>NC_090342.1:10538724-13038724 GCF_035084215.1 Heptranchias perlo
GGTGGAACAAACGGGCAACATGCCGAAGGTGGGAAAACAAGGGCAACACTGCACCGCAGGTGGGCAACAAAGGCAAAGGACGAGGTGGGAAACCAAAGGGCCAAGGCAAGACGGTAGGAACACCACGGGCAACGGACGACTGGGCCACCACCACGGGCAACAGGCCGGTGGGAACAACCCGCCAAGGACGACCGTGGGCCAAACAGGGAAACAGGCAAGAAGGTTGCCAACACACCGGGGGAACAGGCACGACGGTGGGACCAACAGGGCCCCAGGACGCAGGGCAACTCGGAGCCGGACGAAGGGCCAAGGCAGAAGGTGGAAAAGAAAGGAGAACCAGAAGCCGGCCACCACGGGAACAAAGGCATCAGGTGGGAACCCATGGAAAGGCCGACGGTGGGCAACCACGGCCAAACGTGGCAACACCGGATCCAAGCACGAGGGACCCAAGGGCACACCTGCCGCACGGAGGCCCCCAGGGCACACGGAACATGACCACCCGTGAACGACAGCAAGAGGACACAGGCAAGCACGCAGATGGCCCAACGGGCAACATGCCGGACAGTAGGACACCCCGGGTCCACCTGCCGACAGGGACACCAGGCCCCAGAGCCTAAGGGACCCCGGGAACCGTCCACGAGGCACAAGCAACAGTCACCGGCCCTCTAACCCAGCCACAAAGGACACCCTGGACACGGCCGCCGTATCCCTTCCTCCTTATTTTCCCCCCTTCCCCTTCCTCCTTATTTCCCCTTTCCCCTCCTCCTTCTTTCCCCCTTCCCCTTCCTCCTTATTTCCCCCTTCCCCTTCCTCCTTCCTCCTTATTTCCACATCCTCCTTATTTTCCCCTTCCCCTTCCTCCTTATTCCCCCTTTCCCCTTCCTCCTTATTTCCCCCCTTTCCCCTTCCTCCTCCTCTTATTTCCACATCCTTCCCCTCCTCCTTATTTCCCCCCTTTCCCCATCCTCCTTATTTCCCCCTTCCCCATCCTCCTTATTTCCCCCTTTCCCCATCCTCCTTATTTCCCCCCCTTTCCCATCCTCCTTATTTCCCCCCCTTTCCCCATCCTCCTTATTTCCCCCCCTTTCCCCATCCTCCTTATTTCCCCCCTTTCCCATCCTCCTTATTTCCCCCCCTTTCCCCATCCTCCTTATTTCCCCCCCTTTCCCCATCCTCCTTATTTCCCCCCCTTTCCCCATCCTCCTTATTTCCCCCCCTTTTTCCCCATCTCCTTATTTCCCCCCCTTTCCCCATCCTCCTTATTTCCCCCCCCTTTCCCCATCCTCCTTATTTCCCCCCCTTTCCCCATCCTCCTTATTTCCCCCCCCTTTCCCCATCCTCCTTATTTCCCCCCCCTTTCCCCATCCTCCTTATTTCCCCCCCCTTTCCCCATCCTCCTTATTTCCCCCCCTTTCCCCATCCTCCTTATTCCCCCCCCTTTCCCATCCTCCTTATTTCCCCCCCCTTTCCCCATCCTCCTTATTTCCCCCCCTTTCCCCATCCTCCTTATTTCCCCCCCTTTCCCCATCCTCCTTATTTCCCCCCCTTTCCCCATCCTCCTTATTTCCCCCCCCTTTCCCCATCCTCCTTATTTCCCCCCCCCTTTCCCCATCCTCCTTATTTCCCCCCTTTCCCCATCCTCCTTATTCCCCCCCTTTCCCCATCCTCCTTATTTCCCCCCTTTCCCCATCCTCTTATTTCCCCCTTTTCCCCATCCTCCTTATTTCCCCCCCTTTCCCCATCCTCCTTATTTCCCCCCTTTCCCCATCCTCCTTATTTCCCCCCTTTCCCCATCCTCCTTATTTCCCCCCTTTCCCCATCCTCCTTATTTCCCCCCTTTCCCATCCTCCTTATTTCCCCATCCTCCTTATTTCCCCCCTTTCCCATCCTCCTTATTTCCCCCCCTTTCCCCATCCTCCTTATTTCCCCCCTTTCCCCATCCTCCTTATTTCCCCCCCTTTCCCCATCCTCCTTATTTCCCCCCCTTTCCCATCCTCCTTATTTCCCCCCCTTTCCCCATCCTCCTTATTTCCCCCCCTTTCCCCATCCTCCTTATTTCCCCCCCCTTTCCCCATCCTCCTTATTTCCCCCCCTTCCTTCCCCAATCCCCGCTCTCTCAGACCTGCAGCCCTCAGCCTGCCTAAGCCTCCATCACATGACACCCAATCATCATGGCTTTATTTCCGCGTTCACTAACCCTGCCAGTCTGAGCCTTTCTATCCGCTCCTTCTCTCCGCAGTTGAGGGGGTTGGTTTTCTGCGTGCGTTACGAAAAAGGGAAAAAATAAGCCAGGGAAAGGTGCGCCTGCTCCTTTCGAGTGCTAGACTCCTAGCAATAACATGCTCACCCGGGTGAAATCTGCTGTAGCCAATTTCATGGGAGGCATCATGGCTGGGAGCGGCAATGCTGAACACATCAACGGGACGGACTTGCCGCTGAAATTCCCATATACCAGGCCGGAATTCCTGGGACTGTCTCAGGATGAGATCGAGTGCTCTGCGGATCATATCGCCAGACCCATCTTAATATTGAGAGAGACCAAAAGGTTGCCCTGGGCTACTGGCTATGCGGAGTAAGTACATGGATGTGACAATTCCCAATAATAATAATACACTTCTGACCCCTTCAGCAATCGTGTCCGGTGAAAAATTATATATATTTTATAATTTAAAAAAAAAATCAGGCCCTGCAGGCAGTTGTTTCTTGTACCGAGCTTGTTATGGTGGTCGGATCTGAAGGTTTATTTATCCCACGCACATTTAATATCGGCGATGTGGAATGAACGCATTTGAATTTATTGGCAGGATTCAACCCGGACTTTGAATTTAGGAAGATTCCTCTGCTTTTATCTTATTCGTGACAATCAATTTGCAGTTGATAACTCATTTCCCCCCCCCCCCCTCTCCCCACTTATTTGCAAAAAAAAATTCACCCATTTCATTGTGAAAATGCTGCATTTCCAGCTCAGCCTTGGCATTGGGAGGTGAATGTTTGTTTGTTTGTTTATGGTGCTGGTGCAGTTTGAAAATTGATAAATCATGGAAGTGGCCTGAACCCAGCACCCCCCAACCCCCCCTTCCCGGTTTAATGACGTGTAATGTGAAATGACCAACTAGCCAGTCTGAGAACCACACGCTGGACAATGTCAGATTGCAAAAACTGCACCCTGGTGAAAATGCTATATGCTTAAAAGATGACGTGCGGTTAAGGAGGAAACGTATTTAAACCTTTTAAGCCTGCTCTGTGGGTCAACGTGTATTGCAAGTTGCTTTACTGCAACACTGCCCCTTTAAGGGATCGGTGTGGGAGGAATATTTATATATGCATGTTCAGGTATGCGCAGCAGTAGTTTTCCATCTTCACTGAAGATTTGTACACGTTTCGAGATGGAGACTTTTTTTCTCAAATGCAGGTCGATCAACGTGCATGGCTAAGCTGAATATTCATACACCTATTTTGAATGGAGATTTTAAACTGCATCATCTCAGTCCCAACACTCAATGCTTGCAATGGTGCTGCCAATCCATGATTCAAAGCAACCCTCTTAACACTGGGATGCTTTTAAAACTCTGAATTTAATTTATGGGGAGTCAGCTGGTGCACTGCAGCAGTATACTAATGTGCAGTATCATTGTGCAGTAGAACATGGATTGTACCCATGATTCTGGATCTTGACCATGCTGTTCAGGGCGATGCCTCTCCATAGGCTTGGAGAGGAAGTTGACTGGAACCATTCATTCGCACATCATGTTTTGGCTTTTGTCACGCACGTCCATTGCCTCAGTTACACAATGATATTGGCAAAAGCCCAAGAGCCGGTTCCTTGTCTGGCTTCTGTTGGGTAATGGTGCGTTTGTGAGGAAGGGCAGGAGGATGGGGAAGACAAAGGGAGGCAAATAGCTAAACATAGGAACAGGAGGAGGCCATTCAGCCCCCTCAAGCCTGCTCTGCCATTCGGTTAGATCATGGCTGATTTGTACCTCAGCTCCATTTACCCGCCTTCGCTCCATATCTCTCGATACTCTTACCCAACAAAAATCTATCGATCTCAGTCCTGAAAGCTCTGATTGTCTCAGCATCCACAGCCTTTTGGGGCAGAGAATTCCAAATTTCTACTACCCTTTGTGTGAACAAGTGCTTCCTGATTTTCCTCATAAACGCCCTGGCTCTAATTTTAAGATTATGTCCACTCGTTCTTTATTTTCCCCCACCAGAGAAAATAGTTTCTCTGTATCTACCCTATCGAATCCTTTTAACATTTTAAAACACCTCAATCCGATCACCCCTCAATCTTCTATACTCAAGGGAATACAAGCCAAGTTTGTGCAACCTGTCCTCATAATTTAACCCTCTAAGCCCCGGTATCATTCTGGTGAATCTGTGCTGCACCCCCTCCAAGGCCAATATATCCTTCCTGAGGTGTGGTGTCCAAAACTGAATGCAGTACTTCAGATGGGGTCTGACCAAGGATCTATACAACTGAAGTATAACTTCCTCTTTTTTCATAAAATATACTTTCATAAAATTTGCAGCAATACATACGATACAGTTGTCATATCACATTCCAAATGTACACAATACAGATTATACAATTTGCAGGTTACATCAAGTGCAGTTCAATGAACACATTGTACATAATTACAATTCATGACACTCTGGGGTGTCTCATTGCTTTACACTCAATACAGATTATTGATTACAGGTACATTACAGTTTCATTGCATCAATTTGAATTTTACATTCTGCCCGAGGGGGTTTTTCCCTGATTGCAGCCCCTCGGTATACAATGGCGGGAAGGCTCTAAATGGTTGCCTTTCCCCACAGAGCCTTTGCGGCGGTCGCACCCAGCCTCAGTGCATCCCTGAGCACGTAGTCCTGGACCTTGGAATGTGCCAGTCTGCAACACTCGGACGAGGACAGCTCCGTGCACTGGAAGACCAGCAAGTTTCGGGCAGACCAAAGGGCGTCTTTCACTGAGTTGATGGTCTTCCAGCAGCAGTTGATGTCCGTCTCGGTGTGCGTCCCTGGGAACAGCCCGTAGAGCACAGAGTCCTGTGTTACGGAACTGCTCGGGACGAACCTGGACAGATACCACTGCATCTCTTTCCAGACCTTCCTTGCAAAGGCACATTCCAGAAGGAGATGGGCGACGGCTTCGTCTGCACCGCAGCCTCCTCGGGGACAGCGCACAGTGGCGCTGAGAGTCCGGGAGTGCATGAAGGATCTGACGGGAAGGGCCCTTCTCAGCACCAGCCAAGCAAGGTCTTGGTGCTTGTTTGAAAGCTCTAGCAATGAGGTGTTCTGCCAAATGACATTGACAGTCTGCTCGGGGAACCAACCGACAGGATCCATCTCCTTTTCCCGCAGGGTCTCGAGGACCACTTACTGATCGCCTTGTGGTCGATGGTGTTTTTTTTTGCATAAACTTTTTGACGGAGGACAGGTGGGGCGGAACGGTCCAACTGGACGGAGCGTAGCGTGGCCAGGCCCATCCTTTGTCCAGTCCCCTTCAAATAAAGGCCAACATTCCATTAGCCTTTTTGTACCCGTGCACTAGCTTTTAAATGATTTGTGTACCTGGAGTCGCAAATCTTTTTGCTCCTTTGCAGTTCCTAGTTTTTCACCATTTAGAAAATACTTCCTTTGGTTCAAAGTGGATGACCTCACACTTGCCTACATTGAACTCCATTTATCATAGTTTTGCTCACTCGTTTAATGTGCCTATCTCCCTTTGCAACTCTCTGCTCCCATCTGCATTACTTATTGTCGCTCCTAATTTAGTGTCATCTGCAAACTTGGACATACAACTCTCTCCCCTTCATCCAAGTAATTAATTAATAAATAGGGTGAAAAGTTGAGGCCCCATAACTGATTCCTGCGAAACACCACTTGTCACATCTTGCCAATCTGAATGTATACCCTTTGTTTCCTACCTTCTAACCAAGTTCTAATCTAATTCCATGTTTTCTTATTTTTGCGTGGAACCTTATTAAATGCCATCTGGAAGTCCATACAGATAACACCCATAGGCACTCCCTCGTCTACCTTATTAGTGACCTCATCTCTGCGTTCCTCCAATTCTTGCCTCTTGCGCATCCCCGATTTTAATCGCTCCACTATTGGCGGCCGTGCCTTCAGCTGCCTAGGCCCTAAGCTCTGGAATTCTCTAAACCTCTACTTCTCCCTCCTCCTTTAAGACGTTCCTTAAAACCTACCTCTTTGACCAAGCTTTTAGTCACCTGTCCTAATATCTCCTTACCTGGCACGGTGTAAAATTTTGTTTGATGTTCCTGTGAAGCACCTTGGGATGTTGCACTGTGTTAAAGACGCTATATAAATGCAAGTTGTTGTCATCCTAAAATTCAACTAGATCAGTCATACATGACTTACCCTTAACAAAGCCATTTGGCGCTCTCCGATCGGCTCATAATTGTACAGGTGCCACTGGCTTTAATTGCGCCCAACTCACCCGGACTTTCATTTGAAAATCAAGCCCCATAAGTTCCTCCCCTTGATTTATTTTTAGTTTTGCTTCTATCACCGGTAGTTTATCCTCTTCCTCGACCAAGAAAACAGATCCAAAATACTCGTTTAATAAATCAGCCTTGTTATCTATTACCGTGTCGCCTGTGTCTATCTTTAATGAGTCCACATCTCCCTTAGCCACTCTCTTAATATATTTATAAAAGCTTTTACTATTAGCCTTTATGTTACTTGCAAGTTTTTGTTCATATTCCCTTTTTGCAGCTCTTAATATTTTTTGTGTCCCTGTGTTGTTTTCTACATTTCTCCCAGTTCTCTGAATTACCACTTTTCTTGGCATTTGTGTAAGCCACTTCCTTTAGCTTGATGCTGCGTCTTAAGATGGAGATGGGAGAGAAATATAATTTTTTTTAAAACTTACTGTTAGTCACTGTGGTACAGGTTGAATACTTGAGTGCCGAAATACTTGTAATCTAGATGATCTTTACAAGATCAGTTTGGATAGAAAAAAACCCTTCAGCCAATTTGATTTCATCCACCTCGACTACCAGGTCAACCTAATGTAGCCGCCTTAAATTACCGCAATGGCTTGGCCTCAACTACTCTCCTTGTGGACCCATTTCAGCTGTTGATTACTTTCTTTCTAAAGAAACGCTTCATGGCATCTGTTCTCAACTTGTCCATTACTGCCTTGAGCCGATGTCCCTTTAATTATTTTCCTGTTGTGTCTGAAAGATTATCCACAATGAAACTAAAAAATTAAATGCTTGTGAGAAAAGTGGCTGATAGACTTTAATTAACAATCAGATGTTGATTACGATTGATCCTAAACCTCTTTAAGTTAACTATGTGGGGCACGGTAGCATAGTGGTTGTGTTACTAGACTAGTAATCCAGAGGCCTGAACTAAATGAACCATGGCAAGTTGAGAATTTGAATTCAGTTTTTAAAAAAAAAAGCTGGTATATGACACTGTTGGATTGTTGTAAAAACCTAACTGGCTCACTAATGTTCTTTTTTTATTGAAGGAAATCTGCTGTCTTTACCTGGTCTGGTCTATGTGACTCCAGTCCCGCACAATGTGGTTGACTCATAATGGTCCTCTGAAGTGGCCTAGCAAGCCACTCAGTTGTATCAAACCACTACAAAGAAGGCGGCCCATCATGGGCAATAAATGCCAGCCTAGCTAGTGATGCCCACTGAGATTTTTTAACCATTTCAATATGACTATCCAAACAAATAGATCTCACTTCCAAAAAAATGGAAATGCCTGGAGATCTTTCAAATAAAGGGATGAATCAAATATGGTACAAAAAAAGTGTAGGTGTCTTCAGAGGTTATTGTTGCTTATCCTTGACGAATCAGACTGAGAACATTGCTGATGGTTCCATATCTACCGCCTGATTCATTTGTTACGCATGATGTGATTCAGGATTAGATTCAGGGACATCAGCTCATCGGCAGTACTGGAATCTTTGCTCTTAACAGCCAATGAAGTACTTTGAAGAACATCAGTCTGCAGTACCTTTAATAAAGCGTCAGAGTAATCACTTGTATATCGCTCGTTCATTAAGGAGCATTGAACACAGGTGTAATATTGTCAGCCGTTGTAAATAAAACCTGGATTGTTATGGATCTTTTGATACCTGAATGAAATGTTTGGGCATCTTGCATTCCTTTGCTAATCAAAGTTAAGCACAGACTTTTTCTCTCATTCTGCTACTAATGTCTGAGTGTTTTTTCAACAACAACTTGCATTTATATAGCGCCTTTGATGTGGTAAAACATCCCAAGGTGCTTCACAGGAGCGTAATTAGACAAAAATTGACACCGAGCCAAAGGAGGAGACATTAGGACAAGTGACCAAATGCCTGGTCAAAGAGGTAGGTTTTAAGCAGCATGTTAAAGGAGGGGCGAGAGAGAGGCAAAGAGGCTTGGGGAGAGAATTTCAGAGCTTAGGACAGAGGTGAAGGCACGGCCACTAGTGATGTGGGCGAAGGAAGTGGGAGATGCACTACAGACCAGAGTTGGAAGAACGCAGAGTTCTCGGAGAAAATAAGTTGCCATGATGAGAACGTCTGGCAGCCTTGTATCTCACATACCATACCATCTCACCGCAGAAGAACAGGGGATTGTAAGGGAGCTGAAGCAAAGCCTTTTATAGTTTCTTCAGACAGTAATCCTTTCAGAGTTACATACAAGCTCTATTTAAAATAAAAAAAACAACCAAGGAGATTATATGTATTTTTGGCCTGCTAGTTAGTAATTCGAAACTATTGAATATCAAAGTGACTTAAGATGTCATCAGAAAATGTTCACGGTTTTATCTAGAAGAATTCAGTTTGATCACTGCAGATTATTTTTAAGCAAGCCTCCAGATAAAAATAGCCACTGATTTAATGAAGTATTGATGCTCCTTTCAAAAAGATTTCACTCAGAATGCCATAATTATTTGTAACAAAGCTAAGCCAAGACAGAATTCTACATAGGGTTTAACTGTTGGTAGCCTTGAAGCCACCATTCCCATTTTCTCCAATGTTCGACTTATGTTTCAATAAAACAAAAGAAGAAAGAAATAAATACTTGCATTTATATATCGCCTTTCACCTCAGGATGATGAAGTACTTTTTTTTGAAGTGTAGTCACTGTTGTAATTTTTTTTTATTCGTTCATGGGATGTAGGCGTCGCTGGCGAGGCTGGCATTTGTTGCCCATCCCTAATTGCCCTGGAGAAGGTTGCGGTGAGCCGCCGCCTTGAACCGCTGCAGTCCGTGTGGTGAAGGTTCTCCCACAGTGCTGTTAGGAAGGGAGTTCCAGGATTTTGACCCAGTGACGATGAAGGAACAGTGATATATTTCTAAGTCAGGATGGTGTGTGACTTGGAGGGGAACGTGCAGGTGGTGTTATTCCCATGTGCCTGCTGCCCTTGTCCTTCTAGGTGGTAGAGGTCGCGGGTTTGGGAGGTGCTATCTAAGAAGCCTTGGCGAGTTGTTGCAGTGCATCCTGTAACGTAGAAAATGCAGCAGCCAATTTGCACACAGCAAGGTCCCACAAACAACAATGAGGTAATGACCAGATCATCTGTTTTTGATGTTGTTTGAGGGATAAATATTAGCTAGGACATCAGGGAGAATTCCCCAGCTCCTCTTTGAAATAGTGCCATGGGATATTTTACGTCCACCTGAGAGGGCAGATGGGGCCTCGGTTTAACATCTCATCTGAAAGATGACAACCCCCACAATGCAGCACCCACTCCAGTACATAACTGAGGATCAGTCTAGAACATGTGCTCAAGTGTCTGGAGTGGTCCTTGAACCCAAGACCCTATTGACTCCGAGGCAAGAATGGTACTCACTCAGTTAAGGCTGACACCAAAGCATTCAATGATGAGCTGCTCACATTGAAGCAGATTTGGAATGACCAAGCAATAAAGCACCAATTTAAATAACGTAACAGCTTTCAAAATTTTGCTGTGTTCATTGCAAGAACTTGATAAACGGTGTCTATTTCCTTTTAGTTTTTATGGAATGGCTGTGCCCCCTGATCCCGATTTGACTTCTCCAACAAAGTCAGTGGAATGAAACACCATATAGTACTAATCTACATTTTAACTAGTTACCAGGACTGTACATACTAGGAGCAGGACATATCAGACACGTGTAAAATAACTGCGTTTCAATTCATGTGCAGTACCTTGGCTTGTTTAATCATCTTTCTGTGTATGTCTAATGAGAAGTCCTTTACTGCAGTTTGCCTGTGTCTTCTCCAGGTCTCCTGAGCTGTGTTGCTGACTTGCATAACAATAAAGTTAGTAATATACCTCCTGTAGGCTGGCAGTCATTTATAATCGGTGAGGAATAATTCACTGTAATGGTTTCTAATTCATTCTGTCACATAATTTAGAATAATAGGTGTATTTTTTTTTACAGAAGGAAAATGGACCATTTAGTCTGTCGTGCTGGGCAAAAATTTGGCAAATGTATTGTCTGTGGATAATTCAGAAATATTTTGCATAAATAGAGACCTCTAACGGGCATGTTTGTGGCTGTATCGGGACGTGTTTACAAGGTGAAACAAGACATACATGATACTAATATTTTGTATCCAGATGAGGGAAATGTAAACAAAAGCACATTCCCTCCTTCCTTGGATTTGCATCAGAACTGTTAAAGGCAGGGGTGCTCATTTTCTTTAATGGTATTGAGGGAGATCCAGGAAAGGAAATGACTAGTGGTGCCCCACAAGGATCTATACTGGGGCCTCAACTATTTACTATATTTATTAATTACTCAGATAACATAAGAGAGAGCCATATATCCAAGTTTGCCAATGACACAAAGCTAGGTGGCATAGTAATTGGTGTAGATGGGAGAATAAAATTACAAAGAGATATTGATAGATTAAGTAAGTGGGCAAAACTCTGGCAGATAGATTTCAATGCAGGTACGTGTGAGGTCATCCATTTTGGACCAAAAAAGGATAGATCCGAGTTTTTTTTAAATGGTGAAAAGCTAGGAATAGTGGAGATCCAAAGAGATTTAGGGGTCCATATACATAGATCACTAAAATGTAGTAGTCAGGTACAAAAAGTAATCTAAAAGGCTAATGGAATGTTAGCATTTATATCCAGAGGGCGAGAATATAAAAGGGAGGAAGTTTTGCTACAGCTGGACAAAGCCCTGGTTAGACCACATCTGGAGTACTGTGTACAGTTCTGGGCACCGGACCTTAGAAAGGATATATTGGCCTTGGAAGGAGTGCATCGCAGATTCACCAGAATGTTACCGGGGCTCCAAGGGTTAAATTATGAGGATTTTTTTATTCGTTCATGGGATGTGGGCGTCACTGGCAAGGCCAGCATTTATTGCCATCCCTAATTGCCTTTGAGAAGGTGGTGGTGAGCCGCCGCCTTGAACCGCTGCAGTCCGTGTGGTGAAGGTTCTCCCACAGTGCTGTTAGGAAGGGAGTTCCAGACTTTTGAACCAGTGACAATGCAGGAACGGCGATATATTTCCAAGTCCGGTTGGTGTGTGACTTGGAGGGGAACGTGCAGGTAGTGTTGTTCCCATGTGCCTGATGCCCTTGTCCTTCTAGGTGGTAGAGGTCGCGGGTTTGGGAGATGCTGTCGAAGAAGCCTTGGCGAGTTGCTGCAGTGCATCCTGTGGATGGTACACACTGCAGCCACTGTGCGCCAGTGGTGGAGGGAGTGAATGTTTAGGGTGGTGGATGGGGTGCCAATCAAGCGGGCTGCTTTGTCCTGGATGGTGTCGAGCTTCTTGAGTGTTGTTGGAGCTGCACTCATCCAAGCAAGTGGAGAGTATTCCATCACACTCCTGACTTGTGCCTTGTAGATGGTGGAAAGGCTTTGGGGAGTCAGGAGGTGAGTCACTCGCTGCAGAATACCCAGCCTTTGACCTGTTCTTGTAGCCACAGTATTTATATGGCTGGTCCAGTTAAGTCTCTGGTGAATAGTGACCCCCAGGATGTTGATGGTAGGGGATTTAGTGATGGTAATGCAGTTGAATGTCAAGGGGAGGTGGTTAGATTCTCTCTCTTGTTGGAGATGGTCATTGCCTGGCACTTGTCTGGTGCGAATGTTACTTGCCACTTATCAGCCCAAGCCTGGATGTTGTCCAGGTCTTGCTGCATGTGAGCACAGACTGCTTCATTATCTGAGGGGTTGCGAATGGAACTGAACACTGTGCGAACATCCCCATTTCTGACCTTATGATGGAGGGAAGGTCATTGATGAAGCAGCAGAAGATGGTTGGGCCAAGGACACTGCCCTGAGGAACTTCTGCAGCATTGTTCTGGGGCTGAGATGATTGGCCTCCAACAACCACTACCATCTTCCTTTGTGCTAGGTATGACTCCAGCCACTGGAGAGTTTTCCCCCTGATTCCCATTGACTTCAATTTTACTAGGGCTCCTTGGTGCCACACTCGGTCAAATGCTGCCTTGATGTCAAGGGCAGTCACTCTCACCTCACCTCTGGAATTCAGCTCTTTTGTCTATGTTTGGACTAAGGCTGTAATGAGGTCAGGAGCCGAGTGGTCCTGGCGGAACCCAAACTGAGCATCGGTGAGCAGGTTATTGGTGAGTAAGTGCCGCTTGATAGCACTGTCGACGACACCTTCCATCACTTTGCTGATGATTGAGAGTAGACTGATGGGGCGGTAATTGGCCAGATTGGATTTGTCCTGCTTTTGTGGACCGGACATACCTGGGCAATTTTCCACATTGTCGGGTAGATGCCAGTGTTGTAGCTATACTGGAACAGTTTGCCTAGAGGCGCAGCTAGTTCTGGAGCACAAGTCTTCAGCACTACAGCTGGGATGTTGTCGGGGGCCCAAAGCTTTTGCTGTATCCAGTGCACTCAGCCATTTCTTGATATCACGTGGAGTGAATCGAATTGGCTGAAGACTGGCTTCTGTGATGGTGGGGATATCGGGAGGAGGCTGAAATGGATCATCTACTCGGCACTTCTGGCTGAAGATGGTTGCAAACGCTTCAGCCTTGTCTTTTGCTCTCACATGCTGGACTCTGCCATCATTGAGGATGGGGATGTTTACAGAGCCGCCTCCTCCTCCCGTTAGCTGTTTAATTGTCCACCACCATTCACGACTGGATGTGGCAGGACTGCAGAGCTTTGATCTGATCCGTTGGTTGTGGAATCGCTTAGCGCCGTCTATAGCATTACATTAACTAGGCTTGTATTCCCTGGAATAGAGAAGGTTGAGGGGTGATTTGATTGATTTTAGGATTTTGAAAGGAATTGATAGGGTAGATAGAGAGAAACTTTTCTCGCTGGTGAGGGAGCCTAGTACAAGGAGACATAACCTTAAAATGAGAGCCAGGCCATTCAGGAGAGAACTTAGGAAACACATCTTCACACAAGGGGTGGTAGAATTGTGAAGTCAATTACATTGGTATAAGGGGCGAGTTGGCTAAGGTAGATTAGGAAATTAGATTAAAAGTTATGATGGTCGATGAGTAATGGCAAATATTTGAAGAAATATTTCATAATTCTCAATGAATATACATTCCATTGAGAAATAAAAATTCCATGGGAAAAGTGATCCATCTGTGGCTAACTAAAGAAATTAAGGATAATATTAGACTAAAAGAAGAGACTTATAAGCCTGAGGATTGGGAGAGTTTTAGAAACCAGCAAAGGATGGCCAAAAGATTGATAGAGGGAGAAAATAGAACATCAGAGTAAACTAGCAAGAAATATAAAAACAGATTGTAAGAGCTTCTACAAGTATGTAAAAAGGAAGAGATTAGCAAAAGTAAACGTGGGTCCCCTAGAGGCTGAGACAGGAGACATTATAATGGGGAATAAGGAAATGGCAGAGATGTTAAACAAATATTTTGTATCTGTCTTCACAGTAGAAGATACAAAAAGCATACCTGAAATAGTGGGGAACCAAGGGTCTTAAAGTAAGTAATATTAGTAAAGAAAAAGTACTGGAGAAATTAATGGGACTAAAAGTGGACAAATCCCCTGGACCTGATGGTCTACATCCTAGGCTTCTAAAAGAGGTGGATGCAGAGATAGTGGATGCAATGTTTGTGATCTTCCAGAATTCCCTAGATTCTAGAATGGTCCCAGTGGACTGGAAGGTAGCAAATCTAACACTGCTATTCAAGAAAGGAGGGAGAGAGAAAAACAGAACTACAGGCCAGTTAGCATGGCATTGGTCGTCGGGGAAAATGCTGGTATCCATTATTAAGGAAGTGGTAACTGGGCACTTAGAAAATCATAATATGATTAAACAGAGTCAGCATGGTTTTATGAAAGGGAAATCGTGTTTGACAAATCTATTAGGGTTTTTTGAGGATGTAACTAGCAGTGTAAATAAAGGGAAACCAGTGGATGTAGTACATTTGGATTTTCAAAAGGCATTCGATAAGGTGCCAAACAAAAGGTTGTTACACAAGATAAGCTCTAATGGGGTTGGGAGTAATAGATTAGCATGGATAGAGGATTGGTTAACGGACAGAGGGTAGGAATAAACAGGTCATTTTCAAGTTGGCAGGCTGTAACTAGTGGGGTGCCCAAAGGATCAATGCTTGGGCCTCAGCTAATTACAATCTATATTAATAATTTAGATGAAGGGACCGAGTGTATTGTATCCAAGTTTGCTTATGATACAAAGCTAGGTGGGTAAGTAAGCAGTGAGGAGGACACAAAGAGTCTGCAAAGGGATATAGACTGGTTAAGTGAGTGGGCAAGAAGGTGGCAGATGGAGTATAATGTGGGGAAATGTGAGGTTATTCACTTTTGGTAGGAAGAATAGAAAAGCAGAATAGTTTTTAACTGGTGAGAAACTATCAAATGTTGGTGTTGAGAGAGATTTGGGTGTCCTTGTACACGAAACACAGAAAGTTAACATGCAGGTACAGCAAGCAATTAGGAAGGCAAATTGATATGTTGGCATATATTGCAAGGGGGTTGGAGTACAAGAGTAAGAAAGTTTTGCTACAATTGTACAGGGTTTTAGTGAGACCACACCTGGAGTACTGTGTACAGTTTTGGACTCCTGACCTAAGGAAGGATACACTGGCCTTAGAGGCGGGGCAACGAAGGTTCCCTAGATTGATTCCTGGGATGAGAGGGTTGTCCTATGAGGAGAGATTGAGTAAAATGGGCCTATATTCCCTGGAGTTTAGGAGAATGAGAGGTGATCTCATTGAAACGTATAAAATTGTTAGATGGCTTGATAGGGTAGATACTGAGAGGCTGTTCCCCTGGCTGGAGAGTCCAGAACTAAGGGGCATAATCTCACGATAAGGGGTTGGTGATTTAGAACTGAGATGAGGAGGAATTTCTTCACTCAGAGGGTTGTGACTCTTTGGAATTCTCTACTCCTGAGGGCTGGGGCTGTCATTGAGTATATTCAAGGCTGCGATTGATAGATTTTTGGATTCTAAGGGAATCAAGGGATATGGGGATCGGGTGGGAAAGTGGAGTTGAGGTCGAAGATCAGCCATGATCTTATTGAATGGCGGAGCAGACTCGAGGGGGTGTATGGCCTACTCCTGCTCCTATTTCTTATGTTCTTAACTCTCTTCCCACAAAAAGCAGTAGATGTTAGCTCAATCAATAATTATAAATCTGAGATCGATAGATTTTTGCTAGCCAAGGATATTAAGGGACATGGAGCTAAGGCGGGTATATGGAGTTAGGGTGCAGATCAGCCATGATCTCATTGAATGGAGGAACAGGCTCAAGGGGCTGAATGGCCTACTCCTGTGTATTTTTGTTTTGCTTTGGTACGCAGTATAGTTGGCGTATAGAACGGTCAGCGCCACTGCTACTCCCCCTTTATGGTTGCGGCTCCTTTTTTGAGGTATTTTCTACCCATCCCTGTTAGGTTTCTGTGCGTTGTGCATAATCCCTGGCTGAAAGACCTGAATAATTATCTGGTTAGGAACAACTTGAAGGTCAGAGGATGAATTTCTTTTACAACTTTTACAACCTTCACTAGCACTAATTTAAACTACAAGGTGTGGACACTTGGGGGGCTGAAATTGGACATGGGCGGAGGATGCAAAACAGGCAGTATCTATCTCGTCAGTTGCCCGTTGGACACCAACCCCCACCCCTCCCAATATTCAGTCCCATTGACCTCAATAGAACTGAATATCGATGTGCGGTAAAACCAGATCCAATTTCACTCCCTAGGTATCAAGACCATATCGGTCTCTGCATTAGGAGAGTAATGGAAATTAGAAGCAGTTTTTGTCACATCTGAGTACCAAAGAACAGGGGAGGACATTGTAGAATTAGAATCCAAATCCAAAACAGTATAATTGAGTAAAATTAGGAATGCAAGCATCATAGAATTTTATTAAATTATAGTCTAATAATGTGGATCATTATCGATTCTTGTACAGAATGCAGCTGCCCAGGGTCAAATAACACAGGTGTAAAGTTAAATTGATATTGTGGAGTTTTTGTTCAGTGACAGAATTCTCTGATCTTGGAAGGTCAATCTGTGGCTGTTCACCTCGCTCGAGGTTAAATAAATTGAGGAAATGTCATGAGCGTGCAAATTGCCCATTTGGTTTTTAAGTAAATGTTGATGTTGGGTGCTTTATTTGACTTTGGTCAGCAATCTTGCGATTACTTTTTTTTTATGTGTTCAACTTCCCCCACTCATGGAATGAGAAGAGATTGCTTGCTGTTCTTATGTGCCTTCCAATATTCAACCTGCCATTATTAGGTTTCATGCATAAAGGTGATGAGGGAAGAAAATGGGAGACAGAGTAGAAAGAAAGAAAAAGAGACGAGGAGGACCAACGGACCCACAAAAAGTGTGGTAACATAAAGGACGGAATGTTGACTGCCAAGACCTTGTGCTCACCAAGTTCTTAGATGGGTAGAAAAATAATGGCATTGCATAAATAACACAAAGTAACAATGGGATTGGAATCACTTATTGTTGCACAATATCGGGATACTGATGACTGTGTAACGTGCTCAAGGTTTCGCTCTTGAACTGTGCAGTGTTATCAGAACTCTGCAAGCATGTTGCAACCATAGGATATTTGAAAGCCCCACTATTCCCTTGTGTCAATCAGTAAATAAATCCTGATAGCTGACCATCTGCTGGCAAAAAAAAGAGAATGCACTATATTTTGACTTACTATAAATAGTAAACTCTAGAACTATCAAACTTTTCTGTGGGCAAGTGAGGGGGACCCCCTGCAAATACTAACACACACTCGGAGATCCCTGTTTTGTAAAAGAGTGTCATTATCGAAGAGCATGTGCTTTATTAGTGTACAACAACTTGCATTTATGTAGCACCTTTAACGTAGTAAAACGTCCCAAGGTGCTTCACTGGAAGGTCATCAAACAAAATTTGACACTGAGCCACATAAGGAGATATTACGACAGGTGACCAAAAGCTTGGTCAAAGAGGTAGGTTTTAAGGAGCATCTTAAAGGAGGAGTGAGAGGTTTAGGGAGGGAATTCCAGAACTTAGGGCCAAGGCAGCTGAAAGCATGGCTGCCAATGTTGGAGCGATGAAAATCGGGGACGCGCAAGAGGCCAGAATTGGAAGAGCGCAGAGATCTGGGAGGGTTGTAGGGCTGGAGGAGGTTACAGAGATAGGGAGGGACGAGGCCATGGAGGGATATGAAAACAAGGATGAGAATTCTAGAATTGAGGCGTTGCTGGACCAGGAGCCAGTGTTGGGCAGCGAGCACAGGGGTGATGGGTGTACAGCAACAGAAATAATGTGCCAGCAAGTCAATAAATACAGAAAAAAAAAATCAGAAATCTGATGACCCTAGGCACCTCAACAGGACCACGGACCCCAGTTCGACAACTGGAATGTGTTACAAAAAAAGAAAGGAAAGACTTGCATTTCTATAGCGCCTTTCCTGACCTCGGGACGTCCCAAAGTGCTTTACAGCCAATGAAGTACTTTTGAAGTGTAGTCACTGTTGTAATGTAGGAAAAGGCTCATCACAGGGCTGAGAGGACATTGCCATTTTAACTCTCTTCACTATTGTAAATCTTGTAAACAACATAGGAAATTTATATTATCATACATAAGTAAATTATGCTGCGTAAAACACTCTCCGGTCCCAGTTTTGTTCCAGATACATTATCAATAAAGTGTTGGTTTCCAAAGGGTTACGTTAAAATAAAAAGGGAGGATAGATACTGTTTGCTTACACAACCGTGAAATGATTTTTGTGAGAGTCAGCAGTAGTGTGTACTGTACTGAAGATAATGTTACAAATAATTTTATTGAAGGTGCTTGTTGTCCTTGGGTCAGGCGTTCATTAAAGACGAGTTCTGCCAGAAATAACAGAGGCTTATAATGTGCATTCTGCTGGTAATCTGTGCGCTGTTAATCAGACCACAACTGTATTAATTTCACAGCTGCTGAAAAAAAATTGTCATCATCAAAGTGCATTGCTGGAAATCATTGAGAATGCAAATGTTTCTTTTCGAAAGATAATTGTAATCAGATTAGAACAGATAGTCACTAATAAATCCAAAATGGAATTCAGGAGAAACTTCTTTGCCCGGAGGGTGGTTAGAATGTGGAACTCGCTAACACAAGGAGTAGTTGAGGCAACTAGTATAGATGCATTTAAGAGGAAGCTAGATAAACACATGAGGGAGAAAGGAATAGAAGGATATGTTGATGGGGTTAGATGAAGAAGGGTGGGAGGAAGCTCACATGGAGCATAAACACTGGCATGGACCTATTGGGTTGAATGGCCTGTTTCTGTGCTGTACACTCTATATGTAACTGTGATTGCAAAACATAAGGAAGCCATCAAATACCCACAGCCCCTATAGACTGCCCCCAGCCCATTTCACTCCCGCAAATCCCCAAAGGTAATCGAGCAAAACTGCAGATTATTTTCTGAACTTTGGCCTGTTGCTTGACTCTGATAACTCCCTCTCCCACTGCTTCCAGTGGAGTGTTTACCTTCATCTGTACGTATCCGGACACATTTCCAACCAAATACTCGCCCAGCTTTTTGAGAGTTTTAATCAATGTACTTTGACCTGCTTTTCCACAAATACAAACTGTGAGGGAATTTTTTTTAAAAAGTTTTTCAAACCTCTAATTTTCAAATGAGGCTTTGTTAATTTAAATGTGTCCTGTCATTTGCTGTTCAGTCAAAATCAAATAGCTTGCTTACATTTTACATCATCTATATCTTATGTTTGGAGGATCTGGATCATATCTGCCCTCAAATTTTCTTTCTCCAATGAAAACTAATTCTGCTCTGCAAATCTCTCATACCTTAGAACCTTCATTTACAGAACCCTTCCTTATTGTTCTACTCTGAACTCTCACCAATGCATCCGTGTCCTTTGGAAGCTGAATACCAGTGGTATGCACAAAGGTAGAAAAAAAAAGACTTGCATTTTTATACAGCGCCTTTCATAGCGTCAAGACATCCCAAAGTACTTTACAGCCTACTTTTGAAGTGTAGTCCACTGTTGTAATGAAGGAAACTCGACAGCCGATTTGCGCACAGCAAAGTTGCACAAGCAGCAATGTGATAACGACCGGATAATCTGTTTTAGTGGTGTTGGGTGAGGGATAAATATTGGCCAGGACACCGGGGAGAACTCTCCTGCTCTTCTTCAAAATAGTACCATGGAATCTTTTATGTGCACCTGACAACAGCTAGCTTTGACAAGCCCTCAAACTACAAAAGGCAAATTACTTTCTCAACAGCTACTTTTCTTATTTTGATAACACTTCCTTTGTAAATGCATTTCCTCCGATGAACAACACCATGGGAGATCATAGAATGATACACCACAGAAGGAGACCATTCGGCCCATCGTGCTTGTGCCAGCTCTTGGATAGCTCTTTCAAATCAGTCCCACTCCCCTGCTCTTTCCCCATAACCCTGTAAATTTTTCCCCTTCAAGTATTTATCCAATTCCCTTTTGGAAGTTAGTATTGAATCTGCTTCCACCACCCTTTCAGGCAGAGCATTCCAGATCATCATAACTTGCTGCATAAAAAAAAATGTTCCTCATGGCGCCACTGGTTCTTTTGCCAATTGCCTTTAATCTGTGTCCTCTGGTCACTGACCCTTCTGCCACTGGAAACAGTTTCTCCCTATTAACTCTTATCAAAACCCTTCATGATTTTGAACACCTCTACCAAATCTCCCCTTAACCTTCTCTGCTCTAAGGAGAACAACTCTAGTCTCTCCACAAAACTGAAGTCCTTCATCCCTGGTGCCATTCTGCTAATGGATTTTAAATTGATTTTATATGTTGTGGTGGCATAATTTGTCAGAATTTTTTCTTTGTTTTCTGTATCTTGTGATGTCTGGAGTATTCTTCACCTCTTCAGTGTATTGATAGTCCTCCTACATATCAAGATCAGACATCGGCCACAGTCTGGCATTTGAAGCTCCAGACATGTCACTTGTACATCTTGCGGTGTTCTATCACATATTGTAGATGCCACTTTAATTTACACAGCAATAAAGCAGGTGTGGTGGACTGTACCTTTTTTTACAAATATAGAATCAGACAGCACAGATGGAGGCCATTCGGCCTGTCGTGCCCATGCCTGCTCTTTGAAAGATCTATCCAATTAATCCTACCTTCGCAACCCCCCACCCCAACCAGCTCTTTCCCCAATCCCCTGCAAACTTTTCCTTTTCAAGTATATATCCAGTTGCCTTTTGAAAGTTACTATTGAATCTGCTTGCACTGCCCTTTCAGGCAACGCGTTCCATATGAATGAAATGTGTCCACTCATAGTTATGCAGTGGTAATACCGTGTTTGCAATGGTTTTTGTCACTTTACTTTTGTGCTCAGAAATTTATGACGCTCTCACCAAGTTGGTACCCTGATACAGTAATTGTGCGGTTTTGAAACTTGGTCTGACCATGTTTTAATTTCGCACCTGTTGAAATCTATAGTTGATAGTCCAATTATTCCTTGCATCCCTCCCAGAATAAAGAGACTAAATTGGTAGTTTAGGCAGAAAGTTCCAGTATTTCATCTGGTGGAACCTTGGCAAAACATTTACTGACACCTGGAAAATAACTCCTATTGTGCATTTATTTTTTTTGGCAGAAGGAGGAGTAAAACTGTTTAATAATAAACTTAAAATGCACAAACTATGCTTTTTCTGGGGCATTGTAGCTTGAGGTTATAAGTTCTAGTGGGAAATGATTAACTGTTTCACATTCCTGAACTCCTCGCTGGCTGCTCCCTCCCTCAATTTGATGCCTAGTGTTTAACTCTAAAGTGGATCGTAGTTTTCCTTTTATGGATACAGTGAAGATTGTACAAGACATGAGGGAATAACCTTTGTACCAATCCAACTCCACCCCCCTTCCTCAATTCCCTCTTCTGAAGGTATTGGCTTCTTGCTGGTGTACATGTCCACAAGCTTCAGGTGTCCTCCAGTTACCTTACCCAAACAACCATTCTTCATGGGAGTGTTAGCAGGCTATTTTATCTTGGGAGGTGCATCACAGATCATCTCAGTCCTTCCCTTGTTTGTTATCCACACATATTTGCTGCAGGTGTCACCTGGACAATTACCAGGAGCAAGAACCTTGGCCAAACTTCCCCGGCAATCCCATGACTCAGGTCAGTTGTAGGTCTACTGGCTGATAACAGCTAACTCAGTGCAGACTGGGAATTGAACCTGTGACCTCCTCAACCTGTGTGGCTCAGCAACAGGCTGTCGTAACCAACTGGAACACAAGGAGAGCTTCCACCAATCCCACTTTGATATTTTGCTGTTTTTGAATGATGGCTTCACAAAGTTGCAACTTAAAGATAAGTTCTCTCCCTTTCCCAGTGATTTCTCATTATACTGTGATGTCCTTAGGAACCGTACAAAAATTGTGCTGGTGTAAGAAGTGTTATAGACATGCAGTTATCATTTCTGAACGATGGATCTCTATTCTATTAGGTGTGATATTTCAAAAGGATAAATGAATACTTAAGGTGTAATAGAGTCCGCTGTTACACCATGAGGCCTTTAACATTCCTTAGGCACTTACAGTAGCTTGAATTAATGGAATCTTAGTAAATAACACATAAGAAGGTAATGCTCACTATCCAACTTTCTGTCCTAATGCACACAGATTGAATACTCAGTTTCATTTTGTCTTAACTGTTCATTTTTCTCTGTCAGAGATACAGTTGTGAAACTTGGAAAATCAAAGACCGTAAGTACAAAAAAAGTAACAGAAGTACACGCCTCTGAAATATAACGACAATAATGAGCTTGAGATCATGGTCTGTCAGGGTTTTGTTGCTCCCTGCTCTTGGTGGTTCTATTGGCCCTGATTTCATCTTCAGCAAACTCAAGCCTAGTGTTGTTCAATCTGTGCATGTTCCTCCTCGTGCGTTATTTGCTACGTTTCTATAGATTTGAGCTATGGTTATTGCATAAAAACGTGCCCTCTTGATGCCATTAAATTAGTAACCATCATTCATGCCTGTCGTTGGTTTATTCTGAGTATTTTAATGCACAGCAAATTCTCACACACCATTGATGATGCTGTAGAACAAGGGAAGGATTGCACACAGTAGATTCTTGTAGGTCAGCTTTTTTTCTCAGTGGTAGAACTCTTGCCTCTGAGTTAATTTGTGGACTCGAGTTTCCCCCACCCACCAAGAGACTTGAGCACATAATCTAAGCTGACATTCTAGTGCAGTACTGAGGGAGTGCTGCACTGTCAGAGGTGCCGTCTTTCAGCTAATACATTAAACCGAAGCCGCGTCTCCCTTCTTAGGGCCATAAAAGATCTTGTGGCACTATTCGAAGAAAAACAGGATATTCTGCTGGTGTCCCAGCCAATATGTACCCCTCGACTAACACCAGATTATCTGGTCATTTATCTCATAGTTCGTTTGTGGGACCTTGCTGTTTGCAAATCGGCTGCCCGGTTTGCCCGGCATTACTACATTACCCGCACAACAGTTAGTACTCTTCAAAAGTACTTTATTAGCTGTGAACCACTTTAGGACATCCTGAGAACATGAAGGGCGTATTAGAAATGCAAGTTGTTTTTTCTTTCTATAGTCATCTGATTCCTTTAGTTTATCAAAAATTGCGACCTGGGATAGTCTAAATGGTAGAGATATTGAAGAACTGTAATACTAGATGTCAGCTCCATATTATTTGATTAAATACTGTATTGCATCAAATTTATTATACTGGAGGTCATGAGGTACCAATAGTGACAACGACATTGAAGTGAGTGTTATTTTTGTGTATCCCTTTGAGCACAGCAGTCACATTTCTGAATTTAAACCAGAGATTTTAAGCACGAAAACAAGTTTTCTGTAGGAAAGGTTTATTATTTTTTAATACTTCCTGTTCTGCAATTGAAAGTTACATTTAAAACCACAAAAGGGACTCTGAGGGACTCTCTTGTCATTGCCACGTAAAATACGACCGGGTTGGTTGGTACTTTTTATATGTAGCAAAAGTCCCATGGTGCTGCTCATGGCAAGTCAGAGGATGCACTTTTTTATAAGGATCGGAGTGATGTACCTTGTGAAAATACAATGTATTCTGCCACTAAAGTATAGGTGTATGTACCTTTTTTCTAAAGCTATAAAAATTTAATTACTACTAAATAAACACTGGGTGAGTTCGTAGCGAAGTCAATTAAGAGGCTACGCAGACATTCTGGCACCAGTATTTTGTGTTTCTGGAGACTTCCGTTTCTTTATAGTTTTTTTAAGTATGACAGACAGGAAATGCACACTAATTTGTATTTTTTTATTATGTTATAGATTAAAAGGGTAAATTCACCAGCCTGACGCTCCCAGTAGGGAGCTGCGCTTGAAGAACATAAGAAATAGGAGCAGGAGTGGGCCATATGGCCCCTCGAGCCTGCTTTGCCATTCACTAAGATCATGGCTGATCTTCGACCTCAACTCCACTTTCCCGCCTGATCCCCACATCCCTTGATTCCCCTAGAGTCCAAAAATCTATGGATCTCAACCTTGAATATACTCAGTGACTGAACATCCACAGCCCTCTAGGGTAGAGAATTCCAAAGATTCACAAACCTCCTGAGTGAAGAAATTTCTCCTCATCTCAATCCTAAATGGCTGACCCCCTATCCTGAGATTATGCTCCCTAGTTCTGGACTCTCCAGCCAGGGAAAACAGCATCTACCCTGTCAAGCCCACTCAGAATCTTATATGTTTCAATGAGATCAACTCTCATTCTTCTAAACTCCAGAGAGTATAGGCCCATTCTACTCAATCTCTCCTCATAAGACAACCCCCTCATCCCAGGAATCAATCTAATGAACCTTGGTTGCCCTGCCTCAAAGGCAACTATATCCTTCCTTAGGTAAGCAGACCAGAACTGTACACAGTCCTCCAGGTGTGGACTCACCAAATCCCTTTACAATTGCAGCAAGACTTCCTTACTCTTGTATTCCAACCCCCTATCAATAAAGGCCAACATACCATTTGCCTTCCTTATTGTTTGTTGTACCTGCATGTTAACTTTCTGTGTTTCATGTACAAGGACACCCAAATCCCTCTGAAGACCAACATTTGATAGTTTCTCACCATTTAAAAAATACTCTGTTCTTCGATTCTTCCGACCAAAGTGAATAACCTCACATTTCCCCACATTATACTCCATCTGCCACCTTTTTGCCCACTCACTTAATCTGTCTATATCTCTTTGCGTCCTCCTCACAGCTTACTTTCCCTCCTAGCTTTGTATCGTCAGCAAACTTGGATACATTACGCTTGGTCCCTTCATCTAAGTCATTAATATAGATTGTAAATAGCTGAGGCCCAAGCATGGATCCTTGTGGCACTCCATTAGTAACAGCCTGCCTACTTGAAAATGACCCCTTTATTGCTACTCTCTGTTTTCTATCTGTTAACCAATCCTCTATCCATGCTAATATATCACCCCTAACCCCATGAGCCCTTATCTTGTGTAGTAACCTTTCGTGTGGCACCTTATCGAATGCCTTTTGAAAATCCAAATATACTACATCCACTGGTTCCCCTTTATTTACCCTGCTAGTTACATCCTCAAAAAATATATTTGTCGAACACACTTTCCCTGTCATAAAACCATGTTGACTCTGCCTAATCATATTATGATTTTCTAAGTGCCCTGTTATCACATCCTTAATAATAGATTCCAGCATTTTCCCAATGACTGATGTTAGGCTAACTGGCCTATAGTGTCCTATTTTCTCTCTCCCCTCCCTCCCTCCCAGAAGGGAGTGCAGATCTGAGAGTCACCACTATAGCCATGTTCTTGTAGCCCAATTTTTGCAATATTAGCCTGGAGTTAGACCCTTTAAAATGTGCCCATTTTGCTGATGTTAAGTTATGCCCAAATATCCTCCCAATTTCATTAAAATATGGTTGAATTTGAAATGGGCATAAATCAATGTAAACAATTGGAGCCCATGGAAACGTCGAACCCACACCATATATTTCTTTTAAGTATGAAAATTTAATTTTCAACTCCTTTTTCATGCACAGCATGTTTAGCAACCAGCAATCTGGAAAGCTATTCAATTTTTAATGTATCTTTTAATTAATGCCATAAAAATCCATTCAAAGAAACAGAAAATACAGAGCAGCTCTCAAGTGAGAATAATATTTTTTTAAACGCTCAAAAAAAAAATTGCAGTTAAACAGCAGAGGAATGACTTTCTTTCCTGCTGTGCCTGAAAATCTGCTCGCAATGTTGAGTGAGCTCCCCCCGAACACACACAATTGGAGGAAACTTGCATTTGAGAGTTGGGGGTATAGCCAGTTTTGTGGGTGGAGATTCGATCGGACGGAGGGTTTGATGGACGATCGGAAACGATCGCGGAGACTCGGGCGTATTGTAGTTACCTGCGTAACGCACTTACGCCCAAAATTCCGCGATCTTTTAAGCCACGTCATTGGTTTTCTCGGCGCAAATGCAGGGGAAATCCTGGGCCGTCATCTTTATCATGCTGTAAATATATAAATAGCAAACAAAGTGACTGCCTGCCATTTGTACTCCCCAGCCGAGCTCCACGTCCTTTGCTCCTGCGTTTCTTACAGGGACCTGCTTTGGTTTGATTTTGACAGGCTGGGTCTTAAATCGATAAGGCATTACAACATTAGTATTTTAAAATTATATTTCCCTTCTTTGCTAGATCAATATCACAATAGCATTCTTATTGTTCTTCTCCCACTTATTCATGGTACCACATTAATGGCCCTATTGCAGAATGTTCATAGAAATAGAATCATAGAAATTTACGGCACAGAAGGAGGCTGTTCGGCCCATCGTGTCTGTGCCGGCCGAAAAAGAGCTATCCAACCTATTCCCACTTTCCAACTCTTGGTCCGTAACCTTGTAGGTTACGGCACTTCAAGTGCATATCCAAGTACTTTTTAAATGTGATGAGAGTTTCTGCCTCTACCACCCTTTCAGGCAGTGAGTTCCAAATCCCCACCACCCTCTGGGTGAAAAAAATTCTCCTCAACTCCCCTCTAATCCTCCTACCATTTACTTAAATCTATGCCCCCAGGTTATTGACTTCTCTGCTAAGGGAAATAGGTCCTTCCTATACACTCTATCTAGGCCCCTCATAATTTTATACACCTCAATTAAATCTCCCCTCAGCCTCCTCTGCTCCAAAGAAAACTTGCCACTTTCCCTTGAATCCAATGGACTCTTACATTTCTTACCAGTCTGCCATGTGGGACCTTGTCAAAAGCCTTGCTAAAATCCATGTAGACTACATCAAACGCACTACCCTCATTGACTCTCATGATTTTATATCATGTTCTTCAGTGCCAAGAAATCCACATAGATCATGTCCACCGGCTACTACCATGTACTGTATAGTTGGTCTGTTTTGTAAACGGATCAGAAGCCACCTAAAGCAGTTCTCTGCCTCTCTGCCAAATTTTTCTTTCAGCAGAGAACAAGATAAAACTTGTCAGTGACTGCAAGAGTTTCCAATCGGTTTAGTGGGACTCGATGCTAGCTACAGAATGTGATTCTTGAGGATGGCCATTGCCTGCTGTTGGCAGAATTCATATACTTCAATGAAATTCAACCTGCAGTGCTCTTCAAAGGAGCTCTTCAACCATTGATTATTCTCCAACAGAAAAAGGCTGTTCACAATTAACACCATGGGACACTTTGGGGAGGGCAAGCACCTTACAGTTAAAGAGCTTCATCCTGTATTAACATCCCTCTTTAAATTCATTCTTGACTTCTAATTTGCAATGTTTTTACAGTTTGGTCAGCTTTGAGATATGTTTGCGTTGGTTTATAGATTTAATGTATCTGATTCAAAAGATACACTTCTGAAAAAAAGGATTAAGAATTTCTAACCTAAGAGATATATAATATAGCTACTCGAACTTAAGATTTTAGAATTCATTTCTATTATACTTTTAGATAAAGTTAAAAGTTCTGTCTACTAAGATCTGAATATTTTCAATTTAACTATTTTATGTACTCATTTTTTAAAAATGTTATTCACAACATTTTTTTTTTCTCTTGAAAATGTTAATTTCTCTAATTGGATAAAACCTTTTTGTTCTCAACATGATCAGAGGAAAGCAGACGGTGCGATTACCATGGGTCGCTGTAAGTGATGATGTGCAGCATCCTAAGGTTTTGCCTAAGTCCAGAATATTTAAAGTACACTTAGCGGACCTGCCGGGGCAGGCCGAAGGATGAGCTGCTTTTATAAGGACAGCAGCATTACACCGTGTAACAAAGAATTATTTTGCTGCTAAGGTGCTGTGTCCCTTTAAGGCCACAAGGTATGATTGCTGTCCCTTGCTGTGGATTTCAGATCCGAGCAGCCACGGGCAAGTTAGAGGCTGCTTGCTCTTAATAGATCTTCAAATCAAATAGATCCGTAGATCGATTAGAAGCCTCCTTTTCTAAAATACTTTTCTCATTGTAACTCCTATGGAGTGATTCGGCCACCCGTTAAACATCCCTCGGAGAGATGTATAATGGGCGGCTGGATTGATATTGGCCAATAAAGTCAAAATAACCCCCTTACGGTCAATTAGAAGGTATTTTCTGTTTGTAGGAAAGTTCCTTTGTACATTGGCAATGATTGGCTGCCTCTTCTTTTAAAATACTTTTTGTTTGAGTGCCACAGAGCAGGTGAAGCCTCGAGGAAATTCCAGGTACAGGTCTCGTATCTGTAATTAAGGCAATGGCAAATCGACTATGGCCCAGAATTTCCTCAGCTGTTCCCATTCCGCCACTGCAACTCTGCCAGAAATTCCAAGCCTATAATATATAAAAGTACCCCAGCTGATCTGTCATGTTGTTGCTCGTGGCGATTCAGAGGAAATGCCAAAGTTTGCCATCTAAAAAGCAATGTCTGAAGCATGACAGATAAAGTGTGACTAGAAGTACATAAGATAAGCACATGAGGAGGGGAGAAAGGAATAGAAGGGTATGCTGATGGGGTTAAACAAAGTAGGGAGGAAATGAGGTGGCTCGTGTGGAGCATAAACGCTGGCATAAACCAGTTGGGCCAAATGGCCTGTTTCTGTGCTGTAGTTTCGATGCAACTCGATTTAAGAAAGTGTGACATTCACGGAGTAAAGATACAAAAGCAAGGAAGTTATGAAGAACTTTTATAAAACACTGGCTCAGCCACAACTGGAGTATTGTGTCCAATTCTGGGCACCGCACTTTAGGAAGGATGTGAAGGCCTTAGAGAAGGTGCAGAAAAGATTTACTAAATGATTCCAGGGATGAGGGACTTTAGTTATGTGGATAGACTGGAGAAACTAGGGTTGTTCTCCTTGGAACAGAGAAGGTTGCGAGGAGATTTGATAGAGGCATTCAAAATCATGAAGGGTCTAGACAGAGTAGATAGAGAGAAACTGTTCCCATTGGCAGAAGTGTCAAAAACCAGAGGACACAGATTTAAGATGATTGGCAAAAGAACCAATGGTGACATGAGGAAAATCTTTTTTACTCAGCGAGTGGTTATGATTTGGAATGCACTGCCTGAGGGGGTGGTGGAGGCAGATTCAATCGTGGCTTTCAAAAGGGAATTGGATGAGTACTTGAAGGGAAAAATTTGCAGGGCTAGAGGGAAAGGGCGGGGGAGTGGAACTTGCTGGATTGTTCTTGTAGAGACCCGGCGCAGACTTGATGGGCCTCGTTCTGTGCTGTAACCATTCTCTGATTCTACGGAGAGTATGCACTGTGCACAAGACTTGTTAATATTATAGAATTCGTTTATTCTCATAGGTCATTCCTTTACAATTATTGAGTTCTCTGCACCCCTTTCTGAATGCTTTTTGTCGTGTTCGTGACCAGAATTAAATACAGTGGGGGCCGACTTTCAATTGCCGGCCAGCTGTGTTTCACCTGAAAAATGGGCAGCAGGCAGTTTTAAAATTGGGGGCACCGTTGACGCCCAAAGCTCACCCGGTGCAATTTTCCAGGTGGGCTTATAGATGGGCGAGCAGCACACCCACCTGTTCCGGGCATTAGGCTGCTTAAATAAGCAAATCAGGGTCCCACGCCCGTTGCAGGACCCTGTTCGCAATTTTCAGGTACGAGTGTGTGGAGTGTGCTCAATGCATGCTCCACCCATTTGTACCAGGTGCCGAGCCTGTGGTAGGGTTGCCAATGCTCCTGGATTGGAAGATGAAAGTCCCAGGTACCGTTGCTAGCAACCCGGTGATAGGTGATAAGGGCTTGGTCTCTTGCTCCACTTACTTCCCCATCCCAAATGTCACGTGATCAAACCCCCAGAAATACATTCCCACCAGAGTTGACAACCCCAGCTGGTTGGCCGCTCAAGAAAAGGCCCAGAATTTTCTGGGGTCAAACGTTTTGTTGTGTGGCCCGGAGGCCCCGTGAAAATACTGCGGCCTGCAGCTGGCCCGTGCTCGACACTCCCAAGGGATTGGCTTCCCACCCCACTCCCTCCCTGAGGCCGGCAGCTCAGCGTGGGAGGCGACCGATTTCCTGCACTCCCCTCCCCTCCCCTCCCCTCCCCTCTCCTCCCACGACCAGCGGGATGCCGGTTTGACTCCCGCAGAATTCAAGTGAGGCCCAAACTCGCAAATGACTCGGGCCTCCCGCCGCTGGCTTCGGACGGGCAGCGCCACCGCTCTGCCAACTTTGCTCCCGTTTTAGGCGGAAGTAGTTATCCTCCCCACCCCTGCCCCAGTACTCCAAATTTTGTCTCCTAAAAGGCTGATTTACTGGGTTCATGCCACCAGCTGGAAGCGTGAACTCAGAAAATTGGATGGAAAACCATGGTCGAGTGGCACCTGCGATTTCACAGTGGGTACGGTCAGTGGGCAAGGCTTCCCGCGGGCAGCACAACTCCGAAAACTACATCCATTGTGCATTGTAGAGCTCCAGCACTAACGTGGTGGCTTTCAGTCTACTGTTCTGGCCATTTCACGTGGTTTTTTTTGAACACAACTACAAATATCATACCTGCTCTGTTTGGAGCCAACAGAAATGAATTACTTGCTGCCATTTTTTGATATTGATGCAAGTGTTTCTGATACTGCCTTGCAGCAACAGGACTGACCGTTAGGTCAACGAGTGCAAACACTATATCATTAAGCTTGAAAAAATGAGTAAGGGCAGTGGATTTAATAAGCAGAGCAGCCACGGTATCTGTAATTATACTGTGGCTTCATCGTTGATTCACTGCAGGTCTATTATAGCTTGGACTGCTTTTACAGATGCAGTGATTTCAAAGGCAGAAAGGAAATTAAATTATATAGAAAGCCATCCATTTTACACAAGTTATTCATTTGTCTCTTATGCCTCTGACATTTACTGTGTTCTTAACCATGTTATCTTTGGGTCCTTTAAATGGTCCATGCTAAATAATGAACAGTTAGATTCACAGAATCATAGAACGATACAGCACAGAAGGAGGCCACTTGGCCGATCGTTCCTTTGCTGGCTCTTTGAAAGAGCAATCCAATTAGTCCCAGTCCCCCTGCTCTTTTTATCCCCCATAGCCCTGCATTTTAACTGCCCACATTTTAAAAAAAAATAAGTTGCAAGGTTTAAGTTCTTTCCCTGACAGCTAAGAATTGCAGAAACCCATGACCTAACATATCGCTGAAGTTGTAGCATGATTCACAGTAGGTAATTGTTGGTTCTATCTACATAACTATTCTGCCCTCCTCCCCCATCAAACTGACCTTGTTAATCAGTGTGTTTATAACTCTTGTCAAGCTTGAAGTTCATGGGAAGCATTGAGTATTAACGCGAAGGGGAACTGAATCTTATGTTTTAGAATTGCTGATCAGAGGGCAGCGTAGGAAAGACATTTTTGTGTGAAACTTTCCTCTCAGCGACACAATGAATTTCTGTTACGAGCAAGGAACCCTTATCCACGGCCCATTGCTTCCAGTGTGAATATCACTGCCTTATTTAAGACGTGAAGTGATCAGGATAATGCAGCAGCTCAATGAATACAGTTTCCTCTCTAAGTGACCTCCCGCTGCACAAGAGATAAATATGATGGGACGCAGAGGACAAATGATTGTGAGGATAGCAAAGCTGCTCTGTAAGCAACTGTGCTGATGTGTGGGAGAGGCGGACTTGCTCCTGGTTTGTTTTTCTTGCTGCCTGTGGAAGGTGCCTGGCTTGCAATGATGTAGCAATCGAAGAAAAGGTGGGTGCAAATGGAATGACCTTTCAAATTGGCATAATGAATTTATAGAATCTTTTTCACCTGTGAAATAAGAGTTGGAATTCATTCCAGCACTCATTGTCTAGGCTCACACATGACTAATAGCCACAAGGTACTGCAGGATGAAAAGTGCCCCAAGGAATTGCAACCCTCTCCCCCAAGCATGAGTCAGCACCTAGAATCATAGAACTTTACAGCATAGAAGGAGCCCATATCGTCCATCCTTGAAAGAGGTAACTACTCTGTGCCATTCATAGGAACACATGAATATAGGAACAAGAGTAGGCCATTCAGCCCCTCGAGCCTGTTCACCATTAAATTAGATCATGGCTGATCTGTATCTTGACTCCATCTACCTACTTTGGTTCCGTATCCCTTAATACCCTTGGCTAATAAAAACCTATCAATCTCGGTTTTGAAAATTACAGTTGACCCACTACCTCAACAGCTTTTTTGGGGGGGGAGAGAGTTCCAGATTTCCACTACCCTTTGTGTGAAGAAGTGCTTTCTGACATCACCCTTGAACTGCCTATCTCTAATTTTAAGGTTATGTCCCCTTGTTCTGGACTCTTTTTTTCCCCCCCCCCCTCCCCCCACCAGAGGAAATAGTCTCTCGATCTACACTCTTTTAGCCCCATTATCATTCTGGTGAATCTGCGCTGCACCCCCTCCAAGGCTAATATAACCTTCCTGAGTATGGTGCCCTGAACTGAACACAGTACTCCAGATGGGGTCTAACCAGAACATTATATATCTGAAACAATTCACCTGCTCTTTCCCCATACCCTTTTAAATATTTGTTCAATAGAGTAGGGAAATTGTAAAAAGTTAGAATTTCATTCTTAAAGTGCCATCTGGGTCTCATAAGAACATAAGAACTAGGAGCTGGAGTAGGCCATCTGGCCCCTCGAGCCTGCTCCGCCATTCAACAAGATCATGGCTGATCTTCTACCTCAATTCCATTTTTCTGCACCATCCCCATATCTCTTGATGCCTTCAATATCTAGAAATCTATCGATCTTTGTTTTGAACGTACTCAGTGACTGAGCCTCCACAGCCCTCTGGGGTAGAGAATTCCAAAGACTCACCACCCTCTGAGTGAAGAAATTTCTCCTCATCTCAGTCCTAAATGACCGACCCCTTATTCTGAGACTGTGACCCCTGGTTCTAGACTCCCCAGCCAGGGGAAACATCCTCCCTGCATCTACCCTGTCGAGCCTTGTAAGAATTTTGTATGTTTCAATGAGATCACCTCTCGTTCTTCTAAACTCTAGAGAATACAGGCCTAGTCTACTCAACCTCTCCTCATACGACAATCACGCCATCCCAGAAATCAGTCTGGTGAACCTTCATTGCACTTCCTCAATGGCAAGTGTATCCTTTCTTAGGTAAGGAGACCAAAATTGTACACAATACTTCAGGTGCGGTCTCACCAAGGCCCTATATAATTGCAGTAAGACATCTTTGCTCCTGTACTCAAATCCTCTTGTAATAAAGGCTAACATACCATTTGCCTTCCTAACTGCTTGTTGCACCTGCATGTTAGCTTTCAGTGACTCATGTGCAAGGACACCCAGGTCCCTTTGAACATCAACATTTCCCAATTTCTCACCATTTAAAAAATACTCTGCATTTCTGTTTTTCCTACCAAAGTGGATAACTTCACATTTTTCCACATTATATTCCATCTGCCATGTCCTTGCCCACTCACTTAGCCTGTCTATATCCCCATGAATCCTCTTTGCATCCTCCTCACAACTCACATTCCCACCTAGTTTTGTGTCATCAGCAAACTTGGAAATATTACATTTGATCCCCTCATCCAAATCATTGATATAGATTGTGAATAGCTGGGGCCCAAGCACCGATCCCTGCGGCACCCCACTAGTCACAGTCTGCCAACCTGAAAAAGACCCATTTATTCCTACTCTGTTTTCTGCCTGTTAACCAATCTTCAATCCATGCCAGTATATTACCCCCAATTCCATGTGCTCTAACTTTGTTCACCAACCTCCTGTGTGGGACCTTATCGAAAGCCTTCTGAAAATCCAAATATACCACATCTACTGGTTTCCCCCTTATCTATTCTACTAGTTACATCCTCAAAGAACTCAAATAGGTTTGTCAAACATGATTTCCCTTTCATAAATCCATGTTGACTCTGCCAAATCCTATCATTATTTTCTAAGTGTCCTTTATGATAGATTCTAGCATTTTATCTTCTACTGATGTCAGGCTAACAGGTCTGTTGTTCCCCGCTTTCTCTCTCCCTTCTTTCATAAATAGTGGGGTTACATTTGCTACCCTCCGATCTGCAGGAACCATTCCAGAATCTATAGAATTTTGGAAGATGACAACCAATGCATCCACCATCTCCATAGTCACCTCTTTCAAAACCCTGGGATGTAGATCATCAGGTCCTTGGGATTTATCGACTTACAGTCCCGTTAATTTCTCTAGTACTTTTTTTTTACTAATACTAATTTCTTTCAATTTCTCATTCTCACCAGACCCTTGGTTCTCCAGTATTTGTGGGAGGTTTTTTGTGTCTTCTTCCGTGAAGACAGACACAAAGTATTTGTTTAATTTCTCTGCCATTTCCTTATTCCCCATTATAAATTCTCCCGTCTCTGTCTGTAAGGAACCCACATTTGCCTTTGCCAGTCTTTTCCTTTTTACACCTATAGAAGCTTTTACAGTCCGTTTTTATGTTTCTCGTTAGTTCACTCACATTCTATTTTCCCTTTCTTTATCAATTTCTTGGTCCTCCTTTGCTGAATTCTAAAGTACTCCCAGTCCTCAGGCTTACTGCTTTTTCTGGCAACCTGATATGCCTCTTTCTTTGATTTAATACTATTTTTAATTTCTCTTGTTAGCCACGGTGAGACCACCTTTCCTGTTGGGTTTTTGTACCTTTTAAAGGAATATATATTTGTTGCAAATTATGTATTCATTCTTTAAATGCTAGCCATTGCCGTCATACCTTTTTTAACGTAGTTCCCCAATCAACCACAGCCAACTTGCGCCTCATACCTTCGTAGTTTCCTTTGTTTCGATTTAAGACCCTAGTTTCGGATTGAACTACACCACTTTCAAACTTAATGAAGAATTCTATCATATTATGGTCACTCTTCCCTAAGGGCTCTTTACAACAAGATTATTAATTAATCTTTTAATCAAAGTCTAATTGGACCAATCCTTCCTGTAATGCACTATGAATAGACTACGATATGTACAGGTAAGGTGGTTCTTTAAGGTAAATGCCTCACTAAAAGATGAACCCGTTCCCCTGCTTTGGTATCCAACTTGTACATCTGCCAAGCCACATTACTGGTCTGGATTGAAGAGGCTTAAATTTGATTATTACTGAATCCAGCAGCTGCAGTAATGTGATCATGTGCCTTTTTAAGTACATTCTCGGTTATTGCAGGTTACTTGATCCACATTTTTGTTTACCATTTTTAAAGGTTTACAATTGCTTCCTTTTCCCATTGTCACTGCATTGTACAGGTGTCTGTTAGTAGTGATCGAGACTGGTAACAAGAGTAATTATAAGAGGGAGTGGGCCAGGCATTTGGTGAGAAAATCAACTGGTTAGACCCCATCTGGAGTAGTGTTCAGTTCTGAGCACCGCACCTTAAGAAGGATATATTGGCCTTGGAGGAGGTGCAGTGCAGATTCACCAGAAGGATATTGGGGCTAAAAGGGTTAAATTATGAGGCCAGATTGCATAGACTGGGCTTGTATTCCCTTGAGTATAGAAGATGAAGGGGTGACCTAATTGAGGTGTTTAAGATGATTAGAGGATTTGAGGGTAGATAGAGAGAGACTATTCCCTCTGGTGGGGAGTCCAGAACAAGGGGGCATAACCTTAAATTAGAACTAGGCAGTTTAAGGGTGATGTCAGAAGGCACTTCTTCACACAAAGGGTAGTGGAAACCTGGAACTCTCTTCCCCAAACAGCTGTTGAGGCTAGGGGTCAGTTGTGTTTTTGTACTCCTAAGACTGGTCAGAGGAACCAAAATGGTCTTCTGTCCTATACTTCCCTATGTTCCTCATCCAGTCAGTGAGACATCTCAGTCATATTGTGATTTTAAAACCCCTTTCGTTGGCTGCATGGTAGTGTAGTTTATTTCAGCAACATACAAAGCTAGGTAGGAAAGTAAGCTGTGAGGAGGACACAAAGAGTCTGCAAAGGGATGTAGACAAGTTAAGTGAGTGGGTAAAAAGGTGGCAGGTAGAGTATAATGTGAGGTTATTCACTTTTTAGGAAGAATAGAAAAACAGAATATTTTTTGAATGGTGAGAAACTATTAAATGTTGATGTCCAGAGAGACATGGGTGTCCTGGTACAAGAAACACAAAAAGTTAACATGCAGGTACAGCAAGCAATTAGGAAGGCAAATGGCATGTTGGCCTTAATCGCAAGGGGTTTGGAGTACAAAAATATGGAAGTCCTACTATTGTACAGGGCTTTGGTGAGACCTCCTGGAGTACTGAGTACAGTTTTGGGCTCCATATGTAAGGAAGGATATACTTGCCTTAGAGGTGGTGCAACAAAGGTTCACTAGATTAATTCCTGGGACGAGAGAGTTGTCCTATGAAGAAAGGTTGAGTAGAATGGGCCTATACTCTCTGGAGTTTAGGAGCATGAGAGGTGATTTCATTGAAACACACAAGATTCTGAGGGGGCTTGACAGGGTAGATGCTGAGGGGTTATTTCCCTTGGCTGGAGAGTCTAGAACTAGAGGGCATAGTCACAGGATAAGGGGTCGGCCATTTAAGACTGAGATGAGGAGGAATTTCTTCACTCGTGGTTGTGAATCTTTAGAATTCTCGACCCCAGAGGGCTGTGGATGCTGAGTTGTTGAGCATATTCACAGCTAAGATAGATAGATTTTTGGACTCTAGGGGAATCAGGCGATATGGAGATAGGGCGGGAAAGTGGAGTTGAGGTTGAAGATCAACCATGGCGGAGCAGGCACGAGGGGCCATATGGCCTACTCCTCCTATTTCTTATGTTCTTAACATGTATAACTTCTGACTGGAATGTTCCCTCACCTTATACCAAAATGGTTATGCTGAAGGTCATTTATATACTTTTTATTTACAGGTCCCCAATAAATGATTTGTTATGACAGGGAGATTATTGTATACAAGTGGCAGTTTGCAGCAGTTATTTACACTAATGTTGCTGTGTGGTTCAAGTATTGTCTTATTAAATACAGAATTTTGGCTTGCTCATTTCATTGACGTCAGTGAAGTGCAATGTACTTTAGTGTGTGATTTACTGTCCTAATTTGTGATAAGTCTCTGCTTGTGGTAGAGAAACTTCATACAGAACAGTGTTTACTGTGATTTTTAGTTACACCAATCAATGTCCCATCGTGCAGTGAACATTTCCGTTCCCAATAAATGTCATCACCATAGGAACATCAGAACAGGAGTGGGGCCATTCATCCCCCTCGAGCCTGCTCCGCCATTCAATTAGATCATGGCTAATCTGTACCTCAACTCCGTCTTTGATCTATATCCCTTGATACCCTTACCTAACAAAAATCTATTGATCTCAAACTTAAAAATTTCGATTGACCCAGCATCTACAGTCTTTTGGGGGAGACGGTTCCAGATTTCCACTATCTTTTGTGTGGGGGAAAAAGTGCTTTTTAATTTCACTCCTGAATGGCTTAGCTTGTGCCTCCCTTGTTCTGGACTCCCTCACCAGAGGAAATAGGGTGGATACAGAGAAACTATCAACTCCTTTTGATCATTATAAACACCTCAATTAGATCACCCCATAATCTTCTATATTCAACAGCCACCACATTCTATATATTAAATAAATGCCTTGACTAAACACTCTAGTTTTTCCAATATCTGTTAACCCTTTCACCATTCAATTTGCATATGGCAATGTCCCACAAACAGCAAATAAGATAATTGACCAGTTAATCTGTTCTAGTGGTGTGGGTGAAGATAACCAGTCAATTAATGTGTTTCGGTTGCTCTTCATATAATGTCATGGGATCTTTTAACTCCCATCTGAGAATAGTAGACAGAGCCTTGGATTAACATCTCATCGTATTGTAACAATTTTTTAAAAGGCTTCTATGGCTGCTTTTTGGAAGAGAGTTCTGTTGCCTTAATGAAGGAGAGAATATAAACAAGAGTTTGTCACTGAAGTGTGAGGAGGTTCGGTTTGGCTTTTGTTTATATTGATGTCCATAAACATTCCTGACTAAAACTGGTTAAAGTATCGGTGAAAGTTAAGGAATGTATTACTATGTAATCTGCTGATCTAGTTTTGCTTCTATATAATCTTACATCTCAATAAGTCTGATATATGGTTTTAGCCTGCTCCACATGGTCTGGCAGTGCGGTGCTTCCCATCAGTTTAAAGAGATCTAGAGCATGTGGTGGGTAAGTTGTATTTTTATTTTTGGTGCATGCCCCAACAGGAGTACGAGAGGTTTTGTGCAGTAGGTAAAGTTTTGGTTTCTGGGATGCACAGGCTTGCCTATGAAAGCTGACTTTTGCATTGAGCCTGAGTTAAGAAGTATTGGGAAGGAGCCTGAATTTTAACCTGTACAATGAGCCAGATGTTGCACTGCACTGGCAGCTTCTTCATCATCACAATCAGCAGAGGCACATGGAAAGAGTAAGCAATTTAATTATGGTAAATATGTCAGAAATGAGAAAAGAAATGGGCCTATTTAAGAATTGCTGAGTTGCAAATTATTTCAGAAATTTAGGCTACTCATTTTGGATCATTACGATCACCCTGCAGGCTCATTGAGGTAACACTATACTTCTTACTCAGTCCTTAACATCCTGGAACAGTTCTTACTGTAAGACCAAAGTCAGATGAAGCTATTCATCTCTCTGTGCAGTCACTAATGATGCCATAAGAATCTGTAAGTCAAATGGAAGATGATCGTTGCAGGGCTCGAAGTGGCCTATGTCAATTGAAGGAGGCGAGTGAATATGGAACCCAGCCAATGACTCCTCTTCTGTACTCCTGTCAAGGACACTTAATGGAAAGTGCTCCATCACTGCCGATTCTAACACTGGAATTCAACTTTTGAGTTCAGTCCTAGCTGAAGCTGGAATCCGGGTTGATGTTGAACTTTCAAGTTGCACTCCACAGCCACAGTTGGTGTCTAGGACTGGGAAGGATACTGATCCCTGCTCACCTTAGCTGGCAGCCAGTTGGAGATTGGCCTACATAGATATTCATGCAAGTGGGTCTTTTCCAGCAAGGAAAGCTGATGTGGCAGCCTGCACGAGACAGTATTAAGACTGGAATAAATATGACAAATTCACTGGGAGGATGATATAAAGGGACCAATGTCTTCATGAAAAAGCGTTTGGCAAATAAATGTCCTGATGTAATGTGCAATTCAACTAATGTGACTACTGAGCAAACTCCCGACGTGCTTCCTAAATTGCGTACACAATACAGTCACTTGCTGATCTGTGTGTTGCTCACACGAGAAAATAAAACCGAATCGCCTCTGTCTTCCTCTGTTTTCTCTCTCATTCTTTCCTACTTTCATTTTTTTTCCCCTGTTATTCTCTATGTCCTTCTGTTTTTCCTCCACTCTGTTTCTCTCTCCCTATATATGCCTCTTAAATACTTTTCCCATTATGGTGTCTATTTTGCTATTTGCCTCCACATTTTTTTCTTGATCTGTCTCTTTTTTAAGGTAAATCTCTCCATTGCCACGTCTCCTCTCAGTGTCTCCCAATCTCTCATATACTCGCGCACATCTTTCTTCACCGATATACCAAGGGTCTGAGTGTACCTGGGGTGGAAACTGAGGTCTGTGAACAACTAGGGAGGGCTACGGTCTGTGAGCTTTTGGGGGTCTGATAATACCTGTGGGTCTGTGATCTGAAAATTCCCAAGAGGTCTGGGAGTGCTCTGGGTTAGGGGCTTGTATTTGGGAGCAGGGCAGGCAGGAATCTGGGAGCACTGGGGTCAGGTAGCACTTGGAGTTGGTCTGGGAGCAATCAGTGTGTTGAAAGCACTGCAAGAAGTTAGAGGTGTTAAGGTGGCGGGGGCAGGGATTGCTGGGGACACTTATGGGAACTGGAATTTGGGAGTACTCTGGTTGGTTTTGGGGTCTTAATAGCACTTGGGTATTTGAGTTCGGGGAGCACTAAGGGAGCTGGGATCTGGATACACTTTGGGAGGTCTCGGAGCTCTTGTGGGGCGGGGAGGGGGGGCTGCAGTCTTGGAGCACAGGAGCAGTTGAGTGGTGTTGGAGCACAAGGTACCAGGGTTTGGGAGCACCCTTAGGGTGGGGGTCTGGAAATGTAGGGGTTCTGGGAGCACTTGGGGGTGGGGTGGGAAGGTCTGAAGTTGGGAACACTAAAGCCAAAGACCACCCAAGCACCTGTAATGGAGACAGCAGCTGTAGCCATGCCGAGAGCAGAAAAGTGGCTGGCTAGGATTAGAGCATGATTGCAGAAGCTCGAATGCATACATGGGAAGAGAACAAGAAGTGGAAGGGTCACTCACTCTAGTCAAACTTGCATGCAGCCCTGAAAAATATTGTGGAACTGTGCCCAGATGAAGGTTCCATGCTCCTGGAATTATGTGGAAATTGGAAGGTGGAATGGCTGTTGATTTTTTTTTTCTGATTTCTATACAGAAATATTGAAAATTTTGTATTTAAATATAAATTTGATTTTTCAGGATATATATAAACCAGACTGGAGGGAGGGATGAAAAGTGGGATTAAGTTTAGGAATACTGTACACGAGTACAGAACAGATACCACTGGGGAAGAAGAGTAACAGAGGGAGACGATTGATGTGGGCAAAAATAGAATTAATATAATGAAGTAATAATCCCTGAAGTATGAAGTTCTGAATAGTACAGTGACACAAGGCAAATATTAAAACTGGGTGAAGACAGTTACCAAACAAGTCAGGAGAGTTAAAACAGGAAGGGAATTTAAGATAGCATGGAATTTTAAAATAAATATCAAGCATTTCTGCAAATGTATTTCCAGCAAGCAGGTCGAAAAAAGGGCCACTGAGAGATTAGAAAAGTGATGTGACTGCAAGTAACCGAGGGATAGCAAATATATTATTGAAATCTTCTTTTGTGTGTTCTCAATCTCCAAAACATGGAAGATGAATGGAACTAAAAGAAATAGGAACTTCAGATAAAGCAGTAGCTGCTAGGCTGAGGAAGTTGAAGGGAAACAAGGTACCAGCCCGGGAAGGCATGAGACAGTACTGGTCAATAGGAACATTGGATGTGGCCATTTAGCCCCTCGAGCCTGTTCCTCCACTCAGTGAGATCATGGCTGATCTGTGACCTAACTCCATGTTCCCGCCGTAGCCCCGTATCCCTTAATATTTTTGGTTAACAAAAATCTATCAATCTCAGATTTAAAATTAACAATTGAGCTAGTATCAACTGCCGTTTGTGGAAGAGAGTTCTAAAGTTCTACCACCCTTTGCGTGTAGAAGTGTTTCCTAATTTCACTCCTGAAAGTCCTGGCTGTAATTTTTAGGCTATGTCCCCTAGCCCTAGATTCCCCAACCAGCGGAAATAGTTTCTCTCTATCTACACCATCAGTTCCCCTTAATATCTTGAAAACTTCGATCAAATCACCCCACAATCTTCTAAATTCCAGGGAATACACCTCTAGTTTGTGTAATCTCTCCTTGTAATTTAACCCTTGGAGTCCAGGTATCATTCTATGCTGCACTCCCTCAAATGCCAATATATCCTTCCTAAGGTGCGGTGCCCAGAACTGAACACAGTACTCCAGGTGTGGTCCAACCAGGGCTTTGTATAGCTGTAGCATAACTTCTGCCCTCTTGTAATCTAGTCCTCTAGATATAAAGGCCAGCATTCCATTAGCCTTTTTGATTATTTTCTGTACTTGTCAATGACATTTTAATGATTATGTACATGGACCCCTAAGTCTCTTTGGACGTCCACTGTTTTGAGCTTTTCATCATTTAGAAAGTACTCTGATCTATCCTTTTTAGGTCTAAATTGAATGACCTCCGACTTGCCTACATTGTAATCGATTTGCCACAGTTTTGCCCATTCACTTAATCTATTAATATCTGTCTGTAGTTTTATGCTTCCATCTACACTGCTTGCAATGCTGCCTATCTTTGTGTCATCAGCAGCCTTGGATATGTGGCTCTCTATCCTATCATCCAAATTGTTAATAAATACAGTGAATAGTTGAGGCCCCAACACAGATCTTTGTGGGATACCACTTGTCACATCCTGCCAATTTGAGTACCTGCCCATTATCACTAATCTCTGTCACCTGCCGCTCAGCCAGTTTTCTAACCAGATCAATAATTTGCCCTCAATTCCATGAGCTTCAACTTTAGCTAACAGTCTCTTATGAGGAATTATATTGAATGCCTTCTGGAAGTCCATTTTAAAAAACATCCTTAGACATTCCCCTGTCCACTACTTTAGTCATCTCTTCAAAAAGTTCAATCAGGTTTCTCAGGCATGACCTACCCTTTTCAAATCCATGCTGGCTGTCTCTGATCAGCTGAAAATTTTCAAGGTGTTCAGTCGCTCTATCCTTAATTATAGATACTCTTAATTTCCTGACAACAGATGTTAGGCTAACTGGTCTATAATTCCCTGGTTTCCCCCTCTCGCCTTAAATAGCGGCGTGACATCCAATTTTCCAATCTAAAGGAACGGTTCCTGAATCGCGAGAACTTTGGAAGATTATAGTTAGGGCTTCTGCAATGTTCTCACCTACTTCCTTTAATACCCTGGGATGGAAACCATCTGGTCCTGGGGATTTGTCACTCTTTAATGCCATTATTTTCTTCATTACTGTTAATTTGCTTGCGTTAACGATGGTGAGTCCCCGTCCCTGATTCAAAATTAGTTTCCTTGGAGTGTCCAGAATGCTATCTTCTTCTACTGTAAATACCGATGCAAAGTAATTATTTTAACATGTCTGCCATTTCCTTATTTTCAATTACAGTATCACCATTATCAGTTTTTAAGGGGCCCACAATGCTCTTGACCACCCACTTTTTCCTAATATAATTGTAAAAAATGTTTCGGCTGATTTTGATATCCTTTGCAAGTTTCTGTTCATATTCCCTTTTCGTAGCTCTTACTATCTGTTTTGTCACCTTTTGCTGTTCTTTGTATCTCCCCCAGTCACCAGGATCTGTGCTGTTATTTTGCATTTTTGTATGAGGCACGTCCAGCCGCATAGGTGCCGTCTATTGTATCTTAGACCTAGGCCATCCTTGGGCATTCTGCCATGCTGTAAAGTTGCAGTGCCTTGTCCTGCTATTGCCCGTTGTCCTTGGGAAGTGGATACAATAGTTTGTTCTGCCAAATTATGCATGTTTGTCTTGCTTTATGCATCTATGCACAACTATTTTGTTGTCCACAGTCACAGCCTAGAATGACCCTATAGCATAAAAGTTCAGGTGCTTATAACCCTTGCAGCCACTGGCCTGTGATGGGCGTGGGCTGTGGGTCAGTCTGCAGCATGTGGTATAACTCATTTCTGTCTTTCTTTTGTGAGCACAAGCATTGTTGCTGGGATAACTGAAGCCGGGAATGCCTCTGTCTGTTCTGGTGTCCTCTGTACAACTGGTGTTGGGGGGGGGCGCGGGGGGGTTGTGCAGGAGGAGAAGCAAAATGGTAGCCCTACAGAAAAAGGCACAAAGGCAGATGATAGCTAATAGTCACTTGTGTGGAACCTTATCGAATGCCTTCTGGAAGTCCATATAAATAACATCCATAGACACTCCCTTATCTACCACGTTAGTGAACTCCTCAAAAAATTCAACAAGGTTAATTAGACATCACTTACCCTTTACAAATCCTTGCTGGCTCTCTCTGATCAGCTCATATTTGTCCAAGTGCTCAGTCTCTCTGATTACCAGCACATTCCCCAGCTTGTTTATTTCAGATATCTGAAAATTAGTGTTGGAAATCAGTTTGAATGCTTCCTCAATGGCTCAATGAGTTTATCCAGTGAGTAGGTAACTCATAAGAGACCAGGACAGTCCCAGGTTTGATCCCTAATCTGTGCTGAGTTAGCTGATCTGAGCTAGGCCACTAGGTTTCAGTGCCTTGGTTAGGGAGGTCAATCAAGGTTCTCACTCTTGATCTCTGCCTAAATGTGTGGACAGTAGGTGAGGACAGGATTGGGCTCAGCTGTGATGGTCATCATGGTCCAGTAGTCTGTCACACTCACTGTCAAGGCTCACACATAAATAGTCACTTGGTTGAGGTATCAGAGGGTCCCTGGTGCCTATAAATCCAAACCCCATCAATGAGTCGACGCCTTGAAGTGGGGAGGGGAGGAAACTGCTGAGAAAAAGTTGCAGTTTGAAGCCTCAATCCTCCCATCATCTTCAAGTCTTTAAAATATTGAACATGTTTGTGTTTGATGTAATAGCAGAGTGGGTGGAGGGGGGCGGTGGTAAGACTAAGGAGAATTAAGTGAGCAATTGTTGACCAATCCTTTTTAAGAGCATGCAAGGGAATGAAACGTTCCTTTTTCTTTTGATTTTGATTTTCATTCTTTCTTGCTCCTTCTTTCTCCCTGCCCAACACATCCCACATTCCCTACTCCAGGGTTCTGCTAGCATTGCCATTAGGTGGCTGCCAGAAGGTGCATGATAGCTGCCTGGTGAAGTAGGGTTGCCATCTCTGGATGGACGTATTCCTGGATGTTTCGTCACATGACCTCCCATTTTCAATGGCCCTGCCCAGTCATACAGCCTTTTTTGCCATTTCCAATATTTCTATAACTAATAAACGAAAGTGTTCAAAGAAATTTAAAAAAAAAACTTTTTTTTAATGCTCCTATGACTTTTCTCCTGGGTGTTGCTTGCAGCAATGTCCAGAAGATTAATCTTCAAATCCTGGAGACTCCAGGGCAACTCTATAGTGGAGGCTTCCCATCTGATATCCCATATCTTGCGCCTGGTAAAATAACTGGGCTATACTTAACATCTCCTCACTTTGCTTAGTACCTCTCCAAAGTAGCCCATTGCAGTGAGGTGTTGAACCCACACCCAACTAACCCACTGCTCCACCATGCTACACTTTGTGCAATGGTATAAAACGGGCAATAGCGAATTGCAAACCCGTTTAACATCTCTCCTGAGTTTTATTTCCATTGACTTAATAGTCAGACGATCACCAGCAACTTGGATTTTGTTTTGTATTGGTGCGTTGGAACGTTTTGTGTTTGTGTTTACTGTGGGATTTATTTTGCTAACAAATGGAACATTTTCCCCCTCCAGTGATCTGCATTTCAGTGAATTGGAGACTGAACAGGGAGGATTAAAAGAAAGACTGTAGCTGCCAGGTGTGGGAATGTGACCTTGGTCGAGTACAAACACACACTTTATAATTGTTTGTTATGGGGGGGGGGGGTGAGGGCAGGGGGACATCCTTTTAGCTAACCACATGAAAGGCAAAAAGAAGCAAAGATGCTGCAGTTATTAGGGTGAGATGAAGTAAGGTGGGAGGAGGCTCGTGTGGAGCATAAACACAGCATTGACCTGTTGGGCCAAATGGCCTGTTTCTGTGCTGTACATTCTATGTAATATTAATAGAAGGTAATAAACAATAGGGTTTGATCCTTGAGTTTGTTTCAAACATGAAAACGTTTGGATTTCACCAAACCAAGCTCACTCGCATTGCAAACATTTTCAGCTCTCCCAGAATTGCTGCATGCAACAAAGCTGTTATTATTTTTTGGTGAGGGTGCAGGGAATTTTCCATTTTTATGTATCATAATAGACACCGTACTGGAGGAGGCCGTTCAGCCCATCATGCCTGTGCCGGCTCTTTGAAAGAACTATCCAATTAGTCCCACTCCCCTGCTCTTTCCCCATAGTCCTGTAATTTTTTTTCTTTCATGTATTTATCTAACTCCCTTTCGAAAGCTACTATTGAATCTGCTTCCACTACCCTTTCAGGCAGTGCATTCCAGATCATTACAACTCGCTGCGTAAAAAAAAAAATGTTTCCTCATGTCGCCTCTGGCTCTTTTGCCGATCAACATGTGTTTCTTTTTCCAAAGCTCGGTACGCATGGATCATGTGAATTTAAAGAACAAAGTTATGATTTATAGAATCGTATCAGAGCAGGGGAGTGGGACTAATTGGATAGCCCTTTCAAAGAGCCAGCACAGGCACGATGGGCTGAATGAACCACTCCTGTGCTCTGATTCTATGAAATAATGACTGCTGCACAATGAAAGTACCTCCTTCAAGAATAATGGCTAAAGGCACACATAATGTCAGGTACCATCTGAACTCTAATGTGAGCCACAAGATTCATATGAAGAGCTCCAAGGCCTACACGGGTGCAGTCAAGGGGACTCTGCCACCTTGAGGTCTGTGTTTTGCCCAGCTCATGCTTCCTTTTCATGGGGAAAGGTGATGGAGATGTTGCCTCTTACAAATGTAGCACCTGTCACTTGCTCGCTACAGCTATCCACCATCTCAGATGTCCCTCCGGTGGATTAGTAAGCTGTATGCTGTCCCGGGGGAAAACAGACCCTAGAACCATAGGAAAGATACAGCACAGAAAGGGGGCCATTCGGCCCATCGTGTCTGCGCCGGCTCGAAGAACTACCAGGTGCCCATTCTAATCCCACCTTCCAGCACCCGATCCGTAGCCCTGCAGCTTACTGCACTTTAGGTGCAGGTCCAGGTACTTTTTAAAAGAGTTGAGGGTCCCTGCCTCTACCACCAATTTGGGCAGCGAATTCCATACACCCACCACCCTCTGGGTAAAAAAGTTTTTCCTTATGTCCCCTCTAATCCTTCTGCCAATCAGCTTAAAGATGTTCCAGATGTTGGTTGCCAGTGTTGTCTGCCAGTTGCCCACAACAAATGGCACAACACTGTGGCAGCCTCACTTGTTTAGATAGGTGTGGCGAGTTCAATAAAAGTTGGTTCCGGGGTGAGGATGGGTTTATTTAAAAAAAGACACAGGAAATGTCATGTCATGCAAAACACTCTGTCAATATTTTATCTTCAACCCCACTGTGTGCAGGGAACATATCTAAACACTTTACGCGTTATCGTGCCTGCATTTGTTGGTCCCTCATGAACTCCTCTTCATCTGAATCATGCAATGCTATAGAAATAAGTTCATTCCTGATCACCCAGTGTGGGTTTCTGTCTTTTATCGGATGGTCACTGTCGGAGCTGTTAACATAATTCCTGATGCTCCACAATAGGCAATTTATTTTTTAAAAAAAGACACAGGAAATGTCATGTCGTGGCCCTCACTGTGCAAAACATTCTGTCAGTACTTTATCTTCAACCCCACCGTGTGCAGGGAACATATCTAATTTTATGTCGAGTGACGGTATATTCTTCTTCCATATGTGGAAAAGGGCTTTGTGGGTCTCCAAAAGTTCATTGTATCCAACGTAACAGCCCATATTTCTCACCCAAGTAGGAAGGCTTTCTGGGGCTGAAACTGGTCCTGGGCAAAATCGCAAAACAGGCAATAGCGAATAGAGGGCCCGTTTTACACCCTGCCAGATTTTTCTTTTCCTCTTATAACTATATCTAGGTTGGGAAATTCCTCAGACTTGCTCCCACTGGGCTGGAGTTACTTTGCTGGAAGAGCAGTGGAAACCTTGTTTGCACACGTAAGTCCACCAGCAAGACCAGTTGTGAGGAATTTCCCAGCTTAATTGTCACACTCTCTCTCTCTCTCTCTCTCTCACACTCACACACACACACACACACCACCAAATTGTGTCATTTGGAGTTCACTGGGGAGAATGGACTCCTGTGCTAGAGATTAAATTTGCTACAGTGCAGTAGCACTAATTCTCCGACCCCTTCGACTGTAAGGTACGTGAATTTATCTTTGTTTCAATCTGATGCAATTTCATTAACATAAATTGCGGTCTGAGTGCCTACAAGATTCAAATCTGTAGCTTTCTGAAATATTATAATGCAGGCTTCTTAATCTAAAATTACTTATTTCAAATGAAAGGCTAATTCAATTTTTAGCACTAAATTCTCCTTTTGCTGCATTATTTATGTTGCTTAATTTGAAATTGTGGATAATTCGTATGTTTTCATGCAAAAAAACCCACTTTGAATTATGAGGAGAAGGTGCAGTGGCCAGAAAATCTAAATTGCAACAAATTAAACTGAACAGTAATGCACAAAAACCCTGACCACTTCCCCCATTTAAAGAATTTTTTTTCAAAACGTGAAGCATTATAATATCGCAAAGTAGCTGTTACTTATGGAATTGTCTGTCATTTACATTGCCCGCTGTTTCTTGGGGTCAGTATGATACGATAAAACTGTCGCTGAAAGCAGTGTTGGAAAGTAGAATATGACTTGATTCTGCTCGGTACTGTTCAGTCACTGGCACTTATCAACACTGCTTATAACATGGGCCACTGGAGTGCAATTAGGGTTGCCAACTCTGGACGTATTCCTGGAGGTTTAATCATATGACCTCCCCGCCCCCACACACCCGCCATTAGGGGTCAGCCGACATGTCCATCCTCGTGAGGCACCACGTTCCCACACCGATTGGAAATCGAACAGACTTTAGATGAATCTTGACTGTCAGTCAAACAGCCTTTTCTCATCTCCTCCCCTCCCACCCCACCCAATCTCCAATATTTTTTAAACTAATAAACTAAAGTGTTTAAAGAAAATGGGGGGAAAAAACCACAATTTTTTTGTTTAATAGCCCAATGATTTTTCTCCCGGGTTGCTTGCAACGGTGTCCTGGAGATTAATCTTCAATTCCTGGAGACCCCAGGGCAATCCTGGAGGGTTGGCGACCCAATGTGTGAGTGTCAATTAAGCCGCAACTCCATCGCAAAAGGGCCATCAGTGGTTGTCATACAAACATATTTCAAGGGCTGCCAGAATACTTTATCATCTTTTTGATTTATTGAAAGCAATTATGCTCAGCATCGTGTTTAAACATTTATTATAGTAGTTTTCTACTTTTACTGATCCAGCCTTATGGTGAACTGTAAATAATAGTAAAATTCATTCACTTTAATACATTTGAAAGCAATATAAACCAACTATGTCCGGAGCACATTAGTATGTTTAAAGTGCTGGTTAGTTGATGATTACAATATAAAATGTTCACACTGTTGCCTTTAGGCGGTTTGTAGAAAAGCACGTCAACATTTCATTATCTTCCATGTCATCTAGAATCATATAATAATGCCAATGTAATACAGGTGGAGGAATCATACCAGCAAATATTTAACAAGCTATTCTTTTTTTGCTTTCCTTCTTAAGGCTTCTATTCATAACGCTTTTGAAAATCTGAAGAAATTTGTTTTTGTGCTAACTTTCTACAAATGGAATCTTCTGGCAAAAATGGCCACTAATGGTCATTTGCAAAAAAAACATCATAGCAAATTTTTGATCAGTCATTCCCAATTAAAGGCCTTTGTCAGCATGAATATAACTGGCCGTGATATATGGAACTCCGGATTTAACAATTTGCATTTCTGTAGCGCTCTTAATGTACAGGGAGATATCTCAGCGTATTTTACAGGAGATAGACAATGAATGGGCAAGGTGTAGGAGGGAGAAATGGCAAAGAGGGGTCACAGGGAAGGATCGTTAGAAGATTTTTGAGATGGTAAAGCAGAGTTGCTGAAGAGGAAATTCCAGAGTACTAAAGGAAATGGCCCTGGAAATAGTGGATGCATTGGTGATCATCTTCCAAAATTCTATAGACTCTGGAACAGTTCCTACAGATTGGAGGGTGGGAAATGTAACCCCACTATTTAAAAAAGGAGGGAGAGAAAAAACAGGGAATTACAGACCAGTTAGCCTATCATCAGTAGTGGGGAAAATGCTAGAGTCTATTATAAAAGATGTGATAACAGAACGCTTGGAGGGCATTAACGGGATTGGACAAAGTCAGCATGGGTTTATGAAAGGGAAATCATGCTTAACAAATCTACTGGATTGAGGATGTAACTAGTAGAATAGATAGGGGAGAACCAGTGGATGCGGTGTATTTGGATTTTCAGAAGGCTTTCGATAAGGTCCCACACAAGAGGTTAGTGTGCAAAATTAAAGCACATGGGATTGGGGGGAATATACTGGCATGGATTGAGAATTGGTTGACAGACAAGAAACAGAGAGTAGGAATAAATGGGTCTTTTTCCGGGTGGCAGGCAGTGACTAGTGGGTTACCGCAGGGATCAGTGCTTGGGCCCCAGCTATTCACAATATATATCAATGATTTGAATGAGGGAACTAAATGTAACATTTCCAAGTTTGCAGACGACACAAAGCTGGGGTGGAATGTGTGCTGTGAGGAGGATGCAAAGAGGCTCCAATGTGATTTAGACAAGTTGGGTGAGTGGGTAAGAACATGGCAGATGCAGTATAACGTGGATAAATGTGAGGTTATCCACTTTGGTTGTAAAAACAGAAAGGCAGATTATTATCTGAATGGTGACAGATTGGGAAAAGGGGAGGTGCAACGAGATCTGGGTGTCCTTGTACACCAGTCGCTGAAAGCGAGCATTCAGGTGCAGCCAGCAGTTCGGAAGGCGAATGGTATGTTGGCCTTCATTGCAAGAGGATTTGAGTACAGGAGCAGGGATGTTTTACTGCAGTTAAACAGGGCCTTGGTGAGACCACATCTGGAGTATTGTGCACAGTTTTGGTCTCCTTATCTGAGCAAGGATGTCCTTGCCATGGAGGGAGTGCAACAAAGGTTTACCAGACTGATTCCTGGGATGGCAGGACTGATGTATGAGGAGATATTGGGTCGACTAGGCCTATATTCACTAGAGTTTAGAAGAATGAGAGGTGATCTCATCGAAACATATAAAATTCTAACAGGACTAAACAGACTAGATGCAGGGAGGATGTTCCCGATGGCTGGGGAGTCCAGAACCAGGGGTCACAGTCTCAGGATACGGGGTATGCCATTTAGAACCAAGAAATTTCTTCACTGAGATGGTGGTGAACATGTGGAATTCTCTACCACAGAAGGCAGTGGAGGCCAAGTCATTAGATGTATTCAAGAAGGAGATAGATGTATTTCTTAATGCTAAAGGGATCAAGGGATATGGGGAAAAAGCAGGAACAGTGTTCTGAGTTAGACGATCAGCCGTGATTATTTTGAATGGCAGAACAGGCCCGAAGGGCCGAATGGCCTACTCTTGCTCCTATTTTCTATGTTTCTATGTAAGTAATATGGCTCACAGAATGGCCTTTGATGGTGGAGCAGAAGGAGTGAGGAATAGCAAGCCAGTGGGAGGCACTAAAAAGTGAAATTTTACGGGTACAATGCAGACACGTCCCCTCAAAGAAAAAGGGTGGCACTGCCAAATCTAGAGACCCCGGTTGTCCAGAAGTATACGGGGCAAGATAAAGCAGAAAAAGAAAGCTTCTGTCTGTCACAGAAAACTAAATACTACAGAAAGCCTAGAGGAATATAGAAAGTACAGGGATGACTATAAAAAAGGAAATAAGGAGAGCAAAGAGAGGGCATGAAAAAATATTAGCTAGTAACATTAAAGAAAACCCAAAGATGTTTTATCAGTACATTAAGAACAAGAGGATAGCTAAGGAAAAGGTGGGACCTATCAGGGATGATAAGGGTAACTTTTGTGTGTAGAAGCAGAGGTTGTGGGTAGGGTTTTAAATGAATATTTTGTCTCCGTATTCACAAAGGAAAGGGATGACCCGGATGTAGTAGTTAAAGGAGAGGTGTCAAATATTGGATAAAGTAAATATAACGAGAGAGGAAGTACTAGAGGGACTGGAATCCTTGAAAGTTGATGTGACCAGGGCCGGACGGATTGTTTTCTAGGCTATTGAAGGAAGCCAGGGAGGAAATAGCGGATGCTCTGAGGATCATTTTCCAATCCTCACTCGATACTGGGGAGGTACTGGAAGACTGCAAACATAGTACCATTGATTAAAAAGGGTACGAGGGAAAGGCCAAACAATTATAGGCCGATTGTCTTACCTCGGTGGTGGGCAAACTATTAGAATCAATACTGAGAGATAGGATAAACTGTCACTTGGAAAGGCATGGTTTAATCAGGGATAGTCAGCATGGATTTGTTCAGGGAAGGTCATGCCTGATTAAATTCTTTGAGGAAGTGACGAGGAGGATTGATGAGGGTAGTGCAGTGGATGTTGTCTGCATGGATATTAGTAAGGCATTTGACAAGGTCCCACATGGCAGACTGGTCAGAAAGATCAGAAAGGTAAAAGCCCATGGAATACAGGGAAATGTGGCGAATTGGATCCAAAATTGGCTCAGCAACAGGAAACAAAGGGTAAAAGTCGATGGATGTCTTTGCGAATGGAAATCCGTTTCCATTGGTGTGCCACAGGACTCATTGTTGGGTCCCTTGCTGTTTATGGTATATATTAATGATTTGGACTTGAATGCAGGGGGCATGATTGGCAAATTTGCAGATGACACAAAAATTGGCCATGTAGTTGATAGTGAAGATAGCTGTCGACTCCAAGAAGATATCAGTGGGTTGGTGGAGTGGGTGGAAATGTGCCAAATGGAGTTCAACCCGGAAAAATGTAGGGTAGTGCACTTAGGGAGGGCAAACAGTAAAAGGGAATATGCAGTAAATGGGAATATATTGAGAGGTAGAGGAAGTGAGAGACCTTGGAGTGCATGTGCACAGGTCCCTGAAGGTGGCAGTACAGGTAGATAAGGTTGTGAAGAAAGCATACGGAATGCTCTCTGTTATTAGCCGAGGTATAGAATACAAAAGCAGGGATGTAATGATGGAACCGTATAAAACGCTGGTAACGTCACAGCTGGAGTATTGTGCACAGTTCTAGTCGCCACATTACAGGAAGGACGTAATTGCTCTGGAGAGAGTGCAGAGAAGATTTACAAGAATGTTGCTAGGGCTTGAAAATTGCAGCTACGAGGAGAGATTGGATAAGCTGGGGTTGTTTTCCTCGGGGCTGAGGGGAGACTTGATTGAGGTGTACAAAATTATGAGGGGCCCAGATAGAGTAGACGGGAAGCACCTGTTTCCCCTAGCGGAGAGCTCAAGAACTAGAGGACAAAGATTAAAGCTGATTGGTGGAAGGATTAGAGGGGACATGAAGAAAAGCTTTTTTACCCAGAGGGCGGTGAGTGTATGGAATTCGCTGCCCGAATTGATGGTAGAGGCAGGGACCCTCAACTCTTTTTTAAAAAAAAGTACCTGGACCTGCGCCTAAAGTGCTGTAAGCTGCAGGGTGACGGACTGGGTGCTGGAAGGTGCGATTAGATTGGGCACCTGGTGGTTCTTCGAGTCGGCGCGGACACGATGGGCTGAATGGCCCCCTTCTGTGCTGTATCTTTTCTATGGTTCTATGAGACATAAGCCTGTGTCGGGAATGAAGGGGCTGTCACATGTCGCGGCATATGGCTGATTGGGAGATGAAGGGCTGAAGCCATGGATGAATTTGAAGGTAAGAATGAGGATCTTAAAGTCAAATTTGCTGGGGCATGGAGGTGGGAGTCCTTAGCGTGGATGAAAACACAGGCACGGCATTCTGGATGAGTTGTAGTTTATTGAAGGTTGAAGCAGGGCGACCATTGGTGAAATCAGATCTCAAAGTGATAACGGAATGGATTAGAGTTTCGGCAGTAGAGTGGGAGAGGTAATGGCGGAGGTGGAAGAACGTAGTCTTGGCAATGGATCATAGAAAGGTTACAGCACAGAAGGAGGCCATCCGGCCCATTGAGTCTGTGCCGGCTCTATGCACGAGCAATCCAGCTGGTCCCACTGCCTCGCCCTATCCTCGTAGCCCTGCATATTTTATCGTTTCAAGTACTTATCCAGTTCCCTTTTTGAAGGCCATGATTGAATCTGCCTCCACCGCCCCCTTGGGCAGTGCGTTCCAGATCCTAACCACTCGCTGTGTAAAAAAAAGTTTTTCCTCATCAGTTGTAGGAGAGAAAGCCAAGCTCAACGTTGAGCAGTGAGTCAAGGTTTCAGACACCTGGGTTTAGCCTGAGGTGACAACCAGGGAGGTTATCGATTCGAAGTGTGTATGTTTTTTTTTTGTCGGGAGCCAAGGAAGGTGGATTGGGTTTGGAGGAAGATTTGGATTACCTGGGTTTGAGTGTCAGATAGGCAGTTGGAAAGAATAGCAACACCCTAAGGCCCATCCAGGAGACGGAAAGATAACGCTGAATGTCATTGGTGTGTTACAGGAGTGATAAGCACTTCTTCACACAAGGTAGTGGAAATCTGGAACTCTCTTCCCCCAAAAAGCTGTTATCGCTGGGGGTCAGTTGAAAATTGCGAAACTGCGATTGATTTTTGTTAGGCAAGGGTATTAAGGGTTACGGAACCAAGACGGGTAGATGGGGTGAAGATGCAGATCAGCCAAGATGCCTGAAGAGGCTTGAGAGACTGAATGGCCTACTCCTGTTCCTATGTACATGGAAACTGTTTCCATGCTTCCAAATGATGCCCCTGAGAGATAGCATGTAAATAATGAGGAGGAGGAAGCCAAGGATGGAGCAATAGCATACACGGGAGGTGCAAATGAAAATTAGGAGAGATGTACAACGGGCGGCTGAATCGACTATTGCCCAAAGTCAAAATTCCTCCCATTGTGTTCAAACCTACACAGATTAATGTTGGTAAAGCTGGTCTAAATTCTGTGATTTGCCTCTGAGTTAGAAGGTCATGGGTTCAAGTCTCACTCCAGAGACTTGAGCACAAAATCTAGGCTGACATTCCCAGTACAATACTGAGGGAGTTCTGCACTGTCGGAGCTGCTATCTTTCAGATGAGACGTTAAACCAAGACGTCTGCCCTCTTGGGTGGACATAAAATATCCCAGCTCTTCATTGAAATAGTGCCATGGGGAGTTCTCCTCTGTGTCCTGGCCAATATTTATCCCTCAAGCAACACCACTAAAACAGATCATCTGGTCATTATCACACTGCTGTTTGTGGGACCTTGCTATGCACAAATTGGCTGCTGTGTTTCCTACATTAAAACAGTGACTACACGTCAAAAAGCATTTCATTGGCTGTAAAGCGTTTTGAGACGTCCTGAAGTTGTGAAAGACGCTATATAAAAGCAAATCTTTCTCAGAGTACACAATACTGTAAAGTCCGTTGGACCTGTGGGAATTATGTAGCAATTTGGATTGCTGCAATATCTGTCTTCAGCCATGAAGGGGAGTTCTAATGCTGACATTGCTTCAATTGTGGCAGAAGCTGAGTAATTATGAACAGCAGTAAAGTGCCAAGCAACAGGGCAAAAATAACTTTCACCCCATTGGAATCGTACCGTACAGACAATTATGGAGCTATGTTGAAAGGAACTGCTGATAAGTCCCTGACCAATCTAGCCATAGCTGGAGGTATCTTGTGAGAGAGAGAATTTTTCTACAGGATCTTTCTTTAGTCCTTTGAATACTGAATGCCATTACTAGCCTTCGCCACATATAATATATCTAGTATTGAATAAATACTTTCATAAAGTCACCACTGTAATGCTTTCCCTTACATTTCTAAATATAATGTGAGCATTTGCCCAAGGTCTTTTAACCTTGACCTGCTGTAACCTGAAAACCTGTTTGAATATATGGAAATCCTTCAGTTCAGAGTATTATCTAGAGGAATGAAAACTGAGTGTAATGTATGTAGGAAACTACATTACAACAGTGACTACATTTCAAAAAGTGCTTCATTGGCTGTAAAGCGCTTTGGGACGTCCTGAGGTCGTGAAAGGCACTAAATAAAATGCAAGTTCCTCCTTTCTCTTTCTAATTTGGTGCAGAAATATTACTGCAGCCTTCATCTTAAACAAATTTACAGTCTCCAGATCCGAGAGATATTGGTGGAAGCTGGCAAGTGACTCATCTGCAACCAACTAGGTGGAGATGTGGTGGGTAGAGAAAGGGGGAAAGGGCAGATAAAACGCCTAGGGGTCTATTTTAACCCCCCCACCACCACCACCGCGAGAATGGTGCGTGGGAGAGGGGGGGGGTTAAAATCAGGCCGAGCCCACTTACCGGCCTGAGGTCGCTCCGTTCCCGCCTGGCGACATCTTATCTCCACTGGCTTTGAAGTAAGCCAAGGCTCCCGCTGCACGCAAGCCAGGGCCTCATTTAAATGACGTCATCAGCGCCACTACATGATTTTAGCGACGACTCGGAGTCAAATTAATTGAGAAATGTGATGGAATGCAGCAGAGTAGCCAGAAGAGGCCGAGCTAAGTAAGATTTTTTTAATTCTTTGGTCGGAATCCTTGGCAGCTAGGAGGAGCAGGAAGAAATTCTCGGGCCTCTCTTGCCCCAGCTCGCCTTCCGCCTCCCTACACCGGCATCTGTATGCCACCCCCTCCCCCCAGCACTTATCTCATGCTGGGGGGCCCAGTTCCCTTAGGTCCCCGACAGCACCCAGCTCCTGCCTCAATTCCCGCTCCCGCCAGCCTTGACGTCATTCCCGCCGGCTTCGAGCGGGAGCACCAATTTCAAATAAACATAAGAACTAACTTACATTTCTATAGCGCCTTTCACGACCTCAGGACGTCCCAAAGTGTTTTACAGCCAATTAAGTACTTTTGAAATGTAGTCACTGTTGTAATGTATTCAAATGTGACCCATCAGTTAAAATCAGTCAGGCCTCCACTTCCCCGAACTCCCCGGGTTCGCCTCCCGCTTCTGGAAACGTGCGCATCATACACCCCACCCCCGCCGCCGCCTTTAAAATCAGGCCCTTAATAATCATTTTAAAAGAGCATTGTCATAGTACACAGATTGCCTTAGTTTAATGCTGTTCTTCCAACGGCCACCAGAATGAATGTCATGAGGCACCTCCGTCTTGCAGCTGTCTCCACCACGCTCTGTTATGCTACTTAATAATGTAGAATAGAAATCCTGTTTGGTTTGTTGCTATTGCCTATTTGCAGCTGTGAAATTCCAGGACGACTTTGCAATCATACCAGTACCACAGCTGATGACTAGGCCTCGTTCGCTCCCAACTGAACTTTGGCTTTTTGAACTCCAACTGGTCCCCGAGCCATTGAAAATGCTGAATCAAAATACGTAGTGGAAAGGACGAGTTAGTTATTCAGCTTCATGCTTTTCTTTTAATCATATTTAAGTTTGGATTTCTAGCAAATGAGCAAATCTTTTTACAGAAATAAGAACATTAAGATGGCCCAACAAAGCACAAGCAACCCAAGCTGATGCATGCTTAGTTCTCGAGCCCAATGCTTCTCTCGCTCACAATAAATGCTTGGTGCAAATGTGATAATGACCTTCTTGAAAACTTTCATTCCATTTGCATCGTTATGATATAAAGTATATGTACTATTGTATAAACCTGACACTTTTTCTGTGTTTCTTTTCTTTGTTTTTTTTTCTAGTCCTTTCTCTCTTGTCTTTATCTGTCCCTTTTCATAAATTGGGATTTTGGTTTAAGAATTACCCAATAGAACCAGGTAAACGGGATCAAAATTTTCTGTGGGACCAGTATTTTGTCCATCTTCTTACAAAATAGTACAAACTGATTCTGACAGTAAATGGACTAAGCATCCTCAGCTCCAGCAATTCAAATCTTTGGCATATTTTGCTCTGTATATTTCAGGAAGAGTTCGGTGAAGTGTGTGTACAACACAATAAAGCATTATTGTACTGTGTATCTGTGTTTTTGCCTTTGGCATCCACATGCCCCTAGATAGAAGAACACCTTAAGGTGCTTCACTGTCAGTGTTCTTTCTTTGCAGAAAATAACCTGAATTTCCCAAAATAAAGTTCTCTGGTGGTTTTGGTAAAGACCAGGCACCGTGGAAAGTCTATATACCACATACCGAAATAGGATGAGAATGTTAAAGCTGGAAGTGCTTTTAGAAACTTACAACTTGCACTGATATCTTGTATTCCCAGTTGACAGGAATTTGTACAGACTTTGAAGGTCACATTATCAGAAGTCTCTGTTTTGTAAACAAAGCGGCTCTTTTCCAGTATCAGCTGGAAGACAAGTTTGTGTCCGTGACCTCCTCACACAGACATGCTCAGTTCCAGTCTCAGCCATGCTATGAGGAGCCAGGTCTTCGACTAGAGGTCAGGCGCTTCCCAAAGGGAGGGGAGTGGCGGGGGCGGGGGGGGGGGAGAAATTGGGAGGAAGAGGCAGCTGAGGCCAATTTTGTTGCACCGGGCAGCTCAAAAAGAGGGTGGAGGGAGCTGTAAGCAAAGAATTAATACTAATTCTACACTGCGCTGGATTTTCAGATCAGAGTCAGGTGGCCATTAAGGCCCTAATGGAAAGACTTCAGGGCTAGCAGTCTGAAAGGATGAGATTAAATTGTCCAAACGACCTTCTTCATTGGAAGTAGTCTAACCAAATAATTAAAATAACTCCCAGGGCAACATAATCACTAAGGTAGCACCATAAAAATAATATAGCCCTCATCCCTGAGCAGTCCCAGAAGACTGTTTCCAGATGTAAATACATACACTTCATAATGCACTTCACATGCATAGGTGTTACCTGCAGTTATTTAATGTACAGTTTTCCATCACACTCTGACTCGAGCCCTGTAGATGGCGGTGAGACTTTGAAAGAAAGAACTTGCATTTATACAATGCCTTACATGACCTCAAGACGTCCCAAAAGGCTTCACAGGCAATGAAGCACTTTTCGAAGTGCAGTCATTGTTGAAGGGTCAGGAAATGAGCTGTTCAGTGCAGAATACCTAGCCCCTGCCGTGCTATTGCAGCCATGCTATTGATATGGTTGGTCTATATGAGCTTCTGGGCAGTGGTGACCCACAGGGTGTTTATGGTAGGGGATTCAGCAATGGTAGTGCCTTTTGAAGGTTAAGGAAGGTATTTGGGCCTTTTCTTGTTGTAAATGGTAATTGCCTGGCATTTATGTGGTGCAAATGTTACCTGCCACTTTTTAAGCCCAAGTGTAGATGTTGTCCAGGTTCAGCTGTAGGCTGGCATGGACTGCTTCATTATCGGAGGAGTTGTGAATAGTGTTGAATTGAATTAACAGCCTTACCCTTGATCTTACGATAAAGGAAAGGTCAATGTTGAAGCAGCTGAAGATGGTGGATCCGAGGATGCTGCTCTGAGGATCTCCTGCAGTGATGTCCTGGTACTCCAGCAAATGGTCAGGTTTGGTTCCAGCCACTGGAGAGTTTTCCTTTTGACCTCGGTCTTGCTTAAAGGTCCTTGGTGCTATACTTGGTCGAATGCTGCCCTTGATGTCCAGGGCAGCTACTCTTATCTCTCCTCTTGCATTTAGCTCTTGCGCCCATGTCTGGATCAAGGCTGTGATGAGGTCTGGAGCTGAGCAGTTCTGGTGGAACCTTTTACGTCAAATTACATCGAAACTATAGCACAGAAACAGGCCGTTCGGCCCAACTGGTCCATGCTGATGTTTATGCTCCACATGAGCTTCCTCCCTCCCTACTTCATCTAACCCTATCAGCATATCCTTCTATTCCTTTTTCCCTCATGTGCTTATCTAGCTTCCCTTTTAAATGTATCTGTGTTGTTTGCCTCAACTACCCCTTGTGGTAGCGAGTTCCACTCTCTGGGTAAAGAAGTTTCTCCTGAATTCCCTATTGGATTTATTAGCAGCTATTTTATATTTATCACCTCTCGTTTTGGACTCCCCCACAAGTGGAAACATTTTCTCCACGTCTACCCTATCGTTATCTTAAAGACTTCTTTCAGGTCACCCCTCAACCTTCTCTTTTTTTTCTAGGGAAAAGAGTCCCAGCCTGTTCAGCCTTTCCTGTCAGTGAGTAGGTGTTGCTTGCTGGCAATATTGATGACTTTTACCATCACTTTTCTGATGATGGGCAAGAGGCTGGGTCAGATTTATCCTGCTTTTTGTGGATAGAATATACTTGGACAAATTTGCACAGTGTCTGGTAGATGCAAATGTCCTAGCTGCACTGGAGTAGTTTGGCTCTGGATGGGGGGGTGTGGTGTCAGTTAGTCTGATCCACAGGCCTTGAGCTCTACAGCCTGGATGTTGTCAAGGCCCATAGCCTTTGCTGTCCAGTATACTCAACCGCTTCTTAATGTGGAGTGAACGGAATTGGCTGTACACAGGCATCTATGATGGTGAGGACCTTGGGCGGAGGCTGAGTAGGATTGTCTATTTGGAACTTCTGGCCAAAGATGCTTCCAAATACATCAGCCTTGTCTCTTGCACGTATATATTTTATGTAGATAAATAATTATAGCAATCACTTCTCAGATGGGAGAACACATAAGGGCATGCGAAGCCATGTGCTGTTATCTTTGTACTGAAAAATGAAACAAAAATGTATTTAATGAAACGGCTACTAATATTGTGTACTAGTATTAACATATTGTGGTATCAATATGAGAAAAATTACACTTAAATCAATTAGCTTTAATGTCAGAAACTAGTACCGTAAGGGTACTGTTAATCCATTAAGCTCTGAACTATTTATTCTGTCACGTTACTGTTGGAAGTTTTGCGATGAGTAAACTGGGCGGATTCAGAGCAACTCCATAAAGCCCTGACTGTCCTAAAAAAGCTTTATTCCCTAAAAAGTTACACTTTGGGTACAGTTCTACAGTTTTTGCAAATTGAACCTCAAATTTTATGTTCATTCCTTCTTAAAGAAAATAATTAATAAACATTACTGAATTGAGATCTTAATATATTCCAAATACAAACTTCAATTAAAATACTGCACTTTGCATGTCTGAGATTTGAAAATAGATGAGAATGAATACAATTTTCAGAGGCCCCACTCCTGGCGTGGAGTCTCAATCAACAGGATGAAAGAATCGAGCGTGGAAATCAGCAAGACCGATTCATTTTTTAATCACCAAAAGAATCGGGAGAGGTGTGAATCAGGAACTGATCTCTGTGCCTGATTTTCCAATCCACGCTCCTGTCGAGAGTATCTGGGACCAGAGTCTCCCAAAATGGGGCGCACTGTCGAGCAGTAAGCATGGCTGAGATGCTAGAGCATAATTTGTTCATGGGATGGGTGTAGTCGCAGCCTTCTGTGCGTTGCTGCAAATAGCACAAAGTAGACAAATTACACTTTATGACAGAGCAGCCTTTTAATGGAAAGCTGTTTGAACTCCTTTCCTGTTTAACAAGCACTCTCATAACTAATTGGTATCTTAACTTAATCAAATTTTCGCTTTAAACGAACATGAATGTTTAACAGATGTACTTGTTAACTTACTTTCAGATGGAGTTCAACTGATTAATTAAGTTTATTATGCAGGGTTGAACCCATATACTCAGCAAGCAAAAGATTTCCATTAATAATATTTGAAATGGGGCTGGGAATGACAGAATTTTCTGTGAGGGCATCACCTAATCATAACTTGCCATCCTACCCATGCTTTTCACCTTTCATTGTGTTCTGCTCTAAGGGCTTTGAACCTTCACCTAAGTTAATTCATTTTTAAATGCGTCTCCCATTCCTGCATCTAGGCTGACGCTCCAGTGCTAGTTCTGAGGGAGTGCTGGACTGTCCTCAGCGGACTCAGCCCCCTCAGGCGGGCGTAAAAGATCCCATGGCAGCTATTTCAAAGAAGATCAGGGCGTTCTCCTCGGTGTCCTGGTCAATATTTATTCCTCAACCAACAGGTAAAAACAGATTATCTGGTCATTATCACATTCTGTTTATGGGACCATGCTGTGCTCAAATTGGCTGCCGTGTTTCCTACATTACAACAGTGACTACACTTCAAAACTACTTCATTGGCTGTAAAGCACTTTGGGATGTCCTGAGGTCATGAACGGTGCGATAAAAATGGAATTTCTTTCTTTGCCTGTAGCAAGGGTCATCACCTGCCTGGCTACCTCAAATTGCTACCTTTTACTGTTTGGCTGATTTAACAATCAGTAAAAGCGGCCATTCTTTTTTTAAAAAAATTCTGTGTTAAAGGCGTCTGATGTGCTGAGGAAAGAATGAAATTTTTGAGAAATTTCTCAATAAGAAACATATAAGTAGCATTCCAAGGAAACAAAATAGATTCCCTTGAATACACTCATTTGATCCTCGGTTATGTTCTTGAGGACTGGTGTTGCTACACTTTGATGTAGGATGTGTGTTTTTTTTGGGCAGTTACGTTTCACAATTGTTGCTTTGTGTGAGAAATGACAGTAAAAATTTTTAATTAAAGGAAGGAAAAACTTTGTTGATCTTTCCAGCCTCTGTGTGTTACTGTGACATTACAAGGCGAAATGATCAGATAAGAAACAGATTCTGAAGCCCCATCACCATGGTGACAGAAATATATTTCAAGCTTTGCAGTGTGGAAACTGGACTGTTTAATCAGTTCAAATTAAGGCTGAGAAGGGAATGTGGTAAACCCATCCATTGCTACGCAGACTAAGAAAGTTTCCAGTTGGGGGTAATAAGTGCAGAGGAGTTAAATAAAATATAAATGGGATGGTTTTCCTCTGCAGTTACACCGGCTTTCCAACTTGACATTGCTCCCCAGTTTGTTGGAGTTGTGTGGGGAGCAGTTCTGCAACACTTTGGTGCCATTTCCAGGAAACTCCTGCCAGAACTGACATTGAGCAGACTATATGTACGCCCTAACATGTGTGTGCATATTGAAATGAATTGTTAATGATGGAAATACATCCTACAACATATTTCCCGTCACTTGCATCATAGCAACGCAGGGTGCTTGAACATTAGTGGATTCCGGGCATCCAAGATTGCTGTAGAAAGTGGGTGGAGCTCCGCCCCCACGAGGCCATCTGGATTCTTCAGGCCGAGGCCGGGACCTGGGTTATCCAAGTCCCGGACTAGTTTCGGCCCAACTCCCGCCAAAGCGGCAACGGGAGAATGCTGGAATGGCGGAAATTTTTGGTGCCTGAATATCTAACCATGTGGACATGACAACTGAGCAAGATTCTCAACTAGCACTTTTCAATAAGGGCCCCTAGAATCCTGTCTGAATACTTATTAATATCCATTCCCAGCCGAGAGACTAATTTTAAGTCCCCTTGCTGCCATTGCAGCTGAGATCAGTTGAGTCAATCCAGACTTGCAATTGAACTTGGTAACCTTTCTGGTCTGTGTGGTTCAGTGCCACTCCCAACCACTATACTTACCCAGCCAGCCTCGTACTGAAGGTGGTTTTTAAGGTTTGTAGACAAAAGAGAAAGGTCGTCTTTTAGAAAGCAACGACTACTTTGAAACACCATTAAAGAAAAACTGTTTTGACAAAAAGTGAAAGCAGGCAATAAATTAAAATGCCATATACCATCACACGACAATCACAGAAAGATTGTTAATACCATTTTTTTTTTTGGTGAGAAAATTACCTCAACTTAGTCAGTGTAGGACTAATGGAAAAAATTATAATTTATTTCTCCTCAGACCAGCTTTCTTTCTAATAGGAGATTAAAAAAGCTAACTGCTAATCAGTGTAGACTGTCATTTCCTCACAGATGTAATTAGTTAGCAAGCAGAACCTTTGCTATCTATATTTAATAAGCTGAGTGCGATTTGAACCTTGAAGCACTTGCAGTCATGGGCCTGTCTATATAATACAGACTGGTTTGTGGGGATCACAGTTTCCAGCAACAGACATTGTTGCTGGGAGACACCCACATGTTGTACTCTTTTGCTGCACTTTCAGCAGTTGGTCTTAAGCTGTGTGAAGGACTATATTAGGCGAGAGTAGCAATTTAATAACACAAAGCAGAAATCCGAGTAAAATGAGATGCTAAACATTTTTAGCACATTCGTACACAATTGCTGCATACATTTGATGCTTGTTCGGAAAGTTAATTTGTGTCAGTTTACAACAACAACAACAACTTCTTGCATTTATATAGCACCTTTTTAACGTCGTAAAAATGTCCCAAGGCGTTTCACAGGAGCGTAATCAGACAACAATTGACTTTGAGCCAAAGAAGGAGCCGCTAGGACAGGTAACTAAAAGCTTGATCATAGAGGTAGGTTTTAAGGGTCGCCTTAAAGGAGGAGAGAGAGGTGAAGATGCAGAGAGGTTTAGGGAGGGAATTCCAGAGCTTAGGACCTAGACGGCTGAGGACATGACTGCCAATGGTGGGGCAAAGGAAGTGGGTGATGCACAAGAGGCCAGAGTTGGAGGAACGCAGAGTTCTCGGAGGGTTGTTGGATCAACGTCATGTGGCAGAGCAGTTTGGTGTTCTAAAATAGTAGGTGTTCTTTGGTTGGGGGTGGGTCGAAACGTGTGCGTTCTCTGTGGTCCTCGTCTTCATTTTGCCTGTCTGAAAGAAGGACCATGGGAACAGGAGTAGGCCATTCAGCAAGGAGGAAAGTGACTTACATGGACTACTATCACACTCCTCCTAGCAGCAACTGAAGAAAGATACGGGCAGAAGCAGTGTATTCATTGTGCAGGGGCCCAAAACTAAGTAGATTAAAAATAGATATAAACTGGTGGAAGGGGGAGAGGGATAACAAATGGTAAAGGAAGAGCATTAAAACATGACTTCTCAATGTAATTAATGAGAGAAGAGCCTTAACAATTTGATTGGGGCAATACTCAAGAAGAATGCCTTTTGAGGACAACAGGAATATCTTTAATAACATACTACTGAGCAGAATAATTAATAACAAGGGCTCGTAAGTGTAGATTATGGAAATCATAGAATGGTTACAGCACGAAAGGAGGCCATTCGGCCCATCAAGCCTGTGTCAGCTCTTTGTAAAAGCAATCCAGTTAGTCCCATTCCCCCACTCTTTCCCCGTAGCCCTGCAAATTTTTTCCCTTCAAGTATTTATCCAGTTCCTTTCTGAAAGCCACGATTGAATCTGCTTCCACCACCCTTTCAGGCAGCGCATTCCAGATCATAACTACTTGCTGCGTTTAAAAAAAAAAATTTTCCCTCATGTCGCTTTTGGTTCTTTAGCCAATCACCTTAAGTCTGTGTCCTCTGATTCTCGACCCTTCCGTTGATGGGAACGGTTTCTATTTATTTACTTTATCTAAACCTTTCATGATCTTGAACACTTCTATCAAATCTCCTCTCAACCTTCTCTGCTCTATGGAGAACAAACCCAGCTTCTCCAGTCTATCCATGTAACTGAAGTCCCCTATTCCTGGAACCATTCTAGTAAATCTTTTCTGCACCCTCTCCAAGGCCTTCACATCCTTCCTAAAGTGCGGTGCCCAGAATTGGACACAATACTCCAGTGGTGGCCGAACAACTAGTGTTTCATAAATGTTCAACATAACTTCTTTGCTTTTGTACTCTATGCCTCTATTTATAAAGTCCAGGATCCCATATGCTTTTTTAACCGCTTTCTCAACCTGTCCTGCCACATTCAAAGATTTGTGCGCATATACCCCCAGTTCTCTGTTCCTGCACCCCCTTTAGAATTGTACCATCTGTTTCATGTTGCCTCTCTTCATTCTTCCTGCCACAATGTATCAATTCACACTTCTTTGCGTTAAATTTCATCTACCATGTGTCCGCCCATCCCACCAACCTGTCTATGTCCTCTTGAATTCTATTGTTATCCTCCTCGCTGTTTACTACACGTCCAATTTTTGTGTCATCTGCAAATTTTGAAATTGTGCCCTTTACTCTCAAGTCCAAGTCGTTAATATATATCAAAAAAAGCAGTTGTCCCAGTATCCATGCTGCCACTGCCCATTTTATTCCATGGACTTCAATTTTGCTGACAAGCCTATTATGTGGCACTTTATCAAACGCCTTTTGAAAATCCATATACACAACATCAACCGCATTGCCCTCATCAACCCTCTCTGTTTCCTCATCAAAAACACAATCAAGTTAGTTAAACACGATTTGCCTTTAACAAATCCGTGCTGGCTTTCCTTTATTAATCCACACTTATCCAAGTGATTATTAATTTTGTCCTGGGTTATTGTTTCTAAAAGCTTCCCCACCATTGAGGTTAAACTGACTGGCCTGTAGTTGCCGGGTTTATCCTTGCACCCTTTTTTGAACAAAGGTGTAACATTTGCAACTTTCCAGTCCTCTGGCACCACCCCCATATCTAAGGAGGATTGCAAGATTGTGGCCAGTACCTCTGCAATTTCCACCCGTACTTCCCTCAGCAACTTAGGATGCATCCCATCCAGACTGGGTGACTTATCTACTTTAAATACAGCCACCTTTCTAGCACCTCCTTTATCAATTTTTGCCCATCCAGTATCTCAACTACCTCCTCTTTTACTGTGACTTTGGCAGCATCATCTTCCTTGGTAAAGACAGATGCAAAGTACTCATCTAGTACCTCAGCCATGCCCTCTGTCTCCATGCGTAGGTCTCCTTTTTGGTCCCTAATCAGCCCCACACCTCCTTTTACTAACTGTTTACTATTGATATGCCTATAGAAGACTTTTGGATTCCCTTTTATGTTAGCCGCCAGTCTATTCTCATACTCTCTCTTTGCCCTTCTTATTTCCATTTTCACTTCTCCTCTGTACTTTCTATATTCAGCCTGGTTCTCACTTGTATTATCAACCTGATATCTGTCATACGCTGCTTTTTTTTCTGCTTCATCTTGCTCTCTATCTCTTTCATCATCCAGAGAGCCCTGGCTTTGGTTGCCCTACCTTTCCGCCTCATGGGAATGTACCTCGACTGTACCCGAACCATCTCCTCTTTAAAGGCCGCCCATTATTCAATTACAGTTTTGCCTGCCAATCTTTGATTCCAATTTACCCGGGCCAGATCCGTTCTCATCCCACTGAAATTGGCCCTCCTCCAATTAAGTATTTTTACACTAGATTGCTCCTTGTCCTTTTCCATAACTAATCTAAACCTTATGACACTATGATCGCTGTTCCCTAAATGTTCCCCCACTGACACTTGCTCCACTTGACGCACCTCATTCCCCAGAACCAGATCGAGCAATGCCTCCTTCCTCATTGGGTCAGGAACATACTGATCAAGAAAGTTCTCCTGAACACACTTCAGAAATTCCTCCCCCTCTTTACCCTTTACACTATTACTATCCCAGTCTATATTAGGATAGTTGAAGTCCCCCATTATCACTACTCTATAGTTCTTGCACCTCTCTGTAATTTCCCTGCAAATTTGCTTCTCTATATCCTCCCCACTAGTTGCTGGCCTATGGACTACACCCAGTGGTGTAATGGTGCCTCTATTGTTTCTTAACTCTAACCAAATAGAAATGTGACTCTAAATGGATTAACAAGACAATACAAAGTGATATGAGTAAGAAAAATACACTGAAAAAAATAAAAGGTAAGGGAAATCGGTTGGAAAATAGTGACCCTCTTTTTTAAAAAAAAAGTCAGAGGAACAAATTGGGAAATGAGCATAGATGTAAAGCAAATCAACAGTAAGAAATTCTTCGAGTGTTATAACAGCTAGGAGGTTATTAGAGGAGAATTGAGCTGCCACAAGGGTGCAAACAGGGTTGAAACTGAGGATGAACTCAAAATAGTTCACATGTTAAATGATTACTTCCTGGCAGTATTTGAGAGAAGACACTAGCATAATTTCACCCATTATAGGAGCTTCTACAACTAGACTCAATAACTTGGAAATCATTTGCATGGAGGTCCTAAACAGGACACAAAACCAATAAATCCCATGGGGCAGTTTATACATACCCGAGGGCGTTGGGCAAGATCAAGGATGAAATCTACCACATGCTGACATTCCTGATGAGAAAGTCAATAAAAACAATGGAGGTTCCACTAGATTGGAAACAAGTCTAAATGATACCTATTTTCAAAAAAAGGTGATCAAAACAAACCCAATAACTACAAACCCATTAGTCTCATATCAATTACTGGAAATATAATAGAATCAATCATTAGGAAACACGAAGATAACCTACATTAAAATATCCTAGTAAATAGAAGCCAGCACAATTTCACAAGTGGGAGATTCTCTCTGACCAACCTCCCTGTCTTGAGGAAGTAACATTCCAAGTAGATATTGGGAAGTCATACGATATAGAGCCCCTGGACTTCCAGAAAGCCTTAAAGCATAAGGTCCCTTATGAAAGAATGCTGCACGAGCTTAAGGAAGCGGGCATCGTAAGTAAAGCTTGGGATAGCAATTGTCTGAAAGAGGAACCAGCAGGTACTAGTTAGGGGAGTGATGTTAATAAGAACATAAGAAATAGGAGCAGGAGTAGGCCAATCGGCCCCTCGAGCCTGCTCCGCCATTCAATAAGATCATGGCTGATCTGATCCTAACCTCAAATCTAAATTCATGTCCAATTTCCTGCCCGCACCCCGTATCCCCTAATTCCCTTTATTTCTAGGAAACTGTCTATTTCTGTTTTAAATTTATTTAATGATGTAGCTCCCAAAGCTACATCATTAAATAATGTGGGGCAGCAAATTCCACAGACCTACTACCCTCTGAGTGAAGAAGTTTCTCCTCATCTCAGTTTTGAAAGAGCAGCCCCTTATTCTAAGATTATGCCCCCTAGTTCTAGTTTCACCCATCCTTGGGAACATCCTTACCGCATCCACCCGATCAAGCCCCTTCACAATCTTTTATGTTTCAATAAGATCGCCTCTCATTCTTCTGAACTCCAATGAGTAGAGTCCCAATCTACTCAACCTCTCCTCATATGTCCGCCCCCTCATCCCTGGGATTAACCGAGTGAACCTTCTAAAGGAGTTGAGAGGATGGGAGTCGTAATAGATGGAGTTCCCAAGGTATTAGTGCTGGACCTTGATTCGGAAATGTAATGCAGATTGGTTAAACCTGCAGCTGCTATTAAATTGAGAAGGGGGCAATCAAATTTGATGAATTAGCTTAACAAAACAATTAGACAAAATTTGCAAACGGGCAGAATTATGGCAGGTGAAATTAAAATACAGGTAAGTGTAAGGTGCAACACATTGGAAGAGGAAATTGGGGCAGATACTTAATGGACGATGTTGACCTGGCTTGGAAAAAGGCTGACGGAGATCTGAGAGTGATGGAAGACTCCATTTATCATGATGAGTCATTGAAGAGCAGCAATCAAACAGAATGCTGAGCTGTTTACCAGATCAATAGGGTAAAGTCTGAGGCCATTGTGCTGAGGCTGTATAGTGCTCTGATCAGGACACACCATTAGTACTGCATTCATTTCTGGTCGAGGCACAAGGAAGTACTGGAAGCGGTGCAGAGGAGGGCCACGTGTCTGAGAACTGAGCTATGCGGCAACGTTATAACGTATAAACTCTCAGCTCCCTGAGAATCGTGTACTAATGAGGCAGCATTGTGTGAAGTTATTTTAAAACTTATTAAATTCTGAGCTTGTATCTCTGGGTTCATTAGCAGCTTTCAATCTGCACCTTCCTTTCCTTTAACAGCTGCAAAAATAATATTTCTTGGCATTTATATTCCTACTGTTACGGTTACAGTTTTCTCCCAATATTTTTAATTTGTGTTTACAGCAAAAAAGGCAGTTTTCCTATGCAGGCTGAGTCTCCTATGAACCAAAACCCTGTACTTTTTAAATGTGCTGTTAATGGGATAGCATGCAGTGGGGCTAATAATTCCCCTTCCTCATGTGTCAGCCGTGGCTCATTCGGTGGCACTCTTGTCTGAGTCAGAAGATTGTGGGTTCACATCTCACTCCAGAGACTTGAGCGCGTGATCTAGGCTGACACTCCAGTGCAGTACCGAGGGAGTGCAGCACTCCATCGGAGGTGCTGTCTTTCGGATGCGATGTTAAACCCCCCTCAGATGGGTGTAAAAGATCCCATGGCATTATTCGAAGAAGAGCAGGGGAGTTCCTGGACAATATTTATCTCTCAAGCAACATCACTAAAACAGATTATCTGGTCATTATCACATTGCTGTTTGTGGGATCTTGCTGTGCACAAATTGGCTGCCGCATTTCCTGCATCACAACAGTGGCTACACTTCTAAAGTACTTAATTGGCTGTAAAGCGCTTTGAGGCTACCTGAGGTCGTGAAAGACACAATATAAATGCAAGTCTTTCTTCTTTATATTGCACCGGAGACTATATGGTATGCCTGCTACCACCTTCTGTTTATTCTGAAAGATAGTAATTACCACAGTGTCTGATAAATACATAAGACTGAAACTAATCAAGTTTATTTACAAATAATATAATTGCACAGAAAGTCACAGCCAGGAACTAATAGTTCAATGCTTGAATTGCACGCTATGTTTCCAAACAGTAAAGAGCTAGTACAAAATATTTGTAGTTTTTATCAGTAGCTTCTGAGTATCTGAAGGGCATGAGCCGGAGACAGAACTTACAACAGAGCACCTGTTAGCTCCCTCTTGTGGTTGAGACGGTGCAAAGAAAGGAAGTGGGGACTGTGACAAAAATGAAGTATTATCACAGATCTAATGATCTGACAGGAATTGGAATCACAACTTTTCGTCTGATTAGCATGAACCGGAATTAATATATAAAACATCCACTGTCCTTCAAAGAACCAGTAATTTGATTAGCTTAAGTTCAAATGTAAGGAATCTTGCAACTCCAGGTTATAGTCCAACAGTTTTATTTGAAAATCACAAGCTTTCGGAGATTATCTCCTTCGTCAGGTGAGTGAGTGAAAGGTTCTCAAATCGCATATGCGATTTGAGAACCTTTCACTCACTCACCTGACGAAGGAGATAATCTCCGAAAGCTTGTGATTTTCAAATAAAACTGTTGGACTATAACCTGGTGTTGTAAAATTCCTTACATTTGTCCACCCCAGTCCATCACCGGCATCTCCACATCATAAGTTCAAAAGCTACTGGGATTTTGACCCAGGTCACCCAGCTGCAGTCCTCTTACAACAGATAGAGTGAGCACCTGTAGCATTTGGCAGTGTAAAGTCATATAAAAATATAATTCAGAATTGTTTCCTATTTGACACAGGATGAAACCTGTACATCCATCATACTGACGTTTGGAATTTCTGTGATCCTGTCTTTCTCTTTCCGATGCTGACTGACTCGCAGCATTTTCTGATTATATTTCAGATTCCCAGCATTTGTGGTTTTTCTTTTTTTTTAATCTGTTTTTCCTTTATTCTATCGCCTTGCACAATCTCGGGCTCTCCTCTTTTGATCCTTACTCTCTTCTGGTAATGACATGCAACTCTCCATGTCTTTTTTTCGTTGATGTACCAGCTTGGCTCAGTTGATAGCACTCTCGCCTCAAGTCAGAAGGTTGTAGGTTCAAACCCAACTCCCAGGACCTGGGCGCATCATTTCAGCTGACAATTCAATGAAATACTGTGAGACTTTCAGATGAGACATTATACTGAGGGCTCCGTCTGCCTGTTGAGTTGGTTGTAAAAAATTTCATGGTATTATTTGAAGAAGAGTAAGAGGTTCTCCAGGTGTCATGATAACCTTTGTCTCTCAAGCAGCACCACCAAAACGGATTAACTGGACATTTATCTCGCTGCTCTTTGTGGGACCTTGCTGTGTGCAAATTGGCTGCCATGTTTGCCTACAGAACATCAGAAATTCATTGCCTGGGACATCCTAAGGTTGCAAAAGGCACAATATAAATGCAAATTTTTTCTTTCTAATTTCTCAGCATTCTACCACAAGCTATTTCATTAATGCAAATTAAATTTAATTATTACTGTAATAATTGACCTAGTGACTTAATGAATAAGATGACCAAGAGTTCTGATTTTTTTTTAATGGAAAAAGTTCGCCAAGTTATGTTTGTGAGAAGAGTTTGACTAGTAAGTTGTGTAAAGGGACTGATGGACGTGTTTGCATTGATTTGTGCACCGTTACTTTACTGAACTATTTTTGGTGCCTTGCAGGGTGATAAATGCAGGGAAAAGCACCTACAACGAGGACCAGGCTTCCTGTGAAGTGATGGCTGTGAAGAAGAAATCGAGCACTTCCATCACAACAAGTAAGAATTCCACAGCCAAAAGGAGATCCTCACTACCAAATGGGGAAGGGTTACAGCTTAAAGACAATTTAGTAAGTGAAGCTTCATTCTACTTTCAGTGGATGCCGGGTCAATGTAGTACAATATATGCAGATTGCACAGGGAGATCAAGAGCGCAAAGTAATGTACAGTGTCCATTACTGTGTTAAATATAGTCACATCGAGTCTACAGTACAGAAACAGGCCATTTGGCCCAACTGGCCCATGTCAGCGTTTATGCTCCACACGAGCCCCTCGTCATCTAACCCTATCAACATATCCTTCTATTCCTTTCTCCCTCATGTGTTTATCTAGCTTCTCCTTAAATGCATCGATGCTAGTCGCCTCAACCACTCCATGTGGTAGTGAGTTCCATATTCTAACCACTCTCTCTGGGTAAAGAAGTTTCTCCTGAATTCCCTATTTGATTTATTGGTGACTAGCTTATATTTATGGCCCCTAGTTTTGGTCTCCCCCGCAAGTGGAAACATCATCTTTATGTCTACCCTATCGAACCCCTTCATAATTTTAAAAGACCTCCTATTAGTATTGCAAGTTCCACAGAGAAATCCCACCCAAACCCCAGCAGCTGTGACTTCTGCCATGTAGTTTCCAATCTCTAGAATTCCCTCCCTAAACCACTCCGCCCCACCCCTTTTAAGACTTTCCTGAAAACCATCCTCTTTGACCAAGCTTTTGGTCACTCTTCCTAATATCTCCTCCTTTAGCTCAACATCCTTTTTTTGTTCTTATGCCTCTGTGAAGCACTTTGAGGTGTTTCCCTATGTTAAAGGCGCTATATAAATGCAAGATCTTGTAACACTTGCCATTTTGTTCGCTATTTGTTGAATTCATGCTTTTGTTTTAATGTGCATGATTCATGGAGATAGGAGAGAATTCCTCTCACTCTCCCCCTCCCTGTGAATTACGTTCATTAACACAACAATGCAAAATTAATAAGTCACAAGATAATTACAGATGGAGAAGGTCGTTGGGCCCATCTTAGTTCATCCATCCAGAAAGACCCCGCATTCCACTCATTGCTGCATCCAATTATCCCTTAAATGATCCTTGGTTTTTCATCTCTACTATATTTGTGGAAGTCCATTCCATGTGTTGATCACTCTTTGAGTAAAGAAGATCTTCCAGTTAACGGAAATGCTAGTGTCAGCAACGCTGCATCACTAATATTCCAATTACACCATTGAGTGGGTGCAACCTCTGCCTGGGCAGAGAGTGACGACCATAATCACCTTGTATAATTATCTTCACTTTTATTCTCACAAGGATTTTTTTTATTCTTCCATCCTGTTTTTATTTGTCTTTTAATTTTTTTTTTCTTTGCTTTCTCCATTGTCTCAGGTCTTTGTGTAATTTGATAGTTCTGAATCAGTACATCTTTCTGATGCTGCTATTTATTGTTCAAGGGGTCGTTTTCTGACTTTCAGCTCTCAGCACGGAGCCTTGCCCTGCCGACAGCACGTATGAGACATTCGGACGCATCCTACACACGGTTAATAGTCGCAAAATCGTGCACCGCACGTGCCCATGTTTCTAATCTGCTCTCCGGTAGGCCTGGAATTTCCTCGGAGCTGTTCCCCCTTCCCCGCCATAGCTTTGCTGAAAGTGCAACGGACTCTCTGTCTACGTGTGTAAATGGGGATTCCGCCGTACATCCGGCAAAGATTACAGCAGTGGAGCGGGAACGCCTCTGACTAAATTCCGGGCCTTAGTCATTAACACTCGGAAAGACTGCAAAAATAGTTTCTCGACGTATATTTTCATGATTTGAACTGAGCACAGGTTTGTATTTAAAGAAATTATTAAGAGCTGCCAAAAGTTTTGAACCACAAAATAGACCACCTCTTCGTCTAATGGTCTGTGCCAAAATTTAATTGTGTCCCCCGAGATAGGCCTATGCCCATTTTGTACTAAAAGGAATATGGCATAGATTTAACACCTTGAGATATAAAGCCCTCATGCTTTTGTCATTTGAATACAATGCCTCGATCTATTTTACAGCATGTATTGGCAAAGTAGGGGGACACAAGACACCCCTATCCAATCAGTTCTCCGGGCAACAGGAACACGCCATGTGGTGTAACATCACACCACCGCCATCCGTTCAGGATATCTGCGGTGCTAAATTCTGAGGTCTAATATCTTCGATAGCGAAAATGTTAAGCTGTGTTTAAATTGCAACTGTAGCATTAAAAGCTGCTCTACTGTTGTAGTGTAAATGCAGCTTTAGACTTGCTTCTGGAGTGAATGGAACCAAAATCACTCCCGCTACAAGTATTGCGAAACCTCATCCACGACCAACATAAATGAGAACATGTTCTCAACAGTTACTTAGTATCATAGTAGGTACAGCACAGGAGGGGGGCCATTCAGCCCATCATGCCTTGTGCCGGCTCTTTGAAAGAACTATCCAATTAGTCCCATTTCCCTGCTCTTTCCCCATAGTCCAGTAAGCTTTTTCCTTTCAAGTATTTATCCAATTTCCTTTTGAAAGTTACTATTGAATCTGCTTCCACCACCCTTTCAGGCAGTGCATTCCAGATCATTACAACTCGCTGCGTAAAAAAATGTTTCCTCATGTCGCCTCTGGCTCTTTTGCCAGTCACCTTAAATCTGTGTCCTCTCGTTACCGATCCTTCTGCCACTGGAAACAGTCTCTCCTTGTTTACTCTATCAAAACCTTTCATAATTTTGAACACCTCTATCAAAATCTCCCCTTAGCCATCTCTGTTCTAAGGAGAACGACCCCAGCCTCTCCTGTCTCTCCACACATCTGAAGTCCCTCATCCCTGATGCCATTCTAGTAAATCTCCTCTGCACCCTCCCTAAAGCCTTGACATCCTTCCTGAAGTGTGGTGCCCAGAATTGAACACAATACTCCAGCTGAGGCCTAACCAGTGTTTTATAAAGGTTTAGCATAACTTCCTTGCTTTTGTACTCTACGCATCTATTAATAAAGCCCAGGATCCAGTATGCTTTTTTAACAGCCTTCTCAACTTGTCCTGCCACCTTGAAAGATTTGTGTCTGTGCACCCCCAGGTCTCTCTGTTCCTGCACCCCCTTTAAGATTGTACCATTTTGTTAATTTTGCCTCTCCTCGTCCTTCCTACCAAAATGTATCACTTCACACTTCTTCTCTGGGTTAAATTTCACCTGCCATGTGTCTGCCCATTTCACTAGTCTGTCTATGTCCTCCTGAAATATGTTACCATCCTCCACATTGTTTACTACATTTCTGAGTTTCGTGTCATTTGCAAACTTTGAAATCATACCCTCTATACCCATGTAAGGAATCTTACAACACCAGGTTATAGTCCAACTGTTTCATTTGAAAATCACAAGCTTTCGGAGGCTTTCTCCTTCATCAGGTGAGCAAGTGTGTGTAGGTGAGCAAGGGCTTTGTCACCTGATGAAGAAGAAAACCTCCGAAAGCCTGTGATTTTCAAATAAAACAGTTGGACTATAACCTGGTGTTGTAAGATTCCTTACATTTGTCAACCCCAGTCCATCACCGGCATCTCCACATCCTCTATACCCAAGTCCAGGTCATTAATATATATTAAAAAGAGCAGTGGTCCTAATACTAACCCCTGGGAAACACCACTGTATACTTCCCTCCAGTCTGAAAAACAACTGTTCACCTTTACTCTCTGCATTCTGTCCCTTAGCCAATTTTGTATCCACGCTGCCACTGTCCCTTTAATCCCATGGGCTTTAATTTTGCTAACAAGTCTATTAGGTGTTACTTTATCAAACGCCTTTTGAAAGTCCATATACACAACATCAACCGCATTACTCTCATCAACCCTCTCCGTTACTTCATCAAAGAACTCAAATCAAGTTATTCAAACACGACTTTCCTTTTAACAAATCCATACTGACTTTCATTTATTATCCCATACTTGTCCAAGTGCAGTGACTAGTATTAAATGAAAGATTGTGGATATTCACTGAAAGAATAAATTTGCGTAGCTCAAGTCTCTAGTACCCTTAAGGTAAACAAGAGGGATCAATGTGGTTTCATGACCAGTGGTGACTCAAGGGAGTATTAGGTACGAATCTGTTCTTCTCCATTGACTTGGTGGTTAAGCAAACACATTATAACAAATCATGCACATCAAGTTCAGAGTAAGCAGAAGGCCATGCCAGTGACCCGAAAACCAGCAATCCAGAACTTTAAACAAAAACAATGCTGCATATCGTGTGCATTGAGTTCAGAGCAAGGAGAAGGGCAGTGCTTGCAACCTGGAAATCAGCGATCCCTGACCGCAGATGGTCCCATATTATTCTCTGAAATCATAAGACCCTCCTGGAGGCTGTCGAAGATTGGCATTAGTAGAAGCCTGGCAGCAAGCCATCGGCTGCACCCTCTCCGCTACGTGAAGCCCGAGAGACTAGAAAGGTTGGAATGCCAAAGGGAAAAGAGCACAAAGTGCCATTTTAAAAAAAAAACAGTGGGCTTGAAATTACTCTGCTCTTCTGATGCATCCTGGCAAGACTATGACGGAAAAGCCCGGAATTTGGGTCAAGACCTGGATGCACCTGGAGTTCCAGCTGTGCCCTGCAATTAGCCGAGCTTCATTCCGTCCTTTACAAGGCCAGCGATGCCAAGGGAGCAGAGCCGCGGGAGGGGGGAATATACACAGAAAAAGTGGGGTTGTAACAGGGTAGGGGGATGTGAGTGGTGAGGAATACAAGGAAGTGGTTGGAGATGGCCTTACCTGTGAAAGGGACCATGAGAGCTGTGAGGTGGCAAGGTCAAGGAGGTGGCCATAAGTATGGGTAGGAGAGTTCATGGTATCATAATGGGTACAGCACAGGAGGAGGCCATTCGGCCCATCATGCCTGTGCCGGCTCTTTGAAAGAGCTATCCAATTAGTCCCACCCTCCTGCTCTTTCCCCATAGCCCTGTAAATTTTTTCCCTTCAAGTATTTATCCAATTCCCTTTTGAAAGGTTACTATTGAATCTGTTACCACCACCCTTTCAGGCAGTACATTCCAGATCATTACAACTCGCTGTGTAAAAAAAAAAATTGTTTCCTCATGCCATCTCTGGCTCTTTTGCCGATCACCTTAAATCCGTGTCCTCTGGTTACTGACGCTTCTGCCACTGGAAACAGTTTCTCCTTATTTACTCTATTAAAACCCTTCATGATTTTGAACACATCAAATATTCCCTTAACCGTCTCTGTTCTAAGGAGAACAACCCCAGCTTCTCCAGTCTCTCCACATAAATGAAGTCCCTCATCCCTGGCATCATTCAAGTAAATCTCTTTTGCACCCTCCCCTAAGGCCTTGACATCCTTCCTAAAGTGTGGTGCCCAGAATTGAACACAATATCCCACCTGAGGCCTAACCAGTGCTTTATAAAGGTAAAAGCTGATATGGAGGAAGAGGTTTAGGGAGCACAGGAGGTCATTGAATTCAGAGGTGAGGTTTATGCCGGTATGTCAGATTGGATGCCAAGTACCAACGCTCTCCGTTATGATCGTGTGAGGCAATGGGAGATCTGGGACCTCGGTGAATGGCAGGACCAACAGTGTATCTTCCTAACCAGTGAGATTTAAGGATTGAGAAAGAAACAGAAACAACGGGGAAGAAGGATGAATTAGTGTCAAATCAGGTACAGAAAGAGAAATAGAGTGGAAAAGAAAGATTGGACTAAGAGAGAGAAAAAAAAGACAAAGGAAAAGTAAGAACATTTTTCAAAATTTGACATCTTTAAAATCTCCCACAACAATTTACTACCTGCAGGAATGAGACTGAACAGTTTAAATTGTTCCCTTTCTGGGCTAGAGAGGTTGATTTGGCAATGCATTAACGATTATCATGTCGTTAAAAGGGCGCTTATGTTGTTAAGTTCCAGCCCTAACTTTCGGCGGCAAGTTTAATGGGCAATTAATGTGCAAATTCAGCAAGTTCTTAAAAATAACGGGGCGGTTAAGGGCGAGATGCTGTTTGCGCGAAGCAAACGGTGGAGGGGCGTAAATTGACCCCGGCGTATCCCTTAATCCCCTGAACCTGCTGGCCGATTTGCGCATTAATAACGGCGTGCGTCGTTAACACACCGTTACTTTTCCAGCAAGATCCGACGCATTATCCTGTAATTTATTTCATTTCTCCGCTTTCCCTGGGCCCCGAACCAATTGCGGACAGAAGGGTGGGTCACCAAGCTCCTTCCTGGCTCCTTTTGGCTATGCCAACTTTCAGCCTGCCACTGGGGATTTTGTTACTGCACCTTTTTGGCAGGCGTTTTGTGAATACAAGGGGAAGGGTTCCCTTCAGTATTATAGTGAACATGTTTATTATATTACTCCAACACTTGAGCCCATGTTCTCAGCTACCACTCCAGCACAGTACTGAGGGAGTGCTGCACTGTCGGAGGTGCCGTCTTTCGGATGAGATATTAAACCGAGGCCATGTCTGCCTCTCTGGTGGATGTAAAAGATCCTGTGGCAGTATCTCGAAGAAGAGCAGGGGAGATCTCCCTGGCGTCCTTGCCAATATTTATCCCTCAACCAACATCACTTTTTTAGAAAAAAATCAGATTATCTGGTCATTATCACATTGCTGTTTGTGGGACCTTGCTGTGCACAAATTGGCTGCCTCGTTTCCTACGTCGCGACACTTCAAAAGTACTTAATTGGCTGTAAAGTGCTTTGGGACATCCTGAGGTTGTGAAAGATGCTATATAAATATGAGTCTTTCTTTTGTTCTTCCTTTCTTGCATTATGAATATTCAACTGTAAAAAGCATCACAGCTGAGACTAACTTGCTCTCTGCTGACATTCGCTCACTCGCGCGCTCTCCTAAGCACACCAACTCACACGAGCTCACCTGGCAGCTGGGGACTAGCGGGCGCGCAAGTTATGCTCGTAGTGGCACGGGCAGCCGCTGGCCCCATGATTCCGCCTGGGGTCAGAGCTGGAGGGTATCGGCAGTGGCGAGCCTGGCATGAGCGCCAAGGTCGAGGCCCATGGAATTTATAGGGCTGAGAGATTCTGAAGGGCTAGGATAAGTTTAAAAACAATAGGTTGTTTCCATTCATTGGCAAGACTGTAACGAGAGGGCAGAAATTTGAGATGACCACAAAAAAACATTGAAGGGAAGGTTTGGGAAAAAAAAATGCCTGCATATGAAGGAGTGTGGTTTAGTGCAATTGTATTAGCATTCGTTGTTCTGCTGCATTGGGAGAAGAGGGGCCATTGAAATGGGTATTTCAGCCTCAGTGTGATAAAGTAAATAGTGACAGATTGTTGTCACTGATTGGCAAGATGCTAACAAGAGGGTGCCACTTTAAGATAACCACAAAAAGAATTAAAGGGGAAGTTTGTTTTTTAAAAAAAAAGTTCCTTTTATAGAAAGAGGTTAGAAAATGGAATTCTCTGTCATGGACCAGAGTCCACCAATTCTTCTTCTAGAAGGAAAGTGGAAGCTTAAGAAGGAGGAATATTAAAGGATATGGGAAGCGACCGGGAATAGTGGGATCAGAGTGGGTGGCTCATCTGGGGAAAAACACCAGGGGGCTGATGTAACGAGCTGAATGGCCTGTTTCTGTGTTATAACTTCACACTGATTCTAAAAGAAGCATGCTGACATCACGTTGTTTTCCAGGCAGCAGACTTCAAGTTGCCTCCAGGCAGTTTAAACAGGGTGCTGCCTAATTGAAAGTTGTAAACAATTTTACAACACCAAGTTATAGTCCAGCAATTTTATTTTAAATTCACAAGCTTTCGGAGGCTTCCTCCTTCGTCAGGTGAACGATGTGAAAATGAGGAAGGAGGAAGCCTCCGAAAGCTTGTGAATTTAAAATAAAATTGCTGGACTATAACTTGGTGTTGTAAAATTGTTTACAATTGTCAACCCCAGTCCATCACCGGCATCTCCACATCATAATTGAAAGTTGACTGCAGCTCCCAGTCTCCGACTCTTTGACACACTGAGGCTGAAATACTTTTTTTAAAAAAAGGTTGCATCATCTTATTTTTTTTAAAATGCGCACTTGGGTGCTTATCTCACCACAGAACCCCATTTCAACGGCCCCCCTTCTCCCAATGCAGCAGAACAACAAATGCTAATACAATTGCACTAAACCAGTATTCAAGAGACCTGTACTAACAATCCAGAGAGTGAGTTCAAATCCCACCATGGCAGTTTGAGAATTTGATTCCTGATTTTTTTTTTTAAAATGAAAATAAAAAATCTGGTATCAGTAAAAGTAACCTTGAAGCTGTTGGATTGTCATAAGAATCCAACTAGTTCACCAATGTTCTTTCAGGAAGCAAACCTGCCCTCCTTACCTGGTCTGGCCTATATGTAACTCCAGTCCCACACCAGTGCGGTTGACTCTTAACAGCCCTCTGAAGTAGCCTAGCAAGCCACTCTGCTGTATCAAACCACTAGCAGCGGTTCAAGAAGGCGGCCCACCACCACCTTCTCAAGCAACAAGGGTTGGGGCAATAAATGCCGGCCTTCCCAGTGATACCCACATCCCGAGAATGAATAATAATTTTTTAAAAATGAAAATCAAAACAATGTAAAACATGCTTTATGGCACAATGTACAGAATGTTTACTATCCTTAAAAATAAAATCAAACTACCACAGGGTGGGAAGAGGTAACTAGAGTGGGAGCAGGGTCGTGTGGAGTATAAACACCAGCATTGCCCAGTTGGGCCGAATGGCCTGTTTCTGTGCTGTACATTCCAAGTGACTGTATGTAATTCACTTTCTATTATTCAACATCTGACACATTGATTTTTTTTTTGTGACAATCTAATGTTGAATCCTGCAAAATCATTTCAAATCTCCAAATAAACTACAAACACTGCAACCTTGATTTTTTTTTTTAAGTTGATTCAGAATGTTGCTGTAGTCACTAGTGTTGAGTTTTGCCTCACCCGATTTTTTTTTTTCTCTCTCATCCAACCTCTTCTCGGTAGCTTCTATTATCCAATTGTCCTTTTTTTGTTCTGTGTCTATCTTCCTACTTGCTTAAAGAGGCAGTGCTTTTGTGAAAAGTGTTTGGTGAATCTTTTTTTTTCATTTGTTTCAAGCACACAGCACTGTGACTGAGCTCTAGAATCCCCTCCCCAAACCCCTCCACCTCTCTGGTAAAACCTGTCCTAATATCTCCTTATGTGGCTCGGTGTAAGATTTTTATCTGATAACGCTCCTGTGAAGCGCCTTGTGATGTTTTACTACGTTAAAGACGCTGTATAAATGCAAGTTGTTGTTGACGTGGGGGTAAATTTTTGCCTTCACCAGAAGGACGTTAATCTGGCGGAGGATATCACCCACCCATTATAGAACCCGCTAGATTTTCATTCCATTGATTTGAAAATCACTCGGATTCTATATCGAGTGGGCGATCCGTTCTACCAGATTACCACCCATGGAGTGAAAGTGGAAATTTGCCCCGGGATGTTTCAGAGTCATTTGCGTGTGACAAGAGTGACGTAATTCTGCTTCTTCTCCCTCCTCACACTTTTTTTCATGAAGCCAATGCCCTTTTTAATGTGCAAAGCACTTCGATACCATACAAAATAACAGGTTAAGTTGATGCAAAGAGTTCCTTTTGATATTCATAGCTGATAACAAAACATAGGATCAAGGGCAGACCATTCAGCCCCTCGAGCCTGTTCTGCTATTCAACTAGATCATTGTTGATCTGTATCTTAACTCCATCTACCCGCTTTGCCTAACAAAAATTTCATGACTAAAACATCAACAATTTCCTCACCTCCTTCTTTTGATACACTGGGGTGGGAGCCATTGTGTCCCGGAGATTTGTCTCTAGCTTTAATCTCGTTAGGTTCTCCATCACCATTTTTTTTTACTTGTATTGAGTCTAGTTAGTTCCTCCCCTTAAAAAGGGAGTTGTAAACAATTTTACAACACCAAGTTATAGTCCAGCAATTTTATTTTAAATTCACAAGCTTTCGGAGGCTTCCTCCTTCGTCAGGTGAACGATGTGAAAAAAACGTCAGGTGAACGATTTTTTCACATCGTTCACCTGACGAAGGAGGAAGCCTCCGAAAGCTTGTGAATTTAAAATAAAATTGCTGGACTATAACTTGGTGTTGTAAAATTGTTTACAATTGTCAACCCCAGTCCATCACCGGCATCTCCACATCTTAAAAAGGGAGAACTGCTTCCTGATTTCAGTAATGTTTACAACTGGAGTGTTGCTTTTGTGTAGATAAGCCCCTGTCTCATAGGTGAAATGGTGAACAGCAGATTGAATTGCTGGGCTCCATCAGAATTTATATCTACCACCTTATAAGCATAAGGGCAGCACTAGAGCACCTCCAAGCTGCCCAAAAATGAATACAGACATTTGTATCCTGAAGCGATGAGGAATTTTGTGCTGCGCTCAGGATTTCCTCAATTCTGCAGATGAGGGTGTCCAATTTGTAAGCCTTTGTACCGTAGCTCAATTAATAATTCATTCAGCAATTCAGCGGGAAACAAAAACAACCGCAGTCAGTGAACAAAAAATACATATTTCTCACAAAAGTGCTTTGATCTAATATGCAGCACTGTCCCTCAGCAAAATGTGCAGTGATCTGACTTTATTTAGCGAGTTGAGGATTTTAAAAAAGGATAATTGGTCAACAGTTTTTGTTGTTGGAGCTCTTGTATTGACAGGAAAGTGTTCGATACATTGGAATTCAATTTTTGAGTCTGGCCTGCATGAATGCACTGCATGAATGCACAGGATGCACTGCAGCAACTCGCCAAGGCATCTTCGACAGCACCTCCCAAACCCGCGACCTCCACCACCTAGAAGGACAAGAGCAGCAGGCACATGGGAACAACACCACCTGCACGTTCCCCTCCAAGTCACACACCATCCCGACTTGGAAATATATCACCGTTCCTTCATCATCGCTGGGTCAAAATCCTGGAACTCCCTTCCTAACAGCACTGTGGGAGAACCTTCACCACACGGACTGCAGCGGTTCAAGAAGGCCTTCTCAAGGGCATTAGAGATGGGCAATAAATGCTGGCCTTGCCAGCGACGCCCATATCCCATGAACGAATAAATTTTTTAAAATGTAGACAGACACTGTTGCGTATGTAACATATATCATATAACCTCCTACAACCCTCCCAGATCTCTGCGTTCCTCCAATTCTGGTCTCTTGCTCATCCCCAATTTCCTTCGCCCCACCATTGGTGGCCGTGCCTTCAGCCGTTTAGGCCCCAAGCTCTGGAATTCCCTTCCTAAATCTCTCTGCCTCTCCACCTCTCTTTTCTCCTTTTGAGACGCTCCTTAAAACCTATCTCTTTGACCGAGCTTCTAGTCACCCATCCAGTGTCTCCTTCGGCTCTGTGTCAATTTTTGTTTTGTCTGACTACGCTCCTGTGAAGTGCCTTGGGACGTTTTACGATTTTAAAGGCGCTGTATAAATGTAAGTTGATGTGAATATCAATGGAACTCTTAATGTCAAATTAACCTGTTAGTTGTTGAGAACCACAATATTAAGCAGTGCCTCCTGTGTATTCCACTATCATTAACATTGACACATCTTTGTTAGCATCAACTCTCAATTAACAGCCAGTAAGTTGAAGATAAAGTTAAGAGAGTTCTCCAGCAGTTGAAACGTGAGTTAAGCAGCACAGACTGTTGATGCATCACTGAAGTTGCCTCTCTTGTGTTTTTTTTTTATAAAGGAGTTGGAAGGGATTACGTTTAACTACTGGGCACTGTTTGATGGACATGCAGGAACTGGCGCTGCCGTGATGGCCTCCAAACTCCTCCACCACAAGATAGCAGAGCATCTTGTCGAGGTGGTCGGTGTCCTGCGGAACTCTGCTGTGCTCCCCCCTACCTGCCTCAATGATGAGCCCGAGGTGGTGAGTAACACAAGGACGCTAACCAGAGCTGCTTCGCTGCGAGGGTCGATGGGGACCCCAGGATCACCAAGCACCCCTCCGACACGGTTCTTCATCGAGAAGAAAATTGCACATGAGAGTTTGGTTATTGGAGCAATTGAAAATGCTTTTAAAGAAATGGTAAGTGTTTTTGTGGCCGTCATTTGAAATAAACGTCAGAATTGAGAAACTGTCACTGTTGGTGCTTTCTTGGTCGTTGCAAAGACTTGTGATGAATTTTAACATTCTTTCTGTCTTCCCTTTGGATTTAATTTTTTTTTTCACTTAAACAAAAAGTGCTCATGACTTCCTCCAGGAAAAAGAAGAAAGTCTTGCATTTATTTAGCGCCTTTCATGACCTCAGGATGTCCTGAAGCACTTTACAGCTAATTAAGTACTTTTGTAATATAGTCACTGTCATAATGTAGGAAACGCGGCAGCCAAATTGTGTACATTAAGATCCCATAAACAGCAGTGAGATAAATGACCAGATAATCTGTTTTTAGTGATGTTGGGTTAAGGATAAATATTGACCAGGATACCGGGGAGAATTCCCCTGCTTTTCTTCAAAATTGTGCCATGGGAACTTTTACGCCCACCTGAGAGGGCAGACGGGGCCTCGGTTTAACGTTTCGACTGGAAGACGGCACCTCCGGCAGTGCAGCACTCCCTCAGTACTGCAGCCTGGATTACTAGAATGATATCCGGACTTCAAGCGTTAAGTTACAAGGAGAGATTACACAAATTGGGGTTGTATTCTATGGAGTTTCGAAGGTTAAGGGGTGATCTGATCGAAGTTTATAAGATATTAAGGGGAACAGATAGGGTGGATAGAGAAAAACTATTTCCGCTGGTTGGGGATTCTAGGAGTAGGGGGCACAGTCTAAAAATTAGAGCCAGACCTTTCAGGAGCGAGATTAGAAAACATTTCTGCACACAAAGGGTGGTAGAAGTTTGGAACTCTCTTCTGCAAATGTAAATTGACACTAGCTCAATTGCTAAATTTAAATGTGAGCTAGATAGCTTTTTGGCAACCAAAGGTATTAAGGGATATGGGCCAAAGGCAGGTATATGGAGTTAGATCACAGATCAGCCATGATCTTATCAAATGGCGGAGCAGGCACGAGGGGCTGAATGGCCTACTCCTGTTCTTATGTGCTCAAGTCTCTGGAGTGGGGCTCGAACCCACAACCATCTGACTCAGAGGTGAGAGTGCTATTGACTGAGTCATGGCTGAAGCTGAGGCATTGGCTTAGAGAGATTTCTGAGCCTGACTGCAAAAAAGGGTGTAAAGATAAACCCGGTAACTACAGGCCAGTCAGTTTAACCTCGGTGGTGGGGAAGCTTTTAGAAACGATAATCTGGGACAAAATTAACAGTCACTTGGACAAGCGTGGATTAATAAAGGAAAGCCAGCACGGACTTGCTAAAGGCAAATCATGTTTAACTAACTTGATCGAGTTTTTAAAAAATTCACCCTTGAAACTTCACCCAAATTCTTCGTAATGATGTGATTCTTTTTTTTAAAAAAAAAGTTCTGCTTTAACATAATTGCTGTGTACAGATTTAGTCTGATTTATAGAAAATACCCAACACTCCTGATTTTGGTCTATACAAGGTGCACAAAGGATTGGGAGAGACAGATAGCACTAGACTCCCAAAAGGCGTTTAATAAGGTCCCACATAATAGCCTTGTCAGCAAAGTTGAAGCCCATGGAATAAAAGGGGCAGTGGCAGCATGGATATGAAATTGGCTAAGTGACAGGAAACAGAGAGTAGTGGTGAACAGTTGTTCTGCGGACTGGAGGAAGGTGTCCAGTGGTGTTCCCCAGGGGTCGGTACTGGGACCACTGTTTTTCTTGATATATATTAATGACTTGGACTTGAGTGTACAGGACACAATTTCAGAATTTGCAGGTGACACAAAACTTGGAAGTGTAGTGAACAGTGAGGAGGATAGTGATAGACTTCAAGAGGACAAAGACAGGCTGGCGGAATGGGTGGACACATGGCAGATGAAATTTAATGCAAAGTGATACGTTTTAGTAGGAAGAACGAGGAGAGGCAATATAAACTAAAGGGTACAATTCTAAAGGGGGTGCAGGAACAGAGAGACCTGGGGGTATATGTGCACAGGTCATTGAAGGTGGCAGGGCAGGTTGAGAAAGCGGTTAAAAAAACATACAGGATCATGGACTTATAAATAGAGGCATGGAGTACAAAAGCAAAGAGGATATGATGAACCTTTATAAAACACTGGTTCAGCCACAACTAGAGTATTGTGTCCAATTCTGGGCAATGGACTTTAGGAAGGATGTTAAGGCCTTACAGAGGGTGCAGAAAAGATTTACTAGAATGGTTCCAGGACTGAGGGACTTCAGTTATGTGGGTAGACTGGAGAAGCTGGGGTTGTTCTCCTTCGAGCAGAGAAGGTTGAGAGGCGATTTGATGGAGGTGTTCAAAATCATGAGGGGTCTAGACAGAGTAGATAGAGAGAAACTGTTCTCATTGGTGGAAGGGTCGAGAACCAGTGGACATAGATTTATGGCGATTGGCAAAAGAACCAAAGGCGACATGAGGAAAAACTTTTTTTACACAATGAGTGGTTGTGATCTGGAATGCACTGCCTGAGGGGGTGGTGGAGGCAGATTCAAACGTGGCTTTCAAAAGGGAATTGGATAAGTACTTGAAGGAAAAAAATTTGCAGGGCTACGGGGAAAGGGCGAGGGAGTGGAACTAGCTGGATTGCTCTTGCAGAGAGCCGGCATGGGCTTGGCGAGCCAAATGGCGGCCTCCTGTGCTGTAACCTTTCTATGATTCTATATGGAGACATTCCTGATCAGTTTCCAGAGTTATACCTTATTAACAGACCCTGTTTAATGCAAACATACAGAGTGCAGCTGCAAAGACATAACACTGGAACTGGGCGGTGATCTCCACTGATGTTGTGTTTAGGATTGTCCTCTGTTCCTCATGGGAATTGGGTCCATTTGGATCTACGAGCATTTATCTAAATTTTTCACAGTTGTCGTCTCTGGCCATTGCTGGTAAGTGTTAACACAAGAGACCACCTAGAAAATCAGTGCACCATAAAAAAAAATACAAATGTGGATCAAAAACGCACAAAGATAAGCAGAGACTTAAATTAGTGAAATCCAAATTTTGGTTCCCACTTTCTCCAAAGAAGGATCATAGCAGCACTTTTAGGAATTTTTTTTAAATACCTTTCTCAACCCCACCGTGTTGCTTTACTGCGGAATCAAAGCTTGCTAGCGTCTCTTGTGATCTTGCGGGTAATAAACGGATTATTACCAGTTGGAGCTTGGGAAGATGTAGCTCTAATTCCACCAGAATGCTTCAATGCTATTATGCGGCAAGATAAAAATAATTGTTTTGTACCTGGGGCAGTCCTTTTATATTCATGGGAAGGACTTTGTGTTATGCTAATTCTGTCGTAAGAATTCAAATTAGACACCTTTTAAAATTGCCAGCTGATTCGTGCGTTGACCTCTGGCGACACTGGCTGGGTAATGTCCTGAATTTCCGACTCACAAGCGAGTGGCCTGCCTTCCCTCCCCACCCGCCCCCCCCCCCCCCAAAATTTCGAGTCCCTTGATCGGTCAGCGTAAGTACCCTGCTCGCCCAACCAACCCGCGATGACCCCGTCCTAAATTCCAGAGTCGTCAACCATAAAAATTGCTGGACATGGCCATGGAATAGTAGGAGGTATGACACCTGCCAGTACAGCAGCCAGGAACATGTGGAAGGGAGTATCCTGGACCCCTCTCCAATGCAGGGCCAAGGTTTAATTACCTTACTTTGGGCGAATGTATCGACATCGTGTCCCCAATATTAGCAAAGAGGGTGCGGGGGAGCCCGGTAGCGGGCAAAGAAACCAGACATGGCCGGGGACGTGAAGGCCCCTGCCCATGCTAATGGCAGGGCCTCATTTAAATAGTTCACCGCAGACTCCCGCCCGACAGCCGGCTAAATTGACTGCCTGGCCGGCGGTCGGTTAAAATTGAGGCCCTTGTCTCTGACTGAAACTTGGCTCATTGTTGGCAATACCTTGCCCCTAACCGAAGCCCCCTCACCTGGCCATAATTTCCACGACCAGCCCAACCCAAATCGTTGCAGTGGTGGAAATTACTGCCTTATTACCACATCACACCTTGCTGTCCTCCTGCTCCTCCTTTGAGTGCCTCACTTTGTTACAATCGATCCTGCTTCTCCTTTAAAATCCACCCCCCCACCACCAAAAGCCTCACAGAGTTTTTCCCTGAGATATACTCTTCTTTCTTCCCTCAGACTCTGCACCAAGCGACTCCTCATCCTCGATGATTTCAATCTCTCTTCAGCTTACCTTGCCCTCTCTCGCCTGAATTCTCTACACACCTTGACCTCCCTAAACCTCTCCCTCCATGTAAACTCCCCGATCCATGTTCACGGCCACCCCTTTGATCTTGACATCTCCCACGGCTTCTCTACTCCCCCGGTCTCGATCACTGGCATCCAATCTTGGATGAGATGCAATTTCCTCCTGCTTAACATTGGGAAGACTGAAGCCATTGTCTTCAGTCCCCCCGCCACAAACTCTACTTTTGCCGCAGATTCCATCCTGCTCCCCGGCCGCTGAATCAGACTGTTTGCAACCTCGGCATCCTATTCGAGCCCGAGCTAAGTTTCCGATCCCATATCCTCTTCATCATGAAAGCCACCCGCTCACATCTCCATAACATTGCCTGCCTCAGTCTATCTGTCGCTGAAACCTCATCCATGCCTTCATCACCTCCAGACTTGACTCTTCCAATGCTCTCCTGGTCAGCCTCCCATCCTCTGCCCTCCGTAAACTTGCGGACTACATTGTCTCCTTGTCCCCCAGTGTGTCGCATTTAAAATTCTCATCCTGTGTTTAAATCCCTTCACTGCCTCGTCCCTCCCTATTTCTGTAAGCTCCTACGCCCCCTACAACACCCACTCCCCCATGGAATCGAGGGAAAAGTACAGACTTGGTTAGGAAGTTGGCTGAGGGAAAGGCGACAGAGAGTAGGGATAATGGGCAGGATGTGACTAGTGGAGTCCCGCAGGGATCTGTCCTGGGGCCTCAATTATTCACAATATTTATTAACGACTTAGATGAAGGCATAGAAAGTCTCATATCTAAGTTTGCCAATGACACAAAGATTGGTGGCATTGTAAGGAGTGTAGATGGAAACATAAAATCACAAAGCGATATTGATAGATTAGGTGAATGGGCAAAACTGTGGCAAATGGAATTCAATGTAGACAAATGTGAGGATCAAAAAAGGATAGAACAGGGTACTTTCTAAATGGTAAAAAGTTAAAAACAGTGGATGTCCAAAGGGACTTAGGGGTTCAGGTACATAGATCATTGAAGTGTCATGAACTGGTGCAGAAAATAATCAAGGTGGCTAATGGAATGCTGGTCTTTATATCTGGAGGACTAGAGTACAAGGTGGCAGCAGTTATGTTGCAGCTATACAAAACCCTGGTTAGACCGCACCTGGAGTACTGTGAGCAGTTCTGGGCACCGCACCTTCGGAAGGACATATTGGCCTTGGAGGGAGTGCAGCGTAGGTTTACTAGAATGATATCCAGACTTCAAGGGTTAAGTTATGAGGAGAGATTACATAAATTGGGGTTGTATTCTCTGGAGTTTCGAAGGTTAAGGGGTGATCTGATCGAAGTTTATAAGATATTAAGGGGAACAGATAGGGTGGATAGAGAGAAACTATTTCCACTGGTTGGGGATTCTAGGAGTAGGGGGCACAGTCTAAAAATTAGAGCCAGACCTTTCAGGAGTGAGATTAGAAAACATTTCTACACACAAAGGGTGGTAGAAGTTTGGAACTCTCTTCCGCAAACGGCAATTGATGCTAGCTCAATTGCTAAATTTAAATGTGAGATAGATAGCTTTTTGGCGACCAAAGGTATTAAGCGATATGGGCCAAAGGCAGGTATATGGAGTTAGATCACAGATCAGCCATGATCTTATCAAATGGCGGAGCAGGCACGAGGGGCTGAATGGCCTATTCCTGTTCCTACGTTCCCCCATCGCCCCGAACACTCCCATTCGTCTGATTCAGGACTCGTATCCATTACCTCCTCCCTTCGCCCCACCATTGGCCACCATGTTTTCTCGAACCCACGCTCCGGAATTCCCTCCCTAAACCGCTCCGTCTCTCCAGCTCCCTCTCCTTTTTTAAGAGCCCTCGTTAAACCCGCCTCTGACCAAGATTTTAGTTACCCCCTCCCCCCCCCCATACAGCGCCTTTTACGACCTCAGTGCATCCCAAAGCGCATTACAACCAATGAAGTACTTTTGCAGTGTAGTCATTGCTGTAATATAGGAAACGAGGCAGCCAATTTGCGCACAGCAAGGCCCCACAAACGGTAATTCAATCAATGGCCAGATAATTGGTTTGAAGTGTTGGTTGAGGGATAAATATTGGCCAGGACACCGGGGAGAACTGCCCTGCTGTTTTCGAATAGTGCCTTGGGATCTTTTACGTCCACCTGAGAGGGCAGACGGGGCTTCGGTTTAACATCTCATCCAAAAGACAGCACCTCCGACAGTGCAGCACCGCCCCCCAGTACTGCACTGGGGGTGTCAGCCTAGATTATGTGCTCAAGTCTCTGGAGTGGGAGTTTTAAACCCACAACCTTCTGACTCGGAGGAGAGAGTTTTACCAATTGTGCCAAGGCTGATATCTAAATTTGCTTTTTATCACCATTAATTGTTTAATTATTTGTACACCTTCAAAGGCAAGTTTGTTTTGGATTTTTAATTGCCATTTTAGTGTGACATTACAATTACCTATTCTGGTTCCTGATCTGTTTTAGTAATATTTTTCCATAGTTTCCTATTTCTTTTTCTCAATATACAGCTGCTCACCGCCACCCAGCCAGAAAGCCACATGACCAGACAGATGGGTAGTTCAGAATGTAGGATATTTTATTATTCCACATCTATGTGGAATAATAAAATGTGGAATGACAGTAATACAATACCATTCCCAACGACTAACCGAGCAACACTCTATAAATAACCACCTTGTGTTACTGCTTCATTCTGCCCTTTGACTGTGAGACGTTCATTATGAGGAAAATGTTTAGCTGAATTGCACTGTGGTGCTTTTATGTTTTTGTTCATTCGCTCTCCGTGTGAGTCTCTCTGTCTCTGTCTCTGTCTCTCTGTCTAACTCTCTGTCTCTGTCTCACTCTGTCTCTGTCTCTGTGTTTGTCTGTCTCGCTCGCTCTCTCTGTCTGTCTGTCTGTCTCGCTCGCTGTCTGTCTGTCTGTCTGTGTCTCGCTCGCTCGCTCTGTGTCTCGCTCGCTCGCTCTGTGTCTCGCTCGCTCGCTCTGTGTCTCGCTCGCTCTCTCGCGCTCGCTGCGTCTGCCTCCCCGCCTCGCTCTCGCTCTCCGCCCCCCCCTTTTCGAAGTAGTTCCTCAAGCCTCAGTGGAATTACTGGCCAAGTTATATCCTGTCTGAGGTCACATAGCAGAGACCTTAAGGAGCTAGAGTTTCCGCTGGTAATATCAGCGTAATCCGGGCGAAATAGGCTGAACCAGCGCAAAAGATCGGGGAATTTGAAACGTAATTGAGTTACTCCCAAAACCACTTCTATTTGTGTTTTCCACAATCTTTTACGCTGGTTAAAGATTCAATACGCCCACAAAACGGGCCACGCCCCCAGGTTGACGTTGCGAGATTCCGCTGGTTCAGAAAAGTTCTTCAGAGTGCGCTCGTTTTCTTTCACAGGCACTGGTCCACACAGTTTAAAGGTTTTCTTGTATCAAAAAAATATTTAGTTTACTAAGAGACTGACTAGTGTACACCAATGAAACTATTATAGTTCAGTATAGTTTTTTTAAGTCATTTTCAGTGATTTTAAATCAGGTTACTCACAGGCAGAGGACAAGACACTTATTAAAAGTGCTTATTCTTGGTGATAAACCCATTTTCAGCTGTATTAATAAAACTGCACCAGGTTACCTCGCTCTTAAATACATCGAAACTACAACACAGAAAGAGGCCAATCGGCCCGAATGGTCTATGCTAGCGTCTATGTTCCACACGAGCCTCCTCCCACCCCTCTTCATCTAACCCTATCTGCGTATCCTTCTGCTCTTTTTTTCTCCTTCATGTGTTTGTCTAGCTTCCCCTTAAATACATCAAGGAATACTTTTTAATGGGGAGAAAAAAGGAACAATTACGTTCTATTCTGCTGCCCGATTGCGCTGGTTCATGGAAGATTTTACGTTTGTGATTTATGCAAATGCGTTTTATCAGAAACTTGAACTGTAACCTAACCAGCGCAAATTAAAGCGCATTTTGGGCGCAATTTCCCGTTTTGCACACAAAGCGGGAACTCTACCCCAAGATGTAGGCCAAAGGGAGGCACCGCTTCAGATCATCTTCTGAGGGCGTAATCTCGGTCTCCCAGATTACTCAATACATTACAATTCCTGGAGAGCATTAATGGATAAATAAAGAGGTTAAAGCAGAAGTCATGTTTTGAAATGATAATTATAGGGTGAATAATACAGAAGCATAAAGAAGATTAGGAGGGAAGGATGAAAGAAGACTTGGAAGGCTTTTAAAAGCAGACGAAAAGCAAAATGGCTCTGTCTCCTCGACTATTCCAGTGATCTCCTGGCCGGCCTCACTCCCTCCACCGTCTGTAAACTTCACCTCATCCAAAGCGCTGCTGCCTGTATCCTATCCTGTATAAAGTCCCGCTCACCCATCACCCTGTCCTTGCTAGCTTACATTGGCTTTTGGTCCTCTAGTGCCTGAAATTTAAAATTCTTATTTTTGGGTTTGAATTCCTCCATGGCCTCCCCCTGCCCTATCTCTGTAACCATCTCCAGCCATACAGCCTACCCCGAATTTTGATTCTGGCCTCTTGTACACACACCCCCCCCCTCCCTCCCCCTCCCCTTTGCCTCACCGTTTCTTCTGATAAACTAATTGGTAACAAGCTAGCTTATTCTCATGAGTATCACTTGAAGAATTTGTACAAGTCACTGGCAATCAGAAGACATTTTTGAAAATGGAATGCTTTGCCACAAGTGGCTATTGAGGCAGAGACTGTAACAACATTTAAAAAGGAAATTGGATAATTATTTTGAAAACAGAGACTGTGAAAGGAAATGGGGATATGAGATTAAAGGAGCTGGCTCCAGATGAAGAACCAGCACTGGCACAGGCCTGATGGGCAAATGGTCTCCTTCTTTAGAGTAATTCATACCATTCTATGCAAATGGATCAAAAGTTCCATTGGCAGAAATTCCCATTGCTGTTTGTTGCTGGCACAGAATGGCCATGCCTACTGAAAATCACTGCAATTCAAAGCCATTCGTTGTATGTGAAGCACTTTGAGACATTTGAGAGATGTGTGATATGGCATCCTATCAATGAAAGCCTTTCTTTTTTTAATGTATCCAATTGGCAGTAGTTTTTATCAGATAAAAATTTTTTTCCCATTCCCTCAAAGGCAGCGAGTGTCAGAAAGTTGTGCTGGAACAAGATGCACAAAACCTAAATTTTCTGATGCATCATAGATTCTGGCAACACAGTTCAATGAGTTCTACCGGGCGATTCTAGATAGGAAAAAAAAAATGCTTAGAACACAGAACCATTGAAGGCGATAGCAAATAATTTGCAGGGAAGTTAATGAACTGTCTAAAATTACATGCACTGCCGAGAACTGGTGCAAGCAAATTAATAACCTTTCATGTATTGTGTGCTCGTGATTGCTAAGCTGCAGTTTGACACTTCCACACTCAACACCAAGAGCTGCACAAGGTCTATTATTTGAACCAATTTCCTGAACTTTATGTTGTGTAATTAAATATTAAAGTATTAGTAGTCCCATTATTTAGCAATGCTGACCCTATAGCTGAGAGGTTTCTGTTCATTTGGTGAGAGATGGTAAGCACTACACAGACTGAGCATGATTAAAGCTTTCCTGTCTGATGACGTATTGGACCAATTTTCCTGGCCCCTTTTACTAAGGGATGTCGATCGAAGGCAGGTGAACAGAGTTGAGGTACAGATCAGCCGTGATCAGATTGAATGGCGGAACAGTCTCGAGGGGCTGAATGGCCTGCTTCCTGTTCTTATGTTCCCTGGCACAGCGCTCCTGAAGTGCACTGAGTTGGTCTTGCAAGGGATTGCAGCTGCAGCGATGGATGCCATGATTGGAAGTTTTTTGACTGCTGGAACAACAGCTGGAAGACCTCCAGCCAATCCATGGCCCGATGTCCATAAAAGCAAGAGAATGGACTTGCCTGCAGAGCCACCTCCTGCCTCTCTCCAATCGATGAGGGGCTGGAGGGGTGGGGAAGGGAAGGGGGTAAGGTCTCCAAATTGGCATCCTTCCAGTGAAATAACAGGAAAATGAGGCAGAAGTGTTGGGAATACCCCCACCCACCTCACTTGCATGGAAATGCGATGCCCACTACTATTGAAGGCGCAGGCTCTCAGCTCTCTGTCCCCCCAACCACCGAGAGAAGCTTTAGGCCTACATAGAGAGGATGTTTAGGGTTACACCCAGCGTGGTGAGCCTTCATCCCTATTTGCTGTCATTGGAGCCAGGAAAATATGCATTCCATGAGAGGAAAATTGGCCCTGTTATTTGTCTTAATTATGGTGCTTGTACAGTTATACAAGTTCCCTGTTACAGTACAACTGCTTGATTTGTCGCAACTCTTAATTCACGGTTTATGATTAGAAATCCATAGTAACCAATTTTATTTAAATTTAATTTAAAACAGTATCTTTAGGCAACACTGCCTATCAAATTTTCACATACTATTACAGGTTTCAATGCTTTATATCTCACTTGCATTGTCTTCGAGAATGGTTGACCACAATAATAACAGGATTCAGCCTAACTGCATCACACAATGCACTGGCAAACTGCAACATTACTGAGATTGCTCCAGCTTGAAAATCAGCAGTGTACATAAGTAGGTTGGGAAAAAGAACAGGACATGCAGTTCATTTATTTTTTAAAATGTTCTAGTTTTTAAAAAATACTAGTGTAATTGTGTATTCTCCGGCCTGTCTTTAATTGACACAGATCATTGTTTTGCATTTTCACTGTTGGTGTCATTCCTATTGGTGTTGAACATGCAAAGGACAATGAGGCACAGGCAGTGTAGAGGACATAAGCAAGGAAGTTATGCTAAACCGTTATACATCACTGGTTGGGCCTCAGCTGGAGTATTGTGTCCAATTCTGGGCACCACACTTTAGGAAGGGTGTCAAGGCCTTGGAGAGGACACAGAAGAGATTTACTAGAATGATACCAGGGATGAGGGACTTCAGTTATGTGCAGAGACTAGAGAAGCAGAGAAGGTTGAGGGGAGATTTAATAGAGGTGTTTAAAATTGTAAGGAGTTTTGATAGAGTGGATAGGGAGAAACTGTTTCAACTGGCAGGAGGGTCGGTAACCAGAGAACAAAGATTTAATTGACAAAAGAACCAGATGGAGATGAAGAGAATTTTTTTTTAACGCAGCGAGTTGTTATGATCTGGACCGCGCTGCCTAAAAGGGTGGGTTGAAGCAGATTCAATAGTAACTTTCAAAAGGGAATTGGATAAATACTTGAAAAGGAAAAGTGTACAGGGGAATGGGACTAATTGGATAGCTCTTTCAAAGAGCTGGCACAGGCACAATGGGCCGAATGGCCTCCTGTGCTGTATCATTCTATGAAAAGGACGAGAAGTTTCACTAAAGCTTGTTTCGCTTCAGACCCACAATGGACTGCTTCCAAAAGCTTGGGAAAATCTGACAAAGGGTTAAACCCGCAAAACATTAAGCTATCTTTTCTCTGTTAGACGTTGACCCCTCTGCTGTACATTTCTAGCATTTCCTGTCTTTAATGTATATGGAAAAGTTGAATTTCAATGTTACCAGTGATTAGAGACTACTTAATTTTTTTTAAAATCGCGAATTGTGACCACTTTTTTTTACAGTAGCTTTATAGTTCTTGAAAAGTTTGAGGATCAGGTGGGCCAAGACTTGGACTTTACCACAAGTGCCACGTTCTTTGTGGCTCCTGAATAACAGTGTTGTCTTCTTTGTGTCTCCTTGCTGCTGCCATCCACAGGACAGCCAAATTGAACGAGAGAGAAGCATGTACAATATCTCAGGTGGCTGCACTTCCTTGGTCGTGGTATTTCTGTTGGACAAGCTCTATGTAGCAAATGCTGGGGACAGCAGGTAAGACCAACTTCACAAGCTTCATCTCCCTGTCCTTCAACAGTAAACGTGACGTCGTGGTTTCATAGTAAAGACCACGTCACTCACTAAAGTGCTTTCTTCTGCATCAGAAGTGCTTCCTATCTAGATTCAAACTGACAAATGGGGGGGCAATATTAGCCTAAACTGGAAACTGACGGGAATGGGTGCAATGCTGGTTTAACACCCCATCTGATTTTACCCTCCATTGAAGTCAACAGAGAGTAATATCGGGCATGGTGTTCCACCCAATCCTGCGGGTTTCCCATCTGGTGAGTTAGGTTAAAATTACCCCCATAAAATGTTATCAGCTTCCATTCTGGAGCATTGGTTTCTCTCTCAGCAATTAACCAAAAAAAAACCAATGGCATCAGTGAAAGCTCAATGATGGAGATATTCAGCTGAGCTCAAGATCCTAAAACAAGCACAAAGCTGGCATTATTTCCTACAGAATATTTAATGATGTTGTTTAATTATCGACTTCCCACGAGGGGGAAAGGGTAGGACAACCAAAACCAGAGCTCCCTGGATGATGAAAGAGATAGAGTAAGATGAAGCAGGAAAAGGGGGCGTATGACAGATGTCAAGTTGATAATACAAATGAGAACCAGGCTGAATATGGAAAGTACAGAGGTGAAATGAAAAAGGAAATAAGAAGGGCAAAGAGAGATTATGAGAATAGACTAGCTGCTAATATAAAAGTGAATCCAAAAGTCTTCTATGGGCATAGAAATAGTAAACGGGTAGTAAGAGGAGGGGCGGGGCCAATTAGGGACCAAAAGGAGATCTACGATTGGTGGCAGAGGGGATGGCCGAGGTACTAAATGAGTACTTTGCATCTGTCTTTACCAAGGAAGAAGATGCTGCCAAAGTCACAGTAAAAGAGAAGGTAGTTGAGATGCTAGTTGGACTAAAAATTGATAAAGGAGGTGCTTGAAAGGCTGGCAAATCTTTTTCAAACAAACTTGATTGAGTTTTTTGATGAGGTAAAAGCGAGGGCTGATGTGGTTGATGTTGTGTACGTGGACTTTCAAAAGGCATTTGATCAAGTGCCAAGTAATAGGCTTGTCAGCAAAATTGAAGCCCAGGGAATAAAAGGGGCAGTGGCAGCATGGATACGAAATTGGCTAAGTGACAGGAAACAGAGAGTAGTGGTGAACGGTTGTTTTGCGGACTGGAGGAAGGTATACAGTGATGTTCCCCAGGGGTCGGTACTAGGACTACTGCTTTTCTTGATATAGATTAATGACTTGGACTTGGGTGTACAGGGCACAATTTCAAAATCTGCAGATGACTCAAAACTTGGAAGTGTAGTGAACAGTGAGGAGGATAGTAATAGACTTCAAGAGGACATAGACAGGCTGGTGGAATGGGCAGACACATGGCAGATGAAATTTAACACAGAGATGTGTGAAGTGATACATTTTAGCAGGAAGAATGAGGAGAAGCAATATAAACTAAATGGTACAATTCTAAAGGGGGTGCAGGAACAGAGCGACTTGGGGTTATCTGTGCACAAATCTTTGAAGGTGACAGGAAAGGTTGAGAAAGCAGTTAAAAAAGCATAGAGGATCCTGGGCTTTATAAATAGAGGCATAGAGTACAAAAGCAAGGAAGTTATGTTGAACCTTTATAAAACACTGGTTCGGCCACAACTGGAGTACTGTGGCTAATTCTGGGCACCGCACTTTAGGAAGGATGTGAAGGCCTTAGAGAGAGTGCAGAAAAGATTTACTAGAACGGTTCCAGGGATGAGGCACTTCAGTTACGTGGAGAGACTGGAGAAGCTGGAGATTTGATAGAAGTGTTCAAAATCATGAACGGCTCAGATAAATAAAGAGAAACTGTTCCCATTGGCGGAGGGGTCGAGAACCAGAGGACACAGATTTATGGTGATTGGCAAAAGAGCCAAAGGCGACATGGGGAAAATCTTTTTTTATGCTTCAAATAGTTATGATCTGGAATGCGCTACCTGAAAGGGTGGTGGCAACAGATTCAGTCGTGGCTTTCAAAAAGGAATTGGATAAATATTTGAAGGGGAAAAAATTTGCAGGACTACGGGGAAAGAACGGTGGAATGGGATTAACTGGATTGCTCTTACAAAGAGCCGACGTGGGCTCGATGGGCCGAATGGCCTCCTTCTGAGCTGTAACCATTCTATGATTCTATGACTTTCAAATTAGCTGATGCATTGCTAAGCTACAGTGTTGCAAATACCGTCGTTCAGAATTATAATTGCCTTCTGAGGCGTGAATCACTATTTCTACAGCTTTTACTTACCATACCAAATTTAGACAAGTTTGCAGATACTGGGGATAATTATGACTTTGTGCGATAGTGTAAGACGGGTGATGGTGAATTAGCAGCCCGTTTTACATCTCTTCTGATTTTTTTTATTTCAGTTGAAGTTAACAGGGGAGATGTAAAATGGACTGCCAATTCGCTTAGATACATATTACAGAGCCTCAGCAGTCACACACGTTCCCATTAATTTGCATATGGAATAATAGAAATCCTAGAAATTTACGGCATAGAAGGAGGCCATTCGGCCCATCGTGTCTGTGCTAGCTGATAAAGAGCTATCCAGCCTAATCCCACTTTCCAGCTCTTAGTCTGTAGCCTTGTAGGTTACGGCATTTCAAGTGCATATTCAAGTACTTTTTAAATGAGTTGAGGGTTTCTGCCTCTACCACCCTTTCAGACAGTGAGTTCCAGACCCCCATCACCCTTTGCGTGAAAAAAATTCTCTTCAACTCCCCTCTAATCTTTCTACCGATTACTTTAAATCTATGTCCCCTGGTTATTGACCTCTCTGCTAAGGGAACAAGGTCCTTCCTATCCACTCTATCTAGGCCCCTCATAATTTTATACTCCTCAATTAAATCTCCGCTCGGCCTTCTCTGTTCCAAAGAAAACAACCTCAGCCTATCCAATCATTCCTCCCTGCTCTTATATTCTATGCTTCGGCTAATAAAGGAAAGTATCCTGTATGTCTTCTTAACCACCTTATCTACCTGTCCTGCTACCTTCAAGGACCTGTAGACAGGCACTTCAAGGTCCTTCAGTTCCTCCACACTTCTCAGCATCCTGCCATTTATTGTCTAAACTCTTGCCTTGTTTTCCCTCCCCAAATGCATCAGCTCACACTTCTCTGGATTGAATTCCATTTGCCATTTATCTGCCCACCTGACCAGTCCATTGATATCTCCCTGCAGTCTACAGCTTTCTTCCTCACTATCAAGCACACAGCCAATTTTTGTATCATCTGCAAACTTCTTAACCATGCACCCTACATTTAAGTCTAAATCATTGATATATACCACAAAATGCAAGGGACCTAGTACTGAGCCCTGCAGGACCCCACTGGAAACAGCTTTCCAGTCACAAAAACATCCGCCGACCATTATCCTTTGCTTCCAACCACTGAGCCAATTTTGAATCCAACTTGCTACTCTCCCTTAGATCCCATGGGCTTTTACTTTTCTGACCAGTCTGCCACGTGGGACCTTGTCAAAAGCTTTGCTAAAATCCACGTAGACTACATCAAACGCACTACCCTCATCGACCCTCCTTGTTACCGCCTCAAAAAATTCAATCAAGTTAGTCAGACATGACCTTTCCTTAACAAATCCATGCTGACTGTCCTTGATTAACCCATGCCTTTCTAAATGACGATTAATATTTTTTCCAATAATTTGCCCACCACCAAGCTTAGGCTGACTGGCCTGTAATTACTCGGTCTGTCCCTAACTCCCTTTTGTTATTTAAAACTATGTTTCAAGTTGCTGATACTCTAAAGATTTTGGTATTGTGATTTACAATTTACTCAAACGGCTGAGAGCAGTTCATTCCAAACCTCCAGATTTAAAAACCACAAATTTAAAACAGGATGCACTAAGGGATAAGAAATATAAGCACAAATCAGACACCGTGTCCTGGAAAGTGTGGACTAGATTGCCAGGGCACCGCGGTGGAACAGGTGGGTGTTGATGGAGGTGCACCTGCTGTAAATCACGAGAAGTTTGAGCTGTTTCTAAATATTACTTGAATTCCTGAGGTTAGGTTATAGCCTACTAAGTCACTGCTTGGTGCCATACCCGTGTTCCTATACGTAGTGTGTATGAAATTCCAAGTTACATAATGACGGTGACAGCCCAGAGTCATTTTCAGGAAAATTCCAGCCTCGGTGCAGTGTCAAATGGCATTCACACGAGATTATTTAACTTCTTTTATATCTCAAGTGAAACGCACTTGACATATTACTGAGAATTTGCAGCACAATATTTATTACACGTGAAATTATGTGGAGTTGGGAATGAGTAATAGTAGGTGGGAGTAAATAATAACACTGAGGCTTAATCAAAAGGTTCTTCTGGCAATAGATCCATAAACAATGAAAGCAAAGCTGCCATATCTGAAATACCGACACTATCTGAACCCAGAGATTAAATGTCTATCAGAAGCTGCATATTGAAATTTAAATGAGCATCTCTTTCTAATAACACAAAGGAGTCTGTCAAGTCTCTCGTACGTTTAGTTCCTTGTGTGTTGGCAAAAATTGTTTCTTTAAGCACTCTACATGTGGATCACATCTATAGTGGGCACTCCCATTAAGTTCGAATTGATCATGGGGCAAAATTTTTGGTTTCTGTGTCCGGAACTATTGAAATACCTGAATGCAGTGAAAACAGGAAAATTGGGCAGGAAGAAACATGCGCTCCCAAATGGAACACATCCAATTTTCCATCTGCTTCATTTAATGGATAGAAAAGTTGGATGGACTCCTTTACAGGCACACGCTAGTTTTCCTGTATCCACTACACTCAAGCAGAGGAACAGAAGAATCTGCCCCCAAGCTTAAAATGGCCAGATGATGTGACAGTGCAATAAAGTCCCACATTTCTAATGTATTCACTTTTATTGTATATTTTGGTCATTAGCCTGAACTAGACTTTCTTTGTCAAATCGTGAAAGTTTAAGAAAACTAAATCCATTTTTGCATTTGAAATCCAGATAAGCCAAAAAACACCAGTGGGTCAATGGATTCTCCTGCTCTATATGAATATTCCAACTCATTCCGTTTCAGGGCTATTATTATTCGAAATGGGGAAGTCATTCCAATGTCTTCAGAATTCACACCAGAGACCGAACGTCAGAGGCTCCAGTACTTGGTAAGAGAGAGTTAAAGTCATACTATTTGTTTGTACAAAAAATTATCAGTAATATATAGTATGAGTTTGTGGGAAATATGATTAATGTTGTCTTGAAGCTGTGATCCTGAGTGAGCAATTAATAGCATTTTCTGGCTTTTTAAAATACTGTACAGGCAACAGAAATTTTAACTTTGCAATGTTACTTTCTGGAACTTTAAATTTTGTTCCTTTTCATTTGGGTTTTAAGTAACTATTTTGTGAAATAGAAACCAATTTGTGGAAAGGCTTCCGATCATTACAGTAAATGGGGACAGAGAGAATTTCTAAATGTACCAAGATATTAAATCTAATCGAGATGAAGGCACTTACTGGTTTATCGTTGTAAACCCCTAAGGTGCCTTAATCAGTTTGGCTCAGTTGGTAGCACACTTGCCTCTGAATCAAAAGGCTCTGGGTTCAAGTCCCACTCCAGGATTTGAGTACATGTTCCAGGCTGACACGTCAGTGCCGTACTGAGGGAATGCCGCATTATTGGAGCTGCTGTCTTTTGGATGAGACGTTAAACCGAGGTCCTGCTCAGGCGGATGTCAAACATCCCGTAGCACTATTTGAAGGAAAGCAGAGAGCTCTCCAGTATCCTGGTTGAACTTTATCCCTCATCCAACACCACCACCAGAAACAGATTAATTGGTCATTCATTTCATTTGCTGTTTGTGGGACCTTGCTGTTTGCAAATTGGTTACTACATGTGCCTGCATAACAATGACCGCACTCCAAGAGTAATTCGAAGGTATGAAGCACTTTGGACGTGATAAGGTGCTATATAAATGCGAGTTCATTCTTTCTTAATCAATTGAAACACTTATTGTCGATAATTTGTCTTTGGTGTACAGGTGACATCATTGTACCTCACTAAGGCTCTAACATTGATGGCACTTTGCATCTCACTCATTTCAGTGTGGGAAGCGAAGCTTGTTAAAAATGACCTGCTGTTTGTTTCTTCATGAATATAGGTCTGCAGTGACTGACTAACATCCAACGCCAGTCACTATTTAAATAGATTTGCTGGTTTAAATGGGCGAGTGGTAGCGCAGTGTGTTGGTGTTCCAACGTACTGTGCTATCAAGTGGGAGGTTGCAGGTTGGCACTTGCAATTCCTACACACTGAGCTCCCATCTCTGGAATAGTCGTGGGGACGGGCGAAGAGGCTGAGCAACAGCCACACACTTTCCCAGAGGAAGAGTGGCCAATAATTTAGTGATTGTTTGCAGAGATGGCGTGACAAATGTATTCGCTGGAGAATGCGTTGTGTGGATAAGGAGAAAAGAAATGAGAATGGAGCAAAAATACAGAAGTAATGGTGGCGTAATGCCCTGAGCAGTATGTTAAGTGTTTCAGGTGCCTGGAGTGGCACTCTCACTGAGCTATAAGCATCACCACTGGCCTAGCAGCTCCAGTCAGTGACTACTTGTCTCCCAACTGGAAGGTTACAGCTTCGAGCTGTCCACCAGTCAAACTCATCTGCCTCAGCCCGGTTCAAGATGGAGCCCTTTGCCTCAGCAAGGAAATTCATGTTCTGACCAGGGAGCGTCAACAGTAGCAGCGAGGAGGTCCTGACTCTACCTGGAAAAGGCATGTGGTGGCAAATGTAACGAGGGAAGGGAGATGATGGATAAAGATTGAGAAGAAAAATCAAAAACTGTTAAGCAAAATAATGCTTTTAGATTTAACGATTTGTTGTGCTTTCTCATTGACTATTTCTCCATGTGTGCTAATTAGCCACTGAGCACTGTCCAAGCCATCGCTCCACTTTCACAAACGTAGTGGGACCATCAGAGAACAGAATTGTCATAGGGTGACATTGCACTATAGGGTCAATTTAGCACTCAGAGGGAGTGTGGGTCAATGATAAGGCTACAGCACTCCAGCAGCGCAGCTCCCCACCTGGAAGGGTAGGAGTGGCGCATTTATCCCTGTATGTTAGCAACCTAATGCATTTGCGTCCTATTCCTCCAGCTGCTAATTTAGCCAAAGCTAATTGATCCGTTCAGCAAAAAGCTTTGGCAAAATAGCAGAGAAAGAAATTTCATACGAGTAAGCTAGCAGGTTCGTACACTAATATCGCGTTGCACAATTTGGTGTTTTGAACTAGTTCGTTCAGAATTTAATGATAGAAGGAAAGCTGAAGCTAGGTGGCAGCACAGTCACTCACTAACCATTGTCTGCGACTGCTAAACTGGGTAGAATGCAGGTCTCTCAGAATCACAGGATTCTGTGCTGGATTTCCTGCACTACTTTCAGATGAAAAACATTCATAATATTGATGACATTTGAAGATCTTGATACCGTTTTATGTGGGTTAAGGTAGTGTAGTGGTTATGGTACTGTGATAGCAACTGGGAGGTTAAAATTTCGGAGATTTTAAAATTCTCATCCTTATTTTCAAATCCCTCCCTGGCTTCACCCGTCCCTATCTTTGTAACCTCCTCCAGTCCCACAACCCTCCCAGATCTCGGCGTTCCTCCAATTTTGGTCTCATGCGCATCCCCGATTTTCATCACTCCACCATTGGCGGCCGTGCTTTTAGCTGCCTAGGCCCTAAGCTCTAGAATTCCCTCTCTGCGCCTCTCTCCTTTTAAGACGCTCCTTAAAACCTACCTCTTTGACCAAGTCTTTTGTTCACCTGACCTAGTATCTCCTTATGTGTCATTCGGTGTCAAATTTTGTTTGATAACGCTTCTATGAAGCGCTTTGGGACGTTTTACTACGTTAAATGTGCTATATAAATGCAAGTTGTTGTGAGTTCAAATCCCACCATGGCAATTTGTGAAACTGAATTTAATAAATCTAGTGATTTATGGGATAATGCCATCTTACCTGGCCTGGCCTACACGTGACTCCAGTCCCACAGTTCATGGTTCACTATTAATGCCTTCTGAAGTCAGCTAGCAAACATAGGAACATATAAACATTGGAACACTGGAATGGGAGTAGGCCATTCAGCCCCTCGAGCCTGTTCCACCATTTAGTGAAATCATGGCTGGTCTACAAAGTTCAAAAGTTGCTACACGGTTCAAAAATAAGAGAACAAAATCGGATGGAACCACGAGCAAAGATTCAGGCATCGTATCAGGACAAGACCTAAGCAATCTCGCTAACATCTGGTACTCAAGTTGGGAGAACTGTCTCATAAGCTAGTCAAGCAGCCTGACATTGTCAGATTCACAGAATCGTATCTATCAGCCAGTTTCGTCATCACCATCCCTGGCAATGTCCTGTCCCACCAGATGAATAGAGCCACCAGGGATGGGGCAGAATAGTATACTGTCAGGTTGGAGTCCTCAATATTGACTCTGGAACCCATGAAGTCTCAGCCAGGACATGTTTTGGAAATATGTTATTGTTCTTTCATAGTCACTGGGTCAATATCCTAGAATTCCCTACTAAACACCATTCTGGAAGCATCATCACCACAAAGACTGCAATGGTTCAAGGAGCAATCCAATCACCAACTTCTCAGAGCAACTAGAGACAGACGATAAATTCAGCCTTGACGGCATCGCCCACATCTCGAGAACAAATAATTAAAAAGTGGACAAAGTTTAAATTATAAATAAGATGACATCTTATAACTTCTCGACCTTTGTTTTTATGCTGTAGCCTTATCCTTAGGTTAACCTTAGATTAAGTTACTGACTTGTGGACACCTCCAGGTAGCTGTTAAATGGCACATTGTGAATTTTACCCAGAACTGAAATATGAGCACAACTCATAGGACTTAATCAATAAGGGAGTAGGAGTATACTGAAAGTGCAAAATTATATATTAATTTTTCGATGAGAATCTTTAGCACACGAAGCATTTAGATTTAAGGTGGACTAGGCAGTTCTATGCCTTTTTTAAGATACAGTTGCCCTGGTTTATTAACAAAATGCCTTAAATTGAGGTTGAAATTGATTTTTTGATCATTATTCACACAATTCTTTTACCTCTTCACGGGCACTCAATCAGGAAGAGGAACGACACTTGAGAAACACTTTATTAATCCCTTAACCCATTTTCCTTAGCAACACAGTGAATGTGTACATTTGTGGAAGTGGTTTCTTATAAGGCACTGGCTCGGTAAATTGCCATCTGCGATATATAAACTAATTTTAGTATTTAATTTTTCTCTTTTTTGGCGACTTGCTGTATGTTTGTCTTTCATCTGACTGGATCAACCGGTGACGGGACACACCTCTTCCTGTAGTAGCAACTGCACAAGTCTGGGATTATCATGGAAATGATAGTGAACACACAGAGCAGAGATGAAGCAATGCCTATATGTGGGAAGCATGGGTACGGAATTGGAGTTGTGCCACTCCTTGTAAATGCTTTGGAGGGCAATTTTAACCTAACCCGCCCGTTGGGAAACTTGACTGGATTGGGTGCAACGCTGGTTTTAACCCCCCCGCCCTGACTTTACTGTCTCTCGACGTCAACTGAGCGTAATATCGAGCGGGATGTAAAACTAGCCTTCCACCAGATCCTGTGGGTTTCCCAGGCCGGCGAGCTAGGTCAAAATTAACCCCCTCCCCTTTGTGTCTGACCTGACCTGTGACATACAAGAACTGTTGGTACTACACCATGGGATCTGTGAAGATTTCAAGCGCGGAGTAGAGACAACTTAACGGTGAATCTTTGCAATGTAAATGCACATTTTCCTCTCCCACTGTTACTCTTGTTTTCTGCCCATAGGCTTGTTTGCAGCCACATTTATTGGGAAATGAATTCACTCACTTAGAGTTTCCCAGAAGAGTGCAGCGCAAAGAACTCGGGAAGAAAATGCTTTTCAGGAATTTTAACATGACTGGCTGGTAAGAATGTGGCCATAAAGGGGATTGAATGTGTCTTGGGTTTTTGCTGGTAGCTAATTGTTCTGTATTTAATATATACAATGGACATTTCTCATCATTCAACTGCAGGATTATTTCCTGATAAACGTCTCTCTGGCTCAAAAACTTAACAGAAAGTGTAGTTATAATGCAGTAGTTTAATTGAGAATTCAAATAATTGTAAAGTTTGAAGTGAGAAGAGCTGATTTGAACCCAACAACCACTCCATCCAGAGTCCATGACCGATCGTTCTACCATGGACTCAGCCCCATCACCTCCTGTCAATCCCCCACTGTAAGCAACACCACGGGGTAATTGTTTGTCATTAGTGCTCCTGACACACGGCTTCATGCAACTGGAGCGTGTATGTAGTATTCAGGTGTGTGCCTCCTACAATTCACAGTCCATTAATTTTATTGGACACACAATCCTGGGAAGCACGTGCTTGAGTTCCTGATGTGCGCGCTCCCGGCAGGTGAAGCTCCGCACCGGGAGCGCGATTTCATAAAATTATTCCTTACATCCTTTTCCCCTTCTGCCGCTGAAAATATCTGAAAGCACAAGAGTAAAGCCCGTGAGAGTGATAGTTACTTGAGCCCCAGGATTAAGTTAGAGAATGTCATTACTCCTGGTTAACCATTTGTGAACATTAAAGGGCTAGCATCTTTACAGAAAAGAGCTCCGAGAGCTGTTCATCATTGTTACTCTGATACGTAACTGATGTGATGAGGTGTTTTAATGTGAATTATGCTATTGTGAGTTGTGTACAACATCTACAGATTTAAATCTGTACTTCCATTTAAATGGAATATTTATACTGTAACTCCCCCTCGGCCCATTACAACTACAGATACGGAGAGGAGAGCTATGGCAAGTGGAATTACACCGAGAAATACACCGAGTTGTGAATCAAAAGGTTACATCCTGACTTTATGATGGCTTTAATTTTCAGTACGCCCTCTTCCCCCCCCACTTGTGAGCCATTTATACCATATATTACGGGTGGTTTTGAAGCAAGTAATGTGTCACACTGCCAGACCCCAGGTCATGTGACATGACATCATTTTGAGGTAGAAAATTATTCTCCACAAGTAATGCCCTAATTTAGACCAGGAGGACGATGAGTAAATGCAGCGCTTGGTGCCGTACAGACCAGGAAGGTCCCGACAATCAATCCTTGACCTGTGCTGTGTTAGCTAATCTCAGCTGGACAGTGGTTGGGACACTACGATTTGCCCCAGTGTCCCTCGGCTAAGGAAGGAGATGATCAGCTCCTGACTGCTGCCCAGTCGCCTTGCTGGAATGGAATATGCCAGATTGGGACATTGGCTGGGGATAAGATTGGGCTCCATTGGTGATGGGGCCCACAGTTAAGTAGCCTGCCAACAATCGCTGCCCAGGCTCGCACATGAAGAACGGCACGAGGTATTGGAGGACTACCCGCTCCTGTGAAACCAAGCCCTAGCAAGAATCATATGGGCCCTACAAAAGAGATGTATTTGACCAGATTATCTAGCAACGGAGAAGTCCATACACCCCTACAGGCATCTGTATAGTCAGTCTGGTGCAATACTACATCCCAGCACATCTCCTCACATTTCCATGTTGTACTCCCCGCCTCATTCTACACCAGACTCCTAATCCCTCATGCCTGGGTGTATAATTTAAATTTTATTGTGAGTGGCAGCTACATCAGTGGTTATGATTAGAGGTGTTGCATTACAGCGGAGGAAGAGGTGTAATTATCTAGCACTCCAAATAACAAAAGCAGTGCTGCACATGGCTTGAATCATTGCAGCATATCAACCAATTAAAGAACTTTCACAGCTGCGATTATTGCTGCTCCATGTGTGCTAAGCCCCCTTTTTTCTTAAAAAAAAATGTCTTTTTAACCTGCTGGTGCAACTGTGAACACGATAAGAGGCACACAAGCGAGGCGCTCGGATGAAAGTTCAACGCGTGTAATAAGAGTCTTTACACGCTAAAAAAGGGAACGGTAACAAATGGGTAGTAAAGCTAGAGCTGAGTGGGGATTGTTAGCGATAATGATAGATTATACTCTGCTGAATGCAAATGCCGGATCTCTTGAGGTATTGCACAGACCCTGAGAAACAGCAGGGGACCTGACCTGAGCTGTACAGCATGTCTGACAGTGATGAATGACTGTGCTGCTGCTGCTGCGTCTGCTCTCGGGGGGTGGTGGGGGGGGTAGTGGAGTTGGTCGGGGGGAGGGGGTAGGGGGTAGTGGAGTTGGTCAGGGGGGGGGGGGGGAGGGGGGTGGAATACAGGGGGAGCAAACCGAGCGATCATACTGATAATAAAACACTCTCTCGGCTCTTCATTTAGACTTGCGTCAGCACATCTGGCTGATGTATTTTGCAAAAAAAAAGATATTGCGAAGGGCATTTTAGGAAATTTCACATTGACTGCTAACGCTGCATGGCAATGAGATCTAATTTTCTTTTGATGGTGTGGGGGGGGGGGAGGGAAAGACTTTATCTAGTCGTGTCCTTATCGTTTATGCACAGGTACTCCCAGGGCTTTCTGTGCACTGAATGAAGAGCTTTGCTTTAAGGGCCTGCAATCTGCTGTCTCGCTCCCTCAGAACTAAAACGGTGTTCCTTTGAACAATAAAAAAAAATCTGATCTTCAATTTTTAACACTGCATATCACTTGCAGAAATAATTGCTCTGCCTCCCATCTCCATTAAGAGAAGATGCACGAGAAAATGAGATTGGCACAAATTTTGCTATGCACAGCCCCCCCCCCCCCCCCCCACCCAGGGAGTTTGACATGGAGGCTGCACATCAGGCCCCATCATCTTATGCAGATGTGGAGGGGGCGGGGGGGGGGGGGGCCAGATGTGAGTCTACTGTGCTGAAGGAAACTGTTTTCTTTTCAATACAGGGCCTACAAAATCATAGAGGAAGAGGACCTAAAGTTTCCCTTGGTATACGGGGAGGGAAAGAAGGTAGGCTCTTATGTTGTATATGAATAAAAGCATTTGCGTTTTGTGTAGGCCAAAAGGATGCCAAGATCTAAGGTGAATCTCAGTCGAATATGAATCCCCCCCTCCCCCCCCCCCCTACAAACAGTCCTGGAAACACACTGTTCCTTTTATTATTATTCTCATAAAATTACTTGGCAGCCTATGAAATGTAATTATTTGCAAGAGCCACACAGCGGTGATGTATACAGGGCACATCACGGACCTGGGCTTACTTTCAATCAAAGGCTGTGCTCGATGAATTAATCCTGCCACATTTTTCAAACCAAATACATTGTTGAACGTTCACTCCTTCGCGGCTGAGCAAACAAGGACATTCATGGCTGATTCTCTGTTTCTGCGAATAATTTCCAGGTCTCTCCTTGCGTTTTGCACTTTCCCTTCTTTGTTGGCGTATTTTCCTTCCCTGCTTTTCTTCTGTGTCCCTTTTTTTCTTTTCCCTTTCTCCTTTTTATATTGCTTGTTGTGGTTTTAATATATCTTTGCCATTCTCCATTTCTGCAGCCTGGTTTTCTCTCTTGCTTTTCATTGCTTTTGTGTAAATTCTTCTTTTCCTTTGATTCGTTCGGCTTCTCTTTTCCATTTATTCTCCCTGTTCTTGCAAAATGTTTATGCTCTTTCAGTGATTTATTTTCTGTTTTGTGGCTCATTTTCCGAGGAACGAACAGAACCAGAAAAGATTATCGCCAAGACCAAATACCCACGTCGGCTTGACATGCTCAACTCTTGAGTCAGAAGTTGTAGGTTTAAGCTTCACTCCAGGACTTGAAACATAGAAAATAGGAGCAGGAGTAGGCCATTCGGCCCTTCGAGCCTGCTCCGCCATTCAGTATGATCATGGCTGATCCTCCATCTCAATACCATATTCCCGCTCTCTCCCTATACCCCTTGATGCCTTTTGTGTCTAGAAATCTATCTAGCTCCTTCTTAAATATATTCATATATTTGGCCGCCACAGCCTTCTGTGGTAGAGAATTCCACAGGTTCACCACCCTCTGAGTGGAGACATTTCTCCTCATCTCAGTCCTAAATGTCCTACCCCTTATCCTGAGACTGTGACCCCTCGTTCTGGACCCCCCCCCCCCAGCCAGGGGAAACATCCTCCCTGCATCCAGTCTGTCTAGCCCTGTCAGAATTTTATATGTTTCAATGAGATCCCCTCTCATCCTTCTAAACTCGAGTGAATACAGGCCGAGTCGACCCAATCTCTCCTCATACGACAGTCCTGCCATCCTAGGATTCTCACGAGCACACCATCTAAGGTGACACTGCAGTAGCGAGGGCGTGCTGCCTTACTGGAGGTGCCATCCTTTGGATGAGACGTTTATACCGTCTGCTTGTTCAGGGGGATGTTAACGATCCCATGGCAGTCAGTTCTCCCAGTGTCCTGGTCTTCCCTTAGCCACCACCACCAAAGAGAGACTGGTTATTCATCTCATTGCTGTGTGTAAAATGGCTGCCACGTTGCCTATGTAACAACAATGATTGCACTAGTAAAGAATTCATTTTTTATATATACAGACTGTGGGACGTTTCTGGCAGATTTGCTATGTAAATCCTTTATTTCTATACCAGTCCCTCTGGCCAGCCTTTTTTTTTGCTCTGCCTTTTCAATGTTCCATTCACTTTTTACATGGCCTAATCTTTCACTCTCACACCTACACATTTCACGGTATTGCTGTCTCAGCACCTCAATCTGTTTTGTGCTACTAAATAAATAAACCCATCCTCACTCGCCCTTGAGTACAGCCTTGCAGCCTGTCTCTCTCTTTCCCAATCCAGGCTATCTCCATGACCCCAGTTATTAATTTTTCTTCTTCTTAACTGGGCTGTGATTCAGTCCCACTTGCTGCGTTTTCTTCATTAAATTTGTTTTTTTTTTCTGCTGGTGACACTGTAGCTGCTTTTCCCACCGAAATCTGTGTCTCTTTTTTTTAAACCTTCTCACCGGAGTTTACCCCGAAGAAAAAAGTGCAGGCAGGCAAACTGAGTAAAGGGCCAGTGTTTTGGTGAGCTTGTAGTTTTAATGAAGCACTGGGGGGGTGAAATGGTCTCGAACAGGAAACAGAGTGCTGGAGCTCAAGAAAAGCCCCATCCCTGGCAAAGCATCCCCAGAAAAGACAGCCCCGTCACTGAGACTGCCCTTCTGTATGGCCTGATCCATATATATCAGCGTTATAAAAAATAAATGAGAAATTGTTGCTTTAAATGGTTATTGAAATTCACCTCGTAATGCCAGTTTCATTTTTTGGGTAGATATTGGAGCTCATTAATATTCAGAGGTCCACTGATTGAACATTTTGCAGGATGTGAAATGTTCTGTGTGTCCCGTTCGGGATGAGTGCAGGCTTCTGTGCAATACCAGAACGTCACTGGTAATGTACATCGAACCTGTCCAGCCAACTCCAGAGGCTTGAACACAAAATCCAAACTGACATTCCCAGTGCAGTGCTGAGGGAGCGCTGCACTGTCGGAATTGCCTTTCTCCAGATGAGACGTTAAACCGAGGCCCATCTGCCCCCTCGGGTGGATGTAAAAGATCCCATGGCGCTATTTCGAAGAAGAGCCGGGGAGTTCTCCCCGGTGCCCTGGCCAACATTTATCTTTCAACCAACATCACTAAAAGCAGATTATCTGGTCATTATCACAATGCTGTTTATGGGATCTTGCTGTGTGCAAATTGGCTACCGCGCTTCCTACATTAAAACAGTGACTGCACTTCAAAAAGTACTTCATTGGCTGTAAAGCGCTTTGGGACGTCCTGAGGTCGTAATAAATAAGGTCCTCAGTAAATTATTTGTTGGTTTAGGAATAACTCACCTGCATTTTATACTGAAGTTCCCTACTGAGTCACTACATGTTTACATAACATGCCCTCGTATTGTGTAATAAACTTGAAGGCTAATGATTTTGAGAAGAATGTGCTTTGGAAAATGCATATACTGTACATATAGTAATGAACATGTAAACACTGTACACTCTGCAGTGATACTGTACAAGCGTACATAGAAGGGTAAATTGTACAAAGCGAGGCTCCCAGCGTTGGGCCTCATTGGGCAGGAGTGTGGATCGGAGAATCGGACACCGGGATCAGCTCCTGATTGTTCAGTCATTTAAAATTTGCGACATCAACGATGGGAAAATCAGGGGCCACCACAAATCAGGCACTCTAACCTCAGTGCCTGGACCTCCAATCCATGCTCCTGTCGTTTGAAGAGAAAGGGCCTCTCAAAGTTGTCATACACTGTAGTACAATCATTCTTACATATATATTATACGGATGTGCATATTTGTTCTTGAAAGCGAAAAGATTCCCTCTCTCCCCTCTCCCTTCTCTTTCTTCCCCGCCCCTCCCCTCTCCTTTTCCTCCTTCATCCCCTCTTTTTCCTCCCTCCTCCCCTCTTTTTTTCTCCCTCCCTCCTCCGCTCTCTTTTTTCCCCTCCTTCCCTCCTCCACTCTCTCCCTCTTCCCCTCTCTTTTTCCTCCCTCTCTCCCTCCTCCCCTCTCTCTTTTTCCTCCCTCTCTCCCTCCTCCCCTCTCTTTTTTTCCTCCCTCCCTCCCTCCTCCCCTCTCTTTTTCCTCCCTCCCTCCCTCCTCCCCTCTCTTTTTCCTCCCTCCCTCCCTCCTCCCCTCTCTTTTTCCTCCTCCCTCCCTCCTCCCCTCTCTTTTTCCTCCCTCCCTCCCTCCTCCCCTCTCTTTTTCCTCCCTCCCTCCCTCCTCCCCTCTCTTTTTCCTCCCTCCCTCCCTCCTCCCCTCTCTTTTTCCTCCCTCCCTCCCTCCTCCCCTCTCTTTTTCCTCCCTCCCTCCCTCCTCCCCTCTCTTTTTCCTCCCTCCCTCCCTCCTCCCCTCTCTTTTTCCTCCCTCCCTCCCTCCTCCCCTCTCTTTTTCCTCCCTCCCTCCCTCCTCCCCTCTTTTTCCTCCCTCCCTCCCTCCTCCCCTCTCTTTTTCCTCCCTCCCTCCCTCCTCCCCTCTCTTTTTCCTCCCTCCCTCCCTCCTCCCCTCTCTTTTTCCTCCCTCCCTCCCTCCTCCCCTCTCTTTTTCCTCCCTCCCTCCCTCCTCCCCTCTCTTTTTCCTCCCTCCCTCCCTCCTCCCCTCTCTTTTTCCTCCCTCCCTCCCTCCTCCCCTCTCTTTTTCCTCCCTCCCTCCCTCCTCCCCTCTTTTTCCTCCCTCCCTCCCTCCTCCCCTCTCTTTTTCCTCCCTCCCTCCCTCCTCCCCTCTCTTTTTCCTCCCTCCCTCCCTCCTCCCCTCTCTTTTTCCTCCCTCCCTCCCTCCTCCCCTCTCTTTTTCCTCCCTCCCTCCCTCCTCCCCTCTCTTTTTCCTCCCTCCCTCCCCTCTTCTTTTTCCTCCCTCCCTCCCCTCTTCTTTTTCCTCCCTCCCTCCTCCCCTCTTCTTTTTCCTCCCTCCCTCCCTCCTCCCCTCTTCTTTTTCCTCCCTCCCTCCTCCCCTCTTCTTTTTCCTCCCTCCCTCCCTCCTCCCCTCTTCTTTTTCCTCCCTCCCTCCCTCCTCCCCTCTTTTTTTTCCTCCCTCCCTCCCTCCTCCCCTCTTTTTTTTCCCTCCCTCCCTCCTCCCCTCTTTTTTTCCTCCCTCCCTCCTCCCCTCTTTTTTTTCCTCCCTCCCTCCTCCCCTCTTTTTTTTCCTCCCTCCCTCCTCCCCATTTTTCCCCTCCCTCCCTCTGAAAAGTTGCCAATTCTTTTTAATCATGAAAGAATTTGTAAAGTTTAATTTTGAAGGGAACTCATTAGGATCCTGTTCCCTCAGCGCAACATGTTTTTCCAGAAATTCGTTGAGTATGGAAGCTACCCGTTACCAGGCCCCTCTCAATTCCAATGTAATCATCAAGCAGGAGGTCTTAGGGACTGGCCTGGGTTGAACTCAGCATGTATGGAGGAACTGCAACCAGAATTCTTTCTTTCAGTAGTCTCTTCAATAACTCTGTCGAACCATAGAAAAGATACAGCACAGAAGGGGGCCATTCAGCCCATCTTGTCCGCACCGGCTCGAAGAACAACCAGGTGCCCAATCTAATCCCACCTTCCAGCACCCGATCCGTGGCCCTGCAGCTTACAACACTTTAGGTGCAGGTCCAGGTACTTTTTAAAAGAGTTGAGGGTCCCTGCCTCTACCACCAATTCGGGCAGCGAATTCCGTACATCCACCACCCTCTGGGTAAAAAAGCTTTTCCTCATGTCCCCTCTAATCCTTCCACCAATCAGCTTAAATCTATGTCCTCTAGTTCTTGAACTCTCCGCTAGGGAAAACAGGTACTTCCTGTCTACTCTATCTAGGCCCCTCATAATTTTGTACAAGTCAATCAAGTCTCCCCTCAACCTCCTCTGCTCCAAGGAAAACAACCCCAGCCTATCCAATCTCTCCTCGTAGCTGCAATTTTCAAGCCCTGGCAACAATTTTGTAAATCTTCTCTGCACTTTCTCCAAAGCAATTACCTCCTTCCTGTCCTTCTCGCCTCCTTCTCATTTATTACACTTGCGTAATCAATGAACAGTTGAGTAAATTCTGGCAAGGTGTGCAATATTCACCAAAAAAGCCCAAGGCTTAAATTTGACACTCCTGTGGTTTCAGTGAGATCTACTTCACTCTTACAGGCTTGGTAGCAGCACTGACACAGACATGCTGGTTATATAATGTTTCAAATGTTAAGCAGGCATATTAGCCAATGCAGAATTATCAAAATTGTTTTTTAAAAAGCAGTGTTTCTCTGTTGATGTGAGTGATGTGTACACTGAGGTACAAAATGTGGTTTGTTTGATAGGCACGTGTGATGGCGACCATAGGTGTCACTCGAGGACTTGGAGATCATGATCTGAAGGTTCACGACTCTAATATCCACATAAAACCTTTTCTCTCGTGCACTCCTGAGGTAACGTAACTATTATGAGTCTATAAAGCATGCGCACATAGTTACTAACTGGCTTTTTGTCCCCATTTACCCCTGCTACCTACTATTGACTATAAGGCTGTTGGCATTTTATCCAACTGCCTACTGACATCGAGCTTTGGATGCACCGAACTTTCCTTCAGTTCAATGTCGGAAAAGCCAAGCCATTCTCCTCGCGTTCGTGCCAGCGCCTATAGTCCTCAATCTCCACAACTGCCTGTTCAGGTCGGTCTAGGTGGTGTGAAACCTTGGTGTTCTACTTGATCTTGAGCTGACCTTCCCCACATCTGGTCAGTTGGAAGACGTCATTCATCCACCTCTGTAAGACTCCTCACATGTGCTCCTACCTCTGGACCTTGGGTGGAAAAAACCCTAGACCATGCCCAAATCACCTGAAGAATTGATTTCTGGAGTGATCTGCCCTCCTCCAAACTAATACCCACCAATCTGAGTGCCCCCAGTGGCACTTTCTTCCACAAACAGCCATACGAAGCTACATGAGCCTTGTAATATAATTTTGGCCATCCTTTAGGGGATAATTTTCAACCTACCAGCATTGCATCTATAACAATCGCCCGACCCGCAGCCCCAGTTTTACGTTTAAGTGGTAAGTTGACAGTCACCCCCTTAAATCTCTATATTCTCTAGATTTTTCTGCGAATATTAATCTTCCAGCAAATTGAAAATTTGAACCGTCTATTTTGAAATGGCTGTTCTGATAGTGAGAAGACTGCCATAGTTTGCAATCTGCTATTATTTTTTTTTAAATAAAATGGTATGATCTCTTTGAAAATCAGGATCGATTAAGAGATGTTGGGATTTTCAAATTCTGCCCAAAACGGACGTGGCATTGGCGGATCGACCATGCCACCCACTTGAACTATTTCCAGATTCAACGGGCACCAAACGGGTGCTTTGCCACAGCTCGCTGGTTGTGGGAGGGAGGGAAATCGACGAGCTCCTGTGCTGAGCCGGCCGGCAGGTCGGGCCTGGGGGGGGGGGGGCGAGGGGCCAATCCGAAGGGAGGGAGAGCGTGCACGGACCGCCAGTGGGCTGCAGTGTTTCTGCGGAGCCAGGCGGAGCACTCCTGGTCCAACCGTCCCCACGAAAATAAACGGCAAAGTGGTTTCGGGGGCCCTTTTGCGGAGCGGCCATCAGTGAGCGGCCCCTTTAAGGATGACTGGTTAGACCACTCGCCGCCTGCAACAAATGGATGGAGCTCTGCCCGTTGGTATTTGACAATTGCAATCGGGATCCCACAACGTAGGACACTGATGTGCATATTTAAACATTCTCCCACTTGAAACGGGCGGGCATGCTGTGCGTCCGTCTACAGGCCCACCTGAAAACGGCATTAGACGGGCCCCGGGCGTCCAAACGGCAAACCTTTCCTCTGCCAGCCGCCCATTTTTCAGGTGAGATGTGCAGAAAATTGCCCCGACACCTCATTTATTAGATGTGTTTCTACTGAATGGGGAATCACGCACATTGGAATGCGAGTGGAGTACCAGGCTGGACTCTGGGACTGTATTCTGAATGCCTTCTGTCTGCAATAACTTAATTGCACGGAATTGTCATTCAGCTCACTTACAGTTATTAATTTGACGATGCCATTTTTTGCCCGAAAACCACATTTCAAAAAAAAAAATTTGGTCCCAATATGAAAATTCTTTGCACTCAATGTTATATGCGTTAATCATTGACGAGGAGACTATAAAAAGAGTTTCAACAATAGGAATTGTGTGCGAAGTGTTTCTCAGATTTTCTTGGAAAATAGTCACTGAACAAATCGAAAATGTTAGCAACAATTTGAATTCAGATCTTCCAGTTTTTCCCACTCTGCATCCCACTGAATACCCTTTTTGCAATGTAAATTATTTTTCAAAATTTAATATTTATTCACTTAAAATATGATCTGTTAACAGTGTGTAGGAATACATCAACATGACAGTGCTTTTACTAGCAACTTGTTACTAGTTTACAATCCAATCCTACAGTAAATCTAAGCAAAACTGTTTTGAATTATACATTTGATTTATTGCATTGGTTGCAAACTTAATAGACATATTTTCGTATGCAAATGAACGCCGAATATTCAATGAAGTTACGTTCTAGGGAATTATGCCGTAATTCAGTTTTGGCTGAAGAAAAATTCATTTTAATCTCGACTCCGACACCACAGAGCAGTAAAGTCACTGAAGACTGAAAGCCCGAAAGCATAAAAAATATTGAATGATTGATGCGTGTGGCCCCACGATTTCATAAAATTTCATTTCGTTCTCTCTTTCTTGTTTGTGCATAATTAGCATGGAATGGGTGACAGCATTCACAGCGTGATGGACTAGGATTGTACCTTCTCCAGATTGAGCCTTGCACCCTGACCGTTTTATTTCTGTCCACATAATGCGCACAAAGCATTGCCTTTGTGACTTTTTAACGTAGTCTGCATTTCACAAAAGCGCCCTTGCACACGTAAATCAATGCAAAACGGAGGCATTTCACAATTTTTTTTTTTAAAAAGCCGCTCTTTTGAAGCAACAATCTGTACGTGTTTGGTCGAGCGCATCGGTTTTTAAATAAATGTTCCTGACCTTACCGTCCTCTTAAAACCCCTTTCACAGATGCAAATAAAGAACATTTTTCCATTTGCTGCACAATCCGTACTCCCGAACCAGTAACCTCTGTGAATCAAGGGAGATAGACGGACTCTGTGAATATTGAGAATTATGCATACTTAATGAGGATGCTGCCATATTTGCATATGTAAATGAACATATCTAATAAATAGCATTGCCATGCTCCTTACTTACAAGTACAATTACATTTTTGTTACTAATTTTACACATAACTGTGGTAGGATCTAATACTTAATTAGCAAACATTTAAGGACTGTTTTAAGTTCTGTAAGTAAAATGAATGGCCTACAGTAGGCATCAGTGTAGATTTTACATCCAATGCGACTTATATAACACATTCGAGGAAGGTTGTGATTTCTACACAAGGTTTTACAGAAGCTGTGTCACTGTGGGCTCCATTTATTAGAATTTCCCATCTTCCCTGCTCAGGAGTAATTCAATTCAAGAGTGTAAATCTACAGAGAAAATGGGCCTACCTTGCATGGTTTATGAGCTGTGGAGATTAGACGAGATAGAATGTCACAGTGTTGCCATGGAAATGTCAACTGCCTGATTTCCATATTGAGTCCAGCAAAATTGCTGTTGACCTAAAGGATGTTTGCTGAAAGTTGGTGGAACCTAAATCAAAGTACTCGGTATTCCATCTTCTGGCCTGCAGCCTGACCGCTGGTGACGGATGACAACGTTATTTGTGAAACAGAAATGAGAATAATGCACATTGCACAGCTTTTCTATTTGCAATACCTTTCCGACACAAAAGAAGAATGAAATGCAATATTCAAACCACTGAAAGCGTACTTGTAATTTTTTGTTTAGGCATTTGGAATATATTTTTGCTCATTATCATTTAGATTTTGTGGTTTGTGGGAATCTTTAAAAGGACGGTTATGAATAATTGATGGGGTTATGGGGGGAGAATTTGTTTTCTGCACAGGTACAAAGAAAATTGAGCTGCTTTTGAAAATCCTTTTATCTTTTGGGGAAAAAAAAATGTTCATTCGATTTGATCCGTGTACAGGTGCGAGTTTACGACTTTTCAGAGCATGAACACGAAGCAGATGATGCACTGGTTCTGGCCACCGATGGACTGTGGGATGTCCTGTCGAATAAAGAAGTGTCCGAAGCAATTACAAGCTTTCTCTCCAACTGTGATCCCGACGATCCGTACAGGTCTGTGAGGGGTTTAAAAACCATTTCTAAATGAATGAACTCGGCTACTTAATAATCCAGAACGTGGGTACAGCACAGTCTGTAATGGAAATGATTTTTATATAGAAAAATTGAAGTAGTAAATTTTACTGGCCGAATACTTGATGTAATTGTTGCTGTAACTCTCTATATTACATAGAATTATATAGAATCTACAGTACAGAAACAGGCCATTCGGCCCTACTGGTACACACAAGATTCCTCCCACCCCTCTTCATCTAACCCTATCAGCATATCCTTCTTTTCCTTTCTCCCTCATGTGCTTATCTAACTTTCCCCTTAAATGCATCTATGCTATTCACCTCAACTACTCCTTGTGGTAGCGAGTTCTATATTCTTACCAATCTTTCGGGTAAAAAAAAAAAAAGTTTCTCCTGAATTCCCTATTGGATTTATTGGTGACTGGCCCCTAGTTTTGGTCTCCCCACAAGTGGAAACATCATCTCTACGTCAGGACCATAGAAGTTCACAGCAAGGAAAAGGAGGCCCATTGTGTCTGTGCTGGCTCTTTGCTGGAGCAATCCAAAAATAATCCCAGTGCCCCGTTCTCTCTCCTCAGCCATTCTCCGTGTCAAAGCATTCCATGCTTCCAACCACCCTCTACATAAAGAAAAGTCACCTAACCCCTCTCCTCATTCTCTTAATGACGTTTTAAATTGATGACCCTTCATCACTGTCTCCCCAAAGCAACGGATTTTCCTATTCACTCCATCGAAGTCCCTCAATTTTAAAAACATCCATTAAATCTCCTCTTAGCTTTCTCTGTTCCAGTGAAAATAGTCCCAGTATATCAAGTGTCTCCTCGTTGCTACAGTTTCCCATCCCTGGCATCATCCTGGTGAATCTATGCTGTACGCTCCCTGAAGACTTTAATATCCTTTCTGACACCTGGGGGTGGATTTTGACTTGGGCACCCGGCCGATGGAGTCCGCTGGCCGGATACCCTCACCCGCGGCAAAGAGACGGCCGCGATTTTGACGCCCTGAACTTATTTGCATCAAAACAATGAGCTGCAGGGCGCCAAATGTGCATTCTGATGTCTCCAGTGTCATTCTGAAGGGTGTTGCATGTATTTGTCATTGCTCAACGTTACATCATCTAGTGTTAAGACAAATCAGTGCGTAGACAACATCCAACACTGTTACCGGAGATGGAGGCTGAACTCAAGCTACCCGTAAAATAATCACAATCCCACCTATGTGACCTGATCCATATAAGTCTCAAACGCAGCACAAGATCTTCCATGTGACTGTCAGAAGGGCTATGTGTTACCTTGTAGTCAGAAGCCTGTGACATAAAATGGTGTCATCTGTTGGTACCCAATAGGAATATAACTTTGGGTAAACCTGCACTTGGGGGGGGAGAAAGGTCACTGATTTTGATAGTAGATAGAACTTTACATTGTACCCAGGTGACAAGGAGAGAAATGCCTCAATGTCGCAGCTGTTCCCATCCCACACCACGGACACAAGTAGTGTATCCTGTTGCCCTTCACACTGCAGCAGTACATTTACATCGTATTACATAGAAATTACAGTACAGAAACAGGCCATTCAGCCCAACTGATCCACGACAGTGTTTATGCTCCACACGAGCCTCCTTCCACCCTACTTCATTTAACCCTTTTAGCATATCCTTCTATTCCTTTCTCCCTCATGTGTTTATCTAGCTTCCCCTAAAAGGCATCTCTGCTATTTGCCTCAACTACTCCTTGTGGTAGTGAGTTCCACATTCTAACCACTCTCTGGGTAAAGAAGTTTCTCCTGAATTCCCCACTGGATTTATTAGTGACTATCTTATATTTATGGCCCCTAGTTTTGGCCTCCCCCACAAGTGGAATTATCTTCTCTACATCTACCCTATCAAACCCTTTCATTATCTTAAAGACCTCTGTCATGTCACTCCTCAGCCTTCTCTTTTCTAGAGAAAAGAGCCCCAGCCTATTCAATCTTTTCTGAAAGGTATAACCTCTCAGCTCTGGTATCATCCTTGTAAATCTTTTTTGCACCTTCTCCAATGCCTGTATATCCTTTTTATAATATTTTTATCATTTAGTTTGTATCAAAATTTCAAGTATTTAAGGAGTGTACTGGCAACGACCTCTGCACACTTGCCGCCTCCGAGTGATGTACAACTCGTATGTAGCTTAGTTCCGAAGTCAAAAGGAGGGGGAAAGGGACAGAGACCCCTTGTTGCCAGGTCTCCATCCTCTTTACGTTGCCCTGAGATTTCTGGTACTTCCCTCGAGGGGTAGGCAGCACACCTGCACCCACAAAAGGCTCAAGTGTTGAAAGCACGTGGAAGTGAATGGGAGAGGACCTACTGGCCCGTCATGCCTCACTTTACTCTGGGAACATCAGATGGTCATCCATTTGGAGGGGCCTCCAAAGAAGTCTCTCAGGCCTGCAGCAGCGGCTGGCTTTCTGCCCAATTATGGGTGCAGGCTTCTCTGGGAGTGGGTCTTCGCCAGGGGCATGTTGGGCACATGCTAACGACCTGAACTTGCAGGTTCAAGAGAAGTCAGCACACTTCGGCACGCTGCACATGACTAGCAATCCGGCGGGGGAGGGGGGAATATTATGTTTTTTTTTATTCATTCATGGGATGTGAGCATCGCTGGCGAGGCCAGCATTTATTGCCCATCCCTAATTGCCCTTGAGAAGGTGGTGGTGAGCCGCCGCCTTGAACCGCTGCAGTCCGTGTGGTGAAGGTTCTCCCTCAGTGCTGTTAGGGAGGGAGTTCCAGGATTTTGACCCAGCGATGATATTCACCAAGCATTTCCTAGACTTAGAGAAAGGTAGGTTGTTCTAGCAAAGTAGGGACTAATCAGGTCAACCTCCATCCCGGCCTGCTCGCTTCACCCACCACCGCCTCCTCAGAATCTGCCAGCATCTCATCACCTGCCTCTCCGCTCTTCCCTCCAGAATGTCTGTTAACTCACAAGCAAAGTCCTTGCCTCCACGACCTTATTGTAGACGATTGCATCAACATCATTGGATCCTTGATAAACAGGGCCTTCTTACTGAATAGCCTTGACTTTTAGGAGAATTAATTATATAAAGTGCTATTAATTAAGAAAAATATATAACCAATTTATGAATCAATATCTCACCTTGTTTTCTTTTAGACCTTGGCTTCAGTTCCCTGAGATGATGATTTTTCGTAAAATAAATAAAAAATTGTTAATTACTTTTGCCTTTCTTAAAATATCTTTTTAGAAGATAATTGCCTCAAAAATAGCTTTAGCTGTTGAACAATGATGACCAATATTGCCTAACCAGTTTATCCCAAGTTTTAAAAGTGAAAAGAGAAGGACAATGGAGTTCGTGCTAGTCTCTACTTGCTTATCTATCCCTTGTATTTCCAGTCAAAAAGAATTACTCAAGCAATTATATCAGGGCACAGTAGGGTTAGGGGGTCAAATGGTTTTGGTTGGTAAATGGTCCCAGTTATTTCCTCTGTTGATGCACTGTGGAGGGTAGCTCACTTTTTGAAGACTTAAGATTCTATCTTGGATTGTGAGACTTAATTTCACTCACTCCACCTTGTACTTTTGTTCAATCTGTGATGTTTTCATAAGTTAGTTGAAGTATTACAGCACATGGCTGAAAGCAGTCTAAAGTGAGAGCAGTTTTAAATGGGGTGTAGAACATCTGATTCATTGACCAATTTTAGTCTAGTTGTTAATGGATACACATAAAGCTGTATATTATGGTGAAAAATAAAAGCAGTATTTCGAAATCTAAGTAATTGCAGACACAAAATTCAACAGTTGCTTAAAATGAGGTCATACTAGTGATTTTAATTGGATAGCTCTTTCAAAGTGCCGGCATAGGCACGATGGGTTGAATGGCCTCCTCCTATGCTGTATGATTCTTTGATTCTATGACTAGTGAGTCTTCCAACAAAAAAATACACAAAACACCATCTAAATTCTGTAATTATCAGTAGTGGGCCCCAATGTACCTGCACTTACCTTGTGAAGGTTCTCTCCCTTTTGTTCAAAGTACCTTTTCATGTCATGAAATGTCCTTGTGGTACCATACTGTGGTAACAGATTGGCAGAATTGCCTCAGCATCTCTCCTTTCCGATATGATGAGCAGAGATCACACGGCTTCAAAGGATAAGAGTGTGGCAGGGCAGAGTTCAGAATGTGGCGTCATTGGGAAACTGCAATTTCTTTCTAATCTCTAGGGCATTGTAGTTTCAGAAGGATGCAAAAGTGTCAACTCTTTATTGCAGGTGAATATATGAAAGCAGCATATACAGGACACTCTTGTATTTTATGGGGAACCGCAAGATAATCTGTTGTCACCATTCACACGAGAATGCACCTGTCATTTTTAATTTCATCCCATGGTCACCGTTCATCTTTAGTTTTTAATTACAAACATGGTCACAATCTGTTCACCTGTGTGATTACATTATAGCGAGTAAAATTAACCTTAATCAGCATAATTATGATCTATTTGTACGTGTAATAAAGTCGCAGATGGTCAGTGATAAATTACTGAAGTATAAATTCTAGAGTTGCTTAAAGTGGAAGCCTTGCTGTCAGCTAGCCTTCGGGCCAAGTGCTGTTTTTACATTCAGTCATTTTTATCCGTGAATACTCTGTACAAATAATCTTTAGAAGATCTGGTCATCCAAGAATGCAGCAGTAATTGGAACTAGGAGGAAAAAATCCTGAAATGTAAAGCATTTGAAATAAATTGAGGATAAAATGAAACATACCTGTCGTAGGAAGTGCAACAAGTACAATGAGCAGGGAAGAATATAATTTTATCCAAGGCGAGATTTTAACAGACGCCCTGACATCAGCACTAAAAGATATTAGCTTTGCATCCATATTTTCCACAATACAAATATTTAATGGAAATAAAAACTGTTTTTAAATTGTAGCGAAATTTTGTTAATGCATTCCAATAATTAATTTGAACATATTCAGATCCCTGTTACAATATGTAAATCGTGTTTTTTTTGCACAATAAGCAACTTTTTTTTATATAAAAATACTAATTCCGCTGGGGGAAACAGGCTGCAAAACCTACTTAAACCCTCTTCTTGGCACCTCCATCTGATGATAGGGGTATTGCTGTGTTGACATTTGTATGTCTTTTTTTTAAGAAGCATGCACTGTTTTGCAATAAGAACTCAGTCCGTTTTGATCCAAAGTAAAAGTGCAGGGCAGTTTTGTGCTTTGGATATTCAGAAATGGAGGTTCTATTAAAGAGTGCATTTTAATTCAGTTATCACATGTGTTGTCAGTCGTTGGCCATGATTTTCCAAATCCCATGTGTATTAAAACAAATCTACATACCTATGGGGAATCACAGTTTTTGGAAACTTGCTGATACAAGCTGTACTCTAGAGAAAACCTTTAAAACATGGGTGGTTCTCTAATGGAGAAATTCTGATCAGCCACAGTCATGTACGAGTGCTTAACATGCCCATGCTACATTCCTATGTGTGTTATAATAAATGGGCTATCATCTGTGTGAAAATAACTCACACAGGAATGCAGCACTAGCGCATTAGCTGTTGCTATGGGAACGCCACCTAAATTTCAAAATCTACACTGCCATTTCAGACAATTCAATAATATTCTCCTCATCCAAAGAGAGATCAACTAAACAAGCAAAAGTAACCAGAGGCTCTCAATAACCCACCATCTACAGTACAATAAGATTGCAGCAGCTATGTTGGATCTCATCTTCTACCAGTTGAGGAAACACAAACAGCTTTGTTACAATATTGCATTGTATTTGTTTTTTTTTAATTTGAGAATAAGCTCCCACTATCTTCCCACTCCCCCCATCCCCCCTCCATTTTTCTCCGCTGGTCTCCTGTTCCACCTGTAGTGGGGAAATACCAACATATGAAATTGATGGGCAGGAAAAGACCAGCTGCTCCATCAAGCCTGCCCCACACTCATGATGGCCTGAACATCATGACTAAGCATTTCCTCCCTCCCTCCTGCACCCCCCAACCCCCCAACCCCCCTCACCCTCCAACTTTGTAGCCATGAAATCCCCTGGCAGAGGCAAAAAACAGAGAAAAAACCCAGGGCCAATAAGAACATAAGAAATAGGAGCAGGAGTAGGTCATGCAGCCCCTCAAGCCTGCTCTGCCATTCAATAAGATCATAGCTAGTGGAGTTGAGATCTTCGACCACAACTCCACTTTCCTGCCCTATCCCCATATCCCTTGATTCCCTGAGAGTCCAAAAATCTATCGATCTCAATCTTGAATATACTCAAAGACTGAGCATTCACAGCCCTCTGAGGTAGAGAATTCCAAAGATTCATAACCCTCTTGAGTGAAGAAATATTTTCTCACCTCGGTCCTAAATGGCCGACCTCTTATCTTGAGACTATGATTCCTAGTTCTAGACTCTCCAGCCAGGGGAAACAGCCTCTCAGTATCTACCCTGTCAAGGCCTCTCAGAATTTTATACGTTTCAATGATTTCACCTCTCATTCTTCTAAACTTCAGAGAATATAGGCCCATTTTATTAAATCTCTCCTCATAGGATAACCCTCTCATCCCAGGAATCAATGGAGTGAACCTTTGTGGCAAGTATATCCTTCCTTGGATAAGGAGACCAAAACTGTACACAGTACTCCAGGTGTGGTCTCACCAGAGCCCCATATATTTGCAGCACGATCCCCTTACTCTTATATTCCAACCCCCTTGTAATAAAGGCTAATTGCTTGCTGTACCTGCATGTTTACATTCTGTGATTCGTGTACAAGGACACCTAAATCCCTCTGACTACCAACCTTTCTTAGTCTCTCACCTTTTAAAAAATATTCTGCTTTTCTATTCTTTCTACCAAAGTGGATAATTTCATATTTCCCCACATTATACTCCATCTACCACTTTCTCGCCCACTCACTTAACCTGTCTGTATCCCTTTCCAGCCTCTTTGCATCCTCCTCACAGCTTACTTTCCCACCGAGCTTTGTATCATCAGCAAAATTGGATACATTACACTTGGTCCCCTCATCTAAGTCATTGATATAGATTGTAAACAATCTGCCAACCCGAAAATGACCCATTTATCCCTATTCTCTGGGGGGGGGAAAAATACTCCAGACAATTCCTCTCCGACCCCCCTCAGGTGATCAAAACCAATACGGATGATCACATGGACCATGTATTATCTATAAAGACACTTACCTTCTAAAGACAGACAGAGGACCAGGCAGGTAGTTCAGGAATCCCCTGAGTGCATTTCACTCTCGGTATTCAGTTCTGACTGCTGGTAAAGGAGGGTTCCTCTGGGGAGTGCAGCCAAAGTCAAGTCCACAGCACCATGGGTGGCTCAGCTTTACAGGGGGAGAGGAGGAAGGTCAGGAAAGCAATAGTGATAGGGGATGCAACAGTTAGGGGAATAGACAGGCATTTCTGTGGCCGCAGTCGTGATTCCAGGATGGTATGTTGCCTCCCTGGTGCCAGGGTCAAGGATGTCACTGAGCGGCTGCAGAACATTCTGAAGGGGGAGGGTGAACAGCTGGAGGTCGAGGTCCATATTGGTACCAACGACATAGGTAGAAAGAGGGATGAGGTGATGCAGGCAGATTTTAAGGAGCTAGGAAAGAAATTAATAAGCAGGACCTCAAAGGTAGTAATCTGTGGATTACTCCCAGTGCCACGCGCTAGTGAGTATAGAAATAGGAGGATAGAGCAGATGAATGCATGGCTGGAGAGATGGTGCAGGAGGGGGAGGGCTTTAGATTCCTGGGGCATTGGGACCGGTTCTGGGTGAGGTGGGACCTGCACAAACCGGACGGGTTGCACCTTAACAGGGCCGGGACCAATATCCTCGCGGGAAGGTTTGCTAGTGCTGTTGGGGAGGGTTTAAGCTAGGTTGGCAGGGGGATGGGAACCTGAGCGTAGATTCAGAAGGGAGAGAAGCAGAGCTGGAAATGGAAGGCAGAAAATTAGTAAGCGAGTTTGGTAGGCAGAGGAAACAAAGGTTAGAAAATAGACAACAAAGGAGTTTGGCAGTGCTTAATGGTATATACCTCAATACAAAGAGTATCGTGAATAAGGCAGATGAGCTGAGGGCACAGATAGACACATGGAAGTATGATATCGTAGCTATTACTGAAACATGGATTAAAGAGGGGCAGGAATGGCAGCTCAACATTCCTGGTTATAAGGTTTTCAGACGAGATAGAGAGAGGGATTAAAAAAGAGGGGGGACGGCAATATTGGTCAAAGAAACAATTACAGCTGTGAGGAGGGATGATATGTTAGAAGGATCATCAAATGAGGCCATATCAGTTCAGCTAAAGAACAAAAAAGGGGCAATCACACCATTGAAAGTGCACTATAGACCCCCAAACAGTCAGAGGGAGATAGAAGAGCAAACATGTAGGCAAATTTCTGAGAATTGCAATAACAATAGGGCAATAATAGCAGGGGATTTCAACTACCCTAATATTAACTGGGATATAATCAGTGTGAAAGGTATAGAGGGCGCAGAATTCTTAAATTGCATTCAGGAGAACTTTTTTAGCCAGTACGTAGCAAGCCCAACAAGAGAGGGGGCAGTTCTGGATTTAGTTTTAGGGAATGAAGCTGGGCAGATGGAAGGAGTATCAGTGGGAGAGCATTTTGCTGGTAGTGATTATAATTCAGTCAGATTTACTATATTTATGGGAAAGGACAAAGATAGAACAGGAGTAAAAGTTTTCAATTGGGGAAAAGCCAATTTTACTAAGCTGAGAAGTGATTTAGCAAAAGTGGACTGGAAACAGCTAATTGAAGGTAAATTAGTGTCAAAGCAGTGGAAGGCATTCAAGGGAGAGATAGTGTAGGTTCAGAACAAACATGTTCCCACAAAGAAAAAAGGTGGGTCTGCCAAATCAAGAGCCCCCTGGATGATCAGGAGCATACAGGGTAAGATATGGCAAAAATGAGAAGCTTATGTCATACCAAGAGTTCAATACTGCAGAAAGCCTAGAAGTATAGAGAATGCAGGGGTGAAATTAAAAAGGAAATTAGGACAGCAAAGAGAGGGCATGAAAAATCCTGGCAAGGAAAACTCAAAGATGTTTTATAAATACATAAAGAGCAAGAGGATAACTAAGGAAAGAGTAGGGCCTATTAGAAACTAAAAACGTACCCATGTGTGGAAACGGAAAGGGTGGATATGGTTCTGAATGAATACTTTGCATCTGTCTTCACAATTGGGAGACTATGCAGAGATTTTAGTTAAGGAGGAGGAGTGTGAAATATTGGGTGGGATAAACATAGTGAGAGAGGAAGTATTAAAGGGTTTAGCATCTTTGAAAGTAGATAAATCGCCAGGCCCAGGCAAAATGTATCCCAGGCTGTTGAGAAGCAAGGGAGGAAATAGCAGAGGCTCTGACCATCATTTTCTAATCCTCCCTGGCTACCGGCGTGGTGCCAGAGGATTGGAGGACTGCTAATGTTGTACCGTTGTTTAAAAAGGGAGAAAGGGATAAACCAAGTAATTACAGGCCAGTCAATCTAACCTTGGTGGTGGGAAAATTATTGGAATCAGCTCTGAGGGACAGCGTAAATCGTCATTTAGAAATGCACAGATTAATCAAGGACAGTCAGCGTGGATTTGTTATGGGAAGGTCGTGTCTAACTAACTTGATTGAATTTTTTGAGGAGGTAACAAAGAGGGTAGATGAGGGTAACGCGTTTGATGTAGTCTACATGGATTTTAGCAAGGCTTTTGACAAGGTCCCATGTGGCAAACTGGTTAAAAAAGTAAAAGCCCATGGGATCGAAGGGAAAGTGGCAAGTTGGATCCAAAATTGGCTCAGTGGCAGGAAGCAAAGGGTAATGGTTGACGGGTGTTTTTGTGGCTAGAAGACTGTTTCCTTTGGGGTTCCGCAGGGCTCAGTACTAGGTCCGTTGCTTTTTGTGGTATATATTGATTTGGACTTGAATGTAGGGGACATGATCAAGAAATTTGCAGATGATACAAAAATTGGCCGTGTGGTTGATAGTGAGGAAGAAAGCTGTAGACTGCAGGAAGATATCAATGGACTGGACAGGTGGGCAGAAAAGTGGCAAATGGAATTCAATCCGGAGAAATATGAGGTGATGCATTTGGGGAGGGCAAACAAGGCGAGGGAATACACAATAAATGGGAGGATACTGAGAGGTGTAGAGGAAGTGAGGGACCTTGGAGTGCATGTCCACAGATCCCTGAAGGTAGCCGGACAGGTAGATAAGGTGGTTAAGAAGGCATACGGGATACTTTCCTTTATTAGCAGAGGCATAGAATATGAGAGCAGGGAGGTTATGCTAGAACTGTATAAAACACTAGTTAGGCCACAGCTTGATTACTGCGTACAGTTCTAGTCACCACATTACAGGAAGGATGTGATTGCACTAGAGAGGGTACAGAGGATTTACAGATTTATGAGGATGTTGCCAGGGCTGAAGAATTTTAGCTATGAGAAAAGATTGGATAGGCTGGGGGTGTTTTCTTCAGAACAAAGGAGGCTGAGGGGAGATTTGATTGAGGTATATAAAATTGAGGGACCTAGATAGAGTGGATAGGGAGGACGTATTTCCCTTAGAGGGATCAGTGACCAGGGGACATAGATTTAAAGTATTTGGTAGAAGGATTAGAGGGGAGCTGAAGAGAATTTTTTTCACCAAGGGTGGGGGTCTGGAACTCATTGTCTGAAAGGGTGGTAGAGGCAGAAACCCTCAACTCATTTTAAAAAAAAAAGTACTTGGATGTGCACTTGAAGTGCCATAACCTACAGGGCTATGGACCAAATGCTGGGAAGTGGGATTAAGCTGGATAGCTCTTTTTCGGCCAGCACAGACACGATGGGCCGAATGGCCTCCTTCTGTGCCGTAACTTTCTATGATTCTATGAAATGCCTGATCTATTTTCACAACATTTGTGAGATCCGGAACACAGTGGAGGAGAGGTTTGTCGCTGCATTGCATAGTGTGCTACTGCTCTGCTGCAGTATTTCACAATAAACAACTTCAAAGATTAAGAAGAAATATTAGAAATCAGGGCCTGAAGACATAAACAAATGTCTATCACAATTTTCATAGTATGAAATGATCTCAGTTGATTGAGAGGAATCTATTCCACAAGTAATAGTCAGCGAGGAGAGATACTAAAAATCAGTAGTCACCAATCAGAAGTGTTGCATGTACCAGACAAGGTAAATGAGCAGCTCATGTGAGTTATCTGACCCTGATTAGGGGAAGGGTAATAGATTTGGAAGTTATATCAAGTTACATTGAAAGTGCAGCACAGAAATAGGCCATTTGGCCCAACTGGTCTATGCCGCTGTTTATGCTGCACAAGAGCCTCCTCCCTTCCTACTCCACCTAACCCTATCAGGATACCCTTCTATTCCTTTCTCCCTCATGTGCTTATCTAGCTTCCCCTTGAATGCATATATGCCAATTGTCTCAACTACTCCTTGTGGTAACATGTTCCACATTCTCACCACTCTTTGGATAAAGAAGTTTCTCCTGAATTCCCCATTAGATTTATTAGCGGCTATTTTATAATTATGACCTCTAGTTTTGGACTCTCCCACAAGTGGAAACATTTTCTCTACATCTATGCTATCATTATCTTAAAGACCTCTATCAGGTCACCCCTTTTCTAGAGAAAAGAGCTCCAGCTTTTCCTGTTGCCCTTTTTTTTGCATTCGTTCATGGGATGTGGGCGTCGCTGGCGAGGCCAGCATTTATTGCCCATCCCTAATTGCCCTTGAGAAGGTGGTGGTGAGCCGCCTTCTAAACATGATATAAAGACCGTAAAAAGGCTTGGTATATTTAGATTAAATCTTTCATTTGCAGTAATATTTTCTATCCCCGATTCAATGGATAGCTTATGAAATTATAGCAGCATCTGGATTAATTTAAATATAAAAGTAGAGGCAGCTTCCCATCCAAGAACATTACAGGATGTTGACGAATTGATTAAAGTTGATTGCCCCAACCTATTTATTCAGTATGTATAGTCCAGAATGTATTCCAGCTAATAAGTTTATATGGTTTTCTTAGAAATTAAATCTTTCACCGTTAAATGGAAAACAGTGTTGAGATTTGGATAAACCCTCTACTGAAGGGAAGATTTTACAAACAATGTCACCTCTACCTTCAGTCGAATCCCTTGGATTAGATAGGAACATTGTGGAATTTTATATGTAACATCATCCCGTCACTTGTAACATGCTGGGCTGCCATCCCAGAAGATGATTGGATGGGGCCTGATGAAACATCTATGCCGCTGACCTTGCTGTACAACCCACAACCTCTCACTTCTTTAGGAATAAGACATGCGTTAAAATGTTCGAATTACCTCATGACTTCCCTAATAAATGGGGATCATAAATGCTGTCATCCAGGTTTGTGATATTTTAGGCAAAGCTGATTTACTCTGGCCAGGACTTCATCAGCGACAAGCCTTCAGCAGATTATTCCAGACACTTCTGTAATATTGTCCAGGAAGTGAAAATACTTGGTTTGTCACCCGCTGTTCTAAAAAGGCCTACAGGTCCATTTGAAGCAAAATGTAAGGGTTCAGATCAGCGTTGGTGCTGTACATCTCGTTCTTCAAATTGAAACCCTGCTTGATGAGAAACCAGGAGATCAAGTGAGAAATAAAAACAGCAAAATCCAATTTTTCCCCATGCTTATTACACAACTCTCCAAATTCAACAATATCAGAATGCCATAGGCTGCTCTGTTCATTAAGATGCTCTGCAAATTAATACCATCTGAAGACAAAGGGAGGGCTGATTTTCATCCCAGTGTTTGGGCAGGAGCGGGACTGAAAATTGTGGGGCAGCACTTACCGCCTAACTCTCACTGTCTTTCCAGACTGCCCCCATTTTTGGTGGGATTCTTGAGATGAGCGGCTGCCATAAGCAGGTGGGAGCCTCATTGCAGCTTGCAAATCGTCAAATGTACAAAACTTGTTACATCCCTGGGTTACGCTATCGTACAATTAGATATTGGGCAGTACAGGCACACTCCTCAACTTAAGACACTCTGACCACTTACAGGAGTGACCAGCATTCCTGTATCCAGGAGAATATCTCAGGCAGACCCAAAAATTGTAACACCTATCAATTAAAGGTAGTAGGGGTAATTTAGACTTTGTGAAATAGTGTAAAACAGGTGATAGCAAATCGGCAGCCGTTTTACATCTCCACTGATTTTTATTTCCATTGAAGTCAATGGGAGATGTAAACGGGCTCCAGATTTGCCATCACCCATTTTACGCTATCGCACAAAGTCAAAGTGACGCCCCACTGACTGCAGAAGTTCAGTAAATCTAGTTAATCCATTACCTAGCTGAATTCCATTACTTGAAATGTCAACTTATGACTTAATTATACATTCCAGTAATGGATTGTGACTCTATAAACAAAAGGGGTTTGTGAAAAGTCAAAATCTACCTCAATGGATCAATGAAATGCGAGAAAATTGGACAGACAATCGCGATGGATACTACAGACACAAAAAACTTATTATGTAGATTAACTTGGTAAACATTCTAGTGCTGAAACAAATTGTGTTGTTTATGGTTTTAGCAGTTTACCAAAGCCAAAATCTTGCACAGTGGTAATTTGTTATTCATATAGTTGTATACTTCACGTATACATTAATTCTTCACAGGTACACACTGGCAGCCCAGGACTTGGTGATGAGGGCTAGAGGAGTTTTGAAGGACCGAGGATGGAGGATATCAAATGACAGGCTTGGCTCAGGCGACGACATCTCCGTTTTCGTCATTCCTCTCCAGCATGGAAATAAATTGACATGATAATGACCGCATCATGACTGGTTCACTTATTTGTTGCTGGCATCCATTAACAATGCTGATGGGAGGAAGATTTCCTTTTGTTTGTTACTTGTAGCAAAATCATAAATGTATTCTTCATACCGACGTTTACAGTTTCACTACAAATAAGAATCAAAGGAAATCTTTCCCCTGTGGTGACCAGAAAGTGAGAGGCAGAAATGCCAGTACTGATTCCACCAAGTCTTATGAAAAGACAGGAGTTTAATAAATGGCATATTGGCAGATTTCCTTCTCAGTTCAAATTTCACAATCCTTAATTCCACTTCTGTTGTTAAAGTTGGATGTAATTTTTTTCCTGCAATCAAATAAATATATCCTGTATAAATCAAAAAGGATGTATATTTATCAAAACTCAAGTCTTTAAATATTAAATCTTTGCATTATAACTTATAAAGTATGAAAATTTTGATGTATATTTTCCAAGTGCTGTAATGCTAGTGGGGGAAAATTCTTTGTGCTGTGTTTTAGAGTTCTTCATATAATCAATATGGCAGTCACCTACCAGAAATATGCTGTGATAATGTAGTAAATATTGTTTCAATTTTTTTATGGCACTGTTCAAAGATGAAATCCGTTGGTCACCACAGTTCATTCAAAAATGATACAAGGCACCAACTGTTGTATATACTGGCAACGGCAGGGTAAGATATGTGAATCTGCTGGTTATTTTTGTAAAGTGGTTTTATTTGGCTGTTGACTGACCAAGATTACCTACAGGCTTTCACAAGTCTGTCTGTTGTCATATTCAACATTTATTGTTCTCAACTTGAAGAATGATTTCCCTGCACATCTCTGTTCTTCAGTTCTTCCACTGATACTATATGCTTGGCACTGTCAAAACGCTGCCACAATCACATACTACTCATGCCAATCTCACACAAAAGCAGCATTAATAGACTGAAGTATTCTGCAAGACTGATATTCATCTCATTGAAGTATTCCAAGTTTGATCTGTGCTACTCTGAAATATTTCATAGGTGCCAAGAGAAAACTGTTAAAGAATTCTTTTTAAAACATTTAATTCATTTCTGAGAGTCTGAAATGTGAAACATTTTTATTCCAAAGCAATGTTACATTCAGCCACCTTTTTGAAGTTTTATTTCAATGTTTTGAATCTTAAAAGTACTGTATAAGAAAGCTGGATTGAAGATGTGAATAACTTATGTACTGCTGTATTTGTCTGTTCATGAAGGTGGTCTGTAAAGAGAAGGTAATGTTGCACTGTACAGTAATTAAATTTGCTTCATGTTTAAACACTTTATACAGTTATCTTTCTAATCACAGATCACACTGTTGGCAATGGAGATTTTTAATGTAAATCTTTCTGATTTTTTCTACGTTTGTAAATAATCTTTTTCCATACTGCATTCCATATATCAAATTGGATGGCAAGGAACATGAAAAAAACAATTTTGAAATGATTAGCAATAAACAGGTTAATATATGCATTAGACAAACTAAATTTATTTTTGCTACAAGAATTTGTTTTTAATTTTATATGTGCTTATGGAGTACTGTAGGATACTATCTCCCACACAGTGACATTAAGCAATCCCAGATCAAACGTAATGCAGTTTCCACAATACTGATCTAACAAGGTGGCTCTTCGCAGCAACAGAAATGAACCCTTTACCATGCCTGTGTAACACTTTCATTTTTCACATTTCTCATTCGCAATGGTGTCTGCGAGGCATACTCTTAAATTGGCGGCAAATTCCAGTCAATGATATGCTGTATTCATGATTTGGGATCCCAAAGGTAATAAGACAATCTTCTAATATGCGTTGCCACGCAGTTCTACATTATTCTAAATATTTAATCCCTCTGATTGTCTAATGCTAATCTGTGAACAAATGACATTTTATACCCTAAAGGCTAGGCTTCACCCTAAACCTTCTGAAGTGCACATCAATGTACAAAAGGCAAAGCTATGTTAACAGTGGTGATGACACATCCTGACAGCATGGGGTCTAAATTAGCTTTGTTTTGAACATAATCTAATTAATATATATTCATCTAGCCATGTTTTAGGAAACCATCCATAGCATTTTGTAATGGTTAGTACAGGATTGGCATTGAATGTTCACTGATTATATCTCTCTGACCTTACACGCTACATTATTCATCCCTGACAGTTACTTCCCTTGACGTGGTATTTCTATGGTCCCAGCAGCCCGTGAATGAACATCTTCCACAAAAAATCTTATTATCTACATCTACACTTATCCTTCTAACCTTCAATCCCAATCCCAGCTGGAAGGAACAATTCCTCTGTGTGCTAAATGTTAACAAAATCAGAAATGTGTTCTTCAAAGACAGGCTTATGATTTCATTACATGTAATACACAGAGGAAGTCTTCCCCCTCCCCAGCCCCCCCAAATATTTAACCATCCCCCTTTTTAAATGAATTCATTAACATACTGTTAACTTAGAATCTGTTCCACATATCTACTACTCCATGAGAAAAGAGTTCCTTATAATCTCCCAACACCATGGCCTCGATCACCGTTCCTTCATTGCCATTGGGTCAAAATCCTGGAACTCCCTACCTAACAGCATTGTGGGAGCACCTTCACCACACACAATGCAGCGGTTCAAGAAGGCAGTCCACCACCACCTTCTCAGGGGCAACTAGGGATGGGCAATAAATGCCGGCCTTACTAGTGCTGCCCCTATCCCAAGAGCAAATAAAAAGAAAATCACATGGGCTTCATGGTGTCTATGGCTGTCCAAGAAATCAAAGGGATTGGCTTTGTGAGATGCAATAATCTTACCTCAATCTCTGTGTAGATAGGGGCCCTGCCTGCCTGGTTTTTATGATCTTGGCCAACCGACCACTGATGGTTGCTGCACACAGTGTTTCCATTTTGGCTGTAGGTTGAGGGAATTGCAATGACCCATTGTGATGATGGGGTCTGGCATGATGCACTTTTCTGCAACAGAATGTACCTGTTTTGTTAAAATGGCTGACAACTTGGGTCTGATCTTCTCCCTGTTTTGCCTCCCAGCAACATTTGCTTCCTGGATGCAGAACAGAGGAAAAAAGGGGGTGGAGACCAATGATTAGGTCTTCACCCCTTTGCATTGCTGGGGAAATTTCTGGGGGTATGACCGAAGAGGGGGTGGAGCAGTGCCTACGTAGGCGCAAGCACGGAAATCCATTGTAATGAGCTGGGTACGATGTCACGACGCTGCTCACCTCATTTTCCTGAGTCTCTACTTGGCAAAGGGCCAAACATAAGGGGCAGCCACCAAAATAGAATCATAGAATGATACAGCACAGAAGGAGGCCATTTGGCCCATCCTGCCTGTGCTGGCTCTTTGAAAGAGCTATCCAATTAGTCCTGCTTCCCTTCTCTTTCCCCATTGCCCTGTATATGTCTCCTTTTCAAGTATTTATCCAATTCCCTTTTGAAAGTTACTATTGAATCTGCTTCAACCCACCCTTTTAGGCAGCGCGGTCCAGATCATAACAACTCGCTGTGTAAAAAACATTCTCTTCATCTCCATCTGGGTTCTTTTGTCAATTAAATCTTTGTTCTCTAGTTACCGACCCTCCTGCCAGTTGAAACAGTTTCTCCCTATCCACTCTATCAAAACTCCTTACGATTTTAAACAGCTCTATTAAATCTCCCCTCAATCTTCTCTGCTTCTCTAGTCTCTGCACATAACTGAAGTCCCTCATCCCTGGTATCATTCTAGTAAATCTCTTCTGTGTCCTCTCCAAGGCCTTGACACCCTTCCTAAAGTGTGGAGCCCAGAATTGGACACAATACTCCAGCTGAGGCCCAACCAGTGATGTATAACGGTTTAGCATAACTTCCTTGCTTATGTCCTCTACACTGCCTGTGCCTCATTGTCCTTTGCATGTTCAACACCAATAGGAATGACACCAACAGTGAAAATGCAAAGCAATGATCTGTGTAAGTTAAAAACAGGCCGGAGAATACACAATTACACAAGTATTTTTTTTTAAATAGAACGTTTTTAAAAAATGAACTGCATGACCTGTTCTTTTTCCCAACCGGCTTATGTACACTGCTGATTTTCAAGCTGGAGCAATCTCAGTAATGTTGCAGTTTGCCAGTGCATTGTGTGATGCAGTTAGGCTGAATCCTGTTATTATTGTGGTCAACCATTCTCGAAGACAATGATAATGAAGCAGTCCGAGCCTGCATGCAGCAAGACCTGGACAACATCCAGGCTTGGGCTCATAAGTGGCAAGTAACATTCGCGCCAGATAAGTGCCAGGCAATGACCATCTCCAACAAGAGAGAGTCTAACCACCTCCCCTTGACATTCAACGGCATTACCATCGCCGAATCCCCCACCATCAACATCCTGGGGGTCACCATTGACCAGAAACCTAACTGGACCAGCCATATAAATACTGTGGCTACGAGAGCAGGTCAGAGGCTGGGTATTCTGCGGCGAGTGACTCACCTCCTGACTCCCCAAAGCCTTTCCACCATCTCCAAGGCACAAGTCAGGAGTGTGATGGAATACTCTCCACTTGCCTGGATGAGTGCAGCTCCAACAACACTCAAGAAGCTCGACACCATCCAAGATAAAGCAGCCCGCTTGATTGGCACCCCATCCACCACCCTAAACATTCACTCCCTTCACCACCGGCGCACTGTGGCTGCAGTGTGTACCATCCACAGGATGCACTGCAGCAACTCGCCAAGGCTTCTTTGACAGCACCTCCCAAACCCGCGACCTCTACCACCTAGAAGGACAAGGGCAGCAGGCACATGGGAACAACACCACCTGCACGTTCCCCTCCAAGTCACACACCATCCCGACTTGGAAATATATCGCCGTTCCTTCATTGTCGCTGGGTCAAAATCCTGGAACTCCCTTCCTAACAGCACTGTGGGAGAACCGTCACCACACGGACTGCAGCGGTTCAAGAAGGTGGCTCACCACCACCTTCTCGAGGGCAATTAGGGATGGGCAATAAATGCCGGCCTTGCCAGCGACGCCCACATCCCGTGAACGAATAAAAAAAAAGTGAGATATAAAGCATTGAAACCTGTAATAGTATGTGAAAATTTGATAGGCAGTGTTGCCTAAAGATGCTGTTTTAAATTAAATTTAAATAAAATTGGTTACTATGGATTTCTAATCATAAACCGTGAATTAAGAGTTGCGACAAATCAAGCAGTTGTACTGTAACAGGGAACTTGTATAACTGTACAAGCACCGTAATTAAGACAAATAACGGGGCCAATTTTCCTCTCATGGAAATTGGCTTAATTCCTTGCACAAAGCCCCACTTCATGGGGGAGGGAATTTTTCAATCATATTTGTTGTGATAGTTAAAATTAAGATGTGACAAAAATTAAGCAGAACTGCCAATCAAACATACACTTTAAAAAAACCATAAGGTGTTTGTATTTGAACTGAATGATTTGGCCCCTTGAAATTGAAAGAAATCAGCCAGAGAGTAGTTCTGTAAACCACCTGGTGGTCTTGCTTCTTCTGAAAATTTCCTCTGGAAGTGACAGGGGCACCAAACACATCTGCCCCTATTCGGGTGGGTATATTGAAATGTCATGTGAATGAAGGAAATACCTCATCCAATGTATTTTCCTTCATTTATGCCGTTAGCAACACCAGGTGGTAAAACTAATATTTCGTTCCAGTGACCAAAAAAGAAAGACTTGCATTTATATAGCGCCTTTCACGACCTCAGGATGTCCCAAAGCACTTTAAAAGCGATGAAGTACTTTTTGAAGTGTAGTCTCTGTTGTGTTGTAGGAAACGCTGCAGCCAATTTGCGCACAGCAAGGTTCCCACGATCAGCAATGAAATAAGTGACCAGATAATCTGTTTTAGTTACGTAGATTGAGGGACAAATGTTGGCCAGAACACTGGGAGAACTCTGCTTCTCTTCTTCGAATAGTGCCATGGGGCAACATCACTTCCATAGTCGGTACGGGCAGCCCACCCCAATGAGCACATCAAAGGCGTCCGACCATTGTGTCCCCAGCAGTTGGAGCAGCCGATAGCGGGACCCCAGGGCCGATGCTAAAAGTCAGGTCGTTTTGTTGTTTAGAAAGTTTCAAAGGCCATAATTTCAATGGTAATCAACTCCTACAATTGATTATCTTTGTTTAGGGCAGTCTTGGGACTCTCAGCTCGCATAGGTTTTGTTGGGCCAAATGAGGACCTACCAGGTGAAATTCCTGGGGTAGCCAGGGAACAACTCTAGACATGCTCCTAAAGCCACTTTTTACACAGCAGCAAGGTTGGAAAGAATTGAAGAGGTAAATCAAACAGCAGTGATTGGGTGAAGTCAAGTATGGGTTTTGAGAAGCTGAAAGGCAAGGAGCTCCACAGTTTTTAGGCACAGGATTAGAGGCAAGAGAAGAATCTTTCTGAAGATTTTTTCTTGTGCCCTGTCCAAAGAGTAGTGGTGGAGCCGGAAATAGTAACAGAGCTCAAGTTATGGATGGAGTGCAGCTTTATAAAATGTTATCGAGGAAAGAAGTACCTGACATGAAAGAGGAAACCAAACTTCTTAAAGGCAGCTTCATGAATGGGGAGTTCAATTTGAGTTCAGAGAAGATAGTGAGGTCAAGGATATCAATAGATGAAGAAGAACTAACAAAGGTAAGAGGTAGAAGCTGATAGTTAGATCTATGAAAGTTATGTCTTGATAAAAATTGAAAGGAATAAGATTTTAATTTCTGCTTTGAAGGGCATGGAGGAGATTAGGATTTAGTAATTCTACCATTGCTTATCAGCACCAGTGAGACACACACCTCCAGGAGTTGCCTTACAGACTGTCAACTTGTCCCAGTTGATTTTTTCCTCTGCTTTTGTTGTATACAGGTGGATTGGATTAGAAAACTGACTGTTACTGAAAGCTCAAGAAATGACAGGGTGCTGGCAAACACTTCAGAAAAAATGTATAATAATCGTTGAGACACAGCCATAGTCACAATGTGTGACACGGAATGTTGTTTTCAATACCCCCAAATTGCTGACTGCTAGGATTTAATGAATAATTTAACTGGAATCTGTTACAGTGACATTTGAGTTAAAATCTCAAAAGTTTCAAAGGTAGGTCACCTTTCAGTGACAAGTTTGCTCTGCAAGTCCCTTTCTTTAAAACATGAATACCAGGTGCTTGCTACATTCATTTAAATCTTTCCATATCATTTTGATTTGTTTTTCAATAAAATAAAGCACTTAGAAAAAATGCTAAAAGCAACATAATCTATTTTAAATTGCAAGTAATGTTACTCACAATGAATACATGCATATATGGATTATAAAGTACATTATAGTGCATCCATGATTGGGAAATGAGTTATACTGTTCTTTCAAACTTATGAATTAAAATCTATAATATTCTGTCACAAATGTGATATCCCATATTTATAACAAAGTATTTATTTATGACATTCACACTTCTTTGGAGGGGGTTAGTAATTCCAGAAGTATAATATTACATCCATTAAGTTGTTATTGTAACTTAAGGAGTTCCATTACGATGCTGCCAGTTACAGGATAACTGGCTGTACAACAACAATTTGCATTTACATAGCGCCTTTAACGTGGTAAAACATCCCAAGGCGCTTCACAGAAGCGTTATCAAATGAAATTTGACACCAAGCTACATGAGATACCAGGACAAGCGACCAAAAGCTTGGACAAAGAGGTAGGTTTTAAGGAGCGTCTTAAAGGAGGAGAGAGAGGCAGAGCGCACTGTTCCCTCAAAGCTGCGCGCATGCACGGCTGTGCAGCAGTTTGTTGTGTGCCGCGCACATCATCATTCTGACCGCGCACCAAACCAGTGCTCTCTGGTGGAGATGCTGTTGAGGTGACATCAGCTACCGATCACGTTGCAGCAAGGGCGGGAGTTAAAGTTAGGTTGGATGGGAGCGTTGTACTGAAGATGTCAGCGTCTAGTGCGGGCCAGTGGTACAGCTGCTCACAGACTGGTCTCCACAATCAGATAGCGTAATAGTTTATATATATATATATATTCATTGGGAAAATAGTGTAATGGTTGGATGGGAGCGTTGGGAAAATAGTATAATAGTTGGATGGGAGCGTTGTACTGAAGATGTCAGCGTCTAGTGCGGGCCAGTGGTACAGCTGCTCAGAGACTGGTCTCCACAAATAGTATACTGTCCGATGGAAGGAGTATAAAAATATATATATTCATTGGACAAATAGTGTAAATGTAGATATATAATATATTAAAGAATTAGTGTAAAGGTTTATATATAGGGAAGAAATAGTGTAAAAGTTTATATATAATATAAAAATATATACTAATTTGACAAAGTGTAAAAGTTTATATATATTTATTTATATACAGGATAAATAGTGTAAATGTTTATATATGTATATATATATTCATTCATTGGACAAATAGTGTAAAAGTTTATATATATATATACACACACATTTCCAACCCTTCACGATATAACTGATTTGAGTTTCCAATCTGAAAACTTCAGCACGCGAGGATTCAGTAAAGATTCGGTGAGAAGATGCGTTCAATTAAATGAAAGCTTTTCACCTCTAGTGCGAGTTGTGGAGAACTGTTACTTTAGTCTAAAGACAAACATATTTAAGGCATTGGTAGCAAATAACATTGGAGGGAGTCGATAATTAGTGCAATTATCAGTTTTTGTCACCAGTCTATTCGACGTTAGCTTCTGAAGTAAACTACAAATTACCTGGCATATTGTAATAATCGTTTACCAATTTCCATTTTTTATATTTACAAATTAAGTAATCCTGACAGGTCATGTGTAATACTGTTATTAAAGATCCTTCTACAGTTGTGCTAAAATATACTTTCCAATCACATTGGTACATTGTAATCAAAACAATGAAGTTGATTTAAATTGTTTTATACAACTGCTATCCAAAAGCCTTCAGTTGCCCCAAGGATTGTCTCTTTTTATCTTTGTCCGTTGCCTCCCTCAGTTCAGGTTCTTCATGAACAAACTGCTCCCTGCCTTGCATAGAGGCAGCCAAAACTAATGAGACGTGCAAGATGTACAATTGTAATGCAAAAATGTTTTAAACCCTGCTGAGGATTCAATGGGGGGAGGGGGTGAGAGCTTTAATTAAACTGTTCCCTATCCCCAAATTCACACTGACTGATTTGACAGCTGTTTTGTATTTCTGACTCAATTTAAAAATTCTGATTGCACACGATTTATTTCTGTTTGAATCAGAGTCATTAAACTGATTCAACAAAAAGCTGATTGGAATCGTTCCCATCAGATAATTTTTAATAAAATATAACGAGACTGGTCTGCTCAATCCTAGTGCAACTTAAGAAACCCATTTCATAAATTATAGAAATTTATCAGCCAATATAACATTAAATTGTTACAATTATCCATTATTTTTTATATTTGTTCTGTTTGTTATATACCTTGAATAATGTTTTCTAAAAAGATGTTCTTTTCAAAGTTGTGATTTTTTTTACAGTGGTGCACACAGCCTTTATATCGATGCACAAACCCAAATTCATTCCGCACATGGCCGAAAAAAATTAGAGGGAACATTGGTAGAGAGGCGGAGAGATTTAGGGAGGGAATGCCAGAGCTTAGGGCCTAGGCAGCTGAAGGCACGCCTGCCAATGGTGGAGCGAAGGAAATCGGCAATGCGCAAAAGGCCAGAATTGGAGGAGCACAGACATCGCTGAGGGTTTTAGGGCTGGAGGAGGTTACAGAGATAGGATGGAGCGAGGCCGATTTGCGAACAAGGATGAGAATTTTAAAATCGAGGTGTTGCCGGACCGGGAGCCAATGTAGGTCAGCGAGCACAAGGGTGACGGGTGAACGGGACTTGGTGCGAGTTAGGATACAGACAGCAGAGTTTTGGATGAACTCAAGTTTACGGAGGGTGCAAGGTGGGTGGCTGGCCAGGAGAACATTGGAATAGTCGAGTCTAGAGGTAACAAAGTAATGGATGAGGGTGTCAGCAACAAATGAGCTGAGGCAGGGGTGATGTTACGAAGGTGGAAGTAGGCGGTCTTGGTGATGGAGTGGATATGTGGTTGGAAACTCATCTCAGGGTCAAATAGGACGCCAAGGTTGCGAACGGTCTGGTTCAACCTCAGACAGTGGCTAGGGAGAGGGATGGAGTCGGTGGCTGTGGAGAGGGATGGAGTCGGTGGCTAGGGAACAGAGTTTATGGCGGGGACCGAAGACAATGACTTTGGTCTTCCCAATATTTGGTTGGAGGAAATTTCTGCTCATCCAATACTGGATGTCGGACAAGCAGCGTGACAAATCAGAGGCAGTGGAGGGGTCGAGAGAGGTGGTGGTGAGGTAGAGCTGGGTGTCATCAGCGTACGTGTGGATCCTGGTGGCGTATTTTCGGATGATGGCAGATTAGGGTAAATTTTCCACTTTTACGCTTTCAGCACAAAGCATAACTTGCTAGGAGTGCATAGCAGAATATGGGGCACAGAGGAACTCTTACCCTATTTTCCTTTCATTTAATGTCAATGTATTAAAGATCAGGCAGATTGTATAAAAGGCATAAAATCGTCCGCACCTGATATTCTAGTATGTCAGCCTTGGCTCAATGGGTAGCACTCTCACCTCGAAGTCAGAATGCTGTGGGTTCAAGCCCCACTCTAGTGACTGGAGCACATAATCTAGGCTGGTGTGTACCAAGGGGGTGCTGCACTGTCAGAGGTGCCGTCTATCAGATGACACATTTAAACCGAGGCTCTGCCTGCCCTCACAAGTGGACGTAAAAGATCCTGACACTATTTGAAAAAGAGCAAGACCAGGAAATCCTGGCCAATATTTATGCCTCAACCAACATTATTAAAACAGATTATCTGGTCATTTTCCCCATTGATGTTAGTGGGACCTTGCTGTGCGTATATTGGCTGCCTGCCACATTTCTTACAGTACAACAGTACTTCGTTGGCTATAAAGCACTTTGGGACATTATGAAAGGCGCTATATAAATGCAAGTTCTTTCTTATGTGCTCTCAGGATGCAATGTTGCACACTGGTAGCGCAAAAGTCTGGCAGGAATCAGGAGGAAGGCGGCCTTATCTGCTGTTGTATCAGTGGGCTGTTCCACATTTCCTTGGTGGTTGGAAAGAATGGGTGAAACATGAATTTTCTGAGATGCAATGCTAAAGCGCAGATGCTCACAGAAAGTTTTCCCCCCAAAAAATATGGAGGATTAACCCGTAAGAAGGAAAATTAAATGATCTCTATTGCAAAATTTTCCCACAAGCTCGCAGTACTCTTCACAATGCTGATGAGATATAACTCACTACTCAGGAATATAATATTTGCACTTTCACATTTTTTTTAAATATTTGAGTGTTTGCTTATCCACTTTAGTTCAAGACCCGAAATGCTTGGATACAATATTTGGGGCTTGTGAAATATTAATAGTAAGAACCTCCTTTTGAGGAATGCTATTTGAAAAAACAATGCATTCATATTTTGTGCTTTGCTCAAAATGCTTCGTATGATGGGAATAACTATAGTAATATTAACAGTGGTATAGTTGATAAAATGACCAGTTTTACCATAGCTGTTCTTTTGGAGTAAAAAAAATCTAGGTGTCAGCCTTGGGTCCATAGTAGCACTCTTGCCTGAGTCAGGTCGTGGGTTCAAACTGCCCTCCAGAGACTTAAGCACATAATCTAGGCTGACACTTCAGTGCAGTACTGGGGGAGTGCTGCACTGTCGGAGGTGGCGCCTTTTGGATGAGATGTTAAACCGAGGCCTTGTCTGCCCTGTTAGGTGACACTTTTCGAAGAAGAGCAAGGGAGGTCCCTCAATGTCACGATCAATATCCCTCAACCAACATCACTGAAACAGATTATCTGGCCATTATCACATTGCTGTTTAAAGGACCTTGCTGTGTGCAAATTGGCTGCCGAGTTTCCCTGCACATACAACAGGGACTACCCTTCAAAAGTACTTAATTGGCTGTGAAGTCCTTTGGGACGTCCTGAGGTCGTGAAAGGCACTATATAAATGCAAGTTCATTCCTTTCTTATAATATTTTACCCATTATTGCAGTTGATGTTATGTTATCGAGAAATTTAAAAATACTACCATTTTATGTGATAACAGAGGTTATACTTTGTGAAGCGATCGATTTGTTTTTCATTCGCGGGATAAGGAGGTCGCTAACATTTTATTGCCCATCCCTTGTTGCCCTTGGGAAGGTGGTAGTGGGCCTTCTTTTTGAACCGTTGCAATCCGTGTGGTGAAGATGATCCCACAGTGCTGTTCGATAGGGAATTCCATGATTTTGACCCAGCAACGGTTAAGGAACGGAGATATATGTCCAAGTCGGAATGGTGTGTGACTTTGAGGGGAACTTGGAGGTGATGGTGTTCCCATGCACCTTCTGCCCTTGTCCTCCTAGGTGGTAGAGGTCGTGGGTTTGGGACGTGCTGCCGAAGAAGCCTTGGCGAGTTGCTGCAGTGCATCCTGTAAATAGAACACACTGCAGTCACGGTGGACCGGTGGTGGAGGGAGTGAATGGTTAAGCTGGTGGATGGGCTGCCGATCAAATGGATAGCTTTGTCCTGGATGATGTGGATGTGATGAAGAGCTTCTTAATTGTTGTTGCAGCTGCACCCCTTCAGGCAAGCGGAGAGTATTCCTTCACACTCCTGACTTGTGTCTTGTACATAGTGGAGAGCCGTTGGTGAATCAAGAGGTGAGCCAAACTCCACAGAATACCCAACCTCTGACCTGCTGTAGTAGCCATGGTATTTGTGTGGCTGGTCCAGTTGAGTTTGTGGTGGATGATACACCTTCTTTCTTGGTAAAAGGGGGCTCTTGGTCATCATTGTAAAGAATGTTGTGGTTGGTGCAGATGGATGATTAGCAGGCTAGGAACATTGGTGCTGCAGTCCATTGGAAGCCCAGATTCATTAAGGGTAGTGTCTGTGACTACAGGACCCACTCTCATATCAGAGGGCTCCATCAAATGAAACCAGAATGAACAGCAGCAGGCCAGGGAGCAGTGGCAGGAATGATAAATAGATCATCTAGAATGAGAGGGTCATACTTGAAGAAACACAGCCTTGACAAGCAAAGGAAGAAACCAGAAAAAGACAGAAAATGTCTTAACAGAACATAAACAACTGTCAGCTGAGGTGGAGAGGTTGGGGCATACACAGTACTATTGCAAAATAATTTGGGATCAGTAAACTGCAAACTACAAACTCTTAACTGTCACTTTCTTTTTGATTTCAAATGATAAGATGAAGTTGATTAACTGACTTCAATGTTTAAAAATGAAACCCACAAAGGGGGAAAGATTTCCTTCACAGCTTGTATCAAGATCATAATCATTCTTTGGACAGTCATTTACAGTTTGACCACAGAGAATTGTCAGAAGGGAATCTTCCCAAAATTACTACTTTCAACCGGTCACTGTTAATGCCACCCATGTTCTAACGTGCAGATCTACTGTTGAGCAGCACTTGAGAGTGCTAAAATATTGGTTTGCCACTTTCCCCTGGGAGTCTTACCATATTCTGTCTGTGTTTGGACGGCAATAGGGGAGTGGCTGTGTAAACCTGCAGCCACAAGGGAACACAATGGAGTCCATCAGAACATGGCTTATCCTCATTAAGACCCCAGATTTCAGGCAAAAATATTTGTGAATACCTAGCAAAATTATGTGTGATTTGCCCCCGGTTTGCTCTTTTTTATTTGTGCACTTATTTGAAATGGGACCAATGAAAGCATAATGGCAGAAGTTGCTTTTAAAGTGACGTGTGCTTTACATTTTTCTTACAATGTTTTTTGTTAGACAGTTTTCCATATTGCTAAAATGTTTATTAATAATTTTTTTCAGAGAAAAACTTTTGGGACCAATTGTTTTTTTTTACTCCTTAAGTTTGTTTTTCGAGTGCCTCAAATGCAACATGTCATGGTTGAAGTAGTTCAGGATGAAAGGAGGCGAGCCAGCAAGCACCAAACCGCATTAGCAGACCGTGACACAGTTACTCGCCAGTGATCAAGGAGAACTTTCTTAGCTTAATCTGGGGCAGCAGTAAGCCAGTTGCAGATCTGTCATCTGCAGCGAGGGCACATTCAGGCTAAGCTGTAACATACGGACTCAACAGTCAGTAGCAAAGTCACCACTATCATCAACAAGTATGACTGTGGTTCATTCCCGGCAAACACTATCAGCTAATGTACTGCTCATACAAGCAGTAGCTGATCCCTTCATAAGTGTAGTTAGAACTTTAATCTTTCCTACTGAATAGCATAACATGGTTACTCAATGTCACCACAACACTGCAATTCCCAAATTACAAAAGGTCACTTGTGGCTACCATATTCCCAACCTGAAGTCCTTCTTAGGCGTCAATAAGTGATCCTGTTTATGTTACAATGGTTTGATGTGTGAAGCCCTTGGAGCATGTGAGTGTGGCAAGCTTTCAGTTGTAAGCTTCCCTGCTTAAATACTGATGTGTATAAGATCTTAAGAACTTAAGCTTGCATATGGCCTTAGCATGGATGAGCAGTAAATGTGGAACAGGTTAACTGGCATCATTTTGTGCATGCCATCTTGGATTGTCTACTTGGTACATGGTATTGTTGGGTACTCTTACCTTGCCAGGTTCCGTAAAGCTAGCCACGTTCTCTCTGCAGCTGTTTCCAGTTCTTGTAGATACTGTATTGAGCCTGGCAGGTGCAGTGCCATCTTGTGGGTAGAGTGCCCCGGAGTGCCAAAGAAGGCAAAGCCTCCTTGCACCCACTTGATGCAGCAGTACAACCACTTCACCAGCCATCAGGCAAGGGGTCAGGTGCTTTTTCACTCTGCCACATGCCCATAGACATCATTTTGTGCTTTGACAATGGATTCATCTTCCCTTCCTTCTGGCCTGCCACTTCTCACTGCACCCCACCTCCCCTTCCCGGTCCATAGTCTTTAGAAAGGCAGACAACTATTTAAAAGTTATTTTTGGCCTACCTAAAGGCTGGAAGAATTTTTGACAATTTATATGGCCATTTACCTTTAAGTGGCCTCTTTAAATATTCTAAACATCTGACCTTGTGAATTTAAGAGAGATCTGATCAGGATACCAGTGGTGCATAAAGAGCAGCGATGGGACCACAGAATCAGCCCCACAACACCACATAGAAAAAAGGAATGGACAGTGATTCTCTACTTTGTCTCCAGAGAAGTTGGGGAAGTCTGTTTAATTCTTCTTGATAGCCACTTTTGTTAAGGAACTCAACTGAAGTTAGGAGCACCCTATACATCAGGCAACATCTGAGTCTGGGGATATCCCTGGTTGGGTCAGTACCATGGTCCTAGAGTAGGAGGGACAGGGATTCCTGGGGGGCGGAGAGGGGTTGAAAATCAAAAAAAATCATATGATGATGAAAAACAGTATATGTGGGTCAGTCACTGAAAAGGATCTGTGAAATTTCATAGAGTCATAGAGTCATAGAGTTATACAGCACGGATAGAGGCCCTTCGGCCCATCGTGTCCGCGCCGGCCATCAGCCCTGTCTACTCTAATCCCATATTCCAGCATTTGGTCCGTAGCCTTGTATGCTATGGCATTTCACTTTGATTTTACAATTGGGAACTGGCATCAGGTAGTGGTTGAGATAGGGTCAACCAGTGTTGGAATGAGTAATCATGCTGGGCCAATGCCTGATCTAGTGCTGATAAAATCGGTAAGTATTGCAATTCTATAAAACAAAGAAAAACGTGAGAAACTCACAAAGAGAAATAATTCCCTTTACATGGTCAAAACTATATAGGAAGAGACCCTAATCTGCTTTTAACAGAACCAAGAACCAATAACTGCCAATTAAGAACTTTTTCCTGTTGTAAGGAACATCAGAGAGATTATCAGGTGGAACATTTTAAGGGATGGTAGATTTACTCGTGGCTGAATTACTATCAGTTCCTGTTTATCTAACTGGCATTAATGACTAATAGTTACTTGAAATTAGTCGTAATATCACCAGACTAGCATAGACGTGTACTCAGAAACACATTGCTACTCATTGCCAATCTCTTTTGTAGCAGGATCTGTGCAGTGCAGGTGACAAGGAAGCAGTGTCAAATTTAGTGTATTAGCAGTGAAACTCAGTGAATGTTTTAAGAAAAAGTACACCTGCTTAATTGTGGCAAATAGGAAGAAATGCTTGCAGTTTTATCTCTTTCACTATCTAATGAATATTTTAAGAAAGCACTCTTGTTGACAATGGTTTGACCTTGGCAAGGATTTGTACCCTAGTTGTACTTAACTATAAGTGACAGTCAAAGCCTATGGCTATTTAAGCTTCATAAACAGTACTTGAATGAAATATGTTCACAATCGCAATAAATTACTGTCACTTCTATTATGTTGTATGGTGGCCTTAAAGTGACTGCAGCCTGTATCTGCTATACTACAAGCTCAGTCAAAAATAATCTGGTTAGTCAGGCAACAGTCAGTTCACAGTAATGACCCGGAAGAAAAAATGTGGCATGTAATCCATAAACTAAAAAAGAAAATGCAGCACATCAAGAAACATCTCATTGCATAACTTCTTGCTCCAGAATTACTTTTTACCATTTGAAGTTTCAACTACAAAAAGGATGATTACAACCAAAATGAAGAATATCCAACTATAAAATGCAATTCGAAAAAAAAAACAATTTTGGAGCAATTTTGTAAATTTTAAAACATGAAGATAAATGGTGTGATTCGTCTATTGTCTGGGTGTTTTAGACACGTTTAAGCTCTTTAAATACAAGCTGTGGGTAAAGAGATCAGTGCTAGGGACATCAATAGCTGAATGACACAACAGACGCACTGGAGCAAATTCAATGATACCTGCAACTCATGTGAGGTGTCTAGCAGGCTACATTGCTGTAGAATGGTGAGTAAGGGTGGGTGAGGGGAGGCATCAGATATTGGTAGGCTAACAAGGGATCTAAACCAACTCTCTCCAGCTAGTTTGCATACTTCTGCACGTCAGTTGTGAGTAAAACATTACAACTGTCTGCACGGGTTCCATGGCTGCCAATTTGATTGACAGCAAGTCTATGCTTATGAACAATTTTGCTGACCTCGGTGAAAATTTTAATATTTTGACGAGAATCCTTAGAAATGTGAATTATAGAGGAGAATAGAATCATAGAAAGGTTACAACAAGGAAGGAGGCCATTCGGCCCACCGAGTGCAAGAGCAATCCAGCTAGGTCCACTCCCCCGTCCTATCCCCACAGCCCTCCAAATTTTTTCCATTCAAGTACTTATCCAGTTCTCTTTTGAAAGCCATGATTGAATCTGCCTCCACCATCCCCTCAGGCAGTGCATTCCAGATCCTAACCACTCGCTGTGTGAAAATGTTTTTCCTCATGTCACCTTTGGTTCTTTTGCCAATCACCTTAAATCTATGTCCTCTGGTTCATGACCCTTCCGCTAATGGGAACAGTTTCTCTCTATCTACTTTGTCTAGACCCTTCATGATTTTGAATACCTCTATCAAATCTCCTCTCAACCCTCTCTGTTCCAAGGAGAACAACCCCAGCTTCTCCAGTCTATCCACGTAACTAAAGTCCCTCATCCCTGGAATCATTCTAGTAAATCTCTTCTGCACCCTCTCTAAGGCCTTCACATTCTTTCCTAAAGTGCGATGCCCATAATTGGACACAATACTCCAGCTGTGGCCGAACCAGTGTTTTGTAAAGGTTCACATGACTTCCTTGTTTTTGTACTCTATGCCTCTATTTATAAGTCCATGATCCTGTATGCTTTTTTAACTGCTTTCTCAACCTGCCCTGCCACCTTCAATGATTTGTGTACATATATCCCCAGATCTCTCTGTTCCTGTACCCCTTTTCGAATTGTGCCTTCTAGTTTATATTGCCTCTCCTCATTCTTCCTACTGAAATGTATCACTTCGCATTTTTCTGCATTAAATTTCATCTACCACGCGTCCGTCCATTCCACCAGCCTGTCTATGTCCTCTTCAAGTCTATTACTATCCTCCTCACTGTTCACTACACTTGCAAGTTTTGTGTCATCTGAAAGTTTGGAAACTGTGCCCTGTACACCCAAGTCCAAGTCATTAATATATATTGACTCAATGAGTACTGTGAAATCCTATTTAATATTACGTGCAATGCAATTTTAAGATGTTAAATAATTTTTTTGGAACAAATCAAAATTCTCCAATGGATACTTGGGTCCAGGTTCATCCCACACGGACTGAAATTCCTCAGGTACACAGAAATGCGGCAGAGTGAGCACCAGTGATAGTTGCTCCCTGCTTGAGTGTCCAGGGTCAGAGCAGGGTCCCCTAATTAGAATCATGCTAGCAGGTCATCATGTCACTATCGGCAGATCTTGGGTGCCTGCCAGATGAGGCGAGAGGGTGCAAAAAGCAGCACTGGCAAGCCACGATTTTGGAAACTGGCCCCACCTGCAAAAAAAATGTTATTGACTGCAGCTCTTTATAAGGGGGCCGAAAAGAATAATGGCGCCTGGATTTTAACGAGGCTCCAGGTCAGGACCCAGGTTTGGACAGGTGAGCACGAATTGCGCTGCTGAGTGGATCTGTACATTGGGTTCATACCAGCACCTAGGTTGCTCGGCGATATGGAGGCTGGAGCCGAGGAAATTGCCAGCGTGGGAATTCCCTCTCCACAGCCGTCCTCTGTGACCTAAGGGGTCATCTTAGAGACGGAGAGCAGGTGCACCCACCCCAGGACCCTGCACAAAATCTCCACCCAGCATTATTCTGAGCAGTGACCATACATTCCCGGGTCTCACCAGAATTATGGCCTTCATCGTCGCCCTGTGTCCAACTTACGCTGCAGAATTGGGGCAGAGGAATTTCTCCAGCTGTTAAATGTTCAAAACTTCAACCAATAGATGCAAATCTTGAGCTTAAACTGATCATAAATAAATATAAATTGATTGGTTTCACTCTTGGAGAAAATATAAGATTACACAGTGTAGTAGAAGGTATTCAGAGATTAATGAACATTAGTGGGGCAGTATACAGGGAATTCTGAACTGCGAGTAGCATGTGGCATACTAACCTTGGAGTGATTGAACCGTTTGATTGCAGTAACTATGCATTTCATTAACATTTGGTGCTTTTCCTGTGCTTACTAGGGAGGTTTAATGCTGGTGAATAGAATCCTTTTAAATCTAGTGTCAGTATCTAGCATTCTCAGGTCAGATATAGCACAATAGTTGCAATTTAAACTCCTTCTAGACTGCTCTAGCAATATCCTTTAATCTGAAACTCAAAACACCCATGTAAATTTCATATCCCACACTGGCCAATCAACAATTCAGATTTCACCGGGCTCAGACTAAACATATTATATTCAGTGCAGCAAAGTGCCACATCCCATCCAAGCAGCTAAACGTTGGCATCATCTGTTGGTTTCGCTGCAACAGTCTCTTCTGGCCACCAGCAGTCCCCAGTTACAATTTGATTACCACAGCTAATGATAGGAGATGGATCCCATTTTCTGAACCTCTGGTAGATCAGCCACTCGGTACCTGGAAATGTTATTTGCCGTTCTAGTTTGTCGTGTTTTTGAATGTTAAGAGCTACGGGGATCTTGTGGAAACTTGGCTTGCACGCATGTCTTCTCCATGACCGAGTTTACAACTAGCGACAAGGTTAAAGGGTTGGGGGGCAGGTGTCTATATCCCTTTGCCTTTCATACTGCCTCATTCCTTAATCCAGTACTAATGTCACCCCTCTCTCTACAATTGATAAGTTTTTTTTGACAAAGCCTTGTGGCTCCATGAGATTGACGAGGGTTCGCAGCATCACTGATTGAATAACTGATTTGGTCATTGTTGGAGCAGAACATTACTTGTTTATTTTATTTTATTTTGTTTTTTTGACTCATTAGCGATATTAAACTATAGGCACAATCTTCAGGCAAGATGGATACACCAGACTAGTATTTTACCCCTTTGGATTTAAAAAAAAAACTCTCATATTGTTAGCTCTATTTTGAGTTGTGTTTCACTGTGGTCTGGGCGTTCACTTGTCAAGCAAATCAGAAAACCAGCCGCACATTTCCCTTCAGCTCCTTCAAATATGGCACAATCCTAATTTCCACAAGAAGCTTTGTTTGACCATTACGTGTAGGCTCCAGGAATATATATCTTTTGAGACAGGAGATTTGCTCCAGATGGTCATCTCGACTGCGACCCAGAATTTGATGTTTCACTGTGATAAAATACTCACATCTTGCCACAATATTGTCCATAGCCATGTGCTATACCATGCCAGTGCTGGACTGTTCAGTGAATTTCTGTATGGAGGATGAAGGTCTCCCTATCTCCTGCAGAGTTTTTTGGTCAGAATGGCATTTATCACCACAAGTCAACTCAATAGTCTCTGCAAGCCTACTCCCGGGCTAGTTTAACTCCCTTATGACCAACCTCGGCTAACAGGAGCTCAGAAGGAATATAGCTCGGGTCAGCAGCAGGTCACATTGCTGATAGTATCCGACCTGTTCTCTCGCAGCCACTTTAAGCGACTCCTTCCTTAAAGTGACTAAGAGCTTGAGGAATGCTGATGTATAATGGGTCCGAGCTCAGGTTCATTTGTAAATGTTCGAAAATGGGATGTCAGTGATGAGTAACAACTCGACTGTGATACCGATAGAAAACCGTTTGATTTCCTGTGTTGGTGCCCGTCGTTAATCTTTGTCTGAGAGGTCTGAGAGGAAAGAAACTGGAAAATAAACTTTACTGCTGATCACCAAAGCACACGCCAAAAGAACTCGACATTTTTAAGCTCTAAGCCTTAAAAAAAGTGCAAACTCTACACATTTTTGAGCTGCAGGTTTTAAAAATGGAAATTCTCCACGTTTTTTTAATTTTAATTTACATTTTAAAAATCTAATCTCCCCGTCGGGGAATTGAACCCCGGTCTCCCGCGTGACAGGCGGGGATACTCACCACTATACTAACGAGGAAGTGATGTGTTGCACTTAATCAAATAGCATTATATCGGCGGAATACGACCTCCAAGAACAAAGAGGAAGGAGAGAAAACAATAGGCAAACAAGTTGGATTCTCGTCTGCAGCTCTGTATGACTGGCTATGAGACTACCTTTCACTTGTCATGATATACTCATCTTTGGAATGATACAAAACCACACATTCACTGACATTTCCTTCAGTTGTGAACAGTCTTTAAGCTGGTGGGTGGGTGGTTTTACTGGGTCTGAATACTCAGCCTAGAGCAGTGCTGAGACAGAGCAAATGTAAGGAGTCGCACAACACCAGGTTATAGTCCAACAGCTTTATTTGAAATCACAAGCTTTCGGAGCTTTGCTCCTTCGTCAGGTGACTCCTTACATTTGTCCACCCCAGTCCATCACCGGCATCTCCACATCGAGACAGAGCAGAGGGAGATTTACTCTGCATGTGGATGAACCATACCTGACTTGGGAGTGTTTCATCCTGACACTAGATACAGAAGTAGGAAAGTGTTCCATTTCTGGGCATTGACATCCTTCACCTTCATAAGTACAAAATTAAATCACCAAGTAACTCCGCATCAGATGAAGTAAGCACCAGAATGGAAGGAAAACAGTTTAACCAAAACATACAATCTGGTACATATTAAAATTATACCTACAATTCAATCGAAGACAGCATTGGCTCTTTGCAGTTTATATCATCTAAACTACTTGACTGGATTTATAATTCATTGATGGTCGTCTAACATCCTCTACATAATAGCTGCTTGTAAAACAATATTGGGGTTCAGATGACTTTGTAGGTTTGTAGTTTATGCATTTAAACTCCAAAATCACATTGAGTTCAGATGAGGATAAGCCAAACAGATTTGCATTCGTGTTTAAAGGCCCCATTCCAAAAAGTAACACATATTGATCCTATGCAATATTAGGTGGAAGGTTATAATGGAAAAACCTACTAAATACTTAATATCATCAATATTTTATTCTAAAGGTTGGTGATCTCTGAACATTAAATTCATCTTTATGAATTAATCTACAAACCTGATTGGAAAGATTCAAATGTGGAGTTGGAAAGATAGGTACGGATTAGGGAGGTGACAACTTGTTAAAGGACTTTGGGAAAGCAAGGGAGGTTGGAAATGGGTTGGTAATTTGCAAGGACAGAGGGGCCGACAGTGGTTTTTGAGGAGGGGTGTGATAATAGTGATTTTGAAAGTGAGGGAGACATTGCTGAGTTGCAAGAACCATTTACAATGTCAGCTAGCATGGGGGTCAAGAAGGGAAGTTGGGTGGTCAGCAATTTAGTGGGAATTTTTTTTTGTTCATTCATGGGATGTGAGCATCGTTGCCCATCCTTAACTGCCCTTGAGAAGGTGGTGGTGGGCGCCTTCTTGAACTGCTGCAGTCCGTGTGGTGAAGGTTCTCCCACGGTGCTGTTAGGTAGGGAGTTCCAGGATTTTGACCCAGCGGCGATGAAGGAACGGCGATATATTTCCAAGTCAGGATGGCATTCCCATGCGCCTGATGCCCTCGTTCTTCTAGGTGGTAGAGGTTGCGGGTTTGGGAGGTGCTGTCGAAGGAGACTTGGCGAGTTGCTACAGTGCATCCTGTAGATGGTACACACTGCAGCCACGGTGCCATGGAGTCAAGGGAGCAGGAGGTGGTTCTCATGGACAAGATGAGTTCAGAAAGGGCATGAGGGGAGATATTAGAGAAAGACATGGGAACATTGCTAGGGCAGGGGAAGGGGTTTATAAGGATGGTTGGTGTTGAAGAAAAGAAATTGTGGTTATTTTTGCTCTCCAGGATGATCGTGGAATAGCGAGCAATTTTAGCAGAGGAGAGTGAGGCTCGATAGTGCTTGACATGGCCTAGCCAAGTTTGGTGATGGATGGCTAAACTAGTTGTGCACTAGATACGCTCAAGTCTGTGCCCCTCGGACTTGAGAGAGCAAAGATGGGGGACGTAACCAGGATGGGAGACAATAAGGTGGAAGAGAGGGAGTGGTTGAGGAGATAAAAAGCTGCAGAATTATTTTGCTGAATGGAGGCCAAAGTCTAGGCAATTGGGAGTTTGGCAATGCAGTGACTTGGGGGAAGGGAGGAGGTGGGGGAGAGAGATCATATTCCAGAGACAAATGCAGGAGGAAGTGAGGTTGAAAGGGGGGTTGGGGGACATGGGTGGTGAGGGATATAAGGAAGTGGCATTTGAATGTCTGGTCCCTTTAAGGCGAATGTCACATTTCAGGATCTTTTGACTAATTCTTTCACAGAAAGGATTGAAAGAATTACGTGAATCTGATCATAATGGCTGTTCGGTTGTGTAATAAAGCAGCGTAACAATTCATATCGTTCTTTATCTCACCTAGTGTTTGCTTGGTCTGCCTTTGAAGAGATTGATGAAGTACATGTGCAAAAGACACAAATATCTGGTTCAGGTCAAAAGGGTGCACTATTGTTACATGCTCAGTTTATCCTATCGTGCAGGTCAATACTGGGCAATGCGAGTCAACTCCCATAAAAGACGTCTATGGGAGCAACTGACATCACTGAACCCTGAACCCGAGAAGGTACCTATGGCAGACCCAAATTTGTAGCAGCAACACTGGTTTAAAGCTATTTCAGCTAACAGATCATATTTCACAGATTCGCATTTCCAATAGCTCCATTTTTCAAGCGTACAATGATGGAAAATAACTTTCCAAATTAAATAAAACAGGCATATCAATTTTATTATTTTTATTTTATGATTCAATGTTTTTAAATATCAATAAATATGAATGCATGTGATTTCCTGGAATACCATTTTTGAAAAATTATTGACCAAAAATTATTGGTCGGAACAACACCACCTGCACGTTCCCCTCCAAGTCACACACCATCCCGACTTGGAAATATATCGCCGTTCCTTCATCATCGCTGGGTCAAAATCCTGGAACTCCCTTCCTAACGGCACTGTGGGAGAACCTTCACCACACGGACTGCAGCGATTCAAGAAGGCGGCTCACCGCCACCTTCTCAAGGGCAATTAGGGATGGGCAATAAATGCCGGCCTCGCCAGCGACGCCCACATCCCATGAATGAATTTTTAAAAAGTTTGATGAAATAATTCTTGTATTTTAAAGTCATTGGGATGCCAAATTGCAAGACAATGTTGTTTATGATGTACTGATGGTTTTCAAGATGCTGATTTTCAAAAGGAATTCAGAGGCTGATAAAAGGAGAAAATCCAGTGGAATTAAGCTATAGTGATGACTCAATGTTTGCAGGCACAAACAAACTGTGTGTGTGGTTTCCTCCATGACCTCTCTGTAAATCACATCCATGGTTTGGCTAAAATTCAATGATGGGGTTTACAAACAGATGGATACTAAAACAAATATTCTCCCCCAACACACTCAGAGAATAAAATTATTGCTCTTGTACCAGATGTCTGAGAGTTCGGTCTCTAGTTGGGGGATTTGAAGTCCAGCACTAATACTGTGGAAACATTACTAAAATTAGGTCCTACCGCCTGACCAAAAGTAAAGGGACAATTCTACTGCCTTGGCCAATATCTGCTTCCAAAGAAAAATTTTCCTAGCATCCTCTTTCCCAATGACAGCAAAATCCACAATCAAATTGTTCTATAGTGGGTAAATATTGTCTCTATAAACACCACACAGTATTAATACCTATACCCAGTCTTGAAAAAAAATAATGTTTAGAAAATGAACTGACATACTGATATTGAGCATTTAGCATTTAGATTTTTAACAGGTAAGGTAGTGTAACAAGTCTGAAAACCATGTGGCTGAAGTAAGGTACAGGTAGCCAAAATCAAGTTTGAAACTTGCATGGCAGATTTAGGTTTTGCTCAATATGTGAGCTACCATATTTATATACGTTTTTAAAAGTCAACATTGTTTTAGATAGAACTAAGAACCTGAAAATAGATAGAGCAGCTGGGCCAGATGATATCTATCCGAGGGTCCTCAGGGAGATGGGACATGTGCTGTGCAAGTCTCTTGCCCATATTTTTAATTGTTCACTGCACTCTGGGACGGTTCCCATAGACTGGAAGGAGGCTAATGTAGTCCTCATCTTTAAAAAAGGAGACAAGATGGACCCGGGTAACTATCGGCCCATTAGTTTGATATCAGTAATAGGAACGATGCTTGAAGGTATCAGTAGGGATGTAATGTATGGTTACTTGGATAGAGAGGGACATATTAGGGACACCCAACATGGCTTTAAAAAAGGTCATGTCTTACAAATTTGATTCTTTTTTTAAGAAGTCACCAAGATGGTGGATAAGGGAAGCCCAGTAGACATTGTCTACTTAGACTTCCAAAAAGCTTTTGACAAGGTACCACACAAGAGGCTTCTCTACAAGATCGAAGCCTCTAGTATAAGTGGTAATATATTGAGCTGGATTGTGAACTGGCTGGATTTGGATCTGTTTGGAGATTGGTCACCATGGTGTCCCTCAGGGATCGGTGTTGGGACCGTTGCTCTTTGCTATTTTTATTAATGATCTAGGTGTAGATGTTGGAGGCACAATCTGCAAATTTGCAGATGATACCAAGATCTGTATGAGTGTTAGGACTGTAGACAATGCTCGACTGCTTCAGGCAGAGGTTGAGGCGTTGGGGGATTGGGCTCCTGACTGGCAAATGATGTTTAATTTGGAGAAGTGCAGCGTTATGCATGTGGGCAGGGCAAATGCTCAACGTACAGACACTCTTCAGGGAAAAGCATTAAAGCAGGTAGAAAAAGAAAGAGATCTGGGCATTCTAGTGCATAGACTTCTAAAGAGATGAGCAATGCCGTGAAGTGATAGCTAGAGCAAATAGGGTGTTGGGGTGCATTTATAGGACAACTGACTATAAGACAAAGCATACTATTTAATCCATGCACAAGACCCTGGTCAGGCCCCATTTGGAATACAGTGTCCAGTTTTGGGTGGGTCATAATGAGGCTTTGGAAAGGGTGCAGAGAAGGACTAATTCCCAGCTTAAAGCATCTTAGTTATCAGATTGGCTAAAAGAGCTGGGACTGTACACTTTAGAGAAGCGTAGAATTAGGGGTGATCTGATAGAAACATAGAAAATAGGAGCAGCAGTAGGCCGTTTGGCCCTTCGAGCCTGCTCCGCCATTCAATATGATCATGGCTGATCCTCTATCTCAATACCATATTCCTGCTCTCTCCCCATACCCCTTGATGCCTTCTGTGTCTAGAACTCTATCTATCTCCTTCTTAAATATATTCAGTGACTTGTCCTCCACAGCCTTCTGTGGTAGAGAATTCCACAATTTCACCACCCTCTGAGTGAAGAAATTTCGCCTCAACTCAGTCCTAAATGTCCTACCCCGTATCCTGAGACTGTGACTCCTCGTTCTGGACCCCCCAGCCAGGGAAAACATCCTCCCTGCATCCAGTCTGTCTAGCCCTGTCAGAATTTTATACGTTTCAATGAGATCCCCTCTCATTCTTCTAAACTCTAGTGAATACAGGCCTAGTCGACCCAATCTCTCCTCATACGACAGTCCTGCCATTCCAGGAATCAGTTTGGTGAACCTTCGCTGCACTCCCTCTATGGCAAGTATATCCTTTCTTAGGTAAGGAGACCAAAACTGCACACAATACTCCAGGTGTGGTCTCACCAAGTCCCTGTATAACTGCATTAAGACATCCTTGCTCCTAAACTCAAATCCTCTTGCAATGAAGGCCAACATACCATTTGCCTTCCTAACTGCTTGCTGCACTTGCATATTTGCTTCCAGTGACTGGCATACAAGGACACCCAGGTCCCTTTGTACATCTGTAAACAATTTTACAACACCAAGTTATAGTCCAGCAATTTTATTTTAAATTCACAAGCTTTCGGAGGCTACCTCCTTCCTCAGGTGAACGATGTGGAAATGAAGTCCTCGAAATGAAGTCGCATTTATAATTCACAGAACAATGCTGGTGATAACAGACAGTTTTTTCAACTGCCCGTTGCCAAGGCAATCAGTGTGCAGACAGACAGGTGTTACCTGCCAGGTCTCAGAATATACAAATCACCAAAAAAAACAACAAACAAAAAAAAACAGAGATAGAGAGGTAGAAACATAGAAAAGACAGCAACTGACCCGTTATATTAAAAACAGATAACATTTGTTCGCTGGTGGGGTAACGTGTAGCGTGACATGAACCCAAGATCCCGGTTGAGGCCGTCCTCATGGGTGCGGAACTTGGCTATCAATTTCTGCTCTACGATTTTGCGTTGTCGTGTGTCTCGAAGGCCGCCTTGGAGTACGCTTACCCGAAGGTCGGTGGCTGAATGTCCTTGACTGCTGAAGTGTTCCCCGACTGGGAGGGAACCCTCCTGTTTGGCGATTGTTGCGCGGTGTCCGTTCATCCGTTGTCGCAGTGTCTGCATGGTCTCGCCAATGTACCATGCTCCGGGGCATCCTTTCCTGCAACGTATGAGGTAGACAACGTTGGCCGAGTCACAGGAGTATGAACCATGCACCTGGTGGGTGGTGTCCTCTCGTGTGATGGTGGTATCTGTGTCGATGATCTGGCATGTCTTGCAGAGGTTACCGCGGCAGGGTTGTGTGGTGTCGTGGACGCTGTTCTCTTGAAAGCTGGGTAATTTGCTGCGAACGATGGTCTGTTTGAGGTTGGGTGGCTGTTTAAAGGCGAGTAGTGGAGGTGTGGGGATGGCCATAGCGAGGTGTTCGTTGTCATTGATGACATGTTGAAGGCTGCGGAGAACATGGCGTAGTTTCTCCGCTCCGGGGAAGTACTGGACGACAAAGGGTACTCTGCTGGTTGCGTCCCGTGTTAGTCTCCTGAGGAGGTCTATGCGATTTTTTGCTGTGGCCCGTCGGAACTGTCGATCGATGAGTCGAGCGTCATATCCCGTTCTTACTAGGGCGTCTTTCAGCGTCTGTAGGTGTCCATCGCGTTCCTCCTCGTCTGAGCAGACCCTGTGTATTCGCAGGGCCTGTCCATAGGGGATGGCCTCTTTGACGTGGTTAGGGTGGAAGCTGGAAAAGTGGAGCATCGTGAGGTTGTCCGTGGGCTTGCGGTAGAGTGAGGTGCTGAGGTGCCCGTCTTTGATGGAGATTCGTGTGTCCAAGAAAGAAACTGATTCTGAGGAGTAGTCCATGGTGAGCTTGATGGTGGGATGGAACTTGTTGATGTTATCGTGTAGTCTCTTCAGTGATTCCTCGCCGTGGGTCCATAGAAAGAAAATGTCGTCGATGTATCTGGTGTATAGTGTTGGTTGGAGGTCTTGTGCAGTGAAGAAGTCCTGCTCGAACTTGTGCATGAAAATGTTGGCGTATTGGGGTGCGAATTTGGTCCCCATGGCTGTTCCGTGTGTTTGGGTAAAGAACTGGTTATCGAAGGTGAAGACATTGTGATCCAGGATGAAGCGGATGAGTTGTAGGATGGCGTCCGGAGATTGGCTGTTGTTGGTGTTGAGTATTGATGCTGTCGCAGCGATGCCGTCATCGTGGGGGATACTGGTGTAGAGTGCCGAGACGTCCATCGTGGTGAGAAGTGTTCCTGGTTCAACTGGTCCGTGGGTACTGAGTTTTTGTAGGAAGTCTGTAGTGTCGCGACAGAAGCTGGGGGTTCCCTGTACGATGGGTTTCAGGATGCCCTCGATGTATCCAGAGAGGTTCTCACACAGGGTTCCGTTGCCTGATACGATAGGACGTCCAGGTGTGTTGGCTTTGTGTATCTTTGGGAGGCAGTAGAAGTCTCCCACGCGGGGATTACGTGGGATGAGAGTGCGTAGGATGCTTTGAAGGTCTGGATCGAAGGTCTTGATCAGTTTGTTGAGCTGGTGGGTGTGTTCTTTGGTCGGGTCTGCGGGTAACCGTCTGTAGTGTTCCTGGTTGTCCAGTTGTCGGTATGCTTCTTTGCAATAGTCCGTTCTGTTCTGTATGACTATGGCTCCTCCTTTGTCCGCTGGTTTGATGACGATGTTGCGGTTGGTCTTGAGAGCGTTGATGGCGTTGCGTTGTGCTCGGGTGACATTCTGGACTGTCTTCTGAGTGCGGCTGATGAATCTGGCATTGACGCATTTCCTGACAGCTTGAGCATACATGTCCAGCTGAGGGCAGTGACCCTCTGGAGGAGTCCAGTTTGACTCTTTCCTCTTCGGTTGCTGTACCGCGGATCCCTCTGTCTGCTGTTCCGGATCGTCGATTGTCTCATTGGGTTCGCTGCTGAAATTTTGTGGTTTGTGGTAGAATTCCCGGAGCCTCATTCTCCTGATGAATTCCTCTGTGTCCGCCGCGAGACTAGTGGGGTCCATTTTGGTAGTGGGGCAGAAATTGAGCCCTCGGCTGAGAACTTCGATTTCGTCTGGTTGAAGGGTGTGGTCGGACAAATTGACGATAGACTTCCCTGTGGTTGCAACCGTGGTACCAGGGGAAGCTTGGTCGATGCTGGTGGTGATGCCGAGTTTCTCAAGCTTCCTGCTCTTGGTTTTCATGTAGGCAGCGTAGTTCCGTTGCCTCGTCTGTTTGGCGGTATAACGTAGCTGGTCTGCTGTGTCCTGAGTACAGGTTGAGAGTATGGACTCTATCTTGGTTTCGAGGTTGTGGCGTCTGCTGTAGAGTTGGTGTACGAGATGGTTGCGGAGTGTGCGAGATGTACGGCGGCAGAGTCTCTCAGCATAATCCGAGTTGTATGTGGACCTGAGTGGGTTCGTGATCTGTAGTCCTTTCGGGATCTTGTCTGCTTTCTTGCAGCTCTGTAAAAACTTGATGTCTGTGTCTAAATGCGCGATCTTCTTGGATATCCTTTCCACTGTGAGCCGGCAGTTTGTGGTGTCGATGGTAGTCATGATGTGGAGATGCCGGTGATGGACTGGGGTTGACAATTGTAAACAATTTTACAACACCAAGTTATAGTCCAGCAATTTTATTTTAAATTCACAAGCTTTCGGAGGCTACCTCCTTCCTCAGGTGAACGATGTGGAAATGAAGTCCTCGAAATGAAGTCGCATTTATAATTCACAGAACAATGCTGGTGATAACAGACAGTTTTTTCAACTGCCCGTTGCCAAGGCAATCAGTGTGCAGACAGACAGGTGTTACCTGCCAGGTCTCAGAATATACAAATCACCAAAAAAAACAACAAACAAAAAAAAAAAAAAAAAAAAAAAAAAAATTTGTACATCAACATTTCCCAATTTCTCACCATTTAAATAATACTCTGCCTTTCTGTTTTTCCTTCCGAAGTGGATAACTTCATATTTATCCACGTTATACTGCTTCTGCGATGTATTTGCCCACTCACTCAACTTGTCTAAATCGCCTTCAAGCCTCTTTGCATCCTCCTCACAACTCACAATCCCACCTAGTTTTCTGTCATCAGCAAACTTGGAAATGTTACATTTGGTTCCCTCATCCAAATCATCGATATATATTGTGAATAGCTGGGGCCCAAGCACTGATCCCTGTGGTACCCCACTAGTCACCGCCTGCCACCCCAAAAAAGATCCATTTATTCTCACACTCTGTTTTCTGTCTGTTAACCAATTTTCAATCCATCCAGTATATTACCCCCAATCTCATGTGCTTTAATTTTGCACGCTAACCTCTTATGTGTGACTTTATCAAAGGCCTTCTGAAAATCCAAATAAACCACATCCACTGGTTCTCCCTTATCTATTCTACCAGTTACATCCTCAAAAAGCTCCAGTAGGTTTGTCACAAATCCATGTTGACTTTGTCTAATCCCATTGATATTTTCTAAATGTCCTGTTATCACATCCTTTATAATAGACTCTAGCATTTTCCCTTCTACTGATGTTAGGCTAACCAGTCTGTAGTTCCCTGTTTTCTCTCTCCCTCCTTTTTTAAATAGTGGGGTTATATTTGCCACCTTCCAATCTGTAGGAACTGTTCCATAATCTATAGAATTTTGGAAGATGACAACCTATGCATCCACTATTTCCACGGCTACCTCTTTTAGTACTCTGGGATGCAGATTATCAGGCCGCAGGGATTTATCAGCTTTCAGTCCCATTAATTTCTCCAGCACTATTTTTTTATTAGTACTAATTTCCTTTAATTCCTCCTTCTCACTAAACCCTTGGTTCCCTAGCATTTCTGGGCATCTTTTTGTGTCCTCTTCCGTGAAGACAGAACCAAAGTATTTGTTTAATTGCTCTGCCATTTCCTTGTTCCCCATTATAAATTCTCCCATTTCTGACTGTAAAGGACCTACATTTGTCTTCACTAATCTTTTTCTTTTTACATACTTGTAGAAGCTTTTACAGTCCGCTTTTATGTTCCTTGCAAGTTTATTCTCATACTCTATTTTTCCCCTCTTAATCAATCTCTTGGTCCTTTTTTGCTGAATTCTAAACTGCTCCCAATCCTCAGGCTTGCTACTTTTTCTGACAACTTTATATGACTCCTCTTTGGATCTAATACTATCCTTAATTTCTTTTGTTAGCCATGGTTGGGCCATTTTTCCTTTTGTGTTTTTGTGCCAGAAAGGAATGTATAACTGTTGCAATTCATGCATTCGTTCCTTAAACATTAGCCATTGCCTATCCACCGTCATGCCTTTTAATGAAGCTTCCCAATCTATCATAGCCAACTCACTCCTCATACCTTCGTCGTTGCCTTTGTTTAGATTTAGGACCCTAGTTCCGGATTGGACTTTCCATCTTAATGAAGAATTCTATCATGTTATGGTCACTCTTCCCTAAGGACACCGCACAACAAGATTATTAATTAACCCCTTCCCATTGCACAACACCCAATCTAGGATAGCCTGTTCCCCAGTTGGCTCCTCAACATACTGGTCTAAAAAACCATCTCGTACACACTCCAGGAATTCATCCTCCACAGTATTATTGCTAATTTGGTTTGGCCAGTCTATATGTAGATTAAAGTCACCCATGAAGTACAAGCATCTCTAATTTCCTGTTTGATGCCATCCCCTACATTACCAGTACTGTTTGGAGGCCTATGGACAACTCCCACCAGTGTTTTCTGCCCTTTGGTGCTTCTTAACTCCACCCAGACTGATTCTACATCTTGATTTTCTGAGCCAATATCTTTTCTCACTATTGCTTTGATTTCATCCTTTACTAACAATGCCCCCACCTCCTTTTCCTTTTTGCCTGTCCTTCCTAAATATCAAATACCTTTGGATATTCAGCTCCCAGCCTTGGTCACCCTGCAGCCATGTCTCCGTAATCACTATTTGTGCTGTTAATTCGCCTATCTTATTACGAATGCTTCGTGCATTCAGATACAGTGCCTTTAGATTTGTCTTTTTAACATTTTAGACAACTTAACATTTTTTTGTACTATGGCCCTATTTGTCTTATTACCATTTTTTCTTACCCGGACCCTATTTGTTAGTGTACTCTTTTGTTTGTACGCTCTGTCCCTTCTGGACACAATCTGCTTATCCTTACCCCAATCACTTTCCTGCACTGCTTCCTTGTCTTTTCTCTTTAACATTCTAGATTTCTTTCCACCGGAACCTCTCCCCCCCCCCGCCAACCCCATTTAGTTTAAAGCCCTATCTACCTCCCTAGTTATTCGATTCGCTAGAACTCTGGTCCCAGCATGGTTCAGGTGTAGTCTGACCGACGGAGGTTTATAAGATGATGAAGGGAATAGATTTTGTTTGTGTTGAGTTTGTTCCAATTAAATAGATTAAATAAGTTAGGGAGGACCAGGGGTCACAATTTGAAGGTGTGTAAGGCCAGATCTAGGTTACATGTCAGGAGTTGGGTCTTTTCCCAGAGAATAGTGCACCACTGGAACAGGCTGCCGGCACGTGCGGTGGACACCGATTCGCTGAATTCCTTCAAGTGAGGGCTGGACCTGTTTCTGGCTGGGGCGGAGATCACCTCTTGCAAAAGGCAGGTAATGCACAGAATTATCAGGGCCAGAGTGATCTCCTGGACTAGTTTCGATCAGAGCAGAATTTCCCAGATTTATCCCCCCCAAATTGGCCTGGGTTTTTATCTAGTTTTGCCCCTCTTCCAGGACATGACATGGTTTTGGGTGAGGTGGGGAGTGTATTTATTGTGTTATACACAAGATATCACAATTGTGTGGGACAGGCTGGATGGACCAGAGGGTCTTTTCCCGTCCGTCGTTGTTCATAACATGGCCATCTAAATAATGACCATCATCCTGATTGTTATGCCAGAACTTAAGTACCACCCTCCACACCACCCACTCTTTTTGTGATTTATCATTTTGTACTGCTCTCTTCTGGATTTAATGGAAGTCTTATCTAAATTTGTAGGCACATTTTGCTTTCAACAGTTACTAGATTTATTAATTAATCCAAACTCTTATGTTTAAAACTGTCTATTTTCTTGATCAATTACGGTGGCATTGTTGAACTTCTCCCCACCCACTGCCTTCCAAACACCCCTTTAGGAATTGACACGTTTCCTTTCCCATATAAATATAGGTGAAAGGTGGACCAGCCCATCTGTCACCGACACTAATTTTTGTTGTCTGGCAGAGATCCAGGACCTCACTGCAACCCCCAACATGAGTGAAGGGATCTTTAATATCAGGTGAATAAAAGCCAGGCTGAGAAATTAGTTTTCCATCCCAGCAATCACTAGCCTACCCCTTTTCTGTAAATAGTCTCTCAGACTAGTGCAGATGGAGAAGCTGCACCTGGGGACCAAAGCAATCAATGCAGCAGAATTTAAGCAGCTGTGTGCAATTTAAACAAGAGTGGGCAGGATGGAGTTGAGCTATGGTATGTTTTGTGCATGATGTAAAACGACATTGACTGAGATTTTTTTAAAACAGGAATAAAATGTGTATTCTGCCACAACTAGCTTAATTGGTCAAGCTGCACTTTTATGCAGCTGCGATAATAATGGTAGCCAGTGAATTTTTCACAAGGGGCTATAAAAACAACACTCTGATTTATTGCCAAGGATTTAATAGCTTGAGACTGATTTATTTCACCACAGTTGAGACACTGGTGCCATCTGAAGAGCAAGCAGTCTGGAAGACCCAGATGTAAGCATAATCAGTCAACAGTTACTCGGTGACTTTCTCCTCGAATTCTATTTACATTTGTGAAATATTTTATCAGCTTAATCCTCCAAGATGGAACAGCTTGCCTACAGTGCAACTGTAGTAACAGCATCACATAAAACTGCAACATATAAATACATAAATTCATTTGAAAACATATGAACGGTGCTAATTTTGGAACAATCATTTATTGAAGCATTGTGAAATCATGACTTTCATAGAATCATAGAAGTTACAACATGGAAACAGGCCCTTCGGCCCAACATGTCCATGTCGCCCAGTTTATACCACTAAGCTAGTCCCAATTTCCTGCACTTGGCCCATATCCCTCTATACCCATCTTACCCATGTAACTGTCCAAATGCTTTTTAAAAGACAAAATTGTACCCGCCTCTACTACTGCCTCTGGCAGCTCGTTCCAGACACTCACCACCCTTTGAGTGAAAAAATTGCCCCTCTGGACCCTTTTGTATCTCTCCCCTCTCACCTTAAATCTATGCCCCCTCGTTATAGACTCCCCTACCTTTGGGAAAAGATTTTGACTATCTACCTTATCTATGCCCCTCATTATTTTATAGACTTCTATAAGATCACCCCTTAACCTCCTACTCTCCAGGGGAAAAAGTCCCAGTCTGTCTAACCTCTCCCTATAAGTCAAACCATCAAGTCCCGGTAGCATCCTAGTAAATCTTTTCTGCACTCTTTCTAGTTTAATAATATCCTTTCTATAATAGGGTGACCAGAACTGTACACAGTACTCCAAGTGTGGCCTCACCAATGTCCTGTACAACTTCAACAAGACATCCCAACTCCTGCATTCAATGTTCTGACCAATGACACCAAGCATGCCGAATGCCTTCTTCACCACCCTATCCACCTGTGACTCCAATTTCAAGGAGCTATGAACCTGTACTCCTAGATCTCTTTGTTCTATAACTCTCCCCAACGCCCTACCATTAACGGAGTAGGTCCTGGCCCGATTTGATCTACCAAAATGCATCACCTCACATTTATCTAAATTAAACTCCATCTGCCATTCATCGGCCCACTGGCCCAATTTATCAAGATCCCGTTGCAATCCTAGATAACCTTCTTCACTGTCCACAATGCCACCAATCTTGGTGTCATCTGCAAACTTACTAACCATGCCTCCTAAATTCTCATCCAAATCATTAATATAAATAACAAATAACAGCGGACCCAGCACCGATCCCTGAGGCACACCGCTGGACACAGGCATCCAGTTTGAAAAACAACCCTCCACAACCACCCTCTGTCTTCTGTCATCTAGCCAATTTTGTATCCAATTGGCTACCTCACCTTGGATCCCATGAGATTTAACCTTATATAACAACCTACCATGCGGTACCTTGTCAAAGGCTTTGCTGAAGTCCATGTAGACCACGTCTACTGCACAGCCCTCATCTATCTTCTTGGTTACCCCTTCAAAAAACTCAATCAAATTCGTGAGACATGATTTTCCTCTCACAAAACCATGCTGACTGTTCCTAATTAGTCCCTGCCTCTCCAAATGCCTGTAGATCCTGTCCCTCAGAATACCCTCTAACAACTTACCCACTACAGATGTCAGGCTCACCGGTCTGTAGTTCCCAGGCTTTTCCCTGCCGCCCTTCTTAAACAAAGGCACAACATTTGCTACCCTCCAATCTTCAGGCACCTCACCTGTAGCTGTCGATGATTCAAATATCTTTGCTAGGGGACCCGCAATTTCCTCCCTAACCTCCCATAACGTCCTGGGATACATTTCATCAGGTCCCGGAGATTTATCTACCTTGATGCGCGTTAAGACTTCCAGCACCTCCCTCTCTGTAATATGTACACTCCTCAAGACATCACTATTTATTTCCCCAAGTTCCCTAACATCCATGCCTTTCTCAACCGTAAATACCGATGTGAAATATTCATTCATGATCTCACCCATCTCTTGTGGTTCCGCATATAGATGACCTTGTTGATCCTTAAGAGGCCCTACTCTCTCCCTAGTTACTCTTTTGCCCTTTATGTATTTGTAGAAGCTCTTTGGATTCTCCTTTGCCTTATCTGCCAAAGCAATCTCATGTCCCCTTTTTGCCCTCCTGATTTCTCTCTTAACTCTACTCCGGCAATCTCTATACTCTTCAAGGGATCCACTTGATCCCAGCTGCCTATGCATGTCATATGCCTCCTTCTTCTTTTTGACTAGGGCCTCAATCTCCCGAGTCATCCAAGGTTCCCTACTTCTAGCAGCCTTGCCCTTCACTTTATAAGGAATGTGCTTACCCTGAACCCTGGTTAACACACTTTTGAAAGCCTCCCACTTACCAGACGTCCCTTTGCCTGCCAACAGACTCTCCCAATCAACTTCTGAAAGTTCCTGTCTAATACCATCAAAATTGGCCTTTCCCCAATTTAGAATTTTAACTTTTGGGCCAGACCTATCCTTCTCCATAGCTATCTTAAAACTAATGGAATTATGATCACTGGTCCCAAAGTGATCCCTCACTAACACTTCTGTCACCTGCCCTTCCTTATTTCTCAAGAGGAGGTCAAGTTTTGCCCCCTCTCTAGTTGGGCCATCCACATACTGAATGAGAAATTCCTCCTGAATACACTCAACAAATTTCTCTCCATCCAAGCCCCTAATGCTATGGCTGTCCCAGTCAATGTTGGGAAAGTTAAAGTCCCCTACTATTACCACCCTATTTTGAAAATGGAATCCCCTACTATTACCACCCTACTTTGAAAATGGAATTCTCTATAAGCCAGTTATATAACATATTTTGCATCAATGCAAAGTAATTTTGGTTTCAAGATCTGTGGTATAACTATACAGAAGGTTGCTGAATCATTGGTACTTTGCATTTTTCAAGCAGATCATGTCAAAGAGGTATCCTCACACCATATTGGCTTTGCACTGACTGCGCTAAAACTGCAACCAATGCAAAGCAACATTCAAAGATCTCTGGCAATTGTTTGGACCATCTGGGAGGTTTGAAACATTCTAATTGTTAGGGAAAAGTTGACCATCATCTTCTCTTTTTTAACATAAAAGTTTAACTAGGCATTTCAACTCTAGTGTGCGGATCTCTACATCTGGATGCTTGGTTATATGCACAGAGCTCTGCTTCTCCAGGCTGGACAGTAGTACAAATTAGACACGTTGCCTCTGCACCACTCCGAGCAGGTACCCGGAGTCAAATTAGTATCTACATTTTTTAAAAAAATGTTTCAGTAGGCGGAGCTTTGAAAAGGAATAATCGAACAGTTTCAAGATTAAATCATAACAAGTGGTACCAGTTTCTTCATGAATACTGAATAATTGAAGATTTATTCTCAAATCCACACATTTTGTCTGGTCTGCAATATATTGAAACATTTGAAAATCCACTGGTGGATCTTTTGTGGTGTTGTTCATGGGTAGTCTGGGATTTGAAGCATGGTTGTAATGTTTGACTGCTTATTTGGCCTGTCACTTTACGGCCACTGCTCTTAATAGGCAAATCCAGCTAACTAGCTACATCTAAACTGCTATGGTCAATCACACAGCAGTTGTAACTGCCTGTAATTTTCAGGCTGCAGGTCAGTGACTGATTTTTTTCTTCTTTTAAGATTGTTTTCCATCTGTAAATATCACTTTGAAGTGTGATGCCTGGTTTGTGAGATGCATAGTGGAATTAAGACCTTTTTAATATAAATTATGGGTAACAAGTAAAAAAAAAAGCACAAAAGTTGTTAATGAAAAAGTTTGTGTACGTGGGCCAATCTGTGTATATTATAACTTTACCTACGCATGCACTTCCTGTCTGTCACGTTTAAGATGTCTCTCGTACCTCAGACATTAGGCAGCACCTTATGCAAATTTCTGTGTCACTTAAAGATAACCATTTGCAATGCACAGAAAAACTCAGGAGCACAAAGTACAGGAGTCACAACATCTGCAGGCTCTTAATTGAGTTTCCCACAAAGTTGAGTTCTGATGTCCAACCTGAATTGCAATTAACCTTCACATGAATTCACCCTTTTCTTATCAATTAGACTTTGTAATTTAAGGGGAGACACTACCCACACTTCAGCAGCAGAACTTTAGCGGCAGACTACCACATTGTGTTTTATTTGCTATAATGTTTCTGTCCTTATAAAGCAGCATATTCTCTTGCAGTAAGCAATGCCATGGGAAATTCACTAAAATGGTACAGGTAACGTGTTTTCTCATCATTCTTTGGGCATTATGCCCGTCTATAGGCATATAAATTACTGTTAAACTTGCACCTGATAAATTCAAATTTCACATTCATAAAACAACAACAAATCGCAACTGAACTACCAAATCAGCAAGTAAGAAGCTGGAATGAAAACCACCAATTGTGAAGCTCAAAAATCTAAAGGTCAAATATGGGCAGTCAGCAACAACTACCAATTAGATACAAACCAATCAAATTGCTCAAAATATTTTTGGCGAAAACTCCAGTACCCATCCAGATTTTTTCACAAAAAATTATAAAAATAAAAGGTTTCTAAAATCAGAGGCTGGGCTCCCTCCCCTGTGCTCTCCAAAATCTCACCTCCCACACCCCCATAACGTGTGCACTTATTCGATGATGTTGGCCTCTTCAGCTCACCTCAGCTGGCCATGGCCAGGGGACTGGCTCCTGGTAAAGACTGCCCCACCCGACAATGCTCCGCCCCCCAACATCTATTCCCGCATCGCCCTCTACCGCTGCGATGTTACTTAATACTGAGTGCTTCTGACCTGGGAAGTCAAAAATGACAAGTGCTTTACAACTTGCAAAGTTCCTTGACCAAACAATGATTCAGTTCAGTAACCTGATCCTGTAGTGACAATGATAATTAGACTCTGGTGCCTTAAAGGGACACTATTTCCTTTTAACAGAATAATACTGTGCATTACATGGCATAAAAGTCCTTATAAGACAGGACATCATGCTATTTACTATAAACAATGTTAAGTGAGATCTCAGCCTTTTCTCAGTGGTAGCATTCTCATCTGAGTTAAAAGCGTGTAGGTACAAGCCATTTTTTTTCAAAAAATATACTTTATTCATAAAATTTGCAGCAATACATACGATACAGTTGTCATATCACATTTCAAACATACACAATACAGATTATACAATTTGCAGGTTACATCGAGTACAGTTCAATGAACACATTGTACATAATTACAGTTCATGACACTCCAGGGTGCCTCATTGCATTACACTCAATACAGATTATTGATTATAGATTCCTTACAGGTACATTACATCAATTTGAACTTTACATTCTGCCCGAGGGGGTTTTTCCCTGATTGCAGTCCCTCGGTATACAATAGTGGGAAGGCTCTAAACGGTTGCCAAGCCATACTCCAGGACTTGAGCATGTAATCTAGGTTGACACTTCAATCGTTTACTTTTCTACGGACGAGTGTTGCCGACTGGCACACTCCAAGGTCCAGTGGTACGTGCTGCGAAATGCACTGAGGCGAGGTGCAACCTGCGCTAAGCCTCTATGGGGAAAGACCACCGTTTAGAGCCCTCCCGCCATTGTATACCGAAGGGCTGGAATCAGGGAAAAAAAAACCCTCGGGCAGAATGTAAAACGATAAATGAATGTAACGCAATGTACTGTATCTGTAACCTGTAAATGACTAATGAAATGAGGCACCCTAGGGTGACATGAACTGTATGTACAATGTATGGTGCATAACTCTATTGATTGTACCGGGACCGTTGAATTGTACTATGTACCATTGCAAATTGTATGACCTGTATTGTATTGTTTGAAGTGCGACTTGACTTGTATGTACCTTTAACAACTTTATGAATAAAGTATATTTTGAAATAAAAGATGTGAGGTGCAACCTATGCAATGGCTCTATAGGGAAAGGCCACCCCACCTTGTATCGTACACCACGGGTCACAAGAAATACTGTGTTTGAATTGCAATAATGAGATCGCTTTGTGTACGATCTGTAATGTTTTGGTTTGAATGTACTGGTTTTGAATTGTGATATTTACATTGAACAGTGTGTATCCTTAAAATTCTATGAAATAAAGTATATTTTGAAATATATAAAAAAGGTATGTAGAAAGATGGAAGTGAGTGAACACTGAGCGAGAAGTGGCTGCTGCTACATGGGCAGTTTGGAGAGTTGTAACTACTGCTAGGATGAAGCAGGGGGTTGGAGTGTGGGGGCATCACTCTGGAAAGAAATGGGAGGATAGGATTTGGAAGTAATCATGGGGTTCTGCAACACTCATGGGACTGTGGTCTGGGGCACTCAGGCTGGGTGAGCAAGAATGCGAGCCAGCAAATGCTGAGATGGATAAGCAAGCAGGTAGGCCAAAAAATTGTCAATATGGGTCAAGAAGCCATTGGGCTGGGTAAGCAAGCACTCAACTGGGCAACAGAGCAGGCCAACTAAAATGCACTCTGGATGGGCAGAATACCTTTACAGACTACCCGGTTCTCAATCACCCAGTCCAAGTTATTCTTGCTTGAGCCCTCCTCCATGTACTAGCTTTCTTGTCAGTTGTAAGGACTGCATAATTATTTTGTTCAGTTGAGTTAGGAAAGGGATGGGAACAATATGTTCATTCAACCTCTGTACAGTGGGAGTCAAAAAAACCTAGAAATCCCAAGACCATGAGGAGAAGTGAGAGGTGTGTATCTAGAAAATCTACATAAGCAGGTCATTTTCAGGTTGGCAGGCTATAACCAGTGAGGTGTCGCAAGGATTGGTGCTTGGATCTCAGCTATTTACAATCTGTATTAATGACTTACACGAAGGGACCGAGTGTAATGTATCCAAGTTTGCTGACGATACAAAGCTAGGTGGGAAAGTAAGCTGTGAGGAGGACACAGAGTCTGCAAAGGGATATAGACAGATTAAGTGAGTGGGCAAGAAGGTGACAGATGGGAGTATTATGTGGGGAAATATGAGGTTATTCACTTTGGTAGGAAAAATAGAAAAACAGAATTTTTTTAAATGGTGAGGAACTAGTAAATGTTGTGTTCAGAGACTTGGGTGTCCTTGTACAAGAAACGCAGAAAGTTAGCATGCAGGTACAGCAAGCAATTAGGAAAGCAAATGGCATGTTGGCCTTTATTACAAGGGGGTTGGAGTACAAGAGAAAGGAAGTCTTGCTACAATTGTGAAAGGTTTTGGTGAGACCTCACCTGGAGTAGCGTAGTTTTGGTCTCCTTATCTAAGGATAGACTTGCCTTAGAGGCAGTGCAACAAAGGTTCACTGGATTAATTCCTGGGATGACAGGGTTGTCCTATGAAGAGAGGTTGAGTAGAATGGGCCTATGCTCCCTGGAGTTTAGAAGAATGAGAGGTGCTCTCATTCAAACATGTAAGATTCTGAGGGGGCTTGACAGGGTAGATGCTAAGAGGTTGTTTCCGCTGGCTGGAGAGTCTAGAACTAGGGGGCATAGTCACAGTATAAGGGGTTGACCATTTAAGACTGAGATGAGGAGGAATTTCTTCACTCAGAGGGTTGTGAATCTATGGAATTCTCTACCCCAGAGGTCTGTGGATGCTGAGTATATTCAGAACGTAGATAGATAGATTTTTGGACTCTAGGGAAATCAAGGGATATGGGGATCGAGCAGGAAATTGGAATTGAGGCCCAAGATCAGCCATGATCTGATTGAATGGCGGAGCAGGCTCGAGGGGCAGTATGGCTTACTCCTGCTCCTATATCTTATGATCTTACATGGCTGCTTCAATAAAAAAGTTTTTCCTGTTTTGAATCAACTTAGAAAAAATCTTGTGCTGCACTGTTTTGATATATTCATACAAAAATATCTTTCATAGCTACTGTAGTAATTTTCCACCACTTGAATAAGGGCGAGGTGTGCGGCTTACAAACAGCAAGTCTTGACACGATATGTGGTCAGTCTTGCCAATAATTAACAAAAGAAATTGCAAATGATGCGCACGAGCACGTGATGGGAACTGTATAGCCTGCTACCTTTTTTTTCTTGTGGTTTACTTGGATTTTAGTAAAGCTCTTTAGAAGGCACAGTAATGCTTGCTGCATACTAAAATAGATCAAATGGTGGCAAGATGATAGGAAACAGTCTGTATAAATGGGAAGTACTTTGGCTGCAAGGCTGTGATGTGTTTCAACATTTTCATAAGTAATCTGAAAGGTGTTGGTAGCTTCATCTCAGTGCTGGGTAGGTAATTGGCAGATACAGTTTAATGTAGATAAGTGTAAATTCATGCACTTAGGGATACTAAATAAGCATAGGGATTATAGGATTAGTAGGGAAATAGACATACAGCAGGAAAGGATCTGTCATAATAGATGGATCCTTCAAAACATCAAGCCAATGTCTGGCACTGTCATGAAAGCAAATCGAATGCTAGGTCATATAAAAAGTACAGATCAAAGGAGGTAATCCTGCCACTTGATAGATTATTGTTCAGGTTATGCCTGAAATATTGTGTGAAGTTCACTGCAGGAAGCATGCAGATGAGCTGGAAAAGGTGCAGAAAAAAAAGTTCCCTAAGTCACAAAACTGGAACTCTACCCACTGGAGACTTTCTTCCATAGCAACACTAGTAATTCACAACCCCACCCCAGATTTTGGAACATATGCACAATTTTCTAAATAATATCTATATAAAGAAAATATATGTATTTTAGATGATCAGCAACCAAGGATTCTTCCCTCCACATTTTTCAAAATATTAACTTTCAACTCCTCGCTGGGTATAAATCACGATCAGACGTCCTCCAAAACCTTGGCCCAAGTGACCATTAGTCATTTACCCGTCCAAAACTAACTAGTCCAGATTTTTAAAAAGTGGCACTGCAGTGAATTATAAGTATGAAGAGGTTATATATTTCATGAAGCCCTCATGTTACAGTATTTTATATACAATACAAAAGTTTATTTTCAGAGATGATTCCTCAATTGATTTAGCTGGCAATAGGATTCTTAAAACTGCAATTGTGCCAATTAAAAATGTAGCTGTCTGCAGAACAGCACTCCTGCTTCCTGTAGCTACCATTTCCCCATACCTATCTTGATCCAGCTTCATAAGCTGCACTTAAGTAATTGGAGCTATGCTCACTATTTTGTTTGTCAATCTGAAGAGAGCACTGTGCAGGTACATCCCTGACAAAATATATAGTAGGTATCTGTTGGGAATACACCTTCCTTTAAAAATTAAACCGCACAAGTATACTGTGGGATTATTACATTTTAAAATTGCAATCTATGTAGATAACCCATTATTTGAATGTAAACCTCAGGATTTCAACTTTGTGACACATAAATCTGAGTATGCTTTAAGAAAGTTGCCTTTGGGGATGATGTCAGTGCTTAACAGATCACCATGAGATCCTCCCATTTCATTCAGATCATGGCATTCCCTAAACATTTTCTATCCACTCATAAATAAATGTGAATTTTAAGAGGATCTTAAGTAAATCTTTGCAACATGGTAAATTACAGCTACTGGTGGTACTTTTGCATACAGGGATAGCATAGCTGCTTGAAGATCTGATTCCAAAATGTCATCCCTGTCGAGGGTAGGCAAAGATTAGATCAAAGCAATTGTTTTTAATTCCCCATTACAGCTTCAATCTGCTCCCCCCCAATGACAGCACTCTAATACTCCCCCCTCCAGTGACTATTGTGTCCACTGTGATCACTCATTCCTCCTACAAGCCAAGTCAAACGAATTCATTTTGATACCTGTTCAGGTCATGCACTATTCGTTTTTCAAAAAAGTTAGCATGCATTTCTTTGTGTTCAATTTCAATACTTCCAACCGTATCATCCAAATCTGAGCACGATACTTGCAAAGGTGTTTACCGCAATAGACAGCAATGGTGAATACCTCAACACAGAATTGTATGTCAAATTTGCACACAGCCCGTGAAGATCTGCAAGTGGGTCACAGCCATTCATGCAACTTGACTGGTGGCCCATTGTCTATAGTTGGCAATCTGACCTCCCTCGCCAACCCAGCCACCTGTGCCAGGGAAACAGGCGTGCTTCTGGTGCAACTGTTCACGCAGGTCTGCACTGTAAGCAACTGAAGTTTTATTAATGCTAATGGCATATTGTTTCTTTAGAGTGTAACTACTTTTCAGAGAAGATCAACTTTTTCACAAAAAGTATCATCTTGTACAGTATTTATTTAAACCAGTTTAATTAGAAAAATAGGAAATGTAACAGTTGATTCATACAGAGGAGATATTTAATCCCAAGGGAATAAACTATTAACAGCAGCAAACCAAAATCAGATTTTGAGATAATCATACTTTGCAGTCTGAACACAGACCAGGCCAACAGTGAATTATGACAGCATCTGACAATGTAATTGCCATTTAGTTTGGTTCCCTCCCTTACTCTCAGAATTGTGGTCGATTTTGTTACTGCACGGCAAGGCCGGGTAGAAACAATCATTGATTTAAAATATTGAATTGGGGGAAGGGAAGCAGTCCAAACAGTGTAATAAATGACAAATCCTAATAAGGATTTTTTAATGATTGTTTCCTCTCCCCAAAACACATTCCTTTTCTGAAATATACTTGAACCAAAGTAACACTTCTGCTCTTTGCAGCATTCTACATTGGTTAAGATTTTTTTTTGTTTGCCATCACCTAAATAATCTTCATTTAAAGCCATATCATTTTAAAGCTAAAATAAATTACATGATATACATAATATTTTATCTAAACTGCAAAAGTTAACAGACTAAAAAAAGTCAAAACTAATGCTCCAATTAAGATCTTGAACCCAATTCATCCCATGACTGGGATTTTACATAATAATGTAGGGTCAAGTTTAGGCCTCTAAACACTGAACCAAATATTGTATGTATAGCAAATTTAAACTTGAAATCAATTGCATTTTAAAAATCAAACCACGTTGCAAATATCTGTGCAATCTCAATTTTAAAGTGAAAAACATAAGTATCCAGACAAAAAATAAAATTACAGATTAAATCTTTTTATTTTGAAGAGGGAAAAAAAATGCAAGAATGTCTCCGCGGATTATGACCAGCACTAGCAAGGCAGTAGCTTGCGCAGTTATCTCCATACTGGGCAGTGTCACAGACCCTTCCAACAACACAAACTACTACCTCAGCCAGTGGACTGGTTAAGAAAATCAAAAGACTTCGTGACCAGACAGGCAAGATGATTTTTCCTTTTTGTTTTTTTTTTAAAAAAAAAGACCCAGGCAGCTCCCATCTCTTCTCAGCAGCAGCAGACAAATGTCTTCCCCCATCAAGGACAACACCCGCCCAGTTTCTGACAGCACTGATTGTCCACCGTGTGCGACCTGAAACGCACAAGGTTCATTTCAAAGAAGACACGGCGAATTCACAAAGCAAAAACACACACATATATACATTATATATATATACACACATTATATATTAAATAAAACAAGTATTGATGGAGCAATGAATACAATTACCGCAATGAAAACAGGCCTCGCTTCTCACTCGTTGAAGGAATCCCTTTGTAAATCAGCTATTGTCAACTTTTATTAAAGCAAATCATAGTAAGGACGCGGATTAAAAAAAAAAGAAAAAAGGATGAGATTTTTTTTGGTGTTCTTCTCCGGGAAGAAGTGCATCGATAAAAATCCCCCCCCCCAAAAAAAATTAAGGTCATTATTATTTGCAAACAATTTTCTAGCCGTACCTCAGAAGGAATGCGGTCCGAAACCGCAAACCGCGCAGCCTTTCCCCCTCTCTCACCCTTCGTGCGTTTTGTTTAAAATATATATTTTTTTTCAAAAAAAAAGACGGAATTAAAAATCGACGGTAATAACCCGAAAAAAACCTGCTGAGAGAGAGAGAGGGAGAAGGAGAAGGTCCTCGGCTTCCACCGACCATCACTCGAGAGTCCGCGCACTGCGGGGCGCGAGCCCGCCGCTGCTCCATCACCCGGGACACGTGCCCGGCCGCGAGCTCGCCCCGCGTGTGGAGCGCGAGAGGGGGGGGGGGGGGGGGGGAGAAAGAAAAAGAGCGGGCGTCGCGAGCCGCACGAAACGAAGGCAGACGGCGGGACGCCACCGAACTTGTGAGGTAAAAATCGGGTTGAAAAAAAAACCCCCGCCGCTTGTTAGCGTGACCGAGTGCGTGCGGGCGGGCGTCAGGGATGATGGCGGCCGGCCGGCCGGCCGGGTGGGTGGGTGGGGAAGCGAACGCTCCCTCTCTTCTTCCCCTCCTCCCTCCTTCCCCCCACACACACACGAGCCACATTTTACTACCGAACTCACCGTCACCTAAAATCAACCCGAAAGGCTGTAAGCCTGCCTGCGAGGCCTGCGACTCCGACTGACTGCTTTCGCTAGCGGTTGGGGGAGGAGAGAGGAGGGGAAGCTGGAGATCGGAGAGGCGGATGCCCGCGGCCGCTATCTGTCCGTCCGTCTGCCTGCCTCACTCTCTCTCCTTTCTGTATATGTGTGTCTCTATACGTCTGGCGACCCGGAGTAGGCCTCTCCCTTTCTCCCCGGCCACCCGTCATTCGCCAGCCAATCAGGCGCCGTGCCGCGGCCCCGCCCCCTTCATCTGCATGCGGCGTCCCCTCAGAAACCGCGCGGGCCGGCACGTGACCAGCTGCAGAATGCGCGCCATTTTTGCAGCCGTAAATTATGTCTTGTGGCTGGAGCCAAGTATGGCAGCACTATTAGTTCAAAAAGCCTTAACTGAATTAAAATTGGGTATTAGTGCACAAAACAATTAAGAGTCATGCAGCCATCCAAATTCTTGTTGGAGTGAAACGAACAAATAGATTAACAGTATAAAATATACAACATAGTGAATTCCTTTGTGCAAGTGCTTTTTCACCATTTTTCTCCTTAAGGTTTGATCCTCTTCTGTGCCTCCATCAAGTAATCATACTTAGCACTCACAGGCTCTTTAACTACCAGGTAATGATGGTGTACACGTACAATTTTATAGCAGGGGGTCACAAGCTAACAAGTAGAACTGGAAAGCCTGCCTAATTTCCCCCTTGCTAACCCAGGGATGGTGTAGCCAATTGTACCCCCTCCCTCCTCCGACTGCCTTCCTGGCTGAGATCAAGCTAACTCAGCACCGAAGGAAATCAACCCCGGAACCTGCTGATGTGCATAACTCAGTTATTAGTTACCTTTACCAATGGATTATAAAAACAGTTTGTCTACTAGCCTAACCAAAAAGGCAAAGATGCTTTAAAACATGTCCCATGCTAGCTGTGCTCATGTACACAGTCTCAGTATAGAAAGCACTTGAAGTGCCTAAAATACATTATTAGCCAGATTAAATCTTTTGCAGCCTCCATAATACTTGATTTATACATCTATGGCTACTGTTACAAGACCCTTACTAAACATGATTTATCCCAAAAAACCATTGTAACCACTGACAGTATTGTTAGAATAAGCATAGCTTTAACAAGTTACAGTAGATGTATAATGCTTACACAACATAGCTTAAAATCATGAGTATGATTTGAGAACTTGTCCATTCAACACATTCAGTCTCAGTATTTAATAACATATTTCCTGAAGACATTGATGACTTGCTGGGGGAGAGAGCCCTGAAATTGCTGGCCGCCTATTCAGTTGCAGGGCCCCAATTCTGTCTTCACCTGAAATCCACGTACGTGTATTTGTTGCAGGATAGTTATCAGTTGTGGAAACCCGAATTGATTCTCCTCCCACTGACCCAGGAATGCGTCACCCAGGCTGAACTCAGGTAACTCAGCACAAGTTGGGAACCAAACCTGGAACTTTATTTTTGTAATGTGGAGTTAATAAAGCTACTTCTGACATTTGTTACAATTTTAGTTTGTTGTTTCAGTGCCACAATGTAAGTTTAAAAACTTTAAAAAGTAAGAACTGGTTCAGTATACTTAAAACTGCCAGCCTGGGAAATTTCAAGATTAAGATGCAGATTAAAACTCTTGCAAAACTGAACTTTTTATTGGAGAAACGAGGACTGAGAGGTGACAAAATAAAGGTTTTAAAATGCTGCGTGAATATATATGTGACAGCAAATTATTTAACTTGCATTATGAACACACAGCATAAAACTAAAAAGTACAAGCAAGAATGTAAATTTACTTTTTTATAAAAAACTACACAGAATTGTGCACGTGGAATAGACCATAGGTTTTCAAACATGATCTACGATGGTTTCATGGGGATCCTATCAGATTTCTGTACTTTTGTGGATTTACTAGCATTATTTCTGTTGTTTATGAATATATATTGTTTTATGTAAGAAGTTAAGGCGAGAGCTCGAGTGTGTGCTAATATTTACAGGGAATTTTCCACCCAAAGGTTTGAAACCCCAGATAAAGCAGCTAGTGGTGTCAATTAAAACTCCTAAAAGGAGAGATAAATAGCTGATTAGAACAAGACGAGAGCTACACGGATAAGAACGAGTACAGCTGGAGATAATCAAATACTGTTTGGATATGATGGTTCCTGAATGGGCGAGACCATTCATTGCCATGTATAGTCCTTGAACGTGTTGTCGCCTCCCAAATCTGTGCCCATCTTTCCCGTAACTCCATGTTTGAATCCCTCCAATCAGTTTTCCACCCCTGCCACAGTACTGAAATGGCCCCTATCAAAGTCACAAATGATATCTTATGTGACTGTGACAATGGTAAACTATCCCACCTCATCCTTCTCTACCTGTGACACGGTTGACCACACCATCCTCCTCCAATGTCTCTCCTCTGTCGTCCAGCTGGGTGGGACTGCACTCGCCTTGTTCCATTCTTATCTACCCAGTTGTAGCCAGCGAATCACCTGCAATGGCTTCTCTTCCTGCTCCTGCACCGTTACCTCTAGAGTCTCCCAAGGATCTATCCTTGACCCCCTCCTATTTCTCATCTACTTGCTGCCCCTCGGCAACATCATCGGAAAACATAACGTCAGATTCAATATGTACGCTGATGACACCCAGCTCTACCTCACCACCACCACCGCCCTTGACCACTCCACTGTCTCTCATTTGTCACATTGCTTGTCCGACATACAGTATTGGATGAGCAAAAATTTCCTCCAACTAAATATTGGGAAGACTGAAGCCATCATCTTTGGTCCCTGCTGCAAACTCCATTCCCTAGCCACCGACTCCATCCCTCTCCCTGGCCACTGTCTGAGGCTGAACCAGACCATTCGCAACCTTGGTGTCCTATTTGACCCTGACATGAGCTTCCAACCACATATCCGCTCCATCACCAAGACCACCTACTTCCACTTTTGTAACATTGTCCATCTCTGCCCCTGCCTCAGCTCATCTGCTGCTGAAATCCTCATCCATGCCTTTGTTACTTCCAGACTGGACTATTTCAACGGTCTCCTGGCCGGCCTCCCATCTTCCACCCTCCATAAACTTGAGCTCATCCAAAACTCTGCTGCCCGTATTCTAACTCGCACCAAGTCCCGTTCACCCATCGCCACCAGTGCTCGCTGACTTACATTGGCTCCTGGTCCGGCAATGCCTTGATTTTAAAATTCTCATCCTTGTTTTCAAATCCCTCCATGGCCTCGCCCTTCCCTATCACTGTAACCTCCTACAGCCCTCTCCGAGATCTCTGCGCTCCTCCAATTCTCACCTCTTGCGCATCCCCGATTTTAATCGCTCCACCATTGGCAGCCTTGCCTTCAGCTGCCTAAGCTCTGGAATTCCCTCCCTAAACCTCTCCACCTCTCCTCCTTTAAGACGCTCCTTAAAACCTACCTCTTTGACCAAGCTTTTGGTCATCTGTCCTAATACCTCCTTATGTGGCTTGATGTGAAATTTTGTGAAGTGCCTTGGGACATTTAAAGGCACTAAATGAATGCAAGTTGTTGTATAAATTCGGTTTTCTTGCTGCTGCAGAAGTTATGTCTGATCAGCATCTGTCACTGGGACAACCATAACAAATCATAAGATATTAGATTCATGAGAATTTTATACTGTCGGATAAGAAGTTAATGTTTTTAATGTTATAATTCTTTATAGAACATACATTAGATGACAGAAAATTAAATTAAAATCAAAGCAAATGAAATAACCTTTCTAAAATTCCACCCTTAAAAACAACCTTTTGCATTATTCAATAAAAAATGTAATACAAACAAAACCAACTGAAAACTCAAGACATGTTCAATATAATGCCGATTTCTTTTTGATTTGACTTTTAAAATATGCCTTCACCAGGTAAAATGGACTCTCCATATCTAACCTGCTGAGCATTAAACACAGGATAGTTTGTGGCAAGACACAAGTTTGCATATGTCATTTCCCAGATAGGAAGTTCCTGACATGCTGCGAGAAGGATGCTCAGAGTGTACAATAGGCACTTTAACCCATGGATACAGAGAGTGCTATATAGTTACTGATTTGCTTATGTAACAACAGTCACTGCATTTCAGATGTTTTGATGTGATCAAGCACAATAGAAATGCATGTTTATTTAACTTTGCATATTACCTGCATAAATCAGAGAGTCTGGCACAGTGTAATGGAGTGCCCATAAATAAGAGGAGGGGTGTTTCAGAGACCCATCTGGCATGATTCCTAGGGGATAGATACTGCTGCTTTTACTCCTGAGTGCTGCACCTGATGCCTGTCCTGATGCCAAGACCACAGTGTCGAGCTGGCTCTGTACTGAAAGCTGTAAACAGTCATAGTAATGTCTGGTATGTTAGGTGCTTTCCTCGAGAAGGTTTCTTACCTCGAGTGTGAATCTTCACTGAGATCAGCACTGATAAAGCAGGGTTTGTTACTTAGGGGAATCTCCGCTGCAGAGTCCTCTGATGCTTCTATTGTTTTTCATATTAGAAAAATGGATGTGAGAGGAAGACAAATGTGTGGTGACCTACATCCCCCAAATTGTGATGATGCTTCTTGCTTCTGCTAGCCCCAATGTTTCTCATTTAAGGGTTGCAGTTGTCATTTTAACCATTCCAGAAAACGTTAACAAAATTCACACCAGGCAACACTGTGGTTGAGGAGAAAGTATTGATGAGACCTGTCATGACTGTCAGCAGAAAACGGTTTCCTTTTAATGCAAAGTTACTGCATTAGTTTGGTGGACATAGCATAAAAGCAAGATCCAAGGAAACTCAAAATTCTTCAAAGTAAAAATAAAGTTCCTGGCTAACAGGCAGAAATCCCACATGTTGTGAGATTTAATGTAGTAGATTGCAATATGGCTTGTCTGCAGGAAAGCAGGTCATGTGGCTCTAGCAGAAAAGGTATGTTAAAAGGGATTTCCCAGTTAGCTTGGTTCTACAATACATGCACTATAATGAATCAGCAGCATTAATATTTTAATAAGTTGTTATAGCTATAAATTTAAATAATCTCAATGACCAATTACAATTAAATATGATTTTGTAGAAAACCCTCAACTTAAGCAGTACAGGGACTTATTTTAGTTGGGCCTAAATCATAGAATCATACAGCACAGGAGGTGGCCATTCAGCCCATCGTGCCTGTGCTGGCTCTTTGAAAGAGCCATTCAATTAGTCCCACTCCCTTGCTCTTCCCCCATAGCCCTGCAAATTTTTTCTTTTTAAGTGTTGCATTTTACAGCATTGGTTTTACATCCACTACAGCTAAAGATCACATATTTGCAGCCATATTTGCAAACTACGCCACTTTAGTCTTACATAGAGGTCAAGGAAAACCTCTATGTACACAAACTGCATCTTTTATTATGCTTGGCTTTCCCTGTCCCACTGAGTGTACAGCAATCGTTTTCAAACTTGTTTATGTGTGTGTGTAGACTACAAACATTGACACAATCCCAAGGCACCTCCCCCTCCACTCCACGCCCAGTAACAATGACACAATCTCTGAAAGATAGCGTCAGCTACTCAAAGGAGAACAGCGCCATCATTGCAGAAATGTTTTTAATATGCAGCAACAAAAATAACATTCTAGTAAGTCACTAAATACAGGAATTTGATGACACGTTTAGCAATCGGAAAATTCTTGCAGACCCTCTGGGATCTAAATCTACGCTCTGTAGGACTGAAAACCTATGGTATGCAGGAGTGATGTGGGGACCTCACATTTTAAACTTTAGTTAATATTTTTAACCAGAGTTAGCAATTTAAGCTGGATCTATAATGACATACTATAATAATAATAATGGCAAAATTGTGGGGAGCAAGTTCCTTTCCCACATCCTAATCCCTGACCCTGACACATACACTTAGAGGGATCCACAACAATAATTTATAGTTTTGCAAAGTTCTAATCAGTTGCAGAGCTAGGTATTTATACTAGCCATGACACTTCATTGAAATAATGTTTTAGTTGCTGTATTCACCCATAACTTTTAACTTATTGATTTTTCAAATGTTAAAATGTAATCTGTTCAGCTAAAATCTTTCAATTGTACAGCATTTCCAGCTCAAATACTATTACCAGGAATACATTTTTTTCTGAAGAACAAACTGTAAAATAAGGTACACATCTTGATCAAGATACTGGCTGTAGCTTTCCACATCCACTACCTCTGATTCCACAGCCTTGTACAATCACCATATTCAATGTCCAGCTTTCCTGAGTCCCCTTTCACTAGCTGGTTGCATATCAATGAACATACAGTCCTTTTGGTTTGCATGTGATCTCCAGGATATACAATGTAAGTTTTGAAAACATTTCAAACTCACAGGAGCATCTATTTATAACATTTAAAATGGCTTGTGAAGCACATATTTTACAAACCACTTGAGCATATATTCCAGTTTGGTACAAAATCTTACTGCTTTAATTTGCTTATTTGTATTAAAGCTACATCAATGGCAATTTAGCAGCTATGTTGCTCTCTGGAATGCTAATATACTGATATGGTTCCCAGAGCTAGACCAAGAGGAGAAAATAAACCTGCTGTCTGTAACTCTTAAACTGGCACAGAAATGTTTTCTACTCTCTCATTCCTGGCCATTTTTAGACAGCTTTTCTAGTCAGCAGTGCACATACCCACTGCATATCTTACCTTCTGACCTGGATAGGAGAGACAAACTGCATTGCAGAAAGGCTAGGGACAGAACGTACATTGCCATGGAAATGCAATCAACAGAAGGGTACTGAATTTAAACTTCTCAAAATGTAGTGAGACCATAATAAATCCTTACATCAGCTTGCAGGTTTATGAGGAGTCAGGCCTCTTGCACCAGTTAACCAATTCTTATCTGAACAGAAATAAAGGGTTAACAGTGGTACAAACAATGAAACAATGATGAAAATAACTAGCGCAAGTAAATCTATTGATGTATTTAATCTACTCTCTTGTAACAGGTTATTCTGCACCAATAAAATAAATCTTTGCCACTTGATTGATCGAGAATTAGCTTATCAACAGAAGACAGAGGGTGATGATAAATGGAAAATGCTCTACCTGAGGAAAAGAACCCATAGGGATCTGTTCTTGAACTCCTGTTTGTGAATGAGATGGACCAGGGTGTCTGTAATATATAGCATTATTAAATTTGCTGACATGACAAAGCTACGTGGGCAAGTAACAAGTAGAATGGAGATTATCCGCAGTGAGACTTGGACCAATTATGTAGTTGAGCTAAGATGTAGCAAATGTTTATTTTACATGGATAAATATTAGGTAGTGCATTTATGAAAATGCAACAGAATATGTTCTATTCTAAGTTAGGACAGGGAATGGGCAAAGCCTGCCCCCATCGAATTTGACAGGTGCCTCACCTTAAAAGAGAGACAGCAATAAAATTTCAGTGAGGGATGGCCCACCCAAATTTGTTTCCAAACAAAACAAACTTAAAAAGAAATGGGAACTAAAATAAAAACACCACTAGCAGAAGCCATAAAGATTTGGGAGTGATACTGATCATACTGTGCAGTGTGATAATTATTAATAAAGCTAATTGGGTGCTGGGATTATCTAGAAAACATTGTATTAAAGTCAGAATAAATTACATTGACATTGTACAAATCAATGGTGAGGCTAAATGCATGCAGTTTTAGTTACCCTACCTCAGCAATTATGCAGATGCATTGGAAAGGACAAGATGATTCCAGACCTTGGGGATGAAGAAAGGCTAAAGCAACTAAACTTATTTTTGCCAGACAAAGGACGGACGGGAAACATGATACACATTTTTTAAATAAAGTATAGATTAAGGTTGAAATAAGCAAGCTATTTGACTTGGGCAGTGAGCACAGGACACAAGTACAAAATTCACAAGCCTTGAGCAAAGTCAGAGATTAGAAAAAAAAACTTTCACACAGGATAGTGGACGTGTAGAAGAGATTCCCAGAGATCTGGGGTAAATTGACTTCTTTAAAAAGGAGCAGGATTGATAATTGTTGAAGGGTTATTGAGAGTTATGGAGATATTAACAGTACTGTTTGATCTTTTTAATGGGGATATAGGGGAAGGAACTTTAGTGTTCATTACTGGAAAACATGTGGTTGGAAGAAATCCATGATAGAAAATCACATATTGGCTTGATGGACCGAGTGAGCTTTTCTTACTGCAGACTTTTTTCCGTTCTGTAATTTCGGCACAGAAGCCATTTGGCCCATTGTACCTGTGGTGGTGCTAGCTTCACATTGGACCTGTTTACTTTAATCCTATTTGCCTGGTCTTTCCCAATAGCCACTAATATTATTCTTCAAGTGTTTATCCAATTCCCTCTTAAGTACAGTCCCCACCACTTACAGCATCCATGCTTATCATGGGCAACCGCATATATCAGGCAAATAGCGCTAACCATTTGCCAGTACCACTGGAGTCAATTACAACGGTGCCACTTATGACGTTAAGCGTGCTGGCTATTTCGAGCAGTTCAATAAGCTAGAATCATAGAACAATACAGCAGTGAAGGCGGCCATTTGGCCCATTGTGCCTGTGTTGGCTCTTTGAAAAAGCTATCCAATTAGTCCCATTCCCCTGCTCTTTTCCCATAGCCCTGCAAATTTTTCCCCTTCCAAGTATTTCTCCAATTCCCTTTTGAAAGCCATTATTAAATCTGCTTCCATCACCCTTTCAGGCAGTGCATTCCAGATCATAACAACTAACTGCGTAAAAAAAATTCTCATCTCACCTCTGGTTCTTTTGCCAATCACCTTAAATCTGTGCCTCTGGTTACCGACCTTCCTGCCACTGGAAATAGTTTCTCCTTATTTATTCTATCAAAACCCCTCATGATTTTGAACACCTCTATTAACTCTCCCCATAACCTTCTCTGCTCTAAGGAGAACAACCCCAGCTTCTATAGTCTTTCCACATAACTGTTCTTCACACCTCATTATCATATTTGTATTTAAATCCCTCCAATGATCATTCTGTGTCTTGTGTTTTGAGCCCATGGTCTCTCTCATTGTTAACAATCACCCGTTCTGAACTAGTATCCCACCCGTGCCTCAATCACCGATAACTGCTGCAGAGTTTTAAGAAATCCTGTCCCTCCTCCATTTCCCCAGATCCCGATTCTTCAATCAGTAATTTGGGAACATGGGAAAACCCATGTTAAATTTTGTTAATAACCGCGGGGATTGTTTCCTTCTCTGTTCCTGTCTTCTCTCGGTGTCTCTAAAAAATGATACACCATCCAACACTTATAGCGGGCTAATTGCGTTGACCCCAACACGTCCACTATAAATGGTGAGGACTGTACCATGATTGACTTGGCATGAATAGTCCCTTGTAATGTATTCCATATTATTACGCCTTGTGCAAAAAATTCTCCTAACCAACTAATCTTAGATTTATGCCCCCCTGTTACTGATTCATCGACCAGAGGAAGTAACCTTTCACTAGTGTGAGGTAATATGTTTTGGGAGGAAAAATTCTGGAAAGGTGTTGAAGGGTGTGGATGAATAGAGACCTAGGGGTTCAAATATATCATTTCCTGAAAGTGCAGGGCAGTTAGTTTAATCCATTAAAAAAAGGCCAACAGCAGTTTGAGTTTTATAAATAGGGGCACAAAGTAGGAGTAAAGAGTAATAAAAAATTTGTAGAAAACATTGGTTAGGCCACAGTTGGAGTAGTGTGCGCAGTTTTGGGTGCCCCACCATAGAAAGAATTTTAAAGTCATAGAGTTCGTAGAGCCATAGGATGATGCCAGGAATGGGAAACTATATTTATGAGACAAGAGATACTAGGATTATTTCCACTGCAGCAGAGAAGGCTAAGTGGAGATTTAATAGACATTTTTAAAATTATGGAGATTTTCTTAAGAGTGTTTGGGGAGTCCTAGTTGGGTTGTTAGTGACAGTGTCATCAATTTAAAATTGTCACTAAGTGAGTGGAGAGAAAGGTTAGGAAAAATTCCTTTATGCAGAGGGCTTTTGGAGGACGGCATATTTTGCCACAGGGAATTGGTGAGGTAGAGACCATTGCAACTTTTAAAGGAAAATTAGATAAATGGAAGGGAGATACAGGGTCATGGGGAGAGTGTAGGACAGTAGGATTAGTTTTGGATTGCTTTAATAAAGAGCCAGCACAGGCACAATGGGCCCAACGGCCTCCTTCTGTGGATTAAACTTCTATTGTTCACAATTTCTCAAAATTTTGAATGCATTCGAGATCTCCCTTACTATCTCTGTGGTGAATGCAGCCCTAGTTTTTCAAGTCTTCCACCATAACTTATCTTCTCAACCTGATATCATCCAATCAATCTACAATCAATTTGTAACAAGATAGATGAATTAATGGCACAAAGAGAGATAAATGGGTTTTTGACTTAGTAGCCATCACTGAGAAGCGGTTGCAGGGTGACCAAGGTTGGGAACTAAATATTCCAAGGTACTTGACTTTCAGAAAAGATAAGGCAAAATGGAAAACGGGGGGAGGTAGCCCTGATAATAAAGGATGAGATAAAGGCAGTAGTGAGAAAGGATCTTAGCTCAGAAAATCAGGATATAGAAATAACAAGGGACAGAAAACACTGGTGGGAGTAGTTTATAGGCCGCATTACAGTAGCTATGGTGTTGGACAGAGTATAAATCAGGAAATTAGAGGAGCATGTAATAAGGGTAATGCAATAATCGTGGGGGACTTTAATCTTCATATAGACTGGGCAAACCAATTTGGCAAAAGTAGTTTGGAGGACGAGTTCATGGAATGCATTTGAGATAGCTTTCTAGCACAATATGTTGAGGAACCAACTAGGGAACAGGCTACTTTAGATCTAGTATTGTGTAATGAGACAGGGTTAATTAGTAATCTTATAGTTAAGGATCCTCTGGGGCAGTGCGAACATAATATGATAGAATTTCATATTGAGTTTGAGACTGATGTAGTTAAGTCCAAAACTAGGATCTTAAATTTAAACAAAGCCAATTACGTAGGTATATTGGGAAATTAGATTAAAAGATATGACGGTAGATAAACAATGGCGAACATTTAAAGAAATAATTCATAATTCTCAACAAACATACATTCCCTCGAGGAATAAAAAACTCCACGTGAAAAGTGATCTAACCATGGCTAACTAGAGAAGTTAAGGATATTATTAGATTAAAAGAAGAGGCTTACAATGTTGCCAAAAAGAGTAGTAAACCTGTAGATTGGGTGGGTTTTAGAAATCAGCAAGGGATGACCAAGAAATTGATTGAATGAGAATAAACTTGCAAGAAATATAAAAACAGATTGTAAGAGCTTCTACAAGTATGTAAAAAGAAAGAGATTAGCAAAAGTAAACGTGGGTCCCTTAGAGGCAGAGGCAGGAGAAATTATAATGGGGAATAAGGAAATGGCAGAGATGTTAAACAAATATTTTGTTACTGTCTTCACAGTAGAAGGCACAAAACACACACCGGAAATAATGGGGAACCAAGGGTCTAATAAGAGTGAGGGACTTAAAGTAATTAATATTAGTAAAGAAAAAGTACTGGAGAAATTAATGGGACTAAAAGCTGACAAATCCCCTGGATCCGGTGGCCTACATCCTTGGATTTTAAAAGAGGTGGCTGCAAAGATAGTGGATGCATTGTTTTTGATCTTCCAGAATTCCCTAGATTTTAGAACGCTCCCCATGGATTGGAGGGTAGCAAATGTAACCCTGCTATTCAAGAAAGGAGGGAGAGAGAAAACAGGGAACTATAGGCCAGTTAGTCTGACATCAGTAGTAGGGAAAATGCTAGAATCTATTGTTGAGGATGTAGTAACAGGGCACTTAGAAAAATCATAATATGATTAGGCAGAGTCAACACAGTTTTATGAAAAGGTAAATTACGTTTGTCAAATCTGTTCGATTTTTTTGAGGTTGTAACTAGCAGGATAGATAAGGGGGAACCAGTGGATGTAGTGTATTTGAAAGTCTTTCGATAAGGTGCCACACAAGTTGTTACACAATATTAGAGCTCATGGGATGGGGTAAATATATTAGCATGGATTGAGGATTGGTTAATGGACAGAAAACAGAGTAGGAATAAACGGGTCATTTTCAGGTTAGCAGGTTGTTACTAGTGGGGATTAATGCTTGGGCCTCAGCTGTTTACAATATATATCAATGACTTAGATGAGGGGACAGAGTGTAATGTATCCAAGTTTGCAGACGGTACAAAGCTAGGTGGGAAAGTAAACTCTGAGGAGGATGCAAAGAGGTTGCAAAGGGATATAGACAGGTTAAGTGAGTGGGCGAGAAGGGGGCAGATGGAGTATAATGTGGGGAAATGTGATTTTATCCACTCCGTTAAGAATAGAAAAGCAGAATTTTTTTTAAAAAGGTGAGAGACTAAGAAAGGTTGGTAGTTAGAGGGATTTGGGTGTCCTTGTACACGAATCACAGAAAATTAACATTGCAGGTACAGCAAGCAATTAGGAAGGCAAATAAGTATGTTAACCTTTATTGCAAGGGGGTTGGAGTATAATAGTAATGCTGTCTTGCTGCAATTATATAGGGCTCTGGTGAGACCTCACCTGGAGCATTGTGTACAGTTTTCATCTCCTTACCTAAGCAAGAATATACTTGCCTTAGAGGGGGTGCAACAAAGGTTCACTTGATTGATTCCTGGGATGAGGGAGTTGTCCTATGAGGAGAGATTGAGTAGAATGGGTCTATATTCTCTGGGATTTAGAAGAATGAGGTGATCTCATTGAAACGTATAAAATTCTTAGAGGACTTGACGGGGTAGATGCTGAGAGGCTGTTTCCCCTGGCTGAAGAGTCTAGAACTAGAGGTCATAGTCTCAAGATAAGGGGTCGGCCATTTAGGACTGAGATGAGGAAAAATTTCTTCGCTCAGAGGGTTGTGAATCTTTGGAATTCCCTACCCCAGAGGACTGTGGATGCTCAGTCGTTGAGTATATTCAAGACTGAGATTGATAGCTTTTTGGACACTTAGGGAATCAAGGGATATGGGGATAAGACAGGAAAGTGGACTTGAGGTAAAAGATCAGCTATGATCTTATTGAATGGCGGAGCAGGCTTGAGGGGGCATACGGCCTACTCCTGCTCCTATTTCTTATGTTCTTATGTAATCTACACTCCACCTGTTCAGCTGCACAAAACTGCATGTAGTACTCCAACTGTAGCTAAGCAATGTCTTGTACAGATACAGCATCACCACTTTGCTTTTGTATTCAATGCCTGTACAAAAAAAAACCTGAATCCAATTTATCAGTTTACGGCATTTTCCACCTGCATTCCTGCCTTTAAAGATTGTGCATTAGATCCCTAAATTTTCTGTTCTTCCATTCCATTGAGAATTTTACTGTTTCGAGTAGATTTCCAAAATGTCACATTTATCTTCATTCAATGGCTTTGGCCACATATGGTCAGTTTTGCTAACCTATGTCCTTTCCCAGTATCCCACATCCTTCCTCATAGTTTGCTATGCCCTGTAATTTAGTATTGATAGCAAATGTAGATATTATTCCCACCATGCATATGTCTAAATCACTCAAGCAACAAGTTTTGCTTACTACATAGTGTTTGCTCTCCATGAGGGCACAATTTAGCTCCAGGATAGTAGGATCTCAAGTATTCACAGCCTCATGACTGAAAATGAAATAAACCAATTAATGAATGTGGTTCAGTGCTGCTGTACACACTATTGTACAATATGCTGAATCCAGGATTTTGTATGTAAGTAGCTAAGCTGAAACTCGTAACAAAATCAATAAAATGAGTTGGCGCGATGCTAATTTCCCCCCCTTCCCCCTCTCCTTACTGGTCTTCTCCTGAAAGTGGCGATTCATAGCTGGCGAGGATCATCTGGTGCATTGACCAAGTGGCCATCCGTCCTGTATGAGCCTGGACAGCAAGTATCAACAGGCTATTCAATAATGAAGAGCATCAGAGGTAAAGTCACATCCAAAGCTGACTAACATGCATGCACTTTTCAGCAGGGATTACTAAGTAATGATCAGTTCAGAGAACCCTGCTAACTTTTCCTTTCCTTAGCTTAGGAATGCTGGGGCCAGTGGCAGTAGCCTCACAGCTGCCCTGCCTGAATCCAACTGATAGCACAATGACAAAACAGGGATTAAACCTGGGTCTTCCTTGAAATGTACTCTGCTGAAAATTTGAATATTTATCTTGGTTAAAAAGATTTTTTTTTTGTTTTGTCAATTAAAATGTGTTAAAATTCAAATCGATCTGTTTGTCATAGTGAGTCTGACATCAGCAGTTTTAGAACATTTTGCTAAAAACATTCCAAACTTTTACAGGAAAAACTGGAAAATTTTACAATACCTTCAGCAGTATGACCTTTAAAAGCATGTGAGCATTTTGACATTCAGAAATATGTGCAGAATTAAAAAAAAACAAAGAAATTGGATACTTTATGACAAAACTGGAGATTAAAAACCTAAAGGCCCATTTTGGCAAATTATCACTCAATGGTGAGGGGTTAACTGTAATTACGTATCTGTTTTTAACTGATCTACACCTATAATGGGCAGAGTTCCCAAATTGCGTTCTGTTATGCAACGGTAATATACTGCTTGCACATAATGAATTACCCACTTAGAATATTATATGCATGTGGCATCATGCAATTTGAGACATTTGCATCAGTTTTCAAAGCTGTCACTTGTTAAACCTGAACCTTGTCCCCTATCTTTACTGCTGGGGCTCAGCAAACACCCACAGTAAACATTAAATACTGGCAAGCAATGCTAATGCTCTTTTTCTTCTCTGCACTGAACATGGAGCCTGGTGGTGGCACCTGCATCCCATAGTTACAATTTGAATTGGATCAGTCCCAAGTTCCAGCGATCTCGCACCCAATATTGGCCATGTAGTGAGGGGTGTTTCAAGCTTTCACAATGTACTGAGGAGGGAACAAATATTGAACAGAGCATGTCGTGGATTAGGACGGGGCAGCGGGGTCCGATTCCTGGCGCTACATTAAGAGAAGGACAATGTCTGATCACAGAGGGTACAGTAAAAGGACAATACTCAACTGTTTGTACTGATGCAGCGATGATGGTATGGTATACAATTCCTCTTGGTGCAGTTACAAGTGAGGGAAAATGTTTGATACTTATCCATACATTGAGGCAGTGTCTAATCCAGAAATGTCCAAACTTTTCATCTTAGTGACCCACTTAGTTGCATAGTATGGAGCCTCGGGGCCATATATAAACAATTATATTACAAAACACCAAATTCATGAAGTATTTTAGAATGTAAAATTTTCAGTTGCAAACGAAGCAAGTTTATTTTTAATAAGAAAGCAATTTTCTTTTAGTTTATCATCCTGCTTGAAGAATTTCCCAATAATTTATATTAATTTGATTCTTTTTGCTATTTCAGTTTCTCATATAATTCATTTAATATACTAATTTACATTTTCAGACTGTTACCAATCTTTTCAAGATAATCTCTAACGATGTCATACCCTTAAAATTGGTGTATTGCCATGACCCTCTGTCAATCTGCATTCTCTCCCAACGAGCTGGCCACAATCTACACTCTGCCTCTGATTTGCAGGTCCAGTCTGCTCTCCCAGCTCATTTGCTGTACCCCTGTTCCCCCACCGTGATATGGCATTCTCTGACCTGTTCTTCCCAATGTGCTAGGTATCATGTCCTGCCCCCACTCTCCACAGTTGCCTGATTTGTGTGTTACCTCTTGCCTTGCTGATTTCTCAGACTTCAATTTTGTGGACTTGATGGGTTGGAAAGATCCTCTCAGTGCTGTTGAGTCATTGTATTCCGGAATTAATGAGAGCAGTAGTGAAGCTTTTTCAAAATTTAAGTGAAGAAAAACAATGGCACATGAACAGTGCACAAATAGGAAATGTGTTACTGTCTGAATACTCAGGATTTGAGGCTATAGCTTGGACACCCTTGGTCCACTCACTGAACATGCATTGAGAATGGGGGTGGACCTCAAGCCCACAGTGAATGAAGAGAACAAATGTAGATTTCTTTAGCACCTTTCATATGCCCGTGCCATTCCAAAGCATTTCACAGTCAATTTTGATGTATAATCACTGTTATTTCAGCATACAAGACAGCCAATTTGCACAACAAAGTCCTACAAACAGCACACGAATGGCCAGTTAGTGTGTTTCTGTGATATTAGTTGAGGGAGGAATGCTGATCAGGACACTTTGGTTTTCTTCAAAAAAGCAACATGGGATCTTTTATGTCTATCTGAACAGACAGTCTGGGCCTTGGTTTAACATCTCAGCCAAATTGTCAATGCAGGCAGTCCCTCAGTGCTGAACTGAAGTGTCAGTGTAGATTGTGTCAGATCCTGGAGTGGGTCTTGAACTCAAAGGTAAGAGTGCTACCAACTGAGCAAACCTGACATTGTAACAAATATATACTGTGGCAAGTAAGTGTTAATTATATGCAAGATTAATTGTATACTGAATAAAACTTGTAAAGATCTGGTATGGTTACCACTCAGGGCTGTAGGAATCTAGGCATCTGGTTCTCAATGGGGACCTTAAAATAAGTCCAACAGGTTCTGTTTTGGCAACTTCAGCTGTATTGAAATATATTGTCCAGTTGCTTGTGATTTTAAAACATGCAAATTCAGAAAACCAATGTACAGCAGCACTTCCATGCTATAAATGTGGAGGAGAGAGGAAATGAAAGATCTAATTTGACATCTGTGTCTCAAAATTGAAAACAAAAATTAAAGCAAGGCTGAAAAAGGGACCTTAACAGTGTAGAAAAAGATAGAAAAATAGTTTAAATTTATCCAGAACAAAGGCGATTAGGGTTAAGTATGTGAATTTTTTTTTTGGGGGGGGGGGAGGGAAGAAAATTTACTGATTGATGGATGAGGTCAAAACTGAAATTGATACATTTTTGTTAGGTAAGGGTATGAAGGGATATGGAACCAAGATGGGTAAATGGAGTTAAAATACAGATCAGCCATGATCTAAGTGAATAGCAGAACAGGCTCGAAGAGCTGAAGGGCCTACTCCTGTTGCTATGTTTATGTATCAAATAAAGTGCATGATGAAAGAACATTCGCTGGGGGCTGGGGGGGGGGGGGAAATGGGGGAAGAGACATCACAAAATATCAGGCAGTTTGAAATTTTCGAACAAACCTCGTGTGAGACACTAATAGAATCTCTTCTGAAAATCCATATACACTACATCTACAGCATTTCCATTATCCATCCATTTGCTGATTGATCCAAAAACTAATTAAATTTGTCAAACATGACTTGCCTTTAACAAATCCACAATTGTTCTTCATTAACCCATGCATTTCCAACGGCTCATTAACTTTATCTCTAATTATAGATTTTTAAGAGTTTTCCCATAACTGATGTTAGATTGGCTGGTCTATAAGTAACCCGGTTTATCCTTCTCCCTTCTTGAACAAAGGTTTTTCCAGTCCGACAGCACAATATGCATATTTGAGAATTGAAAGATCATAGCCAGAGCTTCTATCTCCTCTCCAAATTCTTTCAACAGCTAGGATGTACGCAATCATGGACTTAACCACCCCGAGTTCTGTTAATTTTTTCATAACTAATTCCTTTTCTACCGTATTCTCCCACAATTGTTATATATCCACCTCTGGTACATCTACATTCTCACTTCCACCATCATAACCCCGCTGATAGGGTTAAAGTAGGGAGAGGAGGTTTGTGTGGAGCATGAACACCGGAGTGGACCTGTTGGGTTGAATGGCCTATTTCTGTGCTTACATTCTATGTAATATGTAAAAACTAATGCAAAATAATTAATATTCTGCCATATCTTCATCCTCTACAATTAGATTCCCTCCTTAATCCCTGTTTGGTCCTACTATTTGATTTTACATTATCTGCTAGTCTTCTACACATTTCTTCTTAGCCCTTCTCAACTGCCTTTTCACCTCCCCACTACACTTTCTATATTCCTTGTGATTATCTTCAGTATTGTTAGCCCTAATTTTATCATATGCCTCCCTTTTAAGTTTCAGTATGGTTTTGATCTATTAATCCACATAGAATCATAGAAAGTTAAGGCACAGAAGGAGGCCATTCGGCCCATCATGTCCGTGCCAGTTGAAAAAAAGCTATCCAGCTTAATCCCACTTTCCAGCACTTGGTCCGTAGCCTTGTAAGTTTATGGCACTTCAAGTGCACACCCATGTACTTTTTAAAATGCGTTGAGGATTTGTGCCTCTACCACCCTTACCACCCTCTGGCTGCAAAAATTTCTCCTCAGCTCCCCTCTAATCCTTCTACCAATTACTTTAAATCTATGCCCCCTGGTCACTGACCCCTCCGCTAAGGGAAATAGGTCCTTGCTATCCACTCTATCTAGGCCCCTCATAATTTTATACACCTCAATTAAATCTCCCCTCAGCCTCTTCTGTTCCAAAGAAAACAACCCCAAGCCTAGCCAATCTTTCCTCATAGCTGAAACTCTTCAGTCCTGGCAACATCCTCATAAATCTCCTCTGCACCCTCTCTAGTGCAATCACATCTTTCCTGTAATGTGGTGACTAGAACTATACGCAGTACTCAAGCTGTGGCCTAACTAGTGTTTTATACAGTTCTAGCGTATCCTCCCTGCTGTTATATTCTATGCCTTGACTAATAAAGGAAAGTATCCATTTTTAACCACCTTAGCCACCTGTCCTGCTACCTTCAGGGATCAGTGGATATGCACTCCAGTCCCTCTGTTCCTCTAACCTCTCAGTATCCTCCTCCCATTTATTGTGTATTCCCTTGCATTGTTTGCCCTCCCCAAACACATTACCTCACACTTCTCCAGATTTTTTCTGCCCATCTGACCAGTTATCTTCCTGCAGTGTACTGCTTTCCACCTCACTATCAATCACATGGCCAATTTTTGTATCATATGCAAACTTATTAATCATGCCCCTTACATTTAGGTCTAAATCATTTATATCACAAAAAGCAAGGGACCTAGACCTGAACCCCACTGGAAACAGCCTTCCAGTCACAAAAACATCCGTCGACCATTACCCTTTGCTTCCTGCCACTGAGCCAATTTTGGATCCAACTTGCCACTTTTCCTTGGCTTTTACTTTTCTGACCAGTCTGCCATGTGGGACCTTGTCAAAAGCCTTGCTAAAATCCATGTAGACTTCATCAAACGTGCTACCCTCATTGAATTTTTTGAGGAGGTAACAAGGAGAGTCAATCAAGTTAGTCAGACATGACGTTCCTGTAACAAATTCATGCTAACTATCCTTGATTAATGCGTGTCTTTCTAAATGACGATTTATGCGGTCCCTCAGAATTGTTTCCAATAATTTGCCCACCACCGAGGTAAGGCTGACTGGCCTGTAATTACTCAGTCTATCCTTTTCTCCCTTTTTAACAATGGTACATTAGCAGACCTTCAATCCTCCAGCACCACGCCTGTAGCCAGAGAAGATTTGAAAATGATGGTCAGAGCCTCTGCTATTTCCTCCCTTGCTTCTCAACAGCCTGGGATACATTTCATCCGGGCCTGGTGATTTATCGACTTTCAAAGATGCTAATCCCCTTAATATTTCCTCCTTCACTATGTTTATCCCAACCAATATTTCACATTCCACTTCCTTAACTACAATGTCTGCATCGTCCCCCTCTTTTATGAAGACAGATGCAAAGTATTCATTAAGAACTATACCCACATCTTCCGCCTCCACACGTAGATTACCTTTTTGGTCCCTAATAGGCTCTACTTTTTCCTTAGTTAGCGTCTTGCTCTTTATGTATTTATAAAACATCTTTGGGTTTTCCTTGATTTTACTTGCCAGTATTTTTTCATGCCCTCTCTTTGCTTTCCTAATCTTTAATTTCACCCCTGCACTTTCTATACTCCTCTAGGCTTTCTGCAGTATTGAGCGTTCGGTGTCTGACATAAGCTTCTATTTTCTGCCTTATCTTACCCTGTATGCTCCTGGTCATCCAGGGGTCTCTAGATTTGGCATTCCCACCCATTTTTTGTGGAAACATATTTGCTCTGAGCCCTCACTATCTCTCCCTTGAATGCCTCCCACTGTTCTGACACTGATTTACCTTCAAGTACAGAACTTTTCTTTGATCCACCCCCTTTTTGTCTAATAGGAATATATTCACTTTGTACTTTATTCAACTCATTTGAAGATTTCCCACTGCTGCTCTTTTGACCCGTTTGCTAACTCTTCTGTCCAGTCAGTTTGGGCCACATCCCTCGTTATTTTGCTAAATTTCGCCTTTTTCCAGTCCAGGATCCTTATCTTCGACTCCAAGATATTTCCAATTTTTTTTTACATGTTGTAATTGCTATTTCTCAATTGTTTTCCTACTCTCATCAGTTATTTGCCCCACTTCATTTCCTGGAACCTAATTAAGCAATGTTTCTTTCTTTGTTGGACTAGAAACATACTGATGTAGGAAGTAGTCCTAGATTCTACAAAATATTTCCCACTTTGATCACTTACATTACCTTTACTCAGTTAAAATCACTCAACATTATTACCCTGTTGTTTGTACATATCTCTCTAAAGTGTGTGTAGTTCTTCTCTTTATCTCATCTCTACTGCTTGGTGGCTTGTAATGCACACCAAGAATTGTACCACTTTGCTTCCTATTTCTTAACTATCCACATGAATTCCATCTTAATGTAACACCCTAGAATGTCCTGAATGTATCCAGTATTGTAATAGAATACTTTACTCACACTTTGCCTCCCTATTTCTTCTTAAAATGTTATGACCAGGAATATTGTTCCCAACCCTGTACAAACCTAAGCCTCGTATCTGTTATTACTGCATCATATCCGCCCAGTTATTAATGCTTTTGATTCTGCAATGTTTTGAATGCTTTGTGCATTCGCATTCATTCCAATTAATACTAACCCTTATTCTTTTTCCTTGTTTGCCCATTTAATTTTTTGATATCCCTTGCCCTATCTACAACAGCATTTTCAGCTCTCATTAGCCTCTTTATTTGCCTTTCTCCTGATATTTTCTCTATTTATTTCAGCTAAGCCTTCTGCTTTTATTCCAACAGCGTTATTAATTCTGCTCTTGTGCTAGTTCCAAACTTAAGATTCCCCCACTCTCTACCAAATAGTTTAAATCCTCTCCCACTGCATCATTTACCCTCCCTGCAAGGACATTGGTGCCACTTTGATTTAGGTTAAGACCGTTCCTTCAATATAGTTTTCCTTTTTTCCAGAAATCGCTTCAATTCAGTGAATCCCATCCTGCAGCCATGCATTCTCTTGCCCAATCCATCTCCTTAACCTGTCCCCTGTGGGGCACAGGAAGCAATCTAGAGGTTACCACCCTTGAGGTCGTTTTTTTCCAATCTAGAGCCTATCTCTTTAAACTCCCTTTGCGAGACCTCAAGCATACTTCTGTCAGTCATTGGTTCCAACATGGACAACGTGTGGCTGCCGTCCTTCTCTTTCCAGAAGTTTTCCGCCTGTTCTGCAGTGTCCTTCACCATGGCATCGGGGAGATTAAAAAAAAACATTTAGGACCCCTAGTCACAAAAGAAAGACTTGCATTTATATAGCGCTTTTCACGACTTCAGGACGTCCCAAAGTGCTTTACAGCCAATTAAGTACTTTTATTTTTGAAGTGTAGTCACTGTTACAATGTAAGAAATGCGGCAACCAATTTGCGCACAGCAAGCTCCCACAAACAGCAATGTGATAATGACCAAATAATCTGTTTTAGTGGTGTTGATTGAGGGATAAATGTTGGCTAGGATACCGGAGAAGAATGCCCCTGCTCCTCTTCGAAATAGTGCCATGGAATCTTTTACGTCCACCTAAGAGAGCAGACAGGGCCTCAGTTTACCGTCTCATTTGAAAGTCGTTACTGCAAGGCTGTATATATGTCAGACTATAGAATCTCCCACTACTACCACTCTCCTATTGTAGTCCACCTGCCTCTCATCTCCTTGGACAGTCTCTTGCTTGTTTGTGCCATAATGTTCCAGTACCACCACTCTCTGGGTCACTGTCCACCTCATACTTATCCAACACTATCTTTTGGACAGTTCCAGTTTCCAGAGGGTTCCTGCATCCGTGAGTCCTGTCTTCCTCTGCTGCTCTTGGGGATCATCACCCACTTCTCCCTTTCTATTCTATCCCTGGTGTCCTGAACTATCTAGCATTGCCTCTTGGGTGTCCACATTCTTGAGAATACAATGCAGAAACCCTTCATCCCCTCTGACACTGAGAAGTGTGGCCAATTGCTGGTCGAGCACAGAGATCCTCTGCTCCAAAAACTCAATTTTACAACACTTAGTACAAATGTGTTGCTCTGGGGTTGTTGAGGATCCATGATGACTGACATATCATAGTACACACACATCACGAGGGCTCTCTGCATGCCATCCCCCGGTGTCTAATTTAAAAATGCAGATAGTGTTACCCTGAACTCTGCACCAAACACTGCTTACATACAAGTAATAATTATAAAAATTGAACACCTATCCAAATGCACTTCAATAATGAACTCCCTTCAAAGCTAATAATTTACACCTCCGATGTCCAGTCTGTGCTGAGTTAGCTGATCTCAGTTATGGCAGTGGTAGCAGTGCTACAGTTGGTTCCAGTGCCCCTGGATCAAGAGGAGGAAAATCAGCCAAGGATTATGATGCAGTGACCTACACTGGAAAGTGCGCAGCAGGTGAGGTCAAGATTGGGTTCAGGTACAATAGCCTGACAATAATCACTATCTAGGTTACACGTTAAAAATGGCTACTTGGACAAAATACCAGAAGGCACCCCGCACCCATATCCAATAAAGAGTTTTTGGGAGAGTAGGGTAAAAAATCCTTCCACCTCCCCTTCCCACAGAAGAACTGCACCTCACCGAAATTATCATTCCGCAAGTTTAGACTGAAATCTTAGGAGAGATTCCTACTGTACCGTGAGGATAATGGGTGGGGAGAACACATATGTAGTCCTACTCAAAACATGAACCCATTGTGTTTTTTTCCCCCAGATGCTTAAGGACCTGCTATGCATTTCCAGCAATTTTTGATTTTATTTCATACTGCATAGGGTAACTGGTTTTCCCTTACAGGATAAACGAGAGGCTAGGGCAATGACGTAACTCTGCCAAACAACTACATTTCCATTGATACAGGTGGCTTCAGGTCATCTTCACGGCTTTTCTCCTGACATGGAATACACGATTTGCTGAGCATTAGGCAAGGTTTTGACAAGGTGATAGAAACAGCTGTCCGCAACCAAAATGTGTTATTAAACTAGCTAGTGCGGCAGAAAGATTTTGCAGAAACAAATGAAAATCATGACTACAGACCAAAAAGCCTTTTTCATTTGCATTGATCACAACACTGCAGATGTGGCTTTTGCTGATGGAAGATAAGGAACTGAAAACAGTACAGTGATACAATAAGGTGCAAGATGGAAGAACACACTTGGTCCTTGACCTGAAATGCTCTTAAAAGGGCAGTTGTAGGAAACTTTTCCTCAGGGAATTGCTGATATGACAGTGTTGTATCTTTTAAAAAATTACATTAGTATTGTGGATTATTGGCATGATTAATGAAATAACTGCCTTAAAGGGGAATATAGATTGCACAATTTCCTTAGGGCATGGAATTTGGACTCTATTACTCAACAGTAATTAAGTCCAACAGTAATTTTAATTGTAAAAATTCTTCCTATATATTATTTCACACACAAAAAAAAAGATATTTTCAACAGTACTATACCAAAAAGCTTTTAAAACTGCAAGTATATTTTTGCAGAAGCAGCTAGGTCCACTGCAGTCTATAAAAGGTGAACAGCTCACAGGAGCTGGAGAAATGCTGTAGTTTGAATCATATTTACAGCATCTCAGCCTACGTCCTTTTGGAAGATATTCTTAGAAAGTTGGAGTGTTAAACCACTCCTTTTACATGTTACTTTTAATTCAGAGCACCAAAATTGTGACCAATACACAGCTGTAATGGGAAAGGGTTGTAGTCAAGTTGACATCACAATAAGAGCACAATAGGCAAGTATTTTCCAATAAACACTTTTTAAAAAAAAAAGTTGTCAGATCAGATGTAATGTCCATAATATTAACACTGACATGAAGGGGAGGCAGGGACTGGCAAAGAGAAACCATCTGAAGTAACTTAACATTTAACAGTTTTGCTTGGCATCAGTGTGCTGAAGCACCAGAACCCCTTCAAGCTATCACAGAAAAAGGTCACACTCTAACAGAAGTGGACAATTTATTTTACACACAAGTACATAATTTCCCTTTACTTCGAAAGGCTGGTCACACATGACATGGAATGTTATGGTACTCACTTGCATATAGTTCTCTGTGCACAACTTTTGTACCGTAAAAAGTGCACAAAATGCCAGCCTATTTCTCAAATATATATCTTTTTTTAATTACATCAGCAATATTTTTTTTAAACACAACCTGTACATATACCCTCCCTCCTTCAAACACTTTTCATATCACCACCAGATTTAGGTTGATTAACTAAAAACATACCCACTGGTCAGCTTCACTAAAAAAAATGGTGGGGCAGCTATACAAGTTTGTAAGTGAGTCTTAATCTATGTATGTTTAAACAACCCCAATGGTCAGTAAGATGCTTCCAAGCAAGGCCCCTGTTTGTTACTTAATCCACTCTGCACATGTAGATCTTTACATTCAGTGATGCTCCAGACCTTTACCGAAGTGTGCTCTGGCAAGCAAACTGCCTGAATCGACATTTAATAGTACACCAGATGATGTGGCAGTCTCATATTTGTCAGGACTCTCCATTTTGCACTTTGGCTATTGGTGGCTGAAGGAAATCTTTAAATGGAACTAACGCCTCTTTCAAAGCTGAGCAAACCTCAGAGGATGTGCAGGTAATACATTCAACTAGTGTTGGATACAGAGCAATTACCTGCGACCAGGTGTTGGTATCAACTGTAATGAGAAAAAACAGAATAGAAAGTAAAGCATTGAATATTTTTTTTCAAAAGTTCAACACCAAAAATCTTTGGGCTCAAATCTAACAGAAAACCAGTAGAACATATAATTCCATAGTATCACATTGAGGCAGTAACTGTAAAAGCTGGTCCACAAGTCACACCTCCAGATATGTCTTCAATGATGTGCAGATCTGGAGGGTGTGACTGATGCACAAGGATAAGCATCTTCTGTTACCTGGCTGATGTAATTCACCAGTGGCACTTGTACACTGATTTTTAAGGTACCTGCACACAGACTGCCTTCTAGAAGACTTCTTCCCAGAGTTCTATGCCTGGTTGAAAGTCTTAGGAAGGCACATTCAATGCAACACTAAGCAACTTTATGCTCCTTCATACAACAATACATTAAAACAGCTGATTTAAAATAATGCGTATTTGTTAACTTTATCCTTTATTCTCTAACTTCATGTTTTTTATTGAAGTTTGTAGTTATAGGTACGAACAACTGAACAGCATATTTCTACATTTTGTCTAAAAGTTGTGTCAGTTTTCAGTTGGCTTAGCTTTATGTTATGCCAGATTGCATTTCAGCTTGCTGAAACCTCCCAAAAAGGCTGAAGTGGTTTGTCTAAGTTCAGTATTGAACTCAAAGCTGATGCAAGGAAAATCAATTTATGGAAAACTGAAACAAATATATTTTCTATAAAATTCACCTTTATGTTGAGTTGTTTTGATCTGGAATGCACTGCCTGAAAGAGTGGTGGAAACAGATTCAATAGTAACATTCAAAAAAGAATTGGATATATACTTGAAAAGGAAAAATTTGCAGGGCTATGGGGAAAAAGCAATTGGCTCCTCAAAGAGCCAGCACAGGCAAGTTGGGCCAAATGGTCGTCTTCTGTTCTGTATGATTCTATATGACTGCACAATCCTGCCTGAATTTAATGAGCATAACTGACAATATCTTTTATTTAAAAGGTAACATTTATAATTTAGTTCACGTGATCAGTAATGTAGTCAAATGGTTCTCCATAATAATGCCCCACACACTTCTATAGATGTATAAAAACTAAAGGATTTCCCCAAAAAACACAGCAAGCGAGAAAAGTGAATAATAACCAATACGGGTGGGTTTGGGAGGAATATTGCCGTTCTTGAAATAATAGAACACTTGAAAAGAAACCAGGCTTCCACAGATCATTTATAAGTTACAACTGTGGCAGGTCTACGCTGTTGTGAAACCTTTTTAACAATGTTAACCATTTTTCCTTGTTTTATCAAAGCACTGAGGTACTACATTTCTCTCTCTACTGCTGGAAAGAACCTTGTGCTAAAAGGCTCTTCAGTACTAATTGATACACAGATATTGATTCATCATGAAATTGCACACATATTCACACACTCCCACAAACACACATTTGTGCAGAATTGTGAAGAGACTATTTGTTTCATTATCACATGCAGCCTAGACAAAAGCCTTAAATTTATGGGGACAAACACAGTTAGTGTTAATAATGCAGTAAAATCAAATCAAAATAATCCGAAGTGTGAAGGAAGTATGGTGGAGATTAAAAAAAACAGAAAATGGGCAACAGCAGTTTAGATGTAGTACATTTGAGTGGATGAACAGCCAGTGGAATCAGGACAATTTTAAAAGAACAGGTTTAAGGGGTAATATGCATTGCTTGTATTGCCTTCCAACCTCCCATTTTGCAATCAAATTTTGTTGGATATATTTAATGTAAAGAAAGCAAAATATGCTACTTTTTAAAGCTCTTCTGCTCATTTATCATGGGAAAGATGTCTTAGGAGTGGCAAATACTAACAAGGTCATGAGTTCAAATCCCACCCTAGTAAATTGTGAACTGAATTCCATAAATCAGCTACAAAGTGGCCATGAAAACTGCTGGATTGTTGTAAAATCACAACTAGTTCACTAATACCCTTCAGGAAAAGGAACCAGCAACCTCACCCAATGTAGTGTACACATGACTCAGTCCACACTACATGGTGGACTCTTAATGCTCCCCAAAGTGACCTAGCAAGTCATAGGCAATAAATATAGCCGTTCTCTGCACTGCACACATCTAGAGAACAAATTTTTTAAAAAATTACCATTTTCAGGCTTGGTTTTCTTAAGCGAATCCATAAGAGTACTGATTGCTTTCAGAACGAAAACTATTTCTGTCACTCGTTGCCTGTATTTAAAAAAGACAAAAATTTAGATAAAAGTGTACGTGCTTGACTCCTTTAAATAAGATATCAACATCATACAAAAATATTAATATTCATTCCTGTTTTTTTAAACATTGGCCACATGATGGCAACATTGCCTCATTTTCTCTTGTAAAGACTTAAACAGATGTTCTGTTATGCACACCACATAAATTCATCTCACATAAACTCCAACCTGTAACCAGTTTATGGGAGACTGCTTGTGTAAAAAAAAATCCAGAATAGTTCATCCTGGCCAGAGTGATAGATAACACGGGCTGCAGCGGTAGAATGGATTAGACGCTGCCCTTTAACCAGCCCACAATGTGCTGACTGTCTTCCTGTGCGAGATTGGGCAGTTTCAATCCGGCGTGAGCCCACAGCATAACTGGCAATCTCACACAGACGGGCAATGAATGGCTGGTGAGCAAAGTCAAAAAATGTAATGCTATGTTGCGTTCTTCTGAGGTTGGGGCTTAGGCATATTTGTTGGGAAAGGATGGAGGAAGTTTTACTCTGCCCCTAGCTGTGCAATGTCTGACAAAAATGTAAAGTATTCCATTTCCAACACCAATATCCTTCACTTTGATAAGCACAAAAGTTCACACTAAAACACCACAGAAGTTAGTGACAGAATGCTAAGGAAATGGAAAAAAATCCATTTTATATCAGTGATGAAATCAAGTGTCCCTACAGATAATGTAGGCATCCAATGAAATGGCCTATTAACAGACTTGTACATCTACCAGAGAACATTCTCACTGCACCAGCAAGACCACTTCCTGCATTTTCCATCCTAAGATTACCAAGCTTTTGCGATTGTGCTAGATATGGAGATTCAGTCTCTTTACTTGTCTCAATTTCAATATATAAAGTTAGCTGAATTAAATTAGAAAAACACAAAAACATTGACATCACTGGGGGAAAAAAAAAGTGTGCGATGTGGAACAGGCTGCTGATTTGCTACATTTTGAACTACTGAGGACCAATTTCACTCCCACTAAGTAAAGTTGAGGTAGCATGTACTAAAACTTCAAATACCGTTGGTCGCAAATGCAGTTCTTCTCCTTATTCCCCACATTAGCTTGGATTTCTTAATACATTTCTGAGGATCAGTGTTGAAATATGTTCTGAGTAACACTACAGTACAATGTGATGCTTTCATTGATTCAGTTATGATCACATCAGTAGCAGTGTTCATTGTTAAGGGAGTTCTACTGGGTACATTTATAGAGCAGGACAATTGTATATATGGTAGCAGATGAAACATTTTGTCAAATGCAATCATACACCTGTTCAACTCTCCTCTTTAAATTTTGTGTACGAGGTTTCTGCATTTCAATAATGTTGCACAGTAACATTTGACGTTTAACAATACTTTAGATTAGCATTTTTGAAATGCCCTGTATTGCTGGATTTGGTTAATTTATTAGGGTTGAACATTACTACAAAAAGATGAAGAAAATATGTGAAAGATGGACTTTTATCCTGGTTACAATGATCCTTTGCCAACCTTGCATTAGACAGATTATGCATAACTATAGGACAGCATAACCTGGACAAAGATCAGACAGATGACACAGAATTATAGAAGAGCATAACGAACAAAGTGGGGCTAAATGTAGCATATGGTAAAGACTACCTTCAAATGGTGAAAAAGGACATTCAGGGTGGTGTAGTTTTAATTTTAAATATTTTTTTTTTGCAGGCTGGAGTATTCCTTTAAAATAGATCTTGACTGCACCTCCTTCACATCCAAAATTCAAGTTGAATAGTGTCCTATACTGAGCACTGGTGCTAGGAATATGTACATTTCCTAATCACATAAATTCTCTGTCTTAGATTCAGGATATTTTGATTCAAAATATTTATCATGAGATGCAAGTAATTTCAGCATTCAAAAGTAAATCATTCTAACCTTGGGAGAGGACATCTGCCACTCAACCTCTCGTCTTCAATGTACCGATGCAACACATCCTGTGACCTCTTTAAGAGCACCGACAATGCCATTCGAGAAATATACCCTTCCTGGGGAGTTGTCACTTTATTACTGAAGGAAAACTGAAGCAGCGTTTCAAAGCAGACTTTGGAAAATTCCTCTCTCATTCGAATGTCAATTTCTGCCTCTGTAGAAGTAGAGAAGTTGTGTTAATCTAACCATCAGTATTCATTTTATTGACCATGATGTGGAGATGCCGGTGATGGACTGGGGTTGACAAATGTAAGGAATCTTACAACACCAGGTTATAGTCCAACTGTTTTATTTAAAAATCACAAGCTTTCGGAGGCTTTCTCCTTCGTCAGGTGAGCGAGTGTGGGATTCCATGGAAGGTGACCGCATTTATATTCAGAGAACTGAATATAAATGCGTTCTCTGAATATAAATGTGGTAACCTTCCATGGAATCCCACACTCGCTCACCTGACGAAGGAGAAAGCCTCCGAAAGCTTGTGATTTTTAAATAAAACAGTTGGACAAAACCTGGTGTTGTAAGATTCCTTACATTTTATTGAAGGCAGTCTCCTCAAAGTCACTGCTCACTTTCCACTCATAGAATTTTATTTATTGCTACATAAATTATTTCTGCTTTAACATTTTGGTAGCCCAGCCAACACTGTATCCAGCCAAGGAGAGAACTAGGCATACTGGCTGTGAACACGTTTCATCAATTTGCCACAGCCTCTTGAAGACAAAGGTGGGGGGAGGGGAGGAGGAGTGAGACTGTGAAAAGCTACAGCTGCTTTCCAATTGGCCCTGTATTCATTTGGAGTTTGGAAGTTAGCACCCAGCGTTTACATTGCCAAATAAAGCTTCCTTATCCTGGTGCAGACTTAGTTTTTCATGCTTCTATTAAATATCAAGAGTGCTGCCATATTGGACCACCTGCTTATTTTTAAATTACTGCTCCGGGCCCAGCGTTTTAGAGTACACATGGCTGACTGCACCAGCTTGTGGAGATACCAAATCAATGGCCTCCCTCAGGGATCATAGCACCACTCCTTTTTAATGTGTACATGAACGACCTGCCTGTGACCAGATCGCAGAAATTCATCTCTGCTGATGACATGCCTTTGCAGCTCAACCTTGTGACTCTTCCACCCTGGAAACCACTCACTAATGCTATGAAACTTATGCCTGAAATGGCGTCTTCAATCAAGTACCACAAAAACTGTCCTCCGTCTTTCAATTGAACAGTGCTAGTGCCTCGTGAACTCACTGTCATCCTAAATGGTCAACTTCTTAAACACGGTGCTCACCCTGTTTACTTGGGCGTTACCCTCGACCTGCAGGGAAAGTCAAAACCCGAAATAACCCTAATCGCCAAACTTGCTGGCTGTGTTTGAGGTGCAAACCCCTCCACTTCACGTTCATCTGCTCTTGCTCTCTGCTATTCAGATGCAGAATATTGCACTCCCATTTGGGCTCGCTCAGTGCACACTAAGCTGATGAATGCTGAACTGCGTGCTATGCATCTTGTGTCAGGCACATTGTGACCTATTCTGTGGTTACCAGTCCTCTACAACATTGCTCCTCTACATCTTCGTTGTTCAGATGCAGTAGCAAAATTGGTGAATAGACTCCATGACAAAATCATGTTGCCAATTCACTCTGGTTTGTTCTACCCACAACAGCGCGACTCTCTTCGAGAGTGGTCAATCTTCACTGATACTGTTGACTTTTCTTTACCAACTCGCTGGTGTAAAGACTAGACAGATGCTCCAATAAATCAACATGTTATCTCCGACCAGTCAGCTAGGACTGCTTAGTTTGATGCTTCTCAAATCATTTTTAAACTGGACAAGGACAATATGCCTCAAATCTTCACCCATGGGGCCTTTGTGACAATTAAAAATGTCCTTGCGGACAAATACAAACCATATCCCACATCGTTGAATTATGTCCACTAACTGCGCTATCTGTTGGCTTACGAACTCTGCATTCCGGATGATGACTATGTTCTAAAATGGCTGGAATTATATGCCGAGTCTGCATATGCTAAACAAATACTAGTGCTGCCAGGATAAGGGAACTAGTATCAGTTTATCAGTGTAAATGCAAGGAGCAGACCCATGGATGCTGGTCTCCTGGAATCTGAATTAAAATTTTCTCGGGGGAATTTAGGGTCTTTCTGAATGGATGAAAGAAGATAAGCCAACTGGCACTTTCTTATCTCTATCTTGTGAAGATAATGCCAATCTACACATAGATTATGTATATACCAAATACAGGTACACAGTTGAATCCTGATAAACTTATAACCACATTGTGAAGTGTTATGGAATTGCTACACATTTTTAAAATGTTTGTACCACATTCAGTCAATCTGAACAAAAACAGAAACCCTTCAAAGCCCATGTATAAAACCAGTGTCTTGATTTTAAAACTTCTGCCTCTAGGTGACATGTGGGAGTAACAAGAATATGCTAAATATTAAAGTATTAAAAAAGACTTAAAAGCAGAAAATGCAAAAATAAAGCTTTCTCTGAAAAGTAACATTTAATCTACGCACTTGCCATTACTTACTATGACAGCAGGGAGTTAATCCCTTTATTAATAGGTTGAGGTGCTCATCTGTATCCTGATGGGGTACTTTTCTCATGATGTGGTGTTTGATCCAAAAATGTTTGTTGTCTCTTTGTTCTTGGTATCTTGGAAGGTTTTTTGTTGTTGCTTTCTCTCTGTAGTGGTTTCTTTTATTGTGGGTTAATCTGCGCCTCAGAGGTTTTATTGCGGAATCGCTCTGTAGTGGTTTGACTGGGTTAATCTGTGCCTCTACTGCTTCACTAATGCATAATTACTATTTTGTTGGCAGTTTGTATTTTGTGGGTTGCAGTTTGTTTTAATATTGTTTCTTTTTATTCTGAAGCGTTTCTTTTGTGTCATGTAGACCCATATTTGTTGAGAGCAGTTAGTCAATGAGTCGCTGAGATTTGTTTGGTGGATTTTCAGAGAGATAAGTTTGGGGATAATAGAATTTCTTGAATAAATTGTGCCCATTTTTAACTAGCATTTATATAGTGCATTTAACATAGATAAAGGTCTCAAGCTGCTTCATGGAAGCACAATAAGGCAAAAAAGGACTCCAATTCAAAGGAGGAGATATTAGGGGGGGGGGTGACTAAAAGCTTCATCGAAGAGGTGGGTGTTAAGGAGGGTATTAAAGGAGAGAGAGGTGGAGAGGGAATTCCAGAGTGTAGGGCCTTGATGGCTCATGGCATGGCTGCCAATGGTGGGGCGAAGGGAGTAGGGAATGCACAGGTGGCCAGAGTCAGAGGAATGTAGAGTTCTTGGTGGGACGTAGAGCTGGAGGAGGTTACAAAGATAGGGAGGGATAAGGCCATGAAGAGATTTAAACATGAGGATGAGAATTTTAAATTTGAGGCATTGTGGGACCGGGAGTCAATGTGGGTCACCGAGGACAAAGATGATCGGTGAGATGGACTTGGTGAGGGATAGGACATGTGCAGCAGAGTTTTCGATGAGTTGAAGTTCATTGAGGGTGGAGGATGGGAGGTGGCCACGAGAGCATTGGAATAGTTGAGTCTGGAGGTGACAAAGGCCTGGATGAGGGTTTCAGCAGCAGACAGGTAGAGGTTGAGGCAGGCACGAGGTGGATGTAGGCAGCCTTTGTATTGGAGAGTATATGCAGATAGCTCGGGGTTATTTCGGGTTAAATATCATGTGTTTGAAGTTGAGAACTTGTAAACTTGTTGCCTGATGTGTTGATGTAGCTTTTTTTTAAAAAAAAAGCTTCACCGTAGCTTTTTTTTTAAAAAAAGCTTCACCTGCATATATTCCATTATAACAATCTCTATCCACACACCAACTAATATAATTTGCAGATATTTACTTCCACACATCCTTGAGTGAAAATATCTGCAGGTAAAACAGCTTTCGATAAAAAGCTGCAAAAAAATTCCAACAGCACACAATGGTTCTAAAATTTCAATCTACGTGAGCACACATCTGTTCAGAGTTTGTTGCTGTCTTAATATAATTAAACTTTTCCAGTACACCACAGGACAAAAATGAAATGGTCTTAATATAGCAGACTTAATATAGGACAGTGATGTAATGTTTAATAAAATTGCATGTTTAAAAAAACATGAGCTTTCGCTATTGAGTTGGTCTCAAAAGTTGGATTTTACTGCCTTCCTTTTTTTTTTAAGTGAAAATTTTCCTTTTAATCAACGACAAGCACTAATTATTGATTCTGAATATTAAAATTAGGATCTTATACCATCACTTTTCCTATTACATGGGTTTCTTATTTAAATAAAATTGTTACCATTTTTCACAAATTACTGATGCACTGTGTTTGCCCACAAGTTTTCCTCCAGCTTCTCATCCATTTCTGCCCAACTTTTGAATACATTAACAATATGACGTACCTGTAAATGAGGTTGACTGAGAATGGATTGAACCTTTGTTTAGCATTGTCATTATCTGGCCAACAAATTCTTTTGGAATGAAGTTCGCATATGGCAATATATCTGTGCTAATAAGCTGCACAACCTAAAAAGAATAAAAAGCGATTGTAGTGCGGTGTATTATTGTATCAAATTAAACACGAGTAAAATGGATGATAATTTCACAAATACTCTGGACTATGTTCAATGCATGTATTCTTAAGCATCTACAAAGACAATTTTTAAAAATGTTCAATGTTTGCTGAGCATGCATAACTTAAAAAAAATCTCAACTTAAACTCACTTCAACATCTATGTTCTCATTTTTCTCAAATTCTTGAATGGAGAGATTATCTGGGGGTGTGCTGTAAAACCAAATCATTAGTGTGACAATGTAGTGTTCATTTGGCAACCATACATTATTTAATGAGTTGTTCTTCAGTGTAAATTGATTAACACAATGGGACCTCATTTCGCCAAACAGTTCGGAAACGTTTGGATGAATGAATAATTCAGGTAAGGACTGCATGTTAATTCCTGGACGATATTTTTTCAGCAAGAAAACAGATATGCAGCATGACTAAATTATCATACACAAAGAACAAGAACCTGCACTTGTATAACTCCCCATTACGTCCTCAGGACACATCAAAATACTTTACAATCAACAAATTATTTCTTGGTAGTTACTGTTGATATGCAAGCAAACACAGCAAATATTTGCACATAGCAAGGTCCCACAAAAAGCAAATGAATGAAGGACAAGACAATCTATCTTCATGGTGTTGGTTGGCTGGCTAGCAAGAGCACCAGGAGAACTTCTCTTTTTTGACTAGTGACATGGGATCGTTTACATCCACCTGAGCAGGTAGACAGAATGTCAGTTTAACATTTCATCCAAAAGATGGCACTTCCAACAATGAAGGATTCCCTCAATAAATGCACTGCAGTGTCAGCCTAGGTTACACGGTCATTAGTGTGGCTGAAGATCCACAACCTTCTCACACAGAGGCAAGAGTCTTACCAAATGAGCCAAGCTGACACGGGACAATCCTGAGATCCAACTGATTCAGAAAACCAGTCAATTCAGATAAGTGAGGTTCAGACAAAATGTTTCTCATTCCAGTCCATTCAGATGTTTAATCATTGTGCAATACATTCATCATGCTGTATGTGGAATAATCTTAAGGATACTAGAACAACAACATTTGTGAAACAGAATACATATAATGTTAGATAAATTTTTCCACTCACCTTTTAGTAAACAAAAAATCTTCAAATGTGTTGGATAGTTCTGGCCACATAGTATCAAATTTTCTTGAAGAAGCATGCTGCCTAGCAACCGGAAGTCCAATAGAAAGCACTTTAAGGAGAGAGGAAACAGCCATTTTCCATGTAGTTTCAGATGGGCAGGCATACTTCAGACTGAGTGGTATCCTCAATGTCTAATGAAAGAAAGGAGAGAGAGGGGGGTGACTTCTGTGATTAAATGTAATCCTCACCAATAGACTGCTACAGGAATTTAAGGTTGCAAACCCAGCATATCCTTGTCTTATTACAAACAAAACTACAATTTTAAATTCATGAAGCATGCCCGTGCTGGGGAACAAAATACCTTTTCACTCTGGCCACCCAGTGTCAGCATGAAACCCAATCCTGTCAGGTACACCACAGCCTGCTGCAGAGCAACAGTCCCTCGATTCTGACCCAATAAATGTGTCTTTGTCCCAACTTAAAAAAAAACTGGTGTTTCCATGTAATTTTTCACACTTCTCACACCAGTTAATGGGCTCCCTGACTGAGATTGCCAACACGGGGAGATTTCCTCTGTGTGCTATGTGCAACTAAATCAGAAAATTCATTCTTTGTAAACAGGTTTACAATTTCCTTAGAGTGCACAGAAGAAACCTTCTGCCAGTGTCAGTTTGTGCAAAACAGTGGGCAATTTTGAACTGTGTGTCTGTTGCAGCTAAGAACTAGGCTGAGACTGTCCAAACTCTTAATGCAAGTCCCTTCATTCTGGGAGAGATGAGACTATAATCCCTTTGGTTTTTACTAGACTCAGGTCCCAAAGGTGAAAGGCCAGAATGAAAAACTCTTGTGACAGCAAGTGCCTGAAATCATTATTTTTTAATGGTGTGAAAAGATGTGCAACAGAAAAGTACCTGCAAAATAATTTTATGGATTAAACCATGCCACAGTCCTACCATCCTATTGAAGAGGTAGAAAGTTGTCTCAGAATTCACTTCCAGATTCAAACTTAAGTTCACTATAATCATGAATCCACAACTATGGAGATCATCTAAGTTTTGAATATTTCACAAAAGGCTAGGATTCAAATAACTATGAAATTAGTTTACAGAATTGTAAAATCATTAATAAAAGCACTGAAAACTTCAAGTTGATTAAACTGTACAATATTCTACCAAGCTGAAACCAGTCCTAAAAGGCAACTAGCCATCTATAGTGATCAGTTAATGTCAACCTCAAAATAGATCAATCAGATTTAGACCTTCATTATAGAACATCCGAAGTCAATCCACAAAGTAATCATTATAAACCATTTTACTGTACTTCAACATAAATTACCTTAATGATTTTCTGAAGGACTTTTTCATTTACCACAGCTTTGTGACATGCTGTCTTCTGATACAAATCCACAACAACTTCCAGTGATTTTTCAGCAAATGGTACATAATTCAAAGCCACCCACTCCGCCTGCAAGGAAACACAGTTTATGGCATTTAAATTTCAAAAGTTAGTGAAAATACTAATAATCTTGCAATATGGAGGCTGCTTTGTAGTGAAGAGAAATTGGTTATCAGTTTAATTTTCCTGGTTCACATGCACAGATCACTGAAGAGGTGGAAAAATAAAGAACAGGTTTGTACAACTGAAGCAGGGGAACCGTAATAGTTTAAAGTTGCAGTATCGCTGTTCTTCAGACTTTTATACCTTGCAGTTAGTAAGGTAGGTTGTGTTGAGATTCAAATTTGATCCTGAAAGTATAGTAACACAGTTCTTCGCTGCCAAATTAAGTACTAAATAGAACATCCCATAAATATCTGCCTACATTCAACTATTTCTAGTATACTTATACCATTTCTGTACCTGCTAGAAGAAGCATTATAGTTCATGTAGCTATATCATCACAACAAATAAATTGATCCTGGTGATTACTTTCCAAGTTGTATGAGAGATACAACTTTTAAGGGTCTACAGTCACTGATGAAGGCATCTGCCCAGTGATAGACTATGGTGGTTTGGTAGGGTACAGAAAGTGCATCTCTTGCTGCCACAAGCCATGCAGACCAGTGAACTTGATGATAACTAGCCAATTACAAGCCAGATTCCACTCACTCCAACAAACAGTACATTCGCAGTACAAGTTTAGCATCAATGTGAAGCTGCTTCAGTATCTCACCAATGCTAAGCTTGTAGAGTATAAATTGGATGGCAAGATCTGAACTGGCTTCTCAAGGCACTCTCACTCCTCTTTGCTCTGATGTCATGACAGGCAACGACCATGGTATTCATAGTATCATAGTAGGTACAGCAAAGGAGGAGGCCACTCGGCCCATTGTGCCTGTGCCGGCTCTTTGACAGAGCTATCCAATTAATCCCATTCCTCTGCTCTTTCCCCATAGTCCTGTCGATTTTTTTCCCTTCAAGTATTTATCCAATTCCCTTTTGAAAGTTACTATTGAATCTGCTTCCACCACCCTTTCAGGCAGTGCATTCTAGATCATTACAACTTGCTGCGTAAAAAAATATTTTCTCATGTCGCCTCTGGCTCTTCTGCCGATCACCGTAAATCTGTATCTTCTGGTTACTGTCCCTTCTACCACTGGAAACAGCTTCTCCTTATTTACTCTATCAAAACCCTTCACGATTTTGAAGACCTTTATCAAATCTCCCCTTAACCGCCTCTGTTTTGAGAACAACCTCAGCTTCTCCAGTCTCTCCACATAACTGAAGTCCCTCATCCCTAGCAACATTCCAGTTAAGCTCTTCTACACCCTAAGGCCATGACATCCTTCTTAAAGTGTGGTGCCCAGAATTGAACACAATACTCCAGCTGAGGCCTAACCAGTGTTTTATAAAGGTTTAGCATAACTTCCTTGCTTTTGTACCCAACGCCTCTATTAATAAAAAAGCATGTGGGATCCTGGGCTTGAACAGCTGAGACTTCATTCAAAATGCTTAACACAAGGAAGTAATGTGGGAAGGTGGAATCACAACTAAAGAGAGACTGCAACAAAATAGGATTCTTTACTCTATGAGATTATCAATTATCATGAAGGGAAAGTAGCTTTTAATTTCAGTCAAAGAAATGCTTGAAGAAGAAAAAAAAGAAAAACTGCAAATGCTGGAAATCAAATAAAAACAGAAAATGTTGGCAGTGAGCACCTGTAAAAAGAGCAAAAATAATTTAAACAGTTCAGGTCTATATTCTTCAGCAGATAAGCAGGCATTTTAGTAAAATTGGAAAAAAAGAAATAAAGGGGTAGGTAGAGAAGGGGAAAACGTCAACAGATTTCTAATTAGAGGAGTTAATGGGTTGTATGACTTACACATTGTTTAGTAGGAAACCGTTAGATGATATTAAAGGAATATGCAAATAGTTAGGAGGGTGAACAGATATGGCAGAAAGCCACACATACAAACAAGAAAATGGAGGAAATTTAATAGACAGAAAAAAAACATGCAAATGCTGCAGGTCTGAAATTAAAACAGAAAATACCAGCAAAACACTTTTCCCCTCAGTCTCAGAGAAAAACAGGCCAACACCACATGCATAGAACTGCTCTCCCTGTACTAACAAAGGATTTACACCCTAAATTGTCAACCAACCTCCCCTTTCCCCCAGACACCAATCGTCCCATCCAACATCACATGAATGGAGGCTACAGCTAACTCTCGAAGTTAATGAAGTCAATGTTCAGACCAGAGGATTGCAGTGTGTCCAGGAGAAAGATGAGATACTGGAGATAATTTTTAACTTTGCCACCTGGACAGTGATCTGGCATAACAGATCTCTGGCCCTTTATAGAATCTAACCAATTTTTGTTCCATTGATTTCAATGGAATAAAAAAAATCGGACGGGTTTTACAACGGGTGGGCAATCTCCTCTGCCAGGTTAACACCCAGGTGGCGAATTAGAAATTTACCCCCATTGTTTCTGAAGCTTATGTTGAGCTTGGTTGGAACAGTGCAGCAGGGTAAAGATGGAGAGGTCAGAATGGGAATGGGAAGGGAGGGAGTTAGAGCGGCGAGAGGTCTTGGGGGCAAAAAGAGGTGTTGGGCAAAGTGGTTACCTCATCTACATTTGGTCTTCTTGATGTAGTGGAAGCCATACCATGAATAGCGAATACTGTATACTAGATTAGATAGCCATGATTCAATCTGTTCAAGTTAGAAAGAGGATTCCCCAAGGGACATCAAAAACACCAAAATGGTTGGAGGCTAGGGGAGAGAATAATCGCAAATGCAACAAAATTTGAAAGTGAGTCTGAACGGCAGAGGTGAAGGGTGATAATAAAGATCACTAATTTGTCTATAAATTCTAAAGAAACTAAGCAGAATCAGAAGTGGACTTTCATACAATTCGAGTCAGGTACTGCCATTCGATCCCTGATTAAGTTTCAAGGTGGGTGGCCTCAAGTATCTTCAGCCTGAAGCCTACTAACCAATGGATTGAAGTCCAACATCTTGACCTTGCCTGTGAAGGATCTATCCTTTGTCTTTCATATGAAATGTCTACACTTTCCTGCTAGCCAGATGGCTTTTATAGCAGGCAGCCCATTGCTGCAAATTAATGGGTTAACTTTTAAAGGGAGACTTCCAGAGTAGAGTCTATAACTCTTGAATGGAACAGCAGATGAATATATACAACCACTCTACTTTTTTTTTGTTGAAGATAGCTCTTCAGAGTTCTATTACACAAACAGTGCAGCTGAAAAACCGTTCTGCACAAAATTATGTAGTCTCAACATATATGCACGGCTTTTTTCCTTTTCAAATTCATTTTTCGTTGTATTTAAATGTTGAATTCAGATCACCCAAATCATCATAGAATTAACTGCATAATTTGATTTCAAATTCATGAAATCAAATTCAAGTAGATCATCAGAAAAGGGACACTGCAGCTTTAAAAGTCAGAAAAACGAGGAAGCAAATCATTTGCGTTAACAGTATACTGAAGTGTAGTTTGCCATGCGGTTTAGGCTAGTCTAATGCTAGTCTGAATGGGTCAAGTCAAAAACAACCTACTGGAGGCTTAAAACTTACCGGAGCAAATAGTTGAATCTATTATATATCCGTCACGTACAGAAGCAGCATAAACGGGACAAAAGAAGATCATAATCATTATCAAACTACTTAGAAGAGTAAACAAGTGTCATTTTGTTGAATATTTGCTGAAAAAAGTATAGGCAATACAGTTGTATTTTGGTGAAGACTTTGGTACTTTAATTCAAATTAAATGGATGGGTTTAAATTCTGCTTAAAACATTTTCCATAATTTGAGTAGATGGCTTTTTAACATCAATTTCCTGGCTCACTCAGCTTTTTAGCTGTGACATGTGATCTTTCAGATAAATTACCTGAATAAATAATTGTGACTAGGAGTAAAGGACCAGAGGAACGTGCCCTAAAGTCACTGCACTTCTGTCAAGCTGAAATCCCAAGGTTCTCCTGCGTGTTGCTGTGGAAGGTTTTGGTATTGACACAATTGTTACGTTCCCCACTGAGGATTTTATTACTAGGAGGGAAACTTGATAGGTTTGTAGATTGGAGGAAAGAGGGAATTGTTCAAATAAACGCTTTATTTATGCCATAACTCCAGTAAAAATACTCTCATCATAGCTATCAATTCATCTTTCAAGAGTATGTAGGTTCCATTTTTTTTTTAAAAAGGGTACAGACAACACAAGGAATCTCAAATATGAAGCATTCCTTGAATGAGTAATGGATAAACCAGACTTTGTTGCATCTTAATAAAAAGGTAGAGTAATGAAAATAAGCTTGCCTTAATGGGAAATAGATCAGCAAACACAAAGACCATGGGTGGCAAATGATTTGGCTTAATCTACATTTATAGTCTTGAAAAGTGTGACATTCAGGAAGATTCAGGAGAATTCAACCAAGAGTTTTGCACAGCATGGCTGTCAACTTAGGGTGACAGTACCAGGTGGATCAGCGCATTGATGAAAGGAAGGAGAATCTCGTTCATCTATACCTATAGACTGCCTAAAAGTTAGCCATTTTGGCTCTTTCACGGGTCTTGGAATTTACAATTCCTGTAGATTTCAGGGTACATATCTTGGCAGCTGTACTTATCTGATATGATGATGATCATGAGAACGGTGCTCAGTCACCCTGGTGGCAAAAAGATTAGTTGCCTTGTTTTGGGACAATGGCAGTGTTTTACTCAAGAATTTTAATATGAGGGAGCGACCTTCAGGTCTATACGTTAGAGAATATCTTCCCTAAGTCACATACTTAAGGTAAAATATGGAGACCGTGGTGTCAGAAAATGAGCAGGATGAAGTGAAAGTTGAACTGGAAAGAGGTAAAGATGGCTGGGGGGGGGGGGGGGGGGGGAGTGGAAGTAGATTTATTTATGAATTGAAAATCTAAATGTGTGTCAACAGCAAAAGCCTAAGAGCAATGTTGCGCAAAACCTCTCTGACATGGGTGGTGCTTTTTTTTAGATTTTTTTTTTTTGAGAAGAGGAAATACCCACTGACTGCCCCACTGGATTACATGTAAGGTCAGTAAGTCTTCCCTTTCTTCTGTCAGCAAGTTGTACATGATTGTTTCCACACAGTTTTGCTTGAAAATTTTAGTAATGATTATTGCAAAAAATAAATTCCTGTTCTCCTTTATACCACAGTAACTTGCTAATTAAATGTCTCAAGCATTAATGCTTACAATTAGGTAACAAAAGCACAACAAAATGCTACCGTATGTTTTTTGTAGCACACAGGTGGAGGTGTTCACGCACCTGATGCTAAGAAGTGTTATTCACATGATTGGCAAAAAAATTGGTGCAGTACTGATTATCTGGCACTATCTTCAGCACACATTCAAAAAAAAAACTGGCAGTAGTAATATTTCTTAATGCCACATTTAGTATTTTAAAAGCACAACAGATTTTGATGCTAATTTTTGGAACCTGGTACCTCTTTAGAAAACTAAAACCACCCAATTCGGCCAGCAGTGCCAGAGCTCCAAGTTGGCTGAAACTCAGTCAGTTTTTGGTTTCACTCCCAAAATGATTTCAGAGTACAGAATCTTACTAGCCAGCAAACTGGCACATGAGCTTCTCTTCCAAATGCTGCATGCCTTAAAACATGGCCACCAGATTCCCCACTCGTTCCCTCCTCAAGCCACCTTGGCTTTTGCTTTAGCACCATTTCACGGGCGCAGGCAGCCTCCCAAGTAACTCGACCAGGTGAACATTCTTTATATGTGAGCCTAAACAGTGTATATTCTGGTCTATTTAACTAAGGCAAACCTGATTCAGATGCCACCAAATGTCCACATAGCTGCACTTTCCAATGGGAGTCATCTGATAGTGATCCCAAGAGTAACACTTGGCCAAATATTCCCCTCCCTGATGTAAGTCCAATTGTATTCAGTCACCTCTCAGCTGAGATCAGCCAACTCAGTACAAAATAGAGATTAAAACAGGGAAATTCCTGGCCTGCACAATTTAGTATTGACTAGACACTGCATATATCTACTAACCCATTGCAGGAGGCTATAAAAAAAACTTCATTTCTTTGGATTACGGGCTGGATATATCTTCCGCGCTGTCCCCCCCCCCCACCGCCCTTTGTTAGTTCTGAAAAATTCCAGAGGTATAAATACGGTCATTTTCAGACTCAACCATGTCAGATTCAAAGCCAAATACAAAAACCCTTTTGATACAACAAATGTAGCTAAGGTCAAGCGTTTCATATGGAAGAATAAAAATAAACCATAGAGGATTTTATTGTTACAATCACGGTAACACAGTATGTGCAGCCACACAAATCTATTACTATGACATTGTGTTCCTAATTATAAAAGATAAGCTTGTTGTTTTAAGAAAAGTATTTGCCCGATTACCTGATTAAACTTTGCATTTGCTATATTCTTTGTTTCTAATTTTCCATATGTTGGTGCCTTGCAGGAGAATTCGACAAATGAGAGTAACTGGTCAAAGATCGCTGGGTACATGATCTGCATGTCTTCCAGTCCTACGCAAATTGCCTAAATGGGGGAAGAAACAAGTTAGGAAGATGTCAGCAGAAAAGCAGACATGATTTCATATTTTGTGTGTGCGTTTTCAAAATGTGGTTTTAAGTCTTTTATTATTCATTCTTGGGACGTAGGCATCACTGGCAAGTGTTGCCCATCCCTAGTAGCCTTGAGAAGGTGGTGTGGGCTGCCTTCATGAACTGCTGCAATTCTTTGTAGCGGCTTGATTCAACTGAGGGGCTTACGAGGCCACTTCAGAAAGAAGTTACAAATCAACCATGTTGGTGTGACACATAGGCCAGACCCAGGTAAGGATGGCAGGTTTCCTTCCCTAAAGAACATTACGACAATCCAACAGATTCATGATCAATTTTACTGATAGCAGCTTTTTATTTTTAGATTTTTTTTTTATATAAACTGAATTCAAAATCTCAAACTGCCATGGTGCGATATGAACTCACTATTGTTTAGAAGAATGAGAGGTGATCTCATTGAAACATATAAGATTCTAAGAGAGCTTGACAGGGTCTCTTAGAACCTGATGCTGAGAGGATGTTTCCCCTGGCTGGAGAGTCTAGAACTAGGGGACATAATCTCAGGATAATGGGTCGTACATTTAGGACTGAGATGAGGAGGAATTTCTTCACTCAGAGAACCGTGAATATTTGGAATTCTCTACCTGAGGGCTGTGGATGCTCAGTCGTCAAGACGGAGATCGATAGATTTTTGGGCTAAGGGAATCAAAGGATGTGAGGATCGGCGGGAAAGTGGAGTCAAGGTCGAAGATCAGCCATGATCTTACTGAATGGCACGAGGGGCCGTATGGCCTACTCCTGCTCCTATTTCTTATGTTCGTACATTCTAACTCACGTTCTCTGAATTATTAGCCCAAGCCTCTGGATTACTAGGCCAATAACAGTAGGCAAGTGCCGTGTAGAATTATTGGAGACTACACTTGTGTGTTAGAGACTTTTTTTAAAAAAAAAGCTTGTACAAGGTTTGATAGAAAATAAATTTTACTTCATGCATCAGTTTGTGTTTGTTCAGTTCTGTTGACTTTACTAACCCATCTCAATTAGAAAACCAGCTCAGGATTGCTCATTTGCTCACGGAAAGGGATCCCTACCTCATGAGCATTGCTAGAACAAAATGAAGCAATTTTCCTTCTTTACCCATCCCTGGTAAGTTGCTCTGTTTTCTCTCTGGAGTTTTAAAAAATACATACAGTGCTCCCTACAGTGCCCAGCTAACAAAAAATGTTACACTTCTGCATTGAAGTGTTTTAGCTGGACAGAGTAACTTTGTTGGAGCCATTAAATGATCACATACCCACAAAGAATAAATCTCATTTACAGTGAAAGTGTTCAGGTGAGATTACTTTGTGAAGAATCTGCTTTACTAGGGAAATTGAAAACTTGATCACTAAAGCCAATGTATATTTAAAGCTCAACAATGCATGACGTTTAAAGGATTAATGTGCAGGAATGTTCTTGCTGCTCCCTCCCCCACAAAAAAAAAATCTGACTTTAAAAAAATTTAAACTTCTGTCTTGTATGTGTAACTTCTACCATTTGAAATCTCCACATGTGGCTCCATAGGAAATAATAAGGATCAAAGTAATTTACAATAAAAGTACTCCACCTTCCCTAACTTACCCACTCCTTTTAGCACATGGAGAATACATTCATGTTCTTTCCTCACTAGTTTTTTTTGTCCTCCTCCACTCCTCTCCTGAAGGTATTGGCTCCATCTACACCACCTTCTGGCACTGCATCCAAGCGGCTATAATTCATGTCTGACAGTGAATGTTGGCTGGCTATTCTAAAACCTCAATCACTGTTCTAGCTGAGATCAGCTAACTCGGTACAGACCAGGGATTGAACCTGGGACCTTCCTAATCTTTACACCGTAGCTACTCATTGGATAAGCTCATTCAGCCATCATAGGGAGGGGGCAGCTGTAGCACTCGTGCTGTTAAATTACCCTCACCAAAAGTTACTGCATTTTATCCTTTTTTTTGTGAACTATCAACCTTAGGTACTAATTTCAAATAAAATGAACATGAGCAAAAGCTCAACAGACTTTTCATGTGAAATTGGAATTACATCATAAAGAGGTTGCTGTGTGCTGTTTATTTTGTGAGGTTCAGCCTCGTCAGGTCAATTTTAAGCCTCCCTTTTCATAGAATCATAGAAAGTTACGGCACAGAAAGAGGCCATTTGGCCCATCGTGTCCGTGCCAGCTGAAAAAGAGCTATCCAGCCTAATCCCACTTTCCAGCATTTGGTCCATAGCCCTGTAGGTTACCGCACTTCAAATGCACATTCAAGTATTTTTTTAATGAGTTGAGGATTTCTGCCTCTACCACCCTTTCAGGCAGTGAGTTCCAGGCCCCTACCCCCTCTGGGTGAAAACATTTTTCCTCAGCTCCCCTCTAATCTTTCTACCAATCACTTTAAATCTATGCCCCTGGTTATTGACCTCTCTGCTAAGGGAAATAGGTCCTCCCTATCCACTCTATCTAGGCCACTCATAATTTTATACACCTCAATTAAATCAACCCTCAGTCTCCTCTGTTCCAATGTGCAATCAACATCTGTCCTGTAATGTGGTGACCAGAACTGTATGGAGTAATCAAGCTGTGGTCTAACTAATGTTTTATACAGTTCTAGCATAACCTCCCTGCTCTCATAGTCTATGCCTCTGATAATAAAGGAAAGTATCCCGTATGCCTTCTTAACCACTTTATCTACCTGCCTGCTACCTTCAGGGATCTGTGGACATGCACTCCAAGGTCCCTCACTTCCTTTACACCTCTCAGTGTCCTGCCATTTGTTGTGTATTCCCTCGCCTTGTTTGCCCTCCCCAAATGCATCACCGTAAACTTCTCTGGATTGAATTCCATTTGCCACTTTTCTGCCCACCTGACCAGTCCTTTGATATCTTCCTGCAGTCTATGGCTTTCCTCCTCACTATCAATCACATGGCCAATTTTTGTATCATCTGCAAACTTCTTAATCATGCCCCTTACATTTAGTCTAAATCATTTATACCACAAAAAGCAAGGGACCTAGTACTAAACCCTGTGGAACCCCACTGGAAACAGCCTTCCAGTCACAAAAATACCCGTCGACCATTATCTTTTGCTTCCTGCCACAGCCAATTTTGGATCCAACTTGCCACTTTCCCTTGGATCCAGTGAATTTTTAACTTTTCTGACCAGTCTGCCATGTCAAAAGCCTTGCTTAAAATCCACGTAGACTACATCAAACGCGACACCCTCTTCGACCCTCCTTGTTACCTCCTCAAAAAATTCAATCAAATTAGTCAAACATGACCTGCCCATAACAAATCCATGCTGACTGTCCTTGATTAATCAGTGTCTTTCTAAATGACGATTTATACCGTCCCTCAGAATTGTTTCCAATAATTTTCATGCCATGGATTTGCAATTTAAAGTAAATACAAATTAAAAATTATTTAAGAGCTGACACTTCCTACACTAGAGACACATTTCACTTAAGTTATACCAGTATTTGAACATTAGTTAATTAAAGTCAATCAACTGGGTAAACTATCTTCACAAAAAAAGTATAACATATTAACATTTTTTAATTTACTAAGAAACTGATGATTAGTGTACACCAATGGATCTAGTAAATGGTTCAGTATGATTTTTTTTAAGGCATTTTCAGTGATTTAAAATCAGGTTACTCACAGGTGGAGGACTAGACACACTTATTAAAAATGCTTATTGTTTGTGATAAAACCATTTTCAGCTGTACTAAAAAAAAACTGCACCAGGTTAACACTCAAATACATCAAGGAATACTTTTTAATGCAAAGAAAGAAAAAATAAACGCTGACAGAGTGCGCTGGTTCATGGGAAGATTTTACTTTTGTAATTATGCAAATGCATTTTAGCAGAAACTTGAACTGTGACCTGACCAGTGCAATTTCAAGTGTAATTTGCACCCAATTTGCTGATTGCGCCCAAAACGGAAACTCTACCCCATCATTGTCTAGCTGCAAACATATGGGAACTCTACGAAGCAGCAATTAATCAAATTGAAAAATTAAACATTTTTACTTTATGGACGGCAAAAAAAAGCTAAAAAGACCCAATCTCCATTAATAACCTACCCACCTTCATCCATTCAGTAGAATGGACTTCATAATTAAATTGGAGAATTTACACATTAGCACCAAGTGCTCTTGTATTTTAGTATATTGATTGTTGGTCCATGGCTAATTCCCCATCATATACAGTAGAAGCCTCCAAATGGAACCACCCCTATGGAGAGAAAATCATTTCCTTTTTCCAATTGCTCCTATTAAACAAACATCATTCAAATAAATTTATGTAATGTTACACATTACCAGTAATGTGTTCCAGGTGGCCACATTTAAGTCACTAAAACCCATTTAACAGCAAGTTTGCATTACGTAATACAATGAGAACATACCTGGTCCCTTGAGCTGCTTAGCGCTGTATTCTTTGTATGTCAATAATAGCGCATTAATATGTAAAATCCAGTCAAACAATTCTGCTATTATATTGTTTTACGAAACATCTAATCCTCACTCATCACAAAGGGTTTGAGTACTCGGTTAGCAATCTGTTAGTGAAGCTCTGACCACTTCTTTACTTTGAAATATTTGCATCTGCTAAACCAATAACTACAATCCCAATCTAAACTGTTCCTACAGCCCATTCGTTTGGTTTGTCTATAACCATTTAAAACAATGGTTTGCCTTTATATAAACTTGCTCATTAACTAGCATGTACTGTTTTGATACCTGTTCATGAATAATATTTTCATATTTTTGTCCATCGGGTCTACAACTTGTGTTTTTACTACCTACTCCTCTCCATTAATAGTATGGTGACTTTGTATAGTGTACAGAGTCTTAATACCTTCTGTAGGACGTCTAGAGCTATCAGCACTGCTTCTTGTAGACTAGTCAGTACCGCTTCAGTGTACGATGGAAGAATGAATGGGGAGGCATCCGAGCTGATTGGAACTGACACAGCGCCGTGCAGTATTCTACCCAACTTCTCCAGGTCCTCCATGATGAAGCCCGACTTGATGTGCTGGTACAGAGCTGGGAAGATCTGCACAAGTGCGGTGAGGAATGGCTGACTAGGAATAAAGAACAGTTTATCACAGATGGCTGGTGGCTTTGTGCTCTCCGAACCTATCGTGTACCAGGTGTTCCACGCAGCCCACCACAGGGCAGAATCCTCAATCTCATCTACTGCTGCATTCAGTTCGGCTCCGTTGTATTTTCCTAGCCTTTCTCCCACTGAATCCGTCCTGGACAAGACTCTAGGTGGCCCTGGAGGAATCAGCGGCCCCACAAAAACCGGCATATTAACTCCAGAAAGCCCTTCTGGCTTGTCGCACTCTTTTACAGGGGTCACTATCTGTAAAATTTCCTGACAACTCTTTAGAGCGGCCAGAGAAACTTCGCTGTTCTTGCTCAGTGCAGCTGACTGGATGTGATCCAATAACACATCCCAAGCTTTGGAAAAGTCTCCTGCAGCAAATTAAAAGAATATATTAGAGGTTCCAAGGTTTTCAACTGTTAGAAACAGAAGACTAAAAACGTCATATTTTAAAAGCACAATTTTGAAGTATTTAGTGAGATCAACATTTTTGAGGGAAAATAAATTACCTAAAGATTGTAGTAAGTATCTCCTGGTGTTAAAGATTCTAGCCACCCCAGCCAATGTTAAAACCCATGTCTCTGCCCATTGCTTCTCAGCAGTGTCTCTAGAATGATGAATAAGGATATTTCCACCACCAGACTCGATCTTCTCTTTGTCTGCTGTAGTGGATGATTCTCTAACCCGATCCAACAGGGGAAATAAAACCTAATATGGACCAAGAACAAACAGGATTTAGTACAAATGTCTGCTATCAGAATGAAATCAATGCGAGAAATGTCACTGCAAACCATACTTATAAGTTTGCATTATTTATATTGATCACCTCTCAGGCTAGATATTGAATGTGACACAACTCATTTTAAATGCATTCAATTTTACTGGAGCTAAAGTCAAATTTTCTTCAAGCAAATTCCAACTTCACAGAATTGTTGTTAAATTAGGGTATCTTGTCACATTGCTTGAGGGTGAAATGTCTTTTCCCACATTTCTTCTGTGAACTAACCCTTTCCTCTATGTCACAGTATGTCCAGGGCATACTGCCAAACCCACGGTATCTCTGACCTGTTTGACATTGCTAGGCAGTTTGGACAATGGGTTGTTCTGGTGTGTGTTGTTTTGGGACGTGGATATCCTCAACATTACCACGTCCCTGGGTCTGCCACTAACAAAGCCAGAGCACAACTCTCAGGACCAGTGGCAAATTTACACTGAGCATCCTGGCCATGGTCCCTCACCAACAGGCAGCTGGAATGCTAGATGATTTGTCTGTTTGTCACTATTTTTTTCTCTTTCTCTGAATGAGAGAAAGTGTGTGAAAACCAATGTTGTATCTGTACACCTCTGTTTCTGACTCTTTGTCACTATCTCGTTTTTTTTCCTGCAAATGTCTTGTTTTCTTTATCTCCTCTCTCTTCTGCATGTCTTCTACACTCTCCCTGTGCTTCTCAGACAGCCTCCTTTACTGATTGGCTCAACGGAGAGGGTTGATGGGGGTAGTGCGGTTGATGTGTATATGAACTTTCGAAAGGCATTTGATAAAGTTCCACATAATAGACTTGTTAGCAAAATTAAAGCCCATGGGATTAAAGGGACAGTGGCTGCATGGATACAAAATTGGCTAAGGGACAGAAAGCAGAAAGTAAAGGTAAACGGTTAGTTTTCAGGCTGGAGGGATTAATACAGTGGTGTGCCCCAGGGGTCAGAATTAGGACCACGGCACTTTTTGTTATATATTAATGACCTGGACTTGGGTATAGAGGGTATAATTTCAAAGTTTGCAGATGACACGAAACTCGGAAATGTAGTAAACAATGTGGAGGATGGTAACAGATTTCAGGAGGACATAAACAGACTGGTGAAATGGGCAGACACATGGCAGATGAAATTTAATGTCGAGAAGTGTGAAGTGATGCATTTTGGTAGAAAGAATAAGGAGGGGCAATATAAACTAAATCGTACAATTTTAAAGGGGGTGCAGGAACAGAGAGACCTGGGGGTGCACATACACAAATCTTTGAAAGTGGCAGGACAAGTTGAGAAGGCTGTTAAAAAAGCATATGGGATCCTGGGCTTTATTAATAGAGGCAGAGTACAACAGCAAGGAAGTTATTCTAAACTTTTATAAAACACTGGTTAGGCCTCAGCTGGAGTATTGTGTTCAATTCTGGGCACCACAATTTTGGAAAGATGTCAAGGCCTTAGAGAGGATGCAAAAAAGATTTACTAGAATGGTACCAGGGATGAGGGACTTCAGTTTTGTGGAGAGACTTGAGAAGCTGGGATTGTTCTCCTTAGAACAGACACGGTTAAGGGGAGATCTGATAGAGGTGTTCAAAATCATGAATGGTTTGACAGAGTAAACAAGGAAAAACTGTTTCCAGTAGCGGACAGGTTGGTGACCAGAGAACAAGATTTAGGGTGATCAGCAAGAGCCAGATGCGACATGAAGAAACGTTTCTTTTCCCGCAGTGAGTTGTAATGATCTGGAATGCGCTGCCTGAAAGGGTGGTGGAAGCAGATTCAATAGTAACTTTCGAAAGGAGATTAGATATATATTTGAAAGGAAAAAAATTACAGGGCTATGGGACTTTTTAAAAAAAAATCCATTCATGGGATGTGGGAGTCACTGGCAAGGCCGGCATTTATTGCCCATCCCTTCTTGAACTGCTGCAGTCCGTGTGGTGAAGGTTCTCCCATAGTGCTGTTAGGAAGGGAGTTCCAGGATTTTGACCCACCAACGATGAAGGAACGGCGATATATTTCCAAGTCGGGATGGTGTGTGACTTGGAGGGGAACATGCAGGTGGTGTTGTTCCCATGTCCTTCTAGGTGGTAGAGGTCGCAGGTTTGGGAGGTGCTGTTGAAGAAGCCTTGGCGAGTTGCTGCAGTGCATCCTGTGGATGGTACACACTGCAGCCACAGTGCGCTGGTGGTGAAAGGAATGAATGTTTAGGGTGGTGGATGGGGTGCCAAACAAGCGGGCTGCTTTGTCCTGGATGGTGTTGAGCTTCTTGAGTGTTGTTGTAGCTGCACTCAAGGTAAGTGGAGATTATTCCATCACACTCCTGACTTGTGCCTTGCAGATGGTGGAAAGGCTTTGGGGAGTCAGGAGGTGAGTCACTCGCCGCAGAATACCCAGCCTTTGACCTGCTCTTGTAGCCACAGTATTTATGTGACTGGTCCAGTTAAGTTTCTGGTCAGTGGTGACCCCCAGGATGTTGATGGTGGGGGATTCGGCGATGGTAATGCCGCTGAATGTCAAGGGGAGGTGGTTAGACACACTCTTGTTGGAGATGGTCATTGCCTGGCACTTGTCTGGCGCGAATGTTACTTGCCACTTATGAGCCCAAGCCTGGATGTTGTCCAGGTCTTGCTGCATGTGGGCACGGACTGCTTCGTTATCTGAGGGGTTGCGAATGGAACTGAACACTGTGCAATCATCAGGGAACATCCCTATTTCTGACCTTATGATGGAGGGAAGGTCGCTGATGGAGCAGCAGATGGTTGGGCCTAGGACATTGCCCTGAGGAACTCCTGCAGCAATGTCCTGGGGCTGAGATGATTGGCCTCCAACAACCACTACCATCTTCCTTTGTGCTAGGTATGACTCCAGCCACTGGAGAGTTTTCCCCGATTCCCATTGACTTCAATTTTACTCGGGCTCCTTGGTGCCACACTCGGTCAAATGCTGACTAATTGGATAGCTTTTTCGAAGAGCCGGCACAAGTAGAAATGGCCTCCTCCTGTGCTGCGCCTATGAATTTGCAACTTGGAGCGTACAGCAAAATGAAAGCCTACACATCAGAGGGGGGGACTGGGTGAGGAGTTTGAGGAAGAGAAGCCACCTGAGACCTGCTGAACATGCAGGCGAGATGGAAACTGAGGTTGGAGTTTGGATCAGAGGCAGTTAAAAAAAAATAGAAAAAGAGAGGGAGAAGAATCTTATTAAGAATGACGAAGGTGTTGGGGTCTAGAGGCTGGATGAGGTAGTGGGGACTTGAGAGGGTGCTGGTGGGGTGGGGCGGCATTGTATTGGAGAAGCAAAGTAAAGGAAACTTGGAATGCAGGCAGAGAGTGAAATTTAGGAGTTGAATTTTTGGCTTTAGAGTACCACATACAGAACAAAGGTTCAGATGGTCTTTCCCTCCCTCTTGAATTTTATATTCTCCGGTTAAAATATTACAGACTGAAAATCATCAATAGGCACAAATCTCAGTTCAGATCATTCAGTTGGGAAATTAACTCAACTTTTACAGAAAGTTCAACTAACACACAGCGGTTTACATTTATCAATCTAATAAAATCTGATTTAACAAGTAGATGAACCCCAAAGGCATGGAGCATCTGGTATGAAGGCCTGAAGCTAGGAAAACAGTGAGGACATGAAACAGGAAGACAGCGGGGCCCGAGTGAAAGGCCAGGGGCACCCAGTGGGTCTCAGTATGGGTCTGAGCAGAGAGGTAGCGATATTTCAGCAGGGGTTCCCTGGAAGCAGGTCTTAAGTCCAAAGTATCACAGTGGCCAGGTCATAAGGCAGCTCAAAGACAAGGAGAGAAGCAGAGGGCCCGAGTGCACAGCACAGAGGTAGGGAATATTTACAGTAGCTCGGCATGAATTAGCATGGCAAGGAGGGGAACAGTCAGGTAGGGAACAAAGTATGGAGCTGAGGGCAGGGAAAGCATGAGGCCCAGGATAGAGAAAGTGTAAGACTTAGGGCTGAGGCTGGGATGGCTCGAGGCTCAGGTCTGAAATTGCTACTCAGCCTACTTGGGGCGAAGGTTCACCCAGTCTGCGATGTTACGCAGTACACACAATTATATTCTGGCTTTTCTAGTACCTTCCACAATACTGTATGCCAGGTCGCGTGCTGCAGTAAAGTTCCATGTGCACCAACTGTAGAAAACAAGGTCTGCCCTGCACTCTTTCGGACAGCCGGCCTTGGATCCACACACAGCTCTCCCAGCTTTGAGTAAAGGCACAGCCAGAGGCAGTCAAATGGTGGAGCAGGATGGAATGGCCGATTTAGAGGGACTCCCTTTTCCTCTGCCTGCTTCTGCAGCATAGCTTCTTCCTTGTCTAGTTCCTTCTCGATGGTCTCTCCTCGTTGGAAAAAATAGTCTGAAATGTTCCACTGGAAAGAAAGCACACGAAAGGATATTATAAACGCTTATTGGTAAAGAGTAAGTGATCATACATTTAGTTTCTGCTTGACGGAGATCTTAAACTCTAGATTCTAAAACTCCTTTTATGTCAAAGGTTAAAATAAATTATATATAAATATATATAAAAATTATAGATATACAACAACAACTTGCATTTATATAGCGCCTTTAATGTAGTAAAACATCCCAAGGCGCTTCACAGGAGTGTTAGCAAACAAAATTTCACACTGAGCCACGTAAGGAGGTATTAGGACAGCCTTGGTCAAAGAGGTAGGTTTTAAGGAGCTTCTTAAAAGGAGGAGAGAGATAGAGAGGCAGAGAGGTTATAGATATATAAATCCTAACATGGAAACAATCAGTGCGGACCATCAGTTGTAAAGATTCTAGTTTGTTTACAGTGAGATCTTGGAGTAGAACAATGCCCCAAGTTGTTAACAGAAGGTAAATATTGAATAAGCAACATCCTTTTAAAAAAACTGCCATAATTAAATCCATAGCAAGCTCATCTTCAACAGATTTATTTAAGGAACAGCAATGCGACTGGCATATAGAGACAGGTATCAACAAAACTGAGAGATATCCAGTGTAGGTTGTTCTCAGCTGTATCTGAAGCAGTTAATATGAAACCTAATCAAATTGACAGATCCTGGCCATCAAAAGCAACAAGGACTGCTACATGCTTAGACTTCAGCCAGCTGCAACACAAGTGATTAAATGTTAAACTGCAATCATTAAACCAGACATTTTCTAGACCGCAATGTTACTAAACACTTGAAGTATGAAGTTACTAAACACTCGACAAGTATGTAAAAAGGGAGAGAGTAGCAAAAATAAACGTTGGTCCCTTAGAGGCTGAGACAGGAGAAATTATAATGGGGAAATCAGGAAGTGGCAGATGCGTTAAACAAATATTTTGAATCTGTTCACAGTAGAAGACACAAAAAGCATACCAAAAATAGTGGGGAACCAAGGGGTAAATGAGAGTGAGGAACTTAAAATAATTAATATCAATAAAAGAAAAAGTACCGGACAAACCAATGGGACTAAAAGCCAACACATCCCCTGAACCTGATGGCCGACATCCTAGGGTTCTGAAAGGGGTGGCTGCAGAGATAGCGGATGCATTGGTTATGATCTTCCAAAATTCTCTAGATCTTGGAACGGTCCCAGTGGACTGGAAGGTAACAAATGTTCAAGAAGGGAGGGAGAGAGAAAACAGGGAACTATATGCCAGTTAGCCTGACATCGGTCAGGAAAATGCTGGAATCTATTATTAAGGAAGTGGTAACAGGGTACTTAGAAAATCATATGATTAGGCAGAGTCAACATGGTTTTATGAAAGGGAAATCATGTTTGACAAATTGATTAGAATTTTTGGAGGCAGTAACTAGCAGGGTAGTTAAAGGGGAACCAGTAGATGTAGTACATTTGGATTTTCAAAAGGCATTTGATAAGGTGCCACATAAAAGGTTGATGGTAGTCATGATGTGGAGATGCCGGTGATGGACTGGGGTTGACAATTGTAAACAATTTTACAACACCAAGTTATAGTCCAGCAATTTTATTTTAAATTCACAAGCTTTCGGAGGCTTCCTCCTTCCTCAGGTGAACGATGTGAAATCGTTCACCTGAGGAAGGAGGAAGCCTCCTTTTCACATCGTTCACCTGAGGAAGGAGGAAGCCTCCGAAAGCTTGTGAATTTAAAATAAAATTGCTGGACTATAACTTGGTGTTGTAAAATTGTTTACAAATATAAAAGGTTGTTACACAAGGTTGGGGGTAATATATTAGCATGGTCATTTTCAGGTTGGCAGGCTGTAACTAGTGGGATGCCGCAAGTATCGGTGCTTGGGCCTCAGCTATTTACAGTCTACAATTAATGACTTGGATGAAGGGACCGAGTGTAATGTATCCAAGTTTGCTGACGATACAAAGCTAGGTGGGAAAGTAAGCTGTGAGGAGGAATCAGAGTCTGCAAAAGGTTATAGACAGATTAAGCGAGTGGGCAAGGTGACAGATGGGAGTATAATGTACAGAAATGTGAGGTTATTCACTTTGGTAGGAAGAATAGAAAAACAGAATATTTTTAAAATGGTGAGAAACTATTAAATGTTGGTGTTCAGAAAGACTTTGTGTTTCTTGCATGAGGACACCCAAGTCAGAATGCAGGTACAGCAAGCAATTAGGAAAACAAATGGCATGTTAGCCTTTAATGCAAGGGGGTTGGAGTACAAGAGTAAGGAAGTCTTACTTCAGTTGTACAGGGCTTTAGTGAGACTTCATCCGGAGTACTGCGTACAGTTTTGGTCTCTTTATCTAAGGAAGGATATACTTGCCTTGGAGGCAGTACAACGAAGGTTCACTAGATTACTTCCTGGGATGAGAGGGTTGTCCTATGAGGAGAGGTTGAGTAGAAGGGCCTATTGTCTCTGGAGTTTAGAAGAATGAGAGGTGATCTCATTGAAACATATAAGATTATTAGGGGGCTTGACAGGGTAGATGATGAGAGATTGTTTCACCTGGCTGGAGAGTCTAGAACTAGGGGTCATCGTCGCACAATAAGTTGTCGGCCATTCAAGACTGAGATGAGGAGGAATTTCTTCACTCAGAGGGTTGTGAATCTATGGAATTTTCTACCCTAGAAGGCTGTGGATGCTGAGACATTGAATATATTCAAGGCTGAGATGGAGAGATTTCTGGACTCTAGGGGAATCAAAGGATATGGGGATCGGGCAGGAAAGTGGAGTTGAGGTCGAAGGTCAGCCATGATCTGATTAAATGGTGGAGCAGGCTCGAGGGGCCATGTGGCCTACTCCTGCTCCTAATTTCTTAAGTTTTTATGAAAAGAATACAACAATTACTCCTGCTTAAAGGAAAAGGTAACTCTATGCTTCAGTACCATCAATAGCAAGTACAAACAATAAAGCACCTATGTAATTTTAAAAAAAAATGAATAGTTTTGGAACTCACTGATGTGATGAATGTCAGGGGATTGGAATACATTTCCACCTTTGGCACCCGGTGTCAGCCAAGGCCAGATACAGATTAATCCTAACCATCCACTCTGCTTCACAATACATCTTAAATCCAACCTCTCATTGAAGAAGTGCTTAACGCTTCATCTCACCAACCATCCTTTATGACATCTGAGTGAATGTTCAATTATAGACAATCTTGTGTTGTGGACTTGCACCTAACCAAACCCATTTCATCGAAGAATTGGCATTGGGGAGGAGACTTTTGACCCCATGTTTTAGCTACATTGAAACTCAGATCAGAGGGGTGGAAGTGCCATGTTGCAACCCACAACGCGGCCGAGTCCTGCCTTTAAAAACTATATGCATTGACAGGGTTCTCTGGTGTGCCATTTGCAGCCACGTAGTAGGATGAAGTTCTTATTTATGACTACAACTCACCAGCAGCCCTATTGACGTCAAACTGATATTCAGCTCTTGATTCTGAAGCCCAAAGCTGCCAGCTACATCCACAACAATCTGAAGGCAGGTGCTGGGCATTGTGGGAAGAAAATCAGTCACCACTAACTGCAAGCACTGGAATGCTGTGCGGATTAGAGATTCCCTGCAAAGAGTTAAAAAAAAATCCATTACCCAAGATTAAATTATTCCATCACCAGTGGGGGAGGAAGAACGCTCCGGAAAATATTTCATGACAATAAAAGACGAGGAGAAAAACTCATCCTAATTAAACTTGTACCTTAATTACATATGCATCCTCTAGAGACAGTGCATGTGCTATGGATCGGAAAGTAATAAATCAGTCTCACACTGTGTTAAGTAAGTGCCAAGTTTTGGCTTCAGATGTAAAACAGGAGTAATTACAAACAGCGTTTGTCACAGATTAACAGCTTCTCGATCTTTTTCAACAACAACTTGCATTTATATAGTCCCAAGGTGCTTCACAGGAGTGTAATCAGACAATAGGACGGGTGACCAAAAGCTTGGCTCTTTTCAGTACAATAACATACCAAAGTACATTAAAACTGCATAAAGCATACATTGAAAAATCCAAGTTAAATTTGCAATGGATATTTTCTGCTTAATGCAACAATCCCATTTTCTAAATTAGCAGATCTGTATCTGATTCTTGTAGTTTCATACATTGTATGTTCTGTTTGTTCCACAAGATTAAAAGTTACTTAATATTAAATTTGATAAAATGCAGCAAAAAAATAAAATGCATGGTATATGTTGCTATAAACACAGATGTAAACAGGTTTTGAAGTTTGCAAAGGAAAAGCTTTGTGGGCCAACATCAGGAGCAAAACCACAACCGATTACATGCCCTTGAGCAAAGTATGCACACAGTGTGGGAGGCAGTCGTAGGAGGTAGTGAAAAGGGCCCAGGGCAAATATAAATTTGCAAAGGGCGGGAATCCTGATACAGACCCCAACTATGGTGTGTGGAAGGGAAGAGACAGAGGAAAAAAAAACAGCCCCTACTGACCCCTGGTCATTTCGGATTGCTCCTATGACTCCCAGCACCAGTGGCCAGCCAGGCCCCAGGCTGTCGCCTTCGTTCTGCAGGATTTGGAGCACGGACTCCAACTGTTTCTGTCGGATGTCAGGGTGCACAATGTTGGACAACTCCTTCAGTGGGTTCAGCAGCAGCAACTGTAGCCTCTGTGTGGAAATATAAAAGTGAAATCAGAGGGAACAAAGCCAAAAAGCCATCGAGAAACAAGACCTCGTCAAGGAACCTAATTTTTTTTTAAGAGAAAATTACAGATGAAGAATAAAGAAAATATGGATGGATACAGCTTTCAGAACATCAGAAATTCTATAGTTTCTTAATAACTATGCTTCAATTACAAAATAACAAACATCTCTGGCCAAAAAAGTTAGTTTATTTTAAATACAAAAGAAAAAGGAACAGCAAGTTCAGTAGGTTTTCTCCTGAAAGCAGTGGCTCATGTTGATGTACAGTTCCAGGAATGTTGGGTATCCTCAGCTATCTCAACCAAATAGTCATGTTTGAGCTAACACAGTGACTGTTGCAGGCTATTTGACTGTAGGGGGAAATCACAGCCAAGGCCGCTTCTGACCGCACTCAATATCGACACACGAAAATTTTCCAGCAGGGGTCATTGGATAGAAAGCAAGAGCAGGGGCCCTAGCCGATTTTTCCCTTCCTAGCATAGGGAGCACGGAGATCAATTTTAGTGCCTCTGCTGCCACCTGGACTGCTATCAGCTAATTCAGCACAGGTGGTGAATTGAACTTGGGGGTCTCTGCTCTGTATGGTTCAGTAGCACACTGTGTTATCAACTGATTCATTTCAGAAAACCACAAATGGCAAAACCCATATAAATCCGAGCTGCTCATGTGTTAAAATCCCAACTTAGACAAAATAGCAGTGCATTGATCACTTGATACAGATTTTCAGCAGATTCGCAGTAAAATTGATGGTGTAAATGATTCACTTATTTCCACAGTTCTTAGTCTGGAAAATATTCCTCCTCTCCTGCCATCAAGTTTAAGCTGGCTATAAATCAACTGAATTCAAATAAGGCTGGTGCAAATTTTATGGGTCACAGAATCGTCTTTAATTTTGCATTTGTGTACTTTAAATGTTTTTGCTCAGCAACTCGAAAGTATGGTTCGGCCATCAGCTACAATAATTTGTGCAGAAATGACTCCTTAAGGCAAAGAATGTTCGACAATCATCACAAAACCATAAAAGATTACAGAGCTGCAGTTTTGAGGCTAATGATGCATTGCCGGTATAAGGGATGTGCACAGCAAGACCTTCTGCAATCTGCCCCAGGTCTCAAAACCTTTCAGTCAACAATGGTTTTTTCTAGTGCAACTTGTGGTACTTCATTACATTTGGTTGAAATGACAAATTTACAATGGGAAAGGATTTGTTGTGGGATTCAGTCAAGGAGGTGGCCTGATTGGTACTCTGTTCTTCCATAAATAAGAATGTAACAAGGGCACTATGAGCGTACATTAGATTGCCATGATGCCTGGAGCGAGATGCACCTCTTCTGTCCTCTAGTCAATAGCAGTGCTCTAAGTGAATGGGTTGTAAAATCCATTCCTTCTCTTTCCCATGCTGAACTAACCTGATTTTGGGATAGCGGTGGATCGTGTTTAAAAGACAGTCCGGCTTTTATCAGAGCGGTCACAGCTTCTGCTCCCCACTCCCGCATCCTGGCATTTGGGTGCTGGCACACCTGCGGTGCCAATCAAATACAAAAAAAAACATTTAGGTATAAAGCACGAGCGAAACATTTTAAGAAAACAAACACGCAGAACCTTGAACACACTATTATCTCAATGACAAGTTAGTGCAATTTCTTTTTAAATTCTAATGGATCTCCAAGTAAAATATAGTTTTCAAAAGTTTGATATCTTGAATGCACACCACCAGCAGGATATCAAATTTATAAAACTAATTCAAGGTTTAGGTCTTTGCATCACACGCTATTTCCTCGCCCCACCCCTTCCCCCACACAGACCTTTGCAAACCGGGAACCTCCTAACAGGCCCCTCTCACTGCCAATTCAAAATGTTAGCCACCACCCACATTCAAATCTGATAACAGTGATTAACAGCTCGTGTTTCTTCTATGTGCTATTAGGATGCTTCGTTGCATTTGAAAATAAAAGCAACTTTCTCTTAAATTAATGGAATATCACTAACATGCCAGCAAGAACACATTGCAAAGCACTCCCACTGTATATCTCTTGTTATTTTCACAGTGCCAAGTAAGATTTTGCATCTGCAAAAATAGCAATCATCACACAAACTATTAACTGTACTGTACAACCACCACAAATTGACGTCACCATGAAAATTCCCAGGAGGACTTCTTAAGCTCATTAGTAAACTTAAATTAAACTCAAGAACCTGCATAACTTCCTGAATTCAGGAGTGATCAGGATGCATTCATATTACAACTGTGATGTCGGAGCAAGATAGTGTCACTTTCACTGATGCTACAGTACTAGCGTAAATGCAATCTGAATGTGGAGTCACATCGTAACCTGACACCAGGGCAAAGCGGAGAAAGACTCCCTGGGGAAGAGTCACACTCTGCTCCACCCCAACTTTAGACAAGATTATTATTGATATAAAGTGGAAACCAATCCGCAGCAACACTAAACCTGGAGTGTACATCTACCCTTAATGCAAGTTCCAGTATCAGGTTAGGTAGCCTTCTTCGCTGTTCCAACTCTAGATGACACATGCAGCTAAAATACCATATACAGCCAAGTATCCCTCCACACAACAATAACTTGCATTTATATAGCGCCTTTAATGTAGTAAAATGTCCCAAGGCGCTTCACAGGAATGATTTTCAAACAAAATTTGATACCGAGCCACATAAGGAAATACAGAACAAAAGGTCACTGATTACAAACCAGATCCCGAAGGCACCAATGTTCCACAAATCACACTTTACTGAAAACTTTAAATGACTTCCTAATTTGAATAATTGATGCCAGTTTAACACTCTCGTGCCTATGACACTTACAACAGGCCTGTACAATATACTATTTATTTGGAGTGTAAATGATGATTTTACAGGCCACTGAAATGATATTTCAAGCAAATGAAAGAACAAAAATAATTTCACATATATGGAATAGAATGCAACAGTCAGCAGGTGCATTCTAATACTGATCTGCTTAAAAGGAGGCCATAGGGATCATTATATTTCAGGAGTACTTCTGCAGGGTCTGTTATTCCCACCTTTGCTCTGAAATAACACTGAAATCATCCATGCAATCTGCTCTATTTAATTACCTGTTTAAATGCCACCAGTGACATTCTGACACAAGGTTATGAAGTTCATTAGTTATAATGTCAAGTGAAAAGAAATGTCCCCGATTAGACTTGTTTTAATATCAGCACTCAGGACTGATACATCCAGTCCCTCGAGCCTGCTCGACCATTCAACGAGATCATGGCTGATCTGTATCCTAACTCCATTTACCCGCCTTGGCTCCATATCCCTTAATACCCTTGACTAGCAGAAATATATCGATCACAGATTTAAAATTATTAATGAGCTAGCACCTACTGCTTTTAGTGAGAAAGAGTTCCACACTTCTACCAGAAGTGTTTCCTAACTTCTCTCCTGAATGGCCTGGCTTTGATTTTATCAAACAGAAGGTTTATTAATTTTGCAGTTTTGAAATGCAATACTGATCTACATGCCGGAGATTCACTTGAAGGTTGTGTTTGGAGCTCCCCTGGTTGCTCAGTGAGTTTATTCAATGAGTAGTTCAGCCGCACAAGGAGGTCCCATATACAGTTGGTGTTGAGTTAGTGGATCTCAGCTGGCACAGCAGTAAAGGCACTAACAGCTCTCAGCACCCCTGGGTTAGGGAGGGAAAAAATACAGCAGAACCCTTCTCCAAAATGCTATCCAGTGAAGCCTGATGGAAGTCCTAGCATCTGGACATCAGGTGAGGAGGGAAGGGAGGGGCGATACGTGGTGGAGAAACGGGGATTTTTTTTTTCTTTTTAAAAAAAAAGTTAAGCTAGGACTATATTTCCACAGAACAGCTCACTTATGATGGCAAGTGTGAAGAGTGCTTTCACTCACCTGCTCAAACTATGGGCCTTCCACACTCAGCATTAAAATTTACTTGGACAAGTGAGATATCCTTTATCATAAAATTGCTGCAGTACAAAATTGACTCCGTATCAGATTTAGTGTAGCAGCACACACTTCTGAGATTGTGGGTTCGAGTCCCATTCCAGGACTTGTGCACATAATCTAGGCTGATATCCGTGCAGTACTGAGGGAGTGCTACACTGTTGAAGGTGCTGTGTTTCAGAACAGAGGTTAAACCGTCTGCCTATTCAGCTGGCCATGAAAGATTCCATGGCATTTTTTGAAAAAGAGTGGGGAGTTCCCTCAGTGTCCTGACTAACATTCATCCCTCACCAAACACCACAAACAGATTATCTGACAATGCATTCATTTGCTACTTGTAAAACTTTGATGTGTACACACTGGCGGTGGCATCTGCCTGCATGACAAGTGACTGCTCTTCAAAAGCAATTATTTTGGATGTGAAGCACATGGGACGACTTGTGGACGTGAAAGGCGCTGCATAAATGTAAGTTCCTTCTTACTCTTAATGTTACTTTAACAAAAGCATAAAACCAACTTATCATAGAATCTTAAAGCACAGAAGGTGGCCATTTGGCCCATTGTGGCTGTGCTGGTTCTTTGAAGAGCTATCCAATTAGTCCCACTCCTCTGCTCTTTCCCCATAGTCATGCAAATTTCTTGTTTTCAAGTATATATTTCTTTCACTAGATATTTTGTTATTCTGCAATCCTTTAGATTGGCCCATCTCTGGATAGATCCAGTATCCCTCAGTGTAGTTCCATGTTCCATGGAAGCCTGGGAGAGATGCTGAATTCTAAACAAGTATCAGAATGAAGTCGACTCCCACAACACAAGATGGCAACACCTCAGCTCTGTACTCCAAAGGGCCCCCTTCATCACACCACCATTCCAGATTTACATCCTTCACCAAGAATTAATTATCCAACAGCACAAATTTGTACTGCTTGAATGTAGCGCACAATTAAAACATTGAATTACAAGAATTTGTTAGTAGAACAAAGAGGAAAATGTGTTTACAATGATAACTAAAGTATAAGGCTTAGGGAAAAAAAACTGCGTCAAGGATGCTTAAATAATGGGGAAGGACTTACCTTCTGCAAAAGACAACAAGAGGAAGCGATAGGAAGGAAAACAGAAAGGGACAGCATGAAATTGACACAGGTTACAAGGAACACAGCAAGATCAACAATTCTAAGTGCTTCACCTGGCAACAATGTGAAGGAAACTTTTATGCGGATTACTTTTTAATGAATGCTCCAATTCTTAACTTGTCAGAACCACTATCTTTACAGATTCATTACCACCTTCTTGCAATTTTTAAAATGGTAAGATTTTCACTATTTCAGAATAATCATGAAAAACAAAACCAGAGAAAAAAATTCCACCATATTCTGGACAAAGTCTTTGGATATTACATCTGCCACCAAAACACATTTTCCCGCATAATAGAACCTCTTGTATCAATGTTATGTTCATCTTGATCAAACTTTAAACTTTATGCTCGCAAAGATAGAGCATCCAATAATGAATATTTTCCTCTCAACAACCAATGATAGCAACAGGCATTTCCACCTCGGTTAACGCTCCCTCACTAACTCAAAATTAAGGCTCAACTGGAGCCTTAGAGAACCACTTTACTGTATCAGAATGGTACTGAATTTGTTCCCATATCCTTCTTGATGCCTTTTTCCCCCAATTAGAGTCCAGTTCCAGGGTAATTCCTTGTGGAACCATATCCACTGGAAGTAGAAATATGACTTCTCAAATTCTCTTTACTTTGTGGGATGTTCATATTATTTGTTCAGTTGTATATGAAAGCAGTTGTGAAATTACAGTGTTCAAATCCATTCCATCATCCTATCCTTTTAGATCTAGGCTCTTAAATGGTTCATTTGGAAAAAAATCTTACGGACAACATGGCTTATTTCTGTTAAGTGTTTAGCAGATTTCAAATGTGCTGCTTATAAACAATACTCCTAGTTTTTAACACATATAATTTTAATAGGATTCTTCCTCCCCACTTTCTGATATAATCAGGACTGGGTGCTCAAGCTACTTGCTGCTACACATCATATTAATATTATAAAAAACCCAAGTACAAGTGAGAAGCAGATGCTTGCTGACACCTATGCTAACTCTGACTTAAGTTATACTCCACAGTTTACAATAAATACACAAAGAATTAAAAGGTTTACCTCCAGAAGGTGTCCTGTTAATGGTCTCCAGAGAATCTCAATACGGTGCATGTTCACCAATCCTGTTTCTAGCAACTTAGCGACAGCAAATAGGGACGGCTCCTAAGAATAAATCAGATATCAACTTCCACATATAGCAATAATTTGTAATTCAGTGAAATATTTGGACGTTAGTGAAATGGACATCCTCAAACTGTATTCCAGGCAGGTGTATCTGAAAAACCACTTCTTTGACAGTAAAAACAGAGGCCCCCTTTTAAACATCTCGATATTCAGTGCTTCGCCACTAAATTCACTGTAACAATGCCATTCCAAAGAATTGCAGAAGTTAAAGTAACAATTATGGCTGTGTTATTTTGGGGATATAGTTTACTCTTAATAATTCAGTCATTTTTTGCACTAAAAAAATTTGAATTGTCCAATAGTTTGAATTAAACATTATAAATTACACAGTAAAGTTGGAATTTAGTGCTTAAGAAGAAAATGTGAATTAAGTCAAAGAAATAGTTCTTCAGATATGACTGTATTCCTATACTTTGAAGTGTAATAATTCAGGTTCCTCCCTCAATTTTTGTAATGCCAGAACATGGTCACCTGTTGGTATAAAATGAATATATTGTTGTTAGCAGTTAGTGATGATCAGAGCTGTGACATTCTCTTTCGCATTAATATAACTATCAATGAATATCTGGTAAAGATGCTAAACTTGAGGGGGGGGGTACAAGTTACAGGGTCAATTTGATCAGTGAAAGTTAGCAAGAGGCAGCAAACTATGGATTACAAAAAAAAAGTATTTCAGAGTAAGTTTAAAATAAAGAGTCCAGCAAAAAAAATCTAAGTTTGTATGAAAATTTGATTGCTCTTATTTCTTTGTGATCGCGGTCCTGAATTTTCTGTAAATACGACTGATGATTTCCTCTCCCCGTCAGACATTTACAATGTGTTCTGAAAACTATAGTAAAATAGAAACCTCCATGGTGGAAACATTAAAAAAGTTGATTGTTTATACAGTAGTTATCACAAGCTTGAGGTTTCCAGAAGCTATCTTTTGTCCATGATTTGTTCAACAAAACACTCCTCAAATAATTCTGTACATTATCCAAAGATTGTGTTTTCAATAGTTCCAGCTACAATATACTGAAACTAGAATTTGAAAATGGGCATGGTATCTATAAACACAATGAGTCAGCAACGATTGAATTTTTCTATTTGTACCTTGTTGTTCCAAAATGCCATATCCATGGCTTCAGCCGATAAAGAGCACAGAGCATTTATCAAATGATGGAGCGATACATCATCAAGATACCTTTAAAAAAAGATTTAAAACACAAGTTACCAAACTGTTTGCAATATCCCATAATAAAACGACTAATTTTGTTTATTAAGAGACAATTCTCACTGGGAACTCTCGAAAAGTCTTGAAAGTATATTTGAAATCACTGGTAAATCAGTCATGACAGCAGTGGTCAAAACCTAGAGAGGATTAAAACCATAAATAAGTTAGCTATACAATAATATATAGCATGAACAAGGAAGGCTAACAAGCTCGCATAGTGCTATAAAAGCCTGACAGCAGTGTAGCTCTGTATCATGTTCTGAATCCCAAGATTTCTTAAAATCCCTTGAAGCCATTAAATTCCAATTGATATTTTATGCATATAAAGGATCCATTTTAAATATTAGTATAGTTTATAAACTGAAATTGTTTTAAAAATCGAAGTACGGCTTTTGTTTATACTTGAAAACATAGAATTACATAGAATGTACAGCACAGAAACAGGCCATTCAGCCCAACAGGTCCAGGCTGGTGTTTATGCTCCACACGAGCCTCCTGTGACCCTTCTTTCTCTAACCCCATCAACATATCCTTCTATTCCTTTCTCCCTCGTGTGTTTATCCAGTTTTCCCTTAAATGCATCTATGCTCGTGGCCTCAAGTACTCCTTGTGATAGCGAGTTCCACATTCGAACCACACTCTGGGTAAAGAAGTTTCTCCCGAATTCCCTATTGGATTTATTAGTGACTATCTTATATTTATGGCCCCTAGTTCTGGTCTCCCCCACAAGTGGAAACATCTTCTCTACATCTAGCCTATCAAACCCCTTCATAATCTTAGAAACCTCCATCAGGTCACCCCCCAGTCTGCTCTTTTCTAGGGAAAAGAACCCAGCCTGTTTAATCTTTCCTAATAGGTTAAACCTAGTAAATCTTTTTTGCACCTTCTCCAGTGTCTCTATATCCTTTTTATAATATGGAGGCGAGAACTGTTCGCAGTACTCCAAGTATGGTCTAACCAAGTTTAACATAACTTCTCTGCTTTTCAATTCTATCCCTTTAGAAATGAACCCCAGTGCTTGGTTTGCTTTTTATTAATGCCTTATTAATGCCTTATTAATCTGCATCACTACTTCTAGTGATTTGTGTATCTGCACCCCAAGATCCCTTTGCTCCTCTACCCCATTTAGACTCGTATTTTCCAAGGGGTATGTGGCATCCTTATTCTTCCTACCAAAATGTACCACCACACACTTATCAATATTTAAATTAATTTGCCAATTACACATCCATTCTGCAAGTTTATTAATGTCTTCCTGTATTTTGTCGCAGTCCTCCTCAGTATTAACGATACCTCATAATTTGGCATCGTCTGCAACTTTTGAAATAGTACTTCCGATTCCGGAGTCCAAATCATTTATGTAAATGGTAAGCAACAATGGTCCCAGCACTGATCCTTGTGGAATACCACTTCCCACCTTTTGCCAGTCTGAGTAACTATCTTCAAACTCCATTGGCTCTGACCTTAGTCATGAGTCTACCATGCAGTACCTAATCGAAGGCCTTTTAAATATCCCAATATGTTACATCTACTGCATTATCCATTTCTTCAAAGAAATCAGTAAGGTTGGTCAAGCATGACCTTCCCTTTTGAAATCCGAGCTGACTATTCATTATTATATTTTTGGTTTCTAGATGTTTTTCTATTACATCTTTGAGTTAGGATTTCATTATCTTTCCTACCACCGACATTAAGCTAATTGGTCTACAGTTCCCTGGACTTGTTCTATCTCCCTTTTTAAATATAGGAATCACATTAGCTGTTCACCAGTTCTCTGGCACTACTTCCTTTTCTAATGAATGTTTATATATATGGAATAGTGCCTCTGCAACCTCTTCCCTAACTTCTTTTAATGTGCGCAGATGCAATCCATCCGGACCAGGGGTTTTATCCTCTCGAAGTTTGATTAGTTTATCAATTATCTCCCCCTTTCTATCTTAAACATCTTTATGTCTTTTTTGATCTCTTATTCTAATGACATGTCCGCCATGTTAGTCTCCCCGCTTAATATTTCTGCCATTTCGCTGTCATTACCTGTGAGTTTATCGTGTGTATCCCTTAGTGGCCCTATCCGTATCCTGATTTTTGTTTTGTTATTTATGTGTCTGTAGAATGCTTTACTATTTCTTTTTATATTCAGTGATAATTTAATTTCGTAGTTTCTCTTTGCCTTCCTAATTGCTTTTTTGACTTCTTTCCTAACCTTTTCATATTACCCTCTTCATTGTCACCCTCTCCTTTTTTATCTATGTATGACTTTTTCTTTAGTTTCAATTTTGCCCTTATTTCTTTATTCATCCATGGTGTGTCATTACTGGCTAGTTTGTTCTTGCTTTTTGGTGGGATATATTTCTCCTGGACTTTATTGATCACCGTTTTAAAATGTTTCCCATTGCTGTTCTATTTCTGGGTCAGTAAACTTTTCCAGTATGTTTTCCCTAGTTCCATTCTCATCCCCATAAAATTAGCTTTTTTCCAATTTATTACTTTGGTCTTTGTCTTATTTACATCCTTCTCAATCTTTATCTTAAACCATATTATTTTGTGATCGCTATTGCCTAACTGTTCCCCTAAGCTTACTTCTCTTATCTGTTCTGGTTCATTTCCCATTACTAGATCCAGCAGCGCTATCTTGTTGGGCTTTTTACATACAGGGTAAGAAAGGAGTGCTGCACACGTCATATATATGAGAGATGTATATTGGTTCTTCTGTTGTAACATTTTATTTCTGCAAGTGATTTGAAATCTAGGTGAACTTAAATTTCAAACAAAAAAAACCTGTTACTTACTGTGCTGGGTCCTTCAACAGCTCTCCCGGGTTTCAGAGCGCCCCCACTCGCAGGCTTCAAACCCAGAATCCATACAAGATGCTGGGGAAAAGAAAGTCTCATTCAGTTCCTTAATAACTCAAAATTTAAATTATTACTTAATAACATTACCAAACACAAAGATAAAAAATGTAAACAATAAACCAAGTGATCATGCTCTATAACTGTGGTATGTAAAGAATCTTACAACACCAGGTTACAGTCCAACAATTTTATTTGAAAATCACAAGCTTTCAGAGATTACCTCCTTCGTCTCACTCACTTGACGAAGGAGGTAATCTCCGAAAGCTTGTGATTTTCAAATAAAATTGTTGGACTGTAACCCGGTGTTGTAAGATTCTTTACATTTGTCAACCCCAGTCCATCACCGGCATCTCCACATTATAACTGTGGAGCCACACAATTGTTTCTGGAAAGATTTTATTGTAAATCAGGAAATATTAACCCAAAATATATTTTATGCATCCTAAGGCTTCACACAAACTTTGCTGAGACATTTGAAAAGAAATTGGTAAATTGAAATTCAAAGTAAATACCTACATAGCAGCATCAGCTTGAATTGTACGTTTGTCGATGGTCATAACCTATGTGCAGCCAATATAACCTGGTCATACACCACGGGTGCTCCAGAAATCAAAAGCAGTGTGCACGTGCACGAACGCACACAACACGTACAGCGAATCTGAGGCTCAATACTTAATGCATCTCACTCATGCCAACAGGTTAGTATAATGACGACACTGGTGTACCAAAGCACTAGGTCAATCCTGTGACAGAGATTGACTTTTCAAAATCAATTTCCCCAAAGACTAGGAACACTATTATCCAACTAATTTGATCGAAAAATTACACTTCTGTCAGTTTCTAATCATCACAAAATTAGTGCACTTAAATTCTGCTGTTTGAGGTGCAATTTGTTGCCGTACCCTGCAATAAAAAGTCTGTGAAATGTGGCAATATGACCCAGTCTACGGAAAATATTAACTCATTCAAACTCTGAGAAAATTAAAGCTACACACAAATTGTCCTTGAGTTGAAGATAAAGAAACATTATACTCTCATGTCTTTCTATTTTTACATCTCTCAATAATGTGCTAATTGTTGTAAACATTAAACTCACTAAAAAGCTTTCCACTTACATACTGACAAAATCACAATCCCTAAGGTTGTGACTGTCACAGAGTACAGATAATGTGTGCATTAGGTGCTGCTATATATATCAAATACTTTGTGTAAAAAAAAGTCCTGCATCTGATTCCTCCACTTCCTCTAAAACTAACAGTCCCTTTTTAATCTGCATGTGTGTCTCACTCCACCTTTCTTAACCATTAATCTTCCCATTATAACTTTTGAGCAATTTTACATCTCTTGAATAAAGCCACCCGCCTCTCTCATCAGGCACCTCAAATCAATTCAACCCCATCAGTGGGGCAGATCTGTGTCCCTGATTGTCCAGTACTTCTAAATCAAACCTGTTACATGTATGGAACTGTTTAAGTGCTACCGCCTTCATTTTAATTTTTTTTCAATTGCATGAAAAAACATCCTTATATTGGACACATTCTCTTTGCCCTGCAGTGTGAACAGTGAACGCTTTCAAAATGTTGAACAATTGGATGGCTGGTAGCTGTAATTCAAATTGCACTGAATTACAGTTCCACAATGTTGCTAACAAAATCTTGGAGATAAGATGCAGAATATATATTTAACCACAGCAAACTAGCTGTAGAATCCAGAACTATTTTATTTGCCTTGCATGTATGTGGTTTAGCATGGATTAAAATTAGCATTATTTGCATATAATACAGACTTGCATTTAGATAATTGTTGTATGTTTCCCATAAATGCTTCGGGTGCTTCACATAAATTCAGTGCTCCCAGCAGGGAGCCTGCAAAGCCTGCTTTAATGGGAGCAAGGGATTGCTGAATTTACCTTGTAAAGAATTATTTTGAAGTACAGTGACTCTGGTTACATAGGCAAACATGGCAGCCAATTTGGCCACAGCTAGATCCCACAAATAACAACCAGTTAACATGTTTTTGGTGGTTTTGGCTGAGGTGAGAATATTGACTGGGACAACAGGCAAACTCTTCGTTCTTCAAATAGTGTTGAGCCGTTAACATTCCTCTAACCATGGCACCTCGATTTAATGTCTCATCCAAAGGACATCGTTTTGCATTGGCAAGTGAGCCTCACACCTAGATGCACATCATGGTAACTTTTACATGTCATATATACTTTAAGCAAAAAATTAAACAATATAGCCACTGAAGCAAATAGGAGCAGTACAATGCCAATGCATAATGAAATAAAAACCTAATTATTCTAAAACATGATGAAGTGAATTAAGAGGTTTACCGTACCTGTAGAGTGGCCAGAACGAGCTGCCATGATGTTCCAAGCACCGATCCATGACAATGAGCTAAATTTAACAATGTCCGCATGCAATGAATATTCTTTGCAGTCAACTTGAGAGGGAAAGGAAGAAAGGTTTTATTTATGTTAAATTAATGACTGAAATGTACTGTGCCAAAGTAATTTTTCTTTAAACCGAGAAAAAGATACCTCACCATAACAGTGCCTTGGGGCTGAGTAGTAAGCGGCTGACCCACTGCGACCACCTGCTGGTGTGATTCACTCGATGGGCTGATCATCTGCACACTTTGACCCTGAATGGAGTATGCTAGAAAAGGTGAAAACATTGCATGTAGGGGAAATAAGGACCTCATGCATCTTCAAAACATGTGAAATTGTCTAAAATTACCTCAACACAAAACCGTTCACAAATATTACTACAGGTCAAATAATCTGACTTACTGAGTGTTTAAACCGATGTTATCTTGGTATCTTACCTTTCTAAAAAATTATTTTTATATTTTCTTCAACAATTGTCTCCCTTCCTCTCCTGAAGGTATTAACTCCTGCAGGGGGTATGGTCCCACAGGCAGCGACTGTTCTCTGCAACTTCACCCAAGTGATCATTATTCAATTATGAACTTTTAGTGAGTGTGTGTCAGGAGGCTATTCAACAGCAAGAAGCTTTACATTAAAAACTTCAATCCTGTCCCCCTCCAACACCCCGAAGCATGCACCTCCAGCAAGGGTCTCTGGATAGTGGTGAGCAAGAACTCGGGATGATTTTCCCCACCTTAACCCAGGTTGAATGAGAACAACTGCAGTATCTGTACTGCTTCCCCAACTAAGACTGGTCAAACCCTGGGATCCTTCTGGTCTGTATGACTCAGTGCTAAACCAACTGATCCATCAGTGGAGTAATGCCATCTATCTGAAGGAAGTTTACATTGTTTGGAACAGCCCAGGGTTTTTTTTTAAAACAACAGCAACATGTCTGTGTGAAATCTTCCAAATTGATTAAACAAGCATGAGGGAAAACAGGGCAAATTGTAGTCATGTCTTGCAAATTGCAACATTTTAATGAACTTTTATGGAAACTTGGAAACTCAGACTCTTGGCTCACTTTTGTTATAACATGATCATATTTATTCCATTGTACCTAAGTTCAGTAAAATTTAAATACAAAGCCTTCATAGATGCTGCTCATAATAATGAAATCTAGCTACATTCTTATGAAGGCTACTGAGCTGGGCATGTCTGGAGGGGAAGAAGCAACATCATTGCAACAACTTCTTAATTCAATGAGAAAATAGAGTTTTGGCTTTAAATATGCCACAGGAATCCTGAAACAATTGGATTCCTACAAGACAATGTCTACATGAACACAACTATACATGGTTTCAAACAGCTGGACCCAGCTATCTTTGGTGGTCTCCATTCACAGCCAACTCTTTTTTTTTCCCTCAAGTCCCAATACTTCTCAATGAAATCTAATTTATCGAATTGTGTTCCTACCAAATGCTGATATTTACATTATTTTGTCATACTAATATTTTACTACCAGTTTGTCATATCACTCAGATGCCAGTGTGCTCCCTCCCTCAATTTTCTCCCCAACTCTCCCAGGGGCCAGTGTCCTTGTACACAAATCACAGAAAATTAACATCCAGGTACAGCAAGCAATTAGGAAGGTAAATGGTACGTTAGCCTTTATTGTAAGGGGGTTAGAATGTAAGAGTAAGGAAGTCTTGCTGCAATTATACAGGGGTCTGGTGAGACCACACCTGGAATACTGTGTACAGTCTTGGTCTCCTTACCCAAGGAAGGATATACTTGCCTTAGAGGGGGTGGAACGAAGGTTCACTAGAATGATTCCTGGAATGAGAGGGTTGTCCTATGAGGAGAGATTAAGTAGAATGGGCCTATACTCTCTGGAGTTTAGACGAGAGGTGATCTCATTGAAACGTATAAAATTCTTGGAGGGCCTGACAGGGTAGGTGCTGAGAGACTGTTTCCCCTGGCTGGAGAGTCTAGAACCAGGGGTCATAGTCTCAAAATAAGGGGTTGTCCACTTAGGACCGAGATGAGGAAAAATTTCTTCACTCAGAGGGTTGTGAATCTTTGGATTTCTCCATGCCAGAGGGCTGCGGATGCTCAGTTGTTTAGTATATTCAAGATGTGGAGATGCCGGTGATGGACTGGGGTGGACAAATGTAAGGAATCTTACAACACCAGGTTATAGTCCAACAAATTTATTTTAAAATCACAAGCTTTCGGAGATTATCCCCTTCGTCACTCATTCATCTGACGATGGGGATAATCTCCGAAAGCTTGTGATTTTAAAATAAATTTGTTGGACTATAACCGAGTATATTCAAGATTGAGATCGATAGATTTTTGGACACTAAGGGAATCTAGGGATATGGGGATAGGGCGAGAAAGTGGAATTGAAGTAGAAGATCAGCCATGATCTTATTGAATGGCAGAGCAGGCTCAAGGGGCCATATGGCATGGTGTTGTACTCTTATGTTGCTCAAGGGATACTGAGACCAACTGTACTGCCCCCACCACCACCCTAGCTGGTATCAACTGCCTCAGTGCAGAGAGGGGGCCTTTCTTGACTATATGGTTCAGTACCATAACAGGGTGCATTTACTAACTGAATTCAACGCTGTACCTTAAAACTAGCAAATTAAGCAATATCTACACAAAGCTACAGCAATAATAATTACAAGAAGGGTGACTTACTTTACTGCAAAAGATATCATTGATCTTTCTCAGAAGAAAACCACCATATATTGGAGGAAAAATCCAAAATCTCTTTTGTCTAGGAGTTGAGTGAGAACAGGAGTTCACTCCATATAATGCTGCCTGGAGTTGCATTTCTAACAAAACCACTGTATAATATATGGCCTCAGGTAAACTTTAGCAATGTGAAAGTCATTTGGCTATAACCTTTCTCTAAAAATACAAAAAAACACTCTGATCTTGACGTTATCAATTAAATGAAAATCTAAAATCTGCAATATGTGAAAGCTACTCACTTTTATGAAAACCACCAGTACTACTATTCAGAACAGTCAGTGCATAATGTGGAGGCAGGGAAGCCTTGCAAATGGCAGTGATGAAGGCATCTCTTGGCGTAACGAGACTCAATTTGCCACAGAGAGAAGCCATGGTCAATTCGGCTTTCAAGATGTTTTCCGTGGCAGTTTCATCAGTGCTGTAAAAAAAAAACCTTTTTCAAAAAAACTGCGCATATATAAGTATTCAATATTGTAGAGAACAATTTCAAATCCCAACAATGTACACAAGACCAAAAAACTTAAATAGTATTCTAAACCTTCAGCCATTTTACTTCACAACAATGTAACAATGTTCTTTAAGCATCAATTTGGGACTCGATGTAGGACAGTTAATACGCTATACAGCAAAGATGTTATATCCAACTTTTATTGATGATAGGGAGCAAAGTTTGAAGATGCTGGTACAGTCATGCTGTCCCAACAATGAACGCACTTGTTTTCATGCAGACAATTTGGCAGATGGCTCAGTGCCGAAGGATGTATCCTACAACAGTCAAACACATTCGCCGTGCTGAGTATAAAATTCCAATTTTTGCCATTGCCCTTGTATGCTAATACTCTTGTTTATGTCTGGGTTATTTTCTTTCTGTATGACTGTCTAGGGAACATTGGATTTGTTGCTTTTTTTGCTTTTGCATGCTTGTCCAGAGGAGGACAGACTATTAGGATAATTTCTGGAGGTTTGATGCATGATGCCAACTGGTGTCAATACCGTAGGAAACTTAAACCCAAAAACCAAGACAGACGAGAAAAACAAGTTTGATACTCTAATGCCTATTAATCTAACCTACTCCTAAAGAGAGACTGGAGACACTGTCCCAAACATTTAGAAACATGGGCTTAGAAGTTAGTCTGCGCCCCCAGCGCTGTGTGACCAGTGCAGGCTGTTCCACTGCTATGCTTTGCGCCCAAAAACGGGCGTAATGCTTATCAATTTCTACTCCGAGAAGTGTGATGTGAAAAGCAAACAACTTTTAGTTTGGGAAACTGACTGCTGGAATGGCACAGGTTCTGGAGCTTCAGCTACATCATTAAATAAATTTAAAACAGAAATAGACAGTTTCCTAGAAATAAAGGGAATTAGGGGTTACGGGGAGCGGGCAGGAAATTGGACGTGAATTTAGATTTGAGGTTAGGATCAGATCAGCCATGATCTTAATGAATGGCGAAGCAGGCTCGAGGGGCCGATTGACCTACTCCTGCTCCTATTTCTTATGTTCTTGTGTTTATGCAATGCAGCAGGAGAACAAATGCATAGCAAACAACATTTTCATTTATTTGCTCAAAACGTGGTTTGCCCAGAAGGTAAGCTGAGCTAAAGTCCTACAGTTTTGGGAGGATGTGGACTGAAGAAAAATAGTGTGAATGAAGATATGTTTTGTGCTTCCATATATTTTCTGAATAGACCATTCTATACCAATTCTACAAAGAGGTGAAATTGATCACTTTGCACCTTTTGATTATTAGCGTGGGTATTGGTCTCACACAAGATATATAAAATTGCTTAGATTCTGTGGTCCTCTTCTGGCTCAAGAGAGCAAAGGTGCCACTAGGTGCCACTGATCTCAGGATTACTACCAGTGCCACGTGCTAGTGAGTATAGGAACAGGAGAATAGACAGGATGAACGCGTGGCTATAGGGATGGTGTAGGAGGGAGGGATTTAGATTCCTGGGACATTGGGACTGGTTCTGGGGAAGGTGGGACCTGTACAAGCGTGATGGGTTACACCCGAGCAGGACCGGGACCAATGTCCTCGCGGGGATGTTTGCTAGTGCTGTTGGGGAAGGTTTAAACTAGAGTGGCAGGGGGATGGGAACCTGAGCAGGGAGTCAGAAGGGAGTAAAGTTGAGAGCAGCAAGAGAGGGGAAGACCCAGGGGAAATTTACAATACAAATAGTACAAACAGTTGTTCAAGAACAAGTGAAAGGGAAAAGTGTAGAGCAGCAGAAAGAAAGTGTACTTTAGGCACTACAGATAAAGTGAAAAGGAGAAGGCGTACGGCGATTAACCCAGCATCAAAGCTGAAGGTCAGGCTAGGGTGTGTGGCCCAACTAAGAGTTCTATATACAAATGCACGGAGTATAAGGAATAAATTAAATGAACTACAGGTTCAAATTCAAATTGGAGGGTATGACATGATAGCTATTACGGAGACATGGCTGCAGGATGGTCAGGATTGGGAACTAAATATACCGGTTATAAGGTCTACAGGAGAGATAGGGAAAATGGAAGAGGGGGAGGAGTAGCCTTAGTGATTAGAGATGAAGTCACTTCAATGATAAAGGAGGATATAACGAGAGGTAAGCAGCCAACAGAGACCTTATGGGTTGAATTGAGAAATAGGAAAGGATCTAAGACTATAGTGGGAGTTGTATATGGGAGCCCTGGCAGCAGCTCTGAAGTGCAAGATTGTATAAATGCAGAGATTAGACAAGTGTGTAACAAAGGCATAGTGGTCTTAATGGGGGACTTTAACCTTCACATAGATTGGGAAAAGCAGACTAGCAACTGTCAGAAAGGTAGTGAATTTGAGTGTGTTCGGGATAGTTTTCTACAGCAGTATGTCCTAGAGGCAACAAGGAGCCAAGCCGTACTAGATTTAATAATGAGTAATGAACCAGATTTAGTTAACAGCTTAACAGTGCGTGAACATCTATCCAATAGCGATCATAACATGATTGAGTTCAATGTAGTGTTTGAAAGAGAAAAAAGTGAATTAGCTGCTAAGATTCTAGACTTGGGTGAGGCCGACTTCAATGGGATGAGACAGAGACTGTCCACAGTAAACTGGGCAAATCTGTTAATGGGTAAAACGACTGATGATCAGTGGGAAATGTTTAAAGAAACATTTAACGTGATACAGAATCGGTTTATACCCCTAAGGGGCAAGAACTCTACTTGCCAAAAAAACCAGCCGTTGACAACTAAAAAGGCAAGGGACAGCATAAGACATAAGGAAAGGGCATACAAAAAGGCAAAAAATGGCACAGATCCTGGCGAATGGGAAAGATACAAAGATCAACAAAGGGTCACAAAACAGATAGTAAGAGCTACAAAAAGAGTATGAAAAGAAACTTGCAAGGGATATCAAAACCAATATGAAGAACTTTTATAGTTATATTAGGAAAAAGAGGGTGGTCAGGAGCAGTGTTGGCCCCTTAAAAACTGAAAGTGGGGATATTGTCATTGACAATGGGGAAATGGCGGACATGTTGAACAATTAATTTGCGTCAGTATTTACAGTTGAAAAAGAGGATAGCATGCCGGAAATCCCAAGAAAACTAATACTGAATCGGGGACAGGGACTCGATAAAATTAACATAAGTAAAACAACAGTAATGAAGAAAATAATAGCACTAAAGAGTGACTAATCCCCAGGACCAGGGTTTTAAAGGAAGTAGGTGAGCACATTGCAGATGCCCTAACTATAATCTTTCGAAGTTCTCTAGATTCAGGAACTGTCCCTCCAGATTGGAAAATTGCACATGTCACTCCACTTCTTAAGAAAGGAGAGAGGGGGAAACCAGGGAATTATAGTCCAGTTAGCCTAACATCTGTTGTGGGGAAAATGCTGGAGTCTATAATTAAGGATAGGGTGACTGAACACTGAGAATTTTCAGTTAATCAGAGAGAGCCAGCATGGATTTGTGAAAGTAGTCGTGCCTGACAAACCTGATTGAATTTTTTGAAGAGGTGACTGAAGTAGTGGACAGGGGAATGTCAATGGATGTTATTTATATGGACTTCCAGAAGGCATTTGATAAGGTCCCACATAAGAGACTGTTAGCTAAGATAGAAGCCCATGGAATCGAGGGAAAAGTACGGACTTGGTTAGGAGGTTGGCTGAGCGAAAGGCGACAGAGGGTAGGGATAATGGGTAGGTACTCACATTGGCAGGATGTGACTAGTGGAGTCCCGCAGGGATCAGTCTTGGGGCCTCAATTATTCACAATATTTATTAACGACTTAGATGAAGACATAGAAAGTCTCATATCTAAGTTTGCCGATAACACAAAGATTGGTGGCATTGTAAGCAGTGCAGATGAAAACATAAAATTACAAAGCGATATTGATAGATTAGGTGAATGGGCAAAACTGTGGCAAATGGAATTCAATGTGGACAAATGTGAGGTCATCCACTTTGGATCAAAAAAGGATAGAACAGGGTACTTTCTAAAATGGTAAAAAGTTAAAAACAGTGGATGTCCAAAGGGGCTTAGGGGTTCAGGTACATATATCATTGAAGTGTCATGAACAGGTGCAGAAAATAATCAATGAAGCAAATGGAATGCTGGCCTTGATATCTAGAGGACTAGAGTACAAGGGGGCAGAAGTTATGCTGCAGCTATACAAAACCCTGGTTAGACCGCACCTGGAGTACTGAGAGCAGTTCTGGGCACCGCACCTTCGGAAGGACACATTGGCCTTGGAGGGAGTGCAGCGTAGGTTTACTAGAATGATATCCGGATTTCAAGGGTTAAGTTACGAGGAGAGATTACACAAATTGGGGTTGTATTCTCTAGAGTTTAGAAGGTTAAGGGGTGATCTGATCGAAGTTTATAAGATATTAAGGGGAACAGATAGGGTGGATAGAGAGTAACTATTTCCGCTGGTTGGGGATTCTAGGAGTAGAGGGCACAGTCTAAAAATTAGAACCAGACCTTTCAGGAGCGAGATTAGAAAACATTTCTACACACAAAGGGTGGTAGAAGTTTGGAACTCTCTTCCGTAAACGGCAATTGATATTAGCTCAATTGCTAAATTTAAATCTGTGATAGATAGATTTTTGGCAACCAAAGGTATTAAGGGATATGGGCCAAAGGCAGGTATATGGAGTTAGATCACAGATCAGCCATGATCTTAGCAAATGGCAGAGCAGGCTCGAGGGGCTGAATGGCCTACCCCTATGTTCCTAGGTGTTGCACGGAGCCATACAGACCAGAAAGGTCCACGGTTTGGTCCCTCGTCTGTACTGAGTTATCCTATCAGTCAGGGCAGCAATTGAGGGTGGGGGTGGGGGTTGCTAAATCGGCCTCCGAACCTCCAGCTTGTGGAAGGGAAACATCAGCCAACAATCCATCTTGGAGGAGTATTAAGTTGGGGGATGACATCTCATTGTAAAACCTGTCAACATTTAATGTCTAGGCTCACACAACAACACCTTTAATGTAGAAATACTTCCCAAGGCGCTTAAAGGAGCAATTTTCCAATAAAAAAATGACACCGAGTCACATAAGGAGATTTTAGGACAGATGAGAGGTAGGTTTTAAGGAGCGTCTGAAAGGAGAAGTGAGAGGTAGACAGGTGAAGAGCTTTATGAAGGGAATTCCACAGATTAGTGCCGAGGCAGCCGACGGCACAGCCACCAATGGTAGAGCGATTAAAATCAGGGATGCACAAGAGGCAAGAATAGGAGGAGAGCAGAGATCTCGAAGGATTGTACAGCTGGAGGAGCTTACAGAGATCGGGAAGGGCAAGGCAATGGAGGGATTTGAAAACAATAAGAATTCTAAAATCGAGGTGTTACCAGACCGGGAGCCGATGTAGGTCAGAGAGCACAGGGATGATGGGTGAACAGGACTTAGTACAAGTTAGGATGCGGGCAGCGGGGTTTTGGATGAGCTTAAGTTTACGGAGGGTGGAAGATGGAAGGCCGGCCAGGAAAGCATTGGAGTAGTCAAGTCTAGAGGTAACAAAGGCATGGATGAGGGTTTCAGCAGTAGATGAGCTGAGGCGGAGACAGGGACAGGTGATGTTACGGAGGTGGAAGCAGGCGGTCTTGGTGATGGAGCAGATATGTGGTTGGAAGCTCATCTCAAGGTCACATAGGACTCCAAGATTGTGAACGGTCTGGTTCAGCCTCAGACAGTGGCCAGGGAGAGGGATGAACTTGGTGGTTAGGAAATGGAGTCTGTGGCAGGGACTGATGACAATGGCTTCGGTCAGCCCAATATTTAGTTGGAGGAAATTTTTGCTCATCTAGTGAAGAATCGCCATTTGAGGAAGGACACCTAGAACCTGTCTTGGAACCACACTCAAGGATGAATCACTATCCCGAGAAGAGGATGAAAGGCAAGAAGAAAGGTTGAACTGTCAAAAATCTATCCACTTCAGGCCGCTGAGCAATGGCCCATCAACAAGGAGGCAAAGTTAGGTGTTGTGCTTGGGGGAAACACTGGGTGGTTCAAAGCTATCTTTTAACCTCACAGGCACACCACAAGGATGTTTGACATTGGAACAGGAAATATCATACTAGTCTGGTAAGGAGTGGTCTTCTGAGGTGCAATGCTGCGGCAGAGTAAAGGGAACTTTAATCTGCATCTAATTCATCCGATACCTTATCTGGGAGTGTTTAGTGTTAACAATGGATGTTTAGTGTTAACAATAGTGACTACACTTCCAAATCAATTTGTTGCCTGATGCTTTGTTTGTTGACCTCCAGTCGTCTTTGATACTCACTCTTACCAGTCCTCATTTTTTTTTTACTTCCTTTCTAAAGCTTGTATAATTATCAGATTTATTTTGTGTTACGCCCCACCCCTTCCTGGACAGTGATTCATGCAGGTTACAGTTCCACAAGTGCCAGAGGCCCACTGATAACTTGCCCAAATAGCCAATCTTCACGTGCGGGCTTCATCACCGAGTACAACAGATTATCCAATCATGCGGCACACCACACCCGCACCTAATCCTACCCTTACCCAATGTCCACATTCGTGCACTTTTTACCAGAGATCACTGGGTAGCAATTTTCTATTGGGGCTTGTTCTATTCAGTTTGTCACAAACCCCTCAGAGCTAGCATAGAGATCTCAACACTCTGTTGGATTGGAAACCCTTGTCCCAGAGGTGAAAAGACAGTGCGACATTCCATTCAGCCACTCGGTGAACAAGCAATCACAACTAGACTTTCGAAAGATTGATTCTGCTCCTAAATGATGACGTGAAAATTTTTAAAGATTTACAGCCAGTTTAAAAAAACCTTAGATTGTGTATACAAATGGCAACGGTTTTTGCGAACAAACTGCTACAAGCTCAATACTATAAAACCATTCCACTTACGAAGCAAACAGTAATGTGTACTTAATACTATGCTGTGATATTTAACTTCTGCCACTAGAGGCTGTAATTGAGCTATATACATGTTCAAGATGCCTCAGAAATCTTATACAGCAACATTAAATAGATTCTTGCCCTAGGTTAAGGGTTACCTCTATAGTTAGAACTAAGCACAAGTTCCTTCCATAATCTATATAAAGCTATAGATCAACATACAGAGCTGTAACACTTTTGTAGCATTCCGTGGAGCAAGCTCTTTTTATATGAAGCACAGCTATTCTTTCATATCTGTTCCAGTGGCCTGTTGAAGACTAGTGTTGCACAGGCCCTCTCAGCCTACAGTTGGAACAGAAGACCTCGGAGATTGAAAAGGAACATGGAGTGTGGGGAGAGGAAGAGGAGAAATAATCGAAAGAAAACTACACACGTGACCTTGTCGGTTAGATGAGGGGATACGCACAGATTCTCTATCCTGCTGAAAGCAATGAGGGATGAAGTATGCCGACTTAAAGATCTTAGTCCTGAAATTCCTCTGGAGGGCTTCCAGGTGCGGATCTGGGTCAGTGTGGGACTTTCGCCTGCTATATGGATGTGCGCCTGACCCTGTCCCTAAATTCTGGTATTGGGACATTAGCAAATTCTGGGCAGGCAACCATATCATTTTCACACAACTGGAATACCTGCCTCAGCTGCAATATTTTCCAATGTAAGTGGGCTGGCTAAGGATATTAAAATTTTTGAATGCTCTAATTTTGAATTTGATGTGGTAAATCAACCATGGAGCAATTGATTTGTGTAGCAAAACCGGCCGTTGTAATTTCACTAACCCCACTTTCTCCAGGAACGCATGCAAGTATACACTGTGGTTGGGGCAGTGGAGGTGGAAATTGGCAGGAATTCTGACAATGTCACCCAGCCAGTCGCACCTCTTTCAGTGAAGTCCGCACAGACAGCGGATGAAAGAAGCGCCCACTTCTGGCAGAATTTTAAAATCAACGTAAACAGGTAAAGAAAGACCTGTTCGAACCAGACCCTGCCCCAAGATCCTCCACCGCCCACCCAACTTGTGCAATTTATTCAACCACAGAACAGAGGAATTTCAGGGATTTTATTCCCTTTTCACACTCCAGTTTGTTAATGGAAACATGCGCAAAGGTCAGATAACTGATTTTGAAAAATATAGTGTATGTATACTCTCTCAGTCAAATCTAATCTCAAAGTCTAAGCCAAGAACAGCCTGGAAGTCAAACCAGGGAAATTTTTAACCCTTGGTGTGGATAAACATGCAACTAAAATAAGGGCAAATTCTTCAAAAAATGTCAAGTTGAAATAAAAATACTACATCATACACATCAGTCTTTATAAGAATAGTTACTGGAACAAAATTATCCAAATATCAGGAACAATCTTGACAAACCAGTTCAGGAAATCAGGAATTTTGTTATTACAATATATAAATAAATGGATACCTGGGAGTGATCTTCACATCATAAGGTTCTGAAGATGCCAAATTACAAGAATAAATCTTAAGCCGTTTAGAACAATCATTTTTACCAGAATTCAACCATTTTTAGATATCCAAATATATATATTATACACTGTGTAGCTAGAGGTGCGACTGCAGATCACAATTTCTCTTTTACTGACATTCTGGACATCCAATACCACTGGTACGTAATGATATGGTGACTAAAAGATTAACTATTGTAATTAATTGATGCAAATTTAGAGATCAAATCTTTCCCAAATATTTACTTTTTTTGACCAGCTGAATGAAAGTAATAACGTCCATCAGACTTTTGCTGTCCCTTGCAACCCACATAGTGCATCATTAATGGGATATGGAACGGGGTTGGAAAAATCCTTACAATAATGGGTTGCAAGTAATTTCCCCCATTAGCGTTATCCATTGGAAATGAAAAATGAACATTTGTTTTTTTTTTGTTAGTGGAATTTGGATAATTGCACACTTAATCCCATAAAATTCTGAGCCAGACAGAGGATTCTAATATTCTATCCCATCATCTAGAAGTTCTGATCCAATTCTAACATTTATTCACAAGTTTCTTTTGTACTTGTCAGAATTTACCTATTTTCTTGCTTGGAATCAAAAGCTAAATACAGCATTTGCAAGATATTTAAAGTTTAGTCACAAAAATGCCAGATTTTGCAAATAGAGTTTGTGGAGAGTTGGTATGAATCCTTAAGTCAGTTTTGGCTCAGTATAGTAAGTAGGAAGGCACAGCCACATAGGGGAAAAAAAGCCATCTGTATTTACCTGGCATCCAGCAAGAGTGAGAGAGCTGCAAGTAGACCACACCAACAAGCACCAACCATCTCCTCCCAGACAGCTCTAGAAACTGGGAAGAAATATTTAGAAAGTGTACATCTGCATCAGGTAATATTTTCAGGAGTTGAATTTTCCACAATTCATCAGATTTATCAAGTCATTTAAAACCTACACACGAAAGGTGCAGTAACACAAAGGGAAATTAGGAAAACTTGTTTTACATTTACAATACTGTTGAGGTAAAGAATTCTGAATTTTGCTGGTTTTGGGCAGACTTCATGGGGCAAGGGGAGAAAAGCGGTTGAGACTTTGTTTTTGGCAACAGTTCAAGAAGCAGGAAGGGCAATTTGAGCATAGTAACACAGGAGCAAAGGGCTGCTTCTTTTGAACATTTAATGAAAATCCCCAAGTATTGGCTTAATCTTCTCACCATTTTTCTCCCCTCCAAAAGGTGTTCATTTCTTGTCAGGGTATGATTCCTCTAGCACCAATTGCCCTCTGGTAGCTTGTGTAAGCAGTAATAAATGTGTGAAGCTTGGCAGTGGTGCTGGCTATTTGACTTTTGGGTGCAGGAGTAGACAGCAGAGCTGGACCCTGCCTTCACCCAACATCTACACACATCCTGCAGGATTACTTGACAACTATCAGTAGTTGGAACACTGGTTGAGTTTCCCCTCCGCGACCACCCTAGCTCAAATCAGCTAACTCAGCACAGACCAGGAACTACCTACTTTAAAAAAAAATCAACTGGTTAATGCTCTTACATTGATTTCTCCGCCCCTAATTTAAGAGCAAAATAAACTGGGCTGGTGAAACTGGAAGCACAAGCAGTCCTGCTAGACTAAGATAGCTGGAGGAAGCTGATGGCAGCTGTATCTGCTAACAGGCAGGAAGAGGATGACGGAATAAAGATACAAGCAACGTTGATGCCAAACTACCACTCTTTCTGGGTTTATTTTTTGCTAACCAATGTCTGGAATAAGAGACTAAAGATTCCAAAACATTGCTAAAATTGCATATATAAATGAATGAACAGTGACACTTTTTGAAAAGCAAAATATCTTATAAACTGGGACAGTAATACAGAAGACGAAAAGCTCCCTGATAATTTCAATAACAAGTTTTGTGCGGCCCTACAATTGACAGTATTGCAATACGAGAGCATTAATGGGCCAAATTTTCCTGGAAAAATAACTGCGAGTTCATGACATACGCTGTTATTAATGCGCAAATCGGCCAGCAAGTTCGGGCAAAGAAAAGATACGCTAGGAGTTGGGAATCTCCACAACTTGCTGGTAGATTTATGCCGCTCCGCCGTTTGCTTCACACAAACGGCAGCTCGCTCTCAACCTCCCCGTTATTTTAAGAACTTGCTGGATTTTCACATTAATTGCCCATTAAACTCGCTGCAGAAAGTTGGGGCTTGTACTTAACAGCGTGAGTACCCTTTTAACAACGTGATAATTGTTAATGCTATGCCAATCAACCTCTCCAGCCCAGAAAGGGAACTATTTAAACTAATGAGTCTCATTCCTGCAGGTAGCAAATTCTTCTTAGATATTTAAAAAATTTCAAATTTTACAAATTTTTTTCTTACTTTTCCTTGCTGTCTCTTTTTTCTCTCTCTCTCTCTCTCTCTCAATCCGATCTTTTTTCCTCTCTCTATTTCTCTTTCTGTACCTGATTTGGCTCTGAATCACTCCCTTTCTCCGTTGTTCCTCTGTTTCTTTCTCAGTCCTTCAATCTCACTGGTTAAGGAGATAAACAGCTGGTCCCGTCGTCCACTAAGGTCCCAGATGCCCCATTGCCCTCGCTTCCAGCAAGTTACGGTGCAAATTGTATTCGAGTTGAAGGGTGCAGGAAAAGTCTAACTAACAGCGCCTGCTACCAGATACCCTGTTTCAGCAAGATTTGGTCCATTATGTCTGAGAGAGTATGTTTTTAGCCAGAAGCAATGCTATATATAAAGTATAGGTAAAACAGCTAATAGGAATATTGCTGCTATACCTGCAAGATAGATAAATATCTAAGAGAAATACTACTGCTAAATCTGTAATACACGAGCTAAAATACTGCTATGATATTTGTAATATAGGTGAAGAGCTAAAGGGGAATATTGCTGCTACATCTGTAATATAGGTAAAACATAACCTTGTTTTTCATTGGAAAACAGGTTATGAAGATAACCAGCTGTAAAAATATAGTTACAAGTTGATACTAAAGGATTAGAAATCTAGCATTAAAGCCAAGTGTATTACCAGCCCCCTTTTCAGACGTGGCCGGCTTCTCTTTTTGCTCTGAAGGCTGCAGGTCTGTCGCCTGCTTTGCAATGCCAGGTTGGGAAGCAATTTCTTCGCGCCCCAACTCTGCTTCGATCATGGCAGTTATACCTCGAACCAGGTCCAGAAGACAACCGAATGCTACAGACATGGCATAGCCATCAGGAATAGTAGGAGGCTCCACTTTGTCCAGCATTTCTAGGCTAAAGCATAGTTCAAATAAATAAATGAACTATTTTCAAAATCATGTACATTTCAGACACCAGGTAAGATTCTACAACATACATAAATTGGTAAGATTACGGTACTGATCGATTCTAGTCACTTATATTTTGAATATTAGCAACTTCCCTAACACTAAATTAAACAGGTGAATTTCATTACAGTTATTTACACCAACTTGCATTCATATAGCGCCTTTAACGAAGTAAAACGGCCCAAAGCGCTCCACGATCGATTATCAAACAAAATTTGATTGAAAATGAGTTGAAAATGAAGAAAACTAGAGTCAAAAAACACCGAATTTTATACGTTTCTGAAGTCAGAAACTCAAACATTTTCAACATTGATGCAATTTGGCACAAAGATAAGTGGTTTGGGGTTTTTTGGCCAATTTTCTCCCCTCCTATTCTGAAGCAGTGACTCTTGCTGGGTACAATTCAATGAATGCAGGCAGACCTCCAGTAGCTCACCCACGCGGCTACTTTTCATGCCAATCTAGACAGTGAAAATTGGCAACTGAGCCTAATCCTGTCCTCACCCGATGTCCACAAGTACTTTTGACCACTGTGAAAATGTTTTAAATGAGAAAGAATAGGTTTGCACCATAAAATTCAAAATTATACTCCGTTTCCACAGACAAAAAGTTTGAACATTCCTGCATTACAACACGCCAAATTTCATGTCTGTTAATGTCTATAATGCACCATATTTTCATCAAGTAACAAAATGCCAAAGGGCGCAAACTACGAATAGGCTTCTTGCACTTTAAAATAACATTCAAACTACACAATCTACAGGATTAGACTAAGGAATACAACTTCTTAAAGATGTAGGTGTTTGAGACTTGATATATAGCCCATGGCTGCCGAGATGAATTCCATGCCCCATTTCTCCACAGACCAGAGAACCATTTTTTTTTCTAAAAACTTCTTTGCGAACATGTGGCCACTGATTTTCTGCCAAATTGAATCACACTTAGATTTGGTTAAGTAACCAGTACGGTCAAATCCTTCAAACAAAATCGCTGAAAATTATATAGAGCGATTGAAATTTTTTCTAATCATAGATCTAAAAGCTAGAATAATGTTTTAAGTTTTCCTCCCGCATATTAATTTTTTCTTCTCATTTTGTGGCTTTCCAATGCAACACCATTCCCCAACAAGGACTCGATGGGCCGAATGGTTACAGTGCAGAAGGAGACCATTCTATGAAGAAGGATGACTAGCAAAGTTTCTTCCAGACCATTGACGATATCTTTCTGGAATCAGTTTTCCAATATATTGTCACCAGGTCCCCAATAAATTGTTTGCAGTTCAAAGTCTTTGGATGCCAATCAATACATGACTAAATTTGTACTCACTAGGCTGCTTTAGCAGTGCCATGTACAGAGATATTCAGAATTGGAATCCATGTGCCTCTGTATTCAAATGCCGGTTGTGGGGTAAGTCCCACAGTGGAACTCATCCCTGCCCCGTTCTGTGCAGCAGTAGGGCCGCCAACTCCACTCGTGCCTGCAAGAACAGCAAGAGTTAACCGTAATACATTGGACAGGCAGAACAAAAGCAAACTTACTCGAAAGTGGACCACAAGATCAACATTCTGAACGCATTATCTTAGGTATGTATCTGTACTATCATTAATCTCCTGCCCAGAATAATACACCTGCCTGAAGTCTTTGTACAGGTTTTGTTTTCCTAAATTGTGCGTGGCAACTTTGTAGAAATTGCTTCCTTGAAGTGTAGATGAAACTGTTGCATTCCAATAATCCACGAGTGATGAATAAATTGTTTGGTTTTTTTTAAAACTTCAAATGGTGAGTGTTTCCCAAAATTTGTGCCAGTTGAACACACTAGCCCCGATTTTAACCTAAGCCATCCAGCGGGAACGAGGCATGTTCCGGTCAGACGGCCGTTTTATATGCCGTCCGATTTTACTCCACATCTAAAAAGTTAATGGAGCGTAAAATCAGATGGGGTGTGAAATGGGTGTCTGACCAGATACCTAACCCACCCGGTAGAAATGGGGAAGGACAGAATCTGGATTTTAAATTGAGTTTCAACTGCACCACCTATTGATATTTCCCAATAGATAATTACAACCCAGTGATAAGGAATTAGAAGAGAAAAGCAGATGGTCAAACTCTGTAGCAGCTGCGCTGGAAGCAGAATGGGGAATTTGGTGAAATGGATACCGAAGACAGACTTTGTTTCTGTAAATTTAAAAAGGGACCGATTGCAGGTATCGGGGGAAGACTTTGTTGCTTGGTCAGAAGAACAGTAAAAAGCAATGAAAGAAAGGAAAAAGGAAATTCAGAGATACCATTTTCTGATTCAGCAATGCTGCTCAACAAATATGAAGAATCTAGACTATTGATAATCCATATGGAGGTGTTTCTTTCAAACTGTGCATGACCCACGTACTTAACTGCAGAGATTATGCCATATGCATGGCATGTTTATCAATTAAATTACCACGGCAACTCCTATCTTTGCATGTGGTTGTTGGTATAAATGTTTTGAAAGTGTCTGCACATCACCAAATGCTTGTTAAAGGTGTAAAATTTTAAGCATCTCTAAAACCAGTGATTTACAGACACCAATACACCATGCAACAATGCAATTTCTGGGGAGCGTAAAAATGGTATCTCAGATTTGAGTAGTAAATTTTTGAACTGAATTCCCATATCATTCTGAAGGAAAATACTTATGCACTTAGTCATGTTTTTAGTCCTCCCTTCAGCAAAAAATACTGGTCAGAGGCAGCGTGGATTTTGTGTGCAGTGTTCCCCCAGTGGTAACATGTCATGAACCCATGGTCTTCTCAATGATGAATTCCAATCATATTTAGGATATCACTGCAATAGAACTTCATGCTGCTGCCACAGAGGAGCCTCCCACAGAACTGTGTAAACAGATTTGCAATGTATTAACTAGAAATATTGGCCCAGATATTATCAGGGAGGCGGGTTGGCAGCAGGGGGTCGACTGGGCGCATGGGTAACCCCCCAGTAAAATCGGTGGGTTCCCCACGCGATCGCGAGTATCTTGAAGCCACTTACCTTGGCTTCTGGGTTTGAAACCTGCGCAGTGGGCTGACTGCACACCCGCATCACAGGCTGTCAGCTGGAGGAGCCCTATTTAAAGGGGCAGTCCGCCAATGCTGCTCCTGCAACAAACAGCCAAAATTACAGCATGGAGCAGCCAAGGGGAAAGGCTGCTCCCAGGTTTAATGATGCCTCACTCCAGGTCTTACTGGATGGGGTGAGGAGGAGGAGGGAGATCTTGTACCCGGCAGTAGGGAGGGAGTGGCCTGCCTCTGCCACCAAGAAGGCCTAGCTCGAGGTGGCAGAGGAGGTCAGCAGCACCAGCAACATATCCCGGACCTGGATACAGTGCAGGAAGTGCTTCAATGACGAAACTAGGTCAGCCCAAGTGAGCACACTTACTCAGTCTCCTACACTCCGTCTTCCACATCATCGCCCCCACCCCACAACTCCTTCTGCACTGCCAACACTACTCTGTCACATCACTCCTCACATCCAGTCAAACCTCATCCTGAACTTACCTGCACTTACTCACCTCCCCAGTACTTATCCCACCACGACCACTCAACCCAATCCTCATACAGTCTCATGGCACTGTCTCATACTCACCCTCTGATGCATCTCTTTCACGGTCACCCTCACCCAACCTGCCACTACTTCTGCTGCAGCCACAGTGGATGCTTCACGTATGAGTAGTAGGAAGCGTAAGGCAAAGGTTTCATGAGCACAAAGGGGATGCATAAGGGTGTTTGACGGTTTGTCACGGTTTTTATTTATATTTGATTTTGGTTCAACTCACATTAAATATTATATTGTCACCACTACTGCCACCTCTCGGCCATTCTTAAGTGGCTTTTGCAATAAGTCCCTTTCAGGAGGTTCTCCATGAACACCCACACTTGATGCCACCCATTGGGTCACCCTACAATGGGTGTACGTGTAGCTGCATGACTATTTTGTGCAGGTGCCTGTGGCGCAGCACTGTGTTGTGGAGCTCCACGTGGCGGAGATGGACGGCATGCCTGGCGAGGCTGGTGATGTTGCTCGTCCTCGGATGAAGTGATGAATACAGCCATGGCGCCCCCCCATCTTGACGGTGTGAGTTTGAGGGAGTCCATAGAGTAGGTAAATGTATTCGCACAGCAGAGTTTAGGGTATAAATTAATAATTTTGAGTGGAAAGACAAAGGTGTTGCAGCCAAAACTTTGTCTGAAGTGACAGCGTGCCCTGCTGCAATAAATGAGGTATTCCCCCCAACTGTCAAAAAATCCTTTGCATCTTCCACTGGCTGCTGACTGAAACACGTCTGCTCCAACAGGGAGTGTTTCCCACAGCACGGGAAACACGCTGAGGATCCATGAAAATTGCACCCCTGCCAAAATCTCCTGTCAATGAGGTCTGTCAAGCACCTCAACTAGGTAAGTAAGTATTTAAATTGTCATCCCGCCGGCTTTAATTGCTGGTGGGAGTCCCACGTGCGGGAGTTGCGCGCGCACCCGAACGCGTCACTGGGGAACCCAGAATTGGAGGCGGGTTAGAGCCGGGCTCTGGACCTGCTCCGGGATTCCCCGATTTTACAAGCCCTCCCCACTCCCACTCGTCCATCCTAAAATCGACCCCATTCTGTCTAAACAATTCTGGAAGTTTCTAAAGGACCGTGCTGTGAAGTCTTGCATGAAGGTTTAGTTGGCATATATTTTATTTATTAACGCCTCATAATGAACAAAATGGAAATATTTAGGACTGTCCCAATAGATGTTTTTGCTATTTGAAAATTGTATTACAGTACAGTTAATGGGAACACTCTGAATAGGACCATTCATTTAAAAAGGAGAATTTTCTCATTTATTTCCCATTCACTTTGCGGTGTTTGCTTAACAGAATGACTGGATAAGGAGCACATTGTGCTTGCACTGGATGGATTCCCACTAACAAGCTTCTACAGATTTGCAGTAACTAACTGAATGCTCTGATTCATTACCCCAGCACAAAGTGGTACAACATTGCAGTTAAATGTGTGTTTAGTGTTTGTCCATTACTATTTTGGCATCACTAAAAGAAACCCAACTCATTCAAATTAGTCTTCATCTAATACATATATCTACTGTTCAGGCACCAAGGACACGTTTACACTATTAGGGCCTTCTCACAACGTAAGTACTTTTTTTTGAAGAACTGGACAGGAATAGTTTAATCTATGCGGAATCCAATATTCATGCCTGTACCAGGTGAATAATTGGCCAAATATACATTTTATTGAAATGATTAAATGTATCAGGTCAGCACTATTTTTTCCATCTGGCATGCAGTGACAATTCTAAATATCTACCAGTCTGGTAATGGTCAATATCCGTATACGGTTCCCTCAAAATACCCTGATAAAGCTGCTAGCCTCAAATCCTCTTGCATTACATTCTTGCTGCCCAAATGCTTGGTCCAAAATTCTCCGAACAGAGACCCGAAAATTAAGTGCCACAAAACGAATCTTGTATTAAAAATCAAAGATGGTGGTTACAGAAACGTTTAGCATATAGTACAGTCTTCACACCAACCAGTGAAACACCACAGTAAAGATATCCATACCAGTCTGCGTATTTGCAGTTGGATTGTTTCCGGTGCTTGGAGTAATAAAGAGAGTTTGTATAAAAGATCCCAGTGCATTCACAATATCTCTGAAGACCTTTGTTGAGTGCTGCTTCATATCATATGACTGGCAGAAAGACCTGTAGGTGCAAGCAAATACAATTCTGGCCTCAAATACTGTGGGACTCGACATAATTTTCAGACTTGAAGTTTTGTTGTAATTTATAGTACCTATAGCGCTGTTGTGTAAGTACAGAAAAAAAAAATCACTCTTGTAACAGTTCAGTAACCGAATGCTAGATGATTACAAGTCTCAATCAAAACAAGTGGAAAGGCACAAATGTGTAGTATGCTACAGCTTTTCGATATCATACCAAAGTTAATGCCATTACTTTATTCCTGTGTCCCCACATAGGGTCTTCCGACACCATAGATCTCCCCAGCACAGCAAACACACTATTCCAAGATCAGGTGCACTTCTTTCAGGCCGACAGAATCATTTTTTTCCCTTCAGCCTCATTTCAAAGCAGTAGGAAAACAAACTCAATTAATGGTCGAGGATAGCCATATCAAAAGGGATTATTGCTCCACAATTTTACTAATTTATTAGTGGGTAACTATATCTTTTATTTACTGCTCATTTGCCCTTATTCATATAGAGAAAGGAAAAACAAAGCTCTAATGTCAACAAAGACTGTTTTGGGGTTATATATCTTCTACCACAAGTTAAAATGGATCATAAACTTCAGCTATGCAAGGTCAAAAAATAAAAGCTGAAGCCATTCTTAGCGGCATTCTTTACAAGCAACTTCACTTATGTAAACTATTTAATCTTCGCATTTAAATATGAAACATCAAACACATCACTTAGAGAATGTTAAGGGATGATTACCGTAGCAGCTGAGGTTGTATACAAAGTCGGTGAATGCATTCTACTGCAACTGCTCGAAGCCACTGTGGTTTATCACCATCCAAAAACTTGACCAGCAAAGACAAAAAAATCTCACATTCTGTTACCTGGCAAACATAAAAGTGAAACATTAGGAAGACCGAATCGAACAGCCAAATGAAAAAGTAGTATTAAAATGGTCAATATATCAGCAAGCAGTTTGGGTAAATCTTTTTTTGACTATGTAAATAAAGTACTTTCCAAATTCTGTTTTTTTTTAAACAGACAACAGACATTAGACAGAATTTTTTTACTCAAAGAATGTTTGGATTAATTTGCGAGGTGGGTGGGTAGGAAAGACAAAAAACATTAGGGACATTCAAAATGCAGCTGCAGTGCGAGTGTTAGGTTATTAAAATGATAAGAATATTGATGGCCTGAGTGACCTTTTCTCAAACCCCCACTTTTCTTTTGTTCCAGTGTATTGTCTATTAAGCTCAAATTGAAGGATTAAAGATGGTGAAACTTTTGCCAGTTTATCAGGAGAACATCTGTAGCTGGTAACCAGGACTTTCATTATGCAGTAAAGAATAAAGTAAAAATCTGAGTTACCAAGAAGCAATGTAGTTCCGAAGACTACATAACTAGGACCGACATATTACATAGAACGTACAGTGCAGAAACAGGTCATTCGGCCCAACAGGTCAATGCCGGTGTTTATGCTCCATGTGAGCATTGTCACTGTACACTGCTATACTGTACAACTGATCACACAATAGGTCAAAAACCTTTTTCAGGTGAGCTTCTGACGTTCAGTGCTATCTCTTGATTCAAATTTTTCTTAGTGCCAGTGGAAGCTCCATTAGAGTCAGGTGAATCCTCTACCCATCTTTCTGTGACTCATTGGATAAATATATGGTGTGATACTAAGTTGTCCAGATCAATAAGGTCTCCGATGCAATCCCTGGTCTTTGCTGAGTTTGTCATCTCCTCTAACGCACTACGATTAGCCTCAATGCCACAAGGGTGGGAGAGGGAGCAAAAAACAATCACGGTTCCTTCTCCGGGCCACTCTTTAGTGATCCCTGTTGGAAAGTGCATCTGTGCCCTGGTTGGAAACAGGTTTGGTCTCAGCTCTGTTGCTCCAATAGTCGAACAGCCTGCTAACACTCACTGCACCAAGGTTTTGCACATTTTAAGTGAATATATGTGTGCGGTTGTTCTGATAGTGGCACAGAGCTTAATTCATATGGGAGTAAGCCAAGAGACTTTTAGGAATCCTAACAAAGAACTTACACATTTGCAATCTTACTTACTTCACAAAACAGCCGACATAATGAAAGTTTCATATTATTTAAATTTCAATGTAGGAATAACACAATTAAAGCATTAAATAAGAGAGCCTGAAAGAATGTTTTCTTTTCTGCACACTCAACATTTTAATGGTTCCCACTCAAAAATTTCCCTATACCGTGTTTTCCCAGCAATCAAACTTACCCCTTGCATGGGACTGGTCCCTGTAATTGCATTGGCCAGTCTGTTGGGATCTGTTATTTATGGGACTATACAAACCACTTGAACCCAAGTACACATGATAGTCCACTACAACATTGTATACAGAGAGAAAATGTTAATATAAAATTTGAAGTATTAACAATTCAGTGATTTTTGAACAGGAAGTCAGATGTAAACAACAGTGCAGTATAACAGAAGCACCCTCCAATGATCGACATGAAGATGGTCAAATATTTATAGCAACACAAAAGTCAACTGGTCACACATTAATTAAGCATGAATAGATCTATTTACAATTTTATTCTTGCATCACTTCAGTGGAACTTGTAAACTACACTTAAAAAGACATTCTTAGCCAAATGATGCCTAGAACGGTGCAAATATGGATGATGTATTCCCAATAGCCGAGAGAATTTCAAGGATCCATTTTCTTTAGCAATAGATTTAAACACAATATTGGCACAAACCCTCTAGAAAAACCTTTTTAATTCAACAGTTAAAAAAGCAGGGAAAAAAATCTTAATTTCTTACCAGAAGACTATAGAAGTGCTTGATTAAAACAGACACCACTCGCAGAAGACGCATACAGATAGGAAAATATGGTTTCTCAACCGGAGTTGGGGAAGATGGCATATTTGTACCCTGTCTGAATTTGATATTGGGAGAAAACAGCTTGATCACCAAAGGGCACACCCTCTCCTTCAGCAGGAAACTGAACTCTTGGTGCTGTAGGGAAAGGGAAAAAAATACAAAGCAAGAGTCAAGGCATGCAAGCTGGCATTATCAGAGCAAAATCAATGTACCATTAGGGCAATGGTAAAGCACAGGGAAGTCCTGTGGTCAGTTTGCCTACAGAACAAGTCATTGCACTTCAAAAATAATTCATTACAGGAAGTGCTTTGGGGTGACAAGATGGTATATAGTGCAAATATATTATATTAAAACAAAAGGCAATGACAATAATTACAAATATCTGTGGGAACATTTGCTTCTATTACAAAGTAACATTTGAAGTTTTTTTTAAAAAAAGTGTTCCCAACTAACTATCGGCTTCCTGCTGGAGGCACAGGTAAGGAATTACCCAGTCACCCAATCTGTGGGATTTCCAACAAAGTTGGACACTATTGAAATGGCCAGAGATTCTTAGAGAAAATATAAACAACATCACAGAGTTCCTGAAATTATGCTGTGGGATATTATGTACTTCAGTGCATCACTGAGGGTGTGTTCCGTTGTTGGAGGATGCCATCTTTCGCATGAGATGTTAAACAGTGTTCCTGTTTGTCTGTTCAGATGGATATAAAAGATATCATAGCACTATTCAAAGAGTAGGGAGCTCTCCCTCTGGCCTGGCCAGCATTCCTCCCTCAACCAACACCACAACAAATTAACTAATCATTTATCTCATTGCTGTTAGTGGGATCTTGCTGTACATAAACTAATTGCCACACTTGCCTACATAATAACAGTGACTACACTTGAAAAGTAATTAATTGCTTGTAAAGTGCTGTGGGACTTCCTGAGGCTGGGAAAAGTGCTATATAAATGCAAGTTACTTTTTTTCCCCCAACGTTCAGGACGTTCGTCTGAAATTCCCCTCTACTATTTTAAGAGACATTAACCCATTTATTTGAAACAGGTTAATGCTTCGCCTAAAATAGAAGACGGGGAATTTCAGACGAATGTGTTAAGAGTTTGAGAGATTCAGGGCCACAGTGCCCTGGAGAAAGTAAACTATCATTTTGGAAAGTCAACCATCATCACTGCTTATCAAAGGACAGAGGATGTAAAAATAAAAAGACAAAGAGTGGGTGAGGTGGAAAGGTGAGAAAAGCAGAGTGAAAAACAGCAAAAATGGAGATATAGAATCAGAAAATAACACATAGGAAGGACAAGTAGAAAAAGAAAAAGTAGCAAGAAGCAAAGATCAAGAAGAGAGGCTAATGTGAAAGTGAACAGAAAGTTGCAAATGTTATAGAATCAGATATTTAGAAATAAAAGTAAGTACAAGAAAAGGATGGAAACAATTTGTTAGTGCATTTGCACCTTTTTTATAGGTGAAAAACAGAACATAAAGGGAAACACTTAACTTTACAGGAGATAAATCATTTGATTTGATAACACTTTTTGAACTAGTCCAGAAGCCACACTATGGAGAGGGTCTACTTCATATCTGTGTCTGTACACAACATTATCCCCCCAACAAAACACTTCACCCAAATTATCCAATAGAAGATAACAAGATACATACCATTCAAACAGCAAGTAAACAGATATTCTGGTGGGGGAATGCAGAACAAGGGGAGCACAATTTTAAAATTAGAGCTAGGCCACTTAGGAGTGAAATCAGGAAGAATTTTTTCCCACACAAAGAGCAGTGGAAATCTGGAACACCCAACCCCCTACCCCACCCCACCCCCGCTTCCTAGCTACAGGCTACTATATCCTGGGACAGATGAACCAGACAGCAAATTTGGCAATAGATTCTGTCCCCTGCTATTGGCAGATAAATGATAATGGATCAAAGGTCACAGTACGGTGAAGTTAGCTACATAACAGGTGTCAAACCATCAAACGAAACGGTCAGATTTTGAACTGGTATTTAGAGGATGCTTTAGCTTTCTACAAATGAAATTCACGAGGTCCCTCATGGCTTAGTGGTTAAATGACCTCCAAGGCACGGTATTCAGCCTAGCTTCAAGTCCTGGTCTGTGCTGAGTTAGCGGATCTTACCCCAGGCATAAAGCCAGAGAATCTGTCTCTTTAATAAAGGCACGGGATCTCAAAAAAAGTTTTAACTGTTATATCACAAACACTTTACTTGTAAAAACACTCGTGGAAAGTCATTCAGTACAGACTCAAGAAGTTCCAATCCAAAAGTTCGGGTCATTTCCGTCATTCCAACCAACCAGTACGGAGCATCTGCATTTACCAACTGGCATAAGTCCTGGAAAATTAAATAAATTAGATAGATGATGTCAAAGGAGAGCTCCTGCAATAACATAACCTCAGAATAAAACCACATTAACAATGATAATAGAGATTCATCATTGAAGAATTAACAGTTTTTTTCCTGTCTAATTTGGTTAATGTGAATATTTTTATTTAAAGATGCCAGTGATATCAATGACCTTTGAATGGAGAGTGCCAGTGACCTCTGAGGTAACTGGATTGGAAGGGTTACTGAGCTGAATTAACATAAACAACTGAAAATGAAGCATCATCGAAGCACTCTAGGTAAAGTCTTTACCTCCTCAGATGTTGATTCAGCTCCCTCACAGTGTCAGGCTCAATATCTCCTTCAAGTCAGTTTCTTCAATGAGGCTGCTGGCACAATCCATTTAAACGCAGATATTTTTAAAAAGTAAAATACAAAAAGGAGGATAAAACCAAAAGAGGATACCGAAGTTAATCAGAATTCTACGCAACTGACTTTAAAAAGGACCAAACCTGATGAAACTCACTGGCTGATTTAACAATACAAAATACTCTGCAAGGAGTAACTACCTGGAAGAGCATGTATGCATCTTTTGCACATGGTCTCAGTGTGCTGATTGTTCTTCTGTTGCTATTTCCTTGGACTACAGCAGGCTGCCCTTCACCGTCTAAAATAAACAAAGCTGAAGTCAAAACACTTCACTGAGATGTGGGTTTTCGGTATTTAATAGATTCATTCCTCCCCCCCACCAAGGAATTTACATCTGCTCAATGTCTAAGAATTCATTCAATATGGTTTTCAGGGAAATAAGTCATTGATTTTTGTGTTTTTAAGTCAGACTTGCTGTAATTAAATTTTATATTTACTGAAGAAATAATTGTTAGGACAGCAAGGAGGTGGACTATATGGACCCACAATCTTCTCCAGCATTGAGATTTTCTATGTTTCTAAATAACAGACAAAGTATTGGTATAATTTCCATAGATTAAAAAAAAAGTGGTCTGGTAATGGCTTAGTGGGTAAATGCATCATGTGTTATGTTACTGAACCATACATACCAGAAAAGTCCTAGGTTCAGTCCCTGGTACGTATGAAGTCAAGTGATGTCAGCTGAAATAATTGCGACGACAGCACAACTGGCATCAGTGTTCCCAAGCCAGGGAGGGAAGACTCAGCCAGGGATCCTTGTTCCCAATTGTTAATCAGCAACTCACGTTGAGAAGTATATGTGGATATCAGGTGAGAACATGATCGGGCTGGGCTGTGACAGCCCCTATGGTAAAGTAGCTTGCTGACACCAAGGCCTAGGCTTTCCCCCTCCCTGCCCACTTTTCGGCACATCTGGGCATCATGGGCAGAGGCAGCAAGCTGTTAGGTGGGGGCATGTACTCCAATTTCATTCACATATTTGTGCATCTCCACTCCATTTCCAAGGCCAGCCCTACTGGCAAAAAATGTGACCACCCATATAAGGTTGGCATATGTAAACAGTATGCACGTATAGGAAATACAGCCTCTACTATATTTTTTAGATTTGCATATAAGGGTTAATGCAAGGGTCACCTGTTTGGTCAAGGCTTCCAACGTTCAACGGTTGATGGAGGGGGTAGAAAATTGGCAGCCATGGCCTGTTCAAGCTCTCTGGGTACGCTGACTTGCACAGGCCCCATGAGTAATGTAGGATCCTGTAACAAAACACTGTCCCTTTTCTCTGGTAGCTCGGAGGTTGCTGGACTCCTCAGTCATCGGTAGCATCCCCAACCTCAGACACCTGCTGCATCAAAGCTCTGCTCTCTTTTCAGTGGGACTCATGTCGTTAGTAAGACAATGAGTATCCAGACTGGCAAGTCAGCTAAGGTTAACATGCATCTCCATGGAGGGCAGAAGTGCTGCACCCCAGTCAACCGGGAGAAGCGGGGGATCCAGAAAACCTAGTCCTCACTGTCTAAGCTCAATGCATTAAGAATGGACAATGGATGGGATACTGAAGAGCTGCTGGCACCCAGAGAACATTATATCAGCACGAGTCACCATCTTCAGTAGCAGAGGAGAAAATGTAACAACACTTTTAAAAAAAAAATAGAAGATTATCCCTGGGAAAGTATCGCCACCAAGATCTTTTGGAAAAGATACATATTTGATTTTAGAAATAAAGTCAACTTTGAAAATCACAGCATTAATGTTATGCTTTTTGCCTATTGAACACAGCTCTGAAAACAAAAGGAATATCGTTTAACCATTTCAAGGGAGGCCGGATAGCCTATGTTTGGAAACCCAGCTCTTCACTTCTACAAACTGAGCAATTTCAGACCAGGTAGAGCACACATTAGACCATCATAGAAGAAAATGGCTCAAATACAAACCCTACCATATCCGTATAGTAAGTTGGAGATAAATCTTATGCAATTGTGTTTGCCCCCAAAAGATTGCAATGTTATTCTGTTGCTCCAGCCACTTGCACTAAATGTTCCAGTGGGCGTTGGTTAGCACATATTATATAAACTGTAAAAGTCTAAGTCATAAACAAAATTAAACTGAACATGACATCGCATAGGAGAGAAAAATGGAGTGCAGCTTATCTAGCTTTCCATGTTATTTAGATCAATCTTCAGGACCTACACAGATTCTAGAGCAAAAGGAGCAAATGAAATAATTGGAAATCTTGATCTTCATTAAATGAGAATTCAACCAGAACACGCTATTACCGAACTGTTAAATGTCTAGGTCAAAATTTCCAATGATACTAATTTTTAAATCAGGGGCAAGTCCTAATCACTGGTACTATAAGGAAAACCTCTTAAAAAAAAAATGAAACATAATTACAACCCCCCAATGAGCTGACATGTACATTTTCCAAACAACTCAAGTAATGGAAGTTTATAAATTATTCAGAATTAATTACTAATTAATTTAAAATCAAGCTAAAATCGATCTACTAAATATAATCTAGACCTTAAGCATTTCTATTAGTTCTTGAATTAAATTAATACTAATAAATCAATAAAAACTAGAAATGACCGAGCAGGCTGTGTGTCAGGACTGTGGCATGTGGGAGTCTCTGAACAGTGAGACTGTCCTGGATTGCCATATCTGCAGTAAATGTCTCTGGCTCGAGTCACTGCAGCTCAGAGTCCTTGAGCTAGAGTGCGAGTTAGAGCCACTCCGACACATAGCTCAGCAGGGTAAGAGGAGCCCAAGGGAGGTAGAGAAAGAGGTCCCACAGACACTGGTCCTATCCAACGGTACAACGTACTTTCCACCTGTGAGGATAAGGGAGGACAGCCAGAATGCTAACCATGGCACCGTGGAGTAAGAGGCAGTCCAGGGTGAGGGGTGGAAGAGAGAGGTGTAGGAGGAGATGGATAGAAAGGTTGTGGTCATAGGGAATTCTATAAAATAAGATAGCATGCTCTGCAGTCGCGACCGAGTGTCCAGAAGGGTATGTTGCCCACCTGGTACAAGGGTAAAGGATGTCTCTGAGCAACTGGAGGGGAACTTGGAAAGGGAGGGCGAAGATCTAATTGTCGTGGTCCATGTTGGAACCAATGACATAGCAGGACTTCCTCCCTTTTGTTCCCTAAGAGAATATCACAAGTTAGGAACTAAATTAAAAAGCAGGATCTCACAGGTGATAATCTCAGGATTACTACATGAGCCTTGTGCTAATTGGCATAGAGATAAACAGATCAGGAAGGTAAATGTGTGGCTGAAAGACTGGGGTGGGAAGGAGGGGTTCCATTTCATGGGACACTGGCAGCAGTACTGGGAGAGGAAGGAGCTGTACCGTTGCGACAGGCTTCACCTGAATCGGAATGGGACCAGGGTTCTAGCGGAAAGGATAAATAGGACTTTAAACTAGTAAGACGGACGGGGGGGGAGGGGGGGGCGGAAGAGGGATCTGGGGAAGATAACATAAGTCTGAAGAAAAAAGAAATTTGAAAATTTGTGGACACCAAATGGGGGGGGGGTGGGGAGATGTAGTTAATACAAAGGAAGAATGCATCAAAATGAAAGAGGACATTAATAAACTTGCAGAATGGGCATGTAATTGGCAAATGAATTTCAATATTGTTAAGTGTGAGGTGGTGAATAAGGAGGCCACATGCTCCTTGGAAAATAAGTGTCTAAATGGGGTAGAGGAGCAGAAGGATCTGGAGGTTGGGGGGGTGGGGTGGTGTACAGATACACAAATCACTAAAAATAGCGACGCAGGTTAATAAGGCCAAAAAAAGGCAAATCAAGCACTAGGGTTCATTTCTACAGGGATAGGATTGAAAAACGAAGAAGTTACGTTAAGCTTGTATAGAATCTTGGTTAGACCACACTTGGAGTATTGTGTACAGTTCTGGTCTCCATATTATAGAAAGGATATAGAGGCATTGGAGAGGGTGCAAAGAAGATTCACAAGGATGATACCAGAACTGAGAGGATACCCTTATCATGAAAGGTTGAACAGGCTGGGGCTCTTTTCTCTCAAAAAGAGAAGGCTGAGGGGTGACCTGATAGGAGGTCTTTAAGATAATGATAGGGTAGACATAGAGAAAATGTTTCCACTTGTGGCGGAGACCAAAACAAGAGGTCATAAATATAAGATAGTCACTAATAAATCCAAAAGGGAATTCAGGAGAAACTTCATTACCCAAAGAGTGGTAAGAATGTGGAACTTGCTACCACAAGGCGTAGTCGAGGCAAATGCATTTAAGGGGAAGCTAGATAAGCACATGAGGGAGAAAGGAATAGAAAGATATCCTGATAGAGTTACATGAAGTCGGGAGGGAGGAGGCTCGTGTGGAGCATAAATGCAGACATAGACCAGTTGGGCTGAATGGCCTGTTTCTGTGTTGTAGTTTCGATGTACTTTTCAATATCATTTACTGCAGAAAAACACAACAAAGGATAAAAGAATCAATGTGAGATGCAGGGACAAATAGAGAAATTCAAGAAAAACTCAGCATACTCCCCAACGGTTTAAATATGAAGTACTTAACACCCAGTGTGTGCTGCAGTGTTAGATTTGAAACATGGCCTACTGATTACAAATATTCAACAAAGGAACCCTAGGCAACAGACCTTTGACTGAAATAGATGGAGAAGTTGTGCATTCTACTGACATCAGGCAGAAAGATCCTCATGGAGTAGGTCTCTTAGTCAGCGTGGAGTTCCACACAGTTAGTGTGTGTAGACACAGATCGGGAGCAGGCAATTTTTAAACCTCTCCCTGCTGGGTTTTGCTGTGCATTAGGATATATTTATTTTTCAAGTTAGGTAAAGTCTTTTGAAAGAGATGGGGGAAAAAAGAAAAACAATGTGTAAATATAAACAAATAAAAGTGTCTTTAATAAAGTGACTTTAATAATCCAATCCAGGTTTTGGCCATTTGGGGAAAAAAAAGGATTTCCTCCTCTTTCACAATTCTCCTCTCCCAAATGTGAAAACGTAACTAGGCTTGATAGGAAGCCATTTTTCTGAAATTAATCTCAAACAGCTACAAGCAGCTCCACTCAGAAGCAATTTATATCCACATAACAATTTTCTCCTTATTTTCTATTGAGTAATGATAAATAACCATTTGTCTTCATTACTGCAAGGGGTCTCTCAGCGATGCATGCTTGGCTCAGTTTTATTTGCTGATGGCATCACCCTCTACAAAGAGGTTAATTCCTCAACTAAAAGGCGACAATCAAAAGAATTGGATAGTGCCCAAAAAATACCTTCAGTGCTCAGACAATCAAATCAATAACTTGGCAAGAAAGACTTCTCCAAGGTCTCTTTCATTTACATTCTTGGCATTGTAATCACATTTAAGCCATGATGGGAGAAACAAGCAGAGAAGCTCATTGGTAAATCTGGACAATAGTGGAAATGGTCGAGAAAGCCTGGCCCTACTTTTCACCAACAATTTCAGTGTGCCCCCATTACAAAAAGGAAGAGTTATTAGTTAGCTATAATTTGAAATCCTAACCAATTTGGAACTCTGACAGCACATGTTAAAGTGTTAGTTACAGATTTAGTTTTACATTGCAGTTCCACAGCTCATGAATTCTGGTCACATTCAAAATCGTGCTACATAACTGATCACCAGCCAATGCAAGTACGTTTCAGAATTCTGATTGGCTGTTCAAGATGTTACATCTGTTTACGAGCCCCAATGGGAGAGCTAAGCAGCAAATTTCTCCTATGGTAACATGGTACATGTCAGTTGTACAAAAACGTTGGTAGACACAGTACATTGGTAAAGGACCGCAATTAAATAAATACTCCAAGCAACTGTGTTTCCCTGCCTTCCCTTGGAATCAATGTTTCTTAAAGTCAAAAATTGTGCTTGATTGCAGGAGAACAGTATACTCATACTATTTGTGCTCAGTGCTGAAGATATGGAATGCAGGATTCAATGGCTAGCACTGTGTCTTTTCTGGGCATGGTAACTTCCCAAACTTCACCCCATTTATATGAAGATTGGCTAGTTGAGGGTATAAAATTTAATTAACTTCTGCATGTAAGGTTTGAATTAAATTTTGGGCCTTAGGAATTTCTAGATATTAAGGAGACTCTCAAGTTTTTGCAAACCTTCTTCTCTGGAGTACCTTGAATGATTAAACACAAGGAAGACTAAAACTTAAGGTTAATGTGAGCAATGTTAAATAAGGTACAACTGCTAGTGAATAAATGTTAAGTGAAAAAAGCTCTACCGATACTCCACCAGAAGATTACACTTGCCATGCATCTTTCCCGACAGTATGCTGCAACTTGTAATTCACACATTTATCTATATTTTGACTTTGTATACTGTGATCAATAACTTTGGAATTGTTCAACTTAATTCTAACAGTGAGGTTAAATTTCCTTTTCATGGCCTGTGCTGTTTGTAGTTTACCAGCAACGTCCTTGGAGACATACGACCAACCAACAGCATCCATTTTATATGTAGGAAATATGTGGCAACCATTTTGTAATCATCCAACAGGAGTGCACAGTCCTGCTGATTCAGATGTTCACCATTTCCATTCTCGTATCTAATTTGAGTATTTTTCATGCAAGAAACCTTGCGCTGCAAAGCCCAAATACATGGTGCGTGTATTTATAATGTATAAATACTTCAACTCACCTTTATGTTGTTCATCTTCAGCATCCATTCGTTCAAAGACAACTGTAACCACTTGCCGCACGGTAGCTGCTGCTGTGTTATTGGTGATGTTGTCTTTGGTAAAGTGTAGCCGAAAGCAGAGTACAATTGCCTGAAAGAAATTGGAAAAAGAAGCTTTTGAGTGTACAGAGGAAAAGTTAATCTGATCTGTACCAAATATATAAAAATTATTACATTAAATAGTGACATTACTGGCAGACAATCAAAAGATTTGATATTCAAATTTCAACATAGGTGGCATTTAAGAATGCTCATTATTGCAGGAATTCTCAAAATACTATTTAAAATCAGGAATTTATAGAAGATAATTTTTGCTGATGGTGAATGACAGAAAATTTATTTGTAAAGTTTAAAAGGGCATTCTGTATCTGAAGACTGCTCGCGTGTTAACTTGTCTTATTTACAACAAACAAAAAATTGCGAACAAGTTTCTACTGGCTAATGTTTAGGTGAGTGGACTTACTAAGAGGCTTATGTATTGAAAGGATAAATGGAAACTAGATTAGGTTTAAAAAAAAACATTAAAAAGAACCAGCAAACCCAAAATACTTATGGACTGAGCAATTATAATTGACAGTTCAGAGCCACTGGATTAAAAAGGGAAGACCACAAATGCTAGAAATCTGAAAAATAAACAGAAAATGCAAGAAATGTACCGATGAGTCAGTATCTGAAAGAGAAAGATGCATCAAGTATGACCCTTCATCAGAACACCTAAAGTGTCATGGTAGCTTTCTTTTTTCAGACGATGACTGATTTCTTGTGTGTACTTCTTCAGCTTTCATTTTGGCAAGTTTACAGAAGTGGGCAGGCAGAGCTACATTTGCTATTAAAATTATTAATGAGCAGGTTTATTGGACAGCATAGACTGGGGAGGAAGAGAAGATGGAAATCAACTTCCAACAAATTTAATTGGTCCAATAGCAGATAGAGGACAATGAATAATGAAAAATTCCCAAACACTCCACAGAGAAAACATGTGTATAGAGAGGATTATGAAGATCGCTCAAAATGTAGTCAAAATTACTGCAGAAGGAATACATTATATGCAAACACACAGAATAAACAAAAGTGTTCATTTAATTAAAACGTAATGACAGTGTAAATTTAACACATTAGAAGCTTAAATCCATATATACCAATGATGTCAGTTTATTTAAAATCTAATGATATCTTTATCTCTGGCCTTTTTAGGGGTATATAATATATGCAGCCTTCAGCTCATTCAATTCGTAAAAAATGAGATTAGACACTAGCATTTCAGCTTTCAGATTTACGTTCAAATCTAGCTCCAAATAATGAGATGAAAGAGTGATCTGTCTGCTGGCTACAAGAGTCCTGTGTGCAGTGAACTTGTGGGCTTGGCCTACAGAACAAAAAGCTGTCCCTAACTTGCCATCCAGAGAGGCCAATGATTAGTGTGGGAAATGGAAAAAAGATGTCACACTGATGCAGGAGTTTGAAGCTGAGGAAGACTATTAGTGTGTAGAGTAGAAGAAGCTTTAGATTACACTATACCTGACCTGGGAGTGCTTGATGCTGACACCAGGTGCCTGAAATGGGAACAGTTCCATTCCCCAGCACCAACATCCCTCACCTTGATGACAACACAAATATTATTAATAAAAATTTAATGAAAGGAACTAATATTGCAAATGCGCCCCTATTCTAATTTAGTGACAAGCCAGTAACATTTTTCAAGCTACTGTTTTAGTCTGAACTTTCATTAACACACATTCCAGTGCCATAAGCTCCTTGTAAGCTTTCAAGGGATGAGAAAAGGAAATTATTTGTCAAGTATGGTTAAAACCCACAATGACTTTTGAAGTTACAACATCTTTTCCTACAAACTTGCAAGTAGTACCTACCATTTTCAAAAGAACCCATGTGAAGAGAACAGACGTATGAATATGGTTCTAAGTCCGGTGAAGAGATCAACCAATGGCATCATGTAATGGTGTACTAATGCAGGAGACTGGGCATGTCTGTGGTTCATCAGTGACTTCCTGATCTCTGCCATGCTGCTTGGTGTGATGATTAGCAGAAACATAGTACTTCCCCAGGGGAAAAGATTTGAGACATTCTTGTGCATCTGGCTGGACCATATCAAGCACCGTCGGGCCTCACTCTTCTCTGCCAAAGTCGCCCACTACTCCAGGATCACCTTGGAAAGCAAAGATAACCCCCAACTTCTTTTGTCTACCACCAATTGTCTCCTGAAACCCCTCTCCTTTGTCCCCTCCACCCTCAACTCCACTAATGAGCAAGAAGCTCAGTGACTGTTTAGTCACTAAGATTGAGACTACCCGTTCAGCTGCATCTGTTGCGTCTCCCCATCCCTTTGCTCAACATGACAAAGCTTCCCCCTGCCCTAGCCCTGAACCAATGTCTTTCTCTAGTTTCTCTCCTACCTCCCCTCATGCCCTCTGCCAGCTTATCTTGCCCATGAGACCCACCTCCTGCTCCCTTGACCACATTCTCACCAAACTGCTTATCGTCCAACTTCCCTTCCTGACCCCCCCCCATCCTACCTGACATTGCAGATGGTTGCCCCCACTTCAGGTACTTTCCCCTTCCTTTCAAAACTACTATCACCTTCCTCAACAAAAAAATCTATCCTTGACCCCTCTGTCATTGCAAACTACTGCCCCATCTCCAACCTCCCTTTCCTCTCCAAAGTTTTTGAATGTGTTGTCGCCTCCCAAATCCATCTTTCCTGCAACTCCATGTTTACCCCAACCAGGGCTTCACCCCTGCCACAGCACTGAAGCAACCCTAATCAAAGTCACAAATTACATCCTCTGTGATTGCGTCCATGATGCATTTTTGCTTCTCGACCTCTGCAGCCTTTGACACAGTGACCACACAATCCTCCTCCAACGCCTCTCCCCCGTTGACTAGCTGAGCGGGACTGTCCTCTCCTGGTTCCACTCTTACCTATCCAATTGTAGCCAGAGCATCTCCAGCAATGGCTTCTTTTCTTATCGCCACAACATTACCCCAAGATCTATCCTTGGCCCCCTCTAATTCCTCATTTACAAGCTGCACCATGGCATCATCATCCAAAGACATGGAGTCAGCTTCCACATGTATGCTGAAAACACCGAGTTCTACCATCTCCACCAGCTCTCTTAATTCTTCCATTGCCTCTGTCTCTTCGGACTGCCTGTCCAACATCCAGTCTTGGATGAGCCACAATTTCCTCCAGTTAAACATTAAGACTGAAGCCATCCTCTTCAGCTCCCGCCACAACTACCCTTGTTACCGATTCCAACCACCTCCCTAGCCACTGTTCCACTTTGAACGAGACTGTTCCCAACCTTGGTCTCCTATTCAACCCCATTCCTATCCCTTCTCTGGCTCGGTGTTCATTTTTGTCTGATTACACCTCTGTGAAGTCCCTTGTTCTACTCTAAAGGCATTATATAAATGCAAGCTGTTGTTATCGCTTGGCATTTTGTTACAGAATACTTACCCCCTCAGACAGGGAATGATGCAAGGTGTTGGGGAAGGGAGAGAAACATAAGTGATGAGTAAAATCATCAAAAAAAACCTAGTACAGCACCTATATTAAGGTGAATATTAAGTTCTCTCAAGTACAGTAGTCAATATCATTTAAAAATTTCAATCCCCTTTCTTTCCCCCACCTCTATCAGGATGGGGCAGAAAACAAAAAGGAAATCATTTTATAAAAAATAGTAAACTTTCTATTAGTTAATTTCTCTTCCTTTTTCTTTGGCAGAGTTCCAATGAGCTGCAGCTACTGCTATAATTTTCTTTTGCAAATATTAGGTTGAGAATGTGGATAGAAAAGGCTATAACAAAGACAAATGAGATTATGGAGTTTATATTTGGAAGCAATGAATATAAAAGCAAGGAAGTTATGTAGAATTTGTATAAAACATTAGTTAGGCCTCAGTTGGACTACTGCATGCAATTCTGGGCACCCCATTTTTGGAAGGATAGTAGAGTCAACCAAAAGGGACAGCAAAGATTCACTAGAATGTTAGTAGGAATCAGAGATTAGTTATAAAAAAAGGCTTTAAAAATTGATTTTTTTCCCCCCTCCACTGTCACAGAGAAGGTTAAGGGGGGTGGGGGGATGTAAGGGAGATTTTCAAAATTCTGAAGGATTTTAAGAGGGTAAATAGTGAAAGATTGTTTCCATTGTTTGGCAAGTTGGTCATACACTCAGGTTTAACATGACTAGAGAAATAAAGGGCAAAGTTAGAAAAAAAATATTTGTGCAGAGGGATTAGAACATGGAATGCTTGATCACACAATTGGCTTCAGGCCAATGGGATATGACTCTCGTGCAGTATCAAATCAGAATTAAAGATGGCTCAGTTCATGGGCACTGTATAAACTTACACAGTTGTTTGGGAGTGTGGATGTTCCCACCTGTGGTCTGAAACATTTAGTGACAATCGTTGTATGAAAATAAGTACGTTGGCTGAGACAGTTTAGCTTGGAGCTAGAGCAAGCTAAAAAGGCATCACCTAGCTGGAACCATTTCTGTAGCTACCAGTCTCAGATTCTTAATGCGCTCTTAATCCCTTGAGGCAATGTTCTGCATGAATACTCCATGAATCCCAAAAGTTATATCATGAAATACAGAATTTCCACTCTTCACATCTCCACCCTGCCTGCTACATTCCATGCGAACATTTCCATCTTCTCCAGCAAGACAGGAACCATTGTATCCCATAGTAATCTCAGTCTACACCTACTCCTATAACCACCAGTCCCATTTTCAACAAGGTCCTTATTCAGCTCCTTTTTAGAAGGAGTTTATCCTGTAAGACTCAACTGCTTTTGCTGGTAGCCTATTCTATATATCAAGGAAAAATTTTCTTCACTTCCATTCCCAAATCTGTTTATTACAATAATATATCCTGCAGTAGGGGGGTTGAGGTTCCTACCTTAAATGATTTGCAGAAATAAAAAAAATATACTGCCTGCACAATGTCAACAGTCAAAAAATGTTAAATACCATTTGCATTTACACACAAAGGATGCAAAAACCACCATCACCTAACCCAGTTACAAATTGTTCATGAAAACTAGTAATCCCGTGTACCTACTTGACAAATACAGAATGGAGACAATCATATTAAAACAAATTTCTCAGGGTACAAATTTCTTGCTAAGTTTGATTAACTTGCATTCAAGTTTTCTTTTAAGAAAATATATGAATATTAGTCTGATCTTTAGAAATAATAAAAGAGAAGAAAAATAGAAGTACGTCAAAGAACTCGCCTACAGACTATTGGGGGAAAAATACATCTTAACACATATGAAAGTGTCGCTGATTTTGTGGCTTCATGGACATTCACCATTTTGGGTATTCTTCCCTTCATAACTGCTCTGGTGACAATGCAAAGTAGCCCAATCCTGGGGGAAAGATCTCTTGGGTAGTTTTTCCTTATTTTATCCCAATCTTCATAGAGTGGGGTGAATCGATCACATTTGTTTTTGCTGTTCGTTTACATTGCTTATAAGATTGATCCTCATGATTAATTTAGAATACCAACTTCACAAATAAATATCATAGCTGCTATATGATGTCAAACCAAAGAAAAAGGTAGCTCTGATTCTACAGCAGTAATGGCGAATCCATAGCACTGTCTAAAATGGCACACAATTATAGTCGTACACAGGAGAGTCGCTTCATCAGGGAACTAGTTGATTGAAATTATTACTATCCAAAGACAGCACAAGGTAACGTGGAACCTTTGCTGTCACTGGACATGATCTGATTGTCAGCAAAACAGAGTCCCCAGGACCTTGAGAATGTTTGCTTGGGTGATCAAGCGACACACCTAGTAGCAGAAATTTGCTTTACCCAGCACGTGTCATACCTGATAGATGATCTGTCAAATCAGAGAACATCTAAAACCAAAAGTACACAACCTTAGCCCTTGCAAGTGTCAACTGTATCTCACCATGCTGAGTCAATAACTTCCCAGGTGAGGATCACATGTGGAGTTATTTTCAGTTATGAACTGATGGGCACTGTCCCAAGTTCCACATACTTCAGCCTACAGTCGAGGCAAACGTGGGATCACGAGATCTTTGTCGCCAATCTGTCACTTCATGACACGCAAACTTAAAAAAGGATCATTGTTCCACAGCAGTTTTGGCAAGTGGTCGATCTTAAATGGCAAGTTGACACCAAAAAGCAGCAATAGGACTTTTACACTAACATAATGAGGAAAGAAACACTACAAACTTCCTCTTTGAAGCCCCCACGGGTATGCCGATTTCATTTCTGGTAATCCAGGAGATAATGGGAAAACAAAGAAGCTATATTGCAGGACACAAAACATTTGCTGGCGAAAAGGCACAACCTTTCCTTTTGTAAATATCACTGTGGCTTGTCATTTTCTGGGTCGAGAACTTCTCAAGTGAGGATCACATATGGAATTACTTTCACTTGTAAACTGGTGAACGTTTTCCAACTTCCACCTGCTTTTGCCTCCAGTTAAGGCAAATTCTTCTTCCTTCCTCTTCAAAAAAAAACCGCCCCAGTTTCAACACACTGGGTCTCACATACCAATATGGATATTGAAAAATTTGGCTCCCAAATTCAAGTTTTATCTCTAAATAAAATGCAGTATCTTAATAATTAAACCGTCATATAGTTGATCTTTGGAAATTAAGAGTTTCTTCGGTCAAACCTCTCAAGGAGAACTCAAATGAGTTGAATTGCAAAGGTTATAATCAAACATGATAACAAGGACAACTTACATTTATATAGCACCTTTAACATAGTGAAACGTCCTTAGACGCTTCACAGGAGCGTTATCAAACAAAATTTGACACCGAGCCACATAAGATGATATTAGGACAGGTGACTAAAAGCTTGGTCAAAGAGATAGGTTTTAAGGATCGACTTAAAGGAGGAGAGAGGCGGAGAGGTTTAGGGAGGGAATTCCAAAGCTTAGGGCCTAGACAGCTGAAGAATGATGGAGTGATTAAAATCAGGGATGCGCAAGAGGCAGAAGAATATGCTATGACTAAAGATATCAATGCACTGCACTTTAATATCAAACAATATCAAAGATTTTAGTTCCGGTGTATTTAGGTCTGATCACTTGATAATATTAAAAATGATTAAGCACTCTTCGGAGTGCTGCTGAAGTGTGTGTGATACTTTCTTTATAAGCCTTACCTTAGCAAGGGAATCATCGTGCACCACAGTGTTAGTCGTCAAAAGGACAAGGACCGTTTGAAGCAGCTTGAGTTCCTCCAGTCCGTTTTCCATCAACTGCCACAGCATGTTAATGATATTCCCAGCAGCACCCTGTCAAAACGTATACCAACCAGTGAGTAGCCGAATACAACTTTTCAGCAAAAGAATACGGTCAGAGATAAAATGGCTGTAAAAGGGTTCAAAATTGTATTAGAGAAGCTTTATAGCACCTTCTGTTTTGTACTTTTCACCTTTTCCATATTGTTCATAAAATGTGGAATATATAACTTACAAGAAATTATGACAATGTATAAAAAGAACAGTCTGCAAAATTTAGAATGTTAAAACTGGACCTCTATACTGGCAGAAATCTGTAATAGTGGATACAGCAGATAGACTGGTCAGTGAAATATTACAACACTGTTCAGGGATAAAAATTAAGAAATAAATGCTCCCCTTACTTAGATTATATAATTCGATGGCTGTGCTGCTTCTGGTATACCGTATGAGCTAACCTGCAGATCCATTCACAGACACACTTGAACCCACTGTCAGCCAGGGATGACATACGACCATCTGCTGGTGATTCCACCCACAAGCTGGGTTGGTTCAGGCTAGATTCTGCCCAAAGGGTTTGGGAACACATTTTGAGTGCACTAATGTATCTTCTGCAGTGTTGCAAGTAGGCTGAGGAAAAAGTTGAACTGTGTGTCTGGAAGGTTCAAGTATGGGGATGGCAAGTCTGGCCGGGGGGGGGGGGGGGGGGTCAGAGCTGAGGCTTGGAGTGAGGGGCTTGAGGTTTATGGTGGGTAGGTAGTGGGGCTTGGGGTTGGGGAGAAATTTTGTTTACAAAAGAAAGAAAAATAAGCCTGGGAGTGCAGCACATGGAGAGTATCTTCAGGTGCAGGCTTCTGAAATAAAGTCAAAGGCTTGCAGAAGCACAGATTATTACAGAACAGAAAGAGGCAATGCAGCCCAACATGACTGTGCTGGCTCTCTGAAAAAGGTACCCATTTAGTCTCATTCCCATGCCCTTTCCCCATGTCCTTTTAAAATTATCTTTTTCAAATATTTTTCAAAAGCTTTCCTTTCAGTCTGAGTCTGGATGGTGAGTGTCATGGTAGTTGTAACCTGAAGACTCTTTCTTTGCTCTGATTAGAATTTTTTTGTGGAATGTGTTTTGGAAGAAAGGATTTGATTACTCGATTGGCGAGTAACAAAAATTAGAAAAACAGAACTAAGAATCCAAAATCAGCAACATAAGAGGAAAAAAAGAGATTTAACTAACGATAGAGGAATACTGACGGATAGACATATATGTAAGAAATATTATAAAGACGAATTAGTCGCCCTCCCACCATTTAGTAATGTTATTCGCCTACCCTCAAAGTGTACACAGACGCCTATTATGTAACTGATGAGATTGAGGTTTGAAATGATGGCTGCTTCATTCCAATCCTCAGTATCCTCATCAGCTACATTACCTGGAGGCCAGGGATGCAAACATTTATCAAATGTCTACCTTGGTTGTGTTGCACAGAGGTAAACAGTTGACATTTTGGGGGGGGGGGGGGGGGACAGTAGAGTTTTTGTGAATGGATGAACTAAGATGAGCCTTCCTCATCCACAATTATCTTGTGATCTTGTAATGTTTGGTTGGAGATAAGTATGAGTGCAGTTGAGCACATGAAATTCTGAGGGATTCAGATAACATGCTCAAGTGGTGTGTATATACACATGCAGACACACACACACACACACACACACACACGTTTAGATCGATAGTGTTCCATCAGCAGCATCCTATTCCTGCATTTTGAGGGTGACAGACTATCAGATGTGTTCAAAAAACATGTTTGGGAGGGAGTGGGGGGGGGAGGAGAGGGAGACCAGAACTAGGGGCCATAAATATAAGATAGTCACTAATAAATCCAATAGGGAATTCAGAAGAAACTTGTTTATCCATGGAGTGGTAAGAATGCGGAACTCGCTACCACAAGGAGTAGTTGAGACGAATAGCATAGATGCATTTAAGGGGAAGCTAGATAAACACCTGAGGGAGAAAGGAATAGAAGGATATGCTCATAAGGTATGAAGTAGGGAAGGAGGAGGCTCATTTGAAGCATAAACACCAGTATGGACCTGTTGGGCCAAATGTTCTGTTTCTGTGCTGTAAATTATATGTAATGCTGTGGCCAGGAGAATGGTGGCAACACACTCCAAGCATTTTATAGTGAGTTGTGCCGCTCACCATGGTGCTCAGAAGGAAATCTGAAGGGTCCAGCTGTCTGAAGGATCAAGCTCATGCTTTCAGTTATCTAATTGCTATCTAGTGACTATCTTCCTTGTTTGGGGGGGTCGGGGGGGGGGGGGGGGGTGCAGGGGGTGGGAGGCAGTGCGGTGAAGGGCAAGATGGGATGTCTGAAATCACTCCTCTAAGGCAGGGTTGTTAATCCAAAAACGGAGTCAGGCTGGTTCACAGTACTCATTAGCCAGCCTGGCTTAATTTATGTGATCTGCAAGGGTAGAAGCCTTGGTCCGAACTAACTTGCACCCCTCTCTTTAATCCACGGTCCCCTCTCATACCCTTCGCTCTATAAGTGTGGGCAGTCCGTATCACTTGACTGGAAACAGCTTATGTGAAAGACTGAACAGGTTTCCACTTGTGGGGTACCCAAAACTAGGGGCTATAAATATAAGATAGTCATGAATAAATCCAATAAGGAATTCAGGAGAAACTTCTTCACTCAAGAGTGGAACTCACTATCGCATGGGAGTAGTTGAGGTGAATAGCATAGATGCATTTAAGGGGATACTAAATAAGTACAGGAGGAAGAAAAGAATTGAAGGATATGATGATAGGACGAGATGAAGTACGGTGGGAGGAGACTAGTGTGGAGCACAAACACCGACACCCACCAATGATGGGTTTCCGCTAGTCAGACACCCAAGCTGACCCAAAGAAATTTCAGCACTTCTTATTTTTAAATGCCATATAAACAAGTTGCCAAAGAGTTACCATAAAATGACTCTAGCCACCAAATGCAACAATAAACCAACAACCTCCATTTAAACATCAAATTATTTCTACAGTTGATTTTCTGCATACCTCAGAAACCACTTCATGAGACATGAGCCTCTGAATTGCTGACAAGCATAATTGGGTAATCTTGGGTTCCTTGGTTCCACATCCCATGAGTAGTGGCTGGATAACTTCAGAGCTGTTTTCTTTCAAGGCTGATAACAGAATCATTCAAAAAGAACGTCACTCAAAGAAGTTTGTAGTTATGAAGTTTATGAACATTAATTTAGAGTTGGATTGACTGTCCAGACTGTATTATAAATCCTAACTACATCAGTTACATTCGTTACAACTGAGTCAACAATTGCACTTCAACAGAAACACCTGTAATAAGCAGTAGCTCACTTTATTTACAACTTCTCAAATTCCATTTTAAATCTATACTGTGATGATGTGCTTATAGAAACTGTTCACGGGCTAAGATTCTAGCTGGTTTGTCCGAACACACCGGACTCTCCAGTGCCTCATTTATATATCAGAAGAACTAGTTCCATACCATTGCCTGCTTGCTTTCATAGAATCATTACAGCACAGAAGGAGGCCATTCGGCCCATCGAGCCTGTGCCGGCAATTTGTAACAGCAATCCAGTTAGTCCCATTCCCCGGCTCTTCCCCCCTGGAGCGCTGCAAATTTTTTCACTTCAAATACATTTATCCAATTTCTTTTGGAAAGCCACGACTCAATCTGCTTCCACCACCTTTTTCAGGCATTGCATTCCAGATCATAACTACTCGCTGTGTAAAAGTTTTTCCTCACGTCGCCTTTGGTTCTTTTGCCAATCACCTTAAATCTGTGTCTTCTGGTTCTCGACCCTTCCGCCATTGGGAACAGTTTCTCTTTAGTTACTTTATCTAAACGAGTCATGATTTTGATCACTTCTATCAAATCTCCTCTCAACCTACTCTGCTCTAAGAAGAACAACCCCTGATTCTCCAGGTAACTGAAGTCCCTCATCCCTGGAACCATTCTAGTAAATCTTTTCTGCACTCTCTCCAAGGCCTTCACATCCTTCCTAAATTGCAGTGCCCAGAATTGGACACAATACTCCAGTTGTGGCAGAACCAGTGTTTTATAAAGTTCAACATAACTTCCTTGCTTTTGTACTCTTATGCCTCCATTTATAAAGCCCAGGATCCAGTATGTTTTTTTAACTGCGTTCTCAACCTATCCTGCCACCTTCAAAGATTTGTGCACATATACCTCCAGGTCTCTCTCTTTCTGCACCCCATTTAGAATTGTACCTTTTAGTTTATATTGCCTCTCCTCATTCTTCCTGCCAAAATATATCACTTCACACTTCTCTGCATTAAATTTAATCTGCCATGTTTCCACCCATTCCACCAGCCTATCAATGGCCTCTTGAAGTCTATTACTATCCTCCTCACTGTTTATTACACTTCCAAGTTTTGTGTCATCTGCAAATTTTGAAATTGTGCCCTGTACACTCAAGTCCAAGTCATTAATATATATATAAAAAAACAGCAGTCCTAGTACCGACCCCTGGGGAACTCTACTGTATACCTTCCTTCAGTCCGCAAAACAACCATTCACCACGACTCTGTTTCCTATCACTTAGCCAATTTCATATCCATGCTGCCACTGCCACTTTTATTCCATGGGCTTCAATTTTGCTGACAAGCCTATTATGTGGCACTTTATCAAACACCTTTTGAAAGTCCATATACACAATATCAACCTTCTCTGGTACCTCATCAAAAAACTCAATCAAGTTGGTTAAACATGATTTGCCTTTAACAAATCCATGCTGGCTTTCCTTTATTAATCCACAATTGTCCAAGTGACTGTTAATTTTGTCCCAGATTATCGTTTCTAAGAGCTTCCCCACCACCAACGTTAAACTGACTGGCCTATAGTTGCTGGGTTTATCCTTACACCCTTTTTTGAACAAGGGTGTAACATTTGCAATTCTCCAGTCCTCTGGCACCACCGCAATATCTAAGAAGGATTGGAAGATTATGGCCAGCACCTCCGCAATTTCCATCCTCAGCAACCTAGGATGCATCCCATCCAGACCAGCTGACTTATCTACTTTAAGCATATCCAGCCTTTGTAGTACCTCCTCTATCAATTTTCACCCCATCTAGTATCTCAACTACCTCCCCTTTCACTGTGACTTTGGCAGCATCTTCTTCCTTGGTAAATCTAGATGCAAAGTACTCATTTAGTACCTCGGCCACGCCCTCTGCCACCACACGTAGATCTTCTTTTTGGTCCCTAATCGGCCCCAACCCTCCTCTTAATACCCATTTACTATTCATATGCCTATAGAAGACTTTTGGATTCCCTTTTATCTTGGCTGCCAGTCTATTCTCATACTCTCTCTTTGTCCCTCTTATTTCCCTTTTCACTTCTCCTCTGTACTTTCTATATTCAGCCTGGTTCTCACTTGTATTATCAACCTGAAATCTGTCATACGCCCCCTTTCCCTGCTTCATCTTACTCTATATTTTTCATCATCCAGGGAGCTCTGGCTTAGGTTGCCCTACCTTTCCCCCTCGTGGGAATGTACCTAGACTGTACTCGAGCCATCTCCTCTTTAAAGGGTGCCCATTATTCGATTACAGTTTTGCCTGCCAATCTTTGATTCCAATTTACCCAGGCCAGATCTGTTCTCAACCCACTGAAATTGGCCCTCCTCCAATTAAGTATTTTTACTCTAGACTGTTCACTGTCCTTTTCCATAACTAATCTAAACCTTATGATACTATTATCGCTGTTCCTTAAATTTTCCCCCACTGACTCTTGCTCCACTTGGCCCATTTCATTTCCCAGAACTAGATCCAGCAATGCCTCATTCCTCGTTGGGCCAGAAAAGTACTGATCTAGAAAGTTCTCCTGAACGTACTTTAGAAATTCCTCCCTCTCTTTGCCCTTTACACTATTACTTACCCCAGTCGATATTAGGAAGGTTGAAGTCCCCCATTATCACTGCTCAAAAGTTCTTGCTCCTCTATATGCTTCCCACTAATTGGTGGCCTATAGAATAGACCCAGTAGTGTAATGGCGCCTCTATTGTTTCTTAACTCTAACCAAATCGATTCTGTCCTTGACCCCAAGAGGACATCCACTCTCTCCAGCACTTCAATATTCTCATTAATCAATACTGCCACCCGCCCCCTCCTTTTTTTCCTCCCCTATCTTTCCTGACCACCTTGTATCCAGAAATATTTAGTACCCAATCCTGCCCTTTTTTGAACTAGGTCTCCGTTATCGCCACCACATCATATTCCCATGTGGCTATTTGCGCCTGCAGCTCACCGACCTTATTTACCACGCTTCATAGGTTTAGAGTGCATGTGTGTAAACGCATCTTAAACCTTGTCTTATTCTAATCCTATAATCACTAGCTCGTGGCACTGGGAATAATCCAGAGATTATCAACGTTGAGGTCCTGCTTTTTAACTTCCTCCCTAGCTTTTGAAACTCTGATCGCAGGACCTCATGTCTTTTTTTTCCCCAGTGTCGTCGGTACCCACGTGGACCACGATTGCTGGTTGTTCCCCTTCCCCCCGCAGAATGCCCTGCACCCTCTCCATGATGTCCTTTACCCTGGCACCAGGGAGGCAACATATCACTCGGGACTCACGTCGGCGGTCACAGAAACGTCTGTCTGTCCCCGACTATCGAATCGACTATGACTACTGCATTTCTACACTTCACTGTGCCCCCTGTGCAGTCCTTTGCTTCATGGTGCCATGCTCAGGACTGCACTCCTTCGAGGTGTCGTCACCCTCACTGGACTGGTTTGAGTGTAATTCCTCTTCCTACCCTTTTGGATGGTCACCCACTTGCTATCCTGAACTCTGTGACCGCGGGGTGACCACCTCCTGGAACATACGATCCAGGAAACATTCAATCTCCCTTCTGCTCTGCAGTGAGTCCAGCTGCCCCTCAAGCTCAATCACTGCTGTCTAGGGCTACAAACTTTTAGCAAAAATGCTTTTGTAAAGGCCAAGTTTCTTACCTGCCAAAATATCCGTGCTTCGAACTGCTATAGTTTTAATCTTCACAATTCCTGATTCAGCAGCCTAGTAAAATCAGACAAGACAGAAATATTAAAATAGGTAGCTATTAGTAAAACCATTTCAGATGATCCATGTATTTTGTGTTGCAATATTCATGCAACGAGTTTCAAACACTATCACAACTATCAGAGGAGTTTATTGGAAATTAATGGCTCTGAAATTCCTGAGGCTGGGAAGGGTAATGTTAGTGGGGTGGGGGGGTGGGGGGGGTGGGGGGGAAGCAAAATCTGGATCCTCCAAGGTTCTACCCCCACTTTGAGTCCCATCGCAAATCCCAGTAGTTTTAGGGACTGGCCTATTACGAGTCCAACAAAAATGGGCAGGCATATAACAACAATGTAAATTAAGAAAATACATCATTCGAAATCAATTGAAGTGCAACGAACAGAAAGAGGGGTTCATCTTTCCCTTTCATCCCAGAGCCCTGTGGACAGTGAATGCCGTGGCAAGGTGCTGCAAAGAAATCCCATTCCTGACGGTCAGGGACGTCAGCACTGGGCAGATGGATGCTTTGTTCTGCCCAGATACTCCACCTCCCTCCCTCCAAGGCCTCTTCAGCTGATGCATATAGACCCTGCAATTCCTGAACAGAATCGCTGCCTCAATACAGAAACGTGTTTAAACTCTGTCATTTGGATGAGATGTTAAACCGATGCCCAGTGTGCCCTCTTGGGTGCATGCAAAAGATCCCATAGCAATATTTCATAGGAACATAGGACCAGGAGTAGGCCATTCAGACCCTCGTGCCTGCTCCGCCATTTGATAAGATCATGGCTGATCTGTGATCCAACTTCATATCCCTTAATACCTTTGGTTGCCAAAAATCTATCTATTTCAGATCTAAATTTAGCAATTGAGCTAGTATCAATTGCCGTTTGCAGAAGAGAGTTCCAAACTTCTACCACCCTTTGTGTGTAGAAATGTTTTCTAATCTCGCTCCTGAAAGTTCTGGCTCTAATTTTTAGACTGTGCCCCCTACTTCTAGAATCACCAACCAGCGGAAATAGTTTCTCTCTATCCACCCTATCTGTTCCCCTTAATATCTTGTAAACTTCGATGAGATCACTCCTTAACCTTCTAAACTTTAGAGAATACAACCCCAATTTGTGCAATCTCTTCTCGTAACTTAACACTTGAAGTCCAGGTATCATTCTAGTAAACCTACGCTGCACTCCCTCCAAGGTCAATATGTCCTTCCGAAGGTGCGGTGTCCAGAACTGCTCACAGTACTCCAGGTGCGGTCTAACCAGGGTTTTGTATAGCTGCAGTATAACTTCTGCCCCCTTGTATTCTAGTCCTCCAGATATAAAGGCCAGCATTCCATTAGCCTTCTTGATTATTTTCTGCACCTGTTCATGACACTTCAATCATCTATGTACCTGTACCCCTAAGTCCCTTTGGACATCCGCTGTTTTTAACTTATTACCATTTAGAAAGTACCCTGTTCTATCCTTTTTTGATCCAAAGTGGATGACCTCACATTTGCCTACATTGAATTCCATTTGCCACAGTTTTGCTCATTCATCTAATCTATCAATATCCCTTTGTAATTTTAAGTTTTCATCTACACTGCTTACAATGCCACCAATCTTTGTGTCATCGGCAAACTTAGATCTGAGACTTTCTATGCCTTCATCTAAGTCGTTAATAAATATTGTGAATAATTGAGGCCCCAAGACAGATCCCTGTGGGACTCCACTAGTCACATCCTGCCAATGTGAGTACCTACCCATTATCCCTACCCTCTGCCGCTTTTCGCTCAGCCAACTTCCTAACCAAGTCCGCACTTTTCCCTCGATTCCATGGGCTTCTACATTAGCTAACAGTCTCTTACGTGGGACCTTATCAAATGCCTTCTGGAAGTCCATATAAATAACATCCATTGACATTCCCCCGTCCAATACTTTAGTCACCTCTTCAAAAGATTCAATCAGGTTTGTCATTTCGAAGCGCAGGGGAGATCTCCTTGGCCAATATTTATCCCTCAACCATCACCACTAAAAACAGATTATCTAGTCATTATCTCATTGCTGTTTGTGGGACCTTGCTGTGTGCAAATTGATTGCCACCTTTCCTACATTACAACAGTGACTACATTTCCAAAAAGTACTTCATTGGCTGTAAAACGCTTTGGGACGTCCTGAGGTCGTGAAAGGCGCAATATAAATGCAAGTTCCTTCTTTCTTTTTAAACATGCTGGATAAAGTGCAAAACTCAACTGCAGAAGCATAGTGAGTGCAATTCAATTTAGAAACTTAATCTCAAATAGAAAAACAAAGAAATTTAGCTCATTCTGTGATGTTTCACTTGTCGACTGGTATCACAAAAATTGCTGGACTTCATAGTTACATAAATCAACCAATCACAAGAGAGCCTGATGATCATCTGTGTAAACCAATGCTGTGACTGATCAGGCTGTACAAACGCTGTAACAAGGCACGTGGACTTCCCAGATATGATATGCAAGCATATGATGTGAGCTGAAAATAATATAGCACATTATTGGAATGGAACCACATGGGCTAACAAAGACCATGCAATATTTATCACATAAGTTTTGAAATCAAAAGCCACAATTAAAAAGAATGTATTTAATGTACAGTATAAATAAAATCCTATGGTGTTCAAGCCCCAAGAAGCCAACTGATATGAAGTACAACTCCTCCCAAAGAACTGTGGAGAAGGGGTGGGATGGATCTATGTAAAATGCAGGTTCAAGCACTGATCCCAGAATGAATCTGCTGAGACAAGGGCAATATCTAACTTAAATTCATTTCCACTGATTGCAATGCAGGCCACGACTTTGGACTAGTCTTGGATCCGATGGAGTCACATGAGCCCAGGAAAAGGTGCTACTGGTTGAGCATCTTCTTTTCAAACAAAGCATTTGGTCTCTATCCCTTGATAGAAATTTCAGACAGGAACCTGTGGCCTTCCAACTCCACACAATACAGGAATAGCCAGAGGCAATCATTTTCAGTTCTTTTCAATCACAGGAAGAAATGCAGCACAAGGTCAAATAAGATACTTTAAAGCCTCATGGCAGAAGAAGCCACTTCAAATGTACAACATGCCTTTTCTTCTTTAAAAGGCAAATGTCCACTTCAACAAACCTAGCTCAGCACAGATTTTTAAAAATACTCAACATTTCTGCCCAGTATTCAGGGGGTAAATTTTAACTTTAATTTTGATGTAAGGAGGTCTTTCAATTTTTTTCAGTAGGTTTCCCGCCCGACAGCCAGCCAGATCGTCGTTTTGGGGGGGTCGAAGATAGTCGTTTGGAGGGGTCCAGGTGAAACAGCAATTTACTTGTACTTCTTTCAATTTAGGATACTGTATTCATTGCTCACAGTGCGGTCTCCTCTACATCAGGGGGACCAAACGCAGATCGGGTGATTGCTCTGCTGAACACCTCTGCTCAGTCCGCAAGCGTGATCCTGACCTGCCGATCGTTTGCCATTTTAATTCCCCGTCCCACTCTCGCTCTGACCTCACTGTCTGCTGCCTCTTACACTGTTCCAATCAAGCTCAACGGAAGCTCGAGGAACAGCACCTCATCTATTGATTAGGCACTTTACAACCTTCTGGACTCAATGATTTCAATAACTTCAGATCATAACCACTGCTCCCATTTTTTCGGACAGCAAGTGCTGGTAATGGTTCCGATGTTGCCATTTACAGCTCCTCTAGACCCATCTTTTGATTCTTTACATGTCCCATTACCACCCTCCGTGCCTTGCACCATCATCCCATTTGTCATTTAATCACTCCTGCCCTTCACCCCATCACAGACCTTCCCTTTTGTTCTTTCTTCCCCTCCCCCTTTCCTCCCCCCTCTTTCCTTGGCTCTGTACTTGCTTAAAAAAGTTTTATCTTCAACTTCTTCCCGTTGTGACGAAGGGTCATCGACTTGAAACACTCTTTCACCACTGGCGTTGCCCGACTTGCTGAATATTTCCAGCATTTTCTGTTTTTATTTCAGATTTCCAGCATCCGCAATATTTTGCTTTTGACACTCCTTAATGTGTTCATCATTACTAACGTGTGCACTACACCCTTCTTCCTTGTTCCATAGTAAGGAAATTAGCACTGCACTTGCCCTAATGTCATAGAAGGAAAGAAAGATTAAATGTTATACATTGTATGGCAGAAGGTTTAGGGCTAATAATTACTCAGTGTCACAATTCTTGAAGGTAATTTTCAAGGAAGGATTTCTTTTTAATATCACTTTCTCTTCGACTGTAATTACTTCTAGATGAACAATTAGATCCATCTCCCAGCAAATTTTATTCCTGTGAACAATGACAAGCCCAGTTCATTATATTCCAGATGTATAGTTATCTGGCCATTGGCATTACTGAATCACACAAACTCCTTATTAAGACAGCTACTCTAGGCGGCACGACAACTAGGTTTGATCAATTTTATGCAATGTTATTGATTTAACTTCCTCGACAAAAGCTAGGCACTTATGCAGATTCACCAGTTACACAATTTATTGAAATTGTATATTGAAAGTTATGTGGAAATGCATACATTATTCTTGTTGGAAAGACTGGATCCTCAGAGTTACTTCAAATATCTGGCACTATAAAGCAAAGGGGTAACTATGAATTCTAAGGATTTCAAGAGTTTTTAAATCATTGTCAGTTGCAATGGTCTGCTTTTCCCACCCTGATTAATAAAGTCTTTTTTTAAAAAAAAATCAATTTCTAGGACACTTAAAAAAAAAAATTACCTCACTCATATCTATAATGGGATGGATTCATTTCCCACTCTGCCATTTCATAAAAAGTTAAATTACTCCACCACAGTGATTAAAACAACTTGAGACTAAAACTGGTTCACTAATGTCCTTTAGGGAAGGAAACCTGCCACATTACTCAGTCTGGCCTATATTTAACTCCAGTCCCATATCAATGTGGTTGACTCTTAATAGCTCTCTCAAGTGGCCTAGCAAGCCTCCCAGTACAAGGCAATAAATGCTGGCCTTACCAACAACGCCCAAGAATGGGGAAAAAAAGAGATGTGGCAATGCAGAGGGGTTTAGAAAGAGAATTCTGGAATGTACGACCAATACTGAAGGCTTTGCCACCAATGGTGAAGTGGAATGGGTGGTGGGGAAGGGCATACACAGTAAGGAGTCGGAAGAGCAAGTTGGGACGTAGGGCTGGAGGAGCTTGTACAGACAGGGTGAGTTGAGGCTGCAGAGAAATTAGTAAATGAGGACAAGGATTTTGAAGTTGCATGTGAGAATCAGAATGCTAAAAACTGTTTCTTAAAATGAATCTACCTTTTCTTTTTACATTGGAGTTGGTTTCCCTTATAGAACTTGGAGCGAGACAGTCCAGAGATAAACTTTTGTATTTCTAGTGTGTGAACATCAAAATGACCAAACAGCTAATAAACTGCAATTACAATCTATTACAGTTGGCTATTTATAAAATACATCCTTATTAGTTTGTTTAGAAAAACACTGTCTTATTGACATGTGTAGCATTTCATATCCACTTACATTTTTATTTATGAATTGCTGTCATGCGAACATTTAGACATCAGGTGAGGACAGGATGCACTGAACCATGACCCCCCTCCCCAAAGCTGACAATAATCAAATAACCCCAAATAACATTCACTGCCTGGGCTTAAAAATGAAGGACATCTAGGCTTGGTACCGGGGAATGATGGTACCTATGGATCCCTAGGTGAGTGTTGGTAGGGCAGTCAGCCATTGAGGAGAGTTAAGCCCCATCAATGCTTTCAGGAAATGAGGTCAGAAGAGGGAGAAATGTTTTTTTTGGAAGTTAGTCGAAATGGCTTTCCATTAACTCTAAACATGGAAGAGTAAATTGGGTCTGAAGGCCCAAACTGATTCCAAAAAGGAGAGAAGCGAGAGGCTCTTCTCCGGGAAGTTTTAATCTGCTTCATTCCAGTATCAGGCCAGGTCCTGCCACCAGATTCATTGGGCTGCATTGACTTTAAAACAACTCTGCACCGACGACGATGCAGTTGGAGTGCAAATGCACCCTTAAAGAGCTTTCAGTTTCTCCTTAAGCTTAAAAGCCAGTTCTTTGAAATTATTAACGAGCAATGCACTTCGCTACTGAGAAACAGATGGAGGTGAAGCTGGGTAAAGCTACAACACAGGACTACATTCTTACTAAACAGCAGAAGCAACATGCTATAGACAGAGCTAAGCGACTCCACAACCAATAGATCAGATCAAAGCTCTGCAGTCCTGCCACGTCCAGTCGTGAATGGTGGTGGACAATTAAACAACTAACGGGAGGAGGAGGCTCTGCAAACATCTCCATCCTCAATGATGGTGGAGTCCAGCACGTGAGTGCAAAAGACAAGTCTGAAGCGTTTACAACCATCTTCAGCCAGAAGTGCCGAGTGGACGACCCATCTCTGCCTCCTCCCGATATCCCCACCATCACAGAAGCCAGTCTTCAGCCAATTCGATTCACTCCAGGTGATATTAAGAAACGGCTGAGTGCACTGGATACAGCAAAGGCTATGGGCCCCGACAACATCCCGGCTGTAGTGCTGAAGACTTGTGCTCCAGAACTAGCTGCGCCTCTAGCCAAGCTGTTCCAGTACAGCTACAACACTGGCATCTATCAGACAATGTGGAAAACTGCCCAGGTATGTCCTGTCCACAAAAAGCAGGACAAATCCAATCCGGCCAATTACCACCCCATCAGTCTACTCTCAATCATCAGCAAAATGATGGAAGGTGTCGTCGACAGTGCTATCAAGCGGCACTTACTCACCAATAACCTGCTCATCGATGTTCAGTTTGGGTTCCGCCAGGACCACTCAGCTCCAGACCTCATTACAGCCTTGGTCCAAACATGGACAAAAGAGCTGAATTCCAGAGGTGAGGTGAGAGTGACTGAGGGGTTAGAATAAGGGGCTGCTCTTTCAAAACTGAGATGAGGAGAAACTTCTTCACTCAGAGGGTGGTAGGTCTGTGGAATTTGCTGCCCCAGGAAGCTGTGGAAGCTACATCATTAGATAAATTTAAAACAGAAATAGACAGTTTCCTAGAAGTAAAGGGAATTAGGGGTTATGGGGAGCGGGCAGGAAATTGGACATGAAGCTGAGTTCGGATCGGTCAATGCCCTGTGGGTGGCGGAGAGGGCCCAGGGGCTATGTGGCCGGGTCCTGCTCCGACTTCTTGTGTTCTTTAGATTTGTGGTTGGGATCAGATCAGCCATGATCTTATTGAATGGCGGAGCAGGCTCGAGGGGCCGATTGGCCTACTCCTGCTCCAATTTCTTATGTTCTTATGTTCTTATGACTGCCCTTGACATCAAGGCAGTATTTGACCGAGTGTGGCACCAAGGAGCCCTAGTAAAATTGAAGTCAATGGGAATCAGGGGGAAAACTCTCCAGTGGCTGGAGTCATACCTAGCACAAAGGAAGATGGTAGTGGTTGTTGGAGGCCAATCATGTCAGCCCCAGGACATTGCTGCAGGAGTTCCTCAGGGCAGTGTCCTTGGCCCAACCATCTTCAGCTGCTTCATCAATGACCTTCCCTCCATCATGAGGTCAGAAATGGGGATGTTTGCTGATGATTGCACAGTGTTCAGTTTCATTCGCAACCCCTCAAATAATGAAGTAGTCCAAGCCCGCATGCAGCAAGACCTGGACAACATCCAAGCTTGGGCTGATAAGTGGCAAGTAACATTCACGCCAGACAAGTGCCAGGCAATGACCATCTCCAACAAGAGAGAGTCTAACCATCTCCCCTTGACATTCAACGGCATTACCATTGCCGAATCCCCCACCATCAACATCCTGGGGGTCACCATTGACCAGAAACTTAACTGGACCAGCCGTATAAATACTGTGCAAGAGCAGGTCAGAGGCTGGGTATTCTGCGGGGAGTGACTCACCTCCTGACTCCCCAAAGCCTTTCCACCATCTACAAGGCACAAGTCAGGAGTGTGATGGAATACTCTCCACTTGCCTGGATGAGTGCAGCTCCAACAACACTCAAGAAGCTCGACACCATCCAGGACAAAGCAGCCCGCTTGATTAGCACCCCATCCACCACCTTAAACATTCACTCCCTCCACCACCGGCGCACTGTGGCAGCAGTGTGTACCATCCACAGGATGCACTGCAGCAACTCGCCAAGGCTTCTTCGACAGCACCTCCCAAACCCGCAACCTCTACCACCTAGAACAAGAGCAGCAGATACATGGGAACAACACCATCTGCACGTTCCCCTCCAAGTCATACACCATCCTGACGTGGAAATATATCGCCGTTCCTTCATCGTCGCTGGGTCAAAATCCTGGAACTCTCTTCCTAACAGCACTGTGGGAGAACCTTCACCAGACGGACTTGAGCGGTTCAAGAAGGCGGCTCACCACCACTTTCCTATGGGCAATAAATGCCGGCCTCGCCAGCGACGCCCACATCCCATGAACGAATTAAAAGAGCTCTCCGCTGTTACACAGGGGAAAAAATCCATTGCGTGTACAGCTGTCCAGTCAGCAAAAAGGAGGAAAAGTCCAGTTTTGCAAAAGACCAGGGATTCTGTTTTGAAACATAAAAAAAATAGAAGCAGGAGCAGGCCATTCGGCCCTTCGAGCCTGCTCTGCCATTCAATATGATCATGGCGGATCCTCTAAATCAATGCCATATTCCCGCTCTCTCCCCATACCCCTTTGTTGGCCAGAGGCTGCAGAAGACTGCTGAGCTGAATTCGAAGTGCTAACAAAGACACTGACCTTTTGAAATGAGGTGACCTGGAGTTCAGTCACTGGTCTGAACTGGCCAGAACCGGTTTGAATTCGTTCCGCTTCTTAGAGAGACAAAGGGACGGTGATGCTACCTGACCCCTTGGAACAGAGCCAATCAGGGGATGACATCGGTCACTCCAGCAACTTTGAGCCAACCGGAGAAGACAGCATCGTTCGAAAAGACAGACTTGGGGAATAAAAACTGAGGAATTGCTGGTTTGGTCCCAGTGTGCGTTTTTTTTTGTTTGTGAGCAAGAGAGAGAGTCAGTGTGTGTTTTTGTTTTTGTTGGTGTGTGTTTGTGTCTTTGTTTGTGAAGGAGACTCTGGGAGACTAACCCTCGTGGAAGTGAATACCTTACGTCAGGGACGTAAAGACTGCATCGGGGACGTGGAGACGACGTCGGGAGTAAGAGGGAGAATTGCCTGGCCAGCAGCGTCTCTCCTTTCCGGGTAATATAATATCCTTTCTATTCTGGGACCACTCTGGGAGTGTTGTCAGGAAAACCTAGTGGGTGTGCGTTTAAAGCCTAATACTCGGGGAGTATTAATAGAGAAACTTAGTGGGTGTGCGTTTAAATCCTAGTTTGAGTATAAACCTGTATAACCTGCTGTAAACTACATGCCTATATCTAACTAGACGTATAAGCGGTATGTACATGATCTAATAACGTTAATAAAGCAGATTGAGAATTAAGAGAGAATTGACTCTTCCTCTGTGTACTAAGCCAAAACCGTTAACCGGTGACTTCCGGTCAACACCTTGATGCCTTTTGTGTCTAGAAATTTATCTCCTCAAATTTATTCAATGACTTGACCTCCACAGCCTTCTGTGGTAGAGAATTCCACAGGTTCACCACCCTCAGTGAAGAAATTTCTCCTCATCTCAGTCCTAAATGTCCTACCCCATATCCTAAGACTGTGACCCCTCATTTTAGACCCGACCCCCCCCCCCCAGCCAGGGGAAACATCCTCCCTGCATCCAGTTTGTCTAGCCCTGTCAGAATTTTATACGTTTCAATGAGATCCCCTCTCATTCTTCTAAATTCTAGTGAATACAGACCTAGTCGACCCAATCTCATACAACAGTCCTGCCATCACAGGAATCAGTCTGGTGAACCTTCGCTGCACTCCCTCTATGGCAAGTATATCCTTCCTTAGGTAAGGAGACCAAAACTGCACACAATACTCCAGGTGTGGTCTCACCAAGGCCCTGTATAACTGCAGTAAGACATCCTTGCTCCTGTACTCAAATCCTCTTGCAATGAAGACCAACATACCATTTGCCTTCCTAACTGCTTGCTGCACCTGCATGTTTGCTTTCAGTGATTGGTGTACAAAGACACCCAGGTCTCTTTGCACATCAACATTTCCCAATCTATCACCATTTAAATAAAACTCTGCCATTCTGTTTTTCCTTCCGAAATGGATAACTTCACATTTATCCACATTATACTGCATCTGCCATGTATTTGTCCACTCACTCAACTTGTCTAAATCGCCTTCAAGCCTCTTGGTATCCTCCTCACAACTCACAATCCCACCTAGTTTTGTGTCGTCAGCAAACTTGGAAATATTACATTTGGTTCCCTCATCCAAATCATCGACATATATTGTGAATAGCTGTGGCCCAAGCACCGATCCTCACAGTACCCCACTAGTCACCGCCTGCCACCGCGAAAAAGACCAGTTTATTCCTACTCTGTTTCCTGTCTGTTAACCAATTTTCAATCCATGCCAGTATATTACCCCCAATCCCATATGCTTTAATTTTGCACACTAACCTCTTATGTGGGACTTTATCAAAGGTCTTCTGAAAATCCAAATACACCACATCCATGGGTTCTCTCTTATCTATTCTACCAGTCACATCCTCAAAACACTCCAGTAGGTTTGTCGAACACGATTTCCCTTTCATAAATCCATGTTGTCTTTGTTTAATCCCGTTGATATTTTCTAAATGTCCTGTTATCAAATCCTTGATAATAGACTCTAGCATTTTCCCTACAACTATTAGGCTAACCGTTCTGTAGTTACCTGTTTTCTCTCTCCCTCCTTTTTTAAATAGACCCAACCAAGTAGTTTACATTTATTTTCTTTCTTATTCATTTCTGTGTGCCTCTTTTGTAAAATTCCTGATAGTTTGATAAGTGTTTCAATTCCTGGAGTTAATACATAGAAATTATAGCACAGAATCAGACCACAGTCCAATTGGTCTATGCCAGTGTTTATGCTCCACACAAGCCACATCTCTTCATCTAACCCAATCAATCTAACCTTTTATTCCTTTCTCCCTCATGTGTTTATCTTGCTCCCCCTTAAACGGATCAATAAAGTTACTTCCGATAATGTATAAAAAAAGAATAAAATGTAATTAATGAAAACAAAACTTCTAAAGAAAACCTATTGGAATTGAAAATATGGAGCTACTTGCGATCTGAAAGCACGAGTTTCCTACTAATACTCAAGTCAATTTAATCTCTATTTTCACCTCAACCAGAAGGCACAAGTAGACAAATATACAAGATTAATTTTCAACACCATGAAAAATGTGTGCCTAATATAGGTGGCAACTTTTTTTTTTATTATTGTGGAATAGTTACATATTGATAAGAGGAAACATTTGCAGGGCTATGGGGAAAGGGTAGGGGAGTGGGACTAATTGGATTGCTCTTGCAAAGAGCCGGCACAGGTACGATTGGCCAAATGGCCTCCTTCTGTGCTGTGTCATTCCATGATTCTGTGTAAAACGAATGGCTAGCATGAGATAAGGTACGTTAGGTAATGTATCCCTCTACCATTGGAATCCCATATCTTGAACCAAAAATAAAATTCATCAAAAAATTAAAATATACAGCAGAGTCCTGAATTACACAATCCAAGACCTCCAGGCATGGAAGCTGCTAAGTATAATGTCGCAGAACTGACCGGTGTATTCTCTTTCTGTTGGTTGCTTATCAAGATGACAGAAAATTGCCTTGCCCTCCTTTGGAAAGCTTTACCTGGTCTGTATGAAGTGCGACTCACCCTCAACTCCACCCAAGTTAAAAAAAAGTTCCAATAAATAACTCAGACTGTGAATAGTATTGAAAATCATGTTACCTTCCATTCCCTCTTCCTGGAAAACCCAACATTTCATGGCTCCACTCAGGCTGTCAGTGGTGATGTAAGTAAATGAATGGCTCCATAGAAAATAAAACTAATCCAGGGGGCCCCACACAGGGAAACTAATACTGGCTGAGGTTTGAAAATGCAGTCTGTGTATTCCAATATGATATAGGCGTCTGGGCACGCAAACAATTTGTTCTCCAGTTTAGCCTTGTTAAAATGTTTCAAAAAATATTTAAATGTCAGAACCATTTATTATTTAACTACTTCAAATAATTTATTATGGCCAATAACTATTTCTTAACTGATTATAAAGAAGTGTCATATCAACCCATAACATGCTAACCCATGGTTAATTACAACAGATCAAAAGTGCACACATTTCACCCAGATGTACGAGACAAATGCGTTTAATTTGACTCTAGCGGATAAGTGTAGTTTGCTGCTTTCCTGGTGGCCAGTTTACTTAATCATTGTCAGATTTCCAGATATAAATGGTTATTAACAGGCTGTGATCCAAAGTACCGGGTTGCAAAATAATGACTGCAAGTTAAACATTATTTCAAATAATCGGTTTCACCTTACTTTTAATGCAAACCTTGCCCACAGTAAAGTAAAAAGATGAGCAGAAAGTTGGCAGAGTGTTGCCCATCTGGAAAATCCCCAATGTTAAGTTTACTCAATTCTCCACAAGATGCCAGGTTCCAGAGTGTTTGGCACAAGAGTTAAGAACTTGTGGAAAATTTCACACATTATTCAAACAGTTTAAACATCACAAAAGTGATCGTTATGTAAAACTTGTCAAATCTTAAACTGGAAAATGGTCAACAGAAAATGTGTGTTTTCTAGCATTTTCTGTTTTTGTTTCAGATGGCTAGCATCTGCAGTATTTTGCTTTTTACTTAGAAAATGGTTAATTTTACATAAACAGCAGGAAAAAGAATTTGACACAAGAGTCCTGTGGTGTTCAAGAAAACATCCCAGTGTTCTTCCTCAAAGACAGAGCTTTTTGCAGTGATTCACACAAGCATTTCAGCAATGACACAATGAAAGCCAAATTAAGTCAGACTTGTTATGTGAAAAAGTAAACAGCAATATTTTCCTTGTGAGCCATTTTGTACTGTTGTTCCTTTTCAGTGTTATGTATAGAGAAATACAGTACATTTCTCGTGGTGTCGTGGCAGCACTGATAAAGGTACTTGGGCAGTATGACCAGGTTAACATTTCATTTGCAATTAATGTACCTACTTACGGAAAATTGAAGAATTGCCAATAGAAATTTCTGACTAGCCACAGTTGTGACGACACTGTTTTAGCCCAATGCACAAATTTTAGTTGAAAAGGCTTTAGATAAATATATTTCACATGTGTATATTTACTTAACATCTACCACCATTCAAATGACCAAGGAACTAAAGCACTCAACGACCAAAAAATACTTACTCTGCTTTTCATCTTACCATTTTATCAGCAAAAGCACGAAAAACACTGAAGTACACATGCGTACGTGCGAATGAGTATTGAGAACACATGCCCAATATAACAGGGTCTATTATTCATTTTTTATTTACTAATCAGTAGATGCACAGACATAAATTTGACAGTGGACAACATTTAATCCACTCAAATAAAAACAGAAAATGCTGGAAAGCTCAGCAAGTGAGGCAGCATCTGCGGAGAAAGAAACAGAGTTAAAGTTTCAGGTTGAAGACCTTTCGTCAGAACTTCCAGTTCTGATGAAAGGTCTTTGGCCTGAAATGTTAACTGTTTCTTTCTCCACAGGTGCTGCCTCACTCGCTGAGCTTTTCTAGCATTTTCTGTTTTTATTTCAGATTTCCACCATCCACAGTATTTTGCTTTTAATCCACTCAGAATGCATATGTGCGTGTGCCTTTGTTTCAACCTAATTCATCAATGATCAAGAAAAGATATTTTATATTTTTCTTCCCTGAAGAGATTAATTCATTCTGTATTCCAGCTCCACAAGGGAGGAAGGTTTCTGGCACTTCAGCCAAGTGGCCATACTTTACAAGGGTCATTTTCTCAGTACACGTTGGCAGCAAGGAATGCCATAATTGGATGGAAAACTGTGGGTAGTGTGCCTGCAATTTTCTGGTATGCATTATTGGCAGATGAGGTGCCCTGCTGCTAGCGTGTACTTGGAAAATTGCCCCTCATGTGTGACCCTAAACAAAGAATGATGCCAGGTCATTTGATGATGGGGGAGTGAAGGAAAGGAGATGGGAAGAGAGAGGACAACACAGGAGAGTCTAACTTTGTCCTCCGTTAATATCCACTGGCACACGTTTCAGGCAAGGATCACTAGATAGTGATTCGGAGCAGGAACCCTAGCCAATTTTGTCACTGAAGACAACTGTAGTACCCCAACTACTGTCTCAGGTGAGATTGGTTAACTCAGCACACACCAGGGATTGAACTTCTGATCTTCAGGACTCACTGCCACTTTACACTATAGGGTTACCTTCTGAGCACTGTCGTGGCATTGGGTACGTCTGACCAATTCATAGTAGGTACAGCACAAAAGGCGGCCATTCGGCCCATTGTGCCTGTGTCAACTCTTTGAAAGAGCTATCCAATTAGTCCCATTCCCCTGCTCTTTACCCATAGTCCTGTAAATTATTTTCCTTCAAGTATTTGTCCAATTCCCTTTTGAACGTTACTATTGAATCTGCTTCCACCACCCTTTCAGGCAGTGCATTCCAGATTACAACTTGCTGCGTAAAAAAATGTTTCCTCATGTCGCCTCTGGCTCTTTTGTCGATCGCCTTAAAATCTGTGTCCTCTGGTTACTGACCCTTCTGCCACTGGAAACAGTTTCTCCTTACTTACTCTGTCTAAACCTTTCATGATTTTGAACACCTCTATCAAATCGTCCCTTAACCTTCTCTGTTCTGAGAACAACCTCAGTTTCTCTAGTCTTCACATAACTGAAGTCCCACATCCCTGACACCATTCAAGTAAATCTCTTCTGCATCCTCCCTCAGGTCTTGACATCCTTCCTAAAGTGTGGTGCCCAGAAATGAACACAATACTCCAGCTGAGGCCTAACCAGTGTTTTATAAAGGTTTGGCATAGCTTCCTTGCTTTAGTACTCTGCCTCTATTAATCAAGCCCAGGATCCCATATGCTTTTTTTTTTTAAAAACAGCCTTCTCAACTTATCCTGCCACCAAAGATTTGTGTATGAGCCCCCCCGCCCCCCGTCTCTCTGTTCCTGTACCCCTTTAAAATTGTACTATTTAGTTTATATTGCCTCTCCTCATTCTTCCTACCAAAATGTTTCACTTCACACTTCTCAGTTAAATTTCATCTGCCACCTGTCTGCCCATTTCACCAGTCTGTCTATGTCCTCCTGAAGTCTGTTACTATCCTCCACATTGTTTACCACTACTGCAAACTTTGAAATTATACCCTCTATACCCAAGTCCAGGTCATCAATATATATCAAAAAGAACAATGGTCCTAATACTGACCCCTGAGGAACACCACTGTATACTTCCCTCCAGTCTGAAAAACAACCATTCACCACTACTTTGTTTTCCTAGCCAATTTTATATCTACGCAGCCAATGTCCCTTTAATACCATGGGCTGTAATTTTGCTAACAAGTCTAATATTTGGTACTGTATCAAATGCCTTTTGAAAGTCCATATACACATCAACCACCACACTACCCTCATCAACCCTCTCTGTTACATCAAAGAACTCAATCAAGTTAGTCAAACACGATTTAACAAATCCGTGCTGACTTTCATTTATTAGCCCATACTTTTCCAAGTGCTAATTTATTTTGTTCTGGATTATTGTCTCAAAGTTTCCCCACCACCGATATCAGCCTGTAATTGCTGGGTTTAACCCTTTCCCCTTTCTTGAACAGGGGTGTAACATTTGCAATCCTCCAGTCCTCCGGCACCACCCCCATATTGAAGGGAGATTAGAAGATTGTGGCCAGAGCCTATGCAATTTCCACCTTTATTTCTCTCAGTAACCTAGGATGCATCCCATCTGGACTGGATGACTTTTCTACTTTGAGTACTGCCAATCTTTTAAGTACCTCCTCTATCTATTTTTACCCTACTATGGAAACATAACATTTTTAGATGGCGCTAAATCAAGCTACTTAGAAATCAATACAAGTGGAGTTTCTGTCTGCTTGATAAGGAATGCACACTCTCTTCCCATAGGGGCACACTCCAATTACCCCAGTCCAGAGGGGCTTAGGTACAGATTGGTAGAGTCCAGCATTACAGATCCCAAGTGCGCATAAGGGTACTGCTGGAGATTAAGCAGCTGAAACCACGCAGCCCTTCAGCACAATGCATTGGTAAGCTTTACACTACTTGTCCTGGCAGGACCATTAGTGAGGGCATTAATTTGCAGGGTTATCTGAAGCTGAGTGGGAAGACTTCCAACCCTCAGTGATAGATCTATCCTTTTAAGGTCCATGAGCGAGGATTGTCAACCATGCTGCACACCGCCTAGATCAGATATCAGATTACCAAGTCTGTTACAAGGAACTGACTTAGTTCCAAACGTCCATCAACAGACATGTCACCTTTAGTCATTTCAACCCCAGAGACCCTCGAAAGGGTGTAGGCACCAGTTGATCATTTGACAACTGACAAGCGCCAGTTTGAATCCTCCCAGGGTGAACAGCAGGTAGCAGTTGCTCTGCAAACAGCATGGTGAACTGCACAACTCACCAAAAGAGTGAGCGCTTTGCCACTATACTCCTGGCCACAGCAATGATGCACACCATACACTGTCGAACCTGTTTCACCAGTTGGAGGTGAAGAACTTTAGAAGCAAATGCATGCCTCCACGAAACCAAATCGTGGTTGGCACCAAACCCTGAATACACGAGCAGCTGTTTTAATGACAGTCCTCAAGGCGTTCACCTTGGCTCAGTTGGTCACACCCTCGCCTCGTAGTCAGAAGGTTGTGGGCTTAAGCCCCACTCCAGAGACTTGAGCACATTGTCAAGGCTGACACTTCAGTGCAGTAGAGGGAGTGCTGCACTATCGGAGGTGCCATCATTCGGATGACCCCGTCTGCCCTCTCAAGTGTATGTAAAAGATCCCATGGCACTAATTTGAAGAGCAGCAGGGGAGTTCTCCCAGTGGCCTGACCAACATTTACCTCACAACCAACACCTACAAAACAGATTATCTGGTCATTTATCTCATTGCTGTTCGTGTGGGAAAAAAAATCAACTCAAATGAATAAAACATAGCATTTACTTCTTCAAAAAAAAAAGGAAATTTCTTAAATGTTGAGGTCATCAAAATGAGGGAACAGTACAATTCAACACCCTTTGGATCATTCATCATCAATAGGCATTCGAGTATAGCAACGGCCACGTACAGAGTGCACCCTCTACTCCAAATGTCTGAATCCCAAGGTCTGAAAAGTAACACCAGTGCACTGGATCTTTAAAGGGAATCAGCTGCACAAAGGTCACGTGCGCTCTCCTCCTCCCTTTACGCAATGTAATTTGCAGCATCAGAGCCAGAGGATTATTACCAGCAGCTGGTGGCCATCTCCATTTTCTAGTTTCTAATAACAACCACTGGAAAAAGAAAAAAATGAAGATGTTGAGGACGTGACTATAATTAAGAGACTGGAGCAGATGCAAGATAAAACAAACCCTTGATTTTTAAAGGATCAGGATTACAAGGGTCCGTAACAGTCCGCTTCAACAAACTTGTTTCTGATAGTTACTGCCTGCTAACATAACAGTGATTACATTTGAAATGTAACCCACTTGACATGAGGATGTGATAAGGGATTATAGAAATTAAAGTTTTTCTTTCTTTCAAATAGACCCTCAGATCAGCAGGTCAAACTCAAGCAATTTTACTCTCATTACACTACTGAGACATTCAGAAACAATCTAGTGGTGACCAACACATGGCTGGTGATCTAAATACAGCTCTTCCATTCCTCATTTGAGGCCCTATGACATTTTACGATAAGACAGCAGTACAGCTCCCTGTTGGGACAGCTGCAATCACATGTCCCGCACTCAGGAAGCGGGAAGTGCCACTTTCAGCACAGCAGCATTTTGAAGGGAGTGAGATTGACAGTGTTCCATCCTAAACGGAGCTACCAACCCCAAACGCCCTCCATCACAAAGACTGCCTACTTCCATCTCTGTAATCTTGCACCTCTCTGCCCCCGCTTCGGCCCATCTGCTGCTGAAACCCTTCATTCAAGCCTTTGTCATCACCCGACTATTACTCCAACAATCTACAGCCGACCTCCCATCCTCCATTAACTTCAACTCATCCAAAACTCTGCTGCCTGTATCCTACCCTGCACCAAATCTCACTCACCCATCATCCTTAGATTGGTAGATTTTTGTTAGGCAAGGGTATTAAGGGTTACGGAACCCAGGCGGGTTGATGGAGTTAAGATATAGATCAGCCATGATTGAATTGAATGGCGGAACAGGCTTGAGGGGCTGAACGACCGACTCCTATTCCTATGTTCTTGTATTCCTTCCTCACTGACGTGCATTAGCTCCCACTCACCCAACAGCTTGAATTTAAAGTTCCAATCCTTGTGTTTAAATGCCAATGGTCTCGTCCATCTATTTCTGTAACCTTCTCCTGCAATACAACCCTCCCTAACTCCTACCTCATGTGCAACCCCTTCCCTTCACCCCATCACTGGTGACGGTGCTTGCAGCCACCTAGATTCCATTCTGTGGAATTCCTTCCCTAAACCCCTCTGCCTCTCTACATCTTTAAAACCCTCCTCTTTGAGCAAGCAGTTGGTCACATTTCCTAATCTCTTATTTGGCTCGATGTCTGCTTTTTCTTCATGACTGTGGGATGTGCCTTGGGATATTGTTCTACATCAAAGGCGCTATAACAACATTCAGTTATTGTTACTGATATTTATAAGGAGGACAGGAGCAAGCAAGACTGCGACTTTACAAGTAGAGCGGGATTTTCTAAAAAGTGGGGGGGCCGAGAGGGGGCAGTGGGGACAAGACAGAAGGTAGTAGTGTCAAGAGAGGAACAGCACCAAAGTGATAAGTGAAACCAGGTGACTGCTATGCAACAAGGCCAAGATAATTTACCATGACCTGTTGCCTATAATGGATTGTAGGGTTTCTAACAACCTTAAATGCTGAAGATAATAGAGCTATTCTATGCCCAGATAACAGTCAATTGTGATGGCAAATTTCAGATTTGCAATTGTCTCATCGCACAGTAGAACACTGGATCTTGGATCTAAGCAGTAGTATTGAAGCACAACTACATTCAAACATCCAGAGATGAGCATACATAAGTCTTGTTCTGCCGACTTTCTTGCTACTCAAGACATGCCTCAGCTCGTAGTGTTTGCACATATTGTGTCTGATACTATTATGTCATTAAAAGTAAACCCGGGGTGCGGATATCAAGGAATCCATGATGTCTCTATTCAGAAGGCTGAGCTGCCTTATTAGAAACATTCTGCCATTGCTACAGAGGGGACACCATTAATGTCAGGATACTTTTTTGAAAAATTTGTTTTTGAGATGTGGATGACGCTGGCAAGTCAGCATTTATTGCTCATGCCTAGATGTCCTGAGGACATTAAGAGGCAAACGAGTAGTTTGGGAATGGAGTCACATGTAGGCCAGATGTGGGGAGGTGGAAGGTTCCTTTCTTTGAAGGACATTAGGGAACCTGGTTGGGTTTTTATGACAATTTGGCAGTTTTCAGTTTCGCAACTTTCCGTGATGGGATTTGAACTACTGACCTCTGCATTGCTAGTCAAGGCCATAATCACTACATTACAATACAATACCCTAGATTTATTGGCCCCGTCTGCCCCCTCAGGTGGACATAAAAGACCCCACGGCATCATTCTGAAGAAGAGCAGGGGAGTTCAACCCGTATCCTGGCCAATAAGCATCCTTCAAACAACATCACTGAAACAGATGATCTAGTCATTTATCACATTGCTGTTTGTGGGACCTTACTGTGCACAAATTGGGTGTCGCATTGCCTACATTACAACAGTGACTACACTGCAAAAAGTATTTCATTGCCTGTAAAGCACTCTGGAACAGTTTCAAGCATCCCTTGTCAGGAGCAGCTGCTGTAAATGCATCCGAATTGGAAGCACATCGTGTTTTTAGCTACAATGAAACCGATGTACCAACTCAAAATTCTGACTGAGCAGCTCAGCAATGCAGATCCCCCTCAGATGAGGAAAAGGAATTGCTCATTTTTTTTTGAATTACTCAATCCTGTGTAAGTATTCATGGAAGAAAAGGGCAACTAATACCTTGAATTGGAAGATTCTTGATGGGCTCTGAATTGGCTTTTCTAGGTGATGTGTTGCTGCATCTGGACAAATTGAATATCAAGGAAAGATGACAATTATAAACACGCTGAAGCTATTTCAGAGTTCCACGATTAATGTTCATGAAAATTGTAACAATTTAGATCACAGAGAGCTCTAACCATTACACAAGTCCTGGGGTTTCAAACTAGTTTTGTTCAGCAATTTAAAGATTTGGAGTACATAAGAAATAGGAGCAGGAGTAGGCCATACAGCCCCTCGAGCCTGCTCCGCCATTCAATCAGATCACGGCTGATCTTCGACCTCAACTCCACTTTCCCACCTGATCCCTATAACCCTCGATTCCCCTAGAGTCCAAAAATCTATCCATCTCAACCTTGAATATATTCAGTGCCTCAGCATCCACAGCCCTCTGGGGTACAGAATTCCAAAGATTCACAACCATCTGCGTGAAGAAATTCCTCCTCATCGCGGCCTCGAATGGCCGACCCCGTATCTTGCGATTATGCCCCCTAGTTCTAGACTCTCCAGCCAGGGGAAACGATTTCTCAGCTCCTAGCCTGTCAAGCCCCCTCACAATCTTATATGTTTCAATGAGATCATTTCTCATTCTTCTAAACTCCAGAGAGTATAGGCCCATTCTACTCAACCTCACCTCACAGGACAACCCTCTCGTCCCAGGAATTAATCTAGTGAATCTTTGTTGCTCCGCCTCCAAGCTAAGTATATCCTTCCTTAGATAAGGAGACCAAAACTGTATGCAGTACTCCGGGTGAGGTCTTACCAATGCCCTGTACAACTGTAGTAAGACTTCCTTACTTGTGTACTCCAACTCCATTGCAATAAAGGCCAACATGCCATTTGCTTTCCTAATTGCTTGCTGTACCTGCATACTAGCTTTTTGTGTTTGTTGTACGAGGACAAGAGACACAAGTCTCTCTGAACACCAACATTTAATAGTTTCTCACCATTTAAAAAATATTCTGCTTTTCTATTCTTTCGACCAAAGTGAATAATCTCACATTTCCCCACATTATACTCCATCTGCCACCTTCTTGCCCACTCACTTCACCTGTCTATATCCCTTTGCAGACTCTATGTCCTTCTCACAGCTTACTTTCCCACCTAGGTTTGTATCGTCAGCAAACTTGGATACATTGCACTCGGTCCCTTCATCTAAGTCATTAATATAGATTGTAAATAGCTGAGGCCCAAGCACCAATCCTTGCCGCACCCTGCTAGTTACAGCATGCCAACCTGAGAATGACCCATTTATCCCTACTCTCTGTTTTCTGTCCAAACATTTGGACTCAGGAATTGGAAGAACAATTTCAAAATTTGCAGAAGGCATCAAATCAGGGGTATAGTTAATACAGAGGAGGATGTTAATAAACTTGCAGAATGGGAATGGGGTGGGCCGCAGATGCCTGGTTCTCACACTGACCGGTTATTTCTGAACATAAATGTTTCTGTTGATCAACGCGACAGAAACAAGAGGGAAAAAAAAAATCAAAAAAAGAATTAAGGGGATAGTTAAAAAAAAATCTCTTTACACAGTGTTTAGAATGTGGAATGCCATAGTAAACTATTGTTGAAGCTGAGTCCATAAGTAATTATAAAAGAATAATAAAGGGTACAGGAAGCAAACAGGAGAGTGGAATTAGACTACCTAGAATATACAGCACAGAAACATGCCATTCAGCCCAACCGGTCCATGCTGGTGTTTATGCTCCACACAAGCCTCCTCCCACCCTTCATCTAACCCAGTCACCATATCCTACTATTCCTATGTGTTTATCTAGCGTCCCCTTAAATGCAACTATGCTATTCGCCTCAACTACTCCTTGTGGTAGCGAGTTCCACATTCTAACCCACTGTCTGGGTAAAAAGTTTCTCCTGAATTCCCGATTGGGTTTATTAGTGACTATCTTATATTTATGCCCCCTAGTTCTGGTCTCCCCCACATATGGAAACATCATCTCTATGTCTACTATATCAAACCCTTTCATTATCTTAAAAACCTCTATCAGGTCACCCCTCAGTCGTCTTTTTTCTAGAGAAAAGAGCCCCAGCCTGTTCAAACTTTCTCGATAGGTATAACCTTTTTTTTAATAGCCTTATTAACCTGCGCCACTACTTTTAGTGATTTGTGTATCTGTACCCGCAGATCCCTCTGCTCCTCTACCCCATTTAGACTCTTATTTTCCAAGAAGTGGCCTCATTCTTCCTACCAACATGTACCACCTCACACTTATCTATATTGAAATTCATTTGCCAACTGCACGCCCATTCTGCAAGTTTATTAATGTCCTCCTCAGTATTAACCATACCCCCATTTTGACGTCGTCCGCAAATGATGAAATTGTATTTCCAATCCGCGAGTCCAAATCGTTTATGTAAATGGTAAACAGTGATCCCAGCACCGATTCTTGTAGAATGCCACTTCCCACCTTTTGCCAGTCTGAGTAACTACCTTTAACCCTAATGTTTTCTGTTTTGTAGCCAGCTTGCTATTCATTCTGCTACTTATCCCGACTCCACATGCTCTGACCTTAGTCATGAGTCTACTATGCAGTACCTTGAAGATCTTTTGAACATCCAAATATATTACATCTATTATATACCTTTGTCTACCCTTTGTTACTTCTTCAAAGAAATCAATAAGGTTGGTCGAGCATGGTCTTCCCTTTTGAAATCCATGCTGACTATTCTTTATTATATTTTCAGTTTCTAGATGTTTTTCTATTTCATCTTTGAGTATGGTGGTGCATAGCGACTTGATGGGCTGAATGGCCTGTTTCTGTGCCGTATGATTCAATGTAATGACCAAACGTCTGTGGAACTGACTGCACTTTTTGAGTGGCACTCACAGGATTGTATAACATACAAGGGCCTAAATATTTATCGTTCTTGAACAAATACAATTTTGAGTGACTTTTGAGGTCAGTCACCACTGATATAGTGTAATGCAAATGTTATTTTTAAAATTATGTGCAAGGTCAAAATAACTCGCGACCTCAAATTGAAACCTGGAAGAGTCCACAGGATTATTGCAAATGCACCCAAGACTGAATCTCCAAAACAAACAACCCAAGTACTCTTTGCCGACAACGATATCATTTGCCATAGTAGACTGCTTGAAGAAAAATAGGAGCCGAGAATACATGCATTCAAGAGTATAACCGAGCAGCAGGTCCACCTGAATGAGTATCAGAAATACTGAACTCTTTTAAAAATACAGTGTTTGATTTGTTTAAAGCATGGATGTCCTGCTATAATCATACTACAATACTGTGCAGTGGCTTAGTACAATTTTTCCTTGACATGGGGGAGGGAATAGGATCGACTTTCCTTCAACCAATTTATAGTAAGAGAATCCAAGGAATTTCTTGTAAAAATGATAGATCGTTTACAGGAAAATTAGTTTATAGCATTTGCAGCTTAAGTCATCCCCTACCAATGTGTCCATTAGATAATCCCACCCACCTATGTTGTTTATCTTTGGGTTGTTCGTCATCGTAATACGGAGTGTCGGTGACATTTCAACATGCTCCACTATGGAAAAGAAGAATGTGGGTTTATACATACAGCAAGTTCCTCACATGAGCTGGATGACTAGAAGGGAACAAGGAAACACCAACTCCTATAGCTGCATGGTTCTCATATTTGCCTCAGTGAAGAAACCTGAAGTCAGAGATAACTTAATTACATCTAGAAATCTCTTCTTGGTATAACCAATGACAAGGCTTGGCTTAATGCAAAGAGTGTCACAGATACTTGATCTTTTACAAAGTTTTGAAGTTGAGTTCAAAGAATGTCCTTATGCTGGCATGAGAAAAGGAAGAGTTAGTCACAATCCAGCTTCGGTGGATTTAGACCACAGCCATTCATTCGTCTAGTATCTTTGCAGTTTTACAGAATGCACTCAAGACATTCATTCTCTTTCCACAAATAAGTTCAAAAGATTCATTTAAAAACAGATAACTTAGTGGACTACCCATGTTTTCAAATTATTCCATATAAGAACGTGCAGCTAATCTAAAGAACAACCAATATAACAGACAAAAATTAATGACATATCCCCAATGAAGCCACGAGATGCTGGATTTTAGACAATCACTTCTTCTACTTAAGCCACAACATAAAATGCTTTCAAAACTGGCTAAGCAGCTACTAGCCTAAAGAGATACTATAATTCCTGAAAATGTAATCTACTTACTCTAATCTATAACTGGTGAACATTAATAGAGCATTGGTCTTCATGTTATTGGGAGAAACAGCAAGATTTGGAGGGACAAGGAAAAAAATCATCTGGAAGTGCCATTCACTTTCCCCATTCCAGTGTGGATAGTGTAGGTACACCTTTCTTCCGCCATGCCATTCATGCGTTTCACGGAAGGAGGATAAAGAACGAACAGATAGAATGCAAAAATATTCTCAGTAGTATGGTTAATTAAAATTATGAAAAGGTTATTCTGGTACTGTAACTGCATTTGGTCAAATGGTATGATTATGTCAGATTCGCACAATCAAATCCTACACAACTTGCTTTTAAACTACTGCTTAAATGCTTCATTGAAATTAGACTGTTCTGCAGAGACTGTAATTTCATCATCACTGTTCAGAATTTCTGGTTCTAGGGTAAAGGAACCCTCTGTGCTGTACTATCAGCTACCCTGAGGCAGTTCATCAGCTGACACCAACTATAGGTCTATACATTACAAATCCTATCACACAACTAATATCTTTACAGAATGATAGCAGCAACAGCAAGATTGTCATCTCAAAAGCACTATCAAAAGTAGCTGCTGACCAGAGTACTCAATTGTCGGCTTGGCTCGGTTGGTAATACACCAACCTCTAGGTCAGAAGGTTGTGGGCTTGGGTCCCATACCAAGGCTTAAGTGCATCACCCAGGCTGACACTTCAGTGCAATGGCAAGGGAATACTGAATTGACTGAGATGTCACCCTGTGTATATGACATTAAACAGAGGTCCGAACTGCCTGTTCTAGAGATTTAAGATCCCATGGCGATGTTAAGAATTCTCCCAAAGTCCTGTCTTTCCTCAACCAACGCCATCTAAAAATAGATTGTTCAACTATCTCATGATTATTTGACAGACTTTGCTGGAACAGAATGGCTGCTGTGTTTACTACATAACAATCAATGCAGTTCAGAAAGTAATTTGTTTGAAGTGCTTTTAGATGATATATAAATGCAAGTATTGTATTGCAATTTCTTTCAGTAGCTAGGTAATGAGACAAAAAGCTATAATCTCACACATGATTGGCAAAATATGAGTTAATTTCTTGAAACTCAATATATTTTAGATATTGATTACTGCAACATACGGTGCAAATATTCCAAAAATTAAGTTCATGCACATTACAAACTGAATTTTACTGATACACTGAATAACTTCAATACAAAACACTGAATAACTTCAATACAAAACAGCAGTGCACCAGCGCCAGGCAACTGCAAAAAGCATACCTGCTGATCCTTCAATTTGACTTTATATAAGATGCAAAATATGGATAATATCAGATGATGCAAAAGGTCAGTCTTTGCTGCACATTTCTACATTAGCCAATGGAACTTGCAATGTTACCATCCTTAGGTGAGTCACACCAGAAAAGTAAAATCCAGATTCCACGCTCAATAGTCTATGAAACAATTTAAAACCTCAAATTGATTTGGAAATGATACATGATATGTCATCAGATCCAAGGAACGGATAGCAGGGTCACTATATTGCATGGGTATACGTTAAAGATTTTGATAGCCCACTGGACAATCATTCCAACACTAATCAGCTAAAAAAAAATACAGATACTTGCCACCTTCTCTTTCCAACCATACAACTGTGCTTCTCTCACACCAGTGCGCTAGCTTGGAAAACCATTATTAGACAGTTGCCTTTAACAGGGCAGTTAATCCTTTACTTTCGCAAAATTTGGCTAATTTATACCAATGCATAACTGTATTTATGAGGTCAACAATGCAACTGGGATTACAGTCCCATAAATGATTTCCCTCCCGCACTCGAGTGCCATTAATTACTACTCCCTCCAAGGACTATGTCGAGGCACATGAACAGTTTCATTAACGTACTCTGTGCGTGCCCAGAAAAAGATTGACTTTGCAAAGTAATGCAGTAAAATGCAACTCAAAAGTTTTTCATAGCTTCTGGACCTAGTTTGATCTCTGGATAAACTTCCCTTGTAGGTTAGATCAGACACTTATTGGTAACTGCACAGAACAGCCAGTTAGCCTAGTTATATTGGAAAAAAGGTTCTTGATGCTGTCTTCCAATGAAGACGCCCAATCGTGCTGCTATAGAAATCACTATTTACATAGTTAATCTAAAGTTGGGTGTTTGCATCTATTTCTTTGGATAAAGTACTTGCACCAATAGCTGAAGGTGGTTATTACGGCCAGCAACACCAGAACTGGTTGCTGCCTGTACAGGAGTGGGCAGGAGCACTTCAATCTCAGCTTCCCAGTGTCCATGTTATTTTGGGCACCTCTACCTCCGATGGCAAGTCGCTCATGGTATTTACATTTGGAGACTAAGGTGGTGCTGCCAACAGCTGCAGCAATATCCGATCACAGCACCTCTGTATTTACACATGGAGGTTAAACTCCAAGAATAAATTGGCTGATGTGGGAGAAGAACCAAAACATGCATTGGGAAAACATGGCCCCAGTGCCTACCAATTAAAGCCATCAATGGAGTCAAATGATACAGCTTAATGTTTTTTCTGCATGCTTGGCAAGAGCTTGGATACAAAAAGAGGTCAAGCAAAAACAAATACTTGTTTCTTTTTTGCTTTAGTAGTGCATTTATTTTACCCCTTTCAAGCTGAATGCAGTACCAAGGTAAAGTAAATGAGGTGGTCTTCCTGCCTCTGAAGGCTGTGTCAGTGCCAAAGAGTTGGTTTCCAATGACGTCACCAGCCCCGATGGCAACGTAAACGAATTGGATTTGCCTGGGACGCAAGAGGCCATGTTTTCTGGCCACTGGCAGGTCAAGTGGCTTAGCCTGTTAGTACAGGCCAGCAAAGCGATTTTGGACTCGCTGGGCCTACAAATTTCCCAGCTACTGGAAGCCATAAAAGAAAAACTTGCATTTAAACAACATGTAGTCCTTATAGTCAAACATCTCAAAGTGCTTCACACACAATGAATTCCTCTCTCTTCTCCTTTGAGACGCTCCTTAAAACCTACCTCTTTGACCAAGCTTTTGATCACCTGTCCTAATATCTTATGTGGCACGGTGTCAAATTTTGTCTGATAGCGCTCCTGTGAAGAGCCTTGGGACATTGTTGTTGTTGTACAGCAACTACTGTTATATAGGCAAAAGCTGTAGCCATTTTGCGCACATCAAGACATACCAACATCAATCAAATTAGCCAGTAGAAACAAAAAAAGAAAATGCTGGAAACACTGAGCAGGTCAGGTAGCATCTGTGGAGAGAACCAACAAGTTGATATTTCGGGTGCAGACCTTTCATCAGAACTTCTGATGAAGGGCCCACGCCTGAAACATCAAATTGTCCGTTCCCAGCACAGATGCTGCCTGATCTGCTGAGTGTTTCTGGCATTTTCTGTTTTTATTTCAAATTTCCAGGATTTGTAATTTTTTCTTTGTTATTTAATTAACTAGTTGATCTGCTTTCATACTGATGGCTAAGGAAGGAATGTTGGTCCAAGAAAACACTCTGCTCTTCAATGAAAAATGCAATGGGATATTTGGTGTCCACAGTAGGTCTCTGTTTAATATCCCATTCAGAAGGACAGCACCCTCATTAACTGCAACTTAAAAATACTGTAACTGCATATGTGCACTCCATACCAGCTCCCTCAATGAGGTATTCTGCTTATCTTGTTTTTATCTAAAAAGAGAGCAATGTAAGGGTATCACAGGCACAGTGGGCCAAGTGGCCTCACTGTGCTGAAATCTCTCTGACTGACTGAAGTTAATAATTCTTCCTAATGCCTTGATTTTTCAAAAAGGCTGGTGATGGTGAAACCCTGTTGTCTACGTTTACTCCCCATCCGCAAATGCCCATAAAACTGTTTCATTTTTGCAATACTTTTTTTTTTGGCTACTGTGCAACAATGCTGACATTCGCTTGTGTTCATTTTCCCAATGTTTCTCATCAGTGTTGCAGCCTCGCCCACTGGTTGGAGGAATGTCTGCACAAATCAAACACAGATAGGGCAAGGACCTGAAGAAACAGCTCAATCAAATTTACTTTGACAATTTTTTTTAAACTCCCAGCATGTAGTACCTTAATTTACATCGAGGTTTTTTTCCATAATAAATACACTTATAGTATTTGCTTAATATCAAATCCAAAGACTTTTGGGTGGATAGAAGGACATCATACTCTATGAAACATCTTTAATTGCTCAATTTGACAATTAAAATACTTGGAGGAAAGTAAAAGACTATGAAGGCATATTTTTCCTTACTTCTGTCAATCTGACCAGTCACATAGAGGAAGACTTAATTTCTTTATTTATCATTGCAGGGGTTGCCAGTACTGAGGAACAGAACACTTTTCTCATCCAATGTTACTGTCAAGCACTCCCAGGTCAGGAACAACAACTTACATTTATATAGCACCTCTAATGTAGAAAAGCATCCCAAGCCTCTTCACAGGAGCATTATCAAACAAAATTTGACATCGAGCCACATAAGGAGATATTAGGACAGGTGAAAGAGGTAGGTTTTAAGGAGTGTCTTAAAGGAAGAGATAGATAGAGAGGTGGAGAAGTTTAGGGAGGGAATTCCAGGGCTTAGGGCCCAAGCAGCTGAAGACGTGGCAGCCGATGGTGGAACGACAGAAATCGGGGAGGCGCGAGAGGCAAGATTAGAGGAGTGGAGAGATCTCGGAGGGTTGTAGGGCTGGAGGAGGTTACAGAGATAGGGAAGGGGGGAGGCCATGGAAGGATTTGAAAATAAGGACGAAAATGTTTAAATTGAGGCTTGTCGGACTGGGAGCCAATTCAGGATAGATGAGGAATAGAGAATTCCGCAAGGGTCTGCCACAACAATGTGCCTTTCCCTCCGACTGCACCCTTGTCTCATTTCCAACTTGGGCCAAATTTTGGGCAGTTTCATGCCAACAACCAATAAGAACTTGGTTGAGACTGTCCAAACACATTTCACAAAGGACCCCAAGAGCCAGGTCAGAAGACTTTTCATCAATTCAGGATGGATTCAAACCTAGATCCCATATGTGAAACGACAGAGTGCTAACCAACTGCAACATGCAGACACCAATAGCTTTAAAAAAAAGTTATGTTTATGATACGTGGGCTTGAAATAGTGTTAACTGATTGGATGATTTTGACAAAACAAAATCATTCATTGCTTTATTGGAAAACAAGACTCCCGGACAGATTATAATCTGGTTTAAAATTAACACTAATTATAGTTCTTGTACGGTTTCACTGTTAATAACTGCATAACTGACAAAAAAAAACTTCAGCCAGAAGCATCATAAAACCAGTCATAGCAACCGCTCAGTGAATCTTTGGACTGTTACCAACTCATTCAGAATGCTAGCTCATGCACTAATTACCCATTATTGGCACTGGAATTTGTGTTTAAAAAAAATCAGTAACCAACAGGTTTACAACATCAAACTTAGAGACCACACCGATTTAAATTAATCCACAAACACTGTGAATTTCAAAACTTTAAAGATTCTACGCGTTTCACCAACTACTAAACAGCAGAAATTGACATTTTGTCACATTGATGGTACAATAGAAAATGTAGCCCTTTATAAGGGCACTCAGTATGCCACGGGTTATCTTCTGAACTTTGAAGCGAAGTACAGATTACCAAAAAGAATGAAATAAAATACAGAAAATCTCCTGCTTTAATAGTGCGCTTCTCCATTTATTACTCTTACTGAATCTGCATACTGTAAAAGAGATTTAAAGAGCAGCACTTTTGACAAGGCACACTGGGTGTGTCACAAGAGTGGCAGGATATGGGCCTATGTTCTCTCTAGCTAGAGATCTTAATCACAGCATAGTTGAGAGAGAGCTGCCCGAGTCGGCACACTTTTCCACAAGAGGTGGAGAGGTGCAAAAATAAACCTGTGCTTTTTAGTTGTTTGTTTAGCTGTGCAATTGTTTCACTGCTTTAATTCCCTTCTGCTTACTTTATTTTCCTTCGTATTGTTTTGACTTTTACTGGTAAAAATCATATTTGTATCAGAGCTGCTTCTGAGATTTGTGGATTAACATGTAAGTGCACATAGTTATTCAGCTGCATTTACACTACAGAGTTGTGCAGAGTGGTTTTGTTTTGCACCGACACTACCGTTGGGGTCTAGTGCAGCCTTTTTGATGAGATACTGAGTTATTTGCTAATGCGTAAATATTAAAGAGAATCTAATCTGCAGCATTGAGGTCACATTACTGGATGTCTGCTGAACTGTGCAGGAAATTGACCAAGAATGTAATATCTGAATAATTCATAATACTGGATTCAATGTATTACGGTTTTCTTCTTTAGTACATGGTGAATGATCATTTATGATAAGCAGTCGAACAGAGCAATACATTCAGTCATCACAACATCTTCCATCTTTACTTCACTGCTGCACTTCTTAAACATTTAACAAGTAAACAGAACATCGATGAGAGGAAAATTGCTCAGAAGTAACTGGGCAATGGACAAGTTTCAGCCATCATTGCTGCTTTCACTCTGCACATTACTGCTTTGTAGATTTAGATTCCTAGAATTATTGCACGAACTATACCAACAGTCCAATAACGGAACCTAGGCGCTGTTACAGCAGTGGTTTGGGATCACTTTGGATCAAGGTCAAACAAAGTTACCAGGTGATTAACTGCAGGAGTTGTGTCAAAAAGCAATTATACTGGAACAGCTCTATAATGGTGTCTGCTGGGTTACACACTCTGCAGCAGCAAAGCAAAATATACAATCAGGGTTTCCAGTTAAGCCTAATAACTACCCCCCTCTCATGACCAAATGGTGGACCATAACACTGATTAAACTTGTAAAATATCCTAATAGTGCCCACCGTTTACACCAGCTCTTTCTTCGAAATGACAACAGGCCCAAATTTTTCACAAGGAAAAACTTTGTAAGCCACTTATAGATCCTGGTTGTCCCTGCTCTCTGGCAAAGTCTGAAGCTAATTTCTCCCTTCGGTGCAACCCTGAATCACTCAAAGCAAAAACACTGTCAGTAACCCAGCTGCAGTTTTAACCAATTTTGCTCCAATCCCACTTTTACTTGAAAGAAATAGAAATGGAAAACACTGGCAAAAAAACAGGATTTTGGTGCAAACAAATAGTGGCTAAAGCAAGCACTAAAACCAGAAACAGTACACACTGTTCAACTACATCTGAGGGAAAACGTACACATTTATTTAATTACATCCTTCAGAGGCAAGCCTGTTACAAAGAGGAGCCCAACACTGACCCTCTTCCTATATGTTATCCTTTAAAGCTGTCAGTTTAAAGTAGCCCAAAGGGCAGTGTAGAATTTGAAGAGCGAGATGAGCTGTTTTAATTCACATCAAGTTCAGCGCATAAAAACTATTGGGTTTAGTCCCGTGTATGTATTTTTAAGACTTTTCAAAAATCCCAAGTGACTTTCGCAAGTCTAGTCAGGCCCTTGCCCCCAAATAAATACTCATACCAAGCAACTGTTCAGCAGTTTGTTTGATTCTGCTGCCATGTCAACATGATCCAGGATTAGTGGCATTCAATTCAAATTTTGGTATTTGTTAAACCCCTGGAAATTATTTAAAAGTTGTTGTAACCATAGGTTTCTAATGGACTCTTTCCCCTCCCCCCCCCCCCCCACCACCAAATCTTTTCCCTTCCTCTTTTGAAAGCAAAGCCAGGTGCTGGAGGCACAACTCCTCAGGCTCTGGTTCCCCACCAATACCTCATCCAAATTGCCCTTCACCATTGACAGCTGAGGCGATGGGCATTGGCAAATTAATTACGGGAAGCATCAAATCCAAGCCTAATCCAATCCTCACCCAAGTGTTACAAACCTGTAAGAAGCAGTAACACTGGCTGATTTTCTTTTCCTGAGCCCAAGGGGCATGGAGACCAATTGTAGTGCTGAAATCGGCTAACAACAGATTGGGGACCAGACTTAGGTCTTCCTGGCCTGAATAGTAAGTTACACACTGAATAATACAGGTCACTGGGGAAGCCAGATAATTCCATTTCTTTAAAAATACCATAACTTGAAAAATTAATTAAAAATTCACAATGTTTGACTTGACAAATTACTGTAGGAAAAAATAATCACCGTTGAGGTTTGGCTGTTAAAATAAAAAGCTACAAAAAGAACTTGGAACTTTTCAATGCTAAAATAAAAAAAGGTTTACACATTCACCCATCAAATAGACTTGAATGTAAACAAAAAATTCTACATTGAAAGACCTCCTGTCTTTTTCCAGTCTGATCCTTTCTAATGTAGCAGACTGGCATGGCTGCAGTTTGAGAAATGTAGCTTCCTCCCCAGGGCATTCCTGCCAGGTGCTTTGCTGGCCTGTGTTTAGATTAACCGTGCACTGTCTGCCAAGACATCGGTTAAAAAAGAATTACAGTCTTTGTCAGGGCAAGCAAGTCATTCTCGACACCACATTCAACCTCTACTAACCCTGCAAGGGCTCAAAATCAGCAAGATGGCCACAATCATCCCTTTCACTGCGACTGGAGAGAAGCCTCCTTTAAGTCTGTAGCTTGACTCCTCCTTCTGGAGCTTGACTGTCCATCAACTTCGATTGTTGAGTCTATAGATAGATTGAGGAGTCTATTCCTCAAGTCATTCTTGCATTAATAATGCTGGTATTAACTTAATCAATGTCATCATCAGTACCAAGACCAGTCATTTGAACCCACACTCCAGCTTTTGGTGCCAATATATCTTTAATTCTTTAAATCTGAGGGACACAGCGCCAAATGCAATCGCCAGAATTTACTCTTCAAACAACCATGGCTGCTGAAAGTCCGAGGAATGATTTTGACAATCCCAGGATTGCTCAATTTACCTGGGGACTGGGGATTAAGTAATGTTGCTTTTTGCCTTGATGGCATCATGGGCTGAGGAGCCCATGTTTAGTAGATGGATGGCTGCGATCTCCTGAATCTCAGTTCAGAGAGAATCTGGAGATGCAGAGAGCAAAAGGTGGAGGACAGGTACAAAATATGTGAAAAGCCAATGGAATTTTGGCCTTTATCTCAAGAGGGCTGGAAGTTATGTTACAGCTGTTCAGAGCTCTGGTTAGACCCCATCTGGAGAACCGCATTCAGTTCTGGGCACCACACCTCAGGAAGGATATATTGGCCTTAGAAGGGATGCAACGCAGATTCACCAGAATGACACCTGGGCTAAAAGGGTTAAATTATGATAGGTTGTATAGACTAGGCTTGTATTCTTTGAATATAGAAGATTAAGGGATGACCTGATTGAGGTGTTTAAGATGATCAAAGAATTTGATAGAGTAGGTAGAGAGAAACTATTTCCTCTGGTGCGAGAATCCAGAACAAGGGGCATAACCTTAAAATTAGAGCTAGGCTGTTCAGCGGTGATGTCAGGAAGCACTTCATCACACAAAGGATATTTGGAAATCTGGAACTCTCTTCCCCCAGAAAGCTGTTGAGGATGGGGGGTCAATTGAAAATGTCAAATCTGAGATTGAGAGATTTTTGTTAGGCAAGGGTATTGAGGGTTATGGAACCAAGGCAGGTAGATGGAGTTAAGATACAGATCAGCCTTGATCTAATTGAATGGCAGAACAGACTCGAGGGGCTGAATGGACTAATCTTGTTCCTATGTTCCTAAAATCGGATCTGTGGGTTTAAGTATCTTTATTACTTCTGGAGGAAAGTGGGCAGCATGGCATTAGAATTTACTCAAAAGCGATGAAATGATACTATAGCTGGTGTATAATGAAATGATACAATAAAATCATAGACTAGTTATAGCATGGAAGGAGGTCATTCAACCCATCGAGTCCGTGCCGGCTCTCTGCAAGAGCAATCCAGCTAATCGCACTCCCCCACCCTTTCCCTGTAGCCCTGCAAATTTTTTCCTTTCAAATTCTTATCCGGATCCCTTTTGAAAGCCATGATTGAATTTGCCTCTACTACCCCCTCTGGCAGTGCATTCCAGATCCTAACCACTCGCTGTGTGAAAAAGTTTTTCCTCATGTTACCTTTGATTCTTTTGTCTATCACCGTAAATCTATGTCCTCTGGTTCTTGACCCTTCCGCCAATGGGAACAGTTTCTCTCTATCTATTCTGTCTAGACCCTTCATGATTTTGAATACTTCCATCAAATCTCCTCTCAACCTTCTTTGTTCCAAGGAGAACAACCCCAGCTTCTCCAGTCCATCCACATAACTAAAGTCCCTCATCCCTGGAATCATTCTAGTAAATCTCTTCTGCACCTTCTCCAAGGCCTTCACACCTTTCCTAAAGTGCGGTGCCCAGAATTGGACACAACACTATAGTTGTGGCCGAACCAGTGTTTTATAAAGGTTCATCATGACTTCCTTGTTTTTGTACTCTATGCCTCTATTTATAAATCCTAGGATCCCATATGCTTTTTTAACTGCTTTCTCAACCTGCTCTGCCAACCTTCAACGATTTGTGTACATATACCCCCCAGATCTCTCTGTTCCTGTACCCCTTTTAGAATTGTGCCCTTTAGTTTATATTGTTTCTCCTCATTCTTCCTACCGAAAGGTATCACTTGGCATTTTTCTGCATTAAATTTCATCCACCACGTGTCCGCCCAGCCTGTCTATGCCTTCTTGAAGTCTAACACTATCCTTCTCACTGTTCACTACACTCGCAAGTTTTGTGTCATCTGCAAAGTTGGAAATTGTGCGCTGTTCTCCCAAGTCCAAGTCATTAATATATATCAAGACAAGCAGTGGTCCTAGTACCGTCCCCCGAGGAACACCAATGTACACCTCCCTCCAATCCAAAAAAGAGCCGTTCTCCACTACTCTGTTTCCTGTTACTTGGCCAATTCTGTATCCATGCTGCTACTGCCCCTTTTATTCCATGGGCTTCAATCTTGATGACAAGCCTATTATGTGGCACTTTATCAAACGCCTTTTGAAAGTCCATATACACCACATCAACTGCACTGTCCTCATTGACCCTCTCTGTTACCTCATCAAAAAACACTATCAAGTTAGTTAAACACGATTTGCCTTTAACAAATCCATGCTGCTTTTCCTAATCATTCCACACCTGTCCAAGTGACTGCTAATTCTGTCCCGGATTATCGTTTCTAAAAGTTTACCCACCACCTAGGTTAAACTGACTGGCCTATAGTTGCTGGGTTTATCCTTACACCGTCTTTTGAACAAGGGTATAACATTTGCAATTCTCCAGTCCTCTGGCACCACTCCGGTATCTAAGGATCTATAGTTGGCGGATAATGGAACGATACTATAGCTGGCGGATAATGGAACGATACTATAGCTGGCGGATAATGGAACGATACTATAGCTGGCGGATAATGGAACGATACTATAGCTGGCGGATAATGGAACGATACTATAGCTGGCGGATAATGGAACGATACTATAGCTGGCGGATAATGGAACGATACTATAGCTGGCGGATAATGGAACGATACTATAGCTGGCGGATAATGGAACGATACTATAGCTGGCGGATAATGGAACGATACTATAGCTGGCGGATAATGGAACGATACTATAGCTGGCGGATAATGGAACGATACTATAGCTGGCGGATAATGGAACGATACTATAGCTGGCGGATAATGGAACGATACTATAGCTGGCGGATAATGGAACGATACTATAGCTGGCGGATAATGGAACGATACTATAGCTGGCGGATAATGGAACGATACTATAGCTGGCGGATAATGGAACGATACTATAGCTGGCGGATAATGGAACGATACTATAGCTGGCGGATAATGGAACGATACTATAGCTGGCGGATAATGGAACGATACTATAGCTGGCGGATAATGGAACGATACTATAGCTGGCGGATAATGGAACGATACTATAGCTGGCGTATAATGGAACGATACTATAGCTGGCGTATAATGGAACGATACTATAGCTGGCGTATAAGGGAATGATACTATAGCTGGCGTATAAGGGAATGATACTATAGCTGGCGTATAAGGGAATGATACTATAGCTGGCGTATAAGGGAACGATACTATAGCTGGCGTATAAGGGAAAGATACTATAGCTGGCGTATAAGGGAACGATACTATAGCTGGCGTATAATGGAACGATACTATAGCTGGCGTATAATGGAACGATACTATAGCTGGCGTATAAGGGAAAGATACTATAGCTGGCGTATAAGGGAACGATACTATAGCTGGCGTATAATGGAACGATACTATAGCTGGCGTATAAGGGAATGATACTATAGCTGGCGTATAAGGGAATGATACTATAGCTGGCGTATAAGGGAATGATACTATAGCTGGCGTATAATGGAATGATACTATAGCTGGCGTATAATGGAATGATACTATAGCTGGCGTATAAGGGAATGATACTATAGCTGGTGTATAATGGAATGATACTATAGCTGGTGTATAATGGAATGATACTATAGCTGGTGTATAATGGAATGATACTATAGCTGGTGTATAATGGAATGATACTATAGCTGGTGTATAATGGAATGATACTATAGTTGGTGTATAAGCTGGGTTGAGAACTCAGCAGATTCTACCTCTGGGCAGCATGGGACAGTATGGACACAGGGCTCAGGCTTCCAGCTCTGCTGTTGCTATCACAAGTGGTTGAATGGTTCTGGCTTTATGCCGAGTATAAAGATTACGTTTCAAGAGGGATTTAGCAGGTCAGGTCCTAAAGACAATTTCTCGATCTCAAAAGAGATCTATGAGAATGTTGGATCTCCTTGGGTCTTGATCAACTGCTCTGAGTGAAGTGATGGGTATCATCCTGGTGAGAGTCAATGACAAGTTGGTGCTCACCTCCAGTTTCCTTTTGAACCCACAGATGGCCATTCAGCTTTTGGGCCTGTGTCAAACAAGTCTTGCTCCAGATTTTGTGCTGGCCACAGATAATTTCCTGGCAGTTCAGGAAACCACTTCAACAGCCTTACTCACAAATATGCAGCCAAAAGATCAATCCCCTTCCTGAAAAAAAAATGGTCAGTAGTGGGGGCGGGGAGCAAGTGTTCCCTCACTTCTTTGGGGAATGCAGGAAATCTCTACCAACACACTGACACTGGGTTATTCCATCACTTTCAAGTGCCTCTGGCCTTGTCCAGGGTATTGTTTATACATAGCACTCCTTATTACAGTGCGCTTTTGAAATAAGGAAAGAACTAACGTGCATTTATATAACGCCTTTCACAATTCCAAGGTGCCCCCTATGCGCTTTACAGCCAATTATCTACTTTTTGAATTGTAGTCACTGTTGTAATGTCGGAAAGGTGGCAGCCAAATTGCGCACAGCACGATCCCACAAACAGCAATGAGTTAATTAATGATCAGTTAATCTGAGTTAGTGATGGCGGTTGGAGGGATAAATATCGGCGGGGATGATATTAAAAGTTACCTGGTTTACTTTAGGAAATAAAATTAATTCACTTGTTAAATATTTTTAAAAGATCAAAATATATCTCAAAAGTTAGTTTTTAAAAAGGTGCTATGGAGTGCAATGTCTGAGCGAGTATGGTCAGATGTACATCATTTTATTCAGACCCCCAGAATCACATTACAGTACATTTTCTATGCAGATTAACATTTTCACAATTATAAACAGACAATGGAGACAAAATATTTTTCTGCAATTCTACTTTGCACGATGATGCAACTTTCTCTCGCTTAACAACATCCTTCTTTAGTTAAAATAAAATGCTGCAGCCCACAGTAAACCTCACTCAAGTTACAAAGTGAGCAGCAGGTGACCCCTCCCCCTCATGGATTCAACCAAGAATGGTAAAACTCAACTTTCTCAGGGGAGCCACTGCACGAAGGCGAACCAAAACCGATCACAAACCACGTCTCCACATCAACGGGAAGGCACTATAGTTTGTCTCTACCAGGCTACCAGAAAAAAGAACGAACATGCATTTATATAGCGCCTTTCACGACCTCAGGAAGTCCCGAAGTGCATTACAGCCAATGATGCACTTTTTCACCCCCCCAAGTGTAGTCACTGTTGTAGGGAAATGTCGAACTCACGTTGTAATGTGTCAAACAGGTCAGTCATTTTGAACACGTTATTTGATGATCCAAATACTGTCAATGAAATGTACACTACTACACTAACTAAGGTACAAGCTGCAATGCCTCTCAGAGACTCTGCTTGCCTATCAACAACTTACACTTATATAGTGTCTTTAATGTAGTAAACCATCCCAAGGTGCTTCTCAAGAGCATTAGCTAACAAAACAATATCAACGAGTAGCACCATTCCAATGGTGACAATGATCGCACCAACTCTTAACTGACTGATATTTTACAAATTGCCCACGCAAGTCCTGATGTGTGTTGTGCAGCTTTCCAGACCCTCATAAACTTTGATATTTTAATAACAGCACTTGCACATTCTATCAATAATGGAAAAGATTCATTGAATATTCTGTTCCGGAGCTTTCTTAGTGTGCTATCAAATTACTGTGACACTGAACTCAATTAAAGCAAGGGAACCCCAGCTGGTTTGGATTGTGTAATTTTTTTCCCCCCAAGAATACAAACACAACTAATCAACTAAGTGTCAGTACTTCTGCCACTGTTCAGTGTCATCAATATAATAGATCTCTGCATTCAGATCAAATGGACGTATGCCATTTCACGTGCCGTCCGATTAGTTATTTTATTCTCTGAACCACTTACACTATAGTCAATCACCCAACCTATTTATACAGTCAACGTGGGGTGCAACCGGATACACCAGTTCACCATTCAAAAGCTACCTGTACAATCACTGACACATAAATACCTGGCACGTTGTAGAATTAAATTGTCGAGAAAATCAACTTCTACTGAAAATGTAGCTAAACTCTTCTGTAAGGGAGCTCAGAAAGTGCAGAGGCAATGGACACTTTACAACTCAAAACATATTCACAAACACTGAAAGCAGCAATTTACAACCGTGGCAAGAATCGAATTCATCACCTGTTTTTAATCTTTTAACCTGCTCTGCACAACTCAGAAGGAATGAGGGGTCTCTTTCATCTGTGGGGTGTAGTTACTCTCGTCCGGGGGCTCTCCCCTCATTAGTCTGTGTAGGAGCTCGGGGTGTATTGTACCAGTGTCTCTCTCTCATACCAGACTCTCTTATGCTAGTTTGTGCAGGGGGGGGGGGTCTCTCCCCATCTCTGCAGTTTGTGCAGGGGGGGGGGGGGGGTCTCTCTCCCCCTCCCTCTGCAGTTTATACATGGGGGGGTCTCTCTCCCCCTCCCTCTGCAGTTTATACAGGGGGGGGGGGGGTCTCTCTCCCCCTCCCTCTGCAGTTTATACAGGGGGGAGGGTCTCTCTCCCCCTCCCTCTGCAGTTTATACAGGGGGGAGGGTCTCTCTCCCCCTCCCTCTGCAGTTTATACAGGGGGGAGGGTCTCTCTCCCCCTCCCTCTGCAGTTTATACAGGGGGGGGGTCTCTCTCCCCCTCCCTCTGCAGTTTATACAGGGGGGGGGGTCTCTCTCCCCCCTCCCTCTGCAGTTTATACAGGGGGGGGGGGCTCTCTCCCCCTCCCTCTGCAGTTTATACAGGGGGGGGGGGCTCTCTCCCCCTCCCTCTGCAGTTTATACATGGGGGGGGGGGGGGTCTCTCTCCCCCTCCCTCTGCAGTTTATACATGGGGGGGGGGGGGGGGTCTCTCTCCCCCTCCCTCTGCAGTTTATACATGGGGGGGGGGTCTCTCTCCCCCTCCCTCTGCAGTTTATACATGGGGGGGGGGTCTCTCTCCCCCTCCCTCTGCAGTTTATACATGGGGGGGGGGGGGGTCTCTCTCCCCCTCCCTCTGCAGTTTATACATGGGGGGGGGGTCTCTCTCCCCCTCCCTCTGCAGTTTATACATGGGGGGGGGGGTCTCTCTCCCCCTCCCTCTGCAGTTTATACATGGGGGGGGGGTCTCTCTCCCCCTCCCTCTGCAGTTTATACATGGGGGGGGGGTCTCTCTCCCCCTCCCTCTGCAGTTTATACATGGGGGGGGTCTCTCTCCCCCTCCCTCTGCAGTTTATACATGGGGGGGGGTCTCTCTCCCCCTCCCTCTGCAGTTTATACATGGGGGGGGGTCTCTCTCCCCCTCCCTCTGCAGTTTATACATGGGGGGGGGGGTCTCTCTCCCCCTCCCTCTGCAGTTTATACATGGGGGGGGTCTCTCTCCCCCTCCCTCTGCAGTTTATACATGGGGGGGGGGTCTCCCTCCCCCTCCCTCTGCAGTTTATACATGGGGGGGGGGGTCTCTCTCCCCCTCCCTCTGCAGTTTATACATGGGGGGGGGGGTCTCTCTCCCCCTCCCTCTGCAGTTTATACATGGGGGGGGGGGTCTCTCTCCCCCTCCCTCTGCAGTTTATACATGGGGGGGGGGGGGTCTCTCTCCCCCTCCCTCTGCAGTTTATACATGGAGGGGGGGGGGGGGGGACTCCCTCCCGCTCTCCCTGCAGCTACTGCGGGGTGTCTCTCTCTCTCTCAGGTGCCCCCTGCCCCCAGGCCCCTTGCCCCAGACACCATCACCACCCCCCCCCTGCCCCCACGCCCCTTGACCCAAGCCTCTTGCCCACCCCCCACACTGCACCAGATCCCCCGCCCCTTGCCCTGCACCAGGCCCCTTGCCCCCTCTCTCTGCCCCTATCCCAGGCCCCTCTGCCCCAGCCCCTTGCCCCAGCAACCCCCTCCCTTCCCCAGCCCCTGTCCCAGGCCTCTTGCCACCCCCTCTCTTCCCCAGGCCCCCTTGCCCCAGGCCCCCTTGCCCCAGGCCCCCTTGCCCCAGGCCCAGGCCCCTTGCCCCAATCTCACCTCTTTGACGGGGGGGAATTTTTTCCTGCACTCCAGGGACAGGCTCCTCAGGTCGCTCTGCATGTTTTCCAGCAGCTTCTTCACGGCTTCGGGCGACGAGGTGGACATCTTCCTCATTTTGGACCGGTATTTATTGACCGGGAGCCTCTCGCTCCGCTCCCGGCACCGTAAACAAGGGGAGCCGAGGCCTCGACTCGCAGTCCGAGCCGCCCGTCGCCACACCCACAAACCACTGCGCCACCGACACGTCACCCGTACTTCCGTAAACACAGGCCGAGCGGAAATTACGCGCGTCGCCGACGCTCGACCGCAGCGCCACCTATCGGCCGGCGGGCCGCATCGCCGCCTGTCGGGCTCCGCAAACCTGCGCCCCCTGCAGGTCATCCAAACCAGAGGACTAAATTGGCCAGAATTAAAAGACCAAATGCTGGAAACACTCAGCAGATGGAGAGAAAAACAGAGTTAATGTTTCAGGTTGATGACCTTTCAGCAGAGCAGCAAGAAGTTAGAGATTTAACAGTTTATAAGCATGTACAGAGCCAGGGAAAAGGGGAGTGGGGAGGGGAAGGAAAAGAACGAAAGAGAAGGTCGGAGATGGGGTGGAGGGCAGGAGTGATTAAGTGACAAAAGAGATGATGGTGCAAGGCGAGGAGAATGGTGATGGGACAAGTAAAGAAACAAAAGAGGAGCTGTAAATAACAGCATCAGAACCTATACCAGCACCTGCTGTCCGAAAAAATGGGAGTGGCGGTTATGATCTGAAGTTGTTGAGATCATTGTCGAGGCGGGGCGATTGTAAAGTGTCTAATCGAAAGATGAGGTGCTGTTCCTCAAACTTGGAGTAAATTGCCCAGTCTTGCATTATGATCTATAGTTGGTGTACGATTAGGGTTGCCAACACTCCAAGATTTATCCTGGAATCCGCAGGAATTAAAAATTAATCTTCTGGACACTGCTGCAAGCAACCCAGGGAGAAAAATCATAGGGGCATCTGTTTTTTATTCATTTTCTCTGAACATTTTGCGTTTATTTGTTACAAAAATATTGGATTTGGGGAAAAAAGGCTGTTTGATTGGGCGGGGTGGTTGAAGGCGGGAGATCATGTGATGAAACCTCCAGGAATATGGTCAACCAGAGTTGGCAACCCTAGGTCTGATGAAGATTCATTGAAGGACATAGAGGAAATAAAAGGACAAGAGCAACAATGTGGATGGAACACCATCACATCCAAGTCACACACCATCCTGTCTTGGACATATAATCACTGCTCCTTCATCGTGGTTGCAGTCAATGACCAGTTGCATTTATACATCACTTTTAACATAGAAAAATATCCCAAAGTGTTCCACAGAGATATGATCAAGAAAATGCATACTGAGCTAGAAGAAGACATTTTACGAGGGGTGATCAAAGTCTTAAATGGAGCAGAGGGAGGTGGAGCGACGGAGGGGTTTAGGGAGAGAATTCAAGAACATGGCACCTAGGCGGCTGGAGGCACAGCTGCCAATGCTGGGGCGAAGGGACAGGGGTTGCACAAGAGGCCAGAGGCAGAGGAATGGAGACTTTGGGGGGGAGTTGTAGGGCTTAAAATGGTTACAGAGATAGGAAGGGGCAAGGCCATGAAGGGATTTAAACTCAAGGATGAGAATTTTAAATTTGAAGCATTGGAGTACTGGGAGCCATTGTACGTCAGCAAGGACAGAGTGATGGTGAGCGGGGCTTATTGCGGGATAGGATATGAGCAGCAGAGTTTTGGATGAGCTGAAGTATACAGAGGGTGGAGGATGGGATGTATTGGAATAGTCGAGTCTAGAGGTGACAAAGGCATGGATGAGAGTTTCAGCGGCACGTGGGCTGAGATAGGGAAGGAAGTGGGTGATGTTACAGAGGTGGAAGTAGGTGGTCTTTGTGATGGAGAGGATATAGGTTTGGAAGCTCAGCTTGGGGTCAAATATGATGCTGAAGTTGCAAACAGTCTAGGCTCAGGAGTGGTATGGAATCGGCGGCAAGCATACGGAGTTTGTGGCGGGTATTGAAGTTCATGGCTTTGGTCTTCCCAATGTTTAACTGGAGGAAATTGCAGCTCATCCAAGACTGGATGGCAAACAACACAGAAGCAGTGTACATATGGAATCTGACCTTATGTCTGTGGATGATGTCACCAAGGGGCATGTAGATAAGGAAGAGACGGGGCCAAAGAAAGATCTTTGGGGGAACTCCGGACGTAATGGTGCGGGGATGGGAAGAGAAGCCATTGCTGGAGATACTCTGGCTACAATCAGATAGGTAAGAGTGGAACCAAATGAGCTGGAGAATGGAGGAGAGGTGTTGGAGGAGGATGGTGTGGTCAACCATTTCAAAGGCTGCAGAGAGGTTGAGGAGGACATGGTGGGGATAGTGCAATGAGGTTATAGTCACAGAGAATGTTGTTTGTAACTTTGGTTAGAGCCGTTTGGGAGTTGCGGAAGGGGCAGAAACCTGATTGGGGACATTCAAACATGGAATTGCGGGAAAGATGGATACGGATTTGAGAGGTGACCTATTCAAGGACTTTGGAAAGGAAAGGGAGGTTGGTGATGGGGGAGTAGTTTACAAGGGCAGAAAGGTCGAGGGTGTTTTTTTTGAGGAGGGGGAAATGACTGTTTTGAAAGGGAGGGTGACAGTGCCTCAGGACAGGGAGCCATTTACAATGTCAGCTAGCAAGGGGACCAGGAGGGGAAGTTGAGTGGTCTACAGTTTAGTGGGAATGGGGTTAAGGGAGCAGGAGGTGGTTGAACTTGGAGATGGCATGAAGGTAGATAAGAGAGAAACTAATTCACATGGGTTCAGGGTTCGGGAATCAGCCACATCTCTCGAACAAATTTTAAAAAACTTACTGAATCTATTTCCTCAAAAGGGGAGTTAGATAAGATTGTCCTGTCATTTATCGCAGCCAATGTCTTTGTCAGTGATGTGTTGTATAGCGTTGTAAGGAACAGTCTCGGAGCGTCTGTTCCTGATATTTCTGAAAGAGTTGTGAACAGGTGGATGTAAAAGTCCAATGGGATTATTCAAAGAAGACCAAGGGGGTTCTCCTGGTGTCCTGGCCAACCTTTACCCCTCAACTGTGACCAACCAAAACAGATTATCTGCTTGTCAATTCATTGCTGTTTGTGGGGCATTGCTGCGCGCAAATTGCCTGCTGTGGTTGCTTACATTATAACCGTTACTACACGTCAAAAGTAATTCATTGGCTGTGGAGCACTTTGGGACATCCTGAGGATGTGAAAGATGCTATATAAATGCAAGTTCTTTCTTCTTTCAATCCATTTTGCAGGTTGTGTGATTGGCAGGACCAGCTGGTGATCCAATGCCTCCCACTCACTTTCTTAAACAATTGGTTAACCAGTAAGACATGGTGCTGGGTGCACCCAAGTGTGATATTATGGATTCGCATAACTCAAGTGGGGAACTCAAAAGTATTGATTGGAATCTACAAATGCACTTCTGTCTCAATTGTTGATTCGTATTGTTACTTAGTTGGTCTGGTCGATGCCATTTGTAACTTGGGCACAGTTTGTTGGAATCACACAAAAGTGCATTGAAGGGACACCTTGGGTATCTTCATCTTTATTTAGTAACAGCAAAGTCCCAATACAGTTTAAGCTTGTGGCGTAGAAGACATATGTCCAAACATGGTTCAGAAGTCCTCATCATACGTTAAGGCTTCTTTCACATCACATGCACCTTCCAAACCACTTCTTTACAAGATAGAATCTTGTGGAATTAGTGGATTGAGAATTGGCAGAATGCCCACAGGCAGATAGTTGTTATCAATGGATTTGGACCTGCTTGGAGACTGGTTACCAGTGGTGTCCGGTAGGGATTGGTGTTAGAAACTTTGCTCTTTACTATTTTCATTAATAACCTAGGCATAAGTGTTACAGGGGATGATCCGCAAGTTTGCGGACAATACAAAGTTATGTGCAAGTGTTAGGACTGTAGAGGATGCTCAACTACAGCAAGCAGATTTCGATGTGTTGAGGAAATGGGCCCGTGTTTGGCAAATGAGTTTTGACCTTGAAAAGTGTAGTGTTGTGCCCATGGGCAGGTCTAATGCTAAATATACATACACACTTCAGGGAGCAGAATTGAAGCCAATGGTGAAAGAAAGAGATCCAGGTGTTATAGTACATCACTCTCTAAAGTTGAATGACCAATGCCGCAAAGCTATAGCTAAAGCAAACAGGGTTCTAGGTTGTATTCACAGAACAATTCACGAGAAAACAAAATACATCATTTTGTCCTTTTACAAAACCTTGGTTAGGCTTCAATTAGAATATTGTGTCCAGTTTTGGTCTCCTCAAATGATGGGGGATATTGAGGCTTTGGAAAGGATGCAGAGTAGGGCCACAAGATTAATTCTTAGTTTATAACATCTTAGTTACCCAGATAGGCTCAGAGAGCTGGGTCTGTACACTTTAGAAAAGCGTAGACTCGGGGGCAATTTGATTTAAGCTTATAAAATAACGAAGGGATTAGATTGTGTTTTTGTGGACCAATTATTTCAACTGGATAAATGTAAGGAGTCGCACAACACCAGGTTATAGTCCAACAGCTTTATTTGAAATCACAAGCTTTCGGAGCTTTGCTCCTTCGTCAGGTGAAGTGAAGAGATGCATTTAGGCACAGCATATATAGTCAGAGAACAATGCCTGGTGATTACAGATAATCTTTCTAACTGCTCTTTATCACACCTTGGCAGAGAGATAATCACAGCAATCAAAGGAGTGGATGGTGTTCAAACAGGTTAGTCAGGGAAACATTAAATCCAAGAATACTGAGGTGGGGTCACAAGGGGTCAAATGTAGCAGATGCTGGGGTTTGTGTTGAAAATAGATAACCTTTTTTTTGCTGGAAATCGCAGCAGGTCCGGCCGCATCTGTGTATGGAGAACAAGCCAACTACGACTTGAGTCTGGATGACTCTACGTCAGGTGGGGTTACATGTAGCGTGACATGAACCCAAGATCCTGGTTGAGGCCATCCTCATGGGTGCGGAACTTGGCAATCAATTTCTGTTCGATTTTGCGTTGTCGTGTGTCTTGAAGGCCGCCTTGGAGAACGCTGACCCGAAGATCGGTGGCTGAATGTCCTTGACTGCTGAAGTGTTTCCCGACTGGGAGGGAACCCTCCTGTCTGGCGATTGTTGCGCGGTGTCCGTTCATCCGTTGTCGCAGTGTCTGCATGGTCTCGCCAATGTACCATGCTCCGGGGCATCCTTTCCTGCAACGTATGAGGTAGACAACATTGGCCGAGTCACAGGAGTATGAACCATGTACCTGGTGGGTGGTGTCCTCTCGTGTGATGGTGGTATCTGTGTCGATGATCTGGCATGTCTTGCAGAGGTTGCCGTTGCAGGGTTGTGTGGTGTCGTGGTCACTGTTCTCCTGAAAGCTAGGTAATTTGCTGCGAACGATGGTTTGTTTGAGGTTAGGTGGCTGTTTGAAGGCGAGTAGTGGAGGCGTGGGGATGGCCTTAGCGAGGTTTTCGTCGTCATCGATGACATGTTGAAGGCTGCGAAGAACATGGCGTAGTTTCTCCGCTCCGGGGAAGTACTGGACGACAAAGGGTACTCTGTTGGTTGTGTCCCGTGTTTGTCTTCTGAGGAGGTCTATGCGATTTTTCGCTGTGGCCCGTCGGAACTGTCGATCGACGAGTCGAGCGTCATATCCCGTTATTACGAGGGCGTCTTTCAGCGTCTGTAGGTGTCCATCGCGTTCCTCCTCATCTGAGCAGATCCTGTGTATTCGCAGGGCCTGTCCATAGGGGATGGCCTCTTTGACGTGGTTAGGGTGGAAGCTGGAAAAGTGGAGCATCGTGAGGTTGTCCGTGGGCTTGCAGTAGAGTGAAGTGCTGAGGTATTCAACTGAATAGGCTAGGGAGAATCAGGGGTCATGTTTACAAGTTACGTAAGGGCAGAATTAGGTGGTTCTTCTTTTCCTAGACAATAATGGACCTGTGAGACAAGTTGCCGGCTTGTGTGGTGAACACTGATTCATTGGATTCCTTCAAGGGAGAGCTGGACTTGTTTCTGGCTGGGGCAGAGATCACCTCGTACAAGAGGTGGGTCACCTGTAATATAAATCAGGGTCAATGTGATCTCCAGGACTAGTTTTGATCACCTAAGAGGAATTTTTCAGATTCCCCCCCCCCCCCCCCCGCCACCTCCTAATTGGCCTGGGTTTTTAATCTGGTTTTTCACCTCTCCCAGATTACTTGGCTCTGGGTGGGTTGGAAGTGTCTGTTATTGTGATGCACAAGACTTCACAACTGGGACAGGCTAGATGTACCAGTTGGTCTTTTCCTGTATATTCATATGAATGTGAGGTTCAGCTCCAAGCTGTGAGACAAATTTCTGGCAAAAACATCCCAAGGCACCTCACAGAGACATAAGCAGAACAGACACCAAGCCAAAGAAGGACAAATTAGGAGGGGTGACCAAAAGCTTGGTCAAAGAGGTGGGTTTTAAGGAGGGTTTTAAAGGCGGGAGATGAGGAGATAGAAAGGCAGAGGGGTTAAGGCTAGGAATTCCAGAGCATAGGATGAAGATCCTATATCAGAACAATAATCCCTCATATATATATCCAAACATATCTTTATTGTAAACTCAGATACACTAAGCAGCTGTTGAATATAATTGATTACAAGTACATTGTTTTATAATATATACTCATGAACCTCAAACTACGGGAATCCGAAGACGTTTCTTGACTCTCACTTGGTGAATGTTTACTTGGACAATATACACTGAAATTAAACCACTCACATTTACTGGACTGTGCATCAGTAAATATGCATAACACCTTATATCAGCAGAAAGACACACATTTTAAAATGTTTAAGAAACTAATGAGAATTAAGGCCGAAAAGTTGGCAATTTTGTTTTGTGCTAATTATAACTGCCACTGGCATAGTAAGGGAAGGTGGTACTGGACAAATTAATCATTGGTACTAGGCAAATTAATCATGCACCTCTAGGCTGGGAGATAATTATTTGTTCCTTTGCGCAAGGAGCTTTTCTAAAAGGCCAACTGACAAAGACTGAGATTTTACAGAGTTGTTAATAAGGGGACCACTAATTATAAGCACAATTCTTAATCTTAATGTTGCTGCCTGTTATCAACAGCTTTACAAGCAAATCTAGGCTATTTGCAAAGCTAAAGATTTGATTCCAGCAGCTGACATGGGTGATTGCTTTGCTGAACATCCCCGTTGTGAATCTTTGGAATTCTGTACCCCAGAGGGCTGTGAATGCTCAGTCGTTGAGTATATTCAAGGCTGAGAGCGATAGATTTTTGGACTCTAATCAAGTGATCTGGGGATTTGGCGGGAAAGTGGGGTTGAGGTAGATCAACCATGATCTTATTGCATGGCAGAGCAGGCTCGAGGGGCCGTATGGCCTACACCTGCTCCTAATTCTTATGTTCAGTCCGCAAGCGAGAGCCTGACCTTCCAGTCGCTTGCCACTTTAATCCTCCATCCCACTCTCACCGCTCTGTCCTTGGCCTCCTACACTGTTCCAATGAAGCTTAACACAACTTGAGGAACAGCACGTCATCTTTCCACTAGGCACTTAACATCGAGTCTAACAACAGCAGCTGTCGGTAGTAGAGGTTGGCTGTACCAGAGTCACTGGGATTGGAGGATTTGTAGGCTGGTGTTTGGGGTGTGGATCTCCTATTGGTACACAGTCGGCAGGGTGGTCTGCACTCCTGGGGTCTATCTGCCTTCCTCCTGCCACGTTCCCAGGTCACAGCAACCCTCTCCATTTTGCCAGATGTTCCACACTTCCCTCACCTCTACTATTCAGCTGAAACATTTTACACCTCCTCTGGACCCATCTTTTGTTTCTACACTTGTCTCTATCACCTTACACCATTACCACTTTTGTCATTTAATCAATCCAGCCCTCCGCCCCATCAGACCGTTCATTCCCTTTTATTCTTTTACTGCCCCCTTTTCTCTGCCTAAGCTGTTCACCTCTAACATCTTCCAGTTCCGTTGATCATCGACCTGAAACGTTAACTGTTTCTCTCTCCCCACAGATGCTGCCTGGCCCACTGAGTGTTTCCAGCATTTTCTGTTCAGATTTCAGATTTCTAGCATCTGCAGTAGTTTGCTTTAGTTACTTTCTGTCATTTAATAAACTGTTGAGCAAAATCAACTTCCTAAAAACATCATTGTTTCCATACCTCAAAGTATTTTCAGCATTGTTAAAATCCAAGAAAATTACCATAGGAACATGGAATATACAGAAAATGTATTTTACAGGAGAAGATTATTTGTGACCTGGGATCATTGTAAACGCAAACCGAAATGATGATTAATAATAATTTGTTCAGGTTTGAAAGTAGGAGAGAGATAGGAAGGAACAAAACAAAAAAGAGTGGTGAAAGTTAGTACCAATGAGGGAAACAACAGAGTCCTTAATCTTAATCACACTGTTGTGGGGAGACAAGGTCTTCTTCATAAGAAGGAATTGGAGGAAAAGCCACCTTTGGGCAGCTTTCACTCAGCATATCGTAGCTGGTTGAGAGCAACAGTGGCAGATGCTTGAGAGCAGAGCACCCACACAGCCTCTTAGTTACAATTACTGATGTCCTAGATAATGGCGAGAACACAAGAGAGAGCCTGACCCTCAGTGAAAAATAGGCAAGTTGCTTACGATAGAATTCTGAAGGGCTACACCAGAAACTTCAGGTGCCAACTTGACATTTCCAGCACTTGCAGAGCTCCCACCCCCACCCCCCCATTTTTATCTGCGTTAACAGCTTCACATTGACTGGATGATCTCAGCAAGTGGCCAACAATCACAGCCACTTTTTATTTTGCTTTCCCACCTTTGCTAATGGACTAGCCTTTAACTTGTACACATTTCCTGTCCCAATGTACCAAAGCTCACACTGACCAACAGATGCTGTAGCTGAACGAAGCCAAATATTTACATTTTTTTTATATATACGTGACTATTTTGATTGCTAACCTGAAAGTTAACTGTACATCGGCCAGGTGTTTAAGGTGATCGGCAAAGGAGCCAGAGGCAAGACGAGGAAATTTTTTTAAAATATAAAAGCAGCGAGTTGTAATGATCTGGAATGCACTGTAGAAAGGGCAGTGGAAGCAAATTCAACAGTAACTTTCAAAAGGGAATTGGATAAATACTTGAAGGGAAAAAATTTACAGGGCTATGGGGAAAGAGCAGGGGAATGGGACGAATTGGACAGCTCTTTCAAAGAGCCGGCACAGGCACGATGGGCCGAATGGCCGGCTCTTGTGCTCTACCTACTATGATACATCAGCCTCTTTGGCAGTGTCAGTGAGCTGGTCAGAGGTGAGGGGTCACCCCATCCAATCTTTGATGGTGCTCAAATGAGCATGTGCCACAACTTGTCTGGTAATTGTGTGCACATTTGGGGGTGAAGAGATGCATTTCCTATTCTGAAATCACTAGTGCAGCGTGCAGTTTACTGATTATATTTTTGTCCATTGTAACAGTTGAAAGAAGTGCCACCAGGTTTGAAGTGGAAGGTAGCATTTCCAATCTTATGGAAGATGTTTCCTTGGACCTCTGAATTGTGCAATTTCTACTGTGACAGACTTTCCTTCTCTCAAGTCAAGATTTTAACCCTTCATAGGCCAAACACCCCACATTTACATTGACATTGACATGAACTGCATTAAAGAGGAACCACACTCATTACACAGTATCAAATATCAACACTATTCATGAAACGTCCAGCATACATCGTCCTTCAGGACGGTGTGTTTTGTTTCTATTTTTATTGATATGTAAGGATTACAACCATTGCATACACATGTTATGCAGTTTTATTTCAAAGTTTCCACAAATATATTTTAACAATAAATGATCCATTTAAGGACACATGAATTGAGCAAATTTGTTAAATGCTAAGTATGAAACTTTGTAAACCTTCATTGAAAAACATTTTGTTTACCACACCATACCTGGTCATACCAGTGCAGTTTATTTTCCCAAAGTACCAATGGCAACTGAGTTATGCAGTATGCTTTACACAGTTATCAGGACAGAGTGTAGTAGCTAAGGCCTTGCATAACTTTATTGTAAATTTATATAAATAAACATGCAAGTTTCAAATGTAAACTCAAATAAAATGAAGTGCAGACAAAATATTTACCTCAGACATGCTGGGTTTGTGACTTCCATTTTACAAAAAAAAGAAAAAAAAAAATCAAAAATGCTAAGGTATCAACTGTAAAACACCGAGAGAAATATCAGCACTAATAACAAGTTACGCAGCAAAGCCATTCTTGACATACTTAACTCATCCTGGCCTACAATAGTGTTTCTATGTCTTTAATTATAACATCTCAATAAAATAATTTACCAAGTGTGCACTCACAGAGTGAACTTATTTATACAATACAACATTCAAATCAGTTTTTAATCTGTGTTAATTTTTTTTCTTTTAAAAGTGAAGACCATCATTTACTTTATTGGCAATGGGACACAAAAGCAATTGTCTTGGGTACAGAAGAGCAATCCCTAGCATTATGTAGCTTCTGCCAAGGGCGGTGATAAATCAAAAACACATTCTTTGAACTACATCAAATGGAAAGCAGCAATTCAGCAAAATAAAAATTCAAAAATCCCACTCTAGCTGTTGGCATCCTGGCCCCTTAAATACAGCTCACTAATAAATTCAACAAGATGTACCTAGTACTATATACAATCGGTTACTGTAACATGCAAATGATCACTATACACAATTAAATATGCTGTAAGGCTATGGTGAATTCCAATAAGGAATTAAAACAAAATCAATTCACTTGTTCTATCAAATTTGATAATGTAATTTATAGCTCTATTATAATTTTTGAGCCTAGTTTGAATACACCATCAACTTAGATTTACGAAGATAGTTACATTAGCCCCCTGGTCATACACCAAAAGTAAAGTGTGCAAACTAAGTTTGCTGTACAAATGAAAACCATCCAGCACATCAATTTAATCTGTTATGACATTCTATTTTTAACCCTGAGTACTGCAAGCTCTTTGCAGTTTTCAAAAATCAGTTTTTTTGTCACAGAACACCTGCAGAAATGATTTTCTGTTCACTTCAATGCTGCACCTCACAACTATTTGGAAAGTAGAATTCGAGAAATATAGTGAACCGCTGAGCAACAAATTTGTTGATTCTTCGAACAACATAATTGTAATTTCCATGGTTTTTCTTATTTCGGTGCAGAAATGCCACTGCAGTCCTCAAAGGGTTAAAGTAGAGCTATAAATGTCCATAGACAGCGCACATCACGGTTGTCCACTTTCACAATGTGGGTGCATTCTACTTTGCCTATTTGGGACAGCGGTCTATAACTGAGGCCAATTGCTGATGCTTCAATGGGAAGTTGGAAGTCATTGCACAGCACTGTCAATTGGCAGTTTTGTCACTAGTTCTTAATTTAGATGGCCCTTTCAATGATTGTTTAAACAAAGTATGGCAGGAGGTTTGTCACTGAATTAGTGAAGCAGCTGTCCTTTCAGTTAAGTGCTCATGTTCTCTCTTTCTAAAGCAGGGCATGTAAATTGTGCACTTTGCTACTTACTTTAGCACACGGACACAAAATTCTAACAAAAATAACTAATTTGTGTTTTTTGGAAAACGTTAGCTAGTACATTTTCAAAAACAAGAGAGGAGTGAAGAAGGGGACCACTTAATTATTTCTGCATACATTTAGTGTAAAGAACCTGCATACATCAGTAAGACAAATAGATTTCATGGATCATATACTGCAATTAGCGTCTAATTGAGTTTCTAATACATTTCAGTTTCAAGTAATTCACTTAAGTCTATCTCAACATGTAAAATCCAAAATGGCTTTTAGCTTGGGCTGATGTTGCACTTCTTTTCCAGATGATCTCTCGCTCGTAATTTGCGGTATGCTTCCAGCTTTCCAGTGTCTGGGCAGGAGTCTGCATTGGAGAGTTTCTACATGGCATCATATTTATTTGTCAGTTTGTGTGCATGCAGTTTTCATTCTCTACATCATTCTCATTACAGTCTTCATCACTCTCCCCCGGGACACCTAAAGCAGCAGAAGTTTCCTTCTTAGCACTGTGATCATGTGCAAAATAGCCTGTGCCACTGATTGTGTCTTGTCTCTGGTAGAAGAGGACGTAAGCTGCTTTGGACTGTTGGAATGACAGGAACAGAGGATAATTTGTTAATCGGTGTACGCTCACACCAAACTCAGTGCCCACAACAGCGATTCAGTAGAACAGTTACTATTTGATACTTAACTATTTTACAAAATAAAATACAGCTGACCCAAATGCCACCATTAGTGCATTGGCTCTAATTTAGATGGCCCAGGTTTGAATCCAACCATGACTAACATTCAAACACTATTTTGTTTTACTGGTTTTTAAGATAAGGGAGTCCTCTACCTTTGGGCAGGACAGGAATAATTTCAGACACCCAAAGGGCAACCTTCCTTTCAGCTGATGAGTGGAACCTCTGCAAGCCATCCACAGACCCAAATCACCTTCATTGGACAAGGGGATAGTGGCAGGAAGACAGATATGGAATTGCAAAAAAAGAGCAGAAATGTAGATGGCAGCTCAAAATATGAAGAATAAGACGCTAAAAGAAATGTAATTGTCTTACAAATCAGAAAATACAATGGGCTAAAAGAGTCAGCATTGTGATGGCTATGAACTCTGGTGATTGGCGCAAGGGTAGCACTTTCACTTAAGAGTCAAAAGGTCATGGGTCCAACTCCATTACAGACATTTGAGCACATAATCCTGGCTGACGCATCAGTGCAGTTCTGAGCAAGCATGGGAGGTGCCATATTTCAGATGAGATGTTAAACCACGGCCCCCATTTGCCTACGCTCTGGTGGACGCAGAAGGTCCCAAAGCATTATTTGAAGAAAATGCATGGGAATTCTCGGTGTCCTGGGGAACATTAATACCTCAAGCACCAGCACTAAAACAGTTATCTGGTCATCCATCTCACTGCTGTTTGTAGGACCTTGCTGTGTGCAAATAGATACTATGCTTACCTACATTATAACACTTGCATGCTCTTCAAAGGTGCTTTTACATCCTCGTGTTCTGACATGTTGCTTCCCTAAAGCAAGTTGTACAACTATTTATTAATACAATGCAGGATTCTGTTTTGGGGGAAAATAGTATTGAAAAGGCACTTGCCACTATTTGGTCTTCTGTTGCAGGTGAAACACTAGTATCATCAAAATAGTACCATTTATTGTCATCTTTGTTCTTGGCGAAGGCTGTGTCTATGGGATAAAGCTAAGTTAGCACAATGATAATAGAAAATGCAGACTAGAAATATTCCTGAATACTTTCTGCCCCCATAGATTTAACAAAATCTTCAGTTTAGAGTCTAAAATATAACAGATTATTTCCATTTTTTTTTAATATCATTGCATAACGATTAAAATAACGAAATGTAAGGATCGGCACAGGAAAAGCAGCCCAGTCAGCTAGCTCATTATTTTAAAAACTCAATGATTGCCATTTTTGGACATTTTTGCTACTGAAGCATAAACCTTTAGTAGTTCAATACCCATCATCTTGGATGTTTTAATATTCCCCTCACAATTTATACTTCAGGAATGCTCAAATAAAATTAAAAACAGATCTTAGCACGAGAACATCTGAAACAGAAAGCTACTGTGGAAGAAATGGGGTTTTGAGGTGATGCTCAACAAGGTTGTGTTGTGTTTTCTTGTGATCCACTATGAGCAGCCTCCATTAAAAAGGGAGTTGAATATTTTGGAGCTGCCAATGGCCTAGATCACAGGCAGTAGAAGATCAAATCAAAACAATTCTTCAGCTACTCTTATATTACACTGAGTGCCATGCTAGTGTCGCTGGCTCCTGTGGTGTGGGTGTTTTGTGGCCAGTAAATTTGCCAGATCTGCTGAGGCCAAATGATATAAAGACCCAGGGGATAAAAAGTAGTCTTCCCAGGTGCTGGCCATAACAAATCAGGCAAGTTAATTTTGGTGGTGCTGCTGGTTGTACAAGACCTGTGTACTGAATGTGGCACAACACTAAACAATATCAAAACAGCTTAGTCTGTAGAAATGTGCTTCGGGCAGCAAAGAGAAGACCCAACATGGCAAGTTCAAATGTTAACACTAGTTAAGCAGCAGTCAGTATGCTAGCTTCAGCAGAGACCGAACACTTATACCAGTCAGCCACTTTAGCAGAGATCCAACACTATACTAGTTAGTCATTTCAGCAGAGATCCAGAACTTACACTAGTCAGTTACTTTAGCTGAGATCCAACGCTATACCAGTCAGTCACTTCAGCTGGCTGTCAGGGTTACTGCACAATAGTTGGACAGGACTTGTTCCATCAGTTTCCCCTCACCCCTGCCCTCACCCATTTCTTTAACTGAGCTAAGAACTAATCAAGCTCACCCACTGCGAGCAAGACACAGAGGAAGCTCATTGATAAATTTTACTCTGAATAAAAAATGGCATTAAACATAAAACAAATTAAAATGTCACCACTGTGGATCCAATATTCTGGTAGACATAGAAGAAGAATGCCGATTCGGAATACTTACAATGTCCTCCACCCATTCCACCATAGTGATTAGACACAGCAATCAAATTATATTCACAACGGCCAGCATTTGGATTGATAAGAAATTCAGACATATCTAAATCACTAATGAAAATAGAGAATTACAATTACAAAACTTATTTGTACACAACTCAAAATGTTATACTTGCAGACATTAGCATTAGCTTTTAGAAAGAATAACACTTTACTGTAGTCAGATCCAATTATCTACCCATTTTTAACGATTCCCTATGTAAATGCACAAATCTTAATGTCTCAAATTACATGCAATGTTACTCTATGTAAATACTGCCTGTATAGAATGAACAAATCCAATTTTAGAATTTTCGTAAACCTTATATACTGTTTATTAGATGTAATGTTAACATCTGTAAACCAAGTTGAATATGGAAGGGGAAAGAACTACCAATGAAATTCTATTTCTCTAAACTTTAAACCTTTTTCTACATCTATTCTACTGAGCTGTTTTATTGTTAATCTCATTTCCCTACATCTGTCCCAATTACCTTTTTGTTACTGGAATCTCTCTAGGTTAAATCCCATGTTCATCTTTTTCCTTCCTTTGCTGACTTGGTCCCGACTCTGCCCTGCACTACATTTACTCCCTAGTCTGTCTCCTGTCCACGGTGACATTGCAGGCCCATTGTCTGGTCTTTTTCAGTGCTCCCCACAATGATGCAACTAAAATGGAAACTGAACAGGATGATCACTGGCACAAACCCAGGTCCCATTACTCCATGAGAATGGGAGTTGGTACCCCAGCCTAGACAGCACAGGGGCAGACTTGTTAGAAATATTATTGCAAAGGTCATGATATTGTCAGAGATGCGAGTCTGTCATCAGCTACATTCTTCACAACACAGGAACAGGGTTCATAGGAACAGGAGTAGGCCATTTAGCCCCACGAGCCTGTTCCACCATTCAATTAGATCATGGCTGATCTGTATCTTAACTCCATCTACCCACCTTGGTTCCGTAACCCTTAATACCCTTACCTAACAAACATCAATCTCAGTTTTGAAATTTTCAATTGGGATTGTCAGATTTCTGTCCTTCATAATTTTCAAATTTTTATGTATCTGTTGACTTTCTAGCACGTTTTACCTGTTGTGGTAAACTAATGAAAGTTGTTTTCTGAAATGACAGTAGAGTTTTCCTTTGGGTAGGCGACGCTGTTTTTCAGAAATGAGGCGTGGGTTCTAGGGAGTGTATAAATATTTGCGGTGGGGGGGGGTCCCCATACACAACTGTTTGAAAACCACTGGATTAAATACTGCAGCTCAACACATCCTTTGAATTACATTATTTGTCTTCTCCGTTACATCTGGATATCCTCCTTTAGGCGAGGAGACTGTTAATTTCCCCAGAATCATTGTGGCCTGTACCATTCCGCATTTAGCTAACAACACGAAGGGGGTAAAATTGGTCTTCGCGAGTAGCGCAAAACAGGCTCGTAGTGAATCGGCAGCCTGTTATACACCGCCCCCGGTCTTTTCCATTGAAGTTCACAGAATGACAATTCAAGCTCACTTTGGAGACTCGGTTAATTTCACTGTTGGTCGTACTTGGTTTGAACTTAAAAATCTTGGTAATATTTTCCAAGTCGATGGAAAATAAAATCTGGCGCTGTGTATAATGGGCTGCCGATTCGCTATCGCCCGTTACGCGCTACTGGAGTAGACCAATTTCACTCCCGAAATGTCAGCCGTGGACAGGTCGGCAATGTTAGTTATTCTCTTTCCCCTTCCCCGCACACACCTGTCTAGGTCATTCCGCTCCAAAACTGCCAAAGCCTAAAACAAACTCCACTTACATTTTCAGATAGTTTAAACCAATATGATAGGAACATATGATACTAGCTTATGTTCATATGGGTAAGACAGCCCCAGGTCTTGAACCTACAGCTCAAGCAATGTCAAACTGAGGTGAATTTAAGAGTGCGTGTATTTAAGAACATAAGAAATAGGAGCAGGAGTAGGCCAATCGGCCCTTCGAGCCTGCTCCGCCATTCAATAAGATCATGGCTGATCTGATCCTAACCTCAAATCTAAATTCATGTCCAATTTCCTGCCCGCTTTGATGCAAGAGAAACTATTAATACTACCCACAGCAGCAAATCAGAAGTGACGTCTTGCTGCAGATCTAATACTTGGATCTGAATGTACACCTGTCTAACCAGGGGAGCCATAGCCAGATTTAACTCGCTCTATGACATACCTAATGGGAAAATCAACCAATGTGTCCAGCTTGTCTCGCCAATATCGGCTATAGGAAAATCGCTTCAAATGCACCACCAGCACAGGGGGTAATGACCACAGATCTAGCTTTTTGGTGGCTTGCTGATGTTGTTTGCAGTTTGGACAGTACCTGAAGAAAAACACAATTGAAGAAGAAAAAAAGTACAATCTTTCCCATTCCTTCTCCTTTATCAAACAAGAATCCCCTCAATACATTAAAAAGACCGTCAGTGTACTTAATATGACGGAGTGGAAGTCCCAAGTTCTTAAGTTTCTCAATCTCTTTGAGCAAAGTATTCTGAATGTTGGGCACTGCAGCAAAACCTTCCACAGCTGAGACTGGTGCATATTAGACACACATCATCCCTGTTGCACACAAATAAGCCACGATGAATAAGCCAACTATGATATTATGTTGAAGTAAATGAAAATACAGCTGGAAGTAGCAGATGCTAAGCCTACAAATGTAAGCAGTGAAAGGAGGTGTAAACATCAGCTACATACACATACCAAGCAACATAATGGTGCACCACAAATCTTCACAACCAGCAAAAGTAAAGCCAAGGATCACAAGTGCTCCAGGAGCAGTAATAACATCTTGTGGTGGTAACATTGTGGCTATTGTGATCATTAATCTACAAAGCTTCATTCTGACTTCTTTCTGTAGCAGTTCCAGTTAACATAGCTTTATATAGTTCCTAATGCTGTCTTGATATAGTCAAATTAAATGTCTTAGTGGTCCATTGCATCACCTGAACTTGGGCAGGACTAGGCTTGTGTGCAGATTTCTTACTCTTTATTCTATTTAAATGAGTTGCCCATCTGGCTGATTAACAATGATCAAATAAAACCTTTAGCTGAACAAAATGACAATCAATGTTAACGTAACTTAGCAACATCCTCTATCAACGACGTACTGATTTACAGGAAAGTTTCCATTCTAATCAAAACTTCTTAAAATTACTCACCATGGGTCCTCTGCACCTAGCTTTTCTTTAGTTGTAAAAAGTTCAATACAGTCTTTTAACTTTACAAACATTTTTTTCTGAGGCCTATATTCCATGCTTTCATGCTTCTCAAAATCCTAAAACGAAGACAGACAAGCATTTCTTACTTTAGTTTGTAAAATTATAACGGAAAATGCTTTATCCACCACAGCACAAGAATGTTCACTCTATGCTTGTTATGTTTCCTAAAGGAATGACGCATTGTACGAAAATATACCGGTGATCTCCCGCGGCATGCCATGAAACAGACAATATGTTGTTTTCTTAGGACAGAAATGTTATATCATTACATGCATCGTATATTATTCTCCTGCTGAGGTATAACCATGTTGCTTTAAGGCTATTAAGCAAACACAGAATGAGGTCAAAGTTTAATTGCAGATGGGACAATGCTCATTAATTTCAGGATCCAGGTCAATGACTGACTTGTTTTTTTTAATAAAAACTATTTAGCATCTTTAGCAGTGTGAGGCGGTACCACACTGTACCAGTGTGGATACGGTAGCATAGTGGTTATGTTACTGGGCTGGAGGCCTGGACTAATAACCATCTCCAACAAGAGAGGGTCTAACCACCTCCCCCTGACATTCAACGGCATTACCATCACTGAATCCCCCACAATCAACATCCTAGGGGGTCACCATTGACCAGAAACTTAACTGAACCAGCCATATAAATACTTGGCTACAACAGCAGGTCAGAAGCTGGGTGTTCTGCAGCGACTAACTAACCTCCTGACTCTCCAAAGCCTTTCTACCATCTACAAGGCACAAGTCAGGAGTGTGATGGAATACTCGCCACTTGCCTGGATGAGTGCAGCTCCAACAACACTCAAGAAGCTCAACACCATCCAGGACAAAGCAGCCCGCTTGATTGGCACCCCATCCACCACCTTAAACATTCACTCCCTTCACCACCGGTGCACCGTTGCTGCAGTGTGTACCATCCACAGGATGCACTGCAGCAACTCGCCAAGGCTTCTTTGACAGCACCTCCCAAACCTGCAACCTCCACCACCTAGAAGGACAAGGGCAGCAGGCGCATGGGAACAACACCACCTGCACGTTCCCCTCCAAGTCACACACCATCCTGACTTGCAAATATATCGCCGTTCCTTCATTGTCGCTGGGTCAAAATCCTGGAACTCCCTTCCTAACAGCACTGTGGGAGAACCTTCACCACATGGACTGCAGCGGTTCAAGGCGGCTCACCACCACCTTCTCAAGGGCAATTAGGGATGGGCAATTAATGCTGGCCTTGCCAGCAACGCCCACATCCCATGAATGAATAAAAAAGGCAGCTGATAATATGTAGGTAGAACAACTTTCTTTCTCTTACAAGTAACTTAATTTTGACTCAAAAATCTGGATATGAATCTGTCACGAAACAGTAGCTGCTTCTGACACATAGCTTGTGCATTCTCTTCAAGAGCCATTGTCTAAAGTTTGGTTTCAGCAGAGAATCTACAATGTGGTTTGCACACACATGCAAGGTTAACCATACTTAGAAAATGAGTTCTTCCATACCTATCAGATATGACACACATTACAGCTATTTCCTACTCTTTAACCCTGTTAACTTTTACCAAATCAAAACTATTTAGCACCATTTTAACCACCTGTTCTCAGTGCACACTTGGTATATATTTTACCTCTGCCGCATTGTCATCGAAGCATCGCTTCTTTATTTCAGGGTCCCAGTCTAATGCAAGATATGTTCGCTCTGCGGGTGAAAACAGGTAGAACACTCTCTGAAAGTCACCTCTTAGACAAAACTCATACTTGCAATACAACTGATTGAATTAAGGAATATCTATCAGCTGAGGTGGCCTCACATAACGGGTTTAATCTATAACAGCACGTGCTCAAAGGCCCAGTTGGTAAGGACAGTGTGTAACTGGGAGCTCTCGGGTTTCATTCCCAGCCTGTGCTACTGGATGATCTCATCTTGGCTGTGTGTAGGCACATGATCCAAGCAATCCTGGGATGGAGAGGGAACTCAACCAGGGCTCCCAGTCCTGACATTTATCCAGTGACCGATGCCAGGAAAACTTGTGAGATGACTGGCGAGGATAGGTTTGGATTCAGCCCCAGTGGTAGAACAGCCTCACAACACTATTGTCGAGGCCAAGAAGTATCAGAGGCTCTCTGGCATCCGTGAAACCACGCATGATGAAACAGCCTTTTGGAGAAAAATGGAGGGGAAAATAAAACCCAAAACAAAACAGATAAACCAGAAGGGCATAAAAATCCTGTGCAAATTAACATTGGCAGCATTGATCGAGACGAAGAAATCCAATTTATCAGTGCATTTCAATGTGAGCTTTCACCAAATTAGTTAATATACAGTGTAAACGAAGGTATTTGTTTGTAGTACACAACAACAGGACAAAGGGACGTTCCACTCTACATATATAGAGTTAGCCTACTAATTTGTCACTGTTTAAGGTCAATCTAATATTCTGGTCACTGCATTTCAGTGCAATAATACTTGGGTGTGGAAACGCTACAACTGGTTTGTGCTACTTTTCAGCTCAAAGCTGAACAAAGTAACTTGCCACCTTGCAAGTAATATTCATCTCATTTTCAGACCTCCTCCTTGCAGCTCTTCTATACTAAACTGACTAGCGCCTTGTTTATAACAAGGGATCGATTTCATTCCCTTTAACATCAGGTTCCTCAAATCAGGTTCAAACATCAGTCTTTGGTCAACGAAATTTTAATGCGGTTCAGAAGTCGTCTTCTCACCAAGCAGTGAATGACTAAACAAATTCTTTCAGCACTTATTGCTGTAATGAGACGACCTGACATGCACCTTGTATGATTTCACCAGACCAAAACACGTGTCAAGATGCAGAATCAGAAACTTCAGTCAGAGATAAAGGTGGCTTCTTAAAGAACACTCAGCAAAGGGATGTCAACAATATATAAATATGCAAGGTTTACTTTCATCTGCTAACGACGCCTGATTATTGATTTCATGTCAGTTTATCCCAGATAAGCACATCGCATGCAAGAGTTAAAAACTGAAACCAGCACTTGCATGTAGAGTAGCAAAAGGTACATCTATTTTGCACACAACTCCATTGTGACACATGAGCCATGAAGCCAAGTTCTCCTTCAGTATAAACTAACTTGGTTCCATTATTCTTTCATGGCTCCTTTGTTGCAGTTATCATCACAACAGTGAACTTATTTAAGGGAACCAATGCCTGTTCAGTATTCGTTTACTCAGACCCAGTTAGCCTCAGTGTTAAATTGGGCTTGATGGTTCAGTGGGTGAGTCGCAGGTTTGACCTCTGTGTTGAGTTAGCTGATCTCATGGCAGTTGGCCTCAGAAACCCGACTAGAGAAGGAAATGAAAAAACCCACCAGGACCCGACTCCTGATTGCTGTCCACCGATTCCCGCTGTGATGCCCCGACCAGTTTGATACTAGAGTGAAACATTAAAAATGGTCATTTAGGCGAGGCACTGAAGGGCTATGGGAATTGTTAGAATCAGACTTCAGCGCGATTCCAGTTTTCAACAGGGGAAAGAAAAGTGGAAAATAATAATTTAAAAAGGCCGATTAATATCTTGTTTCTGCTGAAATATACAGCAACGAGTTTCTGGATATTTATTACACTTTCCCCATCCTTCCAAAGCATATTGCACTACAAATCCTGCTGCAGCTTGGGAGGCGGCAGTTAAAAGGTTTGCTCCACAAACTTCTCACTGCTGCTGTCAATGCTGCTACACAAGCGAGTCATAGCAGAGGTAGGTAATGATATGGATGGAATGCTGTTAATTGCATCCATATGATTTATATCAATTAGTGTTAACTGTAGTCAGGTGGTGTCTATCAATTGGGAACTCTCTTGTATCCATTTATATGAGAGCTTATCTAGGGGGTGAATAGTGGATAATGTGGATCTCTGTGAATAAAGGCTTGGAAGCAACTGAAGACCAGGCTCTAGTATTCTATCCTTCACCACCTGGCTATCCAATTTATTACACTGCTTCCTGGCTGTATGGTGCTCCGACCAATGATCTCACTGAGAACTGACACACTCCCAAGGCAAGGAGGCCGGTGAGCTAAGGAATTTCACGCCGTGTGCAAGCTTGACACAACATTCTGGTTGGCACCAAGTGCTCGAGCTACCAGGTGACCTACGTATCGTACTATAATCGGTGTCGGGGTTTCAACCATAATACTTACCATCAAGTCTGATTTGTCGGCTATCTTCAAATCGGATTTGCCTGTCGTCCTTGACATAATTGATATCAGTATTCCCCAAATTATTGAACTGGAATGTAAAGAGTTGTTTTTTATGTCCCTGGAAGAGCTGCACTTTACAAGTGTCTTCAGTGCAGATGCCATTTTCGGAGTCGTCATTATCTCCCCCAACAGAGTCCTCTGATTGGCTGTTCTCATTCTCGGAAGGAAGTTCTTGATCCTGACTGGACTCGTCATCTTGTTCATCTGTCTCCATTTCACCTGCCCAGAGGAAGAAATCATTGCAAAAAATCACCGACAGTCACCAAATTTTCATTGCAACAAACTGTCTTTTCTTCAGAACTTTATATCTAATCACCCTCACTGTAGATAAGCTGAAATGTATCTTATTACACAGTGGACCCCTTGAGATCAGAGAGAAAGCTGATCACACTTTGTGCAGATGGAATTAGAAAAAAAAAACGGTTTGAAGAAAAAGTTTTCTCCGTAAGGTGCATTTTAAAAGAAATGGTGAGGGGGAAGGGCAGTGAAGAAGGGAGAATTCTCCACTAATAATTCAGAAACAGCGAGATTAGAACAGTAACATGCTGGCCTCACCGTCCCAATTATTTACAATTTCGTTAGTTTTCACTTAAGCTCCATTATAGTCTGTAAAGGAGTTCGACCAATGGTAAGATTAACCGCCATTACGATGGATTACTATGTTAGTTCCAACAACTTGGAACAGGGCAGGGTCAGTGCAGTTCAGGATCACCGATGCGGACACAACTTGGCAAAGTTAAATTATAAACCTCCCATCTAATGGTAACAAGGGGGTCGAAATTTGTCCTACAACCCATAAAAATTCTCTCTCTCTCTGGGTAACATGGAAATAAGAGCAGGAATTCATTTGATCTAAAGTGACAAGTGCAACTGAGGACATCTATACAAGGCTGGGTATATGGAGGCTGATTAAAAATGCATAATGCGTTAGGATAATTTTACACTTTTAAAACAAAACTTGTTGGAAGTCAACAAGTGACTGAAAGCTAATAAAATTATTTTCTGATAATGCATTACAACAAGTAAATTAAAGAACTCGTCCTCCGTTAGCAACCTTTTAAAATGAAGTCAATCATAATTGTTTCAACAGCATAAATAAAAATGTTTACAACAGTTGTGATGACATCAGGGAGAGACAGCTTACAAAGAGTACCAAGCCAACTAGTATGTGGGACATTGAATTAACCTACGCAATGTAACAATGAGACTACAATGGCATTACCCCAGAGTATTTACTTGAAAAATATAATTTGTATGAATCCTATCTACATACTTAAATATTAAGTTTGAAGGGCTCGAAGACACTATATGTCTGGCCTCCCACCACCTTTTGCTGCTCCACTAAAAGCAATGAGCTTTTAGTGGAGTTTACTGGAAGCCAAGGCAAAGTGACAATACATTATCATCCATGATTTGAACTTTAGGGCTGTGTGCTCTTTAGCATAGGTAGAACTGTTCTAATTTAGGATGGCACTTGGGGTGGGGTTGGATCAGATAAGTCTTCACCATGAAACCATACAAGCCTAATCATTCGACTAATAGGGACCATTAAACACACTGAGGCTGCACATTCATTCCCCAATCTATTAGGCTACATGGATTGGAAGAACACAACATGCTAAATATCCAGCTCCACACTGCCGAGAACAAATAAGTAGGGATCAAACACAGTCATTTATGCCCCCTTGCCACTACACAATAGAAAACAAAAAGGCAGCTGCCTGGTTAAGAAACACTAATGGTGAGGAGCTTATGGAAGGATAACTAAACTAGCAGTTAACATTTTATTTAAACAGATATTTCGAATCACACAATGGGAATGAAATACATTCCAGTTTTCAGTAACTCAAACCACTGTGATTTGGGTTCAGAATTTAGTTTGATGCTCATCCTGATAACACAGCCAAATATTTATCTCGAAAAACATAAAAACTGGAAATACTCAGCAGCTCAGTCAAAAGTAAGGTTTTTGAGTCACTAACAGTCAACGGTAAATCGTGTGATTTAATTTACACAATGTACTCAAGAACAATGCAAGAAGTCAGGAATGACAAGAGACCACTGAAGCTCATCCCTCCAGTGCATTAACTCTCCCCATCATGGCATCTAATTGCATTTTGAGTAACCCATTGATTTTGCCTGTATTAACCTACATGGCAGTTTATTTCAAGAATTTATCACTGAATGAAGAAGTTATTTCTTGTATCTGTTCCAAATTTACTTTTCACTAATTTCCATGTATGTTCCCTGGTCCTCTTTATTTGACTTACTTTGAAGCAATAATTTGGGTTTACCTTATCTACCATTTAATATTTGATCTACTTTGCTAAAGTCTTCCTTAACTACCTGCTCTCCAAATTGTTAAACTCAAGCTTCTCTAATCTATCTTCATAGCTCATCCCTTTTACCCTTTGGATCAATCTTCATCTCTTTTCTGTACCCATTCTTGTTACCACCACTTGACTCTCATTCGCAAGACACTAACTCCTTGCTGGGTTATTTCACGAGTGCCTGTTACCCACCTGAATCTCAATACTTGTGTGAACTGTTGCACCACAGGGGGCATTCACAGCAATGTTCACACACGAAGTGCACAAACATGCACTTCCAAAAGGAGTTACTGGATAGCGACCAGGAGCAGGAACTGTGACTTATTCTCTTTTCCATAAGCCAAGGCGTTGAGTTAAATTTTTGTGCCCTTACCATATCCATGGCTGAGATCAGCTTACTCAGATAGTACCTGGGTCCTTCTAGCCTGTATGATTCACTGAATAAACTGACTGGGTTATCAGGGAAGCCTCTGTAGCCTTATTTTAAATGCAAGTGTACCTTTTTTGACATGGTTACCAAAACAGTATTTCAAGTGCGGTCTGACCAATGCATTATGAAGTCTTAGCATAACCTCTGTAGCTCACTGTTCTGGACATATATCCTAGCATTCTATAAATTTTTAAATTGCTTCTCCACATTGTCCAGACATTGAAAGTGATGTCTCGACTATTAATCCCAGGTCCTTTTCCAAACCTGTTTGTACTAATTTAATTCTATCTATTGTATACTTGTGTCCCACAGATTTCAAACTATATGTAATAATTAACATTATTAGTGCTAAATTTAATTTGATTTGTGTCTACCTAATTGCATGACTGATCTAAATTCTTTTCTGCAAATCTTTTCCTGCATACTCTGTTTCAACTTGTCACTATTTTTATATCAACAAATCTGAATATCTTACAGTTGGTTTTGGTATCCAGGAGTACAATATTGACCCTTGTAGGATTCCACACAACACTCCCTTCCATTCTGACACCTAGAAGTACCCTCCATTTCTTACTTTTGGCCAGCTTGTTCTCTGATTTCATTGAATCATACACACAGGAGGCCATTCGGCCCATCATGCCTGTGCTGGCTCTTTGAAAGAGCTGTCCAATTAGTCCCACTCCCCTGTTCTTTCCCCAAAGTCCTGCAAATTGCTCCCCCTTCAAGCATTTATCCAATTCCCTTTTGATTTGATCTTGAATTTCCGAGAATTTGTTCACTTAGAAGCCTTTCAACCTCCAAAGAAAAAACGTGATATAAATTTCTATCCATACAGAAACTAACGTAAACTCTTTAGACACAACTCTGAAGTAAAACAACAAAATGGCATTGCCCTGGTCTCAAGCCCCAGTAGTGAACTGCAAACTTTTCTCAGAGAAAGACACAAAACAAACTACAAAGATTCATTCAGCTTACCTACAATTATGAATATGATAAAGTTGTCTTTTTAAAATGTGTTAGGCAATGTCAATAACTTAAATTCTGAGTTTTATTCATTTCACTTGCCTGTAGATCTAATCAGCCTAAATAATCAGTCAGGGTTACACCATTTGACAGCCTGAATGGTACATGGACAGAAACAGAAGATTATCAAACATAGGTAAATGTTGTCGTTTTTTTGTTGCACAATTTATTGGAACAATGGGTTCTGTAGACTTTGGTATCTAATACGAAGATTATAAAATAAAATCATACCAGATTATGCTTCATCTAAACCAAAGTACTGCCAACAGTAGGTATTAAACCACAAATATATTTCTCGTGTGAAAATACTATGGCTAAATATTAGCCTATAAATGTGACTGGACCTACTTTGGCACTCGTACTTTACACAGATCTGCAGATAGAAGGGAAGGGTTTTCCAAGGAACAGCCACAAAGTTCTCATTAAGATTTACGGCATTACCAAGTTAGAAACACTCGAGTCTTACTTGGAGATCCCTCCTCATGTACACCATTTTGCCCACTGCCATTGATACCAAGGTCTTTGGAAAAATGAAGGCTTCCTTCTTCTTCATCATCTTCGTTACAGGTTCTAACATATCGGCTAGAATCAAGGGAACAGGAACAAAAATAAAATTCTTAGAAAACTTGCTTCTTTTTTTTACTTCTGATTAATGTATACTTAAAAGAAATGTGAAAACAAAAATCTCAGATTGAAGGTAAGAATTGTTGCGAGTTTTGAGCCCCGTAACCTGTAGGGTCACTGACAGCCCATTGAAGCCATTCAGTTTAGAGCAGTTCAGAGCTCCCCCTGTGATTAGTTGCATTGTTGGGGCAAACCACAGTCTTCAGTTAACATCAATGTGACATTTTTACAGCAGTCATTCTGATAGAATCTTAATGCGTTTGGTTAATGTGTAGAATGGTGGCAGTTTTGAACTGCAGATTAAATGCCCACTGGGGAAAACGGTTGAGATGACAGAAACTCGTTTCATATAATAAACTAAAAGCAAAAAAACAAAACAGCAGATGCTGAAAATCTGAAACAAAAAACAGAAAATGCAGGAAAATATAAGGTGGTCAGGCAGCATCTTTGGAGAGAACAGACAAGTTAACATTTCAGGTACGGACACTTCATGGGTTCTGTTGAATTGGCCACTATTGGTGGCTGTGCCTTCAGCTGCCTCGGCCCTATGGACTGGAATTCTCTTCCTAAAACCTGTCCGCCTCTATCCTCCTTTAAGACACTACTTAAAAAACCTACCTCTTCGACCAAGCTCCTGTCCTAATGTCTCCGTATGTGGCTTGGTGTCAAATTTTGTCTGATTACACTCCTGTGAAGCGCCTTGGGACGTTTTACTATGTTAAAGTTCTATATAAATGCAAGTTGTTGCTGAAGAGTCCACACATGCTGCTTTCTCTATAGATGCTGACTGACCTGCTGAGTGTTTCCAGCATTTTCATTTCACAAAACACCCATTTACCAAAGGCAGACTGAAAAGCCAATCCTAAAAGTTAAGTACAGCAGGTTTGGTGCCATTCTAAACTCCTACATGCATATGCATTTTGATTATCAAATGCCCCACAGATGTTCTATGCTTGTGTGTGTTTTGCCACAGCAGGAGATCCACCTTCTCATGTCAGCTTATCTGCATAATCGTGGGGGCGGGAACGATGTTCTCTCGAGTGCAGAAGCAGCAACTGGAATGCATAGAGGAGGCAGAGGAAGTATGTTGATGTTTCCCCAACTTAATCTTCTTAGAAGTTATACGGGTTGGTTGACTTATCTAGCTGGGTGAGTGATTGTGTCAGCTGGTGGTAATAGGACAACTTTTTGTGTAGGGCTGAGAGTTCAGACGTGACCATTACCCTTGGGTATCAGAAACCTGCCTCCAGCCAGGAATTCATGTTTATTTATAGATTCAATCAAGGCTACCACACTTCCCCGGCAAAGGATAAACATGAACGAAAGTAACCTATGGGCCAGACAATCAGTACTCCATCTAAATTGTTTTCATCACACTGCTCTTATCTTTAATGATGTGGAGATGCCGGTGATGGACTGGGGTTGACAATTGTAAACAATTTTACAACACCAAGTTATAGTCCAGCAATTTTATTTTAAATTCACAAGCTTTCGGAGGCTACCTCCTTCCACATCGTTCACCTGAGGAAGGAGGTAGCCTCCGAAAGCTTATCTTTAATCAACTGGAAGACACTAAACAAACTATTAATAGAAGACCGCTTGCTGCCCTCACAAGACGAACATAAAAGATTTCAGAATGATGAGAATAACCAAAAGGCCAGACACTTACCACATTTTCATAAGTAATAGGTTATAGAGCTTCTCCTCAGTTATGTTTCTAGGCACAGATATCATAAAAGGTTGGCCAAACAAGCAAGCGTTGCTATGGTGACCGTAGCTGGGCTGCCGATACTTCTCACGTAGATACACCGGAATCACGACAGTGTCTGTGTCGTCCGTCCTACTGCCAGTTACTTCAAAACTACAACAAAAAAAAGCATCTCACTTCATTGTGCATTATCTTTCTACAAAAATCTATTAGTTTTAATGAAGTACAAATCTTCATCGCTGGAGAGGGAAAAGAATTGAAATGGTCCACATCATTCTCAATCATGGCACGTGGTTAAACAAATGAAAACAGTTCATTGCTTGACAAAGCTGTGCTACTTTAAAAAAGTGAAATCCCTATCTCTGTAACCTCCACCAGCCCTACAACCCTTAGAGATCCTCCAATTCTGGCCTCATGCGCATCCCCGATTTTCATTGCTCCACCATTGGCGGCCGCGCCTTCAGCTGCGTTGGCCTCAAGCTCTGGAATTCCCTCCCTAAGCCTCTTTGCTTCTTTCTCCTCCTTTAAGACGCTTTTTAAAAACCTACTTCTTTGACCAAGCTTTTGATCAACTGTCCTAATATCTCCTTAAGAGGCTCGGTGTCAAATTTTGTTTCATAACGTTCCTGCGAAGCACCTTGGGACGTTTTACTACATTAAAAGTTGCTATATAAATGCAAGCTGATTGTTGTTGAAGTTAGTGAACAGAATTTTAAAAAATACTATTGTTAACTTCACTCATTTAAATTGATTAAAAACTCAGTTTGTACGTTAGAACATAAGAAATAGGATCAGGAGTAGGGCCACACATCCCCTCGAGCCTGCTCAGCCATTCAATAAGATCATGGCTGATCTTTGACCTCAACTCCACTTTCCCACCCTATCCTATATCCCTCGATTCCCTTAGTTTCCAATAATCTATCAATCTCAGACTTGGACATACTTAAAGAATGAGCATCTGCAGCCCTCTGGGGTAGAGAATTCAAAAGAGCCACAACCCTCGGAGTGCAGAAATTTTTCCTCATCTCGGTCCTAAATGGCCGACCTCTTATCTCGAGACTATGGGGGTGATTTTAAAACCCAAGAACGGGTGGGTTGGGGGCGGGTGGGAGTTGAAAATAGTTGTTTTTTAGGTTGCGACCGCAACCTGGCTTTATTTCTGGGTTTAACGTTGGCGCGTAAAAGTACAAGCTTACCACTGGGAACGCAAAGTCCGAAAACTTTGCGGTTGCAACCCAAAAAAACAGCTATTTCCAACTCCCGCCCGCCCCCAAACCACCCGTTCATGGGGTTTAAAATCACCCCCCTATGACTCCTAGTTCTAGACTCCCCAGCCAGGGGAAACAGCCCCTCAGCATCTTCCCTGTCAAGCACTCCAGGAATTTTATGCGTTTCAACGAGATCACCTATCATTCTTCTAAACTCCAGAGAATATAGGACGAAGATATATAGTACTAAAATCTTGCAAGGCAACAAGAAACGGCAGTAGGCCCTTATTGGTGCATGCAGCAGTACCTTTCTCCTTACACCCACTCTTTCTCACATATTCATTCTCAACGCCTTCACGCGAGGGGTGCGGAAATCCAACACAAGATTACAGATCGTCTTTGTTGCAGAATAATATTCTTTTCTAGGATGACTTCTGCTTCCGAGCTGTCAAAATATTTAATATTTTGAAACCGTAGACTGAAAAGGGCAGGTTATTTCCCTGCTCTTGCCTACTTCATGGCCCAGGCTTCCCACCTTGACGGCGGATCTGGGGCGTGCCAAGGTGGAAAGCAACTTAAGAATGCAATATTCCATGGGCCTTTGTGGTCGGGTTCCACCCTAGCGATTAAATATACATAGTCGAAGCAAATGAAAAAATACGGCCTCCACTGTGATTTCCGCCACTTGCACTCTACAAGGCCCCAGCATCTAAAGTTCAGTTAACAGTGGAGGGGCTTCACCCGGGAGTTCCAGTGAGCAGGACGAAAGTCTCTGCCATCAGTGCCAAGGTGGAGGGCAAATGGGATGCACAGGAGGCCAGAGTTGGACGACTGAGGGGTGCAGGAAGAGGAGCAATTCTGTAGGAGGCTGCAGAGGTAAGTTGCAATGAGTACATGGAGAGATCTGAGGAGGAAAAATGCTCTTAGAGACACGATAGGGTGCGTTATAAATGTAAGCCTTTCTTGCATTGGTACTCTGCTGTAGAGCTCCCTCTGGTGGAATATTCATTGCATTGTTGGTTAGCTGGTCTGAAGAGAATTGTGAATATTTTCAAAAGATAGCAGTAATTCTGTATCTGTGATACTGTTAACATTAATTAATTCCGTAACCAATTCAACAATGGAAAGATCTAAACTTTCCAGTACTGTGCAATAAAAGTCCCTTGCACAAGTGTCTCTTATGTTCAGGTGGATGTGGACTACTCTGAATGATTGTAAACAATTTTACAACACCAAGTTATAGTCCAACAATTTTATTTGAAATTCACAAGCTTTCGGAGGCTTCCTCCTTCCTCATTTTCACATCGTTCACCTGAGGAAGGAGGAAGCCTCCGAAAGCTTGTGAATTTCAAATAAAATTGCTGGACTATAACTTGGTGTTGTAAAATTGTTTACAATTGTCAACCCCAGTCCATCACCAGCATCTCCACATCATGGCTACTCTGAATGAGGCATTATTGATTTTTGTCTGGTTTGAAGCGTTTAGGGCCAAGAGTAAAGGGCTGCATGGAAAAAGGATAGAGATGCAATTATTTCAGTATGTCATGGGTACGGAGGGGTAGCATATTTGTTGTTTGGAGCTAGTGTTCACAAGTAATGATAAGAGGTCTGCCCTTCAGCTAAAAAGTGAAAACCAGTCTCAACCATTCACAAACCAGCTCATCACCTAAATTATGCAGTGCAAATATTAGTGTACAAGTTTGCTAATGCTCCTGTGAAGTGCCTTGGAACGTTTTACTACGTTGAAGGTGATATATAAATGCAAATTGTTGTTGTATCAATTCCTTTGTCCAGTGTTTTAATGGAGGTGCTAACTAGTGTATAACAATCCTTCAGGCTGGGCTGTGGAAAGGTGGAGTTGTGGCTGGGGAAAGGGAAAGTGGGTGCATACAATAAAACCCAGAAGAGAATGATGGCGATGAAGAGGTGAAAGGCTGCGTCCTTTGCTTTCTGTGCCATAGTTTCTGCTTATTATGAAACACACTCTTCTGTATACAACTGCATCTGGAGTTTGTCTGGAAAAAGTTCAAGAGGGATCACTTTGGGACCAGTGATCATAATTCCATTAGTTTTAGGATAGCTATGGAGAATGATATGTCTGGTCCAGAAGTTAAAATTCTAAATTGGGGAAAGGCCAATTTTGATGGTATTAGACAGGAACTTTCAGAAGTTGATTGGGAGAGTCTGTTGGCAGGCAAAGGGACGTCTGGTAAGTGGGAGGCTTTCAAAAGTGTGTTAACCAGGGTTCAGGGTAAGCACATTCCTTATAAAGTGAAGGGCAAGGCTGGTAGAAGTAGGGAACCTTGGATGACTCGGGTGATTGAGGCCCTAGTTAAAAAGAAGAAGGAGGCATATGACATGCATAGGCAGCTGGGATCAAGTGGATCCCTTGAAGAGTATAGAGATTGCCGGAGTAGAGTTAAAAGAGAAATCAGGAGGGCAAAAAGGGGATATGAGATTGCTTTGGCAGATAAGGCAAAGGTGAATCCAAAGAGCTTCTACAAATACATAAAGGGCAAAAGAGTAACTAGGGAGAGAGTAGGGCCACTTAAGGATCAACAAGGTCATCTATGTGCGGAACCACTAGAGATGGGTGAGATCCTAAATGAATATTTCGCATCGGTATTTACGGTTGAGAAAGGCATGGATGTTAGGGAACTTGGGGAAATAAATAGTGATGTCTTGAGGAGTGTACATATTACAGAGAGGGAGGTGCTGGAAGTCTTAACGCGCATCAAGGTAGATAAATCTCCGGGACCTGATGAAATGTATCCCAGGACATTATGGGAGGAAATTGCTACAGGTGAGGTGCCTGAAGATTGGAGGGTAGCAAATGTTGTGCCTTTGTTTAAGAAGGGCGGCAGGGAAAAGCCTGGGAACTACAGACCGGTGAGCCTGACATCTGTAGTGGGTAAGTTGTTAGAGGGTATTCTGAGAGACAGGATCTACGGGCATTTGGAGAGGCAGGGACTGATTAGGAACAGTCAGCATGGTTTTGTGAGAGGAAAATCATGTCTCACAAGTTTTTTGAAGGGGTAACCAAGAAGATAGATGAGGGCTGTGCAGTAGACGTGGTCTACATGGACTTTAGCAAAGCCTTTGACAAGGTACCGCATGGTAGGTTGTTACATAAGGTTAAATCTCACGGGATCCAAGGTGAGGTAGCCAATTGGATACAAAATTGGATTGACGACAGAAGACAGAGGGTGGTTGTAGAGGGTTGTTTTTCAAACAGGAGGCCTGTGACCGGCGGTGTGCCTCAGGGATCGGTGCTGGGTCCGCTGTTATTTGTTATTTATATTAATGATTTGGATGAGAATTTAGGAGGCATGGTTAGTAAGTTTGCAGATGACACCAAGATTGGTGGCATTGTGGACAGTGAAGAAGGTTATCTAGGATTGCAACGGGATCTTGATAAATTGGGCCAGTGGGCCGATGAATGGCAGATGGAGTTTAATTTAGATAAATGTGAGGTGATGCATTTTGGTAGATCAAATCGGGCCAGGACCTACTCCGTTAATGGTAGGGCGTTGGGGAGAGCTATAGAACAAAGAGATCTAGGAGTACAGGTTCATAGCTCCTTGAAAGTGGAGTCACAGGTGGATAGGGTGGTGAAGAAGGCATTCAGCATGCTTGGTTTCATTGGTCAGAACATTGAATACAGGAGTTGGGATGTCTTGTTGAAGTTGTACAAGACATTAGTTAGGCCACACTTGGAATACTGTGTACAGTTCTGGTCACCCTATTATAGAAAGGATATTATTAAACTAGAAAGAGTGCAGAAAAGATTTACTAGGATGCTACCGGGACTTGATGGTTTGACTTATAGGGAGAGGTTGGATAGGCTGAGACTTTTTTCCCTGGAGAGTAGGAGGTTTAGGGGTGATCTTATAGAAGTCTATAAAATAATGAGGGGCATAGATAAGGTCGACAGTCAAAATCTTTTCCCAAAGGTAGGGGAGTCTATAACGAGGGGGCATAGATTTAAGGTGAGAGGGGAGAGATACAAAAGGGTCCAGAGGGGCAATTTTTTCACTCAAAGGGTGGTGAGTGTCTGGAACGAGCTGCCAGAGGCAGTAGTAGAGGCGGGTACAATTTTGTCTTTTAAAAAGCATTTGGACAGTTACATGGGTAAGATGGGTATAGAGGGATATGGGCCAAGTGCAGGCAATTGGGACTAGCTTAGTGGTATAAACTGGGCGACATGGACATGTTGGGCCGAAGGGCCTGTTTCCATGTTGTAAACTTCTATGATTCTATGATTCTATACTATCCAGATGTTGCATTTGGGTCTTTGACCTTGTTTAAAATAAACATTAACAGCAGACAAATGTGTTAAATGTTCAGATATTAATATTTACAATGCAATTTCAGGGCCTCTCTCTTTCACTGCAAATGTGTAGCCAAACATTTTTAAAAACTTTTTGTCAGAAGCAAAATTTAGGTATTGGAACAAACAATTCACAAGATTAACAGTTACACATTTACTTACACAAATATATCATCTTTTTCCATAATGCTACTCAGGTTTTCATCCATAGAAAATATTCTATGGAACCGGTGATTGTATATATCTGTGACAACCATCTGAATACAAAGCACATGAAAATTACATCAACAACTATGACGAACGAAATTAAAAAAACTGAACTATTTAAAAATTGGAATAACCCGATTCTTACTTTGTCTGCAGGGACATCTGATAAAGTGGACAGTGCAGCACACAGATCTGAAATAATACCTATTTTAGGGACAACAACTTTATACTGGAAGAAAACAGAAGAACTTCAGTTAAACAGAGATTTTATGTCACAGTATCAGCAAAAATGTTCGTGTGACATGCATGCATGTGTAAGCTTAAGTGTAACAACTGCATAAACAAATTCCAATATTATAAAATAGCCCAGGTTATCTATCCTCAACTAACTTACTCCAAGTTGCAGCTACATTTCATGTTTATGGTTCTCCTGTAATGGCTTTTCTCCCCCCCCGCTGCACGATCACCTCAGGAGCCCCTAAAGGATCTATACTTGGCCCCGTCCTCTTGCTTATCTACATGCTGCCTCTTGGCAACGTTATCCCACAGGCATGGGATCAGTCTACTACTAATGTTCTTATTTCGACACCATAACCACTTTGATGTTGTCAGACTGCCTGTTCGACACTTGGATACGTCAAGCTTTCTTCAAATGGACATGGGGAAAGTCCAAAATGAACTATTTTGGTAATCAGCACAAACTCTGCTTCCTTACCACCGACTCCACCTCCCTCCCAGTCGTTCACTCAAGCTGAATAAAATCATGTGCAACCCGAGTGTCGCGTTTGACCCAAGCTAAGCTCCAGTCCCCATCGCCAAGACCATTTATTTCCAGTTCCACACACCACTGCCTCGCTTCAGCCACTCCTTCACTGAAATCCTAATCCCTGCTTGTGTCACCTCAAGACATGGTTATTCCAAAGCTCTCCTTGCTGGCCTCTCATCCTCCTCCTCGTGACCTGAACTGAACATCTGTGTCTTTCACACATGTACAGCTTCAATCTCTCTGAAGGTGGACCGAGCAATCATTTTGCGAGGTGAAGATAGAAACGATTGTTACACTGCTTTATTTCACAACATGGTGAACACAATGAACTGCAGTTATGACTGGACTCATATAATTCAAACAGTCCAACTTATTTTGGCATAATGCAAAAGAAAGAACGTCATGCTACCCCACAGCAGCGATGGCTTATAAATATCCTCTGGCATTTCTCACCTTTTTGCTTTAGTGAAACGCCTCACAGCTTTCTCTTTAACAAACCTAACTGTCTTGGTATCCTTCTGTGCCCATCTGTCTTGTGTCTCTTGTTGTTTACAGCCTGAAAATGGGATCAAAGACTTTCCAATACAATGGGTTTGAGTTGTTTAGTGATTACCAAGACAAGCTAACAAATTGATTATTTATAGTCTGTGAGGAAACCTCAAAGCTAGCACATTAGCATCTTAACTACCTATTGTCTCAGGCACCTACTTTTTAAAAAAAAACTTGCGTGAATACATTATGGTTCAAAACACAACATTTAAAGTAAATGGTCAAATGAAGTAAATGGTGGAGGAGGGAGGGGTTTAAATTCCTGAGGCATTGGGACCGATTCTGGGAAAGGCGGGACCTGTACAAGCTGGACGGGTTGCACCCAAGCAGAACCGGGACCAATATCCTCGCGGGGGCATTTGCTGGTTCTGTTTGGGAGGGTTTAAACTGGGATGGGAACCAAAGGGCAGGTACAGATAGGACAAATTCAGACCAGGAAACGGGAAGTAGAAAAGCAGTTAGTGACGTAGTTAGCAGCTCAAAGGCAAAAGAAGCAAAGGTTAAATAGTGTTCAGCACAGGAATTTGACGGGGTTAAAGGGTATATACTTCAATGCAAAGAGTATTACAAACAAAGCAGATGAGCTAAGGGCACAGATAGACACATGGCAGCATATCATTGCTATAATGGAAAACTGGCTTAAAGAGGGGGATATCCCTGGATATAGAGTTTTCAGGCAGGATAGAGTGGGTGGGTAGCATTATTGGTCAAAGAATCAATTACAGTTGTGAGAAGGGATGATATGCTAAAATGGATCATCAATCGAGGCCATATGGGTTGAGCTAAGGAATATAAAAGGGGCAGTCACACTACTAGGAGTGTATTATAGACCCCCGAATAGCGAAAGGGAGATAGAAGAACAAATATGTAGGCAAATTTCTGAGTGCAAAAATAAGAGGGCAATAATAGTAGGGGATTTCAACTACCCTAACATCAACTGGGATTCAAACAGTGTGAGGGGCACAAAGGGCGCTAAATTCTTGATCAGTGTCCGGGAGAACTTTTTTAGCCAGTACGTGACAAGCCCAACAAGAGGGGATGCAATTCTAGATTTAGTGCTGGGAAATGAAGATGGGCAAGTGGGTGACCATATTGGGGATAGTGACCACAATTCAGTTAGTTTTAGCATTATTATGGAAAAGGACAGTTAAATCTGGAGTAAACGTTTTAAATTGGGGGAAGGCAAATTTTACAGAACTAAGAGGTGATTTGGCAGAAGTGGACTGAACACAACTACTTGAGGAGAAATCAGTGGCAAGCACTAAGAAGTGAAATTCTATGGGTACAATGCAAACACGTCCCCTGAAAGAAAAAGGGTGGCACTGCCAAATTTAGAGCCCCCTGGTTGTCTAGAAGTATACGGGGCAAGATAAAGGAGAAAAAGAAAGCTTACGACTGTCACAGAAAACTAAATACTGCAGAAAGCCTAGAGGAGTATAGAAAGTACAGGGATGACGTAAAAAAGGAAATAAGGAAAGCAAAGAGAGGGCATGAAAAAATATTAGCTAGTAAGATTAAAGAAAATCCAAAGATGTTTTATCAGTACATTAAGGACAAGAGGATAGCTAAGGAAAAGGTGGGACCTATCAGGGATGGTAAGGGTAGCTTGTGTGTAGAAGCAGAGGATGTGGGTAGGGCTTTAAATGAAGATTTTGTCTCCGTATTCACAAAGGAAAGGGATGATCTGGACTTACTAGTTAAAGAGGAGGTGTGAAATATTGGATAAGGTAAATATAACGAGAGGGGAAGTACTAGAGGGACTGGAATCCTTGAAAGTTGATAAGTCATCAGGGCTGGATGAATTGTTTCCTAGGCTATTGAAGGAAGCCAGGTAGGAAATAGCGGATGCTCTGAGGATCATTTTCCAATCCTCACTAGATACAGGGGAGGTACCGGAGGACTGGAAGACTGCAAACGTAATACCATTGTTTAAAAATGGTACGAGGGAAAGGCCGAACAATTATAGGCCGATCAGTCTTACCTCGGTGGTGGGCAAACTATTAGAATCAATACTGAGAGATAGGATAAACCGTCACTTAGAAAGGCATGGTTTAATCAGGGACAGTCAGCATGGATTTGTTCAGGGAAGGTCATGCCTTACAAATCTGATTAAATTCTTTGAGGACGTGACAAGGAGGATTGATGAGGGTAGTGCAGTGGATGTTGTCTACGTGGATTTTAGAAAGGCATCTGACAAGGTCCCACATGGCAGACTGGTCAGAAAGGTAAAAGCCCATGGGATACGGGGAAATGTGGTGAATTGGATCCAAAATGGGCTCAGTAACAGGAGACAAAGGGTAAAAGTCGATGGATGTCTTTGCGATTGAAAATCCGTTTCGAGTGGTGTGCCACAGGACTCAGTGTTGGGTCCCTTGCTGTTTGTGGTATATATTAATGATTTGGACTTGAATGTCGGGGGCATGACTGCAGACGACACAAAAATTGGCTGTGTAGTCGATAGTGAAGAGGATAGCTGTAGACTCCAAGAAGATATCAATGGGTTGGTGGAGTGGGCGGAAAAGTGGCAAATGGAGTTCAACCCGGAGAAGTGTGAGGTAATGCACTTAAGGAGGGCAAACAGTAAAAGGGAATACGCAGTAAACTGGAATATATTGAGAGGGGTAGAGAAAGTGAGAGACCTTGGAGTGCATGTGCACAGGTCCCTGAAGGTGGCAGTACAGGTAGATAAGGTTGTGAAGAAGGCATACAGAATGCTCTCAGTTATAAGCCGAGTTATATAATACCAAAGCAGGGATGTAGTGATGGAACTGTATAAAATGCTGGTAAGGCCACAGCTGGAGTATTGTGCGCAGTTCTGGTCACCACATTACAGAAAGGACGTAATTGCTCTGGAGAGAGTGCAGAGAAGATTTACAAGAATGTTGTCAGGGCTTGAAAATTGCAGCTACGAGGAGAGATTGGATAGGCTGGGGTTGTTTTCCTTGGAGCAGAGGAGGCTGAGGGGTGCAAAATTATGAGGGGCCCAGATAGAGTAGACTGGAAGTACTTGTTGCCCCTAGCGATGAGTTCAAGAACTAGAGGTCGTAGATTTAAGCTGATTGGCGGAAGGATTAGAGGGGACATGAGGAAAAACTTTTTTACCCAGAGGGTGGTGGATGTACGGAATTCGCTGCCCGAATTGGTGGTAGAGGCAGGGACCCTCAACTCTTTTTAAAAGTACCTGGACCTGCACCTAAAGTGCTGTAAGCTGAGGCTACGGACCGGGTGCCGGAAGGTGGGATTAAAATGGGCACCTGGTTGTTCTTTGAGCCGGCGCGGACACAATGGGCCAAATGGCCCCCTTCTGTGCTGTATCTTTTCTATGATCCCGAAATGAGACCATCTGCATCTTCCTCTTCAAATCCCACCATGGCCTCGCTCCTCCTTACCTCTGCAACTTGCTCCAGTATCTTTCAGTCTTCTGATTCTGGTCTCCTGCACATTGCCCTGCAGCCCCCCCTCCCCAATTCCCGACCTCTCCCTTCACTCCACCATTAATGGCAGAACCTTCAGTCTCTACTCTCTGGAACTACCTCCCTAAACCCCACTGCCTCTGTACTTTTCTGTCTTCATAAAAAACTCAATACCCAACTTTTTGACCTTTAGTTCAATCATGTCTCCTAATTTCTGTCCCATGGCTTTCAGTCCATTCCTCTTATTTCTCTGTAAAGTGCTTTGGGATATTTTGTACTTTAAAAGTGCTATGTAAATACAAGCTGCTATTGAATCTATTGTTTGGATAGATGACCACTTTCTTTTTAAAAAAAAATGTAACCATGACTAAAAGGCTTCCAAATTTATTTTCCAGTTCAAATCGCGAGGTAAACCATGCTTCTCATACCTGCATAGGTTTGGTGAGTGGATCAATTCTAACGAGGAAAACCTCCAAAGTGCGTTCTTTTTTCAAGGGTAAAGGAAGTGTTAAATAGCAAAATGGGTCAAATGTCACAGAAACCTTAGAACATTCAGGACAAACGAGTGTGGATTTAAAAAGACCATGAAAAATATCAACAATGATGGAATCATTTCGCTTCCTGTGATTTTCCCATGCCTCCTTAGCAACCACCTAAAGAAAGAAAAAACAAATCGAGGTAAGTTTCAGAGAACAAAGCAACATAGCTCAAAATGCCTATCTATGATCGGCTACTTCACAAGTGACTATTTCCCTCTGGGAATAAAATTTGACCAAAAATGTTTATAGCTGTGACTCTTTCTATATTACATAGAAATAGATCATTCGGCCCAACTGGTCTATGTTGGTGTTTATGCTCCACAGGAGCCTCCTCCCACCCTATTTCATCTATCCCTATCTGCATAATCTTCTATTCCTTTCTACCTCATGTACTTATCTAGCTTCCCCTTAAATGCATGTATGAAAGAGAACAGTTTTCGTTCCTTGGAATTTCTCGACATTACACTGATGCTGCTTTACGTTCCACGTGTGTCACAAATGTCCCGTCCCTACTCTCTACATTTCAGCATTTGATAGCAGAGTTGCGACGGTCATAGTGATAAATGCCGGACAGCAAGAATCTTTGGATTGTACCAGAAATATGATGTTGACAGTGATGTGATATGGGCAATTAGAAACTCTCACTGTTGTTTCATGGGAATTCAAGCAATTAAGCTTTCAGGCCGTGTGAATAAAAATTGATAAACCATGCAAACGGGATCACTTGGGGGCGGAGGGGATTGAACAACTACCAATATAAATTACTTTTTTTTCCCCAATACAGTTTATTTAATCTCCTACCTGCAAGGAGGCAGAACGATATTTAGCAACTGCTGAATCTTGATGGAAACCTACCACTTTGGGATGTTTAGCCAAAAGCCACTCTGCTGACACATGCTTTGGGTCTGCTAACGAAAAGCTCTCACTGTGGGATCAGAGGCTAACTCGTCCGAGTTGGCATTGATGCTTTACCACTTTGGAACCCTGAACATCAATTTTAACAATGAAGTGAATGGGGAAGGAGACTATTTCACATTGAAAGCACTTCTCCAGAGAACACTGTTCAACATCAACAACAATAAGCATTAACCACAGCTGCTCCCTAAAACAAAAAAAAATTACAATTGGTTGTACCTCATCGGGTCTTCCTTCTGCATCTTTCAGCTGAATATATGGCTTTTTTCTAATCCTATTCAAATCTTCATGTAAACCATCAAGAAGAAAGGCAAGCAATTCTTGAGAGTCTTGTTGCTGGTAGCCAGAAAACTGAGGAGCAAATCGACCCACTTGCGTCTAAAACACAGGATGAATATAAATTGTTAAACACATTTACAAAGGGCCGAGGTGGACAACCAGTGCCTTATTTACTTGCCTTGCCTATGCACACAGTCCTCACATCAGAGTTAATAGCAAAAGGCATAATCAGTCAAAAGAACAAAGCAGGCAGCTTTTCTTCCATTCTGACGTGGCTAACCTATATTTTTAATTTAATTGCAATAAGTGAACTATTTGCCACTGGATGTGCAATAAGAAACAGCGTATTCTTCATTCTTTGTACGACAAAACTTTTTAGGAATAGACTTTATGTGCTTCTTAACCACTCCCCCACGCAACTGTTAATGTTGGATTAACTAGATATTTTTGAAGAATGTAATACAGTCACCATCGTGATTTCCAGAAAGTTATAGGAGCTACATTTAGGGTATAGAGAAGTAACAACTTTACAGCTCCTCAAGCATCTACACAGTGGAAGTGATACTCTAGTTGTGACACCTATGCTGGTGGGTCGAATAACGTGGCAACAATTTCTCCACCCAAATGAACCTGGGACGAGACTTTAGGTTAAAACCTCTACTTGTGTTCTGAAGGCCACTCTTTCAGAAAGCCAAATCAAATACAACTGACACACAAGAAAGGCTTGGAGTTTAAGGAGTAAAGTTAAAACTAACCAGACTTGAAACCAATGCTAATGGTGCAGTTTTCCACGCAAGAAACTCAACGCGTTCAAAGAGGTTCAAACAGAGGGTGCGTGAACTTGAAGAATTGCAGCAAGAGCTTAACTAGAAGCAAGGAGGGTGGCGTGAGCATATTTTCCATATACCTGGTATTAAATGAGACACTAAGTGCACACTGATCACGAAAGGCTGAACTAACTGCACTGCGATCTCCAACAGAACTTGTGTTTTAGAAACCAATGTTGATCAGATGCTGAGATACTTCAAAATATTGAATCATAAAAATTACAACAGAAGGTGGTCAGTCAGCCCATTGTGCCTACATTGGTTCAAGGTCTTCAACTGGAGTTATCTATTTTAATCCCATTTCCCTGCCGCTATACAATATCCTTTTATTATTTTTCCTTCTCATATGCAGTCTTGACGAGAAGGAAATAACGAACAAGAACACCACTGCACAAACTTGCCATTTTGTGTGCTAAGCTGTAATGGTGGACGCTCTGCTGGAACTAATCAAGGTATCTACCACCGAGGAGAGAGACCCTGATCTGATATTGGGCCCGATATTAGGAGGGCGGCGGGTTCGCAGCGGGGGGGTTAACTGGGCGCGTATTTAAAGGGGCAGTCCTCCACTGATGCTGCAGAAAATAGGAAAAATTACAGCATGGAGCAGCCCAGGGGGGGAAGGCTGCTCCCAGGTTTAATGATGCCTCACTCCAGGTCTTAATGGATGGGGTGAGGAGGTGGGGGAGGACAGAGATCTTCCCCCTGGCGGGCGGAAGTGGTCTGCCTCTGCCACCAAGGCCTGGCTCGAGGTGGCAGAGGAGGTCACCTGCACCACCAACATATCATGCACCTGCATACAGTGCAGGAGGCGCTTCAATGACCTAAGTAGGTCAGCCAAAGTGAGTACACTTACTCATTCCACTACACTCCGTCTGCCACATCACTGCCCCCACCCCACACCTCCTTGTGCACTGCCAACACTACTCTGTCACATCACCCCTCACACCCACTCAAAGCTCATCCTCATCTTACCTGCACTTACTCACCTCGCCAGTACTCATCCCACCACTACCACTCAACCCAATCCTCATACAATCTTATTGTTCTATCTCATACTCACCCTCTCATGCATCTCTTTCACGGTCAGCCTCACTCAACCTGGCACTACCTGTGCTGCAGCCACAGGGCATGCATCACATAAGTGCAGTAGGAAGCGTAAGGCAAACGTGTCGTGAACATGAAGGGGATTGCACAAGAGTGTTTGAGGGTTTGTTATGGTTTTTACTAATATTTAATTTCTGATCAAATCACATTACATATTATATTGTCACCATTGCTGCCACGTCTTCGCGAATCTTGTCTGGTTTGTGCAATAATGCCCTTTCCTGAGGATCACTATGAAGACCCACAACTGATGCCACCCATTGTGTCACTGCAGAGTGGGTGTAGGGGTATTTGCAGGGCTCTTTAGTGCAGACGACTGAGAGACGTTGGCGATGTCCCCGGTGGCACCATGGAAGGATGCGGAGAAGTTGTTGAGGGCAGTGGTGACTTTGACAGCGACAGGTAAGAAGATGGTGCTCGGGCCAGCCAGGAGCAGCTCGGCATGAAGGAGGCTGCAGATGTCCACGACTACTTGTCGAGTGACTCTGAGCCTCCGTGTGCACTGCTGCTCAGAGAGGTCCAGGAAGCTGAGCCTTGGTCTGTAGACCCTGTGGCGAGGGTGGTGCCTTCTGCGACGCATCTCTCTTTGCCATTGCCCTCCCTCCTGCTGTGCAGGTGGATGTGTCACAGCACTGTGTTGTGGAGCTCCACGTGTCAGAGGTGGACGGCGTGGCCAGCGAGGCTGGTGATGCTGTACGTCCTCCGAGGTCATGACTGCAGCTACGGCGGCCCCCATCCGGAAGATGTACATTTGAGGGGGTCCGCAAGGTAGGTAAGTGTGTCTGGACACCGGGGTAACTGTGCAAGTTGGTGAATTTTATTGTTAGGAGGGTGGTGGTGGAGGCCAAGCTTTGTCCAAAGTGACAGAGTGGCCTCCTGTAATAAGTGAGGGTCTCCCCCCACCACCTGTCAAATGGACCTTTGCAGCTGCCACAGGCTGATGGCTGCAACACGTCCATTTCAACTGGGAGTGTTTCCCCCAGTACGGTAAACAGCCCCAGTTGATCTGAAAATCCCACCCCTCCTAAAATATCAGGTCAATCAGGTCTGTAAACAACCTGAAGTACCTGGTTAATTACTTCAAGTGGCACCCCGCTGGCTTTAATTGCCGGCGGGAGTCCCACATGCGGGGGCTGCGCGCGCATATCAGCGCGTCACTGGGGAACCTGGAAGTGGGCGGGTTGGAGCCGGGCTCCGGACCCGCCCCAGGAATCCCCGATTTTCGCAGCCCCGCCCACCCTGCCACGAACGCACCCGCTCGGGGGTGCGCAAATCAAGCCCATAGTCTTTCAATAACCAGGCTGTAAATCAGGGTGCCTTTGGGTTCAGATGCAATATTTGACCCCCAAATACGAGGGGAGATCCCATGATGTCCGAGAAACTCAATTTGCGGTGCCAGAAAGGGGATACAAGTATAATTTTTGTTCAATCTGCTCGTATGTTTTGAGCTGCTCGTGGCATCAGGAGAAATGTATACAGAAATCTGTGTCCAGGAAAAGTGACATTCTACCCTCAACACTGACATGGGCCTTGCTGACGAGCAGAAATACAGGAGCTGATGGTTGTCCAGAAAGGCAAACAGTCCATCTTTGGAGACCTCAACTCCTGAAAATACCTTGTGTATAACACAGGAAACGTGGTCCAGTCATTCAGTGTGTACAGGTGTATTTTCTGATCCCGTAGCAAATTTGGCAAGTCACATCATTGTGTTTGAACATTTCACACCACTGAGCATGAGCAATAATGAATGGACTGTTGCATTTTTCACAGTATCCAAAGCCTTTGGTAGATATTGATGTAGACAATTATAGAGACACTGATTTGTCTTGATGTAGTACTGCACGGTCTATTCCTAAGGGTGCGCCGTATGACCATAGCCTAGCTCGGGCACACATTCTACTTTGCATGTGTAAGGACAATTCTTTCCTTAGTCCTGTGTATTCATAGTTCTGAAGTGAGGAGCTGGAGTGGAATGGCACAGATCCTGGGGCTGGATAGGATGCAGAAATCAGAAACATCATCGCCTATCTGCAACATCTTAATGACACTTGGATGGGCTCTGTTAGCATGTGGTTTCTCCAGAACCCCAGGTTGGACTATACTCCTATGGCATGTAAAGGATGCTGAAGGAAGAAGTTTGTAAGAAATTACAAGGCCAGATCACCGGTGTAATGTCATTAGCCGAGAAACAGTACCGTTTATTAGGATACAGTATTCTTGGATATTACAGTTCTACACTACAGACTTTCATTTGTTAAAAATTAAAAATTGGGTGTGTCACTACTGGGATTATTCCAGTATCTCAGTCATACAACATAGACCGCAGGATTTTAACATCCTTTGCAGGTCATTACTGTGATATTACCAGATGGTGATCTGTAGTATACTGTAGAAACATTCCATTCATATCATAATAAAATCTTTATAGTTTTCTTCCTTCCAGCATACATTTGAATATACATGGCCCTAGATTTCTTCCCCCACCCCATCACTTTAACTTATATGAAGGGATCTCAATCTGATATAAAAGTCTTAACTACAATGTCTTAAACATGTCTTTTCTTTCAGAACACGGTCGGCTGTTAGCAACTCCAAAGTTGTAAACCGTACTTTGCGAATCTAGGTTTTCAATTGTTGTCAATGCATCCTGAATCTCTGGAGTGACCAGAGGCCAGGCAGCAAGGCCTTGAGCAGCTAACGGCCCTCAAGTGGCCCAGGACGGAAGGTTTGATGGAAGTTGCAGGCCATGGCCAGGATCTAGGTGCAGACCAGATGAGTCAATGTGAACGATGCCACGAAAACAATGAGATTGATGGTCGTGTGGCCACTCAGATCCTAGAGATTGGGCTTCAACATTGGTCAGTTAGATGATAACAATCAGATGCCAGGAACTAGGGCTTTGTCATTAGCTTCAGCTAAGGCACCAATCAGATTCCAGAAAATGGGACTTGAATGTTGGTTTCAGAGACAAATCATTTTTTTTTACTATAGATTTAATTTTTCTTTTAAATTAATAATGATACAAGCTTTTCCCCACCACTGTGACATTCCATGATTGTCAGGATAAACAGGAATTCTTAACCATAATATTTTTGAGATGAAAAAATCTAGCAATACATGATCAGATCAATAGTATACAGTATCACAATACTGTGATTAACATGTTGCCAATAGTTATTTACAAAACCTGATGCTACTATATGGATTATATTTTTTCCCCTGAGGAAGGAAGTTAAAAATGATCCTTTGGATGAAGTATAAAAACTGAGGTCCTGTTATCAGTTGATGAGGATTCCAGGCACTAACTGCAAAGAGGAAATTAACCAAGCGTCCTGCCTGATGTGCTCCAAACAGAAATATGTTTCCTTTGGGACCCCATGTAAAAAAGGCTGTGCCTACTCACTTAGCCATTTGAATTAACCCTCTTAAAATATATTGCATTAAACTTTCAATTCAGTATGAAATTCCATTGTTGAAGAGTTAACTTTAAATGGTTATACTCAAATCTTTATTTCATCTATAATAATCTTTATTTTAATACATACCTTAAATGCTCTTGGTGTAACATAGCTATATTTTCCTGACCATATCTGCTTGATGAGATCTGCGTAAGCGTTAGCTATTTCTCCTTTCATTCCCAATAGGTTATCATGATTTAACTCATCCACGTACTCATCAGAGAGGAAGTATTCGGTCAGTGGGGGAGTGTTGCTCAGACACTAAGAAAAAGGTAAACTTACATAAAGTAACAAATAAAATAATCAGGTCAAGTTTAACAATTAGTTATTCTGAATTTCTACGACAGGATTGACCATTGCTACCTGCAGGTTAGCCACAGCTGTCTCAACAGTATTATGGAATACATGGCAAGAAAACGCTTATACCACAGTCACTGTAAGACAGTTCCTTGGTGGAACTCCAGAGGTAATGGTGCTAGGCAGGAAGAAAAGCCATTGCTGGGAATGCTCTGGCTACGATCAGATATAAAAGCAATAGCATTGCTCAACAACTAGCTCAGTGCACGTAGGATTGGATTACACTTGCTAGTTTTTCGCAGACAGCATACTCCACTGCCATGCAGTGCTCTATCTCAGCTTACAGCTGGGAACTGGTGAAACAAACCCAATAAAGGCAGGTGAGTCACAATTTTCAGTCGAGAGTTTAATTCAAATTTACAAATATTGACTACTCTGGGCTGCATTTTCTTAATTGTAATTCTGGTTCTCCAACAGGAGGAGCAAATGGCAATACTAACTAGCTCTAGATGCAACTTGTACAGCGGAATTGAAAAGCACAACCAATAAATCTAGTCACTGTGAAGCAGTTGCCATATCAACCAGATCAAAGAGACGCTAAATCCTAGAGGTGAAGTTGCTTATTGCATTTATCTGTTCGCTCCATTTAATTACTGTAAATATAACTCTGATGTTTCTTGACAATCCAGATGGCCTAAGTAACTGAACATACAGTAAAACACTTGAGGAAAGATTTAACTGAATGAAGAGTGAGGAAAGCAAAACCTTATCACTTGAGATTAGTTACCCTTGAATGGCCCGTTTTGGCAGCACAACAGACAATGAGACACTTGGACTAGGACAACCAATGTATTGGATTTCAGTCAAACTGTCAAGGTCACCCACATGATCTATAATAAAACATGGCTTTGCAGGAACAGTATATTCTCTAGATACTTATTTAACATGGAAAGAAAAACCCAGCGAGCAAACTAAGCCAACAACCCATGATTGATGAAGTCAGAAATAGTTGGGAAATATACAAGTCAGTCAATATCTGTAAAGAGAAAGGGCGGATTAAGGTTTCAGGTGTAGATCCTTCATGAGAAAGCCATTTATAGGAGGGGGAAAAGAACAGCAGGTAAAAGTAGAGTTAGCCGTGCTCACTCCTGCCAGAGAGAGTGTTCAATGGTCTGCAATTTTTTTTTTTAAATGCTGGTTACGAGGTGAAAACCATTGGATGATAAAAGTCTTCTCAGTGAAGTAATTAAACAAACATTTAAAAAAGTGGAGGTGAATGAAGTGGGTCTAGCATAGGTCTAAAGTTGCAAAAATCAAAGTTCAGATCACAGGGCTGCGGAATGTCTACGATAAAGGCAAGAGATTTTCCCTGAAGTTTGGGTGAGCTTGATGGTAACAGTGCGAGGGCAAAGATGGAAAGGTCAAAGTTAGAATGAAAACAGATGAATTGATCAGCCGTGGGAAGGTTGGGATCACACTTGAGGGTTGCATCATATTGTAGGTGGCAAAAATGACTGAAGATGATCTGGTAGGTGCAGTGGCGAGCAGGATGGAAGGTGGGGATAAGGGAGATTCTGTCACTGTTGTGAGCAAAGAGGAGGCTGAGAGCAGAGGCACAGGAAATGGAGCAGATACAGTCAAGCACCCTGTCAACCACAGTCAAGAAAACCTTAGCTGAGAAAAAAGAACATTTCAGCTGTGCTAGTACAGGGGAGTGATCAGAGCAGAACAGTTTCTCAGCTTTCTCCTAGCGGTTTGGTACAACTGAGTTGCTTTCTAGGCCACTTCAGAGGCAGTTAAGAGTCAATCACATTGATGTAAGATTGCAGTCACATATAGACCAGATCGGGTAAGGACAGCAGGTTTCCTTCCCTTCCCAGTTTGAAAATTAAAAAAACACAAACAAACATGAGCATAAACAAAAACGGTACAAGTGTGCAGAGTACTGCTGCTCCAAAACACAATGCAATGGACCTCTAAGATCTGGGTGAATGATCATACTTCCCCAGATGGCAGTCCTTGGGTATACTATTAAGGGGAGGTACAAATGAGGGTAGGTGGTTTCCCCCATGGTGCTGGTAGGGTGGGAGTGCAGGGGGCATGGTGAAAGAGGAATATGGCCAAGCCATTCAGGGCTGCATTTGCACATTTTCCAGTGGAGAGAACGAATCCCCATTTAAAGGGAAGTGCCAGTGCTCTACTGTGTTCCTGCCTCTTTTCACAAGTTATCAGATAAAGAAATACAAGTTTATCTCATACTACCTAAAGACAAACTGTGACTTTCAACATACAACAAGCTACAGTTAGAGCAAAAGGATCATTTATCTTAATTGCATTTTTAAAACATTCATCAGCAAGACTGCAATACCTCATTCTAAAAGTCATGAAAGAAATGCATAGCTGTTAGGAAAGAGGACACCATATTCCTTCAAGTATTACTGCACCAAGTGGCTGCAACACGGTAATTCTTCTTCCTGTCATAAAGGCTGTGCATGGAATAGTGGCTGTCCTCTCTCCCACTCATCAATGATCTCTTACCAAATTTAAAGGAAGAAAGCACAACTATGTGGCAGCATCAGTAAAATTTGTTGAATATTGACAAAGTGCCTACGGGATGACTTTGCTTGCATAGGCACTCACCCAAAAAAATCTCCATTTAAATGAAGTGCTAAACACTAGTTCCACTGTTTCAGCAAGTTATATTTAAAATGGTTACTTCTGCTGATTTCATTTTCTGCAATCCCATAAGGGTTCCGGCAAAATTTTGACTACAGTACAAGGAGTAGCGTGAGAGAAATCCAAACATGAACATATTTGACATTACATTAGAAAGCTGCCAGTAGGAAGATATTTCAGTGTGGACAGGGCTAGGAGAAGGAATACATACTCCTAGTACTTTAGTGAAAGCGTTCCACGGATAGGAATATTCTCTGTAGTCTCTCTCACGCACCAAGCACCCTGCACAAAAGATTACTGGTGTACAGACGATGGACGCGGAAGCCCTTAATATCAGTATTAAATATTTACAACGTTGAACGATTAGAGGTCTCTAATTAATGACCTACCTGAACTGCTGAATTCATAAAACACGTGTTACCCAAATTACTCAGGCCACAGTGGCCAGACTGTTCACTGTGTCTTCCTGGTTCTAGGTAATCGTAGTTGTTATAGCCAGAATATGGGGGGATACAGTAGTTTGAGTTTTTCACACTGAAAGAAAAAAAATGGAGCATTTAGTTAAAAAAAAAAATCAAAATTAAATGTCACTGTTCTTAGGACATGTATTTTTTTTTTATTTATAAAGGAAATAGCAGGGCTTACATCTGAAGTATTTGCAACTATAGATTAAAACGTTAAGACTTAACATAATTCTGATATGCACTGTAGGACACCAAAAAACAGTTGCCAGTATCACTGTCATAATGCATAAATCTGTAGCGCCACCAGACTTCCCACAAAAGTACTGGGATCTCTACCATTCATTTACAGGAGCTTTCTCACAGCTCACTTTGTTTTCCACTTCTCCGTCTAATTTTAAACAGTCTGACTTTATACACCAGCAACATAGAATCATCTCATTTCTTCCTTTTTACAGCATGAAACCATCATGGAGGCAAGGCTAAGAGGAGTCTAGAAGGAAAGGAAAGAGTGCTTCAGTTACAGGTGAGGGTGCAGACATTCCAAGGCCTCCATGACATCACTGGCTCAATACATTAGAGGTTCTATTTATAAACTGCTCTGCTAAGGCAGCACAATCTAGGTTTCACATGCAGCGAGGAGCCTGTGGTGGAATGGGGAACTGACTAATGCATCCTGGCAAGCAAACTGTGCAGAAAAGCTATGACTAGGGTCAATTCGGGAAAAAAAAAAGAAAGACGGTTCTTACTTCAGTGATGCCGGAAAGGAAGCTGTAGTTTGAGAAAATTACTGCGATCACCTGAAGACAGAGTTAATTCCTCCTAATGAGTAAGCACTACAATCTCAAGGCTTCAAAGCATAATAGCAGGGATTCCAGGGGATTTGTGTTACAACAGAAGTTGCAAAACTACGAATATATAAATAAACCATTGCAATTTTGAAATTAATTTTTAAGCATTTGATAAATAATGCACCTAAGGACTGAATCAATTAGGACTCTCAAGGTGACTTACAAAGAGCACCGATGAGAAAGGCAACACGCTCCTGTTTAATAAAGCATGGCAGCTGCAAGGAAGCAGTTTAAAATCTGTATTCTTGTGTTAAGGCTGTGCTCCAAAATTAAACAAGCGAAATAAAAATCATGCTGAAACTACATAAATAATTCAGTTTTCTTCCCAAATAAACAATTTAACCGTAATCCATGCACCCCACCCCCAAAAAAAGGGACATAACGATTCAGGTTACATTTATCTTCCTAACCCTTTGAGATATGCTTAACTTTTGTTATTTTAGGAGACATACCCTTTCTAGTGCATAAGGTCTAATTTTATTTATGAAAGTGCAATTACTATGCAGGTATTCACACTGCATCACCGGGGCAGCCCTTTTTAAAATTAGATTTGGTGGGGGGGGGGGGGGGGGGGAGGGAGGGGGAAGGGGGAAGGGCAGGGCAAGGCAAATGAAGAAATTACTCGCACGTCTTTGAATCCCTCTCTCTCGGGTATACTGATGATTCCCGAAGTCAACCATACTTGACATTCAGTCTGACCTTGTATAATCTCAGTGCAGAAATGAAGGAAGAGGAAAATGTCTGATGGTGCATTATAGTAAAAACTGTTTAAATACCCCCTTAAGCCACTCATTCTAAGCAGGAGAATAGATGGCACTTTATGTTTGATGTTAGATCACTTAAAAGACAAAATTCACACATGTATTACCTCAGTCTTCAGAATCTAATTGAGCCGAAGATTAAGTTGGTAATCAAAGCTTAAGGTTTTTAAGCAAAGCGTCATTTGCCACTCAAATGGATTGCACGATGCGGGGAGAATATTGTCCCTCCCACCTCATTATAATGACAAATAGGCATTACATTAATAAAGGACAAATGTTTGTACCATTTATTACATTACCCTCCAGCAACCATGAGATCCAGGGGCTGGTTCACTCTCACTGATTGGGAAAAAGAGGCACTGTATGGGGACCAGTGATTGCACAGGTACAGATGGTGATTGCACAGAAAGCCAGGCTTTACATATTGGAAAGAGGATGACTTAGAGACAAACTTTCACTGGGATCCACAGCTCTTCTGTAAAGGGGATATCAGATTCCTGTGCCTGTATACTGGTCTGAAGGTTGGGGGAGGAAAAAAAAACCCTACTGCGCTACCTGAACAAGATAATCAGCCAACGATGGTCATACATGGGATGTGCTGCAGCTACTGACCAGCACTTTGTGAAAATATTGGGTACTAAGTAGGCTGAAGTTTGGCACTTTGAACTAACAACTTTGGCCCTTGAAATTCAACCTGAGAAACTTCCAATGGTGTTCCAATTTGGCAATAAACATCCATTAATGTTACTTAACTAGTGGTCTGGGATCACACTTGGATATTTTATGGAAATGTTACCATTTTGGATATCTCCTGTTCTAGGAATCAATGTACAATCAGGAAGTGTATGGCAGAAGTCCCCCATCTTTTTGGAGACTACATAGCACCTGCAGTGGAAGCCTGCTGTCCCCTGATTGGGATAGGGTCAACCTTTACCACTGCCCCTAACGTTGGTATTTTGTCTACATCAGTTGACAACACTGCTACCATGATGGCATCCTCCAGAAATACTTTTTCCATCAAACAGTACTGACCCCACCACTTAAACTGCCCACGTTTAAATCAGGCAAATAGCGCAAATCATTTGCCGTTACCTTTCTTGTCAATTACAAAGTCACCGCTCATAGCGTGTTAATTGCACCGGCTATTTCAAAGAGCCGACACAGGTACGATGGGCCGAATGGCCTCCTTCTGTGCTGCATAATTCTATGAAACAGGTGCTCAGTGAGCAGTTCGCACCCCGATTTGCATTGGGGACAGGCTATTCCTTGTGGTGTTTAAAACCCCATGTGAGGCAGGCTAGGGACAGTTCAATTACATTCCCGAAATCAATCATTGTGAGCAACAGAACAGTGCACACTGAAGCACATCAATGGGGCGAGAGAGGGAACACATGGAGCCACAGCACGTGGGAGAAATAAACAAACCCCCTTTGTTTGGACAAGTGCTTCAATTCCAGGTACTAGCATGCAAATGCTTGTTAATCTTAAGCCCTTACCATCGCACTTCTAAATGAGGAACATTAATAATACAGCATACAAAATAGCGCATATATCAAAATTTACAGGATGGAGTAGTAATCTTGAGACTGGAGGTAAAAACACAACTTGTTTTCTTAAGTATGCAAGTTTTGAATGAAGCAGCTTCCATAGGTAAATTTTCTATTAGATAGCCTCCATACAACGCACCTTGGGTAGGATTTTCCATTGGCAGTAACAGGCTAAGCACCACCGGGAGGGGCAAGTGTCTATTTAAATTGCTAGGTTTTTCTGAAAATCTCAATTTACAAGGCCAAAATACAATAGATTTCCTGACTGTTGTTTTACCCTGACAATGCCCAACATGGGCAGAAAAATCTGTAGTATTTGACAGTCAATGGTCATGTTTTGGGATTTTTTTTGGGGCAATATTTCCATAGACAGGATTTGGAAGAAAAACTACATTTAAGGGGAATGTTTTAAAGCAAAGTGCATTCACACAAGTTTCAAGTAAAAAGGGCAGAGACAAAAGGTGGTTAAAATACTAATGTGCTAGGCTATTAAGTGGATAAATTGCTTACTTAAAAGCAATTTATTATCCTGTCTCAGTAATCGATAAATGCCTCACACCCACCATGTTGGAAAGTTCCTCATCCTGGGGACTTAGCAGGGGCTACCTCGCATAAGTCCTTCCCTTGGGTTGTGAATATAGGACGGTAAAAAAAAAGCGACACACACAGGCAGGCTGATTTTTTTTTTAAGAATAGAAAGCTGTGAGGGTGGTATGGTCCAGCGAAGGCTGCGAGAAGTTTGGAACACCTTCAGGAGTAGTTAGAAATTACCTTGTTTAAGTCAAGAAAGATGATGTGGGGAAGTGCAGTGTTCTCATTATTTTGTATTATTTTACGAAGACAAGCTGCACTAATTGAATTCAATGAGTTTGAGCATAACTGTTGTTGCTCTGAATATTATATCTCCTGGGTTAAGCTGTTTATATAAAGGGAATACCAGCCAGTGTGCCTGTCAAGGGCATAGAATCCACTTAAGGGAACAACTGACACCACTGAACCAGAGCAGGTATCTATAGTAGACCCAAATTTGTAATATTTACTTGAAGATTAAAGAAAATGCTGTTTTTAATTTTAGCTCATGTATATGTAAGGAGTATTTAAGCAAGCAATTTTTACTTTAATGGAAACTAAATATTTCAGCTGCCTCAACTAACTTTTAGCATTGTGTTTCTAATTTTTTTTTATTTCACACTTCTGTTGATTTACAATATCAATTCATTTGTTTGAGAATCTTCTCCCAATAATTACTGTAGCCACTATTACCAGATTTGTTCCTTTGTACAGGGCATTTTAACTGTGTAGGACCTGGGCCTGGATAAAAGTCTCTCGCAACTTTTGAGGACTGTGCATGCTCCATATTTCATTACAAGCACAGCTACTGATCCAGGGTGAAAAATTAGATGTCATACTTCAAAATCTGTTTGCAGGTTTTTTGAGATTTAAATCAGAGAGAAATCAATTCGAGCACCAAACTGTATTGGTTCAGTTTATCTTTCGAAATACATCAAGTTCTCTCATAGTTCAGTAAGAATTTTACTTAAAATTTCAATTCACAAGCATTACAAAATGTTTACACACATTTTTCTAAAAGTGTTTATAAAGACACTTTTATTTCACTTAATATAAAATGACCACTGCTATGAGAAAACATATGACTGATCAGTCAATACTCAACTAATTTTAAAAAAACACTTTTAAAATTAAAACACACGAAGTGTGGTAAATAAGGTTGATGAGCTGCTGGTGCAAATAGCCATACTGGAATATGATGTTGTGGTAATAACTGAGACCTGGCTCAAAAAAGGGCAGGATTGGGTACTAAATGTTCCTTGATACAAGATGTTCAGGAAAGACAGGGAAGGAAAGAAAGGGGATACGGGGGTGGCAGTATTGATTAAGGAGAATATTGCAGTGCTGGAAAGAGGATGCCCTGGAGGGGTCAAGGACAGAATCTATTTGGTTAGAGTTAAGAAACAATAGAGGTGCCATTACACTACTGGGTGTATTCTATAGACCACCAACTACTGAGAAAGATATAGAGGAGTAAATTTGCAGGGAAATTAGAGAGAGGTGCAAGAGCAATAGAGTAGTTATAATGGGGGACTTCAATTATCCTAATATAGACTGGGATAGTAAGTGTAAAGGGCAGAGGGGGAAGAATTTTTTTTTTTTAAAGTGTGTTCAGGAGAACTTCCTTGATCAGTAAGTTTCTGGCCCAACGAGGAAGGAGGCATTGCTGGATCTGGTTCTGGGGAATAAGGTGGGTCAAGTGGAGCAAATGTCAGTCGGGGAACATTTAGGGAACAGCGATCATAGTATCATAAGGTTTAGATTAGCTATGGAAAAGGACAAGGAGCACTCTAGAGTAAAAATACTTGATTGGAGGAGGGCCAATTTCAGTGGGTTGAGAACAGATCTGGCCCGGGTAAATTGGAATCAAAGATTGGCAGACAAAACTGTAATCGAATAATGGGCAGCCTTTAAAGAGGAGATAGGTCAGGTACTGTCTAGGTACATTCCCACGAGGCGGAAAGGTAGGGCAACCAAAGCCAGAGCTTTCTGGATGACGAAAGACATAGGGCTCGATATTGCCAGGGTTGTGGGTTCGCGGCGGGGGGGCTATTGGGCGTGTGGGTAACGCGCCCGGTGAAATCAGTCTGCCCCGCGCGCGATCGCAGCCTAATTGGATCCACTTACCTGTTCTTCCCGGTTCCCCAATGCTGAGTTGCGCGTTGGGCGGACTGCGCATGCGCAGTAAGGTCTGTCAGCTGGAGGAGCTATATTTAAAGGGGCAGTCCTCCACTGACAGATGCTGCATCAGATAGGAAAAAATACAGCATGGAGCAGCCCAGGGGGAAGGCTGCTCCCAGTTTAATGATGCCTCACTCCAGGAATCATTAAATGGGGTGAGGAGGAGGGGGGAGGACAGAGATCTTCCCCCCGGCGGGCGGGAGGAAGCGGCCTGCCTCTGCCACCAGGAAGGCCTGGCTCGAGGTGGCAGAGGAGGTCACCTGCACCAACATATTGCCCATCTGCATACAGTGCAGGAGGCGCTGCAATGACCTAAGTAGGTCAGCCAGAGTGAGTACACTTATTCATTCCCCTACACTCCGTTTGCCACATCACCGCCCCCCACCCCACATCTCCTTCTGCACTGCCAACACTACTCTGTCACATCACCCCTCACACCCACTCAAACCTCATCCTCATCTTACCTGCACTTACTCACCTCACCAGTACTCATCCCGCCACTACCACTCAACCCAATCCTCATACAATCTCATGGCTCTATCGCATACTCACCCTCTCATGCATCTCTTTCACAGTCAGCCGTACTCAACCTGCCATTACCTGTGCTGCAGCCACAGGGCATGCATCACATATGTGCAGTAAGAAGCGTAAGGCAAACGTGTCATGAGCATGAAGGGGATGCACAAGGGTGTTTGAGGGTTTGTCATGGTTTTTACTTCTATTGATTTCTGACCAACTCACATCACATATTGTATTGGCACCACTACTGCCACGTCTTTGCGAATCTTGTCTGGTTTGTGCAATAATGCCCTTTCCTGAGGATCACAATGAAGACCCACACCTGATGCCACCCATTGTGTCACTGCAAAGTGGGTGTAGGTGTATTTGCAGGGCTCTTTTGTGCAGACGACTGAGAGACGTTGGTGATGTCCCTGGTGGCACCCTGGAAGGATGCGGAAGAGAAGTTGTTGAGGGCAGTGGTGACTTTGACAGCGACAGGTAAGATGATGGTGCTCGGGCCAGCCGGGAGCAGCTCGGCATGAAGGAGGCTGCAGATGTCCACGAATACATGTCGAGTGGCTCTGAGCCTCCGTGTGCACTGCTGCTCAGAGAGGTCCAGGAAGCTGAGCCTCGGTCTGTGGACCCTGTGGCGAAGGTAGTGCCCCCTGTGACGCATCTCTCTCTGCGGTTGCCCTCCCTCCTGCTGTGCAGGTGGATGTGTCACAGCACTGTGTTGTGGAGCTCCACTTGTCAGAGGTGGACGGCTTGGCCGGTGAGGCTGTTCGCCCTCCGAGGAGGTCATGACTACAGCTACGACGGCCCCCATCCGGAAGATGTACATCTGAGGGGGACCGCAAGGTAGGTACATGTCTCTGGACCCTGGGGTAAGTGTGCAAGTTGGTGAATTTGATTGTCAGGAGGAGGGTGGTGGAGGCCAAACTTTGTCCAAAGTGACAGAGTGGCCTCCTGCAATGAGTGAGGGTCTCTCCCCCCCCCGCCTCCCACCTGTCAAATGAACCTTTGCAGCTGCCACAGGCTGATAGCTGCAACACGTCCATTTCAACTGGGAGTGTTTCCCCCAATATGGGAAACAGTCCCAGTTGTTTCTAAAATCCCACCCCTCCTGACATATTCCCTTAATCAGGTCTGTTAATGACCTGAAATACCAAGATAAATATTGTTAAGTGGCACCCCGCCAGCTTTAATTGCCTACGGGAGTCCCACATGCGGGGGCTGCGTGCGCATGTCGGCGCGTCTGTGGGGAGCCCGGAAGTGGGCGGGTTGGAGCCGGGCTCCCGACCCGCTCCGGGATTCCCCGATTTTCAGAGCCCCCCCCCCCGGCCAGGAACGCACCCGATAGCGGGTGCTAAAATGGAGCCCATAGAGTGTAAGATGATGCAGGGAAAGGGGGAATATGACAAATGTCAGGTTGATAATACAAGTGAGAACCAGGCTGAATATAGAAAGTACAGAGAAGTGAAAAGGGAAATAAAAGGGACAAAGAGAGAGTATGAGAATAGACTGGCAACTAACATAAAAGGGAATCCAAAAGTCCTCTATAGGCATATAAATAGTAAACGGGTAGTAAGAGGAGGGGCGTGGCCGATTAGGGACCAAAAAGGAGACCTACGCATGTAGACAGAGGGCATCGCTGAGGTTCTAAATAAGTACTTTGCATCTGTTCTTACAAAGGAAGATGCTGTCAAAGTCACGGAAAAAGGAGGTAGTTGAGTTATGGGATGGGCTAAAAATTGATAAAGAGGAGGTACTAGAAAGGCCGGCTGAACTTAAAGTAGATAAATCACGAGGTCTGGATGGGATGCATCCAAGGTTGCTAAGGGAAGTAAGGGTGGAAATTGCGGAGGTACTGACCATAATCTTCCAATCATCCTTAGATAGGGGGTAGTGCCAGAGGACTGGAGAATTGCAAATATTATACCCTTGTTCAAAAAAGGGTGCAAGGATAAACACAGCAACTACAGGCAAGTCAGTTTAACCTCGGTGGTGTGGAAACTTATAGAAATGATAATCCAGGACAAAATTAACAGTTACTTGGACAAGTATGGATTAATTAAGGGAAGGCCAGCATGGATTTGTTGGAGGCAAATTGTGTTTAACTAACTTGATTGAGTTTTTTGATGAGGTAAAAGAGAGGGTTGATGAGGGCAATGCAGTTGGTGTGGTGTATATGGATTTCCAAAAGGCATTTGATAAAGTGCCACATAATAGGCTTGTCAGCAAAGTTGAAGCCCATGGAATAAAAGGGGCAGTGGCAGCATGGATATGAAATTGGCTAAGTGACAGGAAACAGAGGGTAGTGGTGAATGGTTTTTTTTCAGACTGGAGGAAGGTATACAGTGGTGTTCCCCAGGGGTCGGTACTAGGACCACTGCTTTTCTTGATATATATTAATGACTTGGACTTGGGTGTACAGGGCGTAATTTCAAAATTTGAAGATGGCACAAAACTTGGAAGTGTAATAAACAGTGAGGAGGCTAGTAATAGACTTCAAGAGGACATGGACTGGCTGGTGGATTAAAGCAGAGAAGTGCAAAGTGATACATTTTGGTGGGAAGAACGAGGAGAGGCAATATAAACTAAAGGGTACAATTCTAAAGGAACAGAGGCCTGGGGGTACATGTGCACAGATCGTTGAAGGCGGCAGGGCAGGTTGAGAAAGCGGTTAAAAAAGCATACGGGATCCTGGGCTTTATAAATAGAGGCTTAGAGTACAAAAGCAAGGAAGTTATGAAGAACCTTTATAAAACACGAGTTCAGCCACAACTGGAGTATTGTGTCCAATTCTGGGCACCGCACTTTAGAAAAGATGTGAAGGCCTTAGAGAGAGTGCAGAAGAGATTTACTAAAATGATTCCAGGGACGAGGGACTTTAGTTATGTGGATAGACTGGAGAAGCTGCGGTTGTTCTCCTTCGAGCAGAGAAGGTTGAGAGGAGATTTGATGGAGGTGTTCAAAATCATGAGGGGTCTAGACAGGATAGAGAGAAACTGTTCCCATTGGTGGAAGGGTCAAGATCCAGAGGACACAGATTTAAGGCAACATGAGGACAAACTTTTTTATGCAGCGAGTGGTTATGATCTGGAATGCACTGCCTGAGGGGGTGGTGGAGGGCAGATTCAATCGTGGCTTTCAAAAGGAAATTGGATAAGTACTTGAAGGGAAAAATTTGCAGGGCTACGGGAAGAGGGCGGGGAAGTGGGATGGGCCAAATGGTTACAGCACAGAAGGAGGCCATTCTATGATTCTGTAATTCAAGTTTGAAGAAGCTTGTTAAAATTGCTAGTTTTGTCCTTCTTGGCTTAAGTGAAAAAGTGGATGTAAAAGTGCTTAATACCCTATATCTGTACTATGGAAAAACAACAATACCGTAATAAAAACATACCACCAGACATGAATACACAATGGTCCTTGAATAAATTAAAGCCTCTGATACCTTTTCATTTTAGATTCTCTTCAAACAACTGATAGTTTATTAATCCAATTTAAATAGATTAGAACTACACAAACGATTAGAATTATTGCACTGTTCATAAAAGAAATAATAGTAAGTAAAATCCTCCATTTCAATTGAATATCCACGATTCAACGCTTTTAAAATAGTCACTCCCAATGGATTCAGTTAATTTATAAAAAAGCTTGTCCTTGCAGCTTTGAATATTTTCTCCTCTAGGTGCTCTGATGGCCTAAGGTGTTTATCCAGCGAGTAGGCAAGCCATACAGTCCAAGTAGGTCCCAGATTTGATCTCTGGTCCATGCTTGGTTAGCTGATCTCGACTGCTGCAGTCCTGGACTAACAACAACCTCTGCTGAAAGTGTGCCTATTACAACACAGATTCAAGAACCCATCGATGCTTACTGTCCAGTCACACATATGAAGAATAGTCACTTGGACAAGGAACTAGATGTCGGGAGAGAACAGTATTGAGCTCAACTGTGATGACTGAGTCTACCAAGGAACTCGTTTTATTCTAAAGTAAGAAATCCAAGATTTCCCCTTCCTCCTCCAGGGCGGTGATGATAAACAGGACCACTTCCTCGAGAGGTAGGGCTTTAACATGTAGACCCAAAGCTTACATTGTTGATTGGGTATCAGAACTACATAATTTACCTCATCACACCTTTCCACCACCACTTATGGGCCTGCTCAGTGGGCCTGTAACATGTTACGGTTCACTGGCATTCCTCATGATAGGAGCTACTTGTGTAAGGCACCACTGCGTGCCAATCGCTTGCAAAATCATATCCCAGCGAGGGACATGAATCAAATGGAGTTGAGGTGCAGATTAGCCATGATCTGATTGAGTGATGGAGTAGGCTAGAAGGGCTGAATGGCCTCCTCCCGTTGCTAAGTTCCAATGAGACTGTGTGGTATGTTTTGATTTCAACATAGAACGTAGGAAGGAAAAAAAGTTTGTAGGACAACATATTTACAACTTAGAAGGATCAAGAGTGCAACGCTCAGAAGAGCTATAGAAATATCAAAATAGAGTGTAGCTGGTTGTTAAAAGTCCATCTCATGTAAAAATGTCCAATCCTGAGCTTGGTGGAAGTCTCATCACCTGTAACTTGATGACTGAACTGGGAACTGTATTATTTTTATGCCATAGGGAAGCGAGGAACTCCAAATCCAGAGCCACAGCTACAAATGCTCAAGTAGTTTAAAGAGTATTATGTGTGCACAGTTCCAGTTGACCAAAGTTTAAAAGCCACATTGGTCCTAGTCTGAGAGCCAGTATCTTGATTAAAATAAGCCTGTCCAAAATGTGCAATATTTTCAGATTCAATTTCTTTACTTCAAAGTAACTGTTTCTTTTCATTAAACTTCTCTCTTGTACCGTGCTAGCGATTTTCCATAATTATGGGAAGTAGATATCAAAAGCAGATTTTTCTTGCTCCCATAGCATACAGCAGATTTGCCAAATTTAAAAGAATGTTCACTATTAGTTTTGCTTGCTTTAATTTATCCCAATGTTTGCCCTTTTTCCACTGGCACTCAAACATTACTTGGCAACCCCTGATATACACAACACACATTACATTTAAATGCAGGAAGGATTTGGCCAACTGAGAACTGATTACAACAGCATACTTGACTGCTTATGAAGCCTCCTACCTGCATATTAACCTAAACCTCATCAGAATATTCTGTTTACAGGATCATTCGCATTTTGCAAACAAGATATTCTTGTAATAGAGCTTGAGTTTACATCTTCCAAGTTTAATATTTATGAATAATCAAAAAGCACTTTAATTAAATAAATCCAAATACAAAATAATTTTGTACTTAAACTAATTTGTTCCAGACTTGTTTAATTTTGTAGTTTTCTGAAAACTGATTGGAACATAATTGACAGTGGAAAACAATATTCTGATAGCGTGCTCTGCCAATGCCTGCATTTGCAACTTCACTTAAATGATATTTTTGACTATTCTTGTTAAAAGAAAATTCCAATAGTTCTCTACAATGTTTGCGCAGGAATTACTGCCAATCAATTTAAATTTGAATTTTCTACACAATTTGATTGTTTCTTAATTGCAGCCTGGACAGTGTATTACTTTACTGTGAAATTTTTTCTATATATCAGTACTTTCTAAACTTATGGAAGCCAAGGTTAACGCACAAATTATCCACTACCTTGAAAGCTCCGGCCAAATTCACGATCAGCAGTTTGGTTTTAGGCATGGCCGTCCACATTATGTACCTTTGCCCTTGAACACTTTGGTGAAGTGTATCATGGTCTTGGACACCTCCAAGGGGTCTGACACTGTGCACATCTAAATAATTTACCAGCATATGGCCTCCCATCAAATGAATGTTCACTACTGACTAACTTTCTCTCAAATTGTTCTCTCTGTGCTGTGGCTCATGCCTCAGATTCTTTTTACATTAACTCAAGGGGCTCTGTCCTCACCTTACATCAATGACCTGCTACATTCATCTAACCCTATCTACTTATGCTGATGACTTCACTCTACAGTCATCAACTTCCCTGAGCTTGCACATCATAGCTGAATGATAACATCTTGATTTCCTTCATGCTGTTAAATGCAATGGAAATTTCTTTTTATTCCTTGAAGTCAAAGTTTCTTCATTTCTCTTTGATGGCTCCACTCTTCACCTATTCATCATCTCCTCTAATTCAAGTGCAGTTGCCACATTTCCTCTATTGCTAAAGCAGTCAAGAAACTTGCTTCTTCTTTCATATCAAAGATTTCCTTTCAGCATTTCATAATGTTCTATAAAGCCTTCATCCATCCAATATTTGAACACGTCTCCCATGTCTGGAGAGGCTCTTCTAGCACCTTTCTCTTGCACACATGGACAAGATATGGGAAAATGCTCAAGTGATAGCCAATCTTCTTCACCTCTAGCCTTCAACCTACCTCTCGCTGTTGCAACCATTCTTGTCTTTCCCTATCTTACTAATGCTACTACAATCAATGCTCCTCTGGCTTTCCCCTTGTTCCTAAGTTCTAGATGTACCACCCTACACAATCTTTCGCCTCTTCTCACATGAATTTAAGATTTCTATGCTAACTCATTCTTTCTTCAAAACTGTGTGACTCTTCATCTTGTTCCTTTCTTCTGCAATCTTCACTCTTTTAAAACCCAAGTTAATCACGTAATTATTAGTTACTGATTTACCTCATCTCTTATGCTTTTCGCCTTTGATGGTATCTGCACTGTGGGCCTTGATTTGATCATGGTCTCTAAATAAAACCTCTCTGGCAATTGGATACATGTAATCTGAAACACTGAAAATCATTCATTTAAAAAAGATACAGGTTCTTATACAAGCCTACTTATAATATAGTACATCACAGAATAATGAGCCATACACCTGACAGCACTCAGTGCAATTGCACAGAAATAGTACAGACTGTGTCCTGATACACAGGTTACTCTTTACAAAGATTAAAAACACACAGACAAATTAATAAAAGTTTCTATATGAGTACAGTACATGTAGTCTTTTATTTAAGATTAAAGGTTTAAGATTTTTTTAAGCAGTAGAACTGACTTGTTTTTCCACTCAAGTATACAGAAACACCCATAATTTACCAACTCTTCGTTGCACAATAATTTAAAAACTAGGCAACTGGATATTTGGAGTGTAAATTCAGCTATCATAAACCTATCAGGATTCAACTAGATCACAAAGGTAAGTAGTGGTCAGTAAAGTATAAATCCATACAGATTAAGGTAGGCTCATTACTAGACTTACTTATCTCTTTACATTATTTTATTTCCCCCAAATGTTTATGTTTCTCCTCTCTTCCTACTTGGCAACCTTGACACATACATCAATAATTAAATGCCATTGATGAGTTACATTTGAAAGCTGTTTAGTTCTAGGGGTAGAAGAAGCCCCTAAATACAACTACCTAATAAGCAGAGAGGGAAGCCTTTCATATTACCGGTAGCATATTCCAGAGGAATGGACAAAGCTACAGTGACTCCCTATACAAATTCTAACACAAAAGAGGAGCTCAAGAGCAATATTCGTTTCTCAATGGGTCATTTCAGCTTAAATGGAATTTCAGGGGAAATATTAATTTGCATAATGAAACAGTGGGAAGTTCAAGTAATTGCAGCTCCAAATTCTTTGAACAAAGGTGTGGCAGCTACACAAATCCACAATCTCCACTCGAGAAGAGATTGCAATATGGAGAACTTTCCAAGCCATTATATGTATATACTTTTTAAAAACAGTTGCACAAGCGCAATCTCCAAAGTGTGATAACCTATCAATCGTAAGCCATTCCAAAATTTATGTCATGCCACATTTCAACAGTACATTTCAATGGCAGTCTGTTTCCACGTCTGGACAATTGTACATTCTAGCATTTGGATTTCTACACGCCTGACATACTGTTAAAATTGCAATCCCTTTACACATAATCCATTTATTTTCTTTTACTACAGTGCTCAAAATATTAAAATACATGACAGGATATCAATGTTCATATTGTTGAGTCAGTGACTGAAAACTATATCCAAAAGTGATCCTCACTCCATTCACAAGCCAAATGTATTCAAAAAAAGTGCATGCAGAGACATTAACACAGTTCTAAAGAAATGCTACTTACTTTCTGTTGTTGAAGCTGCTATAATTATTTGACAGAGATGAAGGGGAAACCTTTGGCAATGTTGAAAAATTTGAAGCACTCGGAGACCTTGAAAAATAATGAAATTATAAAATTTGATAATAAAGGAAAAAAAATCCAAGTTTTACGAAGTTGCTCATGACCTGAGTGGCAAATGGATGCTACATATTAAAAGCATCAACTTGTAATGTAATCGAAAGCATGTTGGGTAATGCCCTTAAATACTACTTGTATGAGTTGCAAATGAATCTAGGAAATAGTTACTTTGCTGGGATACCTTCTTGAATGTAGTTAAATCAGGGCTAGCTGATTCCAGCTGTTCTGGGTTGGGAACTCAAACAAAAATCCACCCAGTAGAAATGATCGCTGAATTAGCTACTATTGGAATAGTCTGCCTATTCAGTAGAAGTAAATTCATTAGGAAGTTGTTCGCTTTCACTAGTACGAGTTAATGGAGTTCTACTACCATTACTGTGTACAGTGGAAAGCATTACTGCACTTTAAATTAAAAGGCCACTCAGCTTTTTCAGTGGTTGTTCCTCCAGCTCACCTTGTACAATTGATTACGTGAAAGTGGAAGGTTAGTATATTTTCTGGCCCTGTACAAGGTGTCACACAGTACATTAGCCTTTATCAAGCCAGCCTTAGAATAAAATTTCAGAGCAGACTGGTAGTCTGTGAGTTGATGACCCCTTCATGAACTGTGAAGTTCAGAGCTCCCATATGCTAAGACCACTCCTGATCATACTCTGCATTTTTGTTAAGTGTGAATACACCAAGTTTCAAAACAATTGAACTGTTTTCTCATCTGTATTAAAGATTTAAAAAACTTACATTTGTAATTTACTGATTATCCCTACATTGCTTCTCTAATTGCTTGGCCTTGCTGTGTACTTTTTCTCCCCGCACTTTGTATTTTTTTTTCTTTCTCCTTGCTCTTTGATAGAACTCACAGCATAAGTAGCCATTCAACTGGAGTTATCTGCTCTAATCCCGTTCCCCTGCTCTCTCCCTATATCTTTTTATAACCTTCCGTTGCAAATATTTATTCAATTCCATTTTTGAATAATATTAATAGTCCATCTCAATACTGCTTGTGGTAAAGCACTCTGTGTTCTAATAACCCACTGAGTGAAAAAGCTTCTAACTTCCCCCTTGCTTCTTCTAGTGATGATCTGGAGTCAATGCTCCACGTTACCAATTTATCAGCCAATGGAAACAAATCTTTCACTATTTACCCTCTCAAAACATTTCATAATTTTTAAAACTTATATTAGATCTGCTCTTAACCCTCTCTATCAGTAAATCAATGACCCAATTCTACGAGCCTTTCTTCACAATTGTAGCCTTTCACCCCTGATATATTCAATTGAATCTTCACTGTATCCTGGCTCCACTATCCTGTCTTATTTCCCCTCTTTATTTAATTTGCTCCTTCCTCTTCTTTGCTTTTTATCCTCCCACCATTCTACCTCTATTTTCTTACTCCAAGTCCCTACAACCTGTGACCAAATTCCTAATACCACAGGCAATATCTGCACTTAGTGGTGTCTTAGTTCTCTCTCGTTCTCTCTTCTATTTTCAAGCTGTTGGCCAGACGCAGCTCGTGAATGGACATTTATGTGAAAAGTCATGTAAAACAAGAGGCTGCACGAAGCACACTCAAATACATTACCGGAGAGAAACCTCTGCACTAACACCTGCTCTCAGGCTGTGCCTGAAAGCAGGACACAGCAATGAGAGGCCACAGAGACAAAAGCAAATGTACAGACATCTCTCTTCCCAGCAATTAGGATTTTGTAAAATTAAGGTTACCTCTTCCCTCTACTTATTACTGTCTCATTTTTTTGGAAATTAAAAATAAAATGCACAATGCCAGCACTCCAGTGGCTTGGCCATAAAGTGTAGGAAATTTTAAAGCTATATAACCAAGATACTTGGGATTTAACATATTGAGTATCTGCACAAGACATAGATACTGCTATTTCTACGTCCAGTTTTAAGGTTATTGGCATAATTTAAAATATTCTCATCTGCTTCGTTTATAAAAATGCATTTGAAGAAAGTAATAGTTTGCTAAATGTTTCATATCACCATCCTTTTTTATCCACCAGACGCCACTTATTTCATTATTTTTCCTCATCAGATTTTCTCCCACCCCGCTTTCCTGATGCTAACTCTTCAACAGTTCCATGGGCGCTGATCACTCTCTACTAACTTGCCCAACTGGCTATTTATTCACGCATAAACCCAGACAGTGAGGATCAGCAGCCAATCTGACCCCAAGTGGCATCAATCAAAGCCAAACCCAATCTTGATCACTTCCAACATTGCACACACATGTACTTCTAGTAAGAGTCGCTGAATAGCAGCCTGGAGTAGGAACCTTGGCCAATATTTCTCCTTACAAACCCAAGGACACCGAAGCCAAATTTACCATGCCTGATACTACAGCTGAGGTCAGGTAGCAGCACAGTTCAACTATTCACTAAACTCATTCAACCATCAAAGCAACGCAGGGAATACTTATTTTGAACTGAAAATACTGTTCGCCTGCATATGAATACATATTACACTTTGCTACAAACAGTAAGGGTCAAATATTTTACCACAGTCTCACTCTTGCAGATTCTCAAAAAAAAACTTACCTAATTTCCAACGGATGGTTAGAATACTGAAAACAGTTCCCAGCCGTACCACACCCATGAACAGAAGACTTTTAAGTAAAACTTTTATCATGCAGTGCAAACTTCACGTGCACGTTGTGCTCACAATTTTCAGTGAGAAGAAACTTAGTCAATGGATTGACAAGCTCCCGGCTTGCTAACAGGCAATATACATATTTAGTTGGAAGTACACCAATTCCATACTTAAAGCATAAAATGAACAGGGCGTGTCATAAAATTACTGCACCACAATGTTTTAGGATGCCAGGTGGAATGTAAAAGGAGCTCACTGGTATTCTGCTTCAGAGTTCCTGATAGCCTTAGTCTTAAAAAGAACATTGCAGTAAACTTTCAATACAACATACCTTTTCCTGAAGAAAGAAAAAGAGGGATGGAGAAATCTCAGTATTTAGATTAATAAGAAGTGTTAAAGGTACATAGTTTTTATTTCTACAGTTGCAGGTTTAAGTATCAGGAAAGGGTGTCACTTGTAGTTTGCTAACCATATTTGCATGGGACTGAATATTTTCACTGCACAATCTAACAGCGTGTTACTTTGTTTTCATTTTTAATTTGTGTAAATATATGATTTTGCAGCCCATGGGTGTAAAATACTATGCGGCACGGAGTGATAGGAGGCGGGTTTGCACCAGCTAATTTCCCATGGAATGACACCCAATCTAGGCTATTATGTGAAGCAGAGGCAAGATATAGCTTCATAAAGGAAGTGTGATAATAAGAGGTGAGTCAACATCCTTTTTCACTGCTCTATGTGGTCAGTAAACGCCATGAGAAGTCACTTGCCTGACATTTTTGGCATGGGGTTAAGAAAAAGAGACACACAATTTGGGAAATGTATCTAAATTCCTATTGAATAGTTGGCAGTCCCCGGCAGTACCCAACAATTAAGTTAATGGCTAATCATGAGGGACTTTGCATTCCCATCAAATAAAACCTCTCGTCCAAGCTCCAAATGTTGTCTCACACTGTCACTAATGACATACAGTAAGATTTCTATAAATGTGGTCAGTTTTCAGTCTGACTGCTGGATAGGCTCGTTCTCCAATAAAAGCTAGCTCCCCACGAGCTTGGCTCCCTCTTCATCTCACCCAAAACTCTGCTGCCCGCATCTTATCCCATCTCTCAGCAAAGCATAAGATTGGATTGGGGTCCATAAAATATTGTACCTTGCCAACATCACCCACTTTTGTGCATTTGCTTCAGGGTTCACATGCTCAGAAGCAGGGGAAGGAATGACCACAAACCAAACTGAGATCATGCAAGCGCATCTACGCTTCTTTTAGATATCTTAATCAATCCAGAAAGAAATCAGGCAGAAAATAAATCAATTAACTATGTTTACCACATTCAGAATCATAAAGATAAATGTATATTAACATTGCATACTGTGCACTTGCAAAATTACAACTATTCTGAAAATAGCTGAACCACCTTATTTTCAAAGTGCTCTACTGAAACTGTAAATACGGTAAGTTAATCCTTAAAACGCTGAAGTTCGCAACTGTATATGCATTAAACAAATCACTGAGTTTAATCATATAGATAATGGATCATTTAACTCAATGAAAAATAATAAAATGTCAGCATAGCTGTCTTTTTGCAATGAGGCTCTGAACTGGCTAAATACCATTAAATCAGCAAGAATATTCCAATTTTAACCGATGAAGGAAAGCAGTCCTTGGAACATAACTTCAGTGCCCATGGAAGTTTTTCAGGAAACAGCCATTTAAAAAACTCAAACACAAACCAAACTACTGGATTTTTTTTTAAAAAAGAAATATTTACAGAAAATTAAGGATTCAATTAAATATGTGCAAGCACCAGGACAGCTGAACATACAACCCAAGTTTGGGGGCTGTGGCATGCTTCATCCTCATTGCAATTGAGTGAAGTTAGTGCAGTATTTTTCCACTGCCAATAGAGGTCTTCCTAGCATGAACTGTAAATACTGTAGAGCTTGCAGTGTGAAAACCAAGTGGCAGCAAATTTACATTCAACACAGGAGGAGCAGCGACCACGAAGGAGGTGCCCCTAGAACTGAAGTCATATTTAGCCACCCCCACCCTCCCCAATCAAAAGACGGAAATTTGCATCCCAAATTTACAGATGTTGGCTATAATTTCATTTCAGTCAGTAAAATGCATAGTTATGCTTTCTAATGTATACTGCAAATGACAGCCAAGAGGGCTAAATGGAACTCATGTTCCAAAATTGCAGTATTTGGCTGTACTAATTCATTTTGACCAGTTATGCTATTCATCTGAGGTTGGGAGAGAAAAGAGAAGTCAGTCTCCATTCGGCACGAATGTCCATTAGGAGTGGTAATTTTCCATCACCAAAGAACAAAGTGTCCAAGAGGAGGCAAAAGGCGGCTTGCATTTATATAGAGCCTTTCATGACCTCAGGACATCCCAAAGCACTTTACAGGCAATTAAGTACTTTTTTGAAGTGTAGTCACTGTTGTAAAGTAAGAAACATGGCAGCCAATTTGCAGACAGCAAGGTCCCATGAACAGCAATGTGATAATGACCAGATAATTTGGTACTGTGACAGTGTAACAAACACTATGCATAGTCTCCTGCTTTCCTCCCACATAATAAGATATGGTGTTCATTTTACCTCAGAAGGATGAAGTGCAAAATGAATCACTTCGGTATCCAAAATTAAGATCTTCTGTTGCTGAATTTGTCACTCAACCAACTGAGCTATGTTAAAATAAAGTATGATTTTTTTTTAAACTGAAAATTTTTAATCTTCCTTTTTTTGTATTCTCTTTTACTGGTTAGGATTTGCGTTTCTCCAGATTTTTTTTTACAATGTACACTGTTGGACGATAGACAAGATAATAGAGTATAAATGTTCACTTAGGCGTCAGCCGTGGCTCAGTTGGTAGCATTATCGCCTAGGTCAGAAGGTTGTGGTTCAAGTCCCACTCCAGAGACAAGAGCACAAAATGTACGCTAACACACCCTGTAAAGTACTGAGAGTGCGCTGCACGATCAAAGGTGAAGTCTTTCGGATGAGATGTTAAATCGAGGCACCATCTGCCCTCTCAGGTGGAGGCAAAAGATTCCACAGCACTATTCGAAGAGCAGGGGAGTTTTCTCGGTGTCCTAGCCAAAATTTATCCCTCAACCAACATTAATCAAATGGATTATCTGGTCATTGCCTCATTGCTGTTTACGGGATCTTGCTGTGCGCAAATTGGCTGCCACATTTCCTACATTACAATAGTGACTATACTTCAAAAATACTTAATTGGCTGTGAAGCATTTTGCGGCGTCTGGCGGTCGTAAAAGGCGCTATATAAATGCAAGTTCTTTCTTTCCAAAGTTAATGTTTAGTTGTATGCATTCACTTCGATCAGCTCTCCGTCTTCAGTTATAATCAATTTTTTAAAAGCTTATAGTCCGTTCTTATTTCCATATTTTTTGGGATTCACTTTTACTGACTAAGTTTTGGGTTTCTCCAATTTCCCTTACTTCTCATTATAATTCATTTCCTTTATTCACACTGAACTTAAATATAAGGGCCACATAAATTAATTTGTGTAATACCACTGATGTGAGCATTCAAGCCTTCGTTTAACTGATGTTTTCTTTTCAGTTAAATTACTAATTAGTTTTAAATTCATTTAGTTTCATCTTTGTCCTCCATTTTGCCTTTTGATATGTTTCATCTTTCACACAATTTTTCAAACTCCTTTTGCTAAGTTTGTTTCAAGAAGAGCGCATTTCAGAGCATTAGTGAAATAGACATGCACAGGCTGTTTCCAAGACACTGAACTCATCATGCTGTGCAATGAGTTACTTAAACCACAGTACAAGGAATTTGCTTCTTTACTTCCTCAAGTGTCATTCATGGACTGCTTTTTTATTATAGAAGATATATAAAAACACATTCTATCTGTTTATTTTTTCATATATTTGAGCTTTGAATATGTATTTTAACAGGAACAGATTATATAAACATTATACACATTGGCAGAAGGTGAGGCTGCTGGTCTTCAATTTCAGTGAGAGTGCATTCCCAGACCATATTCCTCTAGCCTAATACTGCCAACAGCTGTGGAGAAAGCAGGCAAAACAGCAACTATATTTTATAAAATTTATTCCTCATCGTGAAATACTAATTTTTGTCACTACAATCAGGAATATAGAATTGTTTCACAACCAAATTTATTATTGAGATGATTGATTGCTTGCCAAAATACTTGTGGTACTGGACAAACCGTAGACAATGGTTATCCTCCCTCAATGATACTTCTGTAGGAGGTGGAAAGTGAAAAACCTGTCGTCTTCATTCGCAGTGACTGCCTAAAGATAGAACCCAGGAGAAAACTACAGGACTCAGAACACACTGCCAAAATGCAACACCTTCACAATTGAGATAGGTAGGAATTGTGCCATGTGCATGTGCCTGTATACATAACTTATGTTCCATCCCCAAGTCAATTCCAAGGTATTAATTCGAAAGATGAGCATAAATATCAAATCTATTTGAACACATTACAAGCAAATTTTATTTAGTGTACAACTGAATGATGTATGCTTGGTCATGCCATTTTCCAGTAATCTCACAACTGTTCAAACTGAACATCAAGCATCAACAAGTTCACAACCAGTTAGTCTCGCACAAAAATGGTAAGCCAAATAAAAACCATCCTATGAAGCCAAAACTCACTCTATATGCAGATAGACTAGGTGACCGCAAAGCAGCTGTCTGGTCTCCAGGTTCATCAGTTATAAACCAATCCCATTTCACTCCTGATCCTTTTCATCATATTGCTATATTGCAACTGTTCCCAACTCATTTTTAAAATTTTCTATACAAGTTGAACACTATATTATTTCCCTCATCAACTTTCTCCCTTATCGACTCTGAAGTCATGGACCCAAGGTGGATATCGTTCCTTAGGTGGCTTCAACCTTTTGTTAACTCACCCAGTAGCCATTTTGCCTGAGGGAGCCTGATCAGCAAGTATCGGTTGACTATTTGATCACAAAGGCCATCAACAAGTATTTCCACCCCACCATTCTCACTCAGCATCTCCAGCAGCAGCTGACAGATGGTGACAAACTGCAAAAGAACAGATCAATGTTTTCTTTGCATAGTCCAGGGAGGTTGATGTCAACTAGAGTGTTCCTCCTCACTACGGCCCTGACTGAGATGATGACAGATCAGCAATAAAACCTCAGATCTTGATGCTTTGTGCCAAACACTGTACATCTATATACAAGAATTGTAACAACTTTTTTTTTTAAAGGTACCATGTTTATAGATATAAACACTAAATCAGCTGATTCTACCCCTCCCATCCCCGATCAAAATGTCTCATTTATTAGTAGCATGTTCAAAATTGTAAACTATTCCTGTGGTTACGTCTAACTCGAGTTGCAACAATTTTGTTTGAACCATTTGTGGCGGCAGAATTCAGAATGGCCTTGCATAAACATCTTGTTTTCCAGTAGCAAAATGTTCGGATGCAGTACATAACAGAAAAAGTGCCTACCAGAATCTGAAGGCATGGGTAAACGGAGGTGCGTCAGAATACTGATGCAACAGGAAGGAGATAAAACTTTAAAGACTGGCATTGTTCATAGTGTGATATGGTACTGATAGAGGAGTACATGCTAGACGTCAACTATCTTTGCTCTAATTGATAACTACTTGAAGAGCTTCACTTTGTCATGAGGACACACCTCTCCCCATCTCTCACGTCCTCAAACGCTACAATCCCTCACCCCCCCATCCCCCAAGTTCTCTATTCCTCCAACTCTGGTCTCGTGCATCCCCTCCTCACTTTGCCCCACCACTAGAAGCTGTACCCTCAACCATTTAGACTTGCGTTCTGAAACTTCCCTCTTGTCCTCCAAGGCCCACCTTAAATCCCATCTCTTTGGCCAAGTTTTTGGGCCCCCCTCCTAATTTCTCCTTCTTTGGCTTGACGTTCATTTTTGTCTGATTACACCCATGTGAAGCGCCTTGGGACTCCTACGCACAGAAGTTACTATTATAAATGTAGATAAAGAATGCACATCGCACCTTGTGTCAAAATGCACAATTTTACAAGAAATTACAAAAACATAATACATTTTATTGCTTAGGATTGTAGCAACGTTGGTATGTCATTTTAACTCCCTGCCCTTCCTTGTTCTGATCCTAACCTTGCTCCTCTAGGTCTGTATTTCAGTGACATTATCTTGCTCCCTAGACCCCAGATCTCATGCACTCTGGTTTAATCCGTCTTACTCAGGCGCCAGTTTCAACAGTTTCATCTTTCACGCCGTTCTCTAATGGGTCAAACAGGCAGGTGTTCACAGCACTGGTGTAGGAGCCAAGACTTGGAACTTAAAAAAAAAATCATAATCACAGCTTTAGCAATGTAGCATATACAAAGGAATATGGAGGGCACATAAATATGTTGCAGCTACTTAAAAATAACACTACTGCAACGTTCCTCATTGTCAATAGCATGTTTTACAAAATCCCTGAGTGGTCCTCTGTGGTGTACAAAAGAGATATGAACTACAAATTTCAATGCAAGAGGAATTCGAGAGATTTCACGTCAGACTGAATAGATGGAACATCCCAAAACAAAAAAATTCCCAAGCAACTTATTTTGTTTTGTAAACCGAACAAAATGAATGAATGATTATTCGCTGTGGGAATTATATATATGCTAATGTTTCATTGCATGGATTATAGAACTACGCAAGAGGATTGCAAAGAGGAGCAGTGCTTGATCAGTTGGAGAAGATTATAAAAGATATGGTCATGATTGAGTTTTGCTACCTTAAGGGTGCTATGTAAATACAATTAATGAAAAATATTACAGTGCTACAAAGAACATGTTTATTCATAAAAGGAAAAAATGTAACATTTTACATGTCTATAGGAATAAATGCAGAACAATGTTGCCAAGTTGTCTCCTGGGTGACTGTCAACTCGAGTTTGTGCGCTCAGTCTCCCAACACGAGAAAACACAAAAACAATAATTCATGGATGCAATTTGCCATAAGCTTCTGATTTGTCATGGCCTAGGGAGGGGGGGAAGGAGCCTGCCTAGAATAAAGTTGTCCGAATCGTCACCAGCATACCATTTTTACGACAATCTTTTCGGTCCATTTTCCCTTCCTCTCATTTTTCTCCTTTAAATTGACATAACTTTCTTTTAAGCTTCATATTAGCCTCTTTTAGCCAAGAAAGCAGAAGTCTGGGTTAACGATTTCTCCATGGTCACCATTGGCACTGAAGGCAGGACGGATTCCTTCCAATTCTTTCAGAGTACTCTTTTGTGTAACCAAGCTAAGAACAGGTAAAACCCCACAAAAGTGGGTAGCTGAATTTGGCTGTGAACTGAATCCAATGAAAGCTGCTGGGTCCTTCAAGGAAGGGAATCTGTCCTTATCCTGTATGCCTTAGATGTGACTTCAGTACCACACTACTCAGTTCACACTGAATATCCTCTGAAGCACCCAAGCAAGTTCCTCAGTGGCAAGAGCAATAGTTTACTTCAAGACGACAGCCTCCACCACCTTCTTGGGGCAACTTGGGATGGGCAATAAATGCAAACTTGGCAGCAATTCACAGACACTGAGAACAAATTAAAATAAAATGAATGCTCTACTGTTAAGAGCTACTTGGCTGCCACATTTTACCAAACAGAAAGCTATACGAAAAGCATTAAGCTTTACTTCGGCTACTCTCAGAAATGTTTCTAAAATTTGCACTATTTTGCTCTAATCTGCAACTAGATTAGTGCACAGAGATTAGGTACTGGAATTTAATTGTTTTCATACATTGAGACAGATGGGACATTTCAGCAACATGTTCTTTCAGGATTTTTTTTTAAGAAAGTTCAAAATTAGATAACTAAATGCGGCAATAACAAACTCACTTGTTAGAAGCAGCACCTCTTGGCCATGTTCCATCTTCATTTTTCTGCTCTATTACCAGTACCTTTCAATTAAATTACACAGTAGAGTTAAAATAGGCAATAGTGGCAAACAATTACACAAAATAAATACACTATCAAACGTGCCAGCAGAAAAGCTAGTATTCTATATCATATACAACTAGTCTTCACAAAGGAAGTCTATATGTTAAAAATTTACATGCATTCAACTTTTTCCCTTATAAATTCCTATGTGCACATTTATAATGGAAACTATTATAAATTTGTCACGCTGTAATTACACCCTCCCCCTGCAGCACCACCACTAGTGGAAGTGTGTAACTACAGTTTGACAAATCTACATAGGCAGTTTCGATTATAAATGTGGACATAACAATTTATAATGGGAATAGAAACATTAGAACAAAATGTATGACTTTAGAATGGGAATTGAATTATGTTCCACACCCTGGTCCAATTACCCCCTTTCCAACTGAAAACTCTACTTGCTCTTGACTCCCTGTGCGCAACTCGTTATACCCTTCCAGAATGACTGGAAAAAACGAAAATGAAAAAGCTGCAAATGCAGGAAAATTTGAAATAAAATCGGAAAGAGCTGAAAGTACACAGCAAATGAGTCAGCATCTGCAAAGAGAAAAGACAGAATATGATGTTTTGGGGGTATACCCATCATCAGACTGACTGATGACTATGTTGGTACCACTTCCTGCTCTCGCTCCGATCTGAAGAATTTCATTAACTACGGTTCCAATTTCCACCCATCGCCTTCTCTGATCTTCTCTTCTCTTCCCTTCCCTCTCTCCCACCACCTCCCCATATCTCTGGCAACAGACTTTCCAATGACATCTATTGCAAGCCCTCTGACTCTCACAACTATACTGAATACACTTTATCCCACCCTGCCTCCTGTAAGGACTCTATCCCTTTCTCCCAGTTTTTCCATTATCACGTTTGCTCTGATGAATCCACTTTCCACTCCAAAGCTTCTGAAATGTCCCTGTTTTCTCCTCAGCCAAGGTTCCCTTCCACAGCAGTCAATAGAATCCTTGACCCTTTCAACCCCATTTACCGAGGTCAATTTGATGAAGTGTACACGCATCCAAAATATAAAACCGTCTTTTCTCTTTACAGATGCTGTCAGCCCTGCATTTTCTGTAGCTATATAGACATTCTGTTCTGTGGATATCAACTATGGAAAAAGTTTGGTCAGAAATATGTATTTGTGACTCAGCTGTGATAGTAGGGACTACTGAAAGAATACTGTGTATTAATCACTATTAATGCTTTAACTGTACAATCAAATGCAAATAACTTGGAGAATTCAGATAAGGTTCAAATACTTTCAGAGAAAGCAGCGTCACTTATTTTAACATTACCCCATTTCCTATATACTTTTGTTGCATAAGGACTTCTTCCATCCCATCCCCGTGATAACTTAAGATTCAGGCGAATAAGACAGTGAGTACTTAAGTCATACAACTGGGTTCAATCCCTGGTCTGTGCCAAGTTAGCTGGTCACAGTTGGAGCAGCAGTAGGAGTTGCTAAAGTTGACCTCAGCAGCCTAATAGGGAGGGGAAAATTGTTATCCAGTGACTTGTACTGAAGTGTTTGTCTAAGTGAGGACATCAGCAGCCTGGACAATGATGCCGCCCACATTTAAACAGCATCCTACCTAGGCACTCAAACAAAGAACGGCCAGTCAAGCAAGGCAACAGAGGGTACCTGGCACCTGTGGAAACATATTCCATCAGGGAAACAACTTGGAGGTTTGATGGGGGAGGGGTGGGGAAGGAAGAAAACTGGCATGTTTAAAATTATTGAGTTACACCATTCTGGGACAAGGGGAAATCAAGTTTGATCTGTTGTGTTAGGAAAAGTTTTCAGAAAAATCACATAGGTCATACATGTCATGTACTTTTTCTTTCTCTTTCCATTGATACGTTTCTGTTGCATCCTATAGAGTGGGTGGAGGGGGATGAGGATGGCAGGGAACAGATTCTCAATCAACTGCCTTGGTCTCCCAAATGATCCAAAAGCTTCACTGGGTGCTTAATATGAAATAAAATGATCTCAGAGAAAAAAAAGATAGAGGAGAGGAAATATATGCCATGTTTATACTGCACTGAAGGATGTGGCATTTGCTCTATATTGACAACAATGCAAGCAAGAGCCATGTTTTCACTGCTTTTCATACCACTGTGAAATTGGTGCTACTCAAAACACTTGCAAGGAGCACTGCTCAGATCACATTTTTTTTATTATACAATTGAAATTGGCTGAGATAGATTGTTTCAATCATTAAACTTTAACCGATAATAAAGTAAGCTTCATTACACAAAAGCCTACTTTTTTGATGTAGTTTGCACCAGTACGTTTATACATTTTTCCAGGTACGTGACCACTTCTTTCAGGTGGTTTGAGTGACAGGTGCAGCTTGCCACTTTTAACTTTGTTTATGGTTCAACATTGATGGTTCTGAAATCAGAGTGGGGTGAATGAGGGCATACCCCAAATAAGCCATAATAGTTGTTGGGCATGCTTCCAATTTGCTGCCTTGAGGGTTTAAAAAAAATAAAGGCCTGTTCTGGCATTGGAGATGCACAGAGAAAGTTTGATATGAACACAGAATAGGCATTATGAGTGGGAGGATTTTTTTTTCTAGCGAGCTGCAAGATTTCAATGTTATCCTTAATTGGGAACAATTTAACCACAGTTGAGTGTGGCAGGCTATCGAGGAGGCTTCAGTTCTATAAACTCCAACTATTTCAAGTAAATTTGGTAACTTACAGCTGGACAGTATCTACTTTGTTTTGTTAAAACTTGAATACTCCAAAAAAAATTGCCTGCATTATTTAAGAATCAGTATCCATGTCAGAGGCTTTTACGTCAAAGATGCCGTTTTCACACACAGTTTTTGTACACGTGGAACTGATTGATACAATTTTTTAAAAACAGGATGACATTTGCAGTAATAGATAGGTCTGATTTGACAGATACATTTGTAATTTAAAACAGATAGTTTCTCTAAGAGGAGCAGCAATTTTTAAAAATGATTGGTGTGGTCATATGACCAACTTTCTAACATAATAGAGATTTACTTTGTACCACACTATCTTTATGATAGCCCCACCCCTTCCCTCAGTAGATGAGTGGTTGTTCATATCTGAGGATAAATCAAAGGTCAATGAATCATAATCATGAACAATTATCCACATATTGTTAGTTGGTTGAAAGTTATGCTTTTCTTGAGGGTTTTTTTTTTGCTGGCATTACTACTTCTCTTAAATCGCATTTATGTAACTTAGAAAAACATCCCAAGGCACTTCACTGGGATGTAAGGAAAATGGACAATGAACCAAAAGAGAGATTAGGAGGGGTAATCAAAAGTTTGGTCCAAGAGGTGGGTTTTAAGAAATGTCTCAAAAGGAGGAAATGGAGGTGGTGAAGCACAGCCACCAATGGTGGGACGAGGGGAGAGAAGGATACACAAGAGGCCAGGGGAACAAAAAGTGAGAGAGGTGGGGGGGTGGGGCTGGAGGAGGTTAGAAATTAAGAGGGGTGAGGCCATGAAATGATTTAAATACAAGGATAAGAATTTTAAATTTGAGGCACTTCAGTCCTGTGGTCACAGATTCAAGTCCCTGTTTTGCACTTCAATATCTGCCGATTACAGTGATAAAGTCCACTCTCTTCTTGGCATGGCTGCTACTCGAGACGTCCCAAGTTAAGAGAAGTGCTTCACCTCTGGGATGTGAACAATCACCATAAGCCATCTCAGTCGACAGCAGGGGTGCTGGCAGTTGTAGAAGTGTCGGTTTTGCTTCCATTATTTTCTCAATTGAAGAACAGTGGACTGAACGGAGACTAAGGGGAAAAACTGGAGAAAATTGGAAGTAAAAAGCTTTTGGAAAGAAAGATACCCAAGTTAAAGATTTTAAATACAGTAATCCCTCTCTTTTCTGGCCTTACAAAATACAGGTAAGGACAAATGCGTTTAGAACGTATACCAGTAAATTCCATGCGGCTTCTCAGACAGGTGATAAATATGTTAAGGTACACAAGACCATGACCAAATTGGGAGAGATCTCAGAGACTTGCTCCAGAGCTACCGAGTGGTTGTCAAAGCAAAATTTATTGGGAATTTTAGCGTAGCAATTTACACTGGTAAATGTGGCCACAAAAGTGCGATCAAAAATCATGACAACAGGAAGTAAGGTTTATGGACAGTAAGTGCTTGCACTATGGAAGATTTATATGATTTACCTGTTACTAAGGTAGCCATAAGCTGTCCTTAATGATTGAGTTTTAGAATCAGAAATTGCTACTGGTTTCAGGAACCATCAAACCTGCACCCTACCCCCCTCACCTTCAACTGCAAAAATAAATCAATGAAAGAACACCATATTTTAAAGTACTATACCTGCCCTTGATATAGTCCTGCATCTTGTATCGTGCTATCAGGCTTATTCATGGGTTCAAATGTGTTGCTCATATACTTATTCCACAATCTAATCTCTTTTTCATCTGGAATACTAAACAGTTTCCGCATCTCCTTTTCAATTGTATCTGAGATTTAGAACAAAAGCAGTAATGAGGAATTCCTTTCCAGACATTAGTACAGAAGATATTTTCAAAGTTTGATAATAGCAATCAGTTTTATTATTCAGAGGTATGAAGGACATATTATTAGTCTCTGCTAGTTATATCTGTGAATATTTATTTTAAAAATGGAACATTTACTATAGGCGGAGACTTTGTCAAACTCTAAATGATGTGCTACCTTCACATACAATTGGGACCCTATTTCCATCCGGCAGAGAAAATCACTCAGGGACAGTAACCCTTTAACTGTTCACAGGTGATTCATACACATTCCTGTAATTTTGCACCTGGGATGTTAGATGTCTACCCCAGGCATTTTTTCAAGAACGAATGTTAACAAGGACATGAATTATGAAAAAACACAAATTGTTAGTGGGTGAATTAGAGGGGGGGGCGGTGTATTAGATTCAGTGAAGGTTAAAGAGCAAGTCACATTTTAGACAAAAGCTCCAATTAATCATTTCCTTTATCTGGCAGATTTTTGTGTGAATAAAAGGTGACCAACTCGCTGTTCCGTAAGGTATAGAAACCAGACGTTGAGTAAGGTTCCTTCTGCCTTCATGAAGTACCACAAAGCCAACTTCAAAAGAACATCCCTTTTTACAGTGTGATTTTTTTTTAAAAAGTTTCCACACCAGACATCATTGTGACCCAAGCGCATACCGGCTATCAACAATTGTGGTCCATTTGTTCACTGCAGTCTGGGTTGAGATTACCAAAGGAATCTTGTGTGGCAGAGAAAAGACTTTTATCCCATCAATCTGGGCTAGATTTGAGCCTAGGTCACAGAGCCAAAAGATCACAATACTGACTCACTGCCCTTTTTCAGTGTCTGAATTTTTCTTCGCCAATAACAAGTCTCAATGGCACCAAGGAAGTGACTTGGAGAAGTTACTGAGGCCAACACTACTGTGGCTCAATTAGCTGAGTTAAAACCAAAATACTGCTAGGTTGATGGCAGTAACTATTTATGAAATTCAGCTCCTTCCAGTTAGTTAGCTGGGGCTCATCACCAAAATTCACTAGATATATTAAAATATTCAAAAGACTCTTAGAAAGATGTCAAGACTGCCTCTTTAAGCTTTTGTATATATACACACACAATAGCTTTATTTTTGCATAAACTGGCATTGAACCAATAAAGTACCATACATGCATCTAAATGTAAGTTCTGTTTTATACTGACAACAGATGTTATTTCCCAGAAACATACAACAAACATGGTCACACAACTGTGCAATCTTGCTTCGTGTAACAAAAGATCGTAATGACCATTCACAACACTTTATATACGTGCACAGCATGTGAGATTTAGATGACAAAAACTTGCAAACTCCCCATCAGCTCAGCAGATGAAAGCATCGTCTGGTTCAGCAGTGAGCTACATAGATCAGGAAGGACCTAGATTCAAAATCTGGTTGGTGCAGAGCAAGAATTGGGGCGTAACACTTGGTCTCAGGATCTCTGGACTGGCGATGGTGAAAAAAAGAATCAGCTTGGGTTCCTACTTAGAATCATTATCTGTTACATATGTGCACTTTCCAACAAGGGTGAGTGTCAGATGAAGACAGAATCAGGCTCAGCTGTGATGTTCCTCAAGGTGAAAAATTAACCCAAGTTCAGCCCTGAATAGCTGCTTGGCTATGATACTACAGGGCTGTCAGCATGCATGGAAACCATATACCAGCAAGAGGCACTGCCTTTTTAACAGTGGGGGAAAAATGGGGGACAATGGGAACAAAAGACACTAACTCAGGGGGAAATTGAAGCATGCAATCCAATTGACGGCCTTCAAGTGGCACATCCTAAATTGGACTACACATTTATAACTCCATCCGTTAGTCAAGTTGTATTAACATGCATCATGCATGCTAGTTCATGCATGCATTCTTACATTTAATTTTACTTCTTCCCCATACAAATTTTTCTCCCCTCAACTCCAATCTTTAATGCATCAACACCTTGTGGAGATATGGTCCTGGAGGCACTGGTCACCCTCTGGTGCTTTGCCCAAGTGGCATTCCTCATATAGTGGCCTTGACAAGGAACACATACAAATCAGGACCTATTCTGAACTAACATCTACTGCCAACATGGATCCTCTGAGTAGCAATCAAGAACGGGAGCCCTGGCCAATTTTATCATGCTTGGTTTAGGGAGGTCACGGCCAACTGTGTAGCCCCTGTTGTGATCACAGGGAGATCAGCTAATTCAATATAGATTTGGGATTGAACACGGACTTTCGTAATCCACGTGGCTCAACTACTCATTATGAACTTGCCAACCTTCATTTTATTAATCCATTAAGAGAAACAGTGCTTCCAAGCACATGCAATAAATATGGTGGGCTGCAAGTCACTGTAAATATATACATTTGTCACTTTTAAACCAAATTTACAATATACAGATTAAGGAAGAAGATTACATTACTTGGTTAAAAGTCCACTGACAGTAAACTAAAATGGAGTGTGACACAAACTTCAGAATCGAAGAATTGGGTGTTTTATTGAGGATGATGATATAGTAAATGTTCCACAACACCGCATCACAAACAAGATAATCAGCTTAGTGATACAAAAGTGCTTTAATCATGGCCATTGCTTCACAGTGACTGAATTAGTTAAGTTCTGTTTGTATTACACAAAATTCTGGAATTTCTAAGTGGTATTTTTGGGATTACATTCCTTGATTCCATCCATTTATAATTAGGATCACCAGTATACGATATGGTCTATTCTATTACGGCGTGGGATTACAGGATTTTGAAGGCTGCGTTCTGCAAATCCTTCCATTTTTCCATGAAAACCACAAAATCACAAGTATTGTAGCCCTGGCTATAATACTTACCACCACTGGCTGCTGAAGTGTTCCACAAAGCCAATATTTGCCTGGCCATGGAATCTCATAGCCCTGTTTTACTGGCAGCAGAAAAGGCTTTACCTCCTGCTTATCTGGAAGAGATGTGTCTCTCGCAGTTGATAATTGGTGCAGCACAAAAGTTCCTAGCGCACAAACGCCAAGAACACAAAATCTGCTACAGATTCCACTCAATATTGAATCAAAAATTCTGTATAGAATGCCAGTAGTGAGGCTTTGCCTTCCAGATGGTGTCATTGTGGAACTCTCTCTTGTATGCAGAAGTTCAGGTACGAGAATTGAGTATCATTTGCTGAACCTGGATTATTAAAGCATACATTAAGCTATGGGAAACCCAGCAGAATTTTGGCAAGCTTTGCTGTGCTGCAAGCAACGAACAGGGCAATTTTATAAGATCCTCCCTCCGCACAGGTGCCTCCTGTTATTCCACTTTTTTTTTAAACCTTGTAACAAGGGTAGGGTATATTAGAAGTGATATTTCTAGCAGACAACAGAAAACATATTGGATTATGCAAAAGCAGAGAGTCCATTCAATGCGCGAGAAAAAGTTAAGCTTCCCTCAATGGCAGACTTGGCAAAGAGTGTCCGCGGCTGAGCCACAGGGACCAGGTTTTATTCCGTGTTTGTACTGAGCTGGCTCCTTTCAGCTGGGATGACAGTAGGAGCGCTACAACTGAGCCAGGGAGAGAGAGAAACAACATAATCAGCCCGTGTTCCCATTCCTGATCGCTAGAGAACAGTCCTTGCTTGAAAGTGCGTATGTGGATGCCGGGTTTGGTCATTATGCCCCAGATGATTAAATGGCCTACCAGTAATCACCATCTAGGCTTGTGTGAAGAAAGTGCACTTGAGTGAGCTACAAGAGGACATCCGTAGAATTGCATCCAGCAGAAAACTATGCCTTCAGGAAGAGGAAAAAAGTGGAATTTTTCACAAAAAAATGTTAAAAATTGTCGCGAACAATCACTCACCTATGATGTCAGCTTTGCTAAATCGCCTTGTTATGACACTGTTCATGTTGCCATTTTCACATAATTTTAATTCTGTTAGGTACACCTCCACTTTGCAGTGCTTCACAAACATGCCCTGCTCCACCACCTGAGAAGAAAATATCACTATAGTAATAATAGCCATAGACAGAAGATTCCCTCGAGTCTCATTCAAGGCAAATCCAGTTTAGTGCAAGCAAAGTGGATTTTTTTAAAAATTACATGAATACTTCACTGTATATTAACCTAACTTTATAAACCAGCAATAAAAAAGGTGGCTACTACACCTTATTTACATGTCTGTTTTTGAAGGTAAAAAACACTTGCTGATTGATCATAGATTAATGTTAACGTAGCCCTCTGGAGAAGGCCACAGCTATTCAGTCTCGCTCTTCCGTAGTGCAGAATTCTTTTGCACCTTTTAAATTAGGCTCCTGCATCTGAACACTTCCACCTCAGATTACACGATAGATGTACAGGTATACACTGAACCACGTAAATAGATCACTCCCCTAGCCCCAATGGTTGTGCATGTCCAGTGTTCTTGCACATTCACCACATGAATTATGGATTACAAGAAAAACCTAAAACATTCCACCCCAATATGTTGGTACACTCATGCTAGGACACAGTTTCCTACAGTGAGTCTGTAACTCTCAAGAGGAAGACACTGAAAATCAACAGGCATCAAAGATAACACTGATGAGGACAAGTACACTTAGTCATTGATCAGCAGAAGTAGAAGAGTGACTAAGTACAGGATGTTGCACGGCCTACCATCGTCCACTTCAGAGGTTACGTCCTCAAAGAAGTTGGAGGTTGGTCAGACAAGATGTTCCCCATCTGAATCCATGCTGGCAATTGTTTACTAGGTTATTATGGTACAAATACTCAGGTTTATTCCTGATAATCAATTCCATTATTTTACATGAAATGGACTGTAGTTGCCAGTGTCTGTTCTATCCTTTTTTGAATATGGGCACCACATTGGGTGTTTCCAATGTACTACTACCTCCTCAGTAGCCAGTAATTCCATCTTAATGGTTGTCACTGCATAACAAATCTCCTCCTTAGCCTCTCAGCAGTCACGGACAAATACCATCTATTTCTAGTGATTTGTTTTGAGCCCCTTTAGTCTGTCTGGACTTCCATCTCATTTATATCAAGGTCACTGATTTTACTTTGGTTATCTGTGTTTGGGAGGTCATGTCATTCATATTTTCCCTTGTGAAAGAGGAAGTAACTATCTTGTGCTCATCTTCAATATTTGTACCATTTGCATCTTTTATGGCATCTTTTATGGCTCTGAATGGCCTCTTACTGAATTTTTTTTACTGTTATGTTTAACCTCTGCTGCTATGCTTTTATTTAGGTCTCTCACTGCCCTATATAACATCTTTTAAAACTTATTTTTGCATTTTCTTATATTTAGTCCAGAAAACCACTTCCCTTCCTCTATGCAGGACTTGTAGAGGTCATTTTTCCACTTTGCATCAATTTTAATGTGTTAATCCAAATCACGTTTGTTTAGTCTGAGTTTGTTGATTTTTGGTATGTACTTATCTTGCATGCTCAGCATTATACCTTTAACAGTTTAAATTCAAATTCTCTACACGTACAGATGTGTCCTTTTTTATGCTAAGTGCAAGACACCCTCGAAGTTTTGTCATCCCATTCACTCAAGGGAGATAGTTGGGTGATTGAAGAACTCCCCAAAGTATTTCTCTGATTCTCTCTTTTGGGCACCTACCCACAATGGCACAGCTGAAATCAGGAAGTGAGGATGCAGAGAATTACAGGCAGAAACCCATCGTTCATGTTCTACTTTATCATGTACTTTCATATGAATGTGCACTAAATAAGAAAACAACTGCATTGCAAATGATTTCTTCTGTAGCTATAATGTTTCAAAGCTGCGTGAGACCTGGAACTTTACTAGTTATTAAGGCAATTTTAAAAAGAGTCCACATTGATTGAAGCCATTAGAAGTAAAATCAGAGTATTCTATTGCACTCAGTCAGCAAATGCATTTATCTCCTGCTTGCAGGCACATGGACACTCCTTCACCTTTACGGCTCACAAGGTTAACCAAGCCATAAAAAAAACCTATCAAATAGAAGACATTACTTTAGAGTTAACTTTTAAAATACATGACTGCTCTTATCTTCGTAATTACAGACACAGTAATTCTACTAGCCAGACATTTCTGGCCTGATGTATACATTCTTAGAAGGTATGAGGGATGATCTAAGTTAAAACTAAGAGTGCGGGGAGAGGGAGAGCACACATAAGGGTGAAAGAACAAGAAACAGCGAGATCAAGAGTGGAAAAAAAAAAATCGGTGGAGGGCATGGGGTGTCAAAATCAGCCACTTGTTAAGTTCATGATCTTTAAAAAGTGGCCCCAGTGGAAAATGTGTACATCAAGTGAGGACAGGATAGGTCTAGGCTGTGATGCCCTCTCCTCCCACCCACAAATGCACAGTCTGCCAATACTCGCTGTCTGGCTTTACACCTCAAGGAAGGCCATTTGACTGAGGTACCAGAGGGCTGCCAAAAAGTGTGGAAATTTACCTCAGCATGGGTCAGCATCTTAAGGAAAGATACGAAGAGTGACAGCTGTGACCCAGTTGTCACTGATGAGAGAAAAAGAACTGAGGATAGATCTGTGGGCAAGGCTTTTACTCCACGGAGGAAGAATGGAGAGTGTAAAAGTTTTTGTAGGACCCTGTCTACAATTTCCTATTGGTTGGATGACCGACCTATCTTGAGGTGTGTCAAGGATCAAAATGAACTGCAATGACATTTAAAGATACTTGGCCCTGTGTTAACAGAACATGTTAGCCAATCAAAATGGATCACAAAATATTTAAAATGCACCAATCTGCCCTCATAGCGCCTATCGCATAATCTTAGAAGTTGTAGCTAGGTTAATCTCATCAACCCAAACACATTAAACAAGCAAACAAAAGAAAATATAATTTTGAAACTGAATTCTGTAAAATCTGGAGACAGTATAAAAGCTCGTCCACAGATGCAGACTCAATTTCTTCTCAATTTGCAGGGCTACGGGGAGTGGGACTAGCTGGATTGTAGAGCCGGTGAGGACTCGATGGGCTGAATGGCCTCCTTCTGTGCTGTAACCTATGATTCTATACTGTACTCATACAAAACTATCTGGATTATTTTATTACTGGATTTACCTTTTCTTTTCAACTTAAATTCTCCATCTTGAAATTGGGAGTCAGGACAGAAGTGCTCAAGTTTTCATGTCCCCATGATATTTCCACAAGTCCACCAGATGCTAACAGCAGCCTTTGTTCTGGGGAGACTTGTGGAAGCATTAAGGGGACGTTAAAACTCGTGCCAATAGGTGAGTGAGAGCTGACCATGAGAGTATCCTCAGAAGACTGAATACGCAGTGCTGAATCATGGATGGGGCAAATTATGAAAACTAGATAGGCACCAGCATGATAATAGCTCTGAAAGCTACTGACTTACAAGTTCTATAGCATCAGCTAGCCATAGAAAGCTGATACACATGCTCCAAAATCTTCATGCCACAATTTTAATATACAAAATTAGCACATTATTACAGTTTCGTGTGAGAGGGGGGAAAATTACAAAGCGTTCATATGAACTTGTACAATGCCAGTGAAACAAGTTTAGATGTTATGCAAACTAAGATTAGGTAACAGCCTTGAAATCACCATCTGCAATATTTTAAAAAATTTACATCTGTATGCATTTCCCATCAACCCTTCGTTATAAATTCCTATGCCCATTCTCATAATGGAAACTGTCAAAGTAAACTTGTCACATTGCTTTGCCAAAAGTAAACTAGTCACATTGCTTTGCCAAAAGTAAACTAGTCACATTGCTTTGCCAAAAGTAAACTAGTCACATTGCTTTGCCAAAAGTAAACTAGTCACATTGCTTTGCCAAAAGTAAACTAGTCACATTGCTTTGCCAAAAGTAAACTAGTCACATTGCTTTGCCACTATTGGTGAGATGGCGTAACGGCGGTATGACAAGGTTGTTTATAATGGAAATATAAAAATAGGGACAGAATGTATGACTTTAAAATGGGGGATGGAATTAGATCTGTGCGCTTGGGTCAAATTTACCCCATCATCTAATGCTGCTTCACCTGAAGAGTACACTAGGTCTGAATTTCCATGTACCGTGCCACGGGAAAGAGATCAACTTTTATTGAAATGCCATATATGAAATGCACTTTTAAAACTGTAATTTTTATTGTTTTGGTCAAAGTAACCCTCCTCTCATGAGGATTGAGCAAAATGGCCTTCACAAAGTAACTTAATCTACGATGAGGTAACTTGAAATTGATTATTTGGAAATGTCATACCCAACAAATATATATTTCTTAATGAATCTGTACTCCTTTTGAATCAATTGCTAATGTAGAAAAATGCCTTAATAACAGTATGTATAAAAAAATATATAATTCTGAAGCTTAGAATTGCATAAGATTTCAGAAAACACAAGTGTATGTAACATTTTACTTGCGAAAGGGTAATTTTGCAAGCCTAGTAAGTAGTTTCCGCTAATAAAACAGAAGCTGTCATCCGGTGAGTCACTCAATACATGACGGGGTCCCTTCAATTGCAAGTATTACTGCTATTACAGTCCTCAGCCCTATTGTGGTATCCCCAGCAGAGCATTTATTTAAAGTTAGCCATATCACAAAGGGAAAAACTATTCATAAAAATGTTCCTTGCAAAATAAATTTTGAATGTATTCAATGTTACAATTCTGGAAAAATTAATTCCACGGATGGAATTTCTGGAAGTTCTTGTTTGCTTACACCAACAGTTCTACCTCATTTTCCTTAAGTTACAGGAAGAGCAAGACCGAAGTTTCCTCTTGTGTGTGTGTGTGTGTGTGTGTGTCTCTCTCTCTCTCTCTCTCTCTCAATCAATCAATCACATCTTCCCAGTTTATGTTGATGCCACGTAAATGTGTCAAAAGATATACACAATGTCCCATGTAGAGCTGAAGGTAATAATTCAAACATTTCTGACCCAAACAATAAGAACAGTTTATAAATAACTTTAAAACCTTGAGAGTTAACTGTCACTATGCCCACATCTATGGCAGGAATGGAACTAGTTAGGATGGTTTCAAAACAGTTGGCTACATTATAATTGGTTTCTGTTCGCCAACCCAAATGAGAAACCATAAGCAAAAAAAGCACCGACCATAGTGGTATATTTTGTGTATTGGCAGGCACGCACAGGTGGAGGGGAATTGCAATGTAATGCTAGGTAGACTTCATCTTGTATCTGACTTAAGCTGTAAGTAACCTTGAAGTTGACATTTTCAATTGAGTGCAAAGAATTGTCTATTTCCCACCAATGCCATCCTTTATCCTCAACGTACAAAACGGAAAAAAAACTAAAATTCAATTTCAAAGCAACCATATCACCAGCATAACCAATACTGCCGCACAAAAGGAACTATTGGTAAACTGAACATCTTTCACTCATCGACTGTTAGGAATCTGCAACATAAAGCAAGGATATTTTAAATTTTAACAAGCAGTGGGGAATCCAGATTTAGTCCAATGATCAGAAATATGTATATTTCTGTTACCCCATTTCATAATTTGTTTGCAGTTGTTTAAACAGCCACTTCCCTCCCATTATATCAATGGTATGAAGAGTCATGACTAGGACTTTGGGCAGCCAACTCCTCTACAGGAGTGAGTTTACCAGTGATATAGGTTATTGACATTAATGATACATATTAGGTACGGCAACATAAACACTAATTTTCTGAAAATAAAATTAGCTACTTCAATCATTTAAAAGTATATTGGATAACTAAATTATGGTATATTAATTTCAAAGTAGCAATTATCAATCCATTGAATCCTTTTCATTTGAGATCACTTCTCATCATGCTTCAGCATTAAGAACTAGTGGAGAAGGAAGACAGCGATCAATGGGTGCTGTCCTTTTGATGTTTTAACATACACAAATTTCTATACAACTCTCCCTTTCAGATGGGCTTACTCCACTCTTTCGTCCAAAAAAGCCTGTGCGCGTAAGGTAAAATAGGTGAGTGTTTACCCTGTGCAGGATAATCTGTTCAAAAAATTGGTGACAGGAAATTTGGTCCAAAGTAAAACACTAGAGGGGGTTTCGTCAGATGTTGGGATGCTGAGGGTTCCAAAGGCAATAGAGCATTGTGAGAGTTGCTTGAGCTTCCTCTACTGGAATCTTTTGAAGAATTTTGGGTTTAAGTGGGAAAGGAGAACAAGAAACCACCAGTGCCCACACACTGTCGTCCCTGTGGCAAACACCTGGTAGCTTCTTCTTCAAACACCAGGCACTAATATTATTTACTCCTGAAAAGATTTCAGTACCAAGGGCAAACCTGAAGCATATCTAAGCAAAGGGCTCAGGACGGAATGCCCCCTTGCTACTTTGAGCCTGGCCAGTTTGCTGGTGTATGTCCAAAGAACACTGATTTGCTTTCAGTAATGATCTGAAAGTGCTGCAATACTACCAAAATGCCATCTGGACTCTGAATAGATACAAAAAATGGGAGTTGTTTCATTTCCATTGTTTCACACAATGTTGTGAATAGTCCTTCCTCTGCTCTCCTACAATACAGGAAGGAGGTTACACGGGTGATGCCACTGCTGGATGGGTGGTTTATACTACAACTTCTTCCAGCTCTCTTGCTATTGAGTCTTGGCCTAAGGGCATTTGACCACCTTACCGAACCCTATTTATGGTATCAGCCTTGGTTCAGTGGTAGCACTCTTGCCTCTGAGTCATGAGGATGTGGGTTCATGTCCTACTCCAGAGACTTGAACACAAAAGCTAGGCTGACATTTCAGTGCAGTACATCAGGAACTGTCAGAGGTGCCATCTTTCAGTGTGACATTAAACTGAGGCCCGGTCTGCACTCTCAGGTGGTCATAAAAGATCCCATGTCACTATTTGAAGAGCAGGGGAGCTCTTCCGGTGTCATGGTCAATATTTAGCCCTCAACCAACATCACTTAAAACAAATTATGTGGTCATTATCCCATTGCTGTTTGTGAGACCTTGCTGTGCGTAAATTGGCTGATGTGTTTCCCTGCATTACAACAGTGACTACACTTCAAAAATAATTCATTGGCTGTAATGTCCTGAGGTCATGAAAGCTTCCATATAAATACACGTTCGTTCTTTCTTTCTTCTTTAGCAATATTAGCTATGTCCATCAGGAGTCATGCCAAAGAGAGTCGAAGGTTCATTTCCACATGCTTCCTAAAACAACTAAAAGGGATTGTCAACTTGTTTTGCGTATCTGCAGAAAGATGCAAATATTGCAGCGTAGCATGAACTAAACCAAGATGTCTTGACTAGAAGATACTGTTCCTGAGTCCAGGGTGTCTATACTTGACTGCTATTCCCATGTAGCCATTATGAAGTAGGTCCTCCACCAGTGGAACAAACGTTAACTTGTTGGAGCCAAGAGGTTAGGACAACAGATCAAAGATCTGTGACAAATCCTCTCCAATACATTTGATGACAGACGACCTTCAGTTGAAGTGTACCATTGACGAAGACGCTCCTTCCTCACAACTTGCTTGGATGCCAAGGTTTTTCACCCCAATAGGGGTAACTTCTCATGCTTCTGTTGCGCTTGTTAGACAACTCAGAATCAGCAACTTGCAATATGTAGATAATGCTAATATTCTAAAGGGAAACTGTGTCTATTAACTGGCTAGTACAAAAAAATGGAAGAGCTCAAGAACCATTGAAAGCTCACCATTTCTTTCTCCTCTGGCAATGGCCTACAATCTCAGCTATTGCAGTACATGATCACTGCAGGAAGATTGGTTCTGAAAATGGACCTGAAGGAACCAAATTTTAAAAGTGACTCCAGGTCCACTGACGAAATATCAACGCCAAAGCCCAAACTTATGAGTTACGACATATCTAGGTTCCCCTCTGGTCACTACAAAAGGTGTTTGGCATTAATCTCAAAATCAATGAAACCAGGCACTACTCTGAATGATCTCTTGGCTCTTCCCAGTACTGACAACATAGTGTGAGAACATTTCACTGCTGATGGTGCCCTACATTTTGTATTGAACTAGTCATGCTCCTGGCAGTGCCTGGTGCTGAGATACTGGAGCTATGATGCAAGTGGTTGACTAATCCCGTGGAATAATATAAAACAGTACTTGGCCAGCAGCAGTTTTTCCAGCGCAGTTTCAAGCATCCACTCCTATTAAAATTAATGAAGCCAATCCAGTTCTATTGACACGATGGGCCGAAGGGCCTCTATCCGTGCTGTATAACTCTATGACTATTACCATTTGTCTTGGAGAAGCTTAGGGATGTGCAATAAATGCAGGCCTTGCCAGCAACACCCACATCCCATGAACAAATAAAAAAGAACACAGATCTCAAAAGACAGCTCTATACAGAATACAGAAGAGTATAATTCATAGTATGTAGAAGACACTACGTTTTTTTTTTAAGGAGGGATGGGGCTCAGGAGTATTTTGTGCAGTTAGGGGATGGGTTAATGGTGTGTGCACTTTCTCGATGTCTGGAAGGGGCAGGTGTGATGGGTCAGATGGGTTTTTCCCCACCCTTTTCATATAGCAAGTCACATTTTGTATGTAAAGACAGTATTCAGTACCGCTTCCTCTTCAAAGTACATCTGCAAAAATGGATGTGTCAGCTCAGGCTGAGTGGTAGCATTTGTGCCTGAGTCGGAAGGATATGGATTCAAGACCCACTCCAGAGATTTGAACACAATCTAGGCTGACACTTCAGTGCAGTACTGAAGGAGTACTGCACTGTCAGAGGTGCTGTCTTTCTGATGAGACATCAAATCAAGGCCTCGTTTGCCCTCTCTGGTGGATGTAAAAGATCCCATGGCACTATTTGAAGAGCAGGGGAGTTATCCCAGTATCCTGGCCAACACTTGTGCTCTACCAACACCAAGAAGAGATTAAATTGTCATTCATCTTATTTCTGCAAACTGACTGCTGTGTTTGCCTACAAAATGGCAGTAACTATACTTCAAAAGTAATTAATTCATTGTAAAGCACTTTGGGATGCCCTGATGTGAAAGGAGCGTTATAAACGCACGTTCATTTCTTCTTTCAACAAATTCAATACAAATGGAAGCCATGCCAAAATGCAAGGTATAGTACTAACAACATTGGACGCAAGTAACTGTAACTCATTCACGGAACTGGCGATGTGCTTTGTGATCAGATGCATCAAAGGGCCAAATTTGCAAGACAGCAGGTGCTCAAATTGCAAGGGAATTAGCAATAGAACATCACCCAATGCAATATATTAGTCATTTGACAGTCAGCGTTGGACTGGGGCTTCAAAATAGCTTTAGGATATTAAGTGCAGGAACAGCAGTTGGGCGCCATATCACCTGCGTGCAGAAAATGTAATTCACTGCAGAGAACAAAAGTCATATAAAGACCCATTCAACGGAGAGAGCAGGAAAATCTAGTCAGATCCAGTAAGTGCATTTCAACGGAATGAAAACGTCAAACTGTGTTACAAACTGTACGCAGGAAGGGGGAAACAAAATATGAAGTAAAATTGCTGTAGGTTACTTTACAGGAAAAATAAATCTGAATAACTGACAGCATAATATCACTTTAAGCAGAGCCAAAACCACTTTCTATCAGTTGGTGATATCCTTCCTTCTGGAGTTCCAAGGCAGTATTATATCTAGCTTGATATACATCATGTGAGAACATTTGAAGAGTTTATTTTGTACCAAATCTAATCTTTCCTAAAAAAATTCTGCTTAAAAAGCTTCTACTTGCCAGTTTTCTGCATTCTTTTGGCTCCCAGCATCTAGTTTGGAAGAGGCTGGAAACAATTCTGAAGGCCTTTTTGCAGCCAACAGAAAGACCAGACTCTCTGAAGATTAAACTGGTTGTGTCAAAACCAGGAAGAGGGCCCATAAACTTCTCATTAACAGATCCAGGAGCCCAGCAGCATCTACAAAGAAACTTTTCTAGAGCGCTTTAAGGGTTAAAAATATTGAAGGATTCTAATTATATGAATGCAATTACTATCTATAAACTGAACGTAACATTTTAATCCAATTCTTCTGAAAAACAGGGAAACCCAATGTTCATTTACCTACATGACCAAACATATATGACAACTTAAATAATACCACATTTAAGCATATTAGACAGTCTATGAGCCTACATTTTGGCTTCCAACATTGCACACATCTGTATTGCAACAGACTGGGTACCTTTCGTGCAATTGGTTCTTGGCTCTCCGTCAATCCATACCAGCTGACCAGCTTATTCCAACCTTCCGTGGGTACCAGTATATAATCCAGCTCATCTATGAGGTGCTCCTTTAGAGACTGTGAATCACCATCTGTGTGGAACAAATGCAAAAGACAAATTTCAGACAACACTGGAAACAAAGTAAAGTTGACTTCAGATAAATTCAAACCTTGCCCGATGTCATAAAATCATCAACAAATATAAAAACTAGATTTGGCTGCTACTTTATCATCTTTACATAAAGTTTTGCACCCGGTGTCTCTCTAATTGTGGGACAATTTTTGATATATCTGTATGATGTAAAGCATTCTCTTTGTATCCTGGTAAATTTGCAAATTTAAAATCAAAAACAAACGCTTACTTCAGTGCTTCTGAGCACATCTTCCAAGTTTTGTAATTTCTTTCATCGGTAATGTAGCTTTTTCCACCAATCTTACTATACTCTTCCTCTAAATACAATTTATATCAAACGTGAAAAATTAAAAATATACGTGAATCAAATCACTACCTTCTACTGTCCTAAAGATTTCTTCAACTCCAGGCCTACTCCTCTCTCCGTAAGCCATCCTGCAATGCCCTGGACTACCTCGGAAATGGGTGTATTTCTAGCCCTGCTGTACACTCGATTGCATTATGGCATTTGAAAAATATGAAGGAATCATTATTTCACTTCTCAAGTGTTCCTAGAATGAGCAGCCAAGCATCAAAGATTGATTTTATCACAACTGTGCTGCATACAAAATAATTTACCTAGCAAATTTCCACTTGATACAAGAAAATTGCATCAAAAATTGATTTTGTCAATCTTCACAATATTTTCCAATGTTGCTTCTACCTTCGAAAAGCCCCCAGGAAGCAAAAGGAAAACAGGCAAAAAAAGCATTTCTTAAACTGTTTTCTGCAGGAACAAAATATTAGAATATTATTTTTGATATAAATAAAATCATATTGAAATAAAAATAGGAGAGAGAAAAAAGGGAACTCAAAGATAAATTGGGGGAAATTACACATCGAGAAGTTTCTGAAAAAATACTATTTTAATTGTACAAAATTATTACAGTAATAAACCCATTCTTGACATCTGAGTAGCTTAATTCCCATGTTTGTTTCAGCATCAATGAGCTGAAAACTTAGGATGTACTTACATTACATCTTTAGCAGTTTCTACTTCATACTGATGGTAAAGTTGCAGTACAAATCTGAAAGCAGGATCTGACTTGGCTCTAAGAGAAGCAGCGAGGCTCTCCTTGGAAAGAGTAGTTTTATACCAGTATGGTTTGAAACTGCAAGAAGTGGAACTCCAGTGTACTGTCAAACTTGGTATAAAAATTGTTAGCAGGGTCCCTTTGATCTCCTGGGTACTTTATAAACCAACCTGCAACTAATTTAAATGCTTATACATTTATAAAGTGTCAATTGTAGCTCAGTAGGTAACACTCTCTGTGTCAGAAGGCTGTGGGTTCAAGTCCCACTCCAGAGACCTGAGCACAAAATCTAGGCTGATGCTCCAGTGCGTAACTGAGGGAGTGCTGCACTATCCAAGGTGCCATCTTTCAAATGAGACTAAGTTAAACTGAGGCCATGTCTGCCCTCTCAGATGGATGCAAAAGATCCCATGGTACTATTTCGAATGGCCAATATTTATCCCTCAGCCACATCATTAAAACAGATTATCTGGTCATTATCCCATTGCTGCTTGTGGGACCTTGCTGCGCACAAATTGGCTGCTGCGGTTCCTACATTACAAGTGACTACACTTCAAAAAAAAGTACTTCATTGGCTGTAAAGTAATTTGGGACAGTCTGAGGTCATGAAAGGCACTATATAAATGCAAGTCTTTTTTTTTCTTTTATATGTGCCGATGTGCTGCCCACACTGTCTACATGTTTAAAATTTATTGTGAAAGAGAAGCTCTGTACATTCCCACAGCCATGCGTGCACAGAGCTCTTTCCTGGGTATTGAAGTTCCTGACTCAAACCCTGATCCTCAACTTACGGACTCAGATCCTGAGTGACAATCCAAATTCACCCCAACAAAAGCAACGATTGGCCACTGGTGCCTGAAAACTTCCCTAGAACAATTGGTAAACTAGGGGTTACGTCACCTTTTGAAGCAAAAATATATTTCATAGTTTGTGTAGTGTCTGACAACATAAATTTTGTGCATTTAAAACAAAATAATTTTCTGATCTTAAGTGAAGCTTCCAGCTCATCAAACACAGTTGTTCGTTGCTATGATTGACAGGTTTACTTATAATAAATCTAAACTTTGTAACATGGGTTAGGAATTCCAGCAGAGAATGGTTGCTAACCTCTCAAACGGGCCAATACAATAATTTGAGGCATTCCTCTTGCAATGGGCAGAAATGTTAATGAACACTGCTAGGCAAAATTTTAAGTTTCTTTTTTTCTTTCAAAAAAAAGGTTAAACATTAAGGTGCAGCACAGCCTTAAAACAGAAGGTATTCTTCAATATTTTTGGAGGAAATTAAAAAATTTATGCAATCCACAAGCGGTTTATGCGATACATGATCGGTCAAAATCTGCAAATACTTTTATCTTCATTAATTACTTCTAACATGAATTTTGCTTGGCAATGTGTTACAAAGTCTCTGCTCTCATAAAAATGTAAACAATTTCATATGAAGCAGGAAATTAGCAACAAAATTATAGCTTCAATTGTAATAGAGCAAGAAAGCAACTATTACAGTATAACAAACAGGCTGGAGCAATATAAGGCAGTAACATATTAAGGGGTTGAGACAATATTATAAACCATTGAAGCTTCACTCTGGATGTGTAGTATTGTCTCAACATGCCAGCTAATGATTCTGTACAAAGTTTAAAGGTAGAGTTTGGGGAGTGGAAGCCAATTCAGTTTTAGTACTTTTTCTATACAAGCGCAGGTATCTTGGAGTGACAAATGGCTGGCTTTTGTGACTGATTCAATGTGACTTTAAGGTGGTTCTGCGTTTCATGATTTGAGTTGACAGGTTTTCAGGTGTTGCACCTTTAACAGTGGAATAACACACTTATATACACTACAGTTCTAACTAAACATTCATACTTCTTAACCAGTGCAGAATGCTATTGGTAGAATAAGAGCAAAGGATCCAATTAACTCCACCAAAACATTAAATAAGATTACATATATATTGAACTGATCAGAATGCTTTTCAGTCTACCTGACCAGCTACTTTCCATTAGCTGCAGAAAGGTGCTACCAATAAGTGAAGCCCAGCAAATAGAAAGCAGAACTCAACAAGCATCTCATACGGAGTCCACTTTTAGTTTTATTTTACTTATGTGGTTTCCTGGAATTTTCCAAATAACATTTTTAAAAAGTTAAATCCAGTTATTACAAAAGTGCTAGAATTTCTGAGTAAAATCTACTGTTTAACAATGGTTATATAGTTAATTTTTTTTTGAAAACGTGCACTTGAGTCAAAATGCAACAGACCACACCAGACTCTATCTCCATAGACTCATAAAAATCAAGAGATTTCAGGAATTCATATAGGTTGTCAAGTCTGCCAATTTTGGATAAAAATAGATAGGGAATCATTTTGAAATCTGGAAACTGATACATGAAAGATTGTCAAAAACTGAGAACAATCTTGTTCGGGTGGTATGGTCATTATAAGGGCAGGACATATGATTCAAGGAGGAGCTCTGTGCAGGCTACGAATTGTACAAATCATGGGGGCACAGATCAATTTTTTAGGGTCAGCTTGATAAGTGATATTTTATTTTTTATGTTTAATGTGGATAAAAGGCAAAATACATTTGTGAAGTCTTTAAATGATTTCTGGAGGGACTAACTGCACAGAATTTGTACAGAAGAAGCGTAAAGTAGTCTGGCACAGTCTCGACGGGCCGAATGGCCTCCTTCTGTGCTGTAACCATTCTATGATTCTAAGTGTGTGTAGTCCTCCTGAATATCTCCATATGCCAAGATGACAGAATGGTTAACAGAACTACTGCGAGCATCCTTTTACTGTACTGTTAAAGTTACAGAACAGGGTCATTAGCAAAGTAATACTGCCAGAAGGTTTTGCATCTAAAAAAAATAAAGCAAGTGGCCAAACCTTTCAGGAGCCCAGAGTTGTCCACGGGGCCAGGATATACATTTTGGTCTCCCATTTGGTATTTGTCCCAGCTATCAAAACCAACATATTTCTTCCACTGTTTAAACCAGCGGCTATCCACCAGGTACCTGTGATGGTAATGAGAATCATGTTAAAAATGGCAAGAATTATTTGATGCCATTGATCAGAAAATTGAAAAGAAAAACAGTTTTACAAAATGGACTGCATAGAGAATAAAAACAGCTCACGTTAACCATCAAATACCCATTAAACAAATAAAAAACATACCAGCAGATACAACCCAGCAGGGTGCAATAGAAAACTATCATTTGGAATCCTCAGATGACTTAGTGTGTAAATGCATCAACTAGTGTGGCAGTAAGCCATACAGATTAGGGAGGTCCCAAATTCTCTCTCTCTTCTGTATAGAGTTACCTGGTCTCAGTGGCCCTGACTAAAAAGGTGCAGAGGTTGGGGGGGGGGAAATCAGCCAAGGCTCCTGCTGCCCTAATGCTGAAAAGTATACATGAGCGACAGAAAAAAAAACAGGCTTGGTTAAGATGACCAACGGTCAAACAGACTGGCTACAATCAACTCATATGGTGAGTTAAACAAGGCATCGGAGAGCCACTCTCCTATTCCCAGCATGAGTCAGCTTCAGGTGAGGAGGAAAAGTAGTGGGGAAAAAATATAATTTTACCTCTGGAAAAGTTCAAGTCAGGTAGCTGTGATGATCTGTACCTCACTACCACAGGCATAGTGTGGTAAACTGAAGCATTAGCTCTTAAGTTGATATACTGTTGAGCAAAGTATGCTCTTTCTTTGTATGTCCAACAGATGACATACTGCACCTGTTCTTTGAACAATGATGCTTTCATTAGATGCAAAAGTAGGAAACAAGTTCCATTAGGGCATGCTGAAAAGCTACTTACCGTTACATTTCATTTTTGTTCGTGTTCAATTGAGCAAATTTGTTGGTATCAGATATTGTAGATAGTTCACTTAGGTTATGAACACAAGGAGATGCCATTTTGCCTTTCTTCTTCGCAGCTGTGCCCAGGAAGTTCTTTTGCATCACTTCCTGTTTTGGGAACAACCAAAAAAAGCTATGGAATTTACTGAATTTTAACTTTTTTTAAATTCAAGTACAACTAAACAAAGTTTCCTTACAAAAGAAGTAGGAATACATAGTTGCAACGATCCTGTCATAAGAAGTGAGGTACAGGGAGTTTCTGGGCACAGCTCTGAACAAGAAAGGCAAAAAATGTCATCTCTTCAATTCCACTTCCCACCTCACCTTTGTCCAAACACCTGAGTGAGCTACATACAATGTCCAGGAAATGTAGTTCTCCTTAGTTGGACAAGATTACAATGCTTCTGGTTATCCAGGGCAATAAAGTAGAAGAAAGTCTGCTCAACACTGCAATCCCTCCATCAACTCAAGACCTAGATTCAGTCCAACCAAGAAAAAGGCTTATGTTCTGAAAGCTCATCTATCTATAAAGGATGTGGAGCACAGTAGATTCTCTTAACCCTGTTTTGAATCAGTTCACCTGCCAATGTCACCCTAATTTTCCTTCACTGTTTTTACATCTCGAATTTGCCCTCCCTTGTTTGTTTCTCTCCCTATTTGGTTGTCACACCAGTGTGTACATGCCAACAAGGCCAGGTGCAGTTCGGGTCAGATTGGCATCAACTCCACTGCCTCGAGAAATAAAAATGCAACGAACGTAAAGAGACCTTTGACGCTGGTTGGCAGTTTGAACTGAACAGATATCTAAACAAAAATTTAAGGCTTGGCAAGAACAGTGAGTAATTTTTCAACTTGATAACCAATATTAGGAAAATGGATTCTTGAACATGGGAACATAGCTGTATTTGGGCTTCAAAGAAAAATCATTTTACCTGCGAGAGAAAAGTACTTTTAGAAATTACCATAATAAATTTCAATGTGAAAATATTTAACAGGTTAAAAAAAGTTACAGTGCAACCATTTATACCACATTACTTTTGATAATTAAATGATCTATATATTCAAGCACATCCAAACCATAATTAAACCAATAAACAAGCATCTTATCCATTACAATCTCTTCTGGAAGCAAGATTCAAAATTAAGAAATGCCACAGTACCCCAGAGACATGAATATATCAAAAGGCATTTGAGAGCTGCCAGAATTTAAAAAAAAAACTTTTATAAATTGCCAACACAAATTATTCTGTATGCAACTTTCAACTGACAGGAAGAGTGCAGCCTCAGCTTACAACTTTCAAAGACCACTAGGATTGTTAAAAGTCAGTTACAAAGCTAATAAACACTTTGCTGAATATATCTGTATTTAAAACTGCAAGCACTGAGAATATCGGAAATCCGAGTGAACATACAGTCAAAATCAAAAGCATAGGAGTTTACTGCACAGTAGGCCATTCGGCCCACTGTGTCTGCACTGCACTGGTTCCTTTGCTGGAGCAATCTAAAATTAATTCCACTGCCCTATTTCCCCGTGGTCTTATTATCCTCTGTTTCAAATATTTATCCACTTTTCCCTTAAAAGAAACAGAAATTTCTAACCTCTCTCCTCATTCTCAATATGACTTTAAATTGATGATCCATCAACTTCCCAGCCAGAGGAAACAGTCTCACTATTTACCTCATCAAGACTTCATAATTTTAAAACCTTTACAAAATAGTCACCTAGCCTTTTCTGCTCCAGTGTAAATAATCTACATAACTCGTCTCTCCTTATAACTATTCTTAAACCGCTCCACCTCCTCCTTTAAGACCCTCTTTGACCAAGCTTTCCAAACTTTTGACCACCCTTCCTAATATCTCCTCCTTTGGCTTGGTGTCCATTTTTTCCCCCCATACGCCTTAGTGAAGTGCCGCAGGACTTTTATCTACGTTAAAGGTGCTAGTTGTTATAGTTTCCCATCTATGCTGTATGCTCTCTATGGCTTTAATATCTTATATAATGGGGTGCCCAAACTGCACACAGTACTCGAATTGTGGCACAACTATTTCCTTATACAAATTTACCATTACCTCTTTACTCTTGCATTCTATGCACCATTTAAAAGACGGCTTTTACCTGCACTCACATTTCCAGGGAATTGTGTATTTGAAGCCCACGAAGTTTCTATTTACCCAAACCTTTCAGTATCTTTTCATTGAGTGTGTACTCCCATTCCTCATTTTCCTTCCAAAATGCATTACCTCACACCTATGCACATTACATTCCATCTGCATCCTCCTGAAGTCTTTTATAGATCTGTTTGCCAAAACCCTTACATTTGAGTCTTCAGCAAATTTCAAGCTTGTGCTCCTCATACCCAAGTGCAAATCATAATCATATTCTATATAAACAAATACTGAGATCAAAAGTGCACCTTGCACTGGCCCTTGTAGTACACCATTTCCAACCCTTCTCCAATTCAAGCAACACCCATTTACTCAAACTCTTTGCTTCCTGTCTGTTAACCACCTTTGTATCGATGCTGCTATATTTCCTCTTCAACCATAACCCTGAACTTTTGTAACAAGCTTGTTGTGAAATACCTTATTGAATGTCTTCTGAAAATCCACATACATCACATCAAATGCATTCTTTATCTAGACAGTCACTTCTTGAAAAAAAATCCAATTAATTTGTCAAACACGATTTGCCCTTAATAAGTCTGTGCTGGCTGGCCTTGATTAACCCAAAAATTTCTAAATGTTCATTAACTTTATTTCGAATTATATAAATTCTAAAAGTTTACCCACAAACTATTAGATCAATAGTTACCCAATTTATTCTCCTCCCCCTTCTTGAACAGAGGAGTTACACTGGCCTCCAGTCCCCTGCCACAATTTCCATATCTAAGGAGGAATGGAAATTTTTAAAATCAGAGCCTTCTGATTTCTTTCAACAGTTTATAGTGTGTAACCTCAGGGCCTGGTGACCTTCCTTTTCTAAAGTAATTTCTAATCATTGTTCCACGGCCTTCTCAAGTACACCTATTTACCTAATCCTACCAGCATTTGTAAAAACTGATGCAAAATACTTATGCAATATCTCTGCCATATCATTTTCCACAACTAGATTTCCATCTTCATGAGTGGCCCTACCCTCCGTTCAACTATTCCCTTGCACTTATAAAAGTCCTTGCCGTTTCCTTTCATACAATTAGCTAGCCTTTTTCACACTCCCTTTTGCCGCTTCTAATCTCCTTTTTCATTTCCCCACACTTTCTATATTAGTCCTGATTTTCTTCAATATTGTTAGCACTACTTTCATCATCCGCAGCCCTTATAAGTTTCAGTTTAGCTTTGATCTCTCTACTTATCCACAAACTTCTATTATTCGATGCATCCCCTTTTCACCAAATAGATACACTACCTCTCATATACCTGAAGACTCCCCACTGTCCTGTTTGCTCATTTTACCACTAAGTTAACTTGGGCCAGATCTCTTCTTACTTCACTGAACTTTGTCTTTTTTCTTTGACACATTAACTTTTTTCAGTTTTTACTCCAAAACTAGCTATGCTGTGGTCACTACTTCCTAATTTTCTCCTGCTTAGCGTCACCTCTCTCACTTCTGTGTCAGTGGCCATGGGCTTGAGCGCATTATCTCGGCTAATATTTCAGTGCAGTACTAAGGGAGTGCTGCATTGTCAGAGGTGTTATCATTTGGATGAGGTGTTAAACCAAGAATTTTTCTGCCTGTTTAGATGGACATAAGAGGCACGACCTGAACAGCAAGTGTCCTGGTCGACATTTATCCCTCAACCAAAATCACCTAAACAGGTTAACTGGTCATTTATCACATTTGCTGTTTGTGGAACCTTGCTGTGCACAAATTGGCTGCTGTGTTTGCCTACATGACTAACCACACTTCAGAAACATTTAATTGACTATGAAGTGCTTTGGACCATTCTAAGGATGTAAAATACACTACAATCTGCTCCTGTTAATTCAAGATTGCTTGATGGGGGGTGGAATTTCTGTGGGGTTTCTCCCACTTGTCTGCTGTAAATTCAGTGGAAGAATGCAGAAACCTCAGAAAAATAACATGAGCCTGGCCTTTTTAGCACTAAATTCCCATTTTGCTGTGTTATTTAGGTTGCTTAATTCACTATATAGCAAATTTCAATTTTTGTGTGTAAAAAAGGCTCTGAATTGTCAAGAATAAATTGTATACAAATGCAAGTTTGCTTTTTCTTCTCACTCACTTATTTGCTCCACTGCATTTCCCAGAACTAAATCAATCAATTTTCATCATATATTTAGTCAGAGAAAATCATGCTCAAACTATACAGTGCTCTATATTAGCACTATATTGTATATAAAACAATAAACGATATGGAAAAGGTAGCACCAGAAAATTACTTGAAACCAAATTGTCAGAGTAGGACAAGTGGACAGAGGTTGAAACTAGGTAAACTCAAATTTAGGACTGTCAGGGTGTTTGTCGTCACACAGAGAGTGATCAATACATGGAACAGACTTCTAAGTAGGAGCAGTGGAGGTGAAAATCCTGGAATTATTTCCCAAACAGTTGGATGATGCAATGGGGGGGGGGGGGGAAGTCGACAGGGTCTTTCTGAATGGATTAACTAAAGTTAGCCAAATGGTCACACTCATCCTTATTTACTTTGTGATCCAGTGCACTCAGAGCTAATGACCTATATATATTAAGACTCACCCTCTAAACAAGAATATTCAAAAGAGAACAAAAAACAATGAAGTCGATCAGAATCCTTTTAAAGTGATTGACTTTAAAATGATATTAAATGGGGATAGAGCCAGAATACACAGCACACTGAAGCTCAAAACGAAGGCCTGGTAGGATGCAAATTCCTTATCTCAGTTGCATTATATCGGGAGGCACCAAGCAGAAGTTAGATGATTAACCACAGGCAAGGAAGGTAACATCAAAGATTAATCACCCCTGCACAACTTAAAACTGGCTATAGAGTAACACGGGCAGAGGCTGAGAACTGGCTGACTGCTCGTCCTCTCATTTCCATATGCACAGGGAGATTCTAGAAATGGGGTAAAAGTTGCCATAAAGTAGTATTAATGCAAAACATGCAATATGAAAATGAAACATTTGTAGATTTGGACCTATGAACAGATACAGTAAACTTTGCCACTATGCCACTAAAATGTTCTTGTAACTCAGATTTATTTTGATTGATGGGATTCACAATCAATATTATAGTGGCATTGCTTCAATTTCTTGATGACTTAGTTGTTCTTCATTTTGCACTTAGAATTTACTGCCTAAGTCAGCTCTCTTTCCAATCAAATCTACATGACTGCATAAATATCAGATACAAAAGTAAGCGGTCTGCACAAAAGTGACAGCACAACCTCAGTCAAAACACCAATTCTTCAATGATGGTGAAGTATATCAGTAACCTACCAGCACAATTCCATCACGTCCACTGTAACTCATGGCCTCGGCCTTCATTTGGAAGTAACTTACTTGAAAGTACAACTGCTTGTAACAAGTTTAGGCATAGCTTGAATGGTGGGGTAAACTTGGGTTAATTTCTTTGCTACACTGCAAATACTGTAACATCCATCTATTTCCCTTTGTACCCTTCTCTACACTTGCCTGGCTGCTGTTGTGGCTAATAGTAGTTCTGCGAATCATAGTTATAATCTAGTTCTGAACAAAGAAGCAAATGTGTTCTCTAATTCTAATCTGTTATGGGATCACGGTGAAACAGATTCCAAATAAAATTCAACAGCATAAAATCTAGCAGCAATACAGCAATCTCGCATTGACAAATAAGACAGTGAGCGGAAAGATTGTGTACAATAGAGTGGCTATGCACAACCTTACCAAGTTTGCATCTATTATTGGTAGTGCAATGCTTCTCTGAATATCTTCAGGCCCACTGGCCTTATTCTCAAAGCCCACAGTTAAAATATATAGTTATTGAGGGCAAGATGAGGACAATTACCATGACAATGCACAAGCTCATTTATAACTCCAACATGTGAGGCTCCTAGAACTCAATATTGAGAACTGCTAATATTTTCTCATATCACCACCTCAAAGAGCACTAATACAAACAAAATCACTGCAGGTCACATTTACCTGCAAGTTAAATGTGGATGAGTAACCATACCAACATTATTAGAGGGCACTTGAGATGCAAATAATACTGTGACATAAACAAGCAACATTGGAATCAGTGAAGATCTTCTAAACAATTTTGGCTGAGTGAATGGGTTCCCTCTCACCCTAAACTTTAGTGCAGAGCAGTTAAACCACACGTCATAGAATGTAAAAACAGTGAACAGATCAGGTACCATTTGGTTTATATCCTCTTACTTTCTACAATAAGTATTTCTAGTCATATAGAAAACTAAACACAAAACATACTGTATACAGGTACGGTAGCATAGTGGTTATGTTACTGGACTAGTAATCCGGAGTCATGAGTTCAAATCCCGCCATGGCAGCTGGGGAATTTAAATTCAATTAATTAAATAAAATCTGGAATTAAAATACAAGCATCAGTAATGGTGGCCACGAAACTACCGGATTGTCGTAAAAACCCATGTCCTTTAGGGACGGAAACCTGCCGTCCTTGGCCTATATGTAACTCCAGACCCACAGCAATGTGGTTGATTCTTAATTGCCCTCTGAAATGGCCGAGCAAGCCATTCAGTTGTAAAATCTCACTTAAAAAAAGTCATAAGAATAAAACCGGACGGACCACTAGGCACCAGACACGACAAAGGCAAACCAAGCCCAGTGGACCCTGCAAAGTCCTCCTTATTAACATCTGCAGACTTGTGCCAAAATTGAGAGAGCTGTCCCACAGACTAGTCAAGCAACAGCCTGACAGCCTCACTCCCAGAATCATACCTTTCAGCCAACCTCCCAGGCTCATCCATCACCATCCCTGGGTATGTCCTGTCCCACCGGCAGGACAGACCCACCAGAGGTGGTGGTACAGTGATATACAGTCAGGAGGGAGTGACCCTGGGAGTCCTCAACATTGACTCTGGACCCCATGAAATCTCATGGCATCAGATCAAACATGGGCAAGGAAACCTCCTGCTGATTACCACCTACCGCCCTCCCTCAGTTGATGAATCAGTCCTCCTCCATGTTGAACACCACTTGGAGGAAGCACTGAGGGTAGCAAGAGCACAGAATGTACTCTGGGTGGGGACTTCAACGTCCATCACCAAGAATGGCTCGGTAGCACCACTACTGACCGAGCCCTGAAGGACATAGCTGCTAGACTGGGCCTGCGGCAGGTGGTGAGCGAACCAACACGAGGGAAAAACTTACTTGACCTCGTCCTCACCAATCTACCTGTTGCAAATGCATCTGTAGGAGTATCGGTAGGAGTGACCACCGCACAGTCCTCGTGAAGATGAAGTCCTGTCTTCGTGGGACACCATCCAACGTGTTGTGTGGCACTACCAACGTGCTAAATGGGATAGATTCAGAACAGATCTAGCAGCTCAAAACTGGGCATCCATGAGGCACTGTGGGCCACCAGCAGCAGCAACAGAATTGTATTCCAGCACAATCTGTAACCTCATGGCCCGGCATATTCCTCACTCTACCATTACCAACAAGTCAGGGGATCAACCCTGGTTCAATGAGGAGTGTAGAAGAGCATGGCAGGAGCAGCACCAGGCAAACCTAAAAATGAGATGTCAACCTGGTGAAGCTATAACTCAGGACTACATGCATGCTAAACAGCAGAAGCAACATGCTATAAACAGAGCTAAACGATTCCACAACCAACGGATCAGATCAAAGCTCTGCAGTCCTGCCACATCCAGTCGTGAATGGTGGTGGACAATTAAACAACTAACGGGAGGAGGAGGCTCTGTAAACATCCCCATCCTCAATGATGGCGGAGTCCAGCACGTGAGTGCAAAGACAAGGCTGAAGCGTTTGCAACCATCTCCAGCCAGAAGTGCTGAGTGGATGATCCATCTCAACCTCCTCCAGATATCCCGACCATCACAGAAGCCAGTCTTCAGCCAATTCGATTCACTCCACGTGATATCAAGAAACAGCTGAGTGCACTGGATACAACAAAGGCTATGGGCCCCGACAACATCCCAGCAGTAGTGCTGAAGACTTGTGCTCCAGAACTAGCCACGCCTCTAGCCAAGCTGTTCCAGTACAGCTACAGTACTGGCATCTACCCGACAATGTGGAAAATTGCCCAGGTATGTCCTGCCCACAAAAAGCAGGACAAATCCAATCCGGCCAATTACCGCCATCAGTCTACTCTCAATCATCAGCAAAGTCGTCGACAGTGCTATCAAGCGGCACTTATTCAGGTGAGGCGAGAGTGACTGCCCTTGACATCAAGGCAGCATTTGACCGAGTGTGGCACCAAGGAGCCCTAGTAAAATTGAAGTCAATGGGAATCAGGGGGAAAATTATCCAGTGGCTAGAGTCATACCTAGCACAAAGGAAGATGGCAGTGGTTATTGGAGGCCAATCATCTCAGCCCCAGGACATTGCTGCAGGAGTTCCTCAGGGCAGTGTCCTAGACCCAACCATCTTCAGCTGCTTCATCAATGACCTTCCCTCCATCTTAAGGTCAGAAATGGGGATGTTTGCTGATGATTGCACAGTGTTCAGTTTCATTCACAACCCCTCAAATAATGAAGCAGTGCGAGCCCGCATGCAGCAAGACCTGGACAACATCCAGGCTTGGGCTGATAAGTGGCAAGTAACATTCATGCCAGACAAGTGCTAGGCAATGACCATCTCCAACAAGAGAGAGTCTAACCACCTCCCCTTGACATTCAACAGCATTACCATCGCCGAATCCCCCACCATCAACATCCTGGGGGTCACCATTGACCAGAAACTTAACTGGACTACCCACATAAATACTGTGGCTACAAGAGCAGGTCAGAGGCTGAGTATTCTGCGGTGAGTGACTCACCTCCTGACTCCCCAAAGCCTTTCCACCATCTACAAGGCACAAGTCAGGAGTGTGATGGAATACCCTCCACTTGCCTGGATGAGTGCAGCTCCAACAACACTCAAGAAGCTCGACACCATCCAGGACAAAGCAGCCCGCTTGATTGGCACCCCATCCACCACCCTAAACATTCACTCCCTTCATCACTGGCGCACTGTGGCTGCAGTGTGTACCATCCACAGGATGCACTGCAGCAACTCGCCAAGGCTTCTTCAACAGCACCTCCCAAACCCGCGACCTCTACCACCTAGAAGGACAAGAGCAGCAGCCACATGGGAACACCATCACCTGCACGTTCCCCTCCAAGTCACACACCATCCCGACTTGGAAATATATCGCCGTTCCTTAATCGTCGCTGGGTCAAAATCCTGGAACTCCCTTCCTAACAGCACTGTTGGAGAACCTTCACCACACGGACTGCAGCGCTTTGAAGGCGGCGGCTCACCATCACCTTCTCAAGGGCAAGTAGGGATGGGCAATAAATGCTGGCCTCGCCAACGACGCCCACATCCCATGAACAAATTTTTAAAAAAATACAGCTTTCCACTTATCACATTATAAATGAAACTAATCTGACAGTCAAATGCTTTAGTCAATAGACAAGCATTTAACAATAAGGCCATCATTTCTAATTCAATGTTTAACCATGTTACTGTGGATAACCAGAATGCTCCAGAGAAACTCATAATTCAATAAATTGTGGAATCTTGAATGACATAATAAAAACGCTTCTTTCAATGAATTATGTTTCAAGTGTTACTTAGAACAATTATATTCATAATGGGACCTAACTGGATTTTTAAAAAATTGCATTTATAAAGCACTTTATCACATCTCTCAAAAACTTCCCAAATACTTCACAGACCAATAGATTACTTTGAAGTAACTATTAAAGGTGAATATGGCAGTTTTGTTTGCACAAAGATCCCATGAATTAAATGAATGACCAGTTAATCCATCTTTGGTGGCGTTGAGGGAGATGGGGCTATTGGCTGAGTCATGAAGGCAGTTCCTAGCTCTTCTTCAAACAATGCCACGGGATCTTTAACGTTCATCTGAATCATCAGACTGGATAAACAGGGCCTCAATTTAACATCTCATCCAAAGGATAGCACCCCCGACAATGTATCAATCTCTCTATACTACATTGAACCGTTAGCCTAGATTTTGTGCTGAAGGGAGAGAGCGGAGCTTGAACCCAAGAGCTTCTGACTCAGATGTCAGAGTGCTATTAACTAAGCCTAGCCATCACTCAAGCAATGGTTACAAGTGTCTTGTGAATCCAGAATCATCACTGCACATATATATGTTAAAATTGGATAGCCATGTGGTGAAGGATAGAATACTAGAGCCTGGTCTTTAGTTGTTTCCAAGCCTTTATTCACAAAGATCCCTCTTACACACACACCACACCTTAGCTAAGCTCTCCTATAAAAAAGATACAAGAGTCCCCAATTGATACCCACCGCCTGAATACAATTAACACTAATTGATATAAATCATATAATTATCAATATATACCAGATTCCAGCCATATTTTCTGTTTGTGTAACCTGAACATTTTATAATAATGGCAGCATCACTGGTAACTGATCAGGTATGTATAAATTCATTACACACCATGTCACAACATTATACCATATTGTACAACATTGGTGGCACAAATGCTGTCATGGCAACATTTGCTCTGTTGTACCCATTTTTTTGCATTCAATTAATTCTTCAGAGTTGAATTCCTAGACATAATCTCGGACATCCATGAATGGAAAACAACATAAGACTGCTAAAACCATATTCCTTTGGCAGTGTCTCAACAGCTAAACAACACAGCCAAGATATGAAGAGAATAGGCCGCAGTTAGCTATCAATCCAATAAATATTTCCAAAGCGAGGCTGAGTGGATAACCAACAAGTAACAAAAAAAAATCACGAGCTTGTTATGGTCAAACTCAGGTATAAATGTTTACAATCTAGCTGGCCATGACACACTCTTTAAATAATACTATTGACTTTAATAAGAAATGTCACTTATGAAAATATATTCAGTTCACTGAAACTCACTATCATAAATGAATACAATATTGACAGCTAGGCGCATTAAGACTTTTAATTAAGGGGGTCAGATGCTCAAAGCTCAACTGATCTACAGGCATCATCTGAACTCCCAATATTGAATTATAGCCTCAGTACTCAGTCTTCTAATACACACATATACTAGTTTAAAAATTAAAACCATGTCAATTATTAATAGTGCTGAAATAATATTGAACCAAGTCTGAAAGGCTGTATTATTGTAGAATATGGACACAGGAGGGTATAAAAGTTGATTTTCCAAGTTACAAAGTAGTATTATATAGAGAATGAAGAGATTGTAGAAGGCACTGGAAGCCTTAGAATCTTACAAGGAAATAATCCAAGCAAGTGGTTCAAACCAAGTACAATTAGTGCAATTTATAGCATTATTAGGTTACAGATTTGCAACCATGTTTTTTTTAATAGATACTGCAAACTTTACATTTCTGTATCATTCAAGGTTTCTTTGTCAACAGCTCTCTAATGTCAACACTGAATCGCCATACGCTGCATTACTACTGCATGAGAATATTTGTAGGAAAGGCTTAATGAATGCAATGTAATTACAGTCTACTCCATTCCAGGCGGATTAACACCTCCTGTGCAATCTTATTCAAACTGCTTAATTTGAACTACTGGACAATTCAATTTTCTTTTTCCAAGCAAAAACCAACTTTGAACTAACAGGAGTCAACTGTATTGCAAGATTATCCAGAAAAGAATTGAAGTTTATTCAGTGTTGTCATGGGGATTTCAGTAAAGTATAACGGTGGACGTATGAAATTTCCACTGATCCACAGTGTAGGCTTTTCTTTTCCATTACAATTTCAGAAAAGCACAATAACCTCCTGGCTGCCATATCAAGCTAACAAAGGGGATTGTGGACCTCTGGCGTAGTGCTTAAAACTGAGCAGAGCTTCCACCCCCACATTGGCATTGTTACTAAAATCACAGTTACCAAAAAAAATCACTGTTCCACCCCTACCACTCCCCTGATGCCAGAGATCCTAGTCAAGATTCAATTTCTCCAATGCTTTCCTGGCAGTCCCTTCACAAATTACAACTCATTCAAAACATCTCTGCTGGCATCGTCATTTGTAAAATGTTCCAAACAGCCATCACACCCAATGGCACCACCCAACTCTACATGAGCAATCTTCTCTATCCTTACATGCCCATCTCCTTTGACACTGGGTTACTTCATGTCACCAACCACACCCACCTTTGCACCATTGGTGACAGCATTTTCACCCGCCATGGTGCTGTTTCTAAGGCACCCACCCTAGATCTCTCCACCTACTTTCAAAAACCTTCAAACCCTGTTCTTTGACCATTCCTTCAGCCCCAACCCTCTCAGTTTCCCCCTTTTTTTTCCTGCTTGGCATCTAAGGACTTTTTTCCCTTCAATGTAAAAGCACTTTGACACAGCTTCCTATACATGGATGGCACTTGTGAAATGAAAACTGTTTTAGTGAGTATGTCAAATTTTCATATGTCCACTCGAACTCTGATTGCCCCTTTCCCTCTGCAGCAACAGGATTACAGATTCTACCCTTCCAACCTGGGCTGTGTCTGGAAACAGCATTATTGGCTCTATGACCAAGGTGCAGGTGGAAACAATGTGAGGTGAAGACTGTTGCACAAGAAGCGTATTGCTCAACATTAAAAGAACTTTGGCTTCAATGTGCCTTTTTCTTCGTTCCAATATGCTAAAATGGCAGGGAGCACATCAGTGCCAATATGCTAAATAAGCCCAGTGACACTATTGCTGGGACATTATCGGGATACTAAACAGACAGGTCAGGGCCAGCACAGTGATATGATGAATACAACAAACTATCTAGAAAATAAACCTGTAACTTTGTCAGTTAGTCTCACGTGCATCACATCAAACTGCCAGCTATGGCTCGAATTGAAAACGTCAGCCTTGGCTCAGTGGTAGCACTCTCACCCGAGTCAAAAGGTCATGGATTTAACCCCCATTCTAGAGACTTGAACACAATCTAGGCTGACACTTCTGTGCAATGCTGAGGGATCGCTTGGCTGTCGGAGGTGCTATCTTTTGGTGAGGCGTTAAAACGAGGCCCTGTCTGTCCTCTCAGCTGTGGGTAAAAGATCCCATGCAACTACGTGAAGGGGTAGGGAGTTCTCCTGGTATTCTGGCCAGCATTCATCTCTCAACCAACATCACCAATAACAGAGTAACTGGTTATTTATCTCATTGCTGTTAGTGGGACCTTGCTGTGCACAAATTGGTTCAGTGTTTCCTACATTTTAACAGTGACTTCACTTCAACAGTAGTTAATGGTTGTAAAACACTTTGGGATATGTCGTGAGGGTGTGAAAGGCGTTATATAAATGCAAGTGAGAAATTGGTGATAAGAGTGGCACTTCTCAAAGTCACTTCCATAATGCTGCCCAGCCACTAAACTGATCCTTTAAAGCTCTTCACCTTGAAATGGGACAACCGAGAACACATCCTCTGATCGCCAATAACAAGCGATACCGACCTCCCGGCCTCACCGCTCGCCCTCTGCCAGCGTTCGAGTCTCGGGGGGGGGGTGACATTTGTCCCTAAAGATTTTTGCTTCCAGCCTCGGCCCAAGTGCGACAACCGGGCCACCGACAACAACCATCGGCGGCGGCGGCGGCCCTTTCAAATACGGGTGCGGTCGCTCCGTTTCCCCGTCCATCCGTGTCGCGCTTTCTCTCTCTCTCTCTCTCTGTGGCAGGCGCTGACTAACCGCTCCCCGGCCTAGTGCCCGAGCGAGCAGGCAGGCCGGCCGGTCTCTGCCCTGTGAGGTAACCCTCTCTTCCCAACCCCGCCGCCTGCTCCCCCACCCGCCGCCGCCGCCCTCCTCACCAGGTGTCCCCCTTCTTGAGCGGCGTTTTCATGAGCGCCGCGGTGTCGGCGCGCTGCGTCTCCAGCTCGGCCACTCCGCCCTCCGCCATGTTCGGCAGCAACAGTGCGGGGCATGCCGGGACCCTGCGTCACTCGGCCGCACCAACGAGCGCAGCGAAGAGGACATGAGCAGCCCCTGTGGCCACACCGGCACCCGACCGCCCGCCCGCCCGGCGGAGGAATCGTGCAACCTCCCAGGCGCCGGGCTGGGAGTGCAGCCTCTGACATCGCCCCTTCTCAGGTGTGCATTCCATACCCGGAAATTTCGAGAAAGTTTTTTTTTTGGGGGGGGGGAGGCGATGGTGTAGAAATAAAAGTTATATTAGTTCCAGTTTGGTTTTGCACTTTAGGATTAAAATTACAGTAATAAAGCTACTCCTGACATTTGAGCAGCATAGATGCAGCACAGGAGGTGGCCGTTCATTCTTTGAATGAGCTATCCAATTAGTCCCATTCCCCTGCTCTTTTCCCTGTAATTTTTTCCTTTAAGTGTGTATCCAATTCCCTTTTGAAAGTTACTATTGAATCTGCTTCCAATATCCTTTCAGGCAGAGCATTCCCACTCACTGCATTACAAAAAAAAGTTCCCTCATGTGGCCTCTGGCTGTTTTGCCAGTCACCTTAAATCTGTGTCCTCTGGTTACCGACCTATAACTGATAGACAGCAAAGGGTTACCAACGATGGCTGGAGGCATTCCTGAAGGTTTGATCATGTGACATTCTGACCACATGACTTCTGATGGAGAGAGTGGGTCCAATTGGATAGGAACAGGCCATTCAGCCCCTCATACCTGTTCCACCATTCAGTTAGATCATGGCTGATCTGTATCTTAACTCCATCTACTGCCTTGGTTCCAAAACCCTTAATACCCTTGCCTATTAAAAATCTATCAATCTCAGTTTTGAAATTTTCAATTGACCCCCAGCCTCAGCAGCTTTTTGGAGGAGAGAGTTCCAGATTTCCACTATCCTTTGTGTGAAGAATTGCTTCCTGGCATCACCCCTGAATGGCCTAGCTCCAATTTTAATCACCTCAAAACGTTCACCCCTTAATCTTCTATATTCAAGGGAATACAAGACTAATCTATACAACCTTTCCTCATAACTTAACCCTTTTAGCCCAGGTATCATGCTGGTGAATCTGCGCTGCACCCCCTCCTACCCAGGGGGTGCAGCGCAGATTCTTCCTGAGGTGCAGTGCCCAGAACTGAATGCAGTATTTAAATGGGGTCTAACCAGAGTTTTATATAATTGTAATATGGGCCAAGTGCAGTCAATTGGGACTAGCTTAGTGGTATAAACTGGGCGACATGGACATGTTGGGCCGAAGGGCCTGTTTCCATGTTGTAACTTCTATGATTCTATGATTCTATAATATAACTTCCATCATTTTGTATTCCAGTTCCCTTGAGATAAAGACAACATTCCATTAGCCTTTAAAATTATTTTTTGTACCTGTCCACTAGCCTTTAGTGATTTTTGTACTTGGACCCCATAATCTCTCTGCTCCTCCACAGTTCCTGGCTTCTCACCATTTAGAAAATACTCTGATCTATCTTTCTTAGGTCCAAAGTGGATGACCTCATACTTCCCGACATTGAACTCCATCTGCCACAATTTTGCCCACTCACTTAATCTATCAATGTTCCTTTGCAACTTTCTGCTCCCACCTACACTATTTACTGTGCCTCCTAACTTAGTGTCATCAGCAAATTTAGATAAACAGCTCTCCGTTCCTTCATCTAAGTTATTTATAAATATAATGAAAAGCCCAGGCCTGAATACAGCTCCCTAGGGGACACCACTAGTCACATCCTGCCAATTTGAGTACATTCCCATTATCCCTACTCTCTGTCTCCTTACTCCTAATCAATTCCCTACCCTTGTCAATAGGTTGCCTCCAATTCCATGCACTCTCATTTTTGTGGAACCTTATCAAATGCCTTCTGGAAGTCCATATAAAGAACATCCATAGACACTCCCTTATCTACCACGTTAGTTACATCTTCAAAAAATGTAACTCGGTTCGTTAGATATGAATTACCCTTTACAAATCCATGCTGGCTCTCTCTGATCTGTTCATATTTGTCCAGGTGCTCAGTCACTAATAACAGATTCTAGTAACTTCCTCACAACTGACATTAGACTAAAAGGCCTATAATTTCCGAGTTTATCTCTCCTATCCTTCTTAAATAACGGAGTGACATTGGCAATTTTCCAATCCAAGGGGACAATTCCTTTCAATGAGCCGGCATAGGCATGATGGGCACTCCTTCAGTGCTGTACTGATTCTATGATCTGATCACGTGCTGTCTGAACACATGACCTCTGCAAATGCTATTGCATTTACCTTATAAAGGTTGGGTCCCCTGAAGTTGAGGATCTTCACTTGTGATTTCGCACCAGCAGTTGTTTTGCGAGAAGTTCCAAGCACCAGAAGGCCACCTGGTGAAGAAGAGAAATCGAGGCCGGGGAAGAGGGGACATCAATGGTGGCGGAGCTATTCCCAGGGGAGAAACCAGAGGTGGGAGGAACTTTGATTCCACCAGTAACTAATAGTAACTCACTGAAATTGCGCCAATATCTAATACTAATATAGGTAACACTCAAATTATTCTCATAGCCACTCAATACTATAACTCACTGCTTGTCTATATGTAACCGGTAGTAATAGGTGTAACACGCCAATATCCTACCAATATTTATTCATCAACCAGCATGAAAATATATTAACTGGTCATTTAGCTCATTTGCTATTTGTGTGACCTTGCAGTGCCCAAGTTGGCTGCTGTACTTGGCTATGTAACAACAGTGTTAGCACTTCAAAAGCAGGGGGTAAATAGTAGTCATTTCAATAACCTTGAAATGAATTGGTATAGCAATGGGAATCTTTCAAAAGGATGCGGTACCTTCACAGTTCATACAGATGTGTTCCTTGCTGTAATGTGTTGACAAGTTTATCATTATAGAAGGCAGAATTCATATAGTATTTAGTAGTAAGCTTGAAATAGAAAACATAAAGGCTGTTGAGCACTCCAGCACCCATTACATTTAAACTTGTGACATTGAGTAATAAAGTGCTTGACCAGATGTCAGGAGAGATGATTTTAAGCCAGTAAGGAAAGAAGAGGGGGGGGGTCAGATCATTTAAAAATAAAATGGGGTGGGGGGGGATGGAGGCAGATAGTGAACAAAAATTGAATGTTTATAGACAATATACTCAAAAGAGTGCAAATGAGATATATTATATACTAGGCGATCTCCCATGACATTGCGCACAAGGAATCAAGACCAAGGTCAAGCAATGTTAGATGGCAGGAAGCTAAATGGATCAAAGCAGGGGAGGCAAAGAAGGCAGATGGGAGGGGAAGGGAGCAGAGAGAAGCGGATGGAGGAGAGAGAGAGGAGAGGGGAAGAGTGTTGAGGGAAAGAGCATGAGAGAGGGTGAGGGCAATGGAGGAAAACTAGAGCCGGGTTGAGGGGGGTAGAAGTGGAGTAGGGAGGCAGCAGAGGGGAGCGGGATGAGAGGAAAGAGGAGGGAAGGAGAGGGGGCAGGGAGCAGAGGGGAGTGGAAGGAGGAGAGATTCATTTTCAGTCAGAGCATTATCAAATCACAAGCTTTTGGAGGCTTTCTCCTTCGTCAGGTGACACTCGCTCACCTGACGAAGGAGAAAGCCTCTGAAAGCTTGTGATTTTCAAATAAAACAGTTGGACTATAACCTGGTGTTGTAAGATTCCTTCCATTTGTCAACCCCAGTCCATCACCGGCATCTCCACATCATGATACTTAAAAGGGGAAGGAAGAGGAAATTACATTTATATAGTGCCTTTTACAACCTCAGGTCATCCCAAAGCACTTTGCAACCAATGAATTACTTTTTAAGTGTAGTCACTGTAGGAAAGGCGGTAAGCCAATTTGCACACAGCAAGCTCCCACAAACAGCAATGAGATAATGACCAGATCATCTGTTTTAGTGATGTTGGTTGAGGGATAAAGGTTGGCCAGGACACTGGGCAGAACCCCCCTGCTCTTCTTCAAAATAGTGCCATGGGATCTTTCACATCCACTTGGAGAGGGAAGATGGGGCCGATGTCTTATCCGAAAGCTGGCACCTCCAACAGTGTAGCACTCCCTTGGTGCTGCATTAGGAAGGAGTGTCAGCCTAGATTTTGTGCTCAAGTCTCTAGAGTAGGACGTGACCCCACAACCTTCTGACTCAGAGACAAGAGTGCTACTAACTGAGCCATGGCTGACACCTGGCACAGTTTGTAGAAAGTACATGAAGGCAGCATTCACACTGCAACCGTACAGTCAGTTCTATTTGCCACGAAAGGTGCAGTGTAAATCTAAAGTCAGGGCCCAACCTGACTGCAGAATGAAGTGGAGTGAAACTGCCTGGAGGAGGTAGCCATTTTGTTTTGCACCAACATCATAGTTGTAGTGTAAATGTACACTCTTGATTATCTGGTCATTATCTCATTGCTGTTTGTGGGAACTTGCTGTGCGCCAATTGGCTGCCGTGTTTCCTACATTGCAACAGTAACTACACTTCAAAAGTACTTCATCGGCTGTAAAGTGCTTTGGGTATCCTGAGGTCGTGAAAGGCGCTATACAAATGCAAGACTTTCTTTCACCGCAAAGTGGCACTGATGAGTTGTCAGAATTTATCTCTCAGCAGCTCCATCAGCAGGGATGTAATGGTACTGCAGCTTTAAAACAAATGCCGATTTAAAGAAGTATGATGTGAGAAAAGAATCCTGCCCAACTTATTTACTTCCCAGAGAGAAATTTCTCCTTGCTCCAAAGGCAATTGAGTACAGTACAGTACATCCATATGATATTTATCACTGATACATTCCATTGCACAATATTTCCACACCTTCAACAGCTTAGCAACGGCTGTGTCCCACAGAGTACATGGTGACTTCTACGTGTACTTACATTTACAATTTAATCATGTGCTGGAAAGCATCTCAAGGCTATTTGATTATAAGCCAAAATGAGTCGTTCTAAACTTGCATAAATCACAGGTGAAATCGCATTCGGAGTATTGTGTCTAATTTTCAGCTCGGTACCTTCGAAAGGATATTGATACATCGGTGGGGATTCACAGGAGAACAACAAGATGAGTCTGGGGTCTACGGCTCCACGTTATTAAAGCAGCCTCAAAGAACTGGACTTGTTTCCAATTAGTGGGAAGATTGAGAGACGAGATTTTGGTATGTTGAGGAGCAGGTAATTTAACTTGGTAAGCACAAAGCTAAAGGACGGAAGTACAAAATGAACAAACCTCAAGCAACGCTTGACATTAGAAGAATATTTTGTCTCACACAGTAGGTTATATATGGAACAGACGCACAACAAAAGCAGTTGCGTTGAGAGTGGTTTGTTATCCAAAGTTACCATGTCACAACATATGTTATACTAAGCACCCATATTTAAATAACAGAAGCATATATTCATATTATTTGCTCCATGAGAATTTTCTTTCTTATTATGGTCACTCTTTCATAAGGTAATTAGCAAAAGAACCAGAGGTGAGATGAGGAGAATTTTTTTTTTAAACGCAGCGAGTTGTAATGATCTGGAATGCACGGCCTGAAAGGGTGTTGGAAGCAGATTCAATAGCAACTTTCAAAAGGGAATTGGATAAATACTTGAAGGGGAAAATTTTGCAGGGTTATGGGGGAAGGGGAGGGGAATGGGACTAATTGCATAGCTCTTTCAAAAAGTCAGCACAGGCATGATGGGCCAAATGGCCTCTTCCTGTGCTTATATCACTGTTCTTGAGGATTAAAATCATATTCTGTGATTTTTACCCATCCTTATGCTTGTTTTGCTATATGATTTTTTTCTCTGTCTGGTGATTTTTTTTATTGACATTTAAACCTTCAGTACCTTGTCACCGTATTCCCCTGCTTTCAAAGGTCCCTTATATGGGAAACGGGGATGTTCGCTGATGATTGCAGTATTCAGTTCCATTTGCAACCCCTCAGATAATGAAGCAGTCTGTGCCCGCATGCAGCAAGACCTGGACAACATCCAGGCTTGGGCTGATAAGTGGCAAGTAACATTTGCGCCAGACAAGTGCCAGGCAATGACCATCTCCAACAAGAGAGAGTCTAACCACCTCCCCTTGACATTCAATGGCATTACCATCGCCGAATCCCCCACCATCAACATCCTGGGGGTCACCATTGACCAGAAACTTAACTGGACCAGCCACATAAATACTGTGGCTACAAGAGCAGGTCAGAGGCTGGGTATTCTATGGCGAGTGACTCACCTCCTGACTCCCCAAAGCCTTTCCACCATCTACAAGGCAAAAGTCAGGAGTGTGATGGAATACTTGCCACTTGCCTGGATGAGTGCAGCTCCAACAACACTCAAGAAGCTCGACACCATCCAGGACAAAGCAGCCAGCTTGATTGGCACCCCATCCACCACCCTAAACATTCACTCCCTTCACCACCGGCGCACAGTGGCTGCAGTGTGTACCATCCACAGGATGCACTGCAGCAACTCGCCAAGGCTTCTTCAACAGCACCTCCCAAACCCGCGACCTCTACCACCTGGAAGGACAAGGGCAGCAGGCACATGGGAACAACACCACCTGCACCATCCCGACTTGGAAATATATCGCCGTTCTTTCATCGTCGCTGATTCAAAATCCTGGAACTCCCTTCCTAACAGCACAGTGGGAGAACCTTCACCACACGGATTGGAGTTCAAGAAAGCGGCTCACCACCACCTTCTCAGGGGCAATTAGGGATGGGCAATAAATGCTGGCCTTGCCAGCGACACCTATATCCCATGAACGAATAAAAAAAATATAGACCACTCCTTTGACAATGCTATCACCCTTTCCTAATCCCCTTTGTCCCTTTCTCCCTGCTGCTCAGTGTCCACTTGTTACCTACTGCCCTGCAAAGTGCTCAGTCGATTCTCTGTACATTAGGAGTACTGTAAAAATGTAAGTTGTTGTTGTATTATGTATGTTTATTAAATTTAAAAGCTATATTCCTGCAGAGATATAAAAAAAAATTCAATACAAATCAGTCCACTCTCCTCTAATGTGTACATGCAAATGAGCTGGTGCAATTTGATATTTCCTCAGCAACTTAAACTGGAGGACATACACAATCTTTTAACTAAATTTGCAGTGGCATAAGTGATATTTGCATAGCAAATGAAAGCAGTCAGCCTTCATTTGTATTTACAAATTAACTTAATTGTACCCGGACACTCGTAGCAGTCTTTTAAAAATGGAATTGGATGGGCCTACTTCTCAGAGAGGCGCTAAATGTACTGATTGGCACTTTGCTAATAAGCATTGGGCAAAAAAGAACAGTCACTCCCACAGTGACTCAGTGAGCAATTGCAGCCATGTGGTATGACACTAAACTGTGCACACCAGGAAAGTCCCAGCTTTTATATCTGGCATGTCCTAAGTTAACCGATCTGCTGATTGACTTTAACAGTATGTACATGACTTTAAGTTTCAATCAATCCACCCTCTGTGTTCGACTAAGGATAACTCTGGTCAATACTCCCCATGGGAACCAAATTGGAATTCATTTGCAAACAATGGTTTTGTACTAAAAAGGTCAAACATTTTGTTTTTGCTGATTGTTTTTTCATTTTTAATGTTCGATTGACAATATTATATTTAAAAAGTAAATTAACTCACATGTCTCGCAGTTCAGACTTTTGCAAATAGGTCATTACAAATGTTAATAGCAGTTCACAAAACTTCATTGAAAACATGACTCATTGAATCAGTAATTAAAAGCACTGCTTGACTTGAAAGGGATCTATTTTCAGGTGAATGGCCACCTAATTGTACATTCTATGAAGTGGGATTTCTGTATCCTTAAAAGTGGATTTTATTGACATCACTTCTTTCAAAAACTAAACAATATAAAAATCACGACTAAGTTCAATTTGCTTTTTTCCCCTGTATTACAATTGATTTTTTTTGTTGAATATTTTTCTTTTGATGGTGAGTAGCAATGACACAAGCAGGAGAATTGACTTGGAGAAGTTACTGAGCCTGACAGCATAAGCAACCTGAATTAATGCCAGCAGATAGAGTCATTAATCCAGATGTCCTCTGTGATATTGGCATTTCAACTCTGCACATTGATACAGCTCCATCAAACTTTCAGGCTCAGCGGTTCCTCCCAGACAGTGCCCTTACGCATGGTGAATTTACACTGTTCAATATTAGCATGTGGTTGACAATAACTTACATTTAGATAATTCCTTCAGCATAGTAACACGTATCAAGGTGCTTCCACAGTTGGTGGTCAGACCTGAGCAGCAGACGGAAGGCCTACAGAAACTGCACCTCCCTTCTTCTTCAGGGGTCTTCTGCCCCTTAAAGTCCCTCGCTGCCTTTTTGGGTACTGCCGCTGCGATCCCCCTGAATAACTGCAGCATCGCATTTTATAGCGCCTTTCATGATCTCAAGATCTTCCAAAGCGCTTCACATCCAATTAAGTACTTCTGAAGTGTAGTCACTCTGCTGTGATGTAGGAAACGCGGCAGCCAATTTGCACGCAGCAAGCTCCCACAAACAGCAATCAGATAATAACCAGATCATCTGTTTTGGTGATATTGATTGAGGGATAAATATTGGCTCTCCCTGCTCTTCTTCGAAATATTGTTCTGGGATCTTTTACATCCACCTGAGTGGGTAGATGGTGCCTCGGTTTAACATCTCATTTAAAAGACAGCACTTCTGACAGCGCAGCACTCCCTCTGGGGTGTCAGCCTAGATTTTGTGCTCAAGTCCCTAGAGTGGGACTTGAACCCGCAACCTTCTGACTTCAGAGTGCTACCACTGAGCCACAGCTAAGAATTACACTCTTCTACAGTGGATTCCTGCCACCAAAAAGGATAGTAAATGGCACCCACCCCGACCCAGGAAATGGTACAAAGTTTCAGTGGGGTCTGAGGGGGCAGGTGGAGGTTCTGCCCCTCTCCCCACTACCCTGTCATGAGCAGGAAAATCCAACTCCAAGTCCCATAGCTTTAAAGTTAGTTATTTTGAGAGGGATGATCTTACTGAAGTATTCAAAATCCTAAAGGGTATAGACAAGAGGAAATGTGACTATGTTTAATGTGGTCACAGATTCTACAAGAGGACAACATCAAATTAAGAAGAGGGAGATGAAAAGATAGTTTAGATTTAATCATGTGCCAGAGAGTGTTGATTGTATGGGACGGACTGCCAAGGGCCACAGTGAAGGTTGTCCATCAGCAAATCCAACAGAGAGTTGGTTAAGTACCTGGTGGAAACTTTGATAGAGGGATATGAGAGATATTGTCAGATATAATATTTCTAAGACACTGGGACCAGCCAAATGGTCTTTTCCAGTCTTGTACATTCCTATGTAACCCTTGGCCTCGATGTATGAGCTATTGTTAAATTTACTTATCATTAATCCTACACATACAAGTCTTAGTATTATTTGTGTTTATATAGAGACACATTCTAATTACAGTTATATCCAGTTAAAATATTCGACCACAGCTTCCATTAGTAATGCAGCTCACAGCTCTGCTCTAAACATGTTTTTACTACTGTCCCCATCACTTAAAACGTCCGCGTTTAAAACAGGCAGTCATTTATATCGGCCAAAAAGTGATAACCATTATCCTTTTGCATTAACTTCAATTTCGAAGTTGCAAGTTACAACCGTTTAAATGCTCCGTTTATTTCGGGCAGAAATAGGCGTAGTTACTCATTAATTTGCACCTCATTAAGCTGCACTGAATTCAAGAACAAATATAAGCAAATAACACCTCGTTAATGTTCAATTACTGTCTGTGTACTTAAGGCTGTTTAATCCCCTCCAAGTGGTTTGGGGTTACAATTTGTATGAAGCACTGATTGCAGTTTAAATAAAGCTAGTTGCATTGCGTGCCGTCTTACTTTACCACATTCGTATACAGTAGAGTACGGTAATAGCGCTACCAAGTTATACCGGCCATAGTGTATGGGGGGCAAATAATATTTGCATGAACGCGCCCACTATAAGTGGTGGGGACTGTAAATTGGATCTCCCGTGGCATTGCTCACAGGTAGTCACAGTTCTCGAACACAGTTGTAATCTTTGGCTCTTAACATGGCCTATCACTTTAAGGCCATTGCTCCAAATAGGCAAATCCTCCTAATTGTAGTCACTTCTAAACTGCTGAGATCAGGGAGCAGTTGTAACTGTTTGAAAGTAAAAAAATAATTTTATTAAAGCAACCATATGTTTACTGCTGTGCAGAGGCTGGAACCTACATAATAATTTACTTGGCTATGGTATTTATTCATCTATTGAAAATAGTATTTACTTACTTTCCGGGAACTAATCACAAAGCACTTAATTCAATATTGATAGAGATCATTGAGAAATTCACAAATCAGCGCTGGCAAACCTGAGATCCTCTCTTCACAAATGCTGTCAAGACCGACCCTTCCTCCCCTCCCCTAGCCGACAGATCCCGGGAATCTACCAGTTTAGCCAAATCCCACCTTTAAATACCCAGTTCCACATCCACCGTGGTGCTGAATCACAGACACCCCGCTCGATGCTGCCGGGCCCCACCCCTCCAATGCCACCAAAGTCCAGAACCGTGCCCCTTGCATTGCTAAACAAGCAAACCACTCTCTCCCCGCAGTACGGCCAAAAGACCAGGTCCGCACCTCCAACCTGGAACGCCTTGCATACCGTCTTGCATGTCCTTGGATTTACAACAAAGGCAAGGGCGAAAAATTAAATGCAGAGGCAGAGGACGTCAAATATATAGATTGTAATAAAGACTACTCTATGATTCTACTCATTTATAGGTTTCACAGAATAACAGACTGTTATTGCAATTCATGTTATTGGACTGTATGTTGGAATTCAATGCCCCAAGAGCAATGATAGAAACCTTAGCATTCCATGTCATAAAAATTGAATTGGACTTATCCAGTCAATGTAAATCACTGGCCCTGATAATACACTGTGCAATACACGGCATAACAGCTCGTGTGTTATAAAACATCGCATCCTTTGACTCACCATGAGCCACGTCATGGGATGTATAAAACACACATTTACTCTACAGCTGCTATTCAGTATCTACCATCTCCTTGATGTGCTAAACATCCCCTTTACCCAAATGACTGGAATGAGTGATCTAATTATACTTTATATCTTCTCTACATGAACAGAGAGTTCAGTAATCTTGTGAGTGACTCAATCATTTAGTCAGGGTCTCCTTTGTTCAGAATTCTCTTTAGGATAATTGAGTTTTCAACACAGTACCGACAACCACTAGCCTCTCTTCAACTGCCTTAAACATTCTTAAATACAACCAGCCTTTAATTAACATGCCTCCCATCTACCTGCTAAAATTTCAGAGCCCTGAGGATGCTGACACCTTTATAACATTGCGGGGCTGCGTTCCCCATTTGCCTCTTGACACGTGAATGGGCTAAGATACAGGAGACCTGATCGGACCTGAAGTTAATGAGACTTTCATGATGCGACGGCATCGTTCACACGTAGTACTCTGAATAACTCTCCGTGCCAGCAACCTCCCAATTACTGACAAGGTCCTAACATTAGATCAGAAAAAAAATCATACATCACACTACAGGTTCTGTGCGGCAGAACACATTCTCTGCATGCAGGTCAAATACCCGTGACGACTGCCAAAAATTGGATGTTGCCAGGATTAATTTAATATACTTTTGATTCCAAGAACTATTAATGATGATGTCATATGCTATCATCAAGAAGACTGAGAATTCTACAGACCTAGCAGTTCGATTTCCCTAAATCATTGATTACAAAAGTCTTACAGTTCTTCCTTTATAGTAATTGATATTCTCTATTAAATCATCAGAACTGATGCAATGTTAACAGGTATGTCCTCACATTTCTCTTATGTTTTGACATCACGTGCACAATTTAATAGGAAGCATTTTATATCATTACATCATAACTCAATAGATCTATTTTTTAAAAGCAAGAGTATGATCAGTACTTTTTTCATGGAGAGACTACTTGTAAATTGGTGCTCATCTCAGTCTATATGTGAGGTGCTATGTTCTGGTTGCCAAGATAGACACTTAAGGCTAGCATTTACTCTGCAACTGTCAGTGTGAAGCAGGTTCACTTCATACTACCGCTAAGACGCTGTAGGGCCAGACCTGACTCTTGAGTGAAGTGGAGAGACTCAATCCTCCAGGAGGATTTGACCTTAATTCCAGATTTATGCCACAACTTTAGTTGGTGTAAAAATGAACTGCTTCACACTAACTCTACCCCATGATATCTAGAGAATTAGATCTGAGAACTCAGCTGTGATAGTGGCTCAGTGGTAAATGCACAACATGGTGTATTAATGAGACACACATACTAGGAAGGTGTCAGTGGGATGTTACAATTCACTTTAGCATTACCCAGTCAGGAAATGGAAAACAATTAACCATGGCTTCTACTCTTGATTACTATTTAATGACCACTACTGGAAGTGGGTGTGTGTGGAGAGCTGGTGAGGAAAGGGTCAGATTAAGCTATGATCATCACCATGATCATCACCATTGCGCATCTCCAATTTTAATCGCTCCACTATTGGCAACCGTGCCTTCAGCTGCCTAGGCCCTAAGCTCTGGAATTCCCTCTCTGTCTCTCTACCTCTGTCTCCTCCTTTAAGACACTCCTTAAAACCTACCTCTTTGACCAAGCTTTTGCTCACCTGCCCTAATATCTCCTTATGTGGCTCGGTGTCAAATTTTGTTTGATAATCGCTCCTGTGAAGTGCCTTGGGACGTTTTACTACGTTAAAGACGCTATATAAATGCAAGTTGTTATTGGTGACATTTCTTGCCAACACTTACATTGTAGATTCACACATGAAAAATGACCACTCAACCAAGGTGAGGTGAGAACTGCAATTGTGGAACTGCTATTTAGCTTGATCTACATCTTCTTGGAGAGAAGAGATAAGGGAAGAAAATTAAAATTGAAGACAAACATTATAACTAAGGCTTCTTCAGCTGAGGGAGTCAGAGGACAAAGAGAAAGTGTTGGAATCTGTATTTATTTGAAAACTTCATCTACAAAGAATTACAAATAAAAAATTTTCCTCTCAATTTCTGACTTACAAAAACACATGTCCATGATGAGTAAAGAATTAAAGACAATTGTGGCAGAATAAGCAATTGGAATTAAATGTTAAGTATGGCTTATTATATGTAGGTATAATGATCTCTGTTTTAAAACAAGTCCTGTATTTATGGTTGTATCTTTATTAAGATTTCATATTGGTTCAGAAATTTTTTCACTTGTTTAATAATAGTGGTTACATAAAATGTAGTTTTAAGTATGGGGACAGCTCTAGTTTTGTTGATTTGCTAAGATGAGAAAGTAAGTTAGAAATGCCTTTCTCACAGGTTTAATGACTATTAAAGAAACTTTCAAGAAAGGACATTAAGAAGTAGTTATTGGGAGCACAGAGTTGATAAAAGGGGAACCTGAATGTAAAGGTAATTACAAGGAATCCCAGGTAATTAGCTTTCCGCTCTCTACTCATCATGTTTTCAATTATTTTATTCCTAGGGGTCCATTTGGATGTTCATCCACTTTAGAGGGAAAAAGACTTCTTGCAATAAAACTGATCTTCATCACTAATACGTTTGCCGACTTATTTTCTGGTCTATTACTCAGTTCTCTGCAAATGTTTATTAAGTTTTTACAAATGAATGCTTGGGACTAGAATTAAATTTTGGCCATTTAAAAGAGATGTATAGCTCAGTGGAAGATTCCTACTGCTGGGATTATTGGACAAAAACTGTGTGTGAAGATGAACTAATAATCCAAGAATAAGAAATACAAACCATTTTTTCTACTGACCCTTACATTTCAGTTCCCTTTTAATAGATGAATCTGCAAAAAAAGAATTTGACAGTTTGGGAGATCAATTGGGAGTGAAAACTGGGTAAAAAGGTGAAATAATCTATTTGAAGAAGTACTAAACAAATTTGTCATGTTATTTGGACTGCATATTAACCCCTCAGTTAAATGCTTACACATATGCTGCGATCTCAATTATTATGCACTATTTTAATTACTTTATAATGGAACAATTTTGCCTTTGTCATGAAAATCAAAATGGGCGCATTTACTTAACAACTATAGCATCTGGAGTTATGGCCCAACCTGACTCGAGAGAGAAGTGGAGTGAGATTTTCTGGAAGGGGCGTGGAGTATAACTCCAAGGTGGTGTCAAATCAGGTTTAAAAGGTGCTCAGGGGCTGCTTTGTACATACTGGACACTTTTTAAACCTGGCTAGAATTAATTTAAGTGTTTAGAGGATGCAGACGCTGCCAGAACATGGTGTCTAAACAGGGTGTCTAAATTGTTCTCAATGGTAACACTCTTGCCTCTGAGTCATGAAGGTTGTGGGTTCAAGTCCTACCCCAGAGACTTGAATACATAATCTAGGCTGACATTCCAGTGCAGTACTGAGGGAGTGCTGCCTTTTGGATGAGATGTTACACCTGCTCTCTCAGATGGACGTAAAAGATCCCATGGCACCATTCCAAAGAGCAGTGGAGTTCTCCCTAATTTCCTGGCCGATATTTATCCCTCAACCAACATCACTAAAAAAACAGATTATCTGGTTATTATCACATTGCTGCTTGTGGGATCTTGCTGTGTGCGAGTTGGCTGCCATGTTTTCTTACATCAGAACAATGACTACACTTCAAAAGAACTTAATTGGCTGTTAAGTGCTTTGGGACATCCTGAGTTCATGAAAGGTGCTATATAAATGCAAGTTTGTTCTTTCTTTCTAAATTGCTTCAACCTTGCATGTATAAAGCTCTGCCCTGGTCAGCTTTGAGCACACTATTATAGGAAGTACATAATAGCAATGCGTAGATTCGTTAGGATGTAACAATAATGAGGAGTCACAGTTAGGAAGCGAGGCAGGGAAGTCCCAAGGTATCCTTGTGAGAGCAGGCAGCTCACTCCTGCTCCACAAGATTTCGGAGCTTACCTCCTTCGTCATGTGACTCAAGCTCCGAAAGCTTGTGATTTAAAATAAAACTGTTGGACTATAACCTGGTGTTGTGCAAGTCCTTACTTTTGTCCACCCCAGTCCATCACCAGCATCTCCACATCATGGTCCACAAGAAACCTTTAAAATTAAAAAAAACACTTACCTGGGCTTCATGTGGCCTGGATCCTTGCTGTCACCTATTTTGCTCATGGGCTGGAAACCATGCGGGCCATTAGTTGGGCCCACAGTTAAAATGGCGCGTGCGTCCCAATGATGTAATTCCCAGGGGTTAAAATCGGCATTTAAGAATAGGAGTTCCAGTCAGGAAGTCTGGCTAGAGCCAACACTGCAGATCAGTCTGAGTCTGGTAGCTACAAAGTAAATGCACAATATGGGCAATAAATCAGAACTTTACTTTGGCTTCCCATCATCCATGTTTCATTGAAGCTGAAGTTCAAACCCTACTATGAGCTTTTGGCAGCAGCTCCACTGCTGGGATTTTACTATCGCTTGGTTGTAACACGCACTATTTTATAACAAAGAGTTTTGATGGCTCCCAAACACATGATGAAGATTTACTAAAATAATAAAATAACCAATTTCTATAAGGTTTATGTTTGAAACTGACACTACCTATTGAGCTATGGCCAAGCCAACTTGCCGATAAAGTTAAAGACTCTTACCAGAAGTGACATGAAGTAGAGGGCTTGGAGTAATATTGGTTTTTACTGAATCTGGGATAAATCAAAGATTTTACATGGATGCTTTCTATTCTTTTGTAATTTAAGTCACGAGTACAAAAAGAGAGGCATGTTAAAACAATCACAGTGGCTCCTCTCTTATTCATTTGGCATTTCTCCATGGTTTGGTCCTAATTTTTTTTTGTTCTGCTCTCATATTTTCTGTGCATTCCTTTCCCTTCCATAGTCCCTCACATGGCATATTTTTCTTTTCTTTATTCTCTAATCCCTCTCCCTTTTTTTGTTTCCCAATCATTTGATAATTTCGGCAGAAGTCTCTTATTTTCTGTGCCTCTCATTCTCTCTGTTAAGTTTCTCTTTTGAAAATGCTGGTATCCTGGTGAAGTACTCAGCACCTTTGGCTGCCAAGGGGTAAACAGATTTAGAATGATATAGAGTTTAATATATTTTTATGTGTATAAAGCATCTATAAACCTCAATATTTATTTTTATTGCACAATATATCAGCCTGGAAATTGCTTCATGCTATTCAGAGGTATACGATGCGTGACTAAAGATTTTTGAGAGAATGTTTGCCTGTCTTAAACCTCTGATATTGTTATTTTGAGAAGCATGTAAAATCCATGTGAGTCCTGCCTGTACAATAGGCTGACCAATGGAGTGTCAGCACCAATTAGGCCAATGAGCAGTGACTAAATAGCTTAAGCAGCCATTTTAATTTGGATGTAAAGCAAGTAGGCGATGCTCACAATCCATGCAAAATACCTTGTAAGGTCCAGGTAGGAGGAGTATGGAGGAGTCCACCAGCTGCATCTGTGCAATTGTGGATGAATGGTTGTCTGCATTGTAGTCTACCATTGAGCATATGGTAACTTCGAGGGTATCTGCAGCGGTACCTTCATTCACACAGGTCCTAAATACAGTCGGATTTTCTCTTGTGAATGTTCAGATTGTAATTTATAGAGATCTTGGGCTTCAGTCTACAAGCGGCCCTCTTGCCTGACTTCAACATGCTGGGGGATTGGATTGAGAGAACCTCTCGGCAGGGATTCAGATTTCATTGCTAGCTACAGGTCTGTCTCCATGGAAATCAGTGGACATGCTGAAGGCATGCCTGGTGTAGGCACGATGAGGCTACTCTTTCTCAGGGAGATGCGATCCTACATCCCTTGTGCAAGTGACAGTAGATGTGGCAGAAAGTGAGCAGGACCAGCCAGCCACAACAGCAGCAGATGTAGCTGAATCATCCACAGTTGCCATTTCAGGAACAGCAAAGGATTGCAGCATCATTTAAATCCCATCTTGGTTTTCACTGAATCCTGCAGCCAGTCACCACATTTATTCCTTCCACCAGGGACTTGCTTAGAAGAAGTCACAAGTTAGGGATTAGATGGTGCACATCACACAGCAGCACTATAGGGAAGCACAGTGGTAAAACTTACTGACATCACTCACATTTGACACAAAGTAAGGCAATAAATTAGTTGCAATGCATTTGAACTTTGTTTCATATTGTGTGGAATAAAGTAACAACACAGTACACAGTGGGCATTGGTAGTGTAAAGGACAGTGATGGATGCTTTCATCCTTTATTACCTTTTGTTCTTAGGACATGGTGACTCTGGCAAGGATGCATTTAATAACCATCCCTAGTGGCTTTCGAATGAGAAGTTTGTGATGGGCCTTCTACTTTGTCGTGACTGTTTGTACAAATGATTGGCTTGATCGTTAAGAGTCAATCATATAGTGTGAAATGTAATCCACGTTGGGTATAGGTGACAGGTTCCCATGCCTGAAGGGCTTTTTTGAACACAACAATCCAGCCCACAAATTCCCAGATTTATTGAATTCGATTTCACAACTTGCCTTGGTGGGATTTGAGCTCCCAACCACTGAGTTGTTAGTCTAATACCATAGCCTTCACTTCCTCTTCTTTGGTGAGGCCGGTTTGTGTTGCTAAGTTGTGAAGCATGCAGCAGATGACAATGATCTTCAAAACCCTGGGGCCAGGGGAGAGCACTCTAAGGTGCCAGTTGATCTGCCGAAGCATCTCAAGATGCCAATGGTAGTTGCATGGACCTTGTGTCTGCTCTCTGCCTTTGTCGGTGATTGCCACAAGTGTGTCATTGGACAGGACTGAAGAGTGTAGCCTTGGTATCTGAAGAGCTGTTCTTCAAGATTTTTTCTTACCTTCCAATAACACTGGCACAGATGATTAGTGCAAAATGAAAGTGTTGTGGCTTCTGCCTGGAAAGTAGACGTTGGCTTACACAATACAGTGTTGGTGGTGACTATTCACCTGTGCAGTGATGGAGTAGACCTCTTTCTGTTCATGTAGGCTATTGCATTGTGCCTTGGAAGAAATCCTCCCATACTTTTGAAATCCAGCAGTTTGGTGAAATTGGGCAGCCCCCTCATGCTGGTATTGCATGTCAGTGAGAAAAGAGATGAAGGTGTTGTCCATGTTGAATAAAGCATCAGTTACTTGTTTGATATATTTTTGGACATCAAAATGACTGATACTGCTGATGGCTCCTACATCAGCCTGGAAGTCATCATCTTGACAGTCAATGGCAGTCCATATGCCCAAGGTCTTCTTGAAGCAGATGGCACAGCTCTGTAACTGCTTCCCTGTTAAACCTGAGCATCTGGAAGCAGTGCTCCTCAGTCACTGCCTAGTAGCATGTACTTAGGATGTAGATGTGACAAGTGGGGCAGTGGTGGCTCCAGACTGTAAGTCTTTGGTGCTACCTTATATTTCTGGCAGCCCTTCTCTCCTCCTGCTCACTTTCTTTCAGTAAACCAAGAGATAGGGGAGGACTGAAAGCAATCCACATTGTTGTAAACTTTCTAAGTACAAAATTGGATCGACACTGCTGCAATTGCCTGACCTGTGACAACCTAACTGAGCTCTAACATTCATTTCACATTGATGAGATTAGCAGATTGTACGTGCAATGCATGAAGACAACAATTTTGTTGGCTCTTTCATTAGCAAGCAATAATTCCCCTAATGCGCATGAAGAACAAGTCTACACATTATAGTGCATTGTTTTTTATTGACAATCAGAATAAGGTCACATTCTAACTCAATGCACGCAATTTTAGTTTGTTTGGACCATTTCTATTAGTGATGCTCTCCTTGGGGACACTTGTTAGGAATCAGTTGTTTGTTTTGTGGCATTGGGGAACTCGATGCCATTTACTGGTTCAGACAATATAGTGCATTGCCCGCTCAGAAGCCCTACAGCAATTCCATTACAGGCATTCAACAGGCAGCAATCACATGAATCCCCAAAATAGGTGGTAAATGTCACCCAACTGCCACTTGTATAATGCTTTCTACCAACAGCAATTTCTAGGCTATATTAATTTCTTGTGGCAGTATTTTACAATGTAAAAAAGGAATAAAGGAGAATGAATGGACTTGCATTTATATAGCGCCTTTCATGACCTTAGGATATCCCAAATCACTTTACAGCTAATTAAGTACTTTTGAACTGCAGTCACTGTTGTAATGTAGGGAAATCTGGCAGCCAATTTGTGCACATACCGATTCCATGGCACTACTCACAAGATTAGAGGATAGATAAAGATGATGGAGGCTACATAGGCTATCCTAGCTCATCCATGAGTACAAGGTTTTCACCTCCACTACCTTGTCCAGAAGACCATTCCAAGTGTCCATTACTCTATGTGTGAAAAAGTTCCTCCTGACATCTGTCATAAAATGTAATTTAATTAGTTTTAACCTATGTCCCTTTGTTCTTGTATCCCAGTATAAGTTGAAGTAGTGATCCCAATTATCTTTATTTATGCCTTTTAATATCTTGTATACTTCTATAAGGTCCTTTCCCAATTGTCCCCTTTCATGTCTGAAAAAGACCCAGTTTCTTGAAACTGTCCTCATTGAAGAAGGGGAGGGAGTCCTTCTGGAGCTCTGGCCAACATTCCTCCCAAAACCTAAACCACCAAAAACAGATGAACTGATCTTTCATTGCATTGTCATTTATGGGATCTTGCTTTGTGCAAAATGGCCTCTGCATTGCTAACATAACAATAGTTACTACACTTCATTGTGTGTGAAGCACTTTGAGGCATTTTTGAGAGACAGGATTAGGTGCTATATAACTTTAAATATTGACCTGTTTATCGTTTCCTTGCTACATCTAAAGTAAATTGGATACATCATTGAGATTCAATGTGGCCTATTCTTTTCATATCTCTCTGATTGTGCTTTTTAAAGATTCTATTTGTTCTCTCCTTACAACTGTCCCTGCTTCTGAGTTTATTTGTTTCTTTTTGAGCCCCTCTGTGTATGTTTCTTTTTTGTAAGACAATGTTACTTATCAGCTTAGTTAGAGGATCCATTTCCTCATCGTGCACCGCAAATGCATTAAATGACAGTGAATTTCTTCGCTCTATTTTAACCTATTTACAGGAATGTGTGACTTCACTTTGTGAGCTTTTATTGAGCTCGGGTGCAATATAACTAACTCTAATCAGAATGCACTTTGATAGTACTGCTGTAGCATTCATTAACCATCATCATAGGCATGTGAACATTATAACTAACACATGGTGCATCAATTTGTTTGAGTGCTAGTAGAGAGAGCAAAGGGATCCTAAAATGCCTGCTCCTGTGAAAAGAACCTTCAGGTTATTGTGGATGGTGTGAGGGAACGATGAAATGCCCTATCTGGTCGGAAGAGCAACCTGCTAATAAAGTGAGGGTCTGGCAGACACCATGTCGGGGGGATGGGGGGGGGAGGGGGGAGGGGGGAGGATGAACACAGTGTCTCCTACATGCTACACTTGGAAGGTTGTGCAGAAGAAAATGTTCAATTTGGAAGGTGCCAAGCTAAGCAATGAGGATGATTGTCAGATATCTTACATTGTTATATATGGGTATGACTGTCAATTATCTTACTGCCTACCCAAGGAGGTTACAGGAGTCATACAAGTTTGCCTGAACAGTTTCACAAACAGTATTGTTCATCCAAATTTATCTACTGAAATCTTCAAAGTAGAACACAAAGAAACATAATAAGAATATCTCCAAAGTATTAGAACAGGGAGAGATGCAAAGTGAGAGCTGAGAAAGACCGATGACTAACCATCCAGAATTGATGATACAGAAGTACTTACTCTGCTCTTTGAACTTCATTGAATGATACAGCATAGAAGGAGGCCATTCAGCCCATCGTGCCTACGCTAGTGTAAATTTCACTTAACAAGGTAATTAACATTTTATTCAATCATGCCTAGCAATATACACAGTAGTCAGCAATGTTTCATCCTCTCTGCAAAATTCCCTCCCAAATAACACACACTTCTTTGCTTTCCACAAAAACTGTGATCAACAGGTGCCAGCATGCAGAAACTGGTGATGGCACTCAGCAAATAAAACCCCTTTCCTGCTATGAGACCATCATGGAGATCATGAGCTGGGGGACCGTACAGCGCCTGAGTGATGTTGAGGTTTGTGGAGACAACAATGTGCTTGGTTTATGAAATGATAATTGCATCCATTCACTGTGACGATGATTTTGACTTCCATGAGTTAAAAAGCAGTGTTTGTGCTACACTACAAAACCTACCATGCATTGTCATTGCAGTATCAATAGACATAACAATGCGATCATCATAGGGGTAATTTTCTAACACTTAAAATTGTGTGCAGCACACATCACAATTCTTGTAACGTGCTCTCAGCAGGCAAGGTTTCCTGCTGGGACAGCAAAGCTGGAAAATTATACTTCATGTGCCAGCTTCTTCTTATTCCACAGGAAGTCAACAAACTCAGGAGGTGGAACTACATTGGGACTTAAGTGTTCAACCGACCATTTTATGCCACTCCCATCACTTGAAGCAGGCAGTAGCCAAGTCGCAGACACTTCAAAGGATTTTAGCGAGTTTGAGGAAGGAATAGAGTTTGTGTCACTTAAGTCAGGAAAGAGTTGAAATGGAGATGATAAAGGGCTGGTTCCTGCTGAGTGGAGGAGGATCAGTCGCTTTGGTGATTCTAGGGCCACCGATGAAATAAAACGTACTTCACGAGCATGAACTGATCTGGATAGTGTTGCCAAATCTACCACCCATTTGACCAAGGTAGTTTAGCGAGAGTTATCTGCTCTGTGGACTGTCACTAAGCAGCAAACAACATGATTGGTACCTCAGGCACACCAGGAGGGGAGTCTTGCAACATTGAGGCTATAACATATATATGCATGATGATATTTTTTATAATTATTTTTCATGAAGGTTTTCACAACATACATAATAATATCAAACCGATAAAGCTCCAAGAGTTTACAACCAATAAAAGTAATTAAACTCCTTAATGCCCAATATTAAAGTGAGGGAAGAAACAGGCTTTCATGTCCTGCCAAAGACATTTCTGGGTTCATTTACACATCGTGGTAAAATTTCCATGAGGGTTCTCCTAATTTCCCCCAGTTACTTTGGCAGAAGATCAGCAGAAAATCCGGAGATCCCCACAGAAATTTTGCCCCATCAACTTCAGCGTTGCAGAAAAATGGTTTCCAATTTGCTGTGACACCAAAGTTGGTGTTAAACAGGGATTCACCCAAGTGATCTCACAACAGAGTGCAACTGGAGCAAAAAAAATGAAACCCAAAGAAAAGTCTTTGGAATCTGGACACAGCTGAAATAAAGTGCCAACAAATATTACAGCCTAAAATTAAACCGTGTATGTATCTAGGTTTTTATTTAAACCTCTGATGACTGTGTATGCTTGGTGTGCTCTAGAAATTAATCTAGTGTTCCTTCTACGTACTTCTCCAGTGGCAGAAGTAAGAAAGATGGCTGGCTGCTGGGTGTTGTTGAGAGCCTCTTGGTACTGAGGTGGCCTTTCTTCCTTCCTTGTGCTGTGCCATGACCTTGTCTTCAACCACATGTGCTTTGCTCGATGATGCAATGATTGCCTGTTCCAATCTGCTTTCCACCACATCTTCCGTCATTTGTGGAGGGCTGGGGGTGGGGTGGGGGGTGGAAGATGTGGCATTACCCTGAGAGGCAGCAGCCTCATCCATGCCCTTTGCTGCTGGGCACGTCCAAAGGCTGACCAATGATCTGCATGGGAGCAGACCTCTGTGTGGCAATGAGGGCAATGAAGGCCTCCATAATGGTTATCTAACCGCCCAACATGTGAAGACTGGAGAAGATTGGCCTTTTGGAGATTGGAATGCAAGCCCTCTATAGATGCAGTGTTAACATCCATGAAAGACACTCCGACTGTGGTCTATTGCTTTAATGCCCATTTTAAAATATTATATCCACAAGACATCAGCACTTGTGGATATAATAATGGCATAAGGAAATCCAAAGTTAGAAATCATTTAAGTATATTTACTGAAGATGTGATTACTCACTTAAAAATATCATAACCTCAGTATAATTAAGATGTGTATGAGGGTGCCCTTGGCCTGGCCCCTTCACAACTCCAACATGTATTTATCAGGCATCCATAGAACAACCTGACTGGGGAATGGCAGAACGTGTATAATATTGAAACCTAAATTTATCTCCAATGAGAATTGGCCAAGGCCAGACTTATCTGATTGAAGTGTTAATCCACAAGCCCAGGGCCTGGAAACATTATTGATCATGACTCTGAACAGATTTACAAATTTGAGACACCAAGTGGAATTCTGTTCCAAATAATTCATTGAGCGTCCTTGATTTGCTGCTAAGAAGGGGTGGGGTTGTCAATCCTTTCACCCAGCATTGCTTTTATGTATGGTGGAGTTTACATTTCTATGATTAAAATGAGAATAGCCTCTCTCCACAAAAAAATGTAGCTATCCAGAGTGTACCCATGGTGCGAGAGACAACGGGGGTGAAATTGGCCATCAGCAGAAAAGAAGATCGGGCGCGGTGCAAAACAGGCTGGCAATTCACGACCAGCCCCTTTTTGCACTACTGACGTTGACCAATTTCACCCCCAACGGCTTTCTTTATTTTGGATGAGACAAGTGGCAATTCAAGCCATTCTTTTTGCAAGTTGGACTCCAGAGAATCCAAACCATCATCTAATTTGAATAATGCAGGCCTGCACCTTGCAACAGAAATGTTTAACATTATCCCACTAAACAAGCCCATTGATTGATCCAACGCTGATGAATCGATATAAACCTGTCTGATTGCCTTTTGGCTGTAATCACCTCGAGTCGAGCCATTTGCCTTTTTGCTATGTCTGCACTTGCACATCATGAATGTTTTGAAATGTTGTCTTTTCCAAAAAAAATTGTCATGTTCTCTCTCTCCATGTATAACTTTGGGAATAGACTGCCACATGGTGTGAATACTCATTCCTTTGAGGTATTAAAAGGAAAGATGGACAGAGAACTACGGTTCACTAGGCATGTAGGTTTTTGCATATTCAGTCAGTCTATTGTTCTGTAGTTAATAAAAGAACTAAGAGCAAAAATTAAGATGTCGCCAACATAAGAACTGCTAATCAGTACTCAACACCTAGACATTCTATTCCCAACCCCACGACACAAATACTCCTACTTTGAGTTTAAAAATAGGTCACATTGTTCTTGAAGTGGTAGACGTCAGTACAGGAATGGTACACACACACACACATAGAAAAAAATAAAAGTTCAGTAGAAGTCCGAAAAGAGATGAGCTGGATCAGGAGTGGCCAACCCTTTGAAGGTGAAGAGCCAAAGAAACAAACTGAACCTGACAAAAAGCCACTGTTGCCACCTTTGTAGAGGTCAAGTCTTTTATGTTCTCAAGTGTCATTGTTGATCGTGCAAGAACCACATATCTGCAGCTGAGGGCACTGAGGGCAAGGTGAAAAGACATTCCTGTTCTCCAGGGTGAGGTGGCTCAAGAGTGATCCTCTGTCTAGTTTGAAGTCAAACCATTGCTGTTTGCTCTCGGATGCATTCCAAAATTTATGCCTTACAGAGAGGGAGATCTTATTCGAGGATCTCCACACCAGCAGGAATGCTGTTATTTCTTTGTAAATGCTTTTGTGGCACAACCTGGGTCAGGAACTTGCACCTATGCTACATAAAAATTAGTTTTCTGTTTTCAATCTTCCCCTTCAATTGCACTCAAGGTCCAGTTCTGCACTTCAATTATAATTCGAATTATGTTGTCAGAAAGAATGTGCTTTCCTTCCACAACACTCATCACAGAATTATCTCTGCTTCACATACACATGCACATTGACACCCTCTCTCCCTTGCACACACATAGACACCCCCTCCCTCGCAGACACAAACACATCCTCTCCCTCTCATACACACGCCCTTTCACTGCCTTCTATCTCTCTGCAAAATAAGCCTTTGAAAATAGTAATCTAAAATTAGTGAAGAAAAAGTTGAAACACTTATGCTTTACCTCAAGGAGCTTGACCGAGGGGTGGGATCTATAAGCATCAAGTCCTTTGTTAATATCCAATATTACTGTCAATCATTAAAAAAAAATCAAAATTTCAGCTCAGATAAAAGTGCCAAGATTCATTGTTGTGCATTGACTTCAATGGAAATAAAAATCGGGGATGTAAAACGGACTTCCCATTTGCTATCATCTGTTTTACACATGGCACAAAGTCAAAATTATCCCCACTGAGTGATAGCTCTGTGTCAAGATATCAACTTCAAGCCTGGCTTTTGCAACAGGCTAAGGCATTCAAATAAAGACATTAATGGAGCTACTGAAATACAAAAAGGCACAAATAGTAAGTTTAATTATACACTTTGAAAATATGTTATTTAAAAAATGTTTTTATTACATTTCACTACAGCAATGAATCTTAGCGCTTTTATCTGAGGTAAAATTTTGATTTTTTTTTTAATGATTGATAGTAAGATTAGTTATTAACAAGGGACTTGATGCTTATAGATCCCACCCCTCGGTCAATCTCCTTGAGGTTAAAAACTTGATTTATTTTGCCTGCACTAAATAAACTGGTAGGAGAAAAAATGGCACATTAAATCCTTTTCAAAAAATAATTGTGAACAATTGAATGGTTCACTTTCTTCTCACAAAGAAATTTGCAAATGATTGAATTACAACCAATCACTATCAATAAATTCAAATAATAATTAATATATTTGTATTTCAGCTAATCGGATGGAAGGGATTTAAATTGAATTTGAATAATTTAATAATTTTTCATATGAACTAGTCAGGTAGAAGAAATGTAATTGAGGTGCATTAAATTATAAATATTACCTAGGAATGTGTTGTGACATCACAGCATGACACAGAAAGTGTAGCATGATGTCTGAAGTATGGTGGACAGGCAGTGTGTGCTAGATATACTGTTTTTATAATATAAGTAGAAATATATATAAATAAAATATATGTACAGAAATATATGTCTGTCAACAAATACAGAAATCTGATGCCTTCATGGATGCCCTCAAATATGGGGAGCGCAGTTTGAAACGGATGTCCTAGACATACATCTTTCTTGCATAACAGGTACCAGGAATACTTGATTAATAACATGAGGTTCAGTGCTTCAGAAATATTAAAATATCATAAGCAGCTACCAATCCTATTGATCTATAAAATTTGGTCATTTTATTGCACTTTTATAATTTCTCAGATTGGACAGATCCAACTGAGGAGCCAGCACCGCCGGGAGGAGGGTCTCCGAGAGGAGGGGAACTATTTGAGTGGAAACTAACTGGATTGCAGTCTTTACATCTGTGGATGCAGCCATTTCGTAAACGAAATCCGTGCTGTAAAACCGCACATATACTCTTGAGGGAGACAGAGACTTAGGTTTTATCATTAACTAGTCCTTAAAAGCTAGTCGAAACCCTTTCACCCACCTTCTAACCTTGACTCGTCGATACCTGGCCGCATTGTTAACAATACAGAAAATATTCAACGATGACAAAATGATTTAAATAACACTTCATCATTATTCTTGTTATGTGACTGTGTTTCTGAACTTCGGCACCGCAAGTTGTCGTGTCCAAGGCAAGGTTTCAATTTTTATACACTTAAGGAATCTGATCAGATTATCACTTATGATCAATTTGATAAATCCAGTAAAAAAACAGGTAACACCCTCTTGTTGAAAAGCCTTTGATTCCAAACAATGGACCGACATTTCAACGATATTTATCATAGCCAATGCTACTTGCAGGTGTGTTTATCGGCTGACTACTGGGTATGGGTTTTGTGATCTCCTGGTTGTGTTCTAGTTTTGCCCAGGCTGTGTTTAGTTTCACGGATTTACTATTCAATCCATGTTTTGAGTGAGGCTGAATCCTTCCCATCATCAACCCCCCCTCCCCCTTGACAGTTTGGGGCGGAGGTGGAGGGCGGAGGGCCAGTGAGACCCATGAAGTCCCCAGTGTACCAGAAACATATTACCTATTAATTGGTCTACTCTAGATAACGAGCAGCAGCCCGATCAGCCACGATACGTTTACTGGCCAGCCCTACCTTCGTTCCAAAAAAAAACACATGGGAGAGACACTGCCCGTGACATTACCTGGAGTCATTGTTCCACACTTGGCAGAAGATCTCAACGACGCTTTCACGGGACAAGTGATATTTCGCGACTGCTGTCCCTAAAATTTGAGATCTACATGGATACAGATTTCCTGGAGGTGAATCGATCTGTCCAATCGGCTTTCCCAAGAGAGAGCAGGGGGAAACTACAGGAGGAAAGCAAACAGATCAGAGATGGAATGAGATAGGTAACTGCTGCAGGAAGCGCTTGCCATCAGCTGCTAGCGTTAAGACCCTTCAACGCGATCGCTGCGATCTCAGTAAGATTTGGCTGTTGGGGGCGACCAGACTTGTTTTTTTTTGTGTGTGTTGTTGCTCAGATCAGTTTGTGTCAGAGCTGTGCACAGAGACAGAGAGGGTGGATTAGAAAGAGAGGGAGAGAGAGAGAGAGGGGAATGAGACGAAAAAGACAGCGTTAAGAGTCGGGCGTTTGGAAACCGTTTGCACTTTGGTAAAATTGCACCGGAGAAGGTTTTTTTTTCCAGAATGCAGCGAGAAGCTCAGACTTCGTCTTCCTTAACGTAAAGGTGGATGATAGGTATCTTTCCAGGAAGGAGGGGCTGCAGGTAGGTGATAAAAGTGAAGAGATATTGCATGAAGAGGGGATTGTTGTGCCATTTTTTTTTACAATGCACTTCACTCAATCGTCACGAGTGCACAGATAGATACATGCAACGTAACCATAGTCAGCAAATCGGAAAACATTTTAAGGCATTGGGATCACACCAAAGAATAACTGCTTGGAGAGTGAAAATGGTTAACCCCCCCCTCCACCACAGGATTGAAATCGATATAAAATTAAGTTTTAAGGGGAATTGAAAGCTGACAGTGTGAAGATCGTCATCGTTTGGCTTTTCTTTTTAAAACCCGGGAGGTGTTTATTGCATTTCAATCTCAAACAATATTTTTCTCGGTTTATTGGGATCTTTGATCTCTGGTCCTTCCCAGCCGACAACCAGCGTCCCGTGTGGGGTTTGATTTGTGTGAGTACGTTTGTGTACGGATGAGTGTGAGTGGACAAGTGTAGGAGAGTGTGAATGAGTGTGATTGTGAAAGTGTATGTGAATGCGAGCGAGTGGTGTTTTGTGGAAGTGTCTATGCGAATGTGCTCAAGTGTGCGTATGTGAAAGGTGTGTATGAGTATGTGAACGTGAAGAGTCCCTGTGTGGTTGTGTGTGTATGTGTGTGTGTGGCTACGTGTGTGGTTATATAGTGTGTATACGTATGAGTATCTGAGTCTCTAGCTGTGTGTGTATGGGTATCTGTAGCAATGTGCGAGGTTGTGTGCGAGTGTTTATGATCATGTGTGTACGAGTGTGTGTGGTTGTATGTGGTTGCGAGAGACTGTGTGTGGCTGTGTGTATATCTAGGAGTGTGTGAGTGACTTTGTGTGTATATGAGAGTGTTGTAGCTGTGTTTGTGTATGAGTGTGTATTTGAGAGTGTGTGAGGCGGTGTGTGTGTATGACTGTGTGTTTGCGGCTGTGTGTATCTCGGAGTGTGTGAGTGGTTTTGTGTGTGTATATGAGAATGTGTATGGGAGTGCGTGTTGCTGTGTTTGTGTATGAGTGCGTATATGAGACTGTGCGAGGCTGTGTGTACATGAGAGCGTGTGAGGCTGTGTGTACATAAGAGCGGTGAGGCTGTGTGTACATGAGAGTATGTGAGGCTGTGTGTGTGTACATGAGAGCGTGTGAGGCTGTGTGTGTGTACATGAGAGCGTGTGAGGCTGTGTGTACATAAGAGCGGTGAGGCTGTGTGTACATGAGAGTATGTGAGGCTGTGTGTGTGTACATGAGAGCGTGTGAGGCTGTGTGTGTGTACATGAGAGCGTGTGAGGCTGTGTATGCATGGGAGTGTATGAGGCTGTGCGGAGTGTGTAAGGCTGTGTGTGAGCATGTGAGGCTGTGTATGTGTGTGCATGAGAATGTGTGAGGCTGTGCATGAGAATTATGAAGCTGTGTGTGTGTGTGTGTGTATATGAGAGTGTGTGCAGTCAAATTCTGCACAAGGTATTCACTTAAAAAACGGTTCCACCATCGCGCCATTGTCTTTTTGTATTAGAATTCTGGCAGCAGAATGAACAGTTGCGAATCAAACCCTCGGACTCCAGCTTTCTGATCTTGTACGAGAGTGAAGTATAATGCTGAACTCATTCAGTATCAATAAACAGCTAAAGCCCACAGGTCCTTGTGCATATGTGAGTGGAAGATGTTACAAGAAGAGGCAGAATATTTTGGAAAAAGGAAGCAGCCAGCCAAAAAAAAAAAATTGAGAAAGCTTTGGTACCAACTGTGTTGCCCGTCACCATACAGCTGGTGTTTACCCACTCCATTTTATGTCTTTCTTTATCAATCCAGCCTTCTCCCATTTCATTTGGCTGTTTATTTCATAGAATCAAATAGAATCTTACAGCACAGAAGGAGACCATTGGGCCCATCGTGCCTGTGCCGGCTCTTTTGAAAGAGCTATCCACTTAGTCCTACTCTTTTTTGCTCTTTCCCCATAGCCCTGCAAATTCCCCCTCCCCCCCTTCGTGTCGACATTGTGTCTCCAATCTAACTCTGGGGATTGCTTGAAATGCAAGGGCCAAGCAATAGCGGGCAAAATGTTTAACGGGCGCTTCACACACATACTGACTTTTCGTGCATCTTCAGTTCCTTGTACTTTCGGTAGATTTTAAATGTCTTGAAACATGATGTGGAGATGCCGGTGATGGACTGGGGTTGACAATTGTAAACAATTTTACAACACCAAGTTATAGTCCAGCAATTTTATTTTAAATTCACAAGCTTTCGGAGGCTTCCTCCTTCGTCAGGTGAACGATGTGAAACAGATCAACATACAAAAGTACCTTAAAGCTACTGTACACCTTCGCAAGAATGTCTCTCACAGGGATCTGACTCGCCCAAACCTTTTAATTTATTTTATAAATTGCTGTTCAGTTGTAATTTCTCAGTCTACTGCTATGTCACCTCATTTTTCCTATCTCTTAATCATTTTTTTTTGCTTGATCCAGCTTTTTCCTTAGTCCTTTCCCTTGCCCCCAACTCTTGCCCTCTGTCCAGAGTTACATATTTTTTTCAAAGCTGCTTTCTGCCAACAAAATTGGAAAAGGAAATTATTTTGTTAGATGAGGAAATCAGATTTTTTTCCCCAACTTATCTTTCCCATCATTTTTCTTCTGTTTCTATATATTTTTTGTGCGCTTTTAAGAGTTAGCACATGCGTATAATGTTTGCAGCGACGGGGAGTCTTCCAGCTTAGAGGCAGACAACTGCCGAACAGGTCCTGATAGCTCCGGAGCTCAGACCCTGCGTGTCTGGCAAATGACTATTGACTAAGAGATAATGCTTATCTATTTTCGTCTCACCAAGCCAGATTATTTTCGACATTCACATTCAAGGGGGTTTGAGTTTCTCCCCCCCCCCCCTGCCGTTAAACTGTATCCTTACACACCTTGCAATGCATGAGATTCATTTGAGCAAAGTATCAAATGGGAATGCTCATTCGTGGTTCTCAAATCCATTTGAAATCGGCAAGAAATCGAATCGGAATAGATCTGTATTGGTGGTGGTGGTGGAGAGGGGAACTTGTATTACCGATTTCCCTAAAGAGATGCCAATCCAATACACTCCATCTCATTAGATTCTTCCTTGGAAGCAAACTTCTGTATTTAATTTACAACTAACTTTAGAATTAACATAAGCAAGTAGAAAAAAAAAATCTCTTGCAGTGATGGGAAGCTGAGAGGTTAATGGAATGTGGGTGCTAGTTTACTCGATTCACTGGGCAAATTGGTTCCTTTCCGTTTATTTCACGCTGAGCTATATATTTTTTTGCATAGATTATTATAATCATTAAAACGATTTAAATGCACAGGCTACGAATGAAAGATTAGAAAGTTAAACGGTGATGCAACAGAACATTTCAGGAAGTATTTTAAAATCTCAGGAAAGTTGAATCCCTTTTAAATTAATGTGTGCTTGAACCGAATACCACCCACAATGATCTGAACGCCCTCTACAAGACTGAACTCTTTTACAAAATGTAGTTTTCAGCTTTTGACTTGTCGGGCCAGTGGAAAATACAGAAACAGAAATGCAAGTTAGTTTCTTTCTTACTTTCTCGCGCTCTCTCTTTCTCTTCTGCACTCTAATTGGCTTTAGATGTTTTTTTGGGGTGGGGGTGGGGGTGGTTAAGAACTTTTATTTTTGAAGTACGGTAGAATTTGGACTCTACGTGGTTTTGGGGGCGGTCTGGTAGCTTATCATTCTCCCTCAAACGGAGCACCCAGCCAGTGACTGTTCCTTTTTTTTATACATTTGGATTCTGATAGCGCGAAGAATAAATCCTCAGACTGGAGAATTTTGCTGCGTACATTTTTAAATGTCGATGGTAGTCATGATGTGGAGATGCCGGTGATGGACTGGGGTTGACAATTGTAAACAATTTTACAACACCAAGTTATAGTCCAGCAATTTTATTTTAAATTCACAAGCTTTCGGAGGCTTCCTCCTTCCTCAGGTAAATGTTTACATTTACCTGAGGAAGGAGGAAGCCTCCGAAAGCTTGTGAATTTAAAATAAAATTGCTGGACTATAACTTGGGTGTTGTAAAATTGTTTACATTTTTAAAATTTAAGTTGATCCCATTAGACAGCAAGTGTGTGCTGTGGGTCACAGGATATCTTTTGTTGCCAGCCCATTCACATCAGAAAAAAGCAATTTATCCCAGTTTTTTCTTACGTTACACTGCCCACTTTAAATGCAGCGAAATAAACAGCTCAGACTCTTAAGCAGCCAGCACGTAAAAACCAGCGAGCTTTAAAAGGACACTGGAGGGGGGGTGGGGGGCGGAGGACCGCGATAAACTCTTACCTCCGCTCGGCGGCATGTCATACGGGGACCTAACCCCGCAATATATCAACACAGACGTGAATCGATCATATCCATTTAAGTAGCTCCATATTTTTCCATTGCTTTCCTGCTGGACTCCTCACACGTGACTAAGCTTCTGTCTGGTTTTACCTACTCCTGTTGCAACACTATATAACTTTTAAACAGATAAGGTCTGTAGAATGATAATGCAGCCACTTGTTAAATGGGACAGGCATTAAGGGTGTATTGCAAAAGGTTGTGCCAAAACTGTATTTCACTTAGCGCCCTGCGCCTTTAATATAAATGCCACTGAACCTTTTAATTTTAGAACCATTGTAATTTATTTAATCACTAATGAAAATGTAATGGACACCACACTAATGTCAACTCTCTGTGCAGTAGTGTCATCTGGATAAAATATATCTGCACGATCCCAGTATCGTTCCCTTAATTTGATTCTTTTTTTAAGTTACCAACGTTTAATTTCTTGGTAAAACATTCCCATCCCTCATTTGCACGCCAGAGAGGGATATATGACTGACATATTTCCTATTCGCTGCTCCTTCTCTTCCAGCCCTAAGGTCGGCGAGCTGCTGTGATGGATTGGATATTGATGTTTAAGGACTGTTTATGGATCACCCTCATGCTATAATGGCTGGCTCTCAAAGTTTTCTTGGGATCACGTCCAATGTACATAAGGCATTATTTGAAAGGATTATTGGGTTCATTAGGTACAATACTGAGCTAATTCTGATTAATTCCACGCACAGAAACGTGTGCAGTAAAGCTCCCCCCACCTCTCACACACACACATTCCCAGTGTCTACGGATCACCATTGAACGCGAAGGCATTTTCTGATTGTGAAAAAAGATTGCTTGGAATTCGAGTCTGAGCTGAGACATTAAGGCGTTATGCATTGTGACAAAACAGGCAAGAAATGTAGCGACCCTGTTCACCAACGCTTTATCATTTCCCTTTCCTGTCATTTAACTCTGGTGTGCTGTCTCCAACCTTTAGGCTGAAGTCCTCTGCGGTCATGACGAACGGCCACTGTCAGACTTCACAGGGTGAATGAAGCGTGTTTAGACTGCAGCTACCGGTAGATGCTACTGAGGGGGTTTCAACCCCCTTTACACTGCCTGGCTGGACGTTCAATTATGCTGCTGGAGAGAGAGAAAGGGAGAGAGCTCCGCACGTAGAAGCAGATCTCAACTCTCAGCAGAACTCCTCTCCCCAGCAATTACACGTTTAGTCAGCGTGGGCGCGACATCCACATTGTCTGAACCTTGAAATTTATTACAGGTGGGTTTAAAAAGTATTCAGGAGACCCAAGAGAACTTTCACACCCAGGTTGGCACTGCACTGGATTTACACTCCATATAGTGTTGAACCAAAGCGGCGAGAGACTATCTTTCCCAGGGATTCTCACTACACTTCACAGGCTGGGCCCTGACTCCAGGTTTACAACTGGGCATCGGCACTAAAAAATCTAGTGTGAACACACCCATAAGTCTCAATTTAAAATTGCTAGTCAGGGAGAGGAATATTCACACACTATGCATATCTCAAACTACTGCTAGTACAGCTCTTATATATGAAAAAAATACATTTTCAATTTTTGATGCATAATGAATACTGTAACTTTAAATGGATTTGCAAGAACGCCCATAGAAATAAATGTGTTTCACACCCAGGTCAGATATTGGAGTTAATGGGTCATCGTTATTTGGATGATGCTCAAGGGTGAAACTTGGATCAGTTTTTGGCCAATGTCCACTTGTCAGCAAGCGTGTAGCAAGAGTCTGAAATCTTGGGTTATTGAAACATTTTTGAGCTAGAACGATAGCTCTTACATCTAGTTTGTAGTTACAAATCTTAAAAATCTGCTCTGTCAAAAGGTGAGGGTTCACAAAAATTAACCTTCACTTTTGTTGATGTACATTGATTTCTTTTTGCAGCAATTTTAATTTCATTTACAAAATATATGAATCATGCTTATTGTGTATGAGCTTTCAAATGCAACGTTGGTGGATAAGGATGTATTTTAAATGTGAAAGGAGCTGGTCTTGTGTCTAACCATAATTGAAGATAGTAAACCAATGACAGCAAGTGCTCCACAATGTTAATACAATGATGGCGTAGCACACAGCAAGTAATGCTGATTGAATCAAGCAGCACAGGTAGGGTGTCTGATTATCAAGGGTATATGGATTTGGATCCAAAGTAAAGACTCAAAATGAGGTGGGAGAGCTTGTGGGACTCAGCTTTATACGTTGCTTTAAATAACATTTGTAGTTAAAGCTGCAAACTCAGAGCGGTGAGTATGTGGAACTCGTTACCACATGGAGTGGTTGAGGCGAATAGCATAGATGCATTTAAGGGGAAGCTAGATAAGCACACGAGGGAGAAAGGAATAGAAGGGTATGTTGATAGGGTGAGATGAAGTAAGGTGGGAGGAGGCTCGTGTGGAGCATTAACACTGGCAAAGACCTTTTGGGCTGAATAGCCTGTTGCTGTGCTGTAAATTCTATGTAATGTAATTCTATGTAATGCAAAGCTTCAAAAATTATACATTTACAATGTGTATAAGAAGTTTATCCATTGAAAAAGATCTTCTGATGGCTATCTATTATGAATTTATTAAAGTTCCAGGCCTATTATATGCACGTGTAACTGGTATTCACTCTTCATGCAAGTTATGAGTGACTAGCAGGCACCCAGAGCTGAAAAGCTGAAGTCAGTGTTGTACCTTCCTAAAACAGCTTTTTACTGCAGACATCTGAATATTTCATTGTAGTTAATTAGGAATTAAACAATTATATGTAGGCTTCCTTAGCTCCTCCTTGTACCTCAGAAGTTTATTTTTAACTAAGAGCTGACACCATTGCTTTAAGAGAAATTATAATTAAAGGTGAACTTCACTTTGTCAAAATAACATATCTGATTGATTGCCGTTCTCTAGCCTCCCATTGTAGTGCTGTACAAAGTATAAATTGTAAAAACTATATGGTAAAATTTTCAGGGGCAGATTCTCCTCTTTTGTGCTTGGGCGAAAATAATTGTGTGGGTGGAGTGCATAGAGGAAAATCAGTTGGATAGGCTCGCATACCCGTAATAACAAAGACTTGCATTTATATAGCACCTTTAATGTAGTAAAAGGTCCCAAGGTGCTTCACAGGAGCTTTATCAGACAAAATTCAACATTTTAATTTAAGTGGAGAGAAAATTGGGCAGACTGTGTTATGGACATGCCATCTTCCCTGTTTCACCCAGGGGATTATTCACAGCTAAGTACAAAAGAGAGAAATCTGCCCCATCAAATATTTCGAATTACGGAATCTTACAGAACAGTCGGTGCAGGCTCTCTGAAAGATCGATTTGCTTTGTCAGCGTCCTTTGTAGGCTGACCAAGTGAATTAGCTGGCTTGCTATCTTTATTTTATGTTTGTGTGTATGTGTGTGTGTGTAAGCGTGTATGTGCATGTGTATGTATGTGTCTGTGCATGTGCATATATAAATTTGTGTATATGTGTGTGTGTGTGTTTGTGTGTTAGTGTGTGTGTGTTTGTGTGTAAATGGGAGAGAGACAGACCAAAAATAGTTTTGTGGAATAACATTTTATATATATATAAGTTGGTGAAGCTTGTATTTAATGTAGTTTAATTATGTTATTTCTAGTTTAATCATATTTTAATTTGTCACAAAAATGGCTGGTACACGATTGTGGTGGGGATGGGAAACATGCTGATTGAATCAAGCATGCTTCGAAAACATTGTCTGATTTTTATTTCACATTCAAAATTGCAAAGTGTTGTAGACAGATTTTAGTAAAATGTATTTTTGGGTTTATTAACTGGACTTTTCCCTTCCAAAATATCATTTAATCCTTAATTTAATAACGTGTAATAGTACTGAAAACTGAAGGAAATATAATTCATTAAACATTACCACTGCAACCAAAGGTTGACCACTTAACCACCTCTATCAGAAAATTGTACATATCATATCATCTGTACACAAGACTACGTAATATTGCTTAATTATTGAGGAGCATTCTTGAACCCAAACAGTCATAGTTACATTTTTTAGAGTTTATTCAATTACTATAAATTAAGAACTATTGAATAAAACTACCTGTAATTTTACTTTTCAATATTCATAATTAGACAATTATAGAAGATTATTTTTTATTATACAAAAAGAAAATACTCTTGATTTGAAAGTTGATACAAAATGGTAAGTCTAAAAACTAATATAGGCAAACAAAATACAAGGTCAATGTAACCAGCATCAACACTTGATTTTTGCCTTTTTCATCGTTTTTTTAATTGAATTCTCAAACAAGTACCTTCACATGATATATTTTATGAAGCTGTTATACATCTTGGTTGCATAATGCTTACAGGAGGGGTGCATTGACACATCCACTTGATTCTATAACAAAGTGCCATCTAAAATAATTTATGGGGAGTGATAAATCAAATCCAAAACATATATGTTTCCTAAATTGGGCCATTATGGGTTTCTTTGTGAGTGGCTCAATTATGCCATGTTCTGACAATAGTGGGTTTTGGTGGGGGATGGGGCTGTCCTATAAAAAAAAGTGCTGCACATGTGCAGAAGCATAAACTGGATGTCCATAACTACAAAGCATCATTTTTGTATATCCTACTAAAATATCTCTGATTGATCAATAAGCAATTGCTATCTGCAGCTGGAACCAAAGCAACAAGTATAGCTTTCATTATAGTTTTGATAGAGCAAACACTCCCTCCCCAAAAAACCCAATAAATGATGGTTTATTTGGGAGCATCTAATTCCTCGCATGGTATGTGCCCAATCCCTAGTGGATGAGGATGTGACTTCATGGTATGAGACTATCCATTCAATTCCTGCTGGACTACGGTGTGCATGCAGCTTTGTAGTTGTGTACATGTTCGATCATTGGTAGTGTGGTGCAGAGGATGGTAGGTGGCCTTGTGGTAATGGTGTGGTTCCCGAATCCTTGGTGGTCTTATTAGTACAGCAGGTGATAGGAGGCCTCCAGGTGGAAGTACATTTATAGCATTTTTGAGAATTTAAGAGTGAGGGGGTGGGAGGGAGAACTTGGCACTGTGGTAGTGGTGTGCTTGCATGTCCTCTGGTAGTCTAGTGAGGAGGGTTGTCAGTGATCTTGTGGTGCTGGTGCATCTGTAGGGTCCCTAGAAGTCTCATTTAGAGTGTGGTCCGTATTTGGTGTACTGCAGTAGTGGTACATCTACATGATCAATGGAACAGGATTCAAAATTGTGGCGGATGTCAGGTTTAAAGTTGACTTTATCAATATTTAATTTTTTTACTTTCAAAGCCACTTTGAACCCAAAGTTACAAAGAATCTACATTCACAGAAACAGGCCATTCAGCCCAACTGGTCTATGCCAGTGTTAATACTCCACATGAGCCTCCTCCCACTCTAATTACCTCTTCCCACCCAGCTCCCATATCCCTCTATTCCCTTCTCCCTCATGTAAGCATCAAGCCTTCCCTTAAATGCATCAATGCTATCTGCTTCAGCCACTCTATGTGGCAGCGAGTTCCACATTCTCACCATTCTCTATGCAAAGAAATTCCTCCTAAATTATTTATTTGATCTGTTAATGGCTATTTTAATATATGTCCACTTGTTCTGGACTCACCCATAAGTGGAAACAGTTTCTCCAGATCCACCCTATCTAACCCTTCATAATTTTAAAGACCTCTATCAGGTCTCCTCGTAGTCTTCTGTTTTCCAGACAAAAGAGCCCCAGTCTGCTCAATCTTTCCTGATAGTTGTAACCGTTCAATTCTGATAACATCCTTGTTAATCTTTCCTGCACTTTCTCCAATGCTTCAATACTCTTTTTGTAGTATGGCAACTGGAACGGCACACAATACTCCAAGTGTGGTCTAACCATGGTTCTCTATAAATTTAACATTACTTGCCTGTTTTTGTATTCTATTCCTCTAGAAATGAACCCCAGTACTTTGCACTCTTTACGGCCTTAACGACTTATGTTGCTATTTTTAACGATTAATGTGTCTGTATTCCCAGATCTCTTTGCCCCTCTACTCCATTTAGTTTCTTCCTTCCAAGGATTAAGTAGCCTCCTTATTCCTCCTGCTAAAATGAGCCATCTTATATTTTGCTATATTGAATTTCATGTCCCATTTATCCTGTCTGAAAAATTTGAATTCTCTTAACCACTTGTTGTTAATTGTATCCATGTGATTTATATCAATTTGTGTTAATTGTATTCAGGTGGTGAGTATCAATTGGGGCGCTCTTGTATCCGTACATAAGAGAGCTTATCTAGGGTGTGGTGTGTGTAATGTGGAACTCTGTGAATAAAGGCTTGGAAGCAATTGAAGACCAGGCTCTAGTGTTTTATCCTTCACCACCGGTCTATCCAGTTTAGAACACTTGGACATATAAAATAGCTTAAAATTTAGGACCTGGAATATGTCTTGTGGGCAAAGAAGGGTTACCACTGATAGGAAATCTATTTCTGCCTGTGTTTGTTATTCTTCCTCCTCTGCTGCGTTGGTAGTGTGGAAATTTAAGTCTCTTTGGCAATACTTCCTTATTATTAACATTAAACGCAAGGGGAGGGGGAGGGAAATTTGAACCCTGATCATTGCCACAGTGTACGGATTTTAAAAAAGGTCAAATCTAGTGATAGCCCAGCTGTAGCAATATCTATGTCGTGATGTTTTATTTTAGAAGATACAGCATTTTGGCCAGACATTGAATTTTGAAGTAGATGTTGAGAATTAAGAAAACAGGCCTGTTACATTCTGTGCTTTACAGATGTATATGAATTAAAGTTGTCAAGCATGTTGTAAGCAATAGGCAATTGTCTAGCTTTTTATTGTATGACCACTTGAATTGACGCACATTGATTTGTGCCTTGCTGAATTCCCTGGTTATATGGAGTCAGTGGTTACGGGTGAGGGATAATCCTTCTGTTCCTAGTCGGGGGATTAGACCTTCTAGCAAGCGTTTAACAGTGATTTGGCGAGCTGGATACAGCTGAGTGGCTCTTAAGAATGCATAGGTTGCTACCAATTTAATAAAAACTGGTCAATAAATTCTAAGATTGCTCTTTTCAATCTCCCTTACTGATTGGCTTTCATACTCAGTGGTCTCTTTGATCTGATGCTAGAAGCTGTGGTTACAATGTAATTTTCCAATACATCAAAGATTATATAAAAAAATAATCACATCACTCATAACTTATGCTTTAAATACTGTAGCGCTGTTCAGGGCTTTGTGATCTCAGTAATCTTGCCATTTCTCTTGTTCTGCCTATGAGGTGACCTATTTAAACTGGGTTTTATGGTTAAGGTCAGTAAATTACTGATTTGGAAGATAAGATGACTTAAAGATGTTCCATAGTTCACTTTTGCCATCTTGTTGTTGAAGCAGGGCCCATAAATTCTTTTAAATGGGTGTTTGATAGTTGCTTGGAAAAGAGGAATAACGAAAGGCATGGGGAGTGTGCAGGAGAGTGGGGTCAGACTAGGTGGCCTATGTAGAGAAAAAGACCAATGCTAACTTGATGGGCCAAAAGGCCTGTTTCTCTGCTGCAACATTCTCTGATTCTGTGCTTGGGGTTGAGGATCTCCAGCAACTGTGGGACATGATGTTTCCTGTGGAAGGATTTAACCAATGGAAAAAGTATGATCGCACCAAGTCCCGTTCACCCATCACCCCTTGTGCTCGCTGACCTACATTGGCTCCCAGTCCAGCAACACCTTGATTTTAGATCCTCACCCTTGTTTTCAAATCCCTCCATGATCTCGCCCCTCCCTATCTCTGTAACTTTCTCCAGCCTTACAACCCTCTGGGATCCCTGCGCTCCTCCAATTTTGACCTCTTGCGTATCCCCGATTTTCATCGCTCCACCATTGGCGGCCATGCCTTCAGCCGTGGAAGCCCTAAGCTCTGGAATTCTTCCCTAAACCTCTCCGCCTCTCTCTCTCCTCCTTTAAGACGTTCCTTAAAACCTACCTTTTTGACCAAGCTTTTGGTCACCTGTCCTAATATCTCCTTACGTGGCTCAGTGTCAAATTTTGTTTGCTAACGCTCCTGTGAAGTGCCTTGGGATGTTTTACCACTTTAAAGGTGCTATATAAATGCAAGTTGTTGTTGTTGACATGTTAAGAAAGCACTTGCACAGCTGGCACAGGCATGATGGGCCGAATTGCCTCCTTCTGTGTTGTATAATTCTATGATTCTTTTATATAGTGTCCGTCACATCCTCAGGATGTCTCAAAGTGTTTCAGAGCTAATGAAGTACTTTTGAGGTGCAGTCACTGTTGTAAGCAAATACGGTAGCAAATTACACATAGCAAAGTCTAACAAACAACGAGTAAGATGGATGTCCTGCTAATCTGTTTTAGGTGGTAATCATTGAGGCATAGAATTGCAAAGAATGGCACAGGACTATTGCCATGGAAGTGGGATGGGTTCATAAGCTGCTTTGTGTGTATTCAGAGACATCATTTAAACATGAGTTATAGTTTCAGAGTCAGCATCGCACCACCAAAAGCAGTAGTTGGAGGCTGTGTATTCATCTGTGAATATAAGATGTGCCAACACATTGCTAGTGGAATGAATTCATCATGGCAGTGACTTAACAACAAGCACAAATATTCACAGAAGCCCCAGGTTACTGGCCTGATACAAAAAAAATATTTGTGTAAAGACTGTTGAATGTTAATGGATGCTCAATGTGGGTCAAAAGCTTTACCCTTTTTCTGAAATTAAGGAAGTTTGTCACAAGGATCAAATAAAACAGAAAAATGCTGGAAATATATAGCAGGTCTGTTGGCATCCAAAAAAAAGAGAAAAGACAGGTTAATATTTCGAGTATAGGTCTTTGAAATGTTAACCTTTCTTTTTTCTTTTTTGACGCAGTGTATTTCCTGCGTTTGCAGTTTTTTTTAATCAAATAAAAGCGCCTTGGGCTGTTTTACTACATTAAAGGCACGATATAATTGCAAGTTGTTGTTGTTGTAGTTATCTTCAAAAGTGTTCCACTCCTTTTCTAGATTGTAAAAGTAAATTCTAGTAACACTGAGTGTGATCTGGAAATCTATTGCTGTAAAACATCTGATGATATTTAGTTCAGTTCTTGATAAAGGCTAATGTAAGATGATTATAGTAGACAATGGGGACACATCTAGAAAAAACTGACAGATATGGGGATGTAGCCAAAGCTTGCTTGCTTTTAATTTTTAAAATTGCAAGTCTGGATTTTACTTCTACTTAACCAAACTGCAAGTTTAGAAAGGTGAAATCTCTGGAGAAGCAATTTCAATTAAGTACAGGTTTGGTCGAGAATCAGGCACGCTGTTCAAAAGAACGGTTCACATCATTGCACTTACCTAAAAAGAATTAAAAGTCGAATGTGTGAGGAGTTGCAGGCAGTGGGAGTGGGAGACAAATGTGGGAAACAAAGTTTTGGTTTGCGGCATTGAGAGTGGGCAAAGTATGAGAAGGTCTCCTGAAAAATATCAACAGAAACCTTTTAATGTGGAGCGTGGAACTACAGAAAGGGAACATCACTTGTCTTTTATTCACCTGGAGATTCCATTTCCTGTATGAAAAGATAGTCCTTTGATGGGATTGTTCAAAGAGACAAGACAGGGGGCTGTACGTGTATGCTTTTGTGCACTTATTAATAGATTATATTGACTGAAATGCAGTTTCAGGCAGTGATCCCTCAGCCTTACCAGAAATAACCTTACCATTAACAATATTTCTTGATGATCCAAAGCACTTAATTTACGTATTCAAGTAGGTTTAGGTGTTAAAACCATACTTCGAGTGACCTGTCAAATCGAGGCCCACATCTGTCTGTTCGAGTGGATGTTCAAGATCCCACGATTCTATATTTTCATGATGTGGAGATGCCGGTGATGGACTGGGGTTGACAATTGTAAACAATTTTACAACACCAAGTTATAGTCCAGCAATTTTATTTTAAATTCACAAGCTTTCGGAGGCTTCCTCCTTCCTCAGGTGAATGAAATGAAATCCTCGAAATGAAATCGCATTTATAATTCAAAGAACAGCAGGGAGTTGTCCCAGTGTCCTTGACAATACCGTTCCAAGAAAAATAGATTAAAGGGGCGAATTTTACGAATGTGCACTTTGGTGCAGAGCCTCGCCCACGCTGTGAGCACATCTCGGGAATCGCAGGTAAACTCCCCCGTAATTCTCCATCTTGCAATATCATGGGAAGCGTGCGGCGATTTCCTGCTATATGCTCCCAGTGGGCACGGTTCCCTGTCGGAAGTACGATTTTAGGCCTGTTATATTTGGTCCTTAACTTGTCAATCATCTCATTGCTCCTTGTGGGATCTTGCTGTGAGTGAAGTGGTCGCTGCATTCGCCTGCACAGCAACAGTCAGTGCACTTCAAAGAGTCGTTAACTTGGGATGTTCTGAGTGATATGTGCTGTATAAATGCAAGTTCTAGTTTTAAAAAAATTGAGGGCAGTTAGGCTTCGGGTTAGGCAAGCTAATCACAGAGGGGGAAAAATCCTGTCAGTATATTTTTCTCCCATTGGAAGGAATGAGAGAAAAATTGTGAGTCATCATGCCTGGGGCAAGATGCATTTCTATAACAAAAACCCAAACCGTGTTTCCATTTACCGTGAAAACTAATGTGGAATGTGCTTTATCCCAGTCATAATCATAGCATTTCTTATGGGCACTGTTATTTTCTGTGGCTTTAGATACAATACGTGGTGATACCTACATGGTTTACAGTGGGGATTCACTCGCTCCCCTAAAAGGGAACAGGAATTTTTGGGATTCTCCTGATTTTTCATGGAAGAATGGGTGGGGGGGGGCATCGATAATATGGGGCTATGGAACCAATTATAGGGGCACATTTTGATTTCTCATATGGCCAGTCTGCCCGTGGTTTACAGTGTCAATTGACCTGTGCGATTTGTGTGATTGATTGCGTCTTTGTCATGACCACTTATTATATTATGCAATTGAGTATATGCAATACAGTGATTCGTTTCAAAAATTAAAAAAAAAGGTCAGACACTTACATTGGAAGGGGATCTCCCCATGCTATTAAACAACGTGACAAAAGATGTTGATGCTTGGCAATTGTAACAGAAGCTATTATTGTAAGAATCAGTTGTGGTGATATAAGCTTAGACCTAAGTAGCACCATTTAGAAGAGACGTGAAAGGTAGAAAGGGATATGGATCAAAAGCGGGGGAAGGGGGCGTGAGGTCGGATTGCGGATGGGAAGGCCGGCCTGATTGACAGGCTGGTCTCAGTTGGACGGGAGAAGAGCAAGGAAGAGGAAAGTGTTCAGGTAAGTCTTGCCCGCCCCCGTGAAAAACGGAAATGGGTGGGTTGGAGGTGGGTTGGGGTTGGGTTTGAAATTGTTGCAATTTTTAATGCCCCACTGCCCCCAACCCATCCGTTTTTCCAAACTAAAATCAAAATTATGCCCCTGAAGGCACAGCCGCCAATGGTGGAGCGAAGGAAATTGGAGGACCGCAGAGGTCTCGGAGGATTGTAGGGCTGGAGGACGTTGCTGAGATAGGGAGGGGCGAGGCCATGGAGGGATTTGAACACAAGGATGAGAATCTTAAAATCAAGGCGTTGTCGGACCGGGAACCAGTGTAGGTCAGCGAGCATAGCCTCCAACAAGATTAGTGAAATATTATAATTTGCAATATAAATGATTGTACCAAAATGTTAATACAGTTAGTGAGGACGCAGATACTGTATAATAGCGTGTCAATGGTAACAGTTTCAAAATTCGTGAAGGAACACATTGGTGCAGGACACACCGGTGGGGTTTGCTACTTGTATGCTCACCAGCCCATGATTTTCCTGCCATACTGTGTATATTCATATATAGTAGTAGCAGATTAGGTCACTGTTTGCATGTTGAAAGTGCCTGGGGGTGTAATCTTATATGTGAATCATTGAGGAAAGTGCCATTGTAGCTGCCTTAGGGGAGCGCACTCGGTTGCTTCTGGCCAACTTTCATTATCCCATCTATTCCGGCTTCACCAGTGCCACTTGCATCACTCCTGTCCCGGTCTCCTGCTCCCCTCTTTCAGGCCCCTGGTTTGCCTTTTATATGCAGCCGTGTGAGCGAGCATTGAAATTAAAATTTCCCAAGTTCTGTGGAGCTGTAGTGAACAAAGAATGGGTTCTTGTACGTAGCTCATAGATATTTTTCAGGCGTTTGGCTGGAAAGTAGGAGCAGGGTCATCTTGTACACAAATATATATGGTACTCCCATCAGTTAATGAGCAATGATTGGACACCCTAGCCTGGATCTTCAGATGCATCATTTTACAGTTGGCAGAACCAATTTAAAATGAATGCATTAAAATAGGGTAGACGTAGAGAAAATGTTTCCACTTGTGGGGGAGTCCAAAACTAGAGGGCATCAATAAAAGGTAGTTACTAATAAATCCAATAGGAATTCAGGAGAAACTTCTTTACCCAAAGAGTGGTAAGAATGTGGAACTTGCTACCACAAGGAGTAGTTGAGACAAATGGAATAGATGCATTTAAGAGGAAGCTGGATAAACACACGAAGGAGAAAGGAATAGAAGGGTATGCTGATAGGGGTACATAAAGTAGGGAGGGAGGAGGCTCGTGCAGAACATAAATGCCGGCATAGATCAGTTGGGCCAAATGGCTTGTTTCTGTGCTATAGGCTCGATGTAACTCGACGATGTAAAATAATGTCAATCAGAAAATACAAGCCCCGGACTAAACTGACGGGGATCATTCTATTAGACCATCAAGGATACAAATAATATTATTATATACAGATATTTAACAACTAATCCCACCCACTCCAACAAGAACAAAAAACACATTGGAACAGATGCCAATTTTGCTCACCAGGATGGTGGAAAATGATCGACAGGCCACCCAAGATGGTTCCACCTGACTGCAGGGATATGTTATTTCTTTCCACATATTTACCAACATTTTCGAAAAAGGTTCAGGCACCTCGGAACTCATAAAGTTGTCACGTAGACGGCTATGCAGTGTTTGATCATTGGGGTTAAGGAGTTACATCGTACAGTGGGCGCAGACACATTCACTGTGATAAGGTTAACAAAGTCACTCGCTTCCGATTTATCAAGAGAAAAGTCTGACCCGAAGGCCTTTTGTCAATAACTGTACGGCTAGCAATACATTTGTATAGAAACTGTTCATTGATGTGTCCCTGGTTACATTTTAAATTTTGCTGGCCTTGATTTAATTTAAATAAGTGATTAACATATTAAAATATAACCTTTAGGTTAGCAAAAACTGTTGGAACTATTGCATTATAGGACTAAAGAAATTCTAAATTCTTCTTAAATTTCTCTTACACACACACACACCACACAGACACACCACACAGACACACACACCACACAGACACACCACACAGACACACACACCACACAGACACACACACACACACACACACCACACAGACACACACACAGACACACACACACACACACACCACACAGACACACACACAACTGTGAGAAGACTATTCTTAGTTGAGGATATGCAAAATGGATTTCGGGGCCAAATTCAGGTATTTGCAAAAGAAATAAAAAATAGCCCAATGCAGTTTACAAATTCAGTTCGACACTTAATCTGCCTGTTTGGTTACCCATCTATCCACTTATTTCTATTTAAGTGTACTTATACAATTCTATTTGTTTATATAGGTCCCTAATTTATCTCTATCTATGTCTTTATCTGTGCCTTTATTTACCTATTTATTGATCTATCTATAATAATATCTATTCATTTGTCTACATCTGTTCAATTATATCTCCATCTCTCCACCTCTACATCTCTGCCTGTTTCTATTTTCTAACTACAATATAATTCTATCTATCTACATAGCTTCATTTGCCCAGTTATTAATACCTCCGATCTCCATTGTCTGTATATCTTTATCTACATTATATAAATATATCTTTGCCTCTCTACACTAACCTAACTGTCAAAACTATCCATCACGTGTATCTCTGACCATCTCTATTGAATTATCTATAATATCACAATTTATCTATATTCCTATCTGTCTGTACCTATCTATCTTTGCCTTTGCCTTTATTTATCTATTGCTATCTGTCTATGTATATCCTTACCTCTCTGCCTATATCCCCCATTCCTCTCTCCATATGCCTAATTTAATTTATAAATTTATGTATATCTAGGATCTCTGCCTAGTACCTACCTTCACTGTTCTGTGTGGACAGAAATTCAAGGTAGCATGTGCAATCCTCAGTACACCAAGAAAATCTCCTTCAACATATAGCTACCTTCATGTAATATAGATGGATAGACATAAAATTTGATGCAGCTTTTTATGATCCACAAACCTGGTGAATGACTTATGTAATACAATGAATGATCTTGTGGATTTTGCTTTATATATACTTGCAGTTTTATACTGGCTAATGAATATATAAAATATAGTGTCATTGGTAGTTTTTTTTATATATAAACAATATCCATCACGTCTAGAGGTTTCTCTAAAATGTTGTCAAATCATTTTACCTCAGTATGTCTAAAGCCTTCGTGAGCTTTAAAATAAAAATAAAATTTCAGATCGGGATGTAACAACCAATCATTTCAAGCCTTTTTAGAGTCTATGCAGGTCCAATGTGGGAGTACCTGCACCACATGGACTGCAATGGTTCAGGAAAAAGCTCACCACCACCTTCTCAAGGGCAACTAGGGATATATATAAATGCCGGCCTTGTTAGTGACGCCCACATCCCGAGAATGAATAATAAATTAAAAAAAACACAGTGGCCAAATATCAAAATCTTTGAAATTTTAACTTACGTAAGATGTATGAGCAATAATTTCTGAGTGATGAGTGAGTTAAATAGGTCATTTTCATGAATGTAATGTAAATCATGCCCAACAGCATTTTGTTTTCATAAGTGTGAAGTTTGTTACCACTTGGCTGGATGATGTAGCAGCATTTCATACCACAAAGTATTTTGGTCTCCAGTCATTGTCTAAATAATGGACTGGAACAATAGTGTCTCTAATTCTAGATGATAACTTCTGGCTAAAACACTGATTACATAAATAGTTGGCAAACGTGAATGTGTTTTGAAAGTCACAAATATATTCAGTCACAGAGTTAGTGAATGGAACAGGATGAAATTCATTTTTTTTGACCAGGTTAAAAAGTTAAGTCTGTCAAGTATACAGTTTACTTCTCTTAAGTCAAAAATTGCTTAATTCCAATGATTAATTTTTAAGCACTGAATTCCCACTTTACTCTGTTATTTATGTCGCTTAATTCACATTATTGGATAATTCAAAAATTTTAGTGCAAAAAGCAACATTGAATTATCAGTAAAAAGAAAGACTTGCATTTATATAGTGCCTTTCACAACCTCAGGATGTCCCAAAGCGCTTTACAGCCAATTAAGTACTTTTGAAGCGTAGGAATAGTAGCTTATGATTTGAATTTCTGTCTTTAATCAAAACCATCTTGATTACTTACCTGTGCTGCAGTAATCTGTTCAGTAACACTTCTTCCTCAGCCCAAGTGCACAGAAATTGTTGGTTGATTGATTTTGGATTCTCAAAATTGATCAAAATTAAAAATTGACACCAAAACAACAGGAAAATAAATACTTTCAAATGCTCATAAAGGAACTGATTCAAATGGAAGGAAAACAAGTACCAGCAGATTTCTGGTCTCTGCAAAGCAGCCAGTAACTAAAGTTTTACCTTGTAGTGTAAATGTTATCGCATGATTGCCATAGCAAGATATTACATAGCCCAGCTGGTCCATGCCAGTGTTAATGCTCCACACGAGCCTCCACCCATCCTTTTTCATCTAATCCTATCAGCACAATCATCAAATGGAATCATAGAAATTTACAGCACAGAAGGAGGCCATTCGGCCCATCGTGTCTGTGCCAGCTGAAAATAGAGTGATCCAGCCTACTACTACTTTCCAGCTCTTGGTCTGTAGCCTTGTAGGTTACAGCACTAAAAAAATACAAACCACCCAATCCTCAGGTTAAGAGGCTCATGCTCTACCAACTAAGCTTGCCAGTTCACAATCTTACTCCCTCACACGTTTATCTAGCTTTCCATTAAATGCATCTCTGCTCTTCACCTCAACTACTCCATGTGGTTGCGAGTCCCACATTCTAACCACTCTCTTGGTAAAGAGGTTTCTCCTGAATTCCCTATTGGATTTATTAGTGACTATTCAGGCCTATAGTTTTGGACTCCTCCACAAGTGGAAACATCTTTCACACAACATCCATCAGAGGTGGGGAGACTAAACAGCAATACCCAGTAGTATGGCCAGGTATCATATTTTACACAGCAAGTAAGGAGATATTATTTACTCATTCACATCTATGGAGGTTTTGCAAAGACCAGAACGTAGAACATTTCGAGCAGGGTTCAATCTATTGTATTTTCCGTATTCTCTGAATTAACCAGGGAAAGTGAAGTATGCTGAACTTGAACGAGCTCTGAATTTATTTTTTCTTTACCCACAGATGCACCCACCCGGTGCTCCTTTCTTCTGTCTGGGAGAGAATTCTATGGAGAGCGGCTAATGAACATAAGAATCCTACAGAAACCTGAAGAAGAGGTACCGTAAATTCTCTCATATTTTATAGCTGCCAAATAAATGTAATGGAGTTGTACATCATTTGCCTTGACACGAGTCAGAGAATCGCTGAGTGTAGCAGATTGTTACAAATGCTGACCATAAAGTACTGGTAGTGTTTAATTACAGTATATTCTAGCAGTAGAATTTACTCTATAGTTAAAAAAAAATCACATGAGTTGAGGAAAATAAAATGGTTGGTGGATTTCTGCTTTCTAAATAACTTCCTACAGGCTCAATCAACATTTCAGTGCATTTTGGGCCAAAAAGGAATCCTCACCGATGCACCATTGGGAGTTGAAACAATCTTTCAGCTGAGGAAAAGCCAATATTTTATGTTTTTGTGAGGCAGAAGTCAAGGAGTGTTGTAGGTAGACTGTGCAAATATTAAAATATTGAATGGTCTTAACAGAGCAAGAGTGTGTGGGGGACAACTGATTGGAATACTGCAGTTTTAAATACAGCAGTATTAAATGCTTGCTTTTGATTTGCTACATCGCTTAATTTGACGGTATTGAGAAAAATTTTGAAAATCAACTCAAAACCGTTTATCTAGAAATCGTTAAGCAGAGGTGATGTGAACAGGGGAAGTACTGAATATGTAATAGAGTTTTTTTTTATTCGTTCATGGGATGTGGGCGTCGCTGGCGAGGCCGGCATTTATTGCCCATCCCTAATTGCCCTTGAGAAGGTGGTGGTGAGCCGCCTTCTTCAACCACTGCAGTCCGTGTGGTGAAGGTTCTCCCACAGTGCCGTTAGGAAGGGAGCTCCAGGATTTTGACCCAGCGACGATGAAGGAACGGCGATATATTTCCAAGTAGGGATGGCGTGTGACTTGGAGGGGAACGTGCAGGTGGTGTTGTTCCCATGTGCCTGCCGCCCTTGTCCTTCTAGGTGGTAGAGGTCGCGGGTTTGGGAGGTGCTGTCGAAGAAGCCTTGGCGAGTTGCTGCAGTGCATCCAGTGGATGGTACACACTGCAGCCACAGTGCGCCAGTGGTGAAGAGAGTGAATGTTTGGGGTGGTGGATGGGGTGCCAATCAAGTGGGCTGCTTTGTCCTGAATGGTGTCGAGCTTCTTGAGTGTTGTTGGAGCTGCACTCATCCAGGCAAGTGGAGAGTATTCCATCACACTTCTGACTTGTGCCTTGTAGATGGTGGAAAGCATTGGGGAGTCAGGAGGTGAGTCACTCGCCGCAGAATACCCAGCCTCTGACCTGCTCTTGTAGCCACAGTATTTATATGGCTGGTCCAGTTAAGTTTCTGGTCAATGGTGACCCTCAGGATGTTGATTGTGGGGGATTCGGCAATGGTAATGCTGTTGAATGTCAAGGGAAGGTGGTTAGACTCTCTCTTTTTGGAGATGGTCATTGCCTGGCACTTGTCTGGTGCGAGTGTTACTTGCCACTTATGAGCCCAAGCCTGGATGTTGTCCAGGTCTTGCTGCATGTGAGCATGGACTGCTTCATTATCTGAGGGGTTGCGAATGGAACTGAACACTCTGCAATCATAGGCGAACATCCCCATTTCTGACCTTATGATGGAGAGAAGGTCATTGATGAAGCAGATGAAAATGGTTGGGCCTAGGACACTGCCCTGAGGAACTCCTGCAACAATGTCCTGGGGCTGAGATGATTGGCCTCCAACAACCACTACCATCTTCCTTTGTGCTAGGTATGGCTCCAGCCATTGGAGAGTTTTCCCCCTGATTCTCATTGACTTCAATTTTACTCGGGCTCCTTGGTGCCACACTCGGTCAAATGCTGCCTTGATGTCAAGGGCAGTCACTCTCACCTTACCTCTGGAATTCAGCTCTTTTGTCCATGTTTGGACCAATGTCTGGAGCTGAATGGTCCTGGCGGAACCTAAACTGAGCATTGGTGAGCAGGCTATTGGTGAGTAAGTGCCGCTTGATAGCACTGTCGACGACACCTTCCATCACTTTGCTGATGATTGAGAGTAGGCTGATGGGGCGGTAATTGGCTGGATTGGATTTGTCCTGCTTTTTGTGGACAGGACATACCTGGGCAATTTTCCACATTGTCGGGTAGATGCCAGTGTTGTAGCTGTACTGGAACAGTTTGGCTAGAGGCGCGGCTAGTTCTGGAGAACAAGTCTTCAGCACTACAGCCGGGATGTTGTCGGGGCCCATGGCCTTTGCTGTATCCAGTGCACTCAGCCGTTTCTTGATATCACGTGGTGTGAATCGAATTGGCTGAAGACTGGCTTCTGTGATGGTGGGGATATCGGGAGGAGGCCGAGATGGATCATCCACTCGGCACTTCTGGCTGAAGATGGTTGCAAAAGCTTCAGCCTTGTCTTTGGCACTCACATGCTGGACTCCGCCATCATTGAGGATGGGGATGTTTACAGAGCCTCCTCCTCCCGTTAGTTGTTTAATTATCCACCACCATTCATGACTGGATGTAACACTACAAAAATTAATTTACATTGTGGCCCTGAAATTCTGCTTAGGGCCCATGCATAAATGGGGCCTGGAAAACAGGGTGGAACTCAGTTTCGCTGGAATTCACCCCTGTTTGCGCCCTTATGAGAATTTCCAGTGGGGGAGGAGGTTTGGGCGAATCTTCTGCCTGCTCTCCTTAACTCAAAGGGGGTTGTGTCTAGGTCAGATCCTGGGCCACCCCAGGAATTACACCTGTTATGCCCTTGGTAGACTTCCAAAGAACTTTTGCCAGATAAGAGCTGTGAGCTGGGAAGAGTTCTTCGGAGCTCCCAGAAGTCTCCCGGTCAAAGATGATCAATCCTTTAGGAGCTGACGGTGTTTTAACTCACCTTTGTCTTCAGTCGGGAAAGGCCTCAGTCCATCTTTGGCAGGGTGCCCATGGGCTTTTCCGCCTTATCGACGTGGGCACCATTGAAGGGCCATTGAGGCCCAGTCTGACTATGCTATTGACTGCACTGTCGGAGGTGCCGTTTTTTGGATGAGACATAGGAACAGGAGGAGGCCATTCAGCCCCTCGAGCCTATTCCACCATTCAATGAGATCATGGCTGATCTGTGACCTAATTCCATATACCCGCCTTAGCCCCATATCCCTTAATACCTTTGGTTAACAAAGACTTTAAACCAAGGCCCTCTCTGCCCTTTCAGGTGGACAGAAAAGATCCCACAGCATTATTTCGAAGAAGAGCAGGGGAGTTCTCCCTGGTGCCCTGGCCAATATTTATCCCTCAACCAACACCACCAAAAACAGATTACCTGGTCATTATCACATTGCTGTTTGTGGGACCTTGCTGTGTGCAAATTGGCCACTGCATTTCCTACATTACAACAGTGACTACACTTCAAAAGTACTCCATTGGCTGTAAAGCGCTTTGGGACATCCTGAGGTCGTGAAAGGTGCTATATAAATTCTTGCTTGTTCCTTCCCTTCCTTTCTTCCTTCCTTAAATCTGGGACAAGGTCTACATCTTCATCTATCGGTGGACTCGTGGCTCGATCCACAGAGATAAGAGCGGCCGATCGAATTTCAGCTCTTGTGTTTCGTTTTTAGTAGTAGTAGTGCTACTGAATATTTAGGGAGGCGTCATCAACAATATTTAACGTGCTTTTTGAGATATATCAATTTTCAGACTTAATCCCTCCATCACAGACTGAATGGCCAGGAATTTCTTTGGGGCTTCTCCTGCTCCCTTGCAGTGATTTCGGCGGAGGTTTGGCAGAAACCCTGTTTACGCACTTACACGGGGTTTCTGGAGTTACGGAGAGAGAGAGAGAAGTTCTGAGGAAATTCCCAACAAATGTCTTGCGATAGAATATCACAAACTGATAAGGAAGATCTCATGATAGAACAGTCCTTAAAGGAAGACCAATGCATGATGAAGCCCATGTCTATCCAAGATTACAATACTGCCCCCATCTCTGGCAAGGCTCTTTCGTCACCTCTCGCACACCTAGGGGTAGATCTTGATTTTTGTGTGTTAGTGTAAAACGGGTGATAGCGAATCAGCAGCCCGCTTTACATCTCTCCTGATTTTTATTTCCATTGAAGGCATTGGGCGAGATTGAAAACAGGCTGCCAGTTCGTTATCACCCGTTTTACAATATCGCACAAAGTGAAAATCTACCTCCTGGTGAGGATACAGGAAAAAGCTTGTTCCAATAGATAATCCCTCTGTCAGCTCCAATGTCTGGCTCTCCATTGCAGCATTTCTTAACTTTCTCTATTTTATCAAAACTACTGTGGCAAGTGCTCCTTTGAAATTTCTTCCCTCGTTCCTTCTGAGCTCTAAATAGGATCTCCCTTATATTCCTCCTCATGATGTAGCAATCAAGACTCATCACACAAGTCTCCTACTCCTATCCTTCCCGGGCCCTCAAAACTGATAAATTCCTTACCTCCCTCAGTCTCTCCTTTCTTTTACAATCCTTCCAGCTTTTAAAACCCAAAGCTTGGCATTATTTACTCACTACCCCTTGGTTCACCTCAATCTTTTTTATTCTTCTTTACTCCAGCAACGTCCTGCACTATGGCCCCTTTGGCACAGAAACCATGGTCTTTTGTCAATAGAAAAGGTCCCCTTTAATATTCGGAATTAAGTCTTTTTGTTGCTTCTGTGCGCTGAGCAATTTGTCTGCAAAAGGAATTAGAGTTTATGAATAATTTAAATCCCAGTCACCAAGCGGGCCTAATAATCATGTGTCCTACAGAGCTTTAAATGCATTCTGTTGCAAGTATTGTCGGAGAGACTGCATGCTCCTCAGTGGCAATTCCACTATTACAGCGTGAATTGTGCTTTTAATTTGCCATCATATTTGAAAGAACATCCAATTACACTTAACAAAATGCTTTTTAAATTATGCTCTTTAAACCCTTATTTGAAGAACATTTCAGTGTTGCTGCTGCTGATTAAATATATTGTTATTCACTGCAGTCTCTTTTTTGCTCTCAACGCAATCCCACTATTCCCTGTTTTTAAAGAACAACCGGTTGTCACACTGTTACCTGTGTCACTTAAAGGCAAGGTGCCTTGCGAGCTACGATATCAAACGATTCAAGCTGAGCAACTTACGGTCTTCGTATTAAGACAGACAACTAGATTGTGACCTTCATCAATCCATTTATCCAAACAATTTACCCAAATCTATCAAGCTATGCAACCCTTATCGGCAGTGTGTCTTGTTAAATGTATTGCAGAGGCCACCTTGGAGTATTGTAATAGTTTCAGCTGCTGGGCTAGACATAAATGAAACAGAAAGGAATGTAGTAATGCCACCTGTTAGGACAATAATAATGTGTGGTAACGTGCATTTAGGATATGTACTTTCACTATTGCCAACTCTGTCTCTATCGTTAACTCTATTTTTATTGATCTTTATGTGTATCTCTACAGCTATCTCTATTGATATATCTCTAATATAAACAGAAAATATGCAGCAGGTTTGTCAGCAACTGGAAAGAGAAACGGCAGGTTAAAGTTTTGGGTTGAGATCTGGTGGGGGGGGGGGGGGAGTTCGATATCGTTGTGCCCGTTGGAGGTACCAATTTCAGGTTGCGATCTCCTGTGCCCAATCTCGCCAAATTGGAAGCTGGCAACTTCTAGGTGCTCTGGGCACCCGCCAGGAATAGACGTTAATAACTCGCATACGCAAATCAGGGTTGTAGGACCCAGTTACAGTGAAGGTCTACACTGTCCTCAATTTTTATGCCAAAGGGCTCTTCAGTGACACAGGAATCGGATGCTATACTATCCACTGCTGCATTACAGACGTAATTGAAGCTTTGATTTACCAAGTAATTACCTAGATATGCTTCAGCAGTGGCCAACAACAGCAGCAGAAGTGCTAGCAGTTTTTCTCATTGGTGGTTTCACAGTTCATTGAATGAATGTAGCTATTGAAGGTAGCTGATTTAACAGCGCAGATAGATATTAACGGTTATGATATCGTTGCGATTACGGAGACATGGCAGCAGGGTGACCAACGATGGGAACTGAACATTCAGGGGTATTCAATATTTAGGAAGGACAGGTAAAAAGGGAAAGGAGGTGGGGTAGCATTGTTAGTAAAGGAGGAAATCAATGCAATAGTGAGGAAGGATATTGGCTCGGAAAATCACAATGTGGAATCTGTATGGGTGGAGCTCAGAAACACCAAGGGGCAGAAAACGTTGGTGGGGGTTGTTTATAGGCCCCTAAACATGTGTGGAAATGTAGAGGAGGGCATTAAACAGGAAATTAGAGACACATGCAAGCAGGGTACAACTATAATCATGGGTGACTTTAATCTACATATAGATTGGTCAAACCAAATTAGCAATAATACTGTGGGGGAGGAATTCCTGGAGTGTGTACGTGATGGTTTTCTCGACCAATACGTTGAGGAACCAACTAGAGGTCAGGCGATCCTGGACTGGGTATTGTGCAATGAGAAAGGATTAATTAACAATCTTGTTGTGTGGGGTCCCTTAGGGAAGAGTGACCATAACATGATAGAATTCTTCATTAAGATGGAGAGTGAAGTAGTCGAATCCGAAACTAGGGTCCTGAATCTAAATAAAGGAAATTACGAAAGTATGAGGTGCGAGTTGGCTATGATAGATTGGGGAACTTTACTAAAAGGGATGACGGTGGATAAGCAATGGTTTATATTTAAAGAACATGTGCAGGAATTACAACAATTATTCATTCCTGTCTGGTGCAAAAATAAAACAGGAAAGGTGGCTCAACCATGGCTTACAAAAGAAATTAGGGATAGTATTAGATCCAAAGAGGAGACATATAAAATTGCCAGAAAAAGCGGCAAGCCTGAGGATTGGGAACTGTTCAGAATTCAGCAAAGGAGGACAAAGAGTTTGATTAAGAGGGGAAAAATAGAGTATGAGAGTAAACTAGCAGGGAACATAAAAACTGACTGTAAAAGCTTCTATAAATATGTCAAGAGAAAAAGATTAGTGAAGACAAATGTAGGTCCCTTACAGTCAGAAATGGGGGAAATTATAATGGGGAACAAAGAAATGGCAGAACAATTAAACACATACTATGGTTCTGTCTTCACAAAGGAGGACACAGATAACCTCCCAGAAATGTTAGGGAACCAAGGGTCTAGTGAGAGGGAGGAACTGAAGGAAACCAGTATTAGTAAAAAAATAGTGCTAGGGAAATTAATGGGGCTAAAGGCTGACAAATCCCCAGGGCCTGATAATCTACATCCCAGAGTACTAAAGGAAGTGGCCCTGGAAATAATGGATGCATTGGTGATCATCTTCCAAAATTCTATAGACTCTGGAACAGTTCCCACAGATTGGAGGGTGGCAAATGTAACCCCACTATTTAAAAAAAAAAGGAGGGAGAGAAAAAACAGAGAATTACAGACCAGTTAGCCTAACATCAGTAGTGGGGAAAATGTTAGGGTCTATTATAAAAGATGGAGGGCATTAACGGGATTGGACAAAGTCAGCATAAGTTTATGAAAGGGAAATCATGCTTAACAAATCTACTGGAGTTTTTTGAGGATGTAACGAGTAGAATAGATAGGGGAGAACCAGTGGATGTGGTGTATTTGGATTTTCAGAAGGCTTTTGATAAGGTCCCACACAAGAGGTTAGTGTGAAAAATTAAAGCACATGGGATTGGGGGGAATATACTGGCATGGATTGAGAATTGGTTGACAGACAGGAAACAGAGAGTAGGAATAAATGGGTCTTTTTCCGGGTGGCAGGCAGTGACTAGTGGGGTACCGCAGGGATCAGTGCTTGGGCCCCAGCTATTCACAATATATATCAATGATTTGGATGAGGGAACTAAATGTAACATTTCCAAGTTTGCAGACGACACAAAGCTGGGGTGGAATGTGAGCTGTGAGTAGGATGCAAAGAGGCTCCAATTTGATTTAGACATGTTGGGTGAGTGGGCAAGAACATGGCAGATGCAGTATAACGTGGATAAATGTGTGGTTATCCACTTTGGTTGTAAAAACAGAAAGGCAGATTATTATCTGAATGGTGATAGATTGGGAAAAGGGGAGGTGCACCGAGACCTGGGTGTCCTTGTACACCAGTCGCTGAAAGCGAGCATTCAGGTGCAGCAAGCAGTTAGGAAGGCGAATGGTATGTTGGCCTTCATTGCAAGAGGATTTGAGTACAGTGGCAGGGATGTCTTACTGCAGTTGTACGGGGCCTTGGTGAGACCACATCTGGAGCAGTGTGTGCAGTTTTGGTCTCCTTAACTGAGGAAGGATGTCCTTGCCATGGAGGGAGTGCAACGAAGGTTTACCAGATTGATTCCTGGGATGGCAGGACTGCCGTATGAGGAGAGATTGGGTCGACTAGGCCTATATTCACTAGAGTTTAGAAGAATGAGAGGTGATCTCATCGAAACGTATAAAATTCTAACAGGACTAGACAGACTAGATGCAGGGAGGATGTTCCTGATGGCTGGGGAGTCCAGAACCAGGGGTCACAGTCTCAGGATATGGGGTATGCCATTTAGAACCGAGATGAGGAGACATTTCTTCACTCAAAGGGTGGTGAACCTGTGGAATTCTCTACCACAGAAGGCAGTGGAGGCCAAGTCATTAGATGTATTCAAGAAGGAGATAGATATGTTTCTTAATGCTAAAGGGATCAAGGGATATGGGGAAAAAGCGGGAACAGGGTACTGAGTTAGACGATCAGCCATGATCATTTTGAATGGTGGAGCAGGCCCGAGGGGCCGAATGGCCTACTCTTGCTCCTATTTTCTATGTTTCTATTCATGTACCTACCATCAATTTTGAGCGTATCTCAATAGGAAGGGCTATTAATCCATTAATGTGCAAATAACATGTGATTTTTGCCAGAAGATAATGTACATCAATGCAGGCTTCTGGGGAGGGGAGTAGGGAAGGAGGCATGTTACTATCGTTCTAAGGGAATCAAACATGATATGGATTTTTGAAGCAGCAGGAAAACTGGACATATTGCAAGCTCTAAGAAATAGATTACATGGTGCAACCATAGCTGAAGGCACCTCTGCACAATCCCCATGCCCCTGCAGAGAACAGCTGGAATGAGGCATCTTCATCGAGTAGACATTTAGTTTGCTAAAATAATACTTTGATTACTTGGACCGGTTGGTAGATAGGGGCTTTACAATATGCCCAAATGCCGTGGTGGGAGGAGTGGGGGGAGAGTGAAGATTGTAGCAGTATTCTGCCAGCTTTACCATGGATACGAGGCGTCACCATAGGAACAGAGGAACAGGAGTAGGCCATTTAGCCCCTCGAGCCTGTTCCGCCATTCAATTAGATCATGGCTAATCTCTGATCTAAATCCATGTGCCCGCCTTAACCCCATATCCCTTAGTACCTTTGGTTAACAAAAATCTATCAATCTCAGATTTAAAATTAACAATTGAGCTAGCATCAACTGCTGTTTGCGGAAGAGAGTTCCAAACTTCTACCATCCTTTGCATGTACAAGTGTTTCCTAACTTCACTCCTGAAAATCCTGGCTGTAATTTTTAGGCTATATTCCCGAGTCCTAGACTCCCAACCAGCGGAAATAGTTTCTCTCCATCTACCCTATCAGTTCCCTTTAATATCTTGAAAACTTCGATCAAATCACTCCTTAATTTTCTAAACTCCAGGGAATACAACCCTAGTTTGTGTAATCTCTCCTTATAATTTAACCCTTGGAGTCCAGGTATCATTCTAGTAAATCTACGCTGCACTCCCTCCAAGGCCAATATGTCCTTCTTAAGGTGCGGTGCCCAGAACGGAACACAGTACTCCAGGTGTGGTCTAACCAGGGCTTTGTACAGCTGCAGCATAACTTCTACCCCCTTGTATTCAAGTCTTCCAGATGGACTTGAATGAGTGGTAGCAGCAAGCCGTGGGGGACCAGAAGGATGATGGTGCACATCCACAGATCAGCCATGGCTGCTAGGCATACAGTTGTGTAAGATTTGTTTGCAAAGCTCTTCTACCAGTGCACTCTGCTTTTGTTCACTATTATATCCTTTTGGGCACATTTGCAATGATAGAACTACTTGTTCCTTGTCCAAGCTTAGGTTGTGCTGAGGGGTGGATAACAAGGGTAGCTTCACTTCTGGACAACTGATGCTTTCTTTTCTGCACAATGAAAGAATGATAGGTCGCCAGATAGATTCAAGTTTTATTGTATTTCAGGGCATGTAGTGCACACAGCATGTATGTGCTGATGCCGTTTAACCCTTTTGAATCATGGCTTGGTGTGAATTGCCGAAGTGCTCCCCAAGATGAAGGAGTAGCAGGTGCCTTGCTGCTCAGCCACGTGGCTGGTTGCACACGATGCAGAAGTGATGGGAATATCCTTTGTTTGGACACCATGGGTGGGGAGGGGGGGGGGGGGGGGGTCAGTGTTTTTAAGTTGGTGCCTGCAGTCACTTCTGCAGAGCTGGGTGTGCTAAATAACTGCTGCTGACAAGAGTGGCAACTGGCTGCAACTGTGCCTCTTCAGGCATGCTGTTGCTGGTGAGCAGAATCTCTTGAGCCACACCGATCTCCGTGAGCGCGGAACAGTGGGCGGTTATGACGTCTGAGAGTCAGGGTTTCTGCTCTTGATGTATGTTGACCCATGTTGGAAGTAACCTGAGACTGCTGGATGAGGACAGGATTGGGTTGAGCTGTGATGTCCTCCACAATAGGGTAGCCTTCGCACATTTTGCTGTCACATGAGTCACCACCACTTGAGTGAGGTACCAGAGAATGACTGTGGAATCATGTCACAGTAAGGGCTTCAGAACAGAAAGTGAGCGGAGAAAATTTGAGAGAAAATAAAATAAACAATTGAATGGATTAAGTAAGAAAGGAAGAAAGAAAGAATTGCATTTATATAGTACCTTTCACGACCTCAAGACGTCCCCAAGCACTTTACAGCCAATGAAGTACTTTTGAAGAGTAATGTAGGAAAGTACGATTTGGCAAATTGAAATTGATTAATTTCTCTGCATAAGAACTGACACTTTATCTACAGGAATAATTTTGCAAGGCTCGACTCTTGGTACTTTAGTGTAAAATATTTTTCTGATGCACTTGCCCCTTTTGGGTCAGGAAGTCTGTGCGGCCTGGAGTAAATGGCCTACTCCTAAGTGTCCTCTAAAAACTGTTGTGTTTGCTGCTCAGCCAACTAGCCTGTTGCATGGGATACAGAAGGCCCACTACCTCAATCTGTGAATTCCTCTGATACACATGCGTAAGTGCAAGGCTATGACACTATAGGACCGATTCTGTAACCTATGCCCTAACTAGTGAAGCTTTACACCAGGATCTTGGCCTTGTAAAATTACTCCTTATACATCTTTCATCTGTACATTTAGTCAGGGGGATATGCCATACTGAAATTCATTCATTTCTCAATGTGTGTAAAAACTACCACTCCTAATGATAATCCATATATGCCCTTCATCACCATATCAGTCCTTTGTTGCTAAGGAACATTAATATTCTTCCTTAATCGTGGCGGTCTTCTTCAAACTGTGGAATGTTTTCCAAATCTGATTCCAGGTTCTTACAGAAGGCTGCATAATGCGTTCTCAGGCTTTTTGTCTCCATTGCATGTTTGTAGTGTACCCTGTGGCGCCAAAAATATTATCCTGTTTCTTCACGATTCCACTGATAAGAGCCTCCTTGACATGGTCAGTAAATTGGGCTTTCCAAATTGGATGCTGAGACATAATTCAAAAGTTTGGTACACTACACGACTGACAGAGGGAACTTTTCATCATATACAGCAGGTAATTGGCTTCTTAGCTGGTTGAGAAGTGTGAAAGCTACATTATTACAGATGTGTCATAATTGGTGAGTATTCTGTTGTTCCCTCTTTCAAAATCATGCTGCATGAAACTAATTGCAAGGAACCATGCTGAACATCATTTCGATTGGCAATTGTTAAATCTACAAAAATAAGCTATTAACCCTTTCGATAGAAAAGAGCAGTACATATCACTTGTTCTTGAAAATAATGGTCAAAGTTGTCATTGTTGGCATCTCCATGGAAACGTACAATTGCATCACACTTGAAATATGTGCATAAACTCAAGTACACACACTTCATTAAAAGAGAGAAAGCTCTTCCTGAATTAGGCATTGTAAAATAACTCTCATTTGGTATAATGGCTCTCTAAAACTTGAATTATAGCAGAATAGTTCATTTAAAATGAAGGCCATTTAAAATGTAGGTGATGCAAAAAGGCAACAGATAAATATAATTTGGGGTAATTAAAATTGATTTAAAGCCAGGTAAAAAATAAATATAGAATATATGTTCCCAAGATTAAATAACAATTTAATACTTACTTGCCACCATATATCAGTTTTATAATGTACACTGAAGCATCAATAAAACTAAAACAATGCTAATGGAATTGAAAGGAAGAGCTGAGATCACACTGCACAAAGCTGTTATATCATCATTGTAGAATAATATTTTGCAGCTCAAACGCTTAATCCTGAGGAAATTTTGCTTCTGTGACAGCACCTCCCAATCCTGTGGCCTCCAACACCTAGAAAGACTAGGGTAGCAGGCGCATGGGTTCCCCTCCAAGTCACACCCCATTCTGACTTGGACGTATATCGCCATTCCTTCATTGTCGCAGCACTGTGGGAGAACCTTCACCGCACGGACTGCAGCGGTTCAAGAAGGTGGCTCACCACCACTTTCTCAAGGGCAACTGGGGATGGGCAATAAATGCCGGCCTTGCTAGTGATGCCCACATCTCCTGAAAGAACATTAAAAAAAAATTAAAAGCCCACTATGCTTGATAATGGACATATTTTAGATAGGGATAGTAAATCCGCAGTATTCTATAAATTCAGACAAGAAAATAAAGCATAATTCATAATGAATAATGGAAAGGGGAGAGGGATTTACAAGCAACTGTACTATTGAGAGGCTCAGATACTGGGGTTGGATCAAAAAGAGCCAGTGATTCAGCCCAACCTACGTCCGTGGTCATTCTGCGGTATAACGTTGTGGCACCATCTGTTAATGATTTTGTGGCAGCATCTGTTAATGAGTTCCTCAAATACAATACAATACTTGTCCAGCAGTCAAATACATGTCCAGAAACAATTCATGGTGTTCCCTTGTGCTTGAGCTGGTGTACACTGACCAGAATGTGCAAATAAATAGAAGGTATGAATTTAAGCCTATCAAAGGTTTGTAAAGAACAACAGAGAAAGAGGCCTTTCGACCCATCATGTCTGTGCCGGCTCTTTGCTGGAGCAGTCACAAAACTAATCCCACTTTCCTGCTCTCTCCTTCTAGCCCTGTATCTTACTTTGCTTTAGTATTCCATTTTTCCCTTAAAAGGTGCATTATTTCTGTCTCAAATGCCTCATGTTCCATCAATCCGGTGCGTAAATAATTTTTTTTCCCAACCTCTCTCCTCACTCTCGGTGACAATTTTAAATTGATGACCTTTAATCACTGATTACCCAACCAGAGGAAACAGTCTTTCCCTATTCCCTCAATCAAACCCCATCACAATTTTAAAAACCTTCATTAAATCTCCCCTAAGCCATCGGCTCCAGTGTAAATAGTCCCCGATTCTCAAGTCTCTCCTTATAACTATAGTTTCCCATCTTTGGCATCACCAGATACTTTAAAGATTTGTAAAAGAAGTAGTAAAGGTCTAGATTTGGACACAAATCCAGAATTTGTATACTATTGTCATACACCATGAGGTCTTGAATGGTTCATATATCAAGATTGTATTACTCCTTTTAATTTCTTGCTGATTTATTTTATAGGATTTAGTAGCTCCAGATAAACCTATTAGTCTACTCTGAGTGTTAGGTTAAATGTACCTAATGATTACCCCTGCACTCTTAGTATGTGGATTTTTCTTATTATGCATAATATTTAAGGAGTATCTATTTTTCTTGTCCTAAATAAAGACTTGTATTGTAGAAAATGATGAATGCAAATCAAGACGTCAGGTACGTTAAATTTTATTTCTGAGGAATTCAAATCTGTTTCAAGTATCAGCCTGGATTATGTGCTCAAGTCCCTGGAGTGGGGTTTGAACCCATGACCTTCCAACTCAGAGGTGAGAGTTTGATCACTGAGCCAAGGCTGACACCAAATGAAACTTATGATGTGGAGATGCCGGTGATGGACTGGGGTGGACAAATGTAAGGAGTCTTACAACACCAGGTTATAGTTGTTGGACTATAACCTGGTGTTGTAAGACTCCTTACAGTTGACCAAATGAAACTTGAGTAGAGGAGTAGCAAAACATAGCGATTTAGACACAAATCTTTAAAAGTAAGTTGATAAAGCTGTAAAAAAGCATGTGGGATTTTATAAATAGGAGCATCAAGTACAAAGATAAAGAGGTAATACTAAACCTATCATATATATATATATATATATACACACACATATATGAGTTAGATTGCAGCTAGAATATTGTGTTCTTTTTTGGGCATCTTACTTTAGAAAGGATGTCAAGGCCATGAAGATGGTGCAGAAGAAATTCAATCAGATATTGGATCAATATGGGATATGAGGAGAAACTGGGGAAACTGGGGTTCTTTTCATTAGACCAACGAAGATTAAGAGGACATGTGACAGAGATGTTCAGAATGGCATGCACTATTTTCACTGGTTGGTGAGTCGATAACAAAAGGTCATAAGTTTAAGATCATCACCAAAAGAATGAATGGAAAGATTACATTTTTACACAAAGGGTTGTTGGGACATGGAGCACCCTTCCAGAAACAGTAGTGGAAGCAGAATCCATAATGGCTTTTAAAAGGGAATTGGATACATTTTTGAAAAAGAAGAATTTAAAAGGATATGGGAATACCTTTTTTGGTCAACCTTTTGGGCACCTGTCCTAATGTCTCTTTATGTGACTCGGTGTCAAATTTTGACTGATATTCGCTCCTGTGAAGCGCCTGGGGACATTTTTACTACGTTAAAGGCGCTATATAAATGCAAGTTGTTGTTGTTTAGGACGAAATAGATAGCTCTTTCAGAGAGCCAGCACAGCCATAATGGGCCAAAAAGCCTCCTTCTGTTCTGTAAAATTTATAAATCTTAAGACAAAAATGCTTAATTCTGTCGGTCAGCTCTGAGGATGTTCATTCATCATTGTAGTTTGGTGGCACCTGTACAAAAAAAGGTAACAAATATTCCCTAGAAATCATTGACAATGATTATGCTGTGTGTTGCTTCCTGCTCACTAGGCATTATTATAATATCTGTTGCAAGTTAAATTGCTGATCTGACAAGAATGCTACCTGTTGTGTCATAAAATTAAATTAGAGTATTACTTATCAGCATGCAACCAACCTTTCATTTTCAGAAATATATATGTAAATGGTATTTGTATTATACAACAAACTAGAGCAGACTGAGTCACCAGACGATCTATAAATACTACGTAATTCAGACAGCAAATCTGAGCTTTTGCAATATTCTGTTTTATCAGTTTTTTTCCCTTTAAAGATAGAAATATCTGTACTCTCTATCTGTAAAGTGTTATTTACTTTGCGGTCATTTCTTTTAAACTATAACAGTTCGAACATTAAAAAATACTTTATTATTCAAGTGTCATTTAGAAAGAGTCAAGGAGATGGCCCTGTCGAGGACCTGTGGGGAAGGTTCCCCGGAAGTCAGTAGAAGAAGGGCTTCGCAGGAGATTGAGGATCGGTGGGGGGAGGCCGGGGCTAGGGAGGCCCAAGGACTCCTTGAGCGGCCTGGGTGGGGGCGGGGGGGGGGAGAGAACTCATGATCCTCCTAGCCCACAAGGAGTTCTAAAAAGAGCAGATCTTGAATATTTACCTTGGCTAGTCGGCGCCTCCTGCCTTGGATCTGCTGCCGGGCAGCCCACAGTTCGAGACTCCCCCTGACTTTCATTTTAATTCTACGTCGCAGCGCCGATGATGTCATCAGGTCACGACTTTTGAATGTTAACTATGCTCCCGCCTGCCTTTTGCGGGTGTCTTGATGATGGCCTGATTTGGGGTAGTAAAAATTTAAATGCCGGGAAAGGCAGCGGTTTGGAGTCAGGAGATAGAATTTTTAAATGTCAACCCCTCCCATGCGCCATTCCCATTGGGCGGGGGGAGGGGGCGAGGGATTAAAATTGGAGCCAATATGTCACATCTTTGAGGATTATACACATGACTATTAAGTCTATACACAACATATCAATACCTTAAAATCAAAATTGTAAACAATTTTACAACACCAAGTTATAGTCCAGCAATCTTATTTTAAATTCACAAGCTTTCGGAGGCTACCTCCTTCCTCAGGTGAACGATGTGGAAATTTCATTTCCACATCGTTCACCTGAGGAAGGAGGTAGCCTCCGAAAGCTTGTGAATTTAAAATAAAATTGCTGGACTATAACTTGGTGTTGTAAAATTGTTTACAATTGTCAACCCCAGTCCATCACCGGCATCTCCACATCATTAAAATCAAAACACAAGCCTCCTGGAAAAATGGTTTCAAGAACTAAATACAAATAAAATTCTACGCTTGTGTATCTCTTATAAAGCAGTGAAGTAACTCAGGAGATTTTGGAATTTCATGAGAAAACGTTGTAACATATAACCTTAAACTAAATGGGGTGGAATGCTACATAATGTACACTGTAAAGCAGACAGGTTAATAATTAATGTATCCAGCGGGAGAAAAATCCAGATGAATTATCTATAAGAAGAACTAACATATCACTGTAGGTCCTTAACAGTAAATAAATTGACATTATCTTTCCTAGATCTTAGAAAAGTGTTCCATTTTCTTCTTTGCAGTGAAAATGGATTCCGGCTAGAATTTAAACTCCATACAATCATTGTATTTTTATACAAACTGAATTTGTACAATTATGAATCATTTAACATTCAGCTTGTTCTAAGAATATTAGTAAATTGCCTATAGTTGGTTGCTAAATATAATTTTTTTTTCTCTACAAGATGGTGATGCACTTCAGAAACCCACTCTAAAGTGCCACCTAGTTGCTAAAGCCTGCAACTACATTGAGACTGTTGACATAGCAAAATTGAATAGGAAACGTAGACGAGGCAATTTACAATGGCAAATGTTGACACAAAAGCGCAATCAAAAATCATGACACAAAGTAAAGTTTGTGGACATGAAACATGTGCCCTATGCAATTTTTAAAATAACATATTTACAGATTTTTTTATGTGTGCCAACAAAAGAAAGTGCTATATATTTAGATTATTTTAAATGTTAAACACCAGATGTGCTGATACTGAATGTGAGTTTTTACCCTCCCGAACAATTCTGCTAGAGTTATCACGATTGGCCTTTACAAAACCATTTTCTTTTTACAAAGGGCTAACCTTCATAAATATATCTTATCATGGGAGCAAAGCAGAGACTTGTAGACCTGGAGAAGGAAATCAAAACATTTGAGCAGCAGTTTTGTAGGCAATGCTAAGATGAAAATGTAGGTAATGCAGAAAAGGGGGGAGAAATGAACTGTACAACATAGAGAGGACAAAGATGGAGGTACGTCTTCAAGAAAAGCAAAACAAACTATATTATATGAAGAGCTAGAACTGACCATAGCATTACCACTTCCCACTATTCTGTCTGTAAAGTCTCTACAGCTGCAAATATTTCATTGTTTTGCTTGGTAATCACATCCGATCTACGCTGGACCAAACAAATGGCAAAAAGAAACCTGTCTCAAGAACTCTGCTACGTCGCAATGGGCAACGTCACTGTTCTGCAAGACTTATATCGATCAGAGATGAAGGAGCAAATGCTAGTGCTGATGCTAAGCCTTCATTTTTGAGCCAGGACCATAAGTGCTGGTGGAGCCGCTCCTCAACAATCAATGGAAATCAAGGCAAACCTCTCAGAAAACCATCAGTGAAGCAACGCGCTCTTTTTCCTATATCTGTGGAACTCACTTCTAATGGCATTGCCTGCAATCTGTAATAAAATCTGACAATGCTGGAAAACACTCAGCAGGTCAGGCAGCATCTGTGGAGAGAGAAACAGAGTTGATGTTTCAGGTCAGTTACTTTTTATGATGAAAGGTCATCGACCTGAAACATTAGCCCAGTTTCTCCCTCCACAGATGCTGCCTGGCCCACTGAGTGTTCTCCAGCATTTTCTGGTTTTATTTCAGATTTCCAGCATCTGCAGTATTTTGCTTCTGTTTGCCTGCATTCTGTGCCTTGTATGCAGAAATTCGGATTTAGAGTTAGCTATCAGGGTTATTATTGGGGTATGTAACAACCCATGGGATATCTACAATTTTTCCATTGGTACCCTGTAAAATTTCTCCAACCATGGTGCTTTTAATATTCACCACCGTCAAATTTGTGAGACACTTGCCGTGTTATCTTTGGCATCATTGTCTCCAGTTGCACCTGTTAAGATATCCAAATATAACAGACTCAACTGGAATGGAAAAAAAGCCCCTCTCCCTTTGCTAATCCTTTCGAATGAATGGAGAGGACCCAACTTCACTTACCATAGGAACACCCTGAAGAGTTGAGATACACAGCAAGGTGAAGTTTAAACAGGGAAGTTCTAAACTAAAAAAAAATTACTATGTATAAAACAAATAACTGTCAAAAGAATAGGGACAGGTATAAAAAACAGCTCAGAATAACTGAAGCCATTATTAAAAAAGCTAAAAAGACATTAGAGAAAAAGAATAGTGCAGTTGTGATGGTAAAGCTTTTTTCAGTTATGTCAGAAGCCCGAAAACAAAGAACAGATCTCCATCGAGAAATTTAGATGGGCTGGTTAGACATGAGGGATCAAGATATGGCTGAAGTACATAGATATTTTGCATTGGTTTTCTGCTGTTGAAGATGATCCACTAATGTGCCAGTGGTGCTGGATAGGAGTGCTGCCAAATTGATTCAGTAGAAGTAACTGCAGATATGTTTTTTTTATTTGTTCATGGGATGTGGGTGTCGCTGGCGAGGCCAGCATTTATTGCTCATCCCTAATTGACCTTGAGAAGGTGGTGGTGAGCTGCCTTCTTGAACCGCTGCAGTCCGTGAGGTGATGGTTCTCCCACAGTGCTGTTAGGAAGGGAGTTCCAGGATTTTGACCCAGCGACGATGAAGGAACGGCGATATATTTCCAAGTCGGGATGGAGTGTGACTTGGAGGGGAACGTGCAGGTGGTGTTGTTCCCATGTGCCTGCTGTCCTTGTCCTTCTAGATGGTAGAAGTCGTGGGTTTGGGAGGTGCTGTCGAAAAAGCCTTGGTGAGTTGCTGCAGTGCATCCTGTGGATGGTACACACTGCAGCCACGGTGAGCCGTTGATAAAGGGAGTGAATGTTTAGGGTGGTGGATGGGGTGCCAATCAAGCGGGCTGCTTTGTCCTGGATGGTGTTGAGCTTCTTGAGTGTTGTTGGAGCTGCACTCATCCAGGCAAGTGGAGAGTATTCCATCACACTCCTGACTTGTGCCTTGTAGATGGTGGAAAGGCTCTGGGGTCTTAGCTAAGATTAAGGTACTCAAGGTTGATTGGGCTGCAGGACCTGATACCATTTACTCCCAAGTACTGAAAGAAGTAGGAGATGTATTGTATGAACTACAAGCTCATATATATTCAATAGCTCTTTGAGGTCTAGGCTAGTTCTGGAGGTCAGAAGAAAGGCTCATGTGATCACAATACTTAAGAAGAAGGGGAAGAAATTGGACCCTGGGAATTAGTTTGATTTTGGTTGCAGGGATGATACTGGAAAGCATTATAAAGATGATTTCTGATCACCTGGTAGATTTGGCAGTTTCTGGGGAATTGTAGCATGGCTTCAAGAAATGAAAGTCCTGCCTCACAAATCTAATTGAGTTCTTCGAAGAGTGACCAAATTAGTGCAAAATGGCAGTCCAGTAGATGTTGCATACATTGATTTCCAGGAAGTCTTCCATAAAGTGCATATAGACAGCTATTGGAAAAGATTACACCATTTGGGATGGTGGTCACATATTATGCTGGTTAGGTAAGTGATGGGAGTAGACGAGGCCAGGTCATGAGTGGAGACCTGCTTGGCTCTGTGCTGGGACCATTTTTCTTCATAGTCTTCATTAATGATTTGGATGAGAGCATTATTGGAAGCATTCACAAGTTTGCAGATGACACAAAATGTGAACAGGGTTAGGATTTAGATCAAATCAATAGGTTGCAAGCTGATTTGGATAAGTTAGGGGAATGGACCTGTGAGTAGTAGATGTTCTTTAATGTGGATAAATGCAGTATTTTGCATTTGGATTTGAGAAACTCCAAGCTGTCCTAGAGAAGCTCAAAGGGCTCCAAACCAAGAAATCCCTAGGAACAGATGGTGTACACCTGAGGGTGCTACTTATTGCTTATGGCTAGGGATAAAATCCAAAATGTAATGTTGACCATCATGAGGGAATCAATGAATATAAAGGAAAATTCTGCTGGATTGGCAATGAGCCAACCTGGTACCTGTTTTCCAAACTGATAACAAAACAAACCCAGGTAATTAAAAACACATTATTCTTACATCAGTAACTGATAAAATAATGCAATCAATCTTTAGGATCAAATTTGAGGATTACCTATATCAAAATATCTTAGTAAATGGCAGCCAACATTATTTCAGAAGTGGGAGATCCTGCCTGACCAGCCTCCTTGGCTTTTATGAAGATGTGACATCCCAAATAGGCACTGGTAAGCCCTGTAATGTGGTGTACCTGGACTCCCAGAATGCCTTTCATAAAGTTCCACATGAAAGGCTGCTGCACAAGTTTAAGGCAGTAGATAGTGTAGGTAAAACTTGGGAGGTGGATAAAGAATTACCTGCAAGAGAGGAAACAATGGGTACTAATTAGGGGCGTGATATGGATCTGAGGAAGTCTATCGAGTTGAGTGGGGTCTAATCCACATACATAAGGCATGAAATTCTGGTCCTCCCAGGGCATGGACTTCCAGTTGAGTTGTGATTAGGGTAGAGTTGCAATTTGGTATAGATCCCATAACTGAAGGGTTTCCACCGCATTTATGTAAAGATGGAAATTGTGACTTGGCGGGGTTGGGGGTGGGGGGGTTGCGGTTGGCATGTCTTCTGCCTGCCGCCCCCCCCCCCCATAACTTTCCAGAAGCAGTTTGTTGTAGTTCGGCAGCATTCTTCCTAGTTTGCCTGTTAGACCCAATAGTTCTCACCCTGCCCGGTTCCAAAATGGGCCTACCAAAGTCCTCAAAGATGTAAAGGAACATCTGAGATCAATTACCTTCTTACTGCTGGCTCAACATTCTCTGCAGAGAAATTGAAAAAAAATTTTATTTATATTTTCAGCCCAATAAGGGTCTTGAACTCTCCTCCACAGTGGCAGGATGCTGCTCTAAGTTTCCAGCAGCAAGTTTCCACTGGCTCTGCTGCACCCCTACAAGCGCGGGGCACCTATTACAAATATTTAAATTATACCATCCCCAGAGTTTGGGAATCCAAAACGGTGGGAGAAGTCCTGCCCCTGCTGTACTCTTGCTACCCTGATCAGGTTCACGGAATTCCTAGGCTAGGACCTGGATTCAGGAACACAATGCAAATCGGTTAAATTTACAGATGATACTGAGTTGGGTGGGGGAGATGAGGGGGGAGGGCAGTCAAGTCTGATGAAGCAGCCAAATAACTATGGCTGGACCTAGACAAACTATGGCATTGAGCAGAACTATGAAATTCAAGTAATTGAAAGAAAAAATAGGGGACATAGTTAATGAATGGCATTGAACAGGCTAGGGAAGAGGCTGAAAGAGATCTGGGAGTGATAATAGACTCAATGGTTATCATGTCCAGTCATTGAAGCACTATCAACAAAGCAAACAAAGTGCTGAGCTATATTTCTAGATCAGTAAAGTTTAAATCTGAGGGCGTCATGCCGAAGGTGGATAATGCTTTGGTTAGGCCACATTTTCAGTACTGCATTCAGCTTTGGTCATTGAGGTATGAAGGAAACATCCATATCCTGGAACTTGTGCAGAGGAGGACCACGAAGGTGACCTATAGCTTTGTAAGCTCAGTCATTGAGTATATTCAAGAACGAGATAGATAGATTTTTGGATACTAAGGGAATCAAGGGATATGGGGATCGGTCGGGAAAGTAGAGTCGAGGTCGAAGATCGGCCATGATCTTAATGGCGGAGCAGGCTCGAGGGGCCGTATGGCTTACTCCTGCTCCTATTTCTTATGTTCTTATGTTTTTATCGAAGGAGGTAACTGAGAGGGGATTTATACCCAACAGAGGTGTATATATCTTAGCGATATGTAAAATATCAAGTGGAATAGAAAAGGTTAATCTGGGGCAGTATTACAAGTTCAGCTCTGGCTGAGGCTCCCAGTTTGGAGTAGTCACCTTCACACAGAGTCCAAGGAGGTAGGGAGAGAGAGAGAGAGAGAGAGATCGGGCCTGTTAAAAGTATCATCAACTGGGGAGCCTAACCCCACCTCGTGCAGTGCAGGGGGATTCTGGCTTTAGTTACAGGGTGAATATCAGTAGGTTGTACGATTACTACTAGTTACAGGTAGCATATTGGGGCATTACACCTATTACTACCAGTTACATATATACTATCAATGAGTTATTGTATTACTGATGGTTATGAGGGGAATCCTAGTGTTACCAGTATTACTCTTAGTTATCAGTGCAATTTCAGTGAGTTACTATTAGATACTGGTCGAATCAAAGTTCCGCCCACCTCTGGTTTCCCCACCGGCGAAACTCTCCCCCACCTTTGGTTTCCCCTTTTCCCCGCCCTCGATTTCCCTTCTTCGCCTGCTCACGGGCGGCCTCTTGGTTCTTGGAACTTCTCGCACAACAGCTGCTGGTGTGAAACTAAGAGCAAAAATATTCAACTACAGGGGACCAAACCTTCATGAGGTAAATGCACACATGGCAGATGTTGCATGACCAGGCGTCACATGATCAAACTTTCAGGAATACTTCCAACCAGAGTTGGCAACCCCATATTCATGCAAAGAATGATTAATACTCGGGAGTGGTCTGCTATATAGTGTAGTGGAGGCAGCAACTCTGGAATCATTCAAGAAACAGTTGGGTGCTGTGCTGGGAGACCATAGTTTTCTATGGAAGGATGAGCATAATGTCCTCCCTCATCTGTATTTGTTTTTGTGATCACCATTACTAGGCTTATTGATATAGAGGGAATGTGTGTTCTGCTGATTAAGAAGACACAGGTCCACTACACTGAATGGATGAACAAGAGAAATGTTAGTTATCATAGATGACAAATGTATTATTTTCAAAGCCACGGGAGCACAGAACAGGCAGAAAAAATAGTGGATTGCCACTGGAATGGAGGTAATTAGAAGGGAAGGGTGAAAAGGACTCTGGCTCAGCGACTATTAGACTATAGACTACTGGTTAGGGTCAAAATTAAAGACTACGAGACGTCAAATTAAATTACTATGCTTTTGAATGTACGTTCATTGTGATGCATAAACAAACATGTCTACATGCACTGTAACATCTTACTTTCTTCAGTAATTTTAATTAAAAAGAAATGCTTCCATCTCTACTGAGCATTTGCTAAAGCACGGTGAATAGGATAACAATGGGGGAAACAAAATACAGCCTATGATTGAATTGCAAACTGACCAATCACACCACCATCAGTTATACATCCTCACAAATGATCCCTTTGGTCTGACTAGCCCCAACATATCCACTGCCCTGGTTACATCTGAAGCAAGCCCAGTGAAAGAGACCTGTGAACAGAAATATTCGAAAATAAATTGCTTAAAAACAACAAAATAGAAGTGCTCATCGGGGAAAGGAGAAGATGTCATTACCATTTAAGGAAAGAAACAAAGAACTTGCATTTATATAGCACCTTTCACAACCTCACAACGTCCCAAAGCGCTTTACAGCCAATGAAGTACTTTTTTGAAGTGTAGTCACTGTTGTAATGTAGGAAATGCCGCAGCCAAATTTGCACACAGCAAGATCCCACAAACAGCAATGTGATAACGACCATATAATCTGTTTTTAGGTGTGGGTTGAGGGATAAATATTGGCCAGGACACCAGGGAGAACTCGCCTCCTCTTCTTTGAAATAGTGTCATAGGATCTTTTATATTCACCTGAGAGGGCAGACGGGGCCTCGGTTTAACGTCTCATCAGAAAGACAGCACCTCTGACAGTGCAACATTCCCTCAGTACTGCAATGGAGTGTTAGCCTAGATTTTATGCTGAAGTCTCCGGAGTGGGACTTAAACTCACGGTCTTCTGACTCAGAGGCGAGAGTGCTACCACTGAGCTACAGCTGATGGTACTTACAGTGACACTAACTTGTGAGTTGAATGGATGGAAGATTCTGTCAGGAATAATGACTTTTTACGATTTTAACCTATCCCATCGGGCGGTGAAGGGGTGGGTTTGGGTGGGATGTCCAATTTTACTCTTCATCGAAGTCAGTGGAGTGTGAAATTGAGCGAGGTGTAAAAGGAATATCTGACCCGGACCCACCTCCTTTCCCACCGGGCGGGTTCGGTTAAAATTGGGGCTTAAATCTCAAATCAGGCCTGTTAAATAGAAGCTGTACCGCATGCATTTTTCCATCAGCAACCTGAATTCATCAGTCCAGCACGACAGTCATTGTTTTGTCTACACACTAGCAACTTCCTTTCAGAAAACATCCTAGTTTATAAAGTTCTTTCATTTAGCTTCAGCCATGCTTCAAGTGATGAAAGGAACTGAATTCTAAATATTCCTAATTGACGGCTATAGAAATCTTACATCTCGTGGCATTTGATGTTGCCTCTGTTCAAATCTCAGAATTGCAGATCTAGGACCTTGACCAGCAGGACCTGGAATAAGTGATGGCAACAGAGGGAAGATATTCGTCTTTAATGTGCTTGCTCTGCCTTATAGTGACATGGGCAGATCATAGTATAATATCATAGTAGGTACGGCACAGGAGGAGGCCATTCGGTCCATCATGCCTGTGCCGACTCTTTGAAAGAGCTTTCCAATTAGTCCCATTACCCTGCTCTTTCCCCATAGCTCTGTAAATTTTTTTCCCTTCAAGTATTTATTCAATTCCCTTTTGAAAGTTACTATTGAATCTGCTTCCACCACCCTTTCAGGCAGTGCATTCCAGATCGTTACAACTCGCTGCGTAAAAAAATATTTCCTCATATCGCCTCTGGCTCTTTTGCCGATCACCTTAAATCTGTGTCCTCTGGTTACCAACCCTTCTGCCATTGGAAACAGTTTCTTCTTCCTCCTATCTCTATCAAAACCGTTCGTGATCTTGAACACCTCTATCAAATCTTCCCATATCCTTCTCTGTTCTAAAGCGAACAACCCCAGCTTCTCCAGTTTCTCCACATAATTGAAGTCTCTCATCACTGGCACCATTCCAGTAAATCTCTTCTGCACCCTCTCTAAGGCCTTGACATCCTTCCTAAAATGTGGTGCCCAGAATTGAACACAGTACTCCAGCTGAGGCCTCACCAGTGTTTTATAAAGGTTTAGCATAAGTTCCTTGCTTTTCTGCTCTATGCCTCTATCAATAAAGCTCAGGATCCCATATGCTTTTTTAACAGCCTTTTCAACTTGTCCTGCCACCTTCAAAGATTTGTGTATGTGTGCCCCCAGGCCTCTCTATTCCTGCACCCCCTTTAAAATTGTACCATTTAGTTTATATTGCCTCTCCTCATTCTTCCTACCAAAATGCATCAATTCACACTTCTCTGCATTAAATTTCATCTGCCATGTGTCTGCCCATTTCACCAGTCTGTCTATGTCTTCCTTATGTCTGTTACTGTCCTCCACATTGTTTATTACATTTCCGAGTTTTGTGTCATCTACAAAGTTTGAAATTATACCCTCTATACCCAAGTCCAGGTCATTAATATATATCAAAAAGAGCAGTGGTCCTAATACTGATCCCTGGGGAACACCACTGTATCCTTCCCTCCAGTCTGAAAAACAACCGTTCACCACTACTCTCTGTTTTCTGTCCCCTAGCCAATTTTGTATCCACATTGCCACTGTCCCTTTAATCCCATGAGCTCTAATTTTGCTAACTAGTCTATTTATCAAGTGCCTTTTGAAAGATCATTCCATCTCTTTTGCTTGTTGCGTGTTAAGTTGAGGAAGAGGAGCGAATGTAGCCTACCACAAACACCGTGCAATCAACATGCACAATGACTCCAGAAAATATGCATCTGCATGGAAGCTCTTGAAAAACTTAATTGAAAAGAGATCCAGATCTAAGCATCAACTTAATTGCATATTAAGAGCCAGCTGCGTCTAATTTTGCATTTTTATTCTTTTAAACTGGAAATTACTGGCAAACATAATCTAAGTGATAAATTAATTCTTCAAATGACTCTTCACTTATGAAGATTGTAGATTCAGTCATTTTAATTCAGGAATCTGTAAAAAATACAGAGGTCGGTAAAGCCAATGTTATGAAGAACCACAAGGAATTAAAGGGGTAATTGCAGGCTCTTCGGGAGCATGGGTCAGTGAATTGGGGATACATCGCTTCAGGCCATTCTCTGGCCCACTGTTTTTTAAGCACGGGTGGTGGGGGGGTAGATCTTGACTTTGTGCGATAGTGTAAAATGGGTGACAGCTAATTGGCAGCCCGTTTTACATCTCTCCCAGTTTTTATTTCCATTGAAGATGTAAAACAGTTCTGCTAATTCGCTAACACCCGTTTTACACTATTGCAGCAAGTCGCGATCTACCCCAGGATCATAGGGTTTTTTAATATTCGTTCATGGGATGTGGACGTCACTGGCAAGGCCAGCATTTATTGTCCATCCCTTATTACCCATTTTAAGTCTATAGGACACTTGCTGGAGTTGTGGTACACCCTCCAAACCTCAAGACAGTGAATAAGGAAATAGCTGAAGCTCCTGTTAATAGTTTTAAAAGCTTCATTAATATAGGATATAATATTATTTTTAATATTAATATAAGTCTTGCTGCAATTGTACAGGGCTTTGGTGAGACCTCACCTGGAGTATTGCGTACAGTTTTGGTCTCCTTATCTAAGGAAGGATATGCTTGCCTTAGAGGGGGTGTAACGAAGGTTCACTAGATTGATTCCTGGGATGAGTGCATTGTCCTATGAGGAGAGATTGAGTAGAATGGGCCTATACTCTCTGGAGTTTAGAAGAATGAGAGGTGAGCTCATTGAAACATATAAGATTCTGAGGGGGCTTGACAGGGTAGATGCTGAGAGGTTATTTCCCATGGCTGGAGAGTCTAGAACTAGGGGGCATAGCCTCAGGATAAGGGGTCGGCCATTTAAGACTGAGATGAGGAGGAATTTCTTCACCAAGAGGGTTGTGAATCTTTGGAATTCTCTACCTCAGAGGGCTGTGGATGCTGAGTCATTGAGTATATTCAAAGCTGAGGTAGATAGACTTTTGGTCTCTAGGGGAATCAAGGGATATGGGGATTGGGCGGGAAAGTGGAGTTGAGGTCGAAGATCAGTCATGATCTTACTGAATGGCGGAGCAGGCTTGAAGGGCCGTATGGCCTACACCTGCTCCTATTTCCCATGTTCTTATGTAGGAGCTGTATCTGAGAACTTGACTACAACAACATTTATCCCCATATTTAAACAAGAAGTAAGACATGAATCGGGGAATTATAAATAGTGTAGAATCTGTTGTGGTCAAAATGGTCAAAAGCATTTCATGGGATGCCATCAATGGCCATCTTACAAAAAATTGCATCGAATGTACAGCAGAGAAACAGGCCATTCGGCCCGACAGGTCCATGCCGGTGTTTATGTTCCACATGAGCCTCCTCCCACCCTTCTTCATCTAATCCCATCAACAAATGCTTCTATTCCTTCCTCCCTCCCTCCCGTGTTTATCTAGCTTCCCCTTAAATGCTTTTATGCTATTCACCTCGACTACTCCATGTGATAGCGAACTTCACATTCTAACTACTCTGTGGGTAAAGAAGTGCCTCCTGAATTCTCTATTGGATTTATTAGTGACTATCTTATATTTATTGCCCCTAAGAACATAGAGCTAGTCAGAATGGATTTAGAAGCAATACGTTTTGCCTCAAATCTACTGGAACTCTCTGAGGAGGCAACCAAATTAGTGGTCTAGGCTATCCAGTGGATCTAATTTATTTCAATTTTCAGCAGGGATTTGATAAAGTGCCCCATGTAAGGCTTTCAAACAAGATTAAGGCTCGAGGAATTAATGGGTCAGCTGCCTGGATTGAAAACAGGCTTGGAAATAGAAAGCAGAAGATGATGATAAATAGAAAAGGCTCTGCCTAGGGGAAGCAGTGAATAGGAAGGTTCCACAGGGATCTGTTCTGTGTCCCCTGTTGTTTACACTAGCGATGAATGATATGGAGGTAGTATAATTAATTAATGATGGCGAATGTAGATTATATGCAAGCAGTTTGATGTACCCAAATGCCGGTTTATTGATTATGCGATTGGAAGGAGATATTAAAATATATTTTACTGGATTCATAACAATTCGTTACCTTGTATGTATTGTAACTTCTCACTATAACAATATATGTTGCAATGTACCCTATTCATGCTTCCGATTTCACAGAGAAGTGCTAGAAAGCTTCCGCTGCATAAAGTGCTGCATGGATAAAGCTGTTGTTTTACCTCTCTTGTTGCTTATATCAAGGAGATGTCAGGGGCTGTATATCTACATTTTTACAAGAGCCTTTGCTGACTTAGGCACTGCACCCAGCTTTCACATTGACCAGAAAGGTACGGGTAATTGCCCATTCTGTACACCAGGTGGTGCTGGTGTAGGAATCTATATCTCAGCAAGCTGTCAGCAGCTTCGGCTTAGCAATTCATCTTGTTACATTCTTCCTATTTTGTTTTTATTTGAATTGGCCATTGCTTTTTTAAATGTTAGACATTGATAGATCAAATCCCTTTGCCTGGCACAAACTACCAACCTCTAGTGAAATATGTAAGGAATCTTACAACATCAGGTTATAGTCCAACAGTTTTATTTGAAAATCACAAGCTTTCGGAGATTATCTCCTTCGTCAGGTGAGTGAGTGAATGAGAGGTTCTCAAATCGCATATCGTATATTAGGCTGGGGCACCATCACACCAATCAAAGGTGTCGTTGGTGTTCAGACAGGTTAGCAACGGAAAACAGGTTAGCCACGGAAAACACGAAAAAATATGTCATATGTTCTTAGCTGAAAATGAATTAAAAAAACATTTCAGGCAAACAATAAATCACAATATAACAAAATCTTATTGGTGAGGTAGTCCTTCTGGACTTTATCACAATTCCCTGTGATCTTGATTCAGCATCATTTCTGGAACAGGTATCCCGTTCCCTCTACACCTGTTCTATACTTTCACCTTTCTGTGTCTGTACTCAATGGGATGCAGAGTGTGTGACCTCAGCTTGCTCCTCACCAATTGCTCATGTGGGGAACTTTGGGGTTATGCAGCACCTCATGGATTCCCAGTTTTGAGATGTAAGATAGGGCCTCGGTTTAACGCCTCATCCGAAAGGTGGCACCTCCGACAGTGCAGCGTTCCCTTACTACTGCGCTGAAGCGTCAGCCTAGATTGTGTGCCTAAGTCTGTGGAATGCGACTTGAACCTACAACCCTCTGACTCAGAGGCAAGAGGGCCAACAACTGAGCCACAGCTGACACTTTTACTCATCCTTATTGTCATTTCCAAATGGAGTGGTAACCATCAATTAGACCCAAGGTTGGTTCTACCAATGACCTAATCTAATGGCCCAGAAATTGCTCTGAGTGGTGAAACAACTGCCCTCCGCTCCATAGATTTGCCCATTAAGTTACTGCAGTCTTTTCGGCGGCAATCTACTTCAAATTCGAGTTCAAATAACTGCGGCGTTCTTTCCCGGGCTGTGTGAGTGGGGAAAGGATCGCTCTGTCCCCTCCACCAATCAGCTTGAAGCAAGCCACGCTGTGAGAACCAGGAAGTGAATCTCATTCATAAACCGCGCAGACTAAGAACCAGGAAGTGTCAGATAAGATTAGTAAATGTGCTATAAAATCAGATAGAGAAAGTGAAATAAAGAGAAAGGTTAAAAGACTGTGATAAAAGAGATAGAAAGAAAAAGTAAAAAAATAAAAATTTTAAAATTTTAATTGAAAAGATATTTTTTTAACGTCCAAAAACTATTAAAATCAGGAGTAATGAGACCCATATTTTTAAAAGTTACTTTTCAGTGCCAGAGAGGTTGTTTAGCAGTCATTAATACTTACCACATCGTTAATATACCTTTTTTCTGGCGAGATTAGTTCATTTCCAACTGGGCAGGAGAGCAAGTTTGCGCTTGTCCATTGATTCCAGCCGGGAGGTCCCTTTAATGCAAAACTTTCACATTACCGGTGAACCAGGAAGAGCAGGTTCTGGATTCCCGCGTTTGATGGCGCGTGTGCGGTCACTGGAACTTGCTCTTCAATTTGCCCATTAATAACAGTGAGCGATGACAGGCTCGCCGTTATTTTACTAGTAATTTCTGGCATTATATACGTCACACTTTTAGTTCCATGAGTTGGACGAACTGGTTGACACTGACTAAGTAATTCATGACAGAAAAAGTCACAAGTGAGTTCCAGTCAGCTCGATGGTAGAAATAAAAATTGAATTTCATGGTGACACAATGAGTATTGTGTTCATCACATTCACTGAGACTAATGGAGCTTCAAAGTTAGATGTAAGGTTTTTGTTCAGTTTTTGAAATCTGGGAAAATAGAGAGAACTTTTGTGAAGCACCATATCTTGATGATGCAATGAGTGTGGAAATGAAGAAAAATGCTTCCAGTTTCCAGTCCACATAACAAATATAATAAATATTTAATTGCATGGAAAAATGACACTTCACTGCAGGTCATGTGCATTCTGCATAAGTTAACTTACGCTATGATGGAAGTGCAAAAGTGCAATTATTTTATGTCCTACAGCTACAAGTTACACAAGCCATGAACGTTTCCCACATTTTTATACTGACACATTTTATACTGAGCTCTAGCCACATACAATATATTTGCGTGATTTTGCAGCTGATGTGCAAAATTTATAAAGAAGACGGATAATTATGTTTTGGGTTGGAGTTTGCAACGCTGAGCATCAGAGGACTCAGCTCTGACAGGATAGTCAGGTTAGCAACTGCAAGCTACCTGCCAGAAGGTAAGCTTGCTTTTTCATAGGCAAATAGCCTGTTTGTTGTATTGTGTGGGGTTTTTTTTTAAGAGAGAGCAAAAAGAACTCCTCAAGTGAAAAGCCAAGAGCAGAGACAGGTCAACGTGTCAGAAATGAATTAAATATTTGGTTTACATGCCATGCAGGAGAAGTTGAACAAAAATAGCAGATTAAAAACAGACTTTTTAACAAAGGCAATAAAGTGAGCCCTATTGGTGCCAGTGTGCTGTACCAGGGAATGGCAGAATGTGGGCTCATGGTAGGAATCCCCCCCCGCCACATAAAGGGTTGTTGATCTCAGCTACATGGCTGTAGAAACGCACCAAGCAGATGGCAAGCAAATCCCAAATGGGAGGCCTTCCCAGGCTGTACTCGTGCACTACCCAGCAGTACCTTCAGAGCTGAGTTCTGGGAATACATCAGATGCCCACCTTTCTCAGTCACATTTACATAGAATTACACAGAATTTACAGCACAGAAAGAGGCCATTCAGCCCAACTGGTCCATGCAAGTGCCTGTGCTGCACATGGGCCTCCTCCCACCCCTCTTCATCTAACCCTATCAACATATCCTTCTATTTCTTTTCCCTTCATGTGTTTATCTAGCTTCGCATTAAAGGCATCTATGTTATTTGCCTCATCTACTCCATGTGGTAGCGTGTTCCACATTCTAACCACTCTCTGAGTAAAGAAGTTTCTCAGTTGATATGTGAAACAAAACTGATAAGCGGCAAGTAACATCCACACCACACAAGTGCCAGGCAATGACCATCTCCAACAAGAGAAAGTCTAACCACCTCCCCTTGACATTCAACGGCATTGCCATTGCTGAATTCCCCACCATCAACATCCTGGGGGTCACCATTGACCAGAAACTTAACTGGACCAGCCACATAAATACTGTGGCTACAAGAGCAGGTCAGAGGCTGGGCATTCTGCGGCAAGTGACTCACCTCCTGACTCCCCAAAGCCTTTCCACCATCTACAAGGCACAAGTCAGGAGTGTGATGGAATACTCTCCACTTGCCTGGATTAGTGTAGCTCCAACAACAACCAAGAAGCTTGACCCCATCCACCACCCTAAACATTCACTTCCTTCACCACCGGCGAACCGTGGCTGCAGTGTGTACCATCCACAGGATGCACTGCAGCAACTCGCCAAGGCTTCTTCGACAGCACCTCCAAAACTCGCGACCTCTACCACCTAAAAGGACAAGGGCAGCAGGCACATGGGAACAACACCACCTGCTCGTTCCCCTCCAAGTCACACACCATCCCGACTTGGAAATATTTTGCCGTTCATCATCGCTGGGTCAAAATCCGGGAACTCCCTAACAGCACTGTGGGAGAACTTTCACCACACGGACAGCAGCAGGTCATGAAGGCGGCTCACCACCACCTTCTCAAGGGCAATTAGGGATGGGCAATAAATGCCGGCCTTGCTAGTGACACCCACATCCCATGAACGAATAAAAAAATAAGCCCTCAGGTAAGTTCTGGGTGGGTGGGGGATGAAGAGAACAGGAAGGGAGCGATCACAGCTGGTAGTGGTCCTCAGGAGTATTCTGGAGCTGGCAGGAGCACTCCTGCTCCTCCTGGCTCCACATAGGAACCTTTTTTTTAACCTTTTGTTGGCAATAACTTGTTAGGCCTCATCCAAGCCATGAAAGCCTGAGTAGAGCAGGCCCGGCGCATCTCCACTCAGGGCAGCCCATTTTCAGGGAGGGGTCCTAAAATCAGCCATTAGCCCCCTTATTAAGATATGCAAGAGGCCTAACTCCTGTTTTAGTTGGCAGCTGGAATGCCTGAAAAAGCGCCCGATCCAATACGGGGTCGGACGTATTAGAGCCATCTTTGGGACCCCGGGACATAACCCCGCAAAATTGGTCCTTTTTGCCCCCGTTTTCCACCTGGACGAATTTCTACCCCAGCGTCTTTTTGCAGAGGCAAATGATGGGCACAATATTCTATGGTGAACATTGTGAGCAAAAGTGCATTTACACTACAAGTTTCGCATTGGTGCAAATTGATTTTGTACCCAAGTTGAACGTGTGTGGTACAAGTCCAGAGTTAAAAGGCTCATCCTAACTCTCTCAGGGAGCCTCATTCCATTTTGCCCCAGTACCTGGTCTGGCTCTGGCTCTGAATTTAGCTCGGATTGAACCTATAACTGTAGTCTCAGTGTGAAGCTAAGCTGTAATGTAAATCCACCCTAAGTGTCTTGAGGTTTACAGTGCTGTGACAGACAGTTGCAGTGTTGATATTATTTCTGCACTGATCTAATTTTGTTTGCTATACATTGAGAGTAGATGGCAACTGACTGAAAAGTGATTATTGGAAATGAAAAGCATCATCCTGCACATTGTCCTGCATCCAATCTTTTCGTCACATTCAAAAAAAAAATCAACTTTTGATGAAGAGGAATATATTTCTTTAGTAAGTATATAAAATATTGTACAAAATAAAATAGGTCCCTAGTTTTATTTTTATAACACTATAAATGCATATCTAGACTTTTTAAGCAGACACCAGGTTTTGTTCCTCACAATCTCATTACAAGTACAATAAAGTACATACCATATAATAATGGTTGGTTAGATTGAGCTATTTAAGCTGTTCAAGGGCAGATGACATTTGCTCCAAATGTTGTAGGTGAAGGAGTAATAAGGAAAGCGCCATATATCAGGCACCAGCACAACATAAGAAAATACAATAAAGTTTATATTACAGAAAAATAAAAGCATTATTTTTTCAAACAAACAGCAACTCAAATAAGATTGTTCTTCATTTTGTTTTCTTCAGGAAGTTATGAAATAAGGATCTGTGAACAAATTTCTTACAATGTTATAATGTTTTATTTTAAAAGACACTATGATCTTTATATGTTATTGACTGCATTGTAATATGATCCACAGTCATATAGAGTATTTTTCATAGCTTTTGAGGTGGCCATAGTTAAAAATATTGTTTACAGAAGTTGTAAAATGAATAAAGAAAATACAAAACTCTTTATATATTGTGACAATGCTTCAGTAGTAGTGGCCAGCAACCTAAAACAGTCATTTGGGGATAACAGGAATTGGAGGTATGGTGTCAAAATTTGCAGATGATACCAAATTTGGGGAAATGGCTAATAATATGGCAGACTGCACCTAACTACAGGAAGACATAAACAGGTTTGCAGAGTGGGCAGATAAATGGCAAATGAAATTCAATATAGCGAAGTGTGAGGTGGTTCATTTTAGCAGGAGGAATAAGGAGGCTACTTATTCCTTGGAAGGTAAGAAACCAAATGGGGTAGAGGAGCAAAGAAATCTGGGAATACAGATCCATAAATTGCTAAAAGAAGCACCAGAAGTTGATAAGGCCATAAAGAGTGCAAAGTACTGGGGTTCATTTCTGGAGGAATGGAATACAAAGCAGGGAGTTAATGTTAAATTTATATGGAACCTTGGTCACACTACACTTGGAGTACTGTGTGGCATTCTGGTCTCCATAATTACAAAAATGATATTGAAACGCTGGATAAAGTGCAGAAAAGATTTACAAGGATGTTACCAGAATTGAGAGGACGTAACTATCAGGAAAGATTGAGAAGGCTGGGGCTCTTTTCTCTGGAAAACAAAAGACTGAGAGGAGACTTTTTTTTTGATAGAAGTCTTTAAAATTATGAAGGGGTTCGATAGGGTGGATCTGGAGAAACTGTTTTCACTTGTGGGTGAGTCCAGAACAAGGTTCATAAATATAAGATAGTCACTAACAGATCAAATAAATAATTTAGGAGGAATTTCTTTACACAGAGAGTGGTGAGAATGTGGAACTCACTGCCACATGGTGTGGCTGCAGCTGATAGCATTGATGCATTTAAGGGAAGGCCTGATGCATTCATGAGGGAGAAGGGAATAGTGGGATATGGGAGCAGGGTGGGAAGAGGTAATAAGAGTAGGAGGAGGCTCGTGTGGAGAATAAACACCAGCATAAACCAGTTGGGCTGAATGGCCTGTTTCTGTGCTGTAGATTCTATGTAATTCTATGCAAAACTAATGGCCATGTGTTTATAAGACTGGAGTTCTGTGAAGGGGATCTGATGATGTGTATAAACCACAGGAATGAAGCTTAAATTCACTGGCATCTACTTTTGATTGCATAAAATACACACTGATTAGCTCATCAAAAAAGTTTCCTTTTGATTTTTATTACAATTGTGCAATGCCCACGCTGAAGCAGTTTGTGTGATAAAGCTGACATAATATAGTTCAGATGTAATCCATGGGTTCAATCTTGTAAGCAAGATTGTCTGGTGTGGATCCCATTCAAAAGATAATAGGCTCAATTATTACTAAACAAAATGTTTGAATGGGAGAACCAGGATGGGACCAGAACTGCGCAGAAGCCTTTCCTGAACAGTGGGAATTGCTGTAAGAGAAAGAAACAACAAGGTGGAAGAGTGAAACTGCAGGAAGAAGTGAGAAATGCAGAGAGAGAGAGAGAGGGAATGAGAAATTATAAAGTGTGGAGAGAAAGAGTACAAAATGACTTAAGGATGACTTCAATTTACTTTGTCGTGGAATAATAGGAATGTGGCTTTGACCCCATGATTTCCCACAGGTGGGTTTCTGAACTTGGCTATACTTTGAGAATGGAAAAGCTGACAGCAGAAGCTAGTTACTTCCCCGTGGGGAGAAAGGAAAGGTGGTGCAGCCCATCCTTTCCCAGTCACCTCTCAACATGAGCCTTAATTGAGCACATCAGAAGTTCACCCTTCAGTATGTGGACACACGGTGGCTGCTGAGTTTGAACAAAGTGCGTTGCCTACGATGCACATTAAAGGGTAATCAAGCTGACTGTGATCTTCAATCAAATGTCACATGGCATTGAATGACAGACAGCTACTGTAGTATTTGAGTCTTTTTCAGCAACAGATTGCCAAGCTATTTGTGTACATACAAGGATTCGGATGAGAAAGCTTCAGTACTTTATCAGTGTCACCTCAAGCCTGAGGTATGATTCTGTCTTGAAATACACTCCAGATGACGTTCTTCTTGATCGTACATGCAGATGGAGTAAACGACTCTCAATCTGTTTTCAGTTAAGTGCATTTGATTGAATCTGATGATTAGACCAGAAATGGTGCCTAGCCAAGTGATTGAAGCAGCAATAATTGCCCCTGTCAAAAAAAAATATTCTTCTCCTCTCCTGAACGCCGTGTCTCATGCGAGAGACTGTTGTTCAGGTGCCCAATAACTTTTCTTGTGCCCCATCCAAGTGGCCGTGGCTTTAAACAGCGTGGATTTTAACTCCTGGGAGGAGAGCCGGGTGGAGTCGCCAGGCTTCCCACCCGGGAGCCTCATCAACATCTGACAGGCCAGCTGTCCGCCCGAAACGGGCATCATGAGGCCGCTGGCAGGCTTAGAGCGGGCGGCCCGGAGGCTGCCGGCCAGCACTCAAGTTAGCCGCGGCGGCCCGGTGGCAGTGGGAGGGGGTCAGCAATCCGTGAGCGGGAAGGGGAGGAGCCCGAGGCGGCAGAGGCGCAGACTTTCCTTGTGGACATAGACCCCTGCTCCTCCCCGCCCCACAAAGAAAAGTATTTTTCTACTGACCTTTTAGGGCCTCGGCTGGGTGTTTGCCAGGTTTTACTGATCTATGGCAGTCACTCTGCTCAGTAGGCTGTTAAAATTGCCTCTGCAATCCTATCGAAGCGATAGGATTCAGATTAACACATATTAATGAGGCTAATCGCCTGACTTAAATAGTCGTCCAGTTCTTAAACTTATGGCTGCCACTGGTGGTATCATAGTGGCAAAAAGAGCCATTTGATTTTAACCGCCACCCCGCTGCCCTGCCTGGTTTCCGCCAGTAAAGGGAGTTAAAATCTCTCGCGTTGTGTGTGAGTGGAGACAATAACCGTTGGTTTGTTTTTCTACCATGGAGGTTATTACAGCTAAGCCCAATGTTGTTCTTCACCCTTGGTCCACTCACGTATACTTCTCAGCATGAATAATTGGATAGTGATCAGAAGCAGGAGCCCTGTCTATTTTTTTCTTCTTCTAGATTGGGCGGACTGAGGTTATTTGTAAGATCCCAAACTACCTCCCCATCTGAGTTCAGTTAACTCAGCACAATGTAGCGATTGAACCTGGCATCTTCCTGCTCTCTTATGTCTCGTTACTGCACTGCTCAGTGCACTTACCCATTTTAAACATCTTCTTGTGTCTCTCAACATTAAACATCATCTAAGAAACAGCACAGTTTTGGGGCTGTTTTATGGAATAATAAACAAACACTGCATGTTTTACAGCTAGATATTATTCAGCTAATTTATACTAAAAAACACCACCCTTTTGGACTATCTGCAGCCCATTGTTCTCAAACTCGATTACTCAGGTCACCAACAGGACCAGTGGGGGGAGAAGGAATTGTCCCTACATACAGCAAATTTTAAACAACATTTTCAGACACACTTAGGAATCATGGATTCATTGAATTATAGAATCATACAACGCAGAAGGAAGCCATTCGGCCCATCGTGCCTGTGTCAGCTCCTCGAACGAGCTATCCAATTAGTCCCACTTCATCCTGCTCTTTCCCTTCAAACTTTTCCTTTTCATGTATTTATCCAATTCCCTTTTGAAAGTTACTATTGAGTCTGCTTCCAACACCCTTTCAGACAGCGCATTCCAGATCATCATAACAAGGAAGTTCAGCGACCCCAACACTGTGTATTCAGATATTTTCCATCAAGTGATAGGGTGCTTCTCTGAAGAAATATGAACACTGGAGGCTGTTAAAACAGTTTCATAACTTCAGGAGGAAAGTTGTGTGGCTCAAGAGTCATTATTATGACAATAGAATATTTTCTCACGATAGATAGTTTAGAATTTAATTGGTGACCTGCAAGATAAAATTTATATTATGGATTCTATGGAACTAAGTATCAGAGTTGCAATTTGGTTTAATGAAGGAAAATGTTCCTTCAGTAAGAGTGAAGATGAACCAGTTTATGGACAACTGGAAATAAAAATTATAGTCCATTACTTACCTGTCATTTTGGATTTCATCCCAGATCGATCTTTTGTAATGCATATCATGCTTTAAATAAAATGAAAATTATGCTTATGATATTTAAAAGTTATTGCACTGAATCACCATTTTGTAAGGTTATTGTGATGTCATTGATAGAAAGAACAAGTGAACTTGCATTTATATTGTGCCTAATCATGAATCTCAGAAATGTTTCAAACTGCTTTGCATAAAATGAAAGTTCAGTGTTTTATTGCGTACCTAATGTGGCAGCCACTTTGCACAGAGATCTCACAAATAGCAATGACATGCATGACCAGTTAACCTGTTCATGGTGGTGCTGATTACGGGTAAAGAATATTGGCTAGGACACTGGGGAAACTCCTTGCTCCTCTTCAAATACTGACGTGGGATCTTTAATGTACCTCTAGAATAGATAAGAGATTACCTCAATTTAATGTCAGACAATATCTTTGACAAAGTAGAACTCCCTCAAAAGGACATAAGAATTAGGAGAAGGAGTAGGCCAAATGGCCCCTCGAGCCTGCTCCGCCATTCAATAAGATCATGGCTGATCTTCGACCTCAACTCCACTTTCCCGCCCGATCCCCACATCCCTTGATTCCCCTAGAGTCCAAAAATCTATCTATCTCAGCCTTGAATATACTCAACGACTTAGCATCCACAGCCATCTGGGGTAGAGAATTCCAAAGATTCACAACCCTCTGAGTGAAGAAATTCCTCCTCATCTCAGTCTTAAATGGCCGACCCCTTGTCCTGAGACTATGCCCCCTAGTTTTAGACTTTCCAGCCAGGGGAAACAATCTCTCAGCATCTACCCTGTCAAGACCCCTCAGAATCTTTTATGTTTCAATGAGATCACCTCTCATTTTTCTGAACTCCAGAGAATATAGGCCCATTCTACTCAATCTCTCCTCATAGGACAACCCTCTCATCCCAGGAATTAATCTAGTGAACCTTCATTGCACCGCTTCTAAGGCAACTATATCCTTCCTTAGATAGGGAGACCAAAACCGTACGCAGTACTTCAGGTGAGGCCCTGTACAACTGTAGTATGATTTCCTTACTCTTGTACTCCAACCCCTTGCAATAAAGGTCAACATGCCATTTGCCTTCCTAATTGCTCGCTGTACCTGCATGCTAACCTTTTGTGTTTCTTGAATGAGGACACCCAAATCTCTCTGAACACCTCAGTACTGCATTGAAGGGTCGGCCTATAAAGGTTGTCAGATAATTCAAAGGAGAGAGAAGGAAGGAACTTTTTACACCGAGTTACATCGAAACTACAGCATAGAAACAGGCTGATCGGCCCAACTGGCCTATGCCGGTGTTTATGCTCCACACGAGCCTCCTCCCTCCCTACTTCAGCTAACCCTATCAAGATACCCTTCTATTTCTTTCTCCCTCATGTGCTCATCTAGCTTCCACTTAAATGCATCTATGCTATTTGCCTCAGCTACTCCTGTGGTAGCCCATTCCACATTCTTACCACTCTTTGGGTAAAGAAGGTTCTCCTGCATTCCCTTTTGGATTTATTAGTGACTATTTTATATGTATGACCCCTAATTTTGGACACCCCCATAAGTGGGAACATTTTCTCTACGTCTACCCTATCAAACCCTTTAGTTGAGCAGAAAAAAATTATAGGGCTATTGGGACAAAGTGAGAACCAATAAACATGGACAGTCATGTGATGCAATTTTTGTTGTTTCAGGTTTTCAGCCATGCGTCTGTGGTATCAATTTAGCTCAGTTGTTAAAGGTTGTCAAGAGCCTGTACTCTCTGCGCAGTTAAGCTGAAAGGCCCCCCTCATGATTAAGGCTGTTTTTGCCTGGCTGAGTACCAGAAACTGAATTTAGTTCACTCAGGTCTTCATTATTGAGCCTTTTTGTTGGCTAGTTATTATATAACTGACACAGCAGCCTTCTGATTTCAGACTCTTCTTGCACTGGGAATAACCGGCAGAACATTTTCCTGTATCACTTCATAAATCAAATGACCAAATAAGTGGACAAAATCCTTCCAAGAGGAATTGCTGTCTACAATAGGGACATATTTGAAAAAAAACCTTTGTGTCCTCACTAACATCACCATCTCTTTGAAAAATAAGGGGCAGTAGCCACGGTTGAAAGAAAATGGCTGACTTGCATGCAATTTGCTGCACCAGCAGTATTTACCATAGTTCACACTGTGCATTTAGCCCACATATATTGTTATCACTTGGGTGCAGTTGCCCTTGTCCACACTTCTCTCGCTACCTTCAAAAAACTTCTCAAAACCCATCTTTTTACCCCAGCCCTCAATCGCACCACCTAAACCCTCTCCCTTGTTTCATTTCTCTTACTACAAATCTGTACAGTGTCTTTGCATGTCTTATACATTAATGACAGTATAGAAATATAAACTGTTGTTATTGGCTTGCTTTAAAAAAAACACTGGTCTGAGGATAGTCAACACATATGTTTGATAGCTTATTGTTGAATTCTATCGAACTACAGAAATTTACTGCACAGATGGCCATTCTGCCCATCTTGCCTATGCCTGCTCTTTGCGGGAGGAAATCAAATCGAATCCTACTGCCTTCTCCTCATAGCCTTGTACCGTTCTCTACTACAAATATTATTCCATTTTTCTTGTAATAGATGTAATGGTCGCTGCTTCAGCTACTCCCAGTAGCAAAGCATTCCATGCTCCAACAACTCTCTCCATTAGGAAATTTCTCCTAATCTCTTTCCTCGCTCTCTCAGTGTCAATTTTAAATTGATGACCCCATGTCACTGACTTTCCAATTAGAGGAAATAGTCTTTCCCTATTCGCCCTTTCAAAACCCTGCATAATTTTAAAAAACCTCGATTAAATCTCTTCTCTGCTCCAGTGGAATTACTTTCAGAATTTTAAGTCTCTCTTCATAACTCTAGTTTCATACCTAGGCTATCAATCTGGTGAATGTATGCTGTACCTTCTCTATGGCTTAAAGTCACGATGTCAGCCGTGGTTCAGTGGGCAGCACTCTGAGGTCAGAAGGCTGTTGGTTCAAGAACCACTCCAGAGACTTGAGCATGTAATCTACACTGATTCTCCAGTGCAGCACTGAGAGAGTACTATGTTGTCTTTTGGATGAGATGTCCGCCCTCTCAGGTGGATGTAAAAGATCCCATGGCACTATTTCGAAGAAGAGCAAGGGAGTTCTTCCTCATGTTCTGGCCATTATTTATCCCTCAACCGACATCACTAAAGAAACAGATTAGCTGGTTATCGTCTCATTGCTGTTTGTAGAATCATGGAATGGTTACAGCACAGAAGGAGGCCACTCGGCCCATCGAGCCCATGCCGGCTCTTTGTAAGAGCAATCCAGTAAGTCCTATTCCCCCGCTCTTTCCCTGTAGCCCTGCAAATTTTTTCCCTTCAAGTATTTATCACTTAGCCAATTTCGTATACATGCTGCCACTGCCCCTTTTATTCCATGGGCTTCGATTTTGCTGACAAACCTATTATGTGGCACTTTATTAAACGCCTTATGAAAGTCCATATACACAAAATCAACCACATTGCCCTCATCAACCTTCTCTCTTGCCTCATCAAAAAACTCAATCAGGTTAGTCAAACACGATTTGCCTCTAACAAATCTATGCTGGCTTTCCTTTATTAATCCACACTTGTCCAAGTGACTATTAATTTTGTCCCGGATTATCGTTTATAAAAGCTTCCCCACCACCGAGGTTAAACTGACTGGCTTGTAGTTGCCGGGTTTATCCTTGCACCCTTTTTTGAATGAGGGAGCAACATTTGCAATTCTGAAGTCCTCTGGCACCACCCCCACATCTAAAGAGGATTGGAAGATTATGGCCAGCACCTCTGCAATTTCCACCCTCAGCAACCTAGGATGCATCCCATCCGGACTGGGTGACTTATCTACTTTAAGTACAGCCAGCCTTTCCAGTACCTCTCTTTATCAATTTTTAGCCCTCCAGTATCTCAACCACCTCCCCATTTACTGTGATGTTGGCAGCATCTTCTTCCTTGGTAAAGACAGATGCATAATACTCATTTAGTACCTCAACCATGCCCTCTGTCTCCCTGCGTAGATCTCCTTTTTGGTCCCTGATTGGCCCTATCCCTTCTCTTACTACCCGTTTACTATTTGTATGCCTATAGAAGACTTTTGGATTCCCTTTTATCTCAGCTGCCAATCTATTCTCATACTCTTTCTTTGTCCCTCTTATTTCCCTTTTCACTTCTCCTCTGTACTTTCTATATTCAGCCTGGTTCTCACTTGTATTATCAACTTGACATTTGTCATACGCCCCCTTTTTCTGCTTCATCTTCCTCTCTATCTCTTATGTCAGCCAGGGAGCTCTGGCTTTGGTTGCCCTACCTTCCCCCTTGTGGGAATGTACCTAGACTGTATCTGAACCATCTCCTCTTTAAAGGCCGTCCATTGTTCGATTACCAATTTGCCTACCAATCTTTGATTACAGTTTACCCAGGCCAGATCCGTTCTCAACCCACTGAAATTGGCCCTCCTCCAATTGAGTATTTTTACTCTAGAGTGCTCCTTGTCCTTTTCCATAACTAATCTAAACCTTATGATACTATGATCACTGTTCCACACTTGCTACACTTGACCCACCTCATTCCCCAGAACCAGATCCTTATCCCTCAACCAACATCACTAAAAAAAAACAGATTATCTGATCACTATCACATTGCTGTTTGTGGGACCTTGCTCTGCGCAAATTTGCTGCTGCATTTCCTATGTTACGACAGTCACTACACTTCAAAAATACTTAATTGGTTGTGAAGCGATTTGGGGGCGCCCTGAGATTGTGAAAAGCGCTATATGAACGCAAATCTTTTTTTTCCCCTTTGTCATTGGGCCAGAAACATACTGATCAAGAAAGTTCTCCTGGGCACACTTCAGAAATTCCTCCCCCTCTTTGCTCTTTACACTATTACTATCCCAGTCTATATTAGGATTGTTGAAGGGAACATGGGACCATGATTTAATAGCAATTAACGGGGACCTGGCTCAAAGAAGGGCAGGATTGGGTACGAAATATTCCTGGATACAAGGTGTTCAGGAAAGATAGGGATCTTGCTGTGCACAAATTGGCTGCCGCGTTTCCTACACTGGCTACAAATGTACTTCATTGGCCGTAAAGCACTTTGGGACGTCCTGAGGATGTGAAAGGCACTACATGAATCAAGTTCTTTTTTTCTTAACAAGGGCAGGACTGCCAGAGTATAGCAAAATGGTGTCATGTTAGCTATTGTGGAAGTGGATATAAACCAGTATGGTTGAAAGCAAATCCACACACATGCACATCAAACCACACAATGAATTTAGCATCAGTATATCATTACCATTTCAATTCCAGTGTATCAGTGTACGCCTCGTAACCACTACGGATTTGTTTCTGCAGACATCTGAGATAATTTTGAATAAGAATTTTGAACACTTTCCCTGCAGACTATTATTGGGAGATATCACTGTAGTCCACATCAGCTTGGCAGAACTGGCACATTCGTACACTTTCTTTGACAGTTGTGGGAATTAGACCACAGGGGTGATTCTGCAATCTGGGGCAGGCAGCGTATAGCTCAGAACATCACCCGCGATTTCCCAAGATGCACTCCAGGCAAGTAGCGCCAGATTGCGGAATCACTTCTCATATTCCATCTTTAGTGAGAAGCAAGTGAAGTAAATTAATAGTAACTGGTTATCAAGTCTAGACACTTTTGACTGAATAATTATATATGATTATTAATGATCTTGCAGTAGTGGCTGTGCAATTGAACCATTAGTACACTAATTTGTTAGCTTATGCTTTAATTGAACTGATCCAGCAAGGCAAGCTAGTGTAAGCACAATAATAATGTGCTATAAAAGAAATATGGTTTATTGGTTCAATGCACAGTGTGGTATGGTACAGAACTACCCAGGTCAGGGGGTCTAGGTTCCCCCCCCCCACTAAGTCTGTACTGAGGTAGCTGATTTGAGCTGGGTCACTGAGAGAGTCTTAAGCCTCGATTTTTACTGGGGGGCACACTTGGGACAGGCAGGGGTGCTAAGTGGGAGGGAAATCCCCTTGGGGATCTCGGCATGAGGCCATGGGCCATTTTAACTCCGCACAGGACTGAGTTCAGGGCCGGCGGGCGGGAGCGGGAAATGGGGTCGGGAGCCTTAGGGCGCAGGGAACCCAGGGGAACGGTTCTTGACTGGATGCCAGCGCTGGCAGCCGATGCCAGCGGGCAGAGGGAGAGGCAAAGCCGGGGCTGGGGAGGCCCAAGTGCTCTTTGCAGGGTCTGAGGGGGGATCACTCCTTAAATCATATCAAGTTTTTGGTCACCTGTCCTAATGTCTCCTTCATTGTCTCGGTGTTGATTTTTGTCTGATTATGCTCCTGTGAAGCGCTTGTGACCATTTTACTACGTTATATAAATGCAAGTTGTTGTTGTAGATTAAAAGAACATGATTTTAAGAACTGGACAACTATTTGAATAAAACATCATTGAAATCTTAAAACTAAGATAGAACAATGTTAGAACAGCAACTTAAGGGATCTGTGATCTGCTGAGGAGCATAGTCCATTGTTTTGGCAATACATGAATTCATTTCTGTGTAATTTATTCCATGTCACAGGCTGATAAATTCAAATTAAATAACAAGGCAAGTCCAGTGTCACAAGAAACAAAACTCTCAAGGCAAGATTTTGTTGTCATTGCTTCAGCTCTAAATACTGTAGCACCAGAATGAACGGCAGAAATGCTGTTTCATAGCCGACCAGAAAGGAAGATATTTCTTCCTGCCCATTAATAATAGTGCAGGATTCTTCTACTGTGTCACTATGCAGGGGCTGGAGATAGGCAACTTCACTTTAGGGAACTGAGGCAAGTGCTAACAACGGCACTTAGAAGCTTTTATTGTTTCTTCTAGAAAGGCACAGACTGAATCTTGGACATTTGTCACCCGTAAGGTGACATTGGTGACAATGCAGCTGTGGTCACAGCTGGGCAAGGGTTGACAGTTGGCATTTGTTCTGTTGTCATTCATACTTTTTACCAGGGAGCATTACATGAATGGGGGCCCCTTTAAATCCAGGCACTTGCATAGCCATTTCTGGCATGAATGGGATGACAATATTAGCAGTTGAACAAACACACTACACAGTACAGAAAGATTATTTAAACAAACATTGGTCTGATGGCACACATTTCTCAATTTTTATCTTGGTGCTAAGAATCAATATTGACATAGACGTAGAATTACATAGAATTCACAGCACAGAAACAGGCCATTCAGTCCAACTGGTCTGTGCATGTATTTATGCTTCACACACACCTCCTCCCATCTTACTTCACCCTATCAGCATATCCTTCTATTCTTTTCTCCCTCGTGCGTTTATCGAGCTTCCCCTTAAATGCATCAATGCTAGTCGCCTCAACCACTCCATGTGGTAGTAAGTTCCACATTCTAACCACTCTCTGGGGAAAGACGTTTCTCCTGATTTTGTTATTGGATTTATTAGTGACTATCTTATATTCATGACCCCTAGTTTTTGACACCCCACACGTGGAAACATCTTCTCTGTGTCTACCCTATCAAGCCCCTTCATAATTTTAAAGACCTCTATTAGGTCATCCCTCAGCCTTCTCTTTTCCAGAGAAAAGAGCCTCAGCATGTTCAGTCTTTCAGACATAGCAGTAATAACTTCTTGCACAGCTCTTCCTCTGGCCACTGGCGAGTTCAATGATGGGCGCTGGATGTTTTTTCCCCATGGTGGATGCCTTTTTGGTAGATTCTGTTTCTCTGAGAAGCGACAACACACCCCAACCCCAAAGGGTCTGAGTGAAATACAGAACAAGATGCATTGGGTTCCTTATAAAAGGAAACAACACAAAAAGAGGGGATATTTATAAAAAGTTAATGCATCAGCCGTGCTTTTCCCTAGAGCATAAAGTCAATATTTTCAGTGCATTAGTGCTTTGTATCACACATGCTCAAATGAGTACAAAATAAGTTTTTAAAAAGATACATCAGTGCTATTTTGATACTTTGATATTGAAAATTTGCAGGGATATTATTATTTGGTGCTGAAATGAAAGCGGACAAATTATCATTCAATAACAAACTCCCATGTTGCACAACTTTAAATAGTGAAACTTACAGAGCACAGATTGATGTAGTTGAGTGGTGTCCAAACCTTTTCATGGGCCATATAATATGTACCATTGAGTCTCAGGGACCACATACAACGTTTACATCCAAATTCCCCCAAATTTGCATCTATCTCATGCTGCTGATACTAATAAAGGGTTCTGATTTAGGATTTGTCGACCAATAGGACAACAGCACTAAAAAGGCCCAGTCTAATCCTCCAGGCCCAACGAGTTCAAACAGATCAAACCGGAAAATAGGAAACATAAGCAGAAAAAGGACCAAGTTGCCCGGTCTTCATGGACCAGATTGCCATGCTCAGAGACTGCAGTTTGAACACCTCTGATTTAGGTGATCAATTTTATTTGAGAGACACTGGGAGCGATTTTCACCTTCACTGACTGGGCGGTAATTTGGCAGAGCAGATCGGCCGCCAGTTACAGAACCTACCCAATCTTTATACCATTAATTTCCCTGTGGCCGAATAGTTTTTACAATGGGTGGGTGATCCGCTCTGCCAGATTGCCGCCCAGACAACGAAGGTGAAAATTACCCCCATTTTATTACTCCTCTGCAATTCCTGTTGAACTTGCCAAAATCTCTGCCAAGAAACAATGGCCTGGACCAACCACATAGCAGTTAATGTTGGTTTCGGCATGCTTTTGATCAGGACCTCCCTGCTGATGTCAGTGGAGTATATCTGCTTCACGTCCAATAGATAAAGTGGTGCTCTCCTGGGATCCATGGCACAGGGAAAATAGGAGCCCTTTTAACTAAGGATTAATTTGCAATGATAGCAGTCTAAAAGAAAGAAGACAGAGAGAAAGAATTTGCATTTATACAGGACCTTTCACAACCTCAGAATGTCTCAAAGTGCTTCCCAAAGCCAATGAAGTACTTTTGAAGTGTAGTAACTGTTGTAATGTAGGAAACACAGCAGCCAATATGTGCACAGCAAGGTCCCTCAAACAGCTAGAAGATAATGATCAAATAATCTGTTTTTGGTGGTGTTGGCTAAGGGATAAATATTGGCCAGGACACCGGGAGAACTCCCCTGCTCTTCTTCGAATAGTGCCATGGGATCTTTTATGTCCACCTGAGGGGGTAGACAGGACCGTGGCTTAACATCTCATCTGAAAGGCTGCCAATGCAGCGCTCCCTCGGTACTGCACTGAAGTGTCAGCCTGGACTTTGTGCTCAAGTCTCTAATAAATCCAAAAGCTGTGGGGTACAAAAGAGGGAAGGGTGTTGACAATACCTCATATTTCAGTTTTCCTTTAAAGAAGGAAATTAAGCATTCAATGATTTGAAGCTCCAGACGTCAAAGAGCACTCATTTTTTAATTGATGTCTTTACAGTGATATTGGCTTAGGAATATGATACATTTTCATTTGTAAGTTGTTTTAACATGGGAGGTCTGGTTATAGAATTTTTTTCTGTACATAATTAACCTGAGTAGAATAACTGACTGGAGAGTCATTTCAGATAACAAAGGGCTGATTAATGAGTTCCTCTGACACTATAGGTGCTATGTATATGGGGAAGATTGAAACCACTTGGCACTGCCTGTGTTAGCTTTCGTAGCTCAAGGATGCCAGCTTTTTCCTCAGCTACAAACAAGATGTGTTTAATGAAAAATACCGTGTTTTCCCTCGGGTTTGTTTTCCATTAAATTCCTGGTTCCAATTTTCACCTGCCGAAGTATGTGCTGCAGGGCGTTAACCTAATGCTAAGGTATTTAAAGCAAAATAGATCAAATTTGTGGCAGAAGTGACTCAATTGAGAGCAGCCAGAAACTTTCTTAAACCTACTGTCTTCAACATGCACAAGAATTCTTGCATTGTGTCTGTCTGACAGTTGTAAATGAATAGAATAATTGTTACTTTAGTAATACTTCATGTCACAAGTTGATGACTGACAGTGTATTGCATTACCATCAAGCTGAAATTGAGCAATGTTAGTGAATTGTAACCTTTTCAAACACAAGGTATTTCACTTCATTATTTGCCACTGGTGAAAAACGTTTCATTTATTACTAATTGATTGTTACATTATGTCCTAAAAGGTACAATGCACTGTAAACAATGATCTCTCCCTGTTCTTTCTTTAAAGGATGGTTAAAGGGACACTGCTACTTATCATATGTGTGATAACCCTTTGGGGAAAATTGATATCAGCTGCAAACCATCATAAAGGTATGAAATCTTTTGCTTTATCAACTTTCTATGTTTTTATAGTATTATTCTGGTACATTGTACTCAACGGTCTAATTTTACAGTACTGTATTCATAATAATGTCAAGTACACAAACAGCTTCAAGCAAAATAAAAGGCTCAGTTAGTTTGTTATGAATTTAATGATCTCTACTGAAGCTCAATAAAATCTTGATTGTGTTGACCCAAGTGAATTCACCTAAATCAAATTAATTAGTCCCCCCCCCCACCCGATAATTTCTAGCCGAGGTGTTGGGGAATTTGGAGCAAGTAAACAAACTATAAATGTTCACTCAAACTTTCCAAGTTATGGTGCAAGTTTTTATTTTAAACTGCATTTATGGCTACCAAATTACAACAACACTTCAATTATAATAAATTTTATTTTGCCAAACTTATTCTTATTTATTATGAGGGATCAGGCTACCATGGTGGGGGGGAAATGATACCCACTATGAGGTGTCTACTAGTCATTCTTTGAATGAAGACTTATTCCACATACCAAAGACAATCGTTAAGATCCAAAAATATCTTTTAAGAATACTTCCCATCTTCAGTACTCTTCAATCATGGGAGCCATTTCAGAGGTATGGTTTATCATAGGTCATCCTGTGTCTGGGAAAGGGACAAGTGGAAATGCCGTGAATTTATTAGATAAGAAAACATTCAGGCTCTGCGCTCGCCAGCACATGAATTTTCATCCCTTCACTTGAATGGGCAGAACATTGCAGAACTGGTGAGCACAGAAACTGTAAACTTTGGGCCTCAAGTCTCCAACCAGACAATGTTTTTTATTCACATTTTTGGATTGATAAAAGAAACTCTTCATTTGTCCAGAAGGGGGTGGGGGTTAAAATTCCCCTATTGCGTTTTAGGGGCTTTCTCATGTTACAGGACAAGGGGTAATCAAGTTTCTCATGTTACAGGACAAGGGGTAATCAAGTTTCTCATGTTACAGGACAAGTTACACCAGATTTCTATTCACTGTAGGGTTCACATGTCTAAGCCGATCACAATTGTCATATTCCATCGTCTTTTGCATTTGGGGCTCTCAGTATATTAATTCTCCGACAGTATCACAGGTCATTTTGGAATAGCAGTAGCAATTACTTGAGTTGGCTTTAACCAAGTACCTTTTGTATGGATCAGCAAAAGTAGCTGTTTTGAGTAATCACGCACTTTCACCAAGCATTATTGGTTTCATTTTTCCACTGAAAAGGACATTTTATTTGGAAGAACATTGTTTAATTGTACCCAGTGCCTAGAGCAGATTGACCCTCTAACCTCTAATTGAGCCACTTTGGATGCTGGAACTAAGTGAGTGCTTTCCTTGAGGAATCTTCAAGCCTGTTTATTTACCAAGACTGATGTTGAACATTTGGAAAAGGTCTGTTGCCCAAGGAAAAGGATCTCATTGATGAATCCTCTTGATGATCAACTTGCTTGGCTATGAATGAGTTGTGATAGAGGGAGTTGAATGCCTGGGATCTGACAGGTCCTCTTTGGTTTGACCTCTGCTTTGTGTTTTTATGAGGTGAGATGGTGTTGAGCATCTTAACCTAGATAATCTCACTAAAACATTGTAATCTCTATTGTCACACCGTTACCTGGAATTGTTGACAGAATGTCCTGAAGGGAAGAGAACCTGACAAGCTTGAAGTTAAATATAGATCCATTTAGTGATCAGAAAAATGTGAGAAAACTGTTGAGTAAATTAACAAAAAAGGCTTCGGGCCTACAGGTTATAAGTGGCACATTAGATACTTGGGCTTCTGATACAGTGGACCAGATCGCAGTCCAAGTAATACTACCAGGAAGAAGAACTGAAGATGGATAACTGTGGATGCCCTTTTATTGGGTGTCTAGATCAGGCTATGTGGGTTCATGCTGACTAGCTTAATTCTAATTTACTCGTTGGATAAGCTACTTTACCATGGCATATGGGACTTAATTGAAAGGCTGCTTAAAAAAGTTTCTAAATGAGATCAGAGCAAAAATGCCAGTTGTCAGTAATCGGAAACTAAAAAGAAAGTGTGTTGATGCATTTAATAATTTAGTCCTTGAAAAGAAATGATCTTCTGGGTTTCATTTTTGACATTCTTAGCAATTTTGCTCTATTTGTTTATGGCTATAAATTGGTTCCCTACAAGGAGATAGGAAAAACTGGAGGAAAAGTCAGCTTGGGCCAGTGCTGTGTATCTTCTTGTGTTTGGTTCAAGTATTGCATTGACAGGGACCATGGTCATCATCCTACATTCTTGGTTGTGAAATACGTGTTGCAATTGAACTGAAAATGGGGGTGACAAAAATGTATTCTTTGGGCTTTTGTTAGGGGGATGAACTTGGCCCATCTTTTGGTTTGTTTGATAGAAGAAGGGAAACCTGTTTGGGAGAGATGCTTTCCTGGATTGCTCAAGCACAGCTCATGGAAAATCAACCAATGAGTGATGCTGATGGCTTCCATGAGAAATCAAAAGGCAGCAGAAAAATAATGAGCGGCATGTAGCGGGGGTGGGGGGAGGGGGAATAAAGAAAAAGTTACAAAGATTAAAAAATGACCATGGAATCAACCTAAGTCATAAAGGCCTTCCAAGTGTTGATATCATACATCCATACAGATACTTATCTTTAATAGGTAGAAAAGTACTTATATATACGTGGCTATAAGTTTACTGAGAGTCTGTTTTTTTCCTGTGGGTTAAGTGATAATTGATGGGTATCCTAATCTTGAAAGGTCACTTTGCTATGTTTTTAAATGAAAGAAGGTGCAATGATACAGTCAGTCGTTCCAGACCAACTCATTGCATCTCCAATTGTATCCGGTGGAAGAAAATCTATTATTTTATCGCAAGTTTTACTTTAAAAACTCAGCTAAAAATACAAAACTGCATTAAGAAAAGTCACTGAGTAGCACTGCAAATGTTCCTCAACAGGAAATACGGCAACTCTGCAGCCCCATTTTCAAGGCAGGTTTTCCAGAAGCCTCATATTAAATTAAAAAATTCAGCGATAAAGTTGCATGATAAATAAAGTTTGATTTTTTTTATATAACTTTCATATTTATATGTGAGAAACAAGGAAGAAAGACAAGTTGAGGTGTGATAATGCCATGCGCTGTTTAAACTAATTCTTTGGAGTAGAGTCTTACATTTGTAACAATGGATGTTAACCTACACATAAAGGCATCAATGCATCTGTTGTCTTTATTGAAATGTCTACAAAGTGCGTTACCTTATTTGTAAGTTTAAAAAACAGCAACGTGTTGAAGACGTATTCAGCCAACACTTGAGACCAACACGTCAACTAAAGAGAATTTCTGATTGGGTTCAGGTGCTGTGGTTGTTTGATGGGATCACCCACAGGGGGTGCTGTTGTTAGTTTTATTGATGTTGAGCAGAGAATTCTTTCACAAACCACATCAGATTACGTTAGGACTAGAGCAAAATTTAACTCATTGACTGGTGACCAAACCCTAGGTGAAAGAATTAGGAAGAAGGTATCAAGTTTTCACAAATACAAACAAATAAGAGGCATAGATGAATGAACCAGCGATCTTAAAATCAAGACAATGTAGACATACATGTTGACATGTAGTGAACCTTTGAATACTGGTTAATGGGGTAACTTTCTGATTACGTGCTGCTGGAAGTGGGGAACCTTGTCCACTGCAAGTCCATATTAGGAAAATTTTGGCTTTCAGTCCACTGCGGAGCTTGACTGCTTAATATTTATGAAGTAAAATTCAAGACCAGTGTCTAGATCAGAAGCGTCAAACTCATTTTATATGTTGGGCCTGAGCCGATGTCCTGGCACATGGCGTAGAGCCATAATCAGCAAAAAGTTATCTGGACACAGTGTGTTTAAGTGTTGCCTACTTTTATCATGGCTACTTGTTGCTTACAGATCAAGCACGTGTGTTTTACATTCATGTCTACAAAGAAATATGAAATTAATATCATAATTCATGTTAATGTTCTGGTAATTTACCCAATGGGTGCGGCATGTGATCTGGATTACACACTGCACAGTTTAAGGGTGGGGGGCGGGGGATGTGTAAAAGTGTCAGCGAAGATTATTGACATGGCTTAAAAAAAACTATTATTATTTTTGCTTTTGAAAAGTCTAGGGGGTAATATTTGGACCAGGTGGAAAAGGGGGGGGGGTGCAGAGGACCAATTTAGGGCCCCAACCTCCCATGCCCGAACAGTGCTGGAAACACTTTGGCACATTCTATTGGTGCTCTGGCGTCAGACTCAAACGGGCATTAGGCCCCTTGTATATGCTCATGAGGGGCCTAATGCTTGTTTAAGGACCCCTTCCTGAAGTTGGGCCGCCCTGAGCAGAGCTGGCGCTGGACTTACTTTGCTCTGCGTTTCCAGGAGTAGATGTAGCCTAAATAGCGGCTGCCACCAAAAAGGAAGAGCTTTCTTTTTTGGAGAAAGAACTTGCATTTATAAAGCGCATTTCATGACCTCAGTGTAATAAACTGGATAGCCAGGTGGTGAAGATAGAATGCTAGAGCCTCGTCTTCAGTTGCTTCCAAGCCTTTATTCACAGTGCTCCACATTACACACACCACACCCCAAATAAGCTCTCTTATAAATGGATACAAGAGAGTTCCCAATTGATACGCACCACCTGAATACAATTAACACTAATTGATATAAATCGCATGGATACAATTAACACTCAAGACGTACCAAAGGGCTTTGCAGCAAATTAAGTACTTTTGAAGTGTAGTCACTGTTGTAATGTAGGAAACGTGGCAGCTAATTTGCACACAGCAAGGCCTCAAGGACTGGGAGGAGCTCCACATGAATGTTTTTTAAAAAGGAAAGCAAGCCTTGGCTCAGTGGGTAGCATTCTCACCTCTGATTCAGAAGGTTGGGGGTTCATAGCCCCACTCCAGAGACTTAATCACAAAATCTAGGCTGACACACCAGTGCAGTACTGAGGGAGTGCTGCACTGTCGGAGGTGTCGTCTTTCGGATGAGACGTTAAACCGAGGCTCCGTCTGCCCTCTTGGGTGGATGTAAAAGATCCCATGGCACTATTCAAAGAAGAGCAGGGGACTTCTCCCTGGTGTTCTGAACAATATTTGTAAAGGGGTAGGTCATGCCTGATGAACCTGATTGAATTTTTTGAAGAGGTGACTAAGAATATTTATCGATGTTGTTTATATGGATTTCCAGAAGGCATTCGATAAAGTCCCTCATAAGAGACTGTTAGCTAAAGTTGAAGCTCATGGAATTGAGTGCAAATTACTGACCTGGTTAGGAAATTGGCTGAGCGGCAGGAGACAGAGAGTAGGGATAATGGGCAGGTACTCAAATTGGCAGGATGTGACTAGTGGTGTCCCACAGGGATCTGTGTTGGGGCCTCAACTATTCACTGTATTTATTAACGACTTAGATGACGGGATAGAGAGCCACATATCCAAGTTTGCCGATGACAAAAAGATAGGCAGCATTGTAAGCAATGTAGATGGAAGCATAAAATTATAGCGAGATATTAACAGATTAAGTGAATGGGCAAAACTGTGGCAAATGGATTTCAATGTAGGCAAGTGTGAGGTCATTCAATTTGGACCTAAAAAGGATAGATCAGAGTACTTTCTAAATGGTGAAAAGCTCAAAACAGTGGAGGTCCAAAGAGACTTAGGGGTCCATGTACAAATATCATTAAAATGTCATGGACAGGAACAGAAAATAATTAAAAAGGCTAATGGAATGCTGGCCTTTATATATAGAGGACTAGAATACAAGGGGGTAGAAGTTATGCTACAGCTATACAAAGCCCTGGTCAGACCACACCTGGAGTACTGTGTTCAGTTCTAGGCACCGCACCTTAGGAAGGATATATTGGCCTTGGAGGGAGTGCAGCGTAGATTTACTAGAATGATACCTGGACTCCAAAGTTAAATTACGAGGAGATTACACAAACTAGGGTTGCATTCCCTGGAATTTAGAAGATTAAGGGGTGATTTGATCGAAACTTTCAAGATATTAAGGGGAACTGATAGGGTAGATAAAGAGAAACTATTTCCGCTGGTTGGGGAGTCTAGGACTAGGGGACACAGCCTAAAAATTAGAGCCAGGACTTTCAGGAATGAAGTTAGGAAACACTTCTACACGCAAAGGGTCGTAAAAGTTTGGAACTCTCTTCTGCAAACGGCAGTTGATGCTAGCTCAATTGTTAATTTTAAATCTGAGATTGATAGATTTTTGTTAACCAGAGGTATTAAGGGATATGGGGTTAAGGCAGGTATTTGGACTTAGGTCACAAATCATCCATGATCTCATTGAATGGCATGATGTGGAGATGCCGGTGATGGACTGGGGTTGACAATTGTAAACAATTTTACAACACCAAGTTATAGTCCAGCAATTTTATTTGAAATTCACATACTTTCGGAGGCTTCCTCCTTCCTCAGGTGAATGTGGAAATGAAATCCTCGAACCCTTCGCATTTATAAATCACAGAACAATACTTGGTGATTACAGACAGTGTTTTCAACTGCCCGTTGCCAAGGCAATCAGTGTGCAGACAGACAGGTGTTACCTACAGATCCCCCGAATATACTTGAGTGGGTTCGTGATCTGTAGTCCTTTTGGGATCTTGTCTGCTTTCTTGCAGCTCTGTAAAAACTTGATGTCTGTGTCTATATGCGCGATCTTCTTGGATATCCTTTCCACTGTGAGCCGGCAGTTTGTGGTGTCGATGGTAGCCATGATGTGGAGATGCCGGCGATGGACTGGGGTCGACAATTGTAAACAATTTTACAACACCAAGTTATAGTCCAGCAATTTTATTTGAAATTCACAAGCTTTCGGCATTGAATGGCAGAACAGGCTCGAGAGGCTAAATGGCCCACTCCTGTCCCTATGTTCCTATGTCCCTCAACCAACATCACTAAAAAACAGATTATCTGGTCACTATTTCAGCGCTGTTTGTGGGAGCTTGCTGTGCGCACATTGGCTGTCACGTTTCCTGCATAACAACAGTGGCTACACTTCAAAAATTCTTCATTGGCTCTAAAGCGCTTTGGGATGTCCTGAGGTCATGAAAGGCACCATATAAATGCAAATCTTTTTATCTTTTCTTAAGCTAGAAGACTCATAACATGCTGGACTAGATTAGATGCCCTCTGGGCCAAGAGTCATAAACTGAAACCTTTCGTCGTTGGTTATTTGCAAGTCTAACGGTTCTGAGAATTTGATCAGCGATGAAGGGAAATAAAGTGGGTCATTCAGCTCTGACAGAAAGTAAAGAGATGAAATAAATCTGTTACTCAGTGGGCATTGCTCATTTTACCCAAACTCAGATTAATATCCGTGCCCTCCATCTGCACCGTCATGCACTGAATTTTAATCCTGTATTGAGTAGCAAAATCTGAGTGTCAGTTCCTGAATAATTCAGTAGTGCTCGACCACCATTTAAAACCATAATGCAGTGTCCAAAAAAAAAGTGAAGCAGTTCCGAAATATCTGATTTAAAAAATAACGTTCCTTTAATGCTCCTGCGTTGCAGGGATCTATTAATGTAAAGAATACCATATTTTTATGGTATTTGGCCTAACTGGTCTCTATCAGTGTTTATGCTCCACACGAGTCTCCTCCACCTCTCTTCATCTAACCCCGTCACCATATCCTTCTCTTCCTTTCTCCCTCATGTGTTTATCTACTGTTCCCTCAAATGCATCTATGCTGGTCGCCTCAACTACTCCTTGTGATAGCAAGTTGCACATTCTCACCACTCTCTGGGTAAAGATGTTTCTCTTGAATTCCTTATTGGATTCATTGGTAACTATCTTATATTTATGGCCCCTAGTTTTAAACACCCCCACAAGTGGAAACATCTTCTCTACATCTACCCTATCGAACCCCTTCATAATTTTGAAGACCTCCATTAGGCACCTCTCAGTCTTCTCCCTTCTAGAGAAAAGAGTCCCGGTCTGTTCAGCCTTTCCTGATAGTTATGATGTCACACTGTGTGACTAAATAGGTGGCAATCTGACAATTTTGAGTTCTGCAATACATGAACAGATACACAAAATGTTACACAGCAAATGAGGAAATTGGGAATGACGACAAGGCAATCATCTAATAGTAGGGTTCAGATACCATGGACCCGCAGTCTAAATTATGCTCACAGCAATACTGTTTTTTTTCATATAGTTTAAACTTAATACTGAAGCTTCGGGATGAGATTCCTCTTTAAATGCAAAATAGCAGAGTTCCCATCTTCTTCATAAATAATGAGCCACTGACAAAATTGCACGTTTTAAAAGCTGCATATTTCCACAATCTCAGTGGCAGATCATTAATTAGAAGGGAAAAGGAGGCAATCTTCCACTTTTCATTAAAAGAAGAATTTCAGCCCATTGATCAGTTCTTGTGCCGGTACTGGTGTCAGTGTGAACAGCAGTCATTCGTTCAATCCATGTCCTTACAGCAGGCTGATGTTCACACTGGGACATTAGCAGCTGTAATTAGCAGTTATCAAGCAGTATGGTATCAAGAGAATCCGTGCTTAGCGTACAATAGGTTACTGTAATCGTCATTTACAAACATCATTTAGATCACAAGATGCCATCAGACTAGAGCCTGTAGCCCAAGTCATGCTAATGTGATTGACTAACGATTCTAAAAGCAGATAGTAACACTGAGAATTCACACTTTTTTTTTCATCCAAGTTAAGGTTATTTTGGGAAGTGCTCTACATTTTAATAATAGAAATGATGGCCCTTGATATTTAGAAGAGAATCTTTAGTGTAATAATATGTGCTTTTTCTCCGTTCCGAGTTCTGTATTGCTATACACTTCCAGTGTATGATTAACGGAACAAATCTGGGGTTTTGGGTTTGGAGACTGCAGGCCAGAAGTAGAGATCATTGATTAATCAGTACAGATTCAGCAATCACCTACCAGCTACAAGCCTGGTTTTTTTTTCACATATAGGATTTTCCTTGCTCTTAAATTATGCACTAGTTTATTTGTTTTAGGGCCTACACATGATCAGATATGATAATATGTGCAATATTTGTTTCCAATTTGCTTTTTACCTGTCTTGGAATTGGGAGAACATAATTCATAATGTAAGAAAAAGTCAGAAAAGCAGAATGTAATTTCAGTGACTGATGAATATTTTGAAACCAGAGCAAAACACATTCATATATAACAATACACAGATTGATATATAACCTTATGCACATTCATATATAACAATACACAGATTCATATATAACAATTCTGTTTTTACAATGAAGTGCTTCAGAATACAATGCAGTGGCATAGCTTCAGAAAACAATTTGGGTGCAAGTATTGATGCATTATCTGCTCTAAATCCAAAGCAAGAAATTTTATTTTTCATAGCTCACAGTGAAAATACTCATTATTCATTCTACTACAAATAAACCATTTTTCAAGCTTTCTCTTGTCGTCTGAAGGTCCTTAAAATTTACAAGGCTGTGCTCTGGCTGCGCCCAGCGTTTCCAGTTATCTTTTAAATACATCTTGAAACCTCGCCGATTGCAGATTTACTAAGTGTCCAATTAGTTGCACCACAGGAGGCCTTTTTATTCAGCGAGGTCAGTAATCGGTGTGGACAGGAACAGCTCATCTGTTTTCATTTGCGGCTGATAGGAAAATTTCAAGTTTAATAACTCCATGTCTGCGCGTGAAGGTTCGTAAAGTGAACAAAACAAAGACCCAGAAGAATTAATTACTTCTGTAAAGCAGAACGCTAACCTACAGCAAGGACTCGTGTCTGTCACCATCAGCAGAGAAATATGTGGCAATCAGCAGCTGTTGTCGAGGTGATTATGCAGTGCACTTGTTACTGGCACTGTGCACTGGTGGCAACCACAGAATATGCAACATTGCTCCAAGATGCCATCGTCTGGTGCAAAGATAAACACGCGCGCACCACCCTTGCCCACCTATCTATCCCGACACATGAGGGCTCACACGCTACACTGAAAGGCGGGGAGAAAATGACATGAATTCTCTTTCTTTGTGTGTCAATCATTGCCATCAAAGATAAAGCATGCTCCGAGAAATATTCTGTTTGAAACTGCCACTGAGTGACACTTTTCAATGGTGTGGGTTTCAAGGGCACATGCTTAATTGATAGCTATATTTTTTTTGTTTCGCTGAAACTTCTGTCTCTTCCAGCTGGCATGAATCAAAAATTTTATGTAACCTTGAAGATCGCTATTAAATAGTCATGCTCTATATAAAACTAACTAGAGTGACATTTAAATTGCATATCCTGGCAATGCAAGAATAAAGAAAGCAACAGTAACCAGCCCAGCACTACATGATGCTTAAAAGGTTAGGATCCACCTTTCATGTCCTTACAGAGTGAAAGTGCTCATTTCAAAGGATTTCTTCAACTTGTCTCATTCATTCTGGGTTTTGGAAGGCTTCTCATTACAATCCGATTATTAACATTTATTTTATTCTATCACTAAAGTACTGTAAAATTCTATTATTAACACCAATGTTGGAAGGTAATCAATCTCTTGTTCTTTCCTTTGCCAGTTGTTAAATGGAATGACTTCTTTGACATAAGCAGGTTAATTGTTAAAATTTGTTTTCAATTCCTATAAAAAGGGGATAATAAGATATTTGGAGTCATTTGCTAACATTCAACTGAAGCAATTTCCTCCATTGCCAGAATGACCAGTCTCATTGACAGCTTGGCTCAATTGACCTGGGTCAGCTTGGCTCAACCGATAGCACATGCACCTCTGAGCCAATAGGTTGTGACCTCAAGCCCACTCCAGAACATGAGCGCCTATTCTAATCTGATATTTTAGTGTTGTATTGAGGGAGTGCTGCATTGTTGGAGGTGCTGTCTTCTGATTGGGATATTAAACAGAGGCCCCCCTCTGCTTATTCAGGTGAATGTTAGGGGTTCTGCGGCATTATTTGAAGAAAAACAGGGCGTTCTCCTGATGCTCTGGCCAGCATACCTGCTCAACAACTACCGCCAAAAAAAATAAACTGGTCATTCCTCTTTTAGCTTTATGGGATCTTGCCTGGAAGTGCTCTGGGCCGTCCTGGGAGATAATGATAAGGTACAATATAAAGGCAAGTTCTTTCTTGCCATTTTTTCAAGTCCTATCTGCACTCCCCATGTTTCTTGAAGTGCACCCTTGCTACATGTAACATTACTCTCCCATCCCCTGGTGGTGTTTGTTTTATCCTTATATGTGTTTTGAGCTTTCTTAGAGTGCCTGAGAGAAGTTAGGGTGGAGATATGTTCCCCCTGTCAGCAAACAGTAACTCATGAAATTATCACAATGAACTTTGTGATGGTTGAGCAGCTGCTTTAGTTTTAACTCAACAACCTGTCCAGATTGTGGAACATTTACTGATTCGGAGTATGTGTGAACGATTCCATTGAACGCCAGGAAGTTGTGGCTTTTGGAGGTATTATTCTATATTTTGGTACACGTGGCATGGGTTTAAAAAGGACATTGTTTTAAGGTGTACTTTGCCCACATGGTGCATTGGAGGCCCAAGGCAATCCTCAATGCCATGGAATGGTGGAATGCGGGTTTGTGCTCACAATTTCCCCCAGATGATGAGTTTCTGATCTCAGCCATAGTATCATAAGAGAGTAAAGGTTACGAACTTCCCCACAGGCATTGAGGGCAAATTTGAAGGGAGAGTTTCTTGGCACTACTTCCATGTACCTCCTATTGAACACTCAGAGTGCAGCATTGGTAGAGAACTGGGAACAAGTCGCCTACTCATCCAGTGTATTGAGCTTATGGAAACAAAAAGGAGAAAATAACAACTTGGAGTTGTATTTTGCTATGTGTATAAATATGTAAAATAATTCTAAACTATTATATTTTTCTTTGCTTTCATAACTTTTCCACACACTGCAAAATATACCCTGGGTTTGAAATTCCACTGAGCACTATTTTTAGCCATGATGTGGAGATGCCGGTGATGGACTGGGGTGGACAAATGTAAGGAATCTTACAACACCAGGTTATAGTCCAACAAATTTATTTTAAAATCACAAGCTTTCGGAGATTATTTCCTTCGTCAGATGAATGAATGAAAAGGTTCTCAAATCGCATATCTTATACTATGTTGGGACAGCATCACACCAATCAAAAGGTGTCGTTGTAATTCAAACAGGCCAGTCACGGAGAACAGCACGTCCCAGTACACTAGATATACATTGTGTCTATTACACAGGCAGGCAGAAAGAAACTCAAAATGGCAGAGAGAGAGAGAGAGAGAGAGAGAATTTTAAAAAACATATAATTTTTTTCCCCCTTTTTGCTGGTGGGGTTACGTGTAGCGTGACATGAACCCAAGATCCCGGTTGAGGCCGTCCTCATGGGTGCGGAACTTGGCTATCAACTTCTGCTCGACGATTTTGCGTTGTCGTGTGTCTCGAAGGCCGCCTTGGAGAACGCTTACCCGAAGATCGGTGGCTGAATGTCCTTGACTGCTAAAGTGTTCCCCGACTGGGAGGGAACCCTCCTGTTTGGCGATTGTTGCGCGGTGTCCGTTCATCCGTTGTCGCAGCGTCTGCATGGTCTCGCCAATGTACCATGCTCCGGGGCATCCTTTCCTGCAACGTATGAGGTAAACAACGTTGGCCGAGTCACAGGAGTATGAACCATGTACCTGGTGGTTCTCGTGTGATGGTGGTATCCGTGTCGATGATCTGGCATGTCTTGCAGAGGTTGCCGTGGCAGGGTTGTGTGGTGTCGTGGACGCTGTTCTCCTGAAAACTGGGTAACTTGCTGCGAACGATGGTCTGTTTGAGGTTGGGTGGCTGTTTAAAGGCGAGCAGTGGAGGCGTGGGGATGGCCTTAGCGAGGTGTTCGTCGTCATCGATGACATGTTGAAGGCTGCGGAGAACATGGTGTAGTTTCTCCGCTCCAGGGAAGTACTGGATGACGAAGGGTACTCTGTTGGTTGCGTCCCGTGTTTGTCTTCTGAGGAAGTCTATGCGATTCTTCGCTGTGGCCCGTCGGAACTGTCGATCGACAAGTCGAGCGTCATATCCCGTTCTTACGAGGGCGTCTTTCAGCGTCTGTAGGTGTCCATCGCGTTCCTCCTCGTCTGAGCAGATCCTGTGTATTCGTAGGGCCTGTCCATAGGGGATGGCCTCTTTGATGTGGTTGGGGTGGAAGCTGGAAAAGTGGAGCATCGTGAGGTTGTCCGTGGGCTTGCGGTAGAGTGAGGTGCTGAGGTGCCCGTCTTTGATGGAGATTTGTGTGTCCAAGAAAGAAACCGATTCTGAGGAGTAGTCCATGGTGAGTTTGATGGTGGGATGGAACTTGTTGATGTTATTGTGTAGTCTCTTCAGTGATTCTTCGCCGTGGGTCCATAGGAAGAAAATGTCGTCGGTGTATCTGGTGTATAGCGTTGGTTGGAGGTCCTGTGCAGTGAAGAAGTCGTGCTCGAACTTGTGCATGAAAATGTTGGCGTATTGGGGTGCGAATTTGGTCCCCATGGCTGTTCCGTGTGTTTGGGTAAAGAACTGGTTATCGAAGGTGAAGACATTGTGATCCAGGATGAAGCGGATGAGTTGTAGGATGGCGTCTGGAGATTGGCTGTTGTTGGTGTTGAGTACTGAGGCTGTTGCAGCGATGCCGTCATCGTGGGGGATACTGGTGTAGAGTGCCGAGACGTCCATCGTGGTGAGAAGTGTTCCTGGTTCAACTGGTCCGTGGGTGCTGAGTTTTTGTAGGAAGTCTGTAGTGTCGCGACAGAAGCTGGGGGTTCCCTGTACGATGGGTTTCAGGATGCCCTCGACGTATCCAGAGAGGTTCTCGCACAGGGTTCCGTTGCCTGATACGATAGGACATCCGGGTGTGTTGGCTTTGTGTATCTTTGGGAGGCAGTAGAAGTCTCCCACGCGGGGAGTACGTGGGATGAGAGTGCGTAGGATGCTTTGAAGGTCTGGATCGAAGGTCTTGATCAGTTTGTTGAGCTGGTGGGTGTGTTCTTTGGTCGGATCTGCGGGTAACCGTCTGTAGTGTTCCTGGTTGTCCAGTTGTCCTCCACTATTTTTAGTGCACTGGTTAAAATTTCTGTATGTGCAACTTTTAACAAAGTTGTTAATCCAAAATAACCAAGCTCACATTCTCATTAACGGAGAGCACCTCGGATTTTTACACCAGCGAGTTATCCAGTGGGTTAAAAATAGCATATTCACTGGATTTTAAACCCCTCTGAAGTTTACAGTATCCAAAAAGGACTATCTTAAGCATGCTACCATTCATTTTCTGATAAATGCAATTTTTAGTGAAGTTTGGATTAATGAAGTTTATTACATTGTATAAATGACATCACTTTATCACGGAGTAAAACATTACTTCACAACATATGTGCCAGCTGGAAACATGTCCCTTTATATTTAGGAACACATTTGTACCTGTAAAAAAAATAAATATTCATTACGGATTCTATTCAAATCCATGCCTGCTATTACTTAATGGAAAATTTCATATTCCTGGCACACAAAAGTTTCTCCCCCCCCCAATCATATCTCAAATGGGTGTTGTGCCAAATCCTTTGATTGATTTATTTTCAAACTATGCTAGCCTGGGATTCTAGTTACTAATATCCCAGTGGACTGGACCAGTATTTGACAGCTTGTAGCACTTTTTCTGAGTAGAATCATGACTCGTTGCCAATTTTGTAGAAACATCTGATTGATGAACACCTTCTGTGACTCTGTTTTCTTGTTGACATTTGGTTAAATGTGGTAATTTATCAATTCTACAACTTAAGTTTTATGTGCCCCCCCCCCAATACCAGTGTCTCTGATTTATACATTAGTCATTTTGATGGAAGGCAAATTTCATAAAGTGAACTGCAACAGAGACATGTAAATAAAGGCCAAAAATATAATCACTATATATGTCAAAGCTTTGTATGTGTGAAACAATAACATTCTTATAGTAAATCTACCAAAATGACAGATTCAATATTGCGTTTCTTTTCCCAACCTGATTTTGCTAACCTTTTTATTAACTTTGTATTTTTTTTGACAAGTTAGAGCATAAAGAAGAAATAAATCCATTCATTGCCATGAACACAATAATATTGAAAATGTCTATTATCTCAAATATTTCAGGCTGCATCCTTATTGTTTGACCTTTCCATCATTGCCTTACAAGTGTCATCTGAGATCTGTGGAAGCACTCATGTCTCTGAGTTAGAAGGTTGTTGGTTCAAGCCTCACTCAAGGACTTGAGCACATAATCAAGGCTGAAGCTTCGTTTCAGTAATGAGGGAACGCTGCGTTGTCAAAGCTGCTGTCTTTCAAAATGAAATATTCAAGCAAGGTCATAAGACATGACACATTTTTGAAGAAGAGCAGAGAGTTCTCCTGGTGTCCATACAACCAACACCACCAAACCACATTAACTGGCCATTCATCTCATTGCTGTTTGTGGGGACCTTCCCGTATACAATTTAGGTGCTGTATTTCCCTACTTAACTATACTTCAAAAATAATTCATTGGCTGTGAAGCATTTTGGAAGATTGTGAAAGGTACTATATAAAGGCAAGTTCTTTCTTTTCTTCAAGCCCCTCTCGCTAGTTGTCAATGAAATCTGTAGTGGAGCCATCCCATGCATTTTAGCTGGACGGTCAGATTCAGTCAGGGTACTTTTTAGTCCTCAGTTATTCATTCCATTGGGAGAAACATGTTGGTGAGAGATAGCTGGCTGTGTACATCAGCTACAGAACTTTTAGTCGACTGACTAGACGCCTGAGAGATTTTTGAAAGCAGCATTACAAAAGCAGTATAGTGTCTGTCCATTCACTCTCTCTGCTAATTGTTCTCCCCACCTTTCTTCTCCTCGTTCCCTTTTAGAAAAAATAAAAAACACAAAATTCTGTAAAAGTGAGCCGAAGCAAGTGGTAAGAATTTAAAAAAAAAGGTTATCAAAAAGGTAAATAGAAAGCATTAATGAATCAAAGAAAAAAACACACAAAAACAGAAAGAAAGACGAGGGCATGAGAAACAAAAAAAGAGGAAAAACTAAACAAGGAAAGAAAACAAATAGCTTAAAATATAGAGGAGAAATGGATCAAAAGAGAAAAAAAAAGTGAATGAAAAATGGGGGGAAAACTTAAGGAACTAAGAACATGAGAATTATACGAAGACAAAAAAGTCATTAGGCCCAATAAGTCCATTTCTTTTTATAGGTCAACCCACTTGCTGGTCTTCTCACCGTATTGCTTCTCTCTCCAAAAATACTGGTTGTTAATTGCTTTGAGAACTCCTGAGGATATGATAAGGCACTACATCAATGCAATTTCTTTCTTTCTTGATACCTTCTGTGCTTCACTGATCTTCTTTGGTAACTTACTCCACAACTCCATTACCCTTTGCATGAAAAGGTTCCAACTGACTTCCCTTCTTAACGTTAACTTCCTAATTTTTTTACCTTGAGCCCCTTCGCCATCATGAACAATTTGCCTGGATCAATTTTGTGAATTCCCTTGTCCACAGTCTTGAAAACCGTAAATTAAATCACGTTGAAGTCTCCTCGTTCCCCAAAACTGCTGCACATTAATGTAGAATTTTTATACATAAAGTATAAAGGCAATTTGATTTATGTTGCATAATAATGAGTGATATAAGAATAGGCACCGCTAGAGACATCTATAATGGCAGAAATGTCTCCTGGAATTGACCTGAGTAGTTGCTGAGTAAGAAAGGAAAGAATGAAGGAAAGGAAGTCAGGCTTGCCTCTATATCTATGTAGCACTGTATCACATTTCTCAGAAACACCTCAAATGAATTACTTTGAAGTGCAGTGCATGTTGTTATGTAAGCAAACATGGCAGCCATTTTACACAAAAATGCAAAAAAATTCACCCACCCACAATTAAGTGCAAATGAGGAAAAAAGCAAGAAAAGGAGGAAATACCAAAGTAAAAATAAGGCTGTAAAGCAAAGCTGAAATAATTGAAGAATCAGAAGGAGTTGGGAAGAATAAGTCTTAAAACCATTCCTCTTCAAGATCTCCTAGTTTTAGATACGATTTTCAAACTGACATACCGTAGGCCTCTGCACCTACCCACCAGCATCCCCCCTCCCCACATTTACAGGATCATTCAGGATTGTTGTGGTACAATTTATTCTCTACCTATCACCCAACCAAATTCTGTGTGCATTGGGTGAATGGTTATGGTAAAAATTGTACAAGTCCTCAGCGCATATACCATGAAAGCACTGAAAAATGCCATGGTGCTTATTGTTTAATTTGGGCAATAAAAAAAGCACAGTTTAACATGTGGGAATGCACTTCTGCATCCCTCTCCTGATGGTACATTGTTACATTTCTAATGATCCTACAAGACCTGGTATCACACAATTAGTTGGTCATTTTCGTGGCACAAAATTAAAAATCTTCAGAGGTTTGACTGGTAGGAGGTTTATGTTCCAATGAGTGATACCTTGTTTAGTCTGTTAGTGCGGTAAAACCCTTAAGAGTTATCTTAATTGCAAACACTTCTGAGAATATAGGGACAGGAAACCATTACTAATTCCTGGGGCCCGATATTAGGAGGGAGGCGGGTTGGCAGCGAGGGGTCGACGCGCCCGGTGAAATCGGGGTGCTCTGCACACAATTGTAGCTTGATTGAAGGTACTTACCTTGGCTTCCGGGTTTCGCGCTGGAAAGCTGCGCAGCGGGCGGACTGCGCAGGCGCATCATAGGCTGTCAGCTGGAGGAGCCCTATTTAAAGGGGCAGTCCTCCACTGACTGATGTTGCAGAAAATAAGCAAAATTACAGCATGGAACAGCCCAGGGGGAAGGCTGCTCACAGGTTTAATGATGCCTCACTCCAGGTCTTACTGGATGGGGTGAGGAGGAGGGGGAGGACAGAGATCTTCTCCCCGGCGGACGGGAGGAAGTGGCCTGCCTCTGCCACCACGGAGGCCTGGCTCGAGGTGGCAGAGGAGGTCACCTGCACCACAAACGGTGCAGGAGGTGCTTCAATGACCTAAGTAGGTCAGCCGAAGTGAGTACACTTACTCATTCCCCTACACTTCGTCTGCCACATCACCACCCCCACCCCACATCTCCTTCTGCACTGCCAACACTACTCTGTCACATCACCCCTCACACCCACTGAACCCTCATCCTCATCTTACCTGCACTTACTCACCTCCCCAGTACTCATCCCACCACTACCAATCCTCATACAATCTTATGGCTCTATCTCATACTCACCCTCTCATGCATCTCTTTCACGGTCAGCCTCACTCAACCTGCCACCACCTGTGCTGCAGCCACAGGGCATGCATCACATATGTGTGGTAGGAAGCGTAAGGCAAACGTGTTGTGAGCATGAAGGGGATGCACAAGGGGGTTTGAGGATTTGTCATGGTTTTTACTTTTATTTGATTTCTGATCAACTCACATTATATATTATATTGTCACCACTACTGCCACGTCTTGGCCATTCTTGTCTGGTTTGTGCAATAATGCCCTTTCCTGAGGATCATTATGAAGACCCATAACTGATGCCACCCATTGTGTCACTGCAGAGTGGGTGTAGGTGTATTTGCAGGGCTCTTTTGTGCAGACGACTGAGAGACGTCGGCGATGACCCCGGTGGCACCCTGGAAGGATGCGAAGGAGAAGTTGTTGAGGGCAGTGGTGACTTTGACAGCGACAGGTAAGAAGATGGTGCTTGGGCCAGCCAGGAGCAGCTCGGCATGAAGGAGGCTGCAGATGTCCACGACTACATGTTGAGTGACTCTGAGTCTCCGTATGCACTGCTGCTCAGAGAGGTCCAGGAAGCTGAGCCTTGGTCTGTAGACCCTGTGGCGAGGGTAGTGCCCTCTGCGATGCATCTCTCTCTGCGGTAGCCCTCCTTCCTGCTGTACAGGTGGATGTGTCACAGCACTGTGTTGTGGAGCTCCACGTGTCAGAGGTGGACGACGTGGCCGGCGAGGCTGTTGATGTTGTTCGTCCTCCGAGGAGGTCATGACTGCAGCTACGGCGGCCCCCATCCGGAAGATGTACGTTTGAGGGGGTCCGCAAGGTGGATAAATGTGTCTGGACACCGGGGTAAGTGTGCAAGTTTGTAAATTTTATTGTTAGGAGGAGGGTGGTGGAGGCCAAACTTTGTCCAAAGTGACAGAGTGGCCTCCTGCAATGAGTGAAGGTCTCCCCCCCTCCCCACCTGTCAAATGGACCTTTGCAGCTGCCACAGGCTGATGGCTGCAACACGTCCATTTCAACTGGGAGTGTTTCCCCCAGTATGGGAAACACGCTCAGTTGAGATGAAAATCCCACCCCTCCTAAAATATCATGTCAATCAGGTCTGCTAACGACCTGAAGTATCAAAATAATTACCTTAAGTGGGATCCCGCCCGATTTAATTGGTGGCGGGAGTCCCGCATGCAGGGGCTGCGCGCGCATGTAAGCGCGTCACTGGGGAACCCGGAAGTGGGCGGGTTGGAGCCGGGCTCCGGACCCGTCCCGGGAATCCCCGATTTTCGGAGCCCCTCCCCCGGCCACGAACCCGCCGGCTCGGGGGTCTGAAAATCGAGCCCCTGGAGTCTATCTATGGTAAATATAAATTCTGATGCTATATGAAAATTGCAATGTCAAGTGAGCTGTTTGAAAACATATTAAAACATTTACAAAATGTTAAAAGATTTAATTATATTTATCACATGAAAGATAAAAAGATGAAACACCTATTACAGTAAGCCAACTGCACTTTTAAAATTCTGACATTGAAAAGCTCTCTTATTAAAGCCAGCCTTTTAAAAACCGGGCATCATGATTTTGCTAATTAAGTGTCACTTCCAGGTGTGTACTTTACCCACTCCCCATAGTCATTGAACTTCTGTTCGCTAATACCATCTTGAACAGATTGCTATGTTACTCATGGTAATGCATAATAAACCAGATAAAATAGCCTCCGGTATTTCAGCCTTTACTGCACATTTATGTGGAATCTTTATCCATAAAGCATTAATGCTGTTTGATTTATATTGCATAATAGTTAATATAACAATAGGAACAGCTAGGAATAGCTGTAATGGAGACAGATAACTCATAGAAATGACAAGAGAAACAGAGAATGAAAAAGATGTGCTTTTGCATAGTGCCTGATCACATCTCTCAAACACCTCAAATTAATTACTTTTAAGTGCAATGCCTGATGGGCAGGCAAAACGCAGCAGCCGTTTTGCACACAAGACGATTTCACAAACAGCAATGAGATGAATAACCAGTTCATTTGTTTTTTTTGGTGTTGGTCAGGGGAGTAATGTTGGGCTTAAAAACCGATGGGATGAAATTCCTTCTGTCGATAACTTTAGCATAAAAGCCAGCACCGGTATAAAGTAGGATTTCCCATTTTACACACATGATGACTCCCGATAAAATTATCAGCGGGGGAAGAGTTTCATTCCGAGACTGACTTTATCAAAGGGCCTATTTACGACCACAAAATTTTTAATGGCTGTCTATTACTGTGCTACTCTGAACATACTGAAAGTCAGAAACCTGACTGATTAGTCCAAGGTGGGGGGAGTTTTCCAATATCAGCCATATGTTTATCATCCTCCTCGAGTAAAAAGGGGGCATAGATGTATGGTTATCGAAGAGTCATAGAATGATACAGCACAGGAGGAGGCCATTCGGCCCATCGTGCCTGTGCCGGCTCTTTGAAAGAGCTATCCAATTAGTCCCACTCCCCTTATAGTCCTGCAAATTTTTCCCCTTCAAGTATTTATCCAATTCTCTTTTGAAAGTTGTTACTGAATCTGCTTCTACCGCCCTTCAGGCAGTGTACTCCTGATCATGACAACTTGCTATGTAAAAGAAATTTCTCATCATCTCCCCTCTGGTTCTTTTGCCAATTACCTCAAATCACCAGGAGAACAAACAGGGAAGAGTGAAGAAATGTGTTCATACAGAGGGCTGCTGGGACATGAGTGGGCACTATAATGTCACTTAAAATGTAACTGGCTAAATATTTGAAAAGGAAGAATGAAAAAGATACTGGGAAATGAATTGGAGTAGATAGCTCTGGTATAGCATCACACACTCACAGTGGGCTGAATGGCTACCTCCTGAGTTCTATGGTTCTATGTTCACATCCACCACACTTAGATGATGTGTAAAATTTTACATCATATGGAATTACACTATCCTGTGAACTAACCTTATATAACAGGGAAGGATTCCTCCATCAGATAGAACAATACATCACATAGAATGATTACTTTGGTTCATGGTGGAGACTGTAGCTAACTAGAACTTTCTTAATTTTACCTGGAAATGCTTCTAAAGTTTTGCACTTCCTGCCAGTATGTCCTACAACATCATTAAACACTATCATGGTAGTGTGCCTTGGGACGTTTTACTACGTTAAAGGCACCATATAAATGCAAGGGCTGCTGTTGAGTGCTCTTACAAATAAACTCTTTTACAAATAAACCAGCCATTACCAGTTCCTCAATTACAGAGTTATAAATGGATCTTCACACAAAATCAGTTCATCACTTGAAGAGGTTTTCATTTGGATTGTTTTTGCTGTAAAATGATCTGTCCCCGACATTCTTTGTTTTATAAGGCAAATTATATTAATATTCCAAACATACTTGTAATTTCTTAAAATACACAGTGGGATTGAAATTTGAGGTACTCATTCCATTTATTTCATGGCTACCAGCTCCAAATTAGAAGATTTCCTTTGTTGTGTGGATAAGTGAACAGTGATGTAGCTTGTGTTGTGCAACTGCAGAACACTCTCCTAGAAGGAAGGATCTGATGTGGTTTTGCTACTAATCAACCTTATCTACTGCAGTACTACAATGCTGCCAAAGGACTATTAGAGTGTGGCACATATTGGGGAAACCCCATACATACTGCACAACAATAATAACAGCAACTTGCATTTATATAGCGCCTTTAACGTAATAAAACGTCCCGAGGTGCTTCTCAGGAGCGTTATCAACCAAAATTTGACACCGAGCCTCATAAGGAGATATTAGGACAGGCAAAGTGGAGCGTCTTAAAGGAGGAGAGAGAGGTAGAAAAACAGCGAGGTTTAGGGAGGGAATTCCAGAGCTTAGGGGCCGCCAAATGTGCAGTGATTAAAATCGGGGATGCGCAAGAGGCCAGAATTGGAGGAGCACAGAGATCTTGGAGGGTTGTAGGGCTGGAGGAGGTTACAGAGATAGGGAGGGATGAGGCCATGGAGAGATTTGAAAACAAATGAGAATTTTAAAATCGAGGTGTTGCCGGACTGGGAGCCAATATAGATCAGCGAGCACAGGGGGTGATCCACCTCAGGTCTTCTATACTCCTGGTTCCTGAGATATTTAGACCAGCTATATATCCCCATCTCCATGCCTTTACTAGCATAGACAACTCCATAGTGGACCTAAACTAGGCATGCAGAATTTTAAAAGGATAAATTTTATTTACAGGCGCTAACACTTTTTGAAAGTGATCCAGTCCCCGATTCTCTTGTGCACACTGCTTTCTTTTAGAGAAATATAGCTTTCAATGGAGTATTTTGTTCACAACAACAATTCCTCATCCTTCTAAAGTATTTGTAGACTTAATTGCAGTTAGGTTTCCCAGTGGGAAATGTCCCTTGTAGGTATTCAGAGAATGTGCTCTATTTGGAGCAATGTTTTGCAAGGTAGCACTCTGGGCAATATCCTAGCTAGGACCTCCTTCATCAGGAAACCTAATCTCTTATGTGTCACAGACACTGCAGGAAGAAATGCTGACTCTCTGTGGTGAAAAACTAAATAAAACTAAAGTAGTGTGCGTTGTAAAGAGCAGGTTTTGGTTATGTCGTAGGTGCCAAAGAGAGGAGATGTTTCCTTTAAATCCAGAATCCCCTTTGGATTGTTTGACAGATGTTTTAAAATGTTCTTTTTCCCGCATTTTAAAGATGTCCTTCAATTTATTGTAAGAGTTACTAAATTCTATATGTTCAGTGGGTGAAACCAGTCTTGAGAAAAAACGTTAAAATGATCATAATTGAATTCTGCTACAATTCAGGTGCAGCTGTAATCTGAAAGGAGATAAACCCATTAGCATTCAATCCCTGAGCCAATAGCCAACACTATATTTAAATCTTTAATAACTAAAGGCTTCCTTACTAAAACTATAATGCTACAAAAAGCTGGAAATCTTGCATTTATATGCATTTCATTTTCCCTCTCAGTTTGCCCCTCTCTATCAGTCTCCCTTTATCATACACACTCCCTGAGTCACCTTCCTGCACTGTATTTGTGCCCTTATCTTTAGCAAGTTAAAATAACAATGAGGGACCACAAAATATTTTCATGAACAAATGCACCTGCTCCCAGGCCTCTGCCGAGGTCACTGGTAAACTAGCTGGTAGCAGGTGTGTAAGAGTGGGCCAGGCTATCTTCCCTTCAGATTTTCCCTCTCTCCTGCCTTCCCCAAAAAGATGTCTTGAGGGAGGAATCGCTCTGGCCACTAAGGCATGCAAATATGACGTGGTTACATGTAGCGACTCCCTCATCACCCCTCACCCTATTCCTTATCGACACCCATTGGCTTCCAGTCCCCCAAAGTCGCAAATTAAAAATTCTCATCCCTGTCTTTAAATCTCTCCATAGCCTTGTTCCCCTTTATCTGTAACTCCTCCACCCCCTCCTCGAATTCTCCGTTCCTCTAATTCCGACCCCGCATTGACAGTGATTCCTTCAGCCTCCCAGGTCCCACTCTCTGGATTACCCTCCCTAATGTCCCTGCCTTGCCCCCTGACTTTCCTCCTTTAAGACCCTCCTTAAAAGCTACCTCTCTGACCAGACTTCTGGTCACCCCTCCTATTCTCTTTCTTTGGCCCGGCGTCCATTTTCCTCATGCTTCTGTGAACCACCTTGGGAAGTTTCTTTGTGTTAAAGGCACTATATATAAATGCAAGTTATTGTACAGCAATTCTTCACCACTCCTCCCCCTCCTTTCATCCTTCCTCGTGAGGACATTTAGCACAGGAAAGAGCCGCACCGTCAGACTACATGTAACTAGGGTTTGCCAAAAATTACTCCGAGGTACTTGTTTCTAACACTGTTCATATTATGGACTACTATTGTTCAGTTTTGGGGTCAGTTTTCTTGTGTAGGATGTGGCTGTCAGAAGCTTGCCAATTTATTGATGTCCAGTTACATTCCTATCAGGATTAATAATTGCGATGTTTATCATAGAAAGTTTGAGAAATAATTTGCATATAATTACCCGGAAATTAAGTAAGAACAGCATTGTATTACAAGATAGCCTTCTAACTGAGAAATGTCACTGTAACATCAGAAAAAGTTACTGTGGTGCGTTCCATTCACCTGATCCCTGGGATTAGACTGCAATCTGAAAAGTCATTCTCTGATCTGTAATTTTATCAGTGTTTAAATTTTATATGGGGTTTTTTCTTCTGGATCAGTTTTTATGCTCGCGACATCTTTCAGTGCAGATACCAATCATCAGCGTGCTTGATTTCACTGATGTGTGATGACATCCACCCTAACAGGCTATGATGCCATTACTGCAGGTTTATTGAGAAACAATATGTAGTTGATAGCAGGAGATTCTGTAGCCAGCGCACTGTATAATTCCATTAAACCTCTCTCGTCTGGAGTACTTCTTTTACATTTGCTATTTCTATTTTTAAAGATTTTGCATTGACCAAAAAATTATTTTGTAATGATTACATCGGGTAAAATGAAAGGGCTAAATGAAAAGGAAATTGTAATTTCATGGTCGCTATTTCTATTACCTTTAATTTCTCCCATTTTATATTTTATAATAGTCCATTTTAGTGATTAATAGTACCATGCTGTTTTTCATCGACAATTTTATTAATGTTTTAATGACTTCAATTTAACTGGATGATTGATAGTAAATCCGTTCTTACTTTCTTAATCTGTGTAACTTTTAAGATTTCAGTTCTGAGATTTAAGAGGTGAGATACGATTACATGTTGATTTTGCATTTTTGAACACAAGTTAAAATAAGCAAAGAGTTAAGAGCATAAAAGCAAAACACTGCGGATGCTGGAAATCTGGAATAAAAACTGAAAATGCTGGAAGCACTCCGCAGATCAGGCAGCATCGGAGGAGAGAGAAAAACAGAGTTAACGTTTCAGGTCTTTGACCTTTCATCAGATGTTCTAATGAAGGGTCATTGACCTGAAACATTAACCGTTTCTCTCTCCACAGATACTGCCTGACCTGCTGAGTGTTTCCAGCATTTTCAGTTTTTACAGTAGATAATCCATGTCATTTTGTGCACCATAAATTTCTAAAATGCTCTTTAATTTGAGCAAAGGCATATTAGTCTTACTAAAAAACATGGCGAGGGTGAAATTGGTCTTCAGAGGAAGTGCAAAACAGATGACAGCTCGTTTATACACCTCACCTCATTTTTGTTCCCATTGACTTCAATTGGGCGCGGTATTAAATGGGCTGCCGAGTCGCTATCGCCCATTTTGCGCTACCGTTAAAGACCAATTGCAACCCCCCCCCCCGTGTTTGGTTTGCATTTCTAAGCTCCTGCTGAACTCAGTGAATACACCTGGCATCTGTAGTTAGTTGTATTCCATTACATGGTTTATGACAGATACAACTATTCCATTAGCGTTTGTATATTCCATTCCATATATTGTGACGGATACAGCCAGATATTTGATTGGCACAGAAAGTGATGGTGGTGGGGAGGGTGGTGGTGGTTAATGCTAGGAGAAAGATGGTGTAATGAATTGAAGAAAAGAGAAGGCTGAGAGATGACCTGATAGAGGTCTTCAAAATTATGAAGGGATTCGATAGGGTTTATGTAGAGAAGATGTTTCCACTTGCGGGGGAGTCCATAACTAGGGGTCATAAATAAATCCAATAAGGAATTCAGGAGAAACCTCTTTACCCAGTGGGTGGAACTTGCTACCATATGGAGTAGTTGAGGAGAATAGCATAGATGCATTTAAGAGGAAGCTAGATAAACACATGAGGGAGAAAGGAATAGAAGGATATGTTGATAGGGTTAGATGAAGTAAGGTGGAAGGAGGCTCCTGTGGAGCATAAACACTGGCATAGACCTGTTGGGCCAAATGGCCTGTTTCTGTGTTGTAAATACAATTTAATACTATGTATGCAATACATGAGTTACAAAACACTATGACCTATTCCCTTCATTCATGACAGCAGCAATATTATTCTGGTATGTTTTGCTCAGTCTTAAAACTGCGTTGTCAGTATGTCAACTGGTTACTCTGCTGCAAGACATACAGGGCACCTGTAGTCATACGGGGACCCCTGATACTGAGCCACATGCATCTCATGCATGCTCTGATTTAACTTCTCAAACTTACTAAATTCCAAAACGCACACTGCTCAGCTGTTGAAGTGCCCAAAGATTTAAGAAGCATCTTATGGAGCACATTGATTAGCTGTTCTAGGGAAAGGAATAGGGAGAGATCGCTGGAGGAAAAGGTAGCAGCTGGGGAAGGTCACTGGAGTGACAGGGAAATCACTGGGAGCAGTCAAATAGTAAGAGAACTGGGACAGAGTAAGAGAAAGACACGGATAGATGGACAGAATAAGACAGACACTGGGAGAGAGTAACAGGGACATGGAAGAAGAACTAAAATTTACAGCCTTTACCAGAGGAAACATCAATTTATACTCTACTAAAATGAGCAAAAATGTGGGTTTCAGCCCCAAGGAAGGACAGCAACAGACACACCCGCACACACACCCGCACACACACATGCGGGCACACACACACACGCAATACCAGAGACATTGGGAGAAAGTAACAGGGATCCTTCTCTAGGTCCTATAAAAGCAATGATTGAATTAACTTCCAATTCAGACCTCAGTAAGATAGATAAAGAAGATAGGTGGACCGCGTTTCAATATAATTATAAATCCCTGCCTTATGTGTTGTGCTCTGGAACAAAAATTAATAAATAGAATATAGAACTGCACCATTACACGTGTAAATTTCTAAATTTTCCAAGGGATGTATGCACCAGACTCACCCAGGGAGCATACTCTCACTGGGATAGAAAGAGGGCAGGGGAACAGAATGGCTCCTGCAGGGCCCCCAAATCTATTGAGCCAGCCCTGAGGACACAAGAAAATCACAAGTGAGTGAGAAAAGGTAATTTAGTTCATGAAGTCCACTCCATCCAGAGTACCCATACAATGATTGGATCATGGACCGCAGCCCCCCACCCCCGTTGATCCCTTACTTTAAGTTCCTTCCTCAACCTCCCCTGTAAAAAAGTCAAGTGGTACTGTTAATATCTCTATAACCCTCAATCCTCCTTCTCAACACAAATTAATCCAACCCCTTTATAAAAGAGTCAATTGACCCATAATTCTTTTTTCTAAGTGTCTTTTGTAAAATTGCACTATCCTATGGGGAAAAAAATGTTTTTTCTAATCCCTAATCTTACTCAATCAAGGCTTGCGAATGGTGTACTTGTACCCTCTAGGCCTATGCACATTCTCCAAATTTAATAGCTTTCTTACTTCACCCTTATCCTCCTTTTTTATTATTTTGAACACCTTTATCGGTCTTTTCTTCAGCAAAAATAAGTTTGATTTCTTGAGCCTTTCTTCTTAACTCAGACCCCCAATATCTGTAATCATCCTGAACTCTACCCTTTTTAATGCATCTATATCCCTTTTGAGGTGGGGGAGGAGGAGGGGGTGGCAGATGGTGACCAAAACTGCATGCCATGCTATTGAGTTGTAAAATGTCAACATAACTTGTTGTGATTTGTAATCCAATGCTCATGAGATGCATCCCAGTGTTGATTTACCTCAATCACAATAGGTCAAGAAGGTGAGAGCAAATACATGATTTGATGCTAAGTTTATTCTATTTTTTCCCCTCAAATTAAACTTAAAACTAGTATTTAAAAAAAAAAAACAAAAGCCACAATGCAGAAGTTCCCACTACAGGGAGTTAGCCGTCTGCTGCAGTGCTAACTTTCTCCATTGACCAACATGGTAGCACCATTTCCCAAGAACCAAACGGGCCGCAAACACCCTGTTGAGTTGTTGACAACAACTTGCATTTATATAGCGCCTTTAACATAGTAAAACATCCCAAGGCGCTTCACAGGAGTGTTATCAAACAAAATTTGACACTTTAAGACTACTTTAAGGTAATAGTACCTGCATCATGGGAAGTATAAATTATTTAACTAGGAGTGTAGTTTGGCAAGGATATTGTCTGTACATCAGTTTACACATTGTGGCTTTGCACCCTGTTTGAACCAGTAGTGAGATGCATTTATGCCTTTAATGAAAATGATGATGATACTGTAAATGTCCACTCAATACAATTACAGTACTTTGTTGGGAATGAATTCAATCTCAATGGATAGCACCATCTAATATTAAATAAGGAAAATGTTTTTAAAATACAAAAAGAGTACCTGTAAAATGCAATCAGCTCCCATGGAGTACTGCAGTGTGCCTCTCTTTCAAGTTCAAAGAAAGATTAAATATATCATGCTTAGCCAGCTAGGTAAAAGTATAGAACTTCTTAAAGGATACATTTAAGTTACGAGTTTGAGAAGACAATGGTAAAGGATAAATTCCTGCTTACAGGGAAAATATATCATGGTGAACTGTAACCTGTTCCCAAATGTTATGAAAGGAAATATCCGTATGGATATAAATATCTTCAACTCTCCCATTTTAACCTTGTTGTTTGCTTTAATTTTGGAGACAGCCCGGGAGCAGATACTTTATGTAAAACTTTAATGGGACAATGAGGATCTGCTCTAGTGACAATCATGAATGGGAATGATGGGTGCAGGTGAAAATATCAATATAGTTTTCATCAGTCAGAATCAGAGAGGGATATCATGGTACCAATATAAATGCTGTAGTGTTTATAATTGTTATGGATATCTCCCTTCGTAACATTTAGAATTAGGTTAGGATATATCTGACAGAATCAAAGGGCACATAAAGTGAAAGAAAGAGAAGAAACAGAAAGGACAATTAAGGGAATTAAAGGGCAATGTTCTGCTAACTAAACAGTGACAGCTGTAAACCACCACCAAAACCAGGTGGAAATGAGATGTTAACAGCTGGAACACAGACCAATGGAGCAGAAAGGAAAACAAATAACATCTGGGTAAAGACAAGGGAAAGAGTGAAAACAGCTTTTAAAAAAATTAATACATAATTGGATCAAGGCCTAAAGTAAACACGCAATGTTACGGATGTTAGAATACAGGACAGGTTATTGTGTACACACACCAAGTACACGCCCCAAATATCAAATAATGAGCGAGAAAGACAGAGACATGACTGGATAAAAAACATTGATTTTATAAAACATTATAAGAAAATGCACAATCCGGAAATAATTCAAAGTAAAAATGGAAATTATCTCAGCATTTTAACTGTTAAAACATATAGCTAATAAGTCAATCGTGTAAGGCGGTCAGGCCAGGGATTGTCGGAAAATAGTGTTATTTTCCTTCCTGTCACATGATGTAATAATATCGTGAATGCTTCCATTGCAATGCTTGTAACACCCTTCTTCCTGTCGCGTGATTTAATAATCTCAAGGGAAGAAAATGATAGGACACTGATTGTTTATTGTATTTGAAAGAATAAACAAATTGTAGTTCATTTTTGAAAAAACAATGGCTGCATGGTAGAAGGATGCAAGATCATGTTCTTGATTCATTACGCAGTTTCATAATCTCTACTATGTGATCAGGGGAGATTCAGAAAGGAGGTGCTTCCCTACAGAGAGAGGGTAAAAATCAGAGGATCAGTCTCTCTGGGCCACTTCAGTGCTCCAGAGTGGTGTAGCTGGGAGCCTGGGTTTGGACTACCCCACACCACCCCCACCACCCCAATGGAGGATGTGTGCGTACTGCAAGGAATCTTAACTAAGAGGAAGAAAATACAAGGCCTTTAAATGGCATTCTGAAATACACCTCGTAGTCCGGTAATGAACCATTGAGAAGGTCCCAGGTTTGATTTATGGTCTGCACAATGGTCGGGGGCTCAGCGTCTTAATGCAAGGGAGGGAAGATAAAGACAGAGTTCCCACTCCTGATTACTATCCAGTTACCCCTGCTAGAAAATGTGATGACTGGGTTAGACCTGGGATGTGATGTCCCTCCATGGTTAAATAGCCTGATGACACTCCAGTGTCCAGGCTCATGCTTGAAGAATGGTCTCTTGAGCATAAAAATCAAGGGCCATTGAGGCCTGTGGGAATCATCCTTAGTCAATGCCTTCAGGAGAAGAGAGAGAAAAAGATACATAATTCACTTGATGTTAATAAACCTTCGCTGGCTGTTTAATAACCCTGAGATTGTGTTGCAGTTCTAACCATATCCCGGCTATTTATTGTATTAGAGAATCACGGATGTGTGGAAGAACATTGCAGTGTAAGCGAGGACAGCAAGTTTGATTGATGGATGAGATTGCAAGATCAAGTCCATCAATCACACTACCTGTCCTCAATAATAACCTAGTGTAGGACCACAAATGCATTATTGTGATTTGAGCACGCTCTACTTTTTAAAGACTATTTAAATGTATTGTAGTACATTAATAAAAACATACTTTGCCTTGATGTCTGTGCGCTCTGCGGGGAGAGTGGTTCTGAGGCAGCTCATTGGGGAACGGTATTGGAGAAGACAAGTGTGTGAGATAGCAGCTTTTAACAGTGCTGCCCGAGAATCTCCTGTTGGATATTTAACAAGCTGGTAGCATTAATAAACTTATCAATCCACATTGTTGTCTCCAACTTCCCTACGTCCTGTAATGGGTAGCCCTGTCACAATGTCCTCTGTTTGCTGTGGGAACCCCTTAAACACAAATTGAGAGCCCGTGAATGACTAAACACAAGTGTGGAAAGATGTCCACATGCAGCATAATTGAATGTATGACATCTGTAGCGTCTTTTTAGCAGATACTCTGTGATTTTTTCTTTTGCCACCAATACCCTTCTAGTCTGTACCATCTCCGTGAAGGTTTTGCACAACATATGCAAGTTTTCTGCACACGAAGTGAACTCTCTCCCATCATTAGATAGCACGTCAAACTCTTACTGATTTTTAAAAAAAGAATAAATTAGCCCAGGCCATGGAGAAAAGTTGATTTAAAGGAGCTGGATTGACACGTAATGGAATCTTGCAAGATCAAAACTACACAGGGTCAATTAAATGTGGCGGTGGTGATAGAATCAGAATTTTATTGTATCTTTGAAACTGTTGTAAATTAAGCTACTGTCACGTTGGGTACTCTTGACTGGCCTGTGTAGCTTTTGTCTTTCAAGTCACTTGTTTTACAAGAGGACACAACCTCTTTAATATTGTTTACAGTGTTTCTAAAACAGGGCAAGAACAAAATTATGTTATGGCCAGAGGAAAAGGGTTACTGAGTTGGAGCTGTGACTTGCTGTCCCATAAAACACTAACATGTAGTCTTCCATCTGTGATTGTCCACACAACGGGATAGATTTTGAAGAGGCCCCCGTCATATCAAGGCTTCAGCCTCATTTGAATTCACCAGGTGAGCTGTAGGACGCCAAATTAGGCAATTAGGGATGGGCAATAAATGCCGGCCCTCGCCAACGCCGCCCACATCCCATGAACGAATATAAAACAAAACAGGCGTCACGAGACAGCTCACCAGATTGAAGCATAAAAATCAGGCCAGAACTGCTGCCAGCAAAGTAAATTGCGAGGGTGGATGGGGAGAGAATTGCGATCGTGGGAGACGGGGGTGGGGGTCCCGGGGTGGCTGCCCCTCTGCGGCCCACAAAAATAATTCAACACTTACCTTTAGTGGGCCACTTCTCTTTCATCGCCCGTGGAGCAGATGAGATCCAGCACTGCGCAGGCTCCAACCAGTTCCTATCTACAGTGGCAATCGGGGTCCTATTTATGTCATAGATCCCCTATTTCCATATTAAAAGGGGCCCATTGTCTGAATCAGGCAGGCACTTTGGACACCCGTCGGTAGGCTCCCTTTGAAATGGAGCCGGCCGCTTCGCCAGTGTTAATATGACGATAAGGACACTGACTCCATTTTAAGGCCGTTACCTCCTCTTAACCGCAGGCGACGGCACTTGGTTTGTTGGAAAATTATCAGATAAAAGTGTTGATGTTGCTGGGCTAAAGAGGGAAGAATTAGTTGGGGTTCCTGCTGTTGATGACTGTACGGTGACCTATTCTGGGAAATGCACGTGTGGTTGACGGATAAGGCTTGGGGCTCAAGTGCGATGGTGCCCACAGTTGAATTAGCCTGCCAACATTCATCGGGAGAAGATTACCTTGGCTCACTACTCATGGCGAAATCACGACCGCATTCTTTACACTTACACTTTTGATATCGCTACGAATGAAGAGAGGAGACCTGACGAACGGTCACTGGGGTGAGCTACCTGAGGGCCTGTCGGGAGCTGTGGAACCGAACCCCAGCACAAGCCACCCCCATTGAGGGGAGGGATGGGAGGAGGGGGGAAATATTATGGCAAAAACTGTGAGAAAAATGACCTTGTCGTTCAATCACTAATTGAAAAAAAAATCAGGGTTGACTCCTGTGGAACCTCACTTGTACAAGCATTTCTCATCACAAATCCCGTAACTATAACAAACCTTTTCTCGGTGCTAAAGGGAGCTCCATTATTGTCAAGTGGAGGAGCACAAGATCTTTGACAGGAGCTAATTTGCTCATTGCCGCAAAATTATAACAACATGGTTTGGCTCTAATTCTCAATTGAAAAGAACATATTTTTTGTAATATCCACCACTTCATGTCCAAGACAGAGTGAAGCAAAGCCACATGTTACACTGCTGCTATGAAACCGTGGCTAAGATGTCTCCTTCAACAATAAGGCAAGATTTGTTTTCTATTAGAAATCATAGAATCATTATACAGCGCAGAAGGAGGCCATTTGGCCCATTGTGCTGGTGCCAGCTCTTTGAAAGACAATTAGTCCCACTCCCCTGCTCTTTCCCCATAGCCCTGCGAATTTTTACCTTTTCAAGTATATATCCAATCTTTAGTATTGCTGCCAAATTGCTTCTGACGTAGTGTGACTAGAAGATGTAAGTGTTTCTGGTTGCACCAGATCTGGAATATGTACTTTGGACCAGTTGCACAGACTCCAGTTAATTATGAAATGTTATGGTGTATCCATGGATTGTCCTCTAATACACTGTAGATATGCAGTGACATCCATGCACATTGCATAATGGGTGGAAGGTCCAGAGCCCTAATCTTCTGAAGTAAGACCAATCCAAATTAACAATGGTTAAAAACCCAATTACTGGCTGTTGGATCTACAAGGATAATTCTATGGTAAGGCATCCTCATATTTATTTCTGTGTTAGAGCCTCAGCAGACTCCAAAACTTAAGAGTTTTTGAGAATACTGCAAAGAATGCTGTTTGTTTCTAACATGAATCTAACATACAATATGAATTATGTTATGACATATAGACAAACTTCCAAGTGCAGGAGAAATGGCCGCAGAATTGGAGTCAGTCGTCAGATTGAATTTTAGGAAAGGAAAGGGCTTATGCTAATTAAACCATGAAGTCATCTACGAACAAAATATTCCTTACCAGGGATAGCAAAAAAGCCATCTAGACCACAGGCCTGGAGTTGGCTCATTAAGGGGACATAAAGATGTCCTGCTTTATCTGGAGCTGTGTGTGACCCCTTTGTTACAAAGGCCTGAGAAGCTAAGGAGTAACTGAGTGACCTGGCATGTTTAGGTGGGAGTGCTTCATTTTTTTAAGAGTGATCAAGGTGATTGACACCAGGAGGGCTGACCCCTTCTAATACATGTGCCACTCAGAATAGAATCGAGGAGCTTTCTTTCAAAATGAAAGAAATGTAATTTAGAATTGAGGAGGTTTCTTTCAAAATGACGACGCACACCCTTAGGTACGTGCAAACCGGATAGCAAGTTCAGAGGATTAAGAGATATGCTGTGAATTGCAAATCTTCAGAACTCGTTGGTCGATTTATGCCGTTCTGCTATTGCTTTGCACAAATGGCATCTTGCCCTTCGTCTCCCCATATTTTTAGAACTTGCTGGATTTGCACATTAATTGCCCATTAAACTCGCTGCAGAAAGTTAGGGCTGGAACTTAACAGCGTAAGTACCTTTTTAACGACGTGATAATTGTTAATGCATTGCCAATCAACCTCTCTGGCCCAGAAAGGGAACAACTTAAACTGTTCAAATCTCATTCCTGCAGGTAGTAAATTGTTGTTAGGGATTTTAAAAATATCAATTTTTAAATTTTAAACTTTTTTTCTTACTTTTCCTTTGTCTCTTTTCTTTCTCTCTCTTAATCCATTCTGTCTTTCCCCCTCTTTATTTCTCTTTCTGTATCTGATTTGACATTAATTCACCCTCCTTCTCTGTCGTTCCTCTGTTTCTTTCACGACCCTTAAATCTCAGTGGTTAAGGAGATAGAGTGTTGGCTCCGTCGTTCACCAAGGTCCCAGAGACCCCGTTTGCCCTCGCTGCAATGTAATCAGCTCGCACTTCCAGCAAGTTACGGCACAAAAAAACTTCAAGCTGAAGGGTGCAGGAAGAAGTCTTAACTCACAGCTTCACAGGAGCGATTATCAAATAAAATTTGACACCGAGCCACATAAGGAGATATTAGGACAGGTGACCAAAAGCTTGGTCAAAGACGTAGGTTTTAATGAGCGCCTGAAAGGAGAGAGAGGTAAAGAAGCGGATAAATTTAGGGAAGAAATTCCAGAGCTAAAAGTACTCACCCGACAAGAAAGACATATGATTTTACTTTTGCTGACCTCTCCTCACTTGAATTGCCTCTGGTGTTGGCTGTTACTCTCATATACAGTCTAACAGGACCTCCACAGTAGTCATAAAACATGTACACAATATTAAAAAAATGTTAAAATTACTTACATCGCTTGCATGCAAACTATATACATTGTTTGATTATCCATAATAATTGAAAAACTTCTCAAACTATTAGACCGTACAAGCTGATTTTAAAGCATGTGGTAATGCATTTTAAGCTAGACCACAATTTTACAGTGATGATGGCTGTGACAAATTAGTCTTTGCTTCAGGCAGCTTAAGACTGAAATAGATGTACTTTTAGTTGCCTTGTGATGTTACCAATATGTTAACTTCAAATTCACATGAGTCCTTCAGGTTTTTTCTTATGCCTCTGTCAAGTGCCTTGGAAAGTTTTTCTATGTTAAAGGTGCTATATAAATGCAAGTTGTTGTTGTACTTCACCGTACACAATACATTAATTTGAGGAATGAAATATTTATCTGAATGGAAACAGTTGTGGGAACATAACCCTAGCTCAGGCTACATTCAGATGATATTCCGATATGGCCAAATACCAACAGACTGCTATCCAACTTTCCTCATAACCAGAGGGCGTCTAGAAAGAAGATTGCATTTACAGCGCCTTTCATGACCACAGGGCGTCCCAAAGCGTTTTACAGCCAATGAAGTACTTTTGAACTGTTTTCACTGTTGCATCGCCCATATCGCAAGAATTATTTTTTAAAAATCCTTATATTTACTCCCGATAATTAATTCCAATATTTTACACAATATTGAAGTAAGACCAATGTGTCTGCAGTTATCCCCATCTGCTTTGTCCTCCTTTTTTCAAAATAACCCTTTGCTGATGTCTCAGATTTAAAACACCAAGGTTCTGTGATATTGGCATTTATAACTGATAAAGTACAATTCCTACTGAAAGTCAAAATACAATGTACATAACAAATTAAATTTAGAAAAATCAATGTCGTACGTCCCTGCACTGTAATTCAATTCTTTCCTGCAAGCCCTTTGGAATTGGTCTGTACCGTGCGGTGGAGACGGTGGTCACTGGTGCAAGGCCCATCCGCCCCTGAAGTGTAACGCTGACCTCTCTGGGGAGCTTGGGGTTCTGAGTGGAAACATCAACTTGTACAATATTGCTAGACAAATGAATTTTCAATATTTATGATGGTCCTGTTTCGGAGAGTGACAGAAAGCTGAAATATGAAGGAAGGCTGCAGTTTAGTGACAGATATATTGTTTGTTGAAGAAGATAAATTAGAATTTGGCAGACAGTGTGGTGATGATTCTTTCAGAATGAGTCTGTCGAAACTTTCCAAATGGGGTAAGAGATGAGACTGAATTTCAGTGGTTTTGTTACAAGGCCAACCTCATTAGAAGAGTTGCATTCAGCCAGTTGATGGAATATATTTGATTCCTGTGAGAACAATGTAGAAATTTAAAATGGAGCTGCAGTCTTTTTCAAGACTTAACCATTTCAAGACTGCAGAGGTGTTTTGACAATGTCACATGGCAATAAGGTTTGGGGAATAATTTTACATTTTTACATTGTAGGCACTGAAGAGAATGTGTTTGCGAAAAAAATATTTTGCAGTTAAGATCCAACCCACCTTGAAGGGCATGTCATGTGTTGTTTCTTCCCTTGTAATTTTTCAGGTGCTGATGCATGGGGAGTTTCACGGGCACCAGCCAGTCTGTGGTACCTTATCCATGTGCCCATTCTTTACCTGTGAGCCTTGAGCAGAGGCCCTTAAATAGATTCACACAAGTCCAGATACCTCATACACTGATCTTACCAGGGTTTGATCCGACATCAATCCTAGTCTTGATTTAATCATACACTGCCTCTACTACTGTTTCCCTTTCCCAGTTTTTTCCCCGTTACATTCTCCCTACTTATTCTGTTTCTTTCTCTTTCTTAATCTCCCGCTTCCTCTCTCTCTGTTGCTGCTCTTCTTGTCCTGCTTTTCTCTCTCACTTTCTCTGTTACTCTCCCTGTGCCTCTCTTCGAATGTCTCAAATGCTTTCAGATCTCTTTTGCCATAATTTTCCCAATAGCTGCCCATATTACGTGATCCTTTTTACACACAGTTCTCACTTCACTCTTGGCTTTTTTTTCTCCAAATTTCCACTGAGAACTAAAGCACTATTTTCTGGCCAAATCCAGAACTAACACCAAAAGAATTTTCTGTTTTCTTCTGACATGTTGGGGGAAATTTTAGCCTAACCTGCCCGTCGGGAAACTGATGGAATCGAGTGCAACGCTAGTTTTACACCCCAACCGATCTTACTCTCCATTGAAACCTGGCAAAAATAATTGGTTTAAAAAAAAGATAATAATCATTATAAGCATTTAGGATGGTGCTGATTGTACACTGTGTACATGGAATGTAGGCAAAAAGGCCATTTCTTATTTTTTGGCACACACACTAATTTGTTGCCAATTAAGTGCAATTTGGGCAAAAATAGAATTTTCTATTTGAGTGCAGTCGCATTCTAAAGATCCATATAAGTGGTCTGTAAGTTCAACAACAACAACAACAACAACAACAACAACTCGCATTTATACAGCGCCTTTAACGTAGTAAAATGTGTCCCAAGGCACTTCACAGGAGCGATTATCAAACAGAATTTGACACCGAGCCACATAAAGAGATATTGGGACAGGTGTCCAAAAGTTTGGTCAAAGAGGTAGGTTTTAAGGAGCGTCTTAAAGGAGGAGAGAGGGGTAGATAGGTGGAGAGGTTTAGCGAGGGAATTCCAGAGCTAAAGGCCTCGGCAGTTGAAGGCATGGCCACCGATGGTGGAGCGATGAAAATCGGGGATGCGCAAGAGGCCAGAATTGGAGTTCAGTGTAGATTCCTTTCATTATGCAGAGAAGAGATTACAGGAAATAAACCAATGAGTATTTTTTAAAATTCATTCATGGGATGTGGGCGTCTCTGGCAAGGCCAGCAATTATTGCCCTTCCCTAATTGCCCTTGAGAAGGCAGTGGTGAGTCACCTTCTTGAACTGAGTGGCTTGCTAGGCCATTTCAGTGGGCAGTTAGGAATCAACCATATCGCAGTGGGTCTGGAGTCACATATAGGCCAGACCGGGTAAGGACGGCAGGTTTCCTTCCCTAAAGGACATTAGTGAACCAGATGGGTTTTTATGACAATCCGGTAGTTTCATGATCACCATTACTGATACTAGCTTTTTATTCCAGATTTTATTTAATTAACAGAACTTAAATTCCCCAGCTGCCGTGGTGGGATTTGAACACATGACTCCGGATTATTAGTCCAGGCCTCTGGATTACTTAAGATTATTTAAGATCTAAAAGTAGAAGCTGAGGACAAGAATTCAAAATGAAACCTTCTTCTTTCAGATACGGTTTGAGGGTCATGAAATGTGAATTCTCGTGCTGCCATGAACACAATGTCTGTACCCGACCCTTTGTCTATTGTGGTTTCTTGTAGATGAAATTACTGAGATTGAAACTGCTGATAAAGCCATTTCATCTACATTACTAGTAACATCTATCACTTTGACTTGCACACTATGGTGTGGGGCCTCAGATTTTGTATTGGGCAGATCTGAATTTCACCCCTTCCCTTGCTGTTTCTGAACCTTGAGTCTGAAAATAACCCAATGTTCTTCCTCAACACAGAAGAATACCTTACATATGTGATTGTGCATTTTAAAGTGTTTTGCCTTCAGCACCGTTGGATAGAAAATACTGCAAATCGTTAAACTGCACTAAGCTTAAACGTTGAAGATTATTGCTGCAAACAAGGTCATAGATGGTGAACAAAATTCTGTTGGAATCATGGAGAATTTTTAGCATACAAAGAAATACCCTAAAGCCCCATTCACATGCCATCTAAAGTCTATGATACAGTATTCATGCTTCAAAGAGGTTGGAAGTGGGAACATTGTACCTAATTACACACATACACTCTTAGATACCCTTTTGAGATCCTATTATTTGCTTCAAATCTAACTATTTGCAGCTAGACTATTCAATTTATAGAAAATCTTACTTTTAGCATGCTGGGCACGTTTTGAAATTGCAAATGGTTGCTCCGACTGTAAACATTAGAGACAGTGAAAAATGTGGTACAATTTGTGATCACTCATCCAACCATTGCAACCATCTTGCTGTCACAGGGTGACTTAGTGAGTGGGCAAAACTATGGCACATGGAGTTCAATGTGGGATAGTGGGAAATCATCCACTTTGGATCCGCAAAAGAGGAAATCAGAATATTTTCTTAATGCTGACAGACTAGGGGCTGTGGAGGAGCAAAGGGATTTGGGTATCCATCAGTTCTTTGATGAAGTAACGGAGAGGGTTGATGGGGATAGTGCGGTTGATGTTGTGTATATGGACTTTCAAATGGTATTTGATAAAGTATCTCATAATGGACTTGCTAGCAAAATTAAAGCCCATGGGATTAAAGGGACAGTGGCAGTGTGGATACAAAATTGGCCAAGGGACAGAAAGCAGAGAGTAGTGGTGGATGGTTGTTTTTCAGACTGGAGGGAAGTGTACAGTGGTTTTCCCCAGGAATCAGTATTAGGACCACTGCTCTTTTTGATATATATTAATGACTTGGGTATAGAGGGTGTAATGTCGAAGTTTGCAGATGACACAAAACTTGGAAATGGAGTAAACAGTGTGGAAGATAGTAGTAGACTTCAGGAGGACATAGACAGAGTGATGAAATGGGCAGACACATGGCAGATGAAATTTAACACAGAGAAGTGTGAAGTGATACACTTTGGTAGGAAGAATGAGGAGAGGCAATATCAACAAAACGGTACAATTTTAAAGGGGGTGCAGAGACAGAGAGGCCTGGAGGTGCACATACATAAATTTTTGAAGGTAGCAGGACAAGTTAAGAAGGCTCTTAAAAAAGCATATGGGATCCTGGGCTTTATTAATAGAGGCATACAGTACTAAAAGAAGGAAGTTATGTTAATTTTTTATAAAACACTGGTTAGGCCTCAGCTGGAGTATCGTGTTCAATTCTGGGCACCACACTTTAGGAAGGATGTCAAGGCCTTAGAGAGGGTGCAGAAGAGATTTACTAGAATGGTACCAGGGATAAGGGAGTTCAGTTATGTGGAGAGATTGGAGAAGCTGGGGTTGTTTTTCTTAGAACAGAGACGGTTAAGGGAAGATTTGAAATAGATATTCAAAATCATGAAGAATTTTGATAGAGTAAATAAGGAGACACTGTTTCCAGTGGCAGTAGGATCGGTAACCACAGGACACAGATTTAAGGTGATCGGCAAAAGAGCCAGAGGCGACATGAGGAAACATTTTAAGCTACTTAAAGCTACTGTACAGGTACAAGAAATCAAAAAATCTAATGGAATGTTGATCTTCATCTCAAGGGGCTTGGAATATAAAAGTGAGGAAGTGAAGCTTCAGTTGTACTGAGCCTTGGTCAGACCACATCTGGAGTAATGCATTCAGTTCTGGGTGCCGCACCTCAGGAAGGAGATATTGGCCTTGGAAGGGCGTACAGTGCAAATTCACCAGAATGATACCAGAGCTTAAAGGGTTAAATTATGAGGCCGGATTGCATAAACTTGGTTTGTATTCCCTTGAGTTTAGAGGTTGAGGGGTGATCTAATCGAGGTGTTTAAAATGATGAAGGGTTGTGATAAGATGAATACAGAGAAACTATGTCCTCTGGTGGAGTCCAGAACAAGGGAGCTTAACCTTTTAGGAGTGCATTTAGGAGTGAAATCAGGAAGCACTTTTTTTTAACACAAAGGGGAGTGGAAATCTGGTACTCTTTCCCCCAAAAGGCTATGGATGCTGGGTCAATTGAAATTTTTACGACTGAGATCGTTAGATTTTTGTTAGGTAAGGGTATCAAGGGTATGGATAAAAGGCGGGTAAATGGAGTTAAGGTACAGATCAGCCACGATCTATTTGAATGGAGGAACAGACTCAAAGGACTGAATGGCCTACTCCTGTTCCCATGGTCTGATGGATGATGCAACTTAACTGTGGTAAATTCATACTTTCTATCACCTGTTGAATTTCTTCAGTGAGTCTTCTCACTACACCAGGTAGAAGTCCATTCCTTAGTCAGTTATAATGTGGATGAGTTATGTAATTAAGGTTAACTCACAAATATCTTGCAATGTCAGCTTTGTAATATTATCAAGGTTATAATCACCGCTGCGGAAATCTATCCACTCCAAAATGAAAAGTCATCTCTTCACCTGGGCCTATTAGTGGATATCAGCACATTTTAAAAAACAATTCCTTATTTTTTTAATACTGGTTTTATGAAAGCTCCAACACGGCACAAAAAAATCCAGCCTAATTTATTAGTTTTTGGAGTTCCGCATTTTTAAAACTAGAATGCTTTCTTTTGAAACCCAGTCTGCGAGGCTCAAGTTTAAAAATAGAGAAAGGACTTAGGATATTAATATGTGTACAAATTGTTTTCTGTTGTTGCAGAGGTCATTTTAGGCCCAGTTCCCAGTTACATTGGCCTGCTCCTTCCACGGGAAGCTGATGATGCAGTTGCTATGACAACCAGGAGGGGCGCTTACTACCTTTTAGGCTGACACAAAGGTAGATGACTCTGTGCCCTAAGGCTGCTGAGGCAAGGTTGTCAGTTTAAAAATACTGGGGCATCAGTCAAGCCAAGGACTCTGAAAATTCACCACACTTGAGATCGCGTTTTTGACCTGACCTCGTTTTTACTGAGTTTTAAATTTGTCACTGCAGAGCATACATCAAGTGTTCTCTCCTTGACTTCCCAAAAATGTGGCATTTTGTGACAGAATTACCTGGCCTGTTACAAAGTAGCACAATCAAGCAATAATGAGTAAGGTCGTAGTAATTGTCTTTAGTTATTGTTTTAAAACATTAAAAAAAACAAGCAATCTTATTTTTATTTCTTGGCAGATAAAAGGTATTATCTGCACTACAATTTATGTTATTTATTTATCCTTTTATATCAGGCAATATGCTTGATATATACTTTTTTAAAGGCAGTCACTGTTGCCATGGAGACAGGCGCAGCAGCCAATTTGTGCACAGCAAGATCTCACAAACAGCAATGACACAAATGACCTGCTGGTTTGTTTTTTGGAGGTATTGGTTGAAGGACAAATGTTGTCCAGGAAACCAGGAGAACTCCCTCTGCTTCTTCAGATACTGCCATGGGGTCTATTACTCAGAGGCAAGAGTGCTAACAACTGAGCCAACTTTTCATTGAAGTTTCTCCTGCTGAATAAGTGCCTACATGGACTTTAGTGGCACTCGCTCAGTCTGAACGGTATAGAATCTAAACAGTTTCATAAATTAGTTTCAATACCAAACTGCTAATGCTATTTAAAGAGTGGCTTTGCTTCTTTCACAAGTATGTAAAGGGGTGAGCTGGTCTAGTGTTAAGCCAAATGGCTCCTTTTGCACGTTATCAATACTCAACACCTATCCCAAGCTTGGATTCCATAGAATCATACAATCTTACAGCACAGAAGGAGGCCATTCGGCCCATCGTGCCTCTGCTGGTTCTCTGAAAGAGCGATCCAATTAGTCCCCTGCTCTTTCCCCCCATAGCCCTGCAAAGTTTTCCTTTTCATGTATTTATCCAATTCCCTTTTGCAAGTTACTTTCAGGCAGCGGGTTCCAGATCATGGTGGAATGATACAATGATTTTTAAAAATGGCTGAGTTGGTTTCCTCAAAGGACAATATTACAAAATAGAAATGCCAGTGATTTCTTCAGGGGTTCTCCTGATCTTTCGCTGAAGTTACAGTGTGAGATTGGTGAACCAGCATGGAGATTCCACTGCAAAGTCTGTGTGCGGCAGGGGCTTAGAACACTGCCCTTTCACCTCTGGACCATGTTTGAAATTCAAACCAGACTAATGGGATGAAAGTCTTTCTATAGGAAACAAGGTTGATCAGATTCAAATAAGCCCACAACACATAACTACTCATGATTCAGCATCAATCGGTAATAATTGGTTCGGCCTGACAGCTGGGGGGTGATTTTAACCCCCAAGAATGAGTGGGTTGGGGGTGGGTGGGAGTTGAAAAGAGTTTGTTTTTTGGGTCGCGACCGCAACCCGGCTTTATTTCCGGGTTTAACGTCGGCGTGTAAAAGTACAGGCTTCCCACTGGGAATGCAAAGTCCGAAAATTTTGCGGTTGCAACCCAAAAAAACAACTATTTTCAACTCGCATCCGCCCCCAACCCACCCATTTTTGGGGTTTAATAATCACCCCCCTGATGGAGGGACTGGGTGTTTTTTTGAAGGTTGGGGCTGGAACATATTATTGGGTAGAGAAGAATTTACTCCGTGGCTGACCCATGCCGTATTTGCCCTGGGCTTGCTTAGTCCTGACAGTGAATGTGGCAAAAGGGGCAAAAACCTTCCATTCCTCTTGACTGACATCCCTAATGTAGAAATACCTCCTGTCCTCTAAAAACCATCCTCACAATGTTCTTCAATGATAATCAAAGCAGTGGAAAAATTAATATACGTGCATTATTTTAATGATCTTTTTCCATCCCCTTCCCACCGTGAAGCAGCTCAGGACATTTCCAATATTAAAAGGCATTATAAAGATGCAAATAGTGTCATAGTGATGTTTGAGTGCTTAATAAACCAGTACGAGATGAAAAAGGAAAAGCAACTAGATTTATTATGGTGAAAACAAACTCACATGTAACGGTTCATGACTAGCTTACAAACTCCATCTTGCAGACTGACTGGCTTGTTCAATCTGGATCTAACCAGTTGCCTAATCGATACAGCACTTCCTGGTGTTAGGACAACATCTTGAAACTCTGAAACTGACGTATCATTACATTACATAATAATTATGAAGACAGGTAACATTTGGAATGAGGAAGAGATGCCACTTTTATTTCCCAATACAAACGTTAAAGCATTCGAGTTCTGTAGAGGGCAGTTTTAGTACCAGTTGTGACAAAAAAAAATTAACCTGCTTGGTATTGGCTGCGTATCGCATCAAAAATCCAGTTTTTCACGAAACAATAAAATACAAGCACTCTTTGCCTTGATAATACTGAGGCGAGAATATATATATTTCTTGCTCCTGCAGTAGCACTCAGCCTTTGATTACTTCAGGTCAAGTAATTTGTTTCAACGTACAGATTGCCATTGTTGGGGAACTGAATCATTTTCCAATTTTTGTCAAACCGAGTACTCACAGGTCAAAAATGCAAGTTCTTTCTTCCTTAAACAGTGCTACAATATAAATGACATGATGCTAGTGCCTGTGGTGGCCTTAGGTGCTACAACTGGTTGTCACAGGCTGCAGTGTTGTTCTGGCTACGGAGGGGCTAGGCTCCTAGCCCAAAATGATACCAGGGCTAAAAGGGTTACATTATGAGGACAGGTTGCATAGACTAGGCTTGTATTCCCTCGAATATATTAGATTAAGGTATGGTCTAATTGAATTGTTTAAGATGATTAAAGGATTTGATAGGCTAGATAGAGAGAAACTATTTCCTCCAGTGGGGGAGTCCAGAACAAGGGGGCATAGCCTTTAAAGATAGAGCTAGGCAGTTCAGTGGTGATGTCAGGAAGCACTTCTTTACACAAAGGGCAGTGGAAATCTGGAACTCTCGTCCCCCAAAAAGCTGTTGAGGCTGGGGGTCAATTGAAAATTTCCAAACTGAGATTGATAGATTTTTGTTAGGCAAGGGTATTAAGGGTTACGGAACCAAGGCAGGTAGATGGAGTTAAGATATAGATCAGTCATGATCTAACTGAATGGTGGAACAGCCTCGAGGGGCTGAGTGGCCTACTCCTGTTCCGATATTCCTATGTTCCTAGCCATACAGGCCAGCAATGTGGTTTTTAAATCAGAGAAGATCCAGAGCCACAAACATAAAGTCACTTGGAAGCCACTGCTCATGTGCAATGTTTTGCATTCACACTTGCTTAGATGGTGAATTCCATCCAGCAATGTAAGTGGGGCAAATTCAGAGGGCCAGTAGACTGAACACACTGTGGAATCCATGAAAGTGGCCCCCTCAATATAAACACACCTCATTTGGTTGCATGCGATTAAAAATGCTGCCAGGTACTTAAAATTCAGCAAGGTTTACTGCATAAACGTTTCCTGTTTACTGCCAAAGATTTTTCTTTAGTAACCCAGAGTCTGTTTCTGTATGGGAAATTTTCCGAAGTTCCCACCTTTAAATAAGTTGGGCAGAAATTTGGTGCAAAAAGATCGGCCACTGTTTGGAATTTCTTTATTTGTTGACTTTGATCACAAAAGAAATTGCTTTTTTTAAAAACTCACTTGTGGAATATAATATACATTATGGAGCATAATATTGAACTCAACAAAATCAAACATAGTCAACTCAAATCCTGTTTACTCTGGGAGGAATACAACATTTATAAAGTTGCGGCAACACAATACTCTAGAATAAATAATGTAGACTTGTTAATGGCATTCTGAGTTGTTCTCTGTAATGCTGCGTTTATATTCCTAATAAAATAACAGGCATTGGTGCTGTGTCATTGAAGTGTATTAAACAGTGCTGCCTCACTTGTGCCTGCAGGGTTATACCTGTCAATGGCAGTGATGCTCCACATGAACGAAACTCAGAAAGTGCGCAAACACAGGTATTTACCTTGACGGTGAATGTGCAGTAGTAATCCCGAGTTTCAAAGGAAACCGGTAAAGGCAGCAGTGCGTGTGTTACCTCCTTCACCTAAATGCATATACCAGTGAGTCTACTGGCCCAAGGGGGTTGGGTTTGCATCAGTAAGTAGATTGACTTTGTGACAACTTGGCCTGCATCAGTTTCCAGGCATTAGGTCTGTTCCAGCATTTAGACTGCAGGCAACACAATGTAGGCAGGAGGCCAGAACAATAGTTTTTGAGGCAATGACTTGAGGTGGTATAGGGATACCAAATTCGAAACAAAGCATTTCACTGACGTTTTATGTTATCGATTTAATGCTTGATTGATGCCAGTACTTGTGTAAATTTGGCCCTGAACTGGTAGAAGCACAGCAGCTCAAAATTTACAGCTCAGCTGGAGAATTTGGAGCAGTATCATGCTGATATTCAGATACTACACAAGATGCCCCATCAATCACAAACAAAATGGCCATCAGTGTGTACTGAGGTCACCAATAACTGACCTCATCATTTCAGTGGCTGCCCAACCAGCCCAGTTCAAAAATGATCCACAAAATGGCAGCTTAGTTGTATCTCCTGTCAAACGATTAAACAGAATGAGCTGTGCAGAATGAGGTCAATGTGTTCTTTTAGATTGAGACATATAGGTATATATAAAGATACAAGTACAACAGTGCTGTGCATTCACCAAACTGCCCTGCTGTTTGTAGCACAAGTTTGGACAGCTCTCGACTGTGGATCAGGACACCTGCACTTTCATGTTCGGCTGAGTTTGGGAGAGAGCACTGTACATGGGGTAATGTTTCAGCACACTCCACTAACAGCTTATTGTATTTTCATACGTCAAAGTGGAGGAGCAAAGGGGAGAAGCAAGGGTGTTGCTGAGGAAAATAGGTGGGGGGAGAAAGCCATGAGGGGTTCCTTCATCGTCGCTGGGTCAAAATCCTGGAACTCCCTTCCAAACAGCACTGTGGGAAAACCCACAGAAGACGGCTCACTACCCTCTTCTCAAGGGCAATTAGGGATGGGCAATAAATGCTGGCCTTGCCAGTGACACCCACGTCCCATGAATGAATAAAAAAAAACCAGGCCATTCAGCCCAACTGGTCTATGCCGGTATTTATGCTCCCCATGAGCCTCCTCCCTCCCTACTTCATCTAACCCAATCAGGATACCCTTCTATTCCTTTCTGCCTCATGTGCTTATCTAGCTTTCCCTTAAATGCATCCATGTTATTTGCCTCAACTACTCTTGTGGTAGCACGTTTCACATTCTTATCATTCATTGGGCAAAGAAGCTTCTCCTGAATTCCCTAGTAGATTTATTAGCAACTATTTTATATGTATGACCTCTAGTTTTGGTCTCCCGTACAAGTAGAAACATTTTCTCTGCATCTACCCTATCAAACCCTGTCATTATCTTAAAGACATCTGTCAGGTCATCCCTCAGCCTTCTCTTTTCTAGAGAAAAGAGCCCCAGCCTGTTCAGCCTTTCCTGACGAGGATATCCTTTCAGTTCTGGTATCATCCTTGTGAATCTTTTTTGCACCTTCTCCAATACCTCTATATCCTAACTATAATATAGAGACCAGAACTGTACACAATACTCCAAGTGTGGTCTAATCAAGGTTCTATACAAGTTTAACATAACTTCTTTGCTTTTCAATTTTATCCCTTGAGAAATGAACCCTAGTGCTTGATTTGCCTTTTTTATGGCCATATCAACCTGCATCGTTACCTTTAGTGATTTGTGTACCTGTACCCCTAAATCCCTTTGTTCCTCCATCCAGTTTAGACTCTTTTTATCCAAGCAGTATGTGGCCTCCTTATTCTTCCTACCAAAATGCACCACTTCACACTTATCTGGCCCAATGTAGAAGGAGGCATTGCTGGACTTGGTTCTAGGGAATGAGGTGGGCCAAGTGGAGCAAGTGTCAGTGGGGGAGCATTTAGGGAGCAGCGATCATAGTATCATAAGGTTTAGAATAGCTATGGAAAAGGACATGGACCACTCTAAAGTAAAAATACTCAATTGGAAGAGGGCCAATTTCAATGAGATGAGAACAGATTGGGCCCAGGCAAATTGGAATCAAAGATTGGCAGTCAAAACTGTAATTGAACAGTGGCCGGCCTTTAAAGAGGAGATGGTGTGGGTACAGTCTAGGCACATTCCCATGATGTAGAAAGGTACGGCAACTAAAGCCAGAGCTCCCTGGATGACAAAAGAGATAGTGAGTAAGATGAAACGGAAAAAAGGGGTGTATGACAGATGTTAGGTTGATAACACAAGTGAGAACCATAGGAACATAGGAACAGGAGTAGGCCATTCAGCCCCTTGTGCCTGCTTCGCCATTTGATAAGATCATGGCTGATCTGTGATCTAACTCCATATACCTACCTTTGGCCCATATCCCTTAATACCTTTGGTTGCCAAAAAGCTATCTAGCTCCCCTTAATATCTTATAAACTTCGATCAGATCACCCCTTAACCTTCGAAACTCTAGAGAATACAACTCCAATTTGTGTAATCTCTCCTCGTAACTTAACCCTTGAAGTCCGGGTATCATTCTAGTAAACCTACGCTGCACTCCCTCCAAGGCCAATATGTCCTTCCGAAGGTGCGGTGCCCAGAACTGCTCACAGTACTCCAGGTGCGGTCTAACCAGGGTTTTGTATAGCTGCAGCATAACTTCTGCCCCCTTGTACTCTAGTCCTCTAGATATAAAGGCCAGCATTCCATTAGCCTTCTTGATTATTTTCTGCACCTATTCATGACACTTCAATGATCTATGTACCTGAACCCCTAAGTCCCTTTGGACATCCACTGTTTTTAACTTTTTACCATTTAGAAAGTACCCTGTTCTATCCTTTTTTGATCCAAAATGGATGATGTCTACATTGAATTCCATTTGCCCAGTTTTGCCCATTCACCTAATCTATCAATATCGCTTTGTAATTTTATGTTTTCATCTGCACTGCTTACAATGCCACCAATCTTTGTGTCATCAGCAAACCAGGCAGAATATAAAAAGTTCAGAGGGGAACTGAAAAAGGAATTAAGAGGGGCAAGGAGAGAGTATGAGAATAGACTGGCGGCCAACATAAAAGGGAATCCAAAAGTCTTCTACAGGCAACAGTAAATGTGTAGTAAGAGGAGGGATGGGGCTGATAAGGGACCATAAAGGAGATCTACTCATGGAGGCAGAGGGGATGGCCGAGGTACTAAATGAGTACTTTGCATCTGTCTTCACCAAGGAAGAACATGCTGCCAGAGTCTCAGTAAAGATATAGTTGATACTGGATGGGCTAAAAATTGATAAAGAAGGGGTAATAGAAAGGCTAGCTGTACTTAAAGTAGATAAGTCACCCGGTCCGGATGGGATGCATCCTAGGTGCTGAGGGAAGTAAGAGTGGAAATTGAGGAGGTACTGGCTGTAATCTTCCAAACGTCCGTAGATACGGGGGTGGTGCCAGAGGACTGGAGAATTGCAAATGTTACACCCTTGTTCAAAAAAGGGTGTAAGGATAAACCCAGCAACTATAGGTCAGTCAGTTTAACCTCAGTGGTGGGGAAACTTTTAGAACGATAATCCGGGACAGAATTAACAGTCACTTGGACGAGTGTGGATTGATTAGGGAAAGCCAGCACGGATTTGTTAAAGGCAAATCGTGTTTAACTAACCTGATAGAGTTTTTTGATGAGGTAACAGAGAGGGTAGATGAGGGCAATGCAGTTGATGTGGTGTATATGGACTTTCAAAAGGCGTTTGATAAAGTGCCGCACTGTAGGCTTATCATCAAGATTGCAGCCCCTGGAATAAAGGGGGGAGTAGCAACATGGATACAGAATTGGCTGAGTGACAGGAAACAGAGAGTAGTGGTGAATGGTTGTTTTTCAGACTGGAGGGAGGTGTACAATGGTGTTCCCAGGGGTCAGTGCTGGGATCACTGCTTTTCTTGATATAAATCAATGAGTTGGACTTGGGTGCACAGGGCACAATTTCCAAATTTGCAGATGACACAAAATTTGGAAGGGTAGTGAACAGTGAGGAGGATAGTGATAGACTTCAAGAGGATATAGGCAGGCTGGTGGCATGGGCGGACACGTGGTAGATGAAATTTAACGCAGAAAAATGCGAAGTGATACACTTCAGTAGGAAGAACGAGGAGAGGCAATATAAACTCGAGGGCACAATTCTAAAAGTGGTACAGGAACAGAGAGACCTGGGGGTATATGTGCACAAATCATTGAAGGTGGCAGGCAGGTTAAGAAAGCGGTTAAAAAAGAATACGAGATCCTGGACTTTATAAATAGAGGCATAGAGTACAAAAGTATTGAAGTCATGATGAACCTTTATAAAACATTGGTTCGGCCACAACTGTGGTATTGTGTACAGTTCTGGGCACCACACTTTAGGAAAGATGTGAAGGCCTTAGGGAGAGTGCAGAAGAGATTTACTGGAATGATTCCAGGGATGAAAGACTTTAGTTATGTGGATAGACTGGAGAAGCTGGGTTTGTTCTCCTTGGAACAGAGAAGGTTGCAAGGAGATTTGATCGAGGTATTCAAAATCATGAAGGGTCTAGACAGAGTAGATAGAGAGAAACTGTTCCCATTAGCGGAAGGGTCAAGAACCAGAGGACATGGATTTAAGTTAATTGGCAAAAGAACCAAAGGTGACATAAGGAAAAACTTTTTTACACAGCGAGTGGTTAGGATCTGGATTGCACTGCCAGAGGGGGTGGTGAGACAGATTCAATCATGGCCTTCAAAAGTACTTGAAAGGAAAAATTTGCAGGGCTATGGGGATAGGGTGGGGGAGTGGGACTAGCTGGATTGCTCTTACATAGAGTTGGCACTGACTCGACGGGCCAAATGGTCTGCTTCCGTGCTGTAACCTTTCTATGATTCTATGATCTATATTGAAATTCATTTGTCAATTACACACCCATTCTACAAGTATATTAATGTCCTCTTGCACTTTGATGCATTCTTCCTTTGTATTAACTACAACCCCCGCCACCCCCCCTCCAAAATTTGGTGTCGTCCGTAAATTTTAAAATTGTACTTCTGATTCCAGAATCAAAATCGTTAATGTAAATTCTGAACAACAGTGGTCCCAGCACCAATCCTTGTGGAACACCACTTCCCACATTTTGCCAGTCTGAACCCCTACTCTCTGTTTTCTGTTTTGTAGTGAACTTGCTATCCATTCTGCTACCTGTCCCCTGATTCCACATGCTCTGACCTCAGTCATGAATCTACAATGAGGTACCTTATCAAAGGCTTTTTGAACATCCAAATATATTACATCTACTGCATTACCCTTGTCTACTCTTTCTGTTACTTCTTCAAAGAATTCAATAAGGTTGAATTTTCCCTTCTGAAATCCATGCTGACTATTCTTTATTGCATTTTCATTCTCTAGATGTCTTTGTATTACTTCTTTGAGAAAAGATTCCATTATCTTTCCTACCAATGACATTAAGCAATGTTCCCGATGGCTGGGGAGTCCAGAACCAGGGGTCACAGTCTCAGGATACGGGGTATGCCATTTAGAACTGAGATGAGGAGACATTTCTTCACTCAGAGGGTGGTGAACCTGTGGAATTCTCTACCACAGAAGGCAGTGGAGGCCAAGTCATTAGATGTATTCAAGAAGGAGATAGATATATTTCTTAATGCTAAAGGGATCAAGGGATATGGGGAAAAAGCGGGAACAGGGTACTGAGTTAGACGATCAGCCATGATCATTTTGAATGGCAGAGCAGGCCCGAAGGGCCGAATGGCCTACTCTTGCTCTTATTTTCTATGTTTCTATGCTACTTCCTCCCTAGCTACTTTTAATATTCGCGGATGAAATCCATCCAGAGTAGGGGTCTTATCCTCCCTAAGTTTGATTAGTTTATTAATTATCTCCCCCCTTTCTATCTTAAATGTTTTAATACCTTTTTTGATCTCTTCTTCTAATGCCCTGCCCACCTTCTTAGTCTCCCTGGTAAATACGGAGACAAATTAACTATTCAATATTTCTGCCATTTCACTGTCGTTACCTGTGAGTTTATCGTCTGCATCTCTTAGTGGCCCTATCCCTATTCTGATTTTTCTTTTGTTATTTATGTGTATGTAGAATACTTTATATTTCTTTTTATATTCCTTGATAATTTAATTTCGTAGTTCCTCTTTGGTTTCCTAATTGTTTTTTTGACTTCTTTCCTAAACTCTTTGTATTTCCTTTTGTCATCCTTTTAGAGTATGCCTTTTTCTTTAGCTTCAATTTTACCCTTATCTCTTTATTCATCTATGGTGTTTCATTATTGGCTAGTTTGTTCTTGATTTTTAGAGAAGTATATTTCTCCTGAACTCTATTGATCACCATTTTAAATATTACCCAATGCTGTTCTATTTCTTTGCCTGTCAAATTTTTTTTCCAGTTTATGTGCCCTAGTTCCATTCTCGTCCCCTCAAAATTAACTTTTTTCCAATCTATTACTTTGGTCTTTGTCTTACTAATGCCTTTCTCAATCATTATTTTAAACCTTATTATGTTATGATCACTATTGCCTCGATGTTCTCCTATGCTTACTTCTCTTTTCTGTTCTGGTTCATTTCTATATTCAGCAGAGATTCCCCTCTTGTTGGGCTCCTGACATACTGGATAAGAAAGGAATCATGTACACATTGTAAAAGCTCCATTCCCTTTTCCCCTTTCCCTACCTCTTCTTGCAAGTTTATTTGGGGGTAGTTGAAATTTCCCATGATTATTATTTGATTTTGTTTACTCATTCCATGCATTTGTCCACATATTTCATCCTCCACTTCCCTTCCATTATTAGGTGGTTTGTAGAATATACCTATGAAAGTAATCGATCCCTTGTCTCAATCCAAATGGATTCTGTTTCTATCTTAATGTTACCTATGTCCCTTTTTTCTATTGCTATTATGTTGTCTCTAATTAGTACAGTTATCCCACCCCCTTCTTCCTTCCCTATCTTTTCTAAATACATTATATCCTGCAATATTTAAGTATCAATCCTGTTCCTTATGTAGCCGTGTTTTAGTTATCTCTACCACATCTGGCTCCTCGCTATGAATTATTACCTCCAGTTCCCCCGTTTTGTTTCGGATGCTGTGCACGTTGCTGTACAGACAATTTAATTTGTTTTTAGTAATTGTTCCCCTCCCTTGTTTTTACCCGTCATTTTGTACTTATGTTCTATAACTGTATTTGTTCCCCGACCTTTTACGTTACCTTTATTCCTTAACTTGGTCTGACCTTTACTCTCACTTCCTAATTTGTTTTTCTTCAGACTTATGTTATCTTCCCCCGATCCCTCCCTCCATCATAGTAGTTTAAAGTCCTATTGACGGCTCTGTTTATACTTTCTGTTAGGACGCTGGTCCCATTCTGGTTCAGGTTGTGCCTGTCCCAGCAGGACAGCTCCTTCCTGTCCCAGTACTGGTGCCAGTGTCCCATGAAATGGAACCTCTCCTTCTCACACCAGTCTTTCAGCCACGCATTCACCATCCTGATCTGTTTATCTCTATGCCAATTAGCACGTTCCTTGGGTAGTAATCCTGAAATTATCACCTGTGAGGTCCTGCTTTTTAATTTAGTTCCTATCTTTTGATATTCTCTTAGCAGGACTTCCTCCCTTTTCTTCCCTATGTCATTAGTCCCAGTATGAACCATGACAACTGGATCGTTCCCCCTCCCTTTCCAAGTTCCTCTCCAGTTACTCCGAAATATCCTTTACCCTTGTACCAGGTGGGCAACACACCCTCCTGGACTCTCGGGCGCAACTGCAGAGGACGCTATCTATCCCCCTATGACTGCAACTTTTCTATTCTGCTCCTCCCCTGCTCTTGCCTCCTGCTCCACGGTGCCATGGTTAGCATTCTGGCTGTCCGTCCCTTATCCTCACAGGTGGAAAGTACATTGTACCTGCTGGATAGGACTAGTGTCTGTGGGACCTCCTTCTCTGCCTCCCCTTGGTTCCTCTTACCCTGCTGAGCTATGTGTTGGAGTGTCTCTAACTCATACACCAGCTCAAAGACTCTGAGCCCGAATGTCTCAAGCCAGAGACATTTATCGCAGATGTGGCAATCCGGGACAGTCTCGCTGTCCACAGACTTCCACATACCATAGTCCTGTCACGCAGCCTGCATGGACATTTTATTTATTTATTTGTTCGTATTAATTTAATTCTAGAACTAATAGAAGCACTTACAGTCTAGATTATATTTAGTAGGTGGATTTTAGCTTGATTTTAAATTAATTAGTAATTAATTATTCTGAATATTGATTTATTGAACTATTTATTTATAGTTATAGAGTGTGTATAGTGAATTAAAGACTTAGTTTAATTTCCTCGGATTCTGCCGCTCCCCCCTCTGTGCTGACTATCACGCCACCTTTCGAGATTTTTCCCTACGTCTGTTTAACTGCTCTGGTTTCCTGCTCTTTTTAACTGTTTGTTTAGCTTTAAGGCTTTCTAACTGACACTAATGGACTAACTGCTGAAAACACTAACCACTAAACACAACATCCACTAAAAACACTGATCAATAAACTAAATACATACACTGACTTACCCCTTGGCGCTCCTCAGTGACATCATGTTTTGACTTTAGAGAAATTTTTTTTTTGATTTTAATGCTTGATTTCAGCTTGAACTGAGGGGTGGGGCAGGAAAGTGACAGCTTGAACTAAGAAAATCATTTTTGTATCTTCAACACTTGTATTTGTTCTTCATGCTTCCCTGTACTTATCTTTTCTCCTACACCAATACAAATGAAAGAGTAGGAACATAGGAACAGGAGCATGCCATTCAGCCCCTGAAGCCTGTTCCGCCTTTCAAATGGCTGATATGTACCTAGACCTCATTTCTTTTCTTTTGCATAGAATGTACAGGACAGAAACAGGCCATTCGGCCCAACTGGTCATGCTGGTGTTTATGCTCCACACGAGCTTCCTCCATCCCCTCTTTATTTAACCCTATAAGCATAACCTCCTATTCCTTGCTCCCTTATGTGTTTATCTAGCTTCCCCTTAAATGCATCTATGCCATTCACCTCAACTACTCCTTGTGGTAGTGAGTTCCACATTCTAACCACTCTCCTGAATTCCCTATTGGATTTATTAGTGACTATCTTATATGTCTACTCTATCAAACCCTTTCATAATCTTAAAGACATCCATCAGGTCACCCCTCAGCCTTCTCTTTTCTAGAGAAAAGATCCCCAGCCTTTTCAATTTTTCCTGATAGGTATAGCCTCTCAGTTATTAAAAAAAACCCGCCTTTTTCCAAATCCCTTCCTACCCTTACCTAACAAAAACTTACTGGTTACAGTCTTGAAAATTTCAACTGAGCCAGCATCCACAGCAACAGAGAGAGTTCCAAATTTCTGCTACTCTTAATGTGAAAAAATGCTGCCTGATTTCATTCCTAACTGACCAGCTATAATTTCAAGATTATGCCTCTTTGTTCTGGATTCCCCCATCAGAAGAAAATAATTTCCCTGTATCTTCCCTATCAAATCTTTTCATCAACACCTTGATTAGATCTGTCCTCAACCTCCTATACTCAAGGGAATACAAAGGAAGTTTATGCAACCTGTCCTCATAATTTAACCCTTTAAGCCCTGGTATCATTCTGGTGAATCTACATTGTATCCTCCAAGGCCAATATATTTTTCCCCTGCCTAAAATGGAACACAAACTCCAGATGGGGTCTGACCAAGACTCTGAACAACTGAAGTATCACTTCCTCACTTTTGTATTCCAAGCCCCTTCAGATAAAGGCCACTATTCCATTAGCCTTTTTGATTACTTTTTGTACCCATGCACTAGCTTTTTGTGATTTGTGTACGTGGACACCAAATTCCCTTCACTACTCCACAGCTCCTAGTTCTCTCACCATTAAGAAAAAATGCCAATTTTTCTTTCTCGGAACTGAAGTGGAGGACCCATTTTCCCACATTGAATCCCATCTGCCATAGTGTTGTCCACTCACTTAGGGGCAGAACTTCCTCAGTTGGGACGCCGTTCCTCAATGGCGTCCTCTCCAGCCGCCGGCGAATCCATCGGAGCAAGTTCGCGAACGCGCGCACGCGCGGTAAAACCCCAAAATTGGTTCACCGGCGTTTTGACAGTTACGAATTAAAGGGCCACCTACGTTACAATCAATACAATCAGGAAACATCCATAAACTTACCCATCTGCCCATTTGGAACAAAGATACTTACGCCACGAAAAGGTACGCTTGAAAATACCAGCTCTACACTACTTTTTAAAAGCGTGGTGACTGTTAATGACTGCAAATCAACAAAAAATTAAATTTTCAAAATGTGGAATGTCTAATTATTCTAATTTTAATATTTTTTGATCATTAAAAAAATTAAAATAAAAATGTTTTTTTTTTAAACTTTTAATTTCTGTATGTTTCAGTACATTATAAATAATTTCCTTGCCTTTTTATAATAAGGTATGTTAAATTTTTATTTAGACTAACATAGGGAATGTCACTTTAAATGAATGAGTTTTATTTGCCTGCTTGTGGGCGGGGCTTCCGTTCCCAAATTCTATGCATGCGCATGAGGGCCTACGCTGATCTCGGAGCGCATCACTTGAGAAGAATTCAAAATGGAGCAAGTGGACGTCGTGGGCCACGCGGTAAGTACCTTCGTACTTTTTATCCACAGGATGCTCGGAGATCCTTGCCACGCCAGTCGGAGCAAGTTCCGGCCCAATCTGTCTGTCATCTCTTTGGAACCTCCAGGACCAATTTGCACAACTTACTATGTCTCCTGACTTAGTGTCATCTGCAAACTTATACAGCTATCTAGTTCTTCATCTAAGTCATTAATTTATATGGTGAAAAGCTGAGGCCCCTGCACAGATCGCCGGGGAACACCACTTATCACGTCCTGTCAATCAGAGAACGTTCCCTTTATCCCTACTCTTTTATCTCCTACCTCCCAACCAATTACCCCAACCCATGTTACAAGGTTCCCTCCAATTTTTTGGGCTTTCATTTTTAATAATAATCTCCTGTGTGGAACCTTATCAAATGCTTTCTGAAAGTCCATATAGACAACATCTATAGGCATTCCCCTATCCACCATGCCAGGGACCTCCTCAAAAAAAATCAACTAGATTAGTAAGACATGACCTACCCTTCACAAATCCATGCTGACTCTCTTTGATCAGCTCACACTTGTCCAAGTGCTCAGTCACTCTGTCCTTGATGATAGATTCCAGTAACTTCCCCACAACCGATGCAAAAATGCCAGGCGTACTGCAGCTTAAATTACAAAGCCTATGAAACTACTTGTTTTCACCTGTGATAGACTTATAAATGGTGGCGTTCTTGAGTTGTCAGCTTTTTGGGGATTGGGTCAGCTTTTTGATTTTTATATAAAGCTGTTGGTCAGCTTTTGCTCGTTGACTAGATTGGCATGTATGCTATTCAACCATGGCATATTAGTGTCCAGGCACCACTCATTCCCTGATCCAGCAACGCAGGCACCACTGTGCTCATTTCAGGTTAAAACCGTTGATCCATTTTTGCTGAACTTTCTAAATTCAGATTGACTTGGATTTCTGGCCCATCGCTGTTGCTGCATGACTGAATGTGACGTTAAACTATTTTTATACTGCATCGAGAACATAAATGCCAACCACTCCTGTTATGAACGCACAGTCAGCAATTTGGGTTCGTGCTCGCGCTAGTCACATGCTGGCTGAAATGTTCATAACTTTCTGGATTTTTGTGAATCATCTCTCCTGCCCACGTGCATATATGGAAGAGACTCATTGCCATGTTTTGAGTCAGACAGAGCTGTTTTCTGAGCAGATGAATGTTAACCAAGTACAAAACTGGTTGTACACATTGCTACCAATGACTCCAAGGCCATCTGTTGACTGAGTGTGACACTTGGAGCAACATTTATGACTTGTTGGCTTTTCCTTGTACGTGCCAAAGAGGTGAATATTGACATTATTGGAGTAGGCTTTCAGGCGGGAAATGGTTGTAGAGATGATCAAATGTATGCCCAGACTATTGCAGATGCCCGTTTTGTTATTGATACGGCAGAGGAAGGTTTCAACATGCACTTGCTTGATATTAGTGGTGCTTTCCCTAGCTCAGAATATGTCAAACTCAAATGTGAAGAGTTTGCAGCTATTATCAATCCTATGCTAGAGAAATATTCCTCCATTGATTCTGGGGTTCAAGTGGTTGTTGGGGGTTGTTGGTTATATATGTGACATTCGTCTATACACTGCTGTGAACATCATTGTTAAAAAAAAATGGTAGGGGTGAAATTGGAAACGGGCGGGAACGCAAATCAGGCAGAACTGCTTTTGCTGCCTGTCATACGATAGGGCTGATAGTCAGCGCTATTGAAGTCAGTGGAACTGAGTATCGGTGGGGGGGGGGTGCGGGAATGGGGGATCAATGCCATACCACCTGTTTTGCATACCCGCCCTTGTCCAATCTCACCCCCGGGGTCTTCAATGATCATAGTAGTTCCAATGACAAAAGGATCCTCATATTATGATATAGTTTATGGGTCTTATAGAATCATGTCGTGGCACTGGGCTTACAGAATGCCACCGATCACCACTCTGTACAAAACAGAACATTCTCCATCTCCCAGCAGCAAGCTGGTGGAGGTTTTCTCGTTCATGTGGATATTGGCGATAGGTCTATAACTCCCACCTTCCTTCAGATTTTTCCTGGCCTTAGAGAGGGTGCAGAAAACATTTACTAGAATAGTTCCAGGGATGAGGGACTTCAGTTACGTGGATAGACTGGAGAAGCTGGGGTTGTTCTCCTTACAGCAGAGATAATTGAGAGGAGATATGATAGAAGTGTTCAAAATCATGAAGGGTTTAGATAAAGTAAACAAAGAGAAACTGTTCCCAATGGCGGAAGTGTCGAGAACCAGAGGACACGGGTTTAACGTGATTGGCGAAAGAACCAAAGGCGACGTGAGGAAAAACTTTTTTATGCAGCGAGTAGTTATGATCTGCAATGCACTGCCTGAAAAGGTGGTGGAAGCAGATTCAATCGTGGCTTTCAAAAAGGAATTGGATAAATACTTGAAGGGTAAAAATTTGCAGGGCTGTGGGGAAAGAGCAGGGGAATGGGACCAACTGGATTGCTCTTACAAAGAGCCAGCATGGGCTCAATGAGCCGAATGGCCTCCTTCTGTGCTGTAACCATTCCATGATTCTATGATCCTAGGTCGTGTCTGACTAACTTGATTGAATTTTTAAAGGATGTAACAAGAAGGGTCGATGAGGGTAGAGCCTTAGATGTAGTCTACATGGATTTTAGCAAGGCTTTTGACAAGGACCCACATGGCAGACTGGTCAGAAAAGTAAAAGCCCATGGGATCCAAGGGAAAGTGGCAAGTTGGATCCAAAATTGGCTCAGTGGCAGGAAGCAAAGGGTTAATGGTCGACAGGTGTTTTTGTGACTGGAAGGCTGTTTCCAGTGGGGTTCCGCAGGGCTCAGTATTAGGTCCCTTGCTTTTTGTGGTATTTATCAATGATTTAGACTTAAATGTAGGGGGATTGATTAATAAGTTTGCAGATAATACAAAAATTGGCTGTGGTTGATAGTGAGGAAGAAAGCTCTAGACTGCAGGAAGATATTAATGGAGTGGCCAGGTGGGCAGAAAAGTGGCAAATGGAATTCAATCCAGAGAAGTGTTAGGTAATGCATTTGGAGAGGGCAAAAAAAAGCAAGGGAATACACAATAATTGGGAGGATACTGAGAGATGTAGAGGAACAGAGGGACCTTGGAATGCATGTCCACAGATCCCTGAAGGTAGCAGGACAGGTAGATGAGGTGGTTAAGAAAGCATACGGGATACTTTACTTTATTAGCCAAGGCATAGAATATAAGAGCAGGGAGGTTATGCTGGAACTGTATAAAACACTAGTTAGACCACAGCTTGATTACTGTGTACAATTCTAGTCACGACATTACAGGAAAGATGTGATTGCACTAGAGAGGGTACAGAGGCGATTTACAAGGATATTGCCAGGGCTGGAGATTTTAGCTATGAGAAAAGATTGGATAGGCTGGAGTTGTTTTCTTTGGAACAAAGGAGGCTGAAGGGAGATTTAATTGAGGTATATAAAATTATGATGGGACTAGATAGAGTGGATAGGGAGGACCTATTTCCGTTAGCAAAGGGGTGAGTGAGCAGGGGGCATAAATTTAAAGTAATTGGTAGAGGGATTAGACGGGAGCTGAGGAGAAATTTTTTCACCCAGAGAGTGGTGGGGATCTGGAACTCACTGCCTGAAAGGGTGGTAGAGGCAGAAACCCTCAACCCATTTAAAAAGTATTCGGATGTGCACTTGAAGTGCCGTAACCTACAGGGCTATGGACCAAGTGCTGGAAAATGGGATTAAGCTGGATAGCTCTGTTTCAGCCAGCATGGACACAATGGGCCGAATGGCCTCCTTCTTTCTATGATTCCATGATCCTAACTTATTCATTCACCATCAATCAGTGGCCTTGGTCATAGACCTTTAGTAAAGGCTGTTTTTCAGTTGTATGTTGTTTTGTGAGTTTTTCAACTTTTACTAGTTTTGTAGGGTGCTTGTCTGCAAGAACTAATAACTGAAGGATGGGAATTCAATGACTCAGTTTAATAGTCTGACAGTAACAATACTGCTACATCAAAACAATGAGATATGAATTAGAACAGACTGTTAGTGTAGTGAAGGAATCATATTGATTAAGAAATACTCTTTGATTCTCTGTATGTCGTTAATACTGCATCACATTCATATTCGAAGCGCGGAGAGTTGCTTTGGTTGACATGGCTCAGCAAGTAAATGTGCCAATTGATACCATGCCATACAAAACCAGAAATGTTCCAGCTGGTCTTGTCTGGGTTATCCAATCTCAGTTGGGGTGTGATGTTGGGAGTGTTACTGTGTTCATTGGGTGGGGGGAGAAATCAGCAAGGTTTCCTATTATCTGGTGATTTTTGCTGGTGTATATTATATGCGTGTGTGTGCATGTGTGTACATGTGTGTGTACACATGTGCTTGTGAAGAATATGCTCTCATACTATTTGGACTCACCCGACACCTGAACATTCTGTTGAACACCAAATGGAATTTCAACCTGGGTGGTTACAACAAACTATTGCAAAACTGATCCATATGGATAGCACATTGCTGGGTGGCAGCCAAAGCTTAATTGGAATTGAGGGGTATATATGCCATCATAAATCACGAGAAATAACCGAGTCTAGTTCATTAACATTGCATGAATCCTAAGGTTGTACAACAGCTCTCCAACTATATATAATCCAGCATTTATTTTGTTAGCCAGCCTTTTCTAAAAAATGCTCCCTAATAGTCTGCTAGGCATGTGTGGTACAAAGCTTGTTGGGTAAACAGAGCATACTAAGGTAATGAAGCCTTTCATCGGCATTCATTACTGTAAGGTCTCTTCTGGAGTTAATTTGGGGAAAAGATTTCACCTCATTCATAAAAATTTTCTTTCTCATATTTACAGTACAGGAGATTTTTTTTGATCTTCCTAAAACTTACATTTCTACAATTTGCCGTTTTAACCTATTACTAAAGCTTACAAACTGTTCTGGTAGCTACCTATTACCATAGAAACAGAAAGTTATTAGGCCTGGTCTTGCTTCCTTTGGACTGGAAAGAGGCCCCGCTGAGAATTACAGGGGGTATATTTCCCGACAGGCAAAGCTCAGGTACAAATGCTTAGCACATTACATTTGTTTTGCATCCCTTTGTTTATTTTAAATGGTTAATGCCTGCTTAAAAATAACACACAGAGGAATGTAGAATGAGTGCTGCAAACATTCTTACCATAACTTTGCCGGTCAGAGAAAGTATCCCCACAGTCAGATCAGAGGCCTCTCAAAACTAAAATCTATTGTCTGCCTATAAATCCCAGAATCCACAGCAAATGTCACCACCGTTAGAAGTCAAGTTAATAAAAATTCTGAGGTAGAAGTATATTTTACTTAAAACATAAATATGTCAGAATGAGTTTATATTTGCTTTTTTCTGTTAATTAAATTCAGTGTACCAGAATGCTAGCTGACTGGTGTTGAAGTCAGAGAGAGATATGTGTAGGAATGAGCATTGACCAAACTTAAAATCTGACCTTATTCAAATGTTATGGATTCCATTGGATTGAATCTTTTCCTGGCATGGTTTTGGTTTTGCTCAGATTTATTTCATGAGTCTCATTAAAGCATTATTGCATATTTGTGATACTGAAATGTTGTTAAGAATGTTTAATTTCACAATTTAATCTCCCTGTGAATGACATTCATCTTCATGAGTGAGTTACTTGATGTAAGTACCCAAGCCAGTTGTCTCCATTTGTTCCTTATGTATTTGGCAAACATTCCCTGGTTAAATGCTGACTGTACATACAGGCAATTGAAGTCTGATTACAGGGCCTGTAAACAGGCCTACATTGCCTTGAAATCACAGATTTCACTACAGAGTAAAGACAGATTACTGACATCATGATTCTGGTGTGAATAATTTCAATAATAAACATATAATAAAATTAACTGAAATGTGAGGCACACAGGTTAACTCCCATAAAGAATGACTGAAGTATTTGGAAAATGACAGTTGCCAGGGAAGAAGATTTTCCTGTTCAGTCTACATGTTCCCTGATAAAAAATGTTCATTATTTCCAGCAATAAATGCATTCTTTATCCACATTTTTATGATTTTGCCTTAAATAACAAAACAGTGGAAGTCCGCCCCTCTCTCACAATTAGCCTGACTGGATTTAACTAAATAACAGAGACATAGCAATAGTAACCAGTGAGAAATTAATCCAAATGTACTGCGCTGACTGGCGTTAGAGGAGAATCTACTGGATTAGATGTCCAGCTTGTGACTCAGAATTGGTTCTTCAGGCTGTTCCCTACCCCCTCATTAGCCTAATAACACTGTAGTGTTCCCATCAGCACTTTGTTTGACATTAGCCAACCCAGCACAGGCCAAGGAATGAACTTGCTTGGCCTGCACGGCTCAGTGTCACATCACATGTTGTCGTTAGCCATCGGTGGACTTTTTACTCAGATTGGGAAGTGAGATGCAGGAAGAATGGTTGGAGGTGGAGGGGGGACGGGGTCAGTATTCTATTCTGTAAACCAGTGTTATTCCATCTGGGACCATTTTATTGGAAGGCTTGACCACAGTGAGGTGATGAAGCCTGAAGGGAAGACATTGTTCCCCTAGACAAGCTGCGCTGACAGTGTTAGGAGCTGAAGTTCTCCCCAACTACGTGGCAGACATTTCAGAGTACGTGGGAACATCTGTGCCGTGACTTTCCACTGACGTTTTTCTTTGTTGCTGCGCAGCTCATCATGTTAAAACTGGCACCTGCGAGGTAGTGGCGCTGCACAGATGTTGCAATAAGAACAAAATTGAAGAACGGTCCCAGACGGTGAAGTGCTCCTGTTTTCCGGGACAAGTAGCAGGAACGACACGTGCTGCTCCTTCTTGTGTTGACGGTAGGTTTGCTTTTTTTCTTTTTAACATTAAACCTGGTGAATTCTTGAATGTGAGAGCAGGAAAGCAATCTATGCTCTCCCCCACCCCACTTCCAAGTTTAACTACGGCTTTTTATCTACAGTTCCCTCAGATAGTTACCAAATTGAATGTCAAACTGTGTTCTATCTAATTTTTTATGTTGCATTCCTGCACGATTAGTTGGGTTGAAATCAATAGCTCTCACCAAGGTAATTAGTTCTGCAGTGTAAAAAATAATGAAAATTAATCCAATTGCAATGTTCAGATAGAATGCTCGCTGATCAATATTTAAAGGGACTATTCCCTCATCTTGAAATTTATGGCGATTCTGGCTTCCTAACATAGCCAGGAACAATGTGCATTGGAACAGCAGCATGATGCTGGAACCACTGTTGTTCACAATTTACATTAACGATTTGGATTCTGGAATCAGAAGTATAATTTCAAAATTTGAGGACGACACCAAATTGGGGGGTGTAGTTAATACAAAGGAAGAATGCATCAAAATTCAAGAGGACATTAACGAACTTGCAGAATGGGCGTGTAATTGGCAAATGAATTTCAATATAGGTAAGTGTGAGGTGGTGCATTTTGGTAGGAAGAATAAGGAGGCCACATACTGCTTGGATAATAAGAGTCTAAACGGGATAGAGGAGCAAAGGGATCTGGGGGTACATAAGAAGATAGGTAGGAGCAGGAGTAAGCCATTTGGAGCCTGCTCCGCCATTCAATGAGATCATGGCTGATTGCGTACAGGTACACAAATCACTAAAAGTAGCGACGCAGGTTAATAAGGCCATAAAAAGGCAAATCAAGCACTGGGGTTCATTTCTAGAGGGATAAAATTGAAAAGCAAGGAAATTATGTTAAACTTGTGTGGAACCTTGATTAGATCACACTTGGAGTATTGTGCACAGTTCTGGTCTCCATACTATAGAAAGGATATAGAGGTATTGGAGAGGGTGCAAAAAAGATTCACAAGGTTGATACGAGAACTGAGAGGATATCCTCGTCAGGAAAGGCTGAACAGGCTGGGGCTCTTTTGTCTGGAAAAGAGAAGGCTGAGGGGTGACCTGACAGAGGTCTTTAAGATAAGGTTTGATAGGGTAGATGTAGAGAAAATGTTTCCACTTGTGGGGGAGACCAAAACTAGAGGTCATAAATATAAAATAGTTGCTAATAAATCCACTAGGGAATTCAGGAGAAATTTCTTAACCCAAAGAGTGGTAAGAATGTGGAACTCGCTACAGAAAGGAGTATTTGAGGCAAATAGCATAGATGCATTTAAGGGGAAGCTAAATAAGCACATGAGGGAGAAAAGAATCGAAGGGTATCCTGATAGGGGTAGATGAAGCAGGGAGGGAGGAGGCTCGTGTGGAGCATAGACCAGTTGGGCCGAATGATCTATTTCTGTGCTGTAGTTTCGATGTAACTTGATGATGGCTGGTGGTTTTATTTGCACAATTCATTTTTGTGCCAAAAGCCAACACCATAGACAATCTCTGGTAGGGTTCTCAATTGACCCCCACTGGTCCAGCTCAGTATACCTTCCAATTTGACTCAACTCATATCCTTCTAGGTTTTTAGGTAATTCATTCCCAGGATGTGGGCATCGCTGGCAAGTCCAGCATTTATTGCCCATGCCTTGTTGCCCTGAGGAGATGGGTAGTGGGCTTTCTCCTTGAACCGCTGGTACAACTGAATGCCTTGCAAGGCCACTTCAGAAGACAGTTCAGAGTCAACCACGTTGGTGTGGGACTGGAGTCACATATAATTCAGGCCGGGTATAATGGCAGATTTCCTTCCCTGAAGGACATTAGTGAACCAGTTGGGTTTTTAACGACAATCCGACAGCTTCATGGTCACTTTTACTGGTACCAGCTTTTTAATTTCCAGATTTTTTTTGACACTGAATTCAAATTCTCAAACTGCCATAGTGGGAGTTGAACTCACGTTCTCTGGATTATCAGTCTAGATTATTATTTAAGGGTGTGGAGATGCCGGTGATGGACTGGGGTTGACAATTGTAAACAATTTTACAACACCAAGTTATAGTCCAACGATTTTATTTGAAATTTACAAGCTTTCGGAGGCTTCCTCCTTCCTCAGGTAAATGTCAGGAACTCCTCGAAGCCTACGTAGACTTCGAGGAGTTCTTGACAGTTACCTGAGGAAGGAGGAAGCCTCCGAAAGCATGTAAATTTCAAATAAAATCGTTGGACTATAACTTGGTGTTGTAAAATTGTTTACAATTATTTAAGGGGGCCGCGGTGTCAACCTCCAGCGAACACAATTTTACTTTGTAGCGAATAGGATCATTTGCGCTACAGGCTTTATCAGAGTCACTGCAGGTTCTGGTTGAGGAATTGGTGATTGTAATATTTCCTGTGCACTGTTTTATTGACAGCCTATCGGTTAGTCCCCTGATGGCTAAAAGCACTGCATGTTGTGGTATTGACGCAACCAGAAAGTCCCTGATTTGTGCCGACTTAGCTGGTCGGGTGGGGAGACAGCAGGAGCGATACAATTGGCTTCAGTGCTCTTGGTTGAGGGAATGAGGAGCTAGGTTTCCTTCTCGTGATCGCTATGCCCCAAGCAAGTACATGTGGACGGATGTTGGGTGAAGTCAAGATTTGAAGTCAAATTCCTTGTCAACACTCACTATTCAGGTTCCCACATAAAAAGTGGCCAATCGAGCAAGAAACCAGAGGGCAGTTGACATTTGAACGCCATTATTGAGAGTCACAGCTTTCATAGGTGTGGGGGGAATTGCATTTGTTTTACATTAGATATATTTCAATGCCTTAATCACCAATATGGAAGAGGTGTTTAAAATGCAGTCCTCGTTTAGTATTATATTAGGACTGCAGATTATGGCATTGAAACTATTAACTGCCAGCACAGTGAGAACAAAATCTACCCCTACATCTATGGGTGGTTGAACATTCCTCTGAATGTGACAACATCTTTCTATGCTAATAGGGGCAGATTTTCAACATGTTGCAGATTGGCCGCTTATTATTAAAACTGCTCTATTTTCATTTCCATTGATTATTAACAAAGCTTTTAGTTTTGAAAGGGTTTTTTTTAAAATGGGGAAGGTAACATGGCTCCTTTAAAACAACTGCAGATGAGTGGGACTAATTGGATAGATCTTTCAAAGAGCCAAAGGGCTGAATGGCCTCCTTCTGTGCTGTACGATTCTATAATTCTAAGTGACATCCACTTCTTTTTTTGTACTGAGTTCAGGATACACTTCATGAGCTCTTTGGGTGGGGGGGGTCTCCAGGTGAACACTAAATAGAGATGTTGGTCGTATCGAAGAAATAGAATGGTGCTATGAATGATATTCAGTGACCTGGACAGCTAATCTCATGGGCTATACAATTAACCTCGTTTCCCCCTGGGCTAAGAGAGGAAATTAGCTTGTTTAATGAACCCTGTTGGAAAAGTGTGCGTATTTGTCCTATGAGGAGAAAAACAGGCTCAGTTACGGTGTTTCCCGCATAGTAAAATAACCAGTCAACACTCACTCTGGACCCACGTTTAATGATCCTGTGATTCTGCATTCCCGGTCAGAAGCACAGGTTGGAGAATTGGGGCTACTCCAATTGGAGCCCTATCTCCAACCCGTGCTCTCCGTGCGACTCCCCGATGGAATCCCTGCAAAGAATGTCCACCTTGGTGAGGTACTGGAGAGCTGCTAGCAGCTGTGGAACGATAGCAACATGGGAATGGGAGCATGCCATTCAGCCCCTCGAGCCTGTTCCGTTATTCAATTAGATCATGGCTGATCTGTATCTCAACTCCACTTACCCGCCTTGGTTCCATAGCCCTTAGTTCCCTTACCTAACAAAAACCTATCAATCCCAGTTTTGACATTTTCAATTGACCCCCAGCCTCAAACAGCTTTTTTGGAGGAGGGGGTTCCAGATTTCCACTACCCTTTGATGTGAAGAAGTGCTTTCTGACATCACCCCTGAACGGCCTAGCTCTAATTTTAAGGTTATCCCCCTTGCTCTGGACTCCCCCACCGGAGGAAATAGTTTCTCTCTATCTACCCTGTCAAGTCCTTTAACCATCTTAAACACCTCAAATAGATCATTGCTCAGTCTTTTGTACTCAAGGGAATACAAGCCATGATACCAGAAGAAGAGGGGAGAAAACTGGAAGGGAAATATAAATGTATCATGGTAATATGACATGTTTGCCTTTCTAAGGAAAATTAAGTTAATGAACTGTTTACCTGTTTTCTGTTGAACTAGCCTCAATAGTTTTACAGAAATGGTGGTGTCAAATGCAGCCATGCCTTGAAGGAGAGGAATGTAAAGTACTGCCAGATCGTACTGGTTGGAGCTGTGCCTCTGGAAATAAAGTAAAGACAACTAAGGTAAGTCAATAATCTGCAACTTTTCCAACCAGAGAATATTTGAATTTCAGAATATGGCTAGTGTAAAGGTGACATTTTTGGAATGCCTGCTTCACAATACAATTGACTTTAACTTGAACTGCATTTATACTGCAGCTGCTGGTTGGAGATTGGTAGGGGTTCCAGCCAGGTAATACTCCATTTACACCACCTCGCTGGAACTCCAATTCTCCTGCCCAGGAGAGACCTCCGCAGGTGGCAGTTCCGACAACTATCTGAACATTTAAATGAACTCCAGGTAGGTTTACAAAGTGTCTAAGCTGAACTAGGTGGTGCATTGGGGTTTGCCACTGGCCTTTCACCTCTGTGACCTGGATTCAAAGCCAGCCCAAATGGATCGGATGAAAGTGCCCTCTGTCTGATGAACCCAAGGGTCTTATGTGAAATGAACTTGTGCAGTCTCAATCCAGTTCCTAGAGGATGTAAAGATTTATTGCCAATTTTTTTTTTGAAGGTGAGCTGGGAGTTTTCCCGGTATCCGGGCCAGCATTCCTCCCTCAAGCAACAACACCAAAACAGATTAACTAATCAGTTATCTCACTGCTTGTGTGCATGACCTTGTTGTGTACAAATTGGCTGCTCTGTTTGCGAACACAACCTCAGTGACTACACTTCAAAAGTAACTCATGGACTGTGAAGCACTTTGGAATGTCCCAAGGATGTGAAAGACGCTATATAAATACAAGTACTTTCATCTTTCTTAGTGGGCATGGGTCAACATCAAAAATATGCCCTAATTTGGTATTCTCACTCCGATAGGTCACAAGATAGCTTCTGTGGATTTTTTTTTACACTGGTGCAGTGCAGTAAAGGGGTGGTCTTTTGAAGTTGGGGCTAAAGCATGTTGTTCGGGCAGAATAGAGGAAACTTTATTCTACACCTGCTGTGCTATAAATGGCACTAAGTTCCTGAACTGGGAAGAGCTCCATTCCACAGCACTAGCATCCTTTACCCTGATGAGAGCACAAAAATTAAAAACAAAACAAAATAGTCCAAGAGACCCCCATTTGAAACCAGACCGGTGTTAAACTCCACGTGGTGTCAAAGTAAAGTTGTGTGCGGCTAATTCCTCTAAGTAGTCTTTACATCTCTGCAGTCTGGTCAGGTCAGTCAGTCCCTGATTTTGTATTAATGCTGCAGCATTGGCGTCACTATGAAGCAGGATTCTCTTCTCTATAACCCTAAAGTCATGAGTAAATTCACCAATCCCATGCTCCCAGTGGGGACTCCTGCTCACAGGTCAGAGAATCAGTACAACATGCCCTGTGCCGGGAGAATGGGATAGATGAATTTACTCTATAATATAAATTTGCCCAATGAGTCTGGTTCAGGCAAGTTTTCACACTTGAGACTGTGCAGGTTCCACTTCAACGGTTGCCATCACTTTCTTTGTCACGAGTAGCTTTCTGCCTCCGTCAGACATGCCTGGCTTTTGAATTGCTCATGACAGTGGCTGTTTAACCTGTGGACGTGATCTTTGAACCAGACCAAAGAGATTTTCCAATACCCTTTGTGCAATTTTCACAGTGACATTCTCCAGCATGTGCAATGCAATCACCTCTGTGCCCCATCACATACACACATTATCAGTGCGCCATTGGGGAAAAGATGTAGTTTCCTTCTTAGGGTACTGTCTGCTAGTCTCGCTTGGCTAAATGCATCACCTCAGCATTGGAACAGTCAAACAGACCAAATTTCATGGTGTTTGACAAATAGAACTGCTTCCACATGCACTGTAAGCAACAGGCAAAACCTCAGGAATGACTGCACTCTCACCAGTCAGCAGGTCTCCTCAGTGATATTTTTGAACAATTAAGGACTCACTGAATAATCCCTTGTGCACAAAACACATTGCAGGATAACCATCCGCATAAGTGGGCTTTTTAAAAAAGAAATTATACACATCGAGTTTAAAAAAAAACTCCTAAAAACATTTTCAAGATTATTTTGACCAATTTTGCACTTTTTTCTAAAATAATCACCTACCATCTTCATCAATTACCAAATTCATCTTCAACTGCCCTGACCCACATCTGAAAACACAAAAGGGGTAAACTTTCAACTTTAGTGCCCGGGAGAAGGGGGGGGGTGGGTGGCGGAGGATTGCTGGGGCAAAGGGCAAAGTGGAAAGATCACATGGCCGTAACACAGCCCGTAACCGAAGGGAAATCGGCAGCTCAACACACTCAGGCTAAATTCCTCTCTGTGCTCCTGTAAACTGTTCCTGTCAGAAAAATGGCAATCGTTAGTTTCTAGCCCCTGGATTCTTTTTCAAAGCATTTTATACTTGGGAGTGACCGAAATTCCTGGACCTGGGAGGATGTTGCAGGGATGTACCATGGCGGTGGAAAGGGGGGTTGGGAGGGGGCGCGGTGGGAGAGAGAGGGGGGGGGGAAGAGTGCTGGAATTTGGGTGTGGCCTGTTTCCACTTTTTTTGGCCCAATGAGAAATTCTGACAAGGGGGGTACAGGGGCAGGTGATTTTTCGATCTGCCCTTTCCCGTGCTGACATCAGAAGAGGAGATGGATATACTTACCTTCCACTGGCGGAAATAGGACTGTTAATGCCTGTATCCTAAGATTGATTGACGCTAGGAAAGTGGCAACTGCAGAATCTATTCAGTCTTTGGGAGGTGGTGGGGGGGTGGTGTTTAGCATCTCTCTCTCCCTCCCTTCCCCCCTCCCCAGGGGAGCAAGTACCCAGGAAGTACTGTAAATGGCATGGTCGCACACCCACTTTATGCAAATAACCCATCCTCGGATCTGGGGAAATGGTCAAGGCCAGGGCAGATTCGAAGCCAGAAGTCCCAGCGCCTTGCTCTTCTTCCAGTAGTATTGCAGGCCCCCAGAAATTTCAGACCCAGAGTCTTTACTGAGTAAGGACTAGAACACGTTGAAAACACATAATTGTACAATTAAACATTAAACATAATTGTACAAAAAAAAACATAATTGTACAATTAAACATTAAACATAATTGTACAAAAAAAAACATAATTGTACAATTAAACCAGAGTCATTTGTCATTTTACACTGTTGCCTCCAGCCCTATCGAGTTATATGCAACACCACGCAAATCCTTGAATGGAAAACAGATTATACACACACATAAACATAAACAATTTTATGCCATGTGGGACAGCTTTATTATCCAAGACATTTTCAGAATGTATAATCACGTTGTATCATTTGCATATTACCATGACAGCAATGCTCTTTGCCCCCATCTGCAGCTCTTTGACTCCCATCTTCAAAATCCTTTCAGTAAGAATGAAGAATGAAAACCATTTGGGCATCTCAAAATAAAATAAAATGAATTGCTGCTCTTCAGTATGGAGCCAAAGTGAGGTTTTAGCCCTGTGACATTTAATGAATGTAAAATACTTTTTAAAATGACAAATTTAATCCACTGAACAAAAGTAGAACTCATCAATACAATTTTAGTTCCACGAATGGCGAACACGGATTTATATTTCCTACAATGATTGAAGCCCAAATTTTAAAAACATTTACAAGTACTGAGTCAGAAAACTACAATCTCATGGTGCCTCAGTGCGGCAGTATATTCTATTTTTAGCTGAAATGGGCCCACGACTTTCATTTGTCACTCCAAGGGGATTTTCAAGATGGTAGTCACTCACGATACAGTCCATCTAATATATCTAGCCATTTAGGTTCATGCACACGACCTGCTCAGACTATTTTGACCTCCGTCTGCCTTGGCATGAAGTTGTATCTGTTCCTTGCTCAATCTGTCCATTCCTTATGTTGAATGTTTCAGCTGAGTACTCACTGTGCTAGGTGGCAGCCCAGAAATTAACAACCCTGGAGGTGTGAAACAAAACTTAGTCCCCTTCCATTCACAAAATTCCTCTATATACACCTGACTAATTCTCAACCTTGTGTCATGTTTCCTTCCCTCAGATTTTCAGAAGGAAGAGGAGGGGCAGCTCAGATAAGTTCCCGAGGAGCATCAAAGTGTCTTTGTGCCCATAGTAGTCCTTAATAAAGCAAAAGAAAAATAACTGAACTCATCATAGGAACAGGTGTAGGCCATTCAGCCCCTCGAGCCTGCTCTGCCATTCAATTAGATCACGGCTGATCTGCACCTCAACTCCATTTATCCTCCTTAGCTCCATATCCATTGATACCCTTACCTAACAAAAATCTAGGGATCTCAGTCTTGAAAGCTCCAATTGTCCAAGCATCCACAGCCTTTTTGAGGGAGGAGAATTCCAGATTTCCGGTACCCTTTTATCTTTCACTAAAACAATATTGTAGACGCATGGGGCTCAATTTTCAAATTAAAAACACGGGTGGGTTGGGGACGGGGGGCATTGAAAATTGCCACCGTTTCAGACCAGCCCACAACCCGCCCATTTCTGGTTTTCACCGGGGCGGGTCGAGGGGTGAGCGACCAACCCTCTCCCAAGGAGGCAGGTTGGGCCTTAAAACCTTTTAAGGAGGCTTCAGGCCTTCATTTTTCACTAATTCCCGATTTCAACCTGGTGAAAGGAGGCGAGAAGGTCCGAGACTAACAGTTAGGTGCCTAGAAAGGCACAGCATGTGGGCCCTGAGGAGGAGGAGTGCTTCCCCCAGACCCAACAAGCCTACCTGCACTGACCCCCCCCAATGATCGCGGACCCCCGAACCCCAATCGCGGAACCCCGACCCCCCACTCCGATCCTCCCACCCCGAACCCGATCCTCCGACTCCCGACCCTCTCCCTCAACGATCGTGGACCCCCCGTGATGACCCCCGATCCTGACAACCCTCACCGTGACTGATCCCGGATCCCATTCCCCATGACTTGCGACCCCCGTGCTCACCTATGCCCCATGCTCTTGCCCCCTGTGCCCACCCATGCCCCCTGTGCCCACCAATGCACCCCCGTACCCTCCCCCCCCCCCCCAATTCATACAAACAAAGACTTACCTACAGACTTAGCTGAACACATCCTCTCCCTGGCTAGTCTCCCGTCCGACTGAGACCAGCCTGTCAATTAGCCAGTCAGTCAGACGGGAAACCGACAAAAAAAATTAAAAGAGGTCCTTACGTCAAAATCGTAAGGACGTCTGGGAAACCTGAACTAATGGGTTTCCCGACCTCAATTTGACCCCCTCACCCCCTTCCCGGCTCCGTTTTAAAATCACCCCCACGGTACAAAAACAATAATCACTGGAGAACTGTGAAATGCAGAAATTATTCCGCAGTTCCCATTGAGCTTCTTCCTACTCATTGAAATATAATTGAATAGCAATAACAAATGACTGGTCATTAGTGTAACTATAACTGAGGACAGGCAGCATGATTGAAGGACAGGATACATTATTACAGCCCACTGCACTCCTGCACATCCATTATTGTTGAAGTCTTCAATAAGCTTTAAAAGCTGAGATAAATTACACTTAGATAGTCAGGGAAACATTCTAAAAGTGTAAATGTGTAAATGTTCTTAAGTTGATCGTACGGAAGAATGGTTTAGCAGGCCATCGCAATCAGCAGCTTTTATAAAACAACGTTGATGAAACATAATGGCCGTACTAAATTATAATGTATGACTGGACGTCATAGTAATCAGACTGCACAAGTTTCTAGACAATACAGATGAACAGACTGCGATTGTGTTTCTGCTGCACTCCTGGTGAAGTAACACTGGCCGAGCAAGAGTAACTCCGAGGAATTTCCCGTCCATTAAGTTTTGCATGCTGTTTTTAAGTATGAATATTAGCTTTTACTTTTTCGAATAAACGACTCTGAATTTAATTATGTCATAATAAGGACACCACGGGCGTTATGAGAGATTATGCTGTCAATTTAACACAGGAGCACTCTCCCTGTATTGGCAAACACACAAAGGTCTGAATTATCCTGTGCGTGAGTGCTAAGGACATTTTGCCCTCGCAAAGAACAGTGAGTGCATTCTAAAAGTAACTCTCAGTGGGAAGTGCCCTATGAATGCAAGGCTCCATTTCCATTACTGGGCTAAGCCCCTGTTCACACCTGTTCTGCCAGTGGTGTTCTGCTATTTTCATGCTGGGAAAAAAAAATAGAACACCACTGATCGGAAGCTTAGCAAAGGATATCTGTTATATAAGCAAAGAGCGGATGGGAACTTTAAATGGGTGATTCCACAATCTGGTGTTCCTTGCAGGAAGCGGCACTCACAAATCACGGGCTGCGTGCCTGCAATTTCCCAAAATGCATTTCCTGTGAGCGCTGCTCCCAGTTGGGAACACCGGATCGTGGAATCAGCCTGTAAGTATAATCTATGATCTCTTCACCAAATCTTACAAAAATGTGCAAAATGGCTGCCACTATCACCTCTATAACAATGACTGCTCTTCAAAGTTAATTAATTGTCTGTGAAGTAATTTGGGAATTCTGAGAGATGTGACAAAGGCACTTTCTTAGAAAGTAAATTAAAAACGGTGGTGTGGGAATTGAAAACAACGGCTTTTTGGGTAGAGCTGCCTTAAGCTCCGTTTGCCTTCATTCTATTCAGCATTGGCTCATGCCCCATTCTGCACTGCCTCGCCTAACTGACATCTTGTATACTACATGGAGCTGGATGTAGTCAACCACTACATCTCATCATTACACACATATCTGCATGAAGTGATGACATTTTAAAATATGTTAATCAATATTTATCACTTCAGTCTTTGTCAGGGACTGTTGGGTTCTTTTTTGAACTCTTCTTGCCCTTGCATGGAGTATTACATAGAATATACAGCACAGAAACAGGCCATTCAGCCCAACTGTTTCATGCCAGTGTTTATGCTCCACATGAGCCTCCTCCCACCCTTCTTCATCTAACCCTATCAGCGTTACCTTCTATTCCTTTCTCCCTCATGTTTATCTGGCTTCCCCTTAAATGTATCTATGCTATTCGCCTCAACCACTCCTTGTGGTAGTGAGTTCCACATTCCAATCACTCTCTGGTTAAAGAAGTTTCTTCTGAATTCCATATTGGATTTATTAGTGACTATCTTATATTTACGGCCCCTAGTTCTGGTCTCCCCCACGAGTGGAATCATCTTCTCCAAGTCTACCCTATCAAACCCTTTCATTATCTAAAAACCTCTATCAGGTCACCCCTCAGTCTTTTCTTTTCTAGAGAAAAGAGCCACAGCCTGTTCAATCTTTCCTGATGGGTATAACCTCTCAGTTCTGGTATCATCCTTGTAAATCTCTTTTGCACCTTCTCCAGTGCTTTTATATCCCTTTTTATAATACGGAGACTACGTGCATACATGAGAATCAGAAAATAAATTAATACACGGCATGGAAATATGTATACTTGAATAATTTCAGTGATGCGAAAGAGAGTCTAACACACACACACACACACACACACAGATATACATCTATGCAAATCCCATCACAAAAGAATTAGCGTCCCAAATTGATCTTCTTTGTGTTGGGTTGCCTTCCCTTTCTTGTGCAAACTTTTTGCTTTTCTTCATTTTTCCTGACCTTTCCTCCTCTATTCTGGAAGCTCATTTCTGCTGGGGGCATGTTGTCTGCCCAAGTGGCCATAGTCTCACCTAAAGCAATCAGCAGGTTATTCAAACCGGGGCGGGGGGAGCACAGACGATGCCCTCTGTTCAGACAGTGATCAGGTGCAGAAATCCTTGGATCAGTCTTTCTTCCCTCTCTCTTCTGTAACTCAGGGGCACTGGGGCCTAGATAAGCACTCTAACCAGCTCCCGGTCAGATTCTCTTAATGATGCTGCTTCCATAAACCCTGCCTGAGGACATGTCAACTTCAAAAAAGACTTGAGGTGTTTATTTTCCTGTTTAAAAGATAAAAACCTGTCTTCTAACTGTGTAGTATAAATAAATTATTGACCAGAAGTAGGGCTATAACTTCACTTGCACTTTGTTCTCTGCGCTGTCTGCCTTTCAAAACACCATGTAAAATCAATAAGCTATATGACAGTTCAAATAAATGACATCAATGGTCATGTAATTGAAGACAAGGTAGTGCGTCAGTTGTAGGCTGTCAAGTCTTCTTAGTTAAGATGTAACTGCATTTGCGTTTTGCAGTTCCTCATCTCTCATCATAGCTTTGTAAAAATAATCTCCTAATTGGGGTGGGGGTTAGAAGTATTATGTTCTATCCTCCTGAATTTTATTTAATACAAAACTAATAACACCACGGTCTGCTGTTAGGACCTATCCCTCGTTCCACTTACAGGAGAGCTTAGTCATTTCAAATGGATTTAATTCAGCTTTTGCACAAGTCTGTTCCCAGATGGCAGGTTGTCATGCTATTGTATAAACTTGGATTGATCCTTTATAGCCACTAAATGCAGGCATAATAACTAACATTATATCTGCTGCAGAATCCACATTAAGCCTTGATCCTCACCGAGTATAAATTTCTGAAGCTGATTCGGTAATAATGCACAAGGTGAATGGCCTTATGGCAGTGTACAAAATGTTGATGCCATAAGGCCTAGTGTCTTCTAGTTGTGTAGCACTCTTTTCTAGCAATAGGTGCCGGTAAAAAAATTATTAGGTTTTTAAAACTATTTTAACTTCTCACTTTCAAAAAAAAACTTTAAGGTATTTGGCAAAAAAGCCACGGGGAGATGAGAACATTTTTTAAACTCAGCGAGTTGTTATGATGATTTGGAATGCACTACTTGAAAGGGTGGTGGAAGCAGATTCAATAGTAATATTCAAGAGGGAATTGGACCTCTACTTAAAAAGGAAAAATTTGTAGGGCTATGGGGAAGGAGCAGGGGCAGTGGGACCAATTCTTTGCTCTTTCAGAGAGCCGGCACGGGCACAATGGGCCGAATAGCCTCCTTCTGTGCTGTGGGATTCTATGATAATTTGGGCTCATCAAGGTGATGGATGTCCGAGCCGGGGATCAGAACATTCTCCCCACCCATCAAGTGTTGGAATTAAGCACTCCCTGGCTCCCAGGTCAGGTGTAACATGGTGCTGAATAATGCACACACCTCAACAAAGCTTTACTTCTGCCTTAATTCCAGCCTCAGAAGAGAAGCCCTGTCATGCTATTTCCAGCATTTCTTTCCCTCTGCCAGCCATCTTAGTTGGTCCTCTTCTGTGAGACTGGACAATTTAGTGCTCATTGATGCCAAACTGGTGGCTGTGGCACCACGGCCCAGGATGACTGGGTTGAGACCACACAAACATGCTTAATGTAGCACCCTCACAGAGACAGTGGACTTTTATTTTGTTCCTTAATGAATTTTTAGGTAGTTCAAGGGTAGGGTAATGGCTGTGGAATGGAACTAATGTCCATGATTCAAGCTAGGTGCAACAATAGAATACACACAAAATTGAGCTCGCTCTACGCTACCCAAAAAAATGTCCTTTGACCTCAGAAAAGCACCTCAAATTGCACCAGTCTGACAGTTCCAAGAGAGAAGGCACTTCAAACTGCATCATTCTGAGCTGGCTATGAATCTAGGCCTCAGATGTGAAAAACAATATGTAATTCCACTGGACCATACAATCCTCAGTTTGAAATATTTTTTTTCAAATGTTTTAAGTACCTTGCACCAAACATCACTTTTAAACTAAGTGTGTGGGTTTGAGCCCAGCTCCCAGATGGATGTTGCTGCTGTTGTTGTTGATCTAGCCCCTAACAAGTGCCTGGAAGCAGCTGGTTTGGATTGCTTGTTCATTGTCCTTTCTCACGCTACTAAAGTTCCTTGCCTTGACTTACCCCATTTTCTCCTCTTGCCACTGTGCTTTGCTGGCTTTGGATGAGACCAGGAACTCAGTAGTGTTGGGAGTCGGGGAAGAAACCCAAACTTCTGACGTCTTACTCCATGGCTGTGCATTAACACACTAACTGCCTCTACTAGCAGAACATTAGCAGTGACATCTATTGGCAGATAATGGCACTTCATGAGGAAAAACAGACAAGGCTTTTTTAAAATACAATTCTTTATAATTTTCACCTTTTGAAAAGCTTGTTTGCTCTTTTTGGTGTCATTCTTTCCCCATGTATCAGTGGCAACATTTCTATTCTATCCTGAAAGATGGACATATCTGTATCCATCATGGTCTTATGATTCAGTTGATGGGTTGTGATTGATTGTGTGCAGCCACTATATATTATCAGCAGAGAAACCCATCCTATGTTCTGATTGATTATATTGTATCAAATATTTGCAGACCTTTAATTATTGGTCAAATAATCAATATCAAAGATGATTATTTTTTTGGATTTCTTTAACAACTATACTGCAATATAAAAAAATTAGGCCTGCTGTGAATTGCTGAGCAAAGCTCCTTATTAACAATTATTCATTTAAAAAAAATTATTGCAACTTAAACTGCTGATGCGGTTCTCAGTGAGCATAAACCCTCAGCACAAATTGTCCCAGATCTCATTTCTGGCATTAAAACCGCTTCGAATCAGAGATGAGAGACTTTGATGGTGAAATTAGTGTCTCAGGCGGTAGTACAAAATGGTCCATTTTACACGCTGCCCGATTTTCTTTTCCCTTTGAAATCAACGGAAACGGAAATCGGGCCGTGTATAAAGCGAGCAGTCGATCCGTCACCGCCCATTTTCCACTGCCGCCCGAGACGGATTTCAGTCCCTTTGTCCTTTCATTTCTGGTACCAGGTTTTAAATCTAACCGAGGCTCTCGTCCACTGTTGGTGCCTATCGTATATTGCTTAGAAGCTGCTGGCTTTATTAGCAGGTGAATGCTTAATGTGTTTGTGTGGCATTCCACCTCAAACCCATACTCTTCAGCTGTTGCTGTGCCCTGTTTACTTTAGCTAACGGTGTCACTCCTATTCAAAACCCGTTGTAGGCCGGAGATCTGTGGAGAGGGAGGGAATCTGGCTCTGTGGGTTTGGTTTCAAAAGAGATCTCAATAACAGCTTAGGGGACCTATGGAATGTGGGTCTCAGGAAAATGGGTCCCTTACGTCATTGAATGTCGTTAACAACAGTTTGCCATCGATAGCACTCCCTCAGCGTAGAGCTTTCTTATCACGGTTGCTGCTACTGTTACACTACCAGTCACACAGGCCACGCGCTGCCTTTAATACACGTGCACTTACTGAAAAGCAGCCATTGATGGCGCTGGAGAGATCATTAGCAGCCTTTTGTCACCAGAACATGATGTCACACTGCGTGTAGTTGGCTGAAATTACGTGGAGATCAAACGGTGGATTTACTGTGGAGAACAGCTTCCGGGAGCAATCTTCCAACACTGGCTCCCAGCCCCCACTGCGGTTGAAAGCAACCTGCTTTTATTAGATAAAAAGGAAAAGAAAAATTGTGAATACTGGAGGCCTGAAATAAAAACAGATAATTGCTTCAGTCAGTATTTGAAAAGAGGGAAGACTCAGGTTAGGACCCTTCATCACAACCTACTGTGTATTGGTGTCATTTTCTCATTATACTGCAGGGTGGTTTCAACAGCAGCTGGATGGGCTTTGAAACACTTGTGAGGTTGTTTTGCAGTCACCATTGACAAGTATTTAACTCAGAATTGCTACCTATTCAAACGATTGGTTTGCAGACAAACTGCTTGGAATTTAGCTTGCAGGTGGCCTTGGTTCTTTCCACAGCACCAAGTGGCCCCGGTTACATTGGCGGCTGAGGTGGCCTTGCTGTTGGAAGCGGAGCCTGAGAAACACCGACCTCGGTGGCGTGTGTGTCTCCCACAGAGCCACAGCTTTTACCGAGGAGGAGTTTCCCACCAGCAGGGTTGCCAACCCTCCAGGATCGCCCTGGAGTCTCCAGGAAACTGCTGCAAGTAACAACCCGGGAGAAAAATCATAGGGGCAGTAAAAAAAAATTTGTGCTTTTAAAAATATTTTCTTTGAACATTTTTGTTTACTAGTTATAAAACTTATGGACTTGGGGGGGAGAAAAAAGGCCGTTTGACTGACAGTCAAGAATCATCCAATCGGGTACTGAATAGTCTATTTGCTTTCCAATTATCCGTGGGAAGGCGGTGCATCATGAGGATGGGCGAGTTGGGCGACCAATGGCAGGCGTGTGGGGGTGGAGCCTTTGGAGGCAGGCAGTCATGTGATGAAATCTCCAGGAATCGGTCCAACCAGAGTTGGCAACCCTAGCCACCAGGGGGCACTGCTACCATCAGTGGGAAAAGAAACCCTAATATAAATGGGGTATAAGACTCATTATTGGGTTTTGTTGTTTGTCACCAGAGCGCAGAAAAACTATTAACACAGATTTTAAAAAAAACTCCTCTGTTTAAGCAGTAGTTAAAATAAAAAGTTATTTAAAAAAAAAATACCATCTCCTCATTAAAAGCAAGAAGCTGTCCTGTGTTGACATTTATAGTTTCCCTATGTATTTTAGCCAGCAGTGTGACATCATCATCTGGTGACAAAGATTGCTGCCGATCTCTCCAAAGCACTAAATGGCTGCCCTCAGTAAGTGGAAAATATTCACTTTGATACTTTCTTCATGTACAGGTAAAATGATGCAAAAAAAAATTAAAGACCGGGACGAAATATCGGACGAGTGTTTGCTGTATTAAAGGGGGACATTGCTCTCGTTACGGTGTTGCACTACCAATCCAGAGGCCATGGGTTTAAATCCCACCGCGGCGAGTTATGAAATTGAATTCAATAAATCTAGTCATTTGTGGTCTGGTGCCAGAATAAAAATGATCATGGAGGCTGTCAAATTGCTGTAAAAACCCAACTGGCTCACTAATGTCCTTCTGCGAAGGATAGCAACCTCCCCAACCTGGTCTGGCTTACATGTGACTCCAGTCACACGCTATGCGGATGATTTTTAATGGCCAGTGAAATGGCCCAGCGAGCCACTTATTTGTAAAAATAATTACTATGATAAAGGAAGTCCCCCACCCTTGAAGCTCAGGCAACTGAGTCTTATTTGTGCTCATTATATTTTTATTCACTGGTTTATCCTGTTAGAATGCAATGGGCCTGCAGTTTTGGAAAGGCTTGCTCTTAGCACTTTAGCCTCATTAATAGATAAATCCTAAATCAGAAAAAAAACAACAGCAGCAAATTGAAAGGGATAATTGTATTATCAGCAGCAAATTGATAGGGATATAGATTTGGACGTTATATGCAGTCCCTGAGGCTCCACAGTACGCACCTCAGGGATTTCATCTGATCCATGACCGCAGTTTGGACATCCCAATCTAAAGAGACTAAATAAAAAGCCATCAATGAGATGCAGCTAATGTTACCTCTGCACACGCATCCACTCTTTGCTGTAGGTCCCTTTAGATACTGATTATGGCCAGCTGCTTCTTTTCCCCAGTCTGTCAGAATTATTCAATGGAAACTGAAAACAACACGGCCATCCCACGATGAGTCTCCAAGGAGACTAAATACATAGCCACCAGTAATAAGGATTGGGCTTGCTCCTGTATATACAACACAAAAATGGTTAAATACAGAGCCCAGCAGAGGAGCTTTACAACTGTAATTACTGAATAAAATCAAACTCATGGTTTACCAATATTGTGTGTTTACTGATAGTACTTGCCCATTAAGCTCAAATGCACACTAACTCTCTTCGATTTTAGTTGTAAAACTATTTCGGGGTTCTACAGTTTGTTGACTGACAGGTTCCTCAAGAGGCCTCTGACTTTCTGTTGACCTTTGTTCTTCATAGGTGACACGATAGTTAACGAGAGAGGACGGGCCACTCTTTGAAGATAGCTAAGCTTGAACATTGGGTCCTTTCCTTTATCCATCACCTGCCGCAGGTCCCCAGACATCATGGCTGCTCCAACCAGGGACACTTCCACATGAGCTCAGACAAGACAATGTGCAGCTCACTCAATGATGTGGAATTAAGAGTTTAAGAAGTCACTAGGGATCTAACACTATATGGATTTTTTTCCCAGTCTGCCGTTTCTTAATAGGATGTACATAAGAGGAGGACTCACTGAACTGTATCCATTGAGCTTTGCTGCTGAATTCTAAAATGTTACTTACAACAAGAGGAGCAGCAACCGTTTCTCTTGCGGAATCATCGTTGCGACCGCGACAGTTTTCGTCACATCTGAACGGATGGTTCATATTTTTGTATAAGAGCAACGGAGGGGGTTTCATGGACCAGTGCGGCAAAATGGAGATGTCCTAAAGTTAGTTACTACCGGACTGTGCGCTCTTGCACTCTCAGTGACCTTTTTGCAGCCGCGGCCTTCTGGGTAGGTGCGAGTTGAGATGTTCTCACCTACGTTCGGAACTTCAAAATGTTGAGAGGCTTTCGGTTTTCACAGTTTGGACTTTTTTTTGTTATAGAAATGAATACATTATGGTAAATGTGAATAATAGCAGTCTGCTATTGACAGTAAATGCTTATCCATATACATAAATCATACAAAACAGGTATTACAGGAACCTCTGAAGCAATTGAACAAATACAGTTCCAAAATATTTTAATAACTTCAGTGTACTGAAATGTGTGCACTATCACAATATCTAAATAACATCTTTTTATTTGGTTTAAATTGTTATATGGAGGAACAAGTCTGAAAGTGTTAGAATCTTTTTACATTATCAAAATAATATTAATAACCCACAACATGCTTGTTGTAACATCAGTTCTGCTTGTATGCAAGTTACTTAGGAATTATGTTTATCACTGTATCTTTATTTGGAATATTCGGCGTTATGATTTGATGTGACAAAATCCTTACAGATATTATTTAACGATAACGATTTCTGTGTACTCCGCAAAGCAACAGAAAATTCAATACCCCAAAAGGGGGCAGATGTGGAGCAGATGTTTAACTCAGTGATGCGGTAAAATGTAGCACAGTTTTTGAAACTTTTTTTTTGTTTTGTTTCTGGACTTGTACAAATCTTTGTTTTCAATGTAAACGGTAAATAAAATTCAAGTAGCAAAGATGTAGATAATTTTGATCATTCATAACAATGTACCTATCAAAAAAATGTGGCACAATAATTGCTATTTTTTATACCATGGTTAAATTCTGGTTGCTTTGATTTTTTTTTCTTGCTGGCTCCTGCTTTCTATCAGCATAGACTTGTAATCTTGAAGATTAACGTCATCTTGAAATTATAGACTTGTCCTCCACATTAAAACGTCCCCTTACAGATAAGTTGGTGTTTATTAGTGTTGCATATTTCCGGGGTTGGGGTGGGGGGGCTAGAGAATAACGTTATTGGATGTGCAAGAATGGTCACCAGATAGTTATCGAATTGTGGGTTCAAATGACTTGAAAAAGGATTGGGTAGTGCAGTAAATTAGCTCTTGGACCTGGGTTTTAATCCAGTTCAGACTGTTGGGACGACACTGACTTCTTTCTGATGGTAATCGAGTTTTTACATGAACTCAGGTCATGGCGCAAAGCTGACAACTATTGGGCACAAATTGGCACTAAACTGGTAAGTTCATTTAGAGAGTTTACGATAATTGCTGATGTGAGGATCGGAATAAGATGGTAAGAAATACTATCAGGAGCTAGGCGTATCGCAAGAAGACAGCAAAGAAATCAGCCTTGGCTCAGTGGTGGGACTTTTACCTCTGAGTTAGAAGGTTCAAGCTCCATCAGCTCCTAACTTTGATTGACACTTCAGTGTGGTACTGAAGGAGTGATACAATGTGTTTCAGATGAGATATTAAACTGAGGCTCTGCCTACTCAGGTGACTATGAAAGATTCCCTAGCATTATTGGACGAAGAGCAAGGGAGATCTCCCTCAACCAGCGTCACCTAAAATAGATACTACTGGTCATCTATCTCATTGCTGTGTGTGGGATCTTGCTGTGTGAAAATTAATTGCTGTATTTATTTACAAAACAACAGTGACTACATTTCAAACATACTTCATTGGCTGTGAAGTGCTTTGGGATGTCCTGAGTGTTATAAATTGGATAGCCAGGTGGTGAAGGATAGACTACTAGAGTCTAGTCTTCAGTTGCTCCCAAACCTTTATTCACAGAACTCCACATTTACACCCATATCACACCCTGGATATAAGAGAGTTCCCAATTGATACGCACCACCTGAATACAATTAACATTAATTGGTATAAATCACATGGATACAATTAACACTGAGGATGTGAAAGGTGTTACATAAGTGCAAGTTATTTTCTTTTTAAAAAAATCCCTGGCTATGCTTTGTCTGAACTGGAAATGTTTGATGACCAACTAGCCTCTTCCTGGCCGACGTGTTCATATGATGCCACTGGTTGTAAAGAACAGTGAAAAAACCCCGGGGTAGACGTTAAACTTGGCATCCGGCATAAGACTTTGGATGCAGATCGTCCAACTGTTATAAAAAAAAATGCACGAAATCAATGGATTTGAAAATCGGGCATCCAATCTGTAACGCAATGCCAGTTTTATGCTCGGTATCAAGTTGAAAATCTACCTCCCTCTCTCCCCACACTGCCATTCCTTAGTTTAATGAGCACAAGAATTCCCCAAAAAGCACAAAAAAAAGAAACAACTGTGTGGCTGCAAAGCATGAATGGTGTAATGCTGTCACCTGAACCTGGAAGATTAGATGGCTACCTGGAGGTCACTCTCTGGTATCTTTTATATGTCTATGTGTAAGACATGTAGGGAAATTTTTCTATGCCTTTTTCAGTTCAGTGCACCATGGAAAAATCGGAAATCTTCACTTGTACTGTTAATTTTATAGGGTGTTTTCCGTCAGTTTTGGGTCAGACTTACTGACATTGGCCAATTGTGTAATCCATGTGGGCAATGTATGATGATTGTCACACTGAAAGATTAATGATTCTGATATTATTACTGCAAGTTTATCGAGCAATAATTTGTACTTATTATCAAGAAAAACTATGGCTGGCATAGTACCAGTGTAATGGTTTTGATACTGGACTAGAGGTTGTGAATTCAATCCCAACAGGGCAAGTTGTGAAACTGAATTCAATAAATCTGGTCATTTGTGGGCCAGCACCAGCAAAAAGAAAGAAGCAAGACAGCTGCTGAAATGTTGTTAAAAACTCAACTTGTTCACTAACATCCTTCAGGGAAGAGAACTTGCCCCCTCTACCCAGTCATATCAATGACTTGAATGAAAGGACCGAATGTATGGTTGCTAAATTTGCTGATGACACAAAGGTAGGTAGGAAAGTAAGTTGTGAAGAGGACATGAGGAGTCCGCAAAGGGATATAGATAGGTTAAGTGAGTGGGCAAAAAATTGGCAGATGGAGTATAATGTGGGAAAATGTGAACTTGACCACTTTGGCAGGAGGAATAGAAAAGCAGCATATTATTTAAATGGAGAGAGCTTGCAGAACTCTGAGGTATAGAGGGATCTGGGTGTCCTAGTACATGAATCACAAAAAGTTAGTATGCAGGTACAGCAAGTGATCAGGAAGGCAAATGGAATGTTGTCATTTATTGCAAGGAGAATGGAATATAAAAGTAGAGATGTTTTGCTACAGTTGTACAGGGCATTGGTGAGACCACATCTAGAATACTGTGTGCAGTTTTCGTCTCCTTATTTAAGAAAGGACATAATTGCTTTAGAAACGGTTCAGAGAAAATTTACTCGACTGATTCCTGGGATGAGGGGGTTATCGTATGAGGAAAGGTTGGACAAGTTGGGTCTGTATACACTGGAGTTTAGAAAAATGAGAGGTGATCTTATTGAAACATATAAGATCCTGAGGGGACTTGAAGGGGTAGATGGTGAGAGGATGTTTCCCCTTGTGGGAGAAACTAGAACTAAGGGCCACAGTTTAAAAATAAGGGGTCTCCCATTTAAGACGGAGATGAGGAGAATTTTTTTCTCTCAGAGGGTTGTGAGTCTGTGGAACTCCCTTCCCCAGAGAGCGGTGGAGGCAGGGTCATTGAATATTTTTAAGGCTGAATTAGACAGATTCCTGATTAACAAGCGAGTCAAAGGTTATAGTAGGTAGACGGGAAAGTAGGATTGAGGTCACAATCAACTCAGCCATGATCTTAGCAAATGGCAGAGCAGGCTCAAGGGGCCGAATGGCCTACTCCAGCTCTTAATTTGTATGTTCGTACGTATGTTCGTATGTTTGGTCTACAATGTGATTCCAATCACACAATTATGTAGTTGACTTCGGTCGAGGGCATGATTTTGACATCGAGCCGGGAAGAGAGTGGTGGGGGGAGATTTTCGGGTGTGAAGGTAAGTTCGCGGATCGTGATCTGTGATCGTGAGGTCAACAAATTTTACTTCTGGGCTTCGCGCTCGGCAGCCAGCCTGATTGACAGGCTGGCTGGCTGGCGGGCAGAAAGGCCTGCGTTAGAAGGCCGCAGCCGGGGATTGGAGGAAGGGAGGGATCATGGGCCAGGGAAGAGATTGGGAGTTGGGGAGGACATTGGGGGGGTGGTGGATAAGATCGGGGGGGGCCGGGAAGTGGAGATTGGAGGGTCTGATGCCGGGCGATGAGCCGGAGGTAGGTGAGGGGCCACCATATGAGGGGTGTCCATCATGGTGGGGGGGGGCGGAGATCCATCATCGATGGGGGGGTGGGGGCGGCCGATTGCGGGGGTCCTGTTGGCCAGGTGTGCTTGTTGGGCCTGGATGAAGCGCTCCTGCTCCTCCAGGCTCACAAGCAGCGCAATAAAGGCGCACACCTCATGGATCCGGCCCTTCCTTTCTGCTTTCATCTGACGTGAATCGGAAGCAATGGGAAACCCAAACAGGTAAGATTAATTAAGTTTTCCAATACACAAAGAATTAAGTACCTCAAGTATTTCAATGAGGTACGGTCCGCCAGCTTTAAATGGGGGCGGGACTTCCTGGTTTCAGTTGTGCACACGCATACAAACCTGCCTGGGTTAAACCCAGAAGTGGGTGAGTTGGAGCTGGGATGTGGTCCCACTCCAAAAAGTTGTTATTTTAACCTCCGACCAGCACCCCCCCCCCCCCCCAACCCACTCCATCTTGGGGGTTAAAATTTACCCCCTTGTCTTCTGAAGTAGCCTAGCAAGGCCCTTAGATGTTGCATCATAGAAGAAGGTTCACCACCACCTTCTCAGGGCGACTATAGATGGCCAATAAATATGGCCTTGCCAGTGTCGTCTACAGCCCGGGAACAATAAAAGAAATTTAAATATATATTCAGCATTGTAGGGGGAACAATCAAGACTTCATTTACCTATCTGAATAACAGGATATGAATCACAAACTCAAAGAAGATAGGGAAAAGTTGATAGGGATTAAATATTTGAACCCTGCTCAGGTGGCAAGAACCAGTTAAAAATTTTCTCTCCCTCATTCGATTGTAGCTGATGAAATATTGAAGGAGTTTGATCCTGTATTATATAATTAGAATCTCATAGGATCTTATTTCTTGCTCATATGAACAAATAGCAATCTCATTAATTTTACCAAATATAAACGTCAGGCACATTTAAACCAATTTGCAAGTGTGATGTAATTCTGGTATTTTGAATTTAATTTGTCTGGGAAAAATTAATGTTTTCTGGTTGAAACGAACTATGTATTTATGATCACTTTTGGCATAATTCCCAGAATCATTTATAAATACTTGCAACTTAATATTCAATTTATATCACTAATGTAAAGAAAGAACTTGTGTTTATATCGCGCCTTTCACAACCTCAGGACGTCCCAAAGCATTTTATAGCCAATGAAGTGCTTTTTGAAGCTTAGTCACTGTTGTGATGTAGGAAACGCAGCAGCCAATTTGTGCACAGCAGGGTCCCACAAACTGCAATGAGCAAATCTTTCTTCTAATGTTATCTGCTCATGTTTAATCCACAACTACTGCACAAACTAATAAGTTTTCTGGACTCATTTTTCCCCTCCTCCTCTCCTGGAGGTGCTGGCTCATGCTGGGGTATGTTTTGCAAGGGCACCTGTAGCCATTTTGGCCATTTGCCCAAGTGACTATTCTTCGTGTGAGAGCCTGGGCAGCGAGGGCTGGCACTGCTACTGCACATACACGCATATACATCCGCACATGCACGACTGCACACACGCATGCACACACGCATGCACATCCGCACATGTACGACTACACACACATGCATGCATGCACATCTGCACACGCATGACTGCACACACGTACATACACACACACATGCACACACACACACACTCACATTTTCATTCTCATACTTTGTTTTGAATTGCAAAATTATACAGGTACCTGAGGCTATTCAATAAAACAGCCCATTTGGGGTGACAAAAGATCGTAGGTACCCGATGATATAACTTAACATGTCAAGATTCCTACCTAATACAGCTGCTGTTGATACAGCACCCTGGACAATGCTCTGTATTTGTGTAATAATGTGTCATAGCTTGATGTGTGCCTACATGTTACATGTGTGACTGATAAACATGTCTCCATTTTACCAATCGAGAGTTTTCGTACTTTTATTTTAAATCTGACTGAATACACTGAGGTGGAGGCACAGCTGTATACCAAGGATCTTCTGCAATTCAAAGACAGTTATTCTGACAGTCACATCTGACCAGATTGCAATAAGAAAAAGGTAGGAGTTAAGTTGCTTGAAGAATAATGTACTGTTTCATTTATTGCAAAGTTAACAGTTTGTGGTTGAGGTATTGAGTAGTCACAGGCCAGTTCCATTGAATGTGAAAAACATGACCATGCTCACCATGACACCACATCACTCCTTCTGCTCACATTCCATTAAGCTCTCGACTGTGTGTAAACCTAGTACTGCTAAGTCTGTATCTGGGATCTTTAACACCATAATCAGGCCGGATGACTGACTGAAGTGATTGGATAAAGAAGGTGTATCCTTACTCTAAAACACATTAGCAATGAGTGACTTTGCTTGTTAAACATATCTGAAACTTACAAGTGCAAATGGCACCAACAATGTAGAGTATAGATAAACCAATCCCAACAATGTCACACCTCGGTCTGTTACTGTATATGCTGTGTGATTCTAGGCCTGGAAATTAGTCAGCAGGCCGACGCGAACTGGTCTTAAACGGTTAGGCCCAAGGTGCACTTGATATTGGGCCTTAGGCCTTATTTAAATACGACCAGCGAGCTGCGAAACCCTGCTGGGCATCCCCAGGCATCTTGTCGGCGAAGAGGTTTAGATTTTTGGGCTGCTGTGTTGCTGGCAACAGCCCTCAGATAAGTGCTTAAAGGGGAAGGAAAGACGACCAGGTAAGGGAGGACAATCAGGAGGGGGATGCGAGTGGCGGCCAGCTGTGACCTGTGGTTATTAATTTGGGGTCAGGAGGAGCACACCTGCTCCAATCAGCTCCACATTCAGGTAAGTATTTTTTTTACAAACTGACCTTTTTGTTGGCAGCCTACAGCGGTCCCTTTAAGGACGGCCGACTAGGCCACACGTAGAACTGATTTTCTGAGCCGGCTGCATTAAGGGCAACACAATTTTGCACAGTGGGCCTCAAACAGGCATTAGGCCCCTTATTTGCGTGTGCAAAGGACCTAACACCTATTTCAGGCTCGGGTCCTGGATGCCTATTTTTTTGCCTACACCAATATGGCGGGTGGCCCATTTCTGGTTCATCGTGAGTGTGCGCTTCCTGCCCGCCATATTGGAGGCTGAGGCATCCGTTTAGTGCCCGAAAAACCTTCGCGACGCCATCGACCTTCTAGGCCCTAGCCTCTACTTTCTGCTATAATGGTTCAATTCTACTTACTCTGATGATACAATATGTTTGCAAATTACTACAGTATGCAGAAGATTTTACGTATTACAGACACTGCAATTAGAAGCCAGCAGGGAAAGGGCTGGTGGAGCAACTGTGAAATCTGCACAGGTGATACACCTTCCCAATCCATACCCTGTTGTTGCATTGTAGATCGTTAATTTGCTGATATGCTGAATAGGTTTCTTAGTGGGAGACACCAGAAATAAATCAAGCAATTTTTTAACCCTCGATTACTCCTCTGGATTCTTACTCTGAAGAGTCATTCGCAGACAAACCCTTTCCAAAGATACACTTACATACATCAAAATGAAATCCCATAAAGATCTTTTAAAATATCTATTATTCTTTCAAATCACTTCTCAAATGTTGGCAGTGTATTCTGCTGCACAATCAGGACCTTAAGTGGAGCAGAATATTACATCAAGTTACATCGAAACAGGCCATTCGGCCCAACTGGTCCATGCCTATGCCAGCGTTTATGCCCCACAAGAACCTCCTCCCTCCCTACTTCATCTAACCCTATCAGCATATCCTTCTATTCCTTTTTCCCTCATGTGTTTATCTAGCTTCCCCCTAAATGCATCTATGCTATTCGTCTCAACTACCCCTTGTGTTAGTGAGTTCCACATTCTTGCCACTCTTTGGGTAAAGAAGTTTCTCCTGAATTTCCTATTGGATTTATTAGTGACTATTTTATATTTATGACCTCTAGTTTTGGACTCCCCCACAAGTTCAAAGCATTCACAGGAGTTGTAAGATAGGAACTGTATTAGGTAGGAATCTTTACTCGTGCAGCATGTTGTTATGATCTGGAATGCACTGCCTGAAAGGGTGGTGGAAACAGACTCAATAATAACATTCAAAAGGGAATTGGCTATATACTTGAAAAGGAAAAATGCAGGGCTTTGGGGAAGGAGCAGGGTGGAGTGGGTTTAATTGGATCGCTCTTTCAAAGAGCTGGCACAGGTACAATGGGTTGAATGGCCTCCTTCTGTGCTGTATGGTTCTGTGATTCTATTCCAACTCATCATCCGTTACCTAGGATATTTTTCACCCCAAATAGTAATCATTATGTGGTGATGAAAGATGGGGTAAGATCAGTAAGAGGTGACCTTATACGATGCCGATCAATAAGATCTATTGTCGTGACTTACATTGTAGTCCAGGCGTTTTGATTATTCAGGTTTATAAGACATCCCAGTTTCTTACTCAAAGTAAATATACAAATCATATCTTAAGCAGAAAATAATATGTTAACCAGATGAGGGACACTCTTTTGGATATTTCTATAGCTACTATGGTGGGAGGAACATTGTATCTTTCAACCTGCAAAACCAACATATGGGACCAATATCCTGAAAGGATGCACATAGCTTTCCTCAGGTGAATCACCATGTTTTCCATTTTATTGCTACCTATTTGATTTCAACATTTTTCCATCTTTGGCATTTTGATTCTGTATATAAAGTAGCTTCATCAATATTCAGCTAACGGAAGGAAACAGTCTGAAGAAAATCAACTGTCAACACAGCGAATGATGAGGAAAGCTGAAATCATGGCGGATACTCCATATACACAGCAAGCCTTAGTATTTATTTGTTACAAAAAGAAAGACTTGCATTTATATAGCACCTTTCACGACCTCAATATGTCCCAAAGCGCTTTACAGCCAATTAAGTATTTTTTGAAGTGTAGTCACTGTTGGAATGTGGGAAACACAGCAGCCAATTTGCCCACAAATAGCAATGAGATCATGTCCAGACAATCTTTTTTTAGTGATGTTGGCTGAGGGACAAATATTGTCCAGGACACCCGGGAGAACTCCCCTGCTCTTCTTCGAAATAGTGCCGTGGGATCTTTTACGTCCACCCGTCTCATCTGAACGACACCACCTCCGACAGTGCAGCACTCCCTCAATACCGCACTGAAGTGTCAGCCTAGATTTTGTGCTCAAGTCTCTGGTGTGGGACTTGAACCCACAACCTTCTGACTCAGAGGTGAGAGTGCTAACAACTGAGACACGGCTGAAACCTGTGAAAGCTACAAAGGCGTGAGATATAGTCACAGCCTGGAGTGTGCCTGTAGTCTTGTGGCCACACTGAGGCTGGAAAGGACCATACACCCTGATCACACCACTGAGGCACTACCTCCCTGAACAAAGTCTATTTTATGTTGCTGCTCAGCACGTTGGGGGAACATTGTGACTCAGTGAGCTTAAATAATAATCACGCGCACAAGAAAAGTTGTGGCGACCTTATTCTGAACGTAATAACAAAAGAAGCAAATTACTTCCTCAGGGAAAGTTGAGAATGAGCTGTTCCAAGCTACCTTGCAAAACAAGGCCTGGCAGACCCTGGAGCTGGGCACTGGTGCGGGAGTGGGGGGGGCGTGGGAAGGGAAAACCTAAACAAGGAAAGAAAAACACACTAAAACAAAAGCAAAATACCGCAGATGCTGGCAATCTGAGATAATAACAGAAAATGCTGGAAATGCTCAGCAGGTCAAGTGGCGTCTGTACAGAGAGAAAATTAACGTTTCAGGTCACTGACCTTTCGTCAGAACTGGAAGAAGTAAAGATTTAGTTTTTAAGCAAGTACCGAGCCAGGGAGAGGGGGCGGGGGGGGGGCGGTGGAGGGAAGGGGAGGAAAGAACAAAAGGGAAGGCCTGTGAAAGGGTGGAGGGCAGGAGTGATTAAATAACAAAAGGGATAATGGTACAAGGCACGGAGAGCGGTAATGGGACAATAAAGAGACTAAAGATGGCTGAAAGGGAACTCACAGCAGACGTGAAATTGAATTGTTGGTGACGTTGCCTGGATGTGATACAATATTGGAAAATGCGAGGTTATGCACTTTGGCAGGAAAAATCAGAGAGCAAGTTATTATCTTAATGGCGAGAAACTGGAAAGTACTGCAGTACAAAGGGATCAGGGGGTCCTAGTGCAAGAAAATCAACAAGTTAGTATGCAGGTGCAGCAGGTGATCAAGAAGGCCAACGGAATGTTGGCTTTTATTGCTAGGGAGATGGAATATAAAAACAGGGAGGTATTGCTGCAGTTATATAAGGTATTGGTGAGACCGCACCTGGAATACTGCATACAGTTTTGGTGTCCATACTTAAGAAAAGACATACTTGCTCTCGAGGCAGTACAAAGAAGGTTCACTCGGTTAATCCCGGGGATGAGGGGGCGGACATATGAGGAGAGGTTGAGTAGATTGGGACTCTACTCATTGGAGTTCAGAAGAATGAGAGGCGATCTTATTGAAACATATAAGATTGTGAAGGGGCTTGATTGGGTGGATGCGGTAAGGATGTTCCCAAGGATGGGTGAAACTAGAACTAGGGGGCATAATTTTTGAATAAGGGGCTGCTTTTTGAAAACTGAGATGAGGAGAAACTTCTTCACTCAGAGGGTAGTAGGTCTGTGGAATTTGCTGCCCCAGGAAGCTGTGGAAGCTACATCATTAAATAAATTTAAAACAGAAATAGACAGTTTCCTAGAAGTAAAGGGAATTAGGGGTTACGGGGAGCGGGCAGGAAATTGGACATGAATTTAAATTTGAGGTTAGGATCAGATCAGCCATGATCTTATTGAATGGCGGAGCAGGCTCGAGGGGCCGATTGGCCTACTCCTGCTCCTATTTCTTATGTTCTTATGTTCTTATGAGCCTAAATTCTGACCTTGGTTTCTTTTTCCCAGAACACCAACGGTTTCATTGAGACCTTGTCTGATGACGTTGATAAGGCCCTGATGCTATTTTAACTTTGTGTTGTGAGGTTGGTGCCTGGTGTTGTCCTCGCCAGGGGAACCCGGCACCAAGGAACAGCAGACCCAGAAGAAAGCCGAAAAGATAAGTAACTTTTGAAAAAAAAAAGGTTTCAAGAGGAGCAGGAGTCCTGCTCTGGACCCCACAAGGAAACGTGGGAGTCCCAAGCATCCTGCCCTGACATCGATCGCGTAACCACCCTCCATCACTCCCGTCACAGCTGGGGACCGGCCCTGCTGTGCTCACCCGACTCTTGCTTGCCGACCTGAGGCCATCGACCCCAGGTTTGGGTGGGAGTCGGGCCTGGTATATTTAAACGAGGCCTTGGAGTTAAAATGGCCCCGGGCCTCCCATCAGCGAGATCGGATCAGCATCAGGTCTGCCCCACCAGCCCCACCCTCACCGACCGCTGTCCCTCCAGTTAAAATAGGGGCTCTGCACAGTCTTTTAACCCAGTCAATGGACCATCTCCTGTAATAGTTTGATTTCATTCCTGAAAGACACATTCTTCACTGTCCAAGTGCCCGATTAAATAACCTGATTTTTTTGATATTGTATAATTTCAATAAACATAGAGATATGAAAACTGCTTTGGGAAGGTACAGCGTTCAATATAAGCTCAATAAAGCAGGTTTTTGAAGCAGGTGATCTTCGGCCATTCCACAAAATGAGTCTGCTCAAAAAAACTCCCTAATACAGCAACAACAGCACTTTCATAAGGCAGTGATTGAATCTGGTTCAGGAAGGGAAAGCAAAGGCCAACGTCCTTGTACTGGCAACCTGCTCCCGACAGCTACTATCTGCTGAGGTAGTGATGAAAGGTACAAGGTCGGTGGGGCTACCAGCGCTTCTGGTTAAAAGTCTCTAAAGTATCTGTTTTAATGATTAGGCGCAGTGCAGCCATGATTTAACACTACAGGCAGGGTTCCCAAGGAGCCACCCGTTCAGCCTGTCTTCTTGTTTAAACGGGCGTGGCTACACTGATCGACCGAAATGAATGCTTGATGGTCGCGGGCCGGGAAATTTGTTTTCAGTCATCAGGTTTAGCATTTTGTTGACGGGGTGTGATGCTCGATCCTGTTGACGCAGACAATAGTGTTTGCTGCTTTATGGCCTGTGCCTACCATATATATACACTTCACTGCTCCAAAAAGCTGAAAAATAAATAAAACAAGAGGAATGGTGCTGATGGCCAGCTGACGCTCTGGGGATTCAGGGAAATGGATGAATCTTTGTGAGGAGAGAAGATCTATCACCTTCTGTATATAATTTGATAATGCAGATTGTAAAATGGCCATATAACCTTCTTCTGGCTCCTGGAAAGAGCCTGAAGCATAAAAAGACGATAGCTGCAGTTACCTTCACTGCACTCAGTGACCGTGTTGCTATCATAAATGGGTATTCCAAGTAACCATTAAGTGTATGGTGGACGTCAGTGAGGGCATCGCTAGTGAGGCAAAACTGCCGTGCACTTCACTGTTTATTCAGTCAAAGCCAAGTCATTTATTCTAGGCAACTCCTCTGTAAAGGATCGCATCTCCTCCTCAATAGACCTCTTCCTCTTTTCCGTCTGATGCGTAATATCAGTAACCAAAGCGAACATTCCATTTATCTGAGCCATTTCTGAACTCATGAGCATGGTAAGGACATTGAATGTCTGGATAGTGGTATTTAACCCTACTTCAGTTATGAGTTAGAAATTTGCCGCCTTTATGGGACGTTAAACCGAGGTCCCTTCTGCCCTCTCAGGTGGACGTAAAAGATCCCATGGCACTATTTCGAAGAAGAGCAGGCGAGTTCTCCCAGGTGTCCTGGCCAATCCTTGGTCCAACACCTAAAACAGATGATCTGGTCATTATCTCATTGCTGTTTGTGGGACCTTGCTGTGCGCAAATTGGCTGCCGCGTTTCCTACATTACAACAGTGACTACACTTCAAAAAGCACTTCATTGGCTGTAAAGTGCTTTGGGACATCCTGAGGTCGTGAAAGGTGCTATATAAATGCAAGTTCTTCTTCTTGCAATGTCAAGGCTTTTTAAAGAGGAGACTTCAAATCCTGCTTACTTTAGTTGATAATATTCTAAATTCGTGTTTTGGAATAGATACCATTAAAGCATAAGGAAATCTTACCTGAAGAACACAAAGTACTGGTAAATGGCCAAAAGTGTTGGGTTACCAATAGTGGTAACAGACTGCAATCAACTGTAAATAACGACCCCACTCAGCATGATCCAAGTAGAGGCCTTGCTCATTAAAATGAGACTTCAGTGTTCGGGTTTGGAGTTACGATAGCTGCTGCTATTCTCTTCTGCTCAATTTGTTTTTACTGCATCGTATAGCCTAGACCCCAACCTTGAAATGGCATGTTTATAGCTCCATGAGGTTAATTTGCAAACATTATAATGTAATTTGTAAGCCGTTTAAATCTCACACATGACGGGTGAATGCAAAAGTGCCTTGATGCAAAGTGTGCTGCCCCAGGGGAATGAATATGAAAAACATGTCTCTACAAATGTATTGTCGTAAAAATATGTGCTGATCAGCATATGTGTATTGATGCAATGAAAAGAACATGATTTGATATTTTCCTCTCTTTACTTATTGCTCAAGAACAAATATAATAGCTCATGACAATACCCCTTAAAATGTGTGTGATTTTTAAGTACTATTGATATAATCTTGTTTAAAAACGAAATAAAAATTCTTAAAAGAAAAAACATTGCAAGGCTCTAATCTCAAAACAACACAGCCCAAAAGTCCAAATGGACTCTGATTCAGTATTCTTAAGAGTCAGGCTGCCTATATTGGGGGGTGACTTTAGCCTAACTCGTGGGGTGGGAAACCCATGAGATTGGGTGGAATGCTGGTTTTACATCTCGCCCAATGTTACGAACCGTCCATTGACTTCAGTGGAGAGTAAAATCGGGCCGGGTGTAAAACCAACGTTCCACCCAGTCCCGTCAGTCTCCCGACAGGCGAGTTAGGTTAAACTTGCCCCCAATACCTGAGTGGGTTTATTCAGTGAGTAGATGAACCGTACAAATCAGGAAAGTCCCGGTTTTGATCCCTAGTCTGTGCGTAGTTAGTTAATAGAAGTTGAGGCAGTGGCAGGACACTACTGTTGGCTGCAGTGCCCTGGATTAGGGAGGGAAATATTGGCCAGAGTATCTGCTTCTGATTACTAACCAGAGACCTCTGCTGCGAATGAATGTGTGAAGGCTTGGGGTGAGGACAGTGCCAGGCTTGGCTGTGTTGTTACATTGCTCCTTCCCAGTTGAATAATTTATCCATAATTCCCATCAAGGATCACACATAAATAATGGGCTGGAAATTGCTTTTAAAATAACGGTGAGTTCAACAGTGCTCACAGTCAAATGTCAAAATCAGCTTCTTGCTTTCCTGGTTTACCGGTTGCAATCAATAGATTCAATGGACCAACGCCAACTTGTTCTCCTGTCCAACTGGAAAATAACTAATATCGCCACAAAACAGGAACGCTCAGTTTTTTAAGTCTAACCTAAGTTTTAACAGCATGGTAAGTCTTACTGACTGCCTCTCTCGCACTAAAAATTAACTTTTAAAAATACGGAGTTTTGTTACTCCTGATTTTAATAGTTTTTGGACATTTAAAAAATAATTTTAAATGAAAAAAGTGAAAGATTTTTTTTTACTTTTTCTTTCTGTCTCTTTTATCTGAGTCTTTTAAACTTATCTTCTCTTTATTTCACTTTCTCCATGTCATTTTATAATACCTCATTGGGCACATCCGGGTTTTTAGTCTGCGCTGTTTGTGAATGAACTCCACTTCCTGGTTCGCACAGCGTGGCTTGCTTCAAGCTGATTGGCTGAGGGGCCTTAGAGATCCTTTCGCCACTCACACAGCCCGGGACAGAACGCTGATCTTATTTGAACTCGCAGATCAAGGAAGTTGCCGCCAAAAAGAACGCGGTAACTTAGTGGGTGAATTTAAATTCAGTGAGTGGTGACCGCTGCTTGTTTGCCGCTCGGAGCAATTTATGGGCCATTGGCTTACCTGGCTACAGTGCTAAAGGGCATTTATGGATCTGTACCCCAGGAAGACAGTCTTTGGGGGTCACTTTTGACCTTGCCGCCTGGCTGGTAACCTGGCAGAGCGGATCGCCCGCCTGTTGTAGACATCAGCCTGATCTTCATTCCGTTGAAATTAAACAGATGTAAATTGGACAGGCTCGTTAAAGGAAAGACACAGGAATGTGGAGAACCGATTCAGAATTTTTATCTCTGTGTTTGAAAAGTCTGATTTCAAGCAGAAAGCAGGCTAATTCTACAGAGGCTTTGGCATTTAAGCTAATTGGACCTCGTTCCAGTAAGAATGTTCATTTTCTTCGGGAAAGGGGAGTTAAAGCAGTCAAGAGAATTTGACAAAAGGGAAGGTGGAAATGGAACTGGCTTCCAGGGTAAAGGAGGATTGACGTAGCATCCCTGTGTGAAAGATTCCAGTATCTGTGAGCTACAGTGGTATCGCAGGGTGCAAATGGGAGACTCGTTTCCCTTCTTCTGTGAGGGTGTGAATGAACATCAAATTCAAAATGTCATTTGCGCATTCTTCAACCCACACATCCCACTGGTAGCCTGAAGCTCAAAACTGAGTACATTCATTATACTCAAATTCACATGCTGTTGAAAAATCCAATTGTCCGTATAATAAATTTTCCATATTGTGTTGCCAGCACTTCTGCGATTTTCACTTACTGATGCAACACATTTTTTGAAAATGAATATTAAGGAAAAATTGTAATTTTTAAAAATAGAATGAATAAATTTCCTGAAACGTAGTGTTCCTGAACAAATTAAAAAGTGGAGGCCTCAAAGGGTCCGGTTTTCTTCTGATCAATAATTTTGCAGAAAAAAGTAGAGATGTGTAAACAGTGGTGGGATCCTGGTCGAAATTGCTAAAGGACGATTCGTCCATATTTAATACTTTCTGGGAATTACACCCATCCAAAATAAGTTCATGAAAATTAGTGGAAGTAAGAGAAGATGGAGTGACATCCCTTTCTGTTGTTGCACAGTCCTGGCTCACATGGAGGTGCCCAGATTGCTACGTGTGCGCGATCAATTGCGCCCTGTACCCGTGGTAAGCTAGTCAGAGAGTGGAAACCCACTGCCTTCTCGGTCTGGCTGATGTAGTTGACAGGGAAGTTGACGTAGTTGGATGTCCTGGCAAACAAGCCACCCATGACCTGCCATATACACTGATGTGCAGACGATTGAGAGACCCAGTTGATGTCACCGGTGGTGCCCTGGAAGGATCCGGAGACGAAGGAATTGAGGGCAGTGGTGACTTTAACTGCGACGGGCAATGCGTTGCTACCAGGCCCAGCCAGGACCAGCTCTGCATGAAGGAGCAGCAGTGGTCTGCGACCACCTGGCAACTCAATCTGAGCCACTGTACGCACTGTTCCTCAGAGAGGTCCAGGAAGCTCAGCCTTTGCCTGTAGACCCTCTCATGTGGGTAGTGCCTCCTGCGACCTCGGCCACTCTGTTGTTTCCCTCTCTGCTCTTCTGCAGGTTCTTGTGGTGCACCTCTGTCTTGTGGAGCTGCAAGTCCCAGGACAAATCCAATCCGGCCAATTACCGCCCCATCAGTCTACTCTCAATCATCAGCAAAGTGATGGAAGGTGTCGTCGACAGTGCTATCAAGCGGCACTTACTCACCAATAACCTGCTCACTGATGCTCAGTTTGGGTTCCGCCAGGACCACTCGGCTCCAGACCTCATTACAGCCTTGGTCCAAACATGGACAAAAGAGCTGAATTCCAGAGGTGAGGTGAGAGTGACTGCCCTTGACATCAAGGCAGCATTTGACCGAGTGTGGCACCAAGGAGCCCTAGTAAAATTGAAGTCAATAGGAATCAGGGGGAAAACTCTCCAGTGGCTGGAGTCATACCTAGCACAAAGGAAGATGGTAGTGGTTGTTGCAGGCCAATCATCTCAGCCCCAGGGCATTGCTGCATGGGTTCCTCAGGGCAGTGTCCTAGGCCCAACCATCTTCAGCTGCTTCATCAATGACCTTCCCTCCATCATAAGGTCAGAAATGGGGATGTTCGCTGATGACTGCACAGTTTTCAGTTCCATTCGCAACCCCTCAGATAATGAAGCAGTCCGAGCCTGCATGCAGCAAGACCTGGACAACATCCAGGCTTGGGCTCATAAGTGGCAAGTAACATTCGCGCCAGATAAGTGCCAGGCAATGACCATCTCCAACAAGAGAGAGTCTAACCACCTCCCCTTGACATTCAACGGCATTACCATCGCCGAATCCCCCACCATCAACATCCTGGGGGTCACCATTGACCAGAAACTTAACTGGACCAGCCATATAAATACTGTGGCTACGAGAGCAGGTCAGAGGCTGGGTATTCTGCGGCGAGTGACTCACCTCCTGACTCCCCAAAGCCTTTCCACCATCTACAAGGCACAAGTCAGGAGTGTGATGGAATACTCTCCACTTGCCTGGATGAGTGCAGCTTCAACAACACTCAAGAAGCTCGACACCATCCAAGATAAAGCAGCCCGCTTGATTGGCACCCCATCCACCACCCTAAACATTCACTCCCTTCACCACCGGCGCACTGTGGCTGCAGTGTGCACCATTCACAGGATGCACTGCAGCAACTCGCCAAGGCTTCTTCGACAGCACCTCCCAAACCCGCGACCTCTACCACCTAGAAGGACAAGAGCAGCAGGCGCATGGGAACAACACCACCTGCACGTTCCCCTCCAAGTCACACACCATCCCGACTTGGAAATATATCGCCGTTCCTTCATTGTCGCTGGGTCAAAATCCTGGAACTCCCTTCCTAACAGCACTGTGGGAGAACCTTCACCACACGGACTGCAGCGGTTCAAGAAGGCGGCTCACCACCACCTTCTCAAGGGCAATTAGGGATGGGCAATAAATGCCGGCCTTGCCAGCGACGCCCACATCCCGTGAACGAATAAAAAAAAACTGCGCGCTGTGCCTGCCGCGGATGGTAATGTGCCTCCTCCTCAGATGTAGTGCTGAATAAATCCATTGCATCAATCATCCTTATGGTGTCAGTTTGAGGGGGTCCAAAAAGTATGTTAATATGTGTGAACACAAGCATTTTGAATGTGAACAAAGAAATCTCAGTCTAAACACAAAGAATTCCCAGCCAAAGGTTTGTCTGAGAGAACTTATTGCCTCATCTTTTATTGATGTGTCAATCACTGGTTTAAAGGTCCAAATGGCTGCCAGCAGCAACTCGCCTCCGTTTCCATGGCGTGTTTCAGTGGCCATGGGAGACACATTGAGGCAGAGTTAAAATCGTTTCCCTGCCTCAATACACTAAAAATTAAACCCCTTAACAAGTCTCTTAATTGTCGTTTTAAATGTCGGCCCATCGGCTTTAATTGCCGACGGGACTATCGGCTTCCTGAAGTGCACTCACACCCAAACGCGTCTGGGTCAAACACGAAAGTCGGCAGCTTGGAGCCAGGATTCGCTCCCGCTCCTAAAATCATCTACTTTCACTGCCCCCCCTGCCCCCAATCCACCCGAACTTGGGGGCTAAAATCATGGCCTGCAATCTCAAAGCCTTCCAGAACCTTCCTCCTGAAAAACATCCACTATTCTCTTCTCATATTCCAATTTTTGCTAATAGTTCCATTGCTTGTTCCACTCTGTATCCTGTGGTTATGTGCAAGTTTTGCCTTTAAATATAAGAGCAATGCGGTTTGAGATGATTTGACCCGTGGAAATTTCTTTCTGCAGAGCACTCACTTTGCTCTTATGGTACGTACAGTGTAATTTTCATAACTATTATATTCACATGTACTTACTATATCCTTGCAAAGGTAGCATGTTTTGCATATCTCTTCAACAACCACTACTTGGGCGTGACTTTAACTCCCGGGTGGGAAACTGGAGGGAGGCCACGGCCTTCCTGCCTGGGAAGCTCCATGGGAGACTTTAACGACTGGGCTTTGTTTACACCCTTGGAGGGCTCGGAGATTGCCTGCTGGAATCATGGTTCATTGTGGAGGGGGATTGGGGCCGTTTAATGGATGGGAAGGTCGTTGGCAGAGTAGGGGGGGAACCCAGGGCAACAGAGGCTTCACTAAGAAAAGTATTTGAATTACTTTAGTGGGCCTCCTCTTCTTCACCGCCAGTAGGCCGTTAAAATGCCCATGGGGGACCAATGGACGTCATAGGACCTCGATTAGCATATATTAATGAGGCTGAATCAGGCAGGCACCTCAGCCGCCTAAAAAAACAGCCCAGTTACGGTGGCAGTGGGTGAGAATCGAACAGGTAAGTCTTTGCAGTTATTTTAACTGCCCGCCCTGCCCCTCTGGATCCCCTCCCTGTCATCCCTATTTGTGCCGATTGCTCCTACTTGCAGGAATACTCCAGTCTCACTTTTGTGCACTTTTAAAAAATTTCTTCTGCACCTCTAGCCAGGTTGACAGTAGTGGACGCAGAGTTCACACTTTGCCATGGCGGCTGGTCATCCTGGTACATCGAACAAACCAGATCTCTATAACGCAGCTGATGAGCCGATATTGAACATGGTGGGGAGAACAGGGTATTAAAACTGGCCACTCAACTAGTTTGCAAAAATATAGTGCGCCACACAGCTGGAATACTGAATTTTTTCTTTGTTTAAGACATTCATTAACTGCTTGTGAAGTGTTTAATGGATCATTATTACAGACATGTTGTGACTGTTGGTTTTTTTTTGGTTCATGCTAATGAAATCACACTCAACAAAATGTCACATTTCAAAACCAGCCATTTCCACCAATGTGTTAACAGTTGTAAATGCTGATGAGAAAGTACATTTGGCCTACTTTGCAACAAAGGAATAAAATATGCCCCGAATGTTTTAAGCAGTATAACTGATTCGGCAACTTTTGTGCTTTGTAGTGCGATGGCCCCGATATTTACGGCGAGGCGGAGAGGGGAGATTTAGCGGCGGGGATGCCCGAAAATACTGGGAAGGCGGAGGTCCTGCCGAGTTCAACTGCAGGACCTGATTTCAATCTTTTCAATCCGTTTCCCGGCCGCAGCCAGCCAGGTTGAGAGTGGCTCTCGGGTGAGTAGGCCAGCGGTAGCAGGCTGCAGCCGGGGAGCGGACATGGGGGCGGGTGGGAGATATTGGGGGTCGGACATCCAGAGGGGGAGTCTGATCGCGGGGTGGGGTGGGGGGTTTTCCAATCATGGGGTGGGGGTTTACAGGTAAGCTTGGTGGGCCGGGTGGAAACACTCCTGCTCTTCCTGGTCCACAAGCAGTGCTGGAATGAAACTTACCCGTTTGATGCGGCTCCCTTCAGCAGCCGGGTTTCCCAAAGCCTGGGAAACCCGGCTGGCCAGCGCTAAATTCAAACGGGAGCTAAAATCTGAGGCGCGCAGCCTCATTAAAATATTTAAATTCAGGACCCGCCTCTAGAGAGCAGGTTAGTTGTCCGGCCCCCAACCCGGTTCTGTCAAAACTGGAAGTTGAAGACGGATTTGGGTTGGGTTTCCCATTTTTTTTACTTTTCCCCCCCACCCGTCTCCTCCCCCGCCCGTCCTGGGGTGGGGGGGGGTGGGTGGTGGGGGTTAGAATTATCCCCAGTGTGTGATTATGTATCCAGAGTGATAAAATAACATCAGGCCCGCACTTGCTCGCCCTCATTCTTCGGATGATTTCATTTCTCCCCCCCCCAACCTCTTGTGAATTCCTCTCTGCCTTGGGAGATCAGGCAAGTCCCAGGAGGTCCCAAATTCATGCACTATATTCCAATTTACTCTTACCTTTCACATATCCTGATCACCTTGTTTTCCGGAAATCCGGTTAACATCTTCTTGAAGGGTTGTAAGGACTAGGTCTCCGTTACCTCCTCCACAATCCGATTCAACAGGTCGATCGCCCTCTGGGAACACAAAACCTCCGGACATCCAATCTCGCCCTCTGCTCGTACGGGTGGCTTCTAGTCCTAACGCTTCAAACACACTATCTACATGCATGGTGTCTTTGAATTTAATAATCTCAAGTACAGGATTTGATGTTGATGGCCTAGAAGTTGGTTCAGGCCGTTTACAGGCACAGAATGGGCAACACACTCGGACTGCACACCAGGGACCTGAGGCCTGGGGCCCATCTGAAATTGGGCCTCGGGCCTTGTCTTGATACTTGTGGCGAGCCTATTGGGCCTCCAGAGGCTGGCAGGCAAGAAAATGAGTGCATTTACTGTTTAGAAAAAAAATATCTAACAAATAATCGCCGCAAGTGTGCCAGAAAATGAAATGGAGAACCTATGTGATAATGCCGCGATGCCGGCTGCGGCCTTTAGGTAGGTCCTGGGGGGGGGGGCGGGAGGAGAAGAGTTAGTGCGGGCAGGCAGAGGCCCGCGGTAGCGCTGTGAAGCTGAAAGGAGCGTTTCTGCTCTTCCTGGCTGGTTTGCTTTTAAAAAAAATATGCTTTTGATAGTGGCCTCCAGCTGTCCCTTTAAGGACCGCTGCTTGGACCCCAGAAGGAATGAAGAAATTGAGCCTGCCAACGCTGACCAATTTCCCAGAGGGGTCCTTAGGCAGACATTTGGCCCAATATTAGCATATGCAAGGTGCCTAACGCCTGTTTGAGGCAGCTGTCAGGGATGCTTGAACATTGGGCCTTCTTGCCCCAATTCTGCGCCTTGAAAACGGGCGTGACGAGGTCGTATTTCTACCCCAGTGTCTTGCGCATTCCTCAAAAGATTAACAATCGGACCAAGAATGCCTGACACGGAACAGAATTATTTCAGCGGACGATTGGTTGAAGTATCATATCAGTGCAAAGTTGTTTTGTTAAGAGAGAGGTCTATTTGTTTAGTAACATTTCCAAAGAGAATTTAATTGGATTTTTGGAAGAGTTGTCATTTCTATGTAAAGTTCTGGATGAATACATTGGAACTGAAAGGAGTGCAGAGTGTTTTGTAATCAGAAATTCTTGAGTGAAGTACCTTTGGAATTATTTTTGTATTACATTGTTAATCTGCCTCGAACACGTGTTTTGACTGTGGGAGACAAGAAGGAAGGGATTAGTATTTACACAGGTTTGCACTTTCAAATTTAAATTGCTTGGCTATGAGCGTGGACAAGCTTTCATTAAACACCAAGGACTCGGTTGAAAAACCACTATAGTCCCCACCACTTAAAGCGGGCGCGTTCGTGCAAACGCGATATGCCCGCCATACGTGATGGCCGGTATAACGTGGCAGCGCCATTACAGTATTCTACTATACAACAAGGATGTTCCTTCTGTGTAGTGACCTTTTCCCCGGTTGTTTCCAGCTCCACTCTGACCTGCAGCTTTACTTAAACTGTAGTCAAATGCTGAGTACAAACTCCACATCACTTAAAGGGGATTAGACGGCCTTGAGTACACAGGAGGTAACTGAACATTAACGAGGTTCTACTTACTTATGTTTGATCTTGCATTCAGTGCACCTTAGCGAGGTACGAACTAGTGAGTAAGCACGGCTGTTTCTGCCCGAAATAAACAGAACATTTAAGACCTGTAACCGGCAACTTTGAAATGGATAATGGTTATTGTTTTCTGACCTGCCCTATGTATGGAAAATGTATGTCATCAGCTTAGATCCAATTTGACCCAAGTTTCAGCTGTGGCTCAGTGGGTAGTAGCACTTCTGCCTCTGAGTAAGAAGGTTACAGGTCCAAGTCCCACTCCAGAGACTTGAGCACAAAATCTAGGCTGACACTGCAGTGCAGTACTGAGGGAGTGCTGCACTGTTGGAGGTGCTGTCTTTCAGATGAGATGTTAAACTGAGGCCCCGTCTGACCTCTCGGGTGGACGTAAAAGATTCCACGGCACTATTTCGAAGAAGAGCAGGGGAGTTCTCCCCGGTGTACTGGCCAATATTTACTTTTCAACCAACATCACTAAATCAGATGATCTGGTCATGATCTCAGTGCTGTTGGTGGGATCTTGCTGTGCACACATTGGCTGCCGCCCTTCCTACATTACAACAGTGACTACACTTTAAAAGTACTTAATTGGCTATAAAGCGCTTTGGGCTGTCCTGAGGTCGTGAAAGGCACTATCCAATAAATGCAAGAGCAAGGCGAAAATAAAAAAAGTTCTGCTAATAAGAGGCCTTCACTGCAATAAAACTTACGGGTGAAATTAATCATTTTGGAGCATACATTTAAATGTGCAAGACTCCCACAATTTGCATTATTTATTTTAGGAGCATTCATTAAAATTGAAATGAATTTCAACTTGATGGTACAAGCGCGTACAATTTTAAAATGATAAAATGTGACAGTATTTTATTTATGTTTTGAATGATTGTACCTGCTTCAGCTGAATGCAGGAAAATATAACTTAACTTCATAAATCACAGACTAATCTAATTGAGAAGACAAAGGGACTGATTAAGTATGTTGCAGTAATGTTGCTATGTTGTTTGGAGGCTGTGATAAGTTACCCGCTGTGCTGCTTTCAATTGCGTATTTTACATTGTTGCTATCTGCATGTATTGAGTGCATTCTGCATGTGAACCTAATGCAGGATGTTTGCACCAAAGTTATTTCAGATGAAAATTAAGGGGTAGAGGTTAATGAAGGAATCATTGCCTGATTAAAACCATGATGCCATTTGTAACAGCTGAAGCAGCACAAATACAGAAACAAGAAGATATTCTTGATGTCTTTTGGTTTTAGATGTTTTATATGTTGATACTGCAGCAAAATAAATCTTCAAAATAATGGAAAGGACCACCGAAACTGGAAAGGGTGAAACTTCAGAAAACACCGTTCCGTGCAGCATGTCATATAGCGTGTGGGGAATAATGCAGGTGTCAGTCATGGCTCAGTGGTAGCACTCTTGCTTTAGAAGGTTGTGGGTTCAATTCCCACTCCAGAGACTTGAGCACATGATACTTCTGTGCAGAACTGAGGGAGTGCTGCACTGTTGGAGGTGCTGTCTTTCAGATGAGATGTTAAACCAAGACCTGGTCTACTCTCTCAAGTGGATGTAAAAGATCCCATGGAACTATTTTGAAGAAGAGCAGGGGAGGTGTCCTGGTTAATATTTATCCCTCAACCAACATCCTCCAAACAGATTATCTAGTTATTATCACATTGCTGTTTGTTGGGCCTTGTTGTGTGCAAATTGGCTGCTGTGTTTCCTGAATTACAACAGTGCCCTAAGCTCTGGAATTGATCTTTGGACATCAAGCGATATGGGGATAGGGCAGGAACGTGGCGTTGAGGTCGAAGATCAGCCATGATTTCATTGAATGGTGCAGCAGGCTCGAAGGGCTATATGGCCTACTCCTGCTCCTATTCCTTATGTTCTTATGGAATGTCTCCCTAAATTGCTCCACCTCACTACCTCTCTCTCCTCCTTTAAGATGCTCCTTAAAACCTACCTCTTTGACCAAGTCACCTGTCCTAATATTTCCTTATGTTGCTCGGTGTCAGATTTTGTTTCATAATGCTCTGTGAAGTGCCTTGGGGCGCTTTACTACGTTAAAGGCGCTATATAAATGCAAGTTATTGTTGTTGGTGATTACATTTCAAAAGTACTTCATTGGCTGTAAAGCACTTTGGGATATCCTGAGGTTATGAAAGGTGTATATAAATGCAAGTCTTTTGTTTTTTTACTTTAAAAAAAAGGTATATTAATGGTGCAGCAACAGGTGATTCTTGATTAGGCAGGTCTGAGGGTGTGACGATGAAGATCTCAATTGAACAAGGAGCAAACAGCAAGGAAACAGAGATTGAAGGGGGCAATTGGAGTGAGAGAGAGAAAACAGAAAAATAAAAACAGTAAAGACAGCAAAAATAATAATAATACTTGTTAACATCCCTTTTATGGTGCACTGATACTCTTGTGTATACTGAAGTAAAAGAAAGAAACACTTGTATTTATATAGCGCCTTTCACGACCGCAGGATGTCCCAAAGTGCTTTACAGCCAATGAAGTACTTTTGAAGTGTAGCCACTGTTGTAATGTAGGAAACACGGCAGCCAATTTGCCCACAGCAAGGTCACACAAATAGCAACAAGCTAACGACCAGATAATATGTTTCATGATGTTGGTTGAGAGATAAATATTAGCCAGGACACCGGGGAGAACTTCCCTTCTCTTCTTCGAAATATTGTCATGGGAGCTTGTATGTCCACCTGAGAGGGCAGACGGGGCCTTGGTTTAATGTCTCATCCAAAAGATAGTACCTTTGACAGTGCAGCACTCCCTCCATACTGCACCAGATTGTCAGCCTAGATTTGTTTGGAGTGGGATTATGAACCCACAACCATCTAGCTCAGAGACAAGGCTCCAACAACTGAGCCACAGCTGACTGCAAATAAATGGATGGGACACAGGTATAGCATGTGCACACCATCCCAAATACACCAGCACCTGACTGTAACAGGACACACTTCAAGATGACTAAAGACCATCTTACTGCAAGTCACACAACACTGTAGCAAAGAAGAGGTTATCCCCTTAGGGGTTATGGTTTAATGTATGCGCTAGTTTTGTGGCCTGGTCCAACTCAAATTGCTTTCAGGCTTTAGATTCATCAAACAAATGCTCTTTGGCCTGTGCAAAGAGTTAAAAGAGGATTTAGAATGTCAGGCTGACAACAATTCTGCAATGCCCGTACCATTGAAGGTGACAGCAGCGCTCAGCTTCTACAGTACTGGCACTTCTCAGACCCCTGCTGGTGCCACCACAGGCATCAATAAGCCCTCAACGTCAAAGTAAATTTCCCCGTTTTTCGCTGCTTTGGTTATGACTCCAGGCCTGGAGTTTGTTCCTTTCAATTTGACCCCCTCAGGCGAGAAAAATATATACTTTTTTTGGCAGTGCTGGGTTCCCTTGCATCCTGGGAACCATTGACTGGACCCATGTTCCCCTCCGAGTGCAGGTACCGAGTGAGGCCATGTTCTGTAGGGTAAAGGATGCTAATACTCTGAATTCCCAGGACTATGAGAGGCGCACAAGGTAATCACAGATTCATTGATGGATATCCTGGCTCTTGTCCAGGCTCTGTAATGTTCTCTTCATTCTTTGCTCGCAGATTGTTTGAGAACACGAATTGCACTGGAGGTTTCGTTGTTTTGTAGACATTTTGGCATTTGTGTTTTTCTTTCGGAGGAAGTCCATGGAAAGTGGTAAGTGTTTGCAGATAATACCTTGACACCTCGCTGCTGACTGCTGAACCACATCTGCAAATGCCAGGGAAGGAACATTAAAATAAAAGAGGTACGTCAGCCCGAATCTCTTCCAATTAAACACCACCTAAGATGAGATTTCATTGCATTGATCACTCTCGAGGGAGATTACAGCATAGTTCGCACAAGGTCTGCTATATTTTTGCTGCCTGTCGTGTGTTACATAACTTTGCAATACCCTTGGGAGACCTCGGGCAGCCCTGTCAACAGTGACAGTGAAACAGATGAGGGCAGAGCCCTGAACAGGCTGTGAGTGGCCAATGCAGATGCACCTGTGTGTGACATTCATGATGACTAGCTGAATGATTTCTGCATCGCTGATATACCTTCAACATCATGGGGTATGTACCATTCAACGCTGGTGTTTCTTTCCCCCCTAGGGAAATGAAGAAGGTACAGAGCCACATTGTAAATACTTCTTTATTATTATGTTCGAGACTGTATCTCCTCACTGTCTGCAGATTCTGTGACAACTGATAAGGCAGGGTTTTGTCTCCTGTCCCTTTTTCCTTTCTCTCCGGTCTGCTTGCAAATGATTCACTGTCTATTATTTTGCATATTTTTTCCCCCCCCCTAAACCTCTTTCTGCTGAAGCCAAGGAGTTTTATTTTAGTTTTAAATGTTTCAGCCTGTTGGCTGAGAACTTTCACTGGACCAAAGATGACTGTGGTAAAAAGGAAGAATGTTCTTTCATTTTGCAAGACATTGCGAATTTAGTTTGACTTTTGTATTTTGGGAGGGGACTGTCAACTTTCTACTGGACATCTATAGAATATTTTCCTTTTGTTCATGCACGCACAAAGCACCCATGGAATGCTGGGAATTGTAGTTCAGTGCAGGCAACACCCCGACTGCATATTTCTAGTTGCGGTGGTGTAAACTTGAGGAGGGCGGAGTCATTTTTATCCCTTCAATCTATTTGGGCAAGCTCTACAACAGAATTACAAAGTTGCTGGTCAGGTTGCCTTGGGAATGGCTGATATCTGCTCAGACTGAGGTGCAGGAGCTTAGACACCAAGGCTGTTGCAAAGATAGAACCAACTTTCTCCGCAGTACTGAGCTGCCAGATTGGATCTTATGTGATATAAATGCTAGCAGACGCTGCATTTACAGATTATCAACCCTCGTATCATAAATGTCAGAAAGTGCATGTTAATATTTAGAGTTCAAAGTGTAACGCAGCTCTCGGCTAGATCTTCACTTAGTTCAAATAAACCAAGCAAATTCCCAAAAGCAATGCAATGTGAATGACATCTATTGGGAGAATTCAAGATGGAAAACTGTAAGGTCTGAACTCATTGCTCAGAACAGAAGGCTGAAGGGTGCTGAAGAAAGAATAAATAAAGAAAGACTTGCATTTGTATTACATAGAATGTACAGCACAGAAACAGGCCATTCGGCCCAACTGGTCCATGCCGGTGTTTATGCTTCACAAATGCCATTGCGATTTAATAATTCTCAGAAATGTCCCAAAGTGCTTAAGGTGCAAGGAATTACTTTGAGGTGCAGTGACTGTTCCTTTGCCTCAATTCCCGTTCACCCGTCACCCCTAAGCTCGCTGACCTACATTGGCTTCTGGTCCAATAGTGCCTCGATTTTAAAACTCTCAGCCTCTTATTCAAACCCCCCCCCCCCGCCACCCCCCCCCACAATCTCAGTGACCTCCTTCAGCCCTACAACCCTCTGGGATTTCTGCATTCCCCCAAATCTGGCCTCTTGTGCATCTCCCACTTCTTACACCCCACCATGGGCTGCTGTGCCATCAGCCTTCTAGGCCCTAAGCTCTGGAATTCCCTCCCTAAACCTCTTCGCTTCTCCACCTCGCTGTCCTAATATCTCCTTCTTTGGCTTGGTGTCAATTTTTATCTGGTTACGTTCTTGTGAAGCACCTTGGGACATTTTACGACGTTAAAAGTGCTATATAAATGCAAGTTGTTGTTGTTGTTTTGTGAGCAAATGCGGCAAGCATTTTGCACAGAGCAAGATCCCGCAAATAAGGCACGGCCGCCAACGGTGGAGCGATGAAAAGAAGCCAGAATTGGAGGAGCGCAGAGAGGTTTGTAGAGCAGGAGGAGGTTACAGATTAAGGGAGGAGCGAGGCCATGGAGGGATTTGAAGCAACAACAACAACATTGCATTTATATATCACCTTTAACAGGGAAAATTGTCACAAGGCACTTCACAGAAGCGTAATCAGTTAAAAAAGGATGTCGAGTCATTTTTCATTCAGGATTCGGAGGGAGGAGGCATGGTGATAGGTGTCTTTGTGGCAATGATGAGGTTTACATCCAATAAAATCACCTGGGAGGATCTGTTCCTTCTTTCGCTGTTGTGGGCAATGAACAATTGTCTCTCTGCACCAGATTTAGGTATGGTTGGAGCCTAACTCCAAACTGTGCCAGGCTTTACCACTGGTTCTTTAAGGGGCATTAGTTACCCTTTAACAATCCACGTTGCCAGTGGGAAGCCTCACGCACCGACAAAGCACATTGGAAATACGTTGCCCGTTATTCTCTCAATACTACGGTTGGAAAACTCTGGGCAAGGCTCCGTGCCAACACACTCATTAAAATCATCCCTTAAAAGCAATCTCTAGTAAATTAAGAGTGGAGATGACAGGTACTGTTTTTGAGTTGTGTTCTGTAGTTTTAAATATGGCGCCAAGGTTGGATTGAGTTTTAGCAGTACCTGCATTTTTTACATCGAATTACATAGAATTTACAGCACAGGAACAGGCCATTCGGTGTTTATGCCAGCATTTATGCTTCATGTGAGCTCTCACTCTTCTTACTTCATCTCACCCTATCAACATATCCTTTTATTCCTTTCTCCCTCATGTACTTATCTAGCTTCCCGTTAAATGCATCTATTTGGCATTTTCAAGCAAATTCAAAACTGAAAAATTGAACCTTCATCCCTAACTGAAGCTCTCCTTTATTAAATGTATAAAGCGCTGTTCAATGCTCTTTTATTTTAAGTCCTGCCACACTTCAGTTGAATTTTGTCCCTGTAGGCTCAGGAAGTTCTAATTGATGTAACCTGTTCTGGGTCAATGCTGGTGGACACATTACCTGCACTGTAGTGGATTGCAGAGTATAAAAAAAGGTGTCCTTTTTAATCAATGTTGGTCATCTAAGAATGGTTCTGGGCATCTTGATGGTGTAGGAGTGGGATGTCTGATCTTTCTGCTAAAGACCATCTCTCCGTGAGCGATACCTCATGATTTGTCTCTAGGGAAGCTATTGAAAAAGTACAGTGTATGTATTAACTGAACTTTAGTTGTCTTCATTGTTTGCTAAATTTGTGGGGGAGAATTTCTGCAGGGTTCTCCCAATCTTGTGCCTTAGACCTCGGTAGAAGAGCCTATTTTCAGGCAGTTATTCTTATGAAAATTAAAAAGCATGGCTGCCACCCACTGATCCAACAGTGTTGCATGACTGCTACAGTGTGAACCAACAGTGCTGCATGACTACTACAGTGTGAACCAACAGTGCTGCATGACTACTACAGTGTGAGCCAACAGTGCTGCATGACTACTACAGTGGGAACCAACAGTGCTGCATGACTACTACAGTGTGTGAACCAACAGTGCTGCATGACTGCTACAGTGTGAACCAACAGTGCTGCATGACTGCTACAGTGTGAACCAACAGTGCTGCATTTATGCTACATTGTGAACCAACAGTGCTGCATGACTGCTACAGTGTGAACCAATAATGCTGCATGACTGCTACGGTGTGAACCAACAGTGCTGCATGACTGCTACAGTGTGAACCAACAGTGCTGCATGACTGCTACAGTGTGAACCAACAGTGCTGCGTGACTGCTGCGATGTGAAACAACTGTGCAGCATGACTGCTACATTGTGAACCAACAGTGCTGCATGTCTGCTACAGTGTGAACCAACAGCGCTGCATGACTGATATCGTGTGAACCAACAGTGCTGCATGACTGCTACAGTGTGAACCAACAGTGCTGCACAACTGCTTCAGTGTGATCCAACAGTGCTGCATGACTGCTCAAATGTGATCCAGCTGTGCTGCATGACTGCTACAATGTGATCCAACAGTATTGCATGATTGCCACTGTGTGATCCAGCTGTGCTGCATGACTGCTACAGTGTGATCCAGCTGAGAAAGGAGGAACCAAAATCAATTTCAATCTGATGTCTTCAGTATTTCAAATTCCTATTAATCTGATGAAGGCCTTTCTGGTTATTATTGGAGCAGAGAATTCATAGTCGTGACTGTTGTAAGTGGAAAACATATTCAATGTTAAGTATCAGGGCAAAAATGAAAAAAAAGTCTATAGTGCTGCATTGGCAGGTGAATTCAAGCCTTTCATGGAGAAGAACATGGAGCAGCCTTGTAATGGCTGATCAATAAATGTCCATCATTTGATTGAAGTTATTGTGATGTGTGTATTGTGATTTATCATTTAATTATGTACCCCAGTATGATACTAAGCTCGATGATCACATTCCTGATTTTGGCGTATTATTACATTGTGTGAAGGTGGAGCATTATTGTCTCCAAAATAAAAGTAGTAATTTTTTTGAATTGGGAAATTTTATTAGTTTGTGGTGTATTATATTCAAGGCCGCAAAATAGATTGTAGGCAAGTAATTCGATAGTTCAATGTCAATTGTCTAAATATAAGAACTGATGCTCTCAGCATTCAACTGCAATTTGAAGACGGGATTATCTAGTTTATAGAAAAAAAGTCACAGGCTCAGTGGGTAAATCCTTTGGTCAAAGTGGTACCCAGCTATACAGATTGGGAATGGTGATAGGGGCATCACAATTTGCCTCAATTCTTCTGGGCTAGGAGCCATCAGGGGTTTTGATAGAGTAAATAAGGAGAAACTGTTTCCACTGGCAGGAAGGTTGGTAACCAGAGGACACAGATTTAAGGTAATTGGCAAAAGAACCAGAGGAGAGATGAGGAGAACTTGTTTTACACAGCGAGTTGTTATGATCTAGAATGCACTGCCTGAAAGAGTGATGGAAACACATTCAATAGTAACTTTCAAAAGGGAATTGGATATATGCTTGTAAAGGAAAAAATTGCAGGCCTGTAGGGAAAGAGCATGGGAGTGGGACTAATTGGATAGTTCTTTCAAAGATGGGCTGAATGGCCTCCTTCTGTGCTATATGATTCTATAATTCTATAAAGAGGCCATCTTTCTTTCTTTCTCTTTCTTCTTATGAATTGAAATGTAGAGCAGTGAAATGATCATTCATAGGTTTGGCATGAACATAAAGAACAATTACTATTAATTTAGTCGCAATGGCGGAACAACATTATATACTACAGCAAATTCTGGTGATTGTCTTGCTGATGTGTCTGATTACTGGCTGGGTGAAAAAAGCCATCTTTCCCTGCTGGCACTGCTCCTGTCATAATGAATTTTTTAAAGAGTAATTTTAACATATTTCTGGCACATTTTGCCACAAACTATTTTAAAACATTGCCCGCATTAACCTGGGAGTCTGATGAAGCTAAGTTGATGTCCCTTTCTGTTTATTTAAAATAAAAATGAATTGCTGCAGACTTTTGCTCTCACCAAGGGGTAATATTGCATGTGGCTGATTTGATTCTGTTTTTTAATAACAAAAATATATTTGCACGTAGACAAGACCAGGGCTTGTACGGTCTTGTGCTTACACCACTGCCAAGAGAGGTGAACACTAATAAGCAGCTTGTTCGTGTTAATGCCGTGTTCCAATGAAGACCAGCATGCGCCTCCAGTCAAACCCTACAATGGAGAGAAATTTGTGATACAGTTGAGTTGTTTAGAAGATACAGAGGGGAGATAATTCCCTGAAGTGAGTTACACCATTGTCACAATTGAAAATTAAATGCATTGGGTCTGCCAGTGGCCTAAAGAGGGAGTTACACTTGGGTTTCCTGGGTCTGTCCATTTGCACATCCATTGGCGTAAAACCTGTTTAATAAACAGGCGTAAGAAGCTGAACTGCATGGAAATATGCACGTGCAAGTATTTCTAGTTCAAAATCACCCAAAAAATGCTTTAGAACTTCAGAAACCAGTGCTTCAACTCTTCAGGCTCAAAAAACTCCTCATGTCCACCTTGATCAGCTGATCCTGGCCACCTGCTGTGCCTCATATCTCAGTCTAACTTACCCGGGGTGCGACCCAAGAATATCGCAATTCCTCCGTCGCATCTTCACTCTGACATATGCAAACGAGGTTAGTGGGGACGCGGTGGGGGGCAGCGTGGTGGGTAGCAGATCGTGGAAAGATTCAAAAAGTGAATGCGGAGGAAGCATTTTGATGGCGCAAAATGGGCAGCGATGACTTCCACCTGATTTTCCAGCCTAAAAAGATTTCCGCCGCTATTTACACACTGAAACCAGTGAGGAAATTCCCCCTCAGAATGAATTGGTAGATTGCAACTGTTGGATTTTGAGAGAAGGCAGAATACAATCCAATTATGTTTTGTTGCAAATGCAGCCACTGGTGAAACAATCAAATGAGTAATGTACCAGCTTCATTATATCAGAGCATAGATTTACAAGCTCATGCTTCTAAATTCAAAATAGTCAATGATAAGATGCCCTGCCTCTAATAGTGGGTGCACTTTAGCTCAAGCCAAAAGTTTAAAGCTACCAGAGCACAGATGTCAATCACTCCTGGACTCTGTCATCAGCACTGTCTCCTAGCCAGCCTCCCATCTTCCACAGTCTGCAATCTTCATCCCATCTGCTGTTCGTATCCTATCCCACACCAAGTCCCGTTCGCCCATCACTCCTGTCCTTGCTAACCTACATTGGCTCCGGGTCCTCCAATGTCTCCAATTTAAATTTTCATCCTCGTGTTTAAATCCATTCATGGCCTCCCTATCTCTGTAAGTTTCTACAACCCACCCCTCAGAACTCTCCATTCCTCTGACTCTAGCCTCTTGTGCGTCCCACCCTCCCTTCGCCCACCATTGGCAGCCATGCTTTCAGAAGACTAGGTCCCACGCTCTAGAATTCTATCTTTAAACTTGTCCGCCTTGCCACCTCCCTCTCCTACTTAAAACCCACCTCTTTCACCAAATTTTTGATCACCACTCCTAATAGTTCCTTCTTTGGCTTGGCCTCCATTTTTGTCTGATTATGCGCCTGTGAAGCGCATTAAGACATTTTTCTATGTTAAAGGCACTATATAAATGCAAGTTGTTCTTGTTGATAGGAAATGCATTGAAAAAGTACCAAATCCTCTGGATGTGCCCTCAAACATCAACAACCGCATATAACAATGTTTATAAAGAACACATTCAAAATGGAGTAAGAGATTAGTCTTTGTAATTGTTTAGAAAGATACATGTTTCTCTATAAAATAGTCAAAAGGGCTTCCTGATTAAACTGAGAAAAAAATCACAAAATGACTATAATTTATACTCTCGAACAATCAACCTATACGTTACTTGTGGGCCACCAGTATTGTAACTGCACTCAAGGCTGAAGTACTTGTTCTGAGCTTCTATGGTAATAAAACAAAATGTACCTACAGCACACTGGGTCAAAGCTCTAATAATATTTGATAATGTCTTGTGCAAGGCTTCTGTACATATTTGCTTTGAAATGGGCAGTCCTACGTCTATCATTGTAGAGAAACCAATATTTGACAGCAGGATAAGCTGAATTGGAAACGAAGAAGCCAGTGCTCATTTATCTGTCATCTCGGATAGTTCCAGCATTCCTATAAATAGCATATGTCTCTTTCAAACTGGAGTACATCTGCTGTACAAATGACATACAGCTCCTGAATGATGCACTATCTATGCATATCAAACTACTGTCAGCCTAGTAGATCTCCCGTGGCATTGCTCCCGGTGAGTCAGAGGTTACACTGTTTCATAACAATAGAGGTGTTTATGCCGTCTAGGGAATAACACCAGGGGCCACTGATTTAAAGTCACTGAATAAGTCGAATCCCATTTTTATTAAATGGCTTTCAGAGATCTTTACTGGTGCTTTGGGGATTGAATTCCACAACTCTGTCCATTAAAGTGAGAACTTTAAATGAATGACCTTCATTTATATACTCCTTTATCCACATGTATTTAATTTGATCCCTTAACCTTTTTAAAGCTGAAAGTACACAGCCAGCTGATATGAAGGAGGCACCAGTTGGAGATAGACACCTTGGGGCAGAGTCGCTGCAGGGTTCTCCCACTGTCACTTCGGCAGAAGATTAGCTGAAACCCCAGTGATCGGAATAAATGTCCATTTACCCAGTTTATCCGGGGTTTCCGCTGGTCTTCTGTTGAAGTTACAGTGGGAGGTCAGGAGAACCCCGCGGAAACCCCCCTCCCCGGTATTTAGTAGCACTGGGGGGCGGGAGGTGGGGGGGGGAATGACGAGTGGGGTTTAGCCGCACTTGAGGGCAGTCCTGCACTTGGGTATAGCCATTGGGACAGTTCTGGGACAATGGTAGCACTGGGGAATGGCAAAACTGGGGTGGGGTTCACGGGGGGCGAAATTGGGCCATGTAGCGCCCGTTTTGCAGGCGCTACGTGAACACCTAAGCCCCGAAAATGGCATCCAAGTTGCGCTCGCACACTTCCGACATGACGTGTGCAGGAAGCCATCTTGGTAAAGGCGTTTGCTCCCGTGTACCTACCAAACGCTGGCAGCATGTACAGTAGAGTGATTCCGACGTTAATCAGTGTGCAACGCTGATTTAAAGGGACCGCTGCTATTTTGGAACTCCACGCTCCAGCCAGCTCATCAGGTCTTAAACGACATTGAGGGCCCCCCACCACCTGCGCTATTTAAAGGGATCATGCAGGAGTTACTGGTTAGTTGCGGGATTATTTTTTCCTGGCTGCTGATGCATTTGTACCTGTTCTTGGAGGTTTCCTATACTTGAATAAAGTTTCAATACTCTACAGGGACTGGGCTGGCGAGCTGACAGGCAACAGCAAGGGCACTGGTGGAGTGGCAGGGGTGGGACAGGAATGTGAGAGGACAGTAGGTTCATGTTCCATGGAGCCACTGCCACTTGCTGCCTCCTGCTATGCGTCACCTTCTCCTGCAAGAAAGTGGCAAGTATGTCAGTGAGTGTCCTGCAAGATGTTTGGGTGATGTGGCTGTCATAGTTGAATAGCTACCAGTGTATGTGACTTGTGAGTTATGAGTGTGCGACTTACAACAATGGTAATGTGTGAGGGTGAGATAAAGCATCTGATTGGAAGAGGTGCATACTGATTGAAAGAGTTTGTTGTTAGGTGGGTGATGGGGGGTGTAGTGTGTTGAGAGGTGGATGCGGCTAGTGGTGCAGTTGCTAGGATATGCCGCGTGACAATTGAATTCACTTACCTTGATCACTCGTGTTAAATCATTGAACTTCTTCCTGCATTGCATCCACGTTCGTGGTGCTGTGCTACTGGCATTAACCTGATCCCCTACTGCCTCCCACTGCCTCGTGAGCATATGTCTGGAAGGCCTTTTGCCCCCCTGTGGATATAGGATGCCCCTCGTTCTGTCTCCCTCTTCCACTAAGGCCTCGAGTGCATCATCCGAGAGCCTTGGTGGACGCTCTCTCGCAGGCCCGGTACAAACTCAGATCGGCAGATTGGTGGGGTTTGGCATGCAGATTGGAGGATGTGAGATGTAGTTTTGAGAAACCTTTATTTAATATTTTAAAATGCAACAACAGTTTGTAAACATAAGGAGGAGACTCTCATCTGTGTTTTACTTGTGCAATTTCTGATCTCCGTTCAGACTCCGTTGAGACCCGTATTTTATATTTTGAAAATATAAGAGTCCCGCAAACTTTCAGCAGCCAAGTTGTTGCTCATTAAAAATTCCAGAGTTCCCATCATCACCATGCTTCACTGTATTGCAGCACAGATACAATTCACCTTTGACTTCCAGCACTTCCTGCAGCCGCAGTGCACCTCCCCTTTAAGAGGTGCCAGGCTGCCTTTAAGTGGAGCTGGCCACTCCCAATATCGGGGCCCCCTGTTGGTGCACGCAGCCAAACAACAATACAGATAGCACTCGCTGCACGCAGCAATCATTGAAATCATCAGGCAGCACGAGTGTTACGTGCTGCCTGCATCATAGCCAACGGGCACGGGTTAATCACGCACCGCGAGCCCAGCGTTCATTTTTGGGGGTTAACCAATTTAACCCCCATGGAGTCTCATAGCATCGCAGTGATCTCTTGAGTTTTGGTGCGGCATCCGTGTTTGCGGGGGAACCTGGGCTTTTGTTACAACGATGGGTTGAATGTCGTGCATTCCTGGCGTCTGCCAGCAATGAGAGGAGAAGGAGGGCGTGGGCCTAACAACACTGGTAAGGGATCCCATGTTCAATAGTTCTGGTTTGAGGGTTTCTAAGGGATCCCTGTGATCATTAAATTTGATGTTTTGCAATTCCTGGACATGTATCTTTATATCTGTCTGTCTCTCTTTCTCTCCCTTGCCTCTCTCTCTCTCTCTCTCTATCTTACAGGTGTAAGAAAATGTAAACATTCTAATTGTTCACTCTCAACAAAGCATAGCTGATTAGAGATTTTATTTGTCTGCTTCAAAATTCAAGTTTTTTAAAAAAAATATAAAAGATATTAAGGGGAACAGATAGGGTGGATAGAGAGAAACTATTTCCACTGGTTGGGGATTCTAGGAGTAGGGGGCACAGTCTAAAAATTAGATCCAGACTTTTCAGGAGTGAGATTAGAAAACATTTCTACACACAAAGGGTGGTAGAAGTTTGGAACTCTCTTCCGCAAACGGCAATTGATACTAGCTCAATTGCTAAATTTAAATGTGAGCTAGATAGCTTTTTGGCGACCAAAGGTATTAAGGGATATGGGCCAAAGGCGGGTATATGGAGTTAGATCACAGATCAGCCATGATCTTATCAAATGGCGGAGCAGGCACGAGGGGCGGAATGGCCTACTCCTTTTCCTATGTTCCTATGTTCCTAAAACAAACAATGCAAATTAAGGACTGATTTTCTTCTCAGAGCCCCCATGGAATACGAGAGGTGCACTGCACCTGTGAGGGGGGGAGATTGATCAGGTAGCCTGGTCCGTGTGCCCTCTGAGCACAGGCCTGTCCTCTGGCAGGGCCTTGCACTGGGAATATGGGGTGGAAACAGGAGCGAAGCTGGATGCTTGCTGGCTCACTGCTGCTGGACAACAGCAATGAGAAGGCCCCAAAGACTGAAGATCTTCTGGGGTGGGAAACAAGAACTAACCTTCTTCCATCTTTCATCCTTGGGTTGCTCCTGGGACCTCCGCAGACCATATGATCTATTCTGATATCAGCCCCTCTTCCAGATTTTTGGGGTATCCCTCTATTTGGGTGGTCCATGGGTACACTGAGAGGAAATGAAGTGGGAGGGCCAAAAATGCCTCCTCCCTCATCAATGGCATCCTTATGCTGGACCTGCATCTACTGCAGGCACAAGATCAGTTATCCTGATTTTGGGAACCTGGGAAATTCACGGGTTGCATTGTGGTGGTGGAGACATAATGGGTCTCTACCCCCATTTCCTTGTCTGGGAGATGAACATTTCCCAGGTGCAACAAAGAGGAAAACCTAGATCCCTCTGTTTTTCTTTTTCTGTCTGTCTCTCTCTCTCTCTTTCTCTCTCTCTGTCTCTGTGGGTCTTTGTGTCTGGCACTTGTTAGTGATTAGACTGTTTACATTTTCAATACAGAGGTGATAAGTGGAAGCTTTCTGCCTTATTTCAAAATTAAACCCATTCATTTTTGAATTGAAAATATCAAATTATGAGGAGGAAATAAACACTCTGTCTGTATCTCTCTTTGTGTCTCCTCCTCTCTCTGTCTTTCTCTGTGTCTTATAGGTGTCAATAATTAGAATGTTTACACTTTTTTTCAACATAAGAAAGGTGATAACTGTTCATTTTATTTGCATCAAAATACAATTAATTTGTGTGTTTTTTAAAAAAGAATTCAAATTAAGATGAAGAAAGACATTCTGGAGTAATTTTGAACTTTGCCACCTTGGGTGGTAATCTGGCAGAGAGGATTGCCTACCCTTTATATAACCCACCCAATTTTTGTTCCCCCTCTGCCTGTCTCTCTCTCTCTCTCTCTCAGCTTACTATGCTTTCTGTAATTTGTAGTACTCAAAATCTGTCCCTTATTCTCTCTCTCTGACATACACATTTACTATCAACCCAAATAAAACATTTATAGTTTGTTCTTTAGCTTTTCTTCAAACAATTTTGAGAAAAAAAACCTGGGTAATGGCAAGAAACTGAAGAAAAATATTCTATCAATTCAGATGACTAAATGGTACTGATGCAGCCTGGAAAATGAGACACACTGCACATAGTCAAACTGCACAATCTGCATACAGTTCACAGAGGCATAACTCTGGGCAAAAATATCAAGTCAAGCTCAAACTTTAGAGAGGCTGAGGCCTTCAAGTAAAAACTTTAACGAAGGCATTAAAAGACATAAAGGCCAATACACTTCGTAAATTTGTTGTGCCATTTGGAAATGTGCAATTTTTTGATTTAAAACCTTATTTTAGAAATTAGAAACTACAATTACTAAGGAAAAAAATGGCACAATAATTTTATTTTCAGAAAGCGCTTTGTTTGTTCTGTGGGAAAGAAGATAATACAGCCAAATCCTATAATTATACCATTACAGGTGTTATTTGACATAGCAAAATTAAATGGGCAATGTGGACATAGAAATTTACAATGGAAATAGAAATATAAGGACAGATTATATTACTCTAAAATGGAGACTGGATTATGCCTACATTCCCTAGTCAAGTTATTCTCTGCCTGCTAGCCCTGCTACACCTGACAGCTTCACTTAGCCTTAACTGCCCATTTGTAATGCCATTGGAGAATGACTGGTAAAAATATATATAGAGGGTGTCAAGCTAAGTACTCATTAAAACATTTTTGGGACCAATTCAACAACAAACCTTGTTAATCTAAACAAAACTAAAAAAAAAAACCATTATATTAACCATCTAAATGCAATTCTCTTCTCTTTCACCATCTTTTCAATTCTTTATCAGATTTTAAAAAACCCAAGTTCTTTTCTTAGATCTTCACAACTTCCACATACTGCCTCCTCTTTAAGAAAGAAGGAAAGAGTTTGCATTTTAGAAGCGCCTTATCACCTCTCTAATGATGTCCTGGAACACTTTACTAACAACAAAATACTTTTTTGAAGTGCAGTGACTGTTGTTACATATGCAATGCAGCAGCCATTTTGTGGGTTGCAAGCTCCTACAAACTGTAATACGACGAATAAATGGTTAACCTGGTGTCGGTGTTTAAACCAAGAGGGTTGTTTAATCTGGTTGTTGAACTTTGACCCCATTGACATTAGTGCTAATGCAATGATTGGTCAACAGGCTATGGCGATCAGAAGAGACGACTGATCCAAGTACATTTTCTGCCTTTCTAGAATGGAGCAGCCATTCTAAAAGGTGTAAAAACAACAAATAGGGCGTGATTTTAACACCCAAGATCGGGTGGGTGGGCAAAGAAAATTGATCTCTTTTGGAGTGGGAAAGGATCCCGGCTCCAAACCATCAACTTTCGTGTTTGACCCAGACGCATCTGGGTGCGCGCGCTTCAGGAAGCCAGAATTCCTGCTGGCAATTAAAGCCGGCAGGCCGATATTTAAACCATCAATTGGGAGACTTAAAGTAGTTAAATTGTTTAATTTTTTGTGGAATGAGGCAGGGAAACGATTTTAATTCTGCCTCAATGTGTTTCCCGTGGCCTCTGAACCACGCCATGGAAACGGAGGCGAGTTGCAGCGAGCAGCCATTTGGACCTTTAAACCAATGATTGACACATGGGGATAAAAGGTGGGTTTTTACAGCAGGGCAATCATTTCTCTCAGACAAACCTTTGGCTGGGAATTCTTTGTGTTTAGACTGAGATTTCTTTGTTCACATTCAGAATGCTTGTGTTCACACATATTTACCTACATTTTGGACCCCCTCAAACTGACACCATCAGGATGGGGGGGGGGGTCGCAATGGATGTATTCAGCAGTACATCCGAGGAGGAGGCACATTACCATCCATGGCAGGCACAGCGCGCAGTTCTGGGACTTGCTGCTCCACAAGACAAAGGTGCACAACCTGCAGAAGAGCAGGGAGGGAAACAATGGCAGGGCAGAGGTCACAGGAGGCACTACCCACATGAGAGGGTCTACAGGCAGAGAGTGAGCTTCCTGGATCTCTCTGAGGAGCAGTGTGTACGAAGGCTCAGATTGAGTCCCCAGGTGGTTGCAGACATCTGCTGCTCTTTCATGCAGAGCTGGTCCTGGCTGGGCCTGGTGGCAAATCATTGCCCGTCGCAGTTAAAGTCACTGCTGCCCTCAAATTCTTCACCTCTGGATCCTTCCAGGGCACCACCGGTGACATCGCCGGGGTCTTCAGTCACCTGTACTGGTATACGACAGGTCATGGGTGGCTTGTTTGCCAGGGCATCCCACTATGTCAACTTTCCCCTGTGACGACATCAGCCAGACTGAGAAGGCAGTGGGTTTCCACTCTCTGGCTAGCTTCCCACGGGTACAGGGTGCAATTGATTGCACACACGTAGCAATCCGAGCACCTCCACATCAGCCAGGACTGTTCATGAACCGAAAGGGATATCACACCATCAATGCGCAGCTGATTTGTGACCATTGGAAGAGGTTTCTGCAGGTGTGTGCCAAATTGCCTGGCAGCTGCCATGATTCCTTCATTCTGCACGAATCCAACATCCCGGCCCTCTTCCATGCACAAAATAGACTTAAGGGCTGGCTCCTTGGAGACAAGGGATACCCCCTACAGAGCTGGCTCATGTCACCTGTGAGAAAGCCCACCCGTGAGGCACAGCAGTGGTATAGCCAGAGCCACATCACCACCAAGTCTGTCATTGAACAAGCCATGGAACTGCTCAAGATACACTTCAGGTACCTGGATCGATCTGGGGAAGCCATTCAATACACACCAGCGAGAGTGTGTAGAATAATAGTCGTTTGATGCGTCCTGCACAACATCGCTCAACAGAGAGGACTACTGGTAGCTGAGGACCCATGTGCCCATGAAGCATCCGCATCTGCCATCAACATTGAGGAGGAGGCGGAGGAGGAGGAGGATGATGAAAAAGATGGGCAACCCATCGGCAGAGCAGTGGCTCACCTGGCTGCTTGTGATGCTAGGGAGTCATTCATATTTGCTAGATTTTCATAAGGAGAATTGCAAAGTGAAGATAGTAAAGTTCTCAGATCACCAGGAATGACGACCACCACCAACACCAGTCCTCACCCCCCAGCTGCACAACACACTCCTACAACCGCACTACACCCATTGAAAACGCGCCCAATGGGTGGCATCAAGTCTCGCCGTTCATGATGAAGCAGATGAAAGGGCGGTTTCACAAAAGGGACTCAAGAATGGGCAAGATGTGGCAGTGGTGATGATATTATAACATTTATGGGGGTGGGGGCAACGGGTGAGACGTGGGAGCCCTTTGAGTGAAGTCCCCACTTCCATGTACCCTTTCACCATCATACCTCTCCCGGGCTGGCGCAATATCACTCCCATCGCTCTGATGGACAACAGCCTGGTGAGGAGATGTGGCACTTTCTAAGGCCACGGATGAAGTTTCTGTCTGCCTGTTTAAGGCAGCAGACATGTTGGCATCCAGAGTCCACACGGCCGTTGTCATGGCTTGCATGGACTCATTAGAGAGCCATGCTTGAAACTCAATGGATGCTGTCGCTCTCTCCATAGCAAACATTCCCGCACTTACCTGCGTCACCAGTCCACTAGCGATGGGGTTGGACTCCTCCATCCTATCCACTATTGTGGAGAGTCTACATGACACCATTTCCATTACCTCTAACATTCTCAATTTCAATGATGTCCCCCGGGGTTCATCATCTGGGTCCAGCTGAGCAGAGCTTGGAGATGAGTGTGCCCCCTCAACGCGGACTCTCCACAGCTGGCCGTGCACACTTGTGAGTGTTGAATCACCAGGTGACAACCCAACTATCTGCCTAACAGGACCCACCAAGGTATGAGTATCTGCGTTGGTGCATGGCTGGATATGATGTGATGGTGCACCCTCAGAGGAATGGAGCTCCTCTGAGGAATTGCCTTCTTCCATGGCCTGTGTCTCCTCATCGATCCTTGAAGGCCCTGGAAGAGAACATAAAGCAATATGAACAATCATCATGGAAGTGAGTTTGCAATGAGCATACTGAGGAGTGCAACGGGTCAATCATTGATAAGATCAATTCATGATGTGTGTGAGGGAAGTTAAACTTCTGTCACCAGATGTTTGCGGGGTTCCAGTCTTGGCATCCCTGATGGCCAGGCACTCCACCGCACCACTCAGCTCGAAGGCTGCCTCCTCTGCCTCTGTGAGGGCCATTATTTGTGCTGGCCACCCTCAAGTCCTCGTCCTCTCCCTTGCATTTAGCGAGCTCTTCTCCTACAAGGGGAGAAAGTACAGGCGTGTGAGTGAGTGAGGGTGATGGGGCCACCCGATGGATGAATTGCTTTGTGTGATGCTGACAATGAAAGAGATGCATCGGAGGGTGACTACCAGACACATTGATCACACTGCATCAGGATTGGGGTGAGTGGGAGTGGTGGGTGCACAAATGGGGAGGTGAGGAAGTGCACAGAAAGTGAAGGTCACTTGTCATCAAGCTTTAAATGGGTGTGATGAGTGATGTGATGGAGTAGGCTTCACAGGGCAGAGTGTGAGGGGATGGTGATGTGCACCACAGAATGCAGGTGAATCAGTAATTGTACTCACTTTTCCTGACCTGGTTAGGTCATTGAAGCGCTTCCTGCACTGCACCCAAGTCCGGGATACGTTGCTGTCGCTGGTCACCTCCTCTGCCACCTCGAGCCAGGCCCTCTTGGTTGCAGAGGCAGGGTGCTTCCTCCTGTCCCCCCGGTACAGCTTGTCCCTCCTCCTCCTCACCCCGGCCAGTAGCAACTCAGGTGCGGAGTCAATTAACTGGGGTGCTGGCTTTCCCTTCTGCTGCTCCATCTTTTTAAATTTCTTCTTTCTCCCACAAAAGCCATGCTTGCAATGGCCCTTTAAATATTCGAGCTGCCAGCACAGTGCGCCCACTGCGCAGCGTGGGGATGCAAACTCGGAAGCCACATTAAGGGCCCTCAATTAAGTTGCGATCGGGTGCAAAAAGGTAGGAAAATCTTTTCCAGGTTTCCCATGTGCTCTTTGACCCCTACACTGAGTTCCCACCGCCATGCTAAAATCTTGCCCATAGATTTAAAAACTGACATTAACACTGTTGCCACCATTCTCAACTCAATTGACAATTTGATAGATGTCTGTGATTTACAGTAATAGAAGGGAAAGAGAGAGAAATATTAACACATTAAAGCAATAGTGTCAAATCAAAAAGTTGTGAATGAAATTGCAAATGTTGCCACAGTACTTGCATGCAACTAGTAAACTATAAACTGCCCAGAATTCCTTCTGTGAACCAAGTTTGGGAGGACCCTCTCCAGTCTGACTGGTGAGATGTTAACTAGTATCCCGTGTAACTTTTAGGAAAAAGGACTAAAATCGGAGAACAAGCGAATGGTTTTTGGAGAGACCTGAGAATGCTAATTCATCATCAAGAATAGACTATTGAAGCTGCATTGTGAACTTTATAAACAAGCCTTGGAGCAGAGCAAAAGATCTAAAAGGCAGAAGAATTTCTATGCTTCTAAATGAGAGAATTCTTCTGGTGCTTGGATGGGCTCGGGAGAAGCACACTTTTTGTAAGAAGGAGTTAAATCCCCTTCTCTTCGGGGGCTGCGCTTGGAAGTGTCAAAATAGGGCACTGATTTCCTTTGGGTTCACTCTGCCTGAGTCTTTCTCGCACTTGATGCTATCGGTCCCTGATTTCTGCAGTGAAAGCGGCAGAAGCCTTCCATACTTTGTTACCATTTTTAAAGAACTGGCATTTTGTTTTGTCAGAGGCAAATTCTAATTTCTCTGAGATGAGGGAACTTAACTGGAATTTCACAGATTTTGATTCCCAAAGTGCTGAGGGGTGGGTGGGAAAGGAATAGATTCAGACTATTTCAGCTTGTTCTATTTGCTCTCAACCTCTAATTCCCCAACTGCCTTCCTCGAGTATTTGTGCAGGAATGATGCATCTGACATTATCTCTCCACATTATGTTGGCTGCTACCCTTAATTATGCATTATACATTTTTATAAATGATTTTTTTAATAAATTGATTCAACATCCACTTAGCGGCATTTACCAATTAGAGTTAACATGGATCGTCAACTAGATTGTCGCATAATCCAATAATGATATTAATCTGATGGACAGTCAACCTGAGGATCATTGATTTCAAGGTGACGATTGACATCTTTCATAAATACCAAATTGCAGGGTGGTTTTGCCTATTGTAAATCAGTCACTGCATTCCCGTCTCTTCCAGGGTATTGAGTGCATCTTCTCGATCAAAGAAGCCAATACTAAAATAGAGGAGGAGTAGGGTGTATACCCTGTCCGTTTAAATAGCTCGACGGGTTGTTGTTACATTTTTTGATTTTATGCTAGATATTCTATTTCATAAGAACATAAGAAATAGGAGCAGGAGTAGGCCAATCGGCCCCTCGAGCCTGCTCCGCCATTCAATAAGATCATGGCTGATCTGATCCTAACCTCAAATCTAAATTCATGTCCAATTTCCTGCCCGCTCCCCGTAACCCCTAACTCCCTTTACTTCTAGGAAACTGTCTATTTCTGTTTTAAATTTATTTAATGATGTAGCTTCCACAGCTTCCTGGGGCAGCAAATTCCACAATTTCAGTTGCCATCGCTGACCGCTCCCACAGTGGATCTAATGTCCTCGACAGTCTGGTATATAGATTTACTGCCCAACATCTAGGTAAATGATAGCAAGATCCAGAGATTCAACAGGGAACCCTTGGCACTGTTATCACCAAGAAGGACAAGAGCAGCAACATCATGGAAAGAACATTACTGCACCTCCAAGATCCCTCAAAATCACACACCATCCTGACTTGGACATATACCACTGCATCTTCATTGTTGCTGGGCCAAAATCCTGGAATTTCCTACCTAACACCACAAGGACTGCAGTGGTTCAAGGAGAAGGCCCGTCATCATCTTCTCAGGGCAACTAGTGATGTGTAATAAATGCGGTCTTGCCAGTGTCATTCCAGTAAGAACACACGAAAAAGTGGAAACCGGGTTAAACACAAAGGAGGGAAATCCTGGAAGATTATTATTCAAGTATGGAGGATATTCTAAAAAAAAAACTACTGAATTTAAACATGTGTGCATTGAATTTCTAAAGGGGCTGTCTGAACTGCCTGCCATAATTTTGATAGACAATCAGTGGAAATCCTGGAAAAATGGCATAAACTTCCAAAGTTACAGTAGAAGATCAAGACAGCCTTATGGAAATTCACCTCCATTATTTCAGCTAAATCTTTTTATAATGCTAAGCACCATTGCAGAGCTATTTGGTGAAGAAGAAAGAGTGCAAGTTTGTTTAATTTTTGTTTTAAGTTTGTAATTTTTCATCCTCACTAGAAAAACCCACCCCCAAACCGACAATCTCCTTACCCGCTATTGTATGTCAGAGCTACTGTATTTGGTCCCTCTCTGTTAAAGTTTGAAAGGAATTATGAATTATATTAATCTCGATTTTAAAATTCTCATCCTTGTTTTCAAATCCCTCCATGGCCTCATCCCTCTCTATCTCTGTAATGTCCTCCAGCCCTACAACCCTCCGAGATCTCTGCGCTCTTCCAATTCTGGCCTCTTGCGGGTCCCTGATTTTACTCCACCATTGGCGACCGTGCCTTCAGCTGCCAAAGCTCTGGAATTCCCTCCCTAAACCTCTCCGCCTCTCTACCTCTCTCTCCTCCTTTAAGATGCTCCTTAAAACCTATCTCTTTGACCAAGCTTTTGGTCACCTGTTCTAGTATCTCCTTATGCAGCTTGGTGTCAAATTTTGTTTGATAATCGCTCCTGTGAAGTGCCTTGGGACATTTTATTGCGTTAAAGGTGCTACATAAATGCAAGTTGTTGTCGTAACTTTGCTTTGTATTTTATACCTAGCAGAGAGGGAGATCTGACTCGAGATCCCCATGCTGGTAAGAAAGTGACCGTTTTACCGAAATGTCAAAAACCATTCTGCTTAGACTGTTGTTTTCTTCTATAAAATGTGAGCATACTTTGAAATAAAAGGACTTCCCTAGAATCTCCTTCTTCCTTAACACACAAAAAACCACTGCTTTGTGCTTATGCACCTGTAAAGCTTTTTCTTCCTTTGGTAGCTTTTATCTTTGATCACGCTTTTTGATGATGATACAGTATATTGTAAATATTTCAATAGGTTTACCATCCACAGATAAAACAACCATTACATTTAACCTTTACAGCGCACTGCAGCCTTTAAAATAGATAACAAAGAGACAGATTCAGCAGCCACACCTCTTCATCTTATAGAATCATAAAATTATACAGCACAGGAGGCCATTCAGCCCATTGTGCTTGTGCTGCCTCTCTGAAAAAGCTATCCAATTAGTTCCATTCCCCTGCCCTTTCCGCATAGCCCTGCAAATTTTTCCCCTTCGAGTATTTACCCAATTCCGTTTTGAAAATTACTATTGAATCTGCTTCCAACGCCCTTTCAGGCAGTGCATTCCAGATCATAACAATTCACCATTGGCTCTGCCAAATTTTGAACAGTGAAATCCACTGAATTCAGGTCACCGCTTTCACAAAAGGGTTAAAATTCCATGATCTTTTATCTATCGAAATAACTATCCTAATGAACCAAATGTTGCCTCTCTATATTCTACTAATAGTGCAGCAAGATAAAATCAAAGGGTGCAAGGTGCAATGCAAGGTTAAATTGCAATGTTTTAATACTAAATCAATATAGGATGTCAATTAGATGTGGTAAATCCATATGAGAATTTAAAAATAAAGGAAATCAGTAGGATTGATGAAGTGACATTTCATTCAACTGCCTTTGTACTGTGTTACTGTATTTTAAATATTTCTATTGAAAACTAAGAAAGTGATTACAATGTGAGGCATTATACAGGATATACAACAAGGAACTGAGCAATATGGTTTCATCCCACAGCCGAGCACCGTACATAGCTTAATTGTTGTTACATTAATAGGTAAATATCTTTATATAGAAAATGTATATTATTGAATGACCTCCACACCAGATTCTCAAATTCCCATTCAGTGAGACTATACTCTGGGAATGGAGTGTTGCAGAATTTATCCGTAGATGTAATATATGCAAGTAGTGGCACTTTACTGCAGATGAGATAACATCAGCAGCAAGGGATATCCATTCAACAAACAAGTGAACAACAAATGAGAATTATTCAAATGCTACTGTATTGAGCTACGTAGTGTGCGATGCCTTTTGAGGTGTGACACTTACAAATGCAAGACTTACAATGAGATAGACAAGAAAGGAGAGAAGTATATAAACTGGGTAAACATAGACCAGTTAGTCTAACGTCAGTTGTAGGAAAACAGTTAGGATTATAATTTGGCATCAAATTAGTCAGCATTTAGAAATGCATGAGATAATCAAGGACAGTCAGCATGGATTTGTTAAAGGAAAGTCCTGTTTGACAAATTTAATAGAGTTTTTTGAAGAAATGACCAATTGGATAGATAAAGGGAATGCAGTAGATGTGGTGTATATGTGTTTTCAGGAAGTGTTCAATAAGGTGTTTCACAGGAGGCTTTTAAAATTGAGATGTATAGTACAAGAGGAAATGTAGCAGCATGGATAGAAAGTTGGTTGGCTAAAAGGAAAATAAGATTAGGTGTTAATGGGTGTTGTTTGAATTGGAGAAGGACTGAAAGTGGTGTATCCCAGGGTCAGTACTGGGTCCACTTTTGTTCTCATTATACATAGATAATTTGGATTTGGGCATAGGGAATACATTATTGAAACTTGCTAATGACACAAAGTAGGGGTGTTGGCAGCTAGGACAGTAAAATACTTCAGAAAGAGATAGAAATGTTAGCAGAATGGGCAGACCAACTGCAGATGCAGTTTAATGTGGTAAAGTGTGAGATAATACATTCCAGGAAGAAAGACAATGAACAGAGGCTGAAGGGTGTTGATGAACAAAAATGCCTCGCTGGCAGTGGCCCGAAGGTAAGTCCCAGGAAGGAAGGGAGTAGCAGCAAAGGTGGCAGGGAGCGGGGGAGCACTCCTGCTCCTCCTGGCTCCACAGCAAGATTTAATGATTTTTATTCGAAAAACATACCTTTAGGTGCCCGGCTCCTGCTCCGCTCATCGCAAACCAATTTCCCGGAGTGGTCCTGAAACATGAGTTAGGCCCCTCATTAACATAACCAAGTAGCCTAACGCCCGTTTTAGGCGGCCAGCCAGGATGCCTAAATATAAGGCCCCCACGGATTTAACAGTGGCTCGAATGCATGTGCAGATTGGGCATGGGCTGTCCCACTGCTAAATTTGTTGTCATTGCGACCGTTTTTGTGCCCGAAAAATGGGCACAACGCGTACCGATTTCTAAAGAATGTTGAGGTACTTGCTTAGTCTTTCTTTTCTTGAGCACCTTGGCAGGGTAAATCCTGAAAAGACATTTACCTCATGTGCATACAGCCATTTATAAATGCAAACGAGTTAGATGTTACTTCAGGAGGGGGCTTATCCATCGCTTTATATTTGTTAGTCACACCTCAATACTGTGCCCCAAATTTACACACAACCTTCACACAATACCATAACCATCACGGGAACTGATTTCCTCCTATGCTATTTACCTCATTATGCTGGCAACCTTGCTGTCCACCATCTGCCAACACATTGACAGGAACAAATTGGAATTGATTTCTCCTTCATACTGCCACAGGATGCTGCTAATGTGTATGCTATTTCATAACATCTTGCGGCTGTGCAACTGTCTGAAAAAGTCACTAATTTCATGGCACATAGCTCGGGCTGAGTTTCAGTATCATTTTTAGCGAACAGGATATTTAAAGCAGATGTTGGGAAGAAGTCCTCTACTTATTGAGTGCTAAAGGTTGAAGTAATCTCTTGGGCTGGATAGTACAGGCAAAAATACGAGGCACACTCAAAATGCAGATGGATAATGGGAGAGTTAGGGTAGCGAATGAATGAGCCCAAGTCGGCCAAATGACCTTTACTTGTCCTTGAGTTTTCCCTTGTTCTGATGTATGTCTCTGGTGTCAGCTCAGTCGGTTGCACTGTCATCTCCAAGTCGGAATGGTTGTAGGTTCAAGTCCCACTCCTGAGACTTGAGTACATAATATAGGCTGACACTCCAATGTAGTACTGAGGGAGTGCTGCACTGTCGGAGGTGCCGTCTTTCAGACGAGACGTTAAACCGAGGCCCCGTCTGCCCATGGCACTATTTCAAAAAGGAGTAGGGGAGTTTTCCCCAATGTCCTGGTCAACATTTATCCTTCAACCTACATCACTAAAACAGATTATTTGGTCATTATTTCATTGCTGTCTGTGGGACCTTGCTGTGCACAAATTGGCTGCTGTGTTTCCTACATTACAACAGTGAGTACAAGTCAAAAGTACTCCATTGGCTGTAAAATACTTTGCGATATCGTGAGGTTGTGAAGGGTGTAAATACATGAAAATTCTTTCTCTCTCTTTCTTTCTTTCTCAGGCAGTCGATCTGATACCGCCAGTTTTACACCCCCATTGAACACTCTCTCAGTACTACACTAGAGTATCAGTCTAGATTATCTACTCAAAGCCTGGGTTGAGGCTTGACCCTCCCGTGCAACCTTCTGGTTCACAGGTAGGAGTGTTAACACTGAACCTAATACTAAGTTAAGTACGTGCAATCACGTGATAGCTAGACGTGGTAGCAAAGAGAAGGTCCCCCATTTCGGAGTGTCATTTCTTTTGCACTCAGCAATAAGTTGTCCTCCACATTTTATTCAAGCTTTTGCGTGAGTTCCTCACTCCCCATGGGTCACTTCATCCTCCAATGTACAGAGTGGAATCATCAGGATGATGCCATGGATGGGAAGCATGAGTTACAAAGAGTCAATTGCGACACTGGGATTACTTCCACAGAGCAGAAAAGGTCTTGAGATTTAATAGATAGCTTTTAAAAGCTATGATGGATTTTGATGGGCCTGTTCCCATGGTAGGAACATCTCTGCCCATACACGCTTGTGCGTAGGCACCTGTGGGTGAGTGCCATGAATATCTGGTGGAGCCTCACCAACCTGACCTCCGTCCATTGTTCCTCCTCTTCTTCCAAGAGGCAAAGATAGAAGGGGATTTCCGAATGGGACACCTATTGTGTGAAAATGGAAGGAGGGAATGGCAGTCTCAGCAAATGGTGCAAAGGCAGATGGCAAAACAGTTGACAACAGCAAAAAAAACCCAACAAAAATAATTACACAGTAATAGGTTTTTAACACCATCTGTAAATGTAGAATCCAGTTACTTTAAAATTCATTTTCCGCCTTCAACATATTGCCTAGCAACCCTGGATGATAGGTGTGATTATGAATCAGTGCAAGTGAGGCGGAAACGGTGGCAAATGGCATGTATGATGTCACCATGTCATTGCTCTCTCACTTGTGTGTTGGGGGGAGGGCGTCTGGCAGCTGCTGGAAATGATGGTGGAAAATGGGGAAGGTTCAAAAGTAGATGGAGATACAGAGTAATGGATCTCTGCCTCACTTCCTGCTGCTGCCTGCCTGGCTAGTGTCATAAAAACCTGGCAGGTGGTGGCTGAAACTTTAGGTTGATGTGCTCAGAGAAGGAAATTGAATAAAACTTGAGAGATGTTGTAAACCGTCCCCTAAGAGTTGTTGTTGGGCATTTGTCACTTGGATAGGGAGGTGACTTACCACATTGCCTGCATGCTTTTCAGCCACTCTATCAAAGGGCTATAGACCCCTGAGATTCAGATGGAAGGTTTCTCCAAAGTATGGCCGCTATTTCTTAAGCTTTGTCGCACCTGATCGACAGATTTCTTGAGAGTCAACTCAGGATCCATTGTGCATTCTTTCGGAGTTTTACAAATCAGGGACCAATCCACCCGATAGGGAACCGACAGGATCGCATCCACTGCCCGTTTTACACTCCGCCCGATTTTACTTTCTATGTCGGGGTGTAAAACGGGCGGCCGACCCGATCGCATCAGTTTCCCGCCGGGCGGATTAAGTTAAAGTTACCTCCCCTGGCCCTGTCCTGTCAATTTGTTCTGTGGGTTTCTTAAAACAGGAAAGAAGGTAAAAACACTTAACAAGTCTCCTTAATAAAATTCTAGCCTGGTCCCACACACAAAATAAAAACTAGAAGTGCATAACATAGCACAGGATATTAATATTTAATTTTGAAATAAAATGCATATCGTTTTGACAAGTAAAAGTATTTATATGTAGTACCAGGTAAGGCAAAATTAATGTCATTAACAGTGCATGCCAATAACAAATCTATAAAGAAGTAGAGAATATGTGCCCATACACATACGAGTTAAGTAGTCATATATCGTTATTACAAAAGACATACACCAACTTAATATTTACAGGCATTCTGATGAAAATTTATCAGACATTAGATTTTGCTTGACTGGTGGTATCAATGGGTGGTGATGACTTTGGAGCTTTCTGCTGGTGTGCATCCAATATAAATCTCCAATTCGAAATATCCGGTTGCAAATGTCTGCAATAGCCTCTTTGCATCAACAGATTAAGCATCTTCATCTATAAGTATAAAGGGGTAACTCCCACGCACATTTATAATAATAATAATAATAACAACAACAACAACAAAAACAACAACTCGCATTTATATAGCGCCTTTAATGTAGTGAAACGTCCCAAGGCGCTTCACAGGAACGTTACCAGACAAAATTTGACACGAGCCATAGAAGGAGATATTAGGACAGGTGACTTGGTCAAAGAGGTAGGCTTTAAGGAGCTTCTTAAAGGAGGAGAGGTAGGGAGACGGAGAGGGTTAGGGAGGGAATTCCGGAGCTTAGGGCCTAGGCAGCTGAAAGCACGGCCGCCAATGATGGTGCGATGAAAATCGGGATGTGCAAGAGCCATAGTAAGTACAGCTGTAATAGTTAAATATTTAGGTGCGTGCAGATCTCCAGAAACCTCACTCCGCTAATTTCAATTTGATCTGTTTCTTATGTTCTTGACTGAAATTGTTGCTTCACTGGACGAATTTAGTGAGCCAAATTTATCAAATACGCAATTAGGAGTATTTACTGCTCGTTAAAGAAACAGATGTGACCTCTCTCGCTGGGCAGTTATCCCTTGGGTGGGGAAGTGCTCCATATTATGGATTCGATATCTTCTCGGGTTCAGTGGCTTCAGTTGCTCCTGTAAGTGGATCCCACGTCCCTTACGTTCTGGAGTTGACTCACACTGCTGAATATCTACTAACATAGTAACGCAGCCCAGGAGATGTGACTGGATATCGTGTGTAGGGCATTTGCCCTTACTGTAGAAAAATGATCAAAAATCCCAAATATGGCAAGAGGTGACTTACCACTTTGCATACATGCCAGTTACTCTGTTAAGGAGCTCTTGGCTTCACGATCAGAGGTTTTTGCCTGCTCCATCTCTACATTATGATCACAATTGACCCTGTAGCTTCAGTAGAGGGTCTCTCTGCACTATAAACTATTGTTTCTTAACTGTTTTGCTTTGTTGTATCCAATTGACAGATCTTTTGACAATCAACTCAAGATCCATTTGGAGTCATTTTACTATTTTACTATTTCTTTTTATTCTCATCACTTAGTACAAAGGAATTCATGTCTTCCACTTTATCACTCATCCAGTAACTTGGTGTATTTATATAGCTTTCCCCATCTTCATTAATTTAACACCAGTCTGAATCTTTCATATGCCTTTTCCATTTTAGCCTCACACCTGGTTGTGTAAAATATTTTTTCTGGTGAGTTTATTTGGTTGAATCCATTATTCAGGCATATATAGTTCAACGCTACTGGAGATCTACAGTACGGCAGCTAATTAATACCACAGTATTGTGTTACATAGAATACAGACAAAATTCTCTCTGACTGGGTCAAAATATAGACAGAAAATGTAAAAACTGGCCACTTGGTCAAACTTTTACCACAGTGCATTCTTGAGCCTGAGACCCTAAAGGCCCTCACCACCCGCCCATATGTTACATCGAGTTACATCGAAACTACAGCACAGAAACAGGCCATTTGGCTCAACTGGTCTATGCCGGGGTTTATGCTCCACATGAGCCTCCTCTCTCCCTACTTCATCTAACTCTATCAACATACCCTACGATTCCTTTCTCCCTCATGTGCTTATTTGGCTTCCCCTTAAATGTATCTATGCTATTGGCCTCAACTACTCCTTGTGGTAGTGCGTTCCACATTCTTACCACTCTTTAGTTAAAGAAATTTCTCTTTAACTTTCCCTATTTGATTTATTAGCGACTATCTTATATTTATAACCTTTAATTTTGGACACCCCCACAAGTGGAAACATTTTCTCTACATCTACCCTATCGAACTCTTTCATTATCTTAAAGACCTCTATCAGGTCACCCTTCAGCCTTCTCTTTTCGAGAGAAAAGAGCCCCAGGCTATTCAGCCTTTCCTGATAAGTATCATGTTGCCCAGGGTACTCAGCTTTGACTTGTTTACTAAAGCTTTTTGTTGTTGGTGATCTTTGTGTTGGGGGTGGAACAATAGCTTATTGGTGTACTTTCTCAAATCTCACGATGGACACTAAATATTAATTCTCTCCCCCAAAAGTCTGTGGATGCTCGGACAACTGGCGATTTCAAGACTGAGATCGATAGATTTTTGTTAGGTAAGGGTATCAAAGGACACGGAGCTAAGGCGGGTAAATAGAGTTGAGGTACAGATTAGCCATGATCTAACTGAATGGCGGAGCAGACTCGAGGGGCTGAATGACCTACTGCTGTTCCTATCTATGTCCCTGTCAGACTCCCAATACTGAGTTAATAGATTTACTGATGACTCCAAGAACGCATGGTATGTATAAAATCGTTCTGATCCTCTCCCCTTCCCACAAACATTTCCTGAATTTAGAGAAGGTCGTTTTTATTGTCCTTATTTCTCAGCTATTCTCAGCTGCCAAAAAACAAATTGATGCATTTGACTCAATAGTTCTTCTAATGAACCGACAAACAGGATAAACTAAATAGGCAGCATGGAATTTCAATCTCTCTTTCAGATCTGAAACTGAAAGGGAAATTCAGCTTTGCAATTTGTGGATTGTTTCATTGAAATGATCGATTGGAGGAATTTCAACCCCCCCCCACCCCAGTAGAAGTAACACTCACGAAAAATAACCCAGTTACAGCTGGTGATTACTGCTATTGTTACATTGTTCTTCATAGGTATCAGCATTTATACAGAGCCTTTCACTACCTCAGGATGTCCCAAAGTGCTTTACAGCTAATGAAGTACTTTGGAGGTGTACTCACTGTTGTAATGTAAGGAAACGTGGCAGCCAGTTTGCACACAGCAAGGGCCCACAAATGGCAATGAAATAAGTGACCAGATAATCTGTTTTTGGTTGGGGGATAAATGTTGGCCAGGGGAGAACTCCCCTGATCTTCAAAGAATGCAGTGGGATCTTTTACGTCTACCTGAGAGGGCAGATGTGGCCTCAGCTAAATGATTTCATCCGAAAGACGGACGAGGGACGTGGTACTCAAGCATTCAACAATAAGATTGAGGTGAATGATAAAATATAATCATGTGGGAGAGAAGCTAGTCCCGAGTCCTGAAAGTGAGCCAAATGAAAAGGTAAAAGCACCTTTCAATGCCTGCGACTGGGCTGATGATGAGTTGTCATACTTGGCAGGTTACATTCAACGATATAAAACCATTGAACTAAACAGAACAAGATCAGTGGAGCTTACTGAAGCTATAGAGAGAAAAAAACCTTGCAACATGTGGAACAGCTTGTACTTAATGATAACAGCCATAAAAATCCATAGGAACAATCTGTGCCTAGACCTCTAGCTCTGATGTGGGAGCTCCTTTTATCCAACTTGATGATAAGTGACATAACCCTAGAAATTACTGCATATGATACATATCATTACAATGCTTAATGCATTCATATCAAATTGCTTTATTTGCTATTAACACACTTTAAGTAAATGGGTTAACAGGTCTGATAGAACAGTGGAAGAGGACCTTGATAGGAACATGATGAGCATTTGGTGCAATAATGCACACAGTGATTTCTAGGCTCCAGTCAGGATTTTATTCTTTAAACTTGTAAGAGTATCAGTAAGGAGAAGAAAAACAGAAATGGCATTTATATTGCACCTTTCATGTCCTTAGAATGTCCTAAGGCATTTTTGAAATAGACAGGGGAATTTTAACTGAGTGCAGGATTCGGGTGGGTGGAGCGAGTACCAAATGTGCCCCAGGTCGGCAGATTTTAACTCCCAGGACTCATCTGCCTGGAAAGTGGAAGCCGGCTGGCTGGTGGGAGTGGTTGTTCAGGTGGCAGGAGTCTACCGGCTGGCACTAAAGGAAGACTGACCGGCGAGAAGGTAAGACGTGAGGACAGAGTTTCGGGAGGGTCTTGTGGGAGACAAGGGGGAGAAGTCCATGGCAGGGGAGGCCGAATCTTTCTCTGAGTCAGAAGGTTGTGGATTTTAGCCCCACTCCAGAGGTTTGAGCATGTAATCCAGGCTGATACTTCAGTACTGAGGGAGTGCTGCACTGTCGAAGGTGCTGCCTTTTGGATGAGACATGAAACCAAGGCCTTGTCTGCCCTCTCAGGTGGATGAAAAAGATCCCATGGCTCTTGAAGAAGAGCAGGGGAGTTTCCCCAGTATCCTGGCCAACATTTATCCCTCAACCAATATCGGTAAAAACAGATTATCTGATCGTTTATCTCAGTGTGGTTTGAGGGACCTTCCTGTGCGCAATTTGGTTGCCGTGTTTCCCAACCTTGCAACAATGACTACACTTCAAAAAGTACTTAATTGGTGGTGAGGCACTTTGGGACGTCCTGAGGTCATGAAAGGTAAATGCAAGTTCTTTCATGCTTCCTGATAATATGCCAGTTCTTGATGGCCTCCTTCTGTGCTGTAACCTTTCTATGATTCTATGATTCTAAATACTGATGTAGTTAAAAAGCAGGGAACTGTTTTCTATTTCTAATTCAGCATTAAATAACTTTACTGTTGCTTGTTTGCAAGCTCTTTCTCCCATGATTTTGAATGACATACTGCGACAAAAGGCTTCTCTCTCAAATACCACGGTTCGATCATTACATTCTACCACCCACTCACGCAAAATGCCAAGAGTTCTTACACAGATCAAACTCTCATTCTCACCAAATGCTCCCAGCATTCAAATCAACTCTATCCATTGAAAAAAACAGACTGGCAAAGGCAAAAAAGATGAATACACAACACCTTTAGAAAATAGGCAGATGTGCAATGAATTTATGATGCTGTGAATTGGTTTTTAGTCCATTTTTGTCAAAAGACAATAGTTTGGGTGGATTCAGTGACCATGTGTGTTACATGCTTCCAAAGCAGTCAGAGAACCTGAGATGAGATTGGTCATCTGCCAATATAATCCATCACCACTGTAAGAAATGATGTAATGAGGAACTTCCAAGTGGAAAAGGTGAGAGCCGCTGCCATTTTCATCCTGTACTATCCCAGCTACTGTTACAGGAGGGCATTTTCACTGACCTTAATTCCAGCGCTACACCAGATGCACGTTGAAATTAATGGGGAGAATTGGCTGGAGTGAGTATCTTGTTCAGATGAATCATCCAAAAGCTCGCAAATGAATGCAACACTACACTGCTGTTGACAAATGCTGCTCGAGCCACAGAGGTATCATAATTCATATCATCTTTGTTATTGATGTATGATGGCGCATAAAAACAAGGTGATCTTTTGTACTGTCAAGGCATAAAAATGACTATGAAAAGTTTCTTTTTTTTTCTTCTATTTATCCAGAAAACTTAGGCTACATATGAAAGACAATGCTCAGCATCACAAATTGACAGTAATGTTTCTGCAAATTCTTATGATAGATATGAATTGTACATTCTGAAAGCTCTAAAGAGAAATTTAGTGCGGAGAATACTGATCTGACTATCATAAGCATATCATGTTGGAGGGTGAGTCCTAGTCAGAGGAGCCCGGGATTTAAATCCTGATTTAAAAGGGAAGGTTTGTCACTCAAGGACGCTATCAAGGGAAGAATTGAAAATAAGCAAAATAGGTGCATGAGGACAGCAAGTCAACAAATAAGAAATTGTCCAGGGAACTTGGATATAACTTTCTTCCACAGACTGAGTCATTTATTTCTATTTCGGTTCTTTCCAGCTTTTTCCCATTCCTTTTTTGAAGGCACTGAGTCTTAGTATTATAGAATCACAGAATGAATCAGCCCAGAAGGAGGCCAATCAGCCCATCATGCCTGTGCTGGCTCTTTGAAAGAGCTGTTCAATTAGTTCCACTCCCCTGCCCTTTCCCATTAGCCCTGTAAATTTTTCCCTTCGAACATTACAACAGTAATGAGGAAAATAATAGCACTAAGGAGTGACAAATCCCCAGGACCTGATGGTTTCCATCCCAGGGTTTTAAAGGAAGTAGGTGAGCACATTGAAGATGCCCTAACTATAATCTTTCAAAGTTCTCTAGATTCAGGAACTGTCCCTCTAGATTGGAAAATTGCACATATCACTCTGCTTTTTAAGAAAGGAGAGAGAGGGAAATCGGGGAATTCTAGACCAGTTGCCTAACATCTGTTGTGGGGAAAATGCCGGAGTCTATAATTAAGGATAGAGTGACTGAACACCTCGAGAATTTTCAGTTAATCAGAGAGAGCCAGCATGGATTTGTGAAAGGTAGGTCGTGCCTGACAAACCTGTTTGAATTTTTTGAAGAGATGACTAAAGTAGTGGACAGGGAATGTCAATGGATGTTATTTATATGGACTTCCAGAAGGCATTTGATAAAGTCCGACATAAGAGACTGTTAGCTAAGATAGAAGCCTATGGAATCGAGGGAAAAGTACGGACTTGGTTAGGAAGTTGGCTGAGCGAAAGGCGACAGAGAGTAGGGATAATAGGTAGGTACTCACACTGGCAGGATGTGACTCATGGAGTCCCGCAGGGATCTGTCTTGGGGCCTCAATTATTCACAATATTGATTAACTACTTAGATGAAGGCGTAGAAAGTCTCGTATCTAAGTTTGCCGATGACACAAAGATTGGTGGCATTGTAAGCAGTGTAGATAAAAACATAAAATTACAAAGGGATATTGATAGATTAGGTGAATGGGCAAAACTGTGGCAAATGGAATTCAATGTAGGCAAATGTGAGGTCATCCACTTTGGATCAAAAAAGGATGGAATAGGGTCCATTCTAAATGGTAAAAAGTTAAAAACAGTGGATGTCCAAAGGGACTTAGACGTTGAAGTACATAGATCATTGAAGTGTCATGAACAGGTGCAGAAAATAATCAATAAGGCTAATGGAATGCTGGCCTTTATATCTAGAGGACTAGTGTACAAGGGGGCAGAAGTTATGCTGCAGCTATACAAAACCCTGGTTAGACCGCACCTGGAGTACTATGAGCAGTTCTGGGCACCGCACCTTCGGAAGGACATATTGGCCTTGGAGGGAGTGCAGCGTAGGTTTACTAGAATGATACCTGGACTTCAAGGGTTAAGTTACGAGGAGAGATTACACAAATTGGGGTTGTATTCTCTAGAGTTTAGAAGGTTAAGGGGTGATCTGATCGAAGTTTATAAGATATTAAGGGGAACAGATAGGGTGGATAGAGAGAAACTATTTCCACTGGTTGGGGATTCTAGGAGTAGGGGGCACAGTCTAAAAATTAGAGCCAGACCTTTCAGGAGCGAGATTAGAAAACACTTCTACACGCAAAGGGTGGTAGAAGTTTGGAACTCTCTTCCGCAAACGGCAATTGATGCTAGCTCAATTGCTAAATTTAAATCTGAGATAGATAGCTTTTTGCCAACTAAAGGTGTTGAGGGATATGGGCCAAAGGCAGGTATATGGAGTTAGATCACAGATCAGCCATGATTTTATCAAATGGCGGAGTGGGCTCGAGGGGCTGAATGGCCTACTCCTGTTCCTATGTTCCTATGTTCGAGTATTTATCCAATTCCCTTTTGAAAGTTATTATTGAATCTGCTTCCACCACCCTTTCAGGCATTCCAGATCATAACAACTCGCTGCGTAAAAAAATTCCTCATCTCACCTCTGGTTCTTTTGCCAATTACCTTAAATGAATGTTAGTGGCCCTTGACTACCTTGTCCAAATGGCCATTCTCCAGGTATGGGCCTGATCCTAAACAGTGAGTGTTGGCAGGCTCTTTGAGCAACATATCACGGACCAATCGTGTCCTTACTCAACATCGACTGGCATACAATTTTTCCTCCCTTTCCTATTCCTCTTCTGAAGATGTTGATCCTTGCTTCCAAAAATTCCACAAGTGCTGGTTCCCTCCAGTACCTCACCTAAGTGACCATTCTTCATATGCGAGCCTAGACGTTGAAGGGGATAATTTTACGCTGGTCTGGAATGCATATTGGGAATTAGGGTGCAGCTTCCCGGTGATTTTCTGTCCACAATGGATAGAAAATAGTGGGTAATGCACACCTGAATTCCTGATATGCACTCCCTTTAGGCAAAGCTCCCCATTATCCCAGTTGTAATAAGGACCAAGAGTGGGAAGGCTGTTCAATTTTCCCTTCCTTGACCCAGGATTGTGAAGACCAACCTGAACGCACCTGCCACTGAAATCAGCCAATGCTGCATTGACTGGGCATTGAATCTGGCACCTACCTGGTCTGTAAGATTCACCTACTCAGGACCTTAACCAGTTGAAGTACCAGGGAAGGCCAGCACATACACACACTTTTAAGCAGAGCTCACTGGATCGTGATCAGGAATGGGGGAGCCCTGGCTGATCATTTCCCCTCTCAAGGCCAACAGTAGCAAACTTACCATTGCTCTGACTGAAATTATTCAACTCAGCACAGACTTGGGACCAACCCTGGAATCTTCATGGTCAGTATAACTCAGAACTACATCGAAGAGTGGATTTATTTACTGAGGCACCAGGGTAGTTTAATTTTTTTAATTTTTGCTCAGATTTCTTCAGTCACGTCCCTATCAAGATAAAGCTGGTGGTGGTGATGGTGAGGGATGGGAGGGACAGAAAGCTAATGGTGGGGGGTGGGAGGGAGATAAACCTTGAGGGGGGGGGAAGGAACTGGTGCGGTGACATTTCTCCCCATCTTTCAGCTTGTGAAACTGTCCCTCGTACAAATAGAACAGTTTTGCAATTTAGCAGAAGTGAGGGCTCGTATGGGAATTCCTTTGCACATGTCAGCACTAAAGATGTTAATACAAAGGAGGCACAATATGGTTGCTTTACCTGAATGAAAACATTTTAAAGGAGACTCAGGAGCAGTTAGCTGAGAAAATACTGCCTTCCAGTGCTGTAAATGAATAGTTTTACATTGCTTTATTCTTTGGGCTGTTGAATCAACTAGAAATGAAGGATTTTTTTGTTCTTCAATTGGAACTACTATTTTCGTGAGTAACTTGTGTATGATTGCTCTTTCTCTCCCCTCCTCCATCTTTCCCTCATTCTCTCTTCTGAACTCAAGTCAACAAAAAAGATGACTTTATTAAATGGATATTGACCTCATGACCTCCAGAGAGCCCAGAGGCAAGGCACAATTTCTCCTTTGCTTAGCGATGACAGGCGATTTAAAGTGACATCTCAACGCTGCCTTCTATTAACAAAGGCGAACATCCCGAGAGCAGTGGCAGGCTATGAAAAGCTATTGTTACATCTGCTTTTAACTGCGTGTACGTTGTTTATAATAATGACAGTATTTGACAGGGTGCTGGCAATGCAGGTACCTCATTTGCATCTCAGCACTTTTCATTTCATCGTTGTGTGATGAATTTCAAGTAAAAGGCTCCTGGAATTAGACCATCCCCTAGGATCTAAAGGTTAATTTTGAGCTGATTACAAGTAGTCTGTCTTCATTTTATGTAGCATTTTTTTGTAAGTAGATTCCAGTCTCAGAAGTTAATAGAAATATATAATATATATGTGTGGATATATATGTGTGGATATATATGTGTATGTGTATGTGCATTTATATATATATGTGTGTGTTTATATGTATATATATATATATATATGGATATGTGTGTATATAAATAGAAGTATACATACAGACATATATATCTGTATTGGTGCATCAGGCATCACTAAAGCCATAGTAATTCTTTCAGTGACCTATACAAACTGAGCATTAAAACTATTTTAAAAAAAATTATGCAAAATTGGACTGAAAATTCTGAAATCATATTTTCTTTTGATGGCTAATTGTGCTAATATAATATGACATTATTAATACTAGATTTCCATTAACGTATCATTCACCTTTGTAAGACTGATTTTGTTTTAAACCTCAAAAGGCTGGCATTTTTTCAAAAATCGCATATCTTCCCTCGCCATTTCCTTCCAAGTTCTTTCTCCCGTCCAGGCCACTCGCTGCCACATAACCTTCCTCAGCCAGGACTGTGGGATCATCTGGGCTACAGACTTTTCCATCAATGCCTCTCTGTGATTGGCAAGCAGGAGATGCAATTTGAACTAGGCAAGCTGAAAAATGTTTGTCTTCTCCTTGACTGTTTGTCCAGTAATTGCAAGGTGAACATTTGTAACTCTCCCAATTAAAATCTCCTGTCATACCCAGGGGGTAATTTTAACCGAACTCACCCTATGGGAAACTGACGGGATCGGATCGGCCGCCCGTCTTACACCCTGCCCAATTTTACTTTGCTGAGTGAATCATTTGTGCCTACTTATTTCTATGAATTAGTAACTGCTTAAATATACGACTTCTCTTGCTGCTGTTCCTCCTGGTCCTAGGAGGTGAAGAAAGAAAGAACTTGCATTTATATAGCAACTTTCACGAACTCAGGACATCCTAAAGTGTTTTACAGCCAATGAAGTACTTTTGAAATGTAGTCACTGTTGAAATGTAACAGCCAATTTGCACAGCAATGATTAGGTAATCTGTTTTTAGTGATGTTGGTTGAGTTAATATTGGCCAGGACACTGGGGAGAACTACCCTGCTCATCTTTGAAATAGTGCCATGGGATCTTTTACATGAGGGCAGACAGGGCTCTTGGTTTAACATCTTGCGCAGTCCTGTAGTGTCAGCTTAGATTTTATGCTCAAGTTTCATGGAGTCAGACTTGAACCCACAACCTTCTGACTCTGAGGTGAGATTGCTACCCATTGAGCCATGGCTGACACCACCTGGACCCTTCACTTGTGAAGGAAACACATCTTACAATGGAAATCACACTAGTATTTATGGCAGCACATGTTGCATAGTTGTCTCTTTTTACTACCTGGATTTGGTGATACTTGGCACAGATGCATAGTATGTGGCACATACATAGGCATGCATACGCATTCATGTTGGTGGACCTTGGATGTGGAAGGAACCTATGCCTAGAATGATCTTCTGGGCAATAAGCTCAACTAAATACTCGTGTACTGTGCCCACAGGGCTCTGCCAGTGAAAAGAGCTATCTGAATAATGGCTGAGGCGTAACAGTCCCAGAATTGCAATCTCTGCAGCTGGCAGAACATCGCTGAGTGTTACATATGCTAATTAAGTGCCTGCTAAGCCACTTCAGAAGTGTGAAACCAGTGTTATCAGAGGTAAATTGGGATTGGCCAAGTTTCCAGTGTTAGTATTAATGTCAAAGTGGTGTAAGATTGCCATGGGGGATGTAGTGGGGAGTGGGGCATATTCTGGTTCATGCAATATACCCATGTTTTATTTTTGGAGGCTGTGGTATGAACAGGGATTAAACATAGGAGGGACAATGTTCCTGACCCTTAACCCTGGGAACATTTTGTTCCCTCGGCACAAAGGCTAGGATAAAGGGGCAGAAACCAGGATCACTGGGTCTCTGCCCCTTCAACACTGCGCCAGGATTTCTCGGTCTGTCCTGGGGAGATATGGGGCAGAGGTTTACCTGTGGCCGAAGCAGAAAAGATGATAAAGTTTACCCTCCCTTACTCTGGATCCTGAAGTACAATTGGCATTTTCTGGCTGCTGAACACTCAGGCCAGACTAAAAGAAAATAACTTTTCCAAGTGCGAAGCAATTTTTGGTGCAAACATTTGCCCTCTTTTAACTTCCTTTCCATAGTCAGTAATGTTTTATTAGCGCACAGGTATCCTCACGCACAATTCACGCAAATCCAGACACAACTGCAGTGGAGATAAACCTTTAATGGTTTCTGATGTCGGAACAGGACTCTGATGAGGCTGAGATTCCAGAATCAGAATGTCCTGTGCTGTCAATATGTGAGAACCTGGTGGGAAGGTAAGCATGATTGCTTCAGGGAAGGAACTTCCACAGCCTCACCATCAAACGTTACAGGTGCGGTAGCCAATTGGATACAAAATTGGCTTGACGACAGAAGACAGAGGGTGGTTGTAGAAGGTTGTTTTTCAAACTGGATGCCTGTGTCCAGCGGTGTGCCTTAGGGATCGGTGCTGGGTCCGCTGTTATTTGTTATTTATATTAATGATTTGGATGAGAATTTAGGAGGCATGGTTAGTAAGTTTGCAGATGACACCAAGATTGGTGGCATTGTGGACAGTGAAGAAGGTTATCTAGGATTGCAACGGGATCTTGATAAATTGGGCCAGTGGGCCGATGAATGGCAGATGGAGTTTAATTTAGATAAATGTGAGGTGATGCATTTTGGTAGATCGAATCGGGCCAGGACCTACTCCGTTAATGGTAGGGCGTTGGGGAGAGTTATAGAACAAAGAGATCTAGGAGTACAGGTTCATAGCTCCTTGAAAGTGGAGTCACAGGTGGATAGGGTGGTGAAGAAGGCATTCGGCATGCTTGATGTCATTGGTCAGAACATTGAATGCAGGAGTTGGGATGTCTTGTTGAAGTTGTACAGGGCATTGGTGAGGCCACACTTGGAGTACTGTGTACAGTTCTGGTCACCCTATTATAGAAAGGATATTATTAAACTAGAAAGAGTGCAAAAAAGATTTACTAGGATGCTGCCGGGACTTGATGGTTTGACTTATAGGGAGAGGTTAGACAGACTGGGACTTTTTTCCCTGGAGAGTAGGAGGTTAAGGGGTGATCTTATAGAAGTCTATAAAATAATGAGGGGCATAGATAATGTAGATAGTCAAAATCTTTTCCCAAAGGTAGGGGAGTCTATAACGAGGGGGCATAGATTTAAGGTGAGAGGGGAGAGATACAAAAGGGTCCAGAGGGGCAATTTTTTCACTCAAAGGGTGGTGAGTGTCTGGAACGAGCTGCCAGAGGCAGTAGTAGAGGCGGGTACAATTTTGTCTTTTAAAAAGCATTTGGACAGTTACATGGGTAAGATGGGTATAGAGGGATATGGGCCAAGTGCAGGCAATTGGGACTAGCTTAGTGGTATAAACTGGGCGACATGGACATGTTGGGCCGAAGGGCCTGTTTCCATGTTGTAACTTCTATGATTCTATGATTCTATGACATATAGGGGGGAAGTGAGTTAGAACATAGGAATTGACAAATCAACCAAATTTCCTGGAGTTCGAGTCTCACCAGAGGTGGTTTGCGCTCCAAAGACTGCAGGAATTGAAATAGAATTTGTCAGGGAGGACACCCTGTTCTTGATTTGCTACTCATTATGCAGCAAGAATGAGTACAGTGCTTGGCAGATGTGTAAGTTTTCACTGCGTCTGACACTGTGGAGATTCCTATCACACATGCATTGCAAATTGTAAAAAAAAGGCAATTATCAGTATAGCTGAGTAATAGATGAAAAATCTAACTAACTGGGCTCTGCTTGCCATTCACCCACTTTTTCTTTATTTGGTGGTTTGTGCAATCAAAGTTATTTTTAATGTTATATGGATGTTGCAGAATAGCAGTAATGACCCAAAATGATACCTTATCACCAGCGTTAAAGTGCTGTAAACAGCAGTAATTGAGCAATAATGTCATTGTGCACAGGGCAATTAAGGCCTAAGACTCTTTGGCGGATGAACTTTGCCCTGTGAATAATTATACCGATAAAGTTGGCGCGAATACAAAATGGGGAATTCCAATTTTGTTCTCATTGTCAACTTTTTTGTTAAAAATATTAATGCGAGGAATTTCATCCTCATTTTTTCTTTTAATTTCCTGCCCACACCTCATTAGGGTCTGGGTAAAGAAGGGTTGCTCATACATTTTAACATCTTGTCATGGAGGTAATCTACATTCCTAGCTACCTGACTGTTTGATACTTAAAATATATTGAAATTTAATCAGTGTCAGCATGTGACACTTGTGGTAACTATCGGTAACAGACACTTCCTCGCTACAGTTCCTTCCTGAACTGCCGATATTAAATTATATTTATATTTATAGTGCCAATTAGTCACAAAGATAGAAATTTAGTCTAGCACCATAATGAATCATTACAACATGCTATTTGCAAAACATTAACTGAGGCCATTCCGAGAACTGAGGCGAGTAGAGAATGAGTCCCAGGCCACACAGCTGAATAAATTATCCGAATGAGAAACTGATGAATAATAACAAAATGATTCAATATGCCGTGCCCAAAAGAGTGATGAAACGCAGATTTTACAGTGAAAAATGTTATACACTTAAAAGTGGATAATTGTAATTAAAAGGGAGATACCTAGGATCAAGAACTCTGAATGCTAAATATTCAACCCTAGACATGTCGCAAGCATCTTTGAACAATTAGCTCTGAAATATTTCCTTTTTAGGGCTCCCCTGTGGCAAGGCTTTATTCCTCCATTTCATCAGCTAAACCATGGAGCAGATGCACTGGGGTGATGTGAATCAAGCACGCTTGTGGAGTGTGTCAGCTTATCTTTTGTTTGGTGTCTGTGACCAATCTATTTCCAAGCCAATTATGAACAACTTTAAAAAAAAACCCTTTCCACTTCCTGCTAAAAACTGAGCGGGACAAAAATTCTTCGAAGCCCTCCAGGGTCGGTCCCACTGGAGTGTGAGGGTTTAGTGGGAGGGCAGCTAATTAATATGTACAAGCGCCGAGAAATTTCAGCCTCCAGCCATCCATGGGAAGACAGCTTGGAATGGACCTGTTCGTCAACCCCTTTCCTGAGCATTTTACATTTTGACAGGAAATGAAACCAAATATTTAATAAAAAGAATCATAGAATGGTTGCAGCACAGAAGGAGGCCATTTGGCTCGTCGAGCCTGTGCCAGCTCTTTGTAAAAGCAATCCAGTTAGTCCCATTCCCCTGCTCTTTCCCCGTAGCCCTGCAAATTTTTCCCTTCAAGTATTTATCCAATTCTTTTTTGAAAGCCATGATTGAATCTGCTTCCACCATCCTTTCAGGTAGTGCATTCCAGATCATTATCACTCGCTGTGTAAATAGGTTTTTCCTCATGTCACCTCCGTTCCTTTTGTCAATCGCCTTAAACCTGTGTCCTCTGGGTTCTAGACCCTTCTGCCAATGGGAACTGTTTCTCTTTATTTACTTTATCTAAACCCGTCATCACTTTGAACACTTCTATCAAATCTCCTCTCAACCTACTCTGCTCGAAGGAGAACAACCCCAGCTTCTCCAGTCTATCCAAGTAACTGAAATCCTTCATCCTTGGAACCATCAGAGTATCAAAAAGAGAGGATATGAATGCCAATAATCGTTTGGTTACTTAATAAAAAGAATTGGGTGACCGCAAGAATGCTATGTGACAACAGAGGATACAACACTGCCTTTCCACTTTGAGTGCCATGGGTTGAAAGTCTCCAGTCTCTGCTGGCTCTTATATTTCTAATATGACTGAATCTGGGAAAATTTCAAACCCCGTCCAATAGCCTGAATGATAAAAAAAAATGGCCATAATTCAGAACAAATTGTTACTATACTGATGGGCTTGCACAGAAAGACCAAATGCATAGTTTGTCGTAGGAAAAGTAAAATTCTGCATTAGTGCAGTAAGGGGTACCCTTCTGTTCTTGTGATTAAGGCACAGTGTTGGAGCATGGTACAGGAAACATTACACAGTATCTTGCCCATCCTATACCTGCCCTGCAGTGCTTAATGCTGACAGAAGTATCGAAAAGTGGAAAAATCCGCAGAATCCGGCCAATTATTGCCCCATCAGTCTACTCTCAATCATCAGCAAAGTGATGGAAGGTGTCATCGACAGTGCTATCAAGCGGCACTCACTCACCAATAACCTGCTCACCGATGCCCAGTTTGGGTTCCGCCAGGACCACTCAGCTCCAGACCTCATTACAGCCGTGGTCCAAACATGGATAAAAGAGCTGAATTCCAGAGGTGAGGTGAGAGTGACTGCCTTTGACATCAAGGCAGCATTTGACCGAGTGTGGCACCAAGGAGCCCTAGTAAAATTGAAGTCAATGGGAATCAGGGGGAAAACTCTCCAGTGGCTGGAGTCATACCTAGCACAAAGGAAGATGGTAGTGGTTGTTGGAGGCCAATCATCTCAGTCCCAGGACATTGCTGGAGGAGTTCCTCAGGGCAGTGTCCTAGGCCCAATCATCTTCAGCTGCTTCATCAATGACCTTCCCTCCATCATAAGTTCAGAAATGGGGATGTTCGCTGATGATTGCACGGTGTTCAGTTCCATTCGCAACCCCTCAGATAATGAAGCAGTCCATGCCCGCATTCAGCAAGACCTGGACAACATCCAAGCTTGGGCTGACAAGTGGCAAGTAATATTTGTGCCATACAAGTGCCAGGCAATGACCATCTCCAACAAGAGAGAATCTAACCACCTCCCCTTGACATTCAACGGCATTACCATCGCCGAATCCCCCACCATCAACATCCTGGGGGGTCACCTTTGACCAGAAATTTAACTGGACCAGCCACATATATACTGTGGGTATTCTGCGGCGAATGACTCACCTCCTGATTCCCCAAAGCCTTTCCACGATCTACAAGGCACAAGTCAGGAGTGTGATAGAATACTTGCCTGGATGAGTGCAGCTCCAAGCACACTCAAGAAGCTCAACACCAACCAGGACAAAGCAGCCCAATGGTTGGCACCCCATCCACCACCCTAAACATTCACTCTCTTCACCACCGGCGCACCGTGGCTGCAGTGTGTACCATCTACAGGATGCATTGCAGCAACTCGCCAAGGCTTCTTCGGCAGTACCTCCCAAACCCATGACCTCTACCACCTAGAAGGACAAGGACAGCAGGCACATGGGAACAACACCACCTGCACATTCCCCTCCAAGTCACACACCATCCCAACTTGGAAATATATCGCCGTTCCTTCATCATCGGTGGGTCAAAATCCTGGAACTCCCTATCTAACAGCACTGTGGGAGAACCTTCACCACACGGACTGCAGCGGTTCAAGAAGGCGGCTCACCTCCACCTTCTCAAGGGCAATTAGGGATGGGCAATAAATGCTGGCCTTGCCAGCGATGCCCACATCCCATGAACAAATAAAAAAAAACTGATGGATTTTCACTTCAGCGAGCAAAATCTCACCAACAAAAAGAACAGTTTGACGATATGTTTAACAACAGTATCGTATATAGAAGGGTGGATATTACTCGGCCCCACATACCAACTCATGGACTATCATGGGCAGCGCGATTTTCCCACATGCACTGGCTGCGTGTGAGCTCCCTTCTTCTGCTGTGGGGTCTTGTAAGGTTTCCCTGTAGTATCGCCTCAGGTCAAAGCCCTTTTTAATAAAATATCAATAGCAGTGTTCTGACTTAAATGATTTTAATGACCCTAACTCCTTTGCAGGAGCTAAGCATGGAATCCCGAGGCAGCTGCAAACAATTGTTTACCACTTATTTTTCGGGAGGATGCCGTACAATTTTTGCATTCTTTCGCTTTCTTCAATCAATGTGCTGCAGGAGAATATTGGTGTGTGTTTGTTCGCATAGTCACAGCACCTCTTCCAAATTCCGTTCTCAGTCCCTCATTGTGAAGCTTAACCAACAGATCACGTCATGTTGTCACAAGACTGTGCTAAAAAAATAAATATGAGCCTGGAACCCAAACTGCTCGATGCCATCCTTCACACTGCGGTCAAGGATCTGTCGTTTGGGTTTAGCTCCCAGTGCGATGGTGAGACAGATTTCTCTGATGCTAAAGTTAGTGTGTAAACGCACCCTAGATTTCAGACGAGGAAGATGGAAAAGAAAGTTGGGAGCCCAGCTTTCCCACCAGAGGAGTTAAGTTTACTTTAAACTGCTGAGTGGTTTATGAATGTACCTGTTTTTTGAAACACGTTCAGCTTTACACGCGCTGAAAATGTAACTGGGTGAGTACAAAATCCACATGGTCATTAGGCCAGTTTTGGGTGGGTGAGAAGCAGTGTGAGTTACAAACTCACCCGCTGCTCCAGAAATGAGGCCCGGAGTATTTTAACTCCTGGACGGGCGCCATTTCCAGCGACATTGAAAGAAATCATCTGCTGCTCTCGGGTTAGTCACTGGTTCGTTCATTTTGGCTGCAAGTGTTGCTGCTTCAGCCTTTTTGGGTGTTTTGGCTCGTGGAGCTAACATTAATCGTTTCAGAATGTTATGTGGCTGAGCCTACAGTGGATCTTTGACCTGGGACTTCTGGCAAACTTCTATCTGGATTCATGGGTGTAGTGATTGGGGTGCCATTGTGGCTGAGAGAGGAGGAAGAAGAAGAGGAGCAGCAGTAGGTTAGAGCCCGGAGACCTGCAACTGCGGAGAGAAGAGGCAGCTGGAGGGAAGATCTCAGGGGGCCTCGCCCTACTCAAGTGTACAGGTACAATTGCAGTTCAGCGAGAAGCAGTGTGTGAGGAGGCTGCGGTTTACCAGGTGGGCCGTCACAGAGATAGGTCACCAAGGCAGCACCAACTGAAGCCCAGCACCAGGTCATGAACATCCTTGCTTGTGGCTCTGAGTGTCACTGGGGGCCTGAATTTTTATGCCTCGGGGTCATTCCAGGCTGACATGTCCGACATTAGTCAATCGGCAGTTCGTGCCTGCATTAAGCAGGTGACGGATGAGCTCTGCGCCAGAGCCAATGATTTAATTTCCTTCCCCCTAGATGCCTCAAAGCAGGAATTATAAACAATTTTACAACACCAAGTTATAGTCCAACGATTTTATTTGAAATTTACAAGCTTTCGGAGGCTTCCTCCTTCCTCAGGTAAATGCTTCCTCCTTCCTCAGGTAAATTCCCCATTTACCTGAGGAAGGAGGAAGCCTCCGAAAGCTTGTAAATTTCAAATAAAATCGTTGGACTATAACTCGGTGTTGTAAAATTGTTTACAATTGTCAACCCCAGTCCATCACCGGCATCTCCACATCAAAGCAGGAAGATAGGGTTTGTTAGAATTCCAAGCTTCCCCCAGGTGCAGGGCATCATTGACTGCACACACACAGCCTTCCGTGCTCCCATTGAAGACCCTGGGACGTACATGAATAAGAAGGGATGTCACTCTCTGAATGTCCAGTTGGAATGCAACCACATGTAGTGCATCATGCCCATCAGTACCAGGTTTCCTGGCAGTCGCCACGGTGCCCTCATTTGTCACATCAGCAATAAGAGAAAAGGATGGTTAGAGGGAAAAGCGCATCCTGCGGCATGTTTCCTCCTGCCTCGCTACCTGCTTCTGCTCTGGCTTGCCCTCTGTCAAGAATGTCCATGGCTGTCTTTACTGCTGATGTAAGGATTTGCAAGGATGTCGTCCCTCCTTCGGTGTGAGTTTTCTCCCTGGCATTGTGTGAATGCTTGTCCTGCAAGAGGCAAGGTAGTGTGTTAGTGAGTGGCGTGCTAAAGAGTTGTGAACATCTGTGCGTGAGGGTAGAATTTTTGGCTGGTGTGTGCAAGAGGGGGCATTAATAGTGAGAAGTGGCAGCAGGAGGAGGGGCATTGCTGTTATTGGCTGAGAAGAATGTGTTGCCAGGGGTGGTCAGTGCTGCTGTTACAGTAAAGTGGTGCAAAGCTGTGCTGACAATGACAAATGTGAATGGGGCTCTTACCTTAGCAGCCCAGGTCAGGTGATTAAACTTCTTTGGGCATTGCTTCCAGTTTGCTGGGGCTGAGTTTATGGGGTTGACAGACTCTGCCACCTTGGACCATCCCTATCTGGCACTGTGGTGTGGCAACCTTCTCTCATTCACCAGGAGCAGGATGTTCCTCCACCTTCTGACCTCCCGGTCCAAAGCCTTCTGGGCACTCTAAAAAGTGGGGCGCTCTCGCACTGCGCATTTTAACGCAAGAACAGTGGCTTCAGTTGAGCGCCACAAAGCATGCTGCACCTGCCCTTTAAAGAGGTGCAGGATGTTGGTCCAGCCCAAAACCCCTCCTCTCTCCCCAATGGTCGAGCTGCCCGATTACCAGTGCGATTCGCACACTGTCAGCTCACCTGTCCTATTGAAATGAGGCACAGGCCTAAAAATGGCTCACACCTCCCGCTGAAATCAACAGCCAAGTGACTTGGTTGTGCTGCCCACTTTTTAAATCTCCTCCCCCTCCCCCCCTCATATCTGCTAGCCTAAGAAATGCAGTTAGAACGTTTCACTCAGTTCTCCTGGCAAACATAATTCTAACTCAAGTGCCTGTGGGTACATGTGCAAGTTAGAACGTGCTTTGCGATTATACCTGTCTTCACTTCTCTCAGAAATAGAATGTATTGCAGGGATCATCTCACAGGGAATGTCATGACCTCGCAAGTAAATTATTCTCAGGGTGAAAAGAAACATTGAATATTGGTTACTGTGAAAAAAAAAATTGCAGATGATTCCACCTCTAATGAGTAAAACATGCTTAAAGGCACAAATTTGCCATCAGGAAAGCTGATTTCCATAGCAATGTCAGTTCCTGCAATCAACACCAAGCGACAAAACGGTAACCCTGAGACAATGGTCACAAAATAAAGCTGTAGGAAGTTAAATTTATTTCAAACGTGTCTCTAAGAAGTCAACACAATTCCCAGCAAGATTCAGCAAATTCCCACTTGCTTTTTGTTTTAAACCTGCATTGGAAACAGGAACTTGAAAATTGCTACATCCCCTATTGGGGACAGTTTATAGTACGCCAATTATTAACTTGGTGTAGCGGTGTCAAGATTGTGTGTGTGTGTGTGTGTGTGTGTGTATCTGTGTTTGCGTGTAGCAGGAAAGTTCTGTGGTAAATTTATGTGGCTCGTACAAATTTCCCACAAAGTCCTGTCACTTGTACTAACATGCTGCCACAACAGTACTAATGTATTTTCTGAGCCTTATTACAAGTAGTTCATTGGATGTGAAGCACCCTGAGACAGCCTGCAGGATGCGATAAGGCACTGTGGGGTAGATTTTGACTTTGTGCGATAGTGTAAAACGAGTGATAGTGAGTCGGCAGTCCATTTTACGAGTCTCCTGATTTTTATTTCCGTTATCTCTCCTGATTTTTATTTCCGTTTGAACTGCTCCCTCACTCCATACCCATCGATCGGGGAGGGTTAAAGTCACCCCTCGGAACACAGCCACGTATGGTCCTGTCACATTCCAGGATTTTTGATCTAATTCACAAGAGAGAATTTGGGAATGAGTTATGTTTTAAAACAAAGTGAATTCACTCATGCAGCCACTGAGAGGGTGGGTGGGGCGGGGGGAGGGTGTTGGGGGGGGGGAAGGGTTTGAGGTGTTAATGGGCATTGAAGATGTGCATTAAAGCTAGACGGGCCAGTTTATAGAATGTTTACAGTGTTCTAATTGAGACAGTGAGAGTCAATTGACTCATCCTAGACTTTAAACCTATTCATATTGAAAATGGCAAGATATCATTTGTTGAGACCTAGACCCTAGGAATGATAGCCAGTTTCAATTACAAGCCTACTGGTGATACACGGAATAGGGAACAAGTTAGAGGGACAGCTCTCCCATGTCTTGGGAACACAGAGAGTAAAAGAACAAAGGGACACATAGGCAATCAGTCAGGTTTTAAAACCGGAGACTATGAAAGGCAAGCCTTACCCTTAGGCTTGAAGCTACGATGCAGGAGGTCAGTTTTTCTCAGTTAGAAGCTGTGTGGAGAGAAAGATAAGGCCATGAACAATTAGGGACAGGGGGCATGGTCTGTCATTTTTTCTCACTTTTGAAGGAGAGAAGTGAAACTGAGTCAAAAGAGTGTGAGGTTTGTTTACGGCTCTTCCTCTGTATGGTCACTTGCTGTCTGTAAAATAAAGCCGCTTACAGCTTTGCATCAGGCCTGGTCATTCGGACTTCTGAAAGATCAGAGAAGCGCATGTGAGACTACGTGTGAAAAGCACGACCACCAGTTCAGGTTACACGAGCATACTATTGTTAGATCCCCAGGTCGCACTATTGCACAATTATATATTGGGCAGCACAGGTACACTCCTGAACATAAGATGCCACTTACTGGAGTGACCAGCAACTTTGTACCCGAGAGAAAATCGAAGGCAAACCAGAACCTTGTAGCAGGCTCATAGAAAGAATGTTATGCTGTAGTGCAGCGCAAGGGGAGTTATGCTCTTCATTGACAAATGACCTCAAATTACTTATGTGTTTCATGGCTTTTTTATGATACACGATATTGTGTGAGATGAGGAAATTTTTTTTTACGCAATGACTTGTTATGATCTGGAATGCACTGCCTGAAAGAGTGGCAGAAGCAGATTCAATAGTAACTTTCAAAAGGGAATTGGATAAATACTTGAAAAGGAAAAATTTGCAGGGCTATGGGGAAAGAGCAGGGGAATGGGGCTAATTGGATAGCTCTTTCAAAGAGCCGGCACAGGCACGATGGGTCGAATGGCCTCCTTCTGTGCTGTTTGATTCTATGATTGTGCAAATTGAGTTCTACATGAGATGACATGTTACATCTTGAGATACATGTATTGTGATGAGGTGCAGGGTGGGCCATTATAGTAAATAACATTGAGGTTTGAATAGCTGCAAGCTGAGGATTATCCAGATGTGGCCTCACAACATCCAAAAATGGGGTCACACAAGGAATTAGCTCTTATACTAGAGACTCTCCACTCTGTATTACAAACCAACTACAATGTCCCATTACTTTAGCCCCTTGCTTCAAAAGCCAATAAACCAGAAAGGGTGCTGGGCATTTATCATGCCCTGTGATCAAAAGTCTAAACTGCTACTGACGCATTCAACCGGAACTTGCAAAGCTCACTAATGTTTCTGAAATCTATTTTGGGTTTAATGCTAATTTGTGACATGCTTAATTACATAGAAAGACAGTAATTAAGTAGCTGGTATCTGGTCGAAAATGCAGGATTGTGCTCAAAGAACAATCTATCAGTATAAATTTTAATCCAACTATAGCTGCTTTGCATTGCCTATTTTGAAATATGGATTGTTGCCATCTAATTAATAATGCATGTGCAGGTGCGTACTCTTATCTATGCAATTAAACTCTTATTAAAACATACAACACAGAGTTGCCATAGCACATAATAAATTACAAAAGAAGTGATAGCATCATGTACCAGATAGATTCGATGGTGCCATTAGACTTGCTGAAAATGTACGGGATGTTCTAATTGTTAAAAGTTGTATGTATTTTTTTGAAATAAATCCACTTGGGGCTAGATGAAAGTATTGGAAAGTCATCTGATATTAAATCGAGGCAATTTTCTTTTTTATGTATCTCCATTTTCAATGTATGGAAAGAAAAGTTTTTTTTTTAAAAATTGATTTTTGTGCTATTATGACTGTCAATGGCTAAAGCTTATTACACGCTAAATCCTTAAAAGCTATCAAAGAGAAAGTGGCTGATTGTAGTGTGATTCAGGGTCCAGAAGGGAAAGGATAATTGTGTCAACTAATCTAAAGCTTGAAGTTAATCTAAAAAAGAACATTGATGAGCTTTTTCTTTTTTGAGGGAAGATGGAAACTTGGCTTCAGAGTCCTTAAAATGTTGGTGTTTACAGACTCAGAGCTGAAAATCAATCCTGATATCACAGGTCAGCCTATGAGATCCCTCTGGGCTATCAGTGAATACAGACACATCCCCACTGGAGTGCCGGAGAATATGGATGGAAGCTCAATCATGCCAGTAGGGATTCAACAGATGACAACCGCTTTAGCACTGGGGATTTGGATGTATATCCCCTAAACTCATTAATCTGCCAACCCTGCCATATAGAATGGGCACATATACATCACTATATCACCAGGGAAAATAGGCCTATCAGCAGACCATCAGGCATAAATCTTACTTATTTTTCTTTTTAAAAAAGGAACCAGATATATACTCTGGCAGTGCTACCTGGAATCAACTGCTCTCCCTCTCTAACCCACGTTACATAGCACTTAAAATAAATTATTTCTTTGAATAAAGGGAAAAGCACCTTAAAAAAACATCAGTTTGGATTACTTTAGGGTTGCTATCTCTCAGGTTTTTCACTAACCTGGTCAGGATTTGGAAATTATGGCTGGTTGTCAGTTGGCAGTTTTAACTGGCCAGTATTTTTTTTTTATTTTTTTTTTATTCGTTCACGGGATGTGGGCGTCGCTGGCAAGGCCGGCATTTATTGCCCATCCCTAATTGCCCTTGAGAAGGTGGTGGTGAGCCGCCTTCTTGAACCGCTGCAGTCCGTGTGGTGACGGTTCTCCCACAGTGCTGTTAGGAAGGGAGTTCCAGGATTTTGACCCAGCGACAATGAAGGAACGGCGATATATTTCCAAGTCGGGATGGTGTGTGACTTGGAGGGGAACGTGCAGGTGGTGTTGTTCCCATGCGCCTGCTGCCCTTGTCCTTCTAGGTGGTAGAGGTCGCGGGTTTGGGAGGTGCTGTCGAAGAAGCCTTGGCGAGTTGCTGCAGTGCATCCTGTGGATGGTGCACACTGCAGCCACAGTGCGCCGGTGGTGAAGGGAGTGAATGTTTAGGGTGGTGGATGGGGTGCCAATCAAGCGGGCTGCTTTATCTTGGATGGTGTCGAGCTTCTTGAGTGTTGTTGGAGCTGCACTCATCCAGGCAAGTGGAGAGTATTCCATCACACTCCTGACTTGTGCCTTGTAGATGGTGGAAAGGCTTTGGGGAGTCAGGAGGTGAGTCACTCGCCGCAGAATACCCAGCCTCTGACCTGCTCTCGTAGCCACAGTATTTATATGGCTGGTCCAGTTAAGTTTCTGGTCAATGGTGACCCCCAGGATGTTGATGGTGGGGGATTCGGTGATGGTAATGCCGTTGAATGTCAAGGGGAGGTGGTTAGACTCTCTCTTGTTGGAGATGGTCATTGCCTGGCACTTATCTGGCGCGAATGTTACTTGCCACTTATCAGCCCAAGCCTGGATGTTGTCCAGGTCTTGCTGCATGCGGGCTCGGACTGCTTCATTATCTGAGGGGTTGCGAATGGAACTGAACACTGTGCAGTCATCAGCGAACATCCCCATTTCTGACCTTATGATGGAGGGAAGGTCATTGATGAAGCAGCTGAAGATGGTTGGGCCTAGGACACTGCCCTGAGGAACTCCTGCAGCAATGCCCTGGGGCTGAGATGCTTGGCCTCCAACAACCACTACCATCTTCCTTTGTGCTAGGTATGACTCCAGCCACTGGAGAGTTTTCCCCCTGATTCCCATTGACTTCAATTTTACTAGGGCTCCTTGGTGCCACACTCGGTCAAATGCTGCCTTGATGTCAAGGGCAGTCACTCTCACCTCACCTCTGGAATTCAGCTCTTTTGTCCATGTTTGGACCAAGGCTGTAATGAGGTCTGGAGCCGAGTGGTCCTGGCGGAACCCAAACTGAGCATCGGTGAGCAGGTTATTGGTGAGTAAGTGCCGCTTGATAGCACTGTCGACGACACCTTCCATCACTTTGCTGATGATTGAGAGTAGACTGATGGGGCGGTAATTGGCCGGATTGGATTTGTCCTGCTTTTTGTGGACAGGACATACCTGGGCAATTTTCCACATTGTCGGGTGGATGCCAGTGTTGTAGCTGTACTGGAACAGCTTGGCTAGAGGCGCAGCTAGTTCTGGAGCACAAGTCTTCAGCACTACAGCTGGGATGTTGTCGGGGCCCATAGTCTTTGCTGTATCCAGTGCACTCAGCCGTTTCTTGATATCACGTGGAGTGAATCGAATTGGCCGAAGACTGGCTTCCGTGATGGTGGGGATATCGGGAGGAGGCTGAGATGGATTATCCACTCGGCACTTCTGGGTAATGCTTGTTAAAGGTGTCAGCCTTGGCTCAGTGGTAGCCTCTGATTCAGAAGGTCGGAGGCTCAAGCCATACTCCAGAGACTTCAGCACATAATCTAGGCTAACTCCCCAATGCAGCACTCAGGGAGTGATAAGAGACATAAAACCAAGGCTCTGTCTGCATACTCAGGTGGATATAAAAGTTTCCATGGCACTATTTGATGAAGAGCAGAGGAACTCTCCTGGTATTCTGGGCCAATATTTATCCCTCAACCAAGATCATTAAAAAAAGATTATCCGCTCATCTATCTCAATGCTGTTTGTGGGACCTTGCTGTGTGCAAATTGGCTGCAGTGTTTGTTTACATTATAACAGTAACTACACGTCAAAAGTAATTCATTGGCTATGAAGCACTTTGGGATGGTCTGAGGACATGAAGAGTGCTCTATAAATGTAAGTTTTATTGAAGTGTTAAAAAAAACCCACTTTATTAAGATAATAATTGGGAAAAAAAATTGAACTCTTTCCTTAAGATGAGGCAAGTGAAAGAGGTCCTTATAAAGGTACGTAAAATACAAGGCAGAACTAAAGGACAAAGGTACAAATTGGCAAAAGGCAAGTTCAGGACTGAAGTCAAGAAACATTTCTTCATGCAAAAAGTGATTGATACCTGGAATGATCTTCAGTACAATGGAGGCAAAAACTTGTTTACGAGGCAGCTAGGTACTACAATGTGGGGGTTTGTAGGAGGTAGAATTTTCACAAGGATTCTTCTGCTTTCCTATCGTAACATTGGAGGAATATTCTTGGAAAACCTGGAGAAATGCCATACTCAGCAGTTCATGTGATTTTTCTGGACTTTCCGCCAAAGTTACGACGGGAGATCGGGAGACCACTGCGGAGATTCCAGGCATAGGATTTTGTGGAAGGATAAGCTAGATGGGCCAAATGGCCTCCCTTACCTCTACTTCTCTTAGTGATGACTATCGCTGTACTTGGACATCTGCATTCAAGGGACAAATGTCCAGCTGGTGAAAGTGTCTGGGAGAGAATTCCGCAGACTTGAGAAATAGTTTGTGATCCAGCTTCACCCCAGTTTTCTGTGTACATTTTTTTTTGGATTGTTACAGCGTGTTGCGGTGCAGAAGTGCTTGTGTCAATAATATAAGCAGGTAGCTTAAGTTTGGTAACTCTTGTATTGTTCTTGTACTGATCTTGCAGCTTAAGTATTATCGTAGAGGCTTGACTATGTTGTGGATTAGGCCAACCATATCCAGTTGGATGGTTAATTCAGACTCTACAGAAACATGAAACGTTTTTCCTGTGACCTGCCAAACAGCACTGTAATATTCAATCATAGGAACATTAGGAGCAGGAGTAGGCCAATCAGCCCCTCGAGCCTGCTCTGCCATTCAGTTAAATCATGGCTGATGTGTACCTCAATTCCATTTTCCTGCCTTTGCTCCATATTCCTTGATACCGTTACCGAACATAAATCTTTCTATCTCAGTCTTGAAAGCCCCAATTGTCTGAGCATCCACAGCCTGTTTTGTGGTGGGGGTGGAAGGGCGGGGGGCGGTGGAGGGAAGTGCTCCAGATTTGCGTGAAAAAGTCCTTCCTGATTTCGCTTCTGATGGCCTAGTTCTAATTTTAAGATTATTCCCCCTTGTTCTGGATTCCCCCACCAGAGGAAAGAGTTTCTCTGTATTTTTTTTTTTATTCGTTCACGGGATGTGGGCGTCGCTGGCAAGGCTGGCATTTATTGCCCATCCCTAATTGCCCTCGAGAAGGTGGTGGTGAGCCGCCTTCTTGAACCGCTGCAGTCCGTATCTACTCTATTGAATCCTTTTAACATTTTAGACACCTCGATCGGATCACCCCTCAACACTCCATACTCGAGGGAATACAAGCCAATCACTGCCTACACAGAGAGGCCATTGGAGCTGGGGATGGTTACAAGGAGGACCAAACTGTCTTGATGACTCCTGATTTAGCAGCCACCTTTCCCAGCTGCTTGTCGCACAGTAGCTTGGAAGTAATAACCAAGTTGAAAAGCCGATTGCTTTCAACGGAAGCAAACTAACCGTCCTTATAGAAGAGATTCAGGTGGACAAAATGGCAAGTGCAGCTCCTTCCACGGAGTTATTGATTCAATCTTTTCAGCGCTGAAGATCCTGTAACAATTATCAGGGTATTGTCCAATTCAGTTCGATTTGTCTGCGTTCAATCCCCACTTGTCTTTCAGATGGGGATTTAACCATTCTGTAGAGGGTGGCACCATCAACAAAAACACATCTACCCTACTCCTGGAAATAATTGAACTCTAGCTCTATAGAATAATTAAAAACAACAGCAAATGGTGGTCAAAACAATCTGACCCACTGGATGATTGATTCTATGTATTTATGCCATTTAGTGACAGCACTATAGATTGGCACTCAGTCATTGTGGAGGGGGCAGGGTCATTTCAACAACCTGCTGTGCAGCATATTAAGCACTCCCACTGAATTCCACTGAAAATTTGGTGTTGCATAGGATTCAGCCCAGTGGCAGTAATGTGGCCACCTAGATGGTGGTGTATTTTATAATCCCAGTGGGATATATGTCCAGAACACTATTTGAGCATTCTCATTCAGTGCAATTCTTGTAAATAGACAAAACCCAGGAATGGGAGAACTGAAAGAATGGCCTTAAATGTATTCATGAGGTAGGTGGTCGATTTCCCCTACAGACAACAACAACAACTTGCATTTATATAACGTCTATAATGTAGTAAAATGTCCCAAGGTGCTTCACAGGAGTGTTATCAGACAAAATTTGACTCTAAGCCACATAAAGAGATAGTAGGACAGGTGAGCAAAAGCTTGGTCAAAGAGGTAGGTTTTAAGGAACGACTTAAAAGAGGAGAGACAGGTAGAGAGATGGAGAGGTTTAGGGATGGAATTCCAGAGTTTAGGGCTTAGGCAGCTGCTGGCACGGCCGCCAATGGTGGAGCAATGGAAATCGGGATCGCATAAGAGGCCAGAATTGGAGGAATGCAGAGAATTTGGAGGGTTGTGGGGCTGGAGGAGGTAACAGAGACAGGGAGAGGCAGGGCCACAGGAAAATAAGAACATAAGAAATAGGAGCAGGAATAGGCCATACGGCTGCCATTCAATAAGATCATGGCTGATCTTCGACCTCAACTCCACTTTCTCGCCCGATCTCCATATTCCTTGATTCCCCTAGAGTCCAAAAATCTATCTATTTTTTCCCGAATATACTCAATGACTCAGCATCCACAGCCCTCTGAGGTAGAGAATTCCAAAGATTCACAACCCTCTGATGAAGAAATTCCTCCTCATCTCAGTCTTAAATGGCTGATGCCTTATCCTGTGACTATGCCCCCTACTTCTAGATTCGCCAGCCAGGGGAAACAACCTCTCAGCATTTACCCTGTCAAGCCCCCTCAGAATCTTATATGTTTCAATGAGATCACCTCTCATTCTTCTAAACTCTCCTCATAGGCCAACCCTCTCATTCCAGGAATCAATCTAGTGAACCTTCGTTGCATCGCCTCCAATTCAAATATATCCTTCCTTAGATAAGCAGACCAAAACTGTACGCAGTGCTCCAGATGTGGCCTTGCCAAAACCCTGTACAAATGTAGCAAGACTTCCTTACTCTTGTACTCCAACCCCCTTGCAATAAAGGCTATCATGCCATTTGCCTTCCTTATTGCTTGCCGTAATTGCATGCTAACTTTCTGCGTTTCTTGTTCGAGGACACCCAGATCTCTCTGAACACCCAGATCTCTCTGAACACCCAGATCTCTCTGAACACCCAGATCTCTCTGAACACCATTTAATAGTTACTCAGCATTTAAAAAATATTCTGCTTTTTTATTCTTCCTATCAAAGTGAATAACCTTACATTTCCCCACATTATACTCCATCTGCCACCTTCTTGCCCGCTCACTTAACCTGTCTATATCCCTTTGCAGACTCTTTGTGTTCTCCTTACAGCTTACTTTCCCACCTAGCTTTGTATTGTCAGCAAACTTGGATACATTACACTCAGTCCCTTCATCTAAGTCATTAATATAGATTGTAAATAGCTGAGGCCCAAACACTGATCTTTGTGGCACCCCACTAGTTACAGACTGCCAACCTGAGAATGACCCGTTTATCCCTACTCTCTGTTTTCTGTCCATTAACCAATCCTCAATCCATGCTGATAAAATACCCCAAAACCTATAAGCCCTTATCTTGCGTAGCAACCTTTTATGTGGCACCTTATTGAATGCCTTTTGGAAATCCAAATATACTACATCCACTGGTTTCTCTTTATCTATCCCGCTAGTTACATTCTCAAAAAACTCGAATAAATTTGTTAAACATGATTTCCCTTTCATAAAACCATGTTGTCTCTGCCTAATCATATTATTGTAAACAATTTTACAACACCAAGTTATAGTCCAGCAATTTTATTTTAAATTCACAAGCTTTCGGAGATTTTCTCCTTCCTCAGGCAAATGTTTCAAGATCTCGGCATCTCCACATCATAATCATATTATGATTTTCTAAGTACCCTGTTACTACTTCCTTAATAATGAATTCTAGCCTTTTCCCGATGGCTGATGCCAGGCTAACTGGTCTGTAGTTCCCTGTTTTCTTTCTTCCTCCTTTCTTGAATAGCGGGGTTACATTTGCTACCTTCCAATCCACTGGGATCGTTCTAGTATCTAGGGAATTTTGGAAGATCACAACCAATGCATCCACTATCTCTGCAGCCACCTCTTTTAGAACCCTAGGATGTAGTCCATCAGGTCCAGGGGATTTGTCGGCTTTTAGTCCCATTAGTTTCTCCAGTACTTTTTCTCTACTGATATTAATTGTTTTAAGTTCCTCAATCTCATGGTTCCCCATTATTTTTGGTATGCTTTTTGTGTCTTCTACTGTGAAGACAGATACAAAATATTTGTTTAACGTTTCTGCCATTTCCTTATTCTCCATTATAATTTCTCCTGTCTCAGCCTCTAAGGGGCCCACGTTTACTTTCACTACTCTCTTCCTTTTTACATACTTGTAGAAGCTCTTACAATCTGTTTTCACATTTCTTGCTAGTTTACTCTCATGTTCTATTTTCTCCCTGAGGAGTGGTTACATCTTTGTCTCTGCAGCAAAAAGGACGCTGTGATATACACGGTTACTATTAGCACCGTGGACGCTGTTATGTGCTGTCAGTATTTTAACTTCATAGATAAATAATAAAGAAATGCTATATTTCTGCAGTATTGTGAATTTATTGGGGAAAGGAGAGAAGCACAGGATAAGACAATAATTAGAATGGAAAACTGTTATAAACTGATACATCACATCCCTCAAGAAGTAACCTACTAACTGGTTAGTTAATCTTTTCTCAGAGGAGAAACACTTCAGGCATCTATAGTTTCCACCTGGTGTTCCATTCGAGGGATAAACTACTTGGCTTTTAACTGCATCGGCACATCATATGTGCAGCTTTTGGGTCCCTTGGCTAAATTTTGATGGCATAAAGAGCCAAGGATAGGTGGAAGCATTCCATAACATATAAGAAGATACAAGATCCTTTAATGATCAATCTCTGCAGACTGCAGAGTTCAGATCAATGGCAGCTGCCACTTGATTAATTAGGTGCACAATCCTGCAGGTCATGGGAATTTTCATCCTTTTCCCTTAGTATTTCCACATGCTACTCATAATTAATCACAGTCATACTGGGACTTTCTGTGATGATGTCAACAAATAGAATCTCAATAAGGGGCGAAATGAAGCATTACACGATGCAAATCAGTCACACAATTTTTTTTTCTACAATTGCCTTAGTTTTTTTTTTAAGTTTCAAATTTTTGCCGACTTGTTCGCAGTGCTGGGCTGACAGAACATGCAGGGATAATCTGAAAGTGATAATTGTTCTTGGCGTGAGAGTATGATCATCCTGTGTGACCATTATGGTGCAGCTCATTATCTCACAAGGTGGGGCAAAGGGACGGAAACAATGTCACCTTAATGTTCGTCAACCGAGACTAACTCCGACCTATCAGGATATCCCGCAGTTAAGGTATCTGAAATAATGAAGTACCTAAATGAGAAAATGTTCCTGCAGTAGTTCTGAGAATATACATTGTGATGGGAATATAGGAAGATGAGCCTTCACAATTAATATGTATCGGGATCGGGAAAAATTATTATGGACGGTTGGGTAATAGTTTAATGGTAGACAGCAATTTCTAAGCACAAAGAGCACATGCTGAGTTATTGTTGTGATTCTGCAAAACGTTATTAGCCGTGCCAAAAATGCAACGCACAAAACTTTTAACCATGTCACACAGAATTCATTTATTTGTAGTGCAGGTAGTAACAGTAAACTGCACTGTATGAACTGGAACCAGCACAATTTTATTATAAAGACAATATTCCAGAAATTGCGCTGAGTGGCGAACAAACCTCGCCCGCCACTCGCTAGTTATAAACTCGCCCACAAACTATTTGCGGGCTTTTGGGCGCCAACTTGCTTCAATGGTGAGCTGCAATAAATCCAGCGTTCTCTCCCGGGCTTCTGTCAGTTGTGAGAGCGGGGAAAGGATCTCTCTCTCCCCTCAACCAATCAGCTTGAAGCATCCTTGACAAGCCACGCAGTCAGAACCAGGAAGTGAAGCATCCTTCACAAGCCGGGCAGACTAACGACCAGGAAGTGTCAGATAGATTAGTAAATTCACTATAAAATCAGTTGGAGAAAGCAAACTAAAGCAAGGGTAAGATTAAAAGACAGAAGAAATATTTAAATTTTTTTTTTTTTTTAAATGTCCAACAACAATTAATAATATTGGGAGGAATGAGACTCCACATTTTTAAAAGTTAATTTTCAGTGCCAGGGTGGTTGTTTGGCAGTCGTTAAAACTATGCCGTTAAAAGTTAGTTTAAACCTGACTCAGTCTACCTTTTCTCTGGAGAGATCAGTTAGTTTCCAGCTGGACAGTGCAGCAAGTTCATGCTGGTCCATTTATTCAGCCGGCGAGCTGTCCTTCCCGCACAGCTTTCAAACGAGCAGGGCAAATGGTCGAGCAATTTTCAGATTTCTGTGTTTGACTGCGCAGTGCACTCGTTGGAACTTGCTCTTCCATTTGCCCTGAACCAGAAGGTTGTGGGCCCTGTTAGCCTCACCGTTATTTCATGAGAAATTTACGGGCCAATGTTACATGGGGCTCATCTTGCCAGTGCTGATAGAAAGAAAGACTTGCGTTTACAGAATGCCATTCACGGCCTCAGGACGTCCCAAAGCGCTTTGAAGCCCATGATTAGTGTAGTCATTGTTGTAAGGTCGGACATCCTGCGGTCAATTTGCTTGTAGCAAATTCCCACAAGCAGCAATGGGATAAATGACCAGATCACCTGTTTTTTTAAGATGTTGGCTGAGAGATAAATATTGGCCAGGACACCAAGGAGAACACCAGTGCCCTTCTTTGAAATAGTGCCGTAGGATATTTTATATCCACCTGAGAGGGCAGACAGGGCCTTGGCTTAATATCTCACCCAAAAGGCAGCACCTTTAACAGGGCACCACTCCCTCAGTATTACATTGAATTGTCAGCCTAGATTTTGTGCTTAAGTCTCTAGAATGGGGCTTAGAACCCACAACCTTCTGACTCAGAGGGAAGAGTGCTACCACCGAGCCACAGCTGACACTGGGCCAAGTGTTGGATGGTGTAGTGAAAGTACCAAGCTGCAGTGTACCTATGTAGAATTTTTAAATATTACTTGCAACCAGAAAGATGGGGTTGTGGGAACAATGAAGATCAGCATTGCCCTTACCTTTTATGCCACATGGACCTTCCAGTCACCCACAGGACATCACAGGGATCACACTTTTCCATGCACCATTCCATTAAGGAAGGAACTGAAGTCCTATTTCACTTTGCACCCACATACATACATTTCAGCAGTGAACACCAGCTCTAGCAGCAGAGGCAGTTACAGTTTTTCTAAATTAGTGCCTTCCCCAGGTAGAGGGCATTATTGAATGTATGCATGTAGCCAGTCATGTGAAAGTAAGCTGTGAGGAGGACACAAAGAATCTGCAAAGGTATATAGACAGGTTAAGTGAATGGACAAGAAGGTGGCAGATGGAGTATAATGTGGGGAAATGTGCGGTTATTCACTTTGGTAGGAAGAATAGAAAAGCAGAATATTTTTTAAATGCTGAGAAACTATTAAATGTTGGTGTTCAGAGAGTTGTGGGTGTCCTCGTACAAGAATTACAGAAAGTTAGCAAGCAGGTACAGCAAGCACTTAGGAAGGCACATGGCATGATAGCCTTTATTGCAAGGGGGTTGGAGTACAAGAGTAAGGAAGTCTTGCTACAATTATACACGGCTTTGGTGAGACCACACCTGGAGTACTGTGTACAGTTTTGGTCTGCTTATTTAAGGAGGGATATACTTGCCTTGGAGGCGCTGCAACAAAGGTTCACTAGATTGATTTCTGGGATGAGAAGGTTGTCCTATGAGGAGAGATTAATTAGAATGGGCCTATACTCTCTGGAGTGTAGAAGAATTAGAGGTGATCTCACTGAAACATATAAGATTCTGAGGGGGCTTGACAGGGTAGATGCTGAGAGGTTGTTTCCTCTGACCGGTGAGTTTAGAACTAGAGGGCATAGTCTCAGGATAAGGGGTCGGCCATTTAAGACTGAGATAAGGAAGAATTTCTTCACTCAGAGGGTTGTGAATCTTTGGAATTTTCTATCCCAGAGGTCTGTGGCTGTTGAGTCATTGAGTATATTCAAGGCTGAGATAGATAGATTTTTGGACTCTAGGGGAATCAAGGGATATGGGGATCGGGCGGGAAAGTGGAGTTGAGGCCAAAGATCTGCCATGATCTGATTAAATGGCAGATTTAATCAAGGAGCTCGAGGAGCGGTATGGCCTACTCCTGCTGCTATTTCTTATATTCTTATGTTCTTATTCTAGTAAATCTCTTCTGTACCCTCTCTTAGGCCTTGACATCCTTCCTAAAGTGTGGTGCCCAGAATTGAACACAATACTCCAGCTGAGGCCTAGCCACTGTTTTATAAAAGTTTAGCATAACTTCCTTGCTTTTGTTGTGGGAAAAAATCACCACTCGGAGTCAGACTTAAAGATTCAACATGCAGTTTATTGGACAAAGTACTCTGGGAGAAGGCTGGACACTCCGCAGCACCGCAGCTCCCTTCTCAACTTTAAAATGGTTGTCATGCTTTTTTATACCTTTGAAATACAGATTTCAGTAGCTTTTACATCGTAAATCTTGATTACACACATTAACCAATGTTCGTTATGAAATGTCCATTGTATTCTCAGACTGCAAGCCAGTTCTGGAATGTACAAACTCAACACTTTTAACTGTCTTTCCCACAGTCACAGAATCCATTTTATTTAATAGTGTCCCTTTGTTAATAGAATCCATTTTGTTTTAATAGTGTCCATTTTGTTAGTAGTCAAGTGTTATATTTAAGCCTTTAATTAAGGTTAGTCTAATCTACACAAAGCGCATTTCAATGTGGTTTTAGGGTAAATACCACTGTCGTGTACCCATTAGTCACTTCATCGTTGCCTTTAATTCAACAGTCCAAAATCCACGCTAACACTTTTGTACTTTATGCCTCTATTAATCCAGGTTCCCATTTGCTTTTTAAGCAGCCTTCTCAACTTGTCCTGCCACCTTCAAAGATTTGTGTATGTGCATCCCCAGGTCTCTCTGTTCCTGCACCCCCTTTAAAATTGTATCATTTTATTTATATTGCCTCTCTTCATTCTTCCTACCAAAATGCACCACTTCACACTTCTCTGGGTTAAATTTCATCTGCCATGTGTCTTCCCAATTCACCAGTCTGTCTATGTCCTCCTGAAGTCTGTTACTATCCTCCAAATTGTTTATTACATTTCCGAGTTTTGTGTCATCTGCAAAGTTGGAAATTATATCCTTTATACCCAAGTCCAGGTCATTAATATGTATCAAAAAGAGCAGTAGTCCTAATACTGACCCCTAGGGAACACCACTATATACTTCCCTCCAGTCTGAAAAACAACCGTTCACCACTACTCTTGGCTTTCTGTCCCTTAGCCAATTTTGTATCCACGCTGCCACTGTCCCTTTAATCCCATGGGCTTTAATTTTGCTAACTAGTCTATTATGTGGTACTTCATCAAATGCCTTTTGAAAATCCATATACACATCAACCGCACTACCCTCATCAACCCTTTCCATTACTTCAACAAAGAACTCAATCAAGTTAATCAAACACGATTTTCCTTCAACAAATCCATGCTGACTTTCATTTATTAGTCTGTACTTTTCCAAGTGCCAATTAATTTTGTCCTGGATTATTGTCTCTAAAAGTTTCCCTACCACTGACATTAGGCTAACTGGCCTGTAATTTTTGGGTTTATCCCTCTCCCTTTTTTGAACAGGGGTGTAACATTTGCAATCTTGCAGTCCTCCAGCACCGTTCCCATATCTAAGGAGGATTGGAAGATTTTGGCCGAAGCCTCCGCAATTTCCACCCTTATTTCCCTCAGTAACTTAGGATGCATCTCATCTGGAACGGGTGACTTTTCTACCTTGAGTACTGCCAATCTTTTAAGTACCTCCTGTTTATCTATTTTTATCCTCTCCAAAATCACTACTATCTCCTCCTTTACTGTTGCAAATGCACCACTGTCTTCTCTAGTGAAGACGGATGTGAAATATTCATTTAGTATCTCAGCCATGCCCTCTGCCTCCACAAGAAGATCTTTTTTGTCCCTAATTGGTCCCACCCTTCCTTTGACTACCCTTTTACTATTGATATGTTTATAAAAGACTTTTGGGTTCCCTTTAATGTTAGCCGCTAATCTATTCTCATACTCTCTCTTTGCCCCTTATATTCCCTTTTTTTAGATCTCCTCTGTACTTTCTGTATTCAGCCTGGTTCTCTACTGTGTTATGAACCTTACGTTTGTCATAAGCCTCCTTTTTCTGTTTCATTTTAATCTCTATATCTTTAGTCATCCAGGGAGCTGTAGCTTTGAATGCCCTTCCTATCCCTCTCGTGGGAACATGTCTACTCTGTACCTGAAGCAACTCCTCCTCGAAGGCCTCCCATTGTTCAATTACTGTTCTATCTGCAAATTTTGATTCTGATCCACCTGGGCAAGATCCCTTTTGAACTCACTGAAATTAGCCCTCCTCTAGTTAAGTATTTTCACATTTGTTTGTTCCTTTTTCCATAACTATTCGAAACCTAATTGTATTATGATCACTATTGCCCAAATGCTCCCCCACTGAAACATGCTCCACCTGCCCCATTTCATTTCACAGAATTAGATCCAGTACTGTCTCCTTCCTGATTGGGCTGGAAACACACTGTTCCAGAAAATTCTCTTGTACACATTTCAGGAATTCCTCCACCTCTTTGGCCTTTACTCTATTACTGTCCCAATCTATACTGGGATAATTGAAGTCCCCCATTATCACTACTCGATAGTTCTTGCACCTTTCTGTAATTTGCCTGCAAATTTGCTCCTCTATCTACTTCCCACTCTTTGGTGGCCTATTGTATACACCCAGTAGTGTAATAGCTCCTCTATTGTTCCTTAATTCTAACCATATAGATTCTGTCTTTGACCCCTCAATGACGTCATCCCTTTCCAGTGCTATAATAGTTTGTTTGATCAATACTGCCACCTTTCTTTCCTTTCTTTCCTTCCCTATCTTTCCTGAATACCTTGTAGCCAAGAATAATAAGTACCCAATCATCCCCTTCTTTGAGCCAGGTTATTGCCATTATATCATAGTCCCATATGGTGACTTGAGCCTGCAGCTCACCAACCTTATTCACTACGCTACGTGCATTTACGCATATGCACTCCAAACTCATCTTAGACTGCCTTGCATTTGCCCCCTCTCTGTTCCCTCCTATTTCTGAACTATTCTTTACTCTAGTGCTACTTGTCCCTCCCAGTCTTCTGTGCACTTTGTTTCTCCTCTACTGTTTCATCCTGGTGTCCATCCCCTTGCCAATTTAGTTTAAACCCTCCCCCACAGCACTAGTTAACCTCCCCACGAGGACATTGGTCCCAGTTCTGTTGAGGTGCAACCCGTTCATCTTGAACAGTTACACCCAGAAAATAATGCACTTTTCTGGTGAGGGTGGTGGTGAGGGGCGGGGGGAGGAGGAGGGTACATAATTTAATTCAGAAGCAGTCAAATATACTGCACCTCTTTGAAGGAGAAGGAAAGCTGGCTGACTGGCACTGGTAGAATCATGGAATCATACAGCACAGAAGGAGGCCATTCAGCCCATTGTGCCTGTGCTAGCTCTTTGAAAGACCTATCCAATTAGTCCCATTCCCCTGCTCTTTCCCCATAGCCCTGCAATTTTTTCCTTTTCTAGTTTATATCCAATTCCCTTTATGAAAGTTACTATTGAATCTGCTTCTACCACCCTTTCAGGCAGTGCATTCCAGATCATAACAACTCGCTACGTAAAAAATATTTTTCCTTATACTCCTGGTGAGTATTGTGAATAGGTGACTGTCTCTGTAGATGGTAATTGATCAGGTAGCACACCTCCTCCTATACTGCTGAGCCTCACCCTAAGCAGCTTCAATGCACTACTCCCCATTATATGCATGTAGATGGCTTTGTTGAGGTAGATATGCTACTCAGGGTAGTTTGTTCTGCAAGTTGTGCATCTTTTATGCCCTCTGTATTCCAGGGCCACACTGTCTTCCTGCTCCTGCTGCACTAAGAGAATCTTAGAAATGGTTGTTGTACTTCAGCTATTAGTCAGAAAGATCTTAACAGCCAGCTAATGCCACATGTGATCTGCACTTCAAATAGTTTTGCTTGATTTCATCCCCCCAAAGTGTAATTCATAGTATCATATTAGGTACAGCACAGGAGGAGGCCATTTGGCCCATCGTGCCTGTGCCGGCTCTTTGAAAGAGCTATCCAATTAATGCCATACCCCTGCTCTTTCCCCATAGCCCTGTAAAATTTTTTCTCTTCAAGTATTTATCTAATTCCCTTTTGAAAGTTGCTATTGAATCTGCTTCCACCACCCTTTCAGGCAGTGCATTCCAGATCATTACTTAAAAAATCACTACGTAAAAAAATGTTTCCTTATGTTGTCTCTGGCTCTTTTGCCGATCACCTTAAATCTGTGTCCTCTGGTTACCGACCCTTCTGCCACTGGAAACAGTTTCTCCTTATTTACTCTATCAAAACCATTCATGATTCTGGTCAAATTTCTCATTATGGGCCTTTAACAAGTACAAATCTGTGTTTTTATATTCTTACTGATCTCCTTGAACCTTTTTTTGAACAAAAGAGTCCTCAGATCAATGATAATCTGATAATCATGAGTCAGTCAGCTCATCAATGGCATTGCATCACCATTTACACTGGTCTATATTTTAGCAGAAATTAGTACTCAATGGGATTATGTGATTTTATAGTTGATGGCACCATTAAAGGAACAGCCAAGTAAAGGGTTAACTTTTGAATTCGGTCTTACGTAATCTTGGCAAATCATCATTAAATAGATAAGATTTGATCCAACAGTTTAATTAACTAATTATGCGCTAATCATTGCTATTAAGGAAATGGGTCAGCTTGAAAATCAGATGCAATTTTCTTTGAACAGTTGAAGGAGAATTAGAATCTTGAGAGTTAATTACCTGAAAAAGATGAGGAAAATATTTGATGTTGAAAACATAAATTGCTCTACTGAAATATAAGCATGGTGCATCTCATCATTTCAGAGGCCTTGATGATCCCAATACAGATCAGCAAAAGCCATGAGGTTAATTTTAACTCCCAACGAGTTTCACACATGCAAACTGTCCAACTTATCTTCACCATGGAACAGGTGAGAGCCCTTGAAAATATGGGTGTCATGGCTATTCCCTGGAAACTGTGCATCCATAGGATTTGGCGATGGTCACAGATCTTTTGGATGTTCAGTGATGGACATCATGGGATGTTGCACAGGTGCATGAATGGCCATATGGGTGTACCCCTGCACTCCTGGAAGTGCCACAGGGCTGATTCTCATCCTTCTCTCTGCCTGGCGGGGATGGAGCTGTAGCATGATGAAAATCGCGGTGCAACACTTTCCGCCTCTTTCCCATTGATGACTGGCATCCACTATTTTCCAGCTCCTTACCCTATTGTTTTACCTCGCTCCCCAGACAGAAGGTGATAGAATGACATATATAATAGAGGTTAGAAATATCATATCATATCATAGAATATGATGATACAGCATAGAAGGAGGCCATTCAGCCCATCGTGCCTGTGCCGGCTCTTTGGAAGAGCCATCCAATTAGTCCCACACATCTGCTCTTGCCCCATAGCCCTGAAAATTTTTCCCTTTTCTAGTATTAACCCAATTCCCTTTAGAAAGTTACTATTGAATCTGCTTACACCACTCTTTCAGGCAATGCCTTCCAGATCATAACTACTCTTTGCATAAAAAAATGTCCTCATCTCGCTTCTGGTTCTTTTGCCAATCACCTTAAATCTGTGTCCGCTGGTTACTGACCCTTCTGCCACTGGAAACAGTTTCTCCTTATTTACTCTATCAAAACTTTTCATGATTTTGAACACCTCTATCAAATCTCCTCTTAATCTTCTCTGCTCTAAGGAGAACTACCCCAGCATCTTGAGTCTCTCCACATAACTGAAGAATCCCTGGTACCATTCTAGTAAATCTCTTCTGCACCCTCTATAAGGCCTTGACATCCTTCCTAAAGTGTAGTGCCCAGAATTGGACCTCGGTTAGGTTGGGGCCTAACCAGTGTTTTATAAACGTTTTGCATAACTTCCTTGCTTTTATACTCTTATGCCTCTATTTATAAATGTAAGGAATCTTACAACACCAGGTTATAGTCCAACAAATTTATTTTAAAATCACAAGCTTTCGGAGATTATCCCCTTCGTCAGGTGAATGAGTGAAAAGGTTCTCAAATCGCATATCTTATACTAGGCTGGGACAGCATCACACCAATCAAAAGGAGTCGTTGTTATTCAAACAGGCCAGTCACGGAGAACAGCACGTCCCAGTACACTGGGTATACATTGTGTCAATTACACAGACAGACAGAAAGAAACCCAAATGGCAGATAGAGAGAGAGAGAGAATATTAAAAACATAATTTTTTTCCCCCTTTTTGCTGGTGGGGTTACGTGTAGCGTGACATGAACCCAAGATCCCGGTTGAGGCTGTCCTCATGGGTGCGGAACTTGGCTATCAACTTCTGCTCGACGATTTTGCATTGTCGTGTGTCTCGAAGGCCGCCTTGGAGAACGCTTACCCGAAGATCGGTGGCTGAATGTCCTTGACTGCTAAAGTGTTCCCCGACTGGGAGGGAACCCTCCTGTCTGGCTGAAAGACGCCCTCGTAAGAACGGGATATGGCGCTCTACTTGTCGATCGACAGTTCCGACGGGCCACAGCGAAGAATCGCATAGACCTCCTCAGAACACAAACACGGGACGCAACCAACAGAGTACCCTTCGTCGTCCAGTACTTCCCCGGAGCGGAGAAACTACATCATGTTCTCCGCAGCCTTCAACATGTCATCGATGACGACGAACACCTCGCTAAGGCCATCCCCACGCCTCCACTACTCGCCTTTAAACAGCCACCCAACCTCAAACAGACCATCGTTCGCAGCAAGTTACCCAGTTTTCAGGAGAACAGCGTCCACGACACCACACAACCCTGCTACGGCAACCTCTGCAAGACATGCCAGATCATTGACACGGATACCACCATCACACGAGAGGACACCACCCACCAGGTACATGGTTCATACTCCTGTGACTCGGCCAACGTTGTCTACCTCATACGTTGCAGGAAAGGATGCCCCGGAGCATGGTACATTGGCGAGACCATGCAGACACTGCGACAACGGATGAACGGACACCGCGCAACAATCGCCAGACAGGAGGGTTCCCTCCCAGTCGGGGAATACTTTAGCAGTCAAGGACATTCAGCCACCGATCTTCGGGTAAGCGTTCTCCAAGGCGGCCTTCGAGACACACGACAACGCAAAATCGTCGAGCAGAAGTTGATAGCCAAGTTCCGCACCCATGAGGACAGCCTCAACCGGGATCTTGGGTTCATGTCACGCTACACGTAACCCCACCAGCAAAAAGGGGAAAAAAAATTATGTTTTTAATATTCTCTCTCTCTCTCTATCTGCCATTTGGGTTTCTTTCTGTCTGTCTGTATAATTGACACAATGTATATCCAGTGTACTGGGACGTGCTGTTCTCCGTGACTGGCCTGTTTGAATAACAACGACACCTTTTGACTGGTGTGATGCTGTCCCAGCCTAGTATAAGATATGCGATTTGAGAACCTTTTCACTCATTCACCTGACGAAGGGGATAATCTCCGAAAGCTTGTGATTTTAAAATAAATTTGTTGGACTACAACCTGGTGTTGTAAGATTCCTTACATTTGTCCACCCCAGTCCATCACCGGCATCTCCACATCTATTTATAAAGCCAAGGATCCCGTATGCATTATGACAGAAGCATTAAAATATAAAATTGAAAACAAAGTGTTGTCTAGAGGGGCATTAACCTAGATCACGAGTTCATTGAGTGCATCAGGGATGGATTTCTTGAGCAGTATGTAACTGATCCTACAAGGGGGCAGGCAACCTTGGACCTGGTCCTGTGTAATGAGTCAGGATTAATTAATAATGTCCTAGTTAAGGATCCCCTTGGAACGAGCGACCACAACATGGTTGAATTCCATATCCAATTAGAGGGTGAGAAGGTTGATTCTCAAACAAGCGTACTGAGCTTGAATAAAGGAGACTATGATGGTATGAGAGCGGAATTGATTAAAGTGGACTGGGAAAATAGATTAAAGGGTAAGACGGTACATGAGCAGTGGTGTTCATTTAGGGAGTTATTTTACAACTTTCAAAATAAATATATTCCACTGAAGAAAAAAGGGTGTAAAAGAAATGACAGCCACCCGTGGCTAAGTAAAGAAATCAAGGATAGTATCCGACTAAAAACAAGGACATATAAGGTAGCCAAACTTAGTGGGAGGATAGAAGATTGGGAATTCTTCAAAAGACAGCAAAAAGTAACTAAAGGATTGATTAAGAAAGGGAAGTTAGATTATGAAAAGAAATTAGCAAAAAATATAAAAACAGATAGCAAGAGTTTCTATAGTTATATAAAAAGAAAAAGGGTGGCTAAGGCAAACATAGGTCCCTTAGAGGATGAGACCGGGAAATTAATGGTGGGAAACATGGAGATGGCAAAAATGCTGAACAAATATTTTGTTTCAGTCTTTACAGTAGAGGACACTAAGAATATCCCAACACTGGACAAACAGGGGACTCTCGGGGGGGAGGAGCTAAATACGATTAAAATCACTCAAGAGATGGTACTCAGTAAAATAATGGGACTCAAGGCGGATAAATCCCCTGGACCTGATGGCTTCCATCCTAGGGTCTTGAGGGAAGTGGCAGTAGGGATTGTGGATGCTTTGGTGATAGTTTTCCAAAATTCCCTGGACTCAGGAGAGGTCCCGGCAGATTGGAAAACTGCTAATGTAACACCGTTATTTAAAAAGGGTAGTAGGCAGAAGGCTGGAAATTATAGGCCAGTTAGCTTAACATCTGTGGTGGGTAAAATTTTGGAGTCTATTATTAAGGAGACAGTAATGGAACATTTAGATAAGCATAATTTAATAGGACAAAGTCAGCATGGCTTTATGAAGGGGAAGTCATGTCTGACAAATTTGCTTGAGTTCTTCGAGGATATAACGTATAGGGTGGATAAAGGGGAACCAGTGGACGTAGTGTATTTAGACTTCCAGAAGGCATTCGACAAGGTGCCACATAAAAGATTATTACTTAAGATAAAAAATCACGGGATTGGGGGTAATATTCTGGCATGGGTGGAGGATTGGTTATCAAACAGGAAGCAGAGAGTTGGGATAAATGGTTCATTTTCGGACTGGCAACCAGTAACCAGTGGTGTTCCACAGGGGTCGGTGCTGGGTCCCCAACTCTTTACAATCTATATTAACGATTTGGAGGAGGGGACCGAGTGCAACATATCAAAATTTGCAGATGATACAAAGATGGGAGGGAAAGTAGAGAGTGAGGAGGACATAAAAAACCTGCAAGGGGATATAGACAGGCTGGGTGAGTGGGCGGAGATTTGGCAGATGCAATATAATATTGGAAAATGTGAGGTTATGCACTTTGGCAGGAAAAATCAGAGAGCAAGTTATTTTCTTAATGGCGAGAGACTGGAAAGTACTGCAGTACAAAGGGATCTGGGGGTCCTAGTGCAAGAAAATCAAAAAGTTGGTATGCAGGTGCAGCAGGTGATCAAGAAAGCCAACGGAATGTTAGCTTTTATTGCTAGGGGGATAGAATATAAAAACAAGGAGGTATTGCTGCAGTTATATAAGGTATTGGTGAGACCGCACCTGGAATACTGCACACAGTTTTGGTCTCCATACTTAAGAAAAGACATACTTGCTCTCGAGGCAGTACAAAGAAGGTTCACTCGGTTAATCCCGGGGATGAGGGGGCGGACATATGAGGAGAGGTTGAGTAGATTGGGACTCTACTCATTGGAGTTCAGAAGAATGAGAGGCGATCTTATTGAAACATATAAGATTGTGAAGGGTCTTGATCGGGTGGATGCAGTAAGGATGTTCCCAAAGATGGGTGAAACTAGAACTAGGGGGCATAATCTTAGAATAAGGGGCTGCTCTTTCAAAACTGAGATGAGGAGAAACTTCTTCACTCAGAGGGTGGTAGGTCTGTGGAATTTGCTGCCCCAGGAAGCTGTGGAAGCTACATCATTAGATAAATTTAAAACAGAAATAGACAGTTTCCTAGAAGTAAAGGGAATTAGGGGTTATGGGGAGCGGGCAGGAAATTGGACATGAAGCTGAGTTCGGATCGGTCAATGCCCTGTGGGTGGCGGAGAGGGCCCAGGGGCTATGTGGCCGGGTCCTGCTCCGACTTCTTGTGTTCTTTAGATTTGTGGTTGGGATCAGATCAGCCATGATCTTATTGAATGGCGGAGCAGGCTCGAGGGGCCGATTGGCCTACTCCTGCTCCAATTTCTTATGTTCTTATGTTCTTATCATATAAAATGGAGTAAAAAGTTAAAAGCAAAAACTTCCAAGAACAAACAGACATATGCAAGATACTGCACATCATCTCAGAGAGATAGAAGAGAAATCATCTTTGAGATAAAATGAGACTGTAACATTCAACAGAAGAGAGAAATAGAAACTTCAAGGACAAAGATCACCTGTTATTTAAGTTTTCACAATTGTACCAGACTTGATAGATTGCAAATGAGAAAGTGACCACATCAGCAGCATTTTTTGCTAAATCTCAAATTGAACACCAACAGAACTTATTGTTCTTATTTATTTATAACCTTAGAAGCCTTGTTGACATACTTTCAGCCTCCAGATGAAATATGAGTAAGCAACAATAGTCATTTCACTTTTAAGTCTCTTAAAGTGAAGGAAACATTGGGGAAGAAATAATACCTTATTCTCCGATCTGGTCACTAAGGAAGAAAGAAAAAAGAACTTTCACTTACAAAGTGCCTTTCATGTGCTCAGGACATTCTAAAGAGCTTCACAGCCAATTAATTACTTTTGAAGTGTAGTCACTATTTTGTAGGTAAGTGTGGCAGCCAATTTTCACACAGCAAGGTCCCACAAGCAGCAATGATATGGATGACCAGTTAATCTGTTTGGGTGGTGTTGGCTGAGGGATTAATGCTTGTGGTACCACTGAGAGAGTTTTATGTTCTTCAAAAAAGTGCCATAGGGATCTTCTATATCTCCATCATCACTGCATTGAAATCAAGACTCATTGCACAGTCTTCTAATCTAACCCTACCTCTCTTACTCTCTCTTCCTTCCTTTGGACGAGATTTTAAACGAGGTCTGCTCTTTCAGGTGGACGTAAAAGATCTCCTGCCGCTATTTGTAGAAGAACAGCAAAGCTCTCCCAGTGTCCTGGCCAACATTTATTCCACAAGCTCATTCCTCCACCAAAACACATTAACAAGCCATTTATCATATTTGCTGTTTGTGGGACCTTGCTGTGTGCAAATTAGCTGCCATGACTGCATTTCAAAGATAACCCATTGGTTGTGAAACGCATTGGGATGTCCTGATGACAACGAGAGGTGCTGAATAAATGCAAGTTCCTTCTTTCTTTCAGGCTCTTAAAGACCAAATGTCTCATCATCTAATCTATACTTTCTCATTTCCCTCTTTTACATTTTTCAAATTTGGTGGTGTCCTGCACTATCAACTTTCAACTTGTTCCTTTGCTTAAAAAAATTGTTTTAAAGGGGCACTGCCTTCAAATAAAAAAATTGGCAAACATTTTTGCAAGCAAAGTGCTAATCCTGCAGAGATGCATTTTTTCTGCTCCTGATCTGTAGCTCCTATGCTACAATGGTTACTTAAGGATAACTTTTTATGAAAGAAAATAATTTATTATAACTGATCTACATGTATAATGAAGTGTTAAAGCATACTCTGAGGTAAAAGTAGTGAATGGAAAATGTCTTTCTTAAATTTCTTGGGGAGGTTCAGAGGGACACAAGTGAAATTTGGAAAATCTCCAGAATATGAGGAGATTTGGAGAGGGAGAAAAATAAAGGATTTGATTGGTGAACAGAGATTAAAGCAGCAGCTGTGGATCATTTATTTTTAATTTTAGAAACTTTATACCCCAGTGTGCAACATCAACCATATCTAAATGAACTCATTGCTATGAAGAGGTATGTTTCAGAATCCATAATTATAACTTAGTATTGCACATAAAGCTGTCAGTTTTATAGCAGGATGCAATTGTTTTTAAGGTTACAATATATTGTAATTAAACATATAATGCTTTTATTTCTCAATTAAAATTGTATTTTAATATTCTGTGCGACATGGATGCAATATTAAAATAGGCTATTGCACTCCAAGCTTCTTTGAAGGTGACCACATTGATGATGGTGTTGAAGAAGTCAACAGGGCACATGTAATACCTTCTTCCTGGACAGAAGGGAATTTGTAGAACCAAGCAAATTACTGGGTAGATTAAAAAACTAGAAGAAAATAAAATCTAATAAGCATATAATAAGTAAATCATTAAACTTAAGACTAGAACCAACCATTACACACTAGAACCAAATTGGAGGTAACCTTATAACATGGGTTGGTAATTGATTAGGAGGTAGGAGGCAGAGAGTAGGGATAAAGGGAACATTCTTTGATTGGCAGGATGTGACAAGTGGTGTTCCCCGGGGATCTGTACTGCGTCCTCAACGTTTCACCATATACATTAATGACTTGGATGAAGGAATAAAGAGTTGTATATCCAAGTTTGCGGATGACACTAAGTTAGGAGGCACAGTAAGTTGTGTAGATGGGAGCAAGTTACAAAGGGACATAGACAGACTTAGTGAGTGGGCAAAACTATGGCAGATAGAGTTCAATGTGGGAAAGTGGGAGGTCATCCACTTTGGATCTGAGAAACACAAATTGGAATACGTTCTTCATAGTGAGAGACTAGGGACTGTGGAGGAGCAAAAGGATTTAGGTATCCATGTACACAAACCACTACATGCTTGTGCACAAGTACAAAAAGTAATCAAAAGGGCTAATGAAATGTTGGGCTTTATCTCAAGGGGGCTGGAATTCCAAAAGTGAGAAAGCGGTGCTTCATTTGTACAAAGCCTTGGTGGGACCCCCATCTAGAATACTGTCTTCAATTTTGGGTACCGCACCTAAGGAAGGATGTGTTGGCCTTGGATGACAGATTCAGATTCAGCACAGATTCACCACAACGTTACCAGGGCTTAAAGGATTAAATTATGAAGCTAGGTTGTGTAATTTTGGTTTGTATTCCCTTGAGTTTAGAAGGTTGAGGGGTGATCAAATTGTTCAAATGATAAAGGGGTTTGATAGGGTAGATACAGAGAAACTATTTCTCTGGTGGGGAAATCCAGAACAAGAGAGCATAATCTTAAAATTAGAGCAAGGCCATAGAGGAATGATGTCGGGGAGAACTTCATCACACAAAGGATAGTGCAGTTCTGAAACTTGCCTCTCCCCCAAAAGGCTGTGCATGTTGGGTCAATTGAAATTTTCAAGACTAAGATCGATAGATTTTTGTCAGGTAAGGGTATTAAGGGACATGGAGCAAAGGCAGGTAAATGGAATTGAGATGCAGATCAGTCATGATCTAATTGAATGGCAGTACAAGGGGCTGAATGCCCTACAGCTGTTCCTATGCTCCTATATCTCTAAGAAACAAGCCTTTAACTTGTTGTGCTGGGTTAAACAGTGGGGAATGGTTGAATGACTGAATATAAAAGCATGATTGCAGCTACCAGGAAAGTGGGCACAAACTTGCACGATGCATTGCTGGTCATAACCCACCATAGAGCAGAACCCTTCACGATTCATGAATGTGACAGCATTGTGTGAAGGAGTCGGTAGGGCGACGTTCGTAGAGTTATTGATGCCCTGGACTTTGGGGAATCTTTCAATCTGGGCCAACCTCAGAGCCCTATCCCTTCCAGGGAAAGTGATGAATCTGATTGCCGTAGCAAACAAACTGTCAGTCTCCTGTTTAATGCAAGCAAGGACTGCAGAGTGATTGAAGTTGCTTGTATTCCATTTGGCAGCCTAGAAAGAATTGGAAGCAGTGACTTTGAATGCAACAGACAATGTGGTGCTACCTCTGGCAGTTGGCTGCAGGATGTGACACAACTCTGTCAATGCAACCCTGGAGATCCGAAGTTTCTTCATTGTATTGTTCCTTAGAGAACTGCAGCATTGTTCTCCCGGGCCTACGAGCTCTCTTGGGAGGGTATGGATTTCTCTGAGCATGCATCCTTCTTATTTCTCTTCCTCCAGCTGCAACTCTGTTTACTCTTTCCTCCCCCCATCCCAGAGTGGGATTCCCAGATGTAGCTCCATGGAGGATACAACTACAATATTAAAAGCCTCTTCATGGGCCAGAGCAAATAAAAAGCTTTTATTAGCATTAAGGACAAATTACCCACAAACTAGAGTGACAAAAATCTTCTTACAGCTTTACCTAATAGCAGCTGATGATCCTTTTAAATAGCATTTTTTTTATTCGTTCATGGGATGTGGGCATCGCTGGCGAGGCCAGCATTTATTGCCCATCCCCAATTGCCCATGTGAAGGTGGTAGTGAGCCGCCTTCTTGAACCGCTGCAGTCCATGAGGTGAAGGTTCTCCCACAGTGCTGTTAGGAAGGGAGTTCCAGGATTTTGACCCAATGACGATGAAGGAACGGCGATATATTTCCAAGTCGGGATGGTGTGTGACTTGGAGGGGAATGTGCAGGTGGTGTTGTTCCCATGTGCCTGCTGTCCTTGTCCTTCTAGGTGGTAGAGGTCGTGGGCTTGGGAGGTACTGTCGAAGAAGCCTTGGCGAGTTGCTGCAGTGCATCCTGTGGATGATACACACTGCAGCCACGGTGCGCCGGTGGTGAAGGGAGTGAATGTTTAGGGTGGTGGATGGGGTGCCAATCAAACGGGCTGCTTTTTCCTGGATGGTGTCGAGCTTCTTGAGTGTTGTTGGAGCTGCACTCATCCAGGCAAGTGGACAGTGTTCCATCACACTCCTGACTTGTGCCTTGTAGATGGTGGAAAGACTCTGTGGAGTCAAGAGGTGAGTCACTCGCCGCAGAATACCCAGCCTCTGACCTGCTCTCATAGCCACAGTATTTATGTGGCTGGTCCAGTTAAGTTTCTGGTCAATGGTGACCCCATTGTTGATGGTGGGGGATTCGGCGATGGTATTGCCTTTGAATGTCATGGGGAGGTGATTAGACTCTCTCTTTTTGGAGATGGTCATTGCCTGGCACTTGTCTGGCGCAAATGTTACTTGCCACTTATCAGCCCAAGCCTGGATGTTGTCCAGGTCTTGCTGCATGCGGGCACGGACTGCTTCATTATCTGAGGGGTTGCGAATGGAACTGAACACTATGCAATCATCAGCGAACATCCCCATTTCTGACCTTATGATGGAGGGAAGGTCATTGATGAAGCAGCTGAAGATGGTTGGGCCTAGGACACTGCCCCGAGGAACTCCTGCAGCAATGTCCTGGGGCTGAGATGATTGGCCTCCAACAACCACTACCATCTTCCTTTGTGCTAGGTCTGACTCCAGCCATTGGAGAGTTTTCCCCGATTCCCACTGACTTCAATTTTACTAGGGCTCCTTGGTGCCACACTCAGTCAAATGCTGCCTTGATGTCAAGTGCAGTCACTCTCACCTCACCTCTGGAATTCAGCTCTTTTGTCCATGTTTGAACCAAGGCTGTAATGAGGTCTGGAGCTGAGTGGTCCTGGCGGAACTCAAACTGAACATCGGTGAGCAGGTCATTGGTGAGTAAGTGCCGCTTGACAGCACTGTCGACGACACCTTTCAGCACTTTGCTGATGATTGAGAGTAGACTGATGGGCGGTAATTGGCTGGATTGGATTTGTTCTGCTTTTTGTGGACAGGATATACCTGGACAATTTTCCACATTGTCGGGTAGATGCCACTGTTGTAGCTGTACTGGAACACTTTGGCTAGAGGCGCGGCTAGTTCTGGAGCACACGTTTTCAGCATTACAGCATTTGAAATGGCAGTCTAACATCTTCTACTTCCCCGAAGAGAGAGCTTCATTTTGCTTAACTTCAGGGTCAGGTTGGGCCCTATCTTCAAATTTACACTATAAAGTTTCAGGAGCAGTCTGAATGGAAACTGCTTTGCACTGACTACCCAAGAAACATTTTAAAACAGGACCATTCTCTTACACTAAAGGAAGAGCAAACTTGTATTTATATAGCATCTTTCATGACCTCAGGATTTTCCAAAGGGTTTCACAGCCAATGAAATACTTTTGAAGTGTAGTCACTGTTGTAATGTACGGAAACACAGCAGCCAAATTGCACACAACAAGGTCCCACAAACAGCAAGAGATAAATGACCTTAGTGATATTGGTTGATGGATAACTGTTGGTCAGAAAAACTGCTTATCTTTGAATAATGCCATGGGATCTTTTACGTCCACCTATGAAGGCAGAGAGGGCCTCAGTTTTAACTCTCAACCGAAATACGGCACCTCTAATAGTGCAGCACTCTCTGAGTACTGCATTGAAGTGGCAGCCCAGGTTAGGTGCTTAAGCCTCTTAAGTAGGACTATGAACCCATGACCTTCTAACTCGAGAGGCGAGAATGCTACCATCGAGCCAAGGCTGGCACTAATGTGGTGTCAGACACAGATCACATATAAATCAGATTAAATATGAAGAAATTGCAACTATTGGGAAGATTTGGATGCTACCAATAGTCCAACATTTCCTGAGGCAACTATTATTTGGTATGATGTGTGATAGCTTTTTGAAATTAAGATATGATTGCCTTACATGTTTTTATCAGTGGCTCTGCCTTTGCGTTTTAACTTTCTGATTTTTGGCTTCCAATCTTACAAGCACTTTTTACCATTTGGTTTGTAATATTTTCCGTATTGATGATTACAATTCATAGATTTTGTCAAGATATTTGAATCTTGCCACTTGGGTCACATTTTCCACTTCTGCTACTTTGCTTTGCCATTCAGGTTGTAAATGTAGGCTGGGAAGGGCCAGTGAACTTCCCTGTATCACCAACCCCTCCTGTCCTACATAGCTGTGAATGACATGGAAGCAATGGAGGTGCCAATCATTCACCAAAAAAAATCTCTATGTTGCGATTTGTTTTGACTGATAAATATGTGTCAAGGCTCTGGTCAGGAACAAACTGCATGAATTCGCAGCTCGTGACAAAAAAGCAAAATCCACGCGGGAATGTGATCATGACACAGAGTTTATTTTTATTTTTCAATCGTGTTTCAATAGGATATTTATTGTCGGATATGGTGCAGCTCCACAACTGTAGCCTCTAAGCCGCTGCGGGATCAGCAGTGGTGTGGTGCGGTTGAGAGAGATGGCAGGGCAATATCCTTTGGGATCTTGTGACTGAGACAAGCTGATACTGCGGTATGGAAGTAATAGTTTAACTTTGCTGCTAGCTAGGAAAAATGAAGAGCTGCCTTGCAAAGCTGCTGAGAGTGAGATAACCCAGGATGCATTTACATTGGTATTTCATGACGGTTTGAAGTCAGTCCAAGGAGATCCGTCAATGTGTTTGTGAGCTTAAATCTCCTGTTAATTAATGCTTTGTATAATTTAAGCTTGACATGTGAGTGCCTCTGACACTTTGATAACTAACTCTCATCCGATGAGACCCAATGCTCCTGGCAGAGGAAAAGAAAGTAGTTCAGCTCACTAATTTTTGAGAGTTGGATCAGGGAAGTCTAATTATCAAACAATTTTGCTACAGTATTCAAGAGTTACCTTTAGTTTATAATATTAAAAATTCAGACTATAATGTGCAAAGGCACTTTTGGCAGTACGTGATCGGAATTCAGCTGATTCCAACCCACTATTGTGCAATATTCATAGTCAATGCTGTTGTACTTTAGGTGTCAGCTGTGGCTCGGTGGTAGAACTCTCACCTTTGTAGTCAGAAGGTTGTGAGTTTGAGCCCCACTCCATAGACTTCAGCCCAAAATCTAGGCTACCATTCCAGTGCAGTACTGAGGGAGTGCTGCACTGTCAGACCATGCTGTCTTTCAGATGGGACGTTAAACCTAGCCCATGTCTGCCCTCTCAGGTGAACGTAAAAGATTGCACGGCACTATTTTGAAGAAGAGCAGGGGAGTTCTCCCCGGTGTCCTAGCCAATATTTACCCTTAATCATCATCATTAAAACAGATTATCTTGTCGTTGTCTCATTTGTGGGACTTTGCTGTGTGCAAATTAGCTGCCGTCTTTCCCTACATTACAACAGTGACGACACTTCAAAACTACTTAATTGGCTGTAAGGGCTTTGGGATGACCCAGTGGTCATGAAAGGCACTATATAAATGCAAGTTCTTTCTATACTTACTCCCAACAACAAGTTAGGCCTTTTGATGTGGAATTAGTTAGTTATTCAAGTTTACCCCTAATAACTGGAAATTAGATTTATCTGGTCCACAGTGTTATGGTGGTAAAGGATGGAAAATGTTAACTGCACTGAAGTTGCAGAACAGATCATATCAATTAATACCAATTAATTTGACATGTAAAGTTAAAAGCTATCGTGAGCACGAATGACAAATGATCTACAACCATGGGTTGTGGGGGTCGGGGTGTTAGTGAGTGAAAAGGACTGGTTTATATAATTGTAAGTAAAATGAACAACATTTCTAAAACAAAGGGCGTTACAGAGGACTGCAGAAAATGAAGCAATAATTTGTAATATGTTGCTGGGTTCAAGGTAGCACATCACAGAAACAGATCACTGATGGGCAAAGGCAGAGGAAAACTTCTGATTAAAAGCTGATACGGGCAGAAGCCATCATCATCAAACGATAGAAAGTTCCAGAAAACGAAGAAACCACCACCACGTTCTGTTAACTACGTGCAGCTGTTCAAAAATAAGAAATCTAGCAATTTACATAACCTCCTATGCAATATGTATGCAGATATTATTTCGTAAGGTCTTTGTAATTCTCAAGCATAATGTTCTGCATCCAGAATGTGGAACTCGCTACCACAAAGAGTAGTTGAGGCAAAAGCATAGATGCATTTAAGGGGAAGCTAGATAAACACATGAGGGAGAAAAGAATAGAAGGATATGCTGATAAGGTTAGATGAGGTAGGGAGGGAGGAGGCTCGAGTGGAGCATAAATGCCGGAATAGACCAGTTGGGCCGAATGGCCTGTTCCTGTGCTGTAGTTTCATTCATTTTTTTGTTGTGAATGAAGTGAACTAATTAATTATAGATCTTTATCTTCTGGAACAAACCTTACTGTAAAAAACACCTACAATTCTTTCTTCTTTCTTTCAATTCAAAGTCAGTTATTAAAAATATTTTTTCATAGCTCCACAGATGGTTCTTCCACATCCTTTGACAGGGAGGGGTGATCACTTCTAAAACCCACATTGTTATCTTTGAGGAGAGTGAAGATGGCAAATCTAATCCTTACTGGTAAGCCGAGAGAAGGTTTCCGGGTTTGAATCCCTGTGCTCCACTAAGTTAGCTGCTTTCAGCCAGGACAACATTAGAATTGGTCACAGTATCCCTTGGTTGGGGTTGTGGGCAGGGATAAAAGCAGTAGTTTGGCTCTGTGTGGGATTCTCCCACAGGACCACCTCTGGCTTCAGCCAAAGAATCCGGTGAGGATAATACCAACAGACATAGAAACACATCAACATATAGTCACCACGTACCCTGTGGCTGTAAGAGGGAGACACTGGATCGATCAGAAATAATTGTGCAGTATATTTTCATTCAGCTTCACAGTGCCATTGCGGCATTACAACGGTACGGCTGGGCGTTGTTCAGCTTTCTGATCAAAGACCAGCAAGTCCAGAAAGATCTCCAGTATGTTGCCCAGTAAATTAGAGATACGGTAGTGTAGTGGTTATGTCACTGGATTAGTAATCCAGACGTGAATGCAGGTTCAAATCCCACCATAGCAGTTTTGAATTCAGCTTAAACAATCTGGTATCACTAAAAGTGACCACAAAGCTGTCAGATGGTCAACTAAACCCACCTGGTTCACTAATGTGCCTTAGGGGAGGAAACCTGCTGTCCTCACCCAGGGCTGGCCTATATGTGACTCCAGTCCCACACCAACATGGTTGACTGCCCTCTGAAGTGGCCTAGCAAGTTGTATCAAATCGCTCAGCAACTTTCACCTCATGGACTGCAGCGTTTCAAGGAGAAGGCCCACCAACATCTTCCCAACGAAACTAGGGATGGCAAATAAATGCCGGGCCTTCCCAGTGACACCCACATCCTGAAGAATGAATTTAAAATAAAAGTTAGTTGGTTTTAATTGGGACGTTACTATTGGTTCCTGTGACCTAACGTTGGGGAGAGGAACCAAGCAATGTTTCTGCTCCTTATCACTATTTCTTTTTTTCTCCCCCTCCCAATTCTTGGACAGGTCATTAGCTGGAGTCACAAGCTGTTCAGCACTCCATCTTGGGGGGAGAAATCAGGCTGATCTTTCCAGCGTTGGGCTGAAATTGATGGTGGCACTGAAGCAGTAGACAGCACAGGGCACTTAAATCTCCTGCTTGAAGGAAGGAGTGAAAACCTAAAGGCGGGAAAATATTTGCCAATAATAGATGAACTTCCCCATTACAATTTAATGGAATCCCAAGTTCGCTTTCTAAAAATTACACTTGTGACTGTTCTTCGTCATTAGTGGCATGCTCGCATTTCACTTAATATGCAGAAACTAGTAGGATTAGACTGTCTTCCTCCACATCCCTTTGATCTGTATTAAAATTCTGCAAGTTAAAAGCAAATGTAATTGCACAATTGCCCAACCATGATGTAAAACTTGGGATCAGTATCCAAAATGTCAAAAATCATTCAGCGGCATCTGTGAAGTGGCAGATATATTTATCATGATGTGTGACAAAACTTATTACCCCGCATGGTGACATTTAATGATAATCATTGTGTTATTAGAATCATAGAATCATAGAAAATTTACGGCACAGAAGGAGGCCATTTGGCCCATCATGTCCATGCCGGTCAAAAATGAGCCAGCCAGCCTAATCCCACTTTCCAGAACTTGGCCCATAGCCTTGTAGATTACGGCACTTCAAGTGCATATCCAAGTACTTTTGAAATGTGATAAGGGTTTCTGCCTCTATCACCCTTTCAGGCAGTGAGTTCCAGGCCCCCACCACACTCTGGGTCAAAAATTCTTTCCTCAGTGAAACTTCCTTAGTAAAACTTTGGCACACCATTTCCTTGAATTCTAATCTACCCTGCTGCACGTCTGGCTAGTGTATGTTCAGAGTGCTGGAAGGTAATAAATGGGAAGCAGAACCTTGCAAGATGCAGTGCGCTGCCAGCATTATGATATCGCCATCGCATTGCCACCTTTCCGAGGACATTCCAGGCCACAAGACTCATTACCGGCAGTGTCAAAGGCAGCTTGTTCCTTCAGATTTCAACACAAAACCATCCATTATACTCATATAGCCAAAGAAAATTCTCTGCACCCGATTGGCCCTGAAATTGTGCAGGGGCCTCACTTTCCGTCTCAGCTTTGTTCTCATCAAAGAATTTACATTGACTGCATGATTGGGGGGGTTACCTGATTAAAAACCCTCGTCATGATGTCACTGCGTTAACAGGCAACTGTAGCTGTCTTTCTCTCCGCAGGGTCCCTGAAGAATTTGAATTTGCATTTACAAAGAAGGAAAATATTAAAGAGGATTAGGCTGGAGGTAAGCTTCAAAGCTAATTATTAAATTAATTACAATTACAAAAGATCCGTCACTAAATCTTGTCTTTGATTTCCACAGAAGCTGCGCAAATCTCTGATCGTTATTCCATTAATATGGAATTTTCCATTTTTGATCGTGCCAAGCAAATCTCCAACCAGGGCAAAATATTATTACGAGGTTTGTTTTGATTTCAAGTTGCCTGGTTACAGTTTGTAGATAAGGAAGCTTTGTCATTAGAATTTTTTTTTAAAATGAAGAGAAATGGGGGTTTTGTGAATGGGCATCCAAAATGGCAGCACAATGAAGTTCCGCTGATTTTTAGCATAAAGCTGTTTCTGAAGAATTTTATGGATGTAATCTATAACTTATCGATTCTTTCAATGCACGTCTTGAATCTCATTAGATAAGGTGCCAGTGCATAAGTTGAAGTCCTCGTTCAAGGTTAGAAAAATCAATGTAGAAATTTCCTCCCATGTGCAGCAATGCAAATTGCTATGCTGAAGCAGCTAACTGCTTTCTAGGATGCAGATTCCAAGAACAGCACCATCTGGTGTACAGGCTGAGTAATTATCTGTAACTTTATGTATATAGCACTCATCATAAGGAGCTATTGGGAAGCAATGAGACAGCAAAGGCTGTTGTACGTAATTTCTTACTGTTCGGAAATATGACCTCTGATTTCTCCTTATGAGGACAGGTTGGATAGATTAGGTTTGTATTCCCTTGAGTATAGAAGATTAAGGGGTGATATAATTGTCGTGTTTAAGATGATTAAAGAATTTGATGGGGTAGATAGAAACTATTTCATCTGGTGGGGCAGTCCAGAACAAGGGGGCAGAACCTGAAAATTAGAGCCAGGCTGTTCAGGGGTGATGTCAGAAAGCACTTTTTCAGACCAAGGTCATTGAAAATTTCAAAACTGAGATTGATAGGTTTTGTTTGTCACATTGCCTGTCCGACTGAGCAAAAATTTCCTCCAACTAAATATTGGGAAGACCGAAGCCATTGTCTTTGGTCCCCGCTGCAAACTCCATTCCCTAGCCACCGACTCCATCCCGCTCCCTGGCCACTATCTGAGGCTGAACCAGATTAGCTTCTCATCACATATCTGCTCCATCACCAAGACCGTCTACTTCCACCTCTGTAACATCGCCTGTCTCTGCCTCTGCCACAGCTCATCTGCTGCTGAAACCTTCGACCATGCCTTTGTTACATCCAGACTGGACTATTCCAATGGTCTCCTGGCCGGCCTCCCATCTTCCGCCCTCCACAAACTTGAGCTCATCCAAAATTCTTCTGCCTGCATCCTAACTCGCACCAAGTCCTGTTCTCCCATCACTCATGTGCTCGCTGACCTACATTGGCTCCCGGTCCAGGAACACCTCAATTTTAAAATTACCATCCTTGTTTTCAAATCCCTCCATGACCTTGCACCTCCCTATCTCCATATCTTCCTCCAGCCTTACAACCCTCTGAGATCTCTGCACTCCTTCAATTCTTGCCTCTTGCGCATCCCTGATTTTAATCACTCCATGTTATAAACTGGATAGCCTGGTGGTGAAGGAGAGAACACTAGAGCCTGGTCTTCAGTTGTTTCCAAGCCTTTATTCATCAAGCTCCACATTACCCACACCACTCCTGAGATAAGCTCTCTTATATGTGGATACAGGAGAGCCCCAATTGATACACACCACCTGAATACAATTAACACTAATTGATATAAATCACATGGATACAATTAACACACCATTGTCGGCCGTGCCTTCAGCTGCCTAGGCCCTAAGCTCTGGAATTCCCTCCCTAAACCTCTCTGCCTCTCTACCTTTCTCTCCTCCTTTATGATGCTCCTTAAAACCTACCTCTTTGACCAAGCTCATGGTCATTTGTCCTAATACCTCCTTATGTGGCTTGGTGTAAAATTTTGTTTGATAACGCTCCTGAGAAGCACCTGAGGATGTTTTACTATGTTAAAGGTGCTATATAAATGCAAGTTGTTGTTGTTGTTATTAGGCAACGGTATTAAGGGTTATGGAACCAAGGCGGGCAGATGGAGTTAAGATACAGATCAGCCATGATCTAATTGAATGGCAGAACAGGCTCGAGGGGTTTCATGGCCCACTCCTGTTCCTATGTTTCCTCCTTGATGATATAAAGAACCATCGAAATAAAAAATCATGTTAACTGATAGATTAAGATGGGGTTGTAATCACACATCAGCTATAAATGTAACCCCTGCTGAGGCCCCTTTATTTATTATTAAATCAGTTGTTAGCTTGTGAAACGATTTATCGCTGAATGTTAAAAATTGCAAACCAAATAACAATCTGTTTTTGATTATATCAGCTGAGTAATGGAATATATTTAGATCAGACTCCAGGCCTTAAGGCTATTGCTCAATAGTTGAGCACTTGGCAGAAGAATCACCATTTGAATGTGATTTTTTTTTTGTATTTTCTGCGTTTGGTTACATCTCGAAATGCTGGTTGTACGTTCATGTGCAATCATATCAGATTTGAGTACAAATTGCTTAGTTCGAATGAGAAGGAGCCAGTCAGCCACAACCTAGCTGCCATAGAAGCAACAACACAATCTTTTTCCATAAATGAGTAACAATGCATGAAGTAATTAACTATTCAACAAAGGGTTCAGTCTAATATTTGATACCATGTCCTACTGTTCGTGAAGACTCTCAATCAGATTTAGCTTACATGCTACTTATTTTTCTCAAGCTGCTAAATGCTTTCTTTGTCAGACTTTTAGCAGTTTGGTTTCTATTATAATGTGTTGCTATAGTTACGAGAAGCTGAAATCTAAAAGCAACTCCAATCTTTTGATACGCCCATAAAGATTAGAGAGCCCCGCCTCCATTTTAACATGGTAGCTTCAAGCTTTTAACTCCTTTGCATGTTTAACCGTCCCTCAGATAATGAAGCAGTCCATGCCCGCATGCAGCAAGACCTGGACAACATCCAGGCTTGGGCTGATAAGTGGCAAGTAACATTCACGCCAGACAAGTGCCAGACAATGACCATCTCCAACAAGAGAGAGTCTAACCACCTCCCCTTCACATTCAATGGCATTACCATCGCCGAATCCCCCACCATCAACATCCTGGGGGTCACCATTGACCAGAAACTTAACTGGACCAGCCACATAAATACTGTGGCTACAAGAGCAGGTCAGAGGCTGGGTATTCTGCGGCGCGTGACTCACCTCCTGACTCCCCAAAGCCTTCCCACCATCTACAAGGCAAAAGCCAGGAGTGTGATGGAATACTCTCCACTTGCCTGGATGAGTGCAGCTCCAACAACACTCAAGAAACGCGACACCATCCAGGATAAAGCAGCCCGCTTGATTGGCACCCCATCCACCACCCTAAACATTCACTCCCTTCACCACCGGTGCACTGTGGCTGCAGTGTGTACCATCCACAGGATGCACTGCAGCAACTCGCCAAGGCTTGTTCGACAGCACCTCCCAAACCCACGACCTCTACCACTTAGAAGGACAAGGGCAGCAGGCACATGGGAACAATACCTCCTGCATGTTCTCCTCCAAGTCACACACCATCCCGACTTGGAAATGTATCGTCGTTCCTTCATCGTCGCTGGGTCAAAATCCTGGAACTCCCTTCCTAACAGCACTGTGGGAGAACCTTCACCACACGTACTGCAGCGGTTTAAGAAGGCGGCTCACCACCACCTTCTCAAGGGTAATTAGGGATGGGCAATAAATGCTGGCCTTGCCAGCGATGCCCACACCCCATGAACGAATAAAAAAAAAATCTTTTTCTTATTCCTCAACCTACTGTAGTGTTCAGTAAAATCCAACAACATCTTGCATTTATATAGTGCCTTTAACGCAGTGAACTGTCCCAAGGCCCTTCACAGGAGCGTTATCAAACAAAATTTGACACCGAGCTACGTAAGGAGATATTAGAACAGAGGTATGTTTTAAGCAGTATTTTAAAGGAGGAGAGAAAGGTAGAGAGGCGGAGAGGTTTAGGGAGGGAATTCCAGAGGTTAGGGCCTAGGCAGCTGAAGGCACGGCCACCAATGATGGAGCGATAAAAGTTGGGGATGTGTAAGAGACCAGAATTGGAGGATCGCAGAGCTCTCAGAGGGTTGTAGGGTTGGAGGAGGTTACAGAGATCCACTTCTAACTGTTCCTCAAATATATTCTAATATGTGGGTGGCTAATTTCTTAATCTGTACTTTAAAGAGCTGTTAACATTTATGATAAATATTTCAAGAAGTGCAGAAAGTATATTCAACTATTCAGCTTTAGACTCCACAGTAGTGTTTTTATTTGGTAAATGATTTAAAATACTGACTGGGCCTCTGTTGTAACACCATAAAATATGCGCATTCAAGAGTTAGAAATCAGTTTGTATCAGCTTTGCAATGTAATGTGAAGAAGGCAATGGCCCCAATACTTCTGCTCATCGGTTTAAATACAGCTCTCTGCTAGTTGATTGTTTTGCTGTTTTGGAACATGCAGAAACATCACTCCGTTTTGTCTCCAAAGACAGACCAATGAAAGCTTTCCATGTCACTGCTAGCATGGGATATAACCTAAGAAAATAAGAAATAGGAGCCGGAGTAGGCCATACGGCCCCTCGAGCCTGCTCCGCCATTCAATCAGATCATGGCTGATTCTCGACCTCAACTAAACTTTCCTGCCCGATCCCCATATCCCTTGATTCCCCTAGAGTCCAAAAATCTATCTATTTCAGCCTTGAATATATTCAATGACTGAGCATCCACAGCCCTCTGGGGTAGAGAATTCCAAAGATTCACAACCCTCTGAGTGAAGAAATTCCTCCTCGTCTCAGTCTTAAATGGCTTAATAAAGGAGCATATCTCTCAGTTTCTCACCATGTATTTCTGTCTACTCTGAATAGGAATGAACTTGCATTTTTATACAGCACCTTTCACATCCTCAAGACACCCCAAAGTGCTTCAGAGCCAAGGAATTAATAAGTGTGGTCACTGTTGTTTTGAAGGTAAATGTGGCAGCCAATTTGTGCATAGCAAGGTCCCGCAAACAGCAATAAGAAATTAAAATATTAATTTAACGCTGCAGCTATATTAATGTGTGGATTAAAGATTGATCAAGGTGACGTCACTGAACCATTTTTTTTATCAGCTCTCAATTATAACCACCATGAAATAGAAAATTTCATGGCTTTAGTTTCCACTAAAACCTAACGAGTTAGAATTAAAACCATTTGTGCTGTTGACCTCTCCCCTTTGATCTTTGTTACTGGGACTTGTGATTGGCTTGACCCAGATGTGACCAGCCAATGTCAGCATCATAAATATACAAACCACCCAGGAAAATATTCCTGCAATAACTGTGAGTGTGGCAGCTTTTCAATAAACAAGCCAGTTTCGATTTTATTAATCTTCCCGTACCGCATGAAAATGACCTCCATACAAAATGAATATCAAGAGACACAGTTGGAGATAAGACACCACTGCCCTCCATACACGTAGGCCTTTTCTGCAATTATGTAAAAAAAAACACACCGTAGACCCTCAAAAGGTTATTTTAAAGAATATCAAAATAACATTTAAAAGTCAGAATAGCAAAAAAATCTGTACCCATTCAACACAAATATTCACTTTATCAGTTGATCAGTTCAAGATAACAGGACAAGCTACTGATTGAATTTTTCTCTTAACATTAAATGGGTGGATTAAATCACCTATAGTGTTATCGCGATACTCCTCAGGCCAGCTTCACTGGTGTAGGTTCTGCTGACCGCCACTGCTGACCCTACTGGAGTATCTGGGTTCAGGGTGGGGTCAGTTGATGTACATGTTTTTGGTGGGTACCTGTGCCAATATGACTACATCTTGGGGGGTGGGGGAGGTGGTGGTAGTGGTGAGAAGTGTGCCACTGGAGGGCAGCTTGAAGGAGGCTGCTCCTCCCAAAGTGCTGGCGCAAAAGAAGATTGGCCCCCTTTATAGGAGGGCCAAGCTGACCAGACAAGTTTAAAAGGTTCTGGGATGTTTCAGGCCATGACCTCAGGAAGTCCCACTTCTTCCCCTTGCCTGACCCATATGCTAACCCATATTCATCATGATGTCCAGTTCACTAGATGGACAATGTGGGTGGGGTTGGGGGGGGGAGGGGGAGGACAGGCTGGGACTGAGGAAATTCCTGATGCCATTGGCCGCAGTTAAGGTGAACAGAGGTTCTGACAAACCCAGACCCCGTTGGGAATTGGCTACCAAGAGAATTTTTGGCAGATATCCACCATTTAATCCTTCACATTCCAATGTGCAACCCAACAGTAAATACAATTATTTGGAACATTAGCTTAATTATGCGGTAGACGCAAACTCTTCATTTACAAGATAGAAATGAAGAGTGTGGGCGAGTAAGTAAGCAGGGGGCGGTTTGCAAAGAGTTAACCTTTCACTTTTGAATGATTACATCTGATAAAATGAAATTAGAGCAGCGGGAGGATAGTAATGTGATCTCTGAAGAGTCATTAGTTACGGCAGGACTCCTACAATAATTTGTTTAGCATTTCTTACACTCCATTTTGCAGGAAATTTATGAATATGCTATAACAGAAAAATGGCTATATATTTCTTTTGCAAATTACAGCGCATTCCTCATGACATATTATTTCTTTGGGATGATGTCCATAAATTGATAGTTCAAATTTCCCAGCTAATGTTGCATACTGTAAAAAGATAATGATATCCTTGTTATTTGCTAGATATGAAACAAAAATTGAATCAAAATCCCTCAAAAGCTTGAGCTTTTAGGTGTTATTCTAATTGAGGTTGACTTCTACTTCCTAAAATTCCATTTTATGCTTAACAGAAGTCAATTATTAAATTATGGTGAATCAAAAAAGTGTGATATTGAATATCGTGCAACTAAATACCATCTTTCTGCATAAATGTTCAATATGATGGTTGACACAGTTCACAGCTAAAAAAAAAATTGCTGAAATGGAGAAATGTGTTTTTTTAAAAAAGGTTTATTATTATATTCTTCTCTTTTATGCTTCTTCCCATATCTTCGAATGAGGCACTGAAATCGACAGCCACATCCCATTTAAATTGCAGTCCTCTGTACACTATTTGGTATCAGCCATGGCACTCTCACCTCTTAGCCAGAAGGTGTTGGTTTATTCCCAACTCCAGAGACTTGGGCACAAAATCTAGGCTGATGCTTCAGTGCTGCACTGTCGGAGGCACCGTCTTTCGGATGAGTCATTAAACCGAGGCCTCGTCTGTCCTCTCAGGTGGATGTAAAGGCTCCCATGGCACTATTTCGAAGAGAGCAGGGGAGTTCTCCCCGGTGTCTTGGCCTATTTTTATCGCTCAGCCAACATCACTAAAAACAGATCACCTGGTCATAATCACATTGCTGTTTGTGGGACCTTGCTGTGCGCAAATTGGCCATTGCATTTCCTACATTACAACAGTGACTACACCGCAAAGTGCTTTGGGATATCCTGAGGTCATGAAAGACGCTATGTAAATGCAAGTTTTTTTTTCTTTTCACAATGGCAAATTCCGACTGAACAACAGAACCTCAATTATCCACAGTCATGGAGGGATCCCCCATCTTGTGTTACCAAAATTAGCAGATAATTCAGAGTCCCCAAATTTGGACTGGAAAACACCAAATCAGGCGATCCAAACGCAAGCTTTTGTATCGATTATTTGGACCTGTTCAGACTGCTCCTCCCATTTACATGATGGATTTTCCATTGTATCTGACTTTCCGTACATGAGTGGCTTGCACCTCTGATTGCTGGCGATAGCAGCTCAGTCACGAGCAACAGGCTTTGTAAAATTCAAATGCAGTCGACTCCGGGATACCAACGTTGATGTGTAATATTTTTTTAAAAATTACTTCAAAAGAAATTGCAGAGTAGTATAAATTTGAAAAAGCACAGTGGTGTAGATTTTGGCCTGGGCTCGTTTTTGGGCCTAGACTTAGCACTGTGCGACCAGCTCCAGCTGCTGACACTGGTCGCTCCTCCACAGGCAGCTCACCACGAGCAATGAGATCAATGTTGGACCACCTGCCTCGCCGGCAGTGGCCCTCAGGTAAATCCAGGGAGGGGGGATGGGGTGGCGTGGTTGGATCGGGCTCTTGGGTGGAGTCGGGGGGCACCACTCCTGCTCCTCCTGGCTACACAGGAACATATTTTTCATGAAAACATTAAAAAAAAAAATTTACCTCCCGTTGGCGGCTGCTGAAGAATCATAAGCGGGTTAGGCCCAATGCCTGCCCTGCCCGTCAGCCACACATTTCTTGATTGGGTCCTTCAACAAGGGTTGAGACCCCTAATTTACATAATTAAGGAGCGACGCCTGTTTTTGGCGTCTGCCCGGAACGCCTAAAACAAGGCCTCCAGAAATTTAGCAGGGGGGCCAACATCTGCGCAGGCAGCACCACTGCTAAATTGGTATGATTTGCGCCTGTTTTGCGCCAGAAAAATAGGCTCAATGCATGTCAATTTCTATCCCTGTGCTTTTAAAGCCTTTGTTTTTTTTTATCTCAGCAGCTTTAGTTATTCCCTTTAAGAGATTTCTGTTTTTTAAAAAGAAAATGCCCCAGGCCCACGCATTCCTCCTTCTTATCATCAGCCGAGTATTCCCGGCAACACACACCTCATCGCTGACTTGACAAATGGAATGACCCTGCAGGTCTCCTGACATGAAGTCCCAGCTCCCACCGGTCTCCTGACTCCCATGAACATTCTCGGAGATAATTGAGAATGCAGATAATGGGAGTGTAGGTAATTAAGGTCCCTCCATACTGTGACTTTCCTGCTGCTTACCCCTTAAATGGTTAAGTCGACAAGTATAAAAGGCACAGAGCAATTTACTCCTTTGGTAGTGCATAGTCTCTCCGTTTGATGTGGGAGTTGACCTTCACTGAAAAGGCAGGAGACCCAATTGGACTGATATAAACACCTGTTGCAAATCCCCTGACATTTTCTATGGTGATGGAAAACCTGGTGCAGCCACTGAGCCAGTAATTTAATACAACCTGAACTAAATTGGTCAACCGTGATTCTGTGATTATAAACCTTGGTAGGTTGGATTCATATGATCCTGTGGGGCTGAAGTATAAATGTACCTTCAGATAATACAGCAGTCCTGTCAACCTGTTTAAAAGAGATGCAAATTCACCTGAAACCACACGTTTGATGCTAGTTAATGAGAACACGGACATCAATTGATTATGAGTGTATTTAAATCAGTACTGATGAGGTTTGATTAATGGAATGGTCTAATAAATGGGACAATTCCATTTGCATTTGGGGCATTTCAATTAATCAGCTTCAACAAACTCATTTGGCTCCAAGACAGGAATACTACCCCTTCACCTCCTCCCCCTCTGCCTTTCCGCTCCCCAACCTCTTTGCTGTGGACTGATGAATGTCAATCACACTTGTGGCAGATATACTGGGAGCGTTGGCCCTGGTTAGGAAGTGTCGGACCTGAGCTTTTACTGATAGAGACAGGCCTGGTGACTTTCGGATACATGAGGTGCAAGAAAATAATGAAGCAATTTAGACCTAGAAATTCAATTGCGCTGCGTCTGTTTCTCCGCCCGAGAGACCGCGACTCAGAGCCCAATATGGCGCTGGGCCGAAGATGTGTAGCGCACCAAGTTGGTTAGGGCAGCCTGTAATTTTCTTAAACAAATCGGTGGCCTAAGGCCTGTTTCAGGCCAATTTCTCGAATTCATTGGCGACTGACCGTAGCATGCGCAGTGAAGCACTTTGGGACGTTCTGATGATATGAGAGACGTTATATAATTGAAGGTTTGTTCTTTCTTTCAGGCTTTTAAAGCTCTAGTGCCTTGTCACCTAATCAGTACTTTTTGATATACCTCTATTCAAAGAAGAGCAGGGGAGTTCTCCCCGGTGTCCGGACAATATTTATCCCTTGACCAAGATCACTAAAAACAGTTTATTTGGTCATTCATCTCATTGCTGCTTGTGGGACCTTGCTGTGCGCAAATTGACTGCTGCATTTGCCTACATTACAACAGTGACTACACTTCAAAAGTACTTAATTGGGATGTCCTAAGATCAGGAAAGGTGCTATAGAAATGCAAGTTCTTTCTTTCTGAATGGGTTCACATTTTGAGGTTTGTATTTCATTATATTGTTTTAAGTGGAGCTTCAGAGAATACACAATAAGATGCATTCACTTATAAACCACAGAGCGATGTTAAATTGCATCATTCACGAACCAGAAGGGAGCACAAATTCTGTAATCTGATTTCCAGTAATTGTTAATTTTTCATAATCCATTCCTCCCGACCCAAGCAGTCGAATAGGGATCAAAGCACGACCAATTTGCCAGTAAATACCCTACTTCAATCTAGATTTCAACAAATGAATCACTTAACAATTCAATCCATACAGAAACAACTGAAAACACACAAGGAAACCATTTTACGCAGAAGTCTTTTAAAAATGCTGCTGTCTGGGTGGAATATGACATTAAATTTACTGCATTTACGTGACAAAAAAGTGGGTTGCTGGAGAGGTTTATATGTTTGCAGAAAATAATTAAAAGCAGCAGTTTTCAGAAAGGAAGATCATGCTTCACAAATCTGATCGAGTTCTTTGAGGACTTGACTGATGTGGTGGATGGAGAAAATGTAGTGAATGTGGAGTACATGGACTTCCAGAAAACCTTTGATAGGATACGACACAGGAGACTATTGGAGAAGATTAAGGAGCATGAAACTAGGCAGCAGGCAGCAAATTGGATTAAAAACTGTTTAGAAGGGAGAGAATGAACATTATTAGTTAGGGGCAGTGTCTCAGAATGGTTGGGAGTGGGTAATGGTGGTGCACAGGGTTCTGTTCTGGGACCACTTCTATTTACTGTGTACATCAATGATTTGGATAGAAGGCTAGAGGGAGTGGTGTCCAAATTTGCAGACCTTATGAAAATAGGGGGCATATTAAATATTTGCAAAGGAAGCTGCAAATGGATATTGATAAGATGGTTGTAAAGGGAAAAAAATTCAGTAAATCTGAGGTAGCACATTTTGTTGGGCAAATGACCCCCCTCATCTGTACTTATCTTTAGGATTACACCTCCAGCTTTTATCATTGGTAGAATTGTTAATGCATTTTAATTTCAGTTATGAAATTTATGACAGAATCAGCAATATAAAATGAGTGTTGATTCCTTCATGACTCATCATCAAGCAATACAAACATTGTTTTCTGATATTGTGTGGTCCAATCTGATCAACGACCCTATACATTAGATGTACCTCATGGAAAAGTTTTTAAAAGAAACATTTTTGTGGATGAAGCAAGGAAATGTTTCAGGGCCATAATGCAAGGTCCCCCTCCACGTGAATGCATCAAGGAAGCAGAACTCGGGATAATAGTGCAACTTGTGACAGAATTTTAGAAAATGGAAGAGTTTCACGAAGGAGGGTGAACAGGCAAGAAGTCGCAGTCTTTAAAAATATGCATATGAAATGGAGAACATTCATGGAGAAGAAAAAATAGATACTGGAGAAAAAAAGTGATAAAAGCAACTAGTGTCAACATCAGCTGTTTAAAAAAAAAATCATCTCTTTAAAAACATAAAATGAGTGAAAAACATTGCCTGGTTTGGTTAAAAATAAAATGTATTTGTCTCAATTTGAATCAGAATACAAACTTTGGTAAGTAACTCCAGGATTCCCAATTCCCCAAACTATTTTGTTTTGGTGAATGTAGCCAGGAGCATAATTGGGCTCACTAATCAGAAGTGGGAACTTTGATTCTAATCATCTCCTAACTGCTGTTAAACCAGGAGGCAGTCCACTGTTTTAGCAGTCTGGGATTTAGGCTACAGATTTCCAATGGACAGTTATGTATCTTTTAATGTATCAATTAAAGGAATGCGTATTGGGTGATTGATGCTACACTAGATGCTCGGTCCCAATGGGAAACCTTCACTTCTGCTTCTTGGTTGGGCACGGCCTCCGTGCTTCATCCATCATTTGCACAAAATCTATTTCTTTTATCACCAAAAAAAATTTAATTTTTTGATTATCTTTTGAAGTATAAATGCAAATCCTGCCCACCAACTGTACAGTGGGCTGGTGATTTATTTAATGGTGCAATTAAAAAAATGCAGAGAACGTTTGATTATTTCCTTTTGGTTAAAAGCAGTATTGAGACTGAAGGGCAAGAGCAGGATTTGGAGAGCAAACCCCTTTTTGTCTCGATCACTGTTTTTTTACATTGAAGTCACCATGAAGTAAAACAGATCTGTCATCACAGTCAGTGGTCTATCTTCTCTATATCTGCCACAAGACCTCCCAGTTAATGAATGGCAGGATAAAACGGATGGCAGGAGGGACGGAGCTCAGCCATGACTTAATCAACCTCACCAACAAAGCACTATATGTATATGCGAATTTGTGGTCGTAAAATTACAGCAGAAAATTACGAGTCCAGCAACACTTGACAAGAGAAATTCTACTGGAGAAACAACAAAAAATAAACCAACAGTTGTGTAAAATTGCACATCAATGTTAATAAAGATCAGATATCAGATCTGTCGCTCATAAGAATAGATTGTGAACACTAGCCCCGGGCAAATTTGTAGCGTATGTACAGGCATTTATTGAGTAGAAGGATACTGTGAAAGTTGACCTTCTCATCACCTTGACCTAACAGCAGCCAATTGTTCTTCCAGAACTAGCAGTTCTAATATAATTAAATAGGACCTGCACTTTGATTAAGTAATAACCTGCTAACGCAGCCACAGCTAGTGATACCTTTGACAGTCTATTGATACAAGTAAATGGGACCGTTACCTGGATTAAGCAGTTGTCGTTAAATGCAGTTAGAACCATTGTTTCTAACTGTTATTGTGGTTGGTTTTAAGAACAGGTAGTTTGATTACAATTTTTTTTTCAAACTGGTCTAATTCAGTTTTTCCACTTGACAAAGCAATATCTGAAAATTAGCCTCCTCTGACATTGTGTGATGTAAGAAAGGCAAGCAAAAAAAAGCTTCCCCTAGTTCAGGCTTGGGGAAAGGGAAGGATGTGGTTATATTTTTCTTATTCCCTCCAATTACCCGTCCCAGCCTCTCCTGAAAGAAAGATGGTAATAACTTGCATTTATATAGCACTTTTCACAGCCTCAGGATGTCCCAAAGTGATTTACAGCCAATGAAGTACTTTTGAAGTGTAGGCACTGTTGTAATGTAGGAAATTCGGCAACCAGTTTGCGCACAGCAAGGGCCCGCAAACAGCAATGTGATAATGACCAGATAATCTGTTTTTAGAGACGCTGGTTGAGGGATAAATATTGGCCAGGACACCAGGAGTAACTCCCCTGCTCATCTTCAAAATAGTGCCATGACATCTTTTACGTCCAACTGAGAAAGTAGACAGAGATTCAGTTAACCATCTCACCTGAAAGACAGCACAGCTCTCCCTCAGTATTGCACTGAAGTGTCAGCATAGATTTTATGCTCAAATCTCTGGAGTGGGACTTGAACCCACAACCTTCTGACTCCAGAGGCAAGAGTGCTACCATTAAGCCAAGGCTGACACTTAACACTAAAGGCACTGGTACATGCTGGGTGCAGTTCCACAGGCACCAGCTTCCTTCTGGTGGCTTGTCCAATGACCGTTCCTCATGTGTGAGGCTAGTTAAGGACTGGTTTAACAGTGGGGAGGCATCGCAGTCAGGCCTGCTCCTGTTCTTACCCACCATCCACACATGCAAGCAGCAGGGGCCTCTGGATAGTGATCAGGAGCAGGAATCCGGGACGATTTTCTTTCCTGCTCTAAGCCAGGGATACTGAAGCCAGTTCGAACAATCCTATCAACTTGTCCATGCTGTGATCACCCAACTCAGTACAAACAGGGATTGAACTGGGCCCTCCTAGTTATAAGATTCTTAGAAGCACGGGAGCCACTGGAATGAACTTTTTCGACAACATGGAAACACTGGCACTAATCTTAAGGTGACTGACAAGTTCTCATTCTGCTGCTGAGCTGGAGGGGATACAGACACTTCACCACATCAAATCAGCTGAGGCTCAGTTTCAATCACCTTGTCTCAGTTTGAATTGAACTAAACAGCAGTATCTCGTCCTATATGTATTTGCACCTCAAGGTAAAGACCTGACATTTCAACGTTTGTTTAACACCTTAACCGACTTTCTCTACATTACAACACTAACTATAATTCAAAAGTACATTGTTGACTGAGGTTGTGAAAGGCGCTATATAAATGCAAGTTCTTTCTTTCTTAACTGGTTTGGGTTAGTCTGAAGCTGTATACAGACACAGGTTTCACTGGATGTGTCCATTGCCAGGGAAGCAGTTACAAATAAAAGTACAATAACCAAACATCTGGCTAATGTTGAAATCAAATCACTGGTCTCCTTCTCGCTGATATTTTACTAAATTTATTCATTAATGATGATATGATTATCTGTTAAGCTCCAATACTAATGTGTGCTTCTGCCCAAGGATGACTTACAGGAGGAGGCAAAACGGATTCAACACAAATCATAGTTTGGAGGTGGGGAAAAAAGGCAATAGAATCCTTGGGGAACATGAGAAATGGATGTCCCAGATCGTTTTTGAAGTAGTCTAATATAGTTTCTTCCACTTGACAAAAATTGTTATCTGAACCTTGACCAAAACAAGGGCTTCTGTGTTCTCTGGATTCATGGAGAAACAGAAGCCTTGGAGCTATGGCCTTTCTAAACCATCAGAAAAAAAACGCAAATGCCTTGCTCGAGTAGTCCCTCCAGACAATCCAGGAAGATGGATGCCTTGCATGTATAGATCCTGCAGGAGCACTGGGGAAATACCTGCTACTGACTTCGATAACTCGAATCCCTGTCTTGTGTTATACCTGATCCTTTTCTTATAATTATTTTGCCGCAGGAAGAGAAGAAAAGTTTTGTTCTGTTAAGTTGTTTTATTTTGCAATAAAATTAACCATGTTCTCAAACATTTGGAAAACCGCAAATATAACACCCCTATTCAAGAAGGGAGTGAGACAGAAAGCAGGTAACTATAGACCAGTTAGCCTAACATCTGTCATTGGGAAAATGCTAGAATCCATTATTAAGGAAGTAGTAGCAGGACATTTGGAGACTCATAATACAATCAAGGAGAGTCAACGTGGTTTTATGAAGGGGAAATCATGTCTGACAAATTTATTAGAGTTCTTTGAGGAAGTAACGGGCAGGGTGGATAAAGGGGAACCAATGGATGCAGTATATTTGGATTTCCAAAAGGCATTCGATAAGGTGCCACATAAAAGATTACTGCACAAGAGCTCATGGTGTTGGGGGTAATATACTGGCATGGATAGAGGATTGGCTAACTAACAGAAAACAAAGAGTCGGGATAAAAGGGTCATTTTCAAAATGTAACTAGCGGGTGCCGCAGGGATCAGTGCTGGGGCCTCAACTATTTACAATATATATCAATGACTTGGATGAAGGAACAGAGTGTCTTGTGGCCAAATTTGCTGATGATACAAAGATAGTTGAAAAAGCAAGTTACGATGAGGGCACAAAGGGCTCGATATTAGGAGGGCGGTGGGTTCTCAGCTGGGGGTCGACTGGGCGCGTGGGTAACGCACCCGGTGAAATCAGTGTGCTCCGCACGCAATTACAGGCTAATTGGAGCCACTTACCTTTGCTTCCGGATTTCCCGCTGGTAAGCTGCGTGGCGGGCGGACTGCGCATGCGCAGTAAGGTCTGTCAGCTGGAGGAGCCCTATTTAAAGGGGCAGTCCACCAATGCTCCTCCTGCAGCAAACAACCAATGCTAAACCATGGAGCACGCCAGAGGGAAGGCTGCCCCAAGATTTTCAGACTCCACACTCCAGCTGCTGCTGGATGGGGTGAGGAGGAGGAGGGAAATATTTTTTCCCGTCTGATGGGAGGAAGTGCCCTCCCTCCACCACCAAGAAGGCCTAGCTGGAGGTGGCTGAGAAGGTCACCAGCTGCGGCAATGTGCCATGAACCTGGGTCCAGTGCAGGAAGAGATTTAATGACCTAACCAGGTTAGGCAAAGTGAGTATACTTACGCATTCTCCCACACTTCGTCTTCCACATCACCTCCACCACCACACAATCCCTTCTGCACTGCCACCACAACACTCTCGCATCACTCCTCACATCCACTCAACTATCATCCTCACTATCTCCGAGATAGTGTCGCAGGGACGTGAAGGCATCTCTGAGATAGTGTCGCGGGTAGGTGCGGGAATGTCTGCGGTGGAGAAAAGGCTAGCCTACATCGAGCTTCAAGGAAGGCTCAACAATGAGTCCATTCAGGCCCTGACAACGGCCGTTCAGATTCAGGGTGAGCAACATTCTGCTGCCTTAAACAGGCTGACAGATACATTACAACTGGCCTTCCAATGCTTCACACAAGTCCTCCAAACTGTCATCCAGCAGGTGAAAGGAGTGATGTGGGCCTGGCCCAGGAGAGGGATGATGGCTAAAGGGGACATGGAAGTGGGGACGCCACTCAAAGCGCTCCCACGTCTCACCCGTTGCCCCCCTCTCAACCCTCCTGTACCTGTGCCATCATTCCACTCATGCAAGAGTTGGACTCCTCCATCCTCTGCGCGATTGTGGAGAGTGCGCATGGCAACTGTTCCAGTACCTCGGCAATGTGCTGCTGGCCCTCGATGACTCTCCTTTTCACAGCTGGCCCCCAGGGTTCAGCATCTGGGTCCAGCTGAGCAGAACCTGGAGAAGAGTGCTCCCACCGACGCGGACTCTCCACGGCTGCCCCTGCCACCAGGGTCTGCATGTGCGTGGTGACTCACCATGTGCAAGCCCAACTAACTGTGGATGGGGCCCACCGAGGTGTGTGTATCTGCGCTGGTGGATGGCTGGCTCAGATGTGACGATGCACCCTCAGAGGTCGGCAGGTCCTCTGAGGAATCGCCATCCGCAGTCACGGCGGTCGCAGATGGTCATGCAAGAAACAGAAAGCAATATTAAGCATGTGGACAGATGTTGAGGTGCTGCAGATGCCAAGTGATGCTAAGATCATTCGCTATCATGAGTGCTGAGTGTTAGATTTCTGTCACCAGCCGCTTGTGCGCTCCCAGTCTTGGCATCCGCCACGGACAGGCACTCCAGCGTCCGGCTTACTTCCAATGCCCGCTGCTCCGCGTCTGTTAAGACTACCTGGTGTGGCGGCCCCCCTCTGGTCCTTGTCCTCTCCCGGGCATTCTGGCATCTCTTCTCCTATCAAGGCAAAACACAGAGGTGTGATTGAGTGATGGTTGCATGGTGACCCGCTGCATGCATTGGTGTAGGTGGGGGTGACCGTGAGGGAGATTTTTTTTATTATTCGTTCATGGGATGTGGGCGTCGCTGGTGAGGCCAGCATTTATTGCCCATCCCTAATTGCCCTTGAGAAGGTGGTGGTGAGCTGCCTTCTTGAATGGCTGCAGTCCGTGTGGTGAAGGTTCTCCCACAGTGCTGTTAGGAAGGGAGTTCCAGGATTTTGGCCCAGCGACGATGAAGGAACGCCGATATATTTCCAAGTCGAGATGGTGTGTGACTTGAAGGGGAACGAGCAGGTGGTGTTGTTCCCATGTACCTACTGCCTTTGGCCTTTTAGGTGGTAGAAGTCGCGGGTTTGGGAGCTGCTGTCGAAGAAGCCTTGGCGAGTTGCTGCAATGCATCCTGTGGATGGTACACACTGCAGCCACAGTGCGCCGGTGGTGAAGGGAGTGAATGTTTAGGGTGGTGGATGGGGTGCCAATCAAGCGGGCTGCTTTGTCCTGAATGGTGTCGAGCTTCTTGAGTGTTGTTGGAGCTGCACTCACACAGGCAAGTGGAGAGTATTCCATCACACTCCTGGCTTGTGCCTTGTAGATGGTGGGAAGGCTTTGGGGAGTCAGGAGGTGAGTGACTCGCCGCTGAATACCCAGCCTCTGACCTGCTCTTGTAGCCACAGTATTTATGTGGCTGGTCCAATTAAGTTTCTGGTCAATGGTGACCCCCAGGATGTTGATGGTGGGGGATTCGGCGATGGTAATGCCGTTGAATGTGAAGGGGAGGTGGTTAGACTCTCTCTTGTTAGAGATGGTCATTGTCTGGTGTGAATGTTACTTGCCACTTATGAGCCCAAGCCTGGATGTTGTCTAGGTCTTGCTGCATGCGGGCATGGATTGCTTCATTATTTGAGGGGTTGCGAATGGAATTGAACACTGTGCAATCATTGGCGAACATTCCCATTTCTGAACTTATGATGGAGGGATGGTCATTGATGAAGCAGCTGAAGATGGTTGGGCCTAGGACACTGCCCTGAGGAACTCCTGCAGCAATGTCCTGGAGCTGAGATGATTGGCCTCCAACAACCACTACCATCTTCCTTTGTGCTAGGTATGACTCCAGCCACTGGAGAGTTTTCCTCCGATTCCCATTGACTTCAATTTTACTAGGGCTCCTTGGTGCCACACTCGGTCAAATGCTGCCTTGATGTCAAGGGCAGTCACTCTCACCTCACCTCTGGAATTCAGCTCTTTTGTCAATGTTTGGACCAAGGCTGTTATGAGGTCTGGAGCCGAGTGGTCCTGGCGGAACCCAAACTGAGCATCATTGAGTAGGTTATTGATGAGTAAGTGCCGCTTGATAGTACTGTCGACGACACCTTCCATCACTTTGATGATGATTGAGAGTAGGCTGATGGGGTGGTAATTGGCCGGATTGGATTTGTCCTGCTTTTTGTGGACAGGACATACCTGGGCAATTTTCCACATTGTCAGGATGCATGGGAGGGTGCGTGTGACACAAAGCCATGAGATTGTATGAGGATTGGGTTGCGTGGTGGTGTTCGAATGGGAACTGGGGCAGTGAGTAAGTGCAGGCAAGGTGAGGATGATGGTTGAGTGGATGTGAGGAGTGATGCGAGAGCGTAGTGGTGGCAATACAGAAGGAGTTGTGTGGTGGTGGAGATGATGTGGAAGACGGAGTGTGGGAGAATGCGTAAGGTCACTCACTTTGGCTGACCTGGTTAGGTCATTAAAGCGCTTCCTGCACTGGACCCAGGTTCTGCACACATTGCCGCTTCTGCTGACCTCCTCGGCCACCTCCAGCCAGGCCTTCTTGGTGGCGGAGGGAGGCCACCTCCTCCCATCCGATGGGAACAGAATTTCCCTCCTCCTCCTCACCCCATCGAGCAGCACCTGGAGTGAGGAGTCAGAGAACCTTGGAGCAGCCTTGCATCTGGCCTGCTCCATACTCCAAAATTGGTTCTTTGCTGCAGGAAGAGCATTAGAGGACCGCCCCTTTAAATAGGGCTCCTCCTGCTGACTGCCTGTGATGCGGGTGCGCAGAGCACCCACTGCGCAGGTCTGGAACGGGAAACCCGGAAGCACGCGTAAGTACGCGTAAGTACCTTAAATTAGGCCGCGATCGCGTGCGGAGCACCCCAAATTCACTGGGCGTGTTACCCACACGCCCAGATGACCCCCCGCTGCCAACCCGCCTCCCTCCTAATATCGGGCCCTATGCCTCTATTTATAAAGCCCAGGATCCCGTATGCTTTCTTAACCGCTTTCTCAACCTGCCCTGCCACCTTCATCGATTTGTGCACATATACCCCCAGATCTCTCTATTGCTGCACCCCTTTTAGAACTGTACCTTTTAGTTTATATTGCCTCTCCTTGTTTATCCCAACGAAATGTATCACTTCACACTTTCCTGCGTTGAATTTCATCTGCCACGTGTCTGCCCATTCCACCAGCCTGTCTATGTCCTCTTGAAGTCTATCATGACCCTCCTCCTTCAAACGCATTCTGCCCATTAAAAGATTGAAAAATTTTCATATTTGCGTTGTCAGTGAGCAGGACTCCCCCTTGGAGTACACACTCATGAAATGACCCCCCCACCACATCTGTGTCTATTGCATATTTAGTAAATGCATTCTATCTTTTTCTGTCAAACGATATTGAATGGTTAGGTTCACACTTCAGTTTTGAAATGGACATGAGGCAATTTCACCAAAGAAAATATCTTTCGGTGAAAGCAGTTATCTATAAGTGGAGAATACTAAACCAGCAGCCAAAAGATTGTTGAATTTTCTTTATGCTGATATATTTTGTTTGCTTTCGCCCCTGCTGGTTGTTTGTCTCATCTTTCCTGGGGCAGGGCTTTGTCTGCAGCTTGCGTTGCCATCTTGTTCAGAAAGGAGATGTAATACGTAGGAACATAGGAATTCCTGATCGAAAAAAGTCAGGGACCATCTAGTTAGCCTTCTACCATCCTGGTAGTCACATGATACCATGATAATGGAGTTGTTGACTAATTGTAGCATTCAATCTCTATCAATTAGTCTACAACAGACCCAGGTATGACATTAGGAAAATCCTAGTGGTGGAGAGCTTTGGAAACCATAGATCCAAAGTCACCAGTTCCTCCCAAACATGCTACACTTACTACATATCATATCTAAAATTACTCATAAACTGTATACCAAAATGTTATTTTCTGAAAGAAATCTGTCTAATTTGCATTTGAATGAATCAATACTAACTGCTTCCACCATCTCCATAGGGAATCTGTTCCATAGATTGACCACTCTCTCACTGAAATATTGCTTCCACAGATTTGTTTTGAATTTACCCCTCTTCAAGCACAGGCTACTGGGAGATGGGGAACCAATGTAGGTCAGCAGAATCTGAGGTGATGGGCAAGCAAGACAATTTGTGGGACAGGATATGTCCTCTGGTTCTACTCTTCTGGACAAGTGAAATAGCTTGTCATGGTCTACATTATCTAGTCCCTTTAGAATCCTGAAAACAGCAATCATATCCCCTCTCAATCTTCTCCTTTACAATGAGAACATGCCTGTTACCTCAGAAGTTCCAGAGCTAGGTCTTTTAGTCTGCACTGAAGTCCTCTTGGAGTTCTGTAGGAGACTGGATTGTTGATGAAGTGCTATACCCTTTACTAACATAAAAGTTCCAACTCGATCATAAAGAGATGCCCATTAACCCATGAAGATGTTGCAGTGAAAACAGCAAGAGATGACATATACTCCTTCCTTGAAAGGAAGGAACTCCTTAACAAAAGTATATAAACAGTTGGACTGCAAAACATTTTTTGAGATGGTAATTAGCTGAACAACAACTTGCATTCATGTCGTAAAAAAACCTCTCAAAGTGGTTTACAGATAGGCATAAAGAAGATGGACACTAAGCCAGGAAGGAGCGATTAAGAGGGGTGGTCGACAACTTGTCGAAGAGGTCGATTTTGAGGAGATTTTAAAGGAGGACAGAGAGGTGGTAAGGCATTGGGAGATGGGGAACCAATGTAGGTCAGCAAAAACTGAGACGATGGGCAAGCATGGCAATGTGTAGGACAGGATATGTGCAACAGAGCTTTGGACAAGGAGAATGGGAGGCCAGCAAGGCTTCAAGCCTGGAGATGATAAAGGCATATATGTACATTTCAGTGGCAAAGAAGCTGAAGTAGGGGTGGAGACAGGCAATGTTGTGGTGGTGGAAGTAAGCGGTCTTCGTGATGGAGACTATAAGGCATCTGCAGTTCATCTCAGGGTCAAACAGGATGCCAATATTGCAAACAATCTGCTTGAATTTGAGACAGTGGCCAGAGAGGGGAATGGAAACTGTGGCAAGAAAGCAGAGTTTGTGACAGAGGTCAAAGAGTTGAGCTAGAGGAAATTATGACTCATCCAAGACTGATGTCTTGAATGATACAAAAAGGCATTGGAGGGGTCAAGACAGTTGGTGGAGAGGAAGAGCTAGGCATCATTGCCGTGCAAGTGGAAGTTGATCCTGTTTCTGCAGATGTTATCACTGAGGGGCAGCAGATAGATGAGGAACAGTAGGGGATAGATCCTTGGGGGACTCCGGAGGTGACGGTGCAGCGGGAGGAAGAGAAGCCATTGCTTGAGATACACTGACTACGTTCAGTTAGGTAGGAATGGAATCCTATAAGGGCAGTCCCACAGAGTTGCATGATGGAGGAGAGATGTTGGATGCGAAAGACATAGAATCATAGAATGATACAGCACAGGAGGAGGCCATTTGGCCCATCGTGCCTGTGCCGGCTCTTTGAAAGAGCTATCCAATTAGTTCCATTCCCCTGCTCTTACCCCATAGCCCTGCAAATTTTTACCCTTCAAATATTTATCCAATTCCCTTTTGAAAGTTATTATTGAATCTGCTTCCACCACCCTTTCAGGCAATGCATTCCAGGTCATAACAACTCGCTGCGTAAAAAATAATTCTCCTCATCTCACCTCTGGTTCTTTTGCCAATTACCAATCTGTATCCTCCGGTTACTGGCCCTTCTGCCACTGGGAACAGTTTCTTCTTATTTACTCTATCAAAGACCTTCATGATTTTGAACACCTCTATTAAATCTGCCCTTAACCTTCTATGCTCAAAGGAGAACAACCTCAGCTTCTCCAGTCTCTCCACGTAACTCAAGTTATCGGCATCCCTGGTACCATTCTAGTAAATCTCCTCTCTAAGGCCTTGACATCCTTCCTAAAGTATGGCGCCACGAATTGGACACAATACTCCAGCTGAGGCGTAACCAATGTTATATAAAGGTTTAGCATTACTTTCTTGCTTCTGTACTCTCTGCCTCTGTTTATAAAGCCAAGGATACTGTCTGCTTTTTTAACAGCCTTCTCAACTTGTTCTGCTACCTTCAAAGATTTGTGTACATACACCCCCAGTTCTCTCTGTTCCTGCACCCCCTTTAAACAGGTAAGAACGCTGTCGCGATTTTAGCCCCCGCACATCCCGTTCTCGTGGGACACGGAGGGTTAAAGTCAGGGCTGTAGTTTTGCAAACATACAAGTTCTTGAGTTGGAAGAGTAACAGATCTCCCTGAGTTGAAGTAAGCATGGAACAAGGTGTGGCCATAGAAATGTTTGAGGATAGATGGGTCCTTTAATGGGACAATTTGCAAGTAAACCTGAGAATCGATACAATGTACTACACAAAGGAGACTGAATATCAACACAGCTTTTAAAATAAAAATACACTGGTGACTCATATAGACACAGTTGGTGTTGTAATAAAAGCATATATGCTAGGCTTGCCATTGGTTCACAAAGTATTAGAGGGACAGCCTGGGACTAATGACAGAAATGGGGAGATTTATAGTCACGTGTCACCTGCTGTTGATACTTTTGGAGAACTCTCTCTACCTATAGTAATAGAGAAGCAATAAATTGATTGGGTCCTAACAAGAATAATCCTGATCAAACATGATAAAGTACAGAATTTTTTTAACAGACTATTGTGATTAGTTTCAATGGACTTATAATAACAAATGTCAACTGAAAAAGTAATTAAGCTTTAATACAATAGTTCAGATCTTCGATAAAGGCACACTAACAATTTTAGAAATTCAAAAGTATTAAAATATATGAATGTAATTCAATAAAATCATTGACACGTGAAAGAACGAGATAACTAGTACATTTCAGGTAGACAAGGTTCAACAATTAGCATTAATAGCTGTAAATGGGACTTGGAGATTCAACAATTGTTTTTAGCTTGAGTGTTCACAATGCATATCTTCAATCTACCCTTGTTTTCGTGCGTGATTTGGTCTGTCCTGGTCCTTATGTCATCCCAAGTACCGCATATTCTTCCCTGTTGCTCATTTATTTGTAACCAAAGTCTCAATGTATGCTCTATGGCACATTCAAGTAAGCAATCACCATTTAAAACCTGTCCCTGATTCCAATCCACACTTGCTAGTCATCTTTATTTTTATCTATAATACCGCAGTTAGCCAATATTCTGTGAATATGTCACTTTATAAATCACTTGTCAGGCCTCAGCTGTAGTATTGCGTCCAATTCTGGGCACCACACTTTACAAAGGCCTTAGAGAGGGTGCAGAGGAGATTTATCAGCATGCTACCAGGAATGAGGGACTTTGGTTATGTGGAGAGACTGGATAAGCTGGGATTGTTCTCCTTAGAGAATGTTAAAGGGAGATTTCAGAAAGGTGTTCAGAAAGGTGTTCAAAATTATGAAGAGTTTTGAGAGGCTAGATAGGGAGAAACTGCTTCCACTAGCAGGTGGGTCGGTGACAGAGGACACAGATTTAAGATAACTGGCAAAAGAACCAGGGGGGAGATGAGGAGAATTTTTCTTATGCAGTGCATTGTTATGATCTGGAATGCATTACCTGAAAGGGTGGTGGAAACAGATTCAAAAGTAACTTTCAAAAGGGAATTGGATATATATTTGAAAACGAAAAATTTGCAGGACTATGAGGAAAGAGCAGGGGAATGGGACTAATTGGATAGCTCTTTCAAAGAACCGGCACAGGTATGATGGGCAGAATGGCCTCCTTCTGTGCTGTAAGATTTTATGATTCGATGACATCATGACATATCTGAAGAGGATGCTAAATGGGCACAAGGAATTATCCATCCTTTTTAAGAATAGAAATGACTCACGAGAATGCTAGGTTTTAGAGCCAAAATGTCAACCGATTTACAAATATCTGTTGATTAGTTTGAGAATCATCCATCTTTTTTCCCTTTCCACAAACATGTAGCTGATTTCTATATCCTGTCAATATTACATAAGTGCTGAAGAAGATTTTATCCTGCTGTTCATATGTAGAAGCATATTCAATACTCGAAATTGGATAGATAGATTGTAATATATAGATGAACAGTAAGTGCACTGAGAAATCAGAGATCGGGACAGACTTTAAACAGAATTAGATTTTGGAGTTGACCAAAATGGGACTTGAGGTTTGAGGCAGGGCTCACGTGGGAGCCTCTGACTAAAAGTACAGAAAGGAGATGGAGCTTGGTCATTAAACATGGTCCTCGGGGGTACAGGGAAAGAAGTGATTTAATGCTGGTAGCATCTGTAATCTAGGTTACTTCTCTCAATACGTTTTAAGGCAAGGTGCAGAGTAAATCTTCTCCACTCTGTCCCAACAATGTACTATAAACTGAACCTCAAGAAAGCAATCCCTATGGCTTAGTGGAAATTTTCTATTTCCTACACTAGCTACTGTTTTGACTTAAGTTTACCAGTACATATTGAATTGTAGGTAATTTTGCCACTGAGTTGAAACTACACAAACTCAAAAACCTTATGGTCTGGTACAGACAACTGCCTTTCAACCCATTAGTCGGGTTCATAGCCATTAGAAGGATATGCTGATAGGGTTAGATGAAGAAGAGTGGGAGGAGGCTTGTGTGGAGCATAAACACCGGCATTGACCAGTTGGGCCGAATGGCCTGTTACTGTTCTGTAGTCTCTATGTAGTGAAGGCAGATCCCACTGTGTCCGTGAGGAAGCTGTAAAATCTGGGTATCCCAAATGAAATTCATGGGTTTGATTCCACCAATGTGATTCTTCACAAACCATCATGGAAATCATAGAATCACAGAATGGTTACTGCACAGAACAAGGCCATTCAGCCCGTCGAGCCCGTGGCGGCTCTCTGCAAGAGCAATCCAGTTAGTCCCACTCCCCCATCCTATCCCCGTAGCCCTGCAAATTTTTTCCCTTCAAGTACTTATCCAATTCCCTTTTGAAAGCCATGATTGAATCTGCCTCCACTGCCCCCTCAGGCAGTGCATTCCAGATCATAGCCACTCGCTGCGTAAAAAAGTTTTTCCTCATGTCGCATTTGGTTCTTTTGCCAATCACTTTAAATCTGTATCCTCTGCTTCTCGACCTTTCCGCCAATGGGAACAGTTTTTCTCTTTCTACTCTGTCTAGACCCCTCATGATTTTGAACACCTCTATCAAATCTCCTCTCAATCTTCTCTGCTCTAAGAAGAACAACCCCAGCTTCTCCAGACTATCCACATAACTGAAGTCCTTCATCCCTGGAACCATTCTAGTAAATCTTTTCTGCACCTGCTTAAGGCCTTCCCATCCTTCCTAAATGCGGGGCCCAGAATTGGACACAATATTCCAGTTGTGGCCGAACCAGTGTTTTACAAAGGTTCATCATAACCTCCTTACTTTTGTACACTATGCCTCGATTTATAAAGCTCAGGATCCCGTATGCTTTTTTAACCACTTTCTCAACCTGCCCTGTCACCTTCAATGACCTGTGCACATATACCCCAGGTCTCTCTGTTCTTGCACCCCCTTTAGAATTGTACCTTTTAGTTTATATTGCTTCTCCTCGTTCTTCCTACCAAAATGTATCTTTTCACACTTCTCTGCGTTAAATTTCATCTGCCACTTGTCCACCCAGCCTGTCCCACCACGCTGCTTAATCAAAATAAAAACCTTCCTACACCACCAGGGGTTGGATTTTGATAAGCACTCAGACCAGTAACTATGCCAACAGTATCAAGGGATACAAATCTATATTCTACTGCTAGCTCATTGGGGATCAGTTGCTCCTAACTGCTTCCTTCCTTATTGGAGTAGCAACATATTGACTAAGAAAACAGTACTGTACACACTGGAAAAAAAAAATCCCTTTTTTCCACCACTTTCATGAAGGGTTATGCAACTTCCCTTCCTCCCTCTCCTTCTCCCCTACAAGTGTTTGTAGCTTTTCACCAATTGTGCTCTTCAGCCATTGCACATGTTTCAACTTTTTAATGTTGTCTCCACTATTTTGGATTACAAGAAGATTTTCGCATTGGACTCATGTTGAACTGGTGTGGTGTCTTTTCAGGCAAATATTCGCAGCATCAATGAAAGTAGCTGAGGTCATCCGTTTCAGGCAATGGGATTTTTATGAGGCACTTGCCCATGGTAACTCTCAGTAGGACCATGCAACAACATCTTGCATTTATATTGCATCTTTAATGGGGAAAACATCCCAAGGTGCTTCACAGAGGTGTAATCAGACAAAAATATCACACATCAAGCCAATGTGAAGAAATATGAAGAAGGTGGCCATTCACACTCAGCAAAACTGTTTGTCTAGGTTGCAAATGTCCATTACCTGTAGGCAGAGATGCACATTTCATCAAAAGCTGTCGAGTGTTTTTTTTACTTCTCTAATTCGGTGGGTCTCTAGACTAATAATATTACCTAGTAAGTACTCCTACTGATGAGTGTGAAATTTTGACATCAACCTTCAATTGGGAGTTCACGATTACACAAAAGTGTATGTGGTTAGAAAGCCCTGACTTTTAAAGAGAATAAATGATACTACAGAAGAGTCAAAAATCAACAAGTAAAATCAGCCCTGGATTTAAATTGCATTTGCTAAAGTCATCAGGTGATTGTAATGCTTATTATTTGAAGCCAGTGGTCTGAAATGATTGTCTCTTTCTCCTGGGTCTAATAAAGCAAATTGGCTTCTTAATTGGTCTTGTTAAGGTTGGAGACCAACATCTTTTTTAGTATGTTTTTTTTTACACAAAAGCGGTCCACTACCTGCTGAGTCATCAGCAAGGAATCAGAGGTTAATCTCCTTGCTACTAAATGGAGCAGATAATCAGCCATCAGAGTCTGGTTTCTCCACAATAAATAAGTTCTGACAAGCCAAGGGACAGCACTAAGCATCACTCAGCCCTGTTCACACCATCTGTCCAGAAATTAAGATAAAGAGCGTGAATTAATTTGTTCCATTTGAAAAAACACACACCCACAAACCCACGTGGACAGTTTGAAAATGTGAAAGTGCGGCCGAGGCGGGGGGGGCGGAAACAGAAGCTCGTTTTGGAGTAATGTTTCAATAAAGGAGAAGTCTTGCCTTTGCTGCATTTTAGATTGTTTACTGCATCTCTGCTGGTGGCAGGCTAGCCACATAGCAGTTTTAAGTGCTCACTTCATGCAAGAGTGGGAAATGACTGGCTTAGCAATGGTGGCTGATGTTCAGATCTGTCGACTACTATATTTCTGATGAGGGTTTGCTTGTTCTCAGTTCTAACGTTACTTTTGCGGGAGAGAAGCGCATCTTAGTTCAGCTGAATCAGTGCATGCCATTGGAACGTCTGAGCACTGAAGGTGGCCATTCACCACTCAGCAAAAAGAAATATGATTCTAACTGGGGGAACAATCATGAGTAAAGGCTTATGAAAAGAATTAGTGAAGAAGTACAGAGCTAAAAATGTTACTCATCACTTATTTATGGACACTTTACATACGAATGTAGCAACAAGAGATAGTTACTCAGCCCATTTTGTTTACTTTGCTTAGGTTAATTTTTAGAACATGTACAGACCATTTTCATCTTTTTCCTACAACATTAACATCAGCTTGCATTTATATAGCGCCTTTAACAGTGAAACGTCTTGAGGCGCTTCACAGGAGCGTTATCAAACAAAATTTGACACCGAGCCACAGAAGGAGATATTAGGACAGGTGACCAATAGCTTGGTCAAAGAAGTAGGTTTGAAGGAGCGACTTAAAGGAGGAGAGGGAGGTAGAGAGGCGGAGAGGTTTATGGAGGGAATTCCAGAGCTTAGGACCTAAACAGCTGACGGCACGGACGCCAAATAAGGCGTGAAAGAAATCGGGGATGCACAACAGGCCAGAATTGGAGGAACGCAGAGTTTACGGAGGGTTGAGAGGCTGGAGGATGTTACAGAGTTAGGGAGGAGCGAGGCTATGGAGGGATTTGAACATAAGGATGAGAATTTTAAAACTGTGGCGTTGCTGGACCTACCTTGGTATCAAGCCCATTTCTCTCCATACTCTGCTGAATCAGAAATCTGCCTTTTCTTTACTGGATGACTTCATCAAGATTTCATACTTTCCACCAGATAAGTCTATTCTACAATTGAACTACCACGAAAGACCGTTCCTCCTCAAGTCATAGCCTTGTGTCCCATTCTCTTATAGTTCCTCACAGAGTTACTTCACTGAATATTGGTCATCATTGTGATTTTAAATACATGGACAATATCTCCCCTTCATCTTTTTTCCTGCCTGAATGGATTTACCAGTTATCCTCTCTTATGGCTTCTTGGTTTAGGACCCAGTAGCAGTGACTACTATTGGCATGTGTACACACGTGGCCATGAAGTGACAACAAGATTAGACTTTGCCACATAGTTGAAAAGCCTGTCAACACATAGTTCAAGTGTAGAATGGGTACTTGGGAGTGGGAGTGGAACCATGGCTCAACAATGGTTTAACTCTGCCTTAGCAGAAGATGATGTGGAGATGCCGGTGATGGACTGGGGTTGACAATTGTAAACAATTTTACAACACCAAGTTATAGTCCAACAAATTTATTTTAAATTCCACAAGCTTTCGGAGGCTTCCTCCTTCGTCAGGTGAACGGTGTGGAAATGAAATTTTCGAATCCTTCGCATTTTAAAATCACAGAACAATGCCTGATGATTACTGCCCGACACCTTTCTGTCTGCTCACTGTGATTGCCTTGGCAATGGGCAGTAATCACCAGGCATTGTTCTGTGATTTTAAAATGCGAAGGATTCGAAAATTTCATTTCCATACCGTTCACCTGACGAAGGAGGAAGCCTCCGAAAGCTTGTGGAATTTAAAATAAATTTGTTGGACTATAACTTGGTGTTGTAAAATTGTTTACAATTAGCAGAAGATGGAAGGGAGAAAGAGAAAAAAAAAGCGAGAGAGAGAGAGAAAAAGAGAGAAAGAAAGACTTGCATTTATATAGTACTTTTTACGACCTCAAGACATCCTAAAGCACTTTACAGCCAATTAAGTACTTTTTTGAAATGTAGTCACTGTTGTAATATAGGGAAACATTACAAACAAAGAGGTGAGGGATGGAATTAAAATGATCGAAGTTGCACACAGCATTTAATATGTGGTTTCACTAATATTTTCTAGAATATCAGTATCCATTCAATAACAATTTAACAGACATAAAATGATAAAATGCTGGAAATACACAGCAGGTCTGTTAGCATTTGGGAAGAGAAATGTAAATGTTTCTGGTGCTGACCCTTGTCAGAACTGAAAAACAGGAAGGCAAGAGAACTGTATAGCAATTACTGGAGAGCAATTGCTAAATGTCAAGAGTTGGTGTACTAAATGGCAACCGATGGGTTTAAGAGTCTGAGAGTACATGTTTTTCAAAAAAAAGCTGGGATGAGGTGTAAAGTGTTGAATGATGTGTAAATGTCATCTCAATCAGGCCGTGACAAAGGGATTATAAAAACAAAAACACATAGTAAAGCAGCTGATAAATGGAAGATATATGGCAAGAAAATGGGAGAGACAGTTAAGGTCTGAAGTTGCTTCAATGAATATTCAGACTGTAGAGTAGGAGCAGGCCAAAGACATATGAGATGAATTTCCTTGTCTTTTCCTGTGATTTAGCGACACTGGAATGACGTTATCAGCCTTTTTTGACAAGGAAAGTCTGGTGGAAACCATTTCCCCCCTCCCCCGCCTCCAACTTAACCCATTTCAACAGCTCGACTGGCGTTCCCTCGCGATCTCGGAGCTGTGTGTCGATTCGCCCACCAGGTTGCCACTGGCCTCACCGGCATAGGTCAGAGTGAGAACCAGCGGCAAAGGACCCGAGTTTCCGGATTTTACACAGCTGCTTCCCCACTGGGGCAAGTTACACTCACAGTTCAACGAGGTGCTGTGTTGGACATGTTGGAGCGTTAAGAGTTAATAATCGAACTAACTTGTGTAACTAACAAATGGTCATGAACGCAACAGGCTTTCTAAGATAAACAGGAAACTAGAAGGGAACTGGGAGAAGAGACAATGGCCTACCTCAAAGGCCTGATAACGATCGACAAGGGAAGCTTGCGAAGAGATAGTGTTTGGGATGACATTGATCATGAGTGATTAATGTATAATTGTAGGGACTGGTGTAACAAACATAAGTAAAGGGATCAATTAACTATGGTATAGAGTGGATGTTTAAGTAAATAAACTGCTAACCTTGTCAGGAAGTCTTGTTTATGGAATGTACTCAACTAAGACTGCTTATGTAAATAAGTTGTTCTTGAAAGAATCCAATCATGAAGTCTTATCTATGAAGTATACCTTTGAAGTAGGCAAACTGAGGTGTATAAGAAGAGGGAGCTTTTCCAGAGTTAGTTGGGAGAGCTTGAAAGAGAGAGTGACCCATTGCTACTCCTGAATACGGTACAGATTGAACACCTGTACTGTATATCAATGAGGTCTGTTCCGTATATCTCACTATCAAGTGTCTTGTACTTGCTCGAAACGTGTCGTGGTGAACCTTAGAAGGAAGGAGGCCAATATGCTGCAGCTGTCAGAATTGTCTGTTAAAGGCGGAAATGAGGAGTTCCTGACAGACGAGAGGGTGAAGATATTTAAATACAGATTATTGCAGGTAAGAAACACATTTTTTTTTTGCCATTCTGCTTACAGACACCTTCACTTGCTTCTGACTAATTCTCGCAGGGTTGGACTGCCAGCAGATTTTCAGACCCTCTCACAAATGCCCCTCAACCCAATATCAGGGGTCCTCGAGAGCAGGTATGGCATTCCCTTTGGGCACCTATTCTCATGCTTTTTCTAGGTGACACCTGAGGGCCAGGATGGAAGGCAGTGGTTGGTTCCCTCATTCTGCAGAGAAGGGTCATGGCACTGAGGTGCCCCTCATCCCGTGGCAGCTGGCTCTGGGCATGGAGCCGCTGTTGGCTGCTTCTCTGGAGGGTGCTCCTGGGCAGCCTGGTCTTGCCACCCATGTCCCACTGGCATGGTGCTCTGAGAGGGCTACTGGAGGCTTGGCCCTTGCTTCTGTCCTTGGGGCTGGCAATATCGTGAAGCTTCAAATTCAGGGTCCTCATATCCTCTTCATCATCATCATCATCTTCCACTTCCTGTGCCATCCGTCACTGTGATCAATCTGCATGAAGGGAGGGTAAAAGGCGAGAAGGGCTGAGCCTCACCCCCTTGGGATTAAGGAGACTGAAAAGGCGGTGGAGAATTGTGGCTGTTTGGTGCTTCACAGAGATGCCAGGGCAACAGTGCAGATGCTCAGTCAGTAACCTAGCGCTGGCAAGGTGCCATCGACCTCACCATCTCCCACGGCAAGAACTTAGTGCCTCCCCTTGAGCTTCATGGCCTTGTCCTTGAAAGGGCTGAGGAGTTTAAAGGTAGGGAAGGCCCCCCCTCCGGTGGCCTGTCTTTGGTGGGCATTGTGCACCAAAATCTCCTACAAAGAGATAAGTAAATTAGGCACTTAAAGTGTGTATGGCAAGTGGCATGGGAGAAGTGAAATAATAGACGTGGGGGTGTGAGGTTGTTAAAGCGGAGGAGTGAAGGGAATGAAAATCAGGCGTGTTCTTTAACAGGCAGGCAATTAACTCTCCCAGGTTAACACTCAGGCAGTGAAGATGGAAAACTACCCCAATGGGTCAAATGGCCTTCATCTGTGTTGTAAACTTCAATGGTTCTATTAACCTAGTGTAATTGCAAACTTGGCCATTCTATGCACAAGTCGTGAATTAACATTACAGTCAACGCTGCCCAATTAGAACTATTATCATTAATATTTAATCTTTGCTTCCTATTAATTATCCAAGTAATAATACATTTTACAACTTCACTTTGGATCCTGTAAGCTTTGAATTTAGCCTTGCCTCTGTGAAGGATTTTATTAAATATCTTCTCAAAGTCCAGATTAACATCATTCAGTAACTCTTCTTACATCTTCATAGAATCCCACTACATTTTCAGGCTTCATTTGCCTTTCATGAACCCATTGCTTTGATTTATTGTCTTGCTCTCACGACATGCTGAATTGCTTCCTTTATAATAAACTCCAATATTTTTCCTACCACAGATGTCAAGCCAACAGTGTAATAGTTCTTAGGACTATTTTTTTAAAGAAAACGAAAATTGGAATCGCATTAGCTTTCACTGAACCCTATTGTATCCGTCCTGTTCCTAGCAAACTTTGCAAAATTCCCAACCATCACAGTAACATTCACTTATTTCAATGGCTTTAAATACATTTCACTGGGTCTTGTATTGATAAGCCTTCAATGGCTTCAGTTTATTAATGAGCATTTCATTATTGACAATTTTCTCCATAAAGGAAGATTGAGAGGTGACCTGATAGAGGTCTTCAAAATTATGAAGGGTTTCGAAAGGGTAGATGTAGGGAAGATGTTTTCACTTGTGGGGAATTCCAAAGCTAGGGACCTAAATGTAAGATAGTCACTAATAAATTCAATAAGGAATTTAGGAGAAATTTCTTTACTCAGAGAGTGGTGAGAATGTGGAACCTGCTACCACATGGAGCATTCACATCACCCCAGTGCTCTCTGACCTACATTGGCTCCTGGTCCAGGAATGCTTCGATTTTAAAATTCTCATCCTTGTTTTCAAATCCCTCCATGGCCTCGCCCCTCCCTATCTCTGCATCCTCCTTCAGACACATAACCCTCCGACATCTCTATGCTGCTCCAATTCTTGCCTCTTGCACATCCCTGATTTCAATCGCTCCACCATTGGTGGCTGTGCCTTCAGCTGCCTAGACCCTAAGCTCTGGCATTCCCTCCATAAACCTCTCCACCTCTCTACCTCTCTCTCTCCTTCTTTAAGACGCTCCTTAAAACCTACCTCTTTGACCAAGCTTTTGGTCACCTGTACTAATATCTCCTTATGTGGTTTGGTGTAAAATTTTGCTTGTTATTGCTCCTGTGAAACACCTTGGGAGGTTTTGCTACATTAAAGGCACTATATAAATGCAAGTTGTTGTTGTTGGAGTGGTTTCGGTGATTAGCATAGATGCATTTAATGTGAAACTAGATAAGTACATGAAGGAGAAAGGAATAGAAGGATATGTTGACAAGGTGAGATGAAGTAGAGTGTGAGGGGGCTCATGTGGAGCATAAACACCGGCATAGACCTGTAGGGCCAAATGGCCTGTTTCTGTGCTTTAAAATTCTATGTAATTTTACGTAAAAGAAGGAATTTGCATTCATGTAGCGCCTTTCACATCCCAAAGAGTTTAATTGGCAATGAACTACTTTTTAAGTGTAGTCACTGTTGTTTTGTAGGCAAACCTGGCAGTCAATTTGCACACAGCAAGTTCCCAAAAACAGCAATGAGGTGAATAACCAGTTAATGGGTCTGATTTTAAGTGCCCCTGCCTGGCATAAATAGGGCAGTAGTGGCCTGAAAATGGTATTGGGCCACTTAACTGCCCCATTAACGTTGGCTCTCCGGCCGTCGCTATCTTGTATGGGGTCTTGAAACAGGTGGTCAGAGTGCTTCAGGTGGGAAGCCACTTGTAGTGTGCAAATCAGGGTCCCCCTTTGGAGTTATGAGGTACAAATGGGCAGAGTGGGTGCCATGCATGCTCCACCCATTTGTACTGGTGTTGAGCGGCATTAGCAGTGGTCCTCAAAGAGATCACTTAGAGGCTGCTCAGAAAACGGCCAAAGCTTTCTTGCAATTTTTATTTTTGAGAAAGCAGGAGGAGCAGAGTGCGCCTCCTGGTCCTAGAAAAACACTCCGGCCCACTGCTGGTCAATGCGAGGCCCCCAGTGCCATTGCCTCCCCCCCAGCCAAGTACTCGTAGGAGACAGCTGATTTTTCGCCCTTGCCAAACAACGAGCTGCCTTCGAACGCCAGTTTGGCGCCTGCAGCTTGCCGGTTGAATGTAAACTATGCCTAGGCCTCAAAATGGCTCAGGTCTCATGGCGCACTGGCCTGGGCCGCCCATCGTGCGCCTCAAGTTAAAATCGGCTCCAATCTGTTTTGGTGGCATTGGTTAGGGATAAATGTTGGACAGAACACTGGGAGATCTCTCCAGCTCTTCGAATAGTGGCATGGGATCTTTTACACCTACCTGAACAGTCAGACGGAGCCTCAGTTTAACATCTCATCTGAAAGACGGCTTCTTCAACAATGCAGCATTCCCTCAGTACTGCTCCGAAGTGTCAGCCTAAATTATGTTGAACCCATGTCCTTCTTGGATGCATCCCTAATGACTGACTAACTTACTTGCTGGCGAATACTAAAATATTCCATAAAGAAAAGCTTTGCCATAATATTACCATTCCCACTATCTTACCCCTCATCATTGAAGTGACCCACTCATTATTTTAATACTTTGCCTGCTATTAACAAGCCCAGAGAATCTCTTTCCAGTACAACCATTGTTATTTGATTGCTGCTTTATCACCTCCTAATTAGCGTTAATATATTTTCCAATCTTACTGCTGATCTATTTTCTCAAATTATTTGAAAGAGTTTTTCTTTTATGTTTATTATAAACCTCCTTACTTCATCATTCAGGTCTCATTTTATGACCTTCCTGATTCTGGATGATAAATGTTTCATTAACACCCTCTATTATATACTCTTAATATTTCCAATGTATTTTTTTCACCTCCCCAACACCCCCAGATTTATTTCTCAATAGATCTTTCCTCAGTGCCTCACTGCTGTTTCAGTGTTGAAAATAATGGTTTAGCCAGGTGACAGACCTGCCCCCAGGCCACGTTAATGGTCCAGGACAGGAAATAGCGATATGTCTGCACCTGGGCAGGCACAGAGCATTTTGACTATGCTGAGCCTGTCCAGTGCTGGTGCCAGTGGGATCCAGGAAAACCATAGTTTCCTAGAACAGCACCACCTGGTGTTTAGACTGAAAAATTAATGAGGCTTCAGATATATGACATTCAGATTCTCTGTCAGCCAGGAAAAGAGACACAGCCTGTTGATAACATAAGCACAACATATTTACCATATGGTTCCAAGACAGGAAGAGTTACGATAGAAAACCTGCTTATTACGAACCATCACTGCAAGATATTGAATCATATACTGCAAGAGGTAAAATAAATCAGAATCTGAAGAAACTTATAAAAATAAAGAAGGGCTTGCATTGATACAGTGCCTTTCATAATCTCAGGAGTTTCAGCGTAGAGTCTCTGGAGTGGGACTTGAACCCACAACCTTCTAGCTCTAGAAGTGAGGGTGCTATCAACTGAGCCACAGTTGACACCTTAGCCTGCGTGGTAAGCTACACAGCAAGGAAGAGGTATCATTGGCGTTTGTTACATTTTTTCATTATAGAGATGAACTCAATATCCAGAATGATATCCTTTTTGGGAAGAGCAAGGAGAAAATCACAAAAACACTGAGAAGGGACATGATGCAAAATATCCATCCATCCTTCATTGGAGTAGGTTTGCTTGAGAAGAATATGCCAGGGATTAATGCAGAGCTGAAGATTACTTAGAGAAATGTGATGTTTGTTAACTGTAGAAACTAGACAGCAGAAGGAGATACACGTGCCTCATAAGATACCTAATTGCCCATGGTCAAAGGTTGGAATCAACTTGTTTGCTTTTGGTGGTAATGACTATCCGCTCCCTGATTGTTATTCAAATTACAGGGAAATTGATAATGTAGCAAAGACTATAATAGGATTATTGGAATACCAGAACTCTGTTTTTTAGCTAACGATCCACAGTTTTACATAGGAACAGGATAAGGTCATTCAGCCTGTTGCGCCATTCAGTTAGATCATGGCTGATCTGTACCTCAACACCATTTACCCGCCTTTGCTTCAAATCCCTTGACGGCCGTACCTAACAAAATTTTATCGATCACAGTTTTGAAAATTTCAATTGTCCTGGCATCCACAGCCGTTTGGGGGAGGCGAGTTCCAGTTATTCACTGCCTTTTGTGTGAAAAAGTGCCTCCTGATTTCACTCCTGAATGGCCTTGCCCTAATTTTCAGATTATATCCTCTTGTTCTGGATTCCCCCACCATAGGAAATAGTTTCTCTGCATCTACCCTAACTTTGTGGTCTCTTACTTGATTTCATTTTGAGCTAAAAAAGTGGATGAAGTATTTCAGTTGAAATCTATCATTCAGGCCAAGCAAAGGGATTTGAAGCTGAATCTTTGAGGGACAATTGTTAAATAAGATAGAATAAAATAGAAAACATATAGTATTGAGATTGAATTGCTATGCTGAAGCAACTAACAGCTCACTTGGACATAGATTCCTAGATTAGTAGTTGAACAATTACCTATCTTGTTATATGTATATAGCACTCGTCATTTTGTTTACGATTGCAGCCTCTGATTTTGCCCTGTTACTATAAAGAGGTAAAACAAGGAGAAGCTCACAGTTGGCACTTTATATTTCATGGTAACATGACAAATAGCTTATCAATCACTGTATTTGCAATTTTATCTGCCTCATAATTGTATTTTTATCGGACACATGGAGGGGGATGGGTGGATTTTCAACTGCCGGCTGCCCATTTCTCACCAAAAAACCAGAGGAAAATCTGGTGGGGATCTTGGACACCCATTGCCCGCCTGATTCAATTTTGAGGCAGGCATTTAAATGGACAGCCAGCAATTCTGGCCAAAGCAGGCAGAAGGCTGTTAAATATGCCAATCGGGGCCCTACATTGGTTGTAGGGCCCCCATTGCAACTTTCATGGAGAAATAGGCAGAGTACGTGCAGGCCAGTCCCAATTTATCCAGGTGTTGAGCAGCCTAACCAGAGGACTTTAACGGGACCGCTGGAGGCCAGTCAGAAAAGACAAGTTTTTGCTTTTTAAAAGATTTTTTTGCTCCTTCTGGCTCCACAAAAATCTTCCGTCCCTTTGGCGGCCCATTCTTGTCCCAGCCCCCTCCTCCCCCCTCACGATCATCTCACCCGACCCTGTGCAGAAGTCGGATCCGTTTGGCACCCGGTAAAATTTAAATAAGGCCTAAATCTGAAATGGGGGAATTCAGAAGTTCTTTCTAGTCTCCTTTAACATTTGGCAAGCCATCTCTGTAATATTATTCACTTTAGCCATTCTACAAAATCAAGTTATTAACCTTAATCCTTCCACACAAATATCCAAGAAGAATTTTTCCACTTTTATTGATCTCTTGACACCCTTTCATTCAAGATTTTGCTCTCTATTATGATAATTCTCTGTCTCTTTTCCATCCTCCACACCTGATGTCAACCATTACTCTCCCTCCCTTTATCATTCCTTATCAACTATTTCTAGTATTATAACTGGAAACAGTTACTTGAAGGTAAATCAATGTCAGAGCAGTGGGAGGCATTCAAGGGGGAAATTCAAGGGGTTCAGAGTAAACATGTTCCCACAAAGAACAAGGGTGGGGCTGTCAAATCCAGACCCCCCTGGACGTCAAGGAGCATACAGGGTAAGATAAGGCAAAAAAGGAAAGCTTATGTCAGAAACCGAGAGCTTAATACTACAGAAAGCCTAGAGAAGTATAGAAAGCTCAGGGGTGAACTTAAAAAGGAAATTAGGAAAGCAATTCTGGAATCAATTCTGAGGGACAGGACAAACCGTCACTTAGAAAGGCACGGATTAATCAAGGACAGTCAGCATGGATTTGTTAAGGGAAGATCATGTCTGATTAACTTGATTAAATTTTTTGAGGAGGTAACAAGGATGGTCGATGAGGATAATGTGTTTGATGTAGTCTACATTGATTTTAGCAAGACTTTTGACAAGGTGCACATGGAAGACTGGTCAAAAATGTACAAGCCCATGGGATGTACAAGCCGATGCTCAGTTTGGGTTCTGCCAGGACCACTTGGCTCCAGACCTCATTACAGCCATGGTCCAAACATGGACAAAAGAGCTGAATTCCAGAGGTGAGGTGAGAGTGACTGCCCTTGACATCAAGGCAGCATTTGACCGAGTGTGGCACCAAGGAGCCCTAGTAAAATTGAAGTCAATGGGAATCAGGGGGAAAACCCTCCAGTGGTTAGAGTCATACCTAGCACAAAGGAAGATGGTAGTGGTTGTTGGAGGCCAAGGACATTGCTGCAGGAGTTCCTCAGGGCAGTGTCCTAGGCCCAACCATCTTCAGCTGCTTCATCAATGACCTTCCTTCCATCATAAGATCAGAAATGTGGATGTTCACTGATGATTGCACGGTGTTCAGTTCCATTCGCAACCCCTCAGATAATGAAGCAGTCCGTGCCCGCATGCAGCAAGACCTGGACAACTTCCAGGCTTGGGCTGATAAGTGGCAAGTAACATTCGCACCGTACAAGTGCCAGGCAATGACCATCTCCAACAAGAGAGAGTCTAACCACCTCCTCTTGACATTCAACGGCATTATCATCGCCGAATCCCCCACCATCAACATCCTGGGGGTCACCATTGACCAGAAATTTAACTGGACCAGCCACATAAATACTGTGGCTACAAGAGCAGGTCAGAGGCTGGGTAATCTGTGGTGAGTGACTCACCTCCTGACTCCCCAAAGCCTTTCCACCATCTACAAGGCACAAATCAGGAGTGTGATGGAATACTCTCCACTTGCCTGGATGAGTGCAGCTCCAACAACACTCAAGAAGCTCGACACCATCCAGGACAAAGCAGCCCACTTGATTGGCACCCCATCCACCACCTAAACATTCACTCCCTTCACCACCGGGCGCACTGTGGCTGCAGTGTGTACCATCCACAGGATGCACTGCAGCAACTCGCCAAGGCTTCTTTGACAGCACCTCCCAAACCCGCAACCTCTACCACCTAGAAGGACAAAAGCAGCAGGTACATGGGAACAACACCACCTGCACATTCCCCTCCAAGTCACACACCATCCCGACTTGGAAATGTATCATTGTTCCTTCATCGTCGCTGGGTCAAAATCCTGGAACTCCCTTCCTAACAGCACAGTGGGAGAACCTTCACCACACGGACTGCAGCGGTTCAAGAAGGCGGCTCACCACCACCTTCTCAAGGGCAATTAGTGAAGGGCAATAAATGCCGGCCTTGCCAGCGACGCCCACAACCCATGAACGAATAAAAAAAAAGATCCAAGGGACAGTGGCAAGTTGGATCCAAAATTGGCTCAGTGGCAGGAAGCAAAGGGTAATGGTCAACGGTTGTTTTTGCGACTGGAAGGTTGTTTCCAGTGGGGTTCCGCGGGACTCAGTACTAGATCCCTTGCATTTTGTGGTATATATTAATGATTTGGACTTGAATGTAGGGTGCATGATTAAGAAATTTGCAGGTGATACAAAAATTGGCCGTGTGGTTGATAATGAGGTGGAAAGCTCTAGACTGCACGGAGATATTAATGGATTGGTCAGGTGGGCAGAAAAATGGCAAATGGAATTCAATCCGGAGAAGTGTGAGGTAATGCAATTGAGGAGGGCAAACAAGGCAAGGGAGAACACAATAAATGGGAGGATACTGAGAGGTGGTAGAGCAAGTGAGGGACCTTGGAGTGCATGTCTGCAGATCCCTGAAGGTAGCAGAACAGGTAGATAAGGTGGTTAAAAAGGCATATGGAATGCTTTCCTTTATTAGCCGAGGCACAGAATATAAGAGCAGGAAGTTATGCTAGAACTATATAAAACACTAGTTAAGCCACAGCTTGAGTACTGTTTATAGTTCTGGTCACCACATTACAGGAAAGATGTGATTGCACTAGAAATGGTACAGAGAGATTTATGAGGATGTTGTCAGGACTGGAGAATTTTAGCTATGAGGAAAGATTGGATAGGCTGGGGTTCTTTTCTTTGGAACAGAGGAGGCTGAGGGGTGATTTAATTGAGGTGTACAAAATTATGAGGGGCCTAGATAGAATGGATAGGAAGGGCCTATTTCCCTTAGCAGGGTTTCAGTGACCAGGGGGCATAAATTTAAAATAATTGGTGGAAGGATTAGAGGGGAGCTGAGGAGAACTTTTTTCACCCAGAGGGTGGTGGGGGTCTGGAACTCACTGCCTGAAAGGGTGGTAGAGGCAGAAACCCTCATCACATTTAAAAAAATACCTGGATGTGCACCTGAAGTGCCGTAACCTACAAGGCTACGGACCAAGTGTTGGAAAGTGCGATTAGGCTAGGTGGCTCATTTTCAGCTGGCGTGGACACGTTGGACTGAATGGCCTCCTTCTGTGCCATAAATTTTCTTTGATTCTATAAACAACTCAGATACTTGGGCTAGATTTTGCACTCATTGGCTATGAATGGGTGAGAAATCTAGTCGACTATTATTTCTTCATCATCCTATTCTTTCCAAGAGACCTATTACAGTACCCATGCTTTTTTTTCCCAAAAATATACTTTATTCATAAAATTTGTAGCAAAACATACAATACAGTTGTCATATCACATTCCAAACATACACAATACAGATTATACAATTTGCAGGTTACATCAAGTACAGTTCAATGAACACATTGTACATAATTACAGTTCATGACACTCTGGGGTGTCTCATTGCATTATACTCAATACAGATTATTGATTGATAATCTGTACAGTCCCCATGCTTATCATGGGCGGTCACATATATCGGGCAAATGGCGCTAACCATTTGCTAGTAGCATGGGAGTCAATTACGAAGACACCACTTATAACATGTTCTTTCGAGCAGTTCAATAAGTTCTTCGCACCTCATTACCATATCTGTATTTAAATTCCTCCAGTGATCATTCTGTGTCTTGTGTTTTGAGTCCACGATCTTTGTTAACAATCACCCGTTCTGAACTAGTGTCCCACCTGTGGCTCAGTTACCGGGTAAACTGCTGCAGAGTTTTTAAAAATCCTGTCCCTCCTCATTTCCTGCATTTTTACCAGCTCCCGATCTTTAATTTGAAAAACCTTTGGTTTAAACCCTGGACAAACCATCTGTTGATCCCTTTCCACGTTAAATTCTGTTAACAATAACTGCGGGGACGGGATTTTTTTTTACTCGTTCATGGGATGTGGGCGTCGCTGGCGAGGCCGACATTTATTGCCCATCCCTAATTGCCCTTGAGAAGGTGGTGGTGAGCTGCCTTCTTGAACCGCTGCAGTCCGTGTGGTGACGGTTCTCCCACAGTGCTGTTAGGAAGGGAGTTCCAGGATTTTGACCCAGCGACGATGAAGGAACGGCAATATATTTCCAAGTCGGGATGGTGTGTGATTTGGAGGGGAACGTGCAGGTGGTGTTGTTCCCATGTGCCTGCTGCTTTTGTCCTTCTAGGTGGTAGAGGTTGCGGGTTTGGGAGGTGCTGTCGAAGAAGCCTTGGCGAGTTGCTGCAGTGCATCCTGTGGATGGTACACACTGCAGCCACTGTGCGCCGGTGGTGAAGGGAGTGAATGTTTAGGGTGGTGGATGGGGTGCCAATCAAGTGGGCTGCTTTATCTTGGAATCCAGTCAGCTGTTTGTTCCCGTTCCCTCTCGGTGCCTGTAAAAGACGATCCAGCATCCAACACTGACAGCGGGCTAATCATGTTAAGGCCAACTCGCCCGCTATAAGCGGTGGGGACCGTATACTCCAAAATTCCTCATCTTGCTTGCTATAATCTGTGAATTTCCATTTTTCAACGATACAGCATAGATAGCTATCGATCTACCAATGAACTATCCCTTCTCTCTTCATTTCCCGAACATAATTATGTGTCCCCTTTGTCAATCCCTTCTTTTATTGAATACCTTTGATCATCTCCCTTTGTTAATCACACTTCTCAGCTCCCCTTTGTATCAAAACCCTCAGCTGAACTCCTTTTGTCTTCAGCTCCTTTCTTCGACTCCAGTCAGTACTCCTCTCCTTCTCCCTTACTTTCTACACAAATGACAAATAAATTAGGCAGCATCGCAATCTGCACAACGGTGTTTGTTTTTTTTCTGCCTGTTCGACTGAATCAAATGAAAAGTAAAGAAATCGGAACTGGAAAATAACCTTGAAGATTATCAAGTTTGAAATCGGAGAATTGTTATAATCCACTTCATTGTCAGTAATTAAATGTTAACTAACTTAACACGTCTTTGCCTCTTTTTTTTACCTGTCCATATGATTTTGCGGTATATTTCACAAGCAGCGCTGCTCCTGTATGACATTTAATGCACTTGCGCTAAATGCCTTTGTGTTTCTTTTTTTTAATGCAGGTATTAACCTGAGGTTAAATAAAGTGTCCAGAGGGATTTAGTACGAGTGCATTAAGTATTACACCAGAACAGCACTGGTCGGAAAAGTCTTAACGTCAGGTGGGGGTCTGGCACTTGATGTCTTTCAAAGCTATCACCTCAGAGCATCGCGGATTTAAATGACCAAATATCCAATTGACCAAATGTATATGAATCAAAAGCAGATCAAATCAGTCGCTAAGTACCACCGAGGAACAAGCAAGCAGCAGAAAACTGAGCAATCACTAATTTTTTTAAAGGTATTAATCCCAAACTGGCAAGTAGCAGAAATCGACCAATCTAATTGCTCAAACAATTTTGTGAAATTGGTTTGAGCCAACAAAAAATAATAGAATATGCTGCCCATGGTTTCTTATGTTTTTTTTAATCAAGTTCCCTTTGTTTAAATTAGTATAAATTGTCACACACAAAATGGTGTCTATGCATTCACTTAAAAGCTAATATACTTGCTGGACAGACAAGACATCCACAGAAATTTTGTTGAGGAATCAAAGTGTTTCTCAAACGCAAGTAGGTGGATTCTATAATCACTAACCTTGGTTTAGTTGGTAGCACTCATCGCTTCTAAATCAGAGGGTCATGAGTTCAAGTAGGACTTGAGCACTTAATCTAGGCTGACGTATCAGTGGAGCACTGAGGATGTGCTACATTGCCAGAGGTGCTGTCTTTTGGATGTGACATTAAACCGAGGCCCCATCTGCCTACACAGGTGGACATAAAAGATCACATGGCACGATTCAAAGGACAGTAGAGAATTCTCTGTGTCCCGGCCGACATTCTTCCCTTAACCAACTCCACTAAAACAGATTGTCTGGTCATTCATTCATTTGCTGTTTGTGGAATCTTGCAAATTGGTGCCACATTTGCCTACATAACAGCAACTACACTTCAAAAGTAATTAATTGGCAGTGAAGTACTTTGAGATATCCTGAGGACATGAAAGGGATTATATAAATGAAACTTCTTTATTTCTGTTAAGGGTAAATATACCACTAGAAACAATTATTTAATCCAACCACAAAGGCTGCTGTTTTTATCGAGATGTCATCAGATTGTATCAATGGCCTTATGTATGATTACAATTTGCATCAAACTCCGCACATGGACAGTGGCCATCTTCAAAGTGCTACAAGTATAAAAATCCTGCATAATTCATATATCGGTAGTTTAGTTTCATCTGACCGTGAGGCATGAACACAGTACATGGCTCTGTGGGTATGCGCCAAAAGAAATCCTGCACAGATTTATTCTGTTCGTTGCTAAAAAAAAAATGAGGCTACTATATCTCTCCGAAAAGTGTTTGTTTTATTCCAAGTTCTGCAAGAAAGTTTTCAAAGGATCGGACAGGTTTGTCTGATTAACATTTTGTGATCGGATTCCAGACTGCAATATCTGCACTGATTACATGGGGGGAATTTTAACCCCCAAGAATGGGTGGGTGGAAGGTTAAAGTATCAGCTTTTTGGAGTGGGATCGCATTCCGGGTTTTACTGTGGCGCGTTAGGATGCGTGCGCACAACAGAAACCTGGAAATCCCGTCCCTACTTAAAGCCGGTGGGCCGATATTTAGAGGGCCAATTCAGGTAGTTGAAGCACTTTAGGTTCTTAACCTTTTGTGGATTCTGCAACATGAATGGATTTAACTACTCCTGAAGGTGTCTCCTGTGGCTTCTGAAACACGCCATTGAAATGGAGGCGAGTTGCAGCCAAAGCTCATTTGGCCCTTTAAACCACTGATTGACACATCTCAATAAGAGGTGAGGTATTGCAGCTGGGCACTGAGTTCTCTCAGACAAACGTTTGACTGGGAGTTCTTTGTGGTTAGACTGAGATTCCTTTGCTGAGACCGAGAATTCTTGTGTTCAGACAAATTTACCTATCTTATGGATCTATTCCACAGTACACCTGAGGAGGAGGAGGAGAATGAAGATGGGGAATCCATCGCCAGAGCAGCCGCGCACATTGCTGCCGTGACATCAGAGATTCCCTCATCTCTAACAGGTTCTCATAATGAGATGTGCAAATTGAAGACTTTGAAATACTCAGGCCGCCTGGAACACTCACCACCACCAAACCTCCCCCCCACCACTTTGCACAAAACAGTACTTAAGTCACCCATACACCCATTGCTCCCGCGCCCAATGGGCGGCGTCATGTCTTGGCATTCATGATGAAGCACATGAAAGGGCGAATTCACAAAAGGGACTCCTTTTGCCAAGATGTGGCAGTGGTGGTGTTAATGATTAAATTTAACGTGCCATAACACAAAAATAATTAAATTAACAACATGACAGTTCTTAAAACACCCTTCTGCATACCATTGGTGAATTACAATTGCTTAACCTTTCTCTTTCTACCGCTTCTATATGGTTCAGCAGAGGTAGTGGCAGGTTGCTCAGGTCCCTGACCTGACTGCTGAGGTGCTCTCGGCCTATGACCTCTGGGTTTTGGAGCCCTTGAGGGCCCCACCAAAGACTGCTCCACCTGCACTTGTGCAGGGGCAGACTTGGCCATTGGGAGAGAAGGCAGCATTGCGGGTACTGGCTGAGGAGGGGGCAATGGGTGAGACGAGGGAGCGCTTTGAGTGGAGTCCCCACTTCCGTGTCCCTTTTGACATCATCCCTCACCCGAGCCAGTGCAACATCATTCCCGCCACTCTGCTGGACAAAAGGTTGGTGAGCAGATGTGCCATGTTGTAAGGCCACGGCTAAAATATCTGCCTGTTTAAGGTGGCCTCATTTGAGAGCCATGCTTGAAGCTCAATGGAGGCTACCATTCTTTCCATCGCAAACATTCTTGCACCTACCTACGCCACCAATCTACTAGCGATGGAGTTGGACTCCTCTGTCCTCTCCGTTATTGTGGGGAGTGTGCGTGGCATTTTTTCTGTTACCTTGCAAAGTTGCTGCTGCACCTTTATCATTCTCCTTCTCATCAAATGGCCCCCGGGGTTCAGCATCTATATCCATCTGAGCAGAGCTTGGAGAGGAGTGTGCCCCCAGACGCGGACTCTCCACAGCTGCCCCTGCCACCATTGTCTGCTCGTGCTCACTTGTGAGTGGTGAATCACCGGGTGACAACCCAAGTAACCCACCGAAGTGCAAGTATCAGTGCTGATTTATGGCTGTATATGCTGTGACGGTGCACCCTCAGAAGGAATAAGATCCTCTGAGGAATCGCTTTCTTACATTTCTGTTGGTTTCTTGTGAAGGCGTGAAGGCCCTGGAAGACAACAGAAAGTGATATTAATGATTCATCGCAAAAGTGACAATATTTCCAATGACCATACTGAGGTCTGGCACAGTTACGTCATCGATAACATCAATTCATCATGTGCGTGAAAGATGTTATAATTCTGTCACCAGCCATCTGCGGGTTGCCAGTTTCTCCATCTCCGATGGATAGGCATGCGACGGTCCAACTTATTTCCATGGCCTCCTCCTCCACATCTGTCATCTCCATTATGTAGTGGGTCACCTCCAGGTCTGCTCCTCTCCCTCGCGTTTTGTGTTCTCTTCTCCTACAAGGGGAGAAAGAACAGACCTGTGAGTGACTGAAAGGTGACGTATTCATCCAATGAATTCATTGCTTTGGGGGAGGCTGACCATGAAAGAGATGCATCAGAAGGTGACTATCAGACAGATACATCACATTGTACCAGGATTGGGGTGAGTGGCAGTGGTGGATGAATAAATGGACAGTTGAGGAAGTTCATAGAAGGTGAAGGATGGTTGCTGCTGCTGGCATTTAAGTGGGTGTGAGGAGTTCTGTGATGGGGTAGGTGTGTCAACACAGTGACAGGGGGGAGGGGGTGAGGGGAGGTTGTTGAACAACACAGGATGTAGATGAATCAGCAACTGTACTCACTTTTCCTGACCTGGTTAGGTCATTAAAACGCTTCCTGCACTGAACCAAGACCTGGGCACCGTGCTCTTACTGCTCACCTCTTCTGCCACCTCCAGCCAAGCATTTTTGGTTACAGAGCCAGGTTCTTCCTGCCATCCATTGGAAATATTACCTCCCTCCTGGCTCTCACTGCAGCCAGCAGTCCATCCAGGGAGACATCATTAAATCTAGGGGCAGCCTTTTGCTTTCCTGGATTCCATTTCTCCTTTAAAATCCATTCTTGGACCGGCCCTTTAAATAGTGGGCTTTAAATCACATCATTCGGGTGCGCAGTAGGCCTGCTGCGCAGCTTGGAGACACAAAACCCGGAAGCAAAGATAATTGATTGCAATCGAGGAAAGATCGCAGATTTAAACGCACTCACTTTGCCTCCGGGTTCTCCATGGTGCGTTATCTACTTTATGAGTTTAATCTTTAATCAAAAGGCTGCAAGTTGTTTTGTTCTAACATATAATAGCTTTATTAAGAAGTTATAATAAGTAGCAAAGATGTTAAAATACAAGAGTGCAGTTAAACATACAACCTGACAACCTGAAAAGTTTATCACTGTACAAAGCTTCGAGTCTGATAGGCACCTCTTGAAGGGCTTTCATATTAGTTGAGTGGTCCAGCCTCACTCTGAGAACGTTCTAATCAATATGAAGATGTACTCAACTTATATATGTTTTTAGACACAATAGCTCTATATGGGTCCTGTGCGAACATTACTAGCTTTATCTGTCTCCAAGCTATGACTCAGTCTTTAAACATTTGTTATTCACATTTGAACCCCCTTATCAAAACTGCTCAGGGTCTGTGCGTACCGAGACTCCCCGGACATTTCAGATAACAGAATACCTAAGATCATTAGCCAATATGATTAGTTGCCTCCGAGTTATCTAGAACTCTTATCTTTACCCAAACTAGAGACAACTCCCCTTACCCATCTTATGAACAGGAGATGAGAACGACACCAGATGCTTATTACTTAAAGAGGCCCTCTCTTCACAAAGTAACCCAAAAGCTTGTTTTGGATGAACAGAAAGCCTTTGTTCACAGGGAAGCTAACATAATGCTTTTCCTTAACAAGGTTAGCAATATTATAGAAAGCTTGTGTAATGCTTTACTTACACCTACACACAAATCCACCCACTCGCTGAGTTCACGGCTCCAAGTTAAAATCCAGGCTTGTAGCTCACTAATAGTGCTGCTTCTGTAAATAGTTCCTTTAAAATTTCTTCACTGAAGAATGATATAGGAGCAAAAACAATTTTTGAATATTTCCAATGAAATCTGGACCTACCATTCAGGTCCAGATAATCCTGCAAGCCCTTGCTCTCAGAGATAGGATTGTCCTATCTGAATAAGCATTGGAAAGTTTACTATTACTCTGTTCTGGTGAGCTGTACGGTTTTAACAAGCTAAACTTCAGGAGTATCCCTATATCCACTTACATTACATAGAACGTACAACACAAAAACAGGCCATTGGACCTAACTGGTCTATGCCAGCGTTTATACTCCACATGAGCCTCCTCCCACCTCTCTTCCTCTAACCCTGTCATTTTACTCCTTTCTCCCTCATGTGCTTCCCCTTAAATGCATCAAATAAATGATTGTGAATCGGCGACCCATTTTACATGTCTCCTGATTTTTATTACCATTGAAGTCAATGGAAATAAAGTACTCCCTCAGTACTGCACTGGAGTGTCAGCCTAGATAATGTGCTCAAGTGTCTGGAGTGGGACTTGAACCCACAACCTTCTGTTCCTAATTTCTCTACACTGAAGAGGGTATTTCCCTATGGAGAGTGAGCAAAGGGAAACTCTACATACATGGATTCCTCAGCAGATTGGTTTAAAGACTTTAATGAATGGAGATGGGTTTCCATATCAATCAGATACGCGTTCGACTCGCAGAAATTTTACTTTATTACAATAAAGTGGAATCTCTACTGCTGCTCAACTTCTCCACAAGCTCCAGGTAAAAGTACTAAAAGCTCCAATTTTAGCAAACAACAATATTGCCTGATTCTGAATTCATTTAGATAAAATTTAAATGAAGTAATTAACATGAAAGTGAAAGAACTCAAATTCAAGGTGTTTCAAAGACCCTGTGGGGAAGCGGATGTCGGGCAGGCAGTGGGAGGAGCGCTCGTGTCACCCGCCTCAAGTCCCTGCGCAGAGGCCTGAGCCATTTTGAGGACAGGGCCTCATTTCCATAATCCCGGGCAGCCGTGAGCACTGTTTGGGCTGGGGTGGGGGTGAATTCTGGTAGCTCCATTGCAGAGCTGAGCCAGAATTTTTTTTCCACGGGGGTCTGGCAGCAAACTACTCCTCCTGGCCCCTTCGAAAATCTCCAAAAAAGAACAGGAACTTTCCTGGTTTCGGAGGGGCCTGCACTAGTCACTTTAAGAACCGTTGGTCCCAATGGACGGAGCGTGCCTGGGCTGCCCTGCTGAAGGCCTTGAGGAAAATGGCAGCGGCCATACCAGGAGCGGGAACAGGGTGGTCTAGTGTGCATTTCCATTTACGGCCTGCTGTCATCCTGTTCCCGCCTGGCGGAGGCAGTTAAAATCATCCTTTGTGTAACAGATCTACAAAACAAAAAATGCCTGCTTAAAGAGAGAATAAAATCCCTTCCATTGAGATATTGAATCTACCCATAATCTGGAGTTCCCATTCATGTTAGTGGGTGGGGATAAAGGGAAGAAGTTTTACACAAGTTTTCTACCCCTAGGCTATCTCTAAATAGGATGTCTCTCTCTTTATCCCATTTAGGATTATGAGTCTATTTGGCGCGTTGCATTTCCCTCGTAAAAAAGATGTGCCTTTAACATTAGATGAAGATCACTTACTGTCATCAGAAAGAACCCCAAACAGCACTCGGTACAGAAACTGATGTGTTTCATGTTCCTTTAACTCCTTCCCCACTACTGAACTATTAGGGTATGGTAGTATAGTAGCTGGTATTAATTGGGCTGTGTAGGGTCGCGCAATGTAGAACAAAGTAAGAGTGCTTAGGGATAATTTTGATATCGGGCGATAGTGTAGAACAGGCGATATCGGATCAACATCTCATCTTACATCTCTTCCGATTTTCATTTCCATTGAAGTCAATGTATAACGGGCAACATATCCAATATCGCCCATTTTACACTATCGACCTAAGTCAAAATGACCCCTCTTGAGTTTTTAGATGGAGTTACCTCCAGCATCACTTTGATTTGATGTTTATTCCTGGATAATGTATCCCAGTCACATAATTTGACACCTTAGTTCACACAGTGCCCCTGGTTAACTCGCTACTGGACTAGCAACCTAGAAGTTATGCGTTCAAATCCCTCCATGGCAAATTATGAAATTGAATTTAATTAGTCTGGTAATTTGAGGAGTGCTGGTTCACCACTGTCCCATACAATGTAGTTGACTCTTAATGCCCCCTAAAGTGGCCCAGTTGTTCAGGGGCAACTAGGGATAAACAATACGTGTCTTGCATTACCCAGATGACAAGGACGAGAGAAAAAACTACTACTGTGGAGCAGCCAACCTCTGATTGCTAGCCCTATCACTGCTTGCTCAGACCTTATTTAATCAGTCACTACTCCTTCTGTTGTTGCTATGTCTCCTGCTTGCTTTCCCCCTGTAATTTGACTGTTTAATCAACATCAGCAGCCAAACTAGACATTATTTTGGCATCAAAATGCCAGGCCATGCCTTAAAGAAATGAAAAGGAGTGGTGTGTACACATAATAAGAGCTGAGAGATGGTCTAATCTGTTTCTACTGAAAACTGGTTTCAGTGCTCACCTGTTATGAGTTCCAGGCATTTCTTTACTCAAATAAAGCCTGGAAAAAATAATTTATGGCCCCAGCATTTGTGAACCATTACGATCATAAGGGAATTACCTATAGCAGGGAATTATGGTGAGATATGTTCTATCAGACTATTTACGAGAAGGTGCATTTGAGCAAATAGTTTCATTTCATTGCACTATTTTGTTAGCCAGTTACAAATCGGTTTTAAAGATTATGGAACCAGGGGACCTAAGTGGTAAGTGTACATAATTCATAGTAAACAAGGTGACAAATGTCAAATAAGATGACATATTATGTAGCTAGGAATGAACATCAAATCCAAGTAGTGCTGGAGTTATGCTCCATCTGAATACTTCAGCACTCTCATACTGTTCTATGCTACACTACCCGACACAGCACAAGTAATACCAGCTTCTACCAAAAACAATTACAAGAGGAAGGGATAGACCAAATAGTCATGGTGTCCTTTGTTCATTAGCCTTTGTGGCATTAGCATAGCTTTGGCCTAATCTCCAAGCTCTCTTTGAAGCCTGCCTTTTTACAATGTTGTTGCCTGATGACCACAGATAGACAACAAGAGAGAGCTCTGCTGGAGCATTCTTTTGTTCCCCTCTAGTATCTCAAGAGGGTAAAGTCTAATTCTATGACGATTTCAGTGGGGAGGGTCAGTTAGTCATGAAAATGACTTGATAGGTTTACAATAACAACAACTTGCATTTATATAGTGCCTTTAACATAGTAAAACATCCCAAGGCGCTTCACAGGAGTGTTATCAGTCAGGATTTGACACCGAGCCACATAAGGAGACATTAGGACAGGTCAAAGTGGTAGGTTTTAACGGACACCTTAAAAGGAGGAGAGGCGGAAAGATTTAGGGAGGAAATTCCAGAGATCAGGGCCTAGGCAGTTGAAGGCATGGCTGCCAATGGTGGGGCGAAGAAAATTGGGGATGCACAAGAGACCAGAATCGGAGGAACGCAGAGATCTTGGAGGGTTGTAGGGCTGGAGGAGGTCTACAATAGACCTCCGACGCTGTAGTGCTAAGGTACCATGAAAGCTAGCTGGCTGGAATCACTTATCTTGTTAAGCAATCAACTACCCATCATTTCACAAGACATTTGTTTCGATTGAATGATGGTTATTGCAATTCAGGAGTGAGGATTCTTATTTTGGGTTTTCTGAAAACAAGTCAACAATATATTAATAGAATAACATTGATGAAAAGAAAAGGAGAAAATGCTGGAAATACACAGCAACAACAAAAACAACTTAGAATTATAGAATGGTTACAGCACAGAAGGAGGCCATTTGGCCCGTTGAGTCTGTGCCAACTATAGAGCTTGCATTTATATAGCACCTTCAACGTAGCATAACATCCCAAGGCAGGAGAGTAAGCAGACAAAAAATCGACACCGAGCCAAAGAAGGAGATATTAGGTCAGGTGACCAAAAGCTTGGTCAAAGAGGTAGGATTTAAACAGCCTTTTAAAGGAGGAGAGAGAGTTGGAGAGGCAAAGAGATTTGGGGAGGGAATTCCAGAGCTTAGGGCCAAGATAGCTAAAGGCACGGCCGTCAATGGTGGGACAAAGGAAGGGGGGATACCCATAATAGCAAAGCCATAAGAGAAAAGATTTGATAGTGTTTTGGTGCAGACCCTGTTGGCATGTACTGAAGTTAGAGATAAGGAGATATGTCATTTTGTGTCCAAATTAGAAACATGCTGTTGTTCAGCCAAGGCCAAATCTTATCCACAGAATTAAGGAAAATCATCACAGTCCCCTCTTGTGTGCCTCCGAGGGACCCGATTGAGAGTAGAAGCCAGGGAGTGTCTGCCTGTTTGCTCTCCCTCTTGTTTCCACTTGATGTGTGGCATTATGGAGCCCAGGAAAAGGGTGGAGAGAAAAAAATAGTAACTTTAAAATAATCAAATGCAGAGACATGCACCATGACCAAAATCTGCTTGTTCGGAAGGGTTCTCTCACTTGTCAGAATGACCTGTGTCCTGATTGGACAATAGGTTTTACTCACCCTCTTCATCAGTTTATTTAGTTTCTATTTATTTCCTTACTGTGATAATCTTAACTCCGATTAGTTTTTTAAAATCTCCAACTGCTTCCAGACTTCCACAGGAGCCAAGATTTGAATTAAGAAAATTTTTAAAAAATCACTCCTCAAAGACTTGCATTTATATAGCACCTTTCATGACGTCAAGATATTCCACAGTGCTTTACCTAACCATGAAGCACTTTTGAAGTGTAGTCACTGTTGTGATGTAAGAAACGCAGCAGCCAATTTTGGACAGCAAGGTACCACAAACAGCAATGAGACAATGACCAGATCATCTGTTTTATGTGTTGGTTGAGGGATAAATGTTGGCCAGGACACCAGGAAGAACTCCCCTGCTCTTCTTCGAAATAGTGCAACAGGATCTTTTACGACCACCTGAGCGGGCAGATGGGGCCTCAGTTTAAGGTCTCATCCAAAAGGACAGCACCTCTGACAGTGCGGCACTTCTCTCAGTACTGCACTATCAGCCTAGATTTTGTGCTCCAATTCTCTGGAGTGGGACTTGAACCCACAATCTTCTGACTCAGAGGCAAGAGTGCTACCAACTGCGCCACAGCTGGCACCACAGAAACTAGAACTGAAAGACTGTTAAAGGGGAAGAGAGGATTCATTAAAGTGATGCACTAAAAGAGTTATGAGAAGAAAGAGGAATCAGAAAAGAGATCTGAGGTGAATATTACTACTCAAATGAAACGCAGGCAAGCCACTGCCGAGGTTTAGAAAGCATTGTAGCCTCACTTGAACTATAGCAGTGCTAGGCTCATGCTGGGCAATGAAAATATTCTTCAAAGAGAAAAAGAATAATCACATCTCCGACCTCATCTGTGATATAAAATGAAATCGCAAAACTTGCCTACAGAATATATATTTTATCCTGCACTAAAACGTTTGAAGATATTGCAACGTATAATCCTGCCTTTTTTCAATGATACTTAAAGACAACAAAATGGTTTTAATTAGAGCAAGTTGACTGTAGGTTAAATCGTTCTCTTTCATGCTGCTGTTTCGTTGGTGATGCCACCTGAATCTAACAGATGCTTTCATGTGAGCTATTTACACTATATATTTCCCCCGCATAGAACTTTAAAAGGCAGGTTAATAATATGCGTCCTGGGTGAATTATTAATCGGCAGGAAGAGTTTGCAGCTGCCTCACGCCACTGACATACCCTATCAAAGATGATCAGAAGAATTTAACGCAGATTAAAATTTCAAAATGAGTGCCTGGAATAAGTTAAAAAGAGATCATTAACACTGGAGATCATCAGTGCACTCTGCTGTAAGTAATTTGTGTGTTCTGACCTTTAGGAATTGGTGTTAGATCCCTTTGTGTATCCATTGTGTCACCTTGCATTAGAAAAATAGCACTGCATGTAATGGTGGAATCCAAATCTCTAGCTGGGAGTCTGGGGAAAGTGTAGCTTCTTTTCAGAGTACAAATTCAGAAGGCTAAAATACTGTGAAATTCAAGTTAAAATGTCATCTCTGTTTTAACAATTTAATTATCTCATAGAAAATTCCATTACAAGTCCACCTTTTACCTTGAAACCCTACTTTTTTTTGATGGAGATTGTTTTTTTTAAAGTGCACATCTGGGTTGCTTTATCTCTAATCTCCCTGAAGGACTGTTAACAATGGGATCAGGATGTTGACGGTGAGTTTATAATGGCGATTTAGACATTACCTGCATTTAACCATTACTGCTAAACCTGACAGAATCAATACAACTTAAGACAGAAAATAGCCCGTAGGCTGATTATGGTGTTTCTTTTTGGTTCACATAGCAACAAGCTGCTGCAGCCTCTGGAGAGGTGCCACTGGGGAATTGTGGGAAGCTCGAGAGTCAGTTGGCAGTCAGTCAGTTAGTCAGTCAGTAACAGCAGGCACGCAAGAGAAGAACAAACCCCATCTGTACTGCTTGTATGTTTTCCATTGATGTTTCACATAAATTTTGTGTTTTTTTCTGCAATCTGTTAAATCATAATTAATAAGAATTTATGTCAAGGCAATGTTAATTTATATAAAAGTGTAAGGGACAAGGCAATGTTATTTTAATATTCTTTAAGCTTCATGCTGTCTGTTTATTCCCCTAGGATACCCTTGAAACTCAAAGAAATGATTGTCATCCAGTCCATTTGGTGTCAGCATACCAGATCAAATCTTTGTAATAACATTAAGTTGTCTATTTAAACAAGTGTAATTAGTTTTATCATTTAGTTTCTATGAAAGTTTTACTAACACAATATCATAGCTGTTCTCCAATTCTGGCCTCTTGCGCATCCCCGATTTTCATTGGTGGCTGTGCCTTCAGCTACCTAGGCCCTAAGTTCTGGAATTCCCTCCCTAAACCTCTCCACCTCTCTCTCCTCCTTCATGATGCTTCTTAAAACTTACATATTTGACCAAGCTTTTGGTCACCTGTCCTAATATCTCCTAATGTGGCTCAGTGTTAAATTTTGTTTGATAAAGCTCCTGTGAAGCATCTTGGACATTTTACTATGTTAAAGGCACTATATCAATGCATTGAAAGGGATATATAGTTGAGAGTATAGGACTGTATACATATGAATGTAATGTGTACATGAGAGAAAGATAAAGAGAATGACAATAGTACAAATTAAAGGGATGTCACTCCATGTGTTTCTACTTCTTTGCTCCATTTTGGATCTGGGGCTCTCATTTTTGAAAGATTCACACTAATAAACACTGCACTGTGTAGTGGATTAGGACTGTGAATGCATTGCAGTTGAAGACTCCCCTCTCTCTCCCATCGTTGTCAGCTCATTGGCTTCATCCAAATCCGTATTAGTCGGCTCCTTGTTGGTGCCTGCAGGGTCAGGTAAGAAGGTATGGCTTCACTTGTGCACGCATCAGTGTAAACTCTGCAGATGCTTCTTGCACTTCAAATTTGCAAACAATGAGGCATTTCATTTTCGAATTGTGAACACTACATTAGTAACATGATTTATGTCTCTAAGATAAATTTGTGCTTTATTTTGATCTACATACATTTTGTTATGTATTTTTCCACCCCTTAATTGGTGGCAAATACAGCCTTTAATTTAAATTTTTTATTTTCAATTTATTTTTTGGGGATTGGGCGACCCTGGAAGGCAGCATTTATTGTCACAAAAAACAAAAGACTGCGAAAGCTGGAAATCTGAAATAGAAACAGAAAACGCTGGAAACGCTCAGCAGGTCAGGCAGCACCTGTGGAGAGAGAAACAGAGTTAACGTTTCAGGTCGATGGCCTTTCCTCAGCATTTATTGTCCATCGCTAGCAGTCCTGAGAAGGTGGTGGAGTGAGAGCAGCTCCGAGTAAATTCCATAACCTGCTGCTGACGGCTTCGCATAGGATCAGACCACTGGCAGATTTTCATCCAACCCCTTAATCTCAGTGAGGGCTTCCCAGGAGCAGGTTTGGCACTCTCCATGGGCACAGTCATCTGTGCAAATATCTTGGGGCAGCAGACCAGCACAAGAGCAAAGGAGAATCAGGCAGTATTTAAAGAGGATACAGCCCACCAGATATTAATTTCCCCCCACCGTGGAATATACAGGCAGCAGTAAGGTCCTTTGAGGACCTTTCTGAGGAGCTGTGCATAAGAAGAGTGCGTTTCACCAAACAGACCATGACGAACTCCAGCCGCGCTCATCTGCCCACTCTGATCTCTCAGTGGCTATGAATGTGACTACCACCTTCACTGTTCAAAGCATAGGGTTGTTTCAGGCAGCCACTGGGGAATCTCTGTAACTTCAGCTGAGCTGCAGTACGGACGTGCATTCATCAGGTCACTGATGCCCTTTATAGGAGAGCTGGCGGACTTTATCACCATTGGTATCACAGCAAGGCAGCAGCGAGATAGGGCCATCCATTTTTTTTCAACTTGCTAGCTTCCCCGAGTCCATGAGAGCAATTGTTGGCACCCTTAACTGAAGTGCATTGTGACTGTGTAAATGTTGCTTTAAAAGGGTGAAGAGAGTGCTAATGTCCAGGGTGGGCAAGGAACTAAAGGAGGAGTGTGTTACCTTGCCTGCCTTGGTGAGGTCATTGAATTTCTTTCGGCACTGGTTTGCACTCCTGGGGGTGAGGGTGTTGGCAATCATTGCCAGTGCCACCTCCCTCCAGGTGGCATAAGTGACATTCCTGGCTGGCTTGCTGGCATGGACACTCAGGGCTCTGTGCTTTGACTTACAATTTCCTCCAGGGACAGCATTCAAGCAGAGGGTGGATACAAAAGAATTTCCCTTCTTGCAACCTGATTCCAAACTAACTGTTCAGTCAGATTTGTTGCCTGCTTCTTTCTGCTAGTGGTGACTATGCTTCTAGCTTGAAAAAAACGGACAGGAAATCACCAGGCAGTCCTACAAACACTGTAATCTGCTAGTTGCCAGTAGTTGGGAAGATTGGACCCAGTGGTAGGTAGATGGATTTAGCTCTATTACCGCCCACTCAGAGACACATCCAAGCCCTAAGACTTGGTTTTGCAGTTTGTTTTTAACCTGCTGCTTCCCAGAGTGTATCGAGACTTCATTGCAAAGAGAAAATGGTTCATTTGGGTTGTTAAGCCAATTGTATCGCTGCAAACTGACTAAATTTGTCGCTGGTGTATTTATCACTGCAGTGGGAAAATATCGGGGGCAATTTTCAACTTCACCACCTGGGTGATAATCTGGCGGAGTGGATCGCTGTCTCGTCGTAGAACCCACCTGATTTTCTGTTGGTTTCAATGGGAATGAAAAGCAGGAGCGTTCTATAACAGGTGGGTGATCCGCTCTGCCAGTTTACCACCGAAGCGGTGATGATGAAAATTTGTATTCGCATCTTGACAACAACTGGTAAAACATTATTTTTCTATTAATAAAAATTTGTGGCCATCCAGGGCACTTAACACTGCTACAATTATATTTTCCATTTTTCTGCAACAGTATATGATTGAATTATTTTTAATTAGGAAATAGTCTACTTTTGGTGGAAGAAAAAATATTAAATAGGATGCGTATTAAAATAATCAATTTGGTTTGTTGACACATGGAACTGGTCGCAAAGGGGGCTTGCATCTGTATGCTTTTCTTCCATTGAAAACAATGACATGTGCAACTCATTCTGCCTACTGCAAGATGTCGTTTTCCTGCCCTTTCATGCCCCCATTGCCTTCAGGGACTGTGCTCATGGACGTGTCATATAGGCAGATGGTGCAGACACCTGCAGCGTGATGAACTCCTGTCACAGTGCTGACATCTCTCATTGCAAGAAACATGCAGGACGGATGAAAAAGGAGAGTTCAATATGACCCCAAGAAACCATTTTAAAATTACTGTGATTCTGCAACGACTCTAGGGTCAGATAAGCAGCAGCAGTCAAACTATCACGACTAATAATAGGTGGCTGCCTTACGATGCAAGTTTGGGACCAAGGACAGATCTTGTGAGCTTGAGGTTCCAAACTATCATAGGTGTATGAGTCATAAAGTTGGTATATACTATTAGGCTGTCCCACAACTGAATGAAACCCATAAACCATTAAAATGAAAAAGTGCAAGGGGGCAATTTTATCATAACCCATCTGTTGGGAAACTGACGGGATTGAGTACAAAGCTGGTTTTACACCCTGCCCAATTTTACTCTTGGAGAGTAATATTGGGCAGGGTGTAAAACTGGCATGCCACCCGATCCTGTAGGTTTCTTGCCCAGTGAGTTCGGTTACAATTACCCCCTCTGAGTGTTAGTCAAAATACTTTGTATAATAAGAACCTTCAAAAGCTTCCTCTAAACCTAAATTCTTCGGCATTTTCTCTGATTACCTCTCCATTTTTTTTTCTAATGCCTATCATTATTTCACTTTTCTGAAGTATCTTGAGACTTACTATTGTAAAGATAATGGGCCGGTATTGCTCGTAAAATAACGGTGAGCCTAACGGTGCTCCCGTTATTTATGGGCAAATCGAAGAGCAAGTTCCAGCGACCGCACATGTGCAGTCAAATGCGGAAATCTGGGACTTGCTCTTCCTGATTCCCTGCTGACCTGACAGCTTCGCGTTAAAGGGATATCGCCGGCTGGAATCAATAGACCTATGCTAACTTGCTCTCCTGCCCACCTGGAAACTAATTAATCTCATCAGAAAAAAGGTAGGCTGAGTTATATCAGGTCTAAACTAACTTTTAAATGGCATGGTAAATATTAGCGACTGCCAAACAACCTCTCTGGCACTAAAAATTAACTTTTAAAAATGTGGAGTCTCATTATTCCCAATTTTAATAGTTCTTGGACATTTCAAATTCTTTAAAAATTTAAAAATTTTTAATTTTTACTTTTTCTTTCTGTCTCTTTTATCTCAGTCTTTTAATCTTACCCTCTCTTTATTTCACTTTCTCCATCTGATCTTATAATACATTTACTAATCTATTTGACACTTCCTGGTTCTTAGTCTGCGCGGTTTGTGAATGAATTTTATTTCTTGGTTCTCACAGCGTGGCTTGCTTCAAGCTTGTTGATGGAGGGGACAGAGAGATCCTTTTCGCCTCTCACAGCTCAGAGAAGCCTAGGAAAGATCGCTGCCCTTCTTGAAGCTCTCGATTAAAGCAAATTGGTGCCCAGAAGCCTGTGAAAAGTTTGTGGGTGAGTTAGTTACTTATGAGGGGGGGGCGACGTCCGATCGCCACTCAGAGCAATTTCCGGCTCAATATATGAATGCTGTCATAAGGATCAGTTACAATTCAGTAAAAGCCACCGTGAAGGTACAATCTGCAATTGGCTTCAAATGTCAACCATGATGGAGTTTTTTGACATTGGCAGCGGACGCCAAAGCACATGACTATCAGATGAAGAAATGTATCAATAATTACGATGAAGAAGATCGTGTCGTCTGACAGGAGGAACCTACATGCGATAAATTACACAGTCACTATGTAAGGCATTTTAACAGCTCTGATATTTCCAGTCCAACATTCAACATACATCATTTTCAAAGTCCTTTGTAAGGAATTTAAATTGGAGCTTTTTATCTAATATGAATGGAACAGGAGTTTTCTTCTTCCACTGAAATAATAAAAGTGCCAGAGTGCAGTAAGCACAAGCCAACATCATTTTCTGTCAGTCTCTTGTTATTTTCAAAACGCGATTGTGCTATGACTGTGTTAAAATAAGACATTTTATTTAACAAGGTTTTCAACAGGATGGACTCAGTTGTATAGGCTGCATAACAAAGATACAAATTGTTTTCATGCACATAACAATGGGAACTAAAGCTCATTTTCACGAGTGCTACGTAAACATCATTCATTGTATATCACTTCATGGGTACCGTGCTAATGGGAACGCTGGTTAAAGAACACAGTTTGTTCAGGCACAGATTGATTCCCAGTAGATTTTGTTTTGTTTGCTTAACAAGAATGATTGGAAAAAAGGGATGTTTATCTTGCCATCAAGGTCCCAGAGGCTCATATTGTATCAACTGATTCCAATTCTACCACGTCAGCTAGTGAAAGCGGACAAGGTGCAGGTTCCAAGTATTTTCTCTCCCTTTTCTGGTTTGGTACCTCTAGTCCATGCGCCAACTGTGGGCTGAAAGGTCACTGAGTGACCTGTTCCCAGCTCTTTGCCTATTCTCAAACTGGTTTGCAGATGGTTTATAAGAGCAGCCCAGTGATAAATCTCCCCTTAATTTTGCCTTCTTCCATTGTTTGTTCTTGAGGTGTGGGCGACACTGGTAAGCCAGCATTTATTGCCCAAGTTGACTGAGTGCATTAAGAGTCAACCACCTAGGCCTGGAGCTTCCTTGGAGGTGCTCCCGCTCAGTCAAAGTAACTTCACCGAAGGTGTGGCGGAAACCCCATTTAGGAGTCGCGTGTCATGCTTGACTACTTTATTGGATTTCTTTAAGGAGATGACAGACCTGGTAGATAGGCGGGGAACAGTGGATTTCAGGAAAGCATTTGACACTATTCCACATAATAGGCTGGTACATGATGTCCAAGCCCATGGGATAGATGGCAATTTATTGAAATGGACTGGCAAATGGTTGGTTGGTAAGCAACAACAAGTAGCAGGTATCTGGTTGGCAGCCAGTTACCAGTGGAGTGCCATAAGGTCCAGTGTTGGGGACTGCTGTTGTTTATGTTTATAAATGATTTGTAAATGTATAAATGATGAAGGAATTGAGTCCAAAAAGTGTCCAAATTTGCAGATACCACCAAATTGGGAACAGTGGCAAATGGTGAATATCAATGCACACGCATTCAAAAGGAGGCTGACAAGCTTGATCAGTGGGCCGAGAAATGGCAGATGTAATATGATGCAGGGAAATGTAAGCTTGTGAGATTTGGCGGAGGAAAGGTTGATGTGGATTATGGGCTAAATGAGGATGTACTTGAGGTATCGGAGTAGGAGAGAGATCTTGGGGTTTTAGTAGATAGATCACTAGCACAATGTTCCCAGGCTGTGAAAAAACCATACAGAATGGTGTGATGCATAGCAAAGGATATGTCATATAAATCCAGACAGGTCATTTCAAAACTGGTTTTGGCCCTGGTGAGACCGCATCTGGAGTACTGCGTGCAATTTTGGTCTCCCTATTTTAAAAAGGATATTCTGTTATCGGAGGGATCCCAAAACTTAAGGGAATGAGGTATGAGCAAAGATTAAGTACCCTGTGTTTTTTTTCTCGCTTGAAAAGAGAAGACTGAGAAGGGATACGATAGAAGTATTTAAAATTATGAAAGGTCTGGACAAATTGGATTCAAGTTAGCTTTTCTGCCATGTACAGAATTTAAGTTCAAGGGGTCACTTTTACAAATTAAGGACAATAAGAGAAAATAAGAAATGTTGGAGGAACGTTTATACTGTAAGGGTGGTAAGTATGCGGAACAGATTACCGGCACAGGTGGTGAAACAAGAAACCTTAATGGATTTCAATAACTTGATACAACAGTTAAAATGGATAAAAGAATAGAATGGTTAAGTGATTATTATACACAATTATTTGTCAATCGTTGTTCATTTAACAGTTTTCCTCTGTACTGTTAGTGTGAACTGATCTCCACTTTAAACCAGGACAGTAGGAATGTGTGAGATATGGACCTTTCTGTGGGCACTATAACTGCTGCTGTGTTATTGGCCGTCATGAGGTATATCCTGCAGTGAGCGGTTGATTCCCACCAGTTTCTATTCCCTTTCCTGAATGGAATGTTCTGCTGCCTGGCCCTGAAATTCTCCAGGAGTTCTACTGGTCTTCCACTGTAACTCCAGCAAGAAACCAGCAGAACTCTTGGGGAACCGGCATAAACAGCAGTTTTCAGCCGTGTGCATTGTTTCTGAGGGTGTCCTGTTGGTTTCTGCCTGAGTTACGGTGAGAGACCGGTAGAACCGCCATGGAATTTCAGCTACCATCCTAGTTAAGAAGTGCCAAAAATGTGGCCGGTCCATGGCTAAGCTTCATGGTATATTTTTTCTCTGGGGTAGAGTGAAATCCAGATGCATTCTGAAGTAAAATAAACATATAAATGAGGGGCCAGTACCAATCACTGCCACTTCTCAAAAAGCGCCTTCAAACATATGGGTATTACATTGGTAATTACATGGTTTATTGGGCCAAATCTTTCTAGAAAAATAATGAGTGTTAATGATGCATGTCGTCATTAATGCGCAAATTGGCCAGCAAGTTCAGGGGATGAAGAGATACACCATGAGTTGTGAATCTCCAGAACTTGCTGGTCGATTTACTCCGCTCCGCCATTTGCCTCATCTAACCCTCTAACTAACAGCCCACGCTGTGAGCAGCCCCGCTCCAGCAAGATTTGACCCATTATGTGTGTGGACACAGTGGTTTCTGGTCTTAGGATCTATCACTTGTTCCATCCTGTGTCCTCTTACCATGTGCAAGTTTTGCCTCTGAACACAAGAGCAGTCAGGATTTAGGCATCATGAATTGGCCATGGCATTTCCTTTGAAGTGTTAAATTTGCTCAGTGGGAGCACTACAACCTGTGACTCACAAAGTCTCCACTCTAGGGTGTAAACACATAATCTAGGCTGACATGTCAGTGCAATACTAAATGGGTGCTGCACTGGTGGAAGTGCCGTCCTTCAGATGAAATGTTAACTTGAGGTCTTGTCTGCCTGTTCAGGTGGATGTAAAAGACACCACTGCACAATTTGAAGAAGAGTTGGGGAGTGCTCCTGGTGCCCTGGCCAACATTTATCCCACAACTAATAGAACCATTACTGTTTGTTGCTGCATTTGCCCACAAAACAACAGTGACGACACTTCTAATGTAATTCACTGGCTGTGAAGCACTTAAGGATGTCTGGAAGATGTGAAAGGTGCTATTTGGTTACAAATTCTTATTTTCTTACCTACGTATAATTAATATAATTTTCATAAGCTTGCTATTTGCACTTTTAGTACCTTACTTGCTACGTTCTTAATGGTGTTAGTAAATTTTTTTGTGCATATATCTTTTACACCTACAACTATCCATTTTGCTTACTGTACCCTCATCCATTTATATAAATCTTAAGAACAGAAAGGATCTCAAAACTGAACCCTCCTCTGCAGTTGCAGACAATGTCACCTCTTTCTGGATGATGACAGATGTGACGTAACTATTTAATAACCCTGCTATTTCTTTGCTCCCAGATTCATTTAAATGAACTGATACTTCTCGCACTACATGTTCATGAGTAGATATTGAAAAACCTTTACAGTTGCTTGAGATGTCACCAGCGACCTCATCTTCTAGATTAAGCTATCGTTTTATGGCTTTTTTCGCTGCCATTGAATTGTCCTATGTATAGAAAGGATTAAAACTACATTTTTAAATAGGTAAATTTGTTGAAGATGTCCAGAAATAATGATTTCAAATCATTTCACACAGAGTGAAAGAAACTATGAACTTGCATTTATATGGCACCTTATCATGTCTTCAGATGTCCTAATGTGCTTCATATATAATGAATTATCTTTGAAGTGCAGTCACTACTGTTATGTAGGCAAACACAGCTGCCAATTTAAGCACAATGAGATCCCACAAACCATAAATGAGATGAATGACTAGTTAATCTGTTTTTGGGGGGGTTAGTTGAGGGATGAATGTTGGTGAGGACACCGGGACATCTCCATGCTCTTCTTCAAATAATAATGAGAGATCTTTTACAAGTGGAATTAGGAGATGGGACCACAGTTGAATGGCTCATCCAAATGTTTCATCGGACAGTGAAGCGCTCCCTCAGAACTGTACTGAAGTCCTGGAGTGTGGCTTGAACTCACAAACGTACAATGATGAAAGATAATAACAATCCTGAAAATGAAGCAAAGTACAAGAAATGCACAGATTATGGGTAAATATAAACAATCAAAGAATTGTAACTGAATGCCTAACACAATATACTGGCACAGTCAAAGACACATGTTACAGTCCTGTTGATTGAGTGCAACGTTCTTATAACTCGCAGTCTCGTTCTTAACACGTACTTGACAGATTTATGTCCTTCATACCTTGTGTAATATTTGGCTGATTTGATGCCAGTTCTTCAGTGTCAGACAATAATGTTTTCTCAGTCCAGGGTGTTGATTAGCAGTGGCCTGGCATGCTGTGCGCTATCTGTAAAAAAAATAAAATTAATGTCAATGGAAAAAAAATCCATTTACCTCAGGCTGTTCTTTGAAGCTCCTTCGGTTTAGTACCATGGGAAAGCAAAGCAGAATAGTGTTTCTCTTCACACTCTGCTATCAAAAGGCCCAAGTACTTTTTGTTCTCAATGTCAATATTTAACCAGTTTTACCCCAATTGAATCTCTTCATGTACCATCCTGCCCTCATGTTCTCTTCATTCAGTTAGAAGGGTAACATTTCCCTTTCCACACACATGTGTTATTAAAACAGGGAAAATGCCACATTAGTAACTTCATTACAAAAAAAATACCAGCTCAAAATAAAGAAGGAACATTTGAAGGGACCTCTAAAACAACAGCTTAGAAAGGGAACCAAGGCAGCAAATTGTCCCCTGGTGTCCTGGTCAATATTTATCCCTCAACCAACACCTAAAAACAGATGATCTGGGTCATTATCACATTGCTGTTTGTGGGATCTTGCTGTGCGCAATTTGGCTGCCGTGTTTCCTACATTACAACAGTGACCACACTTCAAAAGTACTTAATTGGCTGTAAAGTGCTTTGGGGCGTCCAGAGGCTGTGAAAGGCACTGTATAAATATAAGTTTCTTTTTCTTTCTTTCTTCAAACTTTTCTCAAAGTATCCTCAGATTTAGTCTTTATTGGCTGACAGGTGACATGCTCAAACAAGGTGTGGACAAGCTGATACTTGCTCTGTTGGCCTAGTCCACAAACAATGGATCTTGCCCACAGTGGGCAGTGGAGTCTGAATGACAGTTGATGTTGGGATTTAAAACTGGGCCACTTGAAGGGGTTCTGTTACTTTTTTTGTGGGGTCACCAAGAACTTTACAATTAGTTATCTTGCAAAGAATGAATTAAGTACAATTTTTCTATTGGTGTTTTGGTTGTCAAGTATGCATCAAATAAGTACAGAAAAATTAATACAGAACAGACTTGTAAGAGGCAGTTACAAAACTTAAACCCAATTAAGGGATTTGGATGACGTCAAATCACAAAGGTGATGTTTAAGAAGATTGCAAATATAACTTGAACCTTGAATTGAAGTTAATTAGCTGGTGAGCAGTAATGATAAAAGAAAGATTTGGATTTATACAGTGTCTTTCACAACCTCAGGTCGTCCTAAAGCGTTTTACAGCCAATTAAGTACTTTTGGTGTGTAGTCACTGTTGTAATGTAGGAAATGCGACAACCAATTTTGCGCACAGTAAGCTCCCACAAACAGCAATGAAATAAGTGACCAGATCATCTGTTTCAGGTGTTGGCTGAGGTATAAATATTGGACAGGATACCGGGAGTACTCACCTGCTCTTCTTTGAATAGCGCTATGGAAGCTTTTATGCCCACTTGAGCGGGCAGACGGGGCCTCGGTATAACGTCTCATTTGAAAGACGACACCTCCGACAGTGCAGCATTCCCTCAGTACTGCACAGAAGTGTCAGCCTAGATTTCATGTTCAAGTCTCTGAAGTAGGGCTTGAATCCACAATCTTCTAACTCAGAGGTGAGAGAGCTACCCACTGAGCCAAGGCTGACACCTATATATATGAACCCTTCATTTAATCTCTAAATGTAAAAATGGAAATACAGTTTTGATACTTACAAAATAGATGCACAATGCCTGGGGGAGAAAAACATCCTTTTCATACAATGAAAATCTGTCTGCTTTTCAACAGGATCACTGGTGATAATGATAACTGACAAGTACTGGTATAATACAATATTTTTTAACCATCAGTAATTTCCCCCCTTCCAGCATCTGGATAGATATCACTTCAATGTTAATCAACTATCAACTCAGTCTAATCCCTATAATTAATGAAAAGTCAAAGACCAGAAGACTTGGGCACATACTGAGCGAGTGCTGCACTGTTGGAAGTGCCGTCTTTCAGATGAAACATTAAACTGACGCCTCGTTTGTTTGTTCAGATGGATATATAAGATCCCATGGCACTATTTGAGGAAGAGCAAAAGTGTACTCCCAGTGTCCTAGCCAACATTTATCCCTCAACCAACATCACTAAAACAGATTATCTGGTCATTTACTTCATTGCTGTTTGTGGGATCTTGCTGACTGCCCGGTTGCCTACAAAATACCAATGACTACAACTTATAACTAATTCATTGGCTGTGAAGCACTTTGGGATATCCTGAGGATGTGAAAGATGTCTAAATATTTTCTTTCTTAATGCAAGTTGAATTTTTTTCTCTCAATTATCTAGGTTTACTAAAGGTACAACATTTGGCCACGTATAGCAAAGGTGCATGTGAAACTTTGTGGATTTTTTTTCAGTGATAGCAGAAGAGTTAAAAGAAGTGCAAATGTGAGGACTATCATGTTAAATAATAGACTACCTTTTTAAAATGTTTCAATTATGGATGTTTTAAATTGTGATATTCAGTACTTTCAGAATAGAAACACTTAATTGTAATATGAGCTAACTCTATGCTCGGGATACCATTGCATAACATTTGAGGGCAATGCATGAAAATTAATTCTCCTTAGAGTTAGACAGATGAGCATCTCTCCGCACTTTCTACATTGCAGACATACAAGGTGACTTTAGTTGCAGGATGAAGATTTGTTTCCTCAGCGACTCACTTTAGTTGCCACGTAATATAGCTCGAGGCAATACTGCGGGATTCATGCCAGGGCATGTTCTTTGGTCTCTGATGTCAATCACAGTGGTGGGGGGAGGGGGGGTGCACCTGTTCCTGACAAAGGGCAGAACACGTCTAATATCTATTACACGTCCACTAAATGTTAAAACACCTTCAGAGTTTGAGGTGGATTCTCTCCTGTAACAATGAACTTAAAACAAAAAAAATCCTGGAAATGTGCAGTCAGCGGTTGAAAGCTCAACAAGACAGCTGTTATGAAATATTTATTACCTTTGCCAGTCACTGCCATCCTTGCGTGGAGTCCTGCTTTCTGCTTACTTGATTTTAAGGTACATTCAGGACATAAACTTGCATATATCAGGCGGGGGATTCCATCTGTTGTGCATTCATTGTAGATGTTGTGTAAAGTGAATTTGCTCCCCGTAGTCTTTAAAAGAATGTTTTAAATATGTTGTCTGGAACAACCTCTTCACCCAGACGACGGTAATTTTATGACAACATTGTTCGAAAATATATCAAGCCAAACCATTATCCAGTGTCATGATCCTTACCAGGAATTTCAAATAGTTAAACGCTCAAGATTTCAAGAAGTGAAAAGAAAGGCTAAGGTTAAAGTGGGTGGGGGGGTGACAGATGGGAAGGTTAAAGGTGAAAAGTTAAAGGTTCTGATTGAAAGTTAAGTTTAAGGCCTACTCTCTCACTATTTAATAAATGTCTGATAACATAAATGCAAAAAAAAACCTTCTATTGCCTGCTCACTTTCTTTCAGTTCAAGCTTTGGGGTTTGGTATTCCTGGAGGCTCACTCTGCCACCAGAGTTAGGGCGGTTGGGACTTGTACCCAATCGTGCACCCGGCCTTGACCCCGTCCCAAATCTCAGAGACATGGGTCACTGGCATAAAAGGGGCAGGCACCCATGTCACTTACAGCATCCGCCCATCAGGGGGTCAGGAATGATGCTGCTCTATCTGGAAGGTGGGCTGGTCCGGCTTAACATGGAGGGTTTTTGAAAGATGAAGCAGCGTTATTTTACAGCTTTCCTGTTTGAGTTTTGTGCACCTGGTGGTTTTGCTGTTTTAGCACTGTTGCCTCATTGGTGGATAAATCTTAAATCAGAACACAGAGATTTGTCAGTATTAGTAACTAGAGACATACACAAATCAATGGTAACGTGGATTTAAACTCTATGGGGGGGATTTCTCCTCTGTGATCCCACCTTAAATGGGGCAGTATCGCAACGGTCAACGAGGGAAAATTTGGGCGGTGAGGCCTACCACCACGTCGCCACCTCGACCAGAATTTTCCTACACCTGTCCCCGCCAGGACCACCGCTAGCTATTACTTCCCTGCCCACCGCATACACATGGCCCAGGCCCTCAGCAAATTTCCCTCCCGTCCCCCACACTTACCGCTGCTCCCTGGGGCCACCAGATGGAAAGCGGCAGTAAGCTCAGGAAGTGGTAGTAAAGGCCCGAGTTCCCCAATGGAAAGCAACGGCTTTGTAGTGGCCATCTCTCTCCCTTCAAGTCAGCACAGTCTGCTGAAGGCCTTGGTCTCCAGCGGGCTCCCTCTTGACAGTGGGAATAACACCAAAAGCCTGAAGAAACCTGACCCAGGAACACGGATTGGGTTGGCAATGGGGCAGATCAGGAGGAGCGGGTGGAAGTTCTGCCGGAGGGAACTCTGCCCTGAAGAGGAGACTCCCCTCCCCCTAACGTGTAGCTCCCGAAGCCCCATAGCATGTACCTATGCAGCCCACTGTGCAGCTTATACTCCGTTCTCTCACTAACCTGAGCTGCTTTACATTGATTGTTCCATTAACCGTGTGATTGGGATCTTATTCTCAGAGGTGGATATAATAAATTAATAAATATCAAATCTGTGTCGTGGTCAGCAATGAGGCCTAGGTGGGACTGGATCAGAGTGGAGGTGGAACTCACCCAGCAATCATACTGGTGGTAAAAGCCCTCATTTAAAAACTGCTAAATAGGCCACCTAGTTAAATTTCATGGGGAGTTTGTAAAGAGAAAAGCAAAATACAGTAAAAGAGAGAAAGACCAGGAAAAGAGGATGAGCAAGGGAAAAAATGAACACCTTAATCCTACTGAGCAATCTGCTGCAACCACACAACAGATGCAGTTTGCCACTTTTAGTCATGATTATGTTCTTGACATGAGTGGGCACCTCAAGAACAGGGCTGATAACTGAAAATCTTACTCCTCGGATTATCCAATGTTGACAGCTTTGCTTAAACAAAATCTTTCAAAATTTCAGCCTAAAACCACCTTCTCCCCACATTGAGCATTAAATTGCACTTAAAGTTCATTTATAAAATCTAAATAAAGAATCAAAATGCACAGATTGGCAGCTGTGCATGGTAGCTATATAGCATTTAAAATAGGCTAAATTGGTCAAGTCCAGAGCAGTGTGAGTTCTTAAATGGGCAAGGGCTGCCTGACATCACATACAGACATTATAATAGAATGTTCACAGGAAGTTATCAGAATATTCTGGAGTTTCTGTTTTTGATGATGATATGTTTATGGACAATGTTCATCTTCTATTATTTGAGTTTTGTATGATCATTGCCTGTTTAGGAACATAGATTGTTCTCAATTAATTTGGCCTTTTTTAACAAACTATATAAGCACTGAACACCATTTCACCTGTTTGGCTTGACAAAGGGAGGGTAGCTGAATGAAGAAAATCAAAAATGTTTAGTATTTCTGCTGCCACCAGATGTCTGGTGCATGATAGACTTGAATTGGACTAGATTTATTAAGTACAATAGTAATAGGTCTTAGCAAGAAATCATTGACTTGCAGCTCTTCTTTCATCTAATATTGAAACTTCAAAGAATCACTTAACATCATAAACAGTGAAAGAAGAAGGGAGCAAATGTAATCTTGCTATTCAAGAAAGGAGGGAGAGAGAAAACAGGGAACTATTGGGCAGTTAGCCTAACATCAGTCGTAGGGAAAATGCTAGAATCTATTATTAAGGATGTAGTAACAGGGCACTTAGAAAATCAATATGATTAGGCAGAGTTAACATGGTTTTATGAAAGGGAAATGGTGTTTGACAAATTTATTTGAGTTTTTTGAGGGTGTAACTAGCGGGGTAGATAAAGGGGAACCAGTGGATGTAGTATATTGGGATTTTCAAAAGGCATTTGATAAGGTGCCACTTAAGAGGTTGTTACACAAGATTAGGGCTCATTGAATTGGGGGTTGTTTATTAGCATAGATTGAGGATTGGTTAACAGACAGAAACAATAGGAATAAATGGGTCATTTTTTGAATTGGTAGGTTGTAACTAGTGGTGTGCTGCAGGGATTGGTGCTTGGGCCTCAGCTATTTACAATCAATATTAATGACTTAGATGAAGGGACTGAGTGTAATGTATTGTAATGCTGATGATACAAAGCTATGTGGGAAAGTAAGCTGTGAGGAGAAGACAGTCTGCAAAGGGATATAGACTGGTTAAGTGAGTTGGCAAGAAGGTGGTATATGAAGTATAAAGTGGGGAAATGTGAGGTTATTCACTTTGGTAAGAAAAATAGAAAAATGGAACATTTTTTAAATGGTGAGAAACTATTAAATGTTGGTGTTCAAAGGGATTTGGGTGTCCTTGCACATGAAACACAAAGTTAACACACAGGTACAGAAATCAATTGGTAAGGCAAATGGTATGTCATTTATTGCAAGGGGGCTGGAGTACAAGAGCAAGGAAGTATATGGTGAAAACAGACCTGGAATACTGTGTACAGTTTTGGCCTTACCTAAGGAAGGATATACTTGCCGGTTCACTAGATTGATTCCTGGGATGTTGGGTTGTCCTTTACGGAAAGATTGAGTAGAATGGGCCAATACTCTTGAATTTAGAAGAATGAGTGGTGATCTCATTGAAACATAAAAGATTCTAAGAGGGCTTGACAGGGTAGATGTTGAGAGGTTGTTTCCCCTGGCTGGAGAGTCTAGAACTAGGGGACATAGTCTCAGGATAAGGGGTCAGACATTTAGGACTGAGATAGAAGAAATTTCTTCACAGAGGGTTGTGAATTCTTGGAATTCTCTACCCCAGAATGCTGTGGATGCTCAGTCCTTGGGTATCTTCAAGACTGAGATCGATAGATTTTTGGACTCTAAGGGAATCAAGGGATATGTGGATCAGGCAGGAAAGTGGAGTTGAGGTTAAGATCAGCCATGATCTGGTTGAATGGTGGAGCAGGCTTGAGGGGCCATATGGCTTACTCCTGCTCCTATTTCGTATGTTCTTAAGAAAGAGCTTACATTTCCAAAGTGCCTTTCACAACCTCAGGGCACCCAAAGAGCTTTACAGTGCATTGTAGTACTTTTGAAGTGTAGTCACTGTTGTAATGTAGGAAATATGGCAGCCAATTTGTGCACAGCAAGGTCCCACAAAAAGCAATGAGATAATAACCAGATTTTAGTGGTGTAGTTTGAGGGATAAATATTGGCCAGGATACCAGGGAGAAGTCCCCTGCTCTTCCTTGAACATGGGATATTTACATCCTCCTGAGAGGGCAGACGGGGCCTCGTTATAACGTCTCATTCGAAAGACAGCACCTCTGACACTGCAGCACTCCCTCAGTACTGCACTAGAGCGTCAGCCTAGGTTTTGTGCTCCGGTGTCTGGAGTGGGACTTGTACCCACAAGCCTTCTGACTGAGCCACAACTGATGCTGTGCATCATTGTGACCATTAAGAGTTCAACAGCCAGTTACCACCCACTTGTTAATGTGATCCACTGCTTTATCAGATTTTGAATTAGTTGTTTGTAGGTTATGCCATCCAGCAGGAGGTTAGGTGCAACCATGCAACTTAATCAGCTCAACAGGAAATGAGCCACTTGACCTTTGTTAATGGTTAGGGATTTATTTGTGTTTGTAATAAAAAAGAATTGTCCCCATTTGGCATAAGTCTACATCATTCTGTTCTTATGATACAAAGTTCATGGGTGACTCGCAAGATCTATTTTCTTTGGATTTTCTATGGTGCCGTTAGACTTAAGCACTTGGCCACAGCGCTACCGGAACAATGTTATGTGTATTTTTTTGAAAGGGTATTGTATAGACTTTAATCTCTCAAAACAGTTGAAACCAGATTACTAAAGGGACTACATCACCAATTGTCAATTTAAGGGCTTCAGGTCAGAAAAAGAACAATAGTTCCTAAAAATATTTTGACATGTTTTGGAAACTAATAATTGACTCTCACCATTCAGGAACTCTGACCTCTAGTGATGTACATAATAGGCCGGACCATCCACTCCACTAATGAACATGAAATTGCTGAAAGTTACACAGTTTCAGTTCTAAGTTCTCCTTTTTCATATTTTCTCAGCAAGCCCTTGGTTATTTGTTCCTAGAGTATCCAGTTGTTGTCATATCTTCATACTCTTTGCTTGGAAAATAGTGGAAGGATTCACAGGCTGACAGACCATGACATGAACCATAACCATCTTTATACCAGTTGATAGTGTGGTTAGTCCTATACAGCAGGAGAGTATCAAACTAGAGTGTCCCAAAGGATGTTAACCCAAAGTTCAGAGTCAGAGCTCCAGGCTCTTCTTGCCAGAACTGTCTGGAGCAGGATTTGAACCCTTTACCTTCTGACTCAGAGCCAAAGGCTCGCTTCTAGAATCCAGTTAATTTATTGTTGGTTTTTAGACCAGCACTACAGCAATGGAAAAAAATGATTGAAAGAGTTTGAGTGGATACTGATTGCATATGTGCTGTCATTCATCAAAGAATCAGATAGGCAGCAGCAAGTCATGGAATATAGATGAGCGAAAATGTGCAAGGACAGTACTGAGTGGAAAAGTAGGGCCAGAACACAGGATAAGCAGACTGAGGAAAGGATGCCTGGAGCAATGGCAGAAGAGAGCAAAACATAAGTTGGGAGAGGAAAATGAGAGCTAGAAAAGAAAGAAGTCAAATGGAGTGGTTAAGGAAATCAGAACCAGGGCAGAGTGGGTGGCGAAAGCTGAAATGAGAAACAAAGGACAAATGGATAAAAGATAAAGCAGGGGTAGAGAAAAGGAGAAATAAGAGAATCAGATGAACTTTTAATGAAAAGAATATTTGCAGCAAAGTTTAGCAAAGTTTACAGCACAGAAGGAGGCCACTTGACCCATTGTGTCTGGGCTGGCTCTTTGCTAGAACAATCCAAAATAAATCCTGCTGCCCTATTATCTCCCCCAAGCACCGTTTTCTCCTCTGTTTCAAATGTTTATCCAATTTTCCCTTAAAAGATGCAGTGGGACCTACTTCAACCACTCTCTATGGCAAAACATTCCATGCTCCAAAAACACTTTGAATGAAGAAATTTCTCCTCCTCCTCTTTTTGGTGACAATTTTAAATTGATGATGCCTCATAACTGACTTCCCAAACAGAAGAAATATTCATTCCTAGTCACCCTATCAAAATCCTTCATAATTTTGAAAACATTTATTGAAGCTGTGAGGGGGTTAAAAAGTCCGTAATAGCCCAAAATTCAGAGAAGAAACAAGGAAGTGAGGGTCTCTCCTCAAATCCCTGAGGAATCATGAAAGATTTGGTACTTGAGTTTTGTTCAGGGTATGGTAGCCCAGTGACTATGGTACAGGACCAGCAACCCAAAGGTTGTGAATTCACCATCCCACCATGGCTAATTGTGAAATTGAATTTAATGAATCTATTAATTTGTGGTCAGGCACCAAAAAGTGACCATTAACAGTAGCCTAACCAGTAACCTAACACTAGTTAGGCCACAGTTAGAGAACTGCGTACGGTTCTGGTTCCCACATTACAGGAAAGATGCGATTGCACTAGAAAGGGTACAGAGGAGATTTATGAGGATGTTGCCAGGGCTGGAGAATTTTAGCTATGAGAAAAGATTGGATAGGCTGGGGTTGTTTTCTTTGGAACAAAGGAGGCTGAGGGAAGATTTAATTGACGTGTATAAAATTATAAGGGGCCTAGATAGAGTGGATAGGGAGGACCTATTTCCCTTAGCAGAGGGGTTAGTGAACTATTTCCCTTAGCAGAGGGGCATAGATTTAAAATAATTGGTGGAAGGATTAGAGGGGAGCTGAGGAGAATTATTTTCACCCAGAGGGTGGTGGGAGTCTGGAACTCACTGCCTGAAAGAGTGGTAGAGGCAGAAACCCTCAACTCATTTAAAAAGTACATGGGTGTGCACTTGAAGTGCCGTAACCTACAGGGCTATGGACCATGTGCTGGAAAGCGGGATTAAGCTAGATAGCTCTTTTCGACCGGCATGGACATGATGGTCCAAGTGATGGCCTCCTGTGCCTTAACTTTCTATGATTCTATGATTAAAAGCTGCTGAATTGTTGTAGTAATCCAACTAGTTCACTAATGTCTTTCAGGGAAAGGAACCTATGACTTCCTGATCTGTCCTACATGTGACTCCAGTCCCACAGATGTGGTTGATTCTTAATGCCCTTAGGGCAACCAAGGATGTCGTTAATCTTTCCTTGCCAATGTCACCCATATATATATTTTTTTAAAATTAAAATGACTGCCTGTCAATAAAGGCTAATGATCCCAAAATTCCCTTTTCTTTGATCAGTCATTTCACATCAGTATTAGTCTTTAAAATGGACAGTCACAGCACATAAACATGCTGAAAATTAATACAAAAGGCAATTTACATATTCAGACCTTTGAGCTCAGGTGTTGTTAGCATCGCATTAGTGCCCCCGCTAATTGCAATTATAAATTTTTTGCCTGGGTTTCTGTGTTGCGCTGTCTTCTAATACGGAATGAACAGGGAAAGGCAGATTTAAATATTCTGATCCCAGTTTATTCAGTATCTGCACCAAAGCCATTTTATTTCAAGACAGATGTATTAAATTTGGTTTGAGGTAATGACAAAGAACGTTAGCAGTCCTTGCACAGCGCAGGTCTTGGAATTAAACATGAAAGGGCTCCCACCCACAAATTATGGAGCACTGGTTGCACATCATTGATATTATAAACAGCAGGGAAACTAGCAAGGAATCGGCTCTCGCTGAGACTTAACACATACACACATTGCTAGCAGCAGTGTTCAAATCTGGTTAGATTAAAAACACAACATCACAGGTAAATCACTAAAGCTGATCCTCAAAAGTTTCAAAGTTAACTATTGAGCACGCAGCGCTCGTTACTCAAAACAGCTACTGACGGCAGAAATGCCGTTGGTGATGAAACACTAAAGGATTACTAGAAAAAAAATTCAATGAACTACAAAAAGAGTTGATTAGATGGACAACAACTAACGTTTATACAGTGCCTTTAACGCAGTAAAATGCCCCAAGGTGTTTCACAGGAGCATAGGCAGCCTGGGGCTCGGCCTGGTTAGGGCCTGGCAGCATTCAAAGGTGGGGGCGGGGTGGTGGTGGTGGAGGTTGGGGCCTGTGGTCCCCTATGATGAGTTCACACACTGCCGGCAGAGCTTCACAATGTCAGGGCTATTGAGTAGTGTTGATGGCCATTAATTTGTTTTCTTTCCCCCTCCTTTTTGCCGATCTACGGAATGCTTCTCTTCCCTGTTATTTGTCACTCAAAATTCCGCTGCCCACATCCCAACTCTCACCGAGTCCCGGTTATCCACCACCCACTGTGCTCGCTGACCTACATTGGCTCCCAGTCCTACAAAGCCTTGATTTTAAAATTCTCATCCTTGTTTTCAAATCCATCCATAGCCTCGCCGCTCCCCATCTCTGTTAACTTCTCCAGCCCTACAACCCTCCGAGATCTCCGCACAACCTCCAGTTCCGGCCTCTTGCACATCACTGATTTTAATCGCACCACCATTGGCGGCCGTGCCTTCAGCTGCCTAGGCCCTAAGCTCTGGAATTCCCTCCCTAAACCTCTCCGCCTCTCCAACCCTCTCTCCTCCTTTAAGACGCTCCTTAAAATCTACCTCTTTGACCAAGCTTTTGGTCACCTGTCCTAATATCTCCTTATGTGGCTCCATGTTAAATTGTGTCTGATCACCTTCCTGTGAAGCGCCTTGGGACGTTTCACTACGCTAAAGGTGCTATTTAAATGCAAGTTGTTGTTGTTGTATAAGTCTGTTCATTTTCTTGATTAAAATACTTTATCTTGTGCTACAGTTCCAACCATCCCACAAGAACAGCGTCAGTGAAGGTACCAAGCAATGAAACAATGGTCTTACCCAATCTACCGTGCTGCAAAATACATTGTTCACTTCTTTCCAACCTGAAGTGCTTTAGAGGATGTCACAGAAAGTCAACTGCACATTTCCATTGGTCTAGTAATAGCTATTGCTCTGGATATTGTGCAATGTAAGATCAGAGGAATATGTTTTTGCCTGTATTACATTTATAAATGGTTGTCATTGAACCACATTAGAAGCAGAAATAAATATTAAATATATCCTCAATAGGCAGTGATGGTTTGTACACAGCAGACAGCAAAGGTTGGCTAAGTGGCAGATGCAGCCCAGGTCAAACATGTTTGGTTGAACTCTTGCAAACCTTTGTCAGGACAGTTATACTTCCTCACCACGGTTTCATAATTATCCTGGTGGGAGGTTAATTATGGTAATTGCAGTTTTTTAATGTTGATATAGTCTATCTGCAGCTACTGTGATGTCAATAATACATCCTAGTGTATGCAAAGTACATCGTAGAAGTTGTCAGTTATAGAGCAATTATTTAGTTTAATCATCAAGCATTTAATGAACTGTCTGCAGTGCAATATCAGGAAAGAAAACGAGTTAAGGATTTTTCAAACAACTCCATCAGCTATTTGATTTGATTAATTTGACTATTCTACTAATTGCTACTTTGTAAGCTTAAAAGCAATGGTTTAAAGACTCAAATTGGATGTCATGGTACAACTGTACCTTTACAGGGGAACTGGGAGGTACAGCAATTTAGACAGTGGCCTTTCAGCTTTAGTATCTGGGCTCTAATCCAGCCCAGACTCATAAAATGAAAGTCTCATCTGCCTCCTGGCAGTTAAGGTCCTATATGAAATGAGTTTGGGTAGTCCCAATTCTGGCAAGGTAAAATTCTCATCCTTGTTTTCAAATTCCTCCCTGGCCTTGCCTTTCTCTACCTCTGTAACTTCCTCCAGCCCTACAACCCCCCGAGATCCCTGCACTCCTCCAATTCTGGCCTCTTGCGCATCCCTGATTTTCATCACATTGGCAGCCTAGGCCCTAAACTCCGGAATTCCCTCCCTTAAACTCTCCACCTCGCTACCTCCCTCTCCTCCTTTAAGACACTTCTTAAAACCTATCTCTTTGACCAAGCTTTTGGTCACCTGTCCTAATATCTAATAATGTGGCTCAGTGTCAAATTTTGTTCGATAACGCTCCTGTGAAACGCCTTGGGATGTTTTGCTACATTAAAGGTGCTATATAAATGCAAGTTGTTGTTTACAGCATGGAACGATCCTAATTTAGTACTAATTGGCAATCTCAATCAGAGGTGTGTGGGAAATGGAAAAAATATCACATTGATGATCTTCTCATGTTGGGCCTGAGGCATATTGTTGGGGCAGAGTAGATGGAGCATCATGCTGTGCTATACCTGATCTTCCAGTACTTGATGCTGACATGAGGTGCCAGAAATGAGAAAAGTTCCATTCCCCAGCATTTTGACAATCACAACAAATTAATTAAGAAGTATCATTACAAGTACTTCCGATGGCTGCAAGGTCCTGTTCAAGTACTCTTGCACCTGTTTCAGCTGCCTACTCCATGTATGAAACATATTTGTAACAGAAAATAGCTGTGTACCATTATTGCAGCATAATAACAAAAGGTGCAGTCGTCTTCATATAAACTGGTGGATTGTACTTTCTGCTAAACAAAAAAATTAAGATCTGTTCAGTGCAGCAGTTAGTTGATTAAAGGCTGAGTGCTAAGAATGCAGAATGGAAAGACACATTCTTTAAAGGTAAATTATTATACATTGACCTAGAAATTCCATTGCACGGCTCATGTTTTTTGCCCGAACTGCAGGACCCAATAAGACGTGCATGCACTCAGTCAGCACCGGAAATGCATTGCACGCCACATTAGTTAGGACACACTTTAGTCTTAGTGCTTATGCAAATCGGGGTATGAATGCTTGCTTCAGGCCTCTTTGTAAAATTTGTTGGTGAGTGATGGTAGTTTGCGCCGTACATGCTGCCGTTAATTTTCTCAGGCACACACCAGTCAAACCAATGGTCCTTAAAGGGACTGTTGGAGATAAGCGTGAAGTTTTCTTTACATAAATGACCGTGGAGCCAGGACGGCCCCCCCCCCCCCCACCGGTTCCATGTTAAAACAGCGGGCTACTGCAGGCCACCACTCACCACCCCATACCAATTGCACCTCCCCTGGCTCCCGAGACCCTTGGCCGGCAACCTAGGTGGACGAAAATGCTCCATGCCCCCGCCCCACCCTCTGCCACCCCCCTCCCCCAGCGACCGACGAACTGCCTTTGGGACCGCGGTTGGCACCCTCAGCTCACCGGTACCATCCTAATGAGGCTGGTTTGCCACGGTCTTGTCGCCAGCTACAATAGGCGAGTGCAGCCTGCTCGCGGCCCGATTCGGGAACGACCCAATTTCTAAGCCATTTGATCTCTTTTCTCGGTCCAAATTTCTCGGTCCAAATTTCCTTCCGTTCATTTTAAATGAATTCTCGGGTTAACACCAGTCAAAACGGCCTTAGGATGAATTTGTCTGAGTATTTTGTTTTAAATAATAACCTAAGATCAATTTTGTATTTATATGTGTTGAAGAGTTAACACCTGCAGACACAAAGGGTGGAATTAATTCCTTCTGTACTGTAATTTCTATAACTATAAATGAGTTTGGATGAGAGTTAGAAATAAATTCCAAGTCAGTGTCACTAAATATAAGGATTGGAAAGTCAGGCTTGTTTTCAGATAATGGTAGTAACTTACAAAAGCGACTTACTAAACCAAAAATAAAACTGCAGGCACAAGACAGTAAGCATTATTTTTCCACATGTATGGAGAACTGCCTCCTCTGGAGCCAGCAAAGATTTATTTTTTATTTTTAGGGTCATCAGTAGAGCTGATGGGGTCTCAACTAGTAATAGATTTTTATTGTTCTTTGGAAGTGAAGGTCTCCTAGATACTGGTTTGTTAGATCGTGATCCACAAAAGTTGTTACATAAAACTGCTGAACAAAATTCCAATTCAAGAAAGAGCAGGGGAGTGGAACTAATTGGATAGCTCAAGAGTTGGCACAGGCACGAAGGGCCGAATGGCCTCCTGCGCTGTATGATTCTATCAAGAAAAACTAAAAAACTCAAGTTAAACAGTCATCTGCTGCTTCTTCTTTCTTCTTTGGCAGTCCCTCAGGGTCGAGGATGACTTGCTTCCATTCCGGGAGGGTGGTGGCTGAATAGTCCAATCCTGGAGCCGCAGACTCTGCCACAGGTGGGGCAGGTAGTGTTTAATAAGGCGGGTGGGTGAGACGCTCTGGAATCTGCGCGCTCTTTCTGCTGCTTACGCTTGGCCTCCACGTGCTCCACTCGGTGATGTTCGAGGTAATTGGTGCCTTCGCGGATGCTTCTTCTCCAGTTTGGGCTTCTAGGGCAAGCGATTCCCACGTGTCGCTGGGGATGCTGCATTTTTTTAGGGCGGCTTTGAGAGTGTCCTTATAGCGTTTCCTCTGCCCTCCTAGTGATCGCCTGCCATTGCGGAGCTCGGAGTAGAGCACTTGTTTAGGGAATCTTGTGTCAGGCATGCGGACAACGTGGCCCGCCCATCGCAGCTGGTTGAGCGTGACCAGTGCCTCGGTACTGGGGATGTTAGCCTGGGAGAGAACGCTCACATTGGTGCGCCTGTCCTGCCAGTGGATTTGAAGGCTTTTGCGGAGGCAACGTTGGTGATATCTCTCCAGGGATTTGAGGTGTCTGCTGTACATTGTCCATGTTTCTGATGCGTACAGGAGGGCGGGGACCACAGCTGCTCTTTAGACCATGAGCTTGGTGCTGGATTTGAGGTCTTGGTCTTCGAACACTCTGTTCCTCAGGCGTCCGAAGGCTACACTGGCTCATTGGAGTCGATGTTGAATTTCATCACCGATGTGTGCTCGCGGCGAGAGTAGGCTCCCAAGGTATGGGAAATGATCCATGCTGTCCAGAGGCTCACCATGGATCTTGATGGTCGGGGGACAGTGTTGTGTGGCAGGAGCGGGCTGGGAGAGGACTTCTGTTTTCCGGGTGTTTAGCCTGAGGCCCATTCTCTCATACGCCTCGGTGAATGCGTCGATGATGGTTTGTAGCTCGGTCTCTGAGTGTGCGCTCATGCAGGCGTCGTCTGCGTACTGCAGCTCGATGACAGAAGTTGGGGTGGTCTTGGTTCTGGCCTGGAGGCGTCGAAGGTTGAACAGTTTCCCGCTTGTCCTGTAGGTTAGCTCCACTCCGGCGGGGAGCTTCATGGAGATGGGGTGGAGTGTTGCAGTGAGGAAGATGGAGAAGAGTGCGGTGCGATGACCCAGCCCTGCTTGACCCCAGTTTGCACTCGTATTGGGTCTGTGGTGAATCCGTTAATGAAGATCGCGGCTTGCATGTCATTGTGGAGCAGGCGGAGAATGGTGACGAATTTCTGCGGGCAGCCGAATTTGAGGAGGATGCTCCACGATCCCTCACGGTTGACAGAGTCGAAGACCTTTGTGAGATCGAAGAAGGCCATTTACAGAGGTAGATGCTGCTCCCTGCACTTTTCCTGGACTTGTCGTGTGCTAAAGAACATGTCCATTGTGCCTCTTGATGGGCGGAAGCTGCATTGAGACTCAGGGAGGAGTTCTTCGGCCATTGGAAAGAGGCGGTTGAGGAGGATTCTCGCGATGACCTTTCCCGTGGAGGAAAGCAGTGAAATCCCTCTGTAATTTCCGCAGTCGGCCCCATCTCCTTTCTTGAAGATGGTCACAATTACGATGTCTCTGAGATCTCCCGGCATGCTCTCTTCCTTCCAGACAAGGGTGATGAGGTCGTGTATTCGTGTCAAGAGTGCCTCTCCGCCGTATTTTAGTACTTCAGCGGGGATTCCATCTGCGCTGGGGGCCTTGTTTTTCAGCTGTCGAATGGCTTTTTTGACCTCACAGCGGGCTGGGGTTGTGCTGAGATGGTGGCGGGTAGCGTGTTGGGGGCACATGCGTCAAGGACTGCGTCTTGGTTGAGGAGGTCCTCAAAGTGCTCTTTCCAGCGGGCGTTGACTGCCTTTCTATCTTTGATGAGTGCCTCTCCATTTTTGGCTCTCAGTGTGGTAGTTCCCTGGGTACTCAAGTTAAACAGTCATCTGCTACCTATCTGTTGAACGTATATGAGCAGCAAAGTCAGTTTACTATGTAAACGCAAGTCTTTTTACTTTGCATTGTAAGGTTTTTATCCCTTATTTCAGTCTGCTTGCATAGAATTATTTTTCCAGTCACTTTGCATGTATTGATTTGATGAATTCCATTAGCCTCTATGGTTTTTGATCAGGTCTACACCTACCCATTAATATTAGCCATAAAAAGAGAATGATGGTGGGAACTTGGTGCAACTGAGGGGGGAGTTTTCCTGGGGGTTCTGCCAATGTCCTGCTGGAGTTAAGGGGGGAGAGGCTGGTGGAATCCCCAAGGAATTTCGGAGTCGCCAAATTTTGCCGCTCAAAGTTGACTTGCTAATTAAAGCTTCCACACGTGCAGGATTAACTGGATTTTAAAAAACTAAACAAAGTTTGAAATTCATGAAACTTGGGTGAAATACAAGGAGGTCCACAGCTGTTGTGCCTGGAACGTGGAGACCTTCCATTCTCCCGGTGCTGCATACACTCTTGTGAAGGGTACTGCTTGTGGAAGTGACCAGGAAAATGTTCCCTCTAAAGATCAAGAATTCCAGTCCTCCAGATCGGTTGTTTTGAGTTGATGTCAGAAGTCGAATACATCTGCTTCATGTCACAAGTTTTGTCAACTCTGGATGAAATTGACACTGGGTCATCTTCCTCGCTGCAAACATACGATGGATGATGTAGTTGTGGAGGATATTGCCTTTCAGTAAGTGGAAGGACATCATCTTCCGCACTTTTATCACTTCAGTTGTCAGGTCATAGTAATCACCCAGCTGATCATTTGAATCCACGCTTCCCATATGCTTGTTATCAATGACAGATTTAGACTTGAAAATTGGAGCTCTAATCTTACAGTCAACCTTATAACAGTTGGAGTCACTGTAAGTCAGCAGGTAAATGTTCTGCTTGTCATGTCTGTTCACACAGTTTTCCTTTCCTTAATTTTTTTTCTACCTGGGCATGAAGTCTGATTTTCTATTTTGCCGTAATGATTCTGCACCATTTTATCCTTGAAATATGCATAGTCTCAGCGGGCAGGGGATTCGTAGGCAGTCTAAATGATTATATTGCAGTTGTCACGGAAACAATAAGTTTGTTCTCAGCCATGCATCCCAACTTTCAGTTCCACCAGTTCTACCAGCACTAGCTGTCTGAAAACAACATTCACCTGAGGAAGGAGGAAGCCTCCGAAAGCTTGTGAATTTCAAATAAAATTGTTGGACTATAACTTGGTGTTGTAAAATTGTTTACAATTGTCAACCCCAGTCCATCACCGGCATCTCCACATCATGAAAATATAGGAGCAGTGGTTATGATCTGAAGTTATTGAAATCAGCGTTGAGTCCGTAGGGTTGTAAAGTGATCTTCTGAAGTTATTGAAATCATTTCATAACCATTACTCCCATTTTTTCGGTTAGCTAGTGCTGGTAATAGTTCTGCTGCTGCCATTTACAGCTACTCCTGATCAATCTTTTGTTTCTTAACCTGTCCCATTACCACCCTCCTTGCCTTGCACCATCAATCACTCGTGCCCTCTACCTTATCACAAACCTTCCCCTTTGTTCTTTCCTCCCCTCCCTCCTTTCCCTGGCTCTGTACTTGCTCAAAAGCTTTAACTCTTTTAACATCTTCTAGTTTTGACGAAAGGTCTTCGACCTGAAACATTAACTCTGTTTCTTTCTCCACAGATGCTGCCTCACTTGCTGAGCTTCTCCAGCATTTTCTGTTTTTATTTTAGATTTCCAGCATCTGCAGTATTTTGCTTTTGATTAAGTTATATATAGATGTTAGGCGATGCTAATTCCTTGCTTATTGAAAATAATAAATGATTTTTAAACTTTATACTGACCTATATTTTATACTTAGCTTTTATATATGCAGTTATTCTTTTATATTCCCACTAGCTATAGAAGTGTCTAGTTAGCTGATTCTCTTCGGAGGTTTTTTCTAGTCTACCTCTCCTTCACAGGCTCCAGATCAAACTCTGGATTTTGAAAAGCTCCAGGCTAAGAAGTACGGTGGGGGGGAAATCCCCCCCCCTCCCCACCGGAGGGAACGAGAGGGGGTAGCAGCCTTAAAATTGTGTCGGAGGACTTGCAGACCATGTTCCTGCTTGATTCCCGCCTGCCGCCATCTTAACTGTGCAGTTATTTTATGCCTGAATCAGGCGGGAGCCTCATTACTACTTGCAGATCAGGGTTTTATGATGTCGTTAGGACCCCGATGCAATTTTAACATGCAGCGCTGAACCTGTTGAGTAAGACCGAGTGGGATGGGATTCCAAACAGCAATTGGAAGCAGTATTTAAAGAGACAGGCATTCAATTTCCAATTCAGTAAATTGAGAGCTCTTTGGCAATCTTTGGAAGCAATGTGTTAGAGTCTGACACAACTTAACTGGGGCAATGGTGAGAACTTGAAATCCATAGTGACTACTCTACAAGCTGCTAACTGTCTGCCTGTTAGTGTGAAGAACTACCCTTAGCCAACCAAAACCCTGGAGTGAGTCTTAAACGCGGTAGCAAAGCAGGTAAAATGAGTTTGGTCTGCAAATGAGAACAGTCAGTGCTCTGCTCTCTGTTGAATTTGGCACTGAAAATTTGGTCCCAAGATGCCCGTGTATCACATTCATGACATCATCACACATATTGTGTGCACAGAATGCACAGTGTGCGTGATGAAAAGAAAGACTTGCATTTCTATAGCACCTTTCACAACCTCACGACGTCACAAAGTGCTTTAGTGCCAATGAAGTACTTTTGAAGTATAGTCACTGTTGTAATGTAGGAAACGCGGCAGCTAATTTGCGCATAGGAAGGTCTCACAAACAGTGATTTGATAATGACCAGATAATCTGTTATTGGCGTTGGTTGAGGGATAAATATTGGCCAGGACACAATATTTGCACAGGCGTGTCTGCACTCAATTTTCAGTACAAAGAATTACAAGGAGAATTTAGGGCTTTTAAAACAAAAATCACGAGGACATCTGTTTTTATCGATCCATCAACCGGAAAAAATCCTGGAATTAATGGTGGAAGTTGGTAAAAACTGACTTTAACAATCCTTATTTATTCTCTAAAGTCCTTTCTTTGTGCTGAATAAATTTCTGGGCACTATATTATTGCAGCAGGTGCAAAGAAAGAAAAGAAAGATCTTGCATTTATACAGCACCTTTCATGGCCTTAGGATGTCCCAAAGCTCTTTACGGCCAATGAAGTACTTTTGAAGTGTAGTCACTGTTATAATGTAGGAAACACAGCAGCCAATTTGCACACAACAAGGCCCCACAAACAGCAATGTGATGATGCCCAGATCATCTGTTTTTAGTGATGTTGATTGAAAGATGAATATTGGCCAGGACAAGCAATGACTTTGGTTTGCATGAGGTGTTTGTACAGCAACAACGTGCACAATCATCCCATTTCTCTTCTTTTTACAGATTGGCCTGAAGCCCAGGAGTAGCAGGTCGCTTTCTCTGACCAACAAGCTTAATCAGAGCACTGAGTGTCACCAACACAATTTGAAACAGCCACCAGCCCAGCTACTCCAGAGGACTTCAGTGCTTTAGAAGAGGAAACCCAGTAAATCATTTCTCACAGGTGCAGAAGCTGAGAGTTGAAGGGAGGTCTGGCTGTTACTCGGCCGAGGCATCATTTAGCCATGGTCTCTGCTGAGGGGCTGTGTGATTCCAATCTCACTGGATCAGCAATGGAAAGAACTATCAATGGGTCCATCAGTCACTTGCCCTCCTGTAGGCCATGCCTCCACTTGGGCTTGCCACAGTTGCAGATTCTACTCAAGTGGGCGATGTTTTGTAGCTGGAGATGTCTGCTCTGCAGACTTCCATTGAGCAGCATGCAACATCTGTGGTATTAGCAGAGGAGACCTCAGGCATGCAGGTGGTGGGCACAAATGCAGCATCTCTCAGTTTGCTCTCACTGACTATGTCCAGCTGTTTAAGTGCCAAAGTCCAAGATGTGATGAAGGCCAGTTTCAACATCCTTGGGAAAAGCAATCAATGAAAACTATGAAGGAGGGATTCAGGGGAAGAAAACTGTCCCTGCTCACTAAAATGTAACTAAGTAAGGGCTTGGCCCGTTACAGTGGCATGTATGTAAAAGCACAGGGACATGCAGATGGCTGCCAAGTCATTGCCAGTCATTTGCCTCTGGATAAGTAACAAGTGAATCCACTTCTGGGAAAACAAAACTGGCTCATGGAAAGTAAATCAACCCTAATATTATGGCAATAAACTTCCCTGTCAGCAATATTTATAAATTCTTTAGGCAGAATAATATGAAGCACTTGAGGCTTTAAAGTGTTTGCTTGTTAGTGTGAGGTTGCTGTTGATTATTGACAAATGATGCTGAACTGCAGATAGAATATTTTATGCTGCATTTATCCGAAGCTATCTTGCAAATTGGAATATGTAACAGAAAGAGCTATAGAAGTCTGATTTTCCATATTTTTAAAAAATTCAGCCAATGTAGGCCAACAGAGGTGATATTGCCTCGTTACAGGCACTGATGGCCCATAAAATTACGCATCTAAAACTGCCAGAATGAATCGCATTTGCAAATAGGCTGATGCATGTTGACACACACTGAACACACACAGACAGCCTTGCCTGTGATTAAGGACTTACTGAGCACCTGACTTGTACCACTTTTGCATTTCAAGTAGACAGCACACAGATTCATTGGGAATAAAGCCTCTACTTTTTGCAGGCCACCCACTAGGCCTGTAATGCAGCTCATTCATTTGAACAAACTCCCTTGCGTAGGTTCACTCTCCTAAGTACACATTAATCTTAGCTTTGCACTGATCTATTATATCCCAGTGTTTCTTAATGGATTAATATTTCTTTCATATTTTCTTTCTGCAAGGATAAATGGGTCCGGGACATTTCAATTTTAAAGATTCCTACAGCAACATATGGTTTTCAGAAATGAGATAGTTCCGCAGTTATTACATAATCATAATTATTGTCTATTTTTACCCAAGAAAGAATGGATAAAAATGAGGATTGAGTGGATTGTGGTCCAAATTGAGTGGTTTTAAAAAACAAATGGGATAGGTCTCTGGAGAAGACAAGTAGCTTTCAGCTTTAGAAAACATTCATTACGCAGAGCTGCAAAGTCAGTTCTAAATCTGAATAAAGCACATCGGTTCGAAACCTATTTGAATTCACCGTAATTTGCACAGTTTCAATCAGTCTGTAATTCAGCTGAAACCTCTGTTCACCGGGACTTGATGGTTTGACTTATAGGGAGAGGTTGGATAGACTGAGACTTTTTTCCCTGGAGAGTAGGAGGTTTAGGGGTGATCTTACAGAAGTCTATAAAATAATGAGGGGCATAGATAAGGTAGATAGTCAAAATCTTTCCCCAAAGGTAGGGGAGTCTATAACGAGGGGGCATAGATTTAAGGTGAGAGGGGAGAGATACAAAAGGGTCCAGAGGGGCAATTTTTTCACTCAAAGGGTGGTGAGTGTCTGGAACGAGCTGCCAGAGGCAGTAGTAGAGGCGGGTACAATTTTGTCTTTTAAAAAGCATTTGGACAGTTACATGGTTAAGATGGGTATAGAGGGATATGGGCCAAGTGCAGGAAATTGGGACTAGCTTAGTGGTATAAACTGGGCGACATGGACATGTTGGGCCGAAGGGCCTGTTTCCATGTTGTAAACTTCTATGATTCTATGATTCCCAGCAGATGCGATAACAGGTGTCGTCATACTGTCAATGTTTCTCGCAAAGTTGGATCATTCTAATTCCCAATTTCAAATAAAGATCTGTGGGCCAGCGTTCTAAATCTCAAGATTCAATGTTCTCAACTCTAAATTACTTGACTTCTAAAATTCCTCCTCTTCAGGCTGCCATCGCCACCACTCAGCTGAGAAGACGGGCAGGAGATGTGTTCCCGAAACTCTATCAATGCTGCTCTATAACTGAATGGTAGCAAGTCAATGAATTGCCATGGGTCTTTTGCCCTCCAATTTTGCTTTTCTTTTTCCCTGTGGAAAAGCATTCTTGCCTCTGACCTGTACCTTCCCACAACAGCAAAATAAGAAATTGTGGGTATCAACCCAGCATCCACCAAATGAACTCCAACTTCTGCCCTGGTAATACATACCCTTTTATTTGAACAATAAGTACATGCCGGAGAAAGGAATAGAGGTTTATGCGGATAGGGTGAGATGAAGTAAGGTGGGAGGAGGCTCGTGTGGAGCATAAAGACCAGTTGGGCCGAGTGGCCTGTTTCTGTGCTGTAAATTCTATGCAATACTATGTATGTATGTAATGAACTCATATTACATGAGGAAATCTGCAAATGGTTCCCAGAAATAATCACGACTACTTAATTAATTTTGTGATAGCTTTTATTTTATTTTTTTAATACATCTACTCTGTACCACCACATGGTTAGATAATTGTTAGTCATTTTGAAAGCCCGATGATACTCATTGCAATGCAAAGAAAAATCAAATGAGAGGAAGGAATTGTGTTAAGGTCAAAAGTTATAAATATCAATCACACTTCAGATGTCACACTGTTTAATACAAATTTCTGTCATACATAAAATATAAAAGAAACAAAGGCCACCATTTTGTTTCAGTTCCTTATTTCCTAAATGCTCCACTTGCTCACATCCCTTCCTCTACTCTTTACAAACTTCTGATAAGCTGGAAACTGTACAATCCAATTCCTATCCCACACACCCTTCATTGTCCTTATTGCACAACTCCATTGATTCCCTGTACTGCTGGAATCAATTTTAAGAACTTCAATCTCATTTCAAATCCCTCCTTGACTTCTCCCCTCCTTAGTTAGGAAATCTCTAACCGCAGATTCCAGCTCATCATTACTACTTGTTTTCTGCTCCCCTCTCCACTGTCAAAGTCCAATCTTTTCAGGCATTATATCCCTGGGCTCTGGAATTCAATTCCAAACCCACTTTGCTTTGCTACCTCTCTCCCTGCCTTCAACAGTCTCCTAAAATCTACCTCTTTGACCGTGCTTTAGACTCCTCCCCCACCAAATTCCTCCTTCCCGCTTGGAGAAATCACCAGGTCAAAATCCTGGAACTCCCTCCCTAACAGCCACACGGACTGCAACGGTTCAAGAAGAAGGCACATCACCACATTCTGAAGGGCAACTAGGAATGGGCAATAAATGCGGCCTTGCCAGCAACGCCCACATCTTGAGAATGGATTTTTAAAAAAGTTGCACCTAGGAAAACACTCAGATCTTTTCGTATGTGAGGAATGCTGTAAGTTGTTAAGCTCATTGACATTGTCTCCACCCTGCCCTCTGGCATATGGCACAGGGCTGATGAGACTCGCAGTAACTGATCTTCAACCAAACTTTAGATAATGACTAGGAATTTCCTTGGTTCTTATGGCCTCTGGATATCAGGTGTCTGTGACTCTACTTAAAGGCAGCCAGCACCTCTTAAAGGGAGACAGTTGAAGGTAGGGAGACAGGTAGCAAAGCAAAGTGATTTTTGAATTGAATTCCAGAGCCCAGGGATGTAATGGCTGAAAGGATTGGACTTTGACAGTGGAGAGGGAAGCAGAAAACAAGCGTGCTGGGACCTGCGGTTAGAGATTTCCCAAGTAAGAAGGATATGCTGATAGGGTTAGATGAAGTAGGGTGAGCCTGACCTGCTGAGTGTTTGCAGCATTTTTGGTTTTTATTTCAGGAATTTCCTCGATGTGCTTTACACCGCTTTCTAAAAGGATGGTACATCTGCCGCTGGCCTCTATAATATATGGGAGTTTCCTGGATATACTCAATTGCAAATCTATTGGCGCACGCATTGGCATAAAATTAGTGCAAGCAGCAGAACCAGAGGGAAACTTTTGTGTAGCCTTTTAAATGCACTGTTTGGCCTGTGCTCTTTAACAGCACACTGGGGCGGGGGACAAGATAAGGCAGGAACACTGCTTGGTTCTTTCATTTTTCTCTCTCAAATTACTTCACTGTATGTCTTACCAATATTTTTTTTTATCTCACTTGGACAGAATTATGAATATTCAAGTGCCATCTGTGCCCAGAGGACAGCGGGGCATGGCACCAAGCCAGAGGAGAAAAAAAAAACACAACTTCACTCCTTCAGACCTCCAAGCCTTTCCTGGAGGGCAGTGAAGGCAGGATGAACAAACTCTTGGCTGTAGGTGTCACCAAGTCACCCAAAATTATCACTTCTGCCAGCTGGAGGAAGGTGGTACTGATCACCAACTCACTCACCCCCAGAACTGCAGAACATTGCACCTGCACTGTGGCTACACAGTTCCCCTAACATACAACACTGCTTTGCACAACTCTAAAACCCCATTCTTCCACTTTCACAACCTTCCACCCCTCCCCCCAATCTTTTATTTCACCTCTCCCATGCCACTCGCCACACACTCCTTAACTGCCAGCCTTACCCTCAGTTACTTATCTCTTCACAGGAGAAATTGGTGCACAATGCCCACCAAAGGCAGACCACTGGAGGGGGACTTCCCCACCTTTAAACCCCCCACACACTTCAAGGACATGGCCATGCAGCTCATGGGGGGACACTCAACTCTTGCTGTAGGAGATGGTGAGGCCAGTGGCATCCGGTGCCAGGATACTGACTGAACACCTACACTATGCATCCCTGTGAAGCACCACACAGCCACAACCTTCCACTCCCTTCTCTGTCTCCCTAATCCCAAGGGGGTGATGCTCACCCATTTTTGCCTTCAACCCTCCCTTCGTCCATATCCACTGCAGCAACGAGCGGCACAGGACGAGGGAGATGATGATGAAGAGGATGTTGAGGACCAGGTCATCCAGGAGACACAGCTGCATGATACTGCCAGCCCCTCAGGACAGCAGCACCTACCAGGCCTCCAGCCGGCCTCCTCAGAGCATCATGCCAGTGGACCATGGGGAGGCAAGACCAAGCTGCCCCGGAGCACCCTCCACAGAGGCAGCCAGGAGCCAGCTGCCATGCGACGAGGACCACCTCAGTCACATGATCCTTCTGTGCAGCATGAGGAACCAACTACTACCTGCAATCCTGGCCCTCAGGTGGCACATAGAAGAAGCATGAAAATATAACACTGGTGTTTTAATTCTGCTCTTGAGGTTACTCTCTGTTGGGGAAAACAATAGTTCAAATCATACATTGGAGCCCTTTGAAGCTTAGAAGGGGTCCTGTTGTCATGAAGGAGTGTTTCACAAATCCTAGCCTGCAGGACAACATTGATTACACCTCAAAATTAATTCTCTGCCTGTGAAGCATTTTGGAATGTCCTGAAGACATAAAAGAAAGAAAGAAAAAAAAAAGAAAGACTTGTATTGATAAAACACCTTTTGTGGAAGTGCACAAAGGGATACCTGACCATATTAACTCTCTCTCTAATTCACCTAACTCACGAATGTGGAAATGCATGAAGGGACACTTGACCATATTAACTGACCAGCTAATTCACCTAAACTCACATAGCAAAGTTTCTCACGAAAACACATAGAAGCACAATTGTGTAATTACTTTGAGTTTCTCATGCTGATAGCTGTCCTCCCTTTAGATAGAGAGGTAGCTGACTACAGGAATAAATGACCATATAGCCTTGAGACTAGCTACAGACCTACTGATAATGAAAGACAGTTTCTTAGGGAAAAGCACTTTCCCAGGCCTGCGTCCAAGATATCAAGATGGCTATGGGAACTCGAGGGTGGGTTCCCTATTTTGATTGACCAACTACCTGAGCCAATATTCTGTGGCAGGTGGGCGTTGTTACTGAGCTGTATAAACATGAGCTGTTTCTTGAACTCGGCGAAGATGTATCCTCAACCATTGTCTTGAGGTGCTCTTCCACTTGTATACAAGTAAAAAATAAATTCTCTCTTGTACTACTTTGTTTGGGTGTTAATGCATTGTATAGAATAAGTAATATTAAGTTTCCACACTTTCACAAGCTCAGGATGTCCCAAAGCGCTTTAAAGCCAATTAAATACTTTTGAAGTGTCGTCACTGTTGTAATGAAAGGCGCTATATCAATGTAAGTTCATTCTTTATTTGCTGTTTGTGCTGGCACAAGAGGTATGCATCATATGTTGCAATGAAATCATATGCAAATAACACAATGACAAATGCCAACATCATTTATGCCATTGCTCCGCTTGTTTTTGAACCAATAAATATTTGCCAAATACTTTTTACGAAGGTAGTGTCCCATTAAACCTTGTTCTAGGGATGTAATACTCCAGAAAGTGTTAATGCCTGCCCGCTCACCAATCAGAACACAAGGCTTTCATTTACTATCTCTCTCTGCTCATTTTTGATGGTATTCCTATTGTACACAGCATAGCCTGCCTCTTTGCAATAAAGTAGCAATTTATTCTGGGCTTGCAAAATATCAAAATAGAGGAAAAGAAACACTCCCAGATCTGCTGCCGTAACCACCAACAGTAATTGGTATTTGAATTGGGTGTTTTTTCAGTGTCTTAGAAAATGTTAAAAAAAAAATCAATGAGAAATGCAGGGTTGAAAATAAGAGTACAAAGGACAGGGAGAGCCTTCCTCAAAGTAACCTGTAGAGTTCGAGAGATGCTTTCTTCTTATAAGTGATTCATATTTATATACATTTCCATTATGTCTTCAGCAACCATGCTTTCTTATCTGCTTAGGATTCTTTTTAAAGCATAATTTTTAATACTGTGTTTCTTGAAGCACTTACAGCTGGGAAAATAAAATTCAGATAACTTCCTCCACTGCCAGCGAAACAGCAAAGAAAGACTGAGCTTGTATCTCATTATCTAGGGTTATGGAGCTAAGGCAGGTAAATGGAGTTGGGGTACAGTTCAGCCATGACCTAAATGAATGGCAGAGCAGGCTCGAGGGGCTGAATGGCCTACTCTTGTTCCTTATGTTTCTATGCTACACTATTGTTCATATCATAGTTAAATTGTAATAAAACCATGTTCCCATTAACAATGAGGTGGCTTGCTATGCTAGGCTGGATTTCTTCACCACTTTGTTGGTGTTTGCTAAAGAGGCTTTATGAAAAACTGTTGGGCAATCTGTGTTTTCTAAACACTGTAACAAAATGTGTCACTGTACTGCAACAATACTGGCTCATTTTCATAGTATGTTTTTGAACCAAAAATGATGTGACTGTTTTGTCTATTCTTCTTGCTCCATGCCCAAGACAGTTAGTTCTCTTTATTATCATGAATCACTTTAAATCACACTTTTAACAAAAGTCATTTCATCCTGCCCCATATTGCTTTGGGTTCCAATTTGACATTGTTCCAATGATGAGCTCTTATTGTGGTTCAGTTCATAACATGATAGTGTGGAGAAAGAAGCAATGAGCTTAAGGAAAGACATGTCGAGTAAAATATCATAATGGTAAAATGTAATTTAGATACTGAAATGGAGTCAGTCTAGAAAAGTGCAATATTACAAAACATATTTTTGCTGTTCGCTCCTTCGAGTTATTTTCATTTTATTGTTTTTGCTGCTGGTTTTAATATTGCTTTGATTTTACATCTTGCCTTAAACTTAAATTATTTTTCTGTTCCAGCTGTAGACATCACGCAGTTAATGAGTTTACTGAGAAAAGTCTTTAAAACCAGATGTGTGTTATTGAGCACTACACTGCATCTTGCTAGGGCTGTATGGTCCTGCTCGCCTGAAGGATGTTATAATGCTACAAACCAAGCAATGTACCGCAAACTTTTTTTAATAGACCTTTGGGTGTTTCATTAGCTTGGCAGCCAATAATGCTCATGGAATCAGTCGTAGCTCAGTTATAGTACTTTCGTCTCTGAGTCACAAGGTTGTGGGTTCAAGTAACACTCCAGAGACTTGAGGACAAAAATCTAGGCTGACACTCCAGTGCAATACTGAAGGAGTGCTGCACTGTTGGAGGCGCGGTCTTTCGGGTGAGGTGTTAAACCGAGATGTTTGCTCTCTCATGGACATAAAAGATCTCACTATTTCGAAGAAGAGCAAGGGAGTTCTCCCTGGTGTCCTAGCCAATATTTATCCCTCAATCAACATCACTAAAAACAGATTATCTGGTCATTATCACATTGCTGTTTGTTTTAGTGTGCAAATTGACTGCCGTGTTTCCTACAATACAACAATGACTACAAGTTCAAAAAGTACTTCATTTGCTGTAAAGTGCTTTGGGACATCCTGAGGACATGAAAGGCGCTAAATAAATGCAAGTCTTCCTTTTCTTTACCACAGTGAACCAAGCGCAGAAGGTAACAGTCAACTAGTCTTTCACACAACTTGCCTGGTGAACCCAGTTTCATGGATTAAGGATTAAAGTTGTTGGTCAGCTGAGAAAGTGCCTGGTAGTATGGAAAAAGAATGTAGCTTTGACGGAGACATGGAGGGGATTAAACTGGTTAACCCCCAAATCTGGACGTGGGCATCATGGTGCACGAATAACCCGCGCCCGGTGATTCAGATGTGAGGTTCGTGCTGCTTCCTCACTTACCTGATTGTAGTGCAGCAGCCCGGCCTGTCTGCAATGTTCTCACCAGCTTTGCACTTCTCACAAGCAGGGGGACCCAGATATCGTGTGAGTTGCTTGTACCTCTTAAAGGCAGCCTGCACCTCTTCTTTGCAAAATATAAGATATGGGTCCGCACTGAGTCTCGTCGGAGATCAGGCATCGCACATGTAAAACACAGATGCAGGTCCTGTCCCTATGTTTACAAACTGTCGAGTTATGTTAAAACATTGAATAAAGGTTGCGCACTACTAAATCCCACATCCTCCAATCTGCACGCCAGACCTCACCAATCTGCCGACCTGAGTTTGTACCAGGCCTGCGAGAGTGCATGCACCAAGGTTCTCTGCTGATGCACTAGAGGCCTTGGTGCAAGAGGTGGACAGAAGGAGGGGCATCCTATATCCGCAGGGGAGCAAGAGGCCCTCCAGGCATACGCTCAAGAGGCAGTGGGTGGCAGTAGGGGACAAAGTCAACGCCAGGCGCACAGCACCACGAACATGGATGCAGTGCAGGAAGAAGTTCAATGCTTTGACATGAGTGATCAAGGTGAGTGAGGTCAACTTTCAAGTGGCATCTCCTACCAACTGCACCACTAGCCGCATCCACTGCTCCACGCACTATACCCCCATCACCCACATACCAACAAACTCTTTCAATCAGTACTCAACTCTTCCAATCAGATGCTTCCCCTCACCCTCACGCATTACCACTGTTGCAAGCCGCACCCCCACAACTCACAGGTATTCAACCATGACAGGCACATCACTCAGACTTCCTGCAGGACACTCACTGACACGCGTCCTGCTTTCTTGCAGGAGAAGGTGGCGCATAACAGGAGGCAGCAAATGGCAGTGGCATTTAGACCCTTGAGCCAGTTCCACCATTCAATGAGATCTGTGACCTAACTCCATATACCCACCTTAGCTCCATATCTCTTAATACCCTTAATTAACAGAAATCTATCAATCTCAGATTTAAAATTAACAATTGAGCTAGCATCAACTGCCGTTTGCAGAAGAGTGTTCCTAACTTCTCCCACCCTTTGCGTGTAGAAAAGTTTCCCAACTTCACTCCTGCAAGTCCTGGCTCTAAAAGTTAGGCTATGTTCCCTCGTCCTATTATTCAAGTATAGGAGACCTCCAAACACAGGTACAAATGCATCAGCAGCCAGAAGAAATAATCCAGCAACTAACCTGTAAATCCTGCATGGTCCCTTTAAATAGCGCTGGTGGGGGGGGGTCCTGCAGGCTAAGACATGTTCAGCTGTTCGTGGTTAAGTCAGTGCGTTGGCTGGAACATTGAGTGCCAAAATGGTATCTATCCCTTTAAATCAACGTTGCACACTGATCTAATGCATATTCTCCCTACTTTACATGCTGCTGGCATTCATTATCTGCACCTGCGCGATCCCCTTTACCAAGATGGTGTCCGGCGCACGTCACGTTAGAAGTGTGCATGCGCATTCCAGATGCCATTTTGGGACCTCAGGTGGCCACGTAGTGCCTGAAAAACGGGCACTAAACGGCCAAATTTCTGGCCCGTAGAGTATAATGGGTCAAAATAAGAAATTCAGGGAAAAATATGCTAGACCAGTTGAAGGGCAAAGGGTTAGGTTAGTAGCCCTGGTAGAGGACTGTTAACATCAGAAAGTAGTTTCAAGCAGTACCCGCCAGTGAGGAAAAACAATGAACTGCAATAAAATTAGTACTTTGTGATTTTGAAGCCATTTATCTTTTGAAAGATGCAATTTCAATTAATCATTGGGAAGACCAAAGCCATTGTCTTTGGCCCCTGCCACAACCTCCGTACTCTTGCTCCCGATTCTGTCCCCCTCCCCGGCCACTGCCTCAGGTTGAAACCGACTGTTCGTCACCTTGGAGTCCTGTTTGACCATGAGCTGAGCTTCCAACCCCATATTCTCTCTATCATAAAGACTGCCTATTTCCACCTCCATAACATTGCCTGTCTCCACCTCTGCCTCTGCTCAGCTGCTGCCTAAACCTTCATTCATGCATTTGTTACCTCCATACTCCAGACTAGTCCAATGGTCTCCTGGCTGGCCTCCCATCTTCCACCCTCCATAAACTTAAGCTCATCCGAAATTCTGCTGCCCGTATTCTAACCTGCACCATGTCCCACTCACCCATCACCCCTGTGCTCACTGACCTACATTGGCTCCAGGTCCCCCAGTGCTTCCAATTTAAAATTCTCATCCACGTGTTCAAATCCCTTCATGGTACCGCCACTCGCTATCTCTGTAATCTCCTCCAGCCCTATAACCCTCTGAAAACTCTTGTGTTCCTCCAACTCTGGCCTCTTGTGCACCCCCCCCCCCCACTTCGTTCGCCTCATCATTGCCAGCTGTGCCTTCAGCCATCTAGGATGTTGGGTGGACTGAAATTTTCAGGACTATGATTGATAGACTTTTGTTAGGTAAGTGTATCAGGGATATGGAGCAAAGCTGGGTAAATAGAAGTGATTTATTAAATGGCGGAACAGGCTCGAGGGGCTGAATGGCCTAATCCTTGTTCCTATGTTCCCGCCCCACCTCCCCTGCCATACCTCTCTCCCTCTCTCTCCTCCTTCCACCAGGCTTTTAATCACCCCTGCTAATATCTCCCTCTTTGGCTTAGTGTCAATTTTTGTCTGATGACATTCCTGTGAACCATGTTGGGACCTTTTCCTATGCTGAAGGTGCTATTTGAATTTAAGTTGTTCTTGTTTTATAGGAATTTGATATGTCGAATTGCGAACCAGTGGAATGAGCTTCACGACTACTTGTTTTTCTTTTGACTTGTACCATTTTTGTGTGAAAGGAAAACAGTACAGCTTTTAAAAAAAAATGTTTTCACATTGTGCCAGAGAACACAGCCACGATACAATAGTGGATGTTACTCTTTGCTGTCAATTATGAATTGTATTAGCTCTGAAATGCATAAAATATCATTTGAAGGATAAGAATAGCTCAAGTGTTATAGAATAAACCCATCACCTTCCTGATCGCATTTATCCTGGGATGCACTCGCTGTAAAAGTGTAGCTTCTCCCCCCCCCCGGGAACACCTGGATCACTGAGTCATCCCTCTCTATTGTTACCAGGTCGAGCGATGCGTGGATGTGTTACAGGTAGTTAGTTCACCAAGAAGTCACTGTGCACCGGCAAAAAATGTTTCTTGAAATTGCCTAGGCCAGCTGCATGCCTGCTGAAATGAATCGAATTACGTCAGCACGACATGTGCCCTGCTCCACTGATTGATTTCCATGTCAATAAATTCCTATTGTTTTACCCCACTGCGTCGAGTACTCCATCTGAACTTGGTAATGAAAAGAGGGTTCGGGTCTGCTTCTTAGCGTGCAGGACGAGAGACCCTGAGGACCCAGTTAGAAACCAATTACAATGAAAGGCACGCCACAATTACAGAAATCATTAAGTACAAGTTGAAAATAGAATGATTAGGAGCCTCTTATGGTTTTTTTCGGACCAGGTGTTCAAGTGATTGTCTGGTGCTGATTAACTCAGCATCGCCTAGGTCGAGTAGCATTAGGGGAATGTACAGATGCAGAGGGACATTTCTCCAAATAGCGTGTTTCGAGATTTTGATACATTTTCAGATTGTGCTTCAAAAATCCTACTGCAGTTTATGAAGGATTGATAAAATCTGCAATCACAGAATCATAGAATGGTTACAGCACAGAAGGAGGCCGTTTGGCACATCGAGCCCATGCTGGCCCTTTGTAACAGCAATCCAGTTAGTCCCATTCCCCCGCTCTTTCCCCGTAGCCCTGCAAATTCTTTCCTTGCAAGTATTTATCCAATTACTTTTTGAAAGCCACGATTGAATCTGCTTCCACCACCCTTTCAGGCAGCGCATTCCAGATCATAACTACACGCTGCGTAAAAATGTTTTTCCTCATGTCGCCATTGGTTCTTTTGCCAATCACCTTCAACCTGTGTCTTCTGGTTCTTGACCCTTCCACCAATGGGAACAGTTTCTCTTTATTTACTTTATCTAAACATTTCATGATTTTGAACACTTCTATCAAATCTGCTCTCAACCTTCTCTGCTGTAAGAAGAACAACCCCAGCTTCTCCAGTCCATCCACGTAACTGAAGTCCCTCATCCCTGGAACCATTCTAGTAAATCTTTTCTGCACCCTCTCTAAGGCCTTCACATCCTTCCTAAAGTGAGGTGCCCAGAATTGGACACAATACTCCACATAACTTCCTTGCTTTTGTACTCAATGACTCTATTTATAAAGCCCAGGATCCTGTATGCTTTTTTAACTGCTTTCTCAACCTGTCCTGCCGCCTTCAAAGATTTGTGCACATATACCCCCAGGTCTCTTTGTTCCTGCACCCCCTTTAGAATTGTACCCTTTAGTTTATATTGCCTCTTCTCATTCTTCCTGCCAAAATGTATCACTTCGCACTTCTCTGCGTTAAATTTCATCTGCTATGTCTCCGCCCATTCCACCAGCCCGTCTATGTCCTCTTAAAGTCCATTACTATCCTCCTCACTATTTACTACACTTCCAAGTTTTGTGTCATTTGCAAATTTTGAAATTGTGCCCTGTACACCCTCATCCAAGTCTTTGATATACGTCAAAAAAAGCAGTGGTCCTAGTACCGACCCCTGGGGAACACCACTGTACACCTCCCACCAGTCTGAAAAACAACCGTTCACCACGACTCTCTGTTTCCTGTCACTTAGCCAATTTCATATCCATGCTGCCACTGCCCCTTTTATTCCACGGGCTTCAATTTTGCTGACGAGCCTATTATGTGGCACTTGATCAAACACCTTTTGAAAGTCCGTATACACATCAACCGCATTGCCCTCATCGACCGTCTCTGTTACCTCATCAAAAAGTTCAATCAAGTTAGTTAAACACGATTTGCTTTTAACAAATCCATGCTGGCCTTTCCTTTACTAATCCACATCTGTCCAAGTGACTATTAATTTTGTCCCATATTATCGTTTCTAAGAGGTTAAACTGACTGGCCTGTAGTTGCTGGGTTTATCCTTACACCCTTTTTTGAACAATGGTGTAACATTTGCAATTCTCCAGTCCTCTGGCACCAACCCGGTATCTAAGGAGGATTGGAAGATTATGGCCAGTACCTCTACAATTTCCACTCTTACTTCCCTCAGCAGCCTAGGATTCATCGCATCCCGACCGGGTGACTTATCTACTTTAAATACAGCCATCCTTTCTAGTAGCTCCTATCAATTTTTAGCCCTCCAGTATCTCAACTACCTCGTCTTTTACTGTGACTTTGGCAGCATCTTCTTCCCTGGTAAAGACAGACGAAGTATTCATTTAGTACCTCAGCTATGCCCTCTGCCTCCATGCGTAGATCTCCTTTTTGGTCTCTAATTGCCCCCCCCCTTACTATCCATTTACTATTTGTATGCCTATAGAAGACTTTTGGATCCCCTTTTATGTTAGTCACCAGTCTATTCTCATACTCTCTCTTCGGCCCTCTTATTTCCTTTTTCACTTCTCCTCTGAACTTTCTATATTCAGCCTGGTTCTCACTTGTATTATCAATCTGACATCTGTCATCCGCCCCCTTTTTCTCCTTCACTTTACTCTCTATCTCTTTCGTCTAGGGAACTCTGGCTTTGGTGCTCTACCTTTCCCCTCGTGAGAATGAATCTAGACTGTACCTGAACCATCTCCTCTTTAAAGGCCGCCCATTATTCGATTATAGTTTTGACTGCCAATCTTTGATTCTGATTTACCCGGGCCAGATCCATTCTCAACCCACTGAAATTAGCCCTCCTCCAATTGTTGAGGTAAGAACATATGAACATAAGAAATGGAAGCAGGAGTAGGCCATCCGGCTCCTCGAGCCTGCTCACTTATATCCCCTTGAAGCCTCTTTGCATCCTCCTCACAACTCACATTCCCACCTAGTTTTGTGTCATCAGCAAACTTGGAAATATTACATTTGGTCCCTTCATCCAAATCATTGATATAGATTGTGAATAGCTGGGGCCCAAGCACCAATCCCTGTGGTACCCCGCAAGTCGCAGTCTGCCAACCTGAAAAAGACCCATTTATTCCTACTCCTGCTTTCTGTCTGTTAACTAATTCTCAATCCATGCCAGTATATTACCCCCAATTCCATGTGCTCTAACTTTGTTCACCAACCTCCTGTGTGGGACCTTATGGAAAGCCTTCTGAAAATCCAAACACACCACATCCACTGGTTTCCCCTTATCTATTCTACTAATTACATCCTCAAAGAACTCCAATAGATTTGTCAAACATGATTTCCCTTTCATAAATCCATATTGACTCTGCCAAATCCTATTATTTTCTAAGTGTCCTGTTATCACATACTTTATAATAGATTCTAGCATTTTCCCTACTACTGATATCAGGCTAGCAGGTCTGTAGTTCCCTGTTTTCTCTCTCCCTCCTTTCTTAAATAGTGGGGTTACATTTGCCACCCTCCTAACTGCAGGAACCATTCCAGAATCTATAGAATTTTGGAAGATGACAACCAATGCTTCCACTATCTCTATAGCCACCTCTTTCAAAACCCTGGGATGTAGATCATCAGGTCCTTGGGATTTATCGACTTTCAGTCCCATTAATTTCTCTAGTACTTTTTTTTTACTAATACTGATTTCTTTTGGTTCCTCATTCTCGCCAAACCCTTGGTTCTCTTGTATTTCCGTGAAGGCAGACACAAAGTATTTGTTTAATTTCTCTGCCATTTCTTTATTCCCCATTATAAATTCTCCTATCTCTGTCTATAAGGGACCCACACTTTGCCAGTCTTTTCCTTTTTACATGCCTATAGAAGCTTTTACAGTCCGTTTTTATGTTTCTCGTTAGTTTACTCTCATATTCTATTTTCCCTTTCTTTATCAATTTCTTGCTCCTCCTTCGCTGAATTCTAAAATGCTCCCAGGTTTACTGCTTTTTTTGAAGTGCAACCTGTCTGTCTTGAACAGGTCCCTCCTGCCCCAGAACTGGTCCCAATGCCCCAAGAATCTGAAGCCCTCCCTCTAGCACAATGTCTCTAGCCACGCATTAACCTGCCTGATCTTCCTATTTCTGTACTCACTAGCACGTGGCACTGGGAGTAATCCAGAGATTACTACCTTTGAGGTCCTGCTTTTTAACTTCCTCCCTAGCTCCTGAAACTCTGACCGCAGGACCTCATCCCCTTTCTTCCCTATGTCGTTGGTACCCACATGGACCACGACTTCCCCCCGCAAAATGTTCTGCACCCTCTCAATGATGTCCTTTACCAGGGAGGCAACACACCATGCGGGACTCACTTCGGTGGTCACAGAAACACCTGACTGTGACCCAGTAGGTGTGATTCAACCAACTTTCCCCTCCCTGCCTTATTTCCCTCCCTCCCCATTTTGTCTCATTTGTATGTTGCCCCCACCGTATTTCCTCCAATCAGGAATGATAGATGGTCTGGACCGTGAAGTTCTTCATAGGAACAGGAGTAGGCCATTCAGCCCCTCGAGTCTGTTCCACCATTCAATTAGATCATGGCTGATCTGCATCTTAACTCCATTTACCTGCCTTGGTTCTATATTCCTTAATACCCTAGCCTAGCAAAAATCTATCAATCTCAGTTTTGAACTTTTCAAATTGACCCCTTGCCTCAACAGCTTTTTGGGGGAGAGAGTTCCAGATTTCCACTACCCTTTGTGTGAAGAATTGCTTCCTGGCATCACCCCTGAATGGCCTGGCTCTAATTTTCAGATTCTGCCCCCTTGTTCTGGACTCCCCCACCAGAGGAGATAGTTTCTCTCTATCTAACCTGACAAATCCTTTAATCATCTTAAACACCTCAATTAGATCACACCTTAATCTTCTATATTCAAGGAAATACAAGCCCAGTCTATGCAACTTGTCCTCATAATTTAATTCAGGATTGGCTAATAGGCAGTGCAACTAAAGTATAAAGTAGTGGTTCTGGTACTGGGCTAGAAATCCAAAGGTTGTGAGTTCACAACCGACCAAAGCAAGTTGAGAAATTGAGTGTGATAAATCCAGTAATTTTTTCTATTAATGCTAAAGGCATTAAGGGATATGGGGAAAAAGCAGGAACAGGGTACTCAGTTAGACGATCATCCATGATCATTTTCAATGGCGGAGCAAGCCCAAAGGGCCGAATGGCCTACTCTTGCTCCTATTTTCTATGTTTCTATAAGTATGCGTCACTTTTTTTTCCCCCCAACTGCGGTTTGTTTATTGGCAAAGTTGAAAACTCCTTAAATTTGTCAATCCGATGCAAGAGAGCTGAAGTCTCAGTCAGTCCCGTGATTGAAACTCACAATCTAGTGGTTGGGAGTTAAATATACATTTGTCTGAGCTGCCAAATTGACTGATACTCTTTAAAAAAAAAATTAAAGGCCAATGCCATCAGGTACGCTTGGCTTGCAAGATTTTGCAATCAGAGAGAGTGGTGGTGCTCTGAGAGTAGGCCAGGATCTGCCTATACAGTTTCCTATGGGGGAAAAGAACACGGTTCATTCTTCAAAAATAGCACTGGAAATATTGTATCAGGCTTGCTATCAAATGCTTGCGAACGACTGCATTCTTATTGATACTTTGCTTTCTTCTAATCTATTAAATCAGCCACCTTCGCCCTTTACTGACCCTAGCAAGACAACACGGTCCCTTTAAAACCATCACAAAAGTTTTTTTTTTCCTGAACAACATCAATATCAATTGGATTCTGCCTCAGGCCTATACAACACTGAAACCAATTAAAATTAATCCAAATTGCTTTTAATAAAAGCTGAAAATGCATGAAGGTCAAGGAGCGTTCTCCTTCTCCTGAAACTTTACGATTAGAGCTTAACGAGGCCCTGACTTTACTCCGGAAAGCTTCCCCCTTCACCTCTGCCCTGCAAGGCGTCAAGCCGCTAATCCCTTAGGGGTATTTGACCTTGTTCCAATCAAAACGCCTTTTAAATTGCAGCTTGCGGAAAAGATTATGCACGGCCGGTGTATCAATGAAACCTGCCCAAACATAGAAAGAGTGACGAATTCTCCAGATGAAATTAGCCCTATTTTCCTTAGCAGCTGCCTGGCTAGGTTTGAGCTTCTGCGCTCTAATTGTGTCAACTGCCTTGACATTTTCCTGTCATGACATTCTCCGATGTCATTCTGCATTGTCATTTGCCTCCTGCTGCCTTACCATAGGTGTTTACATAAAGGGAGCCTTATGCCAATTGTGGCTTGTCTAAAGCTGTCAGCGCCGAATACAAACTGTTAGGAAGCCTCATTTGCTCAGTGTCCCTGCCAGGTGACCCCGACCACTTAATATCAATACATGTCTATTTTCTTACTGGGCAACGCGCAGAGCTAGCTATGAATCACATGATATTTCCGCAATGTTTACTTCACTGCTGGTTAAAGATGCTATTTCAACTGAGCGTTTTGTTCAGCGATGATGGTGTTGACAATAAATTAATTGTCACTGGTCAGGAAATTGCAGTGTGGCCCCATCCTTTCTGAACACGAGGACAGTGATAGATCTGTGGCCCACAGAGGTTTATTCATAAATAACATGTCTGACTGGTTCAATCATCATTTATTTTGTCTTCACGCATTTAGAAAGCGATTTACTTCCTAAAAAACACTATGCATTTCATGTTTGCTTATTTAAAACACTATGCGTTTCACTTTTGCTTATTTTAAACACTCTGCGTTTCACTTTTGCTTATTTAAAACAGTATGTGCTTATTTAAAACACTATGCATTTCATGTTTGCTTATTTAAAACACTATGCATTTCATGTTTGCTTATTTAAAACACTATGCATTTCACGTTTGCTTATTTAAAACACTATGCATTTCATGTTTGCTTATTTAAAACACTATGCATTTCATGTTTGCTTATTTAAAACACTATGCATTTCACGTTTGCTTATTTAAAACACTATGCATTTCACGTTTGCTTATTTAAAACACTATGCGTTTCACTTTTGCTTATTTAAAACACTATGCGTTTCACTTTTGCTTATTTAAAACACTATGCGTTTCACTTTTGCTTATTTAAAACACTATGCGTTTCACTTTTGCTTATTTAAAAACACCATGAATTTCTGTTTTTAAAAAAAAATTCAGATCAAGCCCTGACACTCTATATGATTTCTCCTCCCTCAACAATGTGGATTCTTCAATCCCACGCTATGCATTTTCACAATTCATCAGAAATATACTGGAATAAATCCTGCATAGTTTTTATTCATAAGCGCGGAAGGCGCGATTTTTTTAAATCCATGGGTGTTTATACGGCAGGAATTCTTCAACAGGCTCATGTTGATCTATTTCGCTTTTAGCTGCGCTTAAAGGAGAGACTAATTATTGATCTACAATAAATCTACTGTGGAGAAGGCTTATGGAAGACTGGGTTAGAAAAATATATCAGATCCTAATGTTGTGTCGATGAGTGTTCTCAGGATATTTTACTGCAGTCGCCCTCTTTCAGATTTTGATACCTCGTACAGTACCGGCAAATAAAAAGTAAGTTCATCTGTGCAAAGGCGCTGAGTATTAACTCTTGAGTGTGGCAAAGAATTGTTGGTTTTAATAGCGCGACCATCAGAAAAAGCCTTATTATAAAGTGGAATTGGAAAATGTACATCGTCAAAAAAAAATGTTTTCATTCATACCTTACAATGGTGAAACGAAACCTGCTCCACAAAATATCAGATGTCGATTTATTCCTGTAATCTTAAAATAATCAAATTTAAACACTTTAATTTAGTTAGCCCGGTCTTCCTTCTCCCCAAGATTTCTCTTCCATGTTGACTCTCTCGTTTTATTTTAATTTATGTTGCTTTAATTTGTTGTACCTTTCCATATTTGTTTATTAAAAATAACTTGAAAACTCTTCACCTGTGCCCTCAGGCTCCTTTAGAATCAAAGAATCATAGAAGTTTACAACATGGAAACAGGCCCTTCGGCCCAACATGTCCATGTCGCCCAGTTTATACCACTAAGCTAGTCCCAATTGCCTGCACTTGGCCCATATCCCTCTATACCCATCTTAACCATGTAACTGTCCAAATGCTTTTTAAAAGACAAAATTGTACCCGCCTCTACTACTGCCTCTGGCAGCTCGTTCCAGACACTCACCACCCTTTGAGTGAAAAAATTGCCCCTCTGGACCCTTTTGTATCTCTCCCCTCTCACCTTAAATCTATGCCCCCTCGTTATAGACTCCCCTACCTTTGGGAAAAGATTTTGACTATCTACCTTATCTATGCCCCTCATTATTTTATAGACTTCTGTAAGATCACCCCTAAACCTCCTACTCTCCAGGGAAAAAAGTCTCAGTCTATCCAACCTCTCCCTATAAGTCAAACCATCAAGTCCCGGTAGCATCCTAGTAAATCTTTTCTGCACTCTTTCTAGTTTAATAATATCCTTTGTATAATAGGGTGACCAGAACTGTACACAGTATTCCAAGTGTGGCCTTACTAATGTCTTGTACAACTTCAACAAGACATCCCAACTCCTGTATTCAATGTTCTGACCAATGAAACCAAGCATGCTGAATGCCTTCTTCACCACCCTATCCACCTGTGACTCCACTTTCAAGGAGCTATGAACCTGTACTCCTAGATCTCTTTGTTCTATAACTTTCCCCAACGCCCTACCATTAACGGAGTAGGTCCTGGCCCGATTCGATCTACGAAAATGCATTTATCTAAATTAAACGCCATCTGCCATTCATCGGCCCACTGGCCCAATTTATCAAGATCCCGTTGCAATCCTAGATAACCTTCTTCACTGTCCACAATGCCACCAATCTTGGTGTCATCTGCAAACTTACTAACCATGCCTCCTAAATTCTCATCCAAATCATTAATATAAATAACAAATAACAGCGGACCCAGCACCGATCCCTGAGGCACACCGCTGGTCACAGGCCTCCAGTTTGAAAAACAACCCTCTACAACCACCCTCTGTCTTCTGTCGTCAATCCAATTTTGTATCCAATTGGCTACCTCACCTTGGATCCCGTGAGATTTAACCTTATGTAACAACCTACCATGCAATACCTTGTCAAAGGCTTTGCTAAAGTCCATGTATTTTAAAAGTGGGAATAACTTTGGAAAAATTGACTTCAGCTGTGGGAAAACAGGAGAAATAGGGGAAAATGACCTTTTTTTCATATGATACATATTTCCTCCTTAAATAAAATATACAGAACTCAGGACTCCTGGTATTCACTATCTGTCCCTGCTGGCACTATATGGAAACAATGAAATGAATTCTGTTTTGTACGGATTCTCCTATACAATTAGATTTCAGTTGCAAATCCATAAGTGAGTGGTTATGATCTGGAATGTGCTGCCTGAAAGGGCGGTGGAAGCAGATTCAATCGTGGTTTTCAAAAAGGAATTGGATAAATACTTGAAAGGAAAAAATTTGCAGGGCTACGGGGAAAGAGCGGGGGAATGGGACTAACTGGATTGCTCTTACAAAGAGCCAGCACGGGTCCTATGGGGCCGAATGGCCTCCTTCTGTGTTGTAACCATTCAATGATTCTATGATAACTTTTCTGTTTTCTGAGGATTTCAAGTTCATTCGAAAGGATTGTGTCATCAAAGTTTCTAACTTATAAGTGAGCAGCTCCTACATTCAAAGCACTCAGAGCGCAGACACATTACAGGTTTCGTGTTGGCATGAAGCGGTTTCGGCCTTGCACGTTGAACTTGTGTGGTGTAAATTAGGTGTGAACGCGTGAATTGACTCCAAAGTGAAAAGGAGTCACACTTCCTGCTCCAAGCAATTACATTCTGCTTCACTCCAGTGTTTGGTCAGCCCCTGACTCTGCATTCAGCCTGTTATTTTAACTGTGGGGTAGATTTTTGCCTGGGCCAATTTTCGGGCATGCATGACCAGTGTTTACCCAAATTGAGAGGCCCGAGGCTCTATGGAGATTGGTCCTGGGGCCAGTGAGGGTGAGCTGGGTGAGCTGGCGGTGCTGGTTGCACCTCCACAGGCAAAACTTGCCCGAGCGAAGACATCAATATTGGGTCGCCTGCCTCATGGCCCTCAGGTAAGTTCCGATTTTCATCGTTCCATCATTAATGACCATGTCTTCAGCTGCCTAGCCCCTTATCTCTGGAATTCCCTCCCTAAACCTCTCCGCCTCTCTATACCTCTCTCCTCCTTTAAGGCGCTCCTTAAAGCGTACCTCTTTGACCAAGCTTTTGGTCACCTGTCCTAATATCTCCTTATGTGGCTCGGTGTCAAATTTTTGTTTGATAATCGCTCCTGTGAAGTGCCTTGGGACGTTTTACTACGTTAAAGGCGCTGTATAAATGCAAGTTTCTTTGAGGGGAGGGTTGAAGCCGGTTATGGGGGAGGAGGGCAATCGCAACTCCTGTGGATAAACGTCGGTCTGTGCATGTAAAAGAGGGGGAGAAAATAGTGAAATATTGCAATTTAAGTAGCAGATTTGTTTTACATTTTACTGCACTCAGCTATAACTGATGTATTCCATATGTCGATGGCGGGAGTGATATGATGGAGATGCTGACTGTACGGAAATGGTTGAGGTGCTACTGTTCCATATTCTTTCATGAAATATTATCATCTTTAAGGTGAATTGTAAAGAGCCTGAATGCTACAAAAAGCAATTGGAAGGTGTTCCAGTCGGCAAAGGGAAATGAGCCAAATGGGGATCAATGACAGGGGATATGCAAAGTAACAGGTTTGAATTTGTATGGAAATAAATTGGTTTGTTTCTGAACAAATCATATAGGAGCTGCTGACAGGGGCTTATTCCGATTGGAAATGTTTGTGGATTCAAGTCAGCTCGTCCATTTGAACTTCTGTTCATGGCATCTTCATCTCACGCCCCGAGTTAAAATGGGGCCTTTAGTGTTTTCATGAGTTTGGAATGAAAGCTTGGAGACACAGTTGGTAAATTTAAAATATAAAAGTGGAGGGCTGAATTTAGCTGAGTCTTTCCAATAGTGATTTAACACTGACATTTCCACAGTTGATCTGTGCTGTCCAATGACACATTGTAGGGAAACCATTCTTTTTGCAAGACACATTGGGCTTGATTTTGCGATCGCGTTTCCGGTGGGTTCCCAGCGGGGTGGCCCCGAAAATCCCGATATCCGGTCACGTGACCGGATCGCGACGAAATCCCGGCCACTTCCGGGTACCGCGCTGACGTGCGGGGCTGCGCGCGCAAGCCCCGCTGGTGGGAATCCCGCAGGCAATTAAAGCCAGCGGGGTTCCACTTGAGAGTACTTAACTTGCTCGTTGTGGTCAGTTAATGAGCTGAAGCAGCTGTCAAAAGAGGAAGTGTGGGATTTTAGGTTCAAGGCAGTGAGTTTCACACACTGGGGGAAACAGTACCTTTCCAACCAGGCGTGTTGCAGCCAGCAGCCTGTGGCAGGTGCCAAGGTGCGCTCCACGGGGGAGAGCCCTCACCCACGCAGGAGGCCACCGCGTCACATAGGGCAACCCCTGCCTTCCACCACCCCCCGCCAAGCCAGAGGACAGACCGACACGAAACCGCAGCCCCAGTCCGAGGACCCACCCACCCACCCTGCACAACCCCTCAAACCAACACCTGCCAGATGGGTGGTGCGTTGACATCGTCGGAGGACGAACAGGATGACCAGCCCCAGCAGCCTCGCAGTCCACGCCGTCCGCCTCGGAGACGTGGGGCCCCCCAACACGGTGCTGCGGCACACCCACCTGCACAGCAGGAGGGAGGGCAACCGCAGAGAGAGATGCATCGCAGGAGGCACTACCCTCCGCACAGGGTGTACAGAGCGAGGCTCAGCTTCATGGACCTCTCCGAGGAGCAGTGCATACGTCGGCTCAGAGTCAATCGCCAGGTAGTCGCCGACATCTGCAGCCTCCTTAACGACGAGCTGCTCCCTGATGAACCAAGCAGCATCTTCCTACGTGTCGCCGTCAAAGTCACCACTGCCCTCAACTTCTTCGCATCCGGTTCCTTCCAGGGTGCCACCGGGGACATCACTGGGGTCTGTCAGTCCTCTGCACACAAGTGCATAAGGCAGGTCACCGATGGGTTGTTCCGCAGGGCCTCCCACTACATCAACTTCGCCATGGACGAGCACAGCCAGATGGAGAGGGCGGTTGGATTCCATGCCATGGCCGGCTTCCCACGGGTACAGGGTGTAATCGACTGCACCCACATCGCAATATGGGCACCTCCGCATGAGCCAGGGCTGTTCATCAACAGGAAGGGGTATCACTCCATGAACGCCCAGCTCATCTGTGACCACCGCCAGAGATTCCTACACGTGTGCGCCAGATACCCCGGCAGCTGCCACGATGCCTTCGTCCTCAGGGAGTCCGCTGTCCCGCCCATCCTGCAGGCACCCAACGCCGGCAACGGCTGGCTCCTCGGCGACAAGGGGTATCCCCTACACACGTGGCTCATGACACCTCTGAGGAACCCCATCACCGAGCCGGAGCGTCGGTACAATAACAGCCACACTGCTACCAGGTCTACAATTGAGCAGACCATAGGGCTGCTCAAGATGCGCTTCAGGTGCCTTGATCGTTCTGGGGGAGCGCTCCAATACACACCATTCAGAGTGGGACGAATCATAGTTGTCTGCTGCGCCCTGCACAACATGGCCCAACAGAGGGGGGTGCCGCTGGAGGAGGCCCCATCCACACCCGCCATCCACATTGAGGAAGGCGAGGGCGAGGAGGAGGAGGAGGAGGAGGCGGAGGAGGAGGAGGCGGAGGAGGAGGACGCGCCAGAGGATGTTGGACGACCCATGCGCCGAGCCGCGACTCACCGGGATGGTCGCCGGGCCAGGGAGGCACTCATACGTCAACGGTTCTCCTAGAGTCAGACACTGCGAGGCGCTCGCATCTCCTCACCTGCACATGCGAGCGGCCATACCAGCCCCCTCCACTGAAGAGTGCTGCCAGTAATCCTGCACCCACAGCAGTGTGCCCAATGGGTGGCAGCAGGTGTTCGCCGTCATGGTGGCCTCCACGGAACGCACCTATTGCACAAGCCGCGGAAGAATGGACGAGAGGTGGCAGGAGTGGTGAGAATAGAGTATTTAATATCTCGAATGTGACATTATATAAGAAAAAAAGTACAAATTAATAAACACCCTGGTGTATTCCCTTTGTGATTATAAGGCCTTTGCAATTCTTTTCCGGGAACCCCTACGTGGTGCTACCCCTGTGGCTCCAGCAGAGGTAGTGGCAGGTTGCTCGTCTTCTTGCTTTGACCGGGTAGATGCTTTTGGCGGACGGCCCCTGGGTTTCGGTGCCCGTGACGGCACCTCCACAGACTGCTCCTCCTGCACCGGGGCAGGGGCAGACTCGGCCACCTGGAGAGGAGGCACCATTGCGGGTACTGGTTGAGAGGTGGGCGACGGGTGGGACGTGGGGGCGCCTTGAGAGGCGTCCCCGCTTCCATGTCCCCGGTCACCATCATCCCTCTCTTGGCCTCGGCCCACATCACCCCTTCCACCCTGCTGGACGGCAGTTTGGATGGCATGTGTGAGGCCTTGCAAGGCCACCCCTAGTGTATCCCTCAGCCTGTTGATGGCGTCGGAATGTTGCTCACCCTGAATCCGTACAGACGTTGTCAAGGCCTGCATGGACTCGATCTGGAGCTGTGCGTGACGCTCGAGGGAGGCCAGCCTGTCCTCCACCGCAGACAGTCCCGCACCTACCTGCGACACTGTGTCGCCGGTACCCTCCTGTGCCTGCGCCACCAATGCCCACATGCAGGAGTTGGACTCCTCCATCGCCTGCGCTATTGTGGACAATGCGCGCGGCACCTCTGCCAGTACCTCAGCAATTAGCTGGTGGCCCTCGACGACTCTCCTTTTCACTGGTGGCCCCCTGGGTTCAGCATCTGGGTCCGGCTGAGCAGAGCCTGGAGATGAGTGCTCCCTCCGTCGCGGACCCTCCGCGGCTGCCCCTGCCACCAGGGTCTGCTCATGCTCACTCGTGCGCGGTGACTCACCAAGTGCTACCCCAACTAGTTGGCGAGGGGGACCCACCGAGGTGCGTGTCTCTGCGCTGGTGGATGGTTGGCTCTGATGTGACGATGCACCCTCAGAGACCGCCATGTCCTCTGAGGAATCGCCCTCCACGATCGCTTCACCCAAAGACGGACCTGCAAGAGAACAGAGGGCACTTTGAGGCACGTGGACCAACTTGACAGTGCGCCTGATGGCAGGTGATGAGACGGTAACTCGCGATCATGGGTGTTGAGTGTCAGCTTTCCCTTACCGGCCGTTTCTGCAGCGACACACTCGCCATCGGCCACCGACAGGCAATGTCACGTGCGGGCAAGGTCGAGCGCCTCCACCTCTGCGTCGGTGAGCTCCACCACTTGCGGCGGCCCACCTCCGGTGCGTGCCCTTTCCCTATTGTTCTTGCTTCTCTTCTCCTGTGAAGGCAAAACACAGATGTGTGAGTGGGTGCGTATTGCATCGTGAGACGCATCGAGCATCGGTGTGGTTGGGTTGAGCGTGGCGCAGATGGATGGGAGGAAGCGTGGGCCACGTGCCCATCCCATTGCATGGGGATTGGGGTGTGTGGTAGTGTTCGGGTGGGGTCAGGGACGGTGGGTACTTGCGTGCACGGCGAGGATGGTGAATGAGTGGCTGTGAGGATTGCTGATGGAGCGCAGTGGTGGCTGTGCAGGAAGGGGTTGTGATCTGTTTGGCGTGATGGTGGGGACGGGATGTGGGAGGGTGCGTTGGTGTACTCACCTTGCCAGACCTAGTCAGGTCATTGAAGCGCTTGCGGCACTGCTCCCAAGTCCTTGGGGTGTTGCCCCTGCTGCTCACCTCCGCCGCCACCTCTGCCCATGCCTTCCTGGTTGCGGCGGCAGGGAACTTGCGTCCATCTTCTGGGAAGAGTGTTTCCCTCCTCCTCCTCACGCCCTCCAGCATCAGCTGCAGTGCCAGGTCTGAAAAACGGGGCGCAGCCTTTCCCCTTTGCTGAGCCATCGTCTCAAACCGCTTGCTTGTAGCAGGAGGGGCTTTGGGAGACTGCCCCTTTAACTGGAGCTCCTACATCGCGTCGACGGTACTGCGCATGCGCAGCCGGCCGGCACGCAGCTGGGGAGCGCAGAACCCGGAAGCAGGGCTTAATCAGTTCAATTATCCCGCGATCGCGTGGGGGACGCACACGATTAGCCGTCCGCGTTTTCCACGCTCCCGGAGGACCACCCGCTGGGAACCCGCAGGCCTGCTAAATTCGAGCCCATTACCACAGCATCCTGTTCAAATAATAGGTATTTGGCTGGATTTAAAGTTGACTGAACACTTGTACACTGAGTCTCTGTCTGTAATTGATATGATACCTGCATAGTATTTTCATTCAAATGAACAATAAACTCTTTGTGAAATATGCAGTCTTTGTTTTGATTATAATGGCCTTATGGAAGGTGCAGTGGCAGATAATACACTATAATATATCACACATTATTTCCTGGTAATCAACCTCACATTATTTCTCAATAAATTTGTAACAAGTAGTTCAGAATCATTAATCCTTAAGCATGTACATCATTGCACATTAGTGACAGAAAGCAAGCCTCAATTTTAAAATTTTCATCCTTGTTTTCAAATTCCTCCTTGGCCTCACCCCTCCTTATCTCCGTAACCTCCTCCAGCCCTACAACTCTCAGATCTCTGCGCTCCTCCAATTCTGGCCTCTTGCGCATCCCCAATTTTCATTGCTCCACCATTAGCAGCTGTGTCTTCAGCTGCCTGGAGCCTAAGCTCTGGAATTCCCTCCCCAAACCTCTCCGCCTCTCTACCTCTCCTCCTCTAAGATGCTCCTTAAAATCTACCTCTTTGACCAAGCTTTTGGTCACCTGTCCTAATATCTCCTTATGTGGCTCAGTGTCAAATGCTCCTGTGAAGTGCCTTGAGATGTTTTACTATGTTAAAGGCACTATATAAATGCAAGTTGTTGTTTTTGTTGTAGGTATTTGCATTGACAGTAACTGTTGCCAAAAAGCACATACAAAACTGAACACAATCATTCCACAAAGTTATATAATATAGACAATCGTTATCCTGGAGTTACATCCAGATGTCATTTAGGTTTTAGTTGATAGCTAATTACATGGCTTATTAAACTATTTAAACACTTGAACAGATTACTGCCTTGTAATCACTCCCAGGTTTCCATTATTTTATATGTACCATACTTGAAGTCAATAATGATGGCTTTTTGTATTGACTTGAATATGTCTAGCACCAATCCAGCGGAGCTATTACTGAAGAGCGGTCCCACTGATAATTGTAGCACTAACATGTCAGCTTAAAGGTGTTCTTTCTGGGAGATGGCGACACTGAAAATGGATTATTACTAAATAATCAAGCAAACAATTCAAAACAATCATTGTTCTTTGTACGGTCTGATTTCCAAAAATGAATTACAGATGTTAAGATTGTTTCTTTAATATTAATATGCCCAAGACCTGGAGGAGTCAAATTGGATCAATTGTATTTATCATATTAGACAAATTGAGAAGAGTAACAGAACTGGCAGAAGACTGTTAAGCCATGTCTTCCTTTATCCAAGGGAAACGATGTAACTTATCTAAGATCATGCCACCTTTCCTTCAGACTCCATGTTATATCTGTATAGATTCTGTTGTATCTATGTTCTTAGACAATGCCTTAATGATTCCCTTTTCATGTCCACTGCTTGTGGTCTTGTAGCTGATGGTCTATTAGATGATGCTTAATGTTTTATTTGAAACTCAAGATCTAAATTTAAAAAAAATCAATGGTATAACTGAGCGTTACAGATCCAGTGACTCATTTTTCTAGTCCGTACAATAAATGAAAACAAATGAGAGAAATCTAATTGGCATGAAGCACAATGTGTTTTGCATTCAATATGTTTAAATTTAGCAGTATAAGTAACTTGATTCAGACACAAAAACTAATTAAGTTTTATTTAGTTTGTAAGCTGTGAGTGGGCTAAATTTGAGAAAAATACCACACACATAAAGGGCCAGAAATTGCTCCCTAAATAACGGAGCAGCTCAACAGCGCTGTCTGTTTTAGTGGCGAATTGAAGGAGCAAGTTCCTGCGTTTGCACATGTGCAGTGAAACGTGGAAATCGTGAACTTGCTCCTCGTAGTTCGCAGGCTTTATGACAGCTTCGAATTAAAGGGCCATCGCATGCTGCAATCAGAGAAATCATTGAAAAAGCGCCAACTTGCTCATCTGCCCAGCTGGAAAGTAACTAATTACGCCACCAAACAGGTAAGCTTAAAAATACCAGGTCTAAACAAAGTTTCAAAAGCCTGGTTAGTCTTAATAACTGCCAAACAACTAAAAATTAACTTTTAGAAATGTGAATCTCATATTATTCCTTATTTTAATAGTTTTTAGTCATTAAACTTTTAAAAAAATTAATAAATTACATTTTTTTGACTTTTCCCTTCTGTCTCTTTAATTCAATTATTTCTTTGGCTTTTTATAAAAAAAAGTAAAATTTTTATTTACAATTACATACAGAATACTAACTTTAAATGAATTGCTTGAGCAATGCAGCCTGAATCTGTGTGCGTGACTTCTCTTCCTGACAGATTTTATGGGCATGTCGTCTTCTCACAGACTTTTCCAGCCGCACAGCAACTCACGCTGCTCAGAGGCTGGGTTGATAGCGCACAGTTTTTAGTAAGTTCAGATTCAAGCAATTCGACGCCACAGAGCCCGCAGTAAGTATTTTCGTTTATTTAATTCACAGGAGCTGCAGTCAGCGTTGCCTCGCCCCTCCCTACCTCTGTAACCTCCTCCAGCCCTACAACCCTTAGAGAACTCTGCATTCCTCCAACTCTGGCCTCTTGTGCATCCCCCTCTCCCTTCGCCCCACCATTGGCGGCCGTGCCTTCAGACGTCTAGGCCCTAAGCTCTGGAATTCCCTCCCTAAACTTCTCCGCCTCGCTCTCCTTTAAGATGCTCCTTAAAACCTATCTCTTTGACCAAGCTTTTAGTCACCCATCCTAATATCTCTTGGCTCGGTGTCAAGTGCCTTGGGATGTTTTCCTACATTAAAGGCGCTATATAAATGAAAGTTGTTTTTTAGTAGCATAAAACATAGGAACAGGAGCAGGCCATTCAGCCCCTCGAGCTTGTTCCACCATTCAATTAGATTCATGGCTGATCTGTATCTTAATTCCATCTACCTGCTTTGGTTCCATAACCCTTAATACCCTTGCCTAACAAAAATCTATCAGTCTCCAAATGAAACAGATAATTTGTGCCAATGGATGGGCAGTTCTAGGCTCCGAATTCACAACCACTAAGGAAATAGATAGAAATTGTTCAAACATATTTCAGTTAAGACTCTAACAAACAGTAAGAGTTGTGTCCCATTTATCTGATGCAGTTGAACCCAGATCCTACAGGTGAAAGGCAGAGTACTGACCTCCCGCACCAACTAGTCTTCTGCCAATGGAAATGATCAATCCTCCAGTTTCAGTGACATGTTTTTGGAATAAATATAAATTTCACTGCAATCTATTTCTATTGACATTTTATTTTTACTCTTGCAAATTTGCATGTTATAGTTCGCTTTGTGAAATCAGAGCTCTGTACAATTCTTTGTAAAAATCACAAGGATAAGAGGGAGGACACATCTGGCTCGTCCTTGCTTGGAAAACTACAATCCCTCATCACAGCATCTAACTCCAGTGTTTTTGCCCCCATTACCCCACTTAGGAGACCATTCGAGGAGTTCATCACTCCTTATTTAGATACTAAAGGAATCAATGGATATGGGGATAGGGCGGGAAAGTGGAGTTGAGGTAGAAGATCAGCCATGATTTTATTGAATGGCGGAGCAGGCTCGAGGGGCCGTATGGCCTACTCCTGCTCCTATTTCTTATGTTCTTATATGAAGGGTTTCCAGACATCAGTCCTGAATTGGCCCAGACATCAATCCTCTTGCCCTCCATATGTGGTATAACTTAAACTACTGCTCAGGATTAATGCTGTCCCACTTAGTGTCTTATCTACCTTTGTAAGATCTTATTTGTCCCCTTAGAAGGCTGAAGGACCTAAGTTTTTCTAACTCTAATCAATAACTAATGATTCTATTTGTAGGCACAAATTAAAAATAAATTTGAATAAGATTAATAAGGAAAAAGGAAACAAGCACTCATAAGTGGGAATGGTTAGTAAGGTTGTGAATAATTTAAAAAGAAAGATTTGCATTGATATAACGCTTTTCACGACCTCAGGATGTCTCAAAATGCTTTACAGCCAGAAGTGTAGTCACTGTTGTAATGTAGGAACTATATAATAATTTTATTCAAATAACAATGTATTTATTTTTATATATATATATATATATATACCCAGAGAGTGGTTAGAATGTGGAACTTGCTACCACAAGGAGTAGTTGAGGTGAATAGCCCAGATGCATTTAAGGGGCAGCTAGATAAGTACATGAGGGAGAAAGGAATAGAAGGATATCCTCATAGGGTTAGATGAAGTAGGGTGGGACGAGGCTCGTGTGGAGCATAAACACTTGCATAGACCAGTTGGGCCGAATGACCTGTTACAGTGTTGTAAATTCTATGTAACTATATATTTCAATGGGAAGCTATTTAGAAAAGCTTTTATTGTCTGTGTACACACACAAGTTGCAATGACGTAAATCATGACTAAATACATCACTGTGCCATTTGAATGTAATGTCACTGTGACAAGACTGATGGACAATTCTAAGTTTCTCCTTTCTCAGACCTTAAAAAAATACCAAGTACCTTTTTAGGAACACAGTGCCTTTCTGAACACCCTTTGTTTTACCATTTCAATGACCTTAACATAATTGCAGCATCACACTTAATATGTGTACGTTTATTTACACGGCTAGCACATATGAAGGGGCACATATGGTGGACCATAGAAGGCCATTAACCATACAACCCACAGACAAGTGAAACAAGCTGAATACTCTACAGCAGCACCACTGTGCAGTTTATTTCTCCTGTTTTGAATAATTAGAATGGAGAGACATCTAAAGTCTGAAAAAAAAATCCACAGGGGTGAAATTTGACAGTGGAAACGAAAATCAACGGGGTGTAAAATGGGCTTTTACCCATTTTACCTATCGGCAGAGTCAAATTTTGTCCCTCATATGTTTCACAGATAAGATGCTCAGGACCCATTTTATGCAGTGTGTTCAGCTCTATAACAGTCCGGTATATTTTTTGGTTTACCGCATTATGTTTTGTTGTTTGTGCCAAAGTCAAGGAGATGAAAATCTGAGGGGGAAAGAAAGATTATTTGAGTTGGACAGTTTATTCTTGGGGAGGGATTGCCCATTTATTTTAAGTGCACGCAGTTTAGATCAGTTTGAGCCAATTCAGTTGCGGACAATTTATTTGGAGCATCCAGTTTCTGTTATTTCAGGATAGTTTACTTCATAGTGCAGTGTGGGAGAACAGTCCTCGTTATCACCAAATAAAACCGTTTAATTCTATAGGTAAGTTTTTCATACCGATCACCATCTTGTGCATTGAAGTACTTATAAGTAGAGGATCAATGGTACACCATATACCAAAGTACCCCCAATTTGAAAGGTCCAGATCGGCCTCTTACTATTTAAAAAAACAACTTATGTAAAAAATCCAGGACTGACTGAACAATCCATTCTACCGTGGATCTACCATAATCCCTTACAAACCAATTAGGTTCTTGTTTTGATTTTACTTCGTGCATTTTTAATTCCTAAATTACAACATCTAGTAATTTTCTTTTTTGGAGAAGGAAGAGAGCAGAAGGGAAGCCAAAGGCTTGGGCACTGGGTGACCCTCAAGTATCTGTCTGCTATGGAGGATGATCTACTGCTCTGCTGTATAGGATTTTTCATAAAGACTGAACAATTGAGTATGTTTTTTAAAAATTGGAGTGTGTTGGGAGCTAAAGTCAGCCAGTTAGTAAGGGCCACACACTGCTATGGTTTCAATCAGTGTGTTGCCCTGTGACTGTTATCCATCATTACAGAATAGCCTTTTTTCCCTTTGTTTCCTACCTTCCTTCCTGAAGATGCTGATGCATGCTGGCATGATTCCAGAAGTGCTGGCATCTCGCCCAGCGGCCCGTCTTCATGTATGAGCCAGTTGATGAGAATTGACGAGCTATTACACTATGAGGCCATTCTAATCATAGCCCATCCTGCCCTCGCCCGATACCTACGCATATGCACGTTCAACAGGTGGTCATTAAATCGCGACCAGAAGTGGGAACTCTGGTCCCCTCCCCCATCTCTAGCCGAGGAACACTGAGCACAGCTGTACGGACCCTATCTCTACTCCACTGGAGATTGCTAACTCAGTGCAGGCCAGTGACCGACCTCTGTTCTGTAAGGCTCAGGTGCAACAGAAGGTGGTGCTTTTACCCACTGAGACACTAACGTTCATGTATCGCCTAATGTGTTTATAAGTCTATTATAGTGTTTAAAGAATATTGCCATAGATTCTTGTTTGAAAAAAAATCAAAACAATGACCAGGAATAAACTTTTCTAATTTTTATTTCTGCCGTTTTAAAATTTTAAAAATTATTTTACCAATAAGTGGCGATTATATTGCTACAGGAATTAGGTTGGAGGAGTTACTGAGCCAGCTAGTTGGAAAAACTCCCGAAATTATCACTTGACCATTTGGCCTTCAGGTATCAATCAAAACTCAATTCTTCAAATCACCTCACATCAAAAAAAAAGAAGCAAACTGAAAGATACAAGACTAAAACTTACTGTAGCTGAGAAAGGCCGGAGATCCTGAACTAAAATGGCTAAAAGAAATCATGGGAATTGCTCAATGTATCCGGTGTACTGTACATGGAATCATCCCTCACAGCACAGTGTGCTCCTTCTGATCAGCTATGTTGTCCCATTAACAAAACGCATCAGCTTTGTCTCATGCTATTTCCCTGCAGTTATGTATTGTTAATCTTGTAGTTTTGTTTAGATTTTCATTGCTTTTCTTTCAATCTACTTCCTTATCCTTTATTTCCCTGCTTTTGTTCCCCCTGTCCCGATGTTTGCCAACTCTTGATAGACTGACTGGTTCCTGCATTTATATTTCTACTACGTATAAACAGTAAGCTCATCGAGGGTAAACTCCTAGTGAAGAGTTGCAGTGTAAGGCAGCCCGAGTCAGACATGGAAGTACTCGATTCTTGGATGCACTCTTTCTCACCACTGGAAACATGAATGAAGTCATGTTATAAGATGATATTTTTTTTAGATATTTTTAACAAACACAATTTTTCCTCAGTTTAGCCCTTTCCTACGTTATTTGATTTCTTTGTGCCATGTTTCCCTGGCTGTCTATCTTGCTTTCTATTTGTCCTTCTTTATGTTAATTTATTCTTCATGTTGGTTTCTCCTTAGGTTTTATCTCCCCCTTTCTTCTGTAGACTGAATTGTCATGTTGTACATCTCTCCTTCCACCTGTAACATTGACAAGGTTGGCTTCTCTCCCGCTGTGCGGGGCTGGGAAGTGGCCAACGGTTCAGTCTGTACTCCCTGGAAACGCTGCAGCTAATGCTTGTGGTCTTGCATCAGTTGCGATTCTCCTTGAAGGTAAAGTTTATTTCAATCATATTGTGCATGTGTGTGTGTGATTGGAAAGCTGCTTACCGATTAGGCCAATTTTTTATTTTGCTTTAGTTGCGCAATGCTGCTGATGGCTGAAACTTGTACATCACCTTTATGAAAAGTGGAATGTATCTCTAGAAAAGAGAAGGCTGAGGGATGACTTGATAGAGGTCTTTAAAATTATGAAAGGGTTCGATAGGGTAGAAATAGAGAAGATGTTTCCACTTGTTGGGGGAGTCCAAAATTAGGGGTCATAAATATAAGATAATCACTAATAAATCCAATAAGGAACTCAGGAGAAACTTCTTTACCCAGAGAGTGGTTAGAATGTGGAACTTGCTACCACATGGTATAGATGAGCTGAATAGCATAGATGCATTTAAAGGGAAGCTAGATAAACACATGAGAGAGAAAGGAATAGAAGGATATGCTGATAGGGCTAGACGAAGTAGGTTGAGAGGAAGTTTGTGTGGAGCATAAACACTGGCATAGACCAGTTGGGCGGAATGGCCTGTTTCTATGCTGTAAATTCCATGCAATTCTATGTAATCTGAGGCAAAATACTGCAGATGCTGGAAATCTGAAATAAAAACAGAAAATGCTGGAACCACTCAGCAGGTCAGGCAGCGTCTGAGGAGAGAAAAATCGAGAGTTAACATTTCAGGTCAATGACATTTCACCAGAACTGGATGATGTTAAAAATGAACAGCCTTTAAAATAAATTTCTATATTTTTTGTTTTATCTGAGTGACTTTATAACGTTTCTGTTAGCAATACATTGACAATCTCCAGCCTGCGTCCCTGTAAGCAAAGAATCATGGTAATGCAGGTACTAACCCAGGGATTCCACGCTGTTCCTGGTAGTATTGTAAGGATTTAGAAATTGACATCTTTTGCTTCTTACTTTACCATCATGCCGTACGTAGTTGAATAGACCAAATACAAACCTCAAAACAACTGCTGATGCAGCAAGAGAGAACAAAGACTACTGGAACTTGCATACTAGTCAGAAGTTAATCACATCAGGAGGTCATCATCAGATAAGGAAGTACTAGTGTCTGTGATTACCTGAAAAAATGGAAAAGCAGAACTAGTAAACAGATGGCCCCTGATCACATTAACATGTTCTTCTGAGATACTGAAAGGAATCAAAGGTGATGAAGCAGACAAGTCAGAAAGCAACAACAACAACTTGCATTTATATAGCGCCTTTAATGTAGTAAATCGTCCCATGAGATAATGTCACAGAAGTGTTATCAAACAAAATTTGACACCAAGCCACATAAGGAGATACTGGGACAGGTGAGGTCACAGTGGTGGGTTTTAAGGAGCGTCTTAAAGGAGGAGAGAGAGGTAGAGAGGCGGAGAGGTTTAGGGAGGGAATTCCAGAGCTTAGGGCCTAGGCAGCTGAAGGGACGCCGCCAATGGTGGAATGATGAAAATCAGGGCTGCGCAAGAGGCAAGAATTGGAGGAGTGCAGAGATCTCAGAGGGTTATGGGTCTGAAAGAGGTTACAGAGATAGGGAGGGGCAAGGCCATGGAGGGATTTGAAAACAAGGATGAGAGTTTTAAAATCGAGGCACTCCTAGACCGGGAGCCAATGTAGGTCGGCGAGCACAGGGGTGATGGGTGAACAGGACTTGGTGCGAGTTAGGATATGGGCAGCAGAGTTTTGGATGAGCTCATGTTTATGGAGGGTGGAAGATGGGAGGCCGGCCAGTAGAGCATTGGAATAGTCAAGTCTAGAGGTAACAAAAGCATGGATGAGGATTTCAGCAGCAGATGTGCTGAGGTAGGGGCGGAGACCGGCAATGTTATGGAGGTGGAAGTTGGTGATGGAGTGGATATGTGGTCGGAAGCTCATCTCAGCATCAAATAGGACTCCAAGATTGCGAACGGCCTGGTTCAACCTCAGACAGTGGCCAGGGAGAGGGCTGGAGTCGGTGACCAGGAACGGAGTTTGTGGCAGCGACCTCGGTCTTCCCAATATTTAGTTGGAGGAAATTTTTGCTCATCCAGTAATGAATGTCGGACAAGCTGTGTGACAAATGAGAGACAGTGGAGGGGTCGAGGGAGGTGGTGGTGCGGTAGAGCTGGGTGTCGTCAGCACACATGTGGAATCTGATGTTGTGTTTTGGGATGATGTCGCCAAGGGGCATGTTGATGAGAAATAGGAGAGGGGGCCAAGGATAGATCCTTAGGGATCTCCAGAGGTAACGGTGTGGGAGCGGGAAGAGAAGCCACTGCAGGTGATTCTCTGGCTACGACTGGATAGATAGGAATGAAACCAGGTGAGTGCATTCCATCCCAGCTGGACAGTATACACATTGTCTGATAAGGGAAGGCAAAACTGGGAAGGTGCTAACCATGACAATTTCGACGGTTCGGGGGTCAGGGTATAAGAACACAGATGAAGCAGTTTCTAGTGCAGAGACGCCAGCGAAGGACATCGAGCTGAAGGAAACAACATTATGTACTCTGCCCAGGGACTGAACGGGTAATATGGTTCAGATCTCTGTGTATGCTATTGCTTAGAAATTAAGTGTGTTAAATGTTTGAGTTAGTAATCAATAAAAATCACTGGTAACCATACTGGTTTCAAGACCGAATCTATCTTACAGTATTTATCAATGTGATACAGAAATTCATCATCATTTGTTTGCATGTTATTTACAAAAGTAGCCATTTTAAGCATACCAATCATTTATTAGATAATTATACTCTGTGAAAGTTCAAAGCACTTTTTGTCTTGTCAATTTTCTCTCCTTTCCGGATGGTGTTGATGTCTTGCTGTGTTACTGTCCCAAAGGTAGTGCTCATCTTCTGGTATCTTATCCAAATGACCATTATTCATGAGACTTGACATGGTTACTGAAAGAAGTAAGAGTGGGAATTGTGGAAGCTCTGGCCACAATCTTCCAATCCTTAGATATGGGGACAGTGCCGGAGGACTGGAGGATTGCAAATGTCACATCCCTGTTCAAAAAAGGGGAGAGGGATAAACACGACAATTACAGGCCAGTCAACCTAACGTCGGTGGTGGGGAAACTTTGAGAGACAATAATCTGGGACAAAATTAATTGGCACTTGGAAACGTATGGGCTAATAAATGAAAGTTAGCGCAGATTTGTTAAAGGAAAATCGTGTTTGACTAACTTGATTGAGTTCTTTGATGAAGTAATGGAAAGGGCTGATAAGCGTAGTGCGGTTGATGTTGTGTATATGGACTTTCAAAAGGTATTTGACAAAGTATCACATAATAGACTTGTTAGCAAAATTAAAGCCCATGGGATTAAAGGGACTCTGGCAGCATGGATACAAAATTGACTAAGGAACAGAAAGCAGAGAGTAGTGGTGAATGCTTGTTTTTCAGATTGGAGCGAAATGTGCAGTTGTTTTTCCCCAGGGGTCAGTATTAGGACCACTGCTCTTTTTGATATATATTCAGGACGTGGACTCAGGTATAGAGGGTATAATTTCTAGGTTTTCAGATGACATGAAACTCGGAAATATACTAAACAATGTGGAGGATAGTAACAGACTTCAGGAGGACATGGACAGACTGGTGAAATGGGCAGACACAGGGCAGATGGAATTTAATGCCGAAAAGTGTAAAGTGATATATTTTGGTAAGAAGAATGAGGAGAGGTAATATAAACTAAATGGGACAATTTTAAAGGGGGTGCAGGAACAGAGAGGCCTGGGGGTGCACATACACAAATCTTTGAAGGTGGCAGGACAAGTTGAGAAGGCTGTTAAAAAAGCATATGGGATCCTGGGCTTTATTAGACCATAAGACCATAAGAGATAGGAGCAGGAGTAGGATATTCGGCCCCTCGAGCCTGCTCCGCCATTCAGTGAGATCATGACTGATCTGATTCTTACCTCAACTCCACTTTCCCGCCCTTTCCCCATATCTTTTGACTCCCTTGCTGATCAAAAATTTGTCCAACTCAGCCTTGAATGTATTCAATGACTCAGCCGCCACAGCTTTTTGGGGTAAAGAATTCCAAAGATTCACAACCCTCTGGGAGAAGAAATTCCTCCTCATTTCTATCTTAAACGGGCGACCCCTTATTCTGAGACTATGGGCTCGATTTTACCGTCGGGTTTCCTGTGGGTTTCCAGCGGGGGGGTCCCGAAAATCCCGATATCCAGTCACGTGACCGGATCGCGCCACGATCCCGACCACTTCCGGGTTCCCTGATGACGTGCGGGGCTGCGTGCGCGGCCCCCGCTGGTGGGAATCCCGCAGGCAATTAAAGCCAGCGGGGTTCCACTTGAGTGTACTTACCTTGCTTGTTGAGGTCATTAAATGAGCTGAATCAGCTGTCAAAACAGGAAGTGTGGGATTTTACCTTCAGCGCTGAGTGTTTCACACACTGGGGGAAACAGTCTCCCTCCAACCAGGCGTGTTGCAGCCAGCAGCCTGTGGCAGCTGCCAAGGTGCACTCCACGGGGGTGGGGGGGGGGGGGGGAGAGAGCCCTCACCCACGCAGGAGGCCACCGCGTCAGATAGGGCAACCCCTGCCCCCCACCACCCCCTGCCAAGCCAGAGGACAGACCGACGCGAAACCGCAGCCCCAGTCCGAGGAACCACCCACCTACCCTGCACAACCCCTCAGACCAACACCTGCCAGATGGGTGGTGCGTGGACACCCTCGGAGGACGAACAGCATGACCAGCACCAGCAGCCTCGCAGTCCACGCTGTCCGCCGCAGAGACGTGGAGCCCCCCAACATGGTGCTGTTGCACGCCCACCTGCACAGCAGGAGGGAGGACAACCGCAGAGAGGGATGCGTAGCAGAGGGCACTACCCTCGCCACAGGGTCCACAGACCGAGGCGCAGCTCCCCGGACCTCTCCGAGCAGCAGTGCACACGGAGGCGCAGATTCACTCGACATGTAGTCGTGGAGATCTGCAGGCTCTTTCATGCCGAGTTGCTCCTGGCTGGCCCCAGCACCATCTGCTTACCTGTCGCTGCCAAAGTCACCACTGCCCTCCACAACTTCTCCTCCGCATCCTTCCAGGGTGCAGCCGGGTACACCGCCGATGTCTCTCAGTCGTCTGCGCGGAAGAGCCCTGCAAATACACCTGCACCTACTCTGCAGTAACACAATGGGTGGCATCAGTGGTGGGTCCTCATAGTGATACCCAGGAGCGGGCATTATTGGACACAACAGACAGGATTCGCGGAGACATGGCAGTGGTGGTGCCAATATAATGTGTGATGTTTGTTGCTCTGAAATTCAATATAGGTAACACCCATGGCAAACCCTCAGACACACCCTTGTGCAGCCCCTTCATGCTCACGACACGTTTGCCTGACGCTGCCTACTGCACATATGTGATGCATGCCCTGTGGCTGCAGCACAGGTGGTGGCAGGTTGAGTGAGGCTGGCCGTGAGGGAGATGCACGAGAGGGTGAGTATGGGATAGAGCCATGAGATTAGATGAGGATTGGGTTGCGTGGTAGTGGCGGGGTGAGTACTGGCGAGGTGAGTAGGTGCAGGTAAGATGAGGATGGGGTTTGAGTGGGTATGAGGGGTGATGTGACAGAGTAGTGTTGGCGGTGCCGAAGGAGATGTGGGGTGGGGGCAGTGTTGTGGCAGACGGAGTGTAGGGGAAAGACTATGTGTTCTCACTGTGGCTGACCTACTGCGGTCATTGGAGCGCCTCCTGCACTGTATGCAGGTGGGCGATATGTTGGTGGCGCAGGTGACCCCCTCTGCCACCTCGAGCCAGGCCTTCTTGGTGGCAGAGGCAGGCCGCTTCCTCCTGCCCGCCGGGTGGAAGATCTCTGTCCTCCCCTCCTCCTCACCCCATCTGATGATACCTGGGGTGAGGCATCATTAAACTGGGAGCAGCCTTCCCCCTGGGCTGCTCCATGCTGTAATTTGTTCCATTGGTTGCAGCATCTGTCAGTGGAGGACTGCCCCTTTAACTAGAGAGCCTCCAGCTGACAGATCGTACTGCGCATGCGCAGCCCGCCCAACGCGCAGGCCAGCAGCGCGGACCCCGGAGGAGCAGGTAAGTGATTCCAATTAGTGGATTGCCTGCTACGATCGCGCGGGCAACCCACTAATTTCACCGGGCGCGGAGGCCACGCACCTGAAACCCAACCCGCCGGAAACCCGCAGGCCTGCTAAAATCAGGCCCTATGTTTTAGATTCCCCCATAAGGGGTAACATCCTCTCAGCATCTACCCTATTGAGTCCCTTCAGAATCTGGTATGTTTCAATAAGATCTCCTCTCATTCTTCTAAACTCCAATGAGTATGGACCCAACCTGTTCAATCTTTCCTCATAAGACAACCCTTCCATACCCAGAATCAACTTAGTGAACCTTCTCTGAACTGCCTCCAATGCAAGTATGTCCTTCCTTAAATAAGGGCACCAGAACTGTACGCAGTACTCCAGGTGTGGTCTCACCAGCACCTTGTACAGTTGTAGCATGACTTCCCTGCTTTTATACTCCATCCCCCTAGAAATAAAGGCCAATATTCCATTTGCTTTCCGGATTACCTGCTGCACCTGTATGTTGACTTTTTGTGTTTCATGTACGAGGACACCCAGATCCCTCTGTACCGTAGCATTTTGTACTATTTCCCATTCAAATAATATTTTGCTTTTTTATTTTTCCTCCCAAAGTGGATGACTTCACATTTTCCCACATTATATTCCATCTGCCAAATTTTTGCCCATTCGCTTAACCTGTCAATATCGCTTTGCAGACACTTTGGGGTCGATTTTCGGATGGCCGAGCGGGTGCGTCCGTGGCGGGGGGGCTGCTAAAATTCGGGAATCCCGGGGCGGGCCCGGAGCCCGGCTCCAACCCCGCCCACTTCTGGATTCCCCAATGACGCGCTTAGATGCGCACGCAGCCCCCGCATGCGGGACTCCCACCGACAACTAAAGCTGGTGGGATCCCACTTAAAGCAATTAATTAGATAGTTCAGGTCGTTTGCAGACCTGATTGGGAGGATATTTCAGGAGGGATGGGATTTTCATATCAACTGAGCGTGTTTCCCGTACTGGGGGAAACACTCCCAGTTGAAACAGACGTGTTGCATCCACCAGCCTTTGGGAGCTGCAAAGGTCCATTTGACAGGTCGGGGGGAGACCCTCAATCGTTGCAGGAGGCCACTCTGTCACTTTGGACAATGTTTGGCCTCCACCACCCTCCTACTAACAGAAAAATTCACAAACTTGGAACCTCAACCCCGGTGTGCAGACACATTTACCTACCTTGCGGACCCCCTCAAACGTACATCTTGCGGATGGGAGCCGCCATAGCTGCAGTCATGACCTCATCGGAGGACGAACAGCATCACCAGCCTCGCCAGCCATGCCTTCCACCTCTGACACATGGAGCTCCATAACACAGTGCTGTGACACATCCACCTGCACAGCAGGAGGGAGGGCAACCGCAGAGAGAGATGTGTCGCAGAGGGCACTACCCTCGCCACAGGGTCTACAGACTGAGGCTCAGCTTCCTGGACCTCTTTGAGCAGCAGTGCACACGGAGGCTCAGAGTCACTCGACATGTAGTCGTGGACATCTGCAGCCTCCTTCATGCCGAGCTGCTCCCGGCTGGCCCGAGCACCATCTTCTTACCTGTCGCTGTCAAAGTCACCACTGCCCTCAACAACTTCTTCTCCGGATCCTTCCAGGGTGCCACCGGGGACATCGCCGGCGTCTCTCAGTCGTCTGCACAAAAGAGCCCTGCAAATACACCTACACCCACTCTGCAGTGACACAATGGGTGGCATCAGGTGTGGGTCTTCATAGTGATCCTCAGGAAAGGGAATTATTGCACAAACCAGACAAGATTTGCAAAGACGTGGCAGTAATGGTGATAATAAATTTTTAATGTGCTTGGCAAAACAAACAAAACTAAATGAAAAACATGACATTCTGTCATACACCCTTGTGCATCCCCTTTGTGCTCACAAAACCTTAGCCTTACGTTTACGGGCACCCCTACGCGGTGCTACCCCTGTGGCTTCAGCAGAGGTAGTGGCAGGTTGCTCTAGTCCATGCCCTGACTGATGAGATGCTTTGCGCGGACGCCCTCTGGGTTTCGGTGCCCGTGAGGGCCCCTCCAAAGACTGTTCCACCTGCACCTGTGCGGGGGCAGACACGGCCACCTGGAGAGGAGGCAGCATTGCGGGTACTGGTTGAGGAGGGGGGGGCAATGGGTGAGACGTGGGAGCGCTTTGTGTGGCGTCCCCACTTCCATGTCCCCTTTCGCCATCATGCCTCTCCTTCCACCCTGCTGGACGACAGTTTGGAGGACTTGTGTGAAGCCTTGGAAGGCTAGTTGGACTGTATCTGTCAGCCTGTTTAAGGCTGCAGAATGTTGCTGACCCTGAATCCGAACGGCCATTGTCAGGGCCTGAATGGACTCATTGTTGAGCCGTGCTTGAAGCTCGATGGAGGCTAGCCTTCCCTCCATCACAGACATTCCCGCACCTACCCGCGACACTATCTCAGAGATGCCTTCACGTCCCTGTGACAGTATTCCACTCATGCAAGAGTTGGACTCCTCCATCCTCTGCGCGATTGTGGAGAGTGCGCGTGGCAACTGTTCCAGTACCTCGGCAATGTGCTGCTGGCCCTCGATGACTCTCCTTTTCATGGCTGGCCCCCAGGGTTCAGCATCTGGGTCCAGCTGAGCAGAGCCTGGAGAAGAGTGCTCCCACCACTGTCACCAGGGTCTGCTCGTGCTCACATTTGCGTGGTGACTCACCATGTCCAAGCCCAACTATGTGAGGACGGGGACCCACTGAAGTGTGTGTATCTGCGCTGGTGGATGGCTGGCTCAGATGTAATGATGCCCCCTCAGAGGCCGGCAGGTCCTCTGAGGAATCGCCCTCCGCAGTCACGGTGGTCGCAGAAGGTCCTTCAAGAGAACAGAAAGCAATATTAAGCATGTGGACAGATGTTGAGGTGCTGCAGATGCCAAGTGATATTAAGATCATTCACTATCATGAGTGCTGAGTGTTAGATTTCTGTCACCAGCCGCTTGTGCGCTCCCAGTCTCGGCATCTGCCACGGACAGGCACTCCAGCGTGCGGCTTATTTCCATTGCCTGCTGCTCCGCGTCCGTTAGGACCACCTGGTGTGGCAGGCCCCCCCCCAGTCCCAGACCTCTCCCGGGAATTCTGGCATCTCTTCTCCTATCAAGACTAAACACAGAGAGGCGTGATTGAGTGATGGTTGCATGGTGACCTGCTGCATGCATTGGTGTGGGTGGGGGTGACCGTGAGGGAGATGCATGGGAGGGTACGTGTGAGACATAGCCATGAGATTGTATGATGATTGGGTTGCATTGTAGTGTTCGAATGGGAACTGGGGCGATGAGTAAGTCCAGGCAAGGTGAGGATGAGTGGATGTGAGGAGTGATGCAGGAGCGTTGTGGTGGCAGTGCAGAAGGAGTTGTGTGGTGGTGGAGGTGATGTGGAAGATGGAGTGTGGGAGAATGCCTAAGTATACTCACTTTGGCTGACCTGGTTAGGTCATTAAAGCCCTTCCTGCACTGGACCCAGGTTCGGCTGACATTGCTGCTGCTGCTGACCTCCTCTGCCACCTCGAGCCAGGCCTTCTTGGTGGCAGAGGCAGGCCACCTCCTCCCATCAGATGGGAAAAACGTTTCCCTCCTCCTCCTCAGCCCCATCGAGCAGCACCTGGAGTGAGGAGTCAGAAAACCTTGGAGCAGCCTTGCCTCTGGCCTGCTCCATTCTATTATTTTGGTTCTTTGCTGCAAGAGGAGCATTGGAGGACTGCCCCTTTAAATAGGGCTCCTCCTGCTGACAGCCTGTGATGCGGCTTCGCAGTGCGCCTGCTGCGCAGGTCTGCAACGGGAAACCCGGAAGCATGCGTTAGTACCTCCAATTAGGCTGCGATCGTGTGCGGAGCACCCTGATTTCACTGGGCGTGTCATCCACTCACCCAGTCGACCCCCCCGCTGCCAACCAGCATTTAATATCGGGTCCCTCGTGTCCTCATTGCAACTTGCTTTTCTTTGCTATCTTTGTACCGTCAGCAAATTAGGCCACAAGACACTCTGTTCCTTCATCCAAGTCATTGATATATATTGTAAATAGTTGAGGCCCCAGCACTGAGCCCTGTGGCACCCCACTAGTTACAGATTGCCATTTTGAAAATGACCCTTTTATCCCGACTCTTTGTTTTCTGTTAGTTAGCCAATCCTCTATCCATTTATATATTACTCTTGTGCAGTAATCTTTTATGTGGCACCTTATCGAATGCCTTTTGGAAATTCAAATATACTGCATCCATTGGTTCCCCTTTATCCACCCTGCCCGTTACTTCCTCAAAGAACTCTAATAAATTTGTCAGACATGATTTCCCCTTCATAAAACCATGTTGACTCTCCTTGATTGTATTATGAGTCTCCAAATGTCCTGCTACTACTTCCTTAATAATGGGTTCTAGCATTTTTCCAATGACAGATGTTAGGCTAACTGTTCTATAGTTAGACTAACTGGTCTATAGTTATATTAATGGTGGCATAGAGTACAAGAGCAAGGAAGTTATGCTAAACCTTTATAAAATGCTGGTTGGGCCTCAGCTGGAGTATTGTGTTTAATTCTGGGTACCACCACTTTAGGAAAGATGTCAAGGCCTTAGAGACGGTGCAGAGGAGATTTACCAGAATGGTACCAGGGATGAGGGACTTCAGTTGTGTGGAGAGACTGGAGAAGCTGGGGTTGTTCTCCTTAGAGCAGAGAAGGTCAAGGGTAGATTTGACAGAGGCGTTCAAAATCGGTTTTGATAGAGTAAATAAGGAGAAATTGTTTCCAGTGGCAGAAGGATCGGTCAGCCTAGGACACAGATTTAAGGTGATCGGCAAAAGAGCCAGAGACAACATGAGGAAACATTATTTTACGCAGCGAGTTATAATGATCTGGAATGTATTGCCTGAAAGGGTGGTGGAAGCAGATTCAATAATAACTTTCAAATGGGAATTGGATAAATACTTGAAGGGAAAAATTTTACAGGGCTATGGGGAAATAGCAGGGGAACGGGACTAATAGGAAAGCTCTTTTAAATAAAGGCACGATGGGCTGAATGGCCTCCTCCTGTGCTATACCTACTTTGATTCTATGATATGATATGATGACCTAACCTGTAGAGCAAACAGATACAAGAATAAAAAGGAAACCATTTGTGTTCAGTGCTCGTGTTTATTCTTCAAAGTGAGCCTTCTAAACTGGTGAATGAAGAACTGGTTTTCATTTTTTCTTCAAGGAACGGTAGATGTGGCCTGAAATCACTGATCCTGACACAGTTTAAAACTGACATAATACATACTCAGTCTGTGAATGAGAGAACCTTTGTTATCCTACCAATCAACTTCAGATGCTGTTATTATTCAGTTGTTATATTACAATAGAGCCCATTAAGTGTCTGAGATCTTCACAGTGTGTTGCAATCTGCCAGAACATCTCTACAGTCTTTTTTTCAGGTATATTGTCATTGTAAGGTTGCAATGAATCGTGACTCTTTAGTTAAATGGGAGAACATCCCGATAATGGGCTCAGTTAACTAGTTAAAAAGAATTTGATTGAAAAGAATGAAATACGCTTTTTTTCCAAACTCGCGATTCTTATCACGCTAGTAAAATGTCTAAAACTATGCTTGTTGCACTTTATACTTGCAGCTGCTATTTATAAAGCCTTCTAGAACCCTTCAGGACTGTTACCATGGCAACAGTCACCATTATATAATGGATTTTAAGGTTAGGCCGATGGTAGAAAAGAGAATGAATATAATAGAAATGTTCAATTTTAGAAAAATACAGACCAAGGTGTTAATTCAGGAAACCAGAGAGCGTTGTTGGAGGGAAAAAGAATAGAATTGGATCATGTTGAGAAATACTATACATTGAGTAAAGAACAGGTGCATACTGGGAAGAAGGCTAACATGGAAGAGACTAATATGGGCAATACTGGAAATAAGGCAATTTTTCTTCTGTATTGAGGCACTTACACATTTTATTGGACATTATGAACAAAATCTGCCACGCCGTCTACCTCTGACACGTGGAGCTCCACAACAGAGTGCTGTGACACATCCACCTGCACAGCAGGAGGGAGGGCAACCACAGAGAGAGATGCGTTGCAGAGGGCACTACCCTTGCCACAGGGTCCACAGACCGAGGCTCAGCTTCCTGGACCTCTCTGAGCAGCAGTGCACACGGAGGCTCAGAGTCACTCGACATGTAGTCGTGGACATCTGCAGCCTCCTTCATGCCGAGCTGCTCCCGGTTGGCCCGAGCACCATCTTCTTACCTGTCGCTGTCAAAGTCACCACTGCCCTCAACAACTTCTCCTCCGGATCCTTCCAGGGTGCCACCGGGGTCATCGCCGATGTTTCTCAGTCGTCTGCACAAAAGAGCCCTGCAAATACACCTATACCCACTCTGCAGTGACACAATGGGTGGCATCAGTTGTGGGTCTTCATAGTGATCCTCAGGAAAGGGCATTATTGCACAAACCAGACAAGATTCGCAAAGACGTGGCAGTAGTGGTGCCAATATAATATGTAATGTGAGTTGGTCAGAAACTCAATATAAGTAAAAACTATGACAAACCCTCAAACACCCTTGTGCATCCCCTTCATGCTCACAACACGTTTGCCTTACGCTTCCTACTGCACATATGTGATGCATGCCCTGTGGCTGCAGCACAGGTAATGGCAGGTTGAGTGAGGCTGACTGTGAAAGAGATGCATGAGAGGGTGAGTATGAGATAGAACAATAAGATTGTATGAGAATTGGGTTGAGTGGTAGTGGCGGGATGAGTACTGGCGAGGTGAGTAAGTGCAGGTAAGATGAGGATGAGGTTTGAGTGGGTGTGAGGGGTGATGTGACAGAGTAGTGTTGGCAGTGCAGAAGGAGATGTGGGGTGGGGGCGGTGATGTGGCAGACGGAGTGTAGGGGAATGAGTAAGTGTACTCACTTTGGCTGACCTACTTATGTCATTGCAGCGCCTCCTGCACTGTATGCAGGTGCGCGATATGTTGGTGGTGCAGGTGACCTCCTCTGCCACCTCGAGCCAAGCCTTCCTGGTGGCAGAGGCAGGCCGCTTCCTCCCACCCATCTAATGATACCTGGAGTGAGGCATCATTAAACTGGGAGCAGCCTTCCCCCTGGGCTGCTCCATGCTGTAATTTTTTCTATTTGTTGCAGCATCTGTCAGTGGAGGACTGCCCCTCTAAATAGGGCTCCTCCAGCTGACAGAGCTTACTGCGCATGCGCAGTCTGCCCGATGCACAGATCAGCAGTGGGGAACCCGGAAGACCAGGTAAGTGGATCCAATTAGGCTGCGATCGCGCGGGGGGCAGACTGATTTCGCTGGGCGCGTTACCCACGCGCCCAATAGCCCCCCCGCCACGAACCCGCAGCCCTGGTATCATCGAGCCCATTATCACATTGCTGTTTGTGCGACCGTGCTGTGCGCAATTTAACTGCCATGTTTCCTACAATACATCGGTGACTACACTTCAAAAAATAAAGTACTTTATTGGCTGTAAAGCACTTTGGGGCATCCCGAGGTCATGAAAAGCGCTATATAAATGCAAGTCCTTCTTTCTTTAAGTGTATATGTAATCCACATAGCCAGTCCACACGTTAAAAATAAAATTCCCCGGTAAAAAATCGGTTAATCACAGACGAAAGTTGAAGTTCAATTTGAGTCAGTAATTAAATGATTCAGGCTTCGGAATGTAAAATGTAATGAAACCCCATTATTACTTCTCCGACTGGTACAATAGCTCTTCTTATCAGAGTTATCTTTGTCTTTGAGCTACTTTTACTGACTGAATTTAATGGAGCTTAAGTAGGGATCAAGGGAAAGTTGCTTACAAGAAGTGTGCGATCACAAGGTCTGAGTATAAACAAATGTAAGAGCTGCTGGCAGTGATTATTCAGCTGAAATGATCTTTACTAGTCTTAAAAAGAATGCAGCTTAGCTGATACCATTTAACCTTTTGAAAAGTGAAAGAAGATTTAATACCCAAAATAAAAATGTAACCAGTTTCTATTTTTAGCTTATTTTTAGTAATACTGAGAAATAAAAATACATTCCTAAAGTGCTCATTTCAAATATAAATGATAAGTGTTAAGCATCACTCTAAAATAGGCTAACAAAGGTCCAGAATTTGCAGTAGCCGGGCATCTAATGGAGTCTGGCATTAGTTAGAACCCTTCAGCTCAAAAAATGTTTGCCCACAAATTGCTGAAAGTGTGAACTGATAACGGCTCAGTGAGGGAAACAGGGCATCTGGGAGCTGAGTGAACAGGGCATCTTCTTAAGGATTGTGAAATAAACAGTGGAAGGACTGAGGAGGAGAGTGAATTAAAAGGGGCTGAATTCAATGTCAATTCAGGTACAGAATGAGAAATAAAGAGAGGGGAAGAAGGATTGGATTAAGAGAGAGGAAAAAAAGTGACAGAAAGGAAGAGTAAGTAAAAAAAAAATTTAAAATTTAAAATTTGACATTTTTAAAATCTCCCCAGAAAATTCAAAACCTGAAGGAATGAGATTCCGCACATTTCGGACAGCAACTTTTGGATTTCTAAGTTTAACTGTGAACCTGCCCCTCACCTGAAGTTGCTGTACCTTTTATGCATAAATAATAGCGAGTGCTATTAGCCTCACTGTTATTTTGACAGCAAATTCTGGCCCCATTATTATAAACATTTTGTGAATCATGGCAAAAAAAAAATCCTCAATTCTGGTGTTGAAATGAACCAACAATGGAGGAGTACAATAATGATCTGTCTACATTATGGAGCTTTGAGTGATTGATTATCAGCATTATAAAGTTACATAAAATCATTTTTTCCTGCTGTTGCTGAATAATGGCAGAACAATCTGTGTATTTGGCTTTGAAGGCCATTCTGCTTTCAGAAGGTTAAACCTTTTTAAAGTCTGCACATTTGCCCTGTAATTCAACACAGCCTTTTCACCAGTACACTCCTCTGTAACAGCTTCACCGAAAGTGAATTTCAGATAAGCCATTATCCAGTTATAGTAATTTGAACTTTACTATTTATGACACATTCTTTGAACTAGAGAGTCATCTGTAAAGTGCTATTTCTGTCAAAATGATTCTGTGTTGCATTATGATGCCATCATTTTACCCACAATTTGATGATTGTTTCCTTTTCCTGGCAGTGCAATTGTCCCACTGCTTTCCTGGCGGCATCATGATAGAAGGCACACGGATGAATCACTTCTTGTACAGATTTGTTTGTTTTAAACAGCATCCTGTTAACAAAAATGTGATAAGTACCAACAGTTTGGATACAATTAATTTCTGAGTTAAAATCCCATGATTAAACCATGTACCTAAATTTAATGGTAACACATTTTTATAGAAAGAAAAGAAAGACTTGCATTTATATAACGTCTTTCGTGACCTCAGGATGTCCCAAAGCGCTTTACAGCCAATGAAGTACTTTTGAAGTGTAGTCACTGTTATATTGTAGGGAAACATGGCAGACAATTTTTGCACAGCAAGGTCTAACAAACAGCAATGTGATAACGACCAGATAATCTGTTTTAGTGTTGGTTGAGAGATAAATATTGGCCAGGACATCAGGGGACAATTTGCTGCCTTGGTTCCCTTTCTAAGCTGTTGCCTTAGAGGTCCCTTCAAACGTTTCTTCTTTATTTTGAGCTGGTATTTTTGTTTCATAATGAAGTTACGAATGTGGCATTTTCCCTGTTTTAATAATACTTGTGTGTGGAAAGGTAAGTGTGTCCATAATTTCTGGTGGTCTTTGGTAATCAAACGCCCACATTTCTGTGCCTTGTGGGGGAGGGAAAAGTAATACAAATTAAGGGAGGGAGTAGGTAACGGGTGTACTCCCCCATACGGACAAGATATGGGGCTCGATTTTAGCAACCGCTATTGGGTGCGTTCTCGGCGGGGGGGCCCAGAAAATCGCGAAATCCAGGAGCGGGACCGGATCGCGCCTCGATCCCGCCCACTTCCGGGTTCCCCGCTGATGTGCCGACGTGCGCGCGCAGCCCCCGCTGGTGGGAATCCCGCAGGCAATTAAAGCCAGCGGGATGCCACTTGACAATATTTAGTTTGGTATTTCAGGTCATTAACTGACCTGATTAAGGGACTGTGTGTGATTTTTGATCAACATGGGACTGTTTCACACACTGGGGGAAACACTCCCAGCTCGAATGGAACTGTTGCAGCTGACAGCCTGTGGCAGCTGCAAAGGTCCATTTGACAGGTTGGGGGGGAGACCCTCACCGATTGCAGGAGGCCACTCTGTCACTTGGGACAAAGTTTGGCCTCCACCACCCTCCTCCTGACGTTCAAAGTCACCAACCTGCACACTTACCCCGGGGTCCGGAGACATGTACCTACCTTGCGGACCCCCTCAGATGTACATCTTGCGGAAGGGGGCCGCCGTAGCTGCAGTCATGACCTCCTCGGAGGGTGAACAGCATCACCAGCCTCACCAGCCTCGTCATCCACGCCGTCCACCTCTGACACGTGGAGCTCCACAACAGAGTGCTGTGACACATCCACCTGTACAGCAGGAGGGAGGGCTACCGCAGAGAGAGATGCATCGCAGAGGGCACTACCCTCACCACAGGTTCCACAGACCAAGGCTCAGCCTCCTGGACCTCTCTAAGCAGCAGTGCACACGGAGGCTCAGAGTCACTCGACATGTAGCCGTGGACATCTGCAGCCTCTTTCATGCCGAGCTGCTCCTGGCTGGCCCGTGCACCATCTTCCTACCTGTCGCTGTCAAAGTCACCACTGCCCTCCCGAACTTCTCCTCCACAGCCTTCCAGGGTGCAACCGGGGACATCGACGATGTCTCTCTGTCGTCTGCGCAGAAGAGCCCTGCAAATATACCTACACCCACTCTGCAGTGACACAATGGGTGGCATCAGTGGTGGGTCCTCATAGTGATACCCAGGAGTGGGCATTATTGCACAAACCGGACAGGATTCGCGAAGACATGGCAGTAGTGGTGCCAATATAATGTGTGATGTGAGTTGTTCTGAAATTCGATATAAGTAACAACCATGACAAACCCTCAAACACCCCTGTGCATCCCCTTCATGCTCACGACACGTTTGCCTTATGCTGCCTACTGCACATATGTGATGCATGCCCTGTGGCTGCAGCACAGGTGGTGGCAGGTTGAGTGAGGCTGGCCGTGAGAGAGATGCACAAGAGGGTGAGTATGAGAGAGAGCCATGAGATTGTATGAGGATTGGGTTGCGTGGTAGTGGCGGGATGAGTACTGGCGAGGTGAGTAGGTGCAGGTAAGATGAGGATGAGGTTTGAGTGGGTATGAGGGGTGATGTGACAGAGTAGTGTTGACAGTGCCGAAGGAAATGTGGGGTGGGGGCAGTGATGTGGCAGACGGAGTGTAGGGGAAAGACTACGTGTACTCACTTTGGCTGACCTACTGAGGTCATTGGACCGCCTCCTGCACTGTATGCAGGTGGGCGATATGTTGGTGGCGCAGGTGACCCCCTCTGCCACCTCGAGCCAGGCCTTCCTGGTGGCGGAGGCGGGCCGCTTCCTCCCGCCCGCCGGGTGGAAGATCTCTGTCCTCCCCCTCCTCCTCACCCCATGTATTGATACCTGGGGTGAGGCATCATTAAACTGGGAGCAGCCTTCCCCCTGGGCTGCTCCATGCAGTCATCTTTGCTATTGGTTGCAGCATCTGTCAGTGGAGGACTGCCCCTTTAAATAGAGCGCCTCCAGCTGACAGATCTTACTGCGCATGCGCAGCCCGCCCGACGCGCAGATCAGCAGCGGGGAACCCGGAGGAGCAGGTAAGTGGATCCAATTAGTGGGTTGCCTGCTACGATCGCGCGGGAAACCGACTAATTTCACCGGGCGCGTTACCCACGCGCCCGCTTGCCCATTCGCCGAGAACCCGCATCGCTGCTAAAATCGGGCCCATCAGGTTTGGGGACAAACTTCAATTTCAGAAATCTGAATATGTATCAATACTGGTCAAAAAAAAGAAAGACTTGCATTTATAGAATGCCTTTCATGAGCTCAGGACACTTTGGGCCCGATATTAGGAGGGCGGCGGGTTGGCAGCGGGGGGTCAACTGGCAGCGTGGGTAACGCGCCCAGTGAAATCGGGGTGCTCCGCACGCGATTGCAGCTTGATTGAAGGTACTTACCTGTGCTTCCGGGTTTCGTGTTGGAAAGCTGCGCGGCGGGCGGACTGCGCATGCGCAGCATAGGCTGTCAGCTGGAGGAGCCCTATTTAAAGGGGCAGTCCTCCACTGACTGATGCTGCAGAAAATAGGCAAAATTACAGCATGGAGCAGCCCAGGGGGAAGGCTGCTCCCAGGTTTAATGATGCCTCACTCTAGATCTTATTGGATGGGGTGAGGAGGAGGGGGAGGACCGAGATCTTCCCCTTGGCGGGCGGGAGGAAGTGGCCTGCCTCTGCCACCAAGAAGGCCTGGCTTTAGGTGGTAGAGGAGGTCACCAGCACCACCAACATATCGCGCACCTGCATACAGTGCCGGAGGCGCTTCAATGACCTAAGTAGGTCAGCCAAAGTGAGTGCACTTACTCATTCCCCTACACTCCGTCTGCCACATCACCGCCCCCAACCCACATCTCCTTCTGCACTGCCAACACTACTCTGTCACATCACTCCTCACACCCACTCAAAGCTCATCCTCATCTTACCTGCACTTACTCACCTCGCCAGTACTCATCCCACCACTACCACTCAACCCAATCCTCATACAATCTCATGGCCCGATCTCATACTCACCCTCTCATGCGTCTCTTTCACGGTCAGCCTCACCCAACCTGCCACTACCTGTGCTGCAGCCACAGGGCATGCATCACATATGTGCAGTAGGAAGCGTAAGGCAAACGTGTTGTGAGCATGAAGGGGATGCACAAGGGTGTCTGAGGGTTTGTCATGGTTTTTACTTATATTGAATTTCTGATCAACTCACATTACATATTATATCGTCACCACTACTGCCACATCTTTGCGAATCTTGTCTGGTTTGTGCAATGATGCCCTTTCCTGAGGATCACAATGAAGACCCACACCTGATGCCACCCATTGTGTCACTGCAGAGTGGGTGTAGGTGTATTTGCAGGGCTCCTTTGTGCAGACGACTGAGAGACGTCGGCGATGTCCCCGGTTGCACCCTAGAAGGATGCGAAGGAGAAGTTGTTGAGGGCAGTGGTGACTTTGACAGCGACAGGTAAGAAGATGGTGCTCGGGCCAGCCAGGAGCAGCTCGGCATGAAGGAGGCTGCAGATGTCCACGACTACATGTCGAGTGACTCTGAGCCTCCGTGTGCACTGCTGCTCAGAGAGGTCCAGGAAGCTGAGCCTTGGTCTGTAGACCCTGTGGCGAGGGTAGTGCCCTCTGCGACACATCTCTCTCTGCGGTAGCCCTCCCTCCTGCTGTGCAGGTGGATGTGTCACAGCACTGTGTTGTGGAGCTCCACGTGTCAGAGGTGGACGGCGTGGCCAGCGAGGCTGTTGATGTTGTTCGTCCTCCGAGGAGGTCATGACTGCAGCTACGGCGGCCCCCATCCAGAAGATGTACATTTGAGGGGGTCTGCAAGGTAGGTAAATGTGTCTGGACACCGGGGTAAGTGTGCAAGTTGGTGAATTTTATTGTTAGGAGGAGGGTGGTGGAGTCCAAACTTTGTCCAAAGTGACAGAGTGGCCTCCTGCAATGAGTGAGGGTCTCCCCCCCCACCTGTCAAATGGACCTTTGCAGCTGCCACAGGCTGATGGCTGCAACACGTCCATTTGTACTGGGAGTGTTTCCCCCAGTATGGGAAACAGTCCCAGTTGACTTGAAAATCCCACCCCTCCTAAAATATCAGGTCAATCAGGTCTGTAAACGACCTGAAGTACCTGGTTAATTACTTCAAGTGGCACCCCGCTGGCTTTAATTGCCGGCGGGAGTCCCACATGCGGGGGCTGCGCGCGCGCGTCACTGGGGAACCCGGAAGTGGGCGGGTTGGAGCCTGGCTGCGGACCCGCCCCGGGAATCCCCGATTTTCGGAGCCCACCCGCCACGAACGCACCCGCTCGGGGGATGCGAAAATCAAGCCCTTTATGTCCCAACGTGCTTAATAGCCAATGAAGTATTTTTGAAGTGTGGTCACTGTTGTAATGTAGGAGATTAAAGAGTGATATTTATTCACTGTACATCACGTCAAATTCTATAAAATTCATAGCTCCCTCACCAGTTGCACATTGAATTCAGCGTTCATTTATGCCTTGTATTATAATTGAACCATGATGCACCATTTTCAGGATCAACTCCAGTACCTGATTCACTGGAAGACTATTGTCACTCACTCCCGGTCGTTGCAGTCCATTTTGCCTTCTGACCATTTCCAATGAACACTGTGCCTCTCTGCAGTAGGACAAAGATTGACCAAAGGGTTTGCAAACTTTGTTGCTGATCTGTTGAAACCGATTTCTGAAAATGATCCATGTACAAATAAATTCAGAAACTGTGGGGAGAGAAAACTGAGCACCTTGCTGTCAAAGTGCACAAAATTACATTTACTAGATCTATGGAAGCTTTGTGAATTCAGTGCTTTCTGGAAACAACACATCACCATTTCCAAAATGCTGCACATTATCCACGGTGTCAGCCGTGGCTGGTTGGTAGCACTCTCATGGATTCAAGTCCCCACTCCAGAAACTTGAGCACGAAATCTAGGCTGACACTCCTAGTACTGAGGGAGTGCTGCACTGTCAGAGGTGCTGTCTTTTGGATGAGATGTTAAAACTGAGGCCCCATCTGCTTTCTCAGTGGACATAAAAGATCCTATTTTGAAGAAGAGCAGGGGAGTGCTCCCCGGGGTCCTGGCCAATATTTATCCCTCAACCCACTAAAACAGATCATCTAGTCATTATCACATTGCTGTTTGTGGGAGCTTGCTGTGTGCAAATTGGCTGCCGCATTTCCTACATTACAACAGTGACTGCACTTCAAAAGTACTTCATTGGCTGTAAAGCCCTTTGGGACGTCATGAGGTCGTGAAAGGCACTATAAAATGCAGGTCTTTTCTTTTTCTTTTCTAATATTAGTCTTATTAAAAAAAATTATTAAAAAAATAGAAATTAGCTACATTTAGTGCCAGATTTACAATGACCACTGGCTTTCCAGCAAGTTACAGTAACTATCAGTTGTTGGCACTGTTCACTTAAGGAGATGAATGTGGCAATAAGGGAAAGAAAGCAGCAAATGGCTTTTGTTTTTTCATATGAAAAGTATGTCAATACAGTTTTTCATGTTTGAAAAACAAAATAATTGAAATGATGGAGCTTGTTGGCAAGAAAGTTGTATAGATTTTTATTTGAAGCTTTTGAAACTTAATGTGGAGGTCAACAATAGGGCGAGTACTGTCCCTTTAACTAGGCAAATTGAGCACGTAACTAGTAAGAAAACCTTTTTTAACAAAATGTCAATATTCTCTCAAGAGGATTAAATGGACTCAGATGACCTATAAATTTGAGCTCAAATCAATGAACTTTTAAGTAAAATATTTCCCTGGCTTTCATGGATTTGTCTTCCTCTTGCGGGAAAAACATTTTATTTTTGTTTATTAATAATCGCAAAGAAAGAGCTATTAAAAGAAAGGCAAAGCGGGCAGCTTTAATTGACAGCTACAGATGTCTTTCGTCATTGATTGACAGCATGTGATTGCTTAGCGATAATGAGACCGAGGTCCCAAACCACAAAAAAAAATCACGTCCTTGTAGTGGATGGAATAAAAGAGACACATGGGTGGTACAAATGAGAGAAAAACAAGCCTTGATGGCAATAGGAATCAGCAAATAAATCAGCATCATCAGCCAATACTTAAGTGAACTTCATAACACAAGCATGAAGTCTGTTTTTTTCTATCTCAATAACAGTAGGTTCTTTTTTTCGTCTTGTTATTCAGAAGACCTCCTTCAGTGGGTTCTAATCTTATTCCCGAAAAGGTTGCCCAATTACTTTCGTGGTAATGGGTTACCGCAGTCTTGGAGTGAAAGGTTCAAGCACTCACTTAATACCTAGGCAATGGGACCATTGTGTTTTACATTGGAACGGAACCCAGGTGACTTTAAGCAATCCATAAGGGCCACAGGCAAAGACTTCTTGCAGTTTTCGCTTGTCATTGTGTTTCTTTTGAGTGTAGGTCACCTTTTAAATGTGAACGTGTTCTCATTGAATTCGAGCAGTTTGAAAGATTAAAAATGACTGTGGGGAAACTATGGAAAAAATAACAAAACGAACGTCTGGAGATCCACAAAAGCTTTGTGGTCTTTTCCAATATGTTTTGGGCAATGAGCCCAATTTAAATGCAGAGGACAAGTCCAGGTGGTTTCATGTTTCAGATTGCCTAGCAAGTTAAAGGTTACGTGTGCAGTAGTGCAGAGATGGTGGTACTGGATTAGCAACCCAGAAATTATGGGGGGAGTTTTAACCCTCCACCCTTCGCCAGATGGGAACAGGGCGTGCGAGTGGTAAAAATTGTACAGATGTACATTCTGTCCTATTGCTGTTTACTTTGCCACTTTGTTTGCATGAGCTTTCTAGTTGCCTGAGGCACCTGCGAGTTGGGAGCCTCATTAATTTGATGCAATTAGCACTCGGACTCAATATTAACATCAAAACTTGGAAGTCCCACCCGTTGCCCAACCCGCTAGTTAAATTCTAGTGGGAATAGTTCCATAGGCAGCAGAAGGCAATATTTAAAAAGGTACCCAGTTGCGGACACTCAGATCATTGGCATCTGTGTGCTGGTGAGGTTTTTGGAGTTGTAGTGATTTCTGACGTTTCTTTCCCTGAATATCAAAGTTTATTTTGGGTGCCGTTCTTCCTGCCTTTTGGGAATGGAGGAAGAGGAGGAGGAGGCAGAGCAGCTACATCAACGGCAGCATTGGACGGCTCAATAGCAAGATGGAGCAGCAGGTGGGCTAGTGAGATGACAGCAGTGAGGAGGGGGGCAGCTTGTAGAAGACATACCCAGCCAACAGGGTGTATAGGCCAAGGGTGACCTTCCTGGATCTCACTGAGGAGCAGTGCTTGAGGAGGTTCCGTTTCTCCAGGCAGGCAGTGGCTGACCTCTGCCACCTCCTGCAAGAAGGCCTGCTGCCTGCTGGGCCAGGGGGCCATTGTCATGCCTGTGGCTGTAAAAGTGACCGCCGAGCCAAACTTTCTTAGCATCAGGTTGCCTCAAACTTCCAGTCTGCTACTGAGAACATTTCCCACATTGCCCAGGCTGCAGTCCACAAGTGCATCGGGGAGGGTGGTCACCAATGCACTATTTGCCAGGACGAATCAGTACATCACTTTTCCTATGGATGAGAACAGTCAAAATGAGAGAGCATTGGGGTTTGCAGCAATGACTGGCCTCCCTGGAGTATAGAGCACTATTTACTGCACCCATGTTGCCATCAGGACATCACAAGATCGTCCAGAAGCTGTTGTAAATAAGGTGGGGTTTCACTCCATTAATGTGCAGCATGTATGTGATCGCAACAGAAGGATCATGCAAGAACCGCTTTCTCAATCTGCCCTGCTACCTTCAGCGATTTGTGTACATATACCCCCAGATCTCTCTGTTCCATAACCCCTTTTAGAATTGTGCCCTTTAGTTTATATTGCTTCTCCTCATTTTTCCTACCGAAATGCATCACCTCACATTTTTCTGCATTAAATTTCATCTGCCACATGTCCGCCCATGCCACCAACCTGTCTATATCTTCCTGAAGTCTATCACTATCCTCCTTACTCTTCCAAGTTTTGTGTCATCTGCAAATTTTGAAATTGTGTCCTATACACCCAAGTCCAAGTTATTAATAAATATCAAGAAAAGCAGTGGTCCCAGCACCGCCCCCTGGGGAACTCCACTGTACACCTCCCTCCAGTCTGAAAAACAATCTTTCACCACCACTCTCTGTTTCCTGTCCCTTAGCCAATTCTGTATCCATGTTGCTACTGCCCCCTTTATTCCATGGGCCACAATCTTGATGATAAAGCTACCATGCGGCACTTTATCAAACGCCTTTTGAAAGTCCATATACACCACATCAACTGCATTGCCCTCATCTACCCTCTGTGCCCTCATCTACAAACTCTATCAGGTTAGTTAAATATGACTTGCCTTTAACAATCTGTGCTGGCTTTCCCTAATCAATCCACATTTGTCCAAGTAACTGTTAATTGTGTCCTGGATTATCGTTTCTAAAAGTTTCCCCACCACCGAGGTTAAACTGACTGGCCTATAGTTGCTGGGTTTAACCTTACAATCTTTTTTGAACAAGGGTGTAACATTTGCAATTCTCCAGTCCTCTGGCACCACCCCTATATCTATGGATGTTTGGATGATTATGACCAGTACCTCCGCAATTTCCACTCTTACTTCCCTCAGCAACCTAGGATGCATCCCATCCAGACCAGGTGACTTATCTACTTTAATTACAGCTAGCCTTTCTAGTACCTTTTCTTCATCAGTTTTTAGCCCATCCAGTATCTCAACTATTTCTTCCTTTACTAAGACTGTGGCAGTATCTTCTTCCTTGGTAAAGGCAGATGCAAACTATTCATTTAGTACCTCAGCCATGCCCTCTGCCTACATGAGTAGATCCCCTTTATGGTCCCTAATCGGCCCCACCCCTCCTCTTACCACCCATTCACTGTTTGCATGCCTGTAGAAGACTTTTGGATTCCCTTTTATGTTGGCTGCCAGTCTATTCTCATACTCTCTCTTTGCCCTTCTTATTTCCTTTTTCACTTCCCCTTTGAACTTTCTATAATCACTTGTGTTATCAACCTGACATCTGACATACACCCCTTTTTTCTGCTTCATCTTACACTCTATCTCTTTTGTCATCCAGGGAGCTCTGGCTTTACTTGCCCTACCTTTCTCCCTCGTGGGAATGTACCTAGACTGTACGCGAACCATCTCCTCTTTAAAGGCCGCCCACTGTTCAATTACAGCTTTGCCTGCCAATCTTTGATTCCAATTTATCCGGGCCAGATCTGTTATCTCACTGAAATCGCCTCCTCCAATTGAGTATTTTTACTTTAGAGTGATCCGTGTCCTTTCCCATAGTTATTCTAAACCTTATGATATGATCGCTGCTCCCTAAATGCTCCCCGATTGACTCTTGCTCCACTTGGCCCACCTCATTCCCTAGAGCCAAGTCCAGCAATGCCTCCTTCCTCGTTGGGCCAGAAACAAACTGGTCAAGAAAGTTATCCTGAGCACATTTCAAAAAATCATCCCCCTCTTTGCCCCTTATGTTATTATTATTATTATCCCAGTCTATATTAGGATAGTTGAAGTCCTCCATTATCACTACTCTATAGCTTTTGGACCTCTCTGTAATTTCCCTGCAAATTTGCTCCTCCATATCCTTCCCACTAGTTGGTGGTCTATAGAATACACCTAGTAGTGTAATGGCACCTCTATTGTTTCTTAATTCTAACCAAATAGATTCTGTCCTTGACCCTTCCAGGAGATCCTCTCTCTCCAACACTGCAATATTCTCCGTAATCAATACTGCCACCCTCCCCCCTCCTTTCTCTCCTTCCCTATCTTTCCTAAACACCTTGTATCCAGGAATATTTAGTAACCAATCCTGCCCTTTTTTGAGCCAGGTCTCCGTTATCGCCACAACATCGTACTCCCATGTGGCTATTTGCGCCTGCAGCAACTAACCTTGTTTACCACGCTTCGTGCGTTTACACACACATGCACTGCAAACCAGTCTTAGGCTTTCTTGTACTCTGTCTTAGTCTGATCCCACCTAATACAGTACTATCTCTTGCTCTAGTGCTATCTTTCTCTCCTGATCCTTTGTGCACCCTGTTTCTCCTTTCCAGTGCTACATCCTGGTGCCCATTCCCCTGCCAAATTTGTTTAAACCCCACCCCGCACAGCACTAGCGAACCTCCCCGAATTGGTCCCAGCTCCGTTGAAGTGCAACCCATCTGGACTGTACAAGTCCCACCTCCCCCAGATCTGGTCCCAATGCCTCAGGGATCTAAAGCCCTCCCTCCTGCACCATCTCTCCAGCCACAAATTCATCTGCTCTAATCTCCTATTTCTATACTCGCTAGCGCGTGGCAACGGAAGTAATCCGGAGATTATTACCTTTGAGGTCCTGCTTGTTAATCTCTTTTCTAACTCCTAAAAACCTGCCTGCAGGACCTCATTCCTCTTTCTACCTACTTCGTTGGTACTGATATGGACCACGACCTCTGGCTGTTCACCCTCCCCCTCCAGAATGTTCTGCAGCCGCTCAGTGACATCCTAGACCCTGGCACCAAGGAGGCAACATACCATTCTGGAATCATGCCTGCGGCTTGCAGAAACATCTGTGAAGAGGGTCATTGAATATGCTGCCTCGGGAGTGCTGCCGGAAATCATGCAAAAAGTCGAGCAGGCAGCCCCACTGCCAAAGCAATCGGCCTAACAGCACACCAATCATAAGATAATGAGGCCTGGACGTTAAAATCGGCCAAGCCTCATCTTTCGTGTTCGCAGCCCGCCCCACCCACACTGACCCTGCTCTCCGTTAAAATCATCCCCCACAGGTTTAAATCTCCCCCACCCCCCAATTTAATAAATCTGGAAATTTGCACATTAGTACCAGGGGGAGAAAAGATGTTTCACTGATGTCTTTCAGGGAAGGGAATCTGCCATTTCTGCCTGGTCTAGCCTACTTGTGATTCTAATCCACAAGAGATGGTTGACTTTTAATGCCTTCTGAAGTGGCTCAGCAAGTCACTTAATTGTCCAATCACTTGGAAGAAGGCCCGTCATCATTTTCAGGGTAATTGGGTTTGGCCAATAAATGTAGTTTTATCAATATTGCCTGGGAACAAATTTTTAAAAAATGTAATAGTTCAAATTTACAGTTTCTTTTATGGTAGGTCTTTTTTGGGAGGACATACGTAGAAAATTTAATATATTATAGATATTGCACAGTGCAATTTCAACCTCTCAGATATTACTAGTTTTTTTTAAAGTTTGGTCCAGATATACAAGTTATGTCATGTTTCTAGAGAATGGTACAAATGAGTTTTCTTTTTCTACAGCTGTTGGAAGACATCGATACGCACATTAAAACACTGAGTACAACCAGAAAACTGCAGCCCAGGGAGCTCCTGTCAGTATGGGTGAGAATCATCACACAACACACTCAAGGTAGTGCTTTCTGTGATTCCATTCTCCACTTTATTGCTTCTTCTCATGTGAATGAAGCAACTGGAAAAAAAAGGAGGGATCACACGCTGAGACATAAGCCATCAGGTCCATGCTTGGTAAACTACGTAAACTTGGTAAACTGGGGTGAAGTTGGTCACTGGCAAAAGACCGATAGTGAGCTGGTAGCCTGTTTCACACTGAGTCTGATTTTCTTTTACACCGAAGAGATGCCCTGTGGTAGGTGCGGGTGCGGTGTAAAATGAGCTGCCGATTCACTAGCGCCTCTTTTGCGCTCTTGCCGATGAACATCCCCTAAGCTCCCAGAAGAATTTTCCTTTTGACACAAATCTGCTATCATTAGGAAGCAGCCACCATATGTAATTATGTGGCCACTGATTAATCACCCACTTAATAAATTTTCATATCCATTCACCCACTGCTATAAAGATGAAACCATCAAGACATTTTTGACGTGTTGGCCTTAATGAAGTGCTCGGCAGTGGCAGCTCTCTTAGCAGTGTACATTTTACTGGCCTCCTTGGCAACTCTTACTGTGCACTTCTGTTGGATGACTTCATTTTATTCTAATTAGATTTGAAAATTGCACATTTTGCAATACTGCACCATTCATTTTCACAGCTGCACAATTTTTTTTAAAGTACTGTACTTTAATCTGGCTTTAATTTGACAGGAAATAGAATATTAAGGGTGCTGGTAATAAATGATGTATGCTTTTGGTTTGTACAAGTACAAAGCACCAACGAGAAATTAATCAAGAACAGTCCTTGACATCTGAGTCATCATCAAATTGAATTGCTTCTAATGTGTCCTCATTTTCTTCCTCACAATCTGCCACTTCTTCCATTACCTGTCCTCACGCAGTCTTTCCTAGATGTGTGACTGTTACACAATTGACAAACAGCGGCCAAGTTTCCACAAAATTGATCTCACACGGACTTTAGCTCAGAGCAAATCTGACTCCCTCCACTACCCACACATGTACACGGACTTACACACTGGTATCATAGCAGTATGAAAACCCAGCCTGCTAGCTGTAGGTCATACGCAGCTATTGTGGACGCAGACATTTCCTATATATCCAGGCAACAGTCAGATAACGAGCCAGAACTTACTCAGAGCAGCGTGGCAACGTTTGCAGCAGCTCCTGCGAATTAAATGTACGAATTTACTCCCTGCAGGCTCCGTGGCGTAGACTTGCGTGATTTGGAGGTTTTCAAAAAATGCGCGCCATCATCCCAGCCTCTGGACAGCGTGGGTTGATTCGTGTGGGAAATGTCTGTGAGAATGGAAGACACCTCCACAAAATCAGTCAGGGAAAGAAGTACGCCCACAAGCAGGCAAGCAAAGTTCAATCATTTAAAGTAATATCCTGCATTGTAAATAAAAACATTTAATTTTTATAAGTAATTTAAGAAGTAATTTAATTAAATTAAAGCGACAGAAATGAAAAGTAAAAAAAAATTTTTAAACTTTTTAAAATTTTTAAATATTTTTTTAATGACCGAAAAATATTACAATAAGGAGTAATATGAGACTCCACATTTTTAAAATTTAATTTTTAGTTGTTTGGAGGTCATTAAGAGTCATCGCGCCTTTAAAAAGTAGTGTACACCTGGTATTTTTCAGCGTACCTTTTGGTGGCATATGTCGTTATGTTCCAGATAGGCAGAATTACCATTTTTCAATGATTTTAATGATTATGGCGTGCGATTCCCCTTTAATTCGCAGCTGTCATATCGCTGGCAAACCAATAGGAGCAAGTTCACGATTTCTGGGTTTTACTGCCTGTGTGCAAATGTGTGAACTTGCTCCATTGATTTGCTGTTGGAGACATAGGATGCCGCTGAGGTAGCCAATTGTTTGTGCTAGTGAGTGGAACATTTATTCACTTTTGCAACCAGCATCCAGTGTTCCCAGGTCAAGTGTAGGCATGAGTTGGATGGAGTTATAAACATTTCACCTTCTCTATTTCAATAATAAGCCATGGTCCTAATGTAAGAAGAACTTCTTTCCTGCTCCACATTGATAGTCCCCTTCCTCCACCACTCATCCTTATAGTCTGAAAATTAACAATGAATTGTTGGCACTTTGTTTTGCTGTGTATCTAAATCTAGTAAGAACTATTCTTCAAAGGAATTTTCTGGGATTTATCTGGCTATCCATGCCTTTGCCACCAAAAGATTTGACAATTCCAATATTTTCCTGATCGCCCCCCATCCTTCATGCTACGTGAACTTCAGATCATCCAAAATTCTGCTGCCTGTACCCTAACCCGCATCAAGTCCCGTTCACCCATCACCCTTGGCCTTACTAATTTATACTGGCTTCCAGTCTTGTCCTCATGTTTAAATCCCTTCACGGCCTTGTCACTGCCTGCCTTTGTAACCCCATCCCCAAACTCTCTCTTCCTCTGACTTCGGCCTTTTGAGCCTCCCCCTCACCCCCCTGCCGTCCTTCACCCCACCATTGGCAGCAGTGCGTTCAGCCACCTAGGGCCCACACTCTGGAATTCCCTCCCTAAACCCTTCCACCCCTCTCCCTTCCTCTCCTCCTTTACGTTCCTCCTTAAAACTCACCGCTTTTACCAAGCTTCTAGTCACCCCTCCTAACATCTCTTTCCATTTTTTTTGATTACACCTCTGTGAAGCGTTTAAGGATGTTTTTCTACATTAAAGGTGCCATACAAATGCAATTTGTTGTTGGCTTTATGTGAAGGTTTATTTTGTTCAAGTTTTCTTGCTGTCACATTTTTGAGATGATGAGGTGTGAATGCATTATCTGTTAGTGCATTTGGAAAATTGGCAGCATTTTGATGTAAAATAAGAATGGCAATGAGTTTTACTTAGTAAACAAAAATTACTCAGATTCCCACTAATGTGATGTGTGATGCAGACTACTGGCCTGTTTGTGGATGAATTGCAGCCACTGGTTATCTTCTGTAGGGTCATTTTCAGTTTGTTTGTGCTCTTGGTCCTGCAACGCCTCGATTTTAAAATTCTCATCCTTGTTTTCAAATCCTTCCATGGCCTCGCCCCTCCCTATCTCTGTAGCTTCCTCCAACCTTACAACCCTCCGAGATCTCTGCGCTCCTGCAATTCTGGCCTCTTGCGCATCCCCGATTTTAATCGCTCCACCACTGGCAGCCGTACGTTCAGCTGCCTAGGCCCTAAGCTCTGGATTGCCCTTCCTAAACTTCTCCGCCTTTCTACCTCTCTCTCCTCCTTTAAGATGCTCCTTAAAACGCACCTCTTTGACCAAGCTTTTGGTCACCTGTCCTAATATCTCATGTGGCTCGGTGTCAAATTTTGTTTGAAAATTGCTCCTGTGAAGCGGCTTGGGTGTTTTACTACATGAAAGGCGCTATATAAATGCAAATTGTTGTTGTTGTGATGGAGGCCATTTTGACTCTGAGAGACAGCCACGCAATCCATATTTGAGTGGTCAACATCCATAAGGAAGTATGAGGAGTGGTGTGAATAAGCAATAAGAACATAATGGATTGCAAACCACAGACTGGAGGCAGTCAGTCAGGTCAAGCCTCAAACAATGGGGCAGAAATCGCTCCCGAAATAACGGAGGAGCTCAACTGCATTCTCTTTTTAATGGTGAATCGAAGGAGCAAGTTCCCGTGTTTGCACACGCGCACTAAAACGCCGAAATCGTGAACTTGCTCCTATTGGTTCGCCGGCGATTTGACAGCTGCGGATTAAAGGGCCATCGCACGCTACAATCATTGAAATCACTGAAAAATCGCAAACTTGCTCATCCGCCCAGCTGGAAAGTAATTAATTACGCCACCAAAAGGTACACTGAAAAATACCAGGTCTAAACTAAGTTTTAAAAGTGCGGTCAATCATAATGACTGCCAAACAACTAAAAATTAAATTAAAAAAATGTGGAGTCTCATATTACTCTTTATTTAATTGTTTTTGGACCTAAAAAAAAATTAAATTCAAAAATTAAAATTTAAAAAAAACTTTTCTCTTCTTTCTCTTCAATTTAATTCAATTTTTAATTTGGCTTTTTATATAAAAAAAATTAAAATGTTTATTTACTTCCAGAATACTAAGTGGTATACATTAACGATTTGGACTTAAACATAGGGGGCATGATTAAGAAATTTGCGGATAACACAAAGATAGGCCGTGTGGTTGATAGTGAGGAGGAAAGCTGTAGACTGCAGGAAGATATCAATGGACTGGTCAGATGGGCAAAAAAGTGGCAAATGGAGTTCAATCTGGAGAACTGTGAGGTAATGCATTTGGGGAGAGCAAACAAGGCAAGGGAATACTCAATAAATGGGAGGATACTGAGAGGTGTAGAGGAAGTGAGGGACCTTGGAGTGCATGTCCACAGATCCCTGAAGGTAGCAGGACAGGTAGATAAGGTGGTTAAGAAGGCATATGGAATGCTTTCCTTTATTAGCCGAGGCATAGAATATAAAAGCAGGGATGTTATGCTGGAACTGTATAAAACACTAGTTAGGCTGCAGTTTGAGTACTGCGCACAGTTCTGGTCACCACATTACAGGAAGGATGTAATTGCACTAGAGAGAGTGCAGAGAAGATTACGAGGATGTTGCCAGGACTGGAGAATTTTAGCTATGGTGACAGATTGGATAGGCTGGGGTTGTTTTCCTTGGAACAGAGGAGGCTGAGGAGTGGTTTGATCGAGGTGTACAAAATTATGAGGGGCCGAGATAGAGTGGATAGGAAGGACCTATTTCCCTTAGCGGAGGAGTCAATAACCAGGGGGCGTAGATTTAAAGTGATTGGTGGAAGGATTAGAGTGGAAATGAGGAAAAATGTTTTCACCCAGAGGGTGGTGGGGTCTGGAACTCACTGCCTGAGAGGGTGGTAGAGGCAGAAACCCTTAACTCATTTAAAAAGTGCCTGGATGTGCACCTGAAGAGCCGTGACCTGCAGGGCTACGGACAAAATGCTGGAAAGTGGGATTAGGCTGGGTGGCTCATTTCTCAGCCGGCACGGACACGATGGGCCGAATGGCCTCCTTCTGTGCCGTAAACTTTCTATGATTCTACTAACTTTAAATTAATAAAGTCAGCTTGCCTGCTTGAGCAATACAGCCTGAATCTGTGGACGTGACTTCTCTTCCTGACAGATTTTGTGGGGGTGTCTTCTATTCTCACAGACTGTTCCAGGTGCATCAACTTACGCTGCTCAGAGGCTGAGTTGGTAGCACACAATTTTTTAAAAGTTCAAAAGCAAGTAAGTCGACACCGCAGAGCCCGCAGTAAATACATTGGTTAATTTAATTTGCAGGAGCTGCAGCGAGTGTTGCCTCGCAGCTCTGTGCGATTTCTGGTCCATAATCTTCATCTTTCCGAGCCTGTTCCTGCAAACCACATTTTTGTGCACTGTAGTTTTTTTTAAAAAAAATGATTGCAAAGTGTAGAGTTTATTTCCAGTACAACAAAATGTCTCTTTTGATAGAGATAAAAGACTTAGTAGAATATACGTTATAAGATTTTAATAACATTCCAGATCCTAACCACTCAGGGGGCAATTTTGACTTTGGATGATAGCGTAAAGCGGGCGACATCGGATCAGCCGATTTCTCTATTTTCATTTCCCCCCTGGGGTTTACCTACCTTCTGCCACATTCGTGGGCCACAGGAGTCTTCTCTTTACCAGATTTTCCATGATTTCATCCTCTGCTATTCCACTGTCGCCATTTAAACCTCCTCTGGACTCATCTTTTGTTTCTATACTTGTCCCATTATCACCTCCTCTTGCCTCGCACCATCATCCCTTTTGCCATTTAATCGCTTCTGCCCTCCAATCTATCATAGAACTCTCCCTTTTGTTCTTTTCCTGCCCCCATTTTACCCTGGCTCTGTATTTGCTTAAAAGCTCTTCATCTCTAACATCTTCCAGTTCAGATGAACGGTCATCGACCTGAAACATTAACTCTGTTTCTCTCTCCACAGGCGCTGCCTCACCTACTGAGTGTTTCCAGCATTTGCTGTTTCTATTTCAGATTTCCAGCATCTGCAGTATTTCACTTCAGATTATATCAGTGTTTACACTACCGATCCCCTATTAGGATACATGTAAACTGCTGAGCAAATGACTGTACCCCTTCTTGCCAAATCATCGGAGGAGGTCAGATCATAAAGTCTCAAACTAATACTTCTTTATTAATACACTTACGATAATACAATTAGCAGCATTTAAGTATTAAATGCTAAAGTAGGCAAATATTTAGGTAGATATTGTTGTGTCTAAACGTGTTGTTATTGGTTTCAGTTGACAAATTAACATGATGTATCTAGATTTAGACTCCCAATAAAAGGAACTAGTTACAGACCCTGTAAAGTTGCATTAAAGTCCTTAAAACCACTATCATTTTCATATTTAAAACACCTGCAATCCTTCCAGGAGAAATTATTTTTGGCGTGAAAGGGAAAATTACATTGGGCTCCAAAATGCCAGAAAATACACCAAATAATGTGTCAAAAACACTTCCAGGTTTCCACTACCCTTTGCATGAAGAAATGCTTCCTGACATCACCCCTGAGCGTCCTAGCTCTAATTTTAAGATTATTCCCCTTATGCCCCACTCCCAATATCCTTCAGTAATTCGTAAATTCACCACTGCTGCAGGCTATGCTTTTGTGTACTTTAGTTTTCCCTTGCAATAGAAGTGATTGAATGTTTGCTATACCTGCAACTTAAGTTATGGCAAGCTCATGCCTCACTGCACTTTCAGCCCAACTACATGTCTTTGTGTGTCAGTGAGACTTGTATTCTAGGCTGTCTTTGAGCTGTCAGCATTTCTGAAACCCTGAAGCCAGCCAGCTCTTTCTTCTTCCATAAGGGAATCACGTAGAAGTATTAGGTCTGATATTACACATCACACACAATCCATCAGCACAAAGGAACATGGGAACAGGAGAAAGCCATTTAACCCCTTGGGTCTGCTCCGCCATTCAATTAGAGCATAGCTGATCCTGAATTCGCTCCTGAAGGCCTAGCTCTAATTTTAACATTATGCCCCCTTGTTCTGGATTCCCCCACCTGAGGAAATAGTTTCTCCGTATCCACCCGATCAAATCCTTTTAACATTTTGAACACCTCAATCAGATACCCCCTCAAACTCCTATCCTCAAGGGAATACAAGCCAAGCTTATGCAACCAATCATATTTATGCAGAGGCGAACTGATATGCTGCATATCGACATGACCTGACTGTAAACCTTCGTACCACCTTAAATCATGGGCAGCCTATTTGTGCTCTTGCTGGTCCTGCTCAGCCAATTGCAGTGTTGGTGGAACACTGAATCCTGTACCCATATAGACAAAATGAGCATAATTTGCAGGTCAGTTATGCACCACTCATTTGTCAGTGCATTCAAGCCATCTGCAGCCTTTGCTGTAATACCAGTTTCATACAAGGGCTCACAATGCATCGCATGTATGACACGTGAGCTTTGGAATATGATGTATTTTGCGTTTAACTACTTGTCCCAGCAACGATGAATTTGACAAGCATAATGGGCACCTTCATTGCTGTGGTGCACCTAAGACAATTTCTCCAAACAGTGATTGGGCAGATTACGAGACACAGGTGGTAAACCACGTGCTACGTGCACTCCTGATAATACTTCCCCCTAAATCACAAATAGCACTGCTGCTCTTTTGAATGGTGACACTCATTTCTAGGCTTGTATTCTGTTTGTAGTGTGATGCCCAAAACATAGTGGGGGTAATTTGAACTTTTGGTGATAGTGCAAAATAGGGGCGATATCGGATCTTGATTTCAATGGAAAGAGAAGTCGGGAGAGATGTATAATGGGTGGACAATCTGATATCACCCATTTTACGCTATCATTCAAATTACCCCCAATATTACACGTTTGGTCTGACTAATCCATAACTTCAGTTGACTTATATTCCATTGTTCAGGCAATGCGCCCTAGAATTCTACTAGCTTTTTTTTTGCTTATCGAGAGAGCCTGAGAGACCATTAAGTTTGTGATGTCAATGGAAAATCATGAGCAGCTTGCGCCTGAATTTGGAATCCATGCTTTTGTCCCATCAAACATTTTCACTAGGACTCTGAAAATGAAAATCTGTCTCTACGCCTCATGTCCTTTGTATGGTGTTGGTGATCTGGAGAGATTCCCACACTACACTCTGGTTTGTTGATTAAAGCTTTGTTTCACAAGTGTTCTACATTTCTAAGCCCTCTGTTTATAAAGCCAAGCAAATTATCAGCTCTCATCTTAATAGTAAACTCAAAGAAGGAGTCATTTCCTTTATTGTTGCTCCACAACCCAACAACACGAAGAAAGACTTGCATTTATACAGCACCTTTCATGACTTCAGATCACCTCAAAGTGCTTTGCAGCCAATGAAGTACCGTCACTTGTTGTAATGTAGCAAATATGGCAGCCAATTTGTGCACTGCAAGATCCCACAAACTGCAATGTGATGATGACCCAGATCATCTATTTTTTAGTGGTGTTGGTTAAGGGATAAATATTAACCAGGACACCAAGGAGAACTCCCCTGCTCTTCTTTGAAATAGTGCCATGGGATCTTTTACATCCACCTGAAAGGGCAGGCGAGGTCTTGGTTTAACATCTCATACGCAAGATGGCACCTCCAATGGTGCAGCACTGGAAGTGTCAGCATAGATTCTGTACTCAGCCCTCTGGAGTGGGACTTAAACTGACAACCTTCGAACTTCAGAGGTAAGAGTGCTACCAACTGAGCCACGGCTGACACTATGGTATAAAACTTGTGTTGTGTTCAGTTGTGAAGTACGACAATGTTAATTTGAGTCACTACTTAAAGTTACAGTTTGAGTGGGTTGCTGAGGTGCTCCGTGTCGGTGAACGTCTTGAGTTTATATTCCAGAGAGGGTCAGAATTCATTTTATATCTAATATTTGCTCTTGCCGCTCTAACTCTAAGCTCTATTGATTTTAGTACCAAGCATGAAGCCACTATAGTGCCCCTCTGGGCACCGATAGAGAAGTCAGTGGGAACAGTCTCACGCACAGTGCTCTTCACAGCAGGGCAGCTCCACTGATTGATATCAAATAAAGGGTCAGTGCTGATGGCAGCAGGGTGACATTAGACTCAGATGATATCACATTGCTCAGTCTCTGTGTTGACAGGCAATCTCATTGCTGCTTCAAACCAGGATGCTTTTGACAGTGCCGTGGCATTCACATCGCAAGAAACTAATTAACCCGTTGCTGGAGAGGCGGGTAACAGTGCCGGAGTGTATCCAATGTGTACAATCTGGCAGTATTAGCACTTTCCAATTTAATTTCAGAGTTGAATATCCTCTTTGAACAGAGATGTCTCTTTCTCAATGCTTAAAAATGGCAGGAAATAAAATCAGCAGCGGCCAACAAATATGGCCCCCGAAAACCTGCAGCTGTTCTGGTGGACTCCCATCATAGGTCCAGTGGGAGTCTGACAAAACCAACAAAACCTCCACTGGGACCTGGCTATACTGGGTCCCAGCCTTCATCCAGTTTCTGGGATGGCCTTGTCAAGGCAGAGCCTCTATCCGTCCCTACATGGGCGGTGGGGGGACGAGGGGCTAGGGCAGGTACACCCTAAGTTAAGAGTTCCCAATCCTAAGACCTCAGTTGGGTCCTGGTGTTGCATTTTCACAGGTTCATTTGATCTCACCAGGTGTACCAGGTGGACACTGGGGCCTACCTGGGATCAGGTCCTGGGTCCCTGAAGATTTGGAGGGGGAGAGAATAATTTTTTTGGAAGTTTTTAAAGGACATGGATCACTCCAAAGTAAAAATACTCAATTGGAGGAGGGCCAATTTCAATGAGATGAGAACAGATCTGGCCCGGGTAAATTGGAATCAAAGATTGGCAGGCAAAACTGTAATTGAACAGTGGGCGGCCTTTAAAGAGGTACGGGTACAGTCTAGGCACATTCCTATGAGGCAGAAAGGTAGGGCAACTAAAGCCAGAGCTCTCTGGATGACAAAAGAGGTAGTGAGTAAGATGAAACAGAAAAAAGGGGCATATGACAGATGTCAGGTTGATACACAATCAAAACCAAGCAGAATATAGAAAGTTCAGAGGGGAAGTGAAAAAGGAGAGGGGCAAAGAGAGTGTATGAGGATAGACTGGCAGCCAAAATAAAAGGGAATAATCCAAAAGTCGTCTACAGGCATGTAAACAAATAGTAAACGGGTAGTAAGAGGAGGGGTGGGGCCAATTAGGGACCATAAAGGAGATCTACTCATGGAGGCAGAGGGCATGGCCGAGGTACTAAATGAGTACTTTGCATCTGTCTTTACCAAGGAAGAATATGCTGCCAGAGTCTCAGTAAAGGAAGATATAGTTAAGATACTGGATGGGGTTAAAAATTGATAAAGAAGAGGTACGAAAAAGGCTACCTGTACTTAAAGTAGATAAGTCATCTGGTCTGGATGGGATGCATCTTAGGTTACTGAGGGAAGTAAAGGTGGAAATTGCGGAGGTACCGGCCATAATCCAAACATCCATCGACCCGTGGTGTTGCCAGAGGACTGGAGAATTGCAAATGTTACACCCTTGTTCAAAAGAGGGTGTAAGGATAAACCCAGCAACTACAGGTCAGTCAGTTTAACCTCGGTGGTGGGGAAACTTTTAGAAACGATAATCCGGGACAGAATTAACAGTCACTTGGACGAGTGTGGATTGATTCGGGAAAGCCGACACGGATTTGTTAAAGGCAAATTGTGTTTAACTAACCTGATGATAGAGTTTTTTGATGAGGTAACAGAGAGGGTAGATGAGGGCAATGCAGTTGATGTGGTGTATATGGACTTTCAAAAGGCATTTGATAAAGTGCTGCATGGTAGGCTTAACGTCAAGATTCTGGCCTATGGAATAAAGGGGGCAGTAGCAACATGGATACAGAATTGGCTAAGGGACAGGAAACAGACAGTTGTGGTGAACGGTTGTTTTTTGAACTGGAGGGACATGTACAGTAGTGTTCCCCAAGGGTTGGTGAAGACACTACTGCTTTTCTTGATATATATTAATGACTTGGACTTGGGTGTAAAGGGCACAATTTCAAAATTTGCAGATGGCACAAAACTTGGAAGGATAGTAAACAGTGAGGAGTATACCCATCGGCTTCAAGAGGATACAGACAGGCTGGTGGCATAGACGGGCACGTGGCAGATGAAATTTAATGAGAAAAATGCAAAGTGGTACATTTCGGTAGGAAGAACAAGGGGAGGCAATATAAACTAGAGGGCACAATTCTAAAAGGGGTACAGGAGCAGAGATCTGGGGGTAAATGTGCACAAATCGTTGAAGGTGGCAGGGCAGGTTGAAGAAGTGATTAAAAAGCAAATGGGATCCTGGGCTTTAGAAATAGAGGCATAGAGTACAAAAAGTATGGAAATCATGATGAACCTTTATAAAACACTGGTTTGGCCACAACTGGACTATTGTGTCCAGTTCTGGGCACTGTACTGTAGGAAAGATGTGAAGGCCTTAGAGTGGGTGCAGAAGAGATTTACTAGAATGATTCCAGGAATGAGGGACTTCAGTTACATGGATAGACTGGAGAAGCTGGGGTTGTTCTCCTTGGAACAGAGATGGTTGCGAGGAGATTTGATGGAAGTATTCAAAATCATGAAGGGTCTAGACAGAGTAGATAGAGAGAAACTGTCCCCATTGGCGGAAGGGTCAAGAACCAAAGGACATAGATTTAAGGTGACTGGCAAAAGAACCAAAGGTGACATAAGGAAAAACTTTTTTACACAGCGAGTGGTTAGGATCTGGAATGCACTGCCCGAGGGGGTGGTGGAGGCAGATTCAATCATGGCCTTCAAAAGAGAACTGGATAAGTACTTGAGTGAAAATAATTTGCAGGACTACGGGGATAGGTCGGGGGAGTGGGACTAGCTGGATTGCTCTTGCCTAGAGCCGGCTTGGACTCAATGGGCCAAATGGCCTCCTTCCGTGCTGTAACGTTTCTATGATTCTATGATTCTAACCCCCTGACACTTGGGCCGCACTAAGGGAGGACTTCAATGGAAATGGAAATCGGGAAAGATGTATAACAAGCAGCTGAATCGATATCACCCGTTTTACATTATCGCCCAAAGTCAAAATGACCCCCGATATAATAAAATAAGGAAAGAGGATGAGGAAGAGATAAGACAAGCAAAAAGGAAATATGAGGAGAGAATCTCAAAAAATATTTTTTAAATGTGTAAAGTATTTTACAAATATATCAGTAAAAAGGGAATTGTTGAAATGTGAAGTGGGGCCCCTGAGAGGATAAATGGAAATTGATGGAGATACTTAACAAGTATTTTACTTCAATGCTTAAAAAAAAGAGAAGGATATTGGGGAGCTGGTGAATCCTGAATTGTTGAAAAGTGAAATCAGAGATGTTATAATGAAAGATATTAAAATAAAATAAAAAGATAGCATTAGAGAAGTTAATTCAGTTAAAGATGGACAAAATGCCAGGATCTGATGGACGACGTCCAAAGATCCTAATGGAAATGTAGGAGGAAATAGTGAGAGCCCTGGAAATTATATTTCAGGGTTCTATTGAGAATGGATGTGTACCAGAGCATGGGAGAGCGGCCAATATCATATCCATTTTCAAAAAAGGAGACAAAACTAACCTAGGTAATATCAGGCCACTAGTTTAATTGTGCTAAGGAAAGTTTTAGAATCTTTAATCAAAGATAAAATTACTAAATATCTAGATGAAGAGAAAATAATTAGAAGCAGTCAACATGGATTTCAGAAAGGAAAATTGTGCCCGTCAAAGCTGATAGACTCTTTGTGAAGGTAATGGATATGGGGGCGGGGGGTGGAGGTGGGGGAGTGGAATGCAGTGGATGTGATGTGCATGTACTTTCAGAAAGCCTTTGACAAGGTGCCACACAAGGTCCTGGGACTTACCTGAGGGCCGCTGCCGGCGAGCTGGGCGGCCCCCAAATAGACCTCTTTCCGTCAGGCAAGCTGCCTGTGGAGGCGCGACCAGAGCCGGCACCTCGTCCCAATTATTCAGATGAGGCTCGAGGACCAATTTCCTCAGGCTTCTTGAATCGGGCCCAGACTAATTTCTACCCCATTGTGTCATTTGGAGGACAACACCTGCAACATAGAATAACATAGGAATTACAACGGGGAAAAAGGCCATTCGGACCAACTAGTTCATGTTGGTTGTTTATCTTCCGCATGAGCAGTAGTTCTAATCCCACATTGCCATATCTCTTTATTTCCCTTTCCTTCAACCACCCATCTAACCTGTTCTTAAATATTGACATGATGTCTGCTTCAATTCAGCATTCCCTCAGCACTTGAAATGTCGGTCTAGTTTATCTGCTCAGTTCCTGGTGATACTTTCTGTAAACTACTTAGGCTTTGTTTCCAGATTTAAAAAGCTGTTTTGTAATCAGTCTCATGTGTCCATGTCTTGTAAATGAGAACACAATGCTACTGAGGATATCTCACTGGGGAAGAGTAGGAAATTAGTAAGGCCTAGTCTTACTGTCTGCTGTACCATGATTTCCCCCTGGTGGTCCAGTAAAAGTTAGCTTCCATTAAGTTCCCAGTGGACCTAAATCTCTTCATGTTAAAGGCAGGGCACACCAACCAGGGTTCATGCAAGGGAACTGGAGAGTCTAATGAGAGCAAATTGCGATGTTAGAGCAATCTATCACCTCGTGGCATTGTTACCTCTTAGATTGTGGGAATTGGCTTTATCTCTATCACTGTAATGGGAATCACTTCCCTGTCTCCCCTAAAAGGCAATGGGACCTTTACATTCATCAGGGCAGGATTCCAGCTGTCTCCAATATCCTCTTTGATATTCCCAGCCATCCTCTTTGATAATCAGGTGAGCACCACATTCCAACAATACCTGAAAGAAAACTAAAACACCATAACACAAGGTCTGTTAGATGGATAATGTGTGTTGTTTTACCTGCCATCACTGGGGAAAATGCTGAAATTATTGTGGGTTAATTGCCAGCATCACCTCCAAGAAAATCTGACAGTACTGTAGACCAATAACTTACCTGGTGAGATGACTTATTAACCTAGTGTAAGAGCACACAGGGACAACTAGAATCATAAATGCATCTTCAACTGAATCTTAGCACAGTGTTGCAGCCCACTCTATATTGTGAAGGGTAGCAAGAGCTGTAACTGATATTACCTTAAATGGTTTAAATTCAGGCTGTCACCTGTGAATGGCTCAACTCAGGAGATTCAGTGCCACTCACCCTGGTAATGTATAAAGTATGATTGTGAAAAGACACTTGATTTCCTCATGCCAGTAAAACAAAAAAACAAGTCTCTGGATAATGGTTACAAATGGAGGCACTGGAGAAAGTGCACAAAAGATTTACAAGGATGATACCAGAACTGAGAGGGTAAAACTATCAGGAAAAACTGAACAGGCTGGGACTCTTTTCTCTAGAAAAGAGAAGGGTGATGGGTGACCTGATCGAGGTCTTTAAAATTATGATAGGATTGATGTTTCCATTTGCCGGAGGAGACCAAAACTAGGGGTCATAACTATAGATAGTCACTAATAAATCCAATAAGGAATTTAGAAGAAACTTCTTTATCCAGAGAGTGGTTAGGATGTGGAACTTGCTCCTACAAGGAGTAGTTGAGGCGAATTGCATAGATGCATTTAAGGGGAAGCTAGATAAACACATGAGGAAGAAAGGTCTAGAAGGATATGCTGATAGGGTTAAATGAAGTAGTGAGGGAGAAGGCTTGTGTGGAGCTTCCCCTTAAATGTATCTATGCTAGTCACCTCAACTACTCCGTGTGGTAGCAAGTTCTAACCACTCTCTGGGTAAAGAAGTTTCTCCTGAATTCCTTATTGGAATTATTAGTAACGATCTTATATTTATGGCCCCTAGTTTTGGTCTCCCCCAAAGTGGAAATATCTTCTGTATGTCCATCCTATCAAACCCTTTAATAATCTTAAAGACCTCTATCAGATCATCTATCAGGCTTCTTTTTTCTAGAGAAAAGAGTCCCAGCCTATTCAAACTTTCCTGATAGATATAAGTTCTCAGTCCTGGTATCATCCTTTGGTGTGTCTTCTTTGGATCCCTGGTCGACTTTAAGTGAATATATGCTTGATGTTTGTTGCTCTAGTGTCCACCTTGGCTCAATGGTAGCAGTCTCATCTCTGAGTCAGAAAGTCATGGTTTTAAGGGTCACTTCAGAGACACGATCACTTAATGTAGACTGACAGTTCAGGGACTCGGGCTCAAACTGGAGGATCGAGTGACAGTCATCAAACAGCTGAAGAAATCCCTGAAGATCAAGGGGGAGGAGCTGAACAAGGCGAACGTGCGTCTCAGTCTGTTGGAGAAGAAGTTGGATTGTGCGTCGAAGGAGGCGGACGATCGTGTGGAGAAAATCCAGGTGGCGCTGTCAGAGGTGTGCTGTCTTTCAAATCAGATATTCAACTAAATCCCTGCTTGCCTTCTCAAGGGAATTCTGGTGTCCTGGTCACAATTTATCCCTCAACCAACGTCATTAAAACTGGTCATTTATCTATTGCTGTTTATGGGACCTCGCTGTTCACAAATTGGCTGCTACATTTGCTCACATAACAAAAGAGATTGTATTTCATTAGCCATGAAGTGCTTTGGAATACCCTGAGGGCGTGAAAGGTAATTTATAAATGCACAGTTCTTTTTTTAGTGATAAATTTTCATCCAAATCTCTGAACCTCTAAGTGGTACATTCATGTTTCCTGGTCTTCCAGTGGTGAGTCTAGGTGTGATTCCTGGCAGTCTAGAGAGGGGCAATGTGTCCAATCCCTGATGGAGTAGTGTAGCGGTTAAATGTGTTCCTAACCCTAACACATTAACGGTGGTTTTGGCCTAAATGTGGGGTCTGCAGAGCTTATGCCTAAATGTTCATTCCTATGTTCAACCAACTCCATTTTCTTCACTTCTAATACACTTACTGTTAGTGCATCGTTAGAAGCCCTCAACTGAATTAAAGCTGTTTAACTCCACTCGGTATCCATTATTTTTATATTTGGTATCTCTGCAGGTATGTTTGTCTATCTGTAAACGAAATAAGTTATCAATAAGTCTGAATTTCATGCGGCTCTTGGCTGTATACAAACCCCTGAGCCTATTGATTTTTATATCAGTATGAAGAATGTTAATGAGAAAAATTGATATGGCCTGAAGGATGTTTGTTTCTTCACTGAAAGTCACTTGGGCAATATCACCCTCATATCTGGTGGCATACCCAAAAGTTCAATACCTAAAGACAAATATTAAAACATTTAATCGTAAGTTTTGGGGTCTACCAAATACAATGAGGAGTGCCACTTGTCTATTTACAGTACACCCCCTGAAGGCACTCAAGCAAGCTCCAGAAGATCTTAGCAACTGGTATCACTAGTCCCTGTGAACCCCCCCTATCTTTGATAACTTGAGATGTCTTCCTACCCCATTAACTCATCCAGCTTCCTTGTGAACACGTGCAGTGAATCTACACACACCGTACGTACTGGTGCCTAATTCCAGAGGTGTCGACACATTGCAAAAAGCACGTCTTAGCATTTAATCTAACTCAAAGCTTTCATAACTTGTACTGATGCCTGCCTAGTCCTCCTCAGCCTATCTAGTTCAAGTAACTTATCCACAGGGACAGAACATAATCCGTTCATTATTTTAAAGACCTCAATCCTGTCCCCTTGAAGTCTACACTTTTTCAAATACCCCAGTTCTTTAAGTATGTGTTGGTACCGAAACTGGATATTAATTGAGTGGCCCTCCTTTGAACCTTTTCCAGGGCCTTGATATCTCCCACCATATGAGGGCACTAGAACTGGATACAGTATTCTAGATGTGGCCAGACCAAGGCCTTGTACAAGGAAGGAATTGTACTCCTAGTTTTATATTTAATTGTCCTTTCTATATACCCTAACATCATATTTGAAGATATGAAAACAACAGCAACCTAGGATATCCACTGCCTAAATTTGTATAGTAGCCTTTCATATGGAACTTTATCAAAGGCTCTCTGGAAATCCACACAGAGTAGTGGAATATATTTTTATTCTCTGGCACTATAATACAGAATGATTTTTATGATATTTCAAATATTAATGTATTTCACAATTTTGTTTCCTAACAAATAAATGCAAATATAGCACTTTAATACTTGGTGACAATATTTGTGAATCTTGGCACAAACATTAATTTGAGTGAAGCTATGCACACCTTTGAAATAATGCTTATTTTTCTGGTATACTTGTTTTACCCAATCAAATATTGGGCTAGTTTTTTTAAAGATTTATATTGTAAGATTCTTGGACTTGACACCAATTTGGTTGCGCATAATCTTTATTGAGTTCAACCGAGTCTTGACATTCAATGTCTTAAGCAATAGTCATACAGAGAAATATATGATATTTCCCGCTTTCACTCTGGATAGAGAACATAACTTTCATCGATTCTTTCATTCTTGTTTCTCTCTACGAATTGTGAAGGAAAGCTTAAGATCTTTATAGGGCGCTAGTCATGCACAGCCATCCCTTAAAAGGAGTTGTTTATCAGTTTCTTAATTAATCTGTTGATCATTGTCTTGGGGTTTGTTGGTGATATAGGCTTATCTGGGAAACCGTGGACCCCTTATTCTTTGCTAACAAAAGACCTTTCCTTGCTAACAAAGCTTTCTCTTGCTAAATGTCATCCATACCCCAAAGAATTCTGGGAATGAGCAACTTGACCATTTTATTATTTCCAGCCACAGTACAAAATTACAAGCTATTTATAAGTGAAAAGAAAGCAAAAACCTTAATCATATGAGATTAAACTAAATCCTAATTCTACATATGTATGTATATGAGAATAAGGTATCTTACAGTATCCACATTTTGTTTAAGTCTGGTTGACTTCAATGGTACCCATGAACTTTCTTCTGAAGCGGATAGACTGGGTAAGTCTGCCATTGTTAAATGAATTAGGATATGGGATCCTTGGCTTTATAATTAGAGGCATAGAGTACAAAAACAGGGAAGTTATGCTGAACCTTTAGAGCTGGTTAGGCCTCAGCTGGACTATTATGTCCAATTCTGGGCACCACACTTTAGGAAGGATGTCAAGGCCTTGGAAAGGGTGCAGAGGAGATTTACTAGAATGGTACCACGGATGAAGGACTTCAGTTATGTGGAGAGACTGGAGAAGCTGGGGTTAGTTTCCTTACAGCATGAAAGGTTACAGGGAGATTTAATAGAGGTGTATAAAATTCTGAGGGGTTTTGATAGGGTAAATAGGGAGAAACTGTTTCCACTGACAGGAGGGTTGGTAACTAGAGACCACAAATGTAAGGTAATTGGCAAAAGAACTAGAGGAGAGATGAGGAGAATTATTTTTTACTCAGCGAGTTGTTATGATCTGGAATGCACTGCCTGAAAAGGTGGTGGAAGCAGAATGAATAGTAACTTTCAAAGGGAATTGGATAAAAAGTTGAAAAGGAAAAATTTGCTGGGATACGGGGAAAGAGCACAGGGGTGGGTCTATTGGATAACTCTTTCAAAGAGCTTGCACAGGCACGTTGGGCTGAATGGCCTCCTTCTATGCTGTATGATTGTAGGAATCACAGTCCTAAAGCCTCATGAGTTGCAATATTTCTCTTGTATCATTATGCTCTCATTTAGTGCAATATTTCAGGATGGCTGATGTGATATTTTATTGGGTTTCTCGGTGTCCTCCTAGCTTCAGTAAGAGTTGATGTTGCCTATTGATTTAAGTGACATTTAGAGGCAATACCTTAACAATCAGTGTCTGACAATGTATCAATTAGGCAACCTGATTCAGACTGCACTAGCCAAATAAATGGGGTTCGTAAGCAGAGTTTCAGCTGCTGAATATGAAAGTGCTCCACAGGTTTACTGAACGTTCACCATTTGGGGATTTCTGTTCACTTTTTAAAAATGCAACACATTGTGAATTGTATTTGTGTTGCCCATTTTGTGTTCGGATCAGCCATGGTCTAATTGAATGGCGGAACAGGCTCGAGGGCTGAATGGCCTTCTCCTGTTCCTATGTTTCATTATTTGAAAATTGGGCTTTTCATGATTGTGGTCCTTTTGAACTATACATCAACTTAATTGATGAAGTAAAGATTGGGGTTGCATAGCTGGTGTGTATATCCTGGACAATAGATGGCTGCCAGTGAGTTACAAGGTAATAAGTCAACTGAGTGCTACTGATAACATCGTAAAACAGAGATTGAAGGTTGAGTGCTTTATGAACATCAGTCAATCCCCGAGACTGAATTACTGCCTTAAACTCACTGTGAGACATTTGTTGTTCTTTATAAGTCTATAGATTCTTTATATTGAATCAAAATGTTTACATTTTACTTTTATCGCTTTTTTTTTCAGCTGGTTTCTTAGAAACACAATGATCAAAATGAAAGTGCGATAAAGAAGATCGGTTGGTGACCTTGCAGATGAAGGCTGCATGACGAGTTCGATAGATTATTTCCCCTTAGCTAAATACAGGACATTTTACTGTACACTATATATTATGCTTTGTATATGTGACCTTGTTTATAAGCTACTCAAAGCAGTTATTGCAGAGAGAGCGATGGATAACTGGGAGTGATTAAGAAACAGTCAAGCAGTGTAGATTATCTTCAGCTCCAGAGGTGTTGTAGTTCAGACTTTATCCCAACCAAAGACTGCAGGGACTATTTCCCTGTATATTTATGCCGGTAAACCAGTGTCATCTAGGCAAGGTGAGTGAGTGGGTGTGGAAAATGGACCAGGACCCATCATATCAGATTCACACCCATTTCAATTTCCACTGGATGTAGGGATACTGAATACCAAATGTACACAAATGGTAGATGGAGGCCATGTGCCCAATTTCCTGACATTTCTGCTTCCTTTGTGTTGAACACAATGTACGCCCATTTCACTCAGGCACATTGGCTCATCAGGAACAGCTGGCAAGGAGGAAGTGGAGATTAAAGAGGTAAAGCATGTCAAAATTGTTTTGGTTGCAAAAATCCTTTTCTGTGAATTGTTCTCTTTAACTTTAGCTTTTTCTTTTGGACTGTTACTTCAAACTGCACCTTTCTGGAATCAGCTGTGGGGACTTCCCAATTTCTATTGTCATCCAGTCTACAGGGATCACTGTTGGATGTATTTTGAGAATGCCCTTGTCTTTCAGTTATCTGGAAAACGCAAGAAAGGCAGGCTCATAGGGCATCACAGGAGGCTCCCACTGTACCTACAATTACGTTTACAGAGCTCAGTGCTCCTACCACCCGTTGAGCCAAGATCACTACTTGAGGAGGCTGTTCTTGGTCAGGGAAGGCCTCAATGAGTTGTGCCTCCTGCTGGAACCTGACCTGAATTCCAGCTCCACTATCGGGACCACACTGCCAGTGCTGTCAAAGTCTTCAACATCCTCAATTTTTTCACCATTGATTCATTCCAGTACAGGGCACATTAGCAACATTACTAAATTCCAAATCAATTGACCTGCCCTAAATCTATAGAAAACATGGCCTCAAATCCACAGGAGTGTGATCCCAGATTTTTTTTCCAAGCCGTTCGAGTGGGAGTCTGGGAAGAACGGCCAAGAAAATTCAGCCCCACTATTTTTTCTCGAGCGGTTTCAGCCGCAAAGTTTCTTTTGCTGACTTTGACTCGATTCTGGCATTAATGGAAAGTGCAGCCAATGCCATTGACATGCGATGACCTCTACACTGAATCATTAACAATTGCAATATCATCCCTGCAAATTATCAATAAACAATTTAGAGCTAGTTGCCAGGAAATTCTATGGCTTGTGTACATTATTTGATTATACAAAGTGCAAATCACTGCAGTATGAGTCAGATAAAGGAATAGTACTGCACTTTCAGGCAGGCAGGCAACGCAGAGGAAGCATGTGGGTGAATATTGGGGTAGGTTTTTTGCATCCTTGGCTGTAGCCCACTACAGGGGTGTTGCATCCTTTGATGTCAACACACATTGGCAGAGGGGAAAGGTACTTCACTCAAAATCTATCTGCTGGCTGTACTTAAAGTAGATAAGTCACCCAGTCCGGATGGGATGCATCCTAGGTGCTGAGGGAAGAAAGGATGGAAATTGTTGAGGTACTGGCCATAATCTTCCAAACATTCGTAGGTACGGGGCGGGGGGCGGGTGGGTGCCAGAGGACTAGAGAATTGCAAATGTTACACCCTTGTTCAAAAAAGGGTGTAAGGATAAACCCAGCAACTATAGGCCAGTCAGTTTAACTTCAGTGGTGGGGAAACTTTTAAAAACAATAATCTGGGACAGAATTAACAGTCACTTGGACGAGTGTGGATTGATTAGGGAAAGCCAGCACCGATTTGTTAAAGGCAAATTGTGTTTAACTGTCCTGATAGTGTTTGATGAGGCAACAAAGAGAGTAGACGAGGGCAATGCAGTTGATGTGGTGTATACGGACTTTCAAAAGGCGTTTGATAAAGTGCTGCATGGTAGGTTTATCATCAAGATTGCTGCCCATGGAATCAAGGGGACAGTAGCAACATGAATACAAAATTGGCTAAGGGACAGGAAACAGACAGTCGTGGTGAACGGTTGTTTTTTTGGACTGGAGGGAGGTGTGCAGTGGTGTTCCCAGGGGTCAGTGCTGGGATCACTGCTTTTCTTGATATATATTAATGACTTGGACTTGGGTGTACAGGGCACAATTTCCAAATTTGCACAAGACACAAAATTTGGAAGGGTAGTAAACAGTGTGGAGGATAGTGATAGACTTCAAGAGGATATAGACAGGCTGGTGGCATGGGCAGACACGTGGCAGATGAAATTTAATGTAGAAAACTGTGAATTGATACATTTCAGTAGGAAGAACGAGGAGCGGCAATATAAACTAGAGGGCACAACTCTAAAAAGGGTACAGGAACAGAAAGATCTGCGGGTAAATGTGCACAAATCATTGAAGGAGGCAGGGCAGGTTCAGAAAGCGGTTAAAAAGCACACTGGATCCTGGGCTTTATAAAGAACCAAAGGTGACATGAGAAAAAACTTTTATACACAGCGGGTGGTTGTGATCTGGAATGCACTGCCCGAGGGGGTGGTGGAGGCAGATTGAATCTTGGCCTTCAAAAGAGAACTGGATAAGTATTTGAAAGGAAAAAATTGCAGGGCTACGGGGATAGGGTGGGGGAGTGGGACTAGCTGGATTGCTTTTGCATAGAGCTGGTGCGGACTCGATGAGCCAAATGGCCTCCTTCTGTGCTGTAACCTTTCTATGATTCTATGAACTACATGCTTCCAGACAGTACACGTACTATATTAGGCTGTGATTGTAAGGTGATACCAGACAGAGACCAATAGTTGCAGTGAGTGGTTTGTGGCCTGCAGCACAAGTAATAATACTGTAAGTTAAAAGGTGGCGGGTTCAAGTCCCACTCCAGAGACTGGAGCGCACAATCTTGGCCGGCATTTCAGTGCAGTACCAAGGGAGTGCTGCACTATCGGAGGTGCTGTCTTTCGGATGAGATGTTTAACTCTTTCAGGTGGATGTAAAACATCCCATGGCACTATATGAAGAAGAGCAGGTGAGTTCTCCCGGTGTCCTGGCCAATATTTATCCCACAACCAACACCGAAAACAGATTATCTGGTCTCTTATTTCATTGTTGTTTGTGGGACCTTGCTGTGCGTAAATTGGCTGCCATGTTTCCTACATTGCAACAGTGACTACACTTCAAAAGTACTTCGCTGGCTGTAAAGTGTTTGGGACATCCTGAGGTCATAAAAGGCGCTATATAAATGCAAGTCTTTCTTTTTCTTTAACAGTAAGGTGTGCATGGCCAACCAGTAAATGTTTTGGAAGCAATTTTTTAAAACCCAGTTAGACATCGCCTTCAAGTTATACACCAGGCAGCGTCAATCCTAAGTATTGGGCGATGACCTCCCTGAAAGGGTCACATGTGCCCAGAAAAGCAATTGGGACTTGACCCCTGAGCTCTGTCGCCCGTACATTGCTGAAAGTTAAGAACATCAGCTGAACCCTTGCTTTATGGATACCGTATTATCTTGCATGATATTACAACAACAACTTGCTTTTCTACTTCACCTTTAACGTAGAAAAACATCTCAAAGCGCTTCACAGGAGCGTTATCAAACAAAATTTGACACCAAGCCACATGAGCTATTAGGACACGTCACCAAAAGCTTAGTCAAAGAGGTAGGTTTTAAGGAGCATCTTAAAGGAGAAGAGAGATGTAGCGAGACGAAGCGGTTTAGGGAGGGAATTCCAGAGATTAGTGCCCATGCAACTGAAGGCACATCATTCTAAGTTATATTATATGAATTCACATTCCTGCATTAGAGCTTCAACTACCAGGAGCACATATTGGGATTTGGCCTTGGAGGTTTAGCAGGCTCCATAGGATTTGCTGTTCAAATCCAGCACACATTTTGTAAAGAGTACTCTTATTAACTCGATTTGTAAATTGCTCACTGCCAAAGTAAAAGCTGTAACCTGGGCTTTCTGCTTCTGCGCTCGCTAGCCCAAGATTTTACACCTATTAAAGTGAGTGGGTAGAAAATTTCAAGTTGCTGAGAGCAGAAGTGGGGAAACCCCAGCCTCTAATTCTACAGGTCCTGTAACCTCGGTCATCAAGACGAAAAGGAAGAGCCTCCTTTCCCTTGCTTAAAAACTGTTAAATCTTTACTTCTTCCAGTTCTGATGAAAGATCTTCCACCTGAAGCGTTAACTCTTATTTCTCCCTCCACAGATGCCACCTGACCGGAGTATTTCCAGCATTCTCTGTTTTAATTTCAGGTTTCCAGCATTTTGCTTCCCTTCTGAAGAAGGAAACGACCATTTGTTTCCTGGACTTCCTTCCAAAAATCTTGTGATTTGCTCTGTCCTGGACTCGACCCAACTTATTTAATTTCCGAAGGGAAAGTTCTGCATTCTTTTCTGTATATTCAAAGCAGAAATCCAGAATATTTGTCTAACTGTACAGCCTGTAGGGGGGTATTTTAACTCACGGGTAGTTGGCCGATGGAACACATGAGCCTACCGCACGTGAGTTGCTGTGAGAAAATAACCAGGTACCGATTAGCTTAGTCGTGCTGAGCCCTGCAGTTCGTTCAATAGCAGAGCAGCTAATCTCTCTGGCAGAGTATCTGTTCGCCATGGAATTTATCTGCAATTGTCCGATTAGCTGGCTCAACATAGCTGTTGCGGGAGTTGGGGGGAGGCTGCCAGGGAATGCAGGCTCCACTGGGGACTGAGTACCGCCTCAACAACTACTACCTGGCTTTTAAACCGTCCACAGCAGTGTGTTTATCGGCACTTCAATTAGCTGAGCAAATATTGGCTCAGGGACACTGATGAGCAATAAATTGTGCCAATGCACTGCTCAGCCATATATTTCATTCTCCCTCACAGATATCTAGATGTCCATTGTTCCCATCTAACACAGTTTGGTTGTTTCAATAAGTCATTACAAGTACAAAGAATTCCAGAACTTACCAAGGCATTGACTTAAAAATAAGTTTTCAATACAAACTACACAAGCAAATGTGCATGTAATTTTTAAAACTTGCAATTAAATCTTTGGTTCTTATTTTAAAACTTATAGATAATAGAGCTGATATATTCATTCCAATGCAATAGATCAGTCTTTCAAACTCCAGAAATGGCTGTACCACTGAATCAGGCTGCACCAATTTTCTTCTTCGCTTTATTTCCTACTGCTTCTTGTGTCCAAGAGCTGGATGAATGTCTTTGCTCATTACCTGGCTCGTTAAGTGGCTGTAAAATCATTTGAGAAGTGCCAAGTGACTAAATCTTGCAGGTGAGTCCTAATTGACCAGCTTTCCGCTGGTAAGGCTGATGAAATCCTATAGAAGCATCTCAACCAGCGGAAAATTGAAGCGATTAGTATTTCTATTCATCACCCTTATAATAAGAAAGAACATAACAAGATCAGCATGCTGATTAACATGGAAAATATCCCCATTATAACCTTCTGTCCCATTCATGATCAGAGACTGATTGAACTTTCTTTAAAGTGGGTTGAAAACAGCATTGACTACTTTTATTCAGAATTTGTTCCACTCTATGAGCAAAATAAAATCATTAACCCACATTTTTTGCCAGGAGGCTTCCGCATGCACAGCTTCTCCTGTCTTAAGAATTCCCCTCCCTTTTGTCTCCCACCCTTTATTGATCTTGAACTGACATTAGCTGTGTCAGATTCTCCACTCCTCTCACTCACTCTGATCCATCTCCCTCTGAATTTGCAGCACGCTGTTCTCTCAGGTCCAATCCTGATATCATTATAAACCTGCTGACAAGGGAGGCGCTGTTACTGAGTGGCGAAAGGACCTCTACCTGACACCAACTCTCTGACAACTCCTCCTACCTCCCCCTGGACCGTGGGACCACTAGTGACCACCAAGCCATCATCTTGCAGACTGATCTCCTCTGGAGATCTTCCTCCCACGGCTCCAACCTCATAGTCCCCTAACCGGCACAGGCTCCTTACATCTCCTCCCCAAGATCCACAAACAGGATTGTCCCTGTAGACCTATCATTTCAGCCTGCTCCTGCCCCATGGAACTTATTTCCTCTTATCTCAACTCCATTTTTTTCTCCCCTCATCCAGTCTTTACCCACCTACAACTGTGACTCTTCTGACGCCCTTCACCGTTTTAACCAATTCTAGTTTCCTGGCACTAACGGTCTCCTTTTCACTATGGATGTTCAGTCCCTCTACACCTTCCCCCCACCCCCCCAGCCAAGACAGCCTGTGGGCCTACTGTTTCTTCCTCGAACAGTGGCTCAACCAGGCTCCATCCGCCACCTCCCTCCTCCGCCTGGCTGAACTTGTTCTCACATTGAATAACTTTTCTTTCAATTCCACTCCCTTCCTCCAGATAAAATGTGACACCATGGGAACCCACATAGGTCCTAGGTGTGCCTGCCTTTTTGTAGGATATGTTGAGTATTCTTTGTTCCAGTCCTACTCAGGTCCCCTCCCTGATCTCTTCTTGCATTACATAGATGACAGTACCGGTGCTACTTTCTGTTCTCGCCCTGAGCTGGAGAATTTTGTTAATTTTGCTTCATTTTGTGTGATCCATTTCTGGGGATAGACAATTCACTGATATCTATTACAAACTCACTAACTCCCACATTCAACTTGATTATACTTCTTCCCATCCCACTTCCTGTGAGGACTTCATTTCTTCTCTCAGCTTCTCCGCCTCTGTCGTGTCTGCTCTTTTTCATCAGCTGAGGACTCCCCTCCACTGTGGTAGACAGGGCCCTCGACTGAGCCCATCCCATTTCCCGCACTTCTGTCCTCACCCTTTCTCCTTGCTCCCAGAGCCATGATAGGGTCCTTTGTCCTCACGTTTCACCCCACCAACTTCCGCATTCATTGAATCATCCTCCGCTATTTCTGTCACGTCCAATGCGATCCCACCGCCAAACGCATGTTTCGCTCCCCTCCTCTTTCAGCATTTTGTAAGGGCTGTTCCCCCCTTTGGCACCCTGGTCCTCTCCCCCATCGCCCTCATGCAAGAGCAGGAGATGCAACACCTGCCCTTTCAACTCCATCCACCCCACCGTCCAGGGCCTCAAACAGTCTTTCCAGGTGAGATAGCAATTTACTTGTACTTCTTCTAACCTAGTACACTGTATTCGCTGCTCACAATGCGGTCTCCTCTATATTGGAGACGCTAAACGCAGATTGGCTGATCGCTTTGCTAAACACTTCTGTTCTATCTGCAAGCGCAACCCTGCTTGCCACTTTAAACTCTTTCCCACTCCCACTCTGACCTCTCTGTCCTTGACCTTCTCCACTGTTCCAATGAAGCTCAGTGCAAGCTCAGGGAACAGCAGCTCATTTTTCTACTAGGCACTTTACAGCCTTCCGGCCTTTAACAATTTCAGACCTTAACCATGGCTCTCATTTTCTCTGACAGGAGGTGCTAGTAATGTAGGATGGATGTACCATGGCTTCCGGAGATGGGGGAGGTTGTGGATTGGTGCTTGGGGTTGGGATCCCTATCAGTACATGGCCAGAGGGGTGGTCTGCACCCCTGGTATCTACTTGCCTATTCCTTCCACCACACTCCCAGGCAACTGGAACCTGCTCCGCTTTGCCAGTTTTTCTATGATTTCCTCCCCCTCTGTTATTCTGCTCTATCCATTCACATATCCTCTGTATCTCATACATATCTTTCATTTCTCTAATTTCACTCATCATACCTCCTTTTGTCCTGCACTATTATCACTTCTGTCATTTAATAATCTCATGTTCTCCACCTAATCACTTCACAGATTGTTCTTCTATTTTTCCAGTGTTTTTATGGTCAATTTTTCCTAATTCTGTTCTTTCTCATAAGTTGTTTATCTGTATCATAACCTGATTCTGACAAAGGATCGTAAGACTTAAAACATTAATTTTTTGGACTTTTTTCACAGATGCTGCCTGAACTGCTGAGTGTCTCCAGCATTTTCTATTTTTAACCCACATTTTCTTCTCTGATGGGATTACCACTGGAAATCTTCTGGGATGGAATTTCCACCATTCAACTGAGCTGGCACTAACACTGGTTGGGGGTGGGGGTGAGGGGGGTAAGGAGCATTGACTGCTCCTGCAGGAATCAGATGCGTGTAGTAGCTCTCGGGCTGTTTTCCATGGAGCCCCTGGGGTCCAGGAGTATTGGCAGTCAGGGAGCCACACCCAGTCCATCACCGGCATCTCCACATCATGGCTTGTAAGTGTAGATTATGTTTCTGACGGGATGTGTAAACTAGCATTCTGGAGACAATGAAAAATAATTTGACATTCCAGCACAAAGAACAGGTTAGTTTCCTGCTACTTGTCCAACCAGGAACCAACCCATTAGAGCATTGGCTTGCAGGGTGACATTGAGCCAGTTAGGAAGAATTCCAGCCTCCAAGGACACATCCAAGAAAGACAAATTAGAATATTTTCTTCATGGCGAGAGTCTAGGAGCTGTGGAGGAGCAAAGGTGTCAATGTACACAAATCATTAAAAGCTAGTGCACAGAGATGTAAATAGCAACCAAAAAGGCTGATGGAATGTTGGCCTTTATCTCAAGGGCATTGGAATACAAAGGGGAGGAATTGATGTTTCAGTTGAACAGAGCCTTGGTCAGATCTCATCTGGAGTATGGTGTTCAGTTTTGGACAGTGCATCTCAGAAAATATATATTGGGCCAGATTTTGCTGTGAGCGGTGAACGAATGGAGCCTGCCCATAGACTTTCTATGACCTTAAGCACAGCAACTTCCTCTAAAGTAGAGAGCCAAAGAGAACGGCACCCTCTACAGGGCATCTGGGACCTGTATGAACAGGGCAAGCGACTGTCTATCCCCTTAACCAATCAGACTGAAGCATGTTAATAAGCCACCCAGAGACTGAACCAGGAAGTGTAAGTTAGAATAGTGAATTTAATGTCAAATCAGGTACAGAGAGCAAAATAAAGAGAGGGTAAGAAATGTTGAATTAAGAGACAGAAATAAAAGAAAAAGTAAAAAAAAACAATTATTTCAATTTTTTTAAAAGGTCCAACAATTAAAATCTGAAGGAATGAGACTCCACACTTGTTAAAGTTAATTTTTAGTGCCAGAAAGGTTGTTTGGCAGCCATTAAGACTTACCATGCTGTTAAAAGGGTTCTTACATTGGAATGGGCAAGCCCTGATTTTTTTCTGGCGAGATTAGCCAGTATCTATGAAGTCAGTGCAGGAACTTCACGCTGTTCCATTTATTTGAATGTGGAGCCAGCCGGCGAGATGCCATTTTCGCAGAGCTTACGGAGGAGCAGTGTATCTTGTTCAGCAACTTCTGGATTTCCGCGTTTAACTGCGCATGAGTGGTCACCGAAAGTTACTATTTGCAGAGAAAAAACAGTGTTAGCCTCACTGTTATTTTCACAGCAAAATCCGTCCCATTGACTTTGGAGGGGGTGCAGCGCAGGTTCACCGGAATAATATCAGGGCTTAAAGGGTTGAATTTTGAGGACAGGTAGCATAAACTTAGTTTGTATTCCCTTGAGTTTTGAAGATTGTGGGGTGATCTAATCGAGGTGTTTAAATGATAAAGGGATTCGATAGGGAAGTTATTTCCTCTGATGGGGGTATCCAGAACAAGAGGGGGGGGGCATAATCTTAAAATTAAAGATGGGCTATTCAGGAGTGAAATCAGGATGCATTTTTCACATTAAGGATAATGGAAATCTGGAACTCTCTCCCTCAAAAGGCTAATGATCTGGAATGCTCTGCCTGAAAGGGTGGTGGAAGCAGATTCAATACTAACTTTCAAAAGGGAATTGGATAAATACTTGAAGGGAATAAATTTATAGGGCTATGGGGAAAGAGCAGGGGAATTGTAAGATTCTCAAAATTCACAGATCCCCCAATAAACTCAGAGAAAAACCCTAAAGAAATTCACGTTTTCCCTGAGTATGGAAAAACTGTGGACCCTGACTAAAATCCTAAGATGGAAGGATAGGTGAGAGGTCACCAGACGAAATCAACAACACACACACCGTGGAGCTTCATACATGTCTCTGTTTTAATGCAAAACGGACAGCAGGGGGTTGACAATCACCCCCATTGAAAGAGGTAACTGTTCCAGACATCGTGGGGCCATGCCTTTGTTTTTAAAGCAAAACCACCAACACCTAGGACATTGGATACAAAAGGAAGCCTTATGTGACAAGCTCTAAATCAGAATTAAAACAATGACCCATTGGGAGAAACAATTTGCAATATGATTGGGACCATCAAAAAAAGCCATCAAAGGGCTTTGTAAGTACTGTTTTTAAACAGAGCATTGTAAGAGAGACATCCACAAGGCAAAAGCTCTCACTCTCTCTCTCTGGCTTGCTGGCTCTGGTGGGCTGCTTGTCTTGGTTCTGCCTGTGTCTGGAAAGAAGAGCAGTTTCCAGCAGACAACAAGGAAAGCAGTTCGACAGGGAAGGACAGCAGCTCTAGAAGCAGGCCGACACACAAAAAGAAACCAGAGCAACAGTCCCAGTGACCATCAGACACCTCGCGGCAACAAGGGCCTTACGAAACAACCAACCGAATATTACCACCAACCAACCGGGTAATATTGAGCCACCGCGACCAAAGAAAACCAACTCGGGAGAAAACCGAAGATCCGCAAAGTTTCCACTCTACAATCTATTTCTGACTTACCTCTGGGTGAATTACTGTCAAGGTTTCGTTTGGTGAGCATTATCCCTGGTCCTTTAGAGTCCAACTTAGCTAGTACAGTGGGATTGGGAGGGGTGAGGTATCTTTCTACTGTAATTTCCCTCGCGTGTACTGAAGTGTTCCCCATTTTATTAGAGTGTTAAGATTGTTGTGTTGTATTTCCTCTCTTGAATAAAGGTCAAAGTTTCTTGCACCAAAACCAGTTGTCTGCTGCACTTTGTCACAACCCCCAAATAAGTCCAAGGTCTAGAACCCAGGGAGTGGGAGCGATTCGGACCGCTCAGAAGTCAGAGGTGAAGCTGACACACACTACCACCCCCTACAGAATGGGACTAATTGGATAGCTCTTTCAAAGAGCCAGCACTGGCATGATGGGCTGAATGGCCTCCTCCTGTGCTGTACCTGCTATGATATTATGAGAGTCTCCTCTCCTTGGCCACGTTCCCTCTGACACGGATGATCATGTTCGGTGCAGGCAGAGGTTCCACCCCAAACAAGGGCCACAGAACCTGGCAAGGAGACCGGGGACTTGGTGTAACCGGATCCTGGTCTAATTTCTAGCCCCTTCACCACATTCTAAGCGGACTTACAGTGGGAGTCTTCCGCAAGGGCTGCGGAATTTTGGCCCTGCTTTTCTTTTCCTTCTTTCTTTACATAACCAACCTACGTTATATCGCTTTCCCCGGTAATTTCTAAATTGTAAACCGTGCCACTGTTAAGTACACTTGATCCGCCCTGTGGTTGTTTTCTATTTGAAATCAAACAGAACACCATTTAAGCAGCAGTCCTGTTATGAATGTGCATGGTTTATATACATATTGCTTCTGCTGTGCATCTTGTGTTAAAATCAATAAAGTTTAATTACAAAAGAAAATACATAGGAATAATTCAACAGGAGAAAAATGAAACAAATTAAGCAAACAGAAAGTGTGACAGATGTGTTATTTAATGGGAATACTTGTGGCATTACTCCCTCTGGGGCAGATCTGATTCCCCCCTCCCCCCATAAGCAGTCTATCAAAGCTGGCTTTCAGTTGGTTCTGCTAGACGACATGCCCTGCTGGAAGACAGTACAATACATCATGCTGGAAGCAATTTCAACAATACACATAATGAGGCTTGTTTCATCAGACTGCACTCCGTATACAATTAAACAACACAATTCAAGTTACGACATTACAACTACACTTCAAAATAAATGTTCTTCATTGGCTGTAAAGTGCTTTGGGATGTCCTGAGGTCGTGGAAGAGCTCAGGATTATTGCCGCTCATGCTCTCTATGTAAGGAATCTTACAACACCAGGTTATAGTCCAACAATTTTATTTTAAAATCACAAGCTTTCGGAGATTATCTCCTTCGTCAGGTGAGTGAGTGAAAGGTTCTCAAATCGCATATCTTATATTAGGCTGGGACACCATCACACCAATCAAAGGTGTCGTTGGTGTTCAGACATGTTAGCCACGGAAAACAGTAGGTCCCAGTATTCTGAATACACATTGTGTCAAATTACACAGACAGAGAGAAAGAGATACGAAAGGCAGAGTGAGAGAGAGAATATTAAAAACAGATAACTTTTTTTCCCCCTTGCTGGTGGGGTTACGTGTAGCGTGACATGAACCCAAGATCCCAGTTGAGGCCGTCCTCATGGGTGCGGAACTTGGCTATCAATTTCTGCTCGACGATTTTGCGTTGTCGTGTATCTCGAAGGCCGCCTTGGAGAACGCTTACCTGAAGATCGGTGGCTGAATGTCCTTGACTGCTGAAGTGTTCCCCGACTGGGAGGGAACCCTCCTGTCTGGCGATTGTTGCGCAGTGTCCGTTCATCCGTTGTCGCAGTGTCTGCATGGTCTCGCCAATGTACCATGCTCCGGGGCATCCTTTCCTGCAACGTATGAGGTAGACAACGTTGGCCGAGTCACAGGAGTATGAACCATGTACCTGGTGGGTGGTGTCCTCTCGTGTGATGGTGGTATCCGTGTCGATGATCTGGCATGTCTTGCAGAGGTTGCCGTGGCAGGGTTGTGTGGTGTCGAGGACGCTGTTCTCCTGAAAGCTGGGTAATTTGCTGAGAACGATGGTCTGTTTGAGGTTGGGTGGCTGTTTGAAGGCGAGTAGTGGAGGTGTGGGGATGGCCTTAGCGAGGTGTTCGTCGTCATTGATGACATGTTGAAGGCTGCGGAGAACATGGTGTAGTTTCTCCGCTCCGGGGAAGTACTGGACGACGAAGGGTACTCTGTTGGTTGCGTCCCGTGTTTGTCTTCTGAGGAGGTCTATGCGATTCTTCGCTGTGGCCCGTCGGAACTGTCGATCGACGAGTCGAGGGTCATATCCCGTTCTTACTAGGGCGTCTTTCAGCGTCTGCAGGTGTCCATCGCGTTCCTCCTCGTCTGAGCAGACCCTGTGTATTCGCAGGGCCTGTCCATAGGGGATGGCCTCTTTGACGTGGTTAGGGTGGAAGCTGGAAAAGTGGAGCATCGTGAGGTTGTCCGTAGACTTGCGGTAGAGTGAGGTGCTGAGGTGCCCGTCTTTGATGGAGATCCGTGTGTCCAAGAAAGAAACCGATTCTGAGGAGTAGTCCATGGTGAGTTTGATGGTGGGATGGAACTTGTTGATTTTATCGTGTAGTCTCTTCAGTGATTCTTCGCCATGGGTCCAAAGGAAGAAAATGTCGTCGAAGGGAAGTCTATCGTCAATTTGTCCGACCACACCCTTCAACCAGACGAAATCGAAGTTCTCAGCCGAGGGCTCAATTTCTGCCCCACCACCAAAATGGACCCCATTGGTCTCGCGGCGGACACAGAGGAATTCATCAGGAGAATGAGGCTCCGGGAATTCTTCCACAAATCCCAACATTTCAGCAGCGAACCCAATGAGACAATCAACGATCTGGAACAGCAGAGGGATCCGCGGCACAGCAACCGAAGAAGAAAGAGTCAAACTGGACTCCTCCGGAGGGTCGCTGCCCTAAGCTGGACATGTATGCTCAAGCTGTCAGGAGATGCGTCAATGTCAGATTCATCAGCCGCACTCACAAGACAGTCCAGAAAGTCACCCGAGCACAACGCAACGCCATCAACGCTCTCAAGACCAACCGCAACATCGTCATCAAACCAGCGGACAAAGGAGGAGCCATTGTCATACAGAACAGAACGGACTATTGCAAAGAAGCATACCGACAATTGGACAACCAGGAACACTACAGACAGTTACCCACAGATCTGACCAAAGAACACACCCACCAGCTCAACAAACTGATCAAGACCTTCGATCCAGACCTTCAAAGCATTCTACGTGCTCTCACCCCACGTACTCCCTGCGTGGGAGACTTCTACTGCCTCCCAAAGATACACAAAGCCAACACACCCGGACGCCCTATCGTATCAGGCAACGGAACCCTGTGTGAGAACCTCTCTGGATACGTCGAGGGCATCCTGAAACCCATCGTACAGGGAACCCCCAGCTTCTGTCGCGACACTACAGACTTCCTACAAAAACTCAGCTCCCACGGACCAGTTGAACCAGGAACACTTCTCACCACGATGGATGTCTCGGCACTCTACACCAGTATCCCCCACGATGACGGCATTGCTGCAACAGCCTCAGTACTCAACACCAACAACAGCCAATATCCAGACGCCATCCTACAACTCATCCGCTTCATCCTGGATCACAATGTCTTCACCTTCGATAACCAGTTCTTTACCCAAACACACGGAACAGCCATGGGGACCAAATTCGCACCCCAATACGCCAACATTTTCATGCACAAGTTCGAGCAGGACTTCTTCACTGCACAGGACCTCCAACCAATGCTATACACCAGATACATCGACGACATTTTCTTCCTATGGACCCACGGCGAAGAATCACTGAAGAGACTACACAATAACATCAACAAGTTCCATCCCACCATCAAACTCGCCATGGACTACTCGACGTATCCAGAGAGGTTCTCACACAGGGTTCCGTTGCCTGATACGATAGGGCGTCCGGGTGTGTTGGCTTTGTGTATCTTTGGGAGGCAGTAGAAGTCTCCCACACGGGGAGTACGTGGGATGAGAGCACGTAGGATGCTTTGAAGGTCTGGATCGAAGGTCTTGATCAGTTTGTTGAGCTGGTGGGTGTGTTCTTTGGTCGGATCTGTGGGTAACTGTCTGTAGTGTTCCTGGTTGTCCAATTGTCGGTATGCTTCTTTGCAATAGTCCGTTCTGTTCTGTATGACAATGGCTCCTCCTTTGTCCGCTGGTTTGATGACGATGTTGCGGTTGGTCTTGAGAGCGTTGATGGCGTTGCGTTGTGCTCGGGTGACATTCTGGACTGTCTTGTGAGTGCGGCTGATGAATCTGGCATTGATGCATCTCCTGACAGCTTGAGCATACATGTCAAGCTTAGGGCAGCGACCCTCCGGAGGAGTCCAGTTTGACTCTTTCTTCTTCGGTTGCTGTGCCGCGGATCCCTCTGTCTGCTGTTCCGGATCGTTGATTGTCTCATTGGGTTCGCTGCTGAAATGTTGGGATTTGTGGAAGAATTCCCGGAGCCTCATTCTCCTGATAAATTCCTCTGTGTCCGCCGCAAGACCAATGGGGTCCATTTTGATGGTGGGGCAGAAATTGAGCCCTCGGCTGAGAACTTCGATTTCGTCTGGTTGAAGGGTGTGGTCGGACAAATTGACGATAGTCTTCCCTTCGACGACATTTTCTTCCTTTGGACCCACGGCGAAGAATCACTGAAGAGACTACACGATAAAATCAACAAGTTCCATCCCACCATCAAACTCACCGTGGAGTACTCCTCAGAATCGGTTTCTTTCTTGGACACACGGATCTCCATAAAAGACGGGCACCTCAGCACCTCACTCTACCGCAAGCCTACGGACAACCTCACGATGCTCCAATTTTCCAGCTTCCACCCTAACCACGTCAAAGAGGCCATCCCCTATGGACAGGCCCTGCGAATACACAGGATCTGCTCAGACGAGGAGGAACGCGATGGACACCTGCAGACGCTGAAAGACGCCCTCGTTAGAACGGGATATGACCCTCGACTCGTCGATCGACAGTTCCGACCGGCCACAGCGAAGAATCGCATAGAACTCCTTAGAAGACAAACACGGGACGCAACCAACAGAGTACCCTTCGTCGTCCAGTACTTCCCCGGAGCGGAGAAACTACGCCATGTTCTCCGCAGCCTTCAACATGTCATCGATGACGACGAACACCTCGCTAAGGCCATCCCCACACCCCCACTACTCGCTTTCAAAAAGCCACCCAACCTCAAACAGACCATCGTTCGCAGCAAATTACCCAGCTTTCAGGAGAACAGCGTCCACGACACCACACAACCCTGCAACGGCAACCTCTGCAAGACATGCCAGATCATCGACACGGATACCACCATCACACGAGAGGACACCACCCACCAGGTACATTGTTCATACTCCTGTGACTGGGCCAACGTTGTCTACCTCATACGTTGCAGGAAAGGATGCCCCGGAGCATGGTACATTGGCGAGACCATGCAGACACTGCAACAACGGATGAATGGACACCGCGCAACAATCGCCAGTCCGGAGGGTTCCTTCCCAATCAGGGAACACTTCAGCAGTCAAGGACATTCAGCCACCGATCTTCGGGTAAGCGTTCTCCAAGGCGGCCTTCGAGACACACGACAACGCAAAATTGTCGAGCAGAAATTGATAGCCAAGTTCCGCACCCATGAGGACGGCCTCAACCGGGATCTTGGGTTCATGTCACGCTACACGTAACCCCACCAGCAAGGGGAAAAAAAAGTTATCTGTTTTTAATATTCTCTCTCTCTCTCTCTCTCTGCCTTTCGGATCTCTTTCTCTCTGTCTGTATAATTTGACACAATGTGTATTCAGCATACTGGGACCTACTGTTTTCCGTGGCTAACCTGTCTGAACACCAACGACACCTTTGATTGGTGTGATGGTGTCCCAGCCTAATATAAGATATGCGATTTGAGAACCTTTCACTCATTCACCTGACGAAGGAGATAATCTCCGAAAGCTTTTGATTTTAAAATAAAATTGTTGGACTATAACCTGGTGTTGTAAGATTCCTTACATTTGTCCACCCCAGTCCATCACCAGCATCTCCACATCATCCTCTCTATGGGTTGCAGCAAATGGGCCAGGTCTAAGCTGCAGAAAACTGGGAGTAATGAAAACCTGCAGTGGCGTGAAATTTGTACATGGAGCAAACTCGATGTTAAGTAGGATAGCTTGTGGTTGGATGCTAGCCATCTCAAGATAGTAGCTTGCCATTCTCAGCCCTGAGCCTGAAACGTAGCCATAGCCCCAAAAGGTACCGCAGAGCAAAGAGATTAACTGGAAAGTATTGCCAAAAAGGTACGATAGTCTGGGAAAAAATGAACAGTTTTAAAAGCAATGTTGTTGAATATGCAAGATAAATATATGGCCAAGAAAAATAAAATGTAAACTAAATGAACAATCCTCAAGATAGATGGAAAAAAAAACTAATACAAAGACTACAAGGAAAAAGGATTGGGGAGAAAATATTGGGAAGAGTAAAGGAGTTTGCTGAAATGGTTTGAAAGAAATGTTAAAGATAGCAAAGACTTTCTTTGAATATCAAAAGTGTAAAAAGAATAGAGGAAGTTAGAATTCCAAACGATAAAAGTGGTGCAAAAACTGAAAATAAAATAGTTAAAATATAAAATTAAAGGAAAACAGAACTTGCATTTATATAGCGCCTTTCAAATCCTAAGGATGTCCCAAAGTGCTTAACAGAAAATGAATTACCTTTGAAATGTTATCAATTTTCACAAAACAGGGTCCCACAAACAACAATCAGATAATTTGTTTTTGGTGGTGTAAATTGAGAGATTAATATTGGCCAGGACACCTGGAGAACTAACCTGCTCTTCTTCGAAGAGTGTCAGGGGATCTTTCATGTCCACCTGAGAGAGGAGATGGGACCTTATCTATTAGATAGCAGGTTGAAACTAGTCCTGAATGGTGTAGCAATCGTGAATCGGCAGCCAGTTTCATATCCTGCTGGATTTTATTTCCCATTGACTTGAACGGAAAAGAAAATTGGGCATGGTGTAAAACGGGTTGCTAAGTTGCTATCGCCCGTTTTGTGCTAATACCCAAGTGCAATTTCACCCCTGGCATCTCTGACAGTGGACTGACGTGTCAACCGAAACTATGTACTCAAATCCTAGAGTGGGGCTTGAACTAATAATTTTCAGAGTCAGCAGCAAGAGTGCTACCACTGAACCAACGCTGACACTATTCTAAGTGTATGCAGCAAGGAGGAGAACATAAACATGTTATCAAATTTTTGTAGTATGCTCTCCTTGAGGATTTTAAAGTCAGTGAGACAGATATGTTGAAGGATTTTCATGGAATTACATGCAATTTACAGCACAGAAGCAGGCCATTCGGTTCAACTGGTCTATGCCAGTGTTTATGTTCCACACAAGCCTCCTCCCACCCCTCTTCATCTCACTCTATCAGCATTTCCTTCTATTCCTTTCTCCTTTGTGTGTTTATCTAGCTTCCCCTTAAATGCATCTATGCTATTCGCCTCAATGATTCCATGTGATAGCAAGTTCCACATTCTAATCACTCTCTGGGTAAAGAAGTTCTTTCTGAATTCCCTGGATTTATTGGTGACTATCTTAGATTTAATTTAAGATTACAAAATCCTTCGGATCCTACGGTTCTGAAGGAGGTGAAGAAGGAAATTGCAGGGCACTATCATTGTGAAGGAATTGGATATTAGTATGATTCCACAGGACTAGATGCAAACAAGCACACCAATATTTTGAAGAGCGCCACCTCTGATCAATGCAGCAATAGACCGATTAGTCTAAAATAAGTAGGATATAAAATAACGGAGATTACTTTAATGGGAGGTTCTGAAGCAGTACCTGTATAGTAAACCACCATAATGAATTTAGATGGGTACCAATGAGTCCCTCTAGCACAAAATGAGACTATTCAGCCCATTGTGTCTATGCTAGCTCTTTGCTAGAGCACTCCAAACCTAATTCCACTGCCCTGCTTCCTCCTTATGTTCCTGTATCATCCCATGCTTCAAATATTTATCAATTCTGCCTGGTGATTCTGCCTTTCTTTCTTTGAGTACTTTACTGATGGTGAAACGCCCTATGATACTTCTCTTTCAGAAATTTTTGACAAAGTTCCACATGAAAGACTTTCAATTAAACAAAAAAGCCACAGGAATTCAGGGTGGCATGTGGGAATTGATAAGAAGTTGATTAAAAAATAGGAAACTGAGACTAATCTGGAGAAGTTTAATGTAAGACTAGCGGCAAATGTTCAATGGAGTACTGGGCAGGCAAATGTTTGGACCCCTGTTGTTTCTAATCTATATTAATGACCTGGATATTGAAATAAAATGTAAATTTGCCAAATTTGCTGATATAACATAAGGCGTGCAATTGAAATAGAGGATGTAGTAAAGATCAGCAGAAGACCTGCGACAGGGCAGACACATGGAGAGTGAAATGTAACACTGCTAAATATAAAGCATTGCATACTACGTGAAAAAATTATGGAGCATAAGTGTCCAATGAATAGAATGGAAGTGGCAGGGGGACACTTAGAAAGGAACTTGGGACTAATGGCATATGTACACGTTCAATGTCCAGACACTGTGGTGTAGCAATTATAGAGTAAATAAAAGGTTGGGATATAACAGTATATATATATATATATATATTATATATAGATAGATAGTATCTTAGTGTGGTACAGCACAGGAGGAGGCCATTCAGCCCACTGTGCCTGTGCCAGCTCTTTGAAAGAGTCCCATTCCCCTGCTCTTTCCCCTAGCCCTGTAATTTTTTTCCCTTCAAGTATTTATCCAATTCCCTTTTAAAAGTTACTATTGAATCTGCTTCCACCACCCTTTCAGGCAGTGCATTCCAGATCATTACAACTCGCTGCGTTAAAAAATGTTTCCTCATGTCACCTCTGTCTCTTTTGCTGCTCACCTTAAATCTGTGTCCTCTGGTTACTGACCCTTCTGCCAATGGAAACGCTTTCTCCTTATTTACTTAATTAAAACCGTACATGATTTTGTATACTTCTATCAAATCTCCTCTTAATCTTCTCTGCTCTAAGGAGAACAACACCAGCTTCTCTGAACTCTCCACATAACTGAAGTCCCTCATCCCTGGAACCACTTTAGTAAATCTCTTCTGCACCCTCTCTAAGGCCTTGATATCCTTCCTAAAGTGTGGTGCCCAGCATTGAACATCATATATAGTCAGAATGTAATGCTTGGGCTGAATGTCCTCTCCTTTCCGTATAGGGTATGTTCAGAAGAAAAAAGAGGCGGAGACCCAATACGCTGGGCGTCTGCTTCCTTTACGTTGTTCAGGGATTCACTGAGGGTCCCCCGGTGGATGGAATAGTTACACACCAAGCAGGCAAAGCCATGTAAATGAGGCAGGAGCTTAATGGGGGCCTCCTGTTTAACTTTCCTGCAGATATGCCATTAGAAAGGGTCCCTTGCACCTGACCCTTCCCTCTGATTTGGAGGAACTGAGAGGGATAAGCAACAAAGCCAATGAGGATCTGAAAAAAAACTGATCTTTTTTATTTACAGGTCTTCCTAGATCTCTGGAGACCCTCTGGCTGCTGTTAAGACCTCTTAGGCCTGCAGTGACAGTTGGATTTCTGCCCCTGTAATCAGATGCAAGGTCCTGTAAAGGAGTAGACTGTGGTGTGTTTGACCTGTGCAGTTGACCTGAACCCCACGAATACAGGTGGGTTTAGTTTATGTAAGGTGCAGTGCACTTTGGTTGTGCTCAGTCTGGCTTACACCCAGGCAATGGGGTGAGGAAAAATGACCCCTACAAGTCTCCAGAGGCTATGCTAAGGCTACAAAGCGTCAGTCAAACCACACTTGGGGCACTGGGGTAGATCTTGACTTTGTGCAATGGTGTAAGACGGGCGATAGTGAATCGGCAGTCCATTTTACATCTTTTCTGATTTTTATTTCCACTGAAGTCAACAAAAATAGGGAGAGATGTAAAACGGGCCTGCCGACTCGCTATTGCCCATTTTAAACTATCGCACCAAGTCGAGATCTACCCCACTGCGTTCAGTTCTGGTCACCATACTACAAAATACCTTGGCGAGGGAGCATAGAAGGCCAATAAGACTGTCCCAAGGGGTAAAGGGAATTAAAAATTAGATAAACTCAAGATTTGCAGTTTTAAAAAAAGCTGTTTGGTTGATGTACATGATATATTAAGTGGTAGATCTATGACAAATCCAGAATATTACTTTAAATTAAGCCAGGAAAGTGGGACCAAAAGAAATAAATTTAAATTGGTGAAACATAAATTTAAAACAGATATTAGGAAGAACATCTTTCCATAAAGGATGATAAATGTTTGGAAATAATCTGTCAGACAAGGTAGTGAGACAGAAAGATTAGGGACATTCAAAATGCAGCTGCAAGCTATAATGGGAAAGTTAGGATAATAGTGATAAGCATCAATGGACTGAATAGCCTTTCCTCACCATTGACTTTTCTTATTAATATAGTGCCACAAAAAGGAAGTACAAAAAAAATACCACCTTCTCTTCGCACTTGATTTGACTTCATCTCCTATGAAAAGGCAAAGAGCATGGCCAATCAGAGCAGCATCTCCACTTGACCTTTGACTTGTGCACAGAATCTTCATCAAATTGGTTTTGTACTTTAAATGCCCATGTCAGCAATACTAACCAATCAAAACTTCTAATCTAATGCCAAAGCTAACCAAACTGCAATATTAACCAAAGTAATGGAACATCTCAAAATGACAACGGGTGCTTTCAAGCCTTTTAGAACTATCAGACCTGGAGTTTCCTCCGTGGGCGCAATCGGAAAATTGCGCCCAATGATACGCCCGAAAATGCGCCCGCCTGGCTGAAGTGAAATTGCGCCCAGGTTTCCGCGCAAACTAATTATCATGGGGGTGATTTTAGGAGGCAATTGCGGGTGCATTGGGGGCGGGGTGGGGCTCAGAAAATCTCGGAAATCCCTTCTGGGTTCGGAAGCCGGCTCCAACCCGCCGACTTCCGAGTTTCTCAGGGATCCATCTGCGTGCGCTCGGGCGACCAGAAAACGGAAGTCCCACCAGCAATTAAAGCCAGCGGGATGACAGTTAAAGAGCTCATTGTTCCTCTTTGAGGCACTTAAGGCACTTTACCTGTGACAGTTTAAGTAGTTAGAAAGGTTTTAATTTACCTGGGTGGCTTGCCCACTGCTTCTGATTCATGCCAGGCGAAACTCCCCCGATGTCCCCCTCTTCACCCTCCTGATGTCCCCCTGATCTTCCCCTGATGTCCCCCCCGATCTTCCCCACTCCCCCCACCCCCCATCCCGGTCTTCCGTTCCAGCGCCGCATGGCGTCTCACTCTCTCTCTTTCTCGCCCCTCCCTCACGTTGCAGCTCCTGACGGCAGCCAGCCTGTCAATCAGGGGCTGCCGGGCGTGAAACCCGGAGAGGACGTTAATCACCATCAATCAACGTGCGATCGCGTCGGAAATGGTAAGTTTGGTTCATGCGGGTTTGCCGGGGACTCCTAGCCACTCTCTCTGGGGAATACTGCAGTACGCCCCCAGACCTGTCCAGGCACCTGAAGTGGCTCTTCAGCACCCCGATGGTTCACTTCATGACCTGCCTGGTGGACACATTCGCCTCATTGTACCTCTCCTCCATCTCGGTCTGTGCCAAATGAAACGGTGTCATCAGAAGGGTACGCCTTGTCATCAATAAGCCATCAATCGACCGGTTCACCTTCCCTGAGCATGTGAGCTATTAATGAATTTTGCACAATGAAGGCATCATGACAGGTGCATACTGTGGCCACAAGAGCAGGTCAGAGGCTAGGTATTCTGCGGCGAGTGACTCACCTCCTGACTCCCCAAAGCCTTTCCACCATCTACAAGGCACAAGTCAGGAGTGTGATGGAATACTCTCCACTTGCCTGGATGAGTGCAGCTCCAATAACACTCAAGAAGCTCGACACCATCCAGGACAAAGCAGCCTACTTGATTGGCAACCCATCCACCATCCTAAACATTCACTCCCTTCACCGCTCGTGCACAGTGGCTGCAGTGTGTACCATCCACAGAATGCACTGCAGCAACTCGCCAAGGCTTCTTCGACAGCACCTCCCAAACCCACGACCTCCACCACCTAGAAGGATAAAGGCAGCAGGCACATGGGAACAACACCACCTGCACGTTCCCCTCCAAGTCACACACCATCCTGACTTGGAAATATATCGCCGTTCCTTCATCGTCGCTGGGTCAAAATCCTGGAACTCCCTACCTAACAGCACTGTGGGAGAACCTTCACCACACGGACTGCAGCGGTTCAAGAAGGCGGCTCACCACCACCTTCTCAAGGGCAATTAGGGATGGGCAATAAATGATGGCCTCGTCAGCGACGCCCACATCCCATGAATGAATAAAAAAAATGCGTGCTGTGCGTTAACGTGTAGGATGTGCTGCCGAGCGTCGCAGACTATCTGCACATTAAGAGAGTTCATTCCCTTCCTGTTCATGTCACTCTGCGTGTTTTCAAAGGGAGCCTTCAATGCCCCGTGCGTCCCGTCAATCGCTCCGAGCACCTTGGGGGTATCCAGCAATCCGATAGAAAGTCAGTGTCCTCCGCCTTCGGTCCGACGGTGACATCTCAAATTGTATGAACTCTCCAGCCCTGCAGAGCAGGGCATCAGCTACCTGCCAAATGTTGTCCCCCAGTGCCCCATGACTGATCTGGCAAAGGTCCCCCGTGGATGCCGGGAATGATCCACACCCATAGAAGTTTAGGGGTCTGGTGACCTTCATCTCCACGGTGAGGGCTCTGCAGCTTGTGGATTGATGCTTCAGATCATTTTGCAGCAATTCACACAGTTGGCCAATGGTATCCTTAGTAAAGCGTAGGTGGTGTACAGTCAGCTCCTCAGAGATCTCTTCATTACTCATTCAAGGCCTGTACACTCTGTGGCTCAGTGGTAGTACTCTCACCTCTGTGTTGCCAGAAGGTTGTGGGATCAACCCCCACTCCAGAAACTTAGGCACTAAATCTGGGTTGACTACTTTAGGGAAGTGCTGCACTGTCGGAGTTGCCGTTGTTTGGATGATACGTTAAACTGAGGCCCTGTCTGCCCTCTCAAGTGGACGTAAAAGATGCATAACACTATTTGAAGAAGAGCAGTTCTCCCTGGTGCCCTGGCCAATATTTATCCCTTAACCAACATCACTAAAACATGATTATCTGGTCATTATCATGTTGCTGTTTGTGGGACCATGCCATGTACAAATTGGCTGCCTACATTACAACAGTGACTACACTTCAAAAGTACTTCATTGTAAATCGCGTTGGGACATCCTGAGACCGTGAAAGACGCTACATAAAAGCAAGTCTTTCTTTTTCTTTTCTGTGGCCAAAGTACCTATGAATGGGGTGCATTCTTTTCCTGTGGTGCTTTACTCTTAGGGCCTCGAGTCTCGTGACCACTCCCTCCTTCTCCAACATTGGAGAATGAGCTGGAAAATGAGCCAGCCCTCAGCATTTTTCAAAACGTAGCCTGTGAATTGGAATTCTGCAGCAGAAGGAGAGGCTGGAAGCTTCAATTCACTGCTGGTGTGTTGATTTACGTTGGATTCATGTGACCTTGAGCGCCTGAGAATCTGGGCGCAATGTTGAGAGACCCCCCCTACCAACCATCCCACAATTGGAGGAAATTCGGGTTTCAGAGCCGGGGGCATGGCCAGTTTTGTGGGCGGAGACTCATTGAAACGCAGGGTTTAATGGCCTCACTTAAAAGATGGCGGATACTTGGTTCCATGTGTGTGACTCACTTCCGCCCAATTTTCCGCAATCTTTTAAGCCGTGTAACTTGTTTGCACTTAGATTACGCATGTACCTGGGCGCAAATCGGAAGGAAACCCCAGGCCTCTGTGTATAATTCACAGCAGAGATCGTTACGGTCTGGAATTGTTACATTGGGTCTAGTAGCTGAAATAGGGTAAGCTGAAGCTTTGGTAAGTACAGAATCAGTTCAGAGAGCCATGGAGTTAGTCTTGATCCGATAGGCATTTGTCCAAAGCATCAAAGAAACGAATGAGTAGGCAGTGAATAAGAGACGTCATTACAACTTTTACAAAAATCGGTAGTTAAAAAATGAGAAAAGAGAACAAACTCTTCTGAGACTGGTGAATATTTGCGTCTTTAAAGAGCTGAATTATGTTTTCACCACCTTCTGAGGCCTGTGTTCCTTTTGTATGCAGCACAGGCAATCAGGCAGTTGCATTATTAAAACTGCTAAGCTTCATAACAGCTCCCTTCTGTGTGGATAAATATATCTGCAATAGAAATCTAAGATGTTCATTCTTTTAATAACCCTGTCAGACAACATCTTATCATTATTATTTCATACCTTTTCTTGCTGGGTTTCAGATGTTACAGCAGCTTTATTGTCTCATGGTTCATTTGAATTTTAACAACATTAATGTAATTTATTACGACTACAATTGCTGGTCAATCAGTCTGGCTGCTAAATTTTACATGAGCAAAAATGATGAATTTGAGAAAATAATTCAACACACACAACTGATGTGAAATACAATATTCCCTTAACTTTGGAGAAGGTTGGATAAATCTGTTGCAGTTTCATAAGACGTGTTTGCCTTAAGGTGAAATCTTTTTCAACATTGCGATCAGTTTTAATTTTTCTTTTTTATTTGAATCTTCATCTACTTCTGCATAACTATTCTGAACATTAATAATTTAGCACCAAACTGCCTGTGGGGACACAGGATTTTGTTACACAGTTACCCTTACAATCTGTGTCAAGGCAAAGATGCCATTTCTTTTTTCCCTTTCTGTTTGAGTCCTGAATTTTACGGTGACAGTTATATAAGTGACTAGTCTCACTGATGTCTACGTGACCTACTTTGATTTTTTTTCAATAAGCTCCTCTTGTCAAAGTCTTGGCAGTATAACTCTACCTCAGCAACGAGGTTCACTGTGGGGCGTTCAATGTTTTAAAATGCTCGTGAAGCATTGTCCCAATCTATAACAACAATGTTTTTTTGCGCCATACTTGTAAAGGTTTTTTTTCAGCTATGCCTGATGGTATAATTTAAATGCAAACTATCTTTCTGAAAGACTTAGCTCATAACTTGACTTTCAACTGAATGTTTTGATTCCTGCCCGTTCAGTAATGACTTTTCCATCAAACGACAAATTGGAATAGGTTGTCAGGTAGCACAGATTCTACTCATCCACAGATAATGTTTTATATGCCTTGGAGGTTCTTTTTTTCTGAAATGCAAAATGATCCAGCGGGCTACTGAAGTGATAGCCACTCCTAAAATACCTAAACGTTCACCTGCTATTTTTGATAGTGAATTATGCATTTAAAAAAAGGCACTGTTTGAGTTTGTCTGCTTCTCTTTTGAGTCGTAGCATGACCGGCAGACATTTTAGCAGCAATACAGGATACCCTGTCTGTTGAATTTGAAGAATATTCAGTGAGTAACGTAATGACTCAGAATTTGGTGTAGCCGGTCAACGAACAGTGCCCGCTGTTACTTAGACTTGCCCTTGCTTGCAAGGACTGAGAAGGAAGTGTAAGTTAGAATGGTGAATTCAATGTCAAATCAGGTACAGAAAGAGAAATAAATAGAGGGAAAGAAAGATTGGATTAAGAGAGAGAGAAAAAGAGACAGAAAGAAAAAGTTTTTAAAAAATTAATTTGAATTAAAAAAAAAATCTCCACAACAATTAAAACCTGAAGGAATGAAACTCCACACTTGTAATTTTCAGTAACACAGAGGTTGACTGGCAGTAATTAACACTTATCATGTCATTAAAGGTGTACTTAGACTTGAAATGACTTTACTTAACTTTCTGTGGCGAGTTTAGTTCGTATCTACCGCACAAATACAGGAACTTCTCACTGTTCAATGATGAGGCAGACAGCGAGATCCTGTTTTCGCGAAGGTAACAGCACAACTCGGACAGCAACTTTTGGAGTTTCACGTTTAACTGTGCATCTGCCCCTCACCAGGACTTGCTGTGCGATTTGCGTATAAATAACGGTGAGCACCATTAGCGTCACAGTTACTTTGACAGCAAATCCTGGGCCATCGTATCAAAGTCAGGACGGAAAATAAATATTTTTTTTACAGTTGTTAAATGGATGTGAGATATATATCACATATTTGACACCACAACTTCAGCATATCCTCTGCTCACAGTGTGCAACACCATGCAAGAATATAGATATGTTTTTACATTGGTTTAATGTGGAATGAAGATGGAACAGCTAATTATGGTTCTTTTCCTGCCCACTTTTCCATGGCTCTGTACTTGTTTAAAAGCTGTTCATCTCTTAACATATTCCAGCTCTGGTGAAAGATTATCGACCTGAAATGTTAACTCTCTCACTCTGCAGTTGCTTCCTGACCTGCTGAGCCTTTCCAGCATTTTCTTTTTTTTTAAATTTCAGATTTCTGGCATCCAGTATTTTGCTTTTGCAGTGTAATTGTCCTGTCTTATCCCAGTTGTCATAATTGGCTTGCCCTGCTGCTAGGTTGGTCAGCTAACTCATCTGTTCTTGCCTGTGTATGTGCTGCACTGAGGCATACAGGTTTTACAGACATTTGATCAAAACATAGGCACAGCCTGGACAGATTCCAATTGCTCACAAAGCCCACCACATCAGTTTCCCACGTGCAAGCACCATGGACAGATCCGATCCTCAAACACATAGTGCAAATCATTACATTCAATGAGACATGCGCAGAAATTATATAGGGAGCAATCAGTGCACACCCAAACAGTGACAGTGTCTGAGTAAATGAGGGAATCCGACATGTTGTTTTATGTTAATAATAGGGGTAATTTGCTTAGCTTATGATTCACAGAGGATAATATTTAACTTGGCTGACGGTTAGTAGCTAGAGAAATGTTAGCATTCAAAATTTAAAACAGGTTCCAGAATTTGCCTGTAAAATGGTATAGTTAGTAGAACATATTACCATTTTTATTTCACAATTTTGGGAGTAAAATTCCATCTGTTGCTAATTTAGTGAAAATTCAAATTTTCCGTTATGCACTCTGGCCAAACATTATTTTGCATACGCAAATTACTTCTTTAACTGGTTGGAAGGACTGCTACTGTCACCAGGAGGAATAGTTGAGCTGGAGTGTCTCACAAGGCTATAAACCAATTTGGGGGTTTAGGTGATCTCAGTCACAATTTGCCCTGACTTAGCTGTTCTATATAATTTATAGTCATTAGGTTATAATCTGTATGAATCCAGGCGGGTAGGGTTAAAATTACCCCTTAAGTCTGTGAATATTGAAACATTCTGCTCTTAATTCTGCAGTAAGGTTTTGGGGTATACTTTCTTCTGTTCTCTAGTGTAACAAGTGAAACTTTACACTGTGGGTAATGGCATTGTTTAATGTTTATTTTGTAACGTGTTCTGAGGGGTTGGGAAAACTGCATCTATTTTGCTCGTGCGTCTGAGCGAATAACAACGACAAACAGAAAAAGGCTTTAAGTTTCATGGAGGGAAATCCTGGAAGGTTTGTTCCATTATTCAAATTTGGAGGTGGAATTCTGAATAAAAATCTTAAATTTAAACACAGTATTTAAGCAAGACCTTTTCATTAACACTAATTAATACTATTTCAGTGATGCTTGGGAAAGAAGGAAAGATGCAAATGAGTTCAATCTTAAGTTTTGTAGCTATAGATTTTCACTATAAAGAAACCCACACCCAGATACAACAGTCTGCTTATTCAGTATTGTAGGTGAGAGCTGCTTAATTCATTCTCCCTCTTGGTTAAGCTTTCAAAGGAATTATAATTTGTATTATTTTTGCTCAGAACATTATATTATATCTCTAAGCATGAAGCAAGAATATTGATATTTCAACTCATGTCTAGAATTTAATGAAAGATTTAATTAAAACAAGGAGTGTAACCTTGTTCGTTTGTTTTAATTTTTGTAACACAGGTCAGAAAACTGTATTTCTCAACTTCTGAGAAAACACTTATTTTCCAATCTCCTTGTTTGACATTGTCACTAGCTGTGTTGGCCTGGCCTCAGTGAAATCACCTCTGGCAGCAGCTGAATTCAGTAATTATTTTAAGCACACCCATCTCACTTCTTCGCCTTATCCGGAGAGAGGAAGAGACATTCCTGTGTACAAAATAGCAATACAATTGAGAACATCTATGTGAAAAGTAGATGTGACTTCATCCCTCCCCCCACCATGACACTGAGTTTAGCAAAAAGGCAACTTTGCGTCTAAAATGGCATCTCTCTTCTTATACTCGCATCTGTTTTTTTTTTGCTAAAATTAGCAAATGGAGGCTATGTATAAACCTTTTTTTTTGTAATCGGCATCTACTTGTTGCAAGAATGTTCACTGCACAGCCCTGGTGCCTGTCTATTTGTCAATACATGCACGGCCTGCTAGTTGAAGATAAGGACGGGGCTGCAGCAAGCATGCCAAAAGAAGCATGCTTATGGTAGCCAAAAAAAAGAAGGCAGCTGCTCACTCAGGCAGAACTTCATCATCTTCTTTCATCCAAGCCGCCGCATCATTCATTCTGAGCAGGTCTTTATCACAAAGCCTTGTCCGATTGTCAACCACGGAAAAAGGAATCATCACTATCGAGCTTTCTCAGAAGTGCCTCGCACAATTGGCGGTGACAGCTGATATGGCGGGGAACATGCACAGCCAGTGGATCTTTAGCAATGATTAACAGATCCATGCAAGGTCAATTTGTCACTGCCTCGACTCTCCACCATTGCCATCCTTTTCATGCTCTGTCCCTTTATGACCTCATTATAAGGCTCGATAGATCCATCACAGCAAAAATAATTTGGGGAGTGACAACATTAGAATATATGGGAATGGGTCCTTTCCGAATACAACAGCTGCTTAATGTGATCAACTGCACCATTTTCACGACACACAATCTTATTTATTCAGCAAACAAGTTATAAAAATTGAGTTACAGTGAGTGACACATTGGAATAACTATAAATCCCACACATTGCATTTGGCATTGATTTAAAACTCCCATTCATTGTTATCAGCACTACATTCCCCTCTTGTAATTCTATTATTTTCAAGCCTCAGGCCAGAGGATAGATGCAGAATCGATATGTTTCTTATTTGTTCATTTTGTCCTTATTAAGTTGGTTCTGCTTCATGTGAGACCAACATGTATATTTTATTCAACAAGTTGTGCCACAGAGGACCCTCACCAGGGGCACGATGCCACCAGCTGTTCACACCAATCGCAAATCCAAGGTCACCATTTTCACGTGTGTTTTGGAATAAAGTACCATCTATTTCTTTCCCCAGTGCCTCTTTCAGATGCAGTTAACGGCCCCGATGTTTATGGAGAGGCGGGGAGATTGCGGGGGATAACTCCACTTTGTTGGCATTTCTTATTTTGGTGCTTTCTTTAAAATAAAAAAAAATGTCAAACGTGGATGCCGCCAATCACAATGATACCAGAGGGGTGGGTCAGCGAAACAGGTGCAGGCAGTGTCAATGCTGCCATGGGTGATGGATGGCACAGCAGCTTTCGAGCAAATGACACAAGGCTCAGGTTCAACATTAAATGGACATGAAGTGTGGGTCTAAGGCGCACTGTTCTCAGAAGTGATACATGTGATACGGTGCTCAGTTCAAAATAACAGATTATTTGCTTATTACCTCACTGCTGTTCATGGGACCTTGCTGTGCACAAATTGGTTGCCTCGTTTCCCGACATTACAGCAGTGATTACACTTCGAAAGGACTTATTGGCAGTAAAGCCTTTTGGGACATCGGAGGTAGTTCTTTCTTTCAATGCTCTCACACACTAAGCATGTGAAAACACTAGCAGCCAATGACAAAATGTTTCCTCAGCAAAGTGAAGTAGTGTGCTTACACTTATTAAAAGTATATATTAGCGAATTGTTCATGGCATTGTCCGTGATGGTGATGACGTTGGGAGAGATACTTCTGAAACTCACTCCACAGAGCCATTTAGTGATCAGAGCCCGCAACTATATCATGACAGTCGACCCAGCGCAACTGAAGGAAAATAATGACACGTTAGTTTGCCACTGTAAATGTTGCAACAAAGCACGACAAAAAATCACAACAGGAAGTAAGGTTTCTGGACAGGAAGTGCAGGCCTGACATAGGATTTTTAATGATATGTGAATACATGATTAAATATACAACTCAGGCTACATGAGTTATACAGATGACAATCGATAACATCACCGCATGTCCTGAACATAAGAACATAAGAAATAGGAGCAGGAGTAGGCCAATCGGCCCCTCGAGCCTGCTCCGCCATTCAATAAGATCATGGCTGATCTGATCCTAACCTCAAATCTAAATTCATGTCCAATTTCCTGCCCGCTCCCCGTAACCCCTAATTCCCTTTACTTCTAGGAAACTGTCTATTTCTGTTTTAAATTTATTTAATGATGTAGCTTCCACAGCTTCCTGGGGCAGCAAATTCCACAGACCTACTACCCTCTGAGTGAAGAAGTTTCTCCTCATCTCAGTTTTGAAAGAGCAGCCCCTTATTCTAAAATTATGCCCCCTAGTTCTAGTTTCACCCATCCTTGGGAACATCCTTACCGCATCCACCCGATCAAGCCCCTTCACAATCTTATATGTTTCAATCAGATCGCCTCTCATTCTTCTGAACTCCAATGAGTAGAGTCCCAATCTACTCAACCTCTCCTCATATGTCCACCCCCTCATCCCCGGGATTAACCGAGTGAACCTTCTTTGTACTGCCTCGATCAAGTATGTCTTTTCTTAAGTATGGAGACCAAAACTGTATGCAGTATTCCAGGTGCGGTCTCACCAATACCTTATATAACTGCAGCAATACCTCCCTGTTTTTATATTCTATCCCCCGAGCAATAAAAGCCAACATTCCGTTGGCCTTCTTGATCACCTGCTGCACCTGCAAACTAACCTTTTGATCTTCTTGCACTAGGACCCCCAGATCCCTTTGTACTGCAGTACTTTCCAGTTTCTCGCCATTAAGATAATAACTTGCTCTCCGATTTTTCCTGCCAAATTGCATAACCTCACATTTTCCAATATTGTATTGCATCTGCCAAATCTCCGCCCACTCACCCAGCCTGTCTATATCCACTTGTAGGTTTTTTATGTCCTCCTCACTCTCTACTTTCCCTCCCATTTTTGTATCATCTGCAAACTTTGATATGTTACACTCGGTCCCCTCCTCCAAATCGTTAATATAGATTGTAAAGAGTTGGGGACCCAGCACCGACCCCTGCGGAACACCACTGGCTACAGGTTGCCAGTCTGAGAATGTACCATTTATCCCAACTCTCTGCTTCCTGTTAGATAACCAATCCTCCACCCATGCCAGAATATTACCCCCAATCCAGTGATTCTTTATCTTGAGCAATAATCTTTTATGTGGCACCTTGTCGAATGCCTTCTGGAAGTCCAAATACACTACGTCCACTGGTTCCCCTTTATCCACCCTGTACGTTATATCCTCAAAGAACTCAAGCAAATTTGTCAGACATGACTTCCCCTTTGTAAAGCCATGCTGACTTTGTCCTATTAAATTATGTTTATCCAAATGTTCTGCTACTGTCTCCTTAATAATAGAGTCATGGATAACTGTGTGAGCAGAACACTCCACTGAGTGTCCTTTCGAACTCTTGGATTTGAATTGTGCCTTTCAGTTTCTTGGTGCCACAGGTATCGCAATAGTCTACCAATGAAAAGAAAATCAGTGCCCGTTGGCACTGTTTCCTGAGTGGTGGGAACAGCTGAGTGCAATCTGATTCTCAAAATACCAGCAGGAATGGGATCGTGCTTCAACATGTTGGACTTGTTTTTTTCTATTTTGTGTTACAGGTTTTAGATTGCACAGAGTGCACTTCAGGACTAGCGGAGTGTACAGAGAGAGCACTGCAGGATTAGCAGATTATGTTGCGAGCACTGCAGGACTAGCGGAGCGCGCAGAATGCACTGCGGGACTAGCGGAGCGCGCAGAGAGCACTGCGGGACTAGCGGAGCGCGCAGAGAGCACTGCGGGACTAGCGGAGCGCGCAGAGTGCACTGCGGGATTAGCGGAGCGCGCAGAGTGCACTGCGGGACTAGCGGAGCGCGCAGAATGCACTGCGGGACTAGCGGAGCGCGCAGAGAGCACTGCGGGACTAGCGGAGCGCGCAGAGAGCACTGCGGGACTAGCGGAGCGCGCAGAGTGCACTGCGGGATTAGCGGAGCGCGCAGAGAGCAATGCGGGACTAGCGGAGCGCGCAGAGTGCACTGCGGGATTAGCGGAGTGTGCAGAGTGCACTGCGGGATTAGCGGAGCGCGCAGAGTGCACTGCGGGACTAGCGGAGCGCGCAGAGAGCACTGCGGGACTAGCGGAGCGCGCAGAGTGCACTGCGGGATTAGCGGAGCGCGCAGAGAGCACTGCGGGACTAGCGGAGCGCGCAGAGAGCACTGCGGGACTAGCGGAGCGCGCAGAGTGCACTGCGGGATTAGCGGAGCACGCAGAGAGCACTGCGGGACTAGCGGAGCGCGCAGAGAGCACTGCGGGACTAGCGGAGCGCGCAGAGTGCACTGCGGGATTAGCGGAGCGCGCAGAGTGCACTGCGGGATTAGCGGAGCGCGCAGAGTGCACTGCGGGATTACGGAGCGCGCAGAGTGCACTGCGGGACTAGCGGAGCGCGCAGAGAGCACTGCGGGATTAGCGGAGCGCGCAGAGTGCACTGCGGGATTAGCGGAGCGCGCAGAGTGCACTGCGGGATTAGCGGAGCGCGCAGAGAGCACTGCGGGATTAGCGGAGCGCGCAGAGAGCACTGCGGGATTAGCGGAGCGCGCAGAGTGCACTGCGGGACTAGCGGAGCGCGCAGAGAGCACTGCGGGATTAGCGGAGCGCGCAGAGAGCACTGCGGGATTAGCGGAGCGCGCAGAGAGCACTGCGGGACTAGCGGAGCGCGCAGAGAGCACTGCGGGACTAGCGGAGCGCGCAGAGAGCACTGCGGGACTAGCGGAGCATGCAGAGAGCACTGCGGGACTAGCGGAGTGTGCAGAGAGCACTGCGGGACTAGTGGAGTGTGCAGAGAGCACTGCAGGACTAGCAGAGCACAATCAGCATTTACAGCTGTGATACCATTAATCTTCAGCCAGAAGTGCTGAGTAGATGATCCATCTCGGCCTCCTCCCGATATCCCCACCATCACAGAAGTCAGTCTTCAGCCAATTTGATTCACTCCATGTGGTATCAAGAAACGGCTGAGTGCCCTGGATACAGCAAAGGCTATGGGCCCCGACAACATCCTGGCTGTAGTGCTGAAGACTTGTGCTCCAGAACTAGCCACGCCTCTAGCTAAGCTGTTCCAGTACAGCTACAACACTGGCAATGTGGAAAATTGCCCAGGTATGTCCTGTCCACAAAAAGCAGGACAAATCCAATCCAGCCAATTACCGCCCCATCAATCTACTCTCAATCATCAGCAAAGTGATGGAAGGTGTCGTCGACAGTGCTATCAAGCGGCACTTACTCACCAATAACCTGCTCACTGATGCTCAGTTTGGGTTCCGCCAGGACCACTTGGCTCCAGACCTCATTACAGCCTTGGTCCAAACATGGACAAAAGAGCTGAATTCCAGAGGTGAGGTGAGAGTGACTGCACTTGATATCAAGGCAGCATTTGACCGAGTGTGGCACCAAGGAGCCCTAGTAAAATTGAAGTCAATGAGAATCAGGGGGAAAACTCTCCAGTGGCTGGAGTCATAGCTAGCACAAAGGAAGATGGTGGTGGTTGTTGGAGGCCAATCATCTCAGCCCCAGGACATTGCTGCAGGAGTTCCACAGGGCAGTGTCCTAGGCCCAACTACCTTCAGCTGCTTTATCAATGACCTTCCCTCCATCATAAGGTCAGAAATGGGGATGTTCGCTGGTGATTGCACAGTGTTCAGTTCCATTCGCAACCCCTCAAATAATGAAGCAGTCCGTGCCTACGTGCATCAAGACCTGGACAACATCCAGGCTTGGGCTCATAAGTGGCAAGTAACATTTGTACCAGACAAGTGCCAGGCAATGACCATCTCCAACAAGAGAGAGTCTAACTACCTACCCTTGACATTCATCGGCATTACCATTGCTGAACCCCCCACCATTGACATCCTGGGGGTCACCATTGACCAGAAACTTAACTGGACCAGCCATATAAATACTGTGGCTACAAGAGCAGGTCAGAGGCTGGGTGCTCTGTGGAGAATGACTCACCTCCTGACTCCCCAAAGCCTTTCCACCATCTACAAAGCACAAGTCAGGAGTGTGATAGAATACTCTCCACTTGCCTGGATGAGTGCAGCTCCAACAACACTCAAGAAGCTCGACACCATCCAGGACAAAGCAGCCCGCTTGATTGGCACCCCATCCACCACCCTAAACATTCACTCCCTTCACCACCGGCACACAGTGGCTGCAGTGTGTACCATCCTCAGGATGCATTGCAGCAACTCGCCAAGGCTTCTTCAACAGCATCTCTCAAACCTGCTACCTCTACCACCTAGAAGGACAAGGACAGCAGGTACATGGGAACACTAGCACCTGCACGTTCCCCTCCAAGTCACACACCATCCCGACTTGGAAATATATCGCCGTTCCTTCATCGTCGCTGGGTCAAAATCCTGGAACTCCCTACCTAACAGCACTGTGGGAGAACCTTCACCACACGGACTGCAGCGGTTCAAGAAGGCGGCTCACCATCACCTTTTCAAGGGCAATAGGGATGGTCAATAAATGCTGGCCTTGCCAGCGACGCCCACATCCCATGAACGAATAAATAAACTCTCTATGCAACACTGTTAGTCCATCACTAATTAGAACATTGCTTGCATTTTTTTTTACAAAGTTTCTTAATTAGGTATCATAATCACTTTTATCAATCTACATTCTAATTTGCACAAATATACCTTATTTATCAGGTCAGAATGACTTTAATGCAACAGAATAAAACGAAGGTGGAGGGTAATGGCCGAGTATGGCAGAGAATCACCGCACTGAGTTTGGGAGTAGCAGGCCCGTGCCTCTGACTGTCCAGACTAAAGGTTCCTCATCTCAGGTTGTGACCAGGCACCTCTGCCCCTGGGAGGAAGAGAATGCTGTCGGGCAGGGCATCCTTCGTAGGTTGTCATGTTCCTCAAAAGCCTGCCATCCCTCTTGGGCAGAGAGGTGTGTAGAGCAGAGGGAAGTGAGTCGGGAAAGTGGGGAGAAAGGAGGAAAGCTGGACCAAAGAAAAGATAAATGAATTGCAACATGGAAAGGGGATTACACTGGGGGTGAAATTGGACCTGGGCGCGTGAGCTAAAACGGGCGGAATGGTTTTTGCTGTCTGTTATAGGACATGGCCGTTCTTCAGTTCAACTGAAGTCAGTGGATGATGATCAGGTTGGGCTTATAACGGGCGGCCGATGAGATTCCGTGCGTTTTGCGTCCTCGTCCGTGCCCAATTTTACCACCCCTCCCCCACTGGCTATTACAATCTGCTCCTCTTAATTCAATTGAATTACTGGATAATTTGATTTTTATCTTAGCACTAAATTCCCACTTGCTGAACTATTTGTGCTGCTGAACTCAAATTAATGATTGATTTTGAATTATTTTTGATGCAGAAACCGAATTATCAGGAGTGGACTGCATTCCTGAATTGCAACGTATCAAAGTTACCACAGAAAAGAAAGCGTATTTTTTTTAAAAAGGAAAATGATTTGTTAATTTGCAGGTTCGGAGCTAAATGTTCTTGGCCTAATTATTTTCTGTGTGCGCTGCTCTGAAAAGGTGTGGCCTATAACCTTCTGATTGTCTCTGTGTCTGTAAAGTGAAGCCAATGGATTTCTATTATGCAGAGAAAATTGTGTATCCAAAATGGTAACCCATATAATATAAGACAATATGAGCAATCTTCACAGCATCGAAATGGATTCCGTTTTTTTTTAAACTGTGATGATGAGACATTCACTGCCAGGTTTGGCTTACTGGGTGTCATAAAACAGCACAGAATGATTCCAGAGTATTGGCTTTTATCTGGAATATCAGTCTCACAGGCCTCAGGGGGATGGTGAATTGGATATCCTCTTACATTAAATACAGAATAGATCATTCTGCCTTCTTACAGAAATGACATTTTGTGTCCAGTTTTGGTCGAGAGAACGATAACAAAAGCATCACAGTGGGAGTAATGTGTTACTGCCATCAATAATTAAAGTTACAGCGCAGAACAGAATCTGATAAAAGCTTTGTTGTACGCCTGTACACGTTTCAGAAAGCTATATTTGTATAGTATTACTTAGAATCCCTCTTTGTCAGTGCTAGGAAATGTATTTCCAACACTTTTGTGTTGAGAACGTTTCGAGTTTTGTTTTATTTTATCAATATTCATTTTAACGGAATCTAATCATACTCTAGCTGGACAGATGTGTAGGAGAGCAATTGCTGAGTGATTACGGTGAACTGACATAATGTAGGATTGAGCAGGAAACATCTAACCAGTCTCAAAAAAAATGCGAAGCAACATAGTTGCCAAGTAAGGACCATTACCGTCTCTTTCTTGCCTGTAATACCCAGCAAAAAAAGAAGTCAAAACTGATGGGGAGTCGGTAGTATCATTGACCTCTGCCCTTTCCCCTCACCATTCCCCAACCCCCACCCCACTTACCAAACACTTGCAGCTCCCCAAAGCTGGTGCGGTACGGGTTATAAATCAGAGGAGGCAGAAACATCTACTACGAAATTCAAAATGGATTGCTTACGTATTGAGATTGTTTCATCGTAGAATAGAAAGAGGATGGCAATGATTTGGGCATGAATGTGTAGGATGTTTTGGGGTTGTTCTCACCCTGTTGATCGGTGCAGATATCTGATCCCCGGTCTAGCCAAGGAACACTTATACCTCACGGATTGGGGGTTCAGGAAAACGGGACTTATGATAACGCACCCGGTGATGGATCACGTAGCCGAATAGCACAAAGAACACACAAACTCGGTGTTTGAATTGAATTGGAATGTTGGTTTTATTATACCGTCAACATGAAGAAAATAACGATAAAAATGGTACATTGAGTTACACACACCCACTACAGTACTTTATCCCGCTAAACTAAAAGGTTGGTGGGGACCCTGGAGACACCTATCACACACACACCGATGGTCGAGGCTCACCAATCCTTTGCACTTGCAGGTCTGGCTGACCGGTTCTCTCACGTAGGGTTCGTTGGTTTCGCTGGAAGCTGCTCTCCTTCCTGGAGAGCTCGGGTGAAAAAAACAAAGAAAGAAGAGCAGGAACTAGAATCATAGAATCATAGAATCATAGAAGTTACAACATGGAAACAGGCCCTTCGGCCCAACATGTCCATGTCGCCCAGTTTATACCACTAAGCTAGTCCCAATTGCCTGCACTTGGCCCATATCCCTCGATACTCATCTTCCCCATGTAACTGTCCAAATGCTTTTTAAAAGACAAAATTGTACCCGCCTCTACTACTGACTCTGGCAGCTCGTTCCAGACACTCACCACCCTTTGAGTAAAAAAATTGCCCCTCTGGATCCTTTTGTATCTCTCCCCTCTCACCTTAAATCTGTGCCCCCTCGTTATAGACTCCCCTACCTTTGGGAAAAGATTTTGACTATCGACCTTATCTATGCCCCTCATTATTTTATAGACTTCTATAAGATCACCCCTTAACCTCCTACTCTCCAGGGAATAAAGTCCCAGTCTGTCTAACCTCTCCCTGTAAGTCAAACCATCAAGTCCCGGTAGCATCCTAGTAAATCTTTTCTGCACTCTTTCTAGTTTAATAATATCCTTTCTATAATAGGGTGACCAGAACTGTACACAGTACTCCAAGTGTGGCCTCACCAATGCCCTGTACAACTTCAACAAGACATCCCAACTCCTGCATTCAATGTTCTGACCAATGAAACCAAGCATGCTGAATGCCTTCTTCACCACCCTATCCACCTGTGACTCCACTTTCAAGGAGCTATGAATCTGTACTCCTAGATCTCTTTGTTCTATAACTCTCCCCAACGCCCTACCATTAACGGAGTAGGTCCTGGCCCGATTCGATCTACCAAAATGCATCACCTCACATTTATCTAAATTAAACTCCATCTGCCATTCATCGGCCCACTGGCCCAATTTATCAAGATCCCGTTGCAATCCTAGATAACCTTCTTCACTGTCCACAATGCCACCAATCTTGGTGTCATCTGCAAACTTACTAACCATGCCTCCTAAATTCTCATCCAAATCATTAATATAAATAACAAATAACAGCGGACCCAGCACCGATCCCTGAGGCACACCGCTGGACACAGGCATCCAGTTTGAAAAACAACCCTCGACAACCACCCTCTGTCTTCTGTCGTCAATCCAATTTTGTATCCAATTGGCTACCTCACCTTGGATCCCATGAGATTTAACCTTATGTAACAACCTACCATGCGGTACCTTGTCAAATGCTTTGCTGAAGTCCATGTAGACCACGTCTACTGCACAGCCCTCATCTATCTTCTTGGTTACCCCTTCAAAAAACTCAATCAAATTCGTGAGACATGATTTTCCTCTCACAAAACCATGCTGACTGTTCCTAATTAGTCCCTGCCTCTCCAAATGCCTGTAGATTCTGTCCCTCAGAATACCCTCTAACAACTTACCCACTACAGATGTCAGGCTCACTGGTCTGTAGTTCCCAGGCTTTTCCCTGCCGCCCTTCTTAAACAAAGGCACAACATTTGCTACCCTCCAATCTTCAGGCACCTCACCTGTAGCGGTGGATGATTCAAATATCTCTGCTAGGGGACCCGCAATTTCCTCCCTAACCTCCCATAACGTCCTGGGATACATTTCATCAGGTCCCGGAGATTTATCTACCTTGATGCGCGTTAAGACTTCCAGCACCTCCCTCTCTGTAATATGTACACTCCTCAAGACATCACTATTTATTTCCCCAAGTTCCCTAACATCCATGCCTTTCTCAACCGTAAATACCGATGTGAAATATTCATTCAGGATCTCACCCATCTCTTGTGGTTCCGCACATAGATGACCTTGTTGATCCTTAAGAGGCCCTACTCTCTCCCTAGTTACCCTTTTGCCCTTTATGTATTTGTAGAAGCTCTTTGGATTCACCTTTGCCTGATCTGCCAAAGCAATCTCATATCCCCTTTTTGCCCTCCTGATTTCTCTCTTAACTCTACTCCGGCAATCTCTATACTCTTCAAGGGATCCACTTGATCCCAGCTGCCTATGCATGTCATATGCCTCCTTCTTATTTTTGACTAGTGCCTCAATCTCCCGAGTCATCCAAGGTTCCCTACTTCTACCAGCCTTGCCCTTCACTTTATAAGGAATGTGCTTACACTGAACCCTGGTTAACACACTTTTGAAAGCCTCCCACTTACCAGACGTCCCTTTGCCTGCCAACAGACTCTCCCAATCAACTTCTGAAAGTTCCTGTCTAATACCATCAAAATTGGCCTTTCCCCAATTTAGAATTTTAACTTTTGGGCCAGACCTATCCTTCTCCATAGCTATCTTAAAACTAATGGAATTATGATCACTGGTCCCAAAGTGATCCCTCACTAACACTTCTGTCACCTGCCCTTCCTTATTTCCCAAGAGGAGGTCAAGTTTTGCCCCCTCTCTAGTCGGGCCATCCACATACTGAATGAGAAATTCCTCCTGAATACACTCAACAAATTTCTCTCCATCCAAGCCCCTAATGCTATGGAAGAGAGAGAGAGAGAGAGCTGGAAAAAAGAGATAAGAAGCAAGAACCAGAGACAGCAAAAGCAAGAGAGCAAAACAAGAGAGAGCAGAACAAGAGGGAGCAAAAGCAAGACTGCAAAACAAGAGGGAGAGGGGTTTCGAGCTTCCACTTATATACCCCTCTCTTACAATGGTCTTCGTCACTTTAATGAGGCACTTCCATGCCTGTTTAAACAGTTCTTATAAAGTCCTTAAGAATCTTTGATGGCTTTTGATGGTCTCTCATCATGTTGTAATTGCTTCTCTCGATGGGCCATTGTTCAGCACTTGCCACACAAGGCTTCCTTTTGTATCCAACGTCCTAGGTGTTGATCGGTTTTGCTTTAAAACAAAGACATGGCCCCACCATGTCTGGAGCAGTTGCCTCTCTCAATGGCCGACTGCCTCTTGAATTAGTGCTGAGTGTTGACCACCTGCTGTGGTTTTGCATTAAAACAGAGACATGTCTGAAGCAGTAATTCTCCCACATTCCACTGTGTGTGTTGTTGATTCGTCTGGTGACCTCTCACCTATCCTTCCATCTTAGGATTTTGGTCAATGGCCAAAGTTTTACATCCTCAGGGAAAAGGTGGAATTCCCAGAATTCTTACAAATGGAAACAGCTAGAATATCTTTTGCAGCCCTGCGTACAGGGGTACAACGGAACAAGAAGCCCAAGAAGACCAAGGAAGTGCTGGACAGACAACAAGTCAAGAGTGACTTGTCACAGAAAGGGATACAGGTGACTGAAGCGGCCCATGCTAGTTCAGAACCAACAACATTCGAGTGAATTCATTCGGCCGCATCGTCGCTGCTGAGCTGATGGACGGGAATTTAGTAGTCGTTATCATCATAGAATCACACCAGCACAGAAGGAGGCCATTCGGCCCATCTTTCCTGTGCCGGCTCTTTAAAAGAACTATCCAGTTAGTCTCACACCCCCTGCTCTTTCTCCATAGCTCTGGTTACAATGGTTTTGACTTGGCATGCTGGAATTCCAGAGAGGCACCAGAGAAGAAACAACACAAACTCTCAGACCATTTCTTCTTAACAAAAAAAAATGAAAATCGGGGATTTAATTTATTGGAGACTTGACACACTAGAGTCATGCGTTTGTCAGTTTTCCATGTAATTAATTAATTTTTCAAATGAAGTGCCGCCAATGCTATCCCGCAGAGAAATGGAGTATTGTCTGTCCTGGTAGTCATGGTGGGTGTACCACTTTAATAAAATTGACTTGGCAAACATCCAAGCTCCCTGTTAATATTGCCCTCAACCACTCCCTTCTGGCATACTGCAAAAGAAATGCGATGTAGCAAACAGGGAGCGAAGTGGAATAAGTCAAATCAATTGCATTCTCGGAAAATATATTTGTACTGCAAAATGAGTCACACATACCTTTTTTTTTGGGTGATGCAATTAAAATATGATCAAACCCCACAGTTCAACTTCTTCTTAAAAAAGTATCTGTAAATTATAAAATTGAGCGTAACTGCAAACTTCCCCCCAAACTATAATAGTAAGATTTTTTTATCAGTGGCCAATCGAATTGGTTACAAAAAGGAGCCTGTGACAGGATGAATTCATTAGTCAAATAAATGGGGAAAACCCTCAAATGCTGTAAATCTGAAATAAGAACAGAAAATGCTGGCAGGGTCTCATGAAGAGTAAATACTCAATGTCCTAACCTGACCTGCTATGTATTTACAGCCTTTTCTCTCTTTTTTTTGAGGTTCATCAGTCCTAGGAGAAGGTTCGGTGGATCTTCCCACACTACTCAATTGTGCTTCATGGGCGATCAACCAAGGAGTGGTACTGACAGTCTATGTTGGACTATCGACAGATAGCATTGTCCCGTTCAGCTCCGCGTGGTGAGCTGCCTGGGGGACACGTGATAGGCATCCGCAGCTCTTAGTGAAATGAGGCCCGATGTCGAAGGTACCTTGGGCCTAGGTGCTCTGGCACAGAGATCGTTCCTTGTGCCCTGCCGGGGTGAACCAATTTCTACCCATGTGTCTTATGTTTATGGAAGTTGACTCTCACTGCCCTGCGTGCATTTGTACGATAGCACGGCCCAGGGGTGTAATGATAGAAACCTTTTGTGACGTAAATGGGAAATCCACGATTTTGTTATGAATATCTTTTCAATCCCTTTGAAGCTGGATTGAGTGAATACTACCAGATGTGATAAGAAATGTTAAGCTTACTTTATTTCACCATCAGATGAATATACAGAATAACAGTTACAATCCATTTATTTATTTCCGTCAATACAATTTGTCGTTTCATAATAACATAAAAATAATGAACATGCTACGTTACCCCACTTCATTGGGTCACGTGGCTTAACTCCCCTCTCATGTTTTATCCTCCTCGCAGCCCTTTGCTTGATCTGATTGCCCTCAGCTTTTGCAGCTCTTTCCTGGATTTAAAAGCTTGCCTTTAATGCTCACTTCGATGTCACTCCCAAGAGTGGAATACACCAGCCTAACCTGACAATGAAACCTGCTGAGTTCAAATGAATAGGAGTTGGTGCAGGAACAATGAGAGTGAACAGTCGCTGGAATATCAGACTATCTTTCACTGAGGTAGATTTTGACTTGGTGCGATAGTGTAAAACGGGTGATAGCAAATCAGCAGCCCATTTTACATATCACCCAGTTTTTATTTAAATAAAATTCAGGAGAGATGTAAAACAGGCCGCCGATTCACTCACCCGTTTTACACTATCGCACAAAATCAAAATCTATCCCATTGTCTCCATGATGTTGGTTCTGATGCCTGGTCTGAAATCTAATCTACACCTGCCAGTTTAACTCTCCTGTGAATTTAACTCCTGGACACCTAAGTTTGGCTCTTGTAGTAACATTTTTTTAGTGTATATTACCTCAAGATCTGTAGTTGGCTGCTTGGTCGGAAATCCTGAAATGTAACAGTGCTTTCTATGCAAAGTTTATAACCAATGTGCAGGATTTGACTTTAAAACCAGTGGCTTGACATCTACTAAACATGTTTTATATCAGCATACAAAATGTGTACAACGTTTAGGTAGTAATGACATTACCTTTCATCAAACTGCAATATATATATTCCTTTTGACAGTATAACCCTGAAAATTCAGTTATACACTTAGCAGGAGTGCACCGTGTGAACAAAAAAAACACAATCCAACAACCTCCACAGCAAAGAGGTTAAGTATTTTGTGTAGACTTATAAAGAAGGTTTTCATTTACAAATCGACTGTAGTTCTGATGAGTAAGTATAGATCAGTGGGGAACTGTGGAGGAAGACAGCTGGGATATGATGAAAGAGACAGTATTCTTTCTGAAGATCTACGTGACTGGAAATGAAATTTATTCAAAGGAATTTAAAAGAAAATATCCATTATGAAATCCCACATGACAAGGTTATTGATCATATATCCATTTTTCCTTTAATTTCTTCAGGACTGAAATTCCACTGAGTGAAAACTAATGTGTACTAACATGTGTGTTAGCGTTAATGGTGGATTTGCTGATTATTGCCCACTTTGGCAAACCTCCTCCAAGGAGTGATCTGGTTCAATGCATGTTAACACACAGACCCAACATTGATGGGTATTTATTGGTTTGATAGAGGTTTGTTAACAACTTGCATTTATATAGCGCCTTTAATGTAGTAAAACGTCCCAAGGTGCGTCACAGGAACGTAATCAGACAAAAAATGACACCGAGCCAAAAGAAGGAGCTATTAGAACAGGTGACCAAAAAGTTCAGTCAAAGAGGCAGGTTTTAAGGAGCGCCTTAAAGGAGGAGAGAAAGGCAGAGAGGTTTAGCGAGGGAATTCCAGAGCTTAGGGCCTAGATGGCTAAAGGCACGGCCGCCAATGGTGGGGTGAAAGAAGGGGGCGGTGCACAAGGGGCCAGAGTTGGAGGAACGCAAAGTTGGAGTTTTCAGATTTTGAATTTTAAACTCCCCCTCAAATATGTGATATGACACTTTAGCGATAACATTACCTCAGGGCTGTGTGATAATCATTATGTAGAATGGGCTCAAGAGTTTTCGGAGGGTTTTACGGCTGGAGGAAGCTATAGAGATAGGGAGGGGTGAGGCCATAGAGGGATTTGAACCAGTTTAAGGCAAGCATGCAAATTTGCACGTGCTTGCCCACATCACATTACTAACACTCGCAACAAAGATGGTGGTAAAACAATGAAGAGATCCAAAGAGACTTAGGGATCCATGTACGTAGATCATTAAAATGTCATGGACAGGTACAGACAATAATCAAAAAGGCTAATGGAATGCTAGCCTTTATACCTAGAGGACTAGAATACAAGGGGGCAGAAGTTATGCTGCAGCTATACAAAGCCTTGGTTAGACCACACCTGGAGTACTGTGTTCAGTTCTGGGCACTGCACCTTAGGAAGGATATATTGGCCTTTGAGGGAGTGCAGCGTAGATTTACTAGAATGATACCTGGACTCCAAGGGTTAAATTACGAGGTGAGGTTGCAGAAACTAGGGGTATCTCTTGGAATTTAGAAGATTAAGGGGTGATTGAACGAAGTTTTCAAGATGTTAAGGGGAACTGATGGTGTAGATAGAGAGAAACTATTTCTGCTGGTTGGGAAGTCTAGGACTAGGGGACATAACCTAAAAATTCTAGCCAGGACTTTCAGGAGTGAAGTTAGGAAACACTTCTACATGCTAAGGGTGATAGAAGTTTGGAACTATCTTCCACAAATGGCAGTTGTTAATTTTAAATCTGAGATTGATAGATTTTTGATAACCAAAAGGTATTAAGGGATAAGGAGCTAAGGAGGGTGTATGGAGTTCGGTCTCAGATCAGCCATGATCTCACTGAATGGCGGAACAGACTCGAGGCTATATGGCCTACTCCTGTTCCTAGGTTCCTATGTCCTATGTTCCTATTTGAAAGGAATCCTCGGTAAGCTGTGGGGGCACACACAGTGAGCATTGGGCAATCGGGCAGTTTATGGACTAATAGGGGCTGATCTGTCCCGAGCACCTCAGTATTCTTAGCCCACTGAGTAGGCTGAGGCAACGGTTTGCCGGATATGTATCACTCCTTGACCGATTGGTAAGGTTCAAATGTCTCCTGTGAGGATACTAAATCCAACTCCTGTGGTACTGTCTTAGCTATGGTGGGAACTTAGCCTTAGCTGGATGTTGACGGGCCTTTGGGAGGTGTCCTTGACAGCTGTTAGCAGAACAGTTAGTTCGGCATACTGAGCTGAATGAGGGATGCACTTGTACTGGCTGACATCGTGGGGAATACAAACAGCAAATCCAGTCATAAGTGTACCACCTTGGAGAAAGGAAGATCTATCGATATACATATCTTCACCACCAGGCAGTGGTTCCTTCAGCGTGGGTTGTGTTTCGAACTCCAACAGGGGCAGCGGAAACTGGTGAGATTTCCCTCGATAACGTGAAAGTTGCTGGTAGCAAGGTGGTTTTCTTTGGGGTGATGTCCAAATCACGCTCCATTGGTAACAAAGTCCAACGGTTCAGCCTCGTAGAGGAGGCCAGAGTGTCGCCCTGTCCCATCAGGAGATTCAAGTGTGTATGAGGGGAGTGGAGAATCGGCAACTGCAGACCAGTGATAAAGGTAAAATGTTGAACTGCCCAAAACGTGGCTCGTAAATGTCTCTCACAGACATCATGGGGGTGATTTTAAACCCCAAGAACCGCAAAATTTTCAGAACTTTGCATTCCCAGTGGGAAAACATTCAGCCCAGAAATAAAGCCGGGTTGCAGTCGCGACCCAAAAAACAACTACTTTCAACTCCACCCGCCCCCCAACCCACCCGTTCTTGGGGTTTAAAAGCACCCCCAATATGTCTTCTCCACCCCGGTGAGAATCCATGAGGCACATACAATGGGAAGTCGTTTTTTCTGAACCTCTTGGCATAAAACTGCAGCCAAGCTTTGATCAGTAGCAGTGAGTTCGAGGTGGAATGCTTTATCTGGATCAGGTGAGATAAGACAAGTAGCTTCCATCACTGCAGCTTTTAATTGTTCGATTGCCCTAGTGCGTGCTTCTGTCCAATTATCGTTACGTTCTTTATCGTGGAGCTTCAGCAGGCCATCCAGTGGTCTGGCGAGCTCGGGCAAATTGTGGAATAAATGATCGCTGGTAGCCCACCAACCCCAAAAAAGATCGCAAAGCTGCGGTAGAAGCAGGCAGGGGCAGTCTCTGGATCACAACTACTTTATGTTGATCGGGGCTGAGTCCTTCATCTGAGATGTTAATGCCGAGGAAAGTAACATCAGGTTGCAGGAGGTTAGCTTTTTGAGGGATAATTTTAAGACCAGCATCTGTCAGCAGCTGCAGCAGTTCCTGAAGCTGTTGTAGATGTTCGTCGAGGATTTCAGTGGCGAGAAGAAGATCGTCCTGCAGCAAACAATCTGGATGTGAAAAGTTACTGACCGCCGCAGTCATTCTCATGTAAAAACAGTGGGACCTCCTGTGGCAGCCAAGTCCAATATGGATCCCCAAAAGTAAAAGCAAATTTATATTGGTTCTAGTTCCTCACAGGAATACTCCAGAACCTGTTGGAGATAACGAGTGTCGAGAACCATTTGGCTTTCCATGGTATCTGGGATAATAACATGGGAGTCTCTCTCACCACTGGGGAGCATTCTGGGGTCACCAGATTTCACTTCTGATAATCGATCGTGAGACGCCAACTCCCACCCGGCTTCTTAACAGGCCAAATGGGTGAATTGGTGGTGAAAGTGCCCTGCCGTATAACACCCAGATGTAACAGTACCTTAACCGTGGTCTACAATGCAGGATAGCTCTCAGTTGGAATAGGGTACTGCTTAACTTTAACATGTGCCAGCCTGTTAACTACTTCCTCTCCCTTCAGGCGTCCACAGTCATTCTTGTGTCTGGCAAACACTGCTCTGTACTGTGTTAACAGGGCCTGTATATCTGGATTTGGGTGCGAGGGTAAGGGATATAGGGATATAGCTGCGTGCGTGTCTGACACAACCCAGTCGGAGGGGACCCCTTGGTGAAACCATAATACATTGTTTGTGTAATCGACAATCACACCACAACGCTCGAGAAAGTCGGACCCTAAGATATCTTCACAATTCATCATTCTCATCACTACGGAATGGTCAGAAATGGCCTGCATCTAGCCAAAGTCAAAGTGTGCCTCCTTAATTTCATGCACCTGCCCCGTAGATCCCTCAAAAGCAATGAAAGAAATAAGCTTCCCTGTTGTCGCAGGCTGGCGTTCAGGGTATGGGGTATGAATGACCGTAGCAGCCGATCCAGTATCTAGTAACATATTCTGTCATTGGTCTCCATTAATAATGACAGAGACAACGAGACGGTTGCTACGATCAGGCCAGAGCTCCACCATTGGCTTCGGGGAGGACCCACTTCGTCATTGCCTGGTGTCCGTCCCTTCCTTGCAATTAGGAGGAGTGGATGATTGTAAACTGGCCACGGTTTTACCATTGTTATTCACCCGTTGAGCTGTCATTAGAGCAATTAGCTGTCCCAATTGTTGCTCTACGGGGCTGACTTTGGGTGATTCCGTTAGCGTAGGCCTGTTTTTATGCCCCTTTGGTCACGGTTGTCGAAGCTGTGGCTATGACAGTCCCATGCATGGTGCCCAAATTTCTGGCACTGGTATCACCGATCGTTACGAGAGTTGTTTCCAAATTTAGGCCGGGTCCCTGAATTATTACGGGGAGGCCCCTCAACAGACATCGCAAGCTTTTTATTAGGGCTGGGGTGACCGGCGTGGTCCTTCACAGAACCCCAGACCTGAGAGGCAGTTTCAATACTATTAATCCAGGGGGTATTTTTATTAATTGACATCTGGTCTTCCCCAGCGGGTGCAGCTGAGACAAAAACATCTGTTTAAACAGAGCATCGTCCCTTGGATTGGGGGCTGGGGAGGAACCCTGGTAGGCTGTGTCAATTCATACAAATTGAACAGTCAGTTTGCGAATGTGTGGGGGATGCTCTTCTGGACCTTGAGCAGTCTGTCCACATTGATGCATTATATTTAGCTGATCCATACCCAATAACTGAATAATGTCTGTTACGGCTTCGGCCGGTGTAGTGGCCGGGAGGTGGATGCCAAGATTGAGGGAGGAACGCAGCCCTGGCTCACAAACAGCCCTAAGCATCTTTTTATATTCCTCATCGCTCACTTCCCCAAGCACCCGCCGAAAGGTCGTACATCAACCAGGTTATCCCCATCCTTTATTCACCCCATCTCACCTACCAGCGCATCGATGTCAAGGGTTTAATCATTGGAGAAGGTACCAGTGGCTTGTCCATTCACATTACATCGAGTGGTGGTAACAACATAGGACCATATAGCACTTTCCCAGGTCCTCCCTCATCACAATCGGGATTACGGTAGCATGCAGCCTCTCGCTCCAAACTATTCCAATTTGCATCATTGTCATCATACCTATCTTTTCCGTCTAGACCCTTGTCATAAATTGACAGCAGAGACTAGAGCTCCCTGTCTATTTAACTTTCCCTGTAATTCATCCACTTTTAATTTATATTGCGCGTGATCCACTGATTTCATTGGCTGGGTCATAAGCTCACGCAAGGCTCCTCTAGCATTTTCTAACCCCTGTTTCAATCTCCGGTTGTCTGTTTGTAAATTATCCCGTGCCTGTATTGCCTGCTGACTCCCTAACCCTTTGGTTGTGGTGCTGGTTGCTGCCAGTTGTGACTGAGCCAGCCTGACCGATACATCATCCACTCATTGTTGAAATGTTGCCTCACTCTGTGTTTACTTTTTTAACACATCACTTACTCTATTTTTGCTTATCTGCATGCAAAAGTGAGCTGTATAGATTAACAAACGCCTCGTTGCTTTTAATTTCATCTTCTTCTCATTCACCAACCCCTCTATGTGGGTCATTGCCATTGAATATGGTTCATCTGTTTTGGTCATTACGGTGACCAATACCTCCATACTTTGCTTAGCTTCTTTTGAAGAGCTTACTTGACAGTCGCCATGTCGTAATACTGGAGGGATAATCCCATGCACCCGCCGAAACGGTTTCCTGCCTTTATGAGTTGTGTTTAGCCCCTTGTCTGTAGTAGGCACTCAATCTCCCTCAAGTCAGATTATTGCTTGTCAAGTCCCTTCATGATGGTCACTCTGTAAGGTTCTTGGACTTGACACCAATTTGGTTGCAAATAATTTTTATTGAGTTCCGCTGAGTCTTGACACACAATGTCTTAAGAAATAGTCATACAGAGAAATATACAATATTACCTGCTTTCGCTCTGGATAGAGAACATGGGCTCGATTTTAGGGTCGGGTTACCTGCGGGTTTCCAGCGGGGGGGCCCCGAAAATCCCGATCTCCGATCACGTGACCGGATTCGGACGAAATCCCGGCCACTTCCGGGTACCGCGCTGACGTGCGGGGCTGCGCGCGCAAGCCCCGCTGGTGGGAATCCCACAGGCAATTAAAGCCAGCGGGGTTCCACTTGAGAGCACTTAACTTGCTCGTTGTGGTCAGTTAATGAGCTGAAGCAGCTGTCAAAAGAGGAAGTGTGGGATTTTACGGTCAAAGCAGTCAGTTTCCCACACTGGGGGAAACAGGACCCTTCAAACCAGGCGTGTTGCAGCCAGCAGCCTGTGGCAGGTGCCAAGGTGCGCTCCACGGGGGAGCGCCCTCACCCACGCAGGAGGCCACCGCGTCACACAGGGCAACCCCTGCCCCCCACCACCCGCCGGCCAAGCCAGAGGACAGACCGACACGAAACCGCAGCCCCAGTCCGAGGACCCACACACCTACCCTGCACAACCCCTCAGATCAACACCTGCCAGTTGGGTGGTGTGTGGACACCCTCGGAGGACGAAGAGCATGACCACCACCAGCAGCCTCGCAGAGACGTGGATCCCCCCAACACGGTGTGGTTGCACGCCCACCTGCACAGCAGGAGGGAGGGCTACCGCAGAGAGAGACGCGTCGCAGAGGGCACTACCCTCGCCACAGGGTCCACAGACCGAGGCGCAGCTCCCCGGACCTCTCCGAGCAGCAGTGCACAGGGAGGCGCAGATTCGCTCGACATGTAGTCGTGGAGATCTGCAGCCTCTTTCATGCCGAGCTGCTCCTGGCTGGCCCCAGCACCAACTGCTTACCTGTCGCTGGCAAAGTCACCACTGTCCTCCACACCTTCTCCTCCGCATCCTTCCAGGGTGCAGCCGGCAACACCGCCGATGTCTCTCAGTCGTCTGCGCGGACGAGCCCTGCAAATACACCTGCACCTACTCTGCAGTAACACGATGGGTGGCATCAGTGGTGGGTCCTCATAGTGATACCCAGGAGCGGGCATTATTGGACACAATGGACAGGATTCGCGGAGACATGGCAGTGGTGGTGTCAATATAATGTGTGCTGTTTGTTGCTCTGAAATTCAATATGGGTAACACCCATGACAAACCCTCAGACACCCTTGTGCACCCCCTTCATGCTGACGAGACGTTTGCCTTACCCTGCCTACTGCACATATGTGATGCATGCCCTGTGGCTGCAGCACAGGTGGTGGCAGGTTGAGTGAGGCTGGCCGTGAGGGAGATGCACGAGAGGGTGAGTATGGGATGGAGCCATGAGATTGTATGAGGATTGGGTCGCGTGTTAGTGGCAGGATGAGTACTGGCGAGGTGAGTAGGTGGAGGTAAGATGAGGATGGGGTGTGAGTGGGCATGAAGGCTGATGTGACAGAATAGTGTTGGCGGTGCCGAAGGAGATTTGGGGTGGGGGCAGTGTTGTGGCAGACGGAGTGTAGGGGAAAGACTTCGTGTTCTCACTGTGGCTGACCTACTGCGGTCATTGCAGCGCCTCCTGCACTGTATGCAGGTGGGCGATATGTTGGTGGCGCAGGTGACCCCCTCTGCCACCTCGAGCCAGGCCTTCTTGGTGGCAGAGGCAGGCCGCTTCCTCCCGCCCGCCGGGGGGAAGATCTGTGTCCTCCCCCTCCTCCTCACCCCATCTGATGATACCTGGGGTGAGGCATCATTAAACTGGGAGCAGCCTTCCCCCTGGGCTGCTCCATGCTGCAATTTGTCCCATTGGTTGCAGCATCTGTCAGTGGAGGACTGCCCCTTTAACTAGAGAGCCTCCAGCTGACAGATCGTACTGCGCATGCGCAGCCCGCCCGACGCGCAGGCCAGCGCCGTGGACCCCGGAGGAGCAGGTAAGTGATTCCAATTAGTGGATTGCCTGCTACGATCGCGTGGGCAACCCACTAATTTCGCCGTTCGCGTTTTCGACGCTCCCGGAGGACCACCCGCTGGGAACCCGCAGGCCTGCTAAATTCGAGCCCCATAACTTTCATCGATTCTTTCGTTCTTGTCTCTCCCTACGAATTGTGAAGGAAAGCTTAAGATCTTTATAGGGCTCCAGTCATGCACAACCATCCCTTAAAAAAAAGTTGTTTTTCAGTTTCCTAACTGTTTGTCATGTTTGTCTGTGATATAGGCTACTCTCTTATCTGGGAGACTACTGACCCCTTATTCACCATTCCTTGCTAGCAAAAGACCTTTCCTCGCTGACAAAGCTTTCTCCTGCCAAATGTCATCCATATCCTGAAGAATTCTGGGAATGAGCAACTTGACCGTTTTATTATTTTCAGCTACAGTACAAGATTACAAGCTATTTATAAGTGAAAAGAAAGCAAAAACCTTCATCATATGAGATTAAACCAAATCCTAATCCTATGTGTATATGTGTACAAGAATAGGGTATCTTTCACTAGCAGGGAGCTGCACTGAAGGGAACCTGAGTCAGGGAATCAATTTTACAGTGTAGCTCCCCAACCACTAAATCCTGTGCCCAGGAGCTTGACTCCTCGCTGGAGTGGTGATTTTGACTTTGGTCGATAGTGTAAAGCGGGCGATATCAGCCGCCCGTTATACAAATCGCCCGATTTTCAATTCCATTGACTTCAATGTGGCCTCCATGGCCTTGATGCCTGCTGCTCTCAGATCCTCCAATCTGAGGTGGGCCAGGTGCAAAACCTACCACCAGCTTCCACTGGCTGGCCCTCTAAATGAGTGCTCACTTGGTGTACATGGAGGACAATGTGGTGGGAGGCTGTGCCTGCTTAAAGCATAACTGCTCTAACTTCTCCTCTCAGAGGAAATCCCTGGTGTAATGGGTTTCCACCCCCTTTACCTCTGCTTCATGCCGGGGAACTGAATGTTTCTAAGAAGCTAACGATTAAGAGAGAAACTAGAACTTGCGTTTGTGAAAAGGGAATTGGATATACACTTGAAAAGGAAAGATTTGCAGGGCTGTGTGGAAAGAGCAGGGGAGTGGGACTAAATTGGATAGCTCTTTCAAAGAGGCGGCACAGGTACGATGGGCAGAATGACCTCCTTCTGTGCTGTAAGATTCTATATATTGCACTTTATTACATCCTCAGAATGTCCCAAAGCTCCTTTATGATAATGGATTATTTTTGAAAATTAGTCACTATTGTTAAGTAGGCTAACACAATAGTCAATTTGCATCCAGCAAATTATCTATTTTTGGGGGTGTTGATCGAGGGAAAATTGTTGACCAGGACATCAGGAAAACTCTCTGCTCTTCTTCAAATATTGCCGGGGGACCTTTCACATCCCCGTGAGCAGGCAGACAGGCCTCTGTTTAACTTCTCATCTGAAAGATGCCACCTCCAGCAGCGCTCCCTCATTCCCGGACTGCAGTGTTTGTTTAGATTATGTGCTTATTCCTGGAGTGGGGATTAAATCCATGATTTTGTGACTCCGAGGTGAGAGTGGTAGCACCTGTGCCAAACTGTCAGTGAGGACAGATATTCGAAGGTTATGTTGGTTCTGGAATTGCTTGAACTACAGGTGTGCATTGCTGAGACAAGTTTTTTTTTAATTTGTTCACGGGATGTGGGCGTCACTGGCAAGGCTGGCATTTATTGCCCATCCCTAAGAGGGCAATTAAGAATCAACCACATTGTTGCGGGTCTGGAGTCACATTTAGGCCAGACCAGGTAAGGACGGCAGGTTTCCTTCCCTAAAGGACATTAGTGAACCAGATGGGTTTTTACGACAATCCGGTAGTTTCATGGCTATCATTACTGATACTAGTATTTTAATTCCAGATTTTTATTTAATTAATTGAATTTAAATTCGCCAGCCGCCGTGGCGGGATTTGAACTCGTGACTCTGGATTTTTAGTTCTGGCCTCTGGATTACTAGCCCAGTAACATAACCACTACGCTACCGTGCCCTCATTCAAGTAAATGGCATTGGATATGATGTTAGATAGAAATTCTGTAGTTTCACTTGATTCACATTTAGGGAGCAACTAGAAGCATTCCAGACCCTTTCCTCAGGAAGTGAGCTGAGGATTGTGTGTGGTCTGTGGAGAGAAGAAGCTTGGTTGGTTGAATATTCTCCTTTCATTTTCTTCTATTCTTATCTTGAGTTGGACTTGGTGCTGCTGACGATACAACTGGAGAATGACTGAATCATTTTACCTCAGTGCTGTGCTATCTTTCGGATGGCAGAAGCTAAATGACACAGAGGGCTCTGTTGGCATATAATACACATAAAACACAGGTGATGGAAGGGACCTGAAAAACCAACAGCAGCAAGAGTCTCCTTTTGCAAAGATGCAGACATTCAGAGTTTATAGTCATAGCTACATTAATTTCTTTCCTGGTCCTAAGAAGACTTTTTTTTTCTGTTTTGTCAAAGGAAGAAAGTTCAATCTTATTCTTGACCTCCTCCAAAGCCGTTGGACTAATACACAATTTATTTTGGATGACATTTCCATCTTTCAGAGGCAATATATTTTTGCTAACAGATTAATACCCACAATAGTAACAATGCACAGCTCCAAATCTGTCTTTTGCTGTCATATTGAAAGCTAATAGTTTGCCATTCTCTCTCTTTGTGGTCCCTTCATATTCCGGGACCTGCAAATCCTGATTTGACAACATATTGACGCAGATTTGATTGCATTAAAATAATTTGGTTGCAACCAGTGTTTAAATAAGGGCAGGCATATGGAAAAGGTTAGGCTTACTGCTTGAATAGACGAACATCTATGTATTTTTATTATTTAATGCAAGTGCATTATACAACATTCTGCATCAGGGTATAGAGTTTCTTTCACGCGGGGCCAGAATTTGCTGTCAAAATAACGGTGATACTAAGGGCTCTCGCCGTTATTTAAGTGTAAATAATACAGCAACTTCAGGCAAGGGGCAGATGTGCGTTTAAACGCAGAGATCCAAAGATTGCTGTCCGAGATGCGCTGCTCCGCTGTTATCTTCGTGAAAACGTCATCTTGCTGTCTGCCTCACCATTGAGATACATTGAACGGCGTGAAGTTCCCGTATTTGCATGGTAGATACGAACTATACTCGCCAGAGAAAGTAAAGTCTGGTCCATTTCAGTATAAGTACGCTTTTATCAACATGATAATTGTTAATTAAATCAAACTCTCTGGCACTGAAAGTTAACTATTACAAGTGTGGAGACTCATTCCTTCAGGTTTTAATTGTTGGAGATTTTAAAAATGTAAAATTTTAAATTTAACTTTTTTTATTTTACTTTTTCTTTCTGTCTCTTTTTCTCTTTCCCTTAATCCAATCTTTCTTTCCCTTTCTTTATTTCTCTTTCTGTACCTGATTTGACATTGAATTCATCCACTCCAAGTTACACTTCCTTCTCAGTCCTTGTGCTGTTTATTTCTCAATCCTTCAATCTGATTGGTTAATGAGATACCCAGTTGCTTGCCCTGTTCACACAGGTCCCAGACGCCCTGTTTCCCTCGCTGTGATGTTATCAGCTCGCACTTTCAGAAACTTGCCACACAAAAAATGTCAAAGCCTGAACGTACAAGGGCAAGTCTAACTAACAGCAGACACTGCAAGATGCCCTGCCACAGCAAATTATGGTCCAATATGTCAAATTATCCTTCCAAAACTATCCTTCCATCTGCTCATCACAAATCTATATTCGCTCATGTATTTAATGCTCCTTAAACAGTTTTTCCTGCCTGATCCCTTGTGGATCATTTTCATTCTTGAAAGCTCATAATTTGGGTCCTCTTAAATGTCTCTCCTATTGTCTGCCCAAACTCACTCTTAGGGGGGAGTTTTAACCCCCCCGACCTGGCAGAAACCGGGCGGGGGTGAGTGTGGGGGGACAGTTGAAACAGAGTGAGTGCAATGTCCACTCCCTTTCCGCTCGGTTGGGATTTTAGTCCACCTGAATTTTCAGGTGCATTAATATTACATCAATAGGACCCTGACGGCACGTTAACTCGGAAGGAAGTGGGGAGGCCGCACTGGCTGCCCTGATAGCAACGACCTGGTTGGAGCAACAAAGAGGCCTTTCCAGGTAAGTTTAAAACTTCCCTTTAAACTTCCCTTCAAAAGTGCTGGGACATTTGAAAATCAAAATTATTCTGGCCTTTAAATGCTGCCGCCGTGCACTCCTGTCGCCAGTGCATCTATCAATATGGCGGGGGGCGCACTTCCTGCTCGCCATACTGGGAAGTTAATAGGTCGGTTAGTGCCCGGGAAACGGGCGCTGCACGGCCCAATTTCTAGGCCTTTTTTAATGAATAACGAACCCGTTTAAATGGGTACACTTTAAATCACAGCCTGACAAAAGAGGTCCCTCCGGAAAGTTAAGGTGTGCAACTGTGGTGAAGTGTTGCAAAGATTCTGCAGTTGTAGGAAAATTGACATCAGTACAGTGATGTATGTACCGGACGCACACTGGTACACAGACTCAGATGAATATACAGAAATGCACACCAACACTCTTTTCATACGCTCTGAATAAAATCCAGGGCAGAGATTAATAAACAAAATTTGGTCAGATACAAATGACTATTTTGCTCCTGATTTACTGCTGCGTGACTGCCCTTTATTAATGCACAACATTGCTCGAGAACAAAAGCCACTGTGCCAGTCTCTGTCAGATTGGCCGACAAACTTCATGTGAATGGACCTTGCTGGTGTCCTCTCCTGACAAGGACTTACAAGCTACATTTTCTTTCCTTATCTCATTGTTCTTATTTTCTTCTGAGAGTGGAAACATCCTTTTGTTGATCTGACTGCTCTTGTCACCGGCTGAGGATGATTTAAGAGCTTCTGGTCTTTTACAATTTATCTGAAACACATACATCTTAGTTCAGGCTCAGTTTCTTGAAATAAACCTGTCAGGAGTACAATGCATTTTAATCTACATTTGTATCTCCTGCGTTTTAGTGGTGGGCGTACATGACAAAAATATTTAAATTGCTTCAAAACATATGAATAAAGTCAAAAGACTGCTGACAAAAATGCTTGATCAAAGACACATTAGTCGTCTGCTAGACTATTGCTCTAATATAAAGTCCTTCCATCCAACGGGGATTAAGTCAGTCCAGACAGGGGAGCTTCGAATTATTCCCTGCCTGACATGTGCCTGAAGACTGGCTTCACTATAATTACACTGGTAGGAAGAGAGACCAGTCGCTGGCCTTACAGTCCATCTGTACACTGCAGCTGCAAATCCCATCACTTTCATCCACGGGGGAGCGGTGGTGTGGGGGAGGTCAATAAAGGCCAATATCTATATAACTAAAGGTTTTGCAGTTGCCGTAAGGTGTGAGAAGTGTCTCTATGACACGAAACTTGACTCCCTTTTACTCTTTAGAGGAAAGATCAACCAAAGCTTTAAACTTTTCGAACCAATTGGTTTTATTAACATTAAAATACAATGGCCCGGATTTTCCTCTGAGTGGCACTCGCCGCTCATTAGAATTGCACTTGCCCATAAACTTCTCTTGTTTTTTTTTCACGGCAAGTTGCTCTCATCGGGATCTCAGTCCAGCATGGCCCTCTTCTCCAGGGCATCTGGGACCTGTGTGAACAGGGCAAGCAACTGTCTATCAGCTTAAGCACTCAGATTAAAGCAACGCAGTCAGGACCAGGAAGTGCAGGTTAGAATAGTGAACTCAATGTCAAATCAGGTACAGAAAGCAAAATAAAGAGAGGGTAAGAAATATCGAATTAAGAGACAGAGATAAAAGAGACAGAAAGAAAAAGTAAAAAAAAAATGATTTTTTTTTTAAATGTCCATCAACAATTAAAATCTGAAGGAATGAGACTCCACCCTTGTAAAAGTTAATTTTCGGTGCCAGAGAGGTTGTTTGACAATCATCAAGACTTACCACGCCGTTAAAAGTGTGCTGAGACATAAATAACTTGACGTACCTTTTTTTGGCGAGATTTGTTCGTGCCCATCAGGGCAGCGCAGGACAGTTCAGTTCAAAACATATGAATAAAGTCAAAAGACTGCTGACAAGAATGCTTGATCAAAGACTAGTCTTGATTAGTCGTCTGCTCGACTATTGCTCTGATATATAGTCCTTCCATCCAATGGGGATTAAGTCAGTCCAGACAGGGGAGCTTCGAATTATTCCCTGCCTGACATGTGCCTGAAGACTGGCCTCACTATAATTACCTTGGTGGTAAAAGAGACCAGTCACCGGCCCTACAGTCCATCTGTACACTGCAGGGCAGGGCAGTCCACACCGTTCCATTCATTTGAACGTTGAGTCAGCTGACGAGATATCGTTCTCACGAAGCCTACAGAGGAGCAAGGCATCTGATGGATCAACTTCTGGATTTTCGCGTTTGACTGCGCATGTGCAGTTGTCAGAAGTTGCACTACCAGATGTACAGAAGTAACGGTGAGCCCTGTTAGCCTCGCCGTTATTTTCAAAGCAAAATCCGGCCCTTAAGTTTTACAGATAGAGATTCATACAACCTTAACTAGAAGTACAACTTGAAACTCAGAATGGCCAATTCTTCTGCTTCGGGGTAAATTCTCCTGTGAAGTGTTTATCTGGCCTGTGTCTGGTCGGTCTCATGGACCGTCTCGTGGTCTGTCTCTGGTCGGTCTCGTGGACCATCTCATGGACCGTCTCATGGACTGTCTCTGGTCTGTCTTGTGGACTGTCTCTGGACTGTCTTATGGACTGCCTCTGGTCGGTCTCATGGTTGGTTTCATGGACTGTCTCTGGACGGTCTCGTGGACTGTCTCTGGTTGGTTTCATAGACTGTCTGGTCTGTCTCATGGACATTTTCTGGTCGGTTTCGTGGGGTGTGTCTGGTCTGTCTCGTGGACTGTCTCTGGTCTGTCTCATGGACATTTTCTGGTCGGTCTCGTGGGGTGTGTCTGGTCTGTCTCGTGGACTGTCTCCGGTCGGTTTCATGGACTGTGATTGGTCTGTCTCATGGACTGTGACTGGTTTGTCTCGTGGACTGTCTCTGGTCTGTCTCGTGGACTGTCTCTGGTCTGTCTCGTGGACTGTCTCTTTGATCTTACTAAAATGGCTGCTTTCATATCCTTGCTGGCACAATCACACTGCTGGTACTTTTCCCCACTCTCTCTCTTTCCCATGGTTTAAAACAAGTTGATATGACAGCGCCTGATGTTTACAATAGCTTCTCACAGACTTTCAAGGCCTTGCATTAGTCTTGTCTTTAACCTTCTGGACAGTCTGCTGAATAAGACTTTTCAAATGTGGTCCATCTTCCCAGCGTACCTTTGAACAGTCAGTTTAACAGTTCCTTTGTTGAATTAATACTTTTAAACAAACTCAGCTCCTTTAGCAGGTAATTGATCCTTAAAAAGTCCAAAATCCTTCAGAAGCAAATGTGGAAATTTGCCTAAATTGGGGATCAGATTTGCAGGAAGGGTAGACGACAAACTAACCAGTTAGCAGGTAATGCCAAAAATGGCTATGAAAAGGTTAGATGCTCTTAATATAGCCAAGACACCAGGTCCGGCACGAGTGGCAGAGGTAGTGATAGGATAGGGGTAGCAACTAACTGACATTTCTCAATGTCACGACTTTCAAGAGATAACTTTCATCCTGACAGGTATACGGTTAATGTAAGAACTCGAGATATGGAATGACTAAAAAACATTTGGCCAGCAAGCCCACTCCTCCAGATGGAACTTGTACGATTTGCACCATCGTGATCTCTATGTGTGGTTTATTTTACCTGGGGAGTGGAGGGGAAGGAGGTGGGGGGGGTGAATAATCACAGGTAGAACTTCCAAAAAGGCAAACTCTGAAATGCCTCGCTAGTCTCTGAAGGCAATGCAGCAAATCTCCACCCTATCAACCTAACATCTTCATTTACCTCATGCCTCCATGACTGGTTTCATTCCAGAGATAACATTGCTGCGGTCAAAACTGAAGTAGAGTCAATGTGTTCTGAGAAGTATTTGATCATTTATGTCTATACTTATCCTTATAACCTTCAATCCCATTCATATCCAGATATTCATCCAACTCCATTTTTAAATGGGTTAATCAACATAGTATTCAATAGTTTGATGGAAATCTATTCCACATATCTTCTACTCCATGGGGAGAAAGATCATGTAATTTCTAGTCTTGCTTGAGGCTGGGCAATTTTGTATTCGTGTCCTCTAATCCTGCATAACAGTTAAAGTCAAATAACCTGCTTATATCCACCTTATCCGTGCCTTTCAGCAATTGAAAGATCTCGATCATGTCTGCTTTCAATCTATTCTCAAATGAGAACAAGTAAACTCTGTCAGCCTATCCTCATGAAATATAATTTGAAGTTTTGGAATTATCCTTATCACTCTTTCCTGAAACACTCCAATGTAATGATATCCTACTGTTCAAACCTAAACACAACATTCCAACTGTGGCTCTTTCCAATGAATTAATACAGCTAATAAATACCAGTTAACTTCCTATCGTTCTGCATTCCATAGCCAGACGCTACTTGAATACAGAGCCCTCTTATGATTGGCTGCAAGAAAGACGTTCCCCAGTTTTTACAGCTCCCTTTCATCGATGTAGCTTCTGACTTCTGTTTGATTGTGTAGAATTACACTAATCAGAAAATCAGAAAACTAATTGTAAGGTGATGTGGTGATATAAACATGCTGTACCACAGAATAGTACAACTCAGACTCTTGGCCACAATTCCACTTGTGATAAAATCCCAATCTTGGTTGTGTTTCAGTGAGAAGCATCTGCTAGGTACTTCCCCATAGGGATGGGGAACCACATTCCTTGTATCAGCTATTTACAGAGCAGCATTGGTAGAGGCCAGAGAGCAAGTCACCTGCACGATCTCATGGCCAGGACTGCTGAGTGTCATGTGAAGGAAAATTGGGGCTAAAATAAAAGTATACCTTATATACAGGAAAAAGGAACTATAGGTCAATCTGTATATGTTATAGTCAAGGTTTAACTAAGTCTGTTTCAATACCATACTACTGCCTATAAGAATACACATCAGGAATCCCAAATGGCCACTGTAACTTCAGTGGAAGATTAGCGGAAACCCTGGATAGACAGGCAAATTTGGTTTCCACTGATCTTCTACTGAAGTTAAGGCGGACAATAAGGAGAACCTCCAAGGAAATTCCTGGCAATGCACTCTAATTTACTTAAGTAAATACCTCATAGTTGAATAGAAATTAAAATAAAAAACTTTTTTTTTTGCTCACATTTACATCGAACATTGCAGGGCTTCTGTCTTAACAGCTTACCAAATTACACCAGGTTACAAGAAATAACCATATGAAAGTCTTTACAGTTTAGATTAACTACTATTAACACTGAAAGCGCACAAGGAAGTGTGCAAGAGAAGATAATTAAATATAGTAGGAGATTTCCAGTGACATTGCTTACAGTGAGTTGGACAATACACTACTTTATAATGACAGGAGTCAATACTATGTAATGCACAATATATCATTAAATAATACAAGGGAAGATTCAAGTTTCTCTCAAAAAAGCATCAAAACAGGTAGGCAGCTGTGGTACGAAGCTTTATGCACAAATATGGTAAGCAAGTGGGTTCAGTTTGGACACAAGCATTCCAACTGAGGTAGGCGGTTGCCACCCACACACTTTATTTAGGGAAAAGAGCCAAGGTAGGTACAATGTGGGAAATAATGGCTACATATCCACTGCAACGGAGAGGCATGGGTGCCTTGGAAACAGGCGCCATGACAGCCACCACAGGATTGAGTTTATTGGCTGTTATGAATGGCTCTGAATGTCAGGAATTCCCCAGGACCTGCAGCATTATCTGATGGATTTCTCTCACTCTTTCTGGAAAGAAAGATGTCAATACCACACAGCAGAACGTTAAAAAAGCACCAGCAAAGCACGTGTTACTGCACGCAATACAGCCAAGGCTCAGCTATAACAGGGTTGGTGCTCCGAAAGCAGTCAGCCTTTTATCCATTAAAGGGCTTTGGGTTCAAGAACAAATGTAGCCACGACAGAGGCATGTAGGGAATTTTTTTAAAAACTGCTGCCTCCTCATTTGCCACTCAGGAACTCATTACTGCCAAGACCCATCACTGAATGGTGCTCAATTCGGAGAGGGGGGGTGGGGGGAAACATCTGAGTGGCTGCATATCTCATCAGATGTGTGGATGGCAGGAACATTAAGAGTGGCAAAATTATGCTCTTCACTTCCAGGGATCTCCTCCAAGATTCCTGTAATAATGTGATTGTAAAAATCAGTGCCAAGATTTTGTGTAAGGAAATTATCTCAACAAATGTTCATAATCATGTGAGTCCACACTATCAGTGAAATGGCTGTACCTTAATAATAAATATGATCGAGTTGGTTGGTGCTCCATCTATCCACAATTGTTATTAATTTAATAGGGAAGAAACAACACTTGAATCAATCAAACCAAAGCAATTACCAAGGGGTGGGATTCATTTCTGTTGAATTTCCAAGAGCTGGAACATACTTTGAGGCAGATTAACATCTCTGTATTAGTGCAGTTCGACTCTATACACAGGACTTTTAATTATGGAGATGGTAGATCTCCCATGGAATTGCTCATGGTTTCAGCCTTGACTAAGTGGTCGCAATCTCGACTCTGACTTAGGGGGTACGGTAGCATAGTGGTTATGTTACTAGACTAGTAATCCAGAGGCCCAGACTAATAATCCGGAGTCATGTGTTCAAATCCCACCACGGCAGCTGGGGAATTTGAATTCAATTAGTTAAATAAAATCTGGAATTAAAATACTAGTATCAGTAATGGTGGCCATGAAACTACCGGATTGTCGTAAAAACCCATCTGGTTCAATAATGTCCTTTAGGGAAGGAAACCTGCTGTCCTTACCTGGTCTGGCCGATATGTGACTCCAGACCCACAGCAATGTGGTGAATTCTTAATTTCCCTCTGAAATGGCCTAGCAAGCCACTCAGTTGTAAAATCTCGCTAAAAAAAAGTCATAATAAGAATAAAACCGGACGGACCACGAGGACACCAGACACGACCAAGGCAAACCAAGCCCAGTCGACCCTGCAAAGTCCTCCTCACGAACATCTGGGGATTTCTGCCAAAATTGGGAGAGCTGTCCCACAGACCAGTCAAGCAACAGCCTGACATAGCCATACTCACAGAATCATACCTTTCAGCCAATGTCCCAGACTCTTCCATCACCATCCCTGGGTATGTCCTGTCCCACCGGCAGGAGAGACCAACCAGAGGTGGTGGTACAGTGATATACAGTCAGGAGGGAGTGGCCCTGGGAGTCCTCAACATTGACTCTGGACCCCATGAAATCTCATGGCATCAGGTCAAACATGGGCACGGAAACCTCCTGCTGATTACGACCTACCGCCCTCCCTCAGCTGATGAATCAGTCCTCCTCCATGTTGAACACCACTTGGAGGAAGCACTGAGGGTAGCAAGGGCACAGAATGTACTCTGGGTGGGGGACTTCACTGTCCATCACCAAGAGTGGCTCAGTAGCACCACTGCTGGCCGAGTCCTGAAGGACATAGCTGCCAGACTGGGCCTGTGGCAGGTGGTGAGCGAACCAACATGGGGGAAAATCTTACTTGACCTCGTTCTCACCAATCTACCTGTCGCAAATGCATCTGTCCATGACAGTATTGGTAGGAGGTGACCACCGCACAGTCCTCGTGGAGACAAAGTCCTGTCCTCGCACTGAGGACACCATCCAACATGTTGTGTGGCACTATCACCGTGCTAAATGGGATAGATTCAGAACAGATCGAGCAGCTCAAAACTGGGCATCCATGAGGCACTGTGGGCCATCAGCAGCAGCAGAATTGTATTCCAGCACAATCTGTAACCTCATGGCCTGGCATATTCCTCACTCTACCATTACCAACAAGCCAGGGGATCAACCCTGGTTCAAAGAGCTTTCCAGGAGCAGCACCAGGTATACCTAAAAATGAGGTGCCAACCTGGTGAAGCTACAACTCAGGACTACATGAATGCTAAACAGCGGAAGCAACATGTTATAGACAGAACGAAGTGATTCCACAACCAACGGATCAGATCAAAGCTCTGCAGTCCTGCCACATCCAGTTGTGAATGGTGGTGGACAATTAAACAACTAACGGGAGGAGGGGGCTCTGTAAACATTCCTATCCTCAATGATGGCAGAGTCTAGCACGTGAGTGCAAAAGACAAAACTGAAGCAACCATCTTCAGCCAGAAGTGCCGAGAGGAAGATACACCTTGGCCTCCTCCCGATATCCCCACCATCACAGAAGCCAGTCTTCAACCAATTCGATTCACTCCACGTGATATCAAGAAACAGCTGAGTGCACTGGATACAGCAAAGGCTATGGACCCCGACAACATCCCAGCTGAGGTGCTGAAGACTTGTGCTCCAGAACTAGCTGCGCCTCTAGCCAAACTATTCCAGTACAGCTACAACAGTGGCATCTACCCGACAATGTGGAAAATTGCCCAGGTATGTCCAGTCCACAAAAAGCAGGACAAATCCAATCCGGCCAATTACCGCCCCATCGGTTTACTCTGAATCATCAGCAAAGTGATGGAAGGTGTCGTCGACAGTGCTGTCAAGCGGCACTTACTCACCAATAACCTGCTCACCGATGCTCAGTTTGGGTTCCGCCAGGACCACTCGGCTCCAGACCTCACTACAGCCTTGCTCCAAACATGAACAAAAGAGCTTAATTCCAGAGGTGAAGTGAGAGTGACTGCCCTTGACATCAAGGCAGCATTTGACCGAGTGTGGCACCAAGGAGCCCTAGTAAAATTGAACTCAATGGGAATCAGGGGGAAAACTCTCCAGTGGTTGGAGTCATAAGTAGCACAAAGGAAGATGGTAGTGGTTGTTGGAAGCCAATCATCTCAGCCCCAGGACATTGCAGCATGAGTTCCTCAGGGCAGTGTCCTAGGCCCAACCATCTTCAGCTGCTTCATCAATGACCTTCCCTCCATCATAAGGTCAGAAATGGGGATGTTCGCGGATGATCGCACAATGTTCAGTTCCATTCACACCCCTCAGATAATGAAGCAGTCCGAGCCCGCATGCAGCAAGACCTGGACAACATCCAGGCTTGGGCTGATAAGTGGCAAGTAACATTTGTGCAACAAGTGCCAGGCAATGACCATCTCCAACAAGTGAGAGTCTAACCACCTCCCCTTGACATTCAACGGCATTACCATCGCCGAATCCCCCACCATCAACATCCTGGGGGTCACCATTGGCCAGAAACTTAACTGGACCAGCCATATAAATACTGTGGCTACAAGAGCAGATCAGAGGCTGGGTATTCTGTGGTGAGCTATTCACCTCTGACTCTCCAAAGCCTTTCCACCATCTACAAGGCACAAGTCAGGAGTGTGATGGAATACTCTCCACTTGCCTGGTTGAGTGCAACTCCAACAACACTCAAGAAGCTCGACACCATCCAGGACAGAGCTTGATTGCCACCCCATCTACCACCCTAAACATTCATTCCCTTCACCACCGGCGCACAGTGGCTGCAGTGTGTGCCATCCACAGGATGCATTGCAGCAACTCGCCAAAGCTTGTTCGACAGCACTTCCCAACCCATGACCTCTACCACCTAGAAGGACAAGGGCAGCAGGCACATGGGAACAACACCACTTGCACGTTCCCCTCCAAGCCACACATCATCCCGACTTGGAAATATATCGCCGTTCCTTCATCGTCGCTAGGTCAAAATCCTGGAACTCCCTTCCTAACTGCACTGTGGGAGAACCTTCACCACATGGACTGCAGCGGTTCAAGAAAGTGGCTCACCACCACCTTCTCAAGGGCAATTAGGGATGGGCAATAAATGCTGGCCTCGGCAGTGACGCCCACATCCAATGAACGAATTAAAAAAAAGAAAAGGTTGTGCGTCCAAGTTCCACTCCAGAGACTTGAGCACGAAATCTAAGCTGACACTAACGGAGTGCTGCATTGTCGAAGGTGCCGTCTTTCGGAAGATATGTTCAACCGAGGCCTCACCTGCCCTCCTGGGTGGATGTAAAAGGTCCCATGATTTTCGAAGAAGAGCAGGTCGGTTCTCCCCGGTGTCCTGCCGATGTTTGTCCCTCATCCAACATCAGTAAAGCAGACTATCCGGTCATTATCTCATTGCTATTTATTAGATCTTGCTGTGCGCAAATTGGCAGTCGTGTTTCCTACATAACAACAGTAACTACACTTCAAAAGTACTTCATTGGCTGTAACGCGCTTTGGGACATCCTGAGGTCATGAAAGGCTCTATATAAATGCCCGTCTTTCTTTGTTCATGAGCAGTCTGGGATCTGGAGCATACTGTCTAATATTTATTTGCTTGTAGCCTCAAATTGATAGCGGTTTTCCAGTCACTGTAAAGCAGCAAATCACTCAATCGATATATCACAAGATCGACACCATGATAACATTATTATATATCTGTTGCTGAATCCTGAAAGATGCAGGGCCTCACAGACATAATATTTGTAATACTATTGACCTACCACTTTACAAAATTTGGCAATTCTGCAAGTAACTTTGTTCTCCCCTCCACAAAAACTCCTCATTCTCAGTTAGTTACATTTTTTTAACTACCTTTCATGGTAAATATGCAATATTTGCTTTAGATGCAAGTATTATTAATTTATTGTTCCCTCTTTGCCCCCCGACCCTCCGAAAAACGTTTCTTTTTCTCATTTATTTACACGATTAAGAAAGAAAATGTTTCCTTTCCCTTAATTCCCATGGTAGTGTGACAGTTCTTGCTGAGGGTATTGTTGGCGTAGAACTTCACTTGAAAGTCTTTTCCCAGCACTGAGCCTCCAGCATCAGCACTTTGAACAGATGGTCATTCGCCATCTTCCAGGATGACTGTCTGACGCTGGCCACAAGGCCCGAGCTCAGCATCGAAATGTCGCGTAAGCATTTCCCTCCTGTCCCTGTGTAACACAAACAAAGAAAATCTCATCCCAAATACCTTCAGCTTAGAACTTTTTATTTAATGGATTAAACTGCATAAATTGCTGAAAAATTTAAAATAATGCTTCCCTCCACCCACCATTGTTCACATCTTGTTATTTGCAAACGTTATGCCTGGTTATCATGTGACATGGGTTGTCTGGGTTTATTAGTTTCACAAAGAGAGATGAAAACTACAACTTGCATGTTGCATCTCTCTCACATTCACAGCATTTATCGACAGTGCTATCAAGCGGCACTTACTCACCAATAACCTGCTCACCGATGCTCAGTTTGGGTTCCGCCAGGACCACTCGGCTCCAGACCTCATTACAGCCTTGGTCCAAACATGGACAAAAGAGCAGAATTCCAGAGGTGAGGTGAGAGTGACTGCCCTTGACATCAAGGCAGCATTTGACCGAGTGTGGCACCAAGGAGCCCTAGTAAAATTGAAGTCAATGGGAATCAGGGGGAAAACTCTCCAGTGGCTGGAGTCATACCTAGCACAAAGGAAGATGGTAGTGGTTGTTGGAGGCCAATCATCTCAGCCCCAGGACATTGCTGTAGGAGTTCCTCAGGGCAGTGTCCTAGGCCCAACCATCTTCAGCTGCTTCATCAATGACCTTCCCTCCATCATAAGGTCAGAAATGGGGATGTTCGCTGATGACTGCACAGTGTTCAGTTCCATTCGCAACCCCTCAAATAATGAAGCAGTCCGAGCCCGCATGCAGCAAGACCTGGACAACATCCAGGCTTGGGCTCATAAGTGGCAAGTAACATTCGCGCCAGGTAAGTGCCAAGCAATGACCATCTCCAACAAGAGAGAGTCTAACCACCTCCCCTTGACATTCAACGGCATTACCATCGCCGAATCCCCCACCATCAACATCCTGGGGGTCAACATTGACCAGAAACTTAACTGGACCAGCCATATAAATACTGTGGCTATGAGAGCAGGTCAGAGGCTGGGTATTCTGCGGTGAGTGACTCACCTCCTGACTCCCCAAAGCCTTTCCACCATCTACAAGGCACAAGTCAGGAGTGTGATGGAATACTCTCCACTTGCTTGGATGAGTGCAGCTCCAACAACACTCAAGAAGCTCGACACCATCCAAGATAAAGCAGCCCGCTTGATTGGCACCCCATCCACCACCCTAAACATTCACTCCCTTCACCACCGGCGCACTGTACCATCCACAGGATGCACTGCAGCAACTCGCCAAGGCTTCTTCGACAGCACCTCCAAAACCCGCGACCTCTACCACCTAGAAGGACAAGAGCAGCAGGCACATGGGAACAACACCACCTGCACGTTCCCCTCCAAGTCACACACCATCCCGACTTGGAAATATATCGCCGTTCCTTCATCGTCGCTGGGTCAAAATCCTGGAACTCCCTTCCTAACAGCACTGTGGGAGAACCGTCACCACACGGACTGCAGTGGTTCAAGAAGGCGGCTCACCACCACCTTCTCAAGGGCAATTAGGGATGAGCAATAAATGCTGGCCTCGCCAGCGACGCCCACATCCCGTGAACGAATAGAAAAAAACAGGAACTAGAATCATGTACAAAACAAAGAGGAAAAAAAATCTTTCTATTTTTTCCTGAAACCTGCCCCACGGTTATTGTTTATAAATTTTCTGTCTCGTGATTGTCATGGTGCACTCTAGGTATTGTAGGGGCAAGTCACTCCAGGACCAGCAGTGTAGCCAAGAAGACTGTTGCACCAAGCATCCATTTAGGATACATTGAACTAAGTGTGTGAACTGCCCCTTTAAGGAACTCTGCTGTCCACATAGCACCAAGAAAATGGCTCCTAGCATCTGGTGCAACACTGTTCTCTACTCTTCCTAAAATAACACCAACGCCTATCCTTTGTTCTGCTGCTGTCTTCTTCTTCAGTATCGGAAAGAAACACTCTAGACAAAGCTCTAATAAAATGCTACCAATTTATTCACTTACTTTGTGACATGTATCAGTGTATCAGTGATGTTACGATCTACTTAAAGTTATTAAGGGATATGGAGTCAAGGCGGGTAGATGGAATTAGGGTACAGATCAGCCATCATCGTAACATAGGAAAAGGAGTAGGCCATTCAGCCCTCATGCCTGCTCCGCATTTGATAAGATTATGGCTGATCTGTGACCTAACTCCATATACTTGCCTTTGGCCCATATCCCTTAATACCTTTGGTTGCCAAAAAGCTATCTATTTCAGATTTAAATTTAGCAATTGAGCTAGTATCAATTGCCGTTTGCGGAAGAGAGTTCCAAACTTCTACCACCCTTTGTGTGTAGAAATGTTTTCTAATCTCACTCCTGAAAGGTCTGGTTCTAATTTTTAGACTGTGCCCCCTACTCCTAGAATCTCCAACCAGCAGAAATAGTTTCTCTCTATCCACCCTATCTGATCTCGTTGAATGGCGGGACAGGCTCGAGGGGTTGAATGGCCTACTCCTGTTCCAATGTTGCTATACTTCTCCTTGGTATTGGTGTGTTGTGTGTGACTCTAACTCCTAACATGTGATTTTTTTTTTCTAAGCAGTTCTCCAATGAAAGGAGTAAGTGTGCTAACTGCAAGTCAGGAGTTGGAATTTCCTTCCTCTACTTTGGGTCTGGTTCCTTCAGTTATATACTATCTTGGCTTTCAAAGCAGTGAAGTGTTCTTCAAAAGTTTCCAGTTGGAACAATTCATACAGTGACACACAAGTACCCCCTCATGCAGCCCAATGCATGACAGCACATAAACGTGCACTGTACACTGAGTTGTGTTCAAAGGAATTGCTGTGTGAAACACCTTTAATGATTTCAGCTTGGTCACAGTTTCAATTATAAATTGCAACTTGTGTTTGCTGCAGTATGGCCATGCATGGTGAACATTCAAAGGGCCAGATGATTGCTTAGGGATAGGGCAGCAGTAAAAAAGTGCCAGGTTTTGATGAACAACGTTGAGACATATATACTTGGGGCAACTAGTTAGCTTTACTTTGGCAGCTAGTTAGCTTTACTTGGTCTCTCATCTTCTTATGCGATTGAAGCCAAGTCCTCTGGATCTTGTTGGCAGCATTCACCATATCCACTGTCTCCTGCCATGTTGCTGTACTAGCCTTTCTTGTGGACAGTGCCCTTGAGTGAAGAAGACTGCAGCTTGTCTTTGCCTCGTGTCATCCTGCATGAGTTCCAGTTTGCTTGGGTAAGAGCTCTCCATTCTGCAGGAACTTGGCAACTCAAAACTCCTCCCCTTGTGTCACAGATAGGAATGTGGCCATTAAAGGGGCTGCTGGAGGCCTTTAAATTCCTGTCAGCTGTGTACCTCTTGCACAGGCTCCCTCAGGCAGCTTGCTATGCGGCACAGATTCTGTAATGTATTCAAATGCTGAATATTGGGGGTAAACAGCTGTCTGAATACGGGCATGACAGTGCTTACACTTCATTGACATGTACTCAGGAATCTTAAGGCTATACAGCTGGAAAATACCTTGAGCGTTACACTAAATCTGAGTTAGAAAGAATGGCATTTGAATTTTACTTGGTCCACAGCATGTGAGAGACAAAATTACTACCATGTGTTAATATTAAGGTACTTAATGAATAAATACGTGAACAGTTTATTTTGAGGACGTTTGAGGATAATCAGAAACATTGTTAAGTTTTATTTTCTCTTCTTTGCTTCATAATTTTATTTTCTCCCACTTTTTAGGTTCCCCATGTCATGTGCCATTATCAGCCTAGTTTCCAGACCGCTGTTAATGATACTGTTGAGTTGGCTATTATAAGTTGAGGTAGTGGCAAAGGATATTTCATCCTTAATATTGTTCTCTTTTGCCCGTTCTTTTAAGTATCCACCTGTCCACTTGGTGCCTACGCCAGATAAACACAACAATTCAACATGTGGCACAGAGTTCCCATTCTACTCTGTTGAACTAATGGGGTAAATTTTAACTGAGAGCTGGGAAGGGAGTGAGGTGGGGGAAAAATTTCTGGGTGCAAAACCAGGAAGGTAATTGGGCGTGTCGCAATTGCAGAGGCCCATCAATTGCATTTCCGGGATTCGCACCTGGCAGCCAGCCTGATTATAGAATCATAGAATCATAGAAGTTACAACATGGAAACAGGCCCTTCGGCCCAACATGTCCATGTCGCCCAGTTTATACCACTAAGCTAGTCCCAATTGCCTGCATTTGGCCCATATCCCTCGATACCCATCTTCCCCATGTAACTGTCCAAATGCTTTTTAAAAGACAAAATTGTACCCGCCTCTACTACTGCCTCTGGCAGCTCGTTCCAGACACTCACCACCCTTTGAGTGAAAAAATTGCCCCTCTGGATCCTTTTGTATCTCTCCCCTCTCACCTTAAATCTGTGCCCCCTCGTTATAGACTCCCCTACCTTTGGGAAAAGATTTTGACTATCGACCTTATCTATGCCCCTCATTATTTTGTAGACTTCTATAAGATCACCCCTTAACCTCCTACTCTCCAGGGAATAAAGTCCCAGTCTGTCTAACCTCTCCCTGTAAGTCAAACCATCAAGTCCCGGTAGCATCCTAGTAAATCTTTTCTGCACTCTTTCTAGTTTAATAATATCCTTTCTATAATAGGGTGACCAGAACTGTACACAGTACTCCAAGTGTGGTCTCACCAATGCCCTGTACAACTTCAACAAGACATCCCAACTCCTGCATTCAATGTTCTGACCAATGAAACCAAGCATGCTGAATGCCTTCTTCACCACCCTATCCACCTGTGACTCCACTTTCAAGGAGCTATGAATCTGTACTCCTAGATCTCTTTGTTCTATAACTCTCCCCAACGCCCTACCATTAACGGAGTAGGTCCTGGCCCGATTCGATCTACCAAAATGCATCACCTCACATTTATCTAAATTAAACTCCATCTGCCATTCATCGGCCCACTGGCCCAATTTATCAAGATCCCGTTGCAATCCTAGATAACCTTCTTCACTGTCCACAATGCCACCAATCTTGGTGTCATCTGCAAACTTACTAACCATGCCTCCTAAATTCTCATCCAAATCATTAATATAAATAACAAATAACAGCGGACCCAGCACCGATCCCTGAGGCACACCGCTGGACACAGGCATCCAGTTTGAAAAACAACCCTCGACAACCACCCTCTGTCTTCTGTCGTCAAGCCAATTTTGTATCCAATTGGCTACCTCACCTTGGATCCCATGAGATTTAACCTTATGTAACAACCTACCATGCGGTACCTTGTCAAATGCTTTGCTGAAGTCCATGTAGACCACGTCTACTGCACAGCCCTCATCTATCTTCTTGGTTACCCCTTCAAAAAACTCAATCAAATTCGTGAGACAAGATTTTCCTCTCACAAAACCATGCTGACTGTTCCTAATTAGTCCCTGCCTCTCCAAATGCCTGTAGATTCTGTCCCTCAGAATACCCTCTAACAACTTACCCACTACAGATGTCAGGCTCACTGGTCTGTAGTTCCCAGGCTTTTCCCTGCCGCCCTTCTTAAACAAAGGCACAACATTTGCTACCCTCCAATCTTCAGGCACCTCACCTGTAGCGGTGGATGATTCAAATATCTCTGCTAGGGGACCCGCAATTTCCTCCCTAACCTCCCATAACGTCCTGGGATACATTTCATCAGGTCCCGGAGATTTATCTACCTTGATGCGCGTTAAGACTTCCAGCACCTCCCTCTCTGTAATATGTACACTCCTCAAGACATCACTATTTATTTCCCCAAGTTCCCTAACATCCATGCCTTTCTCAACCGTAAATACCGATGTGAAATATTCATTCAGGATCTCACCCATCTCTTGTGGTTCCGCACATAGATGACCTTGTTGATCCTTAAGAGGCCCTACTCTCTCCCTAGTTACCCTTTTGCCCTTTATGTATTTGTAGAAGCTCTTTGGATTCACCTTTGCCTGATCTGCCAAAGCAATCTCATATCCCCTTTTTGCCCTCCTGATTTCTCTCTTAACTCTACTCCGGCAATCTCTATACTCTTCAAGGGATCCACTTGATCCCAGCTGCCTATGCATGTCATATGCCTCCTTCTTATTTTTGACTAGTGCCTCAATCTCCCGAGTCATCCAAGGTTCCCTACTTCTACCAGCCTTGCCCTTCACTTTATAAGGAATGTGCTTACCCTGAACCCTGGTTAACACACTTTTGAAAGCCTCCCACTTACCAGACGTCCCTTTGCCTGCCAACAGACTCTCCCAATCAACTTCTGAAAGTTCCTGTCTAATACCATCAAAATTGGCCTTTCCCCAATTTAGAATTTTAACTTTTGGGCCAGACCTATCCTTCTCCATAGCTATCTTAAAACTAATGGAATTATGATCACTGGTCCCAAAGTGATCCCTCACTAACACTTCTGTCACCTGCCCTTCCTTATTTCCCAAGAGGAGGTCAAGTTTTGCCCCCTCTCTAGTCGGGCCATCCACATACTGAATGAGAAATTCCTCCTGAATACACTCAACAAATTTCTCTCCATCCAAGCCCCTAATGCTATGGCTGTCCCAGTCAATGTTGGGAAAGTTAAAGTCCCCTACTATTACCACCCTATTTTTCTTGCAGCTGTCTGTAATCTCCTTACATATTTGCTCCTCAATTTCCCGTTGACTATTTGGGGGTCTGTAGTACAATCCTATCAAAGTGATCTCTCCCTTCTTATTTTTCAGTTCTACCCATATGGACTCAGTGGGCGAACCCTCGGATATATCCCCTCTCACTACTGCCGTGATGTTCTCCCTAATCAAGAACGCAACTCCCCCTCCTCTCTTACCTCCTGCTCTATCTTTGATAGGGTTCAGAGAGAGGGAGGGAGCATAGGCCAGGGAGAAGATCGGGGTGGGGGAGGTGCTGGGTAGAAGATCGGGGGGGTGGTCTGAGGAAGAGATCGGGGGGTTGATGAAGAGATTGGAGGTCGCTGGAGGTTGGGTGGAGGTGGTGGGGTTCACCATCAGGGGGTGGGGGGGACATCATCAGGAGGCCATCTGATTGCAGGAGTCCTGTCGCACCAGGTGTGCTTGTTGGGCCTGGATGAAGCACTCCTGCTTCTCTGGGCCCACAAGCAGTGCAATAAAGGCACTCACCTCATGGATCTGGCCCTTCCTGCCTGCTTTCACCTGACGTGATTTGGAAGTGATGGGAAACCTGAACAGGTAAGGTTAAATTCATTTTATTATTCCAATACACCAAATATTAAGTACTTCAAGTATCTCAATGAGGTACATTGCCCTTTTAGGTATCAGCCCTCTGGATGTAAGTGGGATCGGGACTTCCTGTGTCTGCTGTCCACACGCAGACAAACCTGCCTGGATTAAACCCAGAAGCAGGCGTGTTGGAACCGGGATGCAGTTCCGCTCTGAAAACAAAGTATTTTTACTCCCCACCTGCCCCCAACCCACCCGCTCTTGGGGGCTAAAATTTACCCTATCGTGTTAGTGCGCCAATATGTTGTGCCACTGGCAATAAAACTATTAAATAATTTTTTTAAAATCTGGTCAGGCTGGCTCTAGGAGCAGACCCTGAATCAGGGGGTGAACTGGATGAGATAGTCGACAGGGGGATTACCACCAGAACCATCCAGAAGACCAGGCCCCACATGGAGAAGATGGCAGACCTGAGGCAGCTGTCCAAAGTATGGATGCTGAGCAGGCATGGCCATTCTTCTTGTGATGTGGAGATGCCGGTGATGGACTGGGGTTGACAATTGTAAACAATTTTACAACACCAAGTTATAGTCCAGCAATTTTATTTTAAATTCACAAGCTTTCGGAAGGAGGTAGCCTCCGAAAGCTTGTGAATTTAAAATAAAATTGCTGGACTATAACTTGGTGTTGTAAAATTGTTTACATTCTTCTTGTGTTCTTGATCAAATAGCAGTGAGGTGTGTTTGTGTGTGCGTGTGTGTGTGTGTGTGTGTGTGCACGCACGTGTTCCTCAGCTGTTGAGTGATACTCATGAATCAGGTCCATGGTTTTGATTTCATGATTATTCAAACTTTGTACATTTGAAATTGTATCAAATTTTTACTCTGAGCAAATTCCCCATCCACTTACTGTATGTATTTATTTGTGCAATAAACATTTTTTAAGTGGAGGGAGAGCTGGAATTCTACTTCCAGGGTTCTGCCAGTGCCGCCTTTGACAAGTTGAGAGTTTGCAATGATGGCCTGGCAATGAGATGCCCAGCCAATTCCTCCCCGCAAGGCCACACCACCGTCTCTGCCCGTTGTTTCTTTTCTTTGCAGGACTCAGTTTATGAGCTGAATAAAATAGGAAAATTAAACTTGTTCTTTCCTCAATCCATGTTAAAGTTCCTGCACGCAGTGTAAATGTACTTCCTTGCAACAAATAAACATTCCAAAGACCTATTAATTTTATTAATATATTATAGCAATAACTACCTTTTCTTGCCAAAAGGATTTTCTGCACTTCAGTGAAATATCTTGAGCCTATAATCGTTGGCATTTAATCTAAAACAATTTCTTGCCCAATACACTTTTAAAATACAGGCATCCAGGGAAGATCAGCAGATGAAAAGTCAATGTGTTCAGATGAAACTGCTTGGTCCACTGTTTAATGGAGGCATTAACGCCTGTATTTTAGACTTGGCTAATGCCTCTGACAAAATTACAAACCAAGGAATTTCATAGAAACACGTTAAGCATTTGTAGGCCAATCTTCATACAGGACAATTTCATGCCCATTATGCCTTAAGTAATTTCTGACAATGTCATCCAATCTCTGCATTATAATTGGCCTGTAATTATATTGTACGGTATAATTGATAGTTTTGGAATTGCTTTTCCAAACCAGCACAGAAATACTGGCCTTGGATCAATACATTTTGTGCTTATCTGAACTTTTGCATCATACAGGCAAGAGCTAATTTCAACCAAATGACCGTGTCTTAATAGAGGACTTTCCAAATCAAAACTACACTCTGAAGTTAGTATGAACATGAGTTTGTTCCTTACATCTGTGTCCAAAGGCAATTTGGCAAAAAAACCTCAACATATGGTAAACTCTGGACTGAGTTATGTATTCTGAATCCAAAGAAAACCTTATTAGTCCAGGCTTTTGAGATGCTGTTCTCAAGGTCATCCAATCAGTTCTAGTATTTTTTGCTGAGTGTTTGAACAGAACACCACGTTTGCAAACATTCACACTCATCGCATTCCCATTCTCCTGAGAATTCCTCATGCTGACTCTTTAACTTAACATGTAACACAATCACCAATTAGTGTCAAAGTTACCATAGCCAACAGACTTAAATTGCATTAACCTTACATGCTCTTTCAAGGAAAATGTAATCAATTCACTTGAAAACTAATGACTAATTTTGAACTTGTTATTAAATGATTTGGTCTAAAATTGACTTAAATTATGTAGATAAGTATCAACTGAGCTGTCAGCTGCAAGCTAAAATGTTAACCTCAAGTTCAGCTGGTCACACAATGTCCTAGAGTTCAAATACCAGGAAAGCCTTGAAGTCACCACGATAAATTTACACAAGACTATTACATGACAAAAGAAATTGTGAGTTATAATTGCATTGAACTCTGGCAGCAATTCATATAATTCCATTACATATTAATTAGCAAAAGGACTTGGCCCTTATGTGGCTAATTTTAAATATGAAATATTTTAGAGATTAGAAAGAGAACTGTTTTAAAGTTGAATTAATTAACTGCGCCTTGAGTCTTAAGATTTAATACAAGGCTTCTCCAATGAGGAAAGGCTGAACAGACTCGGACTCCTATCTCTCGAAAAGAGAAGGCCGAGGGGTGACCTGATGGAGGTCTTTGAGATAATGATCGGGTCGATGTAGAGAAAACGTTTCCACCTGTGGGGGAGTCCAAAACTAGCGATCATAAATATAGCCACTAATTAATCCAATAGGGAATTCAGGAGAAACGTCATTACCTAAAGAGTGGTAAGAATGTGGAACGCGCTACCATACGCAAGGAGTAGTTGAGGCAAATAACATAGATGCATTTAAAGGGAAGCTAGATAAACACGTGAGGGAGAAAGGAATAGAAGGGTATCCTGATAGAATTAGATAAAGTAGGGAGGGAGGGAGGAGGCTCGTGTGGAGCACAAATGCCAGCGTAGACCAGTAAGGCCAAATGGCCTGTTTCTGTGCTGTACTTCGATGTAACTCAATGTAACGTCAGCAATGCTAAATATAAAATGGCTTCACTGATTTGAAGGTGTAAATGGCCAACAATGGTTCCATTGAATTTTACCTAATTTAGACTTAACTACAAAATAAGCTGGTAGTTATAAAATGTATAATAATTAAACCTCTGAAGACTTTAGCAGCTAATCTTGGACAACGTGGCAGTGCAGGATGTTGGAGATCCAACACATTGACCATGGGGAAGTCGTGGGAAAAAAATCCTGTTCATGATTTCCCCACATCTTTCTCAAGGTGAACTATACCGTCACAGAGGTGAAAGTGGAGTTTAAGTGCTTACCAAAGACTTTATTTCGTTTATTTAGCTGACAGCTCAAGCCTGCATGTGAGGAATGTCATGAAGTAGTTCAGATTACAGATATTCCATTGAGAATAACCTATCACTCATGCCATCGGCTGCAGTGAAGCAGTTACAATAGTTGCATTGGAGATATCGGAGTACTGAGGAATTGAGATCAAGAGGCACACAGGATCAGCACATTGTCCTTTCATCTCTTGTGTCAAAGTACATAGAATTACATGGAATTTACAGCACAGAAACAGGCCATTCGGCCCAACAGATCTATGCTGTTGTTTATGCTCTACACAAGCCTCCTCCCACCTTACTTCATCTCACCCTATCAACATATCCTTCCATTCCTTTATCCCTCATGTACTGATCCAGCTTCCCCTTAAATGCGTCTATGTTAATAGCCTCAACCACTCCTAATAGGTTTAGTGTGTGCTTTGACTCACAAGGAATGTTGCAGTGGCCTAGAGAATCTGGAGTCTGGAGTGAATGTAGGTGACCTGATAATATATTAAGAAGTTAATTTGAGGTTGTGTAGTGTAGATTTAGATGTTTCATTGCATTCTCAAAGGCTATCTACAGTAAAAGCTATCCTCATTAAGAGGCACTTGCGATGGCTGAGCTTTGTCACCAGGACACCATCAAACCAGCAGCAAGGTAGCAAGTGGGAGTGTAAATAAAACAGACCAGAGCACAGCAAGCTGTTGATTTAATGCCCATGGTTCCGCATATAAATTCCTAATGTCAATTGGGATCTTAGGATGTATGCCGAGCAGGAATGATGTTCTTTATTATAAAATAGGGAGAGGAATTTAGGGGATTAGTAAGCCAAGTGCCTCGTACACGCCTGCTAGCAGCTGGTTACAGAGCAGCACTGACAGCAGGTTGGAGCAGGTCACCTGCATTAGATTTCACAGTGTTTGGATTTAGTGGGTTTTAGATAGTGATCAGTAAGACATGTTCACAAAGATCTCTTTTATATTGGGATCAAGTGTTTTCGGCAAACTTGGTTCACAAGAAGACAAGTTATTAAATGACCTCTCATTAGTTCCCCCATTGCTATATTTTTTCACTGTCTCCTGAACTTTCAAAATGATCAGATCAGAAAGCTTCATAAGGTACAATGGTGCTTAGTTCATGTTAGTCTGTAGTTAACATGTAAACCACCAATTGCTGACTTTCAAATACTGTGAAAAAACTTAATTATATTTAATTACTGAGGTAACTTAAAGACTTGGAGGCAGTGCAATCCAAATGTTTTTATAGAGAAAGTTATGATATTATAAAAGGCATAGCTTTGATGTATAAATCTAAATTTTCTGGGTCCAGGCTAGTGGCGGATACCTTACTCACTGCCAGCACATATCAGAAAATTAAAGGCAGTGCCACCTTCATTTTTCTATATAGAACTAACATTTTATATAACGCCTTTCATATCTTCAGGGTGTCTTAAAGCACTTTGCAGTCAATGAAGTATAGCCACTGTTGTAATGTAGGCAAATGCATCAGCCAATTTGCACACAGCAAAGTTCCACAAACAGCATTGAGATGAATGACCAGCTAACCTGTTTTAGTGCTGGTGGTTGAGGGATAAATGCTGGCCAGGACACTGGGAAAACTCTCCTGCATTCCTTCGAATAGTGCCGTGGGAATTTTTTATATCCACTTGAGAGGGTAGATGTATTGGACTGAAAACCAAGGTTTTTTGCAGGATTGATGCCATAAACCTACACCTAACCATACAGCCCACAACAAAAGAATCAGATCAACTGCACATAATCAGAGAATGAAAAGAAAAATGACATGCAGTCAACCAACTCAGAGTTTAAATCCCACCACAAAGCAAGTTCTGAAATTGGATTTCATAAATCTGGTAATCTGTAGACGAGCAACAAAAATGACCAGGAAAGCTGCTGGATTTTTGGAAAAACCCAACGAGTTTACTAATGTCCTTCAGGGAAGGGAGCTTGCTGAACCTACCCAATTTGGTCTATATATCTGTTTTAGATGTTGGTTGAGGGATCAATGTTGGCCAGGGCACTGGGAGATATCCATTGCTCTTTGAATAGTACCATGGGATCTTTTACATCCACCTGAGAGGGCAGACGGGACCTTGGTTTAATATCTCATCCAAAAGACAGCATCTTTGACAGTGCAGCACTCCCTCAGTACTGCACAGAAGTGTCAGCCTAGATTATGTACTCAAGTCTCTGGAGTGGGCTTGAACCCACAACCTTCTGACACAGAGGTAAGAGTGCTACCTACTAAGCTAAGGCTGACACTTCTGAGCTACATGATTCTGGCAGCACTTCATGTCTTAAGGTAGAAGACTTCATTCTACTTTGCCCATTGAGTCAGAGATTTTCAAGCTCGCCAACCTGGACTTGATTCTCTACTCTCCTTGGGGAAAATCAAGAGGAGAGTCAGGGAACATACAAGCCATGAGTTCCCTGGATACAATGGGGTAAATTTTCATCTTCACCGCATGGATGGCAGAACGAATCGTCCATCCGTTATAGAATCTGGGAAAAAAATGTGCGGATGCAAAGCACTGCCAACCATGTCCAAGTAATGTAACTCAAAAATAACTTTGCCTTAAAAAAAATCATTAAAGTATATAAAGGTAACTGGTAGACGCATTTGGAAATCTTATTTAAAAGAGCAAGCTTTAATAAAATCGTATTTGGTACAAAGATATTTGGACGTCGGGCAAAAGCAGAGATGGATCTCACTGCACTTGGTCCTCAAGTTAATCAATCAGCCTGCAAGTGTAAAACTCTACACCAGGTAATAATTTATAAAATTTGATGAACCATGCAAAGCAAGTCCGATTCTAGGAGGAAAGAGAATGGCTGAGACCTTTGGGGGCTGATCAGCAGCCAAGAAAAAAATAAATTATAAATGTTTTTTAAATAACAGATTCTCAGCCATTCACATTGATGCCTATTTGATAAAAAATTATATATTATTACATTTAATACATTAATACTTTTGACTTCTTAGCCACTTTGCGTGTTATCTTAAATGGAACAAAAGGCTTAAAACGTTATTTTAACATTAAGCATCTTTGCTAATCGCAGCTTATTATACTTGATCGAAACAGTGAGGTAAATTTTGCACCAAAATGAATATATTTCTGACTCAGCTGTGTCAACACAGATGCCCTTCTGCGCCCACTAGTGCTGGAGTGGTAACATCAGGGGCATACAGAGGAGGTCACCAAATGGGAGTGGAGCAGTGCAGTGACCTTTGTATCTCGCCGAGCAGTATTTTTCTCATGGTAGAAAGAGAAAACCAGGGGGTTGCGAAAATCCGGGATTCCCGGGGTGGGTCTGGAGCCCAGCTCCAACCCACCCACTTCCGGGTTCCCCAGTGACGCGCTGACATGCACACGCAGCCCCCGCATGTGGGAGTCCCGCCGGCAATTAAAGCCAGCGGGGTGCCACTTAAAGTACTTAAGGTCGTTTACAGACCTGATTGACCTGATATTTTAGGAGGGCTGGGATTTTGAAATGAACTGAGACTGTTTCCCGTACTGGGGGAAATACTCCCAGTTCAAATGGACGTGTTGCAGCCATCAGCCTGTGGCAGCTGCAAAGGTCCATTTGACAGGTGGTGGGGGGAGACCCTCACTCATTGCAGGAGGCCACTCTGTCACTTGGGACAAAGTTTGGCCTCTACCACCCTCCTCCTAACAATCAAATTCACAAACTTGCACACTTACCCCGGTGTCCACCTTGCGGACCCCCTCAAATGTACATCTTCCGGATGCGGGCCACCGTAGCTGCAGTCATGACCTCCTCGAAGGGCGAACAGCATCACCAGCCTGACTGGCCACGCCGTCCACCTCTGACACGTGGAGCTCCACAACACAGTGCTGTGACACATCCACCTGCACAGCAGGAGGGAGGGCAACGGCAGAGAGAGATGCGTCGCAGGGGGCACTACCCTCGCCATAGGGTCTACAGACCGAGGCTCAGCTTCCTGGACCTCTCTGAGCAGCAGTGCACACGGAGGCTCAGAGTCACTCGACATGTAGTCGTGGACATCTGCAGCCTCCTTCATGCCCGAGCACCATCTTCTTACCTGTCGCTGTCAAAGTCACCACTGCCCTCAACAACTTCTCCTCCGCATCCTTCCAGGGTGCCACCGGGGACATCACCGACGTCTCTCAGCCGTCTGCACAAAAGAGCCCTGCAAATACACTTACACCCAATCTGCAGTGACAAAATGGGTGGCATCAGTTGTGGGTCTTCATTGTGATCCTCAGGAAAGGTCATTATTGCACAAACCAGACAAGATTCGCAAAGACATGGCAGCAGTGGTGACAATATAATATGTAATGTGAGTTGATCAGAAATTAAATATAGGTAAACACATGGCAAACCCTCAAACACCCTTGTGCATCCCCTTCATGCTCACGACACGTTTGCCTTACGCTTCCTGCTGCACATATGTGATGCATGCCCTGTGGCTGCAGCACAGGTAGTGGCAGGTTGAGTGAGGCTGACCGTGAAAGAGATGCACGAGAGGGTGAGTATGAGATAGAGCCATGAGATTGTATGAGGATTGGGTTGAGTGGTAGTGGCGGGATGAGTACTGGTGAGGTGAGTAAGTGCAGGTAAGATGAGGATGAGCTTTGAGTGGGTGTGAGGGGTGATGTGACAGAGTAGTGTTGGCAGTGTAGAAGGAGATGTGGGGTGGGGTGGCAGACGGAGGGTAGGGGAATGAGTAAGTGTACTCACTTCGGCTGACCTACTTAGGTGATTGAAGCGCCTCCTGCACTGTATGCAGGTGGGCGATATGTTGGTGGTGCTGGTGACCTCCTCTGCCACCTCGAACCAGGCCTTCTTGGTGGCAGAGGCAGGCTGCTTCCTCCCGCCCGCCGGGGGGAAGATCTCTGTCCTCCCCCTCCTCCTCACCCCATCCAATAATACCTGGAGTGAGGCATCATTAAACCTGGGAGCAGCCTTCCCCCAGGCTGCTCCATGCTGTAATTTTTCCTATTTCCTGCAGCATCAGTCAGTGGAGGACTGCCCCTTTAAATGGGGCTCCTCCAGCTGACAGACCTTGCTGTGCTGCGCAGCATACCAGCGGGAAACCCGGAAGCACAGGTAAGTGGCTCCAATTAGCCTGCGATTCCGTGCGGAGCACACTGATTTCACCGGGTGCGTTACCCACGCGCCCAGTCGACCTCCGCTGAGAACCCGCTGCCCTGCTAATATCGAGCCCCGGGTCTTCCCTGATGACTCAGCTGGTTATGGCAGTGATTAACTGAGTCATAATTACTGAGATGATCCCAGGTTTGATCCTTGCTCTACACTCAGATAGCTGATCTCAGTTAGGACAGCAGAACTGGCATTTGGGTTAGGGAAGAGAAAATCAGGCAGGGATGCTGCATCTGATCGCTATCTAGGGATGCTTCTGAAAATGTGCAGAGAGAGGACAGGGTTGGGCTGGGCTGCAATGCCGCCTGTGGTAGCTAGCTTATGCTTGGGGCAATTTTAACCTAACCTGCTCGTTGGGAAACTGACGGGATCGGGTGCAAGGCTGGTTTTACTCTCCATTGAAGTCAATGGATTCCATGGGTTTCCTGCCCAGCAAGTTCGGTTAAAATTACCCCCTGGCTGTCTAGGCTCGTAGATGGAGAATGACCACTTGGCCAAGATAACTTGAGGGCAGCTGGCACCCACGGACCAGTACCCAGAAAACAGTCAATGCCTTATAACAGGCGAAGAGTCAAAATACAGTTAAATTATATAAAACAAACAAATGAGCAGGCTGATGTGCAAAAGAAATGATTACCATAAAAGCGGTGGTGTCCGGGGGAGAGGTTAGTTTACTCATTTGCATTCCGCCTTCCTATTGAAGCGAGGGGTAGATTTTATGAATGAGCGCTCCCAGTGCAAAGCATCGTAGGGATTCTGATGCGGAGGTTGGCAGGCCCCCCACCATGATTTTTCTGTCCATAATGGATGTTAAATAACACATGCTGACCTCTATTCATGAATTGCCCATATGTGCCCCCATTGCTCAACCCTCTGCATCAAGAGCGCCAGTTCATTAAAACCTCTGATACCAGCTCAGAATGATATCGGGGGAGCTTAGAGGGTTCAATTATGAGGACAGATTACATAGACTAGGCTTGTATTCCCTTGAATATAGAAGATTAAGGGGTGATCTGATCGAGGTGTTTAAAATGTTAAAAGAATTCGATAGGGTAGATACGGAGAAACTATTTCCTCTGGTGGGGGAAATCAAGGACCAGGAGACAATTTTAAAATGAGAGCCATGCCATTTAGGAGGGAAATCAGGAAGCACTTTTTCACACAAAGGGTAGTGGAAATCTGGAATTCTCCCCAAAAAAGGCTGTGGATACTGGGACAAATGGAGCTTTCAAGACCTGAGATCGATCGTTTTTTGTTAGGTAAGGGATATGAAGCAAAGATGGGTAAATGGAGTTGAGGTACAGGTCAGCCATGATCTGATTGAAAGGCGGAGCAGGCTCGAGGGGCCGAATGGCCTACTCCTGTTCCTGTGTACCTATCTCATTTCTGTGCTGTTATTTTATATGCATGTAATGAAAAATGGCATTGTTGCTAGAGGGGCAAGCAGTACTTTACCTTGTCAGTAGAAGTAATACACAGTTGCATTATTTCCACTGCAGATAGCACCGCTACCTGCAAATTCTTGGCCTGTGTTTCTTCTAAATGCTGCTCTGGGAATTAATGTAATTGATGTTTAAAAGGCCCAGTGTGTATAACAATCTATAAAAATCTGGATTCCTAGTGATTAACATACAAGTCAGTGAAAAGGTTTAGAGCCAGCAACTGAAAACCAGATTTATTCAGTCACCTCTAAAAACAAAAACCTCCAATAGATTGTTCCGGAAACAGATGAGCGTGCGTAGATTTTCCAATACCGGCCTTCAACAGTATCGGAGACCATTATTTTCTCATCAGGTCTCCTGAAGTAGGAGTTGAATATGCTACATGTAAATGAGCTCATGTCTACTCACAACTACACTGGGGTACATGCTTCTCAGAGACTTTTCCTGGAAATCCCACCTATTTCCTTAACTTCCATTCAAATTACCCTGTGTGTTACTAGCACGGAGGGGCCAAGCAAAAAGAATAGCCACAATGGGGGTATATATTCTTGTTCTTGTACAAACATTTAACGCACTTATACTAAATTCCTCTGTACGCTTTTTAACGCAAGAAATGACATAATCCAGGCTGACGCTCAAGTGCAGTACTGAGGGAGTGCTGCACTGTCGGAGGTGCCATCTTTCGAATGAGATGTTAAACTGAGGCCCCGTCTGCCCTCTCAGGTGGACGTAAGAGATCCCATGGAACTAGTCGAAGAAGAGCAGGGGCGTTCATCCCAGTGTCCTGGCCAATATTTATCCCTTAACCAACATCACTAAAAAAAAATAGATTATCTGGCCATTGCTGTTTGTGGGACCTTGCTGCCCCGTTTCCTTACATTACAACAGTGACTGCACTGCAAAAGTACTTCATTGGCTGTAAAACATTTTGGGATGTCCTGAGGTCGTGCCAGGCGCTGTATAAATGCAAGACTTTCTTTTTTCTACAATTAAGCATTCACACAGGATCAGCGTCAGTTGGAAAATATATCTCAATGAAATTGTTTCATTTTAATTCGCATGCGAACACAAAATCTTTTGATCTGCGATTGTCCTAGAATATTTACAGTTTACACTCGTTATTTCTGACTCTCCTCTCCTCTCCTTTTCTTCTCCCAGCTGGTTTCTTTTACAACCCAATACTGTTCACCCTTTCCACTTGTTCCTGGGATTTGTCCATCAATGTCCACTTCCATACTTGGCTTAACAGTTTGGTTTGGCACACAAATGCATTGTGCCACGGCATTGTGTTAATCCAACCTCATCATCATTTGTACAATTCCATTCCATTTTACCAAAGCAAACAAATAAGCAGCTGGTATAAATAGACAGCAGTTATTTTCTGAAATTATTTAACATCAAACACTTTGTAATTTGACAGTATATTTTTAATTCCCCTTGCCCAATTTTCACTTTTCTCCCCCTCCTCTCCAGAAGGCTGTTGGTGTACCATAGACCATAGTGGAATATTTCAGGCAGGAGAAGGCCATTTGTCCATTTATCTTACCTGTCCAATTATACCCTTTCCTGCGAGCTATCTCTTTATATCATTTATAAAACTCAGTAACCATTAGTTTTTGTTACTTTTTCATTCTCAGGAATGTTGACATCGCTGGCAAGGCCGGCATTTATTGTCCATCCCCTAGTTGCCCTGAGAAGGTGGTGGTGGGCCTTCTTCTTGAACCGGTGGTGGTTTGACACAACTGAGTAGCTTGCGAGGCCACTTCAGAGGGCAGTTAAAAATCACATTTAGGACCAGACCGGGTAAGGACATTAGGTTTCCTTCCCTAAAGGACAATAGTGAACCAGTTAGGTTTTCATGACAATCCAACAGCTTCTTGGTAACTTTTGCTTGATACAAGTTTTTTATTTCCAGAGTTTTTTTTAAAAAACTGTCATAGTGGGACTTGAAGTCACGTTCACTGGATTATTAGTCCAGAAATTTAACCACTACACTATCATACCCACAATTAATCCTTTGAGATGCCAGGAACTGGACTATTTTCTTTTTGAAAATTCATCCCAAGGTCAGCACCTCAACATGAGGCTCTCCTTTAGTACTGCATTGCAGTGTCAATCTAGAGCATGTGCGTATGTTTTCTTTCATCTGTTCATGGTATGTGGGCGATGCTATAAAGGTCGGTATTTATTGCCCATCGCTAATCGTCCTGAGAAGGTGGTGTTGGGCTGTCTCCTTGAGCTGCTGCAGCTCTTGAGGTGATAGAAACATAGAAACATAGAAAATAGGAGCAGGAGTAGGCCATTCGGCCCTTCGAGCCTGCTCTGCCATTCAATATGATCATGGCTGATCCTTTATCTCAATACCATATTCCTGCTCTCTCCCCATACCCCTTGATGCCTTTTGAACATAATATAAGAACATAAGAAATAGGAGCAGGAGTAGGCCAATCGGCCCCTCGAGCCTGCTCCGCCATTCAATAAGATCATGGCTGATCTGATCCTAATCTCAAATCTAAATTCATGTCCAATTTCCTGCCCACTCCCCGTAACCCCTAATTCCCTTTACTTCTAGGAAACTGTCGATATCTATTTTAAATTTATTTAATGATGTAGCTTCCACAGCTTCCTGGGGCAGCAAATTCCACAGACCCACTACCCTCTGAGTGAAGAAGTTTCTCCTCATCTCAGTTTTGAAAGAGCTGCCCCTTATTCTAAGATTATGCCCCCTAGTTCTAGTTTCACCCATCCTTGGGAACATCCTTACCGCATCCACCCGATCAAGCCCCTTCACAATCTTATATGTTTCAATAAGATCGCCTCTCATTCTTCTGAACTCCAATGAGTAGAGTCCCAATCTACTCACCCTCTCCTCATATGTCCGCCCCCTCATCCCCGGGATTAACCGAGTGAACCTTCTTTGTACTGCCTCGAGAGCAAGTATGTCTTTTCTTAAGTAGAGACCAAAACTGTATGCAGTACTCCAGGTGTGGTCTCACCAATACCTTATATAACTGCAGCAAGGCCTCCCTGTTTTTATATTCTATCTCCCTAGCAATAAAAGCCAACATTCCGTTGGCCTTCTTGATCACCTGCTGCACCTGCATACTAACTTTTTGATCTTCTTGCACTAGGACCCCCAGATCCCTTTGTACTGCAGTACTTTCCAGTTTCTCGCCTTTAAGATAATAACTTGCTCTCTGATTTTTCCTGCCAAAGTGCATAACCTCACATTTTCCAATATTGTATTGCATCTGCCAAATCTCCGCCCACTCACCCAGCCTGTCTATATCCCCCTGTAGGTTTTTTATGTCCTCCTCACTCTCCACTTTCCCTCCAATCTTTGAATCATCTGCAAACTTTGATACATTACATTCGGTCCCCTCCTCCAAATTGTTAATATAGATTGTAAAGAGTTGGGGACCCAGAACCGAGCCCTGCGGAACACCACTGGCCACTGGTTGCCAGTCCGAGAATGAACCATTTATCCCAACTCTCTGCTTCCTTTGAGATAACCAATCCTCCACCCATGCCAGAATATTACCCCCAATCCAGTGATTCTTTATCTTGAGCAATAATCTTTTATGTGGCACCTTGTCGAATGCCTTCTGGAAGTCTAAATACACTACGTCCACTGGTTCCCCTTCATCCACTTTGTGTCTAGAAGTCTATTTAGCTCCTTCTTAAATATATTCAGTGACTTGGCCTCCACTGCCTTCTGTGGTAGAGAATTCTACAGGTTCATCACCCTCTGAGTGAAGAAATTTCTCCACATCTCAGTCCTAAATGTCCTACCCCGTATCCTGAGACTGTGACCCCTCGTTCTGGACCCCCCAGCCAGGGGAAACATCCTCCCTGCATCCAGTCTGTCTAGTCCCGTCAGAATTTTATATGTTTCAATGAGATCCCCTCTCATTCTTCTAAACTCGAGTGAATACAGGCCGAGTCGACCCAATCTCTCCTCATATGACAGTCCTGCCATCCCAGGGATCAGTCTGGTGAACCTTCGCTGCACTCCCTCTATGGCAAGTATATCCTTTCTTAGGTAAAGAGACCAAAACTGCACACAATACTCCAGGTGTGGTCTCACCAAGGCCCTGTATAACTGCAGTAAGACATCCTTGCTCCTATACTCAAATTCTCTTGCAATAAAGGCCAACATACCATTTGCCTTCCTAACCGCTTGCTGCACCTGCATGTTTGCTTCCAGTGACTGGCGTACAAGAACACCCAGGTCCCTTTGTACATCAACATTCCCCAATTTATCACCATTTAAATAATACTCTGCCTTTCTGTTTTTCCTTCTGAAGTGGATAACTTCACATTTATCCACATCATACTGCATCTGCCATGTATTTGCCCACTCACTCAACTTGTGATGGTGCTCCTGCAATGCTGTCAGGAAGCAAATTCCAGGATTTTCACCCGGTGACAATGAAGGAACAGTGATATAATGTCCAGGTCAGGATGGTGTGTGACTTCGAGGGAAACTTGGAGGTGTTTTGTGTATTCACATGTATTCTTTAATAAAAACATTAAGGATGGGAAATACTACTGGAACTAAAATATCTTCAGCACAAAGAAAGACATTTTTATAGCGCCTTTCACGATCTCACCCTGTCTGATTGTGGGGCAGGACCGGTCCTAACGAGTCTGACCCCGTTGGAATTCCTGGAACCAGGTAGTTAGCATAAAGTTAGCAGGTGCCTGTGCCAGTATTGCCACATCTGGGGGGCTGGGATGGCAGTCACCAACCGCTTGGTTGCATTGCTAGCAGGTACGGCTGAAGATAAAGAAACATAAATAGGCCCCGTTTTAGGAAGGCTGCTTTCCTTACAGCAGCCGCCCGCTTTGCCTCTTGCTGGCGTAAAGTAAGTTGGGGGCACAGGAGGCGGGAATACCAGTCGGTGATGCCACCCCGCCAGTCGTGCCTCCATTCCTGACAGCAGGCTGCACAGAAGTGAGGAGAAGAACTGCTGGCCCCGCCCAAACCCTCAGGGGGAATCTTAGCACTGCCCAAATGGAGTGGAGATCAAGCGTAACCAGGTCCCCGTCCCAACATCGGCCTCCATTCCTCCTTGCCAAATCTGCGTCCAGTTTGCCAAGATGCCCGAGGAAAATCTGGGCCCATGATTCTACTCGCGTAACATTACAGTGACAGACTGACATTACAAAGGTGAAACGGCTTTAAAAATCCTCTGAACCACACAATCAAGTACTTTGAATAGACTGCATCACAGGCAGCGCTGTGATATGGTAAATATCTTGATGTTGACTGCCCATAACCTACTCGTGAGTTACCTGATCAGTGACATACGGAAATATACACGATACAGTGTTGCTGGTGACATCGCCAATACATAGATCAAGGTTAGACAGGCTACATTTTTAATCTGATAGAGGAGCAGCTGTTTTCTGCTCTGTGGATAGTTAACATAGGAATTGCTAGACGAGAAAAGACCAAAGTCCGCCTCGTTCGCCTTCTACCACCCTGGTAGTCACATGAATCAATGATAATGGAGTTGTTGACTAATGGTTAATTGTAAATACATAGTTGCCATTAAATTAGGTCCATTAGTTATAACCCTTCAGGGGGGAAAGAGTACGCTTCCCAGATATAAATTGTCACTTAATCTTAACGGTTTGCTTTGTTCACTTTGCGTCAACTTTACAACTGCAGGCTGCACCAAAAATTACCACCAATCAATGGAATGAAATTGCAAGTCTTGAACTTTCACCTCTCCTTCTGCAGCGTTTTGAATGCATTTGCTGGGATGATTTGCTGTATTCTGGCATAATCCCTATTGACTTCAGAATTCTCGGTGCGGACACAGTAGCTTAATTTAAAACCCACCACTCCAAAAATAGGAACATAGGAATAGGAGTAGGCCATTCAGCCCCTCGGGCCTGTTCCGCCATTCAATTAGATCACGGCTGATCTGTCCCTCAACTCCATTTACCCGCCTTTGCTCCATATCCCTTGATACCCTTACCTAACAAAAATCTATCATTCTCAGTCTTGAAAATTTCACGATGTGGAGATGCCGGTGATGGACTGGGGTGGACAAATTTAAGGAATCTTACAACACCAGGTTATAGTCCAACAGTTTTATTTGAAAATCACAAGCTTTCGGAAAGCTTGTGATTTTCAAATAAAACTGTTGGACTATAACCTGGTGTTGTAAGATTCCTTACATTTGAAAATGTCAATTCACCCAGCATTCACAGCCTTTTGGAGGAGAGAGTTCCAGGTTCCCACTACCCTTTGTGTGAAAAAGTGCTTCCTGATTTCACACCTACATGGCCTGGCTCTAATTTTAGGACCATGTTTCCTTAATCTGGATTCCCCCAGCAGAGAAAATAGTTCCCCTGTATCTACCCTATTGAATCCTTTTATTATTTTAAACACCTTAATTAGATCACACCTTAATCTTCTATATTCAAGCACTCAAGGAAATAGAAGCCAAGTTTATGCGAGCTGACCTCATAATTTAACCCTTTAAGCCCCAGTATCATTCTGGTGAATCTGTGCTGCGCCCAGAACTGAAGGCAGTACTCCAGATGAGGTCTTTCCAAGGCTGTATATTACTGAAGCATAACTTCCTCTTCTTTGTATTCCAGCCGCCTTGAGATGAAGGCAAATATTCCATTAGCCTTTTTGATTGCTTTTTGTACCTGTCCACCAGCTTTTAGTGATTTGTGTACATGGACACCCAAATCTCTCTGCTTCTCCACAGCTCCTAGTTTCTCACCGTTTAGAAAATACTCCGATTTGTCTTTCTTGGATCCAAAGTAGATGACCTCACACTTCCAAAATGAATTGCAGAAAGAGAGTTAATTGGAAAAATACAAATGCAGAGAGTTCGTGAGTCTTATATAGCAAAGTATTTGGTCTGTTGGTTTATTTACTCAAGGCACTTTCATTCTAATCGCAAACTTTCATTGAGAGAAAATAATTCAATTAAATTATTGCCTTCTGTTGATGGATTGCATACAACTTTCTGTGGTGCATTTTAATCCCTCTCTTCAAATAGGCAGCAGTTTTTCAAGGGGAATAAGATCCTCTCAGTGAAGGTCAATTTAGCTTCAGTGAGACCACCTCATTCTACTGCTGGCCATGCTCGGAGATGCCACACACTGTGTGTCAATACGTTGCCTCCACAGAGCGACAGAACAGCACGAGTATCCCGTATACCAATTTGGATCCTTTTGGACACTTGTGAGAATGGGATGGGATGATGCTCTGGCTGCCTAAATGGTGTGACTTGAATGCACAGGGGGAGAAACTCAACTGGCGCCCAAAATGGGCGGGACACTTATAGAGTCATAGAGTCATAGAAGTTTACAACATGGAAACAGGCCCTTCGGCCCAACATGTCCATGTCGCCCAGTTTATACCACTAATCTAGTCCCAGTTGCCTGCATTTGGCCCATATCCCTCTATACCCATCTTACCCATGTAACTGTCCAAATGCTTTTTAAAAGACAAAATTGTACCCGCCTCTACTACTGCCTCTGGCAGCTCGTTCCAGACACTCACCACCCTTTGAGTGAAAAAATTGCCCCTCTGGACCCTTTTGTATCTCTCCCCTCTCACCTTAAATCTATGCCACCCTCGTTATAGACTCCCCTACCTTTGGGAAAAGATTTTGACTATCTACCTTATCTATGCCCCTCATTATTTTATAGACTTCTATAAGATCACCCCTTAACCTCCTACTCTCCAGGGAAAAAAGTCTCAGTCTATCCAACCTCTCCCTAGGTGCTGGGCCTGAGGCCCGGGCCAAATTCGGCCTCATTTGAATGGAAGCAGCTGGCTGCTGGCAGCAATCAGGAGTGGCGATGCAACTTGCCGGGCAGGGCCCGACGAATTCCGGCTGACTCTAAAGCCAAGCCGGCCCGCAGGTACATCCTTGGGGGGTGGGGTAGGTGAAGCGGAGGAAGGACGATGCTCGGGCCAATAGCGGCCCGCAATGTTTTTTTGTGGTGACAGAAGGAGCGCTCCTGCTCTTCCTGGCTCCAGGATAATAACATAACTTTCAAAAAGGTCTTGTGAATGTATTTTGAGCAGTCTCCAGCAAGGACTGCTGGTTCGGCAGCTCAAGACCTGGTACAACGAGACGGAACATTTGCGGCACGAGCTCCGCCCATTTGTACCTGAATTTCGCATCGAAATTCTACAACCAGCGTAGGACCTGATTAGCATAATAACACAGGTTTACATCGGTTTCAAGCTGCTCGCTTTGAATAAAAATGTAATTTCAAAGAAAGAAAGACTTGCATTTATATAACACCTTTCACAACCATAGGAAGTTTTAAAGTGCTTCACAACCAATGAAGTACTTTTGAATTGTAGTCACTGTTGCAATGTAGGAAACATGGCAGCCAGTTTGCACACAACAGTGTGATAATGACCAGTTAATCTGTTTTAGTGATGTTAGTTGAGGGATAAATATTGGCCAGGACACTGGGGAGAACACCACTGCTCTTCTTTAAATAGTGCTAGGAATCTTACAACAGCAGGGGCCTGATTTTAGCAGGCCTGCGGGTTTCCGGCGGGTTGGGTTTCGGGTGCGTGGCCTCCGCGCCCGGTGAAATTAGTGGGTTGCCCGCGCGATCGTAGCAGGCAATCCACTAATTGGAATCACTTACCTGCTCCTCCGGGGTCCGCGCTGCTGATCTGCGCGTCGGGCGGGCTGCGCATGCGCAGTACGATCTGTCAGCTGGAGGCTCTCTAGTTAAAGGGGCAGTCCTCCACTGACAGATGCTGCAACCAATGGAACAAATTTCAGCATGGAGCAGCCCAGGGGGAAGGCTGCTCCCAGTTTAATGATGCCTCACCCCAGGTATCATCAGATGGGGTGAGGAGGAGGGGGAGGACAGAGATCTTCCACCCGGCGGGCGGGAGGAAGCGGCCTGCCTCTGCCACCAAGAAGGCCTGGCTCGAGGTGGCAGAGGGGGTCACATGCACCACCAACATATCGCCCACCTGCATACAGTGCAGGAGGCGCTGCAATGACCGCAGTAGGTCAGCCACAGTGAGAACACTTACTCTTTCCCCTACACTCTGTCTGCCACAACACTGCCCCCACCCCACATCTCCTTCGGCACCGCCAACACTACTCTGTCACATCACCCCTCATACCCACTCAAACCCCATCCTCATCTTACCTGCACCTACTCACCTCGCCAGTACTCACCTCGCCACTAACACGCAACCCAATCCTCATACAATCTCATGGCTCTATCCCATACTCACCCTCTCGTGCATCTCCCTCACGGCCAGCCTCACTCAACCTGCCACCACCTGTGTTGCAGCCACAGGGCATGCATCACATATGTGCAGTAGGCAGCATAAGGCAAACGTGTCGTGAGCATGAAGGGGATGCACAAGGGTGTCTGAGGGTTTGCCATGGGTGTTACCTATATTGAATTTCAGAGCAACAAACATCACACATTATATTGGCACCACCACTGCCATGTCTCCGCGAATCCTGTCTGTTGTGTGCAATAATGCCCGCTCCTGGGTATCACTATGAGGACCCACCACTGATGCCACCCATTGTGTTACTGCAGAGTAGGTGCAGGTGTATTTGCAGGGCTCTTCCACGCAGACGACTGAGAGACATCGGCGGTGTACCCGGCTGCACCCTGGAAGGATGCGGTGGAGAAGTTGTGGAGGGCAGTGGTGACTTTGGCAGCGACAGGTAAGCAGATGGTGCTGGGGCCAGCCAGGAGCAGCTCGGCATGAAAGAGCCTGCAGATCTCCACGACTACATGTCGAGTGAATCTGCGTCTCCGTGTGCACTGCTGCTCAGAGAGGTCCGGGGAGCTGCGCCTCGGTCTGTGGACCCTGTGGCGAGGGTAGTGCCCTCTGCGACGCGTCTCTCTCTGCGGTTGCCCTCCCTCCTGCTGTACAGGTGGATGTGTCACAGCATGCTGTTGTGGAGCTCCACGTGTCAGAGGTGGACGGCGTGGATGGCGAGGCTGGTGATGTTGTTCGCCCTCCGAGGGGGTCATGACTGCAGCTACGGCGGCCCCCATCCGCAATATGTACATCTGAGGGGGTCCGCAAGGTAGGCACATGTCTCCGGACCCCGGGGTGAGTGTGCAGGTTGGTGACTTTGACCGTCCGGGGGGGGGTGGTGGAGGCCACACTTTGTCCCAAGTGACAGAGTGGCCTCCTGCAATGGGTGAGGGTCTCCCCCCCCACCTGTCAAATGGACCTTTGCAGTTGCCACAGGCTGACGGCTGCAACACGTCCAGTTCAACTAGGACTGTGTCCCCCAGTGTGTGAAACAGTCCCATGTTTCCCCAAAATCACACACAGTCCCTTAATCAGGTCAGTTAATGACCTGAACAAGCAAAATAAATAACCTCAAGTGGCATCCCGCTGGCTTTAATTGCCTGCGGGATTCCCACCAGCGGGGACCACGCACGCACCCCCGCACGTCATCGGGGAACCCGGAAGTGGGCGGGATCGTGGCGCGATCCGGTCACGTGACTGGATATCGGGATTTTCGGGGCCCTCCCGCTGGAAACCCACAGGAAACCCGACGGTAAAATCGAGCCCCAGGTTATAGTTTTCAGACTGTTGGACTATAACTGTTGGACTATAATCTGGTGTTGTAAGATTCCTTACATTTGTCCGTCCCAGTCCATCACTGGCATCTCCACATCTTAAACAGTGCTGTGAGATCTTTCACGTCCACCTCAGGGGGCAGATGGGGCTATGGTTTAACATCTCAACTGGAAGTTAGCTCCGCTGACAGTGCAGCACTCCCTCAGTACTGTACTGGGGTATCAGCCTAGATTTTATGCTCAAGTCTCTGAACTGGGACTTGAACCCATAAGCTTCATGACTCAGAGGAGAGAGCGTTACCAACTGAGCTATGGCTGACACTTTAGGAAACAGCTTTGGTTTATTTACGGTGGGTAATAGATATTTGCCAGAATTGCAGGTTAACTGGTCATTGATTTAATTTGCTGTTTGTGAGATCTTGCTGCGAGCAAATTGGCAGCCATGTTTGTCGACATAGCAGCAATGAATACAATTCAAAAGAGGCCGTGAAGTGCTCTGGAACATTTTGAAGCACTATAAAAATGCAATTTCTTCTTTCTTTCAGTCCCTACGCCTCAAACTGCAATTGGGTCAATTCGTACTGACATCAAGGGAGTAATTTTAGCCCCCAAGAACGGGTGGGTTGGGCACGGTTGGGCAGTAAAAGTAATTTGTTTTTGGAGCGGGACGGCATTCCTGGCTCCAATGCACCCACTTCCGGGTTTAACCCAGGCGCGTTTGGATGCGGGGTGCGCAACAGAAACCCGGACGTCCCATCCCAACTTAAAGCCAGCGGGCCGATATTTAAAGGGACAATGTAACATATTGCGATAGTTGAGGCTCTTAATTTTTTGTGTATTAGAAATATCAAGCGAGTTTTACATAACCTGTTCAGGTTTCCCATCGCTTCTGATTCACATCCGGTGAAAGCAAGCGAGAAGGGCCGGATCCATGAGGTGAGTGCCTTTATTGCACTGCCTGTGGGTCAGGAGGAGCAGGAGTGCTTCATCCAGGCCCAACAAGCTCACCTGGCGTAATCAGACCCCCGCGATCAACCAAACCCCCTCCCCAATGGTGGAACCCCCCCCTCACCCATCCCCCCCATGGATGACCCAGATCTTCTCCTAGGCCTATCTTATGTCCTCCACGTCCCCCCACCTCACCCCACACCCCCCACCCTGATTTATTCCACGGCTAACAATCTCTTCCCCCCGCCTCCCTCCCCACTCTTCGATTCAGCCTGTCAATCTGGCTGTGCCTGGAGCATGGGAAACCCGGAAGCACAAATGCTCACCTTCAATTGAGTTGCGATCGCACATTGCGACGCACTCACTTGACTTCTGGGTTCGCCAGGCGAATATCTACCCACGCGCTGGGTTCCCGGCTCCAAGCTAAAATCATGCCCCGGGACGTCACATACCAGCAGGGAATGTGACACTGCACCAATGGGGTGTGACAGCAACGGTTCATTCAAAAAAAAAGTGGACAGTTTGATGAGGTTAAAATGTCATCTCCTCACTTTGAATTGTGCAAACGAAAGCCAGGCAACTAAAAAATAGTGAGCGATTCATGAACAGATCTGTGGAGTGGCACCAATGTAATGGTGAAATTAGATACACAAATTGTGTCAAATGATGGCGGTATTTTGGACTATATATATATATGCCAGAAGCAGTTACCCTCTCTCAGACCCATCCCCCAGGAGATGGCTGTTATTATCATGGTATGATTTTGGTTCAAATGTTTTTTTATCAGCCAGATTATTATTTGCCAACACCGGCTGCTTTTTTAAAATTCGTTCATGGGATGTGGTCGTCGCTGGCGAGGCCAGCATTTATTGCCCATCCCTAATTGCCCTTGAGAAGGTGGTGGTGAGCTGCCTTCTTGAACCACTGCAGTCCGTGCAGTGAAGGTTCTCCCACACTGCTGTTAGGTGGGGAGTTCCAAGATTTTAACCCAGCGACGATGAAGGAACTGCGATATATTTCCAAGTCGGGATGGTGTGTGACTTGGAGGGGAATGTGCAGGTGGTGGTGTTCCCATGTGCCTGCTGCCCTTGTCTTCTAGGTGGTAGAGGTCGCGGGTTTGGGAGGTACTGTCGAAGAAGCCTTGGCGAGTTGCTGCAGTGCATCCTGTAGATGGTACACACTGCAGCCTCGGCGCGCCAGTGATGAAGAGAGTGAATGTTTAGGGTGGTGGATGGGGTGCCAATCAAGCGGGCTGCTTCGTCCTGGATGGAGTCGAGCTTCTTGAGTGTTGTTTGAGCTGCACTCATCCAGGCAAGTGGAGAGTATTCCATCACACTCCTGACTTGTGCCTTGTCGATGGTGGAAAGGCTTTGGGGAGTCAGGAGGTGAGTCACTCGTCGCAGAATACCCAGCCTCTGACCTGCTTTTGTGGTCACAGTATTTATATGGCTGGTCCAGTTATGTTTCTGGTCAATGGTGACCCCCAGGATGTTGATGGTGGGGGATTCGGTGATGGTAATGCCGTTGAATGTCAAGGGGAGGTGGTTAGACTCTCTCTTTTTGGAGATGGTCATTGCCTGGCACTTGTCTGGCACGAATGTTACTTGCCACTTATGAGCCCAAGCCTGGATGTTGTCCAGGTCTTGCTGCATGCGGGCACGGACTGCTTCATTATCTGAAGGGTTGCGAATGGAACTGAACACTGTGCAATCATCAGCGAACATTCCCATTTCTTATCTTATGATGGAGGGAAGGTCATTGATGAAGCAATTGAAGATGATTGGGCCTAGGACACTGCCCTGAGGAACTCCTGCAGCAATGTCCTGGGGCTGAGATGATTGGCCTGCAATAACCACTGCCATCTTCCTTTGTGCTAGGTATGACTCCAGTCACTGGAGAGTTTACCCCTGATTCCCTTTGACTTCAATTTTACTAGGGCTCCTTGGTGCCACACTCGGTCAAATGCTGCCTTGAGGTCAAGGGCAGTCACTCTCACCTTACCTCTGGAATTAAGCTCTTTTGTCCATGTTTGGACCAAGGCTGTAATGAGGTCTGGAGCCGAGTGGTCCTGGCGGAACCCAAACTGAGCATCAGTGAGCAGGTTATTGGTGAGTAAGTGCCGCTTGATAGCACTGTCGACGACACCTTCCATCACTTTGCTGATGATTGAGAGTAGACTGATGGGGCAGTAATTGGCCAGATTGGATTTGTCCTGCTTTTTGTGGATAGGATATACCTGGGCAATTTTCCACATTGTCGGGTAGATGCCACTGTTGTAGCTGTACTGGAACAGTTTGGCTAGAGGCGCGGCTAGTTCTGGAGCACAAGTCTTCAGCACTACAGCCGGGATGTTGTCGGGGTCCATAGCCTTTGCTGTATCCAGTGCACTCAGCCATTTCTTGATATCACGTGGAGTGAATCGAATTGGCTGAAAACTGGCTTCTGTGATGGTGGGGATATCTGGAGGAGGCCGAGATGGATCATCCACTCGGCACTTCTGGCTGAAGATTGTTGCAAACGCTTCAGCCTTGTCTTTTGCACTCACGTGCTGGACTCTGCCATCATTGAGGATGGGGATGTTTACAGAGCCTCCTCCTCTCATTAGTTGTTTAATTGTCCACCACCATTCACGACTGGATGTGGCAGGACTGCAGAGCTTTGATCTGATCTGATGGTTGTGGAATCACTTAGCTCTGGCTATAGCATGTTGCTTCCGCTGTTTAGCATGCGTGTAGTCCTGAGTTGTAGCTTCACCAGGTTGGCACCTAATTTTTAAGTACGCCTGGTGCTGCTCCTGGCATGCTCTTCTACACTCCTCATTGAACCAGGGTTGATCCCCTGCCTTGTTGGTAATGGTAGAGTGAGGAATATGTCGGGCCATGAGGTTACAGATTGTGCTGGAATACAATTCTGCTGCTGCTGATGGCCCACAGTGCCTCATGGATGCCTAGTTTTGAGCTGCTAGATCTGTTCTGAATCTATCCCATTTGGCATGGTGATAGTGCCACACGACACGTTGGATGGTGTCCTCATTGCGAAGACGGGACTTCATCTTCACAAGGACTGTGCGGTGGTCATTCCTACCAATACTGTCATGGCCACATGCATCTGTGACATGTAGTTTGGTGAGGATGAGGTCAAATAGGTTTTTCCCTCGTGTTGGTTCACTCACCACCTGCCGCAGGCCCAGTCTGGCAGCTATGTCCTTCAGGACTCAGCCAGCTCAGTCAGCAGTGGTGCTACCGAGCCACTCTTGGCGATGGACATTGAAGTCCCCCAACCAGAGTACATTTTGTGCCCTTGCTATCCTCAGTGCTTCCTCCAAGTGGTGCTCAACATGGAGGAGGACTGATTCATCAGCTGAGGGAGGGCAGTAGGTGGTAATCAGCAGGAGGTTTCCTTGCCCATGTTTGACCTGATGCCATGAGGTCCGTAGTCAATGTTGAGGACTCCCAGGACCACTCCCTCCTGACTGTATATCACTGTACTGCCACCTCTGGTGGGACAGGACATACCCAGGGATGGTGATGGAAGAGTCTGGGGCGTTGGCTGAAAGGTATGATTCTGTGACTATGGTTGTGTCAGGCTGTTGCTTGATTAGTCTTTGGGACAGCTCTCCCAATTTTGGCACAAGTCCCCAGATGTTCGTGAGGAGGACTTTGCAGGGTCGACTGGGCTTGGTTTGCCTTTGTTGTGTCTGGTTTTATTCTTACTATGACATTTTTTAGCGAGATTTTACAAATGAGTGGCTTGCTAGGCCATTTCAGAGGGCAATTAAGAATCAACCACATTGCTATGGGTCTGGAGTCACATATAAGCCAGACTGGGTAAGGATGGCAGGTTTTCTCCCCTAAAGGGCATTAGTGAACCAGATGGGTTTTTACGGCAATCGGGAAGTTTCATGGCCACCATTACTGATACAGATTTTATTTAATTGAATTTAAATCCCCCAGCTACCGTGGCAGGATATGAACTTATGACTTCCAGATTATTAGTCCAGGCCTCTGGATTACTAGTCCAGTAACATAACCACTATGCTACCATACCCCTAGTGTGTTGAAAAATACTATCATGGAAATATAAATTAAAGTTGTCTCCGATTATAAACAATTCCCTCCCCGGACAACTTAGAAAGAAAAAAAATGTACTATTGACAGTATCATAGTGATTGTTAAATGCCAGCTTATTGTGCTGTGTTATTAAATTACCACTTCATTGTTCTAGGGATTGAGGTGGATTTAGTTCCAAATGGTCAAATCCAGACGAATGAGCACTTCAGTTTAAAGAGATCTGTCACTTTATTAGAGTCAGCTTTAATAATGTCGGTCATCCCAAAGGATGAATCTGTACAGCGCACACTATCAATGTACCATCTTGAACAAGGACAGACAGGAGAAGTCATTAATGTTGCCAATCAGAGGAGTCATTAGCTTGTGCTAACCTACCCGGCAGCTTTACAGTTATGTTTCTGAAATGTCAATTTGTGTAGTCTCTTGAAAAGGAGGATAAATCTGTAGATCTTCACTCAGAATCTTCCATAGAGAAACCCAGATGCATAAGCTCTCGTATGTTTCTCCTAATACCACTCTTGTCTGCCAAGTTTTGGCGTATTAGTCCCGATGTCATGAGGCTCTGCCAGCGGTGTGCTGCTTTGTTGGCGGTGGGTGTAGACTTTGAGATTGACAATGCACCAAATTTAGCGAATCGTGATTTTGCCTATCCAAACGAAACATTGCTGCAGGCAAAAAAAATTCATTCTCTGGATGTGGGTGTCGCTAGCAGGGCCGGCATTTATTGTCCATCCCTTGTTGCCCCGATACAACTGAGTGATTTGCTGGGCCACTTCAGCTGGCAGTTAAGAGTCAATCATGTTGGTGTGGGACTGGAGTCGGACTGGGTAAAGACAGCAAGTTTCCTTCCCTAAAGGATGTTGGTGAACCAGTTGGGTTTTTACAACAATTCGACAGCTTCATGGTCACTTTTTCATGATATCAGCTATTTATTTGCAGATTTTTTTTTAAACCAAATTCAAATTCAAAAGTACTCAGCTGTGCATTAACATCTGTATACCTTGGTATGGACAGTTTCCTCTGCTTCATAGATTCTCGGCCAAGTTTCCTCTTCATCGCAGAGTATGGAAACAGTATTTGTGGGTGGGATGGGAGGGTATTGGAGGAGCAAAAAAAAGAAAAAAATATTTGTAGCCATAGGAATTATGATTTGTGTTCTGCCATTCAGCTGAAGATCAAAAAGGGAGGCTAACCTTAACTAGTTTTACAATTAACCACCCAGGTTTTTAGGAGAGAGACTCAATCCAACTTCTTTCCCCCCATTAATATACTGTCTTAGGCTGTCTCTCTTCTGTTAGGCTGGAAGCAGATTCAGAAAACAAGCCTGAACAACTGCTAATACCCAATAGACTATATTTTGGTTTTCAATATTGGCCTATAGAAGAAATTTTCAGGGCTATAAGGAAAGAGCAAGGGAGTGGGACTAATAGGATAGCTCATTCAAAGAGCTGGCACAGGCACGATGGGCCAAATGGCCTCCTTCTGTGCAGTATGATTTTATGATTCTAAATTCTCAACTGCATTGGTGGGATTTGAACTCACATTCATCTGGATTATTAGTCTAGGTCTCTGGATGATTAGTCCAATAACTTAAGTACTACACTACTGTACCCCTATGTTAGTAGCCCAGAAACATAACCATTACACTACCGTACCTCTTATTTAAATAAGTATGCAATTTAAATTGTAGAATTATTTAAATAAGGTCCAATACTGAATTTCACAACTTTGGGTAAAGCTCCACCCCCAATATGCACCTCATCCACATAAAATGGTGCATGACAGGTCCAGAGCTCTGGCCTGTTTTAACATAATCCTTAATGCAAGTTTGCAGTTAGTGGAGTTTGTGGTGAACCTTTTATTTTTTGGCATTGAGCATTTATCGTCAGCACTTTTTTTATAAAAGCTTTCACCTTGCTGGGCAAGACTTCCCTGCAGTCTTTCCCACTGTGCTGCATTAATTGGAAGAGGAGGCTGATTTCAGGAGGGGATCAAAGCGTTCCGATTCAATGACACCTCAGGCTCTGTCAATGTCCAATAGGCCACACCAACTCAGGAGATCTGTCTTTGCTGCCTCCAGTTCACTGCAGATGCAGTGACTGAGCTATGCCACCTGCTGCAAGTTGACTGACAGACAACATCGAGGACAGGAATGGCGCCCCCTGTGGCTGTGAAGGTCACAGCATTCATTATGCTTCTACGCGACAGGATCCTTCCAGGCCATCTCAGGGATATATGCCAGATAAGCCAGTCCATGCCTGTATAAAGATTCTTTTGACGTCAGCACAGGAGGGTGCTGGATGAAAGATGTGCCCCATCTCCCCCTCCTGTTGGAATTCTATTGGAAGAAAGGAGCGGAGACCCAATAGAACTGGGTTCCTTCCCACATTCTAGTCCTCTGCCTAACTTATGCTTTAGAAATGCCCACCCAGGCCCAGGAATTTCTGGTCCAAAAATTGTACAAACCACTATGGGTAGTAAAAAGGGCCAAATAAAAAAAGAATTAAATTTGTTGGCTTCCAATGGAGCCTCTCCCAGTCGAGAAGAGAATGATCTTACTCCAGTGACGGTTTGGAGCCTCGATGTCGGGAGGGGGGTGGGGAAGGAGGGTGGGTAGAAGATCCACCCATGGCCCCCACACCAACTGGAATTTCCAGGTGTGATCAAAATGTGGTGGAATCGCAGCAGAGTCAGAATCCAGCTGGTGTTCCAGGCCACTCCCTTTCCCCCCCGTAACTGTTATTCATGCCCTCTCCAATCCCAAGAATTTCAGGGCCAATGTATATACCCTGCAAGTTTTTCAAGCAACCTCCAGTAACCCAGACTTAAAATCAACAACCACCTGTTAATGGAGCATCACTGAGACTCCAAGATACACCATTTTGTTTTCTCCCTCATCTCTCTGTAAATTACCAGTTTTCTTTCCTTCCTTTTCTCATGTTTGGATGTGTAAATAAATCATTTGACTCTTTATAATTTTATTCAGGCTCTCTCGTGGTCTTGTTGGGTAACTCATGCTTCCTTTAGCACTGCCACAGCACGTATTTTACCATTTTGCTTTCCACTCGGTAGCCCTTAAATGCCCTTTTTCTTATTTTAATTAAAAGTTTTATTCGGAATTCTTGGCCCCTAACCAACAACCAGATAAGAGCACAGATGCCTGATAAGGTATCACTCACAGCACAGTAAGTAAGGCACAAAGTGATAATTCCATTGTGCAAAATCAATAAAGGGAAGTAAGTCGCTTGCTCAGAAAAGTCACTTGTCAAATACAATTGATTAAACCAAAGCAATCACGTTAGTTAATAAATTGCATGACAATATTAATAAATGGAGAGGTCTTGTGGAACAGCCCCTTTTTGTGTTTTGGACCCCTCTGGAAAGAAACAGGTGCAAACTCAATCAGGGAACCTCTCTCCCCGGCTTCCTCTCTTCATGAGGAATATGCATCTCAGTAATCTCTGAGCAATCTCTAATGTAAATACAACCACGGACACAAGGTTGATTTAAAGAAAGTAGCTCACCATTCCCTGATGTTCTGCTGCTTTATTTAGCAGTGTTAATGTCTTCATTTTCTCCATGTGGATCAAAGGGCTGGTCAGGAGGGAATTTGGTTTCAATCAATGAATGCAGAAACTATGCAACATGTTGCCAAGTTGATGCTTTGTCACTCAAAGCCTCTACCAATCTATGATGTGGAGATGCTGGTGATGGACTGGGGTGGACAAATGTAAGGAATTTTACAACACCAGGTTATAGTCCAACAGTTTTATTTGAAAATCACAAGCTTTCGGAGGCTTTCTCCTTCGTCACCTGACGAAGGAGAAAGCCTCCGAAAGCTTGTGATTTTCAAATAAAACTGTTGGACTATAACCTGGTGTTGTAAGATTCCTTACATTCTACCAATCTATGCAGAGAACATTGAGCGATTTCTTTAGGACGCTGGTTCTTATTTGATGTACAATTTCCCTGCATTTCTCCACATCTCATGGATGATACTCACAGAAGTCATCCATGTCTCGCTATGAGAATAACTTAACAGAGGAAGCATTAATAACACACAGACTTGGTTTATTTTTTGATTAGCATTAAAAAAACAAGCGATTGCTTGCTCAGTCAATTGTATTTGACAAGCGACTTTCTGAGCTTGAACTGAGTCTTCAGATGACAGATCGCTCTGCTTGTTTGTTTAATTTCCTCTTTCTTTTAATGGAGCTACAATGTAGTGACATAATATTAAATCATCACACTACAGTTTCTTCATGTAGCAGACTGCACAGCAGCTAAATGATACACTCATATATAGAGTATCGCCTTAAATTAAGTGGCCTACCCAATCTCAACACAGCACTTACGTTTCTCAATGAGAAGCCCACAACAAACACCAGCTTGAAATAATCGGCCTATTTTCCTCTGATAGCCTATTATTCGGCCAAATATTTGCTAAACTGAACATTTTGTGTCCGTCTTTCACTATCCAGTCTGTGATGAGGGTCAGAGATGAAGGAATGTTAAGGGTAACATGAAAAGAACAAATTATTTCATTGAACTACAAGTAGTCCTTATTATTGTCCATCTTTGAAGCACAGTATGCTCCTGCACACGACACAATCACTGAAACTGTGGGAACTGTTTTTAAAATGAGAATGTAGAAATTGCGTTAACATATATTCTGTTGCTTGCATCATTACATAAAAAAATATTATTTTATGTCTATTTGGGCCAGTAAAATACTGTTGAATTTGTGCCTCCATCATTTTTGTGCATTATATAGTTGATTGTTTAAAATCATATTTTTTGTAAAAAAGGATAGGCAATAAACTGACTGATTTACAACATGAAATGGCAGTTAATGAATTAAATTGTCTTCATCTATACAGTACCACTCTAATTAAAGAAAAGATAATATAGTTACTCTGTAGTTACTTTATTACTTGATAGTTACCGCATTATTCTACAGTTACTTCATTACTGTATAGTTGCTGCATTATTCTACTGTTATTCATTATTCAATAGTTACTTTATTACTATAATTACTTTACAGTTACTTTATTACTCTTGGAATACTTCATTACTTTATAGTTACTTCATTGCTCTTGAAGACATTGTGCATTTGACTTGTAAAGATGAGCTGGTGAATTAAAATGTTGATTTTGTATTGGGACACCATTGTTTTTAACATAACATTTGCAGAATGAATGCTAGAATTACTACATTTAAGATGCAGCATCACTGTCACCATTGTCCTCCTTTCCTTAAAACCAATTACAAAGAATTACATTTAATATCTCTTTTTTTCTGTCTTTTTGTTGATTTTTAAAGAATGTTTCTGTTTTAAACAGGGAATCCAATGTGTTCAGAGGTCACTCAACCCCAACAGTGTGTAAGAGGCGAATTAACAGTGGTGAAAATGGAGTCAAGAATCCAGTATGGTGTTCAGCTTCGACTGCGTGTGTTAACTCAGCTCACGTTAATAAGCTCGGGAACGCCTTCAAGTCAATTCTCCACATTAGCAGTTGCTGTTTAAAACATTTGAGCAAAAATCAACAGATATAAATTAAGTAACGAAGTGAATAATTATTTGCAGCTCATTTTTTTTATCAAGGGACCTCGATAATTATGTTAATTGCAATGCAGCTTACTCAAAATGAAAGCCACTGCTTGCATAAATTAATTTTAATTTGTACATGTTAGCAAATGTACGGGGAGTTTTTTTTTCCAGATGTGTTACTACACGCAGGCATGGGGCCTGAGATCTAGGTTTGTGATTGAACAATGGTAAAAGAAAAGGGAAGAACATTAAATATTGAATATTTAAAATATATGGGCCTAGAAATTGGATCGCCCTGCGGTCCAATATGGAGCTATGACCATTTCAGGTCCCCTTTGCAAAATTTGATTGCGAATGACTGCATGTGGTCAATTGGTTCAGGCGCTTAGCAGCCAAACCAACGGTCATTAAAGGGAGCGCTGGAGGCCGCCACCCGAAAGGTCATTTTTAACGTTTTTACTTACTTAGTGCTCCTCTTGACTCCAAATTAAATCCACGGGCCGCTGCTGGCCACCGCTCGTCCCCCTCCTCCCGATCGCCCACTCCCCTCCCATCCCCACCCAGACTCTGCTGAGGATCTCAGCCGGCTCGGACGCTGGCCGAATATTCTCCCCTTCTGCGACTGGCGAGCTGTTTCTGGTTAGTGCCTGCAGCTAGCCCTGTTCGGGTGCGATCCCATTTCTTGGCCTATGGACTAGACCCAAGGTTAAAAATAATCGAGATGATCGGAGGGGACATAGGAATTGCGTAGAATGGATAACTGAAAAGAATGTAGCAATGTTTTTCCAGGACTTTAAATTGTATCAGTGTAACGGTTCCTTTATGAAGGGGAACCTGCTGTTTGTCACTGGTTTACACTGCGATCAAGTTCGTGGAAAAGTGAAGCCACCTATGGTTTCCTTGGCGTTGTAATTTTATTTAATGAGAGGCTTTATTCGTTGCGGTATGAAACTAAAATGTCCCATAACAGATTGTAAGAAAATCCATTTCAAAGGTCACTCTAGGTAAAATCACTCAATCTCACTGGAACCTGACCTCATTACTTTTTTTAGTTGCTTTTGTGTAAATGTCAGAAGCAACAGAGGCCTCTGGAAGAGGAGCAGGCCACTGAGAGGCATAAATATTTTTTAAAAAGCCACATATTAGAATCCTTGTAATTGTCTGTATTGTCTCGTGACTCTGTTGTCACGACACTCTTGACCTTTACCCCTACCGCCCCTCCCCCTCAACCAAACCAATTTTTTGTTGTGGGCTTATGAATACAAACAAGTGGATCCGATTTTTTTCAACAGGATATTCCGTTGCCATATTAAGGCATATGGATTTCTATTATTGTGCGTTCCCTAAAGTATTAAGTGACAAAGCGTCGAAAGGGAATATTTGCACTATCGGGGTGAGATTTATTACAAAAGAGTGCGGCAGGTCACAAATCCATTTAAGCCCACGGAGCAGTTTATTTTTTCAGAATGTAATACATCAAATGGGGTCATAATTTCAAACCAAGATGATATGATGCCTTTTAGTGTTGTAAAATTATAGAGGGCTTTCAGTCCTGCGGGATATCAATATTAACATGAAAAAATTATTAGACCAAATTTACTCTTTCTGATGGGAAGTGAGAGGGTTTTTAAATAAATGATGAATTGTAAGGAGAAATTGTGGCACGTAATTACAACGGGAAAACCCGCTGATATAAATGAGACTGGCCAGAGGTATAAACTTCAACGGTAAGCAAAATCATGCCAGGTGTACAACGGGTGGCCGATCCAATCCCACCATTTTATACCCTCGCATATATCGCCGTTCCTTCATCGTCGCTGGGTCAAAATCCTGGAACACCCTACCTAACAGCACTGTGGGAGAACCTTCACCACACGGACTGCAGCGGTTCAAGAAGGCGGCTCACCACCACCTTCTCAAGGGCAATTAGGGATGGGCAATAAATGCTGGCCTTGCCAGCGGCACCCACATCCCATGAATGAATTTTTAAAAAACTGCTACCCTCATCCTGCATCTTTCTTTGAGAACCTATCGCCTTCCCTGGGCTACATCCGCTCCTCAAGACAGATGCTCCTCTCTTCTCTTCTGGCATGAGCCTTGGATTCTAACTGAAGTATTAGTCGAAAATGTAATCTTCACCTTCACCCACTTGGATGGTAAACTGGCAGAGAGGAGTGCCCACCCGTTATACAACCCACCCGATTCTCCTTACCATTGACTTCAATGGTGAGCAAAATCATGCCCGGGTGGCCAATCCAATCCCACTAGTTTATACCCCCAACAAAGTTACCCCCCATGAAAATTAGGCGGGTTGTATAATGGGCGGGCACTCCTCTCCACCAGTTTACTGCCCAAACGGGGAAAGTGAAAATTATCCCCATACATAGATACACACTGAGTATTGTGGAGTTTAATTAAAATACTAGGCGCCTTTGTAATGAAGGATACAGAGAGACAAAAAGGTATTGAGTTATATTCACCCAAGCTCACTACCCTAATTCCGTTCCCTTTAGTATGACAAAGTAACGAGGAATGGCAACAGGATAATTCACTGCTGTAAGTTTTCTTTTGGTCCATTATTTCAGTGCTTTGTTACACAAAAGGTCCATTAAGGTTTCAGCTCATGCAATATTTACTGTTTCTGCCTCAGCCAAGTTAGGCTGCAGCACTAACTCAAGGAGTGCTGGCAGATCATTGCCTTTACAGGTCAGTGGATAACAGTAAATCAGGCCACAGCAGCCCTCTGGAATTACTATATCAGGAAGCCACTTAGCAACTGTCATCAGTAAACACGCTAAGCTCCAATCCACAACAGCTGAGCTTCTTATGGATTTCGATTGATTCCATAAGCAAAAAAAAATCATTTCCTAAATTGCAAGGAAGAAAACAATATCACAGTAACGGCAACTTATATTATTTATGGCACCTCTAATATAGGGAAATGTCTCCGAGCACTTTTCAAAAGGAAGAACAGGCCACCAAATGGGAGATGGGACAGTTGGGAAGACTGAATGCATGGTTGAAGAGATAGGTTTTAAGGAGCTTTTGAAGGAAGGGACAGAAGTAGCAAAGTGAAGCGATTGGGGGAGATTTCAGGGGGAAGGGGCCTGTGACTGAATAAATGCTCTCTGATGGTGAACTGGAGGGAATGTCGGATAAGCAGGAAGCCAAAGTCAAGAGATGATGGTGTGGACTGGTATGTATGCCTGGAGAAGGTCATTCAGGTAGGGAAAAACCTTAGATGGGCTTGAATATGAGGATGAAGACCTTGAAGATAAGTTCTGGGGATGTGGGGAGCAAGCACGGGGGAGATAGGAGTGTAGGAGTTTGTGGAAAAGAGTACCTGGTCTGGGTTAACTAGAATTTCTGAAGAGCGGAGGAGGGGAGAGGCTGGCAGCGCATTTGAGAAATCAATTCTAAAAGTCATACAGACATGGATTAGAGAGAAATAGGGGATGTTTCAGAAGCATAGAAAAGCAGTCTTGGTGACCGACCAGATATAGGCAGAATAGTCAACTTAGTGTGGAGTGGAACACATAGAGTGTTCCCCATCTGGTTCAGCCTGTGTTGGTAGCTGAGGATGCTCGAGCTGGAGTTAGAAACATATGGGTGCTGGTAGGAGCTGAAAAAAGGTGGCTTTGGTTTCATTATTAATGTTGAGCTGAGGGAAATTTTGGCTAATTCAAGACTTGGTGTTGGACAGGCAGTCGGTACTAAAACAATCATGGGGGTCAATGGTGGTGGTGAAGAGGTAGAATGGGGTGTCACAGGTGAAAGCTAATTCCATGCTTGCAGATGGCATTACTAATGAATATTGCATAAGTGATAGATAGGAGCTGACCAAGGATGGAACTGTAGGCTACAGCACAAGTACCCTGTAATGGCATTTAAAGAAATGTACTGAGAACACTGAGATAAATAGGAATAGAACCAGGAAAACATGGTGGCATGTAGGTGGATCACTGAGATAAAGGAACTGGAGTGGTTGGCAGCATTAAAGGCAGTGGAGAGATAAGGACAATAAGGAAGGACAATGAGCCACAGTTGCTGTCGCACAAGATGTCGTTAGTTATTTTGAAGGGGGGGAGTCTCAGTGTTGCGGGTGGAGAGAAAATTAAAGAAATTCAAAAAGGGAGAATGGAACCTAGACTTCAATATGGTCGAATTATCTTATTCCATCAAATTACCTTAGAGATAAAGGGTTGGTGCGGATAAGGTGGTGGACTGAGAGAGATGTGGGGTTGCAGGTAGGCTTTTTCAAAAGCGGGTGATGTCAAAGGCTTTGAAAAGGGGTGGGATGGTGCCACGAGATAGAACTTGCAGCCTGGATATCAATATGCTTATGTGTGGCTTTTAAAAAATTCATTCTCTGGATTTGGGCATTGCTGGCAAGGCTGGCATCTATTGCTCATCGTTGGTTGCCTTTGAGAAGATGGTGGTGGGCCTTCTCTCTTGAACCACGGCAATCTGCGTGTCGAAGGTGCTCCCACAATGCTGTTAGGAAGGGAGTTCCAGGATTGTGATCCGGCAACAATGAAGAAATCGCAATAAATAAAACCATTCGTACATTGACCATACTTGCCACCTATACCCTTTACATTTTACACAAATAGATCATTCACATACAAGTAGTGTTAGCAACATTTTTTAAAGCCTATGCCTATAAACAAATCAGCTCCATTTGAACAGTCCCAACATGAGAAGCTCCAAGCTGTAGCAACAGCTATAGCTATAGAGAAATGTAATGGGGCAAGTTGGAGCATGTTTCAGTGGGACAGCATTTGGGGAACAGTGATCATAATATTATTAGGTTTAGACTAGTTATGGAAAAGGACAAGGACCAATCAAATGTGAAAACACTTAACTGGAGGAGGGCTAATTTCAGTGAGTTAAAAAGGGATCTTGCCCAGGTGGATTGGAACCCAAAATTGGTAGGCAAAACAGTAATTGAACAATGGGAGGCCTTCAAGGAGGAGAGGGTTCTGGTATAGAGTAGACACGTTCCCACGAGGGGATAGGAAGGGCATCCAAAGCTAGAGCTCCCTGGGTGACTCAAGATATAGACATTAAAATGAAACAGAAAAAGGAGGCTTATAACAAATGTAAGATTCATAATACAGTGGAGAACCAGGCTGAATACAGAAAGTACAAAGGAAATCTAAAAAAGGGACTAAGATGGGCAAAGAGAGAGTATGAGAATAGATTAGCAACCAACATAAAAGGGAACCCAAAAGTCTTTTATAAACATATCAATAGTAAAACGGTAGTCAAAGGTAGTGGGATCGATTAGGGACAAAAAAGATCATCTTGTGGAGGCAGAGGGCATGGCTGAGATAATAAATTAATTTTTCACATCGGTTTTCACAAGAGAAGAGGATGGTGCCATTGTAGCAGTAAAGGAGGTAATAGTGATTTTGGATAGGATAAAAGTAGATAAAAAGGAGGAGATTGGCAGTACTCAAAGTAGAAAAGTCACCTGGTCCAGATGGGATGCATTCTAGGTTACTGAGGGAAGTAAGGGTGGGAATTGCGGAGGTTCTGGTCACAATCTTCCAATCCTCTTTAGATATGGGGACGGTGTTAGAGGACTGGAGAATTGCAAATGTTACACCCCTGTTCAAAAAAGGGGAGAGTAATAAACCCGGCAATTACAGGCCACTCAGCCTAACATTGGTGGTGGGGAAACTTTCAGAGACAATAATCCGAGACAAAATCATCCGGCACTTGGAAAAGCATGGGCCAATAAATGAAAGTCAGCATGGATTTGTTAAAGGAAATACGTGTTTGATTAACTTGATTGAGTTCTTTGCTGAAGTAACGTAAAAGGTTGATTATGGTAGTGCGGATGATGTCGTGTGTATGGACTTTCAAAAGTTATTTGATAAAGTACCATATAATAGACTTGTTAAAATTAAAGCCCATGGGATTAAAGGGACAGTGTGGATACAAAATTGGTTAAGGGACAAAAAAGCAGAGAGTAATGGTGAATGGTTGTTTTGCAGACTGGAGGGAAGTATACAGTGGTGTTCCTCAGGGGTCAGTATTAGGACCACTGCTCTTTTTGATATACACTAATGACCTGGACTTGGGTATAGAGGGTATAATTTCAAAGTTTGCAGATGAAACGAAACTCGGAAATCATAGAATCATAGAAGTTACAACATGGAAACAGGCCCTTCGGCCCAACATGTCCATGTCGCCCAGTTTATACCACTAAGCTAGTCCCAATTTCCTGCACTTGGCCCATATCCCTCTATACCCATCTTACCCATGTAACTGTCCAAATGCTTTTTAAAAGACAAAATTGTACCCGCCTCTACTACTGCCTCTGGCAGCTCGTTCCAGACACTCATCACCCTTTGAGTGAAAAAATTGCCCCTCTGGACCCTTTTGTATCTCTCCCCTCTCACCTTAAATCTATGCCCCCTCGTTATAGACTCCCCTACCTTTGGGAAAAGATTTTGACTATCTACCTTATCTATGCCCCTCATTATTTTATAGACTTCTATAAGATCACCCCTTAACCTCCTACTCTCCAGGGAAAAAAGTCCCAGTCTGTCTAACCTCTCCCTATAAGTCAAACCATCAAGTCCCGGTAGCATCCTAGTAAATCTTTTCTGCACTCTTTCTAGTTTTTAATGTAGTAAACAATGTGGGGAATAGTAACAGGCTTCAGGAGGACATAGGCAGACTGGTGAAATGGGCAGACACATGGCAGATGGAATTTGCAGAAAAGTGTGAAGTGATACGTTTTGGTAGGAAGAATGAGGAGAGGCAATATAAATTAAATTGTACAATTTTAATGGGAGTGCAGGAACAGAGAGACCTGGGGATATACGTACACAAATCTTTGAAGGTGGCAGGACAAGATGAGAAGTCTATTTAAAAAGCATATGGAATTCTGGACTTTATTAATAGAGGCATAGGGCATGATTTTAGCCCTGGGGTGGGGGGGGGGAAGGAGGGGAATTCCTTTCGGGAAGCCCGGAAGTACGGGTTTCCTGGACGTCCTTACGATTTTGACATAAGGATGTTACCGGTTTCCTGCCCGAAAGGCCAGCCGGATGGGAGAAAAGCCAGGAAGAGGATGTGTTCAGGTAAGTGTTAGATTGGTGGGGAGTGGGGGGGGGTTGGTCAGTCATCGGGGGGCTGTCAGTCATCGTGGGGGGGTCGGAGATCATAGTGGGTGGAGATTGTTGTGGGGGATTGGACATCGTGAGGGGGATCGGATATCGTGGGGGGGTGCGGAGATCGTGGGGGAAGGGGTCGGAGATTGGGGGGTTGTCACTGCAGGTAGGCTTGTTGGGCCTGCGAGTTGCACTCCTACTCCTCCGGGCCCACAGGCTGTGCTAGAAAGGCACTTACCTGCAGCTTCAGGCCTTCTCACCTCCTCTCACATGACGTGAAGGAGAAGGCCCGAGAATCCCGCTCCCAGGGGCTAAAATCAAAAAAGCTTTGAAAATGGAGGCCCGCAGCCTCTTTAAAAGCTTTCACTGACCAACCGGCCTCTCAAGAGTGGGTTGGTTGCCTGCCCCTCGTCCCGCCCCTGTGAAAACCAGAAATGGGAGGATTGGAAGCGGGTTTTTGATTTTTGCAATTGTTACTGCCCCCCCCACCTCCATTTTTCCAGGCTAATATCATGCCCATAGAGTACAAAAGCAAGGAAGTTATGCCAAAACTTTATAAAACACTGGTTAGTCTACAGCTGCAGTTTTGTGTTCAATTCTGGGCACCACATTTTAGGAAGGATGTCAAGGCCTTGGAGCGGGTGCAGAAGAGGTTTACTAGAATGGTGCCAGGGATGAGGGACTTCAATTATGTGGAGAAAGGATATGGGGAAAAGGCAGGAAAGTAGAGTAGAGGTAAAAATCAGATCAGCCATGATCTCATTAAATGGCAGAGCAGGCTCGAAGGGCCAAATGGCCTACTCCTGCTCTTATCTCTTATGGTCTTATAGTCTTATAGACTGAAGAAGCTGGAATTGTTCTCCTTAGAACAGAGAAGGTTAAGGGGAGATTTGATAGAGGTGTTCAAAATCATGAATGGTTTTGATAGAGTAAATAAGGAGAAATTGTTTCCAGTGGCAGAAGGGTCAGTAACCAGAGGACACAGATTTAAGGTGATCGGCAAAAGAGCCAGAGGCGACATGAGGAAACATTTTTTTAACGCAGCGAGTTGTGATGATCTGGAATGCACTGCCTGAAAGGGTGGTGGAAGCAGATTCAATAGTAACTTTCAAAAGGGAATTGGATAAATACTTGAAGGAAAGAAAGTTGCAGGGCTAGGGGAAAGAGCAGGGGAGTGGGACTAATTGGATTGCTGTTTCAAAGAGCTGGCGCAGGCACGATGGGCCGAATGGCCTTTTCTTGCGCTTACGTACTAAGATATTATGAACTGACATGTAGTTTTGATGCTTTACAATAATTTTCCCCCAATTTTTCCTCTCTTTTTCTGAAAAGGTGACTGACATTGGAGTGCTGGCGATTATTTGCTACCTCAAGCAAGTGGCTGTTCTTCACGTGCAAGAAATGAATGCCGGACAGCTGCTCGACCCTGAGGACCGTCACAGCTGACACTCTTCCTAACGAACGTTCCAGTAGCAATCACCGGATAGTGATCAGGAGCAGGAACCGCAGCTGATTTGTACCCCTCCCTAGCCCATGTACACCGAAGGTCAAATGACGGGATTCTTGCTCAGCCTGTCCCCCGTGGCTGAGATCAACTAACTCGGCACAATACGAAGATGGAAACTGGGAGCTCCAAGGTATATGTTTATATTACTCCACGTGGTCCATTTATCCACTGAGATCATTGATCACTCTGCTTTAGCCGTCTCCTTTAGCACTCATGTAACCCTCTTTCTTAAGTGATAATTTTGGACACAATAATGTGCCACTAACTCTCACAGAGGTACAGGATATTAAAAATGAAACACACAACCATCTGGATCAATGCTGCTGTTTGGCAATTTGAAAAACAAGGATGCAAAACCAAATTTCTTTTGGCTGACAATTAGACCACACTTGAACAGCTTTCAACGCTTCATTATCCTGTCTCATTTGAATCCATGTAAAAATGAACGATTACAACCTGCATAAATAAGTGTTGCAATTGCTAAACGACATCAAATAAACAGCAGTAAGTGACAGAAATTTTTTAAATATATTGGAATGTATTTCTGTAACCTATCTCTGTAACTCCCACCAGCCCTACAGCCCTCCGAAATCTCTGCGCTCCTCCAATTCTGGCCTCTTGCCCATCCCCGATTTTCATCTCTCCACCATTGGCGGCTGCCTAGGCCCTAAGCTCTGGAATTTCCTCCCTAAACCTCTCCACCTCTCCTCCTTTGAAATGCTCCTTAAAACCTACCTCTTTGACCAAGCTTTTGGTCACCTGTCCTAATATCTCCTTATGTGGCTCGGTGTCAAATTTTGTTTGATAATCGCTCCTGTGAAGCGCCTTGGGACGTTTTATTATGTTAAAGCCGTTATATAGATACAAGTTCTTTTTGAATTCTGTAATGTTTAGGAACCTGGTGCAGTATAGCTGTATCATTCTGTCTCTGACTTAGAGGAAAGCCATCACATTGCTTGCTTTCAAGCAAATGATATTCCACAGGTCTTAAGATCTAAGAATTTTTTACATTTATTTACGAGAATCAGACCAAAGGCAGCCCACATTTCTACCAATATCAACTATTTTCACTACTTGAAATAAAAAGAATGGGGAAAAGCATGAAGCATGTTAGATTAAGACATTCAAAAACCACTTCTATTCAAATATTGGTTTCGGATCCTTTACATTAAGTTAAAAGCATTTAATCTGCCGTGTTTGTTGATTTTTTTTTAGAACTAGATTTAGCAATTCAGGTGAGCTGAGTCAGATGATCGCTAAGGTTTCTTCTTCAAATCCACATCTAAAGAGACTATTAGAAGGTATTCTGAAGGAATTACTTTCAAGGAATCAGCTACACCTGGTACCTTAAGTGTAGCTTGCACAAATCAATTATGCATTTCTGTGGATTTGCTTTTTCTATCACTCATCCATCACCTTTATCAATACTTCAGATACCTTTCTTTGCTTTTCATCTTTACTCTTTGCAAAATTTGGTCATTTCAAAAGCATTTTGCAGTGCGCGGTTTAACCCGGATTCCTGTCCTAATGTGCTCTTGTGTGCGTAAGTTTGGGAATAGTTTTTTTTCTATTTGTTGTTTTAAATCTTTACAGGGTCAATTGAAGCCAACTTTTTTTGTTTTCAAATCTGGTTGACCTCATAAGCGCTCGCAGACCCCTGATGTTTCTGTCTTCTAGCAGCTTACAATCATTTATAAGGAAAGATCCGCCTCGGAAAATCTTGGCTGTTGGGTAGCAACTGTGGTAGATCTTATCATCACTTAGGCTCTGAGACTCTAATTGAACCAGTCAACATCTGTTAGGGAATGATTTTTCTCAGCTACTCAGAAGTACTAATGCACCCTGCAAAGCCCTTATCTCGATAAGCTTGGCAGATAGGGGTAGTTTGGCTGAGCAGATTGTGTTTAATATCTATGTGGCTAAATAAGACTCCTGCTGCTGGGTATCTTTTTTTTATTAGGATTCTTTACAGTCTAAAATATGTAACAGCTTTGCTGCGGAGGTTATTGGGACGTTGTCAAATTGAATTTTTTTCTTCAAGGCAGGACGTTTGTTAAAAAGGTCTTGCTGTACTGTGATTCTACTCGTCACTTCCCAGTCTCAGTCAGACTACCCAGGAAGAGACTTTTCCAGTAGAAGAGAAGAGGAAATGAGAGGAAGAGAACAAAGAAATGCATGGGGTGCAAAGAAAGGTAACACACGTGCATTAATATATTAGGAATCTTGCATACAGCGCACACTTCCTACCAGTGTCAAACATTCTCTCTCTCACACTTTCCCTGTCACAGTCTGTTGATAGCACTCCTATTGTTATAAAATGGCACATCCTCCAATTCACTGTTAGCAAAGTCACAGGAGATTTGTTAGTTCTGTCACATTTTCCAAGGGTCCTCCCACATACTTACACTTGCTCAGTAAGAGGGAAATATCACAAAGCAGTAAATACTTCCTCATTCTTCCCTCTCCGCCTGAAATTCTCCAGATTGTACATTTGTAACCTCAGCAGGTATGTATCGGCCCGGCTGTATCAAAGTGAGCACTTAAGTATCTGTATATGGTTTACGATTTTATTCTTGCTTTCTGATTCAACATTGATGTGAGTAGAGATTGCTGCAGTATGCTGCTAATATTTCTGATTTGGCAGTGTGATTTGGAATTATGAGCTCGCAATGAATATTTATATCATCATTTCCCATTATTGGGCTAAGTGCTGGGGAGGTAAGTTCACATACTGCCAACACTTAAAAGTAGTCATTCCTTAGCTTGGATGATGCCATAAAAATAGTAATAGGAAGAGGACCATTTAGGATGACTACCCAGTCGTTGCTTTATGGAGAAGGAAGTGCAGGTATGCAGCAAGGCTTAGCAGTTTCTGGGATATTTGTTCCCTCGAATTTTTTGGAAATGATTTTTTTCCATTGACCTCTCCTTTCCGGAAGGCATCAATTCATGCATGGGTACAATTTCACGAGTAGTAGCAGCAGTTTGATGAAGTGGCAATTCTTCATGTGTGAAACTGGATGACCCTAACCCTAGCGTCCACACCCATGTAGTTCCAGTCACTGTGTCACTATCAGGAGCAGGAACCTTGGCCAGTTTTAACCTTCCAGCCCAGGGCACTAAGGTCAATTGTAGTGCCTCCATGTAATTCATTGACTGCAAAATATTTTGGGACATCCTGAGGACCTGAAAGGCCCCACACAAATGTAAGATCTTCCTTTCTTCTTTTTTTCTTTCTATCCCTTTTTATGCATGAAAACGTTAAATTTATTTGTCTTACTTTTTTTCCTATTAAAGGTGGGGGTATCTTTTCCAGTTGTACGTCGTTCCCGTACAACTCTTAACCCACACATACCAAATCCCTCAGTGTACATTTTCTTACATAGAATTACACAGAATTTACAGCACAGAAATGGGCCACTCGGCCGATTGGCCTGTGCTGGTGTTTATGCTCCACACAAGCCTCCTCCCACGTTACTTCATTTAACCTTATCTGCATATCCTTCTATTCCTTTCTCCCTCATGTACTTATCTGGCTTCCCCTTAAATTTATCTATGCTATTCACCTCAACTACTTCATGTGGCAGCAAATTCCACATTCTAACCACTCTCTGGATAAATAAATTTCTCCTGAATTTTTTAATTGGATTTATTAGTGACTATCTCATATTTATGGCCCCTAGTTTTGGATTTCCCCACAAGTGGAAACATCTTCTCTATGTCAAAAGCCTATAAAACCCCTTTATAATTTTAAAGACCTCTATTAGGTCGCCCCTCAGCCTTCTCTTTTCCGGAGAACGCAGTTTAACACAGTTGTCAAATAAAAATGGGCCAACATGTGCCTTGAAAATCACACAAGAGATGTTTGGTATAAGCACCTTAATCATTTGTATAGAATCAGCATACAGTTGGAAAACATATCTCCAGAAAAAATTCCAAAAAACTGACCTTTGATTGGCTGCAATACAGTTCCAATGGCTGTTTTTTTGCTGCAATTGAGAGACCAAAGTGTAAAGATTGATCTGATCACATCACAAACGTGACAAGCTCAAACATTTAAAAATGTGTCAAATCCAATGGAGCTCCTTCTGAACAGGTAACTTCAATTAAGTTGAATTTATCAATTGGAATCTGATTTCATTATCCATAACCACTAATAAAAATCTACTTACAGACATATAGGGTGCTTTCACTCACATTATGAATTATGAGTAAGGACCTTTGCCACTTTGACGTGTGTATGAGTAAACTCAATAAGGGTTGGTTAATTTTGACCAAGCTCAATTCCATCGAAGTTTTGACAGGCATTAAATCGCAACAGAAGAGGCTGTGGATGGTGGAGGGAAAGAAAGGTTCTATTCTGGAATAGAGGACAATAAACTAATGAAAGTATTAGGTCTGTCTCCACTCTGGCGTAGAATCGTTTGCTTGTACACTGCAATCGTCATAAAGGGAAAATACACTTTAAAAAGTGGAGATTTATTATTAATAATGTCAGAATAGTGGCACCTAGCAAAGCTGATTGCTACTTGTACTATAAATTTTGCTTTTGTGACAGTTCTATTGGGTGTCAGTGCTGGTGAGAATTGTACTTCAGTCCTCAAATGTCAAATAATGTAGTAGGAAAATGTAATAATACCATGCAAACAATTTTTTAACCTTCATTCCAAAATAAAGCATTCTTTGACAGCCAAAAAAGTCATTAATAATAAAAAAAATCCTTCCACATTGTGCACTACAGAATTGGAAAATGCCTCAGTATTGCCGTTGATGCAATGGCACAAGTAAACACGTCCAGCTTTGATTCACTATAGCTGGGCTTTACTTTGGTCTGAAAGAACCTCTCCTGTTCCCAGGTTATGCACCAAATGGAACTCACATGCCCACTGTCCTGTGCCTATGATTAATTCCCAGCTCACAATGCTGCAGGCAAAGAGCAGGAGCATTAATCCAAGGTCAGATAGTGGCAAAAATTAGAATTGCCAATTGAATTCATTTCATAGTCTTTTTGCCAGCAATGAATGAAGCGTTTTAGGGTGCCTTACTCATTATTAATAAGAGTTAAAGGACAATGGTGTTAACCCTCTATGGAGAAGGCTCTTATCTATATGAACTGTTGCTGACTTTTACTATATTCTGGGAATAAGATTATGAGAGGGTTTGATAGGGTAGATGTAGAGAAAATGTTTCCACTTGTAGGGGCCATAAATATAAGATAATCACTAATAAATCCAATAGGGAATTCAGGAGGAACTTCTTTACCCAGAGAGTGGTTAGAATGTGGAACTTGCTACCACAAAGAATAGTTGAGGCAAATAGCATAGATAAATTTAAGGGGAAGCTAGATAAACATATGAGGGAGAAAGGGATAGAAGGTTATACTGATAGGGTTCGATGAAGAGGGGTGAGAGGAGGCTCATGTGGAGCATAAACACTGGCATGGACCAGTTGGGAGGAAAGGTCTGTTTCTGCGCTGTAAATTCTATGTAATTCTATGTAATTTGCTTCTTATTCAAAACAGATATCCTACTCAGCCTTAGAGTTGACACTTGGTGCAAGATAAAAGACAAATGGTACATTTAACAGCATTTTTAACTACCTCCTTGATAACAGCAACAAAAATAAAATCACCCTGAAAGTTTCTTTTTAAATAATCTTTTAAGAGCTCCCCTATATTTAATACAATAGTTACTCATTTGTAGACAGTTATTCTTACAAAAACAGAATGTGAAGAATCATTGCATTTTAAGGTATGGAATAAAAACTTTCATTGATTTAAAAAAAAATTGCAACCAGCCTGATGCTACAGCACTTGTTTCCCCTTCAGGCACTCCTGGGTCTATATTCCAATCGTGGGCTCCATTATAACTCTGCTGCTTTCTTTTTCAGGGGCACAGCTGGATTTCCAGACCGAGAACTTTGAGGTCATGGATTATTCCTTCTTGACTGGAAGAGAGCAGCAATCAAATGTATTCCACTCCACTAAACAATGTTTTCTGCTGCTCAATATGAAATAACAATGACAACAACTGTATGCAGCTCTGTGACCTAGGCTGTTCCAACTGGAGAAGTAGAACGCAAAAGCATGAGGAAAGAAGAAGGGAATTACACAGGGTTCAATTGAGGAGGCTAAAATAGTGTTACTTTATATGAAAGCTAAAACCTTTCACCTCAGGTTTGAATGCAGCTTAGACTGATGGGATGGCTAGAAGATGCCTGGATGTTCTCAATCCAGTTAATAGTTGACAGAATGCATTTGGGGATGGTCTTCCGATATTATGGTTAAGGTGCATTGAAGAGGGAGCTTTGCTCGGGGTGCAACTTGTAAGTATAGGTGTACCAGGTAAAATAGATATAGTAAGCTTTTTTTAAATATATATCCATATATTAGTACTCATCCTACAATGGCTATATCAGACTTTGAATGCTACAGAGAACTAATAAGCACACAAAACACGAAACAGCTTACGTGTTAACGGCATACGCATAGAACGTAATGACATATGGTACCCACATTTGCCATTCGTAATTAAGCCTATAATAAATACAACACACTGGAGCTCCTTGGGGACTTTCAACCTAGTTTTGCAGATGTTGTGGAGATGCTGGTGATGGACTGGGGTGGACAAATGTAAGGAATCTTACAACACCAGGTTATAGTCCAACAGTTTTATTTGAAAATCACAAGCTTTCGGAGCTTTCCTCCTTCGTCAGGTGTGTGAACACACCTGACGAAGGAGGAAAGCTCCGAAAGCTTGTGATTTTCAAATAAAACTGTTGGACTATAACCTGGTGTTGTAAGATTCCTTAGTTTTGCAGAGGCCAGCGTAAGCAGTCAAAACGATACTCTTGCGACCTCCTGAAAGAGTTCTTGGCATGTGAGGTTTCATTGGTACCTAGAACCTACACTGCATATAAGGGGTTGTGTTTTATTATATAATTGACTTGATTTTATTAAGTATTAACTGGACATTTCAGTGTTTCATAGTCCTCAAAGATGTGCTGGAGGTAAAAGATGTATGACAGTACCCTACAATACCTCCATATAAGGGCAATAGAGATATATTACAATATCCTATTTAAACCCAACACAACTTGGATTAGTAAATGAAAAAGAATCAGCTCAAAAGCGCCAAGAATAGTCATTTTAAAAGCGATGTGCAATAGTGCTTTAATTTGTTCACTATTTGTTTACCCATCTGAGGAGAAGCCATTAACCTTATGGCAACAACGCACGACCTACAGAAACAGGGAATGAACAAATATTGCACAGTTTTATTTTATTCGCTTAAATAAAAAAAACACAATCAGCTTTATGGATTCTATACCTTGCCTCTTTCCTTCTTTCACAACAGCCGTTGTAATTTTCCAAACTGCTAATTTTTAAAGATTTGACGTGATGAAAAATTTGCCCATGTGCACAAAGCTGCAGTGGAAAATCCAATCACAAAAGAAAGAATGCTAGCAACCAGAGATGACTTAATTATGCAACAAATCTCTGGAAACCCAATACTTGGCCACATAATGTATAAGTCCACGGACTGACGAAACAAAAATGAATGTTTTTTTTTGCAGATAAAATGCATTTACTACACAGCAATTCACTATCTTCCTCTTTGAATATTCGACAAGGCAGTATTTTTCAGTACTTAGTATCAAAGATATTATCAATTGCAGAAGCAACAAATAGACTTAATGGGCTCAATTTTAAAAGGATGGCGGAATGGCAGCAGGGAGCTCAACGGGCACGCGGCAGACGCCAATAATAAAAACTTACCTTTCCCTACGCCATCGCGACTTAATTGGTGGCCATTAATCTTGTTTCCGGGTTTGCCATCTGAAAGCTGTGCAGTGGGCGGACTGCGCACCCATGACAGGCTATCAGCTGGAGCGTCTAGATTTAAAGGGCCATTGCTCCAATGGATTTTATTGGAGCAAAGAGCCAGAAACCCCAATGGAGCAGCACAGGGGCAAGGCCGCTCCAAGATTCAGTGATGCCTCACTTCAGCTGCTACTGGCTGGGGTGAGGAGTGGGGGGAGAACTATTTTACCCTAGCTCGAGGTGGCAGAGGTCACCAGCAGGAGCAACATCTCCCGCACCTGGGTCCAGTGCAGGAAGCTTTTCAATGACCTAACTAGGTCAGCAAAAGAGAGTATACTTACTGATTCTCCTGCATTCCATGGTACACGTCACCCCCCCCACCGCCCCAACTCATTCTGCACTGCCAAGACTACTCCATCACATCACTCCTCACACCCATTTAAGGCTCATCCTCAACTTACCTTCACTTCCTGAGCATTCCTCACCTCCCCATTTGTAATCCCACCACTACCACTCACCCCGATTCTGATCCAATGTGATGTCTCTGTCTTATACTCACCCTCTGATGCACCTCTTTCACGGTCAGCCTCACCCAAAGCAATGCATTCATCAGCTGACCACTTCACCATCACTCACTCACACGTCTGTACTTTCTCCCCTTCTAGGGGAAGAGAGCGCAAAATGCACACAAGAGGGCGAAGACTGGAGGGGGGCCACAACAAATAGTGGTCCTCACACACACAGAGGAGGAGGCCCTGGAGATCAGTTGCATCCTCGAGTGCCTGTCCATCGGGGACGTCGAGACTGGCACCCCACAAACGTCTGGTGACACAAATTTAACATTCATCACGCACAACATGAATTGATATTAACAATGATTGGCATGTTGATCACCTCAGTATGCTCATCGCAACATGACACATCTGTGACGATGCTTAATATTGCCTTCTGTTCTCTTACAGGCCCTTCAACGACTGCAGTGACGGAAGAGGGCGATTCCTCAGAGGACCAGCTGGCCTCTGAGGGTGCACCGTCACATCTTAGTGAGCCGTCCACCAGCGCAAATACTCATACGTCGGTGGGTCCTAATAGTTAGTCGGGTTGGCACCTGGTGAGTCACCACACACAAGTGAGCACAAGCAGACACTGGTGGCAGGGGAAGCTGTGGAGAGTCCGTGTCAGTTGGCGCACCCCTCTCCAGGCTCTGCTTAGCTGGACGCAGATGCTGAACCCCGGGGGCCATCCTTTAAAAGGAGAACGATCGAGGGACGGCAGCACATTTGCGAGGTACTGGAACAGGTGCCACGCACACTCTCCACAATAGCCCAGAGGATGAAGGAGTCCAACTCCTGCATGAGTGGAATGGTGGCACAGGTATGGGAGGGAATCTCTGAGATAGTGTCGCAGGGACGTGAGCGACTGTCTGAGCTAGTGTTGCACGTAACTGCTGAAATGTCTGATAGTGTCGCAGGTAAGTGTGGTCTGCGATGGAGAGAAGGCTAGCCTCCGTTGAGCTTCAAGCACTGCTCACAAATGAGTCCATTCGGGCCCTGACAACGGCCGTGCGGAATCAGGGTGAACAACATTCTGCCGCCTTAAACAGGCTGACAGATATTTTAGAAGTGGCCTTACAAGGCATCACACATGTCCTCCAAACTGTTGTCCAGCAGGGTAGTAGAAGTGATGAGGGCCTGGCCCAGGAGAGGGATGATAGCGAAAGGGGACGTGGAAGTGGGGACGCCACTCAAAGTGCTCCCACGTCTCACCCGTTGCCCCCCTCTCAACCAGTACCTGCAATGCTGCCTCCTCTCCAGGTGGCTGAGTCTGCCCCTGCATAAGTGCTGGTGGAGCAGTCTTTGGAGGTGCCCTTAAGGGCTCCAAAACCCAGAGGGCATAGGCCGAAAGCATCTAAGCAGTCCGGTCATGGACATGAGCAACCTGCCACTACCTCTGCTGCAGTCACAGGGGATGCACCACGTAGAAGTGGTAGGAAGAGAAAGGCTAAGGATTTGTGATCACGAAGGGTTTGCACTAGGGCATCTGACAGACTGTCATATTTTTGATTTATATTTGGTTTATGTTAAAGTCACATTAAATGTTATTATTCTCACCACCACTGCCACGTCATGCCCATTCTTGACTGGCTTTTGTAATAGCACCCTTTCATGTGCTTCATCATGAACGGCAACACGTGATGCCACCCAGTGGGTCACTTTACTGTGGGTGTATGTGTAGTTGCAGGACTGTTTTGTGCAGGGAGGTGGGGGTGGGGTGGGGTGCTGGTGTTGGCGCTGGTTGTTCCAGGTGGTGTGAGGACTGGACTTTTCTCATTTTCTGATCTTACGAGAACCTTTCATGTATGAGTGACTCCCTGGCCTCAGGAGTAGCCAGGTGAGCTGCTGCTCTGCCCATGGGTTCACCCTCCTCCTCCTCCTCCTCATGCTCCTGATCTTCAACAATGGATGAGGGCATGGGGCCTCCTCAACCGGTACCCCTCTGTTGTGCCATGTTGTGCAGGACATAACACACTATTATAATGCGAACCACTCTCGCTGGTGCGTATTGAAGCGCTCCCCCAGAACGATCGAGGCACCAAAATCGCATCTTCAGCAGTCCTATCGCATGTTCAATTATAGACCTGGTGACGATGTGGCTGCCATTGTATCAAAGCTGTTGCTCATTGATGGGCTTCCCCAGAGGTGTCAGGAGCCACGCGTATCCCTTGTCCCCGAGGAGCCAGCCCTTAAGGGTGTTCGGTGTGTGGAAGAGGTCCAGGATGTTGGATTTCCTCAGAATGAACGAATCGTGGGAGCTGCCAGGGAATCTGGCGCACACGTGAAGAAATCTTTAGCAGTGGTCACAAACGAGCTGAGTGTTAATGGAGTGATACCTCTTTCTGTTGATGAACAGTTCTGACTCGTGTGGAGGTGCTCAGATTGCTATACTCATGCAATCGATTGCACCCTGTACACGTGGGAAGCCAGTCACAGAGTGGAATCCCACTGCCCTCTCCATCTGGCTGAAGCCGCCCATGGGGAAGTTGACGTATTGCGAGGCTCTGCGAAACAAGCCGTCGGTGACCTGCCTCATGCACTTGTGTGCAGATGATTGAGAGACCCCGCTGATGTCCCCAGTGGCACCCTGGAACGATCCAGAGGCAAAGAAGTTGAGGGCAGTGGTGACTTTAACTGCGATGGGTAATGAGATGCCGCCAGGCCCAGCCGGGAGCAGCTTGGCATGAAGGAGGCTGCAGATGTCTGCGACCACCTGGCGACTCACACTCAACCTCTGTATGCACTACTCCTCAGAGAGGTCTGTAGATCCTCTGGCGAGGGTAGTGCCTCCTGCGACATCGCTCCCACTGTTGTTCCCCTCTGTGCTCTTGTGCAGGTGCCTGTGGCGCAGCACTGTGTTGTGGAGCTCCAAGTGGTGGAAGTGCATGCCGTGCCTGGAGAGGCTGGTGATGTTACTCGTCCTCGGATGTACAGGTGAATGCAGCCAGACGTTCGCCCCACATCCTGATGGTGTCAGTTTGAGGGGGTCCGAAAAGTTGGTTAATATGTGTGAACAGAACAATTCTGAGCGGAAACCAAGAATTTTCAGTCTAAACACCAAGATCTCACAGCCAAAAGAACTGAGTGCCCTGCTACAATAACTCACCTTTTATCCCCATCTGTCAAACAGGCATTTAAATGTCCAAATGGCTGCCGGCTGAAACACGACTCGTTCCCCACGGCGTGTTTCGCACAACGCGGGAAACACGCTGAGACAGCGTTGAAATCGCTCGCCAGCATAATTAATTACATTCATGCACATTTCAAATATTTCAAGTACTTGATTGGTTTAAATATCGTCCCGCCGGCTTTAATCGGGTAATTGGGTTTGGGTACGGCGCCCGCGCCCAGATGACTCTGAGTCCTGCATCTTCTTCAATGCGTTGGAGCCGGGATTTCTGCCCGCTCCAAAAACCCACGATTTTCTTTGCCCCCCCCCCCCGCCCCCCCTGCCCCCAACTCACCTGGACTTTCATATTAAAATTGAGCCCAATATGTTCTGTCATGATTACAGACATAGGGATAGAGTACCTTATCAAACCATGGGAAATTAAATTGTATAAATAGCTTAGGGTCATGGCCTATAAGAAAGAAAAGGGAAAAAGATAAATTGCAGGTTTCCAGTCTTCCTAGAATGTGTTACAGTCATTAATGTCTACCCAGCAACTGACTGACAGCGCATCTGTAATAACATTAAATATCTTTTTTTCCCCCCTCAGCTATTGATTGGGTACTCAAGGCTGTCTGTAGTGTAAGAATGACAAAGTACTGATGATTTCATTAGGTTGAATGTGCGTGTGTGTTTTCGCCCCTTAAGGAAAACTCTCAAACGTTTGAGAAATGAATTTATTAAAAATCAGTAGTTAGTGGAATCGAAAAGAATCTCACAGTTACTTGAAACCAAAGAAATAATTGTCATGCTACATCACAGACCAGAAAAAGTATGCAGATTCTATTATATGTGAAATGATTGGGTGACAGGTAACTTCAATAGTTGACATTTTATTTGACCAATGTTATTTCTTTCAAGCCTAATTAGTACATTGTAGGGTTAAGGAGAGGAGTGACCTACTAAGCTATTGTGAGTTTTGCATCTGCGATTATCACTCTCTCGCACATTTGAATAAATCTCACATTCAATGGTTTGGGGGAAAACTTTCATTTCTGTTTTCATCCATTTGCTGGCGGGTTTAATAAATGGAATCAGCACAACAATGCAATCCCATTTAATCACCCTGACTCCTTTTCCCACCGAACCAGAGTGGCAGTAATTTGTAGTACAATGACTTGGATGTGACAGGATTAGGCTCAACCGCGATGCCTTGTTTGGTGGAATAGCCCAATGATACCCACCGTCTGTTCTCGTCTAAAGAATGGCCACTTTGGTGAGTTACTCGGACGCCTGCCAGTATCCCTCCTCCCAGTGTGACTGCGCGACAACAGTGGTTTCACTTCAAAAAGTACTTCATTGGCTGTAACGCGTCTTGGGACGTCGTGAAAGGCGCTATATAAATGCAAGTTTTTCGTTTTGTCTCAGTGCCTTCAGCAAAGATAAAGAGAACAGGAATTGGACAAAGAATAAACAGCTAGCAATCAGACTGACCAACACCAAAGCTGGATGGTTGGCAGCGTTATTAACAACAATGAGACACCTGCTAAAAGCTGATCCTTTTTGTTGGAGGCTGTTTGATGCCAATTGTTGTGAAAGTTGGAACTGAAAGGAAATTTGGAGCAAATGGAAGCAGCAGCTGTTTTGGCCCTGGATGGAGTGCTTCAAAGGTTTCTCAGTCCCCCTTTGTCTGCTCTTCTGTGTTAACCCAAGTACTCACCACCTTCTTTGTTCTTCCATCACCATCCATCAAAGATCCTATCAGCCAATTTCTTTAAAGCTGCTGGGTTTTTTTCCCCCTCTGTCTATACAGTCTTTTTAAAATGAGTTACATTTTGTGAGCTATTTTATTTCTATAGTCATGTATCATAAAACATCTTTCATCAGCACAAACATAAAATTAATCTTGAACAACTTTTGAGACTAGACTTTTTCTGTGTACTCATTTGTCTTTACATTTTTGGATTTAAGTAATATTTTCCATATCTATCAGTTTCAGAAATTGAAAGACATTTCCATCAGGTGCAACTCAGCAGGACTTTTAGTGAAATAACTACTGTGGCCTGTAAGTACCAAGTTTAAACTCACAACAAAAAAAGTCCCAACAAAATGCAACAGTTGTGCATCAAACCAAAAATTCACAATAACACGTGATGTTACGTAAGGCAGAAACAAAAACCGTAACGAGTCCACAATCCTGAAGTACAACTCACTGCTTATGAATGAAATACCAGTCAGTGCACAGGAAAGACAAAGGGGGTAATTTTAACCTAACCCACCCGGCAGGGAACTGCTAGGATCAGATCGGACATCTGTCTTACACCCACACCAGATTTTACTTTCCATTGAAGCCAATGGAGAGTAAATCCGAATCTGGCATAAAACGGCCGTCCGATCCGGTCCCAGCAGTTTCCCACCGGGTGGGTTAGGCTAAATTTACCCCATTTAATGGAAAACAATTCACAACAGAAATTAGATTAAGAAAAGAAAGAACTTATGTATGCAAACATGGCACCCGATTATCTCACCAACAGCAAATGCCATGAATTTCTAGAATCTCGTTTCGGGATACGTAACCATTTCTCCATGACAGGATCTGGTTATGATTTATATTGAAATGTTACTTTTAAATTCAATTGAGCTTACAAAGGTTTTAAATGCACTTTGCAACCAGAGCTGGGGATGGGCGTGGGGGTGGGAGGTGTGTGGAGAAGTTGTGTATTGAAGTCAAGCCAGATGGGCCAGTCTGTGGAATGCTGCCTGTCTTCAGATCAGACAATGGGAAGGGCATCCAGGCTCATTATGTTAGGCTCATTTCAAAACCCCTAATATGTGTTTTTTTTATTCATTCATGGGATGTGAACATCGCTGGCAAGGTCAGCATTTATTGCTCATCCCTAATTGCCCTTGAGAAGGTGGTGGTGAGTCGCCTTCTTGAACGGCTGCAGTCCGTGTGGTGAAGGTTCTCCCACAGTGCTGTTAGGTAGGGAGTTCCAGGATTTTGACCCAGTGACGATAAAGGAATGGCGATATATTTCCAAGTCAGGACTGTATGTGACTTGGAGGGGAACGTGCAGGTGGTGTTGTTCCCATGTGCCTGCTGACCTTATGCTCCTAGGTGGTAGAGGTCGCGGGTTTGGGAGGTGCTGTCGAAGAAACCTTGGCGAGTTGCTGCAGTTCATCTTGAAGATGGTACACAATGCAGCCACGGTGTGTCGGTGGTGAAGGGAGTAAATGTTTAAGGTGGTGAATTGGGTGCCAATCAAGCAGGCTGCTTTGTCCTGGATGGTGTCGAGCTTCTTGAGTGTTGTTGGAGCTGCACTCATCCAGGCAAGTGGAGGGTATTCCTTCACACTCCTGACTTGTGCCTTGTAGATGGTGGAAAGGCTTTGGAGAGTCAGGAAGTGAGTGAGAGAGATGTAGTTTCTGAAGGGCTCCAGTCACAGTGGGGTGGGAGAGAAGAGGGTCATAAGTGGATATTTGGATGCTCTACTGGCCAACCCAAACAGAGAGAATCAGAGGTCAAATTGACAATTCTTGGCCAGCTACAGGAAAAAAGAAAGTAGAGGCACATGTCTAAGGTCAATTGATTAAATCGACTGAGAGAGGCAGGTAAGGACATAAGCCAATCTACATTAAGGTGACTGGGCTCTGTGCAGGCCTTGGTCTGAGTTAGTGAAAGGATTAACCAGTAGAAAATGTTACTTAACCCACTAACATGGACAGTGTAACATATTTGATTATTTTCTTTGTTATGAAGTGGGACAGAAATTAATTTAAAGAAAGGTGAGATTTGCTGTAATGGTTACTCTATACATTCACTTGTTGACTGTAAAATAAAGCAGTGTAACGATTCATATCTGGCCTTGTCCCACTAAAAAGTGTTAATAACTTTGAAATAATAAGGGTTCTCATTGTTGCTCCCCAGGGTCATGTTATTGTATAATTAGACATTGAGCAATACGAGCAAACTCCTGTTTGTAAGGGACGTGGGGTCCGCTTATGGGAGTGACCATTGACATTGAACCCAAGGGAATATCTAGAATAGACCTAAAATTGGTAACAGCCATTTAAACTGTTTTTGGTGGGGTTGGTTACGAGATGAATGTTAGCCAGGTCGACAGGATAGTGCCATGGGATCTTTTACATCCACCTGGGCAGGCAGACAGGGTCTCAGTTTAACATCTCAACTGAAAGACGACACCTCTGACAATGCAGCATTCCTTCAGTACTGCACTAAAGAGTCAGCTTAGAGATAGTGGAACTATTTCTACCGGCGCAGAGAAGGATAAGAGGAAATTTAAGTGAGGTCTTTTATTATAAGGGGATTTGATGGAGTGAATAGGGGAAAACTATTACCTCTGGCAAGGGAATCAGTGAAATGTCACTAAGAGAGTGAGAATCATGGTTAGGAGAATGTTTTAAAAAATGCATAGAATTGTTGGAGCACGGAATGCTTTGCCGCATGAAGTGGTTGAGGCTGAAACCATTGGAGCTTTCAAGGGAAAACTGGATAAATATTAGAAGCAGAGCCCTGCGGAGAGAGCAGGGCAGTGAGATTAGTTTCGGATTGCTTTAGTAAAGAGCCAGCACAGATATGATAGGCTGAATGGCTCCTTTCAGTGCTGTAAACCTCCATGATTCTGTAGATAATGCGGTCAAATCCTGGAGTGTGGCTTAAACCCACAACCTTCTGACTCGGAGGCAAGTGTGCTACCAACTGAGCTGAGCAAAGGGGATATTTTGCTGCTCAAAATGACCCGATTACCCCACAGAACAGGTTGACAGGACAAGCGGGCAGAACCATAAGAACACTACTGCATGTTATCAGCATTTTCTTCCATGGCCATTTTTAGGGCAGTATGGGGTTTTATTGTGATTTGTCACCTGTGGTGAATCCCTGGATATTTACAAGCCCTCTTGTACTGCATAATATCGAGTTTCATTGTGGATTTTTATTTCTGTGTATTGTACAATTGCCGTTTTTGCTGAAGATCATTATTTATTCACTGGCACTCGGCTCCTGAGTACACAGAAATCAATGATTGATTTTACATTTCTGAAACAGATTTGAAACTGACAGGGAGATCATTAGAATTTGATACAGCTCGGTTAACCTCTTCCTACTTAATTGAGATGCTAAGATTTGGGGAAAAAAAAACACACTGGCATTAATAGATTAGCAAGAGTCAATCTATCATTGAATGTAGCAATGAACAAAAAAAATAAGACAGCACGGTTTTATGGCTCCCTAGCCTGAAGTTCTTGTTAATACTTCATTACACACAAATTATGACATCTATATTTATTGAATGCATTAAAAATATTACACCTTTGCACACTTCCTGTCCACTTTTTCCATTGTGACTTCCTATGTCCATATTTATAATAGAAACTGCCTATGTAAATTTCTCACACTGTAATTACACTGTCCCATCAGTGTTGGCGATGCCAAAGAGTGACATTACTGAGTGACAAGTTTACATAGGCAGTTTCCATTATAATTGCTGACATTGGCGGGGGGGTGGGGGGGGGGCGAAATTAGGCCATGTAGCGCCCGTTTTGTAGACGCTACGCGGGCACCTAAGCCCGAAAATGGCGTCCAACGGAAAGTGCGTAGGAAAGCCATCTTGATAAAGGGGTTTGCGCGCGCGCACCTAATGAACGCCAGCAGCATGTAGAGGAGGGAGATTGACATTAATTAGTGTGCAATGTTGATTTGAAGCAGCCAGTGACATTTTGGAACTCCACACTCCAGCCAACACCCTGTGTTCACCTCGCACAGCTGAATAGGACTTAAATGGCATGACAGATCCCTCACCAGCACTATTTAAAGGGATCATGAAGTACTTAAAGGTTAGTTGCTGGATTATTTATTCTGGCTGCTGATGCAATTGTACATGTTTTTGGAAGTTTCCTATACTTGGCTAAAGTTTCAATATTTTATAGAGAGTGGTCTGGCTGGTCTTGCAGTACTTTTAGTGGCATTTATAATATTGTACTGAAAACATTGCTTGCAGACATGGATGGCCTGCTAGGGCTTCCTCTGGGCATTGAACATGACTGGGAGAATGAAAAGAGGCCATGCAGAGCGGGACAAGCTGCTAGAAGAGGGAGGAAGAGGCGCAGGGCACTCAGCAGCAGGCCATGTCCAAGGAGGGTCTTCAGGGACCAATTCTCTTACCTCAACTTCAGCGAAGACCAGTGCATCAGACGTCTGCGGTTCATTAAAGTGGCCGTGACTGGAATTTGTCAACTGCTGTAGGCGCAACTGCAGCCTCAGAGCAGGGTGAGGACAGCATTGCCTGTGGCTGTCAAGGTAACCATGGCGCTTAATCTTTACAGCTCTGGCTCCTTTCAGGCTGCTGCTGGCGATATAAGCAACATCTCGCAGTTTGCAGTTCACTGCTGTATAAGGGAGGTCACTGAGGCTCTGAACGCACTCAGAAACAGATACATTTCATTCCTTCTTGCCAGAGACAAGCAGCTGGATTGAGCACGAGGGTTTGCTCGTATTGCTGGCTTCCCCATGGTGCAGGGTGCCATTGACTGCACGCATATTGCTATGCATGCTCCACATCTGAACTCGGCCACATTCATGAACAGAAAGAGATTCCCTCAATGTGCAGCTAGTGTGACCACACACAGGGCATCATGGAGGTGAATTCCCGTTATCTTGGCAGCAGTCATGATTCCTTCATCCTGTGGCAGTCCTTTGTGCCACCTATATTTCAACAAGCACGGCAAGTCAAAAGCTAGCTACTGGGCAACAAGGGTTATCCCCTCATTAAATGGCTCATGACTCCGGTCAGGAACGCATGCACATATGCACAGCAGGCGTACAGCGAGAGCCATGCTACCACACGGAACATCATAGAGCACACCATAGACGTCCTCAAGCAATGCTTCCGCTGCCTGGACCATTCTGGAGGAGCCCTGCAGTACTCAGCTGAGTGGGTATCAAGATTTATCGTTGTATGCTGCATGCTGCACAACCTCGCCCTTAAGAGGGAACAGCCCTTGCTACCGCCTATCACGAGAGAACCTGAGCAAGAGGAAGAGGCAGAGGAAGAAGAGGTGGAGGAGGGGGAGGAGGAAGTGTAGCAGGAAATGACAAACGGACACGGGTTGAGTTATGATGAGGGGAGAGGAGAAAGTAAGAAGTGCGTGCTTACACCATCTACAGCACGTAAGTCAGAAAAGATTGTGATATGAGGGAGAAGGAGGATTAGGTATGCAGAGACCCTCATCATCGATCTCTCCAGCACCGCCAGTTGCCATGGCTTCAGCGATGGTCTTTCCAATGTTTGCCAGCACTGTCTTCTCCATGGGAGTTAGGACGTGTAGGCGTGCCTGTCCTCCTTCAGTTCTTTCTTGTTGCCTCCTGTTATGCGTCACCTTCTCCTGCAAGAAAGAGGGAAATGTGTCAGTGAGTGTCCTGCAAGATGTTTGGGTGATGCGGCTGTTGTGGTTGAATAGCTGCCAGTGTGTGTGACCTCTGAGTTGTGGGTGTGCGGCTTGCAAAAGTGGTAATGTGTGAGGGTGAGATGAAGCCTCAGATTTGAAGAGTGAAGTACTGAATGAAAGAGTTTGTGGTAGATGGATGATGGGGGGTGTAGTGCAAGGAGCAGTGGGTGAGGCTGGTGGTGCAGTTGGTAGGAGATGCCACTTTACAGTTGAACTCACTCAAGTTGACCACTCATGTCAAATCATTGAACTTCTTCCTGCACTGCATCCATGTTCTTGGCGCTATGCTCTTGATATTGACCTCGTCCGCCAGTTCCTCCCACTGCCCCTTGAGCATATGTCTGGAGGGCCTCTTGCCCCCCTGTGGATATAGGATGCCCCTTCTTCTATCCACCAAGGCCTCTAGAGCATCATCCGAGAACCTTGGTGCACGCTCCCTTGCAGGCGCACGCATTCTTCCAATTATTGCAGCTCACAAATCACTTCTCACATCACTTCCTGCAGCCACAGTGCACCTCACCTTTAAGAGATGCAAGCTGCCTTTAAGTGGTGCTAGCTACTCCCGATATTGGGGCCCCCTGATGGTGCGTGCAGCCAATCAACAGCGCAGGCAGCAATCATTGAAATCATCAGGCGGCATGAATGTTATATGCTGCCTGCATCGCAACCAACAGGCACGGGTTAATCACGCACCGCGAGCCCAGCGCCCGATTTTGGAGGTTTACCAATACAACCCCCAGGAACTTCACAATGGAAACGTATAAAAATAAGGGAAGGATATACGACTTTAAAATGGGAACTAAATTTTATCTGCACGCCCTGGTCCAATTATTCCCTGGCCCTCTAACCCTCTTCACCTGAAAGCCACATTGGGCCCTAACTCCCCACGGGAGAGTGACTGGTCTGGACAACATAATAAAAGTTTTGCTCTTGTGCCACAGTTTAAATGGGGCAGATTTTGACTTTGGGCGATAGTGTAAAACGGGTGATAACGAGTCAGCAGCCTGTTTTACATCTCCCCCCAATTTTTTATTTCCATTGACTTGGTGTTTACACAGTGTATCCTGAGCTTTTAATGATCTTCCGCTGAAGTTATGGACTGGATGAATCCCTGAGGAAATTCTCGGTGATTACTTCTGGTCACGTTTTGACTTTAGTCAGTTAGCTGGTTCCGAATTGGGAATGAAGTACATCTCACATCCTTCGAGCTTCAGATCATTACTAATGAGGTGTGTGCTTGTGGACCAGAGCATATCAGATTAAGCATGCTGAAAATATCTTTCAATGAAGGAAAAATGGTCTGACATCAAACCAAAACTTGTCCCTCTATGGCCCAAAATACAGATGTTGCCAAATTAACTTGAAAGTGAGTGATGACAAGTAAGTGACAAACAGCTGTTGCCGTCTATCAAAACTGTTTTAATCGGCGTCCATTTTTTTGATTACATCTCTTAATGCACTTTGGGATGTTTTTCTACATTATATAAATGCAAGTTGTTGATGTTATTATGATGGCTGCCGTTACTAAAAAGAAAGACACTTGATTAAGCTATTTGGAGGATTGTGGAGGATTTTGCAATGTCTCTCTAACCTAGCCTAGTATGATATGTTTACTGAAGTAATATGCGGACAAGCATTAATGTCCATTAATGTACTTCCCTATCATGCAATGCCAGTAGTAGCAAAACGACAATTCCAGCGGTTAGACTGATGCGAGACATTCCATACGAGGAATAAAAGGGATATAATGAGTGCTGAAAATGGCCTTGTGCACTGATATAAATTTCATGTGAGCTGTTTCCCCCCCCCCCCCCCCCCCCCCCCCCGCCCAAGTCCTCGGTGAGGTGAACATACCTTTAAGTGAACATTTATCTTGAGGTGACGTTCTGGTACAATTTCCTTTGTATATACAGCTTTCAAGGACAGATAGTAGGCACCTGCCAGCAAGAAGTAAAAGGATGAAGACTGTCAGCTACCAGAAGCCTGGCTCTGATTCTGAGTAAAAAAGACGAGCTCTTCAGACCTCTCCAGTGAGAAAAATGAAGTGTGTTGCACTATAAAGTGTCACTTCAAGAGTGAGGAGAAGCCCATTTCCTCAGATGTGCTCTCCTTGTTGCTCTTGCTCCAGCTGTGTGATGTGTAAAGTCGAACAACAGTGCCTGGGAAAAAAATATCTGCATCGATAGTGTCTACACTATAGAGTCAGTTTGTTCCCTTATGGAATGGCCTCTCCGGGTGTATAAAACATTAGCATTGATCTCAAGAGCTAAATAGTATCTTCATGCCTCTTTTATAAATGCAGTCATGAGACGAGTGCCTTTTGGGAGTTTCATCTCTTTTATTCTTTATCAATCATGAGTTAGTCACGTATTAATAAACATGTGGTGGCTATGGTGAAAATAAAACTATTATGGTTTATTGTTATTTATTAAATTGTGTCAGATTTTACTCATATTCTAAATCTTTTCAATGGTTTCGCCCTCTTTAATGTATTTAATCTGTATTCTTTCCGCTTTAGAGTCTGTAACCAATCATTCGTTTGGACTCTGGTTGGGAGGATGAAGGATGTACAAATGGGTCTTCACCAATGCGAATCTGTGGCATTGATGGTAGTGATGGTGAAGGATGACCTAAGGTGAAGCCTCAATTGATTTTGCTTTGTACCAGCTAGGTATCTTGCCTCTTTTAACTCCTGTATCCAGTGATGAAGCCAAGATTGGCGGTGAAGCGTCTACAGGCAATCCCAAATGCAGCTGTCAAGTGAGGCTAGAATTCAAACTGGGAAACTGCGTCTCTCAGTCTATGGTGAAATGTACTAATGTGTTGCACTCACGGGCTGTCTGGCCCATTCATTTATTTATCTGTTAATGTCAAGGCTTATCCCTTGTCATCGCACTTTTATTATTTTCTTGTCACACCAGCCAAGAAGCAAGTGATCACAGATTTGTCCAAGCGGACAATGTCATCACAAATATCAAAATTGCAATAGCAGCCAAGGCAAAAGTAATTTAACTATTTTGTAGAACAGTCATTACATGGCATCTCTGAGGAAAACATCCTATTGGAGAGAGACCCTGTTATGTCACGTTATGCTGATTGTCACTCTTCTGGCCAACAAACTGAAAGCACCGGTAACAAGTATATTTCCAAACAGTTATAACACTTTGAAATTGTACCTGTCACTGACATATGCAGTCATATGGTAAAATCATACAGCCGCTACAATCTAGATTACTACCATATTTGTGCTTACTACCACCATAAATATACAATATATGCAGCGCACTTTATCTGTCCATTTTGATAGTTAAACTCCTGTCAACTATATATTCTTATATTAAAACAAAGGTTGTTTCCATATCTTTGCACCTCTGATGTTGGACATCTTTTATTTTGGGACATCACACACTAATATTCTTCATCATCAGTAGACCCTTTATCTGGGGAAATCAACAAAAACAACTTGCATTTATGTAATGCCTCATAAGGAGATATTAGGATAGGTGACCAAAAGCTTGGTCAAAGAGGTAGGCTTTAAGGAGCATCTTAAAGGAGGTGAGAGGTAGAGAGATGGACGCATTTAGGGAGGGAATTTCAGAGCTTAGGACCTAGACAGCTGAAGCCACGGTTGCCAATGGTGGAGCGATGAAAATCAGGGATGTGCAAGAGGCCAGAATTGGAGGAGCGCAGAGATCTCGGAGGATTGTAGGGCTGGAGGAGGATGCAGAGATAGGGAGGAATGCGACTTTTCTGATATAATTTTTCACAACAGGCATCAAAGAAAATAAATATATTTTGTATATAGTGTGAATATTGATATTATGCATATATATATATGACAAAGCAAGAGATGGCCAGCAATGGATGTGAGTTCATTATAGGGCTCCTTATTCATTGTTGTTTGCTTGTGGACTTGCATTTGCATCACTCTTGCACTTGACCAAATCCAACCTATAATCTCTTAACCTGCAGTTGTTGCAAATTGGTTTTGGGTATACATTGGCACAAAAGTGGCAGTGTAACACAAGTGCCAGATCCTGATCTGACAGCTGAGTGGATTAAAGACAAGCAATATGAAGCCCTTGTGAGGAGGCCATCTCACACTGATTTGACTTTGCACTAGTTTCAGTCCAACTCCAGTCCGATGTAAAGCTGCAGGGAACTTTTGGTTTGTTTTTAATGTTATGAGAGGAACATGGGCTCTCCTAATTTTAAAAGAAGGCCCCCTAGGGAACAGAGCCCTGCACTTGCGTCCATGCATGCATAAAGCATTTGCAGCTGACCTCAATGAAACTTGGATGGATGCGCAGCTCTGCCAGCTGCACAACAACACATTTCACAAGGGCCAGCCTGAGACAGGGAGCTGCAGTATAACTTCACTTTCACACTTTGTAGTTCAGCCCTGACCGAGCAACAACTTTCAGACACTATGGGCTCGATTTTACCGTCGGGTTTCCTGTGGGTTTCCAGCGGGGGGGCCCCGAAAATCCCGATATCCAGTCACGTGACCGGATCGCGCCACGATCCCACCCACTTCCGGGTTCCCCGATGACGTGCGGGGGTGCGTGCGTAGCCCCCGCTGGTGGGAATCCCGCAGGCAATTAAAGCCAGCGGGATGCCACTTGAGGTTATTTATTTTGCTTGTTCAGGTCATTAACTGACCTGATTAAGGGACTGTGTGTGATTTTGGGGAAACATGGGACTGTTTCAAACACTGGGGGAAACAGTCCTAGTTTAACTGGACGTGTTGCAGCCGTCAACCTGTGGCAGCTGCAAAGGTCCATTTGACAGGTGGGGGGGGGAGACCCTCACCCATTGCAGGAGGCCGCTCTGCCACTTGGGACAAAGTGTGGCCTCCACCACCCCCCCCCGGACGGTCAAAGTCACCAACCTGCACACTCACCCCGGGGTCCGGAGACATGTGCCTACCTTGCGGACCCCCTCAGATGTACATATTGCGGATGGGGGCCGCCGTAGCTGCAGTCATGACCCCCTCGGAGGGCGAACAGCATCACCAGCCACGCCGTCCACCTCTGACACGTGGAGCTCCACAACGGAGTGCTGTGACACATCCACCTGTACAGCAGGAGGGAGGGCTACCGCAGAGAGAGACGCGTCGCAGAGGGCACTACCCTCGCCACAGGGTCCACAGACCGAGGCGCAGCTCCCCGGACCTCTCCGAGCAGCAGTGCACACGGAGGCGCAGATTCACTCGACATGTAGTCGTGGAGATCTGCAGGCTCTTTCATGCCGAGCTGCTCCTGGCTGGCCCCAGCACCATCTGCTTACCTGTCGCTGCCAAAGTCACCACTGCCCTCCACAACTTCTCCACCGCATCCTTCCAGGGTGCAGCCGGGTACACCGCCGATGTCTCTCAGTCGTCTGTGCGGAAGAGCCCTGCAAATACACCTGCACCTACTCTGCAGTAACACAATGGGTGGCATCAGTGGTGGGTCCTCATAGTGATACCCAGGAGCGGGCATTATTGCACATAACAGACAGGGTTCGCGGAGACATGGCAGTGGTGGTGCCAATATAATGTGTGATGTTTGTTGCTCTGAAATTCAATATAGGTAACACCCATGGCAAACCCTCAGACACCCTTGTGCATCCCCTTCATGCTCACGACACGTTTGCCGTACGCTGCCTACTGCACATATGCGATGCATGTCCTGTGGCTGCAGCACAGGTAGTGGCAGGTTGAGTGAGGCTGGCCATGAAAGATGCACGAGAGGGTGAGTATGAGATAGAGCCATGAGATTGTATGAGGATTGGTTTGAGTGGTAGTGGCGGGATGAGTACTGGCGAGGTGAGTAGGTGCAGGTAAGATGAGGATGAGGTTTGAGTGGGTATGAGGGGTGATGTGACAGAGTTGTGTTGGCATTGCTGAAGGAGATGTGGGGTGGGGGCAGTGATGTGGCAGATGGAATGTAGGGGAAAGACTACGTGTAATCACTTTGGCTGACCTACTGAGGTCATTGGAGCGCCTCCTGCACTGTATGCAGGTGGGCGATATGTTGGTGGTGCAGGTGACCCCCTCTGCCACCTCGAGCCACGCCTTCTTGGTGGCAGAGGCAGGCCGCTTCCTCCCGCCCGCCGGGTGGAAGATCTCTGTCCTCCCCCTCCTCCTCACCCCATCTGATGATACCTGGGGTGAGGCATCATTAAACTGGGAGCAGCCTTCCCCCTGGGCTGCTCCATGCTGTAATTTGTTCCATTGGTTGCAGCATCTGTCAGTGGAGGACTGCCCCTTTAACTAGAGAGCCTCCAGCTGACAGATCGTACTGCGCATGCGCAGCCCGCCCGACGCGCAGACCAGCAGCGCGGACCCCGGAGGAGCAGGTAAATGATTCCAATTAGTGGATTGCCTGCTACGATCGCGCGGGCAACCCACTAATTTCACCGGGCGCGGAGGCCACGCACCCGAAACCCAACCCGCCGGAAACCCGCAGGCCTGGTAAAATCAGGCCCTATCACTTTATCACTAATGGGTCATAAGTACCTCGTAAACAAATAATAATTACATTTCATTTCGTGGAATGATATAGTCTACTTTCTGCCGGTCCTTTAAGTAACCTCTAGCTTTGTTTTTGAGCATTGGTGCGAAATAATGTTGAACATTGCAGTGTACTATGATCCCTAACAACTGCATTTGGGAAATATCATGAAAAATGCATTTGTAACTCCAGTTCAATTGAATTTTATTCTCTTCTCATATTGTGGGAAATTAACTCCAAGTGACTGAGGTAAGACTGCCGACATTTTACACATGCAGTTAAGAGAGTGAGAAATCTTTTGGGCTGATTAGTCATGGTAGTTGAAAGGAACTGACAAATGGAGACACCCTCTTAACTTCTATTCAGCATGCAAATGCTCGAAAACTGGAATCTAGGCTTAGCTTTACACTACATTGACTATCCCAGCCCAATTCAAAGCCTCTGCTTCTCCATCTACCAACATTTTGCACCCAAAACAATCTTAAGACTCTGACGTCAAAAAACTATTGGTGGTTGCATGCTACAAACATTGAAACTCCCAGAACTCAATTTACACTATGCACAGTGCTGATCTCCATATTATGAAAAGGATATAGAGGCATTGAAGAAGGTGCAAAAAATGTTTCACAAGGGTGATACCAGAACTGAGAGGATATACTTATCAGGAAAGACTGAACAGGCTGGGGCTCTTTTCTCTGGAAAAGAGAAGGCTGAGTGGTGACCTGATAGATGTCTTTAAGATAATGAAAGGGTTTAATATGGTAGACGTACAGAAATTGTTTCCATTTGTGGGGGAGTCCAAAACTAGAGGTCATAAAGATAAGACAGTCACTAATAAATCCTATAGAGAATTGAGGAGAAACTTCTTTACCCAAAGAGTGGTTAGAATGTGGAACTCACTACCACAAGGAGTAGTTGAGGCAAATAGCATAGATGGGGAAGCTAGATAAACACACAAGGGAGAAAGGAATAGAAGTATAAACTGATTGGGTTAGATGAAGAATGGGGGGGAGGCTCGTGTGGAGCACAAATACCGTCATAGACCAGTTGGGCCAAATGGCCTGTTTCTGTGCTGTAGACTCGATGTAAATCAATGTAACTTGTTCTTACTGGACAAAAGAATAAAAAAAAGACATACCACCTCCACTGAGGTAAAATGACTTATTGGTAAAGAAATCTTACAATCTGGAGAGTTACCATCAGACAGTGAGAGATGGTCCTCCTCAGTTTCTCCAAACTGATTTCAACCCACTCCCCAAATGTTAAACAGACTAACTGAGACGGGCGTATAGTTACATTTTGCCCCTTGCAGATGTCACCCTGCGATATCAGGAAACTATATTCTTTTGTCATTTTGCCCGCTGTTAATTCGTTCAATTAAGTCTGTTGGCTGCAGAATTAGGAGACAATGGTGAAAAATATATTTTGATGTGTGACTTCCTTCCAGCCACTGACATTTAAGATTCTAGCCCAAGGATGTAATAATGTGTAATAATACTCAAGGTTGCAGTTTATTGTCAGTTAGCCTGTGAGTAACTGGAGCAGTTTTCGAGCACTATTATCATTTCATATGACTTTAAATACTGACAGAACCAGGCATCGCTTAACAATGCATTTTTATCATAGATTTTATAATATGCAAACCACTTTAGATTTTGTGGGTATTTTCTTTTTTTGTTTGTCTCAGGCACTTTCAATTAGGGTAAATTTTAATTAATTTTGCATCGTTCTGAGATGTTTAAATGACATTCATCAGATTAAGTGTCCTTGAAATCGTTAACATTGATTTTGGTGGAAGCAGAACGGGAGTAATTAGGACTCATTCAGTGAGCATCAGAAGTGCCAGGTTGGGATATTTTCATATCCTCTCACAGCCTGTCACGGGGTGTCGGGAAGTTTACATAGTTTAGATTATTGTATGAATTTAATTATGCATTTGGCTATAGCCTAGGGCGGAGTGGAAGTAACTAAAGCCCAGTGAAAAATGCTAGTGGTCCCAGCCTCCTATATATTCAAATATTAGAAGAAAAGGTCCCTCGTTTCTTGAAAATTTAATGCACTTTTGTTATAAACTTAATGATGTCTCAAGGAGTTTGTCCCAGAAACACCCTGTCAATTTTTGTCGGTTTCACCTCAGAAACCATTCCATTAAAACCTAACAGCTGCCATTTCAAAAACAGCTTAAGGGGCAGTTAGATAATGTGTTAAAGGAACGTTTTATTATTTTTTTTTAACTTCAGGATAGTTTTATTTGATTTAGAAATAAAGAATCTGAAGCAAAACAAATACTGTATTTGATGTAAAGATTTTGATTTTTTTTTTGTTGCTTGTACTGTATTCAGCTGCAATCACAAGACAAACATCCTCCCTTGCATTTTTGCAGAGGAATTGATCAGTAACGCTTGGGGGAATTGGCTCTGTGCCAGGTATCTACAAATGCCAACGATTCCTGAGAACCAAGTTAATTTAAATTGACTGCTTGTTTAAGACTGGAGAAACAAGCTGCATTCTAGATCCTTCTGAAGAGACAGGTGCAGAGATGAGGCAAATACATTGGAGCCTGATTTTAAAAAAAAGTTGACATCTCGTGATGTATTGATATTTTACTGACAAGCTCGTGTGCAACCCTGAACTTTGATTAAGTTAAGGAAGGTTATTCTGTCAAGGAACAGTCTAGTGATGATTTTACATAGAATTTACAGGCCATTCAGCCCAACTTCTTTACCCAGAGAGTGGTTAGAATGTAGAACCCGCCACCATAAGGAATAGTTGAGAGGCGAATAGCATAGATGCATTCAAGGGGAAGCTAGATAAACACATGAGGGAGAAAGGAATAGAAGGTTATGCTGATAGGGTTAGATGAAGATAGGGGAAGAGGACGCTCGTGTGGAGCATAAACACTGGCATGGACCAGTTGGGCCGAATGGCCTCCTTCTGTGATATTTGATCCTATTGTGATTTCATAAGCAGAATTATCTGTAAATACAATGGGCCAGAAATCGCCCAGAGCGGCAGGGCAATGCTCACCGCAGCTCCTGCCAACTTAATTAACGTAAATACTTACTGCGGGCTCTGTGACGTCCAATTGCTTGAATTTGAACTTTAAACAAAATGTGTGCTATCAACCCAGCTGCTGAGCAGCGTGAGTTGCCGCACAGCTGGAAACATCTGTGAGGAAAAGACACGCCCACAAAATCTGTCAGGAAGAGAAGTCATGCCCACAGATTCAGGCTGCATTGCTCGAGCAGGCAAGCAGACTTCATTCATTTAAAGTTAGTACTCTGTATGTCATTGTAAATAAAAATTTAATTTTTTTTTATAAAAAGCCAAAGAAATAATTGAATTAAAGAGACAGAAGGGAAAAACAAAAAAAAAATTTTTAAATTAAAAGTTAATTTTTAGTTGTTTGGCAGTCATTAAGACTAATTACACTTTTGAAACTTAGTTTAGACCTGGTATTTTTAAGCGTACCTGTTTGGTGGCGTAATTAGTAATTTTCCAGCTGGGCAGATAAGCAAGTTGGGGCTTTTCCAATGATTTCTCTGATTGCAGCGTGCGATGGCCCTTTAATTCGAAGCTGTCATAAAGCCTACGAAGCACTCGGTGCAAGTTCACGATTTCCGCGTTTCACTGCACATGTGCAAACGCAGGAACTTGCTCCTTCAATTCACCACGAAAAACAGAGAGCGCTGTTGAGCTGCTCCGTTATTTCGGGAGCGATTTCTGGCCCATTATTTTACAAAAATCCAACTCTTGAAAGTAGCAAAAGTAATCCTTTTTAATATTATCTTTCCCTGTTTTACCTTCACATCCAAGCTATCCTCGGGAGAGTGGGAGATGGTTCATAGTGCAACTGTTTCCACAAACACCGTCAATGTTACTGCTGGGCTGAACCAACGAGATATGACCTTGAGTCTCTTTCGGCCTATTCTCTCTCCCTCCTCCTGATTGTCCTGCCATCACTGACAAGTTTATCTTCTGGGGGAAACCCAAATGGGAATGCTGGTGAAGGCCATGATTCAAACTGAGGGCCCTTTATCGGAGAGTCTCACATCGTACAGTGCTGTACAAGCTGGGCTGCCCCTGATAAAGATAACCTTTAAATTGCAGCAAACAGCATTTACACCATGAGTATAGGCCGCCTGCGATATTATTGAGCATTACTTTGCCATATGCAGTGCCTTTCACATGTCATACTGTGAATGATGCAGTGTTAAGTACTGTTATTACACTGTGGGAGCAGATTAAGCTGGTTTGAGCAGTTATAAACACCACACTACCTTTCCACACTTGATATAAGATAATATACCCAGGTTAACAGCAAAAATCTAAATGTGAGAACAGAGCTGTAATCTACCTAATAAGCCAGTGATAGTGAAATTAGTCTGTATTTCTACTTAAAAACCACACTATTGGAGAGGAAGGGTCTTATATTTATTTATCTGTAATTAAATATTCTTTTATAATTTTAGAAGCGACAGCTTTAAAAGAAATTGGTTAGAGTGTAGCTTGTCCTCAAATGAGAAATTAGTCATTGGCTTCAAGTTACCCATATTCAAAACATAGGAACAGGAGTAGGCCATTCAGCCTCTCGAGCCTGTTCCGCCATTCAGTTAGACCGTGGCTGATCTGTATCTTAACTCCATTTACCCATCTTGGTTCAGACACAGGTAATTTCTTCCCATGTAAAATAATCAAGTAAACTTGAGGATCACCCATACAACATTAACTAGTTAAAAGCAGTCAGCATGGATTTGCAAGGGGAGGATCCCGTCTGACCCAGCTCCTTAACTTCTTTAAGGAAGTGACACTCCAAGTGGACTCTCATAAGCCCATTGACATGGTGTACCTCGACTTCCAAAAGGCTTTCCATAAAGTTGCACACAAAAGACTGTTAATTAAACTCAAAGCTATGATGATTCAGAGTAAACCCTGGGAATGGATGTGAAACAGGCTAATGGGTGACAAGCAACAAGTACTTGTTGGAGCAGTTATAGTTGGAGTGCGGAGAAGTACTGAGTGAGGTGCCTCAGAGCTTGGTGCTGGTACCACAACTGTTTCTAATTGACATAAATGACCTGGATTCAGAAACTCACTGCAAAGTGGTCAGTTATAGCAAACTAGGAAGGTCAGTGGAATCAGAGGAGGCAACTCCAAACCTACAGAATGAGTTACACAAAATATTTCAGTATTTCCCTCAATGGCGGACGAAATTCAATGCAACAAAGTATAAAGTGTTGCAGATAGGAAGGCAAAATGGATGACTTGCATACTTCATAAATAGTGTTGAAATTGCTGAGCATGAAGCTGAAAGAGACATAGGAGCCTTAGCAGATTTAATGCAGATTAACATATCCAACCAATGCAGAGCAGCAATCAACAAAGCTAATAGGATGTTGAACTATATAGCCAAACAATAGACTATACTGAGGAAGTAGTCATCAAACTCTATAGTGCTCTGCAGAACTTCCATGAGTCAAACCACTACCCCAGAACTGCTTATCACAGTGTAATTCTTAATATAAAATCCCGATCCAAATGTAAAATGTCCTCTAATTATGATATTTTTTCTGGTCAGTACACTAAAGCTGCTTTTATATTTGATTCTTCAGTTTGGGTTCCATTTATTGCTGGGTCTACGAGACATGCGGCTGGGCTACAGAAAACTAATATAATGGTCAAAAGGGTCAGCTTGGCTCAATTGTTAACACTCTCACCTAAGACTCCAAAGGTTGTGGATTCAAGACCCACTTTGGAATTGAGGATATAATCCAGGTTGACACCACAGTGCAGTGTGGAGGGAATTCTGCACTGTTAGAGGTGCTGCCTTTTGCATAAGATGTTAAACTGAGGCCATGTCAGCCTGCTTAGGTGCACGTAGAAGATACCACAGTACTATTCAAAGAAGGGCAAACAGTTCTCCCAGTGGCCTGGCCAACAATCCTCCCTCAACCAAAACCACCAAAAGCATTTGGTCATTCATCCATTTGCAATTTGTGAGGCTTGGCTGCAGTGTTTGCTTTCATCGTAACGGTGACCGACCTTCAAAAGTAATCCGCTGGTTGTGAAACACTTTGGGATGTCTTGAGGACATTAAAGGCACTATATAAATGCAATTTATTTCTTCTTTCTTACCTTTAAAAGCTGGGAACCAGCTCTTGCTTGTTGGGCTCCCAGAATCCGAATGAAAAGAACGATATAAGAGCAGCTTTTATATAGTCAATCCACTGTCAAACCTTAGAGAGTTAGCTTGCATTTGTACTATAACTGCAGCATTGGGGTGAAGCATTCATGTCTTGCATTGGTGGTGAAGGTTTAATATAAATGCAATTTGAATTTGGAGTTGGGATAAAGCCTGATACTAGAGTGAAGCAGAGTGAGACTCCTCAAGGAAGAAATCTCTCTCTGCTTTGCTTTGGAGTCAGTTCAGGTCTTTACACCTACAAGTGTAGTATTGGTGTGAAGACAGAACTGCTTTGTACTATGACTGAGTTTGTAGTGTGAAAGCACCCTAGAGAGACAGCTACCTGGAATTTTTACAAGGGTTCTTCTGATCCCCTGCTGTAACTTTGGCGGAAACTGTTTATGCCGTTTCTCTGGGATTTCCATCAATCGTCCACTGAAGTCCCACCGGGAGATCAGGGAAATCCCAGTAGAAATTCTACCCATGCATGTTTTAGAGAAATCTACTTTTTGTTAAGTGTTTTCTATTGTTTTACTTTGAATTGAAACAAGAATTAAAAAGTGAACTGTGATATAAGTTTCCCAATTGGTTACTTTTGCCTGCAGCTTATAGAAATTCCGGTGCAAGCATCCAGCACAAAGCAGTCTGCTTGATCGGCACCCCAGCCACCACATTAAACATCCACTCCCTCCACCACCGGCACAGCATGGCTGCAGGGTGTACTATCTACAGGATGTGCTGCAGAAACTTGCCAAGGCTTCTTCGACAGCACCTCCCAAACCCACGACCTCCACCACCTAGAAGGACAAGGGCAGCAGGTGCATAGGAACAGCATCACCTCCAAGTTCCCATCCAAGTTACATACCAGCCCGACTTGGACATATATCACCATTCCTGCATTGTCGCTGGGTCAAAATCCTGGATCTCCCTACCGAATAGCACTGTGGGAGCACCTTCACCACACGGACTACAGCGGTTCAAGCAGAAGGCTCACTACCGCCTTCTTGAGGGCAACTAGTGATGGGTAATAAATGCTGGCCTTGCATCATCCTGAGAATGAATTCAAAAAAAGCACGATCCTGTTCTATACAGAAAATGTCACATTTATCAGGATTTGTTTATACTTAGACAGCTTGTCCTTACTTTGAACCTTACTTCATGTTTCTGTGCAAAAGGTTTTTTTAAAAACCGTCATCTTTAGGCAGTGACCTCCTGATGTGCGTTTTATTTTCAGCTTGACTAGAGGAAATATAATTCCTCACATAATAAAAACTCCATTCACTATTACCTCCAGCTCTGAAGCCTAAGGACTGCACAAGTAAAATATAAAAGGGACACTAAGCTGGCAGACACTGAGGCCTACCCATCAGAGTCCCTTAGAGTATAGCGATGGTTTGGCAGCAGCCACAAGTACTGTACTCTGGAAGCATGTACATGCAAATTAACAATCTAATACTGCTGCCAGAAACAACCTGACAAAGAGAAGCTTTATGTAGACTTTTATTTTCCACCTTTCAACAAGGCTTCAGGCACTGTATTGCTAGTTGTTTCGAATAACGCCAGGAGAAATGATGCATACATTATCCAGGTTGGTTGATTTTCACTTAATTTATTGCATTACCATATTGATTAATAAGTCATTGTTTGATTAATAAGCCGTTGTTTTAAATGAGGTTTTTCTTGCTCAGTGGAATAATGAAACTTTCTTTGATATATTATATGGCTGATATAGAGCTTCGTGCTATTGCTCTCTCTCTTTCTCATAAAGAACCTGTATTAAACCTTCTGTGTATAACACATTGCTTAGATCCTTCCAAAGCCAATACTGTCAGTGTGGGTGTGCTCAATAGAAGCTTTACTTATTCTTTACGTGGTTTGCAAACGTGGATTTAAAATGTTCTGAATGTGCTATTTTAATGCAGTTAATTCAAAGTAAAATAGGACTTCAGCTTACTGTGAAATATTAATTTACAACATTTGATGCTATTGGAAGATACAGTGAGAAATTTTTGATATAGTAGTATTGCAAGAAAAATTGTTGGGGCATTTATTTGGGGTCTATCTACTTTCATATGTCCCTTTGAATATATCCTCCTTGTACCCTGCAATATAAAGATCTCACTCACAGCATGCGGAAGCCTGCAGGAACCACTGACAATAACCTTAAGAACTGCTGGCTCAGCTTTTTAAGCATAATGGCTCCCCATGGATTCCCTCCAGTGGTAGTAAGCGACAGACGTCATTACCAGGAGCTCCAAAATTGCATTAGGAACATAGGAACGTAGGAACAGGAGTAGGCCATTTTGCCCCTCGAGCCTGTTCTGCCATTCATTGAGATCATGGCTGATCTGTGACCTAACTCCATATACCCGTCTTAGCCCCATAATCCCTTAATACCTTTGGTTAACAAAAATCTAGCAATCTCAGATTTAAAATTAACAACTGAGCCAGCATCAACTGCCATTTGCGGAAGAGAGTTCCAAACTTCTATCACACTTTGCGTGTAGAAATGTTTCCTAACTTCACTCCTGAAAGCCCTAGCTAGAATTTTTAGGTTACATGCCCATGTTCTAAACTCCCCATCCAACGGAAATAGTTTCTCTCTATCTACCCTATTAGTTCCCCTTAATATCTTGAAAACTTCGATCAATTCACTCCTTAATCTTCTAAATTCCAGGGAATACAACCCTAGTTTGTGTAATCTCTCCTTGTAATCTAACCCTTGGAGTCCAGATATCATTCTAGTAAATCTATGCTGCACTCCCTCCAAGGCCAATATATCCTTCCTAAGGTGAGGTGCCCAGAACTGAACACAGTACTCCAGGTGTGGTCTAACCAGGGTTTTGTACAGCTGCAGCATAACTTCTACCTCCTTGTATTCTAGCCCTCTAGATATAAAGGCCAGCATTCCATTAGCCTTTTTGATTATTTTCTGTTCCTATCCATGACATTTTAATGATCTATGTACAGGACCCTTAAGTCTCTTTGGACCTCCACTGTTTTGAGCTTTTCACCATTTAGAAAGTACTCTGATCTATCCTTTTTAGATTCAAAGTGGATGACCTCACACATGCCTACGTCTAAATCCATTTGCCACAGTTTTGCCCATTCATTTAATCTACTAATATCTAGCTATAATTTTATGCTTCCATCTACACGGTTTATAATGCTGCCTATCTTTGTGTCATCGGCAAACTTGGATATGTGGCTCTCTTTCCTGTCATCTAAGTTGTTAATAAATACAGTAAATGGTTGAGGCCCCAACACAGATCCCTGTGGGACACCACTAGTCACATCCTGCCAATTTGAGTACCTGCCCATTATCCCTACTCTCTGTCTCGACCAATTTCCTAACCAGGTCAATAATTTGCCCTCAATTCCATGAGCTCCAACTTTAGCTAACAGTCTCTTATGAGGGACTTTATTGAATGCCTTCTGGAAGTCCATATAAACAACATCCATAAACATTCCCCTGTCCACTACTTTAGTCACCTCTTCAAAACATTCAAACAGGTTTCTCAGGCATGTAAAATTGGGCTGATTTCCTCTCTCTATCAAATACTGATTTTTCTGGAGCTGCCATTAGGGTCTGAAGGAGCAGAACAAACCATTAAAGAATCATGCAAGGCAGCAGTCTTGTGACCCGCCTCATACAATTTTTTTTAAGAATCTTGCTCCTACTTCCCAATAACCAGATCAGTTCTGCGGTTGCCTCAAGTCCAAACTACAACAGTGGATTTTTGTTATCACTTGCTAATTAGCTGAGGACATGACATGGCTGCTTTCCGGGAAAAATATAATTCCTGGTTGCAGTCTAATCATATAAAGTGAAATACGAAACAAGGACTCCTGGAGGCAAAGTTCTGTGACAATCCCATTTTGCAATATCAACAGACAACATCCACTTGCGTGAAATGCCATTTTGCCATAGCTACTAAAATTAATGGATAAAAATCTCTTTAATAACATATTGCAAAACATAAGGCATTATGTAAAGAACAATTTCAATGCACAGTTACCATCTCCTTCACATAAGAACATAGGAACAAGAGTAGGCTATTCAGCCCCTCGAGCCTGTTCTGCCATTCAATTAGATAATGGCCGATCAGTATCTGAACTCCATTTATCCAATCCGGCCAATTACCGCCCCATCAGTCTACTCTCAATCATCAGCAAAGTAATGGAAGGTGTCGTCGACAGTGCTATCAAGCGGCATTTACTCTCCAATAACCTGCTCACTGATGTTCAGTTTGGGTTCCGCCAGGACCACTTGGCTCCAGACCTCATTACAGCCTTGGTCCAAACATGGATAAAAGAGTTGAATTCCAGAGGTGAGGTGAGCATTTGACCGATTGTGGCACCAAGGAGCCCGAGTAAAATTGAAGTCAATAGGAATCATGGGTAAACTCTCCAGTGGCTGGAGTCATACCTAGCACAAAGGAAGATGGTAGTGGTTGTTGGAGGCCAATCATCTCAGCCCCAGGACATTGCTGCAGAAGTTCCTCAGGGCAGTGTCCTAGGCCCAATCATCTTCAGCTGCTTCATCAATGACCTTCCCTCCATCATAAGGTCAGAAATGGGGGTGTTCACTGATTATTGCACAGTGTTCAGTTCCATTCGCAACCCCTCAGATAATGAAGCAGTCTGTGCCCGCATGCAGCAAGACCTGGACAACATCCAGGCTTGGGCTGTTAAGTGGCAAGTAACATTCGCGCTAGACAAGTGCCAGGCAATGACCATCTCCAACAAGAGAGAGTCCAACCACCTCCCCATGACATTTAACAGCATTACCATAGCCGAATCCCCACCATCAACATCCTGGGGGTCACCATTGACCAGAAACTTAACTGGATCAGCCACATAAATACTGTGGCTACAAAAGCAAGTCAGAGGCTGGGTATTCTGCAGCGAGTGACTCACCTCCTGACTCCCCAAAGCCTTTCCATCATCTACAAGGCACAAGTCAGGAATGTGATGGAATGCCCAGATGAGTGCAGCTCCGACAACACTCAAGAAGCTCGACACCATCCTGGACAAAGCAGCCCGCTTGATTGGCACTGCCCTAAACATTTACTCCCTTCACCACCGGCGCACCGTGGCTGCAGTGCGTACCATCCACAGGATGCACTGCAGCAACTCGCCAAGGCTTCTTCGACAGCACCTCCCAAACCTGCGACCTTACCACCTAGAAGGACAAGAGCAGCAGGCACATGGGAACAACACCACCTGCACGTTCCCCTCCAAGTCACACACCATCCCGACTTGGGAATATATCACCGTTCCTTCATCATCGCTGGGTCAAAATCCTGGAACTCCCTACCTAACAGCACTGTGGGAGAACCTTCACCACACGGACTGCAGCGGTTCAAGAAGGCGGCTCACCACCACCTTGTCAAGGGCAATTAGGGATGGGCAATAAATGCCGGCCTCGCCAGCGACGCCCACATCCCATGAACGAATAAAAAAAAACCTGCCTTGGTTCCAAATCCCTTAATACCATTGGCTAGCAAAAATCTCAATTTTGAAATTTTTGATTGACCCCCAGCCTCAATAGCTTTTTGGGGGAGCGAGTTCCAGATTTCCACTGCCCCTTGTGTGAAGAAATGTTTCCTGACATCACCTCTGAATGGCCTAGCTCTAATTTTAATGTTATGCCCCCTTGTTCTAGATTCCCCCACCAGAGGAAATAGTTTCTCTCTATCTACCCTATCAAATCCTGTAATCATCTTAAACATCTCAATTCGATCACCCCTTAATCTTTTATACTCAAGGGAATACAAACCTAGTCTATGCAACCTGTCCTCATAATTTAACCCTTTTAACCTCAGTATCATTCTAGTGAATCTGCGCTGCACCCCCTCCAAGGCCAATATATCCTTCCTGAGGTATGGTGCCCAGAACTGAATGTAGTTCTCCAGATGGGTAACCAGAGTTTTATATAAGTGAAGGATAACTTTGTATTCCTTTAATGAGAATGCATCTTTAAACATTTGCTTTGGCACCAACACAGCTTGCAGGAACTATGGGTTTTCTAATACATGTATTCATTATCCCTGTTAAGTTTTTCTCTTGGCATGTTAGTTCCTAAACACTCCTAGTGCCCATGCTCCTAATTTGGATTGATGCACGTACCTCTTTTGGTACAGGCATTTAATTTGCAGAAATCGTTGAACGAAGGGAACTTCCTATTTTCCTTGCGCTATCCCCATTAGGAAATATTGGGGGTGAAAATGGTCTTTGCCAGTAACGCGAAAAGGGCTCATAGCGAATCGGCATCCAGTGTTGCACCGCGCCCGATTTATTTTTCCATTGAGTTGATCGAAACAAAACCATTTGTTATGCTTGTTAAAACTCTAATTGTATGGATATCATGGGGTAGATTTTCACTGGCCCTGCTGGGTGGAACAGGGCAGTAGAATCGAATGTTTCAAAACTGCACATTCAGAGTTTCATTAGGGGATTGGAAATTACAGTGAAAAAGAAACAATTCTTCTGTCTTTCAAACTAAGAGTAAAAATCTAGCCCTGAGATTTGGACCTCCCTAACTCACACTCAGTAGATTAGTGAATTATGTGTCTGATATGACTCGGTGGTTTATTTGACAGAATTCACGAGATAAATTCTTTTGTGTCCTCTGTATAACTGAAGACATTTCAACACATGAAAATAGGTCTTTGGGCAAAATAAACCATGGTCTTTGAATGTCTTGCTGTTATTTGCACAATCATGGTCTCCTGTGTATAACTGGGTTATACCTTTTGATCCTATTTTTGAAATTCTTTGCGTATATAAAATACATCTGCTATAGTTCAGGGAGCAATATATGAACATTTTGTTGACTAGCCACTTAAGAAATAGAGTACGTGCTGGATTTTCCTCTGAAAATAACAGCGAGGCTAACAGGGCTCACCGTTATATCTGTGCATCTGGTACAGCAACTACCAGTGACCGCACATGCACAGTCAATCACGGAAATCCAGAAGTTGCTCTACCTTGCACCTCTGTAAATACATTGAGAATGACATCTCGTCGGCTGACCCACCGTTCAAATGAATGGAACGCCGTGAAGTTCCTGCACTGACCTGATGGACACAAACTAATCTCACCAGAAAAAGGTAAGTCAAGTTATTTAAGTCTCAGCACACTTTTAATGGCGTGGTAAGTCTTAATGACTGTCAAACAATCTCTCTGGCACTGAAAATTAACTTTTACAAGGGTGGAGTCTCATTCCTTCAGATTTTAATTGCTGGACATTTAAAAAAATGTATTTTTTTACTTTTCTTTCTGTTTCTTTTATCTCTGACTCTTAGTTCAATATTTCTCACCCTCACTTTTTGTACCTGATCTGACATTGAATTCACTATTCTAACTTACACTTCCAGGTTCTGACTCTTCACTGCTGATCAGATGCTTTAATCTGAGTGCTTAAGTTGATTGACAGTTGCTTGCCCTGTTCACACAGGTCCCAGATGCCCTGGAGAGGGGGCCATGCTGGATTGAGAGCCGCATGAGAAGAACTTGCCGTGCAAAAAAAAACAAGAACAACTTATGGGTAAGTGCAAGTCTAACAAGTGGCCGTTCGTTCGCCGCTCAGAGGGAAGTCTGGGCCAATATTAGTGCTGATATTATTATTTTATGGTCCGCACAACTTCAGTAGCAATTGCCCTTTTTTTTTAAGAACAGTCCTTGCACAATGTGCTTGCCTTCCTTGCATTATTTCCTGTCACTTAACATTTCTTAATAGTTCACTGGCCAATGAATCTCACACGTATCAGGCTCAGATGATTTGATGTGAATATTACTCCTGGCAAAAGTCTGTCACGGAATGGGGAAGGCTCTGGGTTTTCTTCCTGCTTCTGATCCCCTTAGTGTGGAGTAACCCTTCTGCTCAGATGTTACTTCTTCTTGTTACTGGGCAGGCATGGCACTGGCAAATTATTATTGATCACAAAAGACATCTTAAGCGTGATTTTTAATGAGGAACAAGGTGCAACCCAATTGATTTCACTCATAGGTTAAGATATTCCTGTTATTGCCTAATTATCTCTGGTATCTGGACTAAACCCACCTTGCTGAGCCTGGGTTTCCAACCACATAATAGCAAGCAACACAATTCTTTCAGGTCTGTTGCTAGGCTGACTTCACAACTTCCTAGTCTGCTGAGAGATTACAAACAGCAATCTCTAATAGTATTAATTATTTATGTATGATTTATTCATTTTTGAGAATGAGACTTCGTGTTTCTTGACATATTTTCTCCCCTTTCTCTTTTGGATGTGTTTTGTGACAATGAAATTGCCGATAGAGGTTTCTGTTATTGAGAAGGTGTCCCGAAACGTGCACGTGCGGTGTCGGTGACTGGTGATGCACTGCGCCCGGGTTATCAGTAGTCACCCCGTCTGTCAGTAGCAGTTTCCGCTATTGACAAAGTGCCGCCGTTGGCGTCATCGTGCATGCGCGGTGAGCTCAGGCCGCATGGTCAATAGTCACACCGTTCTTCTTTCTGGGTCTTCCTGTCATTACCCCAGGTGGAGAAAGTGGGCAAGCAACCTGCTCCAAAGCCTTCATTTGTGTTGCTTTGTAATCAGCCCCAGCGGGTGGGGAAGGATGGCTTGGGCTGATGGACAAGGGAGCTGCAATGACTCACACCTTCAGCCTGCCCCAAGCTATAACTTTATTAAAGTAATCATAATAACAAACTCAGCACCTGCAGAACATTGATACAAAATACCCAACTCATTCCAACTAACCAGGCCCCATAAACCTCCAGTTCTATTTTCTTGCTCTGAACTTCTTTCCAGACCTAAAATGGCTTGGTTTCTTGTCAAAGGCTCTAAACATGTTAGTGCAGTTACTATTAAGCCAACAGTGTCAGATGTGGCTCAGTCGGTAGCTCTCTCACCTCTGAGTCAGAAAGTTGTGGGTTCAAAGTCCCACACCAGAGACTTGAGCACAAAATATAGGCTGATGTTCTAGTGCAGTACTGAGGGAGTGCTGCACTGTTGGAGCCTGCCATCTTTCAGCTGAGATGTTAAATCAATGCACCTGTCTACCCTCCCTGGTACTATTTTGAAGAAGAGCACGGGAGATCCCCCCTGTATCTTGGCCTTCCCCATCTCTTGGATCGTGAAAGACACTAGATAAATACAAGTCTTTCTTTCAAAGGGTTATTTTCATGCATTTATTTGCTACAGACTTATAAATCCTTATCTTTTGATCCTTATAATATCCTTATGATCTCTGTGTTCCTCCAATTCTGGGCTCTTGCGCATCCCCTATTTTCATCGCTCCACCACTGGAGGCTGTGCCTTCAGCTGCCTAGACACTAAGCTCTGGAATCCCCTCTCTAAACCTCTCCGCCTCTCTATCTCTCTCTCCTCCTTTAAGATGCTCCTTAAAACCCACTTCTTTGACCAAGATTTTGGTCATCTTTCCTAACATCTCCTTATGTGGCTCAGTGTCAAATTTTGTTTGATAACCCTCCTCCGAAGCGGTTTGGGACATTTTACTACGTTAAAGATGCAGTATGAATATAAGTTGTCGTTATAGCATTATTTTCAAGCTACTACAGTATTTCAACACCCTGTTGCACCTTCACCTATATTTAATCAATTTTAAATATCCATTTTGGCATTACATCTTCAGAATACCAGCTACATCCCAATAAAAGACATCTTAGTTAAATATAAAAGATCATGTTACATGATCATGATATCACAGAACATCTAAATCCATTCGTGGGTAAGCCAAATACAAGCGCGCTCCTGGCAAAATTCTGATACAACCAAATTTTTACAAAGTCCTGATCATTTTCTCAATTGGGCCCTCTCTAACATGCATCATTCAACTCCTGTTGCAACTGTTAAGTGATGCGGACTATAAAATGCTGATGTTTTAGAAATCTGGGTGTTATGGAGGATTTTGGAAAATTGTAGGCACCAGATGCGATCCGAGACGTCATGTCCTCACCACTACCAACATCGGCGGCAGTCAAGTCAGCACTGGTCAGAAGACATGGCTGTCGCCAGCAGGCTGTTGCAAGCCTCCCTGCTTCTTCCAGAACTGGAACCGGACATTTTTCTCCTCATTTGCTGGCGTTGCGCACTCTTCAAGTTATGCATCCACTTTGCTGGCGTACACGCAGTTATTTTAAAAAATGATCTCCCTTTTCTCATTCCATAACTAAGGCGAGTCATGAAAGAGGCAAGGCATCAGTGAGCGCTTGAAAACGCATTGCATCACCAGCAGGAAGGTTTGTAACAACTGGGCAAATGATAGTTATGTTTTTCAGTGAACATAGATCACACTGTCACAAGAAAGATAGAACTTGGATTTATACAGCACCTTTCACGCCCTCAGGGCGTCCCAAAGCTCTTTACAACCAATGAAGTACTTTTGAAGTATAGTCACTGTTGTAATGTAGGAAACGCAGCAAGCAATTTGTGCACAGCAAGATCCCACAGACAGCAATGTGATAATGACCAGATAATCTGATTTTTTTTAGTGATGTTGGTTGAGAGATAAATATTGGCCAGGACACTGGGGAGAACTCCCCTGCTTTTCTTCGAATAGTGCCATGGGATCCTTTATTCCATCTGAGAGAGCAGACGGGGCCTTGGTTTACTGTCTCTTCCAAAAGACAGCACCTCTGACAGTGCAGTACTCCTGCAGTACTGCACTGGAGTGTCAGCCTAGATTTTGTGCTCAAGTCTCTGGAGTGGGACTTTAATCTACAACCTTCTGACTCAGAGACGAGAGAGCCATGGATGACATCTGTAGAAGGCAAAATCCCTATACCTCAAGAATTAGTCAGTACACGTACGAAACTCCTGTAATTTATGACTCTGTATCCACCCTTAACATCTCCCTCTTCCCTTTACAATCTCTCACATTTTCTGTTGCACCACCTTCTGCATTAATCTTGGGGAGAGAGCGGGAATATCGCATTGAGATAGAGGATCAGCCATGATCATATTGAATGGCGGAGCAGGCTCGATGGGCCGAATGGCCTACTCTATGTTTCTATGTTTGTATGTCTCTTTTAAGTGAAAATGAACAACTTTCTGGGTGACGATATTGGTCTCAGCACCAGGACGTCTAATGATAAACACCAAGGGATTTATCTGTATTGGTAATGCCTTGTAGAGATACCCATGGGAACTGTTATCACTTAAATATAAAGAAAATACTGTCATAATAAAATTCCACAGAAACCACATCACCTCTTTATCATCCTTCATCCAGTCCTTTGCCTTTGCACGCTTGTAACATTCAACTGAACTGTTTTGGGCCTGTGTAATGAAATTTCAATTGTTGATTGAATTATTTGAGTTGAAATTCTACCTCGGCAATCACTGTGGTATGGGACAGAAGTGTGTCTTGAGCCTGTAATCACCTCTGAGTTGTTGGATTGGGTTCAATAATAGCTAGGACCTTGGAGGGCAGCAAAGAAGCACTCTGAAAATTCGTCTAATGCGGTATCAATTACAGGAAAAAAACTATTACTACTTGGGTGTCAGAAGAATTTGATTCTTCAGCAAAAAGAAAACATTTGCAGTCTTCAAAGTGACACTGGCTGCATTAGGAGGCCGAGTATAAGTACAGACAATCGAATTTGAGAGAGGTCCTTAGGAGGCAACAGGAAACAGATTGAAAATTAAGGGATTAATAAGCGTTAAATGATGAGAATATATATGATGTCATGCTGTAATAAATCTATTGCTTTTAAAAGCGAAAAAGTTTCACTGCTTTTTTCTGTGGAGGCTCTCACTGTAGCAGTAGGCATTTGTTCCTCCATTTGAAAATGAACAAGCTTGCATTTATATAGCGTCTTTCACGACCTCAGGACGTCCCAAAGTGCTTCACACCCATGAAGTACTTTTTGAAGTGTCGTCACTGTTGTAATGTAAGAAATGTGGCAGCCAATTTGCACACAGCAAGGTCCCACAAATAGTATTGAAATAAATGACCAGATAACCTGTTGATCTTATTTTCATTGTTTCACAATGTGTTGTCTGTCCACTGAAGTAATTTTTTTTTTAAAACTTTAGATTTTACCATTAAAAATTAAACCTTTAATAAATAGATGATATATCCCAGCCAGCAGTGAGCTATGTTAAATATTTTCACTAGGGGGGCTGACTGGATAAGATCTTGCATGTGTCGTTGTCTGATTCATGCAGGTATTATTCATTTTTCACAATTGGCCATGCTTTTTATATGTACAAAAGCAAAATACTGCAGATTCTGGAAATCTGAAATAAAAACAGAAAATGCTGGAGAAGCTCAGCAAGTGAGGCAGCATCTGTGGAGAAAGAAACAGAGTTAACGTTTCAGGTCGAAGTCCTTTCGTCAGAACTGGAAGATGTTGAAGAGTTAAAGTTTTTAAGCAATACAGAGCCAGGGAAAGGAGGGGGATGGGAGGGGAGGGGAGGAAAAAACAAAAGGGAAGGTCTGTGATGGGGTAGAGGGCAAAAGCGATTAAATGACAAAAGGGGTAATGGTACAAGGCAAGGAGGGTGGTAATGGGACAGGTTAAGAAACAAAAGATTGATCAGGAGTAGCTGTAAATGGCAACAGCTGTTCGAAAAAATAGGAGCAGTGGTTATGATCTGAAGTTACTGAAATCAATGTTGAGTCCGGAAGGTTGTAAAGTGCCTAAACGAAAGAGGAGGTGCTGTTCCTCGAGCTTCCATTGAGCTTCATTGGAACAGTGTAAGAGGCCGAAGACAGAGAGGTCAGAGTGGGAGTGGGACGGAGAATTAAAGTGGCAAGCAGGTCAGAGTCGCGTTTACGGACAGTGCGGAGGTGTTAAACAAAGTGATCACCCAATCTGCGTTTGGTCTCCCCAGTGTAGAGGTGACTGCATTGTGTGCAGCGAATACAGTGTACTAAATTTCAAACTGTACTAAATTGAAGCAGCCTGTGTATTATATGAAATGGGAGAGACATGTGAGCAAGTTAAAAGCTCCCATTCTTAACGTCATCTGAAGCCCAAGTTAAATTTACAGCCTGGTGTCTCATTCCCAGTGATTGGTTACTCTAGTATTTTAAGTACATTTGGCTGCACATCAACAGTCACTGCACTCAAAAATTATTCATTGGGTATACTTTTGACTTTGGGTTGATAGTGTAGAACAGGCAATATCGATTCAGCCGTCCATTATATATCTCTCCCGATTTTCATTTTCATTGACTCAATATCACCTGATTTACATTATCACCCAAAGTCAAAATCACCCCACAGCGTGAAGCACTTTGAGATGTTTTAGAGATGTGTAAAGGCTCTATAGTCTAAAAAGTTGGATAGCCAGTTGGAGAAGGATAGAATACTAGAGCCTAGTCTTCAGTTGCTTCCAAGCTTTTATTCTCAAAGATCCCCCTGACACATCATGCACCCCCTAAATAAGCTCCCTCCTACCGCCTATATATGGATACAAGAGAGTCCCCAATTGACACCCACCACCTGCATACAATTAAAACCAATTGATATAAATCATGGCTACAATTAACATTTAATACACTGCTTCCTCTTTTCTTTCCTCAAATATGTTTTTCTCCTAGAAGTTCAAATCAACCAAACCTATAATTAGATGTTAGCGTTTATAGATATTTTGTACTTTATTTGAATTCCCTTCCATTCGCTGAGTCAGCAACATATTAAAACCTGCTCTGCTGTAATACTGTACCGTTTTTCTCTTCACGTGTGGAACTAAATTTTCACCCCCTACACAGGAGTGTATTTTCAGGTCTGGCACTGGTTAAAATGGAGGCTTTATTATGCTGCAGATTGAAATAATGAGGGTGATTTTCACTTTACCTGCCCAGCGGAAACAGGGCAGATGGGCAATTCCGGTGGGAAGTCGGCCAGTGGAATTTAAGTGAGGCTCAAGAGTTCAAATAGCCTCGTCTTCATTACTGGAGCAGTAGGTGAGTTTCCAACCCACCTGGCCACTCACTCTCCCAATCGGAGTTAAAATCGGGGCCAATATTTTCTCCAATCAATACTTGGGACCCTGTGGTGCTCTATGTCAAGAGACAGTTGAGAGAGTGATTCCTATTGGGCTTCTTAATTTTCCTATGTGGGTGAAGCCTGGTGATCTCCCTTCTTGCTTCACTCTGTCCAGTGATGTAGATGTTCCTCCAGGCATAGAGAACCTCGGTGACCTTTCTGATACAGCAGTGAACAGCAAACTGGGAGATGTCGCTGATGTCACCTGCTGCAGCCTGGAACGAGCACTTGGTATAAAAGTTAAGGGCCACAGTGACCTTTTTTTTTCATTCGTTCATGGGATGTGGGCGTCGCTGGCAAGGCCGGCATTTATTGCCCATCCCTAATTGCCCTTGAGAAGGTGGTGGTGAGTCGCCTTCTTGAACCCCTGCAGTCCGTGTGGTGACGGTTCTTCCACAGTGCCGTTAGGAAGGGAGTTCCAGGATTTTGACCCAGCGACAATGAAGGAACGGCAGTATATTTCCAAGTCGGGATGGTGTGTGACTTGGAGGGGAATGTGCAGGTGGTGTTGTTCCCATGTGCCTGCTGCCCTTGTCCTTCTAGGTGGTAGAGGTCGCGGGTTTGGGAGGTGCTGTCGAAGAAGCCTTGGCGAGTTGCTGCAGTGCATCCTGTGGATGGTACACACTGCAGCCACAGTGCGCCGGTGGTGAAGGGAGTGAATGTTTAGGGTGGTGGATGGGGTGCCAATCAAGCGGGCTGCTTTGTCCTGGATGGTGTCAAGCTTCTTGAGTGTTGTTGGAGCTGCACTCATCCAGGCAAGTGGAGAGTATTCCATCACACTCCTGACTTGTGCCTTGTAGATGGTGGAAAGGCTTTGGGGAGTCAGGAGGTGAGTCACTCGCCGCAAAATACTCAGCCTCTGACCTGCTCTTGTAGCCACAGTATTTATATGGCTGGTCCAGTTAAGTTTCTGGTCAATGATGACCCCCAGGATGTTGATGGTGGGGGATTCGGCAATGGTAATGCTGTTGATTGTCAAGGGGAGGTGGTTAGACTCTCTCTTGTTGGAGATGGTCATTGCCTGGCACTTGACTGGTGCGAATGTTACTTGCCACTTATCAGCCCAAGCCTGGATGTTGTCCAGGTCTTGCTGCATGCGGACACGGACTGCTTCATTATTTGAGGGGTTGTGAGTGGAACTGAACACTGTGCAATCATCAGCGAACATCCCCATTTCTGACCTTATGAAGGAGGGAAGGTCATTGATGAAGCAGCTGAAGATGGTTGGGCCTAGGACACTGCCCTGAGGAAATCCTGCAGCAATGTCCTGGGACTGAGATGATTGGTGTCCAACAACCACTACCATCTTCCTTTGTGCTAAGTATGACTCCAGCCACTGGATTCCCCCTGATTCCCATTGACTTCAATTTTACTAGGGCTCCTTGGTGCCACACTCGGTCAAATGCTGCCTTGATGTCAAAGGCAGTCACTCTCACCTCACCTCTTGACAGCCACAGGCAGTGCAACCCAGGCCCAGGCTTGGGGCTGCAGTTGTAGCTGTTGTAGCTGCTGCAGCTGACGTAGCTTGTTGGCAGCCTGCTTGGTGAAGCGCAAACACCTCACATTTTGCTCATCAGTGATGTTGAGGTTGTGAGAAGACCTTCCTGAAGATCTGCTGTGGGTGTGGCCTCCCGCGCAGTCTCCTGCTCCTTCCTCTTCCCGCAGCTGCTCCTACTGTCTTCTTCACTGCTCCTCCCCTCCTCCAACCCCAAAGGCAAACCTGCCACACCGCCCATGACTGGAATAAACTCTTTCCAAAGCAGACAAAAGCAGCCCAGCACAAGGACAAAGTTGTTCCCAGAAGTCAGAATTCACTTGCGGAATGCAGGTAATAGCGGGGGAAAAAAGAAGTTAACTAACAGCCGAAGAGGACAAACCGGTAACTAACCCGTATGAAGGAGATGAGCCCTTTAAATAGCACGCCTGCAGGGTCCTTCCCGACTGTCAGTGCCATGGAGTTGCTGGGCGAGTTTATCACATGGCGAGTCAGGGGCTGGGAGAGACCAGTTCCACAAAACGGTCCTACAACAAGCATAGGACCTTATTCAAATACTATAATGTGCTTCCTGAATAGTTCCTGCACGGTCAAATTACTAGAACACAGTGTCTCCTTGCAGAGGGAGGGAAATAGGAACGGTGAATTATTCCTTTGGGCCTAGGTTGGTTCTCAGCAGGAGGGGAGTGCATGCCAAATGAACCTTAGGACAATGAGAAATGGAATGAGAAAGTTATAAAATAATAATGGGCCGCTTTAATCAGCTCCAACCAAAAAGGCCAGAGCTGCACCATGGTCAAGAGGATAATTTTTTCTAACTGGGGGGGTGGGGGTGGGGGGTTCGGAGCATGTCAACTGCAAATGCACAGCACACGCGATCCCGCAACTGTGGTACAGAAGGAGCTCCAGAGAAACCCATCACTAACGCGTGATCGTGTCAGTTACTTTATAGCAGCTGCTAAGGGAATCTATGAGATTAAATTGGCTACATTTCACAACATCAAGCAATGTAACCGAAGAAGGAAAAGACTGAAATGAAAAATGGAAGGGGTTTCTTTTAGCGTTTGATAAGCCAATGGACCGGAACAGCATTGTATTAAAGCAAGAGGTTTACAATCCTCATTTGGAATATCGCTTCATGCAAAAACAATTGAGTGCAGAATCAGACATTCAGCTCCGCAGAAGGGGAACAAGGGCAGAATACTGTACTTACATAAGCCTGATGCACACCATTCTTGTACAGCGCCAAAAGGCGTCTTGTAATGCAAGGACAGCTCTGAGAGTTGTCACTTGTGCTGCAGACCGCATCCTGAAGAACTGATGAGGTGGATTTTTCAGAGAATATGCTAAAGTGATGATAGGTACCCTGGGCTTTCTTCACCATTGATTAATGTTCTCAATGAGAGGTTATCCAAATCGACAAAAAAAAAGCTGCTCGTGTTCAGGCCATGCATTAAACTGTCAGTGGAGAGACTTTAGTCATGCAAAATTGGAAGGACAATCATAAAGGTCCCAAACATTCCTAAGTTTCCAGAGCTGCTCCTATCTTTTCCTAATTGCTCTGCATCTGGGATTGGAAAAACAGGCAGAATAAACTCCGTGCTAATTGAAGCATAAAATGTCCCCTACATGCACTAAACATTGCCAAGAATATACAGTTCCATTGAACATTGATAGAATATTGATAGATAGCAATGGCAACACGGGAGAAGGGAGAATTTCCTTACCGTTGTTTGGTGTATTTACTGTGCAGGAATGGCGCAGGAGATTTTTTTTCAGTGATGAAATTCAAATTGAAGCCATTTCCCCCAACTTCCACCATTAAAAGGCTGCCCAGGAGTTTCCTCACTCTTTTTGAGCCTTCCCACCATCCACCTGTCGGGTACCCATCAGCCTCATTTGCATATATCCGAGTAAGATCCGTTGGCATAGCAGCTCCGAGTTTCCTAGGTTTGCGCAGCCAAAGCTGGCTAATGGGTAAGTTAGACTGAGACTATACGAGGTGCAGCACCAGGTTTAGCTGATGCAGGCAGAAGTGAGGCCTTCCTGACACAGAGGAGTCTGGAGATCTGTGAATCTCCAGACTCTGCAGCTGGGAAATGCTTTTTAAAGCATTTTTTTTTTGCCATTCTGCCGAGAGACAACCAGACTTGCTTCTGACGCTTCTCACCTGTCGAATTTCAGAACCCCCTCACCCGCTATCCGCAGCCAGGGATTCTCAGGAGCAGGTATGGCATTCGCTATGGGGATACTCTTGTACGCCATTATCATGGAGGGGTCTAGCACCACAAGATGAAGCAAAGGAGACTCTGGCAGCTTTTACTACTAAAGTGCTCTCTTCTGCGGAACAAAATCTATTTTTGAGGAAAGGTCGCATTGGCTAGGCTTGTATTCCCTTGAGTATAGAGGATTAAGCGGCGATCTAATTGAGGTTTTTAAGATGATTAAAGGATTTGATAGGATAGATAGAGAGAAACTATTTCCTCTGGTGGGGGCTGTCCAGAACAAGGGGGCATAACCTTAAAATTAGAGCTAGGTAATTCAGGGGTAATGTCAGGAAGCATTTGTTCAGACAAAGGGATGTGGAAATCTGGAATTCTCACCCCAAAAAGCTGTTGAGGCTGGGGGTCAATTGAAAATTTCAAAACTGAGAATGATAGGTTTTTGTTAGGCAAGGGTATTAAGCTCACGGAAACAAGGCAGGTAGATGGAGGTAAGATATAGATCAACCATGATCTAATTGAATGGCAGAACAGGCTCGATGGGCTGAATGGCCTACTCCTGTTCCTATGTCCTACTCCTGTTCCTATGTCTTGCCTCCTTCTCCCCACTTTCAAATAAAGGGACATTCCCTCAAACCACTACTCATCCTACCACATAACAACACATCAGCCCTCTTTGCCAATACATGACCGAACCAATTAACATTACCTGAGTGAAGATGTCAGCACCACATAAGTGCACTGTTGGTTGTATGACCTTAAGCTCCGTCAATAACAAAGCACCAAGTCAGTGCACATTCTATTTTAATACCGTGAACCAAAGTGCACACAATCAACCTACACTTTTTTAACACCGTGCATCCCCTGGGTGCCTACACGTACCTATTCTCCTGCTTCTTCTCGGTGCCACTTGAAGGCCGGGATCCCAGTAGGTGGTTGACTGCTCATGCATAGAAGACTCAGGGGACTGAGGTGGACCTTGTCTTATGTCAGCTTCTTCTTTGGAAGCTTGGTGTCTCCTCCCACTTTCCGTTGGTGTAGTGCTATGAGGGGAACTGCTGGAGGCCTGGCAATTGAATTGTGTCCAATTCTGGGCACCACACTTTAGAAAGGATATCAAAGCCTTAGAGAGGGTGCAGAAGAGATTTACTAGAATGGTACCAGGGATGAGGGACTTCAGTTATGTGGAGAGACTGGAGAAGCTGGGGTTGTTCTCCTTAGAGCAGAGAAGGTTAAGACAAGATTTGATAGAGCTGTTCAAAATCATGAAAGGTTTTGATGGAGTAAAAAGGGAGAAACTGTTTTCCAGTGGCAGAAGGGTCGGTAACCAGAGGACACAGATTTAAGGTAATCGGCAAAAGAACAAGAGGCGACATGAGGAAACATTTTTTTACGCAGAGAGTTGTTATGATCTGGAATGCTCTGCCTGAAAGGATGGTAGAAGCAGATTCAATAATAACTTTCAAAAGGGAATTAGATAAATACTTGAAGGGAAAAAATTTACAGGGCTATGGGGAAAGAGCAAGGGAATGGGATTAATTGGATAGCTCTTTCAAAGAGCCGGCACAGGCACGATGGGCCGAATGGCCTCCTTCTGTGCTGTAACATACTATGATACTATGTGCTGCTGTCCTGAGAGACGGCAGTGTCATGCAGCTGCGACTCCTGGGTGGCTTAGTCTTCATCATACTTTTCACCATCATCTTCCTCCCTCCTATGTTGCCTGTTATCCAGAGAGCATTGTGATGGGTTAATTGTGCAAGTGTTGCTTTAAGCGACCGAAGATTGTGCTGGTGCTCATACTAGGCAGGAGAAAATGGAGCTGTGTGCAGTGTATTACCTTGTCTGCCCTTTGGAGGATGAGGAACTTTTTGTGGCACTGTTCTGCAGTCCTGAGGGTGAGGGAGTTGGCAATCAGTGTCAGTGCCACCTCCCTCCTAGTGGCACGAGTGATATTTCTGGGTGGCTTGGTGTCACCCACATCTAGGAGTCCGTCCGTCCTGAAGGGATTCGCAAAATTTCACATGTTCCCCCCACCCCGAAGATTTATTGGAGTTATTAAAGAAACCCTGGTGTGACTGTTTTAAAAAATCCAAGGTCTCTCAAAATGGCTGCAGTCAGACACATGGCCGAGGACCGGCAGATTTGAAATTGCATTCTCAACAACTTGGCAGGTTTCGTGTCTCAGACAGGTTTCTTTAAACAATGCAGCTGCATTCTAGCCCTGAGGCAAGCTATCAACATGGCCGGCCAACACATCAAAATTCGAGCAGGAAGTGATCGCAGGACAAAAGGTGAACCATCAAGGTACATTCGGAACAATGGTAAAGCAGTTAGCGAACAGATCGATACAGGAAACGGCCATAATGTAAATGGGCCAGAGATGGGGTCCTTTGTCTTACGTTTCGTGCTTAAATCAAACAATGAAGCAAGCTGATAAGGTATGAAAAAACCTGTTACCAAGAGGGTATAACTGAAGCTGCCCAGTATATTTCTGGCTAGTAGCTGCTCTCTTCGCCTCTTGGCCCTATCCTGTCTGTCTGCTAGCAACTAAGAAGGAAGCCATCCAGTAAACCTCGCAACCACATGTCGACGGCAGCAGCAGGCACAGGGGCCAGGCCTTTTCATCTGTTTTCACCGGTGAGCATTAATTTTCTGGCTGCCACAAGACAACCTAGCATAAGTGTAAGGTTGGGGGTTAAAGGGGATATTGCTAAACTTGTGATTTTAGAATTTTCCCTCGATGTGTCCGTTTCTTTCAACCCGATAAGTGTAAGACTGTATTACATCCATAGCGATTTCTTTATCTTCTGTATTATACTGTTTACCTTGTAGTTTTAGTTTTCTTATTAATAAACATTGGTTTTCCTTGTACCAATCCACTGGTCTGTCTGTCTGTCTTTGTTACCACTCGATAAGTCCTCAGCTCAGAATCAGGAAGGGGTAAGCGATTCGCAACCGCACTGCGGGCAGGGCAGCTCAGGAAAACATAACTGGCTGACCTATTATAAGCCCGAGAAACAGTAAAAAAAGAAACCCCTTACAGTCCTGCCATCAATGCCCCCCAGAAGGGCTTGTAGGTCTCAATCTATCTTATTTACAAGATTCACAATGATCATGACTGATTTTTCAGTTGTATAATGTGTTGCCATTGAATGCAAACCTTTTCATTCATAATTGATGAAATTAAGTTATGCATTCTTCGCTGGCTCGGTGCCATACCCGGCTGCCCTCTGTGCCCAAATGATCCTCAAGTGTTCATAATTCTCTACAAGTACAATAAAAATAATGCTGACATGCAGTGAAGTTATTTGAGTGTGAAATAAAAGAGGCAAGGATTGTTCCCAGACTGTTTGTCCCCAGACTGCTGCTGAAGAATGCAGGATGAACTGTCTTTTTAAAGGATGCACTAAAGTTTCCAGGCAGTTCAGCTGCTCACAGCCATTTTATACCGGTTTTGCTCTGGCGACTGCACCAATGGGAATGCAGATGAGCAGACTCAGGAAACCCATGTATAACTCCCTCTGCACAGCCAAGCTTTTCTTTAAAGGGGCAACGATGGTGTAACTCATTTCAAGGGAATTCTAGGCCATAACGGGGACAGTTAAAATGGAGTGGGGGACTTACCCACTTCTTTCCTGCCCTGATCTGACCAACCTGAAATTTTAAATTGCAGATGGCAAGGACACATGCCTCCAAGTGCTCCTCCGGGCCCCACAAGGAAACCTTGGGCCTCCCTTGTCCCAGGCTTCTTCCCTCCCTCCTTCCCCTGATCACAATAGCACCCCCCGGGGCCCAGACTCACCACTTATCTGATTGCCGCCCAAACATTTGCTCCCGCTTGCCAGTGAAGCAGTGATTTCTGTCGGGTTCAAGTGGAAGTCCGGGCCTGGATATGGGAATGAAGCCCAGGAGTTAAAATCTCTTCGGGCTTCACCTTGTGAGCTTGTTGCTCGCCCTGGCCCCTCACACAGAAGGATCCCGCCTCACATAAACGTCGATGTCTTGATGTTCCACTACTTTGTTATTCTGGTTTAAATGTCAGTGTATAACTTTTATATCAGAGAGGTAGATGGAGAAAGTTATAGTAATCAGGACTCCCACTGTCCAACACAGTGGACTGGTACAAGTTTAGTATAGACTTATAAGCAATGAAGTGTATGGGTAGTCTCTGCAAAACATCGACTACTGCGAATCTTTCAAAATGTCAATGAGTTAATGTTCCGTTATTATGATATGAAAGCTTTCTGGTATAAATTCCATTATAGTTTGTTTAGATATTCATGCAACCCCATCTGAAGGAATGTGCAGGGAATTAATGGAGTGCATCGGTGCTAATACAATGAACACGATTCTGTGCAATGCACAGTTTCTTTTGACTCAGTTTACACTTGAAAGGAGGAACAGTTAGTTATTTAGCAGATCAGCTGTAATGGACTTCATTTATTGTAAGGACGTTACACATTTCATTCTTTTTGTGTATTCGATCTTGGGGTATGTGCGTCACTGGCAAGGCTGGCATTTATTGCCCATCCCTAATTGCCCTTGAGAAGGTGGTGGTGAGCCGTCTTCTTGAACCGCTGCAGTCTGTGTGGTGAAGGTTCTCCCACAGTGCTGTTAGGAAGGGAGCTCCAGGATTTTGACCCAGTGACGATGAAGGAACGGCCAATATATGTCCATGTCAGATTGGTATGTGCGCATCACAGCTTTGAAAGTCAGAGCGGCCGATTTTGACTGTAGGGTGACCGACCGACAGAGCTCTCTAGTCCACTGCCCATTCCAGCGCCGAAGAGGACCCCTGCGGTTTTTTGGCAGTCGAACTGCGGGGTGCCCAAACTGGCGTGATTTGTTCCCCTATCCAATAGAGGACACTGATGTAGATTTTCAATTTGCCACCAGAGTGTAGAGTTGTGGATCGGCATCCACTACAGAAGCCGCCCGATTCTCATTGCTTTTAATGGAAATGAAAATTGTTCAGTCTCTATATTGGGTAGATCTGCAACGTCGGTTTTATGTCAGGGTGGCAAGTTGAAAATCTACCTTGCTTTTTATGAGGTCAGAAGATGGTCAGACATCAGAGAGATGCCTGCAATACTCACCTAGAAAGTGTTCAGTTTCCATAGCGACTCTCACCACCTGAACATTCATCACTGGATTCCTTCTCCCCTGTTGGGCACCTCATAGAGCTTGGAATGATTGGAGATCTTGAGAAGGTGGTTAACATGGAGGCACAAACCTTAGTGTGAGCTTGACTCAGTAACAGCACTCTCACTAGATTCAGAAGTTTGTGGGTTGCCTGTTGGATGAAAGTATTCTTTCTGATGGTCGTAAGAATCCTGTATGAAATGAGTTTGGATAGTTTGAGCTCAGTTCCTTGTGGTCAAAGGTTCACAGCATAAAGCTGCCCAGTGCCAGAACTGCTACAATCAGGGAAATGCGAGGAGTGAGAGTCATGATCCGAAAGGTGACACAGACCATACACTCATTTGTACTTTTAGTTTATTTTTCAGAGTGAGATGCGTCACCTTAAATCGCTATGAGTTTCACTCCAAATGAATCTGCCCATAATTTGTTCTATATTTGCAATCTTACTTAGAGAAGGCCATGAGGGCAGTTGATGTGAAAAGGGGGAAAATTCACATTGGCACAATCATTTGAGATTAGGGTTAAGACACATTGTTGAGCAGAGAAGCAGGAGCTTCACTCGGCATCTGGCCTGCCAAATCGCACCTGGGAGTACTCAGCACTGACACTGGGTGATAAAAGTAGAGAACTGTTCCGTTCCCCATTACTGACAGTTCTCGCCTTGTTGAATAATGAAATAAAACTTAAATAAAACTGCAGCGAAAATCTACTCTTTTTGCAGGAATGTTCTGCAGGGAGTTCATGAGGTCCCAGTTTTTGAGCACTGAAAATATCCAACATTTCACTTATACTTTTGAATGTTTGCAAACTAGTCATTACTTTCTGCTCGGAGATTGAGCTTTGCATTCTAACCTTGCATCTTCCACAATACAAAAACATATTAAGTTCTTAATTCCGCATTAAAAAATACCCTGGTGGTTTCAGCAACATCCTGCAACACATTAAAGTTAAAATCCTCAAACAATGTCTTCAAATCCCTCCATGGCCTCATCTCAGATGAGCTCTACCTTATATCCTGCACCCTTTGGTTCTCTTACTTTGACCTGTTGTGTATCTTTTCCCCATCTTCCCCCACCTTTGATGGCAGAGCCTTCAGATGCCTCAACTCTACTCTTTGCAACTCCTTTCTTAAAACCTCCGTCTCTCAACTTCTTTCTCCTAATCTCTCCCACCACTGCTCAGCACCCGTTCCTTTTGTATTTCCATTGGGAATCGCCTTCGGACTTCTTACATTAATGGCACCATAAGTTGTTGTAAATCACAAATAATTAATTTGGTATAATGAGGTCAGGGTCTCCTACCTCATAACCTCATTCATATTCAGTTTTTGAAACTTGGCAACTCTGCGTTCAACTCTCTCCTGACAAAGAGATCAGTTAATTTTAAAGGGGGAATGATCTTAATGAGGCTAAGAGTTACATCACAATCTGACCCAGAAGTTTTTGTAGTAAAGAATATCTAACCAAACAGGGGTGATAAAGGAATATTACTCTTCCATGATTGCTGGTTGACACCTGGTGACATTTATCACTTCACGTTATTTAAGACAGAGCGAGTAGTCAGAGGAGTCAACAGAATTGCAAATCTAGCGGCTTGCATCTCAAAATGAAGGCCCGAGTGCTCTCGATATGGTGAGAGAGTCTGGGTTTCTAACAGCTTCTCTATTAAACATGAATGTATAAAGCAGCATATTCACCACAGCTGCAATTCAATAATCCTGCTCAACCTACACGCTCAACTGGATATCATTTCCCCTTTAGAAAAGATGGTATATTGCAATATAGTAGCAGGAGTAATTAGCTGTACTAATGAATGTATTGTAACTGGTGTTGGACACCAAAGTGCAGAACGTAGAGATTTAGAATAATTTTGCGGGTCCAGTAAAAATTCATATTTCTACCATATCTTTCCTCGGCTTAACTATCAAATTGTTAGATTTTTACCTGATGTTAGCATAAACAGTAAATAGCATAGTTTGTAGACATTGTTCAGTTTTTAAATTTCCACTTGTGACACTGACCATAACTCACTTGTTAGTCATGAGTTGTGCAGTTGTGATAACAAAAACCCAGTCACTCTGACCTCCATGAAGTGCCCTCCATATACTTTGAATAGATCATAAACATGCTTTGAAATATGGACGTTTGTAATGAGCATAAAGATGTACACAACAGCCCTGTGCAATCCTAAACTGTGTACTGACTGCATCTATATTTCATTGATATTTGCTGGCTGAATTCATTCTTGAAAATTTATGGCATATACTTTAAAAAAAGATTCTTTTTACAATGTGTTAGTTGAATGCTTTCATTGTGGATTTATTGGCTTATCATGAAAATATCGCAGCCCTCCCACATTGACTGATAATACAAATTAACATTCAAATATCAAAATGCTTAAATATATACCATAGTCAGCAAAAGATTTTTGCACTCATTTATGCAGTTTTATGTTGTATTTGCTGTAAATTAGCCTCTTATTTTCAATATAGATGCACACATTTTAGTTTCGGGCTTTTTTATAACTCCCTGGAGTCCTGTGTAGAGGCCAAAACCCTTCTCAGTACCGAAGTAATGAACCATTTTCTAAACTTGACAGACTTAACCAGTCATTAATGTGGCAGAGCTGGAAAAACAGTAACTCAGTTGCAGTGAATGGCAGTTAAAGAAAGAATTTGCACTTATCCTCAGGATGAGCCAACCACCTCACATTCCAGGAATTATTTTTGAAGTAAAGTCGCTGTTCCGTAGGCAAATATAGCAGCAAACTTGCACGCAGCAAACCTTAACGCATGGTAGCATGGTGGTTATGTTACTGGACTAGTAATCCAGAGGCCAGGACTAATAATCCACTCGAATGTGAGCTCACATCCTCCCATGGCAGTTTGAGAATTTGAGTTCAGTTTATAAAAATAAAAAACCGGTACCAGTAAAAGTGACCATGAAGCTATTGTCGTAAAAACCCAACTGGTTCACTAACATTCTTACCTGCCGACCTTACAGTGTGGCTTATATGTGACTCCAGTCCCATACCAATGTGTTTGACTCTTAAGTGCCCCAGCAAGCCACTCAGTTGTATCAAACTGTTACTAGTGGTTCAAGGAAAAGGCCCACCGCCACCTTCTCAGGGCAACTTGGGCATGACCAGTTAATTTGTTTTTGGTGGTATTAGTTGAGGGAGCAATGTTGGCCAGCATACCAGGAAAACGCTCTGCACTTTGAATAGTGCCATGGGATCTTTTACAGCCACTTGAACAGGCATTGAGGGAGGAGGAACACAGTTTTAACATCTCATTTGAAAGACGAAGGCTCCAAAATACCAATTTGTAAGTGGGGCGGGTCACATGTCAAAGGATCAGAAAATGGCTCAGAACCCAGTGCTGCCAAGATTCCACTTCATTTTTGACTTTAGATAGTAATTTCAGTGCATGAACAAATCTTCTACTCTCACATCAAGGGGTTAGTCTGGTAGATCTCTCAGGCTTCCCTGTGAATTTCACTCTCCACTTGCTTTAAAGGCCTTAGCGAAATTCTCACCAGCTGAGAACTCGAGTGCCGATGGGGCCCTAGGAAAGGCCGCAAAACCCTTCTAGCCAAAGGTAGTCGATCCCAAAGGGGATAGATCACTTTCAAAAAATGGTCCTCCTCCCCTCCCTCCCCATCCCATTGGGAGCTGCGTATGGTGAAAAGTTCGTTTTTAGCTGGGCCCTTTTTTGGGTCCTCATTCCTCTGTTGGAGGGGCACCGTTATCACTCTAACTCTGCCGGTGGAATGGGGCAGGCCGGTAGATGTATCCTTATGGGCACAATGCATCAGCCCCAAGTATGCAAATGAATCGGTGCCCATAATTTGACATGGGGTCGGGGTCTCCTGACTTGGGCGTTCTTATGGCAATGAACCTCCGCTAAACAGATTGTGAATTTCAGGACTTGTACCTCTAAAAATGAGACTCCCTCTCAGTACTAAAGAAAGAACTTACATTTATATAGTGCCTTTCATGACCTCAGGATATTCCAAAGCGCTTTACAACCAATGAAGTACTTTTTCAAGTGTAGGCACTGTTGTAACGTAGGAAACACAGCAGCCAATTTGGCACAGCATGATCCCACAAACAGCAATGTGTCAATGACCAGATAATCTTTTAGGTGTTGGTTGAGGGATAAGCGTTGGCTTATTGAGACTTATTGGCTCGTTGAGGGAGAACTCCGTTCAAAATAGTGCCATGGAATATTTTATATCCACCTGAGAGGGCAGTACTGCACTGAAATAGCAGCATAGATTATGTGCTTAAGTCCTGGAGAGGCGCTTAAACCTACCATCTTCTGGCTCAGAGGTGAGAGTGCTGCCAACTGAGCCAAACTGAGCGTCAACACAGAGATGGTCATTTTAACCTAACCCGGGGAACTGATCAGTTGCCCCATGCCACCTGGTTTTACTTTCCATTGAAGTCATTTTTGACACAGATACTAATGTTTAAGCAGTAGTGGTCTCTTGCTATCAGATTCTGTGTTTTTCTACACTTTTAAATGAAACTGTTGTTGATGTTAAGATATACCCAAATAAAAAGTAAAAGAAAGACTTACATTTTTATAGTTCCTTTCACAACCTCAGGCAGCCAATTTGTGCACAGCAAAGTCCTGCAAACAACAATGTGATAATGACCAGACCATCTGTTTTTTCAAGTGATGCTCATTGAGGGATAAATATTGGCCAGGACATTGGGAAGAACTCTCCTGCAATTTTCGAAATAGTGCCATGGGATCTTTTACGTCCACCTGAGAGTGCAGACGGGGTCTATATTTAACGTCTCATCTGAAAGTAGACACCTCCGACAGTGCAGCACTCCCTCAGTGCTGCACTGGACTGTCAGAGTGGATTATGTGCTCCAGTTCCTGGAGTGAAAGATGGTGTAGTGTCACACTGTGTTGATATTCCAACATACTGTGCCATAGATGGTAGGAGATAGTTTCACACCTGTGATTCACCATACATCAAGTTCCCTGTTCCTCACTTAAACATGCCATTACCAAATGGCTGAGAATAGTCCACATACTCACTGTCTCAGCATGAAATGTGATGTGGCAGGGAGAAAATAAAACAAAACAGATGGATGTGGTGCATAAGAAATAAAGAGTTACATTGCTGCAATTATACTTCCATTTTCACACCAATACAAAGCAGTTTTGGATGTGCGTCAAATGTGGCAATGTAAATTCCAGAGGCCCCCCTCATACCATTTGGCTTTCATACTAGTTGGGCTATCACACCAGTCCAGTACAAGGCTGGGTTTAAAAATTGCTCAGGCAGTTGTTTGATTTGATGAGCACTTTATAAACTTAATACTGAGTCTTTTTAATGTTATGAAAAAATGGACACTGCCACCCACTTTCTCTCTAACATTAAAAATAGCCACCTGGGAAGTTCAGGGCCCTCTGCTGGTGGTCACAGCTCGCATTATAACTTCAGTCTTGCTGGCCGCGCTTTGCACTGGGCAGGTACAGGACCAGTCGTGTTGTATAACCACAGACTAAAATACAAATATTTAAAAGAAATTTGCTGCCGTCTTTAATATTTCTGTGAATTTTTAGGTCAAATAATTATGACATAGGCTTCAGATCGCAGGTATGATCAAATAGTAATAGTGCATTTGTGTGTTTATTGACCAATGGCTTAAGAACACATCTGTGGCCTTATTCTTCAGTTGCTCTTAAATCCTCAATATACTGTAATGTTTCTGGCCGCTTTCTGTTCTGCTTATTTCCAGTAACTGACAGTTTCATTTGGAGACACACAGGAGTGTATGAAAGCTGGTGTTAGTATGTGATTATCCCAGATGTATTAGCCTCAATGTAGGGTGTTTTGGGGTTGTTCTCACCCTGTTGATCGGTGCAGATATCTGATCCCCGGTCTAGCCAAGGAACACTTATACCTCACGGATCGGGGGTTCAGGAAAACGGGACTTATGCTAACGCACCCGGTGATGGGTCACGTAGCCGAATAGCACAAAGATCACACAAACTCGGTGTTTGAATTGAATTGGAATGTTGGTTTTATTATACCGTCAACATGAAGAAAATAACGATAAAAATGGTACATTGAGTTACACACACCCACTACAGTACTTTATCCCGCTAAACTAAGAGGTTGGTGGGGACCCTGGAGACACCTATCACACACACACCGATGGTCGAGGCTCACCAATCCTTTGCACTTGCAGGTCTGGCTGACCGGTTCTCTCACGTAGGGTTTGTTGGTTTCGCTGGAAGCTGCTCTCCTTCCTGGAGAGCTCGGGTGAAAAAAAAAGAAAGAAGAGCAGGAACTAAGAGGAAGAGAGAGAAAGAGAGAGAGAGAGAGAGCTGGAAAAAAGAGATAAGAAGCAAGAACCAGAGACAGCAAAAGCAAGGGAGCAAAACAAGAGAGAGCAGAACAAGAGGGAGCAAAAGCAAGACTGCAAAACAAGAGGGAGAGGGGTTTCGAGCTTCCACTTATATACCCCTCTCTTACAATGGTCTTCGTCACTTTAGTGAGGCACTTCCATGCCTGTTTAAACAGTTCTTACAAAGTCTTTAAGAATCTTTGATGGCTTTTGATGGTCTCTCATCATGTTGTAATTGCTTCTCTCAATGGGCCATTGTTCATTCCGATTTGTTAAGCACTTGCCACACAAGGCTTCCTTTTGTATCCAACGTCCTAGGTGTTGATTGGTTTTGCTTTAAAACAAAGACATGGCCCCACCATGTCTGGAGCAGTTGCCTCTCTCAATGGCCGACTGCCTCTCGAATTAGTGCTGAGTGTCGACCACCTGCTGTAGGTTTTGGAATAAAACAGAGACATGTCTGAAGCAATAATTCTCCCACATTCCACTGTGTGCGTTGTTGATTCGTCTGGTGACCTCTCACCTATCCTTCCATCTTAGGATTTTGGTCAATGGCCAAAGTTTTACATCCTTAGGGAAAAGGTGGAATTCCCAGAATTCGTACACCAATTTTAACAGGCATTAAAATCGCCGAGGCCTCATGGTCCGGGGTGCTGGATGGATCCCCACCCGCTTCGGCTCCTGTACCCTTACCCGTCCCACCCCACACCGATTCCCGCCCCAGGTTAAAATCGGGGCTATTAGTTCTGCAGCAAATGTGCACCATTTTTCTGCGGATATGCACCATTTGTAAAGCTGTTGTATTGATCTGAGATCCTGGACAGAAAAATAGCAGCTCCCTCTTCGCCAATACATTGTGTTGTGCTCTCAGATATTGGTTTCTCTGCTGTGGTGGGCACACAGATTCCCCTGTTTACAATAACCATGTGGAGAAGTTGGCACTGGGAGATAAACCAGTCCTACACAAACATTTGTGTGTGAATTATCAAAATGTCTATGGATGTTTGTTTGATTAAGATTACAATAAGAATTATTTTTTCCTTTAGTTGTACGGATTTGCAGTCTATATACAGAATGCACACTTAAGAAGCAGATTTATTACTCCTCTCAGTACTCCCACCACCACCTATATCCCATCATTATTATCTTTGAAAATGCTCATCTATTAACTGTTCTCTTAATGGATTGGTTTGACGTATAATTATTCACTAACTTGGAGGATATGGCCAGTGTTTTGTGCTTTATTGGCACTTTCACACCCCTTTATATTACAGAACTCCTTCAAGTACAAGTGGTTAAAGCTCCGATTGATATTGGAATTCATCCACATATTTTGACAGGAGCAATTCTGAAGCACGGTTAACAACAGACAAACATCTATAAATCATGTGAAGATCCACATAAGCATCGGATGACATGATCTTCAATTTTACATACAGTAACATAGAATTTTACAGGACAGGATCAGGCCTACACGAGCCTCCTCCCACCATACTTCAGCTCACCCGATCAACAAATCCTTCTATTCCTTTCTCCCGCATGTACTTAATTAGATTTCCCTTAAAGGCATCTATGCTATTCACCTCAACTACTTTATGTGGTGGTGATTTCCACATCCTAACCACTCTTAGAGTTTCTTCCAGACAAAGTTCCAAACATAGCTATATGTGTAGGACATAATAACCAGTAGCAATGATACAAGTCAACAACCAATTTGTGTTCCCTTTCTCTTTCTCTCTCAATCAGGGTTTTGCCAACTTCCCCCTCCTCTTATCCAGGGGTGGGAGGAGCTAAACCTGCACCTGCCAACAAGCCCAGTCCCCCAGGATTATTACATTTGTGACTTGATTTCTGGCCACTGGACATCCTCCTGAACCTCTCAGCCCACGAGCAGCATGAAACTGTGGCTTCCTCCATAATTGCAGATGTTTGTATGGGTGCCTCTGGAGGCACTTACAGAAACTATCCTCTTTGTCAGTCTCCAAGTGCTGTAACTCCAGCTGATTTACTTTACCAAGTCAGGGCTGCCATTGGCAGTGGTGCAGTTAAGCAAATGTGACGTTAACTAACTGATCAGCCTCTTGCTAAATGGTATGTTGCTCCTATCTGAACATATATGTTGGATAAGTGCAGAAAACTTACAGAGAACCAGTTATACATTAAAGAAATGTGCATTGCATATCGTTCCAGTATTGAGTGCTCATCGGAATTCCTATTCTACAACTGAACTTTGAGAGACCAGAGTTATACTGTCACTAGCAAACCCCCTCCCCCCCCCACCTTCCTACTTTAGTACACCACAGAGTCAGATTGTCAATATGATTTTGGAATTATACATGTGTTTATTTTCTTGCAAAGCAGAAACTGCTTCACACTAATGCAAAGCGGCAGTATAACTCCAGCCTGGATGAGTTGTTTCGAGTTCAGATCCTTTACAATTCACCTCAGAGAAAGCAAACCCAGAACAGAAAAAGAAAAGCATTTTGTGTCAATATTCACTCAACTGCAGAACCAATTTGCCGCAGTGTCTTTTCAGGGTCACAGCCCGCTGCGCCCCCGCATTCCTTAAAGGAAATAGGACAACTGGAATAGTAGGAGGAAGAAATGGGTTTTTCGCTCAGTGCCACAATGTCACACAACAAGGGTCAAAGGGCTGGCACACTCTGAGCTGGAGTGCATGTAATCACCTGGGCCCAGTTTGTGACACAAAAGAACAGGAGAAAAATACTGGAAAATCCTTTGAGCGTTGCTATTGATTATCATTTAAGTTGACCTTGTTTATAAGGGAAAGGATCTGCTCAGGTTCTAGACCAGTGAAAGAAAATCCTTCGAGGACTGCACCCTAAACAATAATATAGTGGGACCCATCATAAGCAGTGAATCATGGCTGAAACAGGCCACTCGGCCCAACTGGTCTATGCTGGTGTTTATGCTCCGCACGACCCTCCTCCCTCCCTACTTTATCTAACCCTGTCTGCATATCCTTCTATTCCTTTCTCTTTTTCTAGCTGTCCCTAAAATGCACCGGTTGTTTAGAGACAAGCTTGCATAGAATAGACACTACCATTACTGACTTTATAAAGAGCAATACTGGGGAGTCACAACAATTAACATTTATTAAGATACTGTAAATAAAAATATATTTGCCAATATGCCTTTTACCTGTACTGTTCTTGTCCTTGAATAAAGGCTATGAGGCTGTTGGTGCCAAAGTATAATAGCTTTATTAAGCAGTTACAACAAGTAGCAGAGATGTTTAAAATACAATAGTACAATTAAGTGCGCTGGTTCGATTGATACAACCTGGCTAATTGTTCACAAAACAGCAGACCCCAAAACACGTCTTTGGCAGCCTGATCTATGGGCAGTTCAGCCGTGCCCTGAGAACGTCCTGGCTAGTTACTGAAAAACATCTCACTTACAAATGTTTTAAAGACAAACAACTCTGTATGTCTGAGCTACCCATCAATCATCTCCTCTTTCTCAAAAGGGAGGCTATCAGTCCCATTCCCATACCCCCCACAGTCCTATCCTAACTCCCTTTTGCATTCCTTCAATGATACCACCATTAAGATGGCCCGGGTGCTAGTTAACCAAAAGGGCTTTCTCTCTCACAAGGTCGTGAGCAGCTTGTTATAATGCAGACAGCAAACCCTTTGTTCACAGCTGACTTAACATGTATTTTACTTTAATGTTAGATTTATAATAATGTAGCTTAGTTTTATGATAATATAGAATGCTTGTTTAGTGCTTTTCTTACAGATACCACCAGGAATTTGCTTCTTTGTTCAACAGTGGGGCCAATTTTTGTCTCACTGCTGCCCCGATTTGGGGCAGTAGTGGAACGGTAGAGGTAGGGAAATCCGGAGGAAATCGATTTATTTAAGGGTCAAGCCTGGGGTGGGCACCTGAAGCTGTCACCCGAAGCAGGTAGGAGTTCCTTTAGTGTGTGCAAAAGGAGCTGGGGAAGGGCTCACCCGTTCAATACATTAACTCTGTTTCTTTCTCCACAGATGCCGCCTGACTTGCTGAGTATTTCCAGCATTTTCTGTTTTTATTTCAGAGTTCCAGCATCCGCAGTATTTTGACGAGGCCTTTTATAGACCCTTCTTGTAGTTTTTTTTTTTGTTTCCAGCTGGCACTTAGGCTTTCGTAAGCTTTCATGCCAGTTGTTGCTATTTATTTATTTTGTCGCGAGCTCCCTCATTAGCATCAGAGGGCTTCCCACGAGGAATCCTTTGAGCTGATGTGTCTAGAAGAAATGGGGACCACCAGAAGGTTGCCAGGTGGGTCAGGCTGCCCAAGAGGTGCTCTGGGACTTCCCTTTCGCACCCACACCCCAACGTCTGCAGAGAGAGGTTGCCAACCACACTTTGGGAGATGGTGTTACTGGAGACTTCTCTTCCCAGTGATGGCTGTGCCTGCAAACCTTCTGGTGGCATCATGATGAGATGTGAATGCCTGTCTAACCCCTATCCTGGAAGGTTCTTCAGAAGTATTGCAATCACAGCACTTCATGCTTTATACTGTAGTACATGAACGAGGGCGATCGGGAGCCAGTGTTGCCCGTTTGCCCACATCTGCCAAGATGTCGCCAACCATTTTCCCAGGCCCCAGAAAACCCACCTGGGAATGACAGTGGTAAGCCTACCTTCTCAGAGTCTGGATCAGCAGAGGGGGAACAGCTGAGCTCTCCGATCTGCTGCCACGAGGACACCAGTGGCTACCACGCGCCACGGAGCTTGCACATATGCAGGGACAGCCAGCTGCAGCCTGAAACTTGGCTGCATCTTCTTGCAGGCCTGCTGCAGCGTTGCCCTATGGGTTGGCACTGTAGAGTGGCACGGATGAAAACCCTCCCTGTAATCATCTGATGTAGCGCCATCTCAACTTCAGCAGCGATCAAAGAGGAGACCAAGTCCTGGGCTGCACTGTCATTTGCCTGCAGCCTCATGCCTGCACCTATGGGGGTGCCTTTCCCTCCATCCTGGCCTGCCACTTCTTAATGCCCTTCCCCTTCAGCCTTGGCAAAGGTTGCTGATGGGTTGAGATGCCTTTCAATGCTCTCCAGAAGCTTTCTAAATTTTTCTTCCCTTCCTTGTGACACTCACCGTTAATTGTCCCCATCCCTTTAAATTTGACTTGCACGCAATTTTAGTCTCCTAACGATGGTTTCCTCCGTGGTCCGAGCAGAGTTAGCATCGGGAGTTGTGAATCACTAAACATGAAAATTAAATGCTGTTAGCATGTAGGAATCTGGCTGGCCTCAAAATGGTGCAAACCAGAATAGAAATGTTTTACAATTGAAAATCACCCCCAAAGTATTTGTTTCAATATAGTTACAACTTATTCATTGTATTTGGAATATAATCTTGGAACCACCAGTGGTTCCAAGATTATATTCCAAATACAATGAATTAATCTATAAAGAGCACACAGGAGAGAAAATTCAGATAGTAGCAAGGAAGATCTCTTAAAATGATCATCCGCCCAAAGTTGCTATTGGAAAATGTTTGGAATTCCAACTGGACTTCTTGTCAAAATTAGAAAATTCAAAATTTCAAATGCTGAATATGTATATTTTATTTTATTGCTATTTACATCCCGACTCTTATTCTAAATAGACTGTTTTGTTCATAATGCCAAGGGCTGAGAGGTGGGCTAATTTAACCAAACCCGCTCGTTGGGAAACTGATGGGATCGGGTGCAAGGCTGGTTTTACTCTCCAGTGAAGTCAATGGATCCCATGGGTTTCCTGCCCGGCCAGTTAGGTTAAAATTACCCCCTGACTGTCTAGGCTCATACATGGAGTCAATGGAGAGCAATATTGGGTGAGGCGTAAAACCGGTGTTCCACCTGATCCCATGGGTTTCCCGCCTGGCGAGTTAGGGTAAAATTACCCCCGTCAGTATGATACTAATTGTTCAACTGAGTAGAATGGGAAGTGGAGAAACATTGCATTAGCAAGAAACTTTAGGTGCTGATTTGAGGAGGCGGGAAATAGATTTTCACCCCCTGAGCAGACTTTGGGCTGTAGGCCAGTGTTACCCACTGGTCGGCTGCCCGATAGTCCCAAAGGGAGGCCCAGTCTAATTTGAGGGCTGGCCCTCATTAGCATCAGCGCGATGGCAGTAAATCGAACACCCTGAGGCAGCTCGTCGGCTACAGGCAGTGACAATATCGGGCGGCCTAGCTGGCTTCTGGTCCGGAAGAAGATAGGTCAGTGGGGGGGGGTGGATTCTCTGATCTCTGGAGCCGGGGGTGTGTGGGGGGGGGCACTGATCTCTGGGGCAAGTGGGGGGTTGTGGTGATCCGGGCTGACAGTGACCCAGGCTGGATTTGTGGAGTCAGGAGGAGCACTCACTCATCTGTCCTGATCTTTGTGATCTGCGTAACCTAACCGCTTGACGTAAAATATTGAGTCAGAATTTCTGGAGTCATTCTTGACTTTACAATGAGGAACAGGCCAAAGTTTGGAAATGAAAATTAATTTCTGGAAGGAAAGTTCTTAGGCCGACTGGGGTCTCAGAAATGTCATCATCACAGACAAACTGGTTGCAAAGCCGAATGGCCAGTTTACGAAACTCTTGTTAGCTCAAGTGAAATTCTAGCTATTGGTTTGTAAAAAAAAATTCAATTTACTGAAGAATTACTTAACCACATGTATAAAAGTGTCAGTCAATACTGTCACAGCCAACACTGCAGACTGTTCACTTTATACTTCAGTGTAATTGAGGCTGACGGAATTAATAATTCACATGCCTATCAGAGCAAATTACATCTCAAAGCGACCAAAGAAAGCTCAGCAGCTGTCTTTGCTTTGCAAGTGGCTGTAGAGCAGGTACTGGGAAAAAAAAATAGACCGGTGAAAAGCAGCCAACTATCGGAAAGTCAGGAAAGACCCACTCACTTTTTGATAAATTTGATGAATGGATGGTTTCCTTTTCATGTTTAATGTTACATCCAGTAAGACGTCCCACACTAGCCGAAGATAGGTTGGATCAAAGGGTCTTTGGCATACTGGGATATTAGCATATGAGAAATTGCCTCTTGTGGAGAAGAGTCGGCTGTTGACAGCAACCTGGAATGGTGCTGTCATTTCAACTTAGCTTCCTTTTCCGTATGACACGTCTTTCATTTAAACCTAACCCTAGGAAATGTAGCACCTTTTATGTGTTTGCCCTCGCTATCTCCCACTTCCTGCTTCTATTTCCTTTGCGAGAACTCCCGTCAATTTGTATAGCACCAGTTCAGAGTAGTGAGGCCAGGGGTTAACCATTCTGGTCTTCCAAGTAAAATCACCCTGCAGGCAACTGTGCTTTGAATACTGACAGTCTGATTTTGTATTTGGCCCTTCAAGAGACTCTTGTATTTGACACTTCAGGTCAGAGATGTACAAAGTTTACATTTCCGCAGGACTCGGACCGGTGAAACATGCTAATGAAGGGATCGAGCAAAGGACCGTAGGTGGCGGCTTGAGATTACCACCCTGTTCATTTGTTGACTGAAAATGTGCAGTGGGGATCAAAGTACATTCCGGCAAAAGGCCGGGCCTGCGTTTGTAAATCCCTGGATAAAAACATCGTTACCACAGGATATGAGTTTTCACTTCAACGTGATACTATTTTTGGGGACTGAGGGGGTGGAAAGATGTTCAGGAGGGGAGTTTAAGATGGATTCTGCTACGTAATGAAAGATGATCTATCTTTGTTAAAATCGTCAGCTTATCCTAGGAAGCATCATCCACGCAGTGAACATTGCTCTGGGTCACATTCTTTGGGGAAAATCACATAAGGGACAACCTCAAGATGTTTTGTGATGTCATCGGCATCCCGTGTGACTCCGCTCACTTGTCCACTCCATAAGGCAAAGGTCATCCCCCCACACCGCCCCTCCCCCACCGCCCCCCCCCCACAGCCCCACCTCCCGGCATCTCCTCCTCAGGTTTCAGTTTATTTTTGCTTGATTCGAATGAAAGGAATAATGAAGGCCTCTGGTCATGGTTGGCGCGGAGGGTGGTGTGTGAGGGATAGTTCTTAGAAGAAAGTTGAAGACTCTACCCGCAGGTCGCATCCTTCACAGATTGCTGGAGCTGGGAAAGTAGGTAATTGAGGGAAACAGAATATCCCTACCGTCAGAACAGATCGACTGTTGATGGATAGATCCAGACACTAATGTTTGGTAAAAGCCTGCAGGGTTACTACAGCTGGTCATGTAATGAGATACCAATAATGGCCCAGCCTGTAGCTGTGCATTGAATAGAATGGGCCTTTACTGGCCCTGAGAGTTTCTTAAGGAAGGAAGTACAGACATTTATATAACGGTTTGTGCACAGCGAAGTCCCACAAACAACAGTGAGATAAATGATCAGATAAACTGTTTTAGTAGTGATGTTGGTTGAGAGATAAATACTGACCTGGATAGCAGAAGAACTTCGCAGTCTTCTTCAAAAAGTGCCATGAGACTTTTTATGTCCACCTGAGGAGGCAGACAAAACCTCGGTTTAACGTCTGATCCAAATGGCAGCATTCAATAAATTAGCCGAGGCATAGAATATAAGAGCAGGGAGGTCATGCTGGAACTGTATAAAACACTAGTTAGGCCACAGCTTGATTACTGTGTACAGTTCTGGTCACCACATTACAGGAAGGATGTAATTGCATTAGAGAGGGTGCAGAGGAGATTTATGAGGATGTTGCCAGGACTGGAGAATTTTAGCTATGAGGAAAGACTGGATAGGCTGGGGTTGTTTTCTTTGGAACAGAGGAGGCTGAGGGTTGATTTAATTGAGGTGTACAAAATTATTAGGGGCCGAGATAGAGTGGATAGGAAGGACCTATTTCCCTGAGCAGGGAGGTCAATAACCAGGGGGCATAGATTTAAAGTGATTGGTAGAAGGATTAGAGGGGAGCTGAGGAAAAATGTTTTCACCCAGAGGGTGGTGGGGGTCTGGAACTCACTGCCTGAAAGGGTGGTAGAGGCAGAAACTCTCAACTCATTTAAAAAGTACCTGGATGCATACCTGAAGTGCCGTGCTACGGACCAAATGCTGGAAAGTGGGATTAGGCTGGGTGGCTCATTTTCGGCCGGCGGGGACACGATGGGCCGAATGGTCTCCTTCTGTGCCATAAGTTTTCTATGATTCTATGATTCTATCTCCAACACTGTAGCATTCCCTCAGTATTGCACCGAACGATTAATTTAGATTATGGGGGTTAAATTGGAAAACTTCCGAATCCGGGCACGGGGGTCACAGTGCGTGACTAACCCACGCCTGTGCACTGAGATGCAGGCAGCACGTAACATTTGAGCTGCCAGATCATCTCCATGATTTCTGCGTGCAGCCAGCACTGTTGAGTGGCTGCACGCACCAGCAGAGGGCCCGATATCGGGTGTGGCTAGCACTACTTAAAGGTAGCCTGCACCTCTTAAAGGGGAGGTGCACTGTCAATGCAATAGGTGGAGGAAGACAAGTGGAATGGCTGGACCTGCAAGACAGCGTGCACCGAGGTTCTCCAATGATGCACTGGAGGCCTTGGTGGAGGCGTTGGACGCACGGAAAGCCATCCTGTACCCGCAGGGTGGCAGGAGACCCTCCAGACACCAACTGCGGAGGGAGTGGGAGGAAGTGGCGCTGGAAGTGAATCCAGGAGCATTGCACCACGCACATGGATGCAGTGCAAGAAAAAGTTCAATGATTTGACACGAGTGGTCAAGGTGAGTGAATGCAAGTGTCAAGTGGCACATCCTGCCAACTGCACCACTGCTCCACGCACGACATCCCCCCGTCACCCACCCACCAACAACCGCTGCCCATCCGTACGCAACCCTGCACTTCGGATGCTGCATCTCACCCTCACGTTGTACCACTCTTGCAATCCACACACCCACAACTCACAGGTCACACACACTGGTAGCTATTCGACCACGACAGGCACATCACCCAAACACCTTGCAGGACACTCACTGACACACTTCCCTCTGTCTTGCAGGAGAAGGTGACACACAACAGCCGGCAGCAGGAAAGAACGGACGGACAAGCACGCCTACACAACCTCGCCTCCCTGGAGGAGACCGTGCTGCGGATCATGGGGCGGGCCATCGCTGCGGCCATGACCAGTGGCGGCGCTGAAGGAGCCGATGGTGAGGATTTCTGCATACCTAATCCTCCTTCTCGTTTCCCACATCTCCCTCATCCCACAATCTTTTCTGACTCACGTGCTGCAGATGGTGTCAGCACGCACGTCTTAGTTTCTCGTCTCCCTGCTCCACAACTCAACCCGTCTCCCTTTGTCATTGCAGATACCTAAGAACTGGAGCCGGCACCATCCGAGGTGGAGGAGGAGGAAGACAGCGATAATGAAGCCACACCGTCGCTTGATCTGACGCTCACATCCACCAGCTCAGAGACAGACACTGAGCATCCTTTAAAGGCTAGGATAGAGGATGGATCTGCATGTGGTGAGACACTGGGCACAAGTGCGCTGGAACCGGGGCAGGGGGAAGGAATACCATAGGTGCCAGCTCACCAGAGGGCGAGGTTCATGCCGTTGAGTTAAGGTTGCTTCTTTCTTGTCAGTTTTGCTCTTGTTCATATGGTGAGGTAGTCTAAGGTCACAAAGCCCGCCACTTGTGCCCTGTTTGACGACCAATAAGACATTACGAAAGCAAAATAGCGCAGATGCTAAATCAGAAAATGCTGGAAACACAAGACAGGCAGCATCTGTGGAGAGAAAACAAGAGTTAACGTTTCAGGTCGATGAACATTACAACTGAGCCAGGCAGATTTCAGGAGCAACTAACCTGGGAACTGACAGTAAGTGAGCTCTCACCGTTAGGGTTTTCACTTTGGTTTCTCAATAACAGAGAGTAGGAGATAATTTTGTAAGTGCACTTTGCTGGGAGTCGGGGGGGCGGGGGGCTTAGTCTGCCAGCTGTCAATATCAGGAAATTTCAGGCACATTACCCACAACTTTCCATCCATTCATTTTACTTGGAAAATTGCGGGCAGCATGCCCATGATTTCCCAGAATGCACAGCTGGCGTTTCGCAGCCCCTCATGAATAGCACATACTTGAAAATTGGTTCCTTTATTTCAACTTTTCAGTGTAGAGTGTAAATTTTCTTGTATTAACTAAGATAATGTCAACAGACGCTCATATTATTGGGTGCTGTGGCCTGAGGCCTAATCGGCACCCCATGCATATTGGTAAAAATGACTTGACACACTTTCAGCACTTCAGGCCTGTGCGCAGGGCAATAATTAAGGCCACAAATTTTAGGTCAATTAGGGCCCAGCTCTATAGTTTAGCTGAAGCAGCTGAAAAGTACTCTCGGTGTTCAGTGCTTGTTTGAAATGGGCATTTCAAGGGAGGCCTGCTGAAAAGTGGCAATCTTTATTGCGGGATGGCCCTCTCCTCCAAAAAGGGCCACCCTTTCTTGCAGGGCCTCCGATGCCTGATCTGCAAAGGGGGGCATTCTGGTCCCGGCCATTTTATGACCAAAGCAAGGCACAGCCGTAAAGGCAACCCTTTAACAGCTGCTGGCATAGGGAATCCTGCCCACTGATCTCGGCGCACTCCCAGCGTGTCATGTGCAGAACGGCGAGAGCACCATGAAAATATTCAAATGAGATGACCTCACGTTAGTGAGGGAGCTCAGCCTTTTGCTCCCAGTGCACAAAGTACGGTGTGGGGCTGTAATATTCACCGTGTCATTTTCATATATTATTTATTTTGCTTTACTTGTTTCCCTTTTGTTATAAATTTTGGGTTTTGATCATGAATTTGAGGATTAGCTGTTTCTAAATAATGTATCTCGGAACATCAAAGGCATAAAATGGAATAAATAATTCATCGTTTTCTGTGAAATCTCCCTGACCTGTTCTCCCTCTCGATGCCATATGTTTGAAAAGACGCACAACAGCACAGCCATTGTCAGGGGGAAATAATTACCAGCTGTTGGCATAAATGGCAAGCGCTGTGGCCAAATGTGACTGTAGTATGTCTCATAATGTGGAGGAGGGGAGGGGGTGGTTGCAGGCAGTGCCAACAGAGACGTGAATGATGAGGAAGGGTTATCCTTGGATTATGGATGGACAATCTGGAGCAAAATGAGCATTTAAGGCCATGAAGGAAAATGGCACAGAATTAAGAAAAGACATACTTGCTCTCGAGGCAGTACAAAGAAGGTTCACTCGGTTAATCCCGGGGATGAGGGGGTGGACATATGAGGAGAGGTTGATTAGATTGGGATTCTACTCATTGGAGTTCAGAAGAATGAGAGGTGATCTTATTGAAACATATAAGATTGTGAAGGGGCTTTATCGGGTGGATGCGGTAAGGATGTTCCCAAAGATGGGTGAAACTAGAACTAGGGGGCATAATCTTAGAATAAGGGGATGCTCTTTCAAAACTGAGATGAGGAGAAACTTCTTCACTCAGAGGGTAGTAGGTCTGTGGAATTTGCTGCCCCAGGAAGCTTTGGAAGCTACATCATTAAATAAATTTAAAACAGAAATAGACAGTTTCCTAGAAGTAAAGGGAATTAGGGGTTATGGGGAGCGGGCAGGAAATTGGACATGAATTTAGATTTGAGGTTAGGATCAGATCAGCCATGATCTTATTGAATGGCGGAGCAGGCTCGAGGGGCCGATTGGCCTACTCCTGCTCCTATTTCTTATGTTCTTATGTTCTTATTAAGACGGTTTTAGTACCAGACACAGCTCCGGAATTCAATGGCGGCTTATCTTCTTTAGAATGCTGTAGCAGGTGCAAGTATTGCTTTGCACTGCACCTTGCACTGGTCCACTGGCCTCACCAACAGTGCCTACCTCTGCCCCTTGCCTGCCCAGCATTTTGATAGCCTGCTCCCTGAAAATTGTGCACCAGTTTCTTCTGGAACATTAACAGTATTAGATGAAGGCAGTCATCTGCAGGCTATCTCCCCGGTGGCAGCAGACAGCTGATGTAACAGGGAGGCCAAGTGCTAGAATGATCCTGCAACACGAGAGGTTGGAATTGTAAGGGGCCGCATGAAGGAAGGGCTTGTAGGGAGGAGTTTCAAACAACAGTGGCAGACGGAAGAGCTAGAGAGTCATTGTATCAAAGTGGACTGTGAATGAAGACTTGTCATTCCATTTTAGAAGTGAAGGTGATCAGTGGAGAAGCTCCATGGTGCTAAGAGGGGAAGGTCACTACTCTTTTACCTTGCTTGCCCTCATGAAGTCATTAAACGTCTTCTGGCATTGGTCTTCTGTCCTGGGGGGTGAGAGAAGTGGCACTAGTGCCACTGTCGCCTCCCTCCAAATGGCTTACGTGATTGCTTATTGTGGTCTCCTTCCCTGTGAGACCAGCAGGCATTCTCTCCTCTGGTGGATCTCATCCCGAAGCATTTGTAAATCCACATCTGAAAAATTCTGGGCTCGCCTCCTTCTACTTGCCACTTGCCTGAACTTTTGCTTGTGATCAACCAATTGTCTGATACAGAAGCCGTGAAGAAGTCTGGAGAAAGCACAAAGGAATCAATTGGTAGGAATCGCTGCAGTTGACCACTCTTGCCAAAATCTGAAGGAGGAAATGTACCACATGGTTACCATGCCTCCAGAAATCAGCCGCCACCTTAACTTGCTGCAGCCTCTTCAACCCTTCAATAGCAAGTTTCCTGCCTCCTCCACCCAATGATTTACTCCCATGTTACACAGGAGTTGTGCTCCTGGTCATTTAATATGCTAAGAGCGGACCGTACAAACTCCGAAGGGGTCAGCGTACCCCTTCACCATTAAGCAGGAGTTCAGCCCCGTCAGTATTACTGCAACGTAAACAGCCCCACAGATTTTCAGGCCCACTAAATCTTTCTTTCGCACTAAAAATTTCTCAGATGTGCTGAGTAATTCAAGATTTTGTAGCATTCTGATGTTGAAGTAATGATGTAAATGCCTACGTGGTAGTTCAGGAGTAGTGCCAGATGTTTATGGGGGGTGGGGGGCGGGGGGCGAGGGTAGGGTGAGGTCTGGCCCTGATCGGCACCTGATGCTATTAGTGCATCAATTTGCCTGTAATTTGCATTGCTCCGCCCTCTTCAGATACCGTCAGGTGCAGTCAGCAGAAGAGCTATAGAAGAAATTCAGGCGCAAAATGGGGTAAAGGATTAACACGTGTTTTTCCTCTGCATTGCATCCATTTTGCAAGCACTATTAAGAAGAAGGGCAGAGGAAACTGTCCACCGTTGTCTTCTGCTGCAACACATCAACTGAAATGTAAGGTTCAACAAGAATATATCTGTCTTCACCTCAATTTGTTTCATCTGTCGCTATTGCAACACTGTCAAAAGCCTGTGCTGGATTGCTCGTATCCACAACATGTTGTGTATGAATTTCAAGTAGGTAGAGCTGTCAAAGAGTAGACATCCCTGGAATTGTCAAAGAGTAGACATCCCTGGAATCACATTGACGTGCTTCAGCTCTGCTTCAGATTAGCTTCCAAGTAGTGATGCAATTCTAGGTTGTCAGGTTGTCAGGGATGTTCGAAGCAGAAAATCATTGTTACCAACTCCCCAGTTCCCTTTGTTTGGTGGATAGATTTTTTTGGGGCAAACAGTGCTTTTGCAGTGATGTTTTACTACATTAACAGTGCTATATCAATGCAAGTTAGAGTTCAGTTCTAGAAGGATACAATTGAAAAGCAAGGAAGTTATGTTAAACTTGTATAGAACCTTGGTTAGGCCACACTTGGAGCACTGTGAACAGTTCTGGTCTCCATATTATAAAAAGGAAAAAGCGGCACTGGAGAATGAGCAAAAAAGATTTACTAGAATGATACCAGAACTGAGAGGTTATACCTATCAGGAAAGATTGAACAGGCTGGGGCTCTTTTCTCTAGAAAAGAGAAGCCTGAGGGTGTCCTGATAGAGGTCTTTAAGATTATGAAAGGGTTTGATAGGGTAGACGTAGAGATGATGTTTCCACTTGCGGGGAGACCAGATCTAGGGGCCATAAATATAAGATACTCACTAATAAATCCAATCGGGAATTCAGGAGAAACTTCTTTACCCAGAGAGTGGTTAGAATGTGGAACTCGCTACCACAAGAAGCAGTTGAGGCAAATAGCATAGATGCATTTAAGGGGAAGCTAGATAAACACATGAAGGAGAAAGGAACAAAAGGATATGCTGATAGGGTTAGATGAAGAAGGGTGGGAGGAGGCTCGTGTGGAGTATAAACACCGTCATGGACCAGTTGGGCCGAATGAACTGTTTCTGTGCTGTACATTCCATGTAATTCTATGTAAAGTTGTTGTTGATTTGTTGCTTGCAATCTAATTTTCTCTCATGTATGACTGCCTGGTGGTGCTCGTCATAAGATGCTTCGAGCAGTATGTCAAACATTGAACAAGAAAAAGTATCTCGTCACTGGAATGGAAGGTCCCAGATTTATGATGATCAGCTGTTTGCCATTTTAAAGCACCACTCCTCCTATAGTAAACTGCTGAGTCTGAATGTATCTGCACTGTTCACTCATTCATCAGGGTCATCCTAGTCCTGTCACAGTAAGCACAAAATGGAATAATATTAAAAGCAGTTGTCCGCCCTGCAATTATCACTAGATTTCAAAGGACACAGAGGCTCCCTTTTTCCTGCCTAATGAAAATCAGAAACTTCACTGCTCCTGCAGTGTATGAAATCAATGGAAATCTTTTACCTTCAAAACTGCTTTCTACAAAGGACAGGTCCCAGGGAAATAAAACAGTCCTTCAGACTATCTGACAGCTCGGCTGCAGAAGGAAGAGTGGAAACCTTTGAGTTTTGGGCTTATCTTTGATTGTCTTGCTCTCCAGCCCAGGATCGGCGTAATCAGGAACTTTCATCAGTAAAGCGTGTGCCTTAATGGGGAGGTTGACGGTCGAGACTGGAACCTCAGGAGAAGTCAGCTGGGTGCAGGTTACAGAGTCTGAAGAGAAGTCGGAGGCAACAGCACCTGAATTGATGTGAAGGCAATGAAAAGATGGCTTTTTAAATTAACTCTTCCCCTCCCCCTGCCCCAAGCAATTTGAAGTAAAAATTGTGCTACTCAAAGACAAAATGGCACTATCTGTACCAAGTTAAAAGGAAAATCTCGCATTTTTCTCAGTAACATCTCAAAAAAATCACTTGGATTGAATTATATCGAGCAGTGGTAAAAGCAGTAGCCATTTTGCACACAGCAAATTCCCATTAACAGCGATTTCAGTCCGTGTTGGTTGAGGGAGGAATGGTGTTCAAGTAGTGCCATGGGATCATGAACGTCCAACTGAACCACTACAACAGGCAGATAAGGCCCCAGTTTAATAGTTAATTTGAAGGCCAGCATCTCAGACAATGCAGCACTCCCTCACTGCGATGCTAGAGTGTCAGACTAGGTAATGTACTCAGGTCCCAAACTTTCAGACTCATAGGTAAGAGTGCAACTGCTGAATGAAGTTAACATTCCTCACCCTAACTCCTTTAAATGGATTAACACTTCCATTAAGATAGCGGAGAGAGGAATTTGATGCAAACATATTAAGCGCCCACACAACATCACTCACAGTAGTTTGCAGGCTGGAATGTGCAGTGGATATTGTGTAAGTTCACTTAATTTGGCATTTTAATTTTGTTTCTGCAATTTTAGTTGCTTTGAATTTGTAACTAGTTATTGATTTATGTTGTTACTATGGGATGACCTTCCCTCCATCATAAGGTCAGAAATGGGGATGTTCGCTGATGACTGCACAGTGTTCAGTTCCATTCGCAACCCCTCAGATAATGAAGCAGTCCGAGCCCGCATGCAGCAAGACCTGGACAACATCCAGGCTTGGGCTGATAAGTGGCAAGTAACATTCGCACCAGATAAGTGCCAGGCAATGACCATCTCCAACAAGAGAGAGTCTAACCACCTCCCCTTGACATTCAACGGCATTACCATCGCCGAATCCCCCACCATCAACATCCTGGGGGTCACCATTGACCAGAAACTGAACTGGACCAGCCATATAAATACTGTGGCTATGAGAGCAGGTCAGAGGCTGGGTATTCTGCAGCGAGTGACTCACCTCCTGACTCCCCAAAGCCTTTCCACCATCTACAAGGCACAAGTCAGGAGTGTGATGGAATACTCTCCACTTGCCTGGATGAGTGCAGCTCCAACAACACTCAAGAAGCTCGACACCATCCAAGATAAAGCAGCCCGCTTGATTGGCACCCCATCCACCACCCTAAACATTCACTCCCTTCACCACCGGCGCACTGTGGCTGCAGTGTGCACCATCCACAGGATGCACTGCAGCAACTCGCCAAGGCTTCTTCGACAGCACCTCCCAAACCCGCGACCTCTACCACCTAGAAGGACAAGAGCAGCAGGCGCATGGGAACAACACCACCTGCACGTTCCCCTCCAAGTCACACACCATCCCGACTTGGAAATATATCGCCGTTCCTTCATCGTCGCTGGGTCAAAATCCTGGAACTCCCTTCCTAACAGCACTGTGGGAGAACCGTCACCACACGGACTGCAGCGGTTCAAGAAGGCGGCTCACCACCACCTTCTCGAGGGCAATTAGGGATGGGCAATAAATGCTGGCCTCGTCAGCGACGCCCACATCCCATGAACGAATAAAAAAAAAAAAAATTGCCACTTAAGACGAAACCTAAATTTCTTAAAGTCCGCGGTATTCAGAAACTATTTCCTCTGTTGGGGGAGTCCAGAACAAGGGGGCATAACCTTAAAATTAGAGCTAGGCCGTTCAGGGGTGATGTCAGGAAGCACTTCTTTACTTAAAGGTTAATGGAAATCATAGAATGATAGAGCACAGAAGGGGGCCATTCGGGAACTCTCTTCCCCCAAAAAGCTGTTGAGTTAGGGGTCAATTGAAAATTTCAAAACTAAGATCGATAGGTTTTTGTTAGGTAAAGGTATTAAGGGATATGGAACCAAGGCTGGTAAATGGAGTTGAGATACAGGTCACCCACAGGTTCGAGGGGCTGAATGGCCTACTCATGTTCCTATGTTCCTATTTTGAGAGTGGTGAGAACAACAGCCATGGTTCATGAGAATCATTTTATGCTGATCCTGCTAAACTGTAAGGGGAAGAGGTTCAGGATTCAGATAAACAGTAAGGGGTAAGAGCACACTGGTACCATAAAACATTGGGTCAGATTTTACCGTGAGCTGTTTGTCAGACTTGCACTTACCCACAGACTTTCTATGAGCTTTTGCACGGCAAGTTACAGTAAACCAGACAGCCGTTCAGCCTGGTGCCCTCCACAGGGCATCTGGGACCTGTGTGAACAGGGCAAGCAGCTGTGTGTCTCCTTAACCAATCAAATTGAAAAATCATTAATAACACCGCAGAGTCAGAACCAGGAAGTGTAAGTTAGAATTGTGAATTCAACATCAAATCAGGTACAGAAAGCGAAATAAAGAAATATTGAAGTAAGAGACAGAGATAAAAAAGACAAAAAAAGAAAAAGTAAAAAAAAAGTGTTAAAATTTGTTTTTAAATGTCCAAAAATAATTAAAATCTGAAGGAATGAGACTCCACGCTTGTAAAAGTTAATTTTCAGTGCCAGAGTGGTTGGCAGTAATTAAGACTTACCAGGCCGTTAAAATGATACTTAGACTTGAAAATAACTTGACTTAACTTTTATTGGTGACTTTAGTCCGTATGTGCGACGTCAGTACAGGAACGTCCCGCCGTTCAAGGGAACCAGTTAGCAAGATGCTGTTTTCGGGCGACTTTTGGAGGAGCATCGCACCTCGGAGAGCAACTTTCGGATTTCCGCGTTCAACTGCGGCTGTGCGGTTGCCGGAAGTTGCTTTCCAATTTGCACATAAATAACGGTGAGCGCTGTTAGCCTGACCGTTATTTTTACAGCAAAATCCGGTCCCTGAAACGCTGACCCTGTGTGCTGAACAAGCAGTAAGGAAAGAGCACGAGAGTCACAAAGGAACAATGTTGTTCTGACCCTGTTCTCTAATAAACAGCATGAAAAGAGATTGATGGCTAGAGAAATGATTTTTGTAGTGAGCCTTACAGTAAAGGGAAAGGACAGCAATCATAGGAACCATTTTGTGCTGGTCCTATTCACTGAGTAAACAATAAAGGGATAGAGCAAGGTTCACAGAAAACCATTTTGTACTGGGCACACAAGACAATTACAATGCATGTTTTCATCATGCTTCAGAAAATGTTTTCGTGCTTTCAGCTCCATATAAGACCGAAGCTTTGTAGTTTGTCGTTTTATCCTGAAAAAAGTCACTGCCGATTGTCCTATATTTATCTGGAACTATCAGTGGTACGACAAAATATAGTTTGTAACTTACAGCAGTTTGTATGTCTGCTGCTGTTGACAGCTGCCTTTCAATACAAACTGTGCAAGTTGCACAACTATATTGAGATGATAAAAGTAACCTGGTTGGAGGTTCACTTACAGACTACTTCAAAATCACATAACTTGTGTATTTTAAATTTAGAAGCTTCTAACTGTTCATTGTTTTCACCTTTGGGATGTTTTATTACATCTTGTAACATGGTCTATATCAGTGCAAGTTTTTGTTATTGATTGTCACAGGTTTTCAGCATATGACCAGTTAATTAGCTGTCTAATTATTCACAAATTACAAGGTAGATATTTAATGAGGAATGCTACTCGACCCATCTTAGCTCCATCCACCCCGCCCTCCCCGCCATCGCAACATCCAATTGTTCCTAAATGACTTCAATACCGTATCAAGAAGTCCATCCCATCCCATTTCCATCGCTCCACCATTGGCGACCGTGCCTTCAGTCGTCCAGGCCCTAAGCTCTGGAAATCCCCCCCTAATCCTCCCCTCTTCTTTCTCCTCCTTTAAGTCACTCCTTAAAACCTACCTCTTTGACCAAGCTTTTGGTCATCTATCCTAATATTTCCTTATGTGTTAGCCTTGGCTCAATGGTAGCACTCTCCCCTCTGAGTCAGAAGGTTGTGGGTTCAAGTCCCACTCCAGAGACTTGAGCACAAATGTGGCTGACACTCCAGTGCAGTGCTGAGAGAGTGCTACACTGTCAGAGGTGCCACCTTTGCAATGAGATGTTAAACTGAGGCCCTGTCTGCTTTCTCACATGGATGTAAAAGATCCAATAGCACTATTTTTTAAGGTGACCAGCAAAAGAGCCAGAGGCGACATGAGGAAACATTTTTTTATGCAGCGAGTTGTGATGATCTGGAATGCGCTGCCTGAAAGGGTGGTGGAAGCAGATTCAATAGTAACTTTCAAAAAGGAATTGGATGAATACTTGAAGGGAAAAAATTTACAGGGCTATGAGCCACATAGTATCAGAGTACATACAGGCACGATGGGCCGAATGGCCTCCTCCTGTGCTGTATGTACTGTGAAACTATGTGGCCCGGTTTCCAATTTTGTTTGATAACACTCCTGTGAGGCGCCTTGGGATGTTTTACTACATTAAAGGCGCTGTATAAATGCAAGTTGATCATTCGTTGAAGAAGAATTTCCTAACATCAGGCTTGAATTTGCCTTTTACTAGTTTGAATTAGTGGGGGGGGGGAGAGGAGGTGAAATTCAACTTCAGCAGGGGTGCAAAATGAACAGTAGCGGATCGGCCCCCTGTTATACACCCCGCTCCATTTTCCTTTCCACTGAAATCAATGGAGTCAGTGCTCCAGAACTCTCTTTTCTGTACCGTTTGTCATCTTACATACCTCTACAAGGTCATCGCTCAGTCATCTACTTTCAAGACTGAAGAAGCTATTCTTTCCTCATAACTCAGCCCTTTTGTATTAGGAATCAAACCTGTACCTCTTCTCGGAACTGCTTCCAGACCTTGATTGTCTCCCCGGTGCGTCAGTGGATGCAGTCCTCAAGACGTGGCCTGATCAGAGCGCCATATAATGTGAGTCAGATTTCTTCCCACTGGTATTCTATTATTAAGAGGATTGCTGAGAATTAGTTGTTATTGGGAGGTTCAAGTGTGCAAGATGTCAGTCAAACATTGCTTTTTTTTTCCAGAAAATGCGGTGAAACACTATCAAATGAAACAAGTTATCGAATGGAGCCGTGATGCAATTGCCATGAAGAGGTAACAGGTTTCGGGATGGTGTTACTGTCTATTTTTTATTCTCATATACAGCACTTGCACAGCAGTTCCATGGTGCTTCTGTTGATGTTAGAATGTGGAACTCGCTACCACATGGAGTAGTTGAGGCAAATTGATGTATCTAAGAAGGAAACTAGATAAGTATATGAGGGAGAAAGGAATAGAAGGATATGCAGGGAGGTAAAGTAGGGTGGGAGGAGGCTCGTGTGGAGCATAAACACTGGCATAGACCAGTTGGGCTGAATGGCCTGTTTCTGTGCTTTAAATTCTATGTAATTCCGGCATAAATGCCAGTGATGAGCTCATATATAATAAAAACAGAAAATGCTGGAAAAGCTCGGCAAGTCAGGCAGCATCTGTGGAGAAAGAAACAGAGTTAACATTTCAGGTTGAAGACCTTTCATCAGAACTGGAAGGTGTTAAAGAGTTAAAGTTTTTAAGCAAGTACAGAGCCAGGGAAAGGTGGGGGAGAGAGGGGAGGTGAGAAAAGAACAAAAGGTGAGGGTGTTATAGGATAGAGGGCAAAAGTGATTAAATGACAAAAGGGATGATGGTGCAAGGCAAGGAGGGTGATAATGGGACAAGTTAAGAAACAAAAGGTATGTCTAGAGTAGCTGTGAATGGCAACATCAGAACCATTACCAACATTTGCTGTCCTAAAAAATGGGAGCGGTGAATAAGATCTGATGTTATTAAAATCAATGTTGAGTCTGGAAGGTTGTAAAGTGCCTGAACGAAAGACGAGGTGCTGTTCCTCGAGCTTACATTGAGCTTAATTGGAACAGTGTAAGAGGCTGAGGACAGAGAGGTCAGAGTGGAGTGGGACGGGGAATTAAAATGGCAAGCGACCGGCAGGTCAGGGTCACACTTGCGGACAGAACGGAAGTGTTCAGCAAAACGATCACCCAATCTGCGTTTGGTCTCCCCAGTGTAGAGGAGACCGCATGTGAGCAGCGAATACAGTATATTAAATTGAAAGAAGTACAAGTAAACTGCTGCTTCACCTGGAAGGAGTGTTTGGGGCCCTGGACGGTGGGGAGGGAGGAGGTGAAGGGGCAGGTGTTGCATCTCCTGCGCTCGCACTGGAAGGTGCCGTGGGGAGGAGAGCGGGTGTTGGGGGTGATGGAAGAGTGGACCAGGACCTTCCATGAGGCAAGTACAGGTTGAAACGGTGGGTCTTCCAGGGCAGTCCTGTTTGTGGATCTTGGGAAGGAGGTAGAAGCGGGTTGTGCGGGGTTGGAGGCCGTGGGGGCAAGATCTCCAGAGGAGATGAGGTCAGCGACTGTCTGGGAATCCTCTCTCCTCAGTCCCCATCCACCACCACCCTCCTCCGCCTGGCTGAACTTGTTCTTATGTTGAACAACTTCTCCTTTCACTCTCCACTCCACTCACCTCCTCCAAATAAAAGGTGTCGCTATGGGAATCCGTATGGGTCCCAGCTATGCCTGCCTTTTTGTGGGATACGTAGAACATTCGTTGTTCCAGTCCTACTCAGGTCCCCTCCCTCACCTCTTTTTCCGGTACATTGATGACTGTATTGGTGCTGCTTCCTGCTCTCACCCCGAACTGGAAAATTTCATTAACTTTGCTTCCAATTTCCACCCTTCCCTCGCCTTCACATGATCCATCTCCCACTCTTCCCTTCCCTTCCTCAACTTCCCTATCTCCATTTCTGAGGATAGATTGTCAACCAATATCTATTATAAGCCCACTGACTCCCACAGCTACCTTGATTACACTTCCTTCCACCCCGATTCCTGTAAGGACTCTATTCCCTTCTCCCAGTTTCTCCGTCTCCGTCGCATCTGTTCTGACGATGTCACCTTCCACACCATGTGTCTTCCTTTTTTCTCAACCGAGGATTCCCCTCCACTGTAGTTGACAGGGCCCTTGACCGTGTCCGTCCTATTTCCCGCACTTCTGCCCTCACCCCTCCCCCTCCCTCTTAGAAACATGATAGAGTCCCCCTTGAGCTCACCTTCCAACCCCCCGGCCTCCACATTCAACAGACCATCGTCCGCCATTTCCGCCGCCTTCAGCATGATCCCACCACCAAACACATCTTCCCCTCCCCTCCCCTTTCAGCATTCCAAAGGGACCGTTCCCTCCGCAACACGCTGGTCCACTCTTCCATCACCCCCAACACCCGCTCTCCTCCCCACGGCACCTTCCTGTGCGAGCGCAGGAGATGCAACACCTGCCCTTTCACCTCCCTTCCCACCATCCAGGTCCCAAACACTCCTTCCAGGTGAAACAGCGGTTTACTTGTACTTCTTTCAATTTACTATACTGTATTCGCTGCACACAATGCGGTCTCCTCTACATTGGAGGGACCAAACGTAGATTGGGTGATCGCTTTGCTGAACACCTCAGCTCAGCCCACAAACGTGACTCTGACTTGCCGGTCATGTGCCATTTTAATTCCCCGTCCCACTCCCACTCTGACCTCTCTGACCTCGGCCTCTTACACTGTTCCAGTGAAGCTCAACGTAAGCTCAAGATACAGCACCTCATCTTTTGATTGGGCACTTTACAAACTTCCGGACTCGACATTGATTTCAATAACTTCAAACTATAACCACTGCTCCCATTTTCTTTGGACAGCCAAGTGCTGGTAATGGTTTTGCTGTTGCCAGTCACAGCTACCCTAGACTCACCCTTTGTTTCTTAACTTGTCCCATTATCACCCTTCTTGCCTTGCACCATCATCCCTTTTGTCATTTAATCACTTTTGCCCTCTACCCTATCACAGACCTTCCCTTTTGTTCTTTCCTCCCCTCCACTCCCTCCCCTCCTTTCCCTGGATCTGTATTCGCTTAAAAACTTTAACTCTTTAACACCTTCCAGTTCTGATGAAAGGTCTTCGACCTGAAACGTGAACTCTGTTTCTTTCTCCACAGACGCTGCCTGACCTGCTGAGCTTCTCCAGCATTTTCTGTTTTTATTTCAGATTTCCAGCATCCGCAGTATTTTACTTTTGTTATGAGCTCACATATAGTCTGTAACAGAAATTAAAGATGGGACATTGAAACTGGCTCCTTGAGGAAGAAAGAGAAAAGAAAGGCCTGGATTTTAAATGCTGGCAGAAACCGTGCTGGCGAGTTAATATCCCACCCACTGGCTGTAGAATGAGACCCGGTCCATTTTAATGGCTGGGCCTCATTTAAATCTCACTGGCCGACGTCCCGCCCGTTCCGCGACGAAAGTCAGCAGGCATCGCCGGAAAATCTAGGGACCCACAGGCAGCCCACGGACACCAGGTAGGTGGCAGGATCAGCTGTGGGGTCCGTTTTGTGGAGGTCTCATACTCCTTCTCCTCCTGGCCCCCAAGGGATAGTAGAAAAAAACATACCTGCTTGGGCCCCTTCTGACCCCAATCCTCTTCCCCGCTGTCTTCACCTGTCGGGAAAGCCACTGCGGCTTCCTTCTCAGGCTGTCCAGTTAAAATTGGAATCGAGTCCCAGTGGTGTCACTGTGTATGTAAATAAAAGACCCTGCCGGCTTTGGGTGGGTGTCAATAGAGCAGGTTAAAATTGGGAACGGTTAGCTCCATGGTGGGTAATTAAGCTGGGCGATCTTAAATGCCCACCTCCCCAGTTTCCACCGGGTCAGTGGGGTTAAAATCCCCCCCAAGAATTTGTAAGGAGTCTTACAACACCAGGTTATAGTCCAACAGCTTTATTTAAAATCACAAGCTTTCGGAGGCTTCCTCCTTCGTCAGGTGAGTGTGGGATTCCATGAACGGTATCGCGCTAGCGTATTATGTCACTCAGAAATGTCCCAAAGCGCTTCACATGCAATGAATTACTTTGAAGTGCAAGAGGGACTATTGATATGTAGGTGAATGTGGCTACCATTTTGGAGCACAGCAAGATAACATAAACAGCAATGAGATGATTGATCAGTTGACCGGTTTTTGACTGTTGAGGGAAGAATGTTGTCCAGGACACTAAGAGAAATCCCTGTTCTCCACCGAAAAGCACCACCAAATCTTTACTGTCCATCTGAACCACTGGAACAGGCAGACGGGATCTCGGGCTAACACCTCATCCAATGGTTGGCACCTTAGACAATGCAGCGCTCCCTCAATATTGCACTGGGGATTCAGCCTGGATTCTGAAATGGGGACATTATATTAACATGGGATGGGGGGTATTGTCATATTCGCCACTTGGAATCATAGAATGGTTACAACATGGAAGGAGGCCATTTGGCCCGTCGAGTCTGTGCCGGCTCTCTGTATGAGCAACCCAGCTAGTCCCATTCCCTGGCACTATCCCCGTAGCCCTGCAAATTTTTTCCCTTCAAGTACTTATCCAGTTCCCTTTTGAAAGTCATGATTGAATCTACCTCCACCACCCCCTCAGGCAGTGCATTCCAGATCACAACACTCACTGTGTAAAAATGTTTTTTCTCATGTCGCCTTTGGTTCTTTTGCCAATCACCTTTAATCTATGTCCTCTGGTTCTTGACCCTTCTGCCAATGGGAACAGTTTCTCTCTATCTACTCTGTCTAGACTCTTCATGATTTTGAACACCTCCATCAAATCTCCTCTCAACCTTCTCTGTTCCAAGGAGAACAACCCCAGTTTCTCCGGTCTATCCACGTAACTGAAGTCCTTCATCCCTGGGATCATTCTAGTAAATCTCTTCTGCACCATCTCAAAGGCTTTCACATCTTTCCTAAAGTGCAGTGCCCATTACTGGACAGTTGTGGCCGAATCAGTGTTTTATAAAGGTTCATCATAACCTCCTTGCTTTTGTACTCTATGCCTCTATTTATAAAGCCCAGGATACCGTAATCGTTCTTAACTGCTTTCTCAACCTGCCCTACCACCTTCAAAGATTTGTGCACATATACCCCAGGTCTCTCTGTTCCTGTACCCCTTTTAGAATTGTACCCTTTAGTTCATATTGCCTCTCCTTGTTCTTCCTACCAAAATGTATCACATCACCCATTACTGCATTGAATTTCATCTGCTACATATTTACCCATTCCACCAGCCTGTCTATTTCCTCTTGAAGTCTATCACTATCCTCCTCACTGTTCACTACCCTTCCAAGTTTTGTGTCATCTGCAAATTTTGAAATTGTGCTCTGTACACCCAAGTCTAAGTCATTAATATATATCAAAAAAGCAATGGTCCTAGTACTGACCCCTCTATACCTTCCTCCAGTCCAAAAAACAACCATTCACCACTACTCTCTGTTTCCTATTACTTGGCCAATTTCATATCGATGCTGCCACTGTCCCCTTTTATTCCATGGGCTTCAACTTTGATGACTAGCCTATTATGCGACACTTTATCAAACACCTTTTCGAAGTCCATATACACCACATCAACTGTATTGCCCTCATCAACCCTCTCTGTTACCTCATCAAAAAACTCAATCAGGTTGGTTAAACATGATTTTCCTTGAACAAATCCATGCTAGCTTTCCTTAATTAATCCACACATGTCCAAGTGACTGTTAATTTTGTCCCGGATTATTGTTTCTAAAAGTTTTCCCGCTACCGAGGTTAAACTGACTGGCCTGTAGTTGCTGGGTTTATCCTTACACCCTTTTTTGAACAAGGGTGTAACATTTGCAATTCTCCAGTCCTCTGGCACCACCCCCTTATCTAAGGATGATTGGAAGATTATGGCCAGTACATCCACAATTTCCACCCTTACTTCCCTCAGTAACCAAGGATGCCTTCCCTCTTGCCTGGGTGACTTATCTACTTTAAGTACATCTAACCTTTCTGGTACCTCCTCTTTATCAATTTTTAGCCCATCCAGTATCTCAACTACCTCTTCGCTTACTGTGACTTTGGCAGCATCTTCTTCCTTGGTAAAGACAGATGCAAAGAACTCATTTAGTTCCTCAGCCATGCCCTCTGCCTCCATGCGTAGATCTCCTTTTTGGTCCCTAATCGGTCCCACCCTCCTCTTACTACCCGTTTACTGTTCACATGCCTATAGAAGACTTTTGGATTTCCTTGGCTGGGAAACTGGCAGAGTGAATCACCCATTTTAGAACCCGCCCGATTTTCATTTCCAGTGTGAATAAAAACCGGGAGGGCTCCATAATAGGCAGGTGTCCTGGTCCACCCGCCTACCACCCAAGTGGTGAAGGTGAACTTTGCCCTCATTGTGTGCAAAAATTAAACAGAGAGAAGGACAAGGAGAAACAAACGCACAGAAACGTACGTCATCAAGAAATAAGATTCAATTGGCATTTGGATGCCGATGAACAGAGCTCTGCACATTAACCTTGCATGCACAGACTTCTGCTTTCCTGGACCTGAGACCAATAAGCAGTATAACTTGGGTCCATCAGGTCTGCGTGACTATATGAGTAAGTTCCTTGCTGAGACAGGTAGCTATTGTGGTGTCAGCCGTGGCTCAGTGATAGCACTCCTGCCTCTGAGACAGAAGGTTGTGGGTTCATAATCCCACTCCAGAGACTCGAGCACAAAATCTACGCTGACATTCCAGTGCAGTACTGAGGGAATGCTGCACTGTCGAAGTGCTGTCTTTTGGATGAGATGTTAAACTGAGGCCCTGCCTGCCTTCTCAGGTGGAAGTAAAAGATCCCATGGCACTATTCAAACAGAGAAATTCTCCCCGGTGTCCTGGCTAATATTTATCTCTCAACCAACATTACTAAAACAGATGATCTGGTCATTTATTCCATTGCTGTTCTTGGGAGCTTGCTGTGCGCATATTGGCTGCCCCGTTTCCTTACATTACAACAGTGACTAGACTTCAAAAATGTAATTCTCTGGCTATAAAACGCTATGGGACGTCCTGAGGTTGTAAAAGGCGCTGTATAAATGCAAGTCTTTCTTTCATTATAATAATATCAAAACACTGAAAGAATATTCAATTCAATTATAATTGTTATATTATGTTACCCCATCATGTGACATTAGTTTGCAACTGCATAACTGAATGGAGAAGTTACCTTTAATCATGAGGTGGTGATTATGAGCATGTTAGTGATATTGTGGATTTAGTAACTGATGAAAATAGTTGTAATTTAAAACAGAATTGAAGTAGGAGTCATGTAGGAGGGGATGGGAAAAAACTTGTTTTAAATCATCTAATTTAACAAGATGATGAGGATGTAGGTAAATAGCAAAGAGCAGAGCTTAATTCTCAAACACATCTATTATTTTCGCAATGAGATTTTTAAATTTGAAAAATATATTAGAATTCCAGAATTTTCGAGATGGTGTGAAATGCTTACACATATTAAGCTAGTTTTTTGAAACAGGCTGTGAAATCAAATTGAATATCACCGCAGTATGAATCACACAAAACAGTACAACTTTAGTGTGAATCATATGGTTCCTTACTGATAGGCTGGGGTCTGCTTAAACTATTTCACTCAATTAATGTATACAACTTAAAGCCAATTTGTCCAAGTATTTGGGCATTCTTGCTAAACCTGGGAATTTGTTGTTAAATTTACAAATGTGGCATATCCATAATAAAACGATCGAAGATTTGCAGGCCGGGGTCCGTGGAATTGTAGGACTAGAAATTCTGCTGCGCAATGCCCATTTCTCAGGTGTTAAATGGTCTTCTAAGCCTCCAATATGGCGGGCAGGAAGTGCACATTCACTACTAGCTGGATGTGCGCCATATTGGTAAAGGCCAAAAAATTGGCGTCTGGCATCTACGCCTGAAACAGACATTAGGCCCTTTTGCATATGCAAATAAGGGCCCTAGGTCCTGTTTGAGGCCCTCATTGCAAGATTGGTTTGCCCTGAAGTAGCTGACGTGGGCTGCGCTCAGGAAAACCAGGCAGACATTCGGCCTAATAGGCGGTTCTTAAAGGGTCCGCCTGTTAGGCCGCAACCAACAAGGTAAGTTTATAAAATATCCCCTGCCGATGGACACCAATCTGCCTCTCCAATCCCCACCCCTATCTCTCACCAGCCACCTCTACCTCCCGATATGAACGTCCCCCTTCCTGGTCGCCCCACCTTCCTCACTTGCCTGAGGGCCACCGTGACGCCAACAGTGGCCCAATCTTCCATCGCACTACACCAGCGAGCTGCCTGCTGCACTCCGCAGCTCATGGTCTCAATGGAAATGAGGCCCGAGGCCCAATATTGGGGGCATCTTGGGCCTCACCATTCAGGCGCAGGGATCGGTCTCTGAATGGGCGGGCCCGAATTTCTAGGCCATAAATTGTTACATCACAGAAACAAAACTGTTCAGTCCATCTCTATACGAGCCACCTAATCTAATCCCACTCTCCTGCACCCTTTAATATTCTTCTTTTTCAAGCAACTATTTAATTCCTACTTTTTTTTTTATTCGTTCACGGGATGTGGGCGTCGCTGGCAAGGCCGGCATTTATTGCCCATCCCTAATTGCCCTCGAGAAGGTGGTGGTGAGCCGCCTTCTTGAACCGCTGCAGTCCGTGTGGTGACGGTTCTCCCACAGTGCTGTTAGGAAGGGAGTTCCAGGATTTTGACCCAGCGACAATGAAGGAACGGCGATATATTTCCAAGTCGGGATGGTGTGTGACTTGGAGGGGAACGTGCAGGTGGTGTTGTTCCCATGCGCCTGCTGCCCTTGTCCTTCTAGGTGGTAGAGGTCGCGGGTTTGGGAGGTGCTGTCGAAGAAGCCTTGGCGAGTTGCTGCAGTGCATCCTGTGGATGGTGCACACTGCAGCCACAGTGCGCCGGTGGTGAAGGGAGTGAATGTTTAGGGTGGTGGATGGGGTGCCAATCAAGCGGGCTGCTTTATCTTGGATGGTGTCGAGCTTCTTGAGTGTTGTTGGAGCTGCACTCATCCAGGCAAGTGGAGAGTATTCCATCACACTCCTGACTTGTGCCTTGTAGATGGTGGAAAGGCTTTGGGGAGTCAGGAGGTGAGTCACTCGCCGCAGAATACCCAGCCTCTGACCTGCTCTCGTAGCCACAGTATTTATATGGCTGGTCCAGTTCAGTTTCTGGTCAATGGTGACCCCCAGGATGTTGATGGTGGGGGATTCGGCGATGGTAATGCCGTTGAATGTCAAGGGGAGGTGGTTAGACTCTCTCTTGTTGGAGATGGTCATTGCCTGGCACTTATCTGGCGCGAATGTTACTTGCCACTTATCAGCCCAAGCCTGGATGTTGTCCAGGTCTTGCTGCATGCAGGCTCGGACTGCTTCATTATCTGAGGGGTTGCGAATGGAACTGAACACTGTGCAGTCATCAGCGAACATCCCCATTTCTGACCTTATGATGGAGGGAAGGTCATTGATGAAGCAGCTGAAGATGGTTGGGCCTAGGACACTGCCCTGAGGAACTCCTGCAGCAATGTCCTGGGGCTGAGATGATTGGCCTCCAACAACCACTACCATCTTCCTTTGTGCTAGGTATGACTCCAGCCACTGGAGAGTTTTCCCCCTGATTCCCATGGACTTCAATTTTACTAGGGCTCCTTGGTGCCACACTCGGTCAAATGCTGCCTTGATGTCAAGGGCAGTCACTCTCACCTCACCTCTGGAATTCAGCTCTTTTGTCCATGTTTGAACCAAGGCTGTAATGAGGTCTGGAGCCGAGTGGTCCTGGCGGAACCCAAACTGAGCATCGGTGAGCAGGTTATTGGTGAGTAAGTGCCGCTTGATAGCACTGTCGACAACACCTTCCATCACTTTGCTGATGATTGAGAGTAGACTGATGGGGCGGTAATTGGCCGGATTGGATTTGTCCTGCTTTTTGTGGACAGGACATACCTGGGCAATTTTCCACATTGTCGGGTGGATGCCAGTGTTGTAGCTGTACTGGAACAGCTTGGCTAGAGGCGCAGCTAGTTCTGGAGCACAAGTCTTCAGCACTACAGCTGGGATGTTGTCAGGGCCCATAGCCTTTGCTGTATCCAGTGCATACAGCCGTTTCTTGATATCACGTGGAGTGAATCGAATTGGCCGAAGACTGGCTTCTGTGATGGTGGGGATATCGGAAGGAGGCTGAGATGGATCATCCACTTGGCACTTCTGGCTAAAGATGGTTGCAAACGCTTCAGCCTTGTCTTTTGCACTCACGTGCTGGACTCCGCCATCATTGAGAATGGGGATGTTTGCAGAGCCTCCTCCTCCCGTTAGTTGTTTAATTGTCCACCACCATTCACGACTGGATGTGGCAGGACTGCAGAGCTTTGATCTGATCCGTTGGTTGTGGAATCGCTTAGCTCTGTCTATAGCATGTTGCTTCCGCTGTTTAGCATGCATGTAGTCCTGAGTTGTAGCTTCACCAGGTTGGCACCTCATTTTTAGGTACGCCTGGTGCTGCTCCTGGCATGCTCTTCTGCACTCCTCATTGAACCAGGGTTGATCCCCTGGCTTGTTGATAATGGTAGAGTGAGGAATATGCCGGGCCATGAGGTTACAGATTGTGCTGGAATACAATTCTGCTGCTGCTGATGGCCCACAGCGCCTCATGGATGCCCAGTTTTGAGCTGCTAGATCTGTTCTGAATCTATCCCATTTAGCACGGTGGTAGTGCCACACAACACGTTGGATGGTGTCCTCAGTGCGAAGACGGGATTTCATCTCCACGAGGACTGTGCGGTGGTCACTCCTACCAATACTGTCATGGACAGATGCATTTGCGACAGGTGGATTGGTGAGGACGAGGTCAAGTAAGTTTATCCCTCGTGTTGGTTCGCTCACCACCTGCCGCAGGCCCAGTCTAGCAGCTATGTCCTTCAGGACTCGGCCAGCTCGGTCAGTAGTGGTGCTGCCGAGCCACTCATGGTGATGGACATTGAAGTCCCCCACCCAGAGTACATTTTGTGCCCTTGCTACCCTCAGTGCTTCCTCCAAGTGGTGTTCAACATGGAGGAGGACTGATTCATCAGCTGAGGGAGGACGGTAGGTGGTAATCAGCAGGAGGTTTCCTTGCCCATGTTTGACCTGATGCCATGAGATTTCATGGGGTCCAGAGTCAATGTTGAGGACTCCCAGGGCCACTCCCTCCTGACTGTATATCACTGTACCGCCACCTCTGGTGGGTCTGTCCTGCCGGTGGGACAGGACATACCCAGGGATGGTGATGGAAGAGTCTGGGACGTTGGCTGAAAGATATGATTCTGTGAGTATGGCTATGTCAGGCTGTTGCTTGACTGGTCTGTGGGACAGCTCTCCCAATTTTGGCACAAGTCCCCAGATGTTAGTAAGGAGGACCTTGCAGGGTCGACTGGGCTTGGTGTTTTGCCGTTGTCGTGTCCGGTGCCGGGTGGTCCGTCCGGTTTTATTCTTATTATGACTTTTCGTAGCGAGATTTTACAACTGAGTGGCTTGCTCGGCCATTTCAGAGGGCAATTAAGAATCAACCACATTGCTGTGGGTCTGGAGTCACATATAGGCCAGACCGGGTAAGGACAGCAGGCTTCCTTCCCTAAAGGACATTAGTGAACCAGATGGGTTTTTACAACAATCCGGTAGTTTCATGCCCATCATTACTGATACTAGTATTTTAATTCCAGATTTTTATTTAATTAATTGAATTTAAATTCGCCAGCTGCCGTGGCAGGATTTGAACTCATGACTCTGGATTTTAGTCCAGGCCTCTGGATTACTCGCCCAGTAACATAACCACTATGCTACCGTACCCAAAGAATTCATGAACTCCGCTACAACAATGGTCTGTGGGAGACGATTTCAGATTCTAATCACCCTCTGTGTAAAGAAGTCTTTTGTAAACAGCCCTTTAATTCTGCCTGTGATCATTAAATTTGAATTTGTGCCCTCGTTAATGTCCCACCAACCAATGGAAACAATCTGTCACTATTTATCCTATTATAACTCGTCATTGGGTAAATCGTTATAGATTGTTTCTAACGATCAGCGAGATGATAACAAGAAGGCATAAATTTTTTCTTACGCCCTGGTACGAGGGATCACTTCCAGAGGCAAGCCCATGATCCCAATGGAAACAAAATATAACCATACAACACTGTGGCTCAGTAGGTGGCACTTTTGCCTCTGTATCAGAAGGTTGTGGGTTCAAGTCCCACTCCAGAGACTTGAGCACAAAATCTCGGCTGACAGTCCAGTCCAGTGCAGTACTGAGGGAGTGCCGTCTTTTGGATGAGACATTAAATCGAAGCCATGTCTGCCCTCTAAGGTGTACGTAAAGATCCCACTGCATTGTTTCAAAGAAGAGCAGGGGAGTTATCCCCTGTGTCCTGGCCAATATTTATCCCTCAACCAACATCACCAAAACAGATTATCTGGTCATTATCAAATTGCTGTTTGTGGGACCTTGCTGTGTGCAAATTGGCTGCCACGTTTCCTACATTACAACAATGACTACACTTCAAAAATACTTCATTGGCTGTAAAGCGCTTTGGGATATCCTGAGGTCATGAAAAGTGCTACATTAATGCAAGTTCTTTCTTTTTCTTTCTGAAGCATAAAATAACGTGGGAGTTAGCATGCTCAGGTGAACGATATACCCCTTATCCTGCTGAAAAGCTCACTGTAAACAACAACAATAACTTGCATTTATATAGTGACTTTAATGTAGTAAAATGTCCCCAGGCGTTTCACAGGAACGATTTTCAAACAAAATTTGAAAGCAAAACATCATGAGATGTTTTGTGCTCATCTAGTCTCGCTGACTGACAGACAAATAGGTGTAAAAATGGGTTACACCCGAGCAGGACCGGGACCGATGTCCTTGCGGGGGTGTTTGCTAGTGCTGTCGGGGAAGGTTTAAACTAGAATGGCAGGGGGGTGGGAACCTGAGCAGGGAGACAGAGGAGGGAGAAACAAGGATAGAAACAAAAGACAGAAAGGGAAGAAGCAATAGTGGAAGGCAGAGTAAACAAGGGCAAGAAACAAATAGGGCCATAGTGCAAAAAAAAACTAAGATGACTAGGAATCTTAAAAAGACAAGTCTAAAGGCATTGGGGTCGATTTTAGCACCCGCGATCGGGTGCGTTCCTGGCAGGGGGGCCACCAAAATCTGACACGTGGAGCTTGAAGGGATTCGCAAAATTTCACATGTTCCCCCCACCCCGAAGATTTATTGGAGTTATTAAAGAAACCCTGGTGTGACTGTTTTAAAAATCCAAGGTCTCTCAAAATGGCTGCAGTCAGACACATGGCCGAGGACCGGCAGATTTGAAATTGCATTCTCAACAACTTGGCAGGTTTCGTGTCTCAGACAGGTTTCTTTAAACAATGCAGCTGCATTCTAGCCCTGAGGCAAGCTATCAGCATGGCCGGCCAACACATCAAAATTCGAGCAGGAAGTGATCGCAGGACAAAAGGTGAACCATCAAGGTACATTTGGAACAATGGTAAAGCAGTTAGCATACAGATCGATACAGGAAACGGCCGTAATGTAAATGGGCCAGAGATGGGGTCCTTTGTCTTACGTTTCGTGCTTAAATCAAACAATGAAGCAAGCTGATAAGGTATGAAAAAACCTGTTACCAAGAGGGTATAACTGGGGCTGCCCAGTATATTTCTGGCTAGTAGCTGCTCTCTTCGCCTCTTGGCCCTATCCTGTCTGTCTGCTAGCAACTAAGAAGGAAGCCATCCAGTAAACCTCGCAACCACATGTCGACGGCAGCAGCAGGCACAGGGGCCAGGCCTTTTTCATCTGTTTTCACCGGTGAGCATTAATTTTCTGGCTGCCACAAGACAACCTAGCATAAGTGTAAGGTTGGGGGTTAAGGGATATTGCTAAACTTGTGATTTTAGAATTTTCCCTCGATGTGTCTGTTTCTTTCAACCCGATAAGTGTAAGACTGTATTACATCCATAGCGATTTCTTTATCTTCTGTATTATACTGTTTACCTTGTAGTTTTAGTTTTCTTATTAATAAACATTGGTTTTCCTTGTACCAATCCACTGGTCTGTTTGTCTGTCTTTGTTACCACTCGATAAGTCCTCAGCTCAGAATCAGGAAGGGGTAAGCGATTCGCAACCGCACTGCGGGCAGGGCAGCTCAGGAAAAACATAACTGGCTGACCTATTATAAGCCCGAGAAACAGTCTAAAGAAACCCCTTACAAGCTCCACAACACAGTGCTGTGACACATCCACCTGCACAGCAGGAGGGAGGGCAACCGCAGAGAGAGATGCGTCGCAGAGGGCACTACCCTCGCCACAGGGTCCACAGACCGAGGCTCAGCTTCCTGGACCTCTCTGAGCAGCAGTGCACACGGAGGCTCAGAGTGACTCGACTTGTAGTCGTGGACATCTGCAGCCTCCTTCATGCCAAGCTGCTCCTGGCTGGCCCGAGCACCATCTTCTTACCTGTAGCTGTCAAAGTCACCACTGCCCTCAACAATTTCTCCTCCGCATCCTTCCAGGGTGCCACCGGGGACATCGCCGACGTCTCTCAGTCGTCTGCACAAAAGAGCCCTGCAAATACACCTACACCCACTCTGCAGTGACACAATGGGTGATATCAGTTGTGGGTCTTCATAGTGATCCTCAGGAAAGGGCATTATTGCACAAACCAGACAAGATTCGCAAAGACGTGGCTGTAGTGGTGCCAATATAATATGTAATGTGAGTTGGTCAGAAATTAAATATAAGTAAAAACCATGACAAACCCTCAAACACCCTTGTGCATCCCCTTCATGCTCACAACACGTTTGCCTTACGCTTCCTACTGCATATATGTGATGCATGCCCTGTGGCTGCAGCACAGGTAGTGGCAGGTTGGGTGAGGCTGACCGTGAAAGAGATGCATGAGAGGGTGAGTATGAGATAGAGCCATGAGATTGTATGAGGATTGGGTTGAGTGGTAGTGGCGGGATGAGTACTGGCGAGGTGAGTAAGTGCAGGTAAGATGAGGATGAGCTTTGAGTGGGTGTGAGGAGTGATGTGACAGAGTAGTGTTGGCAGTGCAGAAGGAGATGTGGGGTGGGGTGGGGGCGGTGATGTGGCAGTCGGAGTGTAGGGGAATGAGTAAGTGTACTCACTTTGGCTGACCTACTTAGGTCATTGCAGCGCCTCCTGCACTGTATGCAGGTGGGCGACATGTTGGTGGTGCTGGTGACCTCCTCTGCCACCTCGAGCCAGGCCTTCTTGGTGGCAGAGGCAGGCCGCTTCCTCCCGCCCGCCGGGGGGAAGATCTCTGTCCTCCCCCTCCTCCTCACCCCATCTAATAATACCTGGAGTGAGGCATCATTAAACCTGGGAGCAGCCTTCCCCCTGGGCTGCTCCATGCTCTAATGTTTACTATTTTTTGCAGCATCAGTCAGTGGAGGACTGCCCCTTTAAATAGAGCTCCTCCAGCTGACAGACCTTACGGTGCATGCGCAGTCCGCCCGATGCGCAGATCAGCAGCGGGGAACCCGGAACAAAAGATAAGTGGATCCAATCAGCCTGCGATTGCATTCGGGGCAGACTGATTTCACCGGGCGCGTTACCCACGCGCCCAATCGCCCCCCCGCTGTGAACCCGCCGCCCTGGTAATATCGGGCCCATCCAGGGGTATTCAATATTTAGGAAGGACAGGCAAAAAGGGAAAGGAGGTGGGATAGCGTTGTTAGTAAAGGAGGAAATCAATGCAATAGTGAGGAAGGATATTGGCTCGGAAAATCACAATGTGGAATCTGTACGGGTGGAGCTAAGAAACACCAAGGGGCAGAAAACGTTGGTGGGGGGTTGTCTATAGGCCCCCAAACAGTAGTGGAGATGTAGGGGAGGGCATTAAACAGGAAATTAGAGATGCATGCAAGAAGGGTACAACTATAATCATGGGTGACTTTAATCTACATATAGATTGGTCAAACCAAATTAGCAATATTACTGTGGGGGAGGAATTCCTGGAGTGTGTACGTGATGGATTTCTAGACCAATACGTTAAGGAACCAACTCGAGAACAGGCGATCCTAGACTGGGTATAGTGCAATGAGAAAGGATTAATTAACATTCTTGTTGTACGGGGTCCCTTAGCGAAGAGCGACCATAACATGATAGAATTCCTCATTAAGATGGAGAGTGAAGTAGTTGAATCCGAAACTAGGGTCCTGAATCTAAATAAAGGAAATTACGAAAGTATGAGGTGTGAGTTGGGCCAGTGGGCCGATGAATGGCAGATGGAGTTTAATTTAGATAAATGTGAGGTGATGCGTTTTGGTAGATCGAATCGGGCCAGGACCTACTCCGTTAATGGTAGGGCGTTGGGGAGAGTTATAGAACAAAGAGATCTAGGAGTACAGATTCATAGCTCCTTGAAAGTGGAGTCACAGGTGGATGGGGTGGTGAAGAAGGCATTCAGCATGCTTGGTTTCATTGGTCAGAACATTGAATACAGGAGTTGGGATGTCTTGTTGAAGTTGTACAAGACATTAGTAAGGCCACACTTGGAATACTGTGTACAGTTCTGGTCACCCTATTATAGAAAGGATATTATTTAACTAGAAAGAGTGCAGAAAAGATTTACTAGGATGCTACCGGGACTTGATGGTTTGACTTATAGGGAGAGGTTGGATAGACTGAGACTTTTTTCCCTGGAGAGTAGGAGGTTTAGGGGTGATCTTATAGAAGTCTATAAAATAATGAGGGGCATAGATAAGGTCGATAGTCAAAATCTTTTCCCAAAGGTAGGGGAGTCTATAACGAGGGGGCATAGATTTAAGGTGAGAGGGGAGAGATACAAAAGGGTCCAGAGGGGCAATTTTTTCACTCAAAGGGTGGTGAGTGTCTGGAACGAGCTGCCAGAGGCAGTAGTAGAGGCGGGTACAATTTTGTCTTTTAAAAAGTATTTGGACAGTTACATGGGTAAGATGGGTATAGAGGGATATGGGCCAAGTGCAGGCAACTGGGACTAGCTTAGTGGTATAAACTGGGCGACATGGACATGTTGGGCCAAAGGGCCTGTTTCCATGTTGTAAACTTCTATGATTCTATGATTCGCATATGATAGATTGGGGAACTTTACTAAAAGGGATGACAGTGGATAGGTGATGGTTAATATTTAAAGAACATGTGCAGGAATTACAACAATTATTCATTCCTGTCTGGTGCAAAAATAAAACAGGAAAGGTGGCTCAACCGTGGTTTACAAAAGAAATTAGGGATAGTATTAGATCCAAAGAGGAGACATATAAAATTGCCTGAAAAAGCAGCAAGCCTGAGGATTGGGAGCAGTTCAGAATTCAGCAAAGGAGAACAAAGAGATTGATTAAGAGGGGAAAAATAGAGTATGAGAGTAAACTAGCAGGGAACATAAAAACTGACTGTAAAAGCTTCTATAAATATGTCAAGAGAAAAAGATTAGTGAAGACAAATGTAGGTACCTTACAGTCAGAAATGGGGGGAAATTATAATGGGTAACAAAGAAATGGCAGAACAATTAAACACATATTTTGGTTCTGTCTTCACAAAGGAGGACACAAATAACCTCCCAGAAATGTTAGGGAACCAAGGATCTAGTGAGAGGGAGGAACTGAAGGAAACTAGTATTAGTAAAAAAAATAATGCTAGGGAAATTAATGGGGCTAAAGGCTGACAAATCCCCAGGGCCTGATAATCTACATCCCAGAGTACTAAAGGAAGTGGCCCTGGAAATAATGGATGCATTGGTGATCATCTTCCAAAATTCTATAGACTCTGGAACAGTTCCCACAGATTGGAGGGTGGCAAATGTAACCCCACTATTTAAAAAAGGAGGGAGAGAAAGAACAGGGAATTACAGACCAGTTAGCCTAACATCAATAGTGGGGAAAATGTTAGGGTCTATTATAAAAGATGTGATAACAGAACACATGGAAGGCATTAACGGGATTGGACAAAGTCAGCATGGGTTTATGAAAGGGAAATCACGCTTAACAAATCTACTGGAGTTTTTTGAGGATGTAACTAATAGAATAGATAGGGGAGAACCAGTGGATGTGGTGTATTTGGATTTTCAGAAGGCTGTTGATAAGGTCCCACACAAGAGGTTAGTGTGCAAAATGAAAGCACATGGGATTGGGGGGAATATACTGGCATGGATTGAGAATTGGTTGACAGACAGGAAACAGAGAGTAGGAATAAACGGTCTTTTTCCAGGTGTAGGCAGTGACTAGTGGGGTACCGCAGGGATCAGTGCTTGGGCCCTAGCTATTCATAATATATATCAATGATTTGAATGAGGGAACTAAATGTAACATTTCCAAGTTTGCAGACGACACAAAGCTGGGGTGGAATGTGAGCTATGAGGAGGATGCAAAGAGGCTCCAATGTGATTTAGACAAGTTGGGTGAGTGGGTAAGAACATGGCAGATGCAGCATAACGTGGATAAATGTGAGGTTATCCACTTTGGTTGTAAAAACAGAAAGGCAGATTATTTGAATGGTGATAGATTGGGAAAAGGGGAGGTGCAACGCGACCTGGGTGTCCTTGTACACCAGTCACTGAAAGCGAGCATTCAGGTGCAGCAAGCGGTTCGGAAGGCGAATGGTATGTTGGCCTTCATTGCAAGAGGATTTAAGTACAGGAGCAGGGACTTCTTACTGCAATTATACAGGGCCTTAGTGAGACCACATCTGGAGTATTGTGTGCAGTTTTGGTCTCCTTATCTGAGGAGGGACGTCCTTGCCATGGAGGGAGTGCAACTAAGGTTTACCAGATTGATTCCTGGGATGGCAGGACTGACGTATGAGGAGAGATTGGATCGACTAGGCCTATATTCACTAGAGTTTAGACGAATGAGAGGTGATCTCATCGAAACATATAAAATTCGAACAGGACTAGACAGACTAGATGCAGGGAGCATGTTCCCAATGGCTGGGGAGTCCAAACCAGGGGTCACAGTCTCAGGATACGGGGTATGCCATTTAGAACCGAGATGAGGAGAAATTTCTTCACTCAGAGGGTGGTGAACCTATGGAATTCTCTACCACAGAAGGCAGTGGAGGCCAAGTCATTAGATGTATTCAAGAAGGAGATAGATATATTTCTTAATGCTAAAGGGATCAAGGGATATGGGGAAAAAGCGGGAACAGGGTACTGATTGAGACGATCAGCCATGATCATTTTGAATGGCGGAGCAGGCCCAAAGGGCCAAATGACCTACTCTTGCTTCTTTTTTCTATGTTTCTATGTTTTGGGCGATAGCGCAAAACGGATGGGATTGAATCGTCCGCCCGTTAGACTCCCCGCCTGATATTCATTTTGATCGACTTCAATAGAACTGAATCTCAAATGGGGGGCGTATAACAGGCGGCCGCTGAGATACCGTTCGTTTAGCGCTACCCCATAATACTCTGGCAGGGTATATATTTCAATGGATGGAAAAGCCTGAAACCCACTGGCATCCATGCCCAGATTCCTGATAATATATTGCATACGATGGCTGTGTGTTCCAGCGTTGTGTGATAACAATGGTCTGATAACAACTTTCCACCAGATTACCGTGAGCTGCACCACACAAGCAATTTGAACACCTTCAATCACAATGAAAATCGACCCGAATTCCACACACAGGCACCTGGAGCAGCATTGAGATATCTGAGGATATTCTATTTGACAGTGGTAGCTTGTAAACTGAGATAACAGCAATGGAAACTCAAGGAGTGAGAATGCTGTGGAAACATTTGCTGAATGTGATCCTGGTACTTTTTCAATCTACTTTAATGCTGTTGTTAATGTATAATTACATAGATTAAAAGAACATGACTTAACATGTTTTTCTAACATTAAATCAACAATTTAGAAACGATCAACAAATGTATTACTGCAATTTACTTTTATATTATTGCATAATAATGTGTTACAATTCATTCTATTATAATTAATTTATAGCGTAATAACACGGTTGTTTCTTTATATTAATTACCATGCTTATAACATGCTTAATCATACTGAAATATTATGTAATTACAATACCGTTGATATGAATTTGTGCTGTAATTGTTACAGCATTAATGTGCAATTGCAGTATTATCAATTAGGCTTACAATAAACTGTTTGTATTCTCCTCTCCCTCCATCTCCTGCTTCATGCATCAGTTCCTAACAAAGAGCAGGCCTCTACCAATATCATTCTGCAACTGATGGCTCGGATGCGGGGAAAGCATTTTGGCTGGTCGTCACCTTGCCCACACAATCTGACTGAGATCTACGCATGTTTTTGTCTGATTATACAGACGTGTCTTTCTAATAATCCCCCTTTGATCCCCTCACAACCCCAGTGTCAGCACTGAACACAAACCCCCATCTTGAATAATATTATTTTTCATAATTATAGACGGAATAAATTGATTCAGATCTAAATCACGGTCTCATCATGTGGAATCAGGGGTGCAAATCCACGTTATCCTATTATTCCATGGTGCAAGGTAATTATATGCCTGAGCCACTAAACTATTCTCAAACTGAATAAACAATGTAAGATCAGTGCCGTTCCTGTTTATTTACATAGTTATATTCACACTTAAGAAGGCTCGCCATTGGAAGTCCAATTAAAAATCCAGCAATTTCAAAAAATTAGGATTAATTTGACATTACATTGCTCATCTCAATTTTGATTGATCTTCCAATTATTTTCGTTGAATGGATGAGTGTTGTTGACATCTTCACAGAAAGAGCTGGGAAAAGTTACTAAGATCAACTTTGACAGAGACCAGTTAGCATATATATTCACGTATTCACTGCCAGCTCGTGATTGTATTTCAACTAATATTAACAGATCTCCTTTAACACTGTTGAGCTCGATAGTTCGTCCAAAGCCAGTTTCCCCGGTGATGTTATCAGTACTAATGTTACATGTAAATATTCAGGAAAAAGAAGTGACAGAAGTAGATGGAAAATAAAACAAAAATGATATTAAAATGAACACTGCCTCTTTAATTCAAGATGCATTAATTTTGTGGTTTCTATTACAGAGAATAAATAAGCTGGCGATAGTGAGGTGGATAATCCTATTCGAAATGACAGTGTACTGTGGATTATATTCCGGTCAGTAATGAAAGGATGTTCTGCTCAGTCATGTGTCTGCGAGACTAAATATGACATATATTAACTATACAGTTGTGTAATTGATCAAACAAGAAAAGGGTTAATTAAAGCATGCAGCTACTGTCAGGCCACAGCCGAGTTTCTGGAAAGCAATGCATTCACATTCCAGATTACTTAAACAACTGCCTTGCAACATAAACTCTTCTTACTTGAGCAGAAATCCTCTGTACATTCTGTCCAATAATTCAATTGAAATTAGGAACATAGGAACAGGAGTAGGCCATTTAGCCCCTCAAACTTGTTCTGCCATTCAATTAGATCATGGCTGATCTGTATCTTAACATCATCTACCTGCCTTGGTTCCATATCTCTTAATACCCTTACCTAACAAAAATCTATCAATCTCAGTTTTGAAATTTTCAATTGACCTCCAGCTTCAGCAGCTTTTTGGGGGAAGAGAGTTCCAGATTTCCACTACCCTTTGTGTAAAGAAGTGCTTCCTGAATGGCCAAGCACTAATTTTAAGGTTATTCTGCCTTGTTGTGGACTCCCCCACCAGAGGAAATAGTTTCTCTCCATCTACCCTATCATATCCTTTAAGCATCTGAAACACCTCATTTAGATCACCCCTTATTCTTCTGCATTCAGGGAATACAAGCCTAGTCTATGCAACTAGTCCTCATAATTTGACCCTTTTAGTCTCGGTAAACATATGTGGAACTTCTGAATAACGGTATAAAATATGAATTTAATGTAATGGTTATAGCCTGTGCATTGTATCCATTCATAGATACTTTGATTGAATCATCTATCTACATAATTACAATCTTTGAGCTAGTGTGCATCTGTATTCTCACATCCTTTTGAAGGATTTACATTTGAAAGTGAGGTGTTGCACCTCAGGGTCACACTTCCTAAGTGTCACACCTCTGTCGGGCAAAATATTGTGATTGGCATAAATAGTGGGGTGTCGTTACCAAATATCCAATTGGCTAATTGTAAACAAATCAAAGTAGCGAAAGTGCCTATGAGGAGGGAGTAATGAGCAGAACACCGAGCAATTGAATCCACTCCGGTTTTTTTTCCAAAATTATTCACAGATCAGCCAGTGCAACAAAGCCCATCAATCAAATTGCTCCAAACTCTTTTGCTGGCCATATTGTTTCTTGAGCTGGCTGACTAAGTAAACCCCCAAAAATATAATTTATAACGTATGAAATATACAAAACCTAAAAATGTCTTCAACATTCCCATAAAACTGCCCATCTCCTACTGGAAATCAATGCAGTAAAGATTAGGCCCCATGGAGCCTTCCCCTATGTCAGGTCCCTGGTGCTACGGTTCTGTCCTCTTCTGATGCTTCTACACTTTCCCTGGCTCATCCATCCTGATATTTTGTAGGTCATCTCTGTAATCTCTACACGAGTGGTATTGCCTCTCCCCTATCACTTGTAACCAGTTAAAGTTTCATTCACACAGAGTTAATTCACAACGAAAATATTAGGTAAAAGAGGACAATGGAAATGTAACTTTCTTGTTCTGTGCCAATAAGACAAAGAACTTGAAAGGGTCTTTTCCGGAAAGTTCTGGGGGATGATTTTCATCTCCTGCCCACACTGTTTATGTTGGAAAACGGGGCAGCCTGCATTTGAAAATTTATTATTTTTTAACCTGCCTCTTGGCTGTCCGTTGCCTGCCAGATGCCATTTTCAGGCGATCCCCAAACAGGTGGGAACCTAATTCACTATGAATTGCTGAATAGCTCCAGTTGTATATCCATGGGATCGAGAGGTGCATTAGATCCTATTGGACTGTTCCCTCCCGCCCGGTAGCAATTCTCAAAGACAAAAAAATGTGCACCTTTGAAAATCGCTTGTTGCTTTATTGATTTAACTGACTATTTGCTGAAACTTGAAAGCCCATTTCTTTAATGTAGAGCAGCGACCTGTACAGTAACCTGATGTACAGTGAATTAATCACACTTGTTCTGAATGTTGAAAGGTACAAATGAAGAGCAGATAGCTCAGTTAAAGAATGCCATGGTAATGTGGTGGAGTGCTCTCATTACTGGACCGATCTACAAACTATAGGGGAGGGCTTTATGAGAGTACAACACTTGGTTAAAAAAATATGATATTTAATCTATTAGTATGTGTGAAAGTTAGCCATATGCTTACATAGTTCCAGTGAAATTATCAGGAGTAAAAACTAAATTAACTAATTGGATTTTAAATCCAAATGGTAGGTTCTCACTGCCCAGCAAAGCCCTTTACAGGATACACAAAACGTTGAATGCTTTGCATAACATAATCATACTAAATATTAAATATAACTGAAAAGTGGAAATCTTATGATGAATCTTTGGAAAGTAATCCACCTTGTGCACTGACTTTCCAAATTGAGAATAAATCACAAGATTGACAGACGCAACCTACAGTCCCATTGCTCAGACCATCCAGTCAATTCTTCATTTGGCATGACAGTAAATGGTAGAGTTTACTAATTTGCACTCACAATGTGGAGGCTCTTGTAGATCAGGAATTTGGGTGCAGAGGTCAGTGGATTTTCCATCCATTAAAATTAATGGATCGGGCGTGCATCTGAATCCCCAATATGCAAAATCTGCACCAGGAATACTGAAGATAATTTTTTTTTTTACCAGGGCTTCATTATAAATTGTTATGAAGTTACCAGTCAATTGTCGGAGAGTTTGTCATTTTAAATTGAGTTGAATATAATGGTATGTACAAGTCTCCAACTGTTGGAAAGCACTATAGCTGGGATTTTCTGGAAGTGTAAAGTTAATGGGGGCAGTGGATGGGGCGGAGCATTGTGTCCCATGGGATAGGGTCGGCCATATACAGATTTGTTTTTGCAGGCTTTCATCGGTGGTTCTACCTGCAACAAAGAGCTTGCCATGGGGTGAGAGGAAAATGGACTCTGGCACTTTCAGCAGCTTCAAGGGGCTGGATGTAAGATGTGTGGGAAAGAACGGATTGATCAGGTCCCAGCAATTCTGGATGCCAATTAAGTTTTGATGTGACTCGTTCACAGCTTTGCTAAGGCAGTAATGATAGAAGATATGGCACATGGACTGGGATTCTCCTCCGCAATCCCACCCAAACATTGGGCCTGTGGACTCTACTGTCCGACCGGTAGGTCCGACCGGTATCTCCTTCCCCCCGCCCCAGTCCGGACTGCCGCTGGTGTCTCCTTCCCCACCTGCCACATGTCAATGATGGCAGGGAAGCAGCGTCCAGGTCCCTGGTGGATTTCCCTCCCATCTGCCTGTGTTAACGCTCCTTCGTGGGGCTGCCATGGGGAAGGCAGTGGCCGGCCCCTGAAAGCAGAGGTAATGGGCCTAAGGTTCCCTCTGGAGAGAGAGGGGCTTGTAATAGCTCGCTGGCCCCAGCACCCACTCCCCCACACCCCCGACTAATTGCTATAACTGCCATGGAACTAACTGAACCAAATAAATATTTATTTTCACCCCTTAATAAATTCCTTTTTTTAAAAAATAAAATTGTTGATCAAATGATGTTTTAGAAATACATTTATTTATATTGCTCTTAACCATCTCCTGATGGTAAAAATAGGCAGTTTGAATGAAGAAACAGTATTGCCATGTGGGAATTGTGTAAGATATTTTGAGCCAGGACTCCTTATTGACAGCTTGTGCTTTAGATCAAGCTCATACAGATATCTGCACAAATTATAATATTTTAAAAATATTCTGCACTTCCCGTCTACAAAACTTGAACAGGCTGGGACTTTTTTCTCTTGAAAAGAGAAGGCTGAGGGGTGACGTGATAGAGGTCTTTAAGACTATGAAAGGGTTTGATAGGGTAGGGGTAGAGAAGATGTTTCCACTTGCGGGGGAGACCAGAACGAGGGGCCATAAATATAAGATAGTCACTAATAAATCCAAGAGGGAATTCAGGAGAAACTTCTTTACCCAGAGAGATAAGAATGTGGAACTCGCTACCACGAGGAGTAGTTGAGGTGAATAGCAGAGATGCATTTAAGGGGAAGCTAGATAAACACATGAGGGAGAAAGGAATAGAAGGATATGTTGATGGGGTTAGATGAAGAAGGGTGGGAGGAGGCTTGTGTGGAGCATAAACACCGGCATGGACCTGTTGGGCCGAATGGCCTGTTTCTGTGCTGTACATTCTATGTAATTCTATGTAAAATCTTACTTCTTGACTGCTTATGTAAAATGTTTGCACTGTAATTACACTCTCTCGCCAGGGATGGTGGAATCTCAGTTTTCCATCTCTCAGCTCCACACCCTGTTCTGCTGAGAAACTCCTCTGCTCCAACCAACTCTACTTCTTTGCTTATAAAACTGCAATAGGTTTTGCTACTTAACCATAAGTAATAATGTCAAATCAAAATATCATATTAAATAAGGGCAGATGAATAACTTTAAAACAGGGAATGAATTCCATCTGCGCATCCTGGTCCAAATGCTCCCGCTAACCCTGACTACACTTGGTCTTGACTCCCTGAGAGTGATTGCAATAGTGCCTCAAACTGGGCGGAACGCGTCCACCACCTGCTGCTGATGTTGCTGTGAAGCCCGAACCATGTTGAGACCCAGGCCTCATTTCCATGGATATAGCGAACTGTGTGCACCAAAATGGCACTCCGATGAAGCTCACTGGTTGGGGAAGATGGGAAACTGGCTGGTTCCTACGTGGATCCCACCAACAATCCGGGCCGTGAGGGAGGGAGCCGATCCTTGGGGAAGTCACGCACAGGCCAGCAGCGGGGTGGAACATTTTTGCGGGGCCAGGAAGAGCATTCCTACTCCTCCTGGTCCCACAAAAAATAAAAGATGAAAACGGTTTTGGGCCATTTCTTAAGCGTCCTCCGTTGAACCTTTTGGTTGGTTGGGCCGTTCAACATCTGTACTAATGCGCAGAGTGAGCGCAGCGCACGAGTTTCACCCATTTATAACTCAAAATTGCAATCAAGTCCTATACTCGTCATAGGACCCCGATTTGCATATTAAAAGTGACCTCCTGTCTGAAACAGGCAGGCACTCCGTCCACCCATCTAAAGGACCCTACCAGCATAAAGAAAGCGGCAAGTGACCCAACGAGATTTTCAGGCCACCACCGCCTCACTTACACCAGGCGGTCACAGTTAAAATTGACCCCTTGTCTGCAGTGCCATGGGAGGTCAACTAGTTTAAGACAATTTTAATCTACCTTAGTTAATAATTCCGGAGGGTGCAAGATGGGAGGCCGACCAGGAGAGCATTAGAATAGTCGAGTCTAGAGGTAACATTTGAATGAGAATAAAAAAAGTGTTTTAAAAATCATGCTGTAACCCTGTTAAAGGATGATTGCTCTTTCCCTGATATTACTTCCATCATCGTGCCAAGTTTCTGCTGCATTATTTTGTTTCCTATAGCCTGGGAAAAAATAATTTATGCCAAAAAACATTTTTTTTGGCACAAATTAATTTTCACACTAATAGCCAGGCATTTCATATAACTATTTTGCAATGTAAATTTTTTATAGCTGAAATAAATCCATACTTATTGGTCTTTTGTGAGCAAAGCAGAAATTAGTTCAGCAATGTGAAATTACAATATTAGCAAATTGCTGCTAGGTTCTAGTTTAATAGGTTAAAATAGCACAGGGAGGGATTTGATACTGTGGTTAAATATTTGTACAGGAACGGTGACAATTGGAATTTCTATCCTTGTAAATATATTTGAAAGAAAATAAGACTTGCATTTATATAGTGCCTTTCATGACCTCAAGACATTCCAAAGTGCTTTACAGCACTTCTAAAGTGTGGTCACTGTTGTATAGTCAGGAAAAGAGACAGCCTAATTTATGCACAGCAAGCTCCCACAAACAGCAATGAAATAAATGACCAGATCTTCTGTTTTAGGTGTTGATTGAGTGATAAATGTTGCCCAGAACACTGGAAGATCTCCCCTGCTCTTCATCGAATGGTGCGGTGGGATCTTTTATGTCCGCGTGATAGGGCAGATGGCGTCTTGGTTTAACGTCTCATCCGAAAGACGACAACTCCAACTGTGCACCTCGTCCTCAGTACTGCACTGGAGTGTCAGCCTCGATTTTGTGCTCGAGTCTCTGGAGTGGGGCTCAGCAGGCGCATGGGAACAACACCACCTGCACGTTCCCCTCCAAGTCACACACCATCCCGAATTGGAAATATATCGCCGTTCCTTCATCGTCGCTGGGTCAAAATCCTGGAACTCGCGACCTAACAGCACTGTGGGAGAACCTTCACCACACGGACGGCAGCGGTTCAAGAAGGCGGCTCACCGCCACCTTCTCAAGGGCAATTAGGGATGGGCAATAAATGCCGGCCTCGCCAGCGACATCCACATCCCATGAACGAATAAAAAAAAAATCCCACAACTTTCTGACCCAAAGGCAAGAGCACTACCACCGAGCCACAGCTGACACCTAAAGCACAGTGCAGTGCAGAAGCACACTTGCAATATAATGTGGAATGTTTGTACGTGCTTTTTAATGCTCTACATGAATTAAGTTAAGCTCTCCAGAAAGAATGCTTGGGGGAAATTTCCTCTGTGCGCCAAGTGTAGCAAAAATAATAACGGTGTTCATAATAAATGGCTTCTTTCTGCTACATCTAACACACAGAGGGACTTCTTCCCCCTGCTATCTTATTAGCTGCAAGATAATACTAATTACAATGGATACCTTTCACGGACAAGATGAGACTGGCAACAAAACTGACGGACTTACATATGGCAGCCTATTTGTACCACTGATCATATAAGGAGTTAAACTTGAAATTAGCAACAATAGTAAAACCACACTGTAGACATTATTTCTACTTCGCTCACAAAAGGCCACTCAGCATGGATTTATTTCAACCATAAAAGTTTTACATCGCCAAACAGTTATGTGAAATGTCTGGCTATTAGTGTGAAAATTAATTTATGCACAAAAAAATAGATATTTTTTTTCTCTCCAAGCTAATTTGAGATAGTATTGACGCGAAATTATTTTATTTCAAAGCACCAGGATCTTGCCAGAGACGTTTGCTTCTCGTCAGAATATTGGCATATTCTCGGGTACAGTGGGCTCGATTTTCCTGGGAAATTGCTGGTGCTTTGGGGGGCGGGGGGGCTCCAAAAATCGGGGAATCCCGTTTGGGTTCGGAAGCCGGCTCTGACACGCCGACTTCTGAGTTCTCTACGGACGCACCTGTGTGCGCACAGGCGTCCCGAGTCCGGAGGTCCCACTGACAAAGCCAGCGGGATGATAGTTAAAGAGCCAAATGTACCTCATTGAGGTACTTAAGGCACTTTACTTGTGACACATTAGGTAGTTGGAACGATTTTTAACTTACCTTGGCGGCTTGCCCACCGCTTCTGATTCACACCTGGTGAAACCAGGAGTGAACGGCCAGATAAGGCAAAAAGAACTAAATAAATTAAATAAAAAAGCATTGCACGAAGTTAAAACACAAAATCAACCTACCTTTCCATCCTGCTCCGAGGACGGATATCTCCCTCTCCGATCTCCCCCTCTTCACCCCCCCAATATGCCCCCTAATCTCCCCCTCTTCACCTGTCTGATGTCTCCCCGATCTTCCCCCTCCCCCCGATCTTCCCCTCTCCCGCCACCGATCTTCCTTTCCAGTGCCAGATGACGTCTCGCTCTCTTTCCCTCCCTCACCCTCGCGTTGCAGCTCCTGACGGCAGCCAGCCTGTCAGTCAGGCCGGCTACCGGGCGCAAAACCCGGAGAGCACGTTAATCACCATCAATTACGAAGCGATCGCGTCGGAAACGGTAAGTTTTATTTATGCGGGTTTGCCACGCGCACCTTCATCCCCCCCTCCCAACCAGCCACCATTTCAAAATTGAGCCCAGTATCTTGAAATTACCTTCTGTATTTCTCTGCAGCGTTAGATTAATTCCTATGGGTTACATAGTAGCATCAAGGGTGGAGCATGCATGTACTTCCATTATAATGCAGCGTTTCTGTTGTAAGAATCATTGGAAAGATTCCTGAACCTATATCCGTTCATTTAAAATTCAAATCCAGATCCTTTTGAATCATTCCTCAGACTTTTAAAAAAAATTGTTTTTGAAATGTGGCCATTTATTTTTCCTCCCTATTCAACATACCTTGCCCAACGCTGTACTCAGAAATAATATAGTTGATTGGAAAATCAAGATATACAAACAATAAACTCTCTTTTAGTTTGTTCAATAAAGGGAAGAGAATTATGTGGCATCACAAAGGTATTTATCTCTTTAATCCATCTCTGCTGATATCTAGCTGCTCAGGCTGTTGGCTATCTCTTGGGCTGTCATGTGTAACCCATGCTCAAATATTGACGCAATGTCTGAAACACTCAGAACACTTTTAACCTTGTATTTCTGAGCAGATAAGTCAATCAATACTTACCAAAATGAAAAGCTTCATACGACTCCCCCAGTGATCTTATGTAACTCAGTTTTTTTTCTAGCGGATGGTTTGTCATTCATCCTTTATTAAATTTTCAAGAGGTTAAAAATTTTTCCAATGCTTACTTTTATGCTAAACCTTTATAAATCACTGGTTAGGCCTCAGCTAGAATATTGTGTCAAATTATGTGCACCTTGCTTTAGGACACATGGCAAGGCCTTGGAGAGGGTACGGATGAGATTTACTAGAATGGTACCAGGGATGAGGAACTTTAGTTATGTGGAAAGACTGGAGAAGCTGGGGTTGTTCTCCTTAGAGCAGAGAAGGTTAAGGAGAGATTTAATAGAGGTGTACAAAATCATAAAGGGTTTTAATAGAGTAAATAAGGAGCAACTGTTTCCACTGGCAGGAGGGTCAGTAGCCAGATGACACCAGATTTAGAAAACTAAGCAAAGGAACCAAAAGAGAGATGAGGAGAAATTTTTTTACGCAGCAAGTTGTTATGATCTGGAATTCACTGCCTGAAAGGGTGGTGGAAGCAAATTTGACAGTAACTTTCAAAAGGGAGTTGCATATAGACTTTAAAAGGAAAAAATTGCAGTGTTGTGAGGAAGGAGCAGGGGAGTGGGACTAATTGGACAGCCGTTTTAAAGAACCGGCACAGACACAATGGGCTGAATGGCCTCCATAAGATTTGATGATTTATTTAGTCCTGTAAAATTATTCAAAAAATATGGAGTGATGGGCACAGTAGGCATAATGTTCACATACTTTGTAGAATCACAAAGATTTTCCTGACCATTCACAATAGGCATGAGGATATATAGAACAGTGTTGAGGCTCTTCTCCATAGGGATTGTGCCTTCTCTGGAATGTACCTTTAAAAAACAGTATCGTATTTTTAATAACAAACTTAACTGTTTCAAAATACATGTACCTTTAGTGTACACATCTAAATTATAAGGATCAATTTTCCAAGGCTTTGCTGTTGATATGGAGCTTTGCGATACTGGCATTGTGAATTGGAGAATGGGTGTGAGGGTCATTGCTGCTCTGATGCGCTCTGCTCCTGATTTTCCTGTGCCAAAAGATCTTTACCTTTGAGAGGGCTCACAAAGAGTGAGCAGGAGCCTCATTATTGAATACAAATCCAAGCAAATGCATGGCAATAAGGGCCACACACCATTTCATGAGTATGGGGAGTCCTTCTCTCTCCTATTGAATAATTTTCCATATAAGACAGGTCCATGCAGATTTGATGGTCCAGCCTTTGAGAATTGACTTCTTAAAGGAGCCTTGGACTTCGACGCTGCTTTGCATTTGTCCGACTGTGTTACTTCCTGCTGTTGATTCAGGTTATGTCTTTGTGCTGCAATATAACTGTTTTCTACATGGCAATCTTGCTGTCAGATGCGATTTAACTTGCAGCAGCCAAATAGTTCATCATGAGAAATCCTTTGGGGATTACACCGGCACTGCGAGATTTGGATGAGGAAGGAGTTCATGAAGCAGGAAAGGCGGGTGAACATAAGAACATAAGAAATAGGAGCAGGAGTAAGCCATACGGCCCCTCGAGCCTGCTCTGTCATTCAATAAGATCATGGCTGATCTTCAACCTCAACTCCACTTTCCTGCCTGATCCCCATATTCCTTGATTCCCTTAGAGTCCAAAAATCTATCAATCTCAGTCTTGAATATATTCAATGACTGAATATCCACAGCCCTCTGGGGTAGAGAATTCCAAAGATTCACAACCCTCTGAGTGAAGAAATTTCTCCTCATCACAGTCCTAAATGGCTGACCCCTTACCCTGAGACTATGCCCCCTAGTTCTAGACTCTCCAACCAGGGGAAACAACCTATCAGCATCTACCCTGTCAAGCCTTCTCAGGGTGCAGAGTTATACCTGAGGCATTATGCCCTGATCAACCAATGGCCTAGGAGCTGCCTCTACAGACTTAGGCACAACTACCTGGGTGTGTCAGAGAGACCAGTTGTCACTGCCCTATGCTACATTGAGGAAGCAATCACCAACTTATGCAATCTCCTGTGCCAGACCTGCAGACATCCTCCACTGCAGGGATGGCTGTGCCCATTGCTATGGAAGCCAACACTGCATTAAATTTCTTTGTCATGAGAACCTTCAAAGCCACCACTGGGTTTTTCTTATTGGCAGAATCCTCCATCTGCTGTACACCAATGCATCAAACAAGTGGCAGAAGCCCAGTTTGCCAGGGAAAATGCCGCTTCCCATAGAAAGCAGGACAAGAGGGAGCATCACTTTTTACCTTTTGCAAGATTCCTATAAATGAAGAGCAGCATAGATAGCACACACCTGGCCATCGAACCCTTCCTATCAACCCCATGGCCTGGATGAATAGGAATGGGTTCTATTCCATTAATGAGCTAGTGATCTCTGGCCACAAGAACCACATCATGCAAGTGAATGCTTGATACCCTGGTAGCACACAGGATGCCTATATATTGCCAACATTATTTGAAGGAAAAGAAAGATTGGACTGATGGCTCCTTAAGGACCATGGGAACTAGTTCATAGAATCATAGAATCATGGAAGTTACAACATGGAAACAGGCCCTTCGGCCCAACATGTCCATGTCGCCCAGTTTATACCACTAAGCTAGTCCCAATTGCCTGCACTTGGCCCATATCCCTCTATACCCATCTTACCCATGTAACTGTCCAAATGCTTTTTAAAAGACAAAATTGTACCCGCCTCTACTACTGCCTCTGGCAGCTCGTTCCAGACACTCACCACCCTTTGAGTGAAAAAATTGCCCCTCTGGACCCTTTTGTATCTCTCCCCTCTCACCTTAAATCTATGCCCCCTCGTTATAGACTCCCCTACCTTTGGGAAAAGATTTTGACTATCTACCTTATCTATGCCCCTCATTATTTTATAGACTTCTATAAGATCACCCCTTAACCTCCTACTCTCCAGGGAAAAAAGTCCCAGTCTATCTAACCTCTCCCTATAAGTCAAACCATCAAGTCCCGGTAGCATCCTAGTAAATCTTTTCTGCACTCTTTCTAGTTTAATAATATCCTTTCTATAATAGGGTGACCAGAACTGTACACAGTATTCCAAGTGTGGCCTTACTAATGTCCTGTACAACTTCAACAAGGCATCCCAACTCCTGTATTCAATGTTCTGACCAATGAAACCAAGCATGCTGAATGCCTTCTTCACCACCCTATCCACCTGTGACTCCACTTTCAAGGAGCTATGAACCTTTACTCCTAGATCTCTTTGTTCTATAACTCTCCCCAACGCCCTACCATTAACGGAGTAGGTCCTGGCCCGATTTGATCTACCAAAATGCATCACCTCATATTTATCTAAATTAAACTCCATCTGCCATTCATCGGCCCACTGGCCCAATTTATCAAGGTCCCGTTGCAATCCTAGATAACCTTCTTCACTGTCCACAATGCCACCAATCTTGGTGTCATCTGCAAACTTACTAACCATGCCTCCTAAATTCTCATCCAAATCATTAATATAAATAACAAATAACAGCGGAACCAGCACCGATCCCTGAGGCACACCGCTGGACACAGGCATCCAGTTTGAAAAACAACCCTCTACAACCACCCTCTGTCTTCTGTCGTCAAGCCAATTTTGTATCCAATTGGCTACCTCACCTTGGATCCCATGAGATTTAACCTTATGTAACAACCTACCATGCGGTACCTTGTCAAAGGCTTTGCTGAAGTCCATGTAGACCACGTCTACTGCATAGTCCTCATCTATCTTCTTGGTTACCCCTTCAAAAAATTCAATCAAATTCGTGAGACATGATTTTCCTCTCACAAAACCATGCTGACTGTTCCTAATCAGTCCCTGCCTCTCCAAATGCCTGTAGATCCTGTCTCTCAGAATACCCTCTAACAACTTACCCACTACAGATGTCAGGCTCACCGGTCTGTAGTTCCCAGGCTTTTCCCTGCCGCCCTTCTTAAACAAAGGCACAACATTTGCTACCCTCCAATCTTCAGGCACCTCACCTGTAGCTGTTGATAATTCAAATATCTCTGCTAGGGGACCCGCAATTTCCTCCCTAACCTCCCATAACGTCCTGGGATACATTTCATCAGGTCCCGGAGATTTATCTACCTTGATGCGCGTTAAGACTTCCAGCACCTCCCTCTCTGTAATATGTACACTCCTCAAGACATCACTATTTATTTCCCCAAGTTCCCTAACATCCATGCCTTTCTCAACCGTAAATACCGATGTGAAATATTCATTCAGGATCTCACCCATCTCTTGTGGTTCCGCACATAGATGACCTTGTTGATCCTTAAGAGGCCCTACTCTCTCCCTAGTTACTCTTTTGCCCTTTATGTATTTGTAGAAGCTCTTTGGATTCTCCTTTGCCTTATCTGCCAAAGCAATCTCATGTCCCCTTTTTGCCCTCCTGATTTCTCTCTTAACTCTACTCCGGCAATGTCTATACTCTTCAAGGGATCCACTTGATCCCAGCTGCCTATGCATGTCATATGCCTCCTTCTTCTTTTTGACTAGGGCCTCAATCTCCCGAGTCATCCAAGGTTCCCTACTTCTAGCAGCCTTGCCCTTCACTTTATAAGGAATGTGCTTACCCTGAACCCTGGTTAACACACTTTTGAAAGCCTCCCACTTACCAGACGTCCCTTTGCCTGCCAACAGACTCTCCCAATCAACTTCTGAAAGTTCCTGTCTAATACCATCAAAATTGGCCTTTCCCCAATTTAGAATTTTAACTTTTGGGCCAGACCTATCATTCTCCATAGCTATCTTAAAACTAATGGAATTATGATCACTGGTCCCAAAGTGATCCCTCACTAACACTTCTGTCACCTGCCCTTCCTTATTTCCCAAGAGGAGGTCAAGTTTTGCCCCCTCTCTAGTCGGGCCATCCACATACTGAATGAGAAATTCCTCCTGAATACGCTCGGCAAATTTCTCTCCATCCAAGCCCCTAATGCTATGGCTGTCCCAGTCAATGTTGGGAAAGTTAAAGTCCCCTACTATTACCACCCTATTTTTCTTGCAGCTGTCTGTAATCTCCTTACATATTTGCTCCTCAATTTCCCGTTGACTATTTGGGGGTCTGTAGTACAATCCTATCAAAGTGATCTCTCCCTTCTTATTTTTCAGTTCTACCCATATAGACTCAGTGGGCGAACCCTCGGATATATCCCCTCTCACTACTGCCGTGATGTTCTCCCTAATCAAGTACGCAACTCCTCCTCTTCTCTTACCTCCTGCTCCATCATTCCTATAGCATCTGTATCCTGGAACATTGAGCTGCCAGTCCTGCCGTTCCCTTAGCCATGTGTCAGTAATAGCTATAACATCCCAGTCCCATGTACCCATCCATGCCCTGAGTTCATCTGCCTTGCCCATCAGACTTCTTGCATTGAAATAAATGCAGTTTAATCTGGACTTCCCTTGGTCTTTGCTCTGCTTTCTCAGACCATCAGTCCGGTCATGTTCTGTACACTCTCCCTTACTGCCTTTTGTTTCTGACTTCCTGCATCGCTTCCCATCCCCCTGCCACATTAGTTTAAACCCTCCCCAACAGCACTAGCAAACACTCCCCCTAGGACATTGGTTCCAGTCCTGCCCAGATGCAGACCATCCAATTTGTACTGGTCCCACCTCCCCCAGAACCGGTTCCAATGGCCCAGGAATTTGAATCCCTCCCTCTTGCACCATTTCTCAAGCCACGTATTCATCCTAGCTATCCTGTCATTCCTACTCTGACTAGCCCGTGGCACTGGTAGCAATCCTGTGATTACTACCTTTGAGGTCCTACTCTTTAGTTTAACTCCTAACTCCCTAAATTCAGCTTGTAGGACCTCATCCTGTTTTTACCTATATCGTTGGAGCCTATATGAATCCCTTTGAGAAAATATGAACAGCTACAAAATGATGATACAATGGAGCTCAGACACACATGCAGAGATAGATTAAAGATAAAAATGGCTTTGTTCTATCATGTGTGATATCAGAATCTACCAGAATGTGGGACGCGCTGCCACAAGGAGTAGTTGAGGCAAATAGCATAGATGCATTTAAAGGGAAGCTAGATAATCACATGAGGGAGAAAGGGTATGCTGGTAGGGATGGATGAAGAGGGGTGGGAGGGGGCTCACGTGGAGCATAAACGCCGGCATAGACCAGTTTGGCCGAATGGCCTGTTTCTGTGCTGTAGTTTCAATATAACTCAATGTAGCATATCTTTTTATTGAAAGATTCATGAGAGAGTTTACTTCCTTGCATGTCATTTTGTTCTTAGTAAAAAGTGTTTATTTTAACAATGAACTATGGAATGGAATACCTGATATCATTTTAGCACACACCTTGTTATAAATGAACAAATCAAAGCTATGTTCTAATGGATGTGGGTGGACTTTATACAACAGTTTTTCTAAGATCGCTAATACCTACAGATCACATATATTTTAAGTCTGTATTGATATCTATCAATAACTGGTGAAATGTAGTGATATCTAATATATTTTTGATAATCTTGTGATCAGGCAGTGAAAGTTTAGTAATTTTGTTTTCACAATGTTTATGAGGCAAGCAGTAAACAGAAAATAAACCTTGTCTACGTGGCACACTCTGCTTTTTATGTGCAGTTGGTCAAATTTATTTCCACTGGGGATCATGCTAGACAAAACCCATGCCCCTAACTTTTCCCCATTGAGCAGTATCCTTGACCCCATTCTGTTCTGTCTTTGTCAATGGGTGTCATTGCAAGCTTAGTTGATTTTGCTGTCAATACCACTCTCCACTGAATGATTGGCTGTCCACCTGAAAGGTAAGCAGCAAGCAGCTGGAGATAGAAGATGGATATTATTCTGAAAATAGCATGTTACATTCAGCAACAACGAGAGCAACTCAATTACTATTGAGAGAGCTTAACTGTAACATTGTCATCCACTCTAGAGAGAACTTGTATTTACATATCACCTTTCATGACCTCAGGACATCCTAAAGTGCTTCACAGCCAATGAAGGTGAGAGTGCTCCCACTGAGTTGGGCTGACACTATACTTCCACGAAGTACCAACATGCAGTTGCTTGGCTTACTAATTATATTCAAGTACCAAATGATAAAGTGACAAAGATAGCTAGAAAAGCTTGTGGAAAATTTGGTATTTTCAGGAAAACGTTAACCTACTAGCCAATGTTCTTTAAAACATATTCTCCTCATTGATAAACAATTGTTGCCCTATTTGCAGACTGCAGAGAAAATCTATACCCTGTACTTGAATTCAGTACGGTCCAAAGTCTCTAAGACCATTTTGACTAGTGAATATCAGCCTTATTTAGGGCAGAGTTCATCCTCGAAAACATTACAGAGATACAGCCAACCTTTCAATCCTCTACAAGACCATGGCTGGAAAAGCACCATCGGAGCTGCTAGTCCTTTATGTTTATAAATGTGAACTTTCCACGGCACCTCCAAGCCATCATATATTGATACACAAGATCTGCTCCAGCTATGGCTCAACATGAGCCCACACAGAACAACACTGAAACTTTACACACTACCCATGCGAAAGCTCCAGGCTTGACACAAAGGGGTAAAAATCCACCTTGGGTGTTAGCGCAAAATGAGAGATAGCGAATTAGAGTCATAGAGTCATAGAGTTATACAGCACGGATAGAGGCCCTTCGGCCCATCGTGTCCGCGCCGGCCATCAGCCCTGTCTACTCTAATCCCATATTCCAGCATTTGGTCCGTAGCCTTGTATGCTATGGCATTTCAAGTGCTCATCCAAATGCTTCTTGAATGTTGTGAGGGTTCCTGCCTCCACAACCCTTTCAGACAGTGAGTTCCAGACTCCAACCACCCTCTGGGTGAAAAAGTTCTTTCTCAAATCCCCTCTAAACCTCCCGCCTTTTACCTTGACTCTATGTCCCCTTGTTATAGAACCCTCAACGAAGGGAAAAAGCTCCTTAGTATCCATCCTATCTGTGCCCCTCATAATTTTGTACACCTCAATCATGTCCCCCCTCAGCCTCCTCTGCTCCAAGGAAAACAAACCCAATCTTCCCAGTCTCTCTTCATAGCTGAAGCGCTCCAGCCCTGGTAACATCCTGGTGAATCTCCTCTGCACCCTCTCCAAAGCGATCACATCCTTCCTGTAGTGTGGCGACCAGAACTGCACACAGTACTCCAGCTGTGGCCTAACCAGTGTTTTATACAGCTCCATCATAACCTCCTTGCTCTTATATTCTATGCCTCGGCTAATAAAGGCAAGTATCCCATATGCCTTCTTTACCACCTTATCTACCTGTTCCGCCGCCTTCAGGGATCTGTGAACTTGCACACCAAGATCCCTCTGACCCTCTGTCTTGCCTAGGGTCCTCCCAATTGGCAACATGCTTTGTAGTCTGCCTGATTTTCTTTTCCATTGAAGTCTTTAGATAAGAAAATAGGGAAGAGCGCACAATGAGCTGCCGATTCACTGTCGTCCATTTTTGCACTATCGCCCAAGGCGAATTCTCCAAGCCGTTTGTGAGACACTGCCCTAATTACAGCTGTATCCCAGCTGAAAGTGTCAGATTTGATACTCCCCCATTCAGTTCCGTTGGATCAGAAGTATAATAAATTTGTCTGCAAAATAGTAAGAATTATGAAAATTTGCAGTGTGAGTTCAGTTTAATAGTTGGATTAACAGCTTTCTTCTTGTAACTTATTTCCGGGTACTTAACAAAAAATAAAATTAAGCGTGAGTGATGTTAGAAATAGAAAATACATTGAGACCGTGCCGGCAATTATTGACACTTCAAATTATCATTGACACAGGAACAGTCAATGTGATTTATTTTCATGTTAGTGCAAAGTATGTCCAGCATCAATAGGTGGGATTGCCCAGCTTTTGACTCTATTAGCTTATCCTTCTATTCCTTTCTCCCTCATGTCCTTATCTAGCTTCCCCTTAAAGGCATCAATAGAGTTAGATGAAGTAGGGTGGGCGGAGGCTCGTGTGGAGCATAACACCAGCACAGACCAGTTGGGCTGAATGGCCTGTTTCTGTGCTATAAATTCTATGTAATAGTCTAAGTAATAGATCACAAACATCACAATGATAAGTACAGATGAGGGTGGCCATTTGGCCCATGTAGCTCTTCTTTCTAAAGAAACATATGGTTCCACCAGCACAGCATCCAGCTGGCTCTTGAAATGATTCCAGAGCTTTAGCCTCCACTACCTTGCTTGGAAGACCATTCCAAGTATTAATCACTTTACATGAAGCCATGTTTAAATTGAGTTTTGTCAGTTATTGCCTATGACCCATTGTCCTACAGTTTGTGGTTTACTATGAAATAGTTCTCCAGATTAACCTTTTGCATTACATGTAGTATCTTATATACCTCTATAATCCAGCCCCCCAACATCAATCTTCTTTCAAGGCTGAAGGGTCCAAGTTTTCCAACTTTCGTCAGTCCTCTGACACCTGGATCTGCCTTGTGGTCCTTCTCTGCACCAGTTCCACAGTGATAGCTTCTCTAAGGTTGACACAGATTCTCTTAGTCCTACAATTGGTTTGGCTGAATGGAGATACATCCTGAAGATATAAATCACTGGAATCCAAACAAACTGGAGGGGGGAGGCGTGGTGGAGTTTTTTTTTAATTCGTTCACGGGATGTGGGCGTCGCTGGCGAGGCCAGCATTTATTGCCCATCTCTAATTGCCCTCGAGAAGGTGGTGGTGAGCCGCCTTCTTGAACCGCTGCAGTCCGTGTGGTGACGGTTCTCCCACAGTGCTGTTAGGAAGGGAGTTCCAGGATTTTGACCCAGAACATTATTAACTGTCATGACGATACAGTAACTATAGGAACCAAACAATAGAGAGAAATAAATTTATGACACGTAGAAACCATACAAAAGGTGAGTGCTTGGCACCATTTACTGAAATGTATCAACTGGTAGTGAAACAAAATCCAAGGAACAGCAAATATTACAGGCCTGCGAGAAATGCATTGGTGGAGATTCAGTAAGTGTCCGGAAATCAGTCAGGGTCAGCAACAGCCAGTCCTACAAAAACTTTGAATGGTAAGTTCAGTGGCAACGTAGTTACTGAATTAATATTCTTATTGATAGAGCAGAGAGGGCTGTTGCTAAAATAGAAAATGTTAAGGTTACAGAAGCAGAGAAACCTAAACATCTGAGACTGGATTCAAGCCACATTGCTGAGGGAGGTAAAAATCTGGAGGCTGTAGTTAAATAGTAAGACTTTTCTCAGGCCGAGAGGAAGTGAAAACAAAGTTAACCCAAATAGACAGGAAAACTAGAGCTTGATATAAATTCAGCTCCAGGCTGTAAACTAGTGAGAGACAGAAACAGAAGCTGTAGAGCAGGGGAACCAAAGACTAAACTGAAGATAATGTCGAAGCAAAAAGCAGAGATCCAACGTAAGTTACAGCTCAGAAAGAGACAATAGCTAATATACAAATTAAGAATGACTCAAGAGACAGGAGAGAATCATTCAGAAGTACACAAAGAATATTAGTAAACAAGACAAGATTATAGTACAAAAATAAAATACTGCGGATGCTGGAAATCTGAGATAAAAACAGAAAATGCTGGAAATACTCAGCAAGTCAGGCAGCACCTGTGGAGAAAGAAGCAGAGTTAACGTTTCAGGTTCGATGACCCTTCGTCAGAACTCAAAGTAAACTGAAAACAAGGAATAGACACATCGGCAGAATGGCCTCCTCCTGTGCTATAAACTCCCATAGTTCAATGGAAAGAGTTAAAGTAACAGAATAGTGGAAATCTAAAATTGTACGTCTACCAAAGCTGATTGAATGACAGTGTAGGGAGAGAACAAGGCCACATTTCTGGTGGTGTTAAAGTTGGGAACAAAGAATACCTTAAAGCTGCCAAAAAAAACAAATTACAGGAATAAATCTTTATTGGACAATCAGTCAAAATTAACCATTACCTTACAAACTGCAATGCCACATAATGCTTGCAATTTTTAAAAATACATTGATTTAGTTTGATTGCATTTTTCAAGGAAGTCTCAGACTGCATGGATAAAGGGAATGTGTTGAATGTCGTTTATATAGATTTTCAGTAGGTGTTTGATAAGGTGACACATAAGAGACTTAATCTGCGCAGGCGTTGCTCCCACTGCTAAATTCATGGGGCCCCATTTTTTAAGGGGCCCCCCTCCCAATTGCCCCCCCTTTCCAATCCCCACCCACCCGCCCCTACTGAGCGCCTCCCCCAGTTCCGATCGCCGCTGCCCCGCCCTTGACCTACTGCTGGACGCTGCTGGCATCATAGCGGCCAGAACTTGAGTTCTAGCTTCGCCAGCGAGCTGCCTGGGGACGCGCAGCAGGTCGGTCTAATTTAAACGAGGACCGAGGCCCAATTTCGATCGGGCCTCGGGCCTACCTGTTGCTACGCAATTTCCACCCTGAGATTTCATACACGGGGCATTGAATTTAAAAGCAAGAAAATGATGCTGAATTTGTACAAGACATTGGTTAGGCCACGGCTGGAGCATTATGTTCAGTTCCAGGTACCCCATATATGAAAGATATCAGAGCAATGGAAAAGGTACAATGAGATTCACTACAATTAGGGATGAGAAATTAAAGTAATGAGCACTCGAAATATTGGAGCTTTTTCACTGCAGCAGGGAAGGTTAAGGAAGGATCTAATAGAGGTTTTCAAAATCGTGAAAAATTTTGAGGGTGTAAAACTGGTTGGAGAATCTGTAGTGAGGGGCATAAATTTACAATTACCACCAGAAGAACAAAATGGGAAGCTAAAAGGTCTTATTTTTACATAGGGGGTTATTAGATCATAGGATGTTTTACCACAAGCAAGGCACGAACTACAGCATCTTTTAAAAGGGAACTGGGTAAACATTTGAAAAGGAACAATGTAAAATGGATGTTGAAGACAGGGCAGGGAATTGAGATTAGAGTACATAACTCCAGCTAAAGAATGGCCTCCCTCTGTGCTGCAGCTTCTACAATTGTAGGATCTGAAAAGCTCTAACCATCCTTTAAATGATGTGTCAGAAAGCACCTTGTAACTTCTTTTTGTTGGTTGTGCAATTTTGAATTAATTTACCAGCTGGTCAGAATTTTATTGTGCTATTGCCTTGTTGAGCTGTGATGACAATCATCTGGACACTGCTGCAGCTGTTAAACAATCAAACACCTAAACTTCCATCTCCTTTGTACCTCAGCACCAGCATCCCTAAGCAGTGAAGCAAAGCAACATCCAGAAGCATCATTAGGAGGAGAACTAACTGATGGTTTGACAGGAAAATGCTAGTCTCAGCTATTATTGAAAACCAATCTGTCAATCTACACTACATTTGAAGTACCAGAGGCTTTATTATTACTTATTTTCCATAGTTTTATGTTTTAAATTTAGTTTTGTTAAAGAAAAAAATGACAACCCAATGAAATATTGTATGTTGCTGCAGTCCATTAAATCTTCATGAATTAGCTGGAAGTATCAATGCTAATATTGTCCCATTTCATTGATGTACCTTTTTATTGCTATACTTTCCTCCACCTGGCCTGCCCAAACCACATGGTTCCCGCCAAGCCAGATCTCTAGTTTCCCTTCCATCTCCTGTCATGCCTTCTCCGAGCTCATCTCATCCATGGGATCCACCTCCTGCTGACCACCCGACTTCTTTTCCTGCCCCCCTTGCTAGGTGACACAAGTAAATTGCTCCCTCACTTCTGGAACTGTCCTCTTCCCTTTAACTATCATCTTCATCACACACCCTCCTCAAAAAATCCATCCTCAAACCCCCTTTTTTTGCAAACAACTGCCCACTCGTTAATCTCCCTTTCATCTCCAAAGTCCTTGAACATTTTATAGCATCCCAAACTTTTGCCCAAATTTCAAACAATTCCGTGCTTGAATCTCTCCAATCAGGTGTCTGCCACAGCACCAGAATGGCCGTTATCAAAGTCACAAATGTCATCCTCTGTAACTCTGTACTATATTATTCCTCATTGCCTCCTTCAACTTTGCAGCCTTTCCCACAGTCGACCACATCATCCTCTTCGAGTGTTTCTCCTCCATTATGCAGTTTAGAAGGACTGGTCTCACTTGGTTCCACTCTTACCTATCTGATAATAGCCAGAGTGTCTCCAGCAATAGCTTCTCTTCCAACCCCTACACTGTTATCTCTGGAGTACTCCAAGGATCTATCCTTGTCCCATTCTTCTTCCTCATCTAAATCCTCCCCTTTGATGACATCATCCACAGACAAAGGCCCCGATATTAATGGGGAGGCGGGGTGGGTGTGGGGGTGAGCCCAGTGTTGGTGAGGAATCCAGCAAGGCTCGGGACGTGGAGGCTCCGCCAATCTTAACAGCAGGTCCTTATTTGAATAATTTTGGGCTGACTCCCGCCCAACAGCTGGCTAGATTGACTGCCTGGCCAGTGGGCGGGAGCGGTAAGTAGTGGCAGGAGGCCGCAGCCCGGGGCCCCAGCAGTCAGTAGGGAGGCTGCAAGCTCTGGGCCACGATCAGGGCTGTGGGGGGAGAGGAGGGGGTCGGTAGGGCAGGGGGAAGGCTGAAAGAACGGGGCTGTCATCCGAAGGCGTCCTTGTGCGGCCTCCCACCCCCCCACACCAACAACAGCTTGCATTTATTTAGCACCTTGAACGTAGCATTCACTCGGTGATTTCATCTAACTATGTTTCCACATGTGCCCTCAACTCCTCTCATATCAGTCTATTTCTCACCCCTGATCTCTCCACTCCACCTGCGGTGGTTGCTTTTTGATTTCATTACACCCCTGTCCTCCGGAACTCTCTCCCCAAAGCCCACAACCCTGGCACCTCTCTCCCTGCCTTCAATAGCCTCCTGAATCCTCCTCTTCATACTGGTTTTTGGCTCACTCCTTTTCCTGTTTTTTTCTTTCTTCCCTCTATCCGCCCTTTTTCTCTGTCCTTTTGCACATGAGGAGCAGTATGTGAGGACTGCTGTAGAGATGTAAGTTGTTGTGGTGGGTGCACTGGTGTAATCAGTGCACTGCATTGCTGGCACAATTGATGCCAAGGGATTACACTTCCATCTTCACCGCATGGGACAATAGCCTGGCAGAGTGGATCACCCACTGCAGAACCCGCCCCTGGGATGAAAATCGGGCGGGTTCACTCAGAGGGTGGTGAATCTTTGGAATTTTCTACCCCAGAGGGCTGTGGATGCTCAGTCATTGAGTATATTCAAGGCTGAGATAGATAGGTTTTTGGACGCTAGGGGAATCAAGGGATATGAGGATCGGGAGGGAAAGTGACGTTAAGGCCAAAGATCAGCCATGATCTTATTGAATGGCGGAGCAGGCTCGAGGGGCCGTATGGCCTACTCCTGCTCCTATTTCTTATGTTCTTACGTTCTTGCTATAATGGGCGATCGATCTGCTCCGTCAGATTACTGGTATTTGAACTCCTGGGTGGGTAGGAACATGACTCATCAGTGAATCCCTTCATTGAGGTAAATAATGACGTCCTGTAATTCAGACTATTTTAAAAGAAAGTTGATCTATTAAATGCCTATTTCAGGTGAATGTGTGAGAGCTGTACACTTTTCAATAAATCATCTTAGGGATAGACAGCTGAAGGGGCCATCTCTTGACAGGAGGTAAGGACCTTTGAGCATCAGATAGTGATTTTCTTTTGCCTGGATGAAAACAACGTTTTTTTATATGACTGTGTGCTTGTGATTGTCAAGGCTTTCACTCACTGTGCAGTGATTGACTAACCCAGGCAATGTTCCTGTAGGATCCCACAGTGTGTTTAGTGGTTTGTCTGGAAGCTGAGGTTGGATTGTATTACATTATTAAAATGAGATAAGCAGTAATGGGCATGAATAAATATGCTAATTTCTTGAATAATGCTGTGGTTTAGCAAAGGGAGCTATTTCTACATAGGCTAATCATATATGAATAATTAATACCTTTGAAAAGAGTATTATGAATATGTTCACTTGGCATTAGAGTTTATATCAATTTTCATTGATCTTGTATGGTGACCTAATGTAGTAGTCTATGTTAGCAGGTGCCACAGTATTACTGTAGTTGACATATTTATAAATAAAACTATGAGATAACATGAAGAATCTGTTATCAACAACAATTTCCATTTATATAATGCCTTTAATGTAAAAAGCTTCCCGAGGCACTTCTCAGATAAGAGCAAGGAAAAATGGATAATAAACTAGGAAAGGAGACAGTAAGAGGAGCGACTAAAAGCTTGGTCAAGGAGGTGGGTTTGTGAGGAAACTTTTAAAAGAAGAGATGAAGTCAAGAGGGGAGGGACTTGAGGAGGAAGTTTCAGAGCATGACCCAGACATCTGCCATCAATTGTGGGGCGAAGGGAAGGAGAATGTGCAAGAGGCTGGAACCAGAGGAAAGGAGAGTTTGGGGGGAGGGAGTAGGGCACTGGAGAAGGGTGCATAGAGTGAAGCCATGGAAGGAATTAAAGATGAAGATAAAGATTTTAAACTTGAAGTGTTGGGGAGCAGGGAACTAATGTAGATCAGTGAGTACTGGGGTCATAGGCAAGCGGGATCTCGTGAAGGGACAGGATACATGCAATAGAATTTTGGACAAGTTGGAGATTATGAAGGGTGGAAGGAGGAGGATGGGAGGCCAGAAAGTCGAGCACTGGAGTCTGGAGGTGACAAAGGCACGGATATGTGTTTCAGCGGCAGGAGGGCTGAGGTAGAAGTGGAGACGACAATGTTGTGGAGGTGGAAGTAAACTGTCTTTGTGATGGAAAGAATATGGGCCCAGAATTTCCCGGAAGGTTTCAGTGTAACTACGGTGAAAGAATGGAGTTGCGCTGAATTTTTCCAGAGGAAATTTGTGCTTTACTCTGGAACGTCGCTACGCACGAACTTCCTCCATCATTTGCACTGCTTCTGACATACGTCTGCCGAAACCCTCTGTGGCTCATTTACATAGCTCTGCCCCCCATTCAAAAGACCAGCTTGTGAGAGTTTCCTGGATTTACCCGCATAATGCAGCACGGCCTAAAATCACCTGATATTGGCGTAACTGAGATTTCTAGAGTTTGATAGCGATTTTCTTCTCAGTCCTCCCTCCCCAATATTGTGTACACACCACCGACAGAGAATGTGTTAAGTTTACATGCAATAGAATTTTGGACAAGTTGGAGATTATGAAGGGTGGAAGGAGGAGGATGGGAGGCCAGAAAGTAGAGCATTGGAGTCTGGAGGTGACAAAGGCACGGATATGTGTTTCAGCGGCAGGAGGGCTGAGGTAGAGGTGGAGACAGACAATATTGTGGACTTTTATAGAATTTCACTTCTGCACTGCTGAACTCACCTCAATAGCCCTGTTTTTCCACACAGAGAAAAACCAATGGCGTAAAATTGAGATTATCAACATCCCACCATATATTTTTTAATTTTTACATTTTTTTGGCCATCTGGTTTTCCAATACTATGTTCACAAGAACTGATCTACCCACACACATTCACACGCCAAATTATACACCTGCTAATCATATAAATAAGCCTTGCAAAAGTTGACTAAATATAAAATGTAACAGGTTTCTGATGTGGCAAAGGGACGCTTCCATCTGTTCCATTTAATATAAGTTCAGGTTTGGAAATTTACAGAATCATTCTCCAATGGCACTGTTATATTGTGAGTACCAGTTTGCGACTGGTATTTGTTTAGAGTGACACAGGGCCAGAAAGCCTGAGATATACTGCTGGCCGCACATTGCAAGGGAATACTGAGATTCCCCTCACCAGCATCTGAACACCTGCCACATTTTAATATTAATAAAGTGCCAACAGCACATTCAGTCCTTTCTCAAAGAAGAGCAGAAGAGTTCACCCTGTGTCCTACCAATATTTATCCCTTAACCATTATCTCATTACTGTTTTTGGGACCTTGCTGTGCGCAAACTGGCTGCCATGTTTCCTACATTACAGTGATCACACTTGAAAAGCACTTAATTAGCTGTAAAGCGCTTTGGAGACGTCCTGAAGTCGTGAAGGCTGCTGAATAAATGCAAGACTTTCTTTCTCGTTCAAAAATGGACCATCTATGAATCTTTTAAACATTGCTGTTCACTTGTTGCTGTATAACAGCAAAACGAAAGCAGCGTGAGTGTACCTCCTCAAGGTGCTTTCACACAGGAATATAGGAACAGGAGTAGGCCATTCAGCCCCTCGAGTCTATTTGGCAAAATAAGTTTGAGTGACTTTGCACCTGAAATATAAGACACAATTTATGTCGATCCAGAGGCAAGACAAATCAATGCAAAATGCGAAGGATAACTGGCCACTTAGTGTTCTAAGGTTAAAAACTACAAGTGTATCTTGAAGGAATAATAGAAATGAGCAAAGGAAAACAAACAACATATTTCTCTCTCTAATAACTTGCAAATGCTGCTATTTTTATACTGCATTAGGTCTCAGTTTTCGTGTTGATTGGTATTAGTGTAGCAAGTCCACTGTAAATCTAGATAGTGACAACAAAAGCTTGATATTGCACCTTTTGTGTTTAATACAACACTAAATTCACTGGCCATAAATTTAGATATCAAATCAAATCCAAATTTCATGAATTAATTGTGTTACATGGAATTTACAGCACAGAAATAGGCCACTCGACCTAACTGGTCTGTACCAGTGTTTATGCTCCACACCAGCCTACTCCCACCTTATTTTATCTAACCTTATCTGTATATCCTTCTATTTCTTTCTCCCTTATGTACTTATGTAATGCCCCAGATATGAGTCATTTGCACTTTGCAAGTAAATCTGCTCTATTTCCACTTTTAGTAAGCTTTGGGAATTAGTAGTTAAAAAAAATGTGAGGAAACCATGATGTAACAAAGGAACATTGTTAAGGCTGGAATAGACCATTGGTTCATCTAACCTACCTACCCATCACCACAAGTTCACCAATTGCTGGTAGGGACTTGTTCAGTCCCTTTAGGAACCCTGCCATGGGCCCTGAATTTCCTCGATGTCAGTTATGCCATGGTTACACCGTAGTCGAACCGAAAGGTTAGGCCATTTACCAGGAGGGGCAGTTAATCACAAGTTTCTTGGGGAGGGGTAAATTTAAATATTGTTGGTGCAACTCTGGTGTAACTTCAGTGTAGTAACTGTGTAAGTTGTTGACCCCCCCGAGCCCTCCAGCAACTTCCCTGCAGCAATGGCATAACTCTTCTGGGGATGAAGAAATGAGGACGTAGAATTTCTGTTGTGGTTCTCCCAATCTCCCACTGCAACTTCGATGGAAAGACTTGAAAGAATTACATTTCTATAGCGCATTTCACAACCTCAGGATGTCCCAAAGCACTATACAACCAATGAAGTACTTTTGAAGTGTAGCCACTGTTGTAATGTAGGAAACGTGGCAGCTGATTTGCACACAGTAAGGTCTCACACCGGCAATATAATAATGTACAGATCATCCGTTGGTTGAGGGATAAATATCTTTTACACCCACCTGAAAAGGTAGACAGGGCCGTGGTTTAACGTTTCATCCAACAGATGGCACCTCCCACAGTGTGGCACTCCCTCAGTACTGTACTGGGAGCATCAGCCTAAATTTTGTGCTCATGTATCTAGAGTGGGGCTTGAATCCAGGACCTTCTGACTCAGAGGTGAGAGTGCTACCGACTGAGCCACCACTGACGCCTTGATGGAAATACTGGACAAACACCACAAGCAAGGGTTTCCGCCAGTCTTCTGTCAAATTGATGACAGGAGACCAGGAGAATCCCTGCAGAAATTCTACCATATGTTGTTTATAAGATGCTCTCCTAAGCTCAGATGTTTGTTCTGTATACTGGAATCTCTCCAGGACAAAAATGTACTTGGTTCCTTCTTGCTGAAGGACATGTGTGAAAAGAAACTGTATACAAAATGCACCAGGTCTATTTCATTATTTAATTTTTCCCCTCAAAATTTCTCCATCCTCGCTGGAAGGTGCTGACTTACGCTAGGTCGTGGTTCCACAGGTGCTGGTTGTCCTCCAGGTACTTTCTGCATTGATGTACATACATATACACCAACACATGCTCACTTTTCAGCACAAGTCACTAAATAGCAATCAAGTAGAAATCCGAGCTGGTTTTTACTCTCCCCTGCCGAGACGCGGTCAAAACCCTTGTAGGATCCCAATGCTTGCCGCATTTGAAACCAGCTAACTCAATACTGGCCATGGATTGAATAGAAGACATTCCCTGTCTGTTTGGCTTAAAGCTATGTTAATACCTTTAACCAGTGAGACCTACAGCTGGGTACATTTAAGTTGCGAGCAATGACAGACGTGTAAAATTTTCTCGCAAAATTTGAAAATTTCCCTTCCCTCTCAGGTTTCAAAGTGGACGCTGCATCCCTTACCTACCATTGGGAACAAGCCTGATTTAATAGCCAAAGAACTCAGTTCCTCTTACAACTTCACATAGCTGGGAAGAAACTACTTCATGCACATTATTGGATCAAATATAATACATGGAACCATAGAATTTGCCCTTATAATTGATACAACTACAACAACAACCAACTTGCATTTATATAGTGCCTTTAACATAGTAAAACGTCCCAAGGTGCTTCACAGGAGCGTTATCAAACAAAATTTGACACAGATCCATAGAAAAAGACATTAGTGCAGGTGACCAAAACCTTGGTCAAAGTGATAGATTTTAAGGAGCATCTTAAACGAGGAGAGAGAGGTAGAGAAGCGGAGAGGTTTAGGGAGGGAATTCCAGAGCTTAGGGCCTAGGCAGCTGAAGGCACGGCCGGCAATGGTGGAGCGATGAAAATCAGGGACGGGCAAGGGACCAGAATTAGAGGAACTATTTAAATTAGATGGTTGTTTGGGCTTACTTGTCATTATAGAATGTCCTAGGCTGAGGTAAACACATACAAACCACACAGAGGCACCTGTGGGAATGTTAATCACAATTCTAAGGCAAATATATTCTGTCACTAGAGTAATCTAGATGTCCCTTTGTTAGGCTGGTTTGTTGAGCATTTATACATCTAATCCCTCCCCAAACAATTAGTCCAGTTAAATAGACTTGTGCTTAGAGACCTTATTACCTGTAGCGAATCCTGTAGGTGATATCACTTCTTTGTGTTTACTTCACAACTGTCACTATAATTCTAGTTAGAAAGCTGTGGGGTTGGAAAAAGCTCGCATACTGTCGATCAAAGAAAACTTAATATACATCTACACTGTTAATTAGAGAATGTATGGATGGTCCAACAAGAATATACATGAATCACAATTAGTGATCCCTCTTTGTGCTCAGTGTATGTATTTTGCAGGTGGAATATTTTATTTCTCTTGGGCTGATGTTCAGTCATTCAGTTCCGATCAGGGCAAACCCAAAGGCATGAGCAACAGTAGGAACAACAGGAGCAGTAGCAATGCTAATGGAAATGAAGACAGTAACAGCAGCAACAATAGGATCAATAGAGTACAAATGGTAGCAGGAGGAATAGCTACAATAGTAGGACAATGGAAGGATAAAGCCTTAAGATTTTGAAATGGCTCCTGTTTCTTCATAGAAGTATCCAGGCCACCATCTTTAATCTTCCGAACATATGGACATATGATGGACAGGAAAAATTCCTCTGGTCTATCCAGCCTGTCCCACACAATTGTGATACCGTATGCGTCACAACATATCACCTCCCCACCCTACTCAAAACCATGTGATCACCTGGGAGAGGCAAAAAAAAAATCAAAAACCCAGGCCAATTTGGGGGAAGAAAATCTGGGAAATTTCTCTCCAACCCCCTTAGGCGATCGAAACTAGTCCAGCAGATCACTCTGGCCCTGATAATATTTTGGTGTACCCACTTTTTGTATGAGGTTATCTCCGCCCCAGCTAGAAACAGGTTCAGCTCTCGTTTGAAGGAATTCAGCGAATCGGTGTCCACTGCCTGAGCCGACAGCCTTTTCCAGAGGTTCACTATTCTCTGGGAAAAGAACCACCTCCTGTCATCTAACTCAATCTGGCCTTACACAACTTCAAATTGTGACCCCTGGTCCTCCCCAACCTATTTAATTGTTTTTTTTTATTCGTTCATGGGATGTGGGTGACGCTAATCCCTAATTGCCCTTGAATTGTAACAAACGGTCAACTCAAACACAATCTATTCCTTTCATCATCTTATAAACCTCGATTAGATAACCCCTTCTAAGTCTACACTTCTCTAACCTAGATGTCCCTTTGTTAGTCCCAGCTCGTTTAGCCTACCTTGATTATCAAGATGCTTCAAAGTAGAAATTAATCTAGTCGCCCTCCTCTGCACCCTTTTCAAAGTCTCAGTATCACTCACCGTGTGAGGAGACCAAAACTGGACACTGTATTCCAAATGAGGCCTGACCAAAGTCTTGTACAAGGGTAACCTTAAACAGAAAACAGGTTTCATTGCAGAAAAATGTCATTCAGCTTCCAACAACTTGCTCCCCATGGGTATACAAAACTAGACATGAGAAGAAAACAAAATTTAGCAAATGGAGTGTTCGACCTCCTAAACACAACTGACCTCAATGGTCCTGTTTAACCGCGTGAAAAAAAAACATCCAAATTGAGATTATCGACATCCCAATTTAGCTTTCTGAAATGTTATGTTTTTCCACTATCTGCTTTCCCAAAATTATGTAAACAAGAACTGGTCTACTCACACACAAAGACACAGTCAAATCTTTCAGAGCTAAAGTTTGATTGTCTAATCACTTCTAGTGTGAACTTAACTGCTCTGATCTGATGATATTTTTTCAACATTTTGTTGTAAAGTGTTTTAGGCTTGAATGGGCAGTTGATAATTATACCTGAAGAGTTTAAACTTAACCCCAGCCTTGACTGAGGTTCTAACTCCTTTGCTCTCATTGGCAAACTTTTGCAACTTGTCATGAGTATACTTAGATGAAGCCCTGCACAGTGAAAACACTTTAGGCTCTGCAAACCCCAGAAATGAGCAAAGTAAATACCTCTGAGTTAGATTTGCCAAAACTGTGCCAGTTTGGAGGCAGCTTTTGGATTGTTGAATCATATCCACTGGGAACTTCTTGGGATGATTTCAATTCATCTCCCATCAAAAAAAGAGCACCATCAATCTTTTTATGTGAGCTTTGAAGTTTTACAGGTATCGGTTAGAATTCCTTCCACTTGGTTAATTTAATAACTTATTATGTACAGCATCTGAACTTAGTAATAGAGCAAAGGGCTATGGTAAGCAGGAAAGTTAGCAGTATCATAGTAGGTACAGCTCAAGAGGAGGCCATTCGGCCCATCATGCCTGTGTCAGCTCTTTGAAAGAGATATCCAATTAGTCCCATTCCCTTGCTCTTTCCCCATAGCCCTGTAAAGTTTTTCTCTTCAAGTTTTTTTCCAATACCCTTTTAAAAGTAAATATTGAATCTGCTTCCACCAACCATTTCAGGCAGTGCATTCCAGATCATTACAACTCACTGCGTAAAATAATGTTTCCTCATGTCGCCTCTGGCTCTTTTGCCAATCACCTTAAATCTGTGTCCTCTGGTTACTGACCCTTCTGCCACTGGAAACAGTTTCTCCTTACTTACTCTATCAAAACCATTCATGATTTTGAACACTGCTATCAAATCTCCCCTTAACCTTCTTTATTCTAAGGAGGACAACCCCAGCTTCTCCAGTTTCTCCACATAACTGAATTCCCTCGTCCCTGGTACCATTGTAGTAAATCTCATCTGTACCCTCCCTAAGGCCTTGACATCCTTCCTAAAGTGTGGTGCCCAGAATTAAACTCAATACTCCAGCTGAGGCCTAACCAGTGTTTTATAAGGGTTTACCGTAACTTCCTTGCTTTTGCATTCTACGCCTCTATTAATAAAGCTCAGGGTCCCATATGCTTTTTTAACAGCCTTCTCAACTTGTCCTGCCACCTTCAAAGATTTGTGTATGTGCACCCCCAGGTCTCTCTGTTCCTGCACCCCCTTTAAAATTGTACCATTTCTTTTATATTGGGCCAGAACTTGCTCCGACCGCTGTGACAAGGCTGTCCGCACATCCTGCGGACAAACACTATGAAGAAACTTACCTCATGGTCTCCGACATCCACTTGCACCCTCTTCAATTTTTTTTAAGTTCAGCGCTGTGAATTCAGCACAGGTTCATTCGGATCCGATAGAGACTGTGGGAATGGATGCCCCGCCCACAGAATCTGTCAAGATGAGAAGTCCCGCCCACAGGCAGGCAAGTAGAAATCATTCATTTAAAGCAAACTTCCCGATGTCAGCATAAATAAAAATTTAACATATCTTCTTATAAAAAGCCAAGCAAATGATTTAATTTAATCAAACAGACAGAAGATAAAAGTTAAAAAAAACTTTAAATTTTTAATTTTAAAATTTTTTTTAATGATCAAAAAATATTGCAATAAGAGTAATATGACATTCCACATCTTTAAAATTTAATTTTTAGTTTTTTCACAGTCATTAACAGTCATTGTGCTTTTAAAAGGTATTGTAGAGCTGGTATTTTCCAGCTTACCTTTTGGTGGCGTAAGTATTTTCATTCCAGCTGGGCAGATGGGTGAGTTTACGAATGTTTAATGATTTTATTGATTGTAGTGTAGGCGGCCCTTTAATTCGGACCTGTCAAACTGCCGGCAAGCCAATGGGAGCAAGTTCACGGTATCTGGGTTTTAGATTTGTGAACTTACTCCACTGATTCGCCAGTGGGGAGAGAGGACGCCATTATGGAACGGCGTCTCGAGGTGAGTAACTTCTGGGCCTTTGCCTCTCCTCATTCTTCCTACCAAAATGTATCACTTCACATTTCTCTGTGCTAAATTTCATCTGCCATGTGTTTGCCCATTTCACCAATCCGTCTATGTCCTCCTGAAGTCTGTTACCATCCTTCACATTGTTTACTACATTTCCGAGTTTTGTGTCATCTGCAAACTTTGAAATTATACCCTCTATACCCAACTCCAGGTCATTAATAGATATCAAAAAGAGCAGTGGTCCTAATACAGACTCCTGGGGAACATCATTGTATATTTCCCTCCAGTCTGAAAAACATACTTTCAGCATTACTCTCAGCTTTCTGTCCCTTAGCCAATTTCGCATCCATGCTGCCACTGTCCTTTTAATCCCATGGGCTTTAATTTTGCTAACAAGTCTATTATGTGGTGCTTTTTCAAATGCCTTTTGAAAGTCATATACCCTCACCAACCATCTCCGTTACTTCATCAAAGAACTCAAGTTAGTCAAACACGATTTTCCTTTAACAAATCTGCGCTGACTTTCATTTATTAGCCCATGCGTTTCCAAGTACCAATTAATTTTGTCCTGAATTATTGTCTCTGATATTGTTCCCACCACCGACGTTAGGCTGACTGGCCTGTAATTGCCGGGTTTATCCCTCTCCCCTGGACTGGAGACCATAGACTATGTCTTCTACTTATCTTCTACTTGTAGATAACCTGAAATGTCATCTGTTATTTATGATGCTCTATGTTTACCTTTAATGAGGTTTTAAGTTTTGAAAATTGCAGTAAGCAGGAATTAAAATTTCCCAACCAAAACATTTCTATTAACCAAATTCCTCACCTGGAAATACGATCGCGTCCGTTTTCAGAAACGAACCAAGCAGCAACAACAACCACCGTGTTTAAACCGCTAGGTAAGAGGACCATGCGATATTCGTCCTCTTGCAGCATCAGTGGGCGACCAGCATTCAGTGGGCTCTAGTCTCACCCCAAGAGGCAGTTCACTGGTCGAGGAACAGGGCAAAATTGACCAGCTGAGGGCCTACGATAAGTCCAGAAGGGGATAGGTGAGCAGGAGGGCAAGAGGGTGGCAATCGGGAGGGGGGACCAGTGGGAGGGGACGATTGGGAGGAGGGCGATTGGGAGGGGATGAGTGTAAACCAGTCAGGCAAAGTCTTAGACCATATACAAAATGCAAAGGAAATTTAGGTACAATTATTTTGCGATATCCAGCCAGAAATAGAATCAAGGATTGGTATACATTGCAAGAGGTGTTAATTGGGTACTTCTGCAGTAATTGTAATAATTATACTGCCTTATGATGCCTAATTATTTCTGCAATTGTGACTAATAATTTCAGGGTCCATCAAGTTTATTTCTGTTCATATGATGTGTTTATTCAACTGAGGACTGATCACTATTCAGAAAATAGGAATGGAAGCATATACATTGTTAAGAAGAAAATCAGTGCTGCTACACACCACTGAGGAAAGGACAAGCCAGCATCTTATCTACAGTGAAACCCTGTCTTACGGACACACAAATGGCAGACAAGCGTAAAATATGAACATTTCACAACATTCCCAAACATTTTACATTTAATGGCCCAGAAATTGCTTTAAAAAAGTGAGCACTTATTAGTGGCGAAAAGGAGGAGCAGGTACCAGCATTTGCACAGGCACAGTGAATCGCGGAAATTCGAAACTTGTTCCTCCTGGTTCACCGGCAATATGACAGCTTTGAATTAAAGGGATATCGCCGGCTGCAATCAGTGGAAACAATGGACCAGCACCAACTTGCTCATTTGCCCAGGTGGAAGGTAACTAATGTCGCCACAAAAACAGGTACACTTAAAAATACCAGGTCTAAACTAAGTTTTAACAGTGCCGTAAGTCTTAATGATTGCCAAACAATTAAAAATTAACTTTAAAAATCATGGAGTCTCATTACTCTTTATTTTAATAGTTTTTGGTTATTTAAAAAAATTTTAAAAAATTAAAAATTATTTTTTTACTTTTTCTTTCTGTCTCTTTTCTTTAATTTGATTATTTCTTAACCTCTTTTTTTTCACTGTCTATAACTGTTCTTACAATGATTTTAATGTTGTACCTTTCACTTCCTGGATTTAACGTTCCAAACCTGCAGAGACAGTGAACGCAGCTTGTCAAAATGGTGCAATCTGATTGGTCAAGGGGAGAGATCGATCCTCCCGCCTCTCCCAGGGTCCTGGCTTTGCTTGAATTGACGCTTGGCTCTTCTCCGCTTCCTATTGGAGGAAGTGCAACCAGTAAAGACCGCGGTAAGTTAGTGGGTTAGTATAAATCTATGGAGCGGGCGAGCTCTGTTGGTTCGCTGCTCCGAGCAATTTCTAGGCCATTATAAAAGATAAAACAGGCACTCTGAAGCAATGTGCAAATTACGGACTATGGCTAGCCTTCAATATACCGAGCCCTATTTACTTTGCGTATTTTACACCTTAAAACATGGGACAGTGTATCCTTTCTAAGGAGATGAGCTCAAAACTGAACATAGTGCTACAAATGAAGTCTGTGTGATGTCAGCAATACTTTGCTGCTTTTGTATTTGAAATTACCTGTGACTAAACCCAATATCCTGACAGCCTTTTGGTCACTTTCTGAACAAGGAAATAAGCTTTTAATGACTTTTTTCTATTTCTAATTCGGCCCCCTTTGTTCCTTTACCCATTTTGTATCAGTCTTCATAATAGAAGACACAAAAAACATACCAGAAATAGAGGGGAACCAAGGGTCTAATAAGAGTGAGGAATTTAAAGTAATTAATATTAGTAAAGAAAAAGTACTGGAGAAATTAATGGAACTAAAAGCCGACAAATCCCCTGGACCTGATGGCCTACATCCTAGGGTTCTAAAAGAGATGGCTGCAGAGATAGTGGATGCATTGGTTGTGATCTTCCAAAATTCCCTAGATTCTAGTACCGCCCCAGTGGATTGGAAAGTAGCAAATGTAACACTACTATTCAAGAAAGGAGGGAGAGAGAAATCAGGGAACTACAGGCCAGTTAGCCTGACATCAGTGGTCGGGAAAATGCTGGAATCCATTATTGAGGAAGTGGTAACGGGACACTTAGAAAATCATAATATGATTAGACAGAGTCAACATGATTTTATGAAAGAGAAATCGTGTTTGACAAATTTATTAGAGTTTTTTGAGGATGTAACTAGCAGGGTAGATAAAGAGGAACCAGTGGATGTAGTATATTTGGATTTTGAAAAGGCATTCGATAAGGTGCCACACAAAAGGTTGTTGCACAAGATAAGGGTTCATGGAGTTGGGGGTAATAGATTAGCATGGATAGAGGATTGGTTAACGGACAGAAAACAGAGAGTAGGGATAAACGGGTCATTTTCAGGTTGGCAGACTGTAATTAGTGGGGTGTCGCAAGGATCAGTGCTTGGGCCTCAGCTAATTACAATCTATATTAATGACTTAGATAAAGGGGCCGAATGTAATGTATCCAAGTTTGCTGATGATACAAAGCTAGGTGGGAAAGTAAGCTGTGAGGAGAACACAAAGAGTCTGCAAAGGGATACAGACAGATGAGTGGGCAAGAAGGTGGCAGATGGAATATAATGTTGGAAATGTGAGGTTATTCATTTTGGTACGAAGAATAGAAAAATAGAATATTTTTTAAATAGTGAGAAACTATTAAATGTTGGTGTTCAGAGGGATTTGGGTGTCCTTGTACAAGAAACACAGGAAGTTAACATGCAAGTACAGCAAGCAATTAGGAAGGCAAATGGTATGTTGACCTTCATTTCAAGGAGGTTGGAGTACACGAGTAAAGAAGTACAGGGCTTTGGTGACACTACACCTGGAGTATCATGTACAGTTTTGGTCTCCTTGCCCAAAGAAGCATATACTTGCCTTAGAGGTGGTGCAATGAAGGTTCACTAGATTGATTCCTGGGATGAGAGGGTTGTCTTATAAGGAGAAATTGAGTAGAATGGGCCTATACTCTCTGGAGTTTAGAAGAATGAGAGGTGATCTCATTGAAACATATAAGATTCTGAGAGGGCTTGACAGGATAGATGCTGAGAGGCTGTTTCTCCTGGCTGGAGAGTCTAGAACTAGGGGGCATAGTTTAAGGTTAAGGGGTCAGCCATTTAGGACTGAGATGAGGAGAACTTTCTTCACTCACGGGGTTGTGAATCTTTGGAATTCTCTACACCAGAGGGCTGTGGATGCTCAGTCGTTGAATATATTCAAGGCTAAAATAGATAGATTTTTGGACTCTAAAGGAACCAGGGGATATGGGGATCGGGCAGGAAAGTGGAGTCGAGGCCGAAGATCAGCCTTGATCTTACTGAATGGCAGAGCAGGCTCGAGGGGCCGTATGGCCTACTCCTGCTCCTATTTCTTATGTTCTCCCCCGCTTCATAGAACCTCCATTTAGGGCATGTTCACTGCTACATTTCTGCACTTTTACCTCGATAGCTTCCTCTTGCTGCCTCAGTGTGCCTTGCTTCCCACATATCTGATGTCTGGGTTGAATAGAAACTCTTGACAAGGTATTGGGCTCTCACACGATTTCCATCAACCCGTGGCTTACGCTATCAACTAGAGAACGGATAAAGCGGCTGATTATGTCCGGTGTCCTGAGATTCCATACAACTGTCACAAGCTCTGTGTGCAACGAATTGGCTGGAACCTCCCGGGAGTCACCTTCTTAAAATATGGACATCTACAAAAAGTGGACAGCTGATGCCTGACCCCTAAGTGTCTGTAATTCACAGGTTTCAATGTACATCGAAATATATATATATTTTAAATTTCTCTTGGCAACTTACTTACACAGAAGTTACAACTCAGAACCTGTTCCCATTTTAAATTCACACTCCTCTCCCTACATAGTCTGGAAGATGGCACAATTGTCCCAGCTGTATGATGGACTGATAGGATGTGCAGAACTGATGCCACCCATTTTGTATCTCTAAGATGAAGTGATCCATCACTCTGAATTTCTCCATTCAACAGGCATTTTTAAAAATTTGTTCTCAGGATGTGAGTGAAGCTGACTTGGGTTTTGCGATGCTAGGGATGCAGTTGGGGCAGCATAAATTACATTTTTTGTGTCCTAAGTTCTTAATGCTTTCCATTCCCAACTATCTCATGGTCTGTTGAGGAGAAGGGGGAGTTGAACGGAAACTTGTGCCTGATGTATATGCTCATGTTTTCTCGGTGCAATATAGGACAACTTCATTATGTTGTAAGATGGCCAATTGAAAGATCCTGCAACTGAGATTATATCCTCCTGGCTGTCTTTTTTCTTGGCTGATTATTTGTTGGGAATCTCGTGCCATCCTTGCCTTCTTCCTTCCTCCTGCCCTCCTCCAATTCAGAATGGATAACCATCATTACTGAGGAGGAAAAAATGCAAAAGGGAGCAAGGTGGCAAGGAAGAATTGGAGGAAGTTGAAGGGGTAGGCTCTATTGGCACCAGGTATCCAACATAGCCAAGAAGCCAGCCAGTTTGCCTCAGTTGGTAACACTCACATCTCTGGGTCAGAAAGTTGTAAGTTCAAGCCCACACCAAGGCTTAAGCTTATCACTCCAAAAGGTAATTAATTGTGTGAAAGCAGTTGGCAATGTTTTGATGGCACCATTTAAGTGCAAGTCTTTATTTCAGTTAAAGTATTTTCTTTTTCATTTGGTTTAATTCCCAACAATTCTTCATAGATCTTTTTAATGGATCATCTTCATTGATGCCATGTTTTGAGATCTTTAGGGTGCTTTTGGTAATCCTGTGGTTTTCTCTTGAATTTGGAAATGTTGTTGAATTTTTAGAATATTTGAGCCTGTGCATGTTAAAGCTATTGATATTATTAGAGCCCATTGTGTTCTTTTTTTTAATGTATTGTTTCTCCAAAATATGGAGCATACCTTAGACATTAGAGTTGTTTTGCATGCAATATTCCCACTTTACCAGAGGGAAACAACATCACACTTGCTGCCAAAGATAAAGTTGCTAGTTTCTGATTAAAAAGTTACTTAATTGGCATAATTACGTGCTATGTTCCATTGAATGACTTAACTCACTGTCGGCAGTAATTGCTATACAAAAATAAGGGAAATGCTTTACTAGTAATTCAGAACTAAGTGGGCATGGTTGTCTTAACGCCCGCAGACAGAACGACTCCAGCCAAGAATGTTAGCTATTTATCTAAATGGATTCATTTAACAGCCCCTTCAATAATTGTCATAGCTGAGGCAATTTAATGACTCTGTGCTCTTTAAGGAAGCCCAAACTGTCTTGTTATTGGTAATGTAAGATAACTTTTTTCTTAAGTGCATTAAAAAAAGATTGGTTACGAGAAAACTGAATGTTAAGAATTGACTTTGGTGAGCTACATGTAGTTGTTTTCTTCGGGTTGCACTAAATTTCAGCATTCTGATTTCTTTTTAAAAAATATTGTAGAATCTCCGTTATATATAGTTGGACAGGATGAGTAAATTATTTCCTGAATCACGGTGCTTTGTTGTTATATAGTGCTCGGACTAGGCACTTATATTTTGCAAAAGTTAGCCATTGCAGGTATGTGAGTTGAAATGTCAGACAAGACTGGGATTAAGTCTGAACTAGTATTACATAGCAACAAAATATGACTTGGAAACAATACATATTCAGAGTTTGATAGGAATGTTTGTGGATTTAACTATAAGTGAAGCTGTTGAAGCAGAAACATACTTTATTGTGGGTATTATAATATCAGCCATGGCTTAGTGAGAGCACTCTTGCCTCTGGGTCAGAAGATCATGGGTTCAAGCCCGCTCCAGAGACTTGAGAGCACAAAATACTAGGCTGGCACTCCAGTACAATATATGAGGGAGTGTTGTATTGTTGGAGAGTGCTGTCTTTCTGATGAGATGTTAAACCAAGGCTCTTTCTGCCCTCTCAGATGGATGTAAAAGATTCCCATTGCACTATTTCAAAGAAGAGCAAGGGCTTTCTCCCTGATGTCCCGGCTAATATTTATTCTTCAACCAACACCAATAAAAAAAGAACAGATTACCTGGTCATTATGACACTTTTGTTTGTGGGACCTTGCTGTGCGCAAATTGGCTGCTGCATTTCCTACTTTACAACAGTGACCACACTTCAAAAGTACTTCATTGGCTGAAAAGCACCTTGGGGTGTCCTGAGGTTGTTAAAGGCGCTATATAAATGCACGTCTTTCTTTGATCTTTAGCTCTGAGATAGAATTCTCCTTTATGAACCACCCATAGTGGAATATAATTTTTACCAGTTTATGTAAAATAAACAATGTGAATATGTTCCCTGTTAAGCTGTTTTGGTGTGGTGTAAATTGATGTTAGGCTATTCAAAGCCAGACCTGTTAATGATTAAAATATGCAGTGGGTAACACTGTTCTGATCAGCAAAGAGCAGTGAAAGCTAATTTTCCAGTTCCTCTCTGCTATTCTTAACAGTTCTGATTGCTACAGCTTTTGTTTTTGAACTGGGGGAAAAAGAGTTTCTGGGCCAAGATTGTGGCAAAGGTCAGTTGGCTGAGAACTGATTAGAAGGGTGTGCAACTGAAAGATCAAAGGTCAGAGCTTGCAGTGTCCTCAATCTGGGCCTAAAGCATCTGTGGTCAAGTAAGTGAGGTGTAGAAAATGATAGTCTTATGTATTATTTTCCTTATAGTTCCCTTCCATTTTCTCTCTCATCATGCATCCTCTTCTAGTTTTTTTTCTTATTAAAGGCTGGATATAGGGATTACTGATGCAACACAATTGGCCAATGCAAGTTAGGGTTGCCAGCTGTGATTGGATGTATTCCTGGAGGTTTCATCACATGACCTCTCACCTCCAACCGCCCCGCCCGGTCAAACAGCCTTTCTTCCCCCACCTCCAATATTTTTAGAACTAATAAACGGAAGTGTTCAAAAGAAAATTTAAAAAATGCATTCTTTTAATGCCTCTATGATTTTTCTCCCCGGGTTGCTTGTAGCCGTGTGCAGGAGATAAATCTTTAACTCCTGGAGGCACCAGTGCAATCCTGCAGGGTTGGCAACCCTAATGCAAGTTGGCAATTGGAGCACCTAATTTTGGCATGGTCTTGGGTATCTGTGGTTATCCAGGACATGAGGTTTCTATATGTAAGATCTTCACTGTGGTTCCAGGAGAAAGTTGTTAAATGCATGTTTGAAGCATAGTTGCATCAAGGTGAGGTGAAGGACCAATACTGTGAAATGGAACACTGTTATACCTTTGTCACCCAGAATTTCCAGATGAGGCATCGCACGGGCCAGATGCACCGATGGAGATTTTAATGCATCAATTTTAACTGGGAGAAGAAGTAGATTGGATAAGCACAGTACTCAGGAATGAGCGTGGTATCAAGGTTGCCATGAAACTAAAGATTATGAGGCACTTGACCTTATCAATCTTCTATATGGATGCGAAACGTGGACACTATAGTAGGCACACTCAACAGGTGAAAAGGTTTCACCAAAAACACCTTTGCATCTTGCTTCATTTTAGGTGGCAGGACAAGATCATTAAAAACAAAGTACTTGTACGTGCTGACAGCACCAGCTCTGAAGCTGTGATAATCAATGGTCATGTCAGTCAGGTTGGACAGGTTGTTAAGATGGAGGACATACGTTTTCCGATGCGGGTGCTTTATGGAGAACTGGTGGATGGTAGAAGAAAGCAGGGTGGGCAACAAAGAGGGGCTATAAGGACACACTGCAGATTCACTCGAAGCAACAGTGCAACATGGCCGTTGACTCTTGGAAAACCTTGGCCACCAACAAAGGGCAGAGTGAGAGGAGTCCGAAGTGAGAGCAGTGATGGTCTCTGATCTATAACACCAAGCCAGTGCAAAGGCAAGACACAAGAGACGGAAGGATCGGCAACATCAGAGGGATCAACAGGAGAACCCTTCAGGAACATATTTATGTGAGGCTTGTGGTAGACAATGTCCATCACATATCGACCTGCATAGTCATCAGCACACTGATCTGACCATGCACTTATGCTTCATTTATTGTTGGCACTGTCATCCTCGAGTTTAAGGGATACACTACTACTACTACCGTGAAATTCATTGCCATGCAGAAACAGATAGATGTCTAATGTGGAACCACTTGGGCTGGCACAGCATTCACTTTTTTACAAGCAGTTCTAATTAAAGAGCAAATTTGATACCAGAAGTCAATCTGAAATCAAGGTGGCCTAAGAATAATGGGGCAGAACTTGCTTGCAAAATAACGATGAGCTCAACAGCGCTCTCCATTTTTAATGGCTAAATGGAGGAGCAAATTCCGGCGTTAGCACAGGTGCAGTGAAACGCCGAAATCCGGAACTTGCTCTCACTGGTTCACCAGCGATATGACAGCTTTAAATTAAAGGTATATTGCACGCTGCAATCAGAGAAATTATTGAAAAAGTGCCATCTTGCTCATCTGCCCAGCTGGAAAGTAACAAATATCACACAAAATAGATACGCTTAAAAACACCAGGTCTAAACTACATTTTAACAGTGCAGTAAGACTTAATGACTGCCAAACAACTAAAAATTAACTTTTAAAAAGGCGGAGTCTCATTTTAATAGTTTTTGTTCATTAAAAAATGTTTCTTTTTAAATTAAAAAATGAATTTTTTTTACTTTTCCCCTTTGTCTGTTTTATTTAATTCAATTATTTCTTACCCTCTCTTTTTTTCGCCGTCTATGATTATTTTTGTAATGGTTTTAATGTTGTACCTTTCACTTCCTGGATTTAACGTTCCAAACCGGCAGAGACAGTGAACGCGGCTGTCAAAAAATGCTGCAATCTGATTGGTCGAGGGGAGAGATCGCTCCTGTCTCTTCTCCCAGGCTCATAGCTTCGCTTGTCCTGACACTGGGCTCTTCTCCGCTTCCTATTCGAGGAAGTGCCCAAAGAAAAGAGCGCGATAACTTACTATAAATCTATGGAGCGGCGAGCAGTATGGGTTCGTTGCTCTGAACAATTTCTGCCCCATTATTGTACTTCAATGATATTACTCTGTGCACTGAATAGAACCATGAAAATCTGTAACCTTTCAAAACACAAGCATTGTTTTTTTTAAATTCATTCTTGGGATGAATTTAAAATTCATTTTTGCCATTGGCAAGGCTGGTATTTATTGTACGTCCCTACCCCTGAGAAGGTGGTGGTGGGCCTTCTTCTTGAACCGCTGCAGTTCATGCGGTGAAAGTGCTCCCAAAATGAGTTTTTGATGCTGTTTGATACAACCGATTGGCTTGCTAGGCCACTTCAGAGGACAGTTAAGAGTCAATCACGTAGGTGAGGGACTGGAGTCACTTATAGGCCAGACTGGGTAAGGATGGCAGCTTTCCCTTTCTTCAGGACATTAGGGAACCAGCTGGATTTTCACAGCAATCTGACAGCTTCATGGTCACTTTTCCTGATACAAGCTTTTTTTTATTTCCAGAGTTTTTTTTAAACTGGATTCCAATTCTCAAACTGCCGTGGTGGGATTTGAACTCGTGTTCTATAGATTATTAATCCAGTCTATTCACATTAATTCCATCAACTAATGGTATAACGCATAGTGCGAATCCAGGTGGGTGGTCAGTACTCTAGGTTCACGGCCCGCGGGATTTTCCATCCATTCATCTTAACAGAACGTGCTGACCTCCATATTTCACCAGAGGTGGTACTAGACTAGCAACACAGAGATTGTGATTTCATAATCCTGTCATGGCAAGTTGTGACATTGAATTTAATAAACCTGATAGTTTATGGTATAGGCAAAGAAAAATGACCATGAAAGCTGCCAGATTGTTATAACAATCCAACTGGTTCACTAATGCCTTTCAGGCAAGGGGCCTATGACCCCCTATGTATGTGGTCTGGTCTATGTGTAACTCCAGTCCCATGCTACATGATTTCCTGTGGCTCAGTGGGAGCATTCTTGACTCTGAGTCAGAAGTTGCTGGGTTCAAGTCCCACTTGAGCACAAAATCTAGGCTGATGCTGTAGTGCTGCACTGTTGATGGTGCTATCTTTTGGATGAGACGTTAAACTGAGGTCCGGTCTGCCCTCTCAGGTGGATGCAAAAGATTCCAAGGCACTCGAAGAAGAGCAGGGGAGTTCTCCCCAGTGTCCTGGCCAATATTTAATCGCTCAACCAACAGACTCTGTGGTCATTGTCACATTGCTGTTTGTGGGATCTTGCTGTGCGCAAATTGGCTGCTGCGTTTCCTGCATTACAACAGTGACTACACTTCAAAAGTACTTTGTTGGCTGTAAAGCGCTTTGAGATGTCTTGAGGTCGTGAAAGGTACACTATAAATGCAAGTCTTTTTTCTTTGAAGTTGCCTAACAAGCCACTCAGTTGCTTCAAGAAGGCAGTTCAGTGCAACTTAGGGATGGGCAATAAATACAGCCTCTGCTGTGTCATCCACACCCTGAGAACAAATATAAAAATAATTCCTCATTTGTGCTACCACCGCACAAAGGTTTGTGCCAGAAGTATTGATTGTAAGATTTACTCCATATGTGTTTCTAAATGTTCTTCATATATGGGGTTGGAGTACAAAAGTAAGGAAGTCTTACTACAATTGTTCAGGGTTTTGGTGAGACCTCACCTGGAGTACTCTGTACAGTTTTGGTCTCCTTATCTAAGGAAGGGTATACTTGCCTGAGAGGCAGTGCAGTGAAGGTTCACTAGATTAGTTCCTGGGATGAGAGGGTTGTCCTCTGAGGTGAGGTTGAGTAGAATGGGCCTATACTCTCCAGAGTTTAGAAGAATGAGAGGTGATCTAATTGAAACATTTAAGATTATGAGTGGGCTTGACAGGGTAGATGCTGAGAGGTTGTTTCCCATGACTGGAGAGTCTAGAACTAGAGGACATAGTCTCAGAATAAGGGGTTGGCCATTTAAGACTGAGATGAGGAGGAATTTCTTCACTCAGAGGGTTGTGAATATTTGGAATTCTCTACCCCGGAGGGCTGTGGATGCTGAGTCGTTGAATATATTCAAGGCTGAGATAGAACTCTAGGGGAATCAAGGGATATGGGGATAGGGCGGGAAAGTGGAGTTGAGGTCGAAGATCAGCCATGAACTGATTGAATGGTGGAGCAGGCTCGAGGGTCCATGTGGCCTACTCCTGCTCCTATTTCTTATGTTCATATGTTCAACTAGTCAAATATCCAAAAAAGTGGAGATTCCTATACACCCACATGATATTTATTGATTTCCAATGCTCTGGCAATAATCAAACAAATCAATTATACCTTCTGAAGGAGCAAAAGGATCATGGCTGTCAAGGTTAATCCTTTCCTGGTTTCCAAGGTTAATCCTGCATTTCCTTTTGCAGGTTTAATGGAGCTTTTAACAGTCTCAGTATGTTTAATAATCGTGCTCAGACTGGATGTATCAGATAACAGTGGTAATTATGTCCAACAGTTTCCAAAACAAAATATTCATTACTGAAAATAAAAGTCATAAAGAAACAAAGCTGTCAACTTTTATTTGTAAGTTAAGCAGTGTTAATGAGAAGCAGATGTTAAATCTTGCTTTTGTGCTGTATTCATAAAAAAAAACATCTGTCAAAATGCAGCTTTTGCTCAGATGTGCAGTTCCCTGCATCGTGCCTGCCACCTGAAGCATGTATGAATGTTTCTTAACCATTTCAACAAGCCAGGTGGAAGATGTACTTGTCAGTCTCAGTTATCCTATTCGGCGCCAAGCTGCTGAAAGATGTAAGCAACAGAATGCACGTGCATTTTTTGCTAGTGAATCTGGTATTATCCTTTCACCAGAAAGCACAAATCTTCCTTTTGGGGATGCAATGGATGTATGTTCTGAGAATCTTTTCACTCTTGTGGGTTTCCAGTCAGATTTCTTTTGACAATGCAAATCTAACTTGTCAGATGGTCCATTCCTACCTAGCACGCTTCAAGGGGAACACTGTGACATGAAGCAAAAACATTAAAAAAAATACTGTATATCAGTATATGAATGCACTCCTGTCAGTGGTCTAGTCAACTTCCATCATTTGCATACAATAATCCAAGATGGGCACTTAAGAGAAGTACATAGCGAGCGTACTACAGAATTAAAAATAATACTTTCTTTGTTTAAAACGGGCTAAGCTGCCACATAAATGCAAATTCTTGTTTGGAAATTGCTGATTTCTATTTACATGATATTGAAGGATAACTTTGAAAGTTTGGAAATGTGATATCTTTACGGGCTACACATTACGGGTTAAAATATGCCCTCAGGTTGCAAGAATGGGCGCGGATGCATACACGGTTTAAAAACAAAGACTTGCACTTATATAGCACCTTTCACAACCTCAGGATGTCCCAAAGTGCTTTACAGTTAAATGAGGTACTTTTGAAGTGCACATTTATTTTTGCCCGTCTATTTTCTACGTAACGTTATGAGCAATGCAATTTTTAAAATTTATTTTGGTAATTTTCCTTGTATTGTACAACTCAAGTTGAAGAATACCAAAAATTGGGATGTCATTTTTTTAATCTCAATATGGTTGTCCAGCATCCATATCCAGATGCAGACACAAAGCTCCCTCTGTCCTGCCTCTATAATATGACAAACCCTAACCTCTTAAGAACACATCCTGCTGCAACAGTGCGACATTTTTATTTCTCACACAAATCACCACTCGTTCAGCTTCTGTGAATGAGATTGCCAATTAGTGCTGTGCGCTCACTTCCCCTAGTAACTGGATTGAGACGTCTCAAGCTCATTTAATTTCGGATCAATACAGCCGGCAGAGAAAGGAAGCTTTTATCCCATCACTCTGAGCCGGTGTTTGAACTCACATCCCAGAGGCAGAGTTAGCATTGCACAAGTTGGCTCCTAATCAGTTAGTGGCGACACAATGGGAATAAATACTATTCGAAGGCGCAGCTGAAACAGATAGCAATTTTATTAAAACAGATGCAGGTAAGAATCAAGCTCATCTCCAAATCCCAGTATATCTGAAACTTGTATTGTAAAACATCTTTCTAATTGTTCCAAAAAGGAACTGTACGCAGAGTTCCATGTGTGGACAGTTGTGATGCAAAACTATTCGTAAATTCTCCACATCACAACTGGGTATGTACAGATGTGCACAACCTCATGCAAACTCGGTTACGATTTTTGGGGTTTCTGATGTTTGTTTACTGCACTGCAGGGTTTGATACAAGAAAATTAGAACTTTCCACATTCCATCCGTGTTTATCCCACTTTCTCAATCTTATTGCCAAGAGGACAGTTCAGTTGGGCCTCATAGCGTCTCAGGTCAAATTTAACAGAAAATACAACAGTAAATTCAAAGACACTAAATCTCGTAAAACAAGTGCCACAAAATTGTCATTGGCATTGTCCACTTTTCACAAACTCACACTAAAATATTACAAATTCATAAATGGGCTAGTTGATTTCCTGTAGCCATTCTTATGGACAAGAAGAAAATAAAATATATATCTCTCTTCATCTCTTTGCTTGCCTCCCATTCTTTAGTCTTTGTGTCTCCTTTTCTCAGTCTGGGTGCTTATCTTCCAATCTTGCTATCTCCCTGTTTTTCTCCCTCTGCCTCAGACACTTTCTATTGTCATCTCTATCTTGTCTCTGTGTTGTTCTCATTCTGGCTGTCTCCCTCTTGCGTAAGTCTCTCCTTTCCTCTGTCTTCTATTTTGTATGTTTCACAATCTACGTATACCTGTCATACAGTTTGTGTCCTCTCCAGATCAGTTTGTTTATATGTCTTTTCTTCCTTTTTTCTCTTCCAGTCCGTATGCTTGTTGTACACTTTGAATTTGTATTTTCTTCTGCGTTTTTAATTTGCTTTGCTTTTTTCTTTCTGATCTACTTTTGATTTGATTCACGCTCTATATTTTCTTGCAAATCCACTTCTAATTTTATATTTAATTTGACTGCAGCATTTAAGTACCCAGTCTCATCTCTGTTTTGGTGCTTAGAGGGGCGGGGGGGGGGGGGGGGGGGGGTTGGGGAGGAGAGGAGAGATGTGGATTGGGTTAGATCTGGCAGACCAGAGAAGCTAAAAACAGACCAGGTCCTGAGTGCATGGCTGTCCTTCAAGGGAAGATTCAGGTGGGACAGAGGAAAGAGACTGAAGTTCTTGATTGGGGCAGAGATTGCATCATATAGAAGGTAAGTGGATTAACAGATAATATATGGTCCATGTAATCTCCTGGACTGGTTTCAAACACCTGAGGGGGTCGGAGAGGAATTCTCCAAAGCACTTTTTCCCTTATTGGCCGTGGTTTTTTATCTGTTTTATTTAGCCTCTCCAAGGGATTACATGGTTGTGGGGGGTAGGACGTGTTTAACCATATTGCTTCAGCCATCATGAGTGTGGGGGAGGCTTGATGGACCTGCTGGTCTTTTCCTGCCCATTTGCACAGCCGGACTCAGCGGGGAACGGAGATAATCTGGAGTAACTCCACAATATAATATTATATTCTTACATATAGGCCCAAAACATTTAGTAATACAGATGTTTGGAGGAACGTATGCATTTACAGAGGTGAAGAACAACAAGACTAGCAAATTGACCACTTTTCCACTTTTATTACCTAAGCACTCCTAAGTAAGATTTAGCGCAGGGCAGATGCAGAGCAATGCTGCCTTTACTCTAACATAACAAGGCTGAAACTTCAAAAAGGCACCGTCTTATTGCACTTATGTGAATTGTTCCACTTCCTACATCAGCAATCCTTGCGGTCACACTGGGTGAAGTTTTCAAGTTGACGCCCCAATCGCTACCAAATTACGAGCAGTTTCGTGCTGTGGGCCTAACCTTACGGGGTAGAAGCTGCCCAAACTCATTTCACGTAGGGTCCTTGCAGCTAGCAGAGAGTAGAATTGAGTAGAATGGGCCTATAATCTCTGGAGTATAGAAGAATGAGAGGTGATCTCATTCAAACATATAAAATTCTGACTGGGCTTGACGGGGTAGATGCTGAGAGGCTGTTTCCCCTGGCTGGAGAGTCTAGAACTAGGGGGCATAGTCGCAGGATAAGGGTTGGCCATTTAGGACTGAGATGAGGAGGAATTTCTTCACTCAGAGGGTTGTGAATCTTTGGAATTCTCTACCCCAGAGGGCTGTAGATGCTCAGTCATTGAGTATATTCAAGCCTGATAGAGATAGATTTTTGGAATTGAAGGGAATCAAGGGAAATGGGAATCGGGCGGGAAAGTGGAGTTGAGGACGAAGATCAGCCGTGATCTGATTGAATGGCAGAGCAGATTCGAGGGGCCGTATGGCCTACTTCTGCTCCTATTTCTTATGTTCTTATGTGGGAATCTGGGTTAGATTTAAACCCAGTCACCACAGGTGAAAGAGCAAGCTACTGACCCACTGCTCCACCCAAGCCCACAGTCACTAAAATTTTGTTACAAGATTTTTTTTGTGTAATAGGTTTTTTTTGTCATTGCGTTTCATATTGTTGTTACTTTTCATTTATGGTAATTGTTAGCAAAATCAGATTTGTGCAAAACATTTACAGAAGACAAGTGCATCTAATTTGGTCCTTAACTGCGGCTAGGTGCATAATCTCTCCAGAAAGTTATTCACCAGACTCCACTGTGAATTTCATTCAGCCAACATGAACAAAGGCAGTGGATGCAGATAGAAAGGGTTTGGGATCTCGCGTTGCTATTTAACAAAAATATTGAGCCATTAGCTATTCACATAAGTGGAATTCACTGGATTAGTTAGTAATTGAAAACTGATGGAATTAACAAGATAAGGGAAACTCTTATTGATAAAACACTAACCAATTACTTTTGTATCACGAGAATTTAATTAGTTGCTCACAGGATAATGGCTGGGCAGGGTGCATTACAGTTACATGTGTAGTCCCAAGTTGGTTTCGAGATGTTCAGATATGAAGCTATTATATTTTTTGTGAGGGAAAACACACCTCCTTATTTTTGCAATTTCATAATTTTGCACTATTGCTGGAATTGTATCATTATTATGATTTCTGCTGTGTATTACACATTTTTATTGATGCAATTTTCTTGCAGAAGTCTTAGAATCAGCAGTGTGGGAGAGAGACCAAGTAAGGACCTCTGCGCAGCTAACTTTAACCATCAACCCAATCCTAATTCTCAGCATAAGCCCTAACCTTCCGCACACGCTACCCCCTCCTCATCTCGTCTCTCCTCTCTCCCCAACCTTCCTCCTCCCCCTGCTCTATCTCCTCCCCCCCCCCCATTTCTCTCTTCCTCCTCCTCCTCAATGCCTCCTCAGATCGCATCCATTTTTTAAATGTAGGCCACGTGAGATCTAAATCCCTGCACTGCAGCTGAGGAAGGACATGAGCCGGTCTGCTGGCCAGCAGGTTCCTGCTTCTGATCATTTGTGGTCTTGCGTATCATCAATTGCACACTCCTCTAACTGCCTACCTAAAGCCCCAGGGTGGACGTACCCGTGTCGGTGTTTGCTGCAGCAGGAGTCGTCCATTTTATGTTCTCAGGCTCCAGGTGTCAAGCACGGCCTGCTCAAATTGGCTAAATGGTTCAAAATTAGGGGCTCTCCTCCCGTTTAGGTTGGCTCCCCCCTGTTGTGTGTTGCCTTGTCCTGCAAACAGAGAAGTAATGTTGAGACGTGGGAGTTTGAAAAACACTGGAATGACATCCAAGTGTCCATCCTGCGCCTCAGCTTGTCTGTGAGTAAATGTGCATGTGTCGTACTGGTAGGTTGTGTTGTAAGGTTGCCTTACGAATCACCTTTCCAAATGGTATTACAACAACAGCGACAGTGTTATCGTGTGCCCTGCTGCAGTATGGGTATGCAAGTGAAACTTGGACAGCACTGTTTTGTGAGGAATTAGCATGCAGTCTCATCATTACGTAACATGATGTGGAGATGCCGGTGATGGACTGGGGTTGACAAATGTAAACAATCTTACAACACCAGGTTATAGTCCAACAATTTTATTTGAAAATCACAAGCTTTCGGAGGCTTCCTCCTTCGTCAGGTGACCTTCGTCACCTGACGAAGGAGGAAGCCTCCGAAAGCTTGTGATTTTCAAATAAAATTGTTGGACTATAACCTGGTGTTGTAAGATTGTTTACATTATGTAACAAGGTGAGAAGAAACTCTAAATGCTATGCTTAATTTGCTCACATATTTGGTATAGTGAAATGATAGAATTGTAGAATCACAGAATGGTTGCAGCACAGAAGGAGTCCATTCGGCCCATCGATCCCATGCCGGACCCATGATGGCTAACTTTACCTTGGCAGAAGCACCTCCAAGGCAGCATCTGAAAATGGTGGAGCTCTGCATCCTTGCCCAGGTATCTCTCGGTCCTTACCCTGAAACAATCAAGCAGCTCCTTTAAACAGCGGCCGCAGGGGATAATTTTTGCCTTGGTGCGATAGTGTGAAACGGGCGACAGCAAATCAGCAGCCCATTTTACATCTCTCCCGTTGACTTCAATGGAAACAAGAATTGGGAAATGGTGGAAAACGGGTGGCCGATTCACTATCACCCGTTTTGCACGATCGCTCAAAGTCAAAATGACCCCTTCCCCCGTCGTCTTCAAGAAACACTCCTGCGTGCTGTTTCCTGTCCTTCCCCACCCCCTGCTGAGAGCGAGATCCTGCCTCTGAGCCTGAATCAGGACAGGAGCTTGCCTTGCATTAATAATGAGGCTGATCTCAGGAAATTCAGCAAGGTCGGCCCAACATGAATTTAGCGAGTTCAGTACCCCGTGAATGTTTAATGTAGAATGTGAATCTCTAAACAAAAAATCTTTTAGCAATAACTAGCAAAGGGTGAGTAACGACGTTAATACTGGCAATTTCTTTTCTCCCTTTTAAATCCATCTTAGCCGGCTTTGCTCCAAACTTTTCCCACTATGATGTATCATGTATTCAATCAGTTGTAATACATTGTTCCAATTGGCTGAATGCAGAACCTTCAAATCCGATTGAGGACACTCAGGCTTGATTGAAAATAACCTCACGAGACATTCCAGCAGATGATAGGGTGGTAACCATCACCCCCTTCAGCATCTCAGCAGCAATTGAAAGTTCTCTGCTACTGTTTGACCCCAGGCGCTGATTTTAAAAAAAAACTGCACAAAGGACTGGGGGGGAGAAAAAAACAAGGAAGTGGCTTAAACGGGCGAGATTGTGACCGAACAGTAATGACGGACTTTTGTACTGCAAAAAGAAAAAGTAAATCTGCGAATGCTGGGGTTTCGAAATAAAAAGCAGAAGATGTTGGAACAGCCGGTACATCAGTACCTGAAAAGTGAAAGGACTGGATGACCTGCTAGGTTGAGATCCTTGGTCAGAAAGGAACCTGGGAGGAAAGTCCCTTTGAAAATACTGACCAGTTATCAGTTGTGATGAAGGATCTCAACCCAAATTTTAGCCTCTCTTTTCAGATGTTGATGGATCTTCTACGCATTTCTAGCATGTTCTGTTCTCATTTCTTCCGTGCTTTACCAGGAGACAGGCCAGAGCCCAATGGAAGAAATCTATTTGCTGTCTCAATCCTTGCTGGGATCTTGCTGTGCACAGATTGGCCGTCGCCTTGCTTACATTACAACAGTGTCTACACTTCAAATGTACTTCATTGGCTGTAAAGTGCTTTGGGACTTCCTGAGGTCGTGAAAGGCATTAAATAAATGCAAGTCTTTTTAAAAAATTTATACATGGTGCAAACTTCAGCTTAACCAACAAGCCACAGAGCACAGGATGGTTTGAATATTCTAATATAGCCTAAAAGCTCATTTACGGCCCATCAGTGCTGTGAGGGAATGTCATAATAAAAAAATCACAGCAATTTAAAATTCCAATTAAGAACAAATTCTCAGGTTTACTTCCAAATATGTGCAGTGACTAAACAGATTTTTATTTGTTATTCATTAAATAATTTAAAATGCAAAGCCCAATTGCTCAAGAGTGGAACTATAAACAGTTATGAAATCACCATGTTATCACTTGAGATAACACAGCAAGTAAACCTGTCAGCGATATTGATTTTTTTTTTCTTTTTAGCAAAGGAAAAATGTTGTGAACTTTCGCGTAGTTTCAACTTCATAAATGAAACAGCTTTCTGCTCAGCTGCATGACATCACCTGGTCTATCACCCCTGCTAAGTGTTATGCGTGGTCTAACAGTGCAGATCATGCCACATGGCACCATGAGCCACTTACAGAGCAGAGCAGATCCCATCTACTGAATGAAGTCTAAGAATGGGTAACATTAGTGTCAGTGTTGACTGACACATCCCCAAAACCATACCTATGATAAAGATCTTCAAATATTAGTACTTAACTACTTCCAATCCACACATCATTTTTAAAAAAAAACCCTGTCTGGTAAAAGGTCACTTTTTTTTTCTTGTGACTACAACCTTACGCAGATAAATATGTGCACAGCTTTAAAACAAGAGAATTATCGAGAAACCAAGTTGAAGGTCCATTGTTCAGGATGCCATCAAGTTAGTGACCAAGCTTGAGTTTTAAAAGCCTGATGATTGTGGGAGGAAGTAAAATCTAAGGGGATTTTCATCTTCATCGCCTGGACGGTAATCGTAAGAGTGAATCGCTCACCCATTGTAGAACCCGTCCAACTTTCATCCCATTAGTGCTGGAAAATCCTCCACAGGTACAACGTCAGAAAGCAAATATTGGGCCTTATAGTTAGAAGTTATTGAAGGGAATGTTTGTCACTAAAGAGAATCTGAGTTTCTTGGAGCATGTTTTAGCAATGGAGGCAATGAATAAGTACTAACTGAGGCCAGAGGAGATAGTAAAACCTCTGATGCCACTTTGCGGGCAGAATGTGCCCATCATGGTCATGTAAATGATTTGTCCCTAGGATCTAGGACAAGGTCTCCAGCTTGGGGTTAGGGTGGATGGGGGTATCGCTCTATCATACTTGCACTGGCATAGAGAGCTCCCAGAGAGATGGACAGACAAAACTGACCTGTGACCCCATCTTCCTCAGCACTGTTTGTTCAGGATTGTCTCACTGAATTGCCAACCAAAGCTACCATCTGGAATGAGGAACCTCCCTCTCTTGTATGAGAGCCATGGCAATAGTTTAGTTATTTAGCTTGGATTCCTGCTGCACTCAAGAATGAAACTAATTCAAGACTATAGATGCAAATCTCTCTTGAATGTGGGAATGAACCCTCCCTCCATTATCTGAAACCGATATGATATTGTCAGTGTACATCATTCCGTTAATTACTCTGCTAGTTATCCTAGCTAATGGACCTAATCAACATTCCGGATAACGTGTGTGTGTGTGTGTGTGTGTGTGTGTGTGTCTGGGAGTTAACCCCTTGTGAACCAAATTTAACTTCATAGCAACATCATAACATAAATGAACTCCAAAAATTGCTTTTGGGTCATATAGGCAAAAATCTCAAAATATGACAAGAGAAAGTGAAGATTCACAAAAGTTATAAATGACAACTGAGGCATGAGATCGGAAGGCGAAACCTCTGGGGCGGTGGGGGGGAGCACTAAGACAGCACTAGATGCTTCTAGCTTGCATTTAGCTGTTCTAATATTACAAACAGAGAGTGGTTAGAATGTGGAACTTGCTACCACATGGACTAGTTGAGGCGAATAGCATAGATGCACTTAAGAGGAAGCTAGATAAGTACTTGAGGGAGAAAGGAATAGAAGGATATACTGATAGGGTTAGATGAAGTAGGATGGGAAGAGGCTTGTGTGAAGCATAAACACCGGCATGGACCAGTTCCGTGCTGTAAATTCTATGTAATTCTATGTAGATAAACTTGGCTTGGGATGCTTTGATCAAGAGATCAGGTGTGATAGGCAGAGCTTTTATAAGAGACAAAGATAGAACCACAGGCATAACTGAACCAATTAACCAGTTGAGCTCCCGCTCTGGGGTGGATTTTAACTGGTAGTGGGTTTCCGATGGGAAACCAGGCTTGTGAGTTAATTTCCTTACCGTCTGTTGCAGAACGAGGCCTCGGCAGATTTTAATCGATGAGCCTCATTAACATGCTGCCGGTCAACTTCCTGCCTGGAGCGGGCAGATAAGTGGGCAGGAACCAGCTTCAGGCCTGCGGAAAACCAGATGGCCCTTCCTCGCCCTCCCATACTCAGGTAAATGAGAGGATGGGGGCTTCGGAGGGCCGTGGGGAAGTGAGGGAGGAGCCCAGGGCAGGCCTAAACTTTCCTTGTAGGGGCAAGGAGGGGACACTCCTGCTCCTCCTGGCCCCACAAAGGAAATTTAAAAAATTTATCTTGAATGGTCTCTTCTGTATTCCGATCCTCTTCTGACTGACCTTCATCTGGCAGGAAAGACGCAGCCACTTCCCTGCTCAGGCTGGAGTTAAAATTGCAGTCGGGGCCCAATGACATCATTGGTCCCCGATCTGCATATTTAAAGAAAGGAACCCACTGGCTTTGGGCGGCTGGCTTAGCCGCCTGTCCAAAAATGTCGATTAAAAATCGGAAACAGCGAAATCCGGGCAGGACGTCGGTGGGTAAGTCATCCGGTTCATCTTAACTGCTTACCCGCTTGGTTTCTGTTGGACGGGTAGGGTTAAAATCCACCCCTCTAGCTTCCTCTTGTACCGAAGCAGTTCCCGATCAGCCCTATGCAGAGAATTTCTGATCTAAATATACCGATGGATAATTAGGGGCAACAAGTGTAATTCCTGGACTTGAAACTTTAAATCATGGAAGCAGATGGATTTAGCTGGATTCTCACTGGAGAAAAGAGGATTAGATTGAACATGATCCAGGTCTTTAAAATGCTAAAAGTGATGGGCGATGCAGCTTATTTAACTTAGCTAGAGCTTATAAGATAAATGGATCATGAATACAAACTTAGCAAACCTGAAGTCACAAAATGGCAGATGTATGATAAAGACCCACATGCTAATTGAAGTGCTGAAAAAGCAGCTGGAAAAATGTTTTATTTATGAAGAGAAATGGAGAGTACGTGGAAAAGTATTGGCATAAATGATCAAATAGTGTACGGAACAGTAGGGCTTTAATCCTTTTGGAACTATGGGAATGTCATCAGCAATACACAGACAGTAAGGTTTGAAAAATGTATATTCATATTGTTGAGTTTTTGTCTGATTGCTGGAGAATATTCCACGGAGCTCACCACCACCGCCCCCTCCCCCACCTCCACCTCCGCTCCCACAACTGGGAGGCTGAGATCAGAAACTCAGCAGAGTGGAAAGTAAAACCTGTGCCCTCTCATTCTGTGACATGTTGGTGCTGCTATGTGTCACTGTGATTATCGTCTTTGCACAGTACTCTGAAAACATGCTCACTGCAGATTATTTGCTGCAAAAATACCTAACTAAACAGATCTCAGATGAAGAACTGGAGGTATGCGGGAGCATGTTCTCATGTTGTCCTTTGGCAACACAGCAAACCAAAAAACCTCAAATTGAGATAATATACCAATTCCACTTTAAGCCCCAGAACCAAATCAAATGCAGAATCACATATACTACACTACTGGAGGGCATGTGAAAAAAAGAAGGTAATGATCATTTTTACATATGTTCCTGATATTGTTAGTGTACCTTAAATGGCATAACAACAGCTCGCAAACTGGAGACAAGGACAACCATCTCAAAATATTAACTCCAATGATTACTAGGAGCATAGAGAGACTTAGAAAAATTGCACCAGGGCAATAGATATCACGTTTCTTCATCCATGACCAAACAACTCTAATTCAAGCATTTGATCTCCTGTGTTTAGAGCTCCAAGGAATGATGTTGGGGGTAATTTTAACCTAACTCGCTGGGCAGGAAGCCCACGTAACCGGGTGGAATGCTGGTTTTACACTGCACCCAATATTGCTCTCCACTGACTTCAATGAGGAGTAAAATCGAGTGGGTTGTAAAACCAGTGTTGTACCCGATCCCAGTTTCCCGACAGGTAGGTTAGGTTAAAATTGCCTCCCCCCCCCGGTGGTGTCTGAGAGAGAGTTTCATAAGCAGAAGAGGCAGTGTTGAAGCTGGCATTCTATATTGACGTTTTGCAAGAACATAGAATGCTGAGGGCCAGCTCCGAAAAGCTTTTGTATTTTTGGTATTGTATGAACATGTAGATCCGTCTAAAGCACCCTTATGGTACTGTTCTGGTCGTAATTCATTGCAGCGAACTCACAGCTTGACCACATGGCCAGTGCCATAGAGGGTAGACTCTAACATTGAGTGGGCCATCTTCAATCCACAGAGTTGCACGGCTTTGGATTGTACTGATTCCTGGAGCTGGAGATTTTTTTCTTCAGTTTTCCAGATTGAGCTATAATACTCTGCCACTGGGCAGACTGATAGCGATGTGTAGCAGCTAGCCTTTTCCAGGATTCCTATTTTTTCAATACTCTTTTGTCTCAGTGTAGATCAGTTGTCATTCCTAAGCCAAGAAGTTGAATGTTTAGAACAGAAGAGAATTTGACATTCTTATAGGATCGGGATGCACTCCATTTATCTCAATGGAGTTATTTTTTTTTATTCATTCACGGGTTGTCTGCTGCCCTTGTCCTTCAAGGTGGTAGAGGTCGCAGGTTTGGGAGGTCCTGTCGTTGGCCTATTGGCTTGGTTTCAGTACTGAAGGTAGACTCCATTACCAAGGAGCCAATAATACAGTACCCACCTATTACTTTGTTTTCCGGATGTGGATGGCACTGGCAAGGCCACATTTATTGCCCATCCCTAGTTGCCCTGACAACTGAGTGGCATGCCTGGCAATTCAGAAAGCATTCAGAGTCAAACACATCATGGACTGGAGTCACGTGTAGGCCAGACTGGATAGGGATTTCAGGTTCCTGTTCCTGAAAGGCCAGTTGGATTTTTACAACAGTCCAGCTAGTCCACAAATTACTAGATTTATTAAATTCTATACGATTGCCATAGTCAGATTTGAACCGATGACCTCTGGGTTGCTAGTCCAGTGCCTATTACGATTGCACTACAAATGCTAAAGGGGCTGTTACTCCTCAGACACACTATGTATCTGTGGCCCAAAAGCTGACCTCACCAAATAATGTGAGGTCAATGTTAACATTCTTGGGTTTCTCTACACTTTTTTTGATCCAGATATGTTTGGTTTCCATGTTTCAAACTACTTTCATAGATGAGCCACACTCCCTATACGCCAGAGAGAGTATTTTCACTGACCTGGATAGCTAGCTAAAGTTGTAGTGGGCAACAGGGAATGTACAGATAACTCGTACAGTTCATTTTCGATACCAATTTTATCACATAATCTCACATGATCTCTGTTGCCTTCAGAAAGCGGCAGTATAACACTACTCTGGACTTTCACTTAGAGCTGCAATTTCCTCAGGGACTGCTCCACTGATGGAAGAGTGGTGGAGCAGAACCCCAGTCTAGGCACATGCTTAGCTACCAACCTATTCTAAATTGCAGCAACAGAGTTATTTGCAAATTGGGAAGGTTGCTTCAGCGACACCGACCCCTATCCTGCCTTGTAAGGTGGCATAGCCCACAGCTACTCTGCCTAACGTGCCCCCAGGCTCTTCAAGGTCTAAGAAAAAAAGAAGCTGTGATATTCTGCAGTTCCAAAATCAGCCATTTACCTTCAAGACATAAGGGGCTCGATTTTAAAAGTAAAAAAACAAGTGGGTTAGGGGCGGGGGGCATTGAAAATTGCCACCATTTCAGACCCAACCTCAAACCACTCCAACCCGCCCATTTCCGGTTTTCACGGGGGCGGGCAGCCAACCCGCTCCCAGGAGGCGGGTTGGGCCTTAAAATCTTTCAAGAAGGCTTCAGGTCTCCACGTTTAACTAATTCCTGATTTCAACCCCGGGGGGCCGGGATTCCCGGGCCTTCTGTTTTACGCCTCGTGAAAGGAGGCGAGAAGGCCCCAGACTGCAGGTAAGTGCCTAGAAAGGCACAGCTTGTGGGCCCGGAGGAGCAGGAGTACTTCCCCCAGGCCCAATAAGCCTCCCAACCCCGATCACGGACCCCTCTCCGATCGTGGACCCCCAATCTTCCGACCCCGTGATTGACCCCTGATCCTATCCCACATGACTCACGACCCCCATGCCCACCTATGCCCATCTATGCCCCTTGCCCACCTATGCCCCTTGCCCAACTACGCCCCTTGGCCACATATGCCCCTTGCCCACCCATGCCCTCCCATTTCCCCACCCCCCACCTCCTCCATGCAAACAAAGACTTCCCTGCAGACTTACCTGCAGACATCCTCTCCCCGGTTGGCCTCCTGTCCGACTGAGACCAGCCTGTCAATCAGCCGATCAATCGGATGGGAAACCGACAAAAAAAAAGACGTCCTTACGTCAAAATCATAAGGATGTTCTGGTAACCCGTACTAACCCGACCTCAATTTGACCCCCCCTTCCCTCTTCCAGCTCCGTTTCAAAATTGAGCCCAAGGTAATTGATCCTTACTCTAGGTAAGGTTTGGAGTCTTTCAAAAGGTCGCACGGGATTCACTCTAGCTTTTGTCTGGCAAGGTTCCATAGAGGCCTTTTTAGGGCTGAAAGGACAGAATTCCTGAGGTAGCCTGGGAACTCCCCCCAACACGTTCTTTAATGTGGGGGAGGAGGGCGAGTGGAAGGTCCACCCATAACTCCCTCTACTGGAAAATGGCAACCCGGGAAAAACAAGGGTGACATCCTCACATAACCTGGCTTTACCTCATTTTAGCGGCTGCCAATCTACTGGGATTCCACCTCAGCCCAGATTGGAATTTCAGGTCCTTAGGCTTTAATTGCCAAAAACTAGGAGAACAAGCAAATGGTAAGAGCAGCTCAACAAATTTTTACAGTAGTAGGTAAGTTTAGCTTGCTCCTGAGGCAAGTAGCACAGATGCATTTAAGTGGAAGCTAGATAAGCACATGAGGGAGAAAGGAATAGAGGGTTTTGCTGATAGGATTAGATGAAGTAGGGAGAGAGGAGGCTCCAGTGGAGCTTAAATGCCGGCATAGACCAACAACAATAACAACAACTTGCATTTATATAGCGCCTTTAACGTAGTAAAACGTCCCAAGGCACTTCACAGGAGCGTTTTCAAACAAAATTTGACACTGCGCCACATAAGGAGATATCAGGACAGGCGACCAAAAGCTTGGTGCGTCTTAAAGGAGGAGAGAGCGGCAGAGAGGCGGAGAGGTTTCGGGAGGGAATTCCAGAGCTTAGGGCCTAGGCAGCTCAAGGCACGGCCGCCAATGGTGGAGCGATTAAAATCGGGGATGCACAAGAAGCAAGAATTGGAGGAGCGCAGAGATCCCAGAGGGTTGAATGGCCTGTTTCTGTGTTGTAGTTTCGATGTAACTCGATGTAATTAGTACAAACTAATCAGGAAAAGAGCCAATTTTTTTAGGCCTCCCTGAAGTGCCCATGCAAACAAGACCTGAGCGTCTGGAGCATTGCTCAGGTACTCCAGCGGCAATATGGAGAGGGCTCCTAATTAATGTAAAAGCTGAGGCAATAGAACTTTGCAGGATCCCAGAATGCCCCCTGCTGCCCCATCACATGGACCTGGACAGTGAGCATAGGGCAGGAAGTAGGCCTCAGGCCTTCACTCCCAATAACACGGGGCTCTAGTACCTCACGTACTGTGGTACTTCAGGCACTTTACATAATATTATAGGCCCCTTTATGTCTGCTTGTGCACTGTCCAATTCTGTCTATATTTATTTCTGGTGATTCGGTCAGTGCTTCTCTGTCAGATGGGGAGTTAATCACCTGGTATAATTAGCAAAAGGAACCAACTCACTTTTGAATGCATTGACCAGGTCAATGGTGCAAAAGAGAATAAAAGTGGGGCCAAACTCTGACCCCTGCGTAAGTGTTGTAATGAGAAGACGAACATCCGTTCCTCATGTGTCTGCAACCTCTTGAGGAAATATATCCAGCTCAGCAGCTCACCAGATATGCCACGTGAGGCCAGCTTTTCAGTGCTGGGTCACACTATAATTAGAGATTTGAAATTATATCTGTGGGACTCCCAAGAGACAAAGTGGTCTATGACATCGAAACATTAGTTTTGTTTGTTATGTGCAGCTGCAAAATGTATACTACTTAAACGGAGATCTGTAACACTGCCGAATATCAATTTATGGTTTTAAAATTTATTGTGGGGTGGGGGGGGTGGATTTTCTTCTTTGACACTCTCGGCATCCACTGGAATGGATAGCAGTAAACTGTGCACCCCCAGCCCGTGATTTTCTGTCCACTATGGAGCCCCTGAAGTGCCAAAAGTGGAATCTCCCCCTTATATCTGTTAATGAGGCCCAAATTCCAATGTCCATCAATCCTCGGGCCTCTCGGTTCAGGTACGCGCTGGTCACGTTGGACTAATTTCTAGGCCCTGGAGTTTAATCTGCGATCAGAGCCTCTATTTCCTTTCTGACTTAACCTCAGCATTCGAGGATGTGTGGCATAAGGGCCTGGTGCCTTGTTCCCTTGGAGTTCCCTCAATTTTTTCAATAATTCTTCCTTATCCATTGCTGTCTTTCTCTTGTACTCTTCCAGCCCCACTGCCACAGTCGTATATTACGGCTAGAAAATTCCTTGGATCTGCGGTGTTACCGCTCCAGAAACGCAGCAGAGACCCTGTTTCCACATGTAAATGGGTTTTCCACTAGACGTCCAACAATGTGAAATTCAGAAATGTGCTCTTCAATAGACTATCTGGGATAAAATGAATTCGTCCGTGCCTTAGATCGCCAGGGACCAGATGAAATTCAAAGCACTAGAAGCATCATGGTGGAAGACTAAAAATGACATTGTGCAAGTGTAATGAGTTCCTCGCTGTATGTACATTGCCATTTTTAAAAACAGCTATGGGTTGATCCAAATCTGAAGCAGTTTGTACTATGTAGATTTCATTTCCCGAGCTCATATCAGTCCAATTTGCATTTCTATTTCTAATTCAGTGCTCATCCCTAAGTACCCAGATTCTCTTGAGAGCTTCATAACATGTCTACTAACAAGGCATCCAGTGAGGTCCATCAAAGGTTACAATGCCAAATTCAAACACTCTCTCTGGTTAATCTAGTTTCAATCTATGCATTTATTCATTTCTGCAGGAAAACTAAACATGGCCTAAGGCAAAAGCATAATGAGCATTCTGCAGCCTGTTATAGAGATAGAAGCTTAAGTATACCAGTGGTGCTATTTATGCTTGTCATTTTAATTGTGGCATACACAAAGCTTAACTTAGGACCACCTCATCAATCCAAGGCCTAGGTTTCCTGCTGTGATCAACCCAATTTTGTGACTGTAATAGAGCGGGTGAGAACGGGATCTGGTTTGCCAGATCCCCGCTGATTTTTGTGCTCATCCAATTTTCCGCTTGTCATTTTCAGCAAGAGAGCAGAAATGCCCTCCGCATTTTTGGGACAGGAACATTCAAGTGAGTCAGTAATGTCGTGGTGATGTCTTCTATCCCAGTTTGTGTCATTTCTGTCTCATTTGTGGCTATCACACCCACATAAATTGGGTGTACATGGCTGCTAGGTGCAGGGGAAAAGGCAGAAGCAAATTTAAAGGAGCCAAGCACTAATTATGTGCTCAAAGCCAAAGTTTTGCTGAATCCAAGGTGGGTAATTTTAACCTAACTCGCTGGACAGGAAACCCATGGGATTGGGTGGAACACTGGTTTTACACTCCACCCAATATTACTCTATTGACTTCAATAGATAGTGAAATCAGGCGGGGTGTAAAGCAAGCGTTACACCCGATCCCGTCAGTCTCCCGACAGGTGGGTTAGGTTACAATTTCCCCCAATTTATTTCTGCAATGTTGTACATTTTTATTTTTGTTTTGTTGCCCCTGTCAAGTACTTTTCCACCTACCTTTCCGGACACTTCCCCTTCAGATAGGACACAATGGATTTCTCATTGGGGATTCTCCTGGAAGAAGAGGCAAAGCAACTGAGGCAGGCTCGGGTGGCTAGGTTGCACCAGAGATGCATGGCAACCACCCGCCAGTACCCCCACATTAGAGTATAATAGCAGTGGCACTCCTACCTGCACTTGGTCAAGGAGCAGTGCCTGGAGCAGCCTCCCTCTGAAATGAAGCTCTTAAAGTTTTATCACATCATAGAATCATTATAGCACTGAAGGAGGCCATTCGACCCATCATGCCTGTGCCAGCTCTTTGAAAGAGCTATCCAATTAGTTGACACCCCCGATCTTTCTCCATAGCCCTGCAAATATTTCCTTTTCAAGTGTATCCAATTCCCTTTTGACAGTTACTATTGAATCTGCTTCCATCACCCTTTCAGGCAGTGCATTCCAGATCACAACAACTCATTAGAGTCTACTGGTCATAAGTATAAGATAGTCACTAATAAATCCAATAGGGAATTCAGGAGAAACTTCTTTACCTAAAGAGTGGTTAGAATGTGGAACTCGCTACCATAAAAAGTAGTTGAAGCGAATAGCATCGATGCATTTGAGGGGAAGCTAGATAAGCACATAAGGGAGAAAGGAATAGAAGGTTATACTGATAGGGTGAGATGAAGTAGGGAGGGAGGAGGCTCCTGTGGAGCATAAATACCAGCATAGACCAGTTGGGCTGAATGACCTGTTTCTGTGCTGTAGACTCGATGTAACTCACTGCATAAAACAAAGTTATCCTCATCTCCCCTCTGGTTCTTTTGCCATGCTGTAAGAGAGCCTGCAGCCCAGTCCTGCCATATATGCACTGCCACTCACCCTTAACTTCTATGCCAACTGGCCATCCGAGGCTGCCACTGGGGCATTTGCAACAAAAGCCAAACAGTTGTGCACAAATGCATCAATCAAGCCACAGATGCATTGTTCTCCAGAGCTATTAATTTGTCCAGTTAAGTCCCAAGATGGACCAGCTGCAGGTTCCACCTCTTGAGAAGCTGAATGGACAGTGTGTTCTTGTGTCCTCTCAGCCATATGACCAGGCACCGAAGGAGGCTGGCTGGGAGGCCTGCATATGCTGTGATCCTGGGAGAAAGCAGTGTCACACACATCCATTCCTTCCACGCCACTAAAACTGGGCACTATCTCCGCAAGGTCACCGATTTCCAGGAAAGCAGACCTAATAATACCAATAAAATCAATGAAGCCGTGTGAGATATTGGCCTGTATCCCAGCCTCAATTACTTGGAGGATAGAAGAGACAGACCTCTCCAATCAGGTGACCCTTGCCTCTGCATCATCAGTCTGAGCATCCATGGAGGAAGTACAGACACTCCGGAGGGCCTCTGTAATGGTGGCCTCAGTTACAGATCTTTCTGGAGCTGTCATTTGCTCCAGGTTGGACTACTGTGATGATAAATTATCCAGCAGGGTAATGTACAAGTGGTTAATGGACTTTCCGCTCATTCAGGCATCTGCAGCATTCTATCTGACACGGAGAACAAAGGCCCATACATTTCACGCCCTGAAAGCATTTGTCTTTTAAAAGCTGGACCCATGAGATCTTGATCCCCAGGCCATTCAGTCAAGTGGCAATGTCTCCTGACTCTCTGGTTTGCAACGTTTTGCATCTACATAGGAACAGAGGAACAGGATTAGGCCATTCAGCCCCTCGAGCCTCTTCCGCCATTCAATTAGATCATGACTGATCTGATGTTCCAACCCTCAGCCATGCCCTGTGCACTTCTCTCTGCCTCAATCTCTAATTCTCTTGAGTGGACGTTTCTGGACTGGTGCTTGGGAGGCAGAGAGTGAGTAACAATCCATGTACTGAAGCGTTGGCAGGGCAGGATGCAGACAGCCCTGGTTCCTCTTCCTCTGCTCCTTCTTCAAGCATATCTAAAGGAGGAAATGAGGAAGGGAGATTCGAATGGGTTGATGAGGAGCAGAGTTTGCAAGTTACTTTCAGTGGAAGAAGTGACAGGAGCATCTCATGATATATTTTGCTGTCAGGTAACATGGAGTACAATAGGACGAGAAGGAAGAGATGCAAAAGTTCAGCACAAACCTGCAACTAACACGTCGCCTCCGACATCCTCATCTCCAACTCCCTCTATGGTCACCATCCCCAGGATACAAAGAGCTTCCTCTTGGTGGGGGATGAGAGTGCGGAGATTTGGAGTTCCACCACCTGTCAAAAATTCCTTCTGCTGTTATGGGCTACCTTCTTCTTGAAAGAGAATGCAAAATGTGAGAATGACCTTTGTTTGCCTCAGATGCAGTATAACATGAAGGAGCATCTTAAAGGAGGAGAGCGAGGTGGAGAGGTAATAGAACCAAGGTGGCTGAAAGTTCTGCCACCAAGTGAGGAGTTCCAGGAGAGGGGCATGCACAGGAGGCCAGAGACCAGAGACTGGGATTTTTGGCTGAAGAAGGTTACAAAGGTTGGGTTGGGCAAGGCCATGGAGAAATTTGTAAACAAGGACAAGGATTACCTACTTTTAATCTTAACTTTCCTTAGGATTAACTTTATATTTTAACAATAACTACTTTTTATACATCGGTCATCGTCGAACAAGAGTTTATTGTTTTAATTCTGATCAGAATCATATTCAAGGCCTTCACATTTCTGGTCTCCATATTATAAAAAGTTGTAAACAATTTTACAACACCAAGTTATAGTCCAACGATTTTATTTTTAATCCCACAAGCTTTCGGGGGCTTTCCCCTTCCTCAGGCGGTGTGGAAAAGACAATTTCGAATCCATATTATAAAAAGAATATAGAAGGTGCAAAAAAGATTTACAAGGATGATACCAGAATTGCGAGGTTATACCGATCAGGAAAGATTGAGCAGGCTGGGGCTCTTTTCTCTAGAAAAGAGAAGACTGAGAGGTGACCTGATATAGAAGTCTTTAAGATTATGAAAGGGTTTGATAGGATAGACGTGGGGGAGATGTTTCCACTTGCAGGGGAGACCAGAACTAGGGGCCATAAATATAAGATAGTCACTAATAAACCCAATAGGGAATTCAGGAGAAACTTCTTCACCCAGAGAGTGGTTAGAATGTGGAACTCGCTATCACAAGGAGTAGTTGAGGCGAATAGGATAGATGCATTTAAGGGGAAGCTGTATAAACACATGAGGGAGAAAGGAATAGAAGGATATGCTGATAGGGTTAGATGAAATAGGGAGGGAGGAGGCTCGAATGGAGCATAAACACCTCCATAGACCTGTTGGGCCGAATGGCCTGTTTCTGTGCTGTTCATTCTATGTAATTCTCTGAAATTCTATGTAATTCATATACCTGTTCAACTATCTATCATTCATTCTTAAAATTTGTAGCATCAGGAACATGAAGTTATCGAATGACTGAACCTTTAGATGTGAACAGAGCTGGCAGCAGATACAGGCTTAGTTGTACTCCACACTACTCTGTTCCTGCACTTTTCAATGTCATCTGCTAGGGCATACAGCAAAGCCATAAAATCAATAGAATGGTTAGATAAATACTTTACTTTAAAATTGAGAAAATGCATGAGGAATTAGACGGAATTAAATCAGCATGAGGATTAAATATTGGCTATACAAGTTTTTATAAATAAAATAAATGAATTTGGGCTCTGATGGCTTTGAGTTCTCCCGTGATGACTTTATCGGAAATCTGTCTGGAAGACTCCATCTCTGATACTATGGTTACAGCCCCTGGGTATGTCTTGTATGGATGTGACAAAGGCAGCAAAGGAGGGTGGTCACCTATATCTCTGACAGACACATCCATCATGAGACTCAAATACCCACAGAGAATCCAAAGTTCCCAGTTGTTTTTATTAAGTTATTGGATAACATGTCATTCTTAATCAGTTCCTTGTACCGAGCTCTAAATTCTAGTATGGATTGTATGGCTGAATTTGAATCAGCTTTGAAATGCATTGAAGCTCATTTGGGAGTATTGATTTTGGGTGATTTTAATTGAAGATTGGGAATGTAATATTTCTAATGCACATATGGTGACATTCTTACCTTGTGCTGCGGAACAAGCACTGCTTGCATCCGTGCTTAATACATTGTTGGGTCCAGCGCTGAGGTAAATGAAAGGATTTATTCCAATGCAAGCCAAGAGAATATTTTAACCCAAGTTCGAGGAACAGCACCTCATCTTTCTACAAGGCACTTAACAGCCTTCCGGCCTTAACGTCTTGCTTAACAACTTTACACCTTAACCGCCGCTCCCATTTTTTCTCGGACAGCAGGTACTAGTAATGGAGGGTGGCTGTACCAGGGCCACTGGGAGTGGAGGAGTTATGGGACGGTGGGGATCGGCCGGCGGGGTGGTCCGTACCCCTGGGGTCCACCTGCCTTCCTCCCGCCACATTCCCGGGCCACGGGAGTCTTCTCCTCTTTTCCAGATTGTCCATGCTTCCCTCCCCCTCTCTGCCATAACCATTTATACCTCCTCTGGACCCATCTTTCATTACCACCTCCTGTTGCCTTGCATCATTGTCCCTTTTGTCATTTAATCACTCCTGCCCTCCACTCTATCACAGACCTTTTGTTCTTTTCCTGCCCCCTTTTCCCTGGCTCTGTACTTACTTAAAAGCTGTTCGTCTCTAACATCTTCCAGTTCTGATGAAGGGTCATCGAACAGAAAAAAATTTTCCCCACAGATGCTGCCTGACCAGCTGAGCGTTTCCAGCATTTTCTGTTTTTATTTTTGAATGTTTTAACTCTCTGTTAATGCAACCACTATGGGGGTTAAATTCGATAACCCCCGAATCCGGGCATAGATATCGCAGTGCGCGATTATCTCACGCCCGCTGCTTCCGATGCAGGCAGCAAGTGAGATTCGTGCTGCCTGGTCATTACCATGATTTGTACGTGTAGCCAGTGCTATCCGTGCTGCTGAGAGGCTGCAACACAAGCAAGAGGCCCAAAATGGGGAGTGGTCAGCACTAGTTAAAGGCAGCCTGCACCTCTTAAAGGGGAGGTGCACAGTACATTGAGAGCAGTGCAGGATGGCAGGCAAGATTGCTGGACCGGCAAGAAAGCGCACATCAAGGTTCTTGGATGATGGACTGGAGGCGCTGGTGGAGGAGGTGGACGCACGGAGGACCATCCTGTACTCGCAGGAGGGTAGGAGACCCTCCAGACACCAGCTGCGGAGGCAGTGGGAGGCTATGGCCCAGGAGGTGAATGCCAGGAGCATGGCACCACACATGTGAGTACAGTGCCGATAAAAGTTCAACGATTTGGCACGAGTGGTCAAGGTGAGTAAATGCAAGTGTCAAGTGGCACGTCCTGCCAACTGCACGTCTGCTCCACGCACGACACTCCCCTTCACCCACCCACCAACAAACGCTGCCCATCCGTACGCAACACGGCATTTCGCATGCTGCATCTCATCCACACATAGTACCACACTTGCAGGCCACACAACCACCACTCATAGGTCACACACTGGCAGCTATTCGACCATGACAGGCTCATCACGCAGACACCTTGCAGGATACTCACTGACTCACTTCCCTCTGTCTTGTAGGAGAAGGTGGCGCATAACAGCCGGCAGCAGGAGAGGCCTGAGGGAGGATAGGCACGCCTACACGTCCTCACCCACCTGGAGGAGACAGTGTTGCGCACCGTTGGTCATCGCCGCAGGCCCCGACGAAGGGGGTCTCTGCATACCTAATTGTCCTTCTCGTTTCTCACATCTCCCTCATCCCACAATCTTTTCTGACTCACGTGGGGCAGATGCTATCGGCACGCACGTCTTACTTGCTCCTCTCCCCGCTCCACAGCTCAACCTGTTTCCCTTTGTCATTGCAGATACCCAAGAACTGGGGCCGGCATCATCCAAGATGGTGTTCGAGGAGGTGGAGAAGGAGGAAGAGGAGGAGGGTGACACTGAAGCCTCACCGTCACTCGATTTGACACTCACATCCACCAGCTCAGATACTGACACTGCGTGCTCTTTAGAGGCTAGGTCAGAGGAGGGATCAGCACGTGTGAGACACCCGGCACAAGTGCGCGGGAGTCGGGGCGGGGGGAATGGATACCACAGGTGCCAGCTCGCCGGAGGATGAGGTTGCACAATGGCTCTGCTGCCGAGGGGTCAGATGATGATTTCGATGGGCCAGGCTACAGAAGAAGGCTGATGGGCGTACACCACCAAATGTTTGGTGCACTGGAAAGCCTGCCAGAAAGCCTGCGCATAATGAGAAGGGGCATAGAAGAGTCCACCTCGAACTTGGCACAGGGCTTTGCGCAGAGCTTGGAGCCCATACTTTCCAACATGGAATGGGTGGTCACCTCCATCAGCACACCTGAGGATCCTGCCATGACGCAGTGTCCGATGGCCGATGTCGTGGCTTCCATTACAGCACAAACAGCTGCCATTGCAGCACAAACCGATGTCATTAAAGGTCTGCAAGCTTCAGCTGAAGCTCAGACTGCTGCATTGGGAACTCAGACCACTGCTATGGAAGCACAGACTACTGCTACTGTGTATCTGGGTTCCACTGTAGAACAGGGCTTCCAGGGTGTCACAGCAGTCCAGCAATCCGTTCTCCAGCTGATCACCAGGAGTGCTGAGGCGCCGTCCCATGCGAGTGGCAGTGGCACCATGGCAGTCGAACCTGCTGTCCTCTCTCTGGTTTGCAGCATCACTGCTCCCCCCCACCTCCATTCCGCTAGTGCCCTTGCTGTTGCCTATCAGCCAGCCAGGCCAGACTACTGCTGCCCATACCGAGATGGTGCAGTCTGAAGCTGGGCCCACCCGGCCCAGAGCTGCTCGAGGTCGTCCTCCATGGTCATCGTAACACTTCTCAATTGATGGTCAGCAGTCTTCCACCACTCATGTTCCAGCCACTGGGAATGCACCTCATAGGAACACTAGGATAAGTAAAGGCACACCAACAACAGGCACTAAAGGACTGCACAAGGGTGAATAGTCTCATTTTGTTTGCATCATTTCAGGTGTTAATGTATAAATGTGAATTTGAATTTGCATTTGGTGCTGGTTTTTATTTCTGCGATGAGCTGAGGGAGGAAACAATGTGTAATCATATGGAGGGCGATTTGATGGTCATGTGGGGGAGGACAGGTGGGGAGTGTTGGACTGTTGGTCAATGGGGAGGTGTCGTTCACGTTATTGATACCGCTCTCAGATCAGGTGAGCACGCAGGGCCCTGGCAGACAGGGCCAGAGTTCCTCGTTGCCCCCTTGTGTCTTCCTCCACTCCCCCCTCCGTCTCCTCCCCCTCATCCTCAGCCTCTTCCTCCTCTGGCTCAGGGTCTTGCCGGATGATTGGTGGCAAGGGCTGTTCCCTCATGATGGCGAGGTTGTGCAGCATGCTGCATACAATGACAAATCTTGACACCCCCTCAGCTGAGTACTGCAGGGCTCCAACCGAATGATCCAGGCAGTGGAAGCGTTGCTTTGGGACGCCTACGGTGTGCTCAATGACGTCGTGTGTGGCAGCATGTCTCTCATTGTAGGCTCGCTCTGCATATGTGCATGCGTTCCTGACTGGGGTCACAAGACTCCTCATGAGGGTATCGCCCTTGTCACCCAGTAACCAGCCTTTCACTTGCCGAGCCGGTTCAAAGATAGCTGGCACATTGGACTGCCGCATAGTGAAAGAGCCATGACCGCTCTCAGGGTGTCGGGCATTGACCTGCATGATGCACTGCGTGTGGTCACACACCTGCTGCACATTGAGAGCGTGGAACCCATTTTGGTTCATGAAGCTGGCCGAGTTGAGATGTGGCGCCCGCATGGCAATATGCGTGCAGTCAATGGCACCCTGCACCATGGGGATGCCTGCAATGTGAGCAAACCCTCGTGCTCGCTCGTTCTGCTTCCCTTTATCAAGAGGCAACGTGATGAATCTGTTGCACAGCTCGTATAGAGCCTCAGTGATCTCCCTTATGCAGCAATGCACTGCACACTGAGATGCTGCACAACTCGCCAGCAGAGGCCTGAAAGGATCCAAAGCCATAGAAGTTCAGCACCACAGTTAGCGTCACAGCCACAGGCAATGCTGTCCCTGCCCTGCTCTGAGGCTGCAGCTGTGGCTGCAGCAGGTGGCAGATCTCCGTCACGAGCTCTGGTGAACTTCAGCCGTCGGATGCACTGATCCTCGCTCATCTGGAGGTAAGAGTGGTGTTCCCTGAAGGCCCTCATGGGATACCTGCCAAACCACTCTCAAGTATACTATAGCAACTCTCTGTAAGTATAGGAAGCTCCAACAAACACGTCCTATTCTACCAGCAGCCCGAAGCAATAATCCAGCAACTAACCTGCAACACCTGCATGATCCCTTTAAATAGCGCTGATTGGGGACGGGTCCTCCAGGCACTCTAAAACATGGTCAGGTGTTCATGGTTAAGACAATGCATTGAGTGGTGCGTTAAGTGCCAAAATGGTGCCTATCACTTTAAATCAGCGTTGTGCACTGATCTAATGCATATTCTCCTTACTTTACATTCTGTCGGTGTTCGTTACATGCGTGCGCACAAAACTCTTTACCAAGATGGCGTCTGGCGCATGTAAAGCTAGAAGCGTGCACGTGCATTCCGGATGCCATTTTGGAACTTTGGGAGGCCGCGTAGCGCCTGAACAATGGGCGCGGCACGGCCCAATTTCTAGTCCTATGTGTTATGTGGAAAGGGGGGATACGTTGGAAGAGTGCCTCGGTGGCCTTGTTACTGTTGGGCTCCAAAATTTTCCTCAGGGCAAAGCATTGAAAGGTCACTTTTGCTAATACCAGCTGAGGGCAACATAAAGGTTCTGAAGTTCTCATTTTTCTTTGAAGAATAGTCTCCCAGAGGGAGATTTTCCACTATTGCGCCATGACAATGCACCTCGACCCCTGATATCTGAGGTCGGGGTGCATCCTTGTGGTGCATTATGGGGAAATCTCCCTCCTCCAGTCCAGTCTTCAGCCTTGGGATCATTTATATAAATACGGCGAGCTCCCCATGGAGTCTGACTGGAGGAGCAGAGAAATTGGCCGCATGAGGCCTTTAGAAACCTGCCGCGGTATTGTGTTACCTGTGGCCTCTGTACTACTGGTGAAAATGCAGATAGAAGTGCCTGAACCCTCAAATTTGTTGCCATGGCCTTTGGCCTGTGAAATGGATAGCACCGCAACTGGAAGTCAGAAGTTCTTATTGGCCCTGGGGTTTTTCTCTGCTTTTTTTTGGCCTCTCCTTGGAGATGACATGGCTAGGGGGAGGGGGTCAGGATGTTTTTAGTTATAATGCTCCAGCCACCGTGGTGAGGGACAGGCTTGATGGACCAGCTGGTCTTTTCCTGCCCATCAATTTTGGATGTTTGAATGCCGTTTCCTTGTTGTACAATTGGGAGGACTTTCAGGCACTTTCCTTTTGCTGTGTTGGTGCTGGTTTGAACATGGTTTTCCTTATGTATGTTTATTATATTGGCATAGGTTCAACAAAACCCCAGCCAGTACCAGGCGGAAGAAAGGGAAGGATACAGGTTTAGTGCTCCAGTGTAAACGCAGAGGCGGGACATTTTGACTTTGGGCGATATTGTAAATCGGGCAATGGTGGATCAGCCACTCGTTACACATTCCTCCCAGTTTTCACTTTCGCTAACTTCAAAGTCAAAATTACACTCAATCTGTTAACATCACTATTGAACGGGGAATTGAAATAGTTATGAAAACTGAGAAATTACTTCCTTTTATGATTTAATTGGAACATAAGAGCACTACTTAAGATTTATTAATCACTGTCAGCCCTATAAAAATTATTCAATATGGTAAACTGATTTCTGGCTTGTGATCATAATTTGATATTTCAAATAAGAAAAATGAAAACTTGAAATTCAATCTTTGTTTTTTTATTATTGAGGTTAAACCCTGGTATAGAATGTTTATGTGCAATAGTTGGGGGTAATTTTGACTTTAGGTGATAGTGTAAAACTGGCGATATCGATTCAGTCGCCCATTATACATCTCTCCCGATTTTCATTTCCATTGAAGTCAATGGACAGGTAGTGGCCGATCACGGGAACAACATAATGCAGGTCTGTGTAAGGTACCCAGGGAGCAGACACAATGCTTTAATTCTTGATTGAGTTTTTTGATGAGGTGACAGAGAGGGTCGATGAGCGCAGTGGCGTAGCGGTGAATGGTTGTTTTTCGGACTGGAGGAAGGTATACAGTAGTGTTCCCTGGGGTCAGTATTGGGTCCACTGCTTTATTTGATATATATTGATGACTTGGACTAGGGTGTACAGGGCACAGTTTCAAGATTTGCAGATGACACAAAACTTGGAAGTGTAGTAAACAGTGAGGAGGATAGTAATAGACTTCAAGAGGACATAGACAGGCTGGTGAAATGGACAGACACATGGCAGATGAAATTTAACGTGGAGAAGTGCGAAGTGATACATTTTGGCAGGAAGAATGAGGAGAGGCAATATAAATTAAATGTACAATTCTAAAAGGGGTGCAGGACAGAGAGACCTGAGGGTACATATGCACAAATCTTTGAAGATGGCAGGACAGGTTGAGAAAGCAGTTAAATAAGCATATGGGATCCTGGGCTTTGCCTTCCGGATGTTTCTGCCTCTCTCTGGTTTTTTTTTCTCTGTTTTTTTTCCCTGTTTGTTTTTTTGTTGAATGTGTATTCGGGGGTTCTGCAGGTGACACCTCTCTGTCTGAACACGGTGATTGCCTTGGCAACGGGCAGTTGCAGGGGCAGTCTGTAAACACCATGTATTGTTCTATATGTATAAATGCGTAGGCTTCAAGGAGCTCCTGAAACATTTACCTGAGGAAGGAGGAAGTCTCCGAAAGCTTGTGAATTTAAAATAAAATTGCTGGACTATAACTTGGTGTTGTAAAATTGTTTACAATTTGTAAATAAGGGCATTGAGTACAAAAGCAAGGAAATTATGTTGAACCTTTATAAAACACTGGTTCGGCCACAACTGGAATATTGTCCAATTCTGGGCACCACACTTTGGAATGAAAAGATACAAGCAATATGTGGACACCATGCTTGGGACTGATGCACGTGACCCAGCCTGGGCCAGTGGTCTCCAGTGTTTCCTGCTCTGCCTGTGTGAGTCTAATGGTGTTAGGGACTCCTCCACCCGTCCTGTTCCTCACCCTGGCATTATGTGCTTTCTTGTCCTGGAAAAAAGAGAGGGTAAGAGTGAGTCTGTGTTGAAAATGTGAAAGGAGATGTGTTGGGCTTGTGCATATACAAGATGCAATGAAGGGGGGGAGGTGCTGCATGGTAAGGGAAGTGTGAGTAATGTGAAGTGAAGATGGATAGTAGTTGGTGGTTGTGCAATTGTAGAATGTGAGAAGAGAATGGTGCAAGCGTGTGGTGTGAAGAGAGGAAAGGAAGAGATGAGTGTGTTTGGAATGACAGTAGAGGTGTCTTAGTGTGCCCTTGTGATTGTATGTTGAAGGCTGTGATGGAGGGGGTCATAGTTCCTGTGGGTGCTGGAGAACAGTACTTTCCTACTGGTCCTCAGGTCCTCTACTAGGACCTTCAGGGATACATCAGGAGAGCAAGGGTTAGCCCTCGACTCATCTCTGCAGCCAACAAGTCGTCAACAGTTGTTGAATGAAGAATGCAAGCAGCAGGTGCAACCTTGCCTCAAGAAGTGCATCCCCCGCTTTAATGTGGAGATGCCGGTGATGGACTGGGGTTAGTGTGAGGGTCACGTGGGCGGGCTGCCCGATTCTGCAGGCGATAGGCAGGGCAGCCTGCCCTTCAAATATTAATGAGGTCCGGGAATTAAAATGGCTGACATTGTCATGGGAGCTTACCGCCCACCTCCCTGCCACCCCCCACCACTCACACACAATACTCGTCCCAAGTTAAAATTGGGCCTTTTGAGTTTCTCTAGTCTCCCATGAAGATCACATCCATACTACTTTCATGATGTGTGTAACATTGACCTAAAATCTCATAGCTGATTTATTGTACGCCAAACAAATTGTCGACTTTCGAGATTTGTCATCTCCTCCGCTGATCTGAAAACTTTGCCCAGCACATTTGGCGCTTTCCCCCTGTACAGTATGAACAAATCTAGAACTGTTTTTGTGTTCTCCGAGTTACCTCCACTCCTTACAAAACTCACCTGACCTGAATGGTTAATGAGGAGCACTATCCCTTCAAGATGTAGCTCTCAGCTAATAATTAGACTTCTTTGAGACAGATGGTAGCTGCCAGAGACCAATGGATCTCCACTGTCTTTATGGATCACCACAATTTCAGTTGTTTTCATTGATTAAGGAAGTTTCTCAAGCTTCAGAGCTTCATTAAAGCCTCCAACAGCTTTGAGGCCATAAGGTGAATAAATTAGTTATAAAATTCCCCAGTTAATCTGCCCTGACTTGGAGTCCAAAATTGAATCTTAAATAAAAATATGACAAGTTAGATTATTCTTGATGAGTTTTTTTTTCTTCAAAAAACCTTTTATTATCCAACCTGGACGGAATTAACTGGAATACCACAAACGAGACTTGCTGTGCATTTAAGGATTATTCCCTCACAATCTTAAACAACCACTTCCTAATAAGCAATTGTGGATATGAAAGCCACTAGGATTTACAGTCGCTAACCATCAAAGCATGGAAGAAATACAAACATCACAAGAGGCGAGGGGGTGTTGCTTTCCCCTCTGTGTTTTCTTCCCTTGCACGAACACAATCGCACAGCTTGCTAGGAGAGCTCTTTTCCCTGTGCTGCTGTGTAGTCTTTTTTAATAAGCCAGCAATTCAGAAGCAAACCATTGATCACACACCGACTGCCATTTTAGTGTTGTATCAATAAGACTGTTTGATGCTGGTCACCTCTGCAATTTAAAGCTCTATAATATTGGGTTATCATCAAATATTAAATAAATGACTTACAATTGTTGTTGTCTTTGGTAGGATTTTATGATTTGAAAGATGTTACTGATTAAATGACTAAAACCATTGCAGTGGATTACAAAGATTCTGTACAGGGTGAGGGATGGGGGGAATTGATCGTTAGCAGGATTGAATTTAATCAGAATTAATGTTTTTTTTATAATCTGAAATATAAAGAAAGTGACAGAAAAGAAAGAAACACACTTGCATTTATATAGAGCCGTTCATGACCTCAGGATGTCCCTAAGCGCTTTGCAGCCAATGAAGTACTTTTGAAGCATAGTCACCGTTGTAATGCAGGAAATGCAGCTGCCAATTTGTGCACAGCAAGATCCCACAGACAGCAATGTGATAATGACCAGATAATCTGTTTTAGTGGTGTTGGATGAGGGATAAATATTGACCAAGACACCGGAGAGAGCTCCCCTGCTCTTCTTCAAAATAGTGCCATGGGATCTTTTACGTCCGCCTGAGAGGGCAGACAGGGTTTACCGTCTCATCCGAAAGACAGCACCTCTGACAGTGCAGCACTCCCTCAGCACTGCACTGAAGCGTCAGCCTAGATTATGTGCTCAAGTCTCTGCAATGAGACTTGAACCTATGACTTTCTGACCCAGAAGTGAGAGTGCTACCAACTGAGCCAAGGCAAAACATAACAAAAGTAGTCAACAGGCATGTAAGATTCTCAAAATTCACAGATTCCCCAAAACTCGGAGGAAAACCCTAAAGAAAAGGACTTTGGACTCTGTTCTAACCATTTCAGGATGATGAAATATTGGGCCGACTCACACACACGCTGCATCAGGAAGCATCAACCAGGGAAAAGTACTTTTCGAGGAATCCACGTCCTTTAAGGGACTCGCTTCCTCGTAGGGGTGACTGTAAGAATTCTGGGAATTCACCTTTTCCCTGAGTAAGGAAAACTTTGGCCATTGACTAAAATCCTAAGATGAAAGGATAGGTGAGAGGTCACCAGACGAATCAACAACACACACAGTGGAATGTGGGAGAATTACTGCTTCAGACATGTCTCTGTTTTAATGCAAAACCGACAGCAGGTGGCCAACACTCAGCACTAATTCGAAAGGCAGAAGGCCATTGAAAGAGGCAACTGCTCCAGACATGGTGGGGCCATGTCTTTGTTTTAAAGCAAAACCGATCAACATCAAGGAAGCCTGTATACCAGGTGATCAGCAAATCGGAATTAAAACAATGACCCATCGAGAGAAGCAATTGCAACATGGATGAGGGACCATCAAAAGCCATCAAAGATTCTTAAGGACTTTGTAAGAACTCTTTAAACAGACATGAAGTGCTTTTTTTTTAAGTGACAAAGACCATTGTAAGAGAGGGATATAGAAGTGGAAACTAGAAACCTCTCTCGCTCTCTCTGGCTCTTGCTGGCCCTTGTGTTCTGCTTCTCTTGTTCTGCCTGTCTCTGGAAGGAGAGCAGCTTCCAGAGAAACCAACGAACCATCCGTGAGAGAACCGGTCAGCCAGACCTGCAAGTGCAAAGGATTGTTCAGTTCAGTTCAGCCAGGAGTTCGACAGCTCGGGAGGCGACAGTTCAACAAGGCGAGGGGGCAACAGAGAGAAGGTCAGCAGCTCTAGAAGCAGGCCGACACACAAGAAGAAACCAGAGCAACAGCCCCAGTGACCATCAGACACCTCGTGGCAACAAGGGCCTTACAAAACAACCAACCGAATATTGGTACCAACCAACCGGGTAATATTGGGCCACACCAACCAAAGAAAACCAACTCGGGAGAAAACCGAAGATCTGCAAAGTTTCCACTCTACAATCTATTCCTGACTTACCTCTGGTTGAATTACTGTCAAGGATTCATTTGGTGAGCATTATCTCTGGTCCTTTAGAGTCCAACTTAGCTAGTACAGTGGGTTTGGGAGGGGTGAGGTATCTTTCTTTTGTAATTTCCCTCGTGTGTACCGAAGTGTTCCCCATTTTATTAGAGTGTTAAGATTGTTGTGTTTTATTTTCTCTCTTGAATAAAGATCGAAGTTTCTTGCAACAAAACCAGTTGTCTGCTGCACTTTGTCACAACCCCCAAATAAGTCCGAGGCCTAGAACCCAGGGAGTGGGAGCGATTCGAACCGCTCAGAAGTCAGAGGTGAAGCTGACACACACCACCACCCCCGACAGGCATCAGTTCTGTGGGTGTGTGAATATGACAGTAATTTCAGGTCAAACAGTGGATGCGTGGTTGGACAGCAGTTAGAGTTATAAAGGAGTCCAGACTGGGTAAAGTGACCCTGAAATTCCATGGGAGGTTCTGCCGATCTCACTCTACAACTTAACCGGGAAACCAGAGAAATGATGGAATTGGCTGAAAACGGCCATCTATAACATTTCTCTGGCGTTCCTTGAAGAGAAATCCCAGCGGAATCTCAGGGTCACTGTATTTTACTCTCCTCTTTCTCACCCCTAGCTCTGGATCCTCCCGTGATTTGTTTTTGAAAGTTAGCCTGTATAAATTTTTACTGGGGTGAAATCCTGCTAACGGTTTTTAAAACCACTGAAAGCATTTAAAGATCTTTTAAGCCAATTCCCATGTAACAAATTCATAAACTTGTTCTTTATAATGTAATTTTGTTTCATATGGGGCGCAGAGAAAATCATCTTCATTTTCTACATGGGGAAAGAGATTACAACATTTATGTTTAAAGTTAGTTTTCTCTTTGCCTTATGATTGTCTGTGTTTTAATGTTATTGGACATAAAAGGCACAGAAATACTTTTCCTGCTGCTATTTTCTAATCCTACCTCGATTTTAAAATGCTCATTCTTATTTTCAAATCACTCCATGGTCTCGCCGCCCCCCCTCTGTCCTTATCTCTGTAACCTCCTCCAGCCCTACACCTCCCCGAGATCTCTGCGCTCCTCCAATTCTGGCCTCTTCCACATCCTTGATTGTCATCATTCTACCATTGGCAGCCGTGCCTTCAGCTGCCTAGACCTCAAGCTTTGGAACTCCCTCCCTAAACCTCTCCACCTCTCCATCAGTCTCTCTCCTCCTTTAAGCCACTCCTTAAAACCTACCTCTTTGACCAAGCTTTTGGTCACCGGTCCTAATATCTCCTTATGTGGCTCGGTGTCAAATTTTGTTTGATGATCACTCCTGTGAAGCACCTTGGGACGTTTTACTATGCTAAAGGCGCTATATAAATGCAAGTAGTTGTTGTTGTTGTTGTTGTTGTTGTGGTAGTAGTAGTAGTAATACACACAGACTTTTCAAACTTCCCTTATTTGTGCAACATTTCTCAGTTTTTATAAAATAGATGAACCAATTGTAATATACTTCGATTTCTTCACAGTACTTGATGTTAAGATCTCCCACAATACTCAAGGGTGACCAGATCAATTATGTTTTTAATCATTTCAATGCAATGTGATGTTTTTCATGCTTTCTATATGTAATAATCTGCAGAGCCCTTGAAGGCCCAGTAATTAATGGATGGGAAATGAACCCCTTCGATCTGCGAGGGAACTATCAAGTATTTCTTGTAAAGTTTGGATAGGCCGGGGACTCCCTGAGTTTTGGGAGGGATGCGGTCCAATATAAGGCTGTGGTTCACTTTGAATCCTGAGAATTTCTGGTGCAGTTAATTGGAAATCCTCTATTTGACATGTGGTAACCAGAAAGATTCTCCACATTGTGTCGTTACAGGGCTTACTGACATTTTTTCAAAGGTTCTGAGACTTTACAATAAAAAGGAACCATTTTCAATTATAGAAGTCGGAGGGCTGCAATTAAATAGTTTCAGTGGGTGACTTTTGATTTGTTTAACAAGAGAGAAACATTTATTGCTATAATGGAATACATTTGGCTCGATTTTCCAATGGTGGTGGTTTGGCAGGGGGTGGGTGGGTGAAGGTGCGTATGGCAAACCCTCATGACATACAGTTTCCGACGCGATCACACGTTGATTGATGATGATTAACGTCCTCTCTGGGTTTCGCGCCCGGCAGCCGGCCTGATTGACAGGAGCGGCAATGCAAGGGAGGGCAGGGGGGGGGTGGTGGGTGAGAGAGAGAGAGAGAGAGAGAGCGAGACGTCATCGAGCGATGAAACGGAAGACCGGAGTGGGGGGAGAATGGAAGATCCGGCACTTGACTGGAAGACTGGGGTGGGGGGAAGAGGAGAAGATCTGGGGTGTGGGGGAGAGGGGAAGATCGGGAGGATATTGGGGGATGATCGAGAGGCCATCGGGGCAAGATCGGGAGGGTGGAGGGGGACATCAGGAGGACATCGGGGGGTGAAGAGGGTGATATCAGAGTGGGTGACATCAGAGCAGGGTGCAAAGGTAGATTCATTTAGAGTGTTCACTTCCTTCCATGGTTTTTTATTTAATTTATTTAGTTTCTTGTTCCCTGATCCGACCCATCCCTGGTTTAACCAGGCATGAATCAGGAGTGGTGGGCAAGCCGCCCAGGTAAGTTAAAAATCTTTCTAAGTATTTAATCTGTTACAGGTAAAGTGCCTTAAGTATCTCAATGAGGTACATTTGGCTCTTTAACTGTCATCCTGCTGGCTTTAATTGCCGGCGGGACTTCCGTTTACGGGTCGTCCGTGCGCACTCAGGTGGGTCCCTGGGAAACTCGGAGGTCAGCGGGTTGGAGCTGGCTTCCGAACCTGAACGGGATTTCCGCAATTTTCGGAGCCGCCCCGCGCCCCCAGTGCACCTTCCTAAAATCACCCCCATTGTGTTTGAGTAAGTGGATGCAGCGTAAGCATTATCGTTAGGAAAAACAATCTTGGTCATGGCTATTAATGCAGAGTAAAAGGTTACATATATAAATGTGAATGTATAGATACCATTCACATTATGGTATAGATAATGTGAATGGTATAGATATCAGTTTAAGGAAAGTGAAAGATTCTACCTTTGAAGTTTTCTTGCAAGTGATCAAACTGCCTTGCATTATGGTCTAATTGGATGCCATTTTGTGGCCTGTTAATAATGATATTGAGTTTATGTTAATTTATTGATCTCCTGGACTGGTTTTGATCACCTGAGGGGGTAGGAGAGGAAGCTCCATTTACACGCGTGCACAGAGTCTCCTCTAAGGTATGGAGACACAGCGGCAGAAGACCCTAGGAAATTCACCCTCCCGGATCTCAATCCTATCTGGAGTTCTTTTATTTGCCTTTATGGGAAATAAACACGGCACGGGGTGTCGGATGAGAACAAGATCAAATCTCCCTGGGATGTCCCCCGTGATAGAAGGCATGCTTACACTCGCGGTATGGGCTCTGAATCAAGATTAGATATTTGGATCAATTAGGGGTGGGTTATGTGTAACCGTGGAATGATACACTAGCCTTGGGCAGTGCCTTTGAGACAGAAAGGGAGAAAATTGACAAAGAAACATTTTTTCAACATCACTATACCACCTAGAGGCAGTGGATGGAACACTATACATATCGTGGAAAGATCAAATTAATAAAGAAAACAAGTTGTTGAACATGAGGGCTCTTGTACACCCACTAGAGACCCACACATCTCCCCTACATGAGTGGTATTCCTGAGTTATAGGCATTCCATACTTTTGGACGAACACTGGATTCAGTGATCTTAAATGAGTGCTGGTTGCTCCCTCCATGAATACGCAGAGTGTGGTTAGTATGTGGAACTTGCTACCACATGAGGCACATAGCGTAGATGCATTAAGGGGAAGCTAGATAAGTACATGAGGGAGAAAGGAATAGAAGGATATGCTGATAGGGTGAGATAAAGTAGGGTGGGAGGAGGCTCGGTGGAGCATAAACACCAGCATAGACCAGTTGGGATGAATGGCCTGTAAATGCTATTTAATGTAATAATACTCTCCCTGTATCCACTTGGTATATGAGATAGACAAATAAGTACAAAAAGAGGAAAGAAATAAGTGAGAGCTGTTTCACTGATTTGAAGCTTCGTTTTTTATAATTGAGTTACAGGCAGCTTTAAGGGCCGAGACAAGGAATTTACAATAGTATTTAATACATTTAATAAAGAAAAAAACAGAACTACGTCAAGGTTTGACTGAACTGATAGAATGTAATATTCAAATAATTAATGCACTGTGAGTAACAATGTAAATACTGTACAAATTTATTTTTATTTGATTCATTCAATTTAGCCACATATTCAAATTGCCTTGCAGTTCTCCTGAACAATTCAGACAAATGAGCTTTTTACCAGAATACAACAGTTACTTCGTGGCTTAATTAAATCTTGATTATATCCAAATTGAAGTAACATTTTTGTAACTGAACTATCAGACTATATTAATAACTACATTTCAAAAACACGGGTTCATGGCAGGTATTCAAAAGCTTTAGATTTTTCCTCTCGCTGTCTTAACAAAGGTTCTCTCCAAAGTGCAATCCATACTGATCTCTGTCTCTATCATAAATGATTATTTATGATAGAGACAGAGATCAGTATGGATTGCACTGTGGAGAGCAACCGAAGAGGAAAGAGTCAAACTGGACTCCTCCGGAGGGTCGCTGCCCTCAGCTGGACATGTATGCTCAAGCTGTCAGGAAATGCGTCAATGCCAGATTCATCAGCCGCACTCACAAGACAGTCCAGAATGTCACCCGAGCACAACGCAACGCCATCAACGCTCTCAAGACCAACCGCAACATCGTCATCAAACCAGCGGACAAAGGAGGAGCCATCGTCATACAGAACAGAACGGACTATTGCAAAGAAGCACACCGACAACTGGACAACCAGGAACACTACAGACGGTTACCCGCAGATCCGACCAAAGAACACACCCACCAGCTAAACAAACTGTTCAAGACCTTCGATCCAGACCTTCAAAGCATCCTACACACTCTCATCCCACGTACTCCCCGTGTGGGAGACTTCTACTGCCTCCCAAAAATACACAAAGCCAACACACCCGGACGTCCTATCGTATCAGGCAACGGAACCCTGTGTGAGAACCTCTCTGGATACATCGAGGGCATCCTGAAACCCATCGTACAGGGAACCCCCAGCTTCTGTCGCGACATTACAGACTTCCTACAAAAACTCAGTACCCACGGACCAGTTGAACCAGGGACACTTCTCACCACGATGGACGTCTCGGCACTATACACCAGTATCCCCCACGATGACGGCATCGCTGCGACAGCATCAATACTCAACACCAACAACAGCCAATCTCCAGACGCCATCCTACAACTCATCCGCTTCATCCTGGATCACAATGTCTTCACCTTCAATAACCAGTTCTTTACCCAAACACACGGAACAGCCATGGGGACCAAATTCGCACCCCAATACGCCAACATTTTCATGCACAAGTTCGAGCAGGACTTCTTCACTGCACAAGACCTCCAACCAACACTATACACCAGATACATCGACGATATTTTCTTCCTATGGACCCACGGCGAAGAATCACTGGAGAGACTACACGATAACATCAACAAGTTCCATCCCACCATCAAGCTCACCATGGACTACTCCTCAGAATCAGTTTCTTTCTTGGACACACGAATCTCCATCAAAGACGGGCACCTCAGCACCTCACTCTACCGCAAGCCCACGGACAACCTCACGATGCTCCACTTTTCCAGCTTCCACCCTAACCACGTCAAAGAGGCCATCCCCTATGGACAGGCCCTGTGAATACACAGGGTCTGCTCAGACGAGGAGGAACGCGATGGACACCTACAGACACTGAAAGACGCCCTAGTAAGAGCGGGATATGACGCTCGACTCATCGATCGACAGTTCCGACGGGCCACAGCAAAAAATCGCATAGACCTCCTCAGGAGACTAACACGGGACGCAACCAACAGAGTACCCTTTGTCGTCCAGTACTTCCCCGGAGCGGAGAAACTACGCCATGTTCTCCGCAGCCTTCAACACGTCATCAATGAGGACAAGCACCTCGCTATGGCCATCCCCACACCTCCACTACTCGCCTTTAAACAGCCACCCAACCTCAAACAGACCATCGTTCGCAGCAAATTACCTAGCTTTCAAGAGAACAGCGTCCACGACACCACACAACCCTGCCACGGTAACCTCTGCAAGACGTGCCAGATCATCGACACAGATACCACCATCACACGAGAGGACACCACCCACCAGGTGCATGGTTCATACTCCTGTGACTCGGCCAACGTTGTCTACCTCATACGTTGCAGGAAAGGATGCCCCAGAGCATGGTACATTGGCGAGACCATGCAGACGCTGCGACAACGGATGAACGGACACCGCGCAACAATCGCCAAACAGGAGGGTTCCCTCCCAGTCGGGGAACACTTCAGCAGTCATGGACATTCATCCACCGACCTTCGGGTAAGCGTACTCCAAGGCGGCCTTCGAGACACACGACAACGCAAAATCGTCGAGCAGAAATTGATAGCCAAGTTCCGCACCCATGAGGACGGCCTCAACCGGGATCTTGGGTTCATGTCACGCTACACGTTACCCCACCAGTGAACAAATGTTATCTGTTTTTAATATAACGGGTCAGTTGCTGTCTTTTCTATGTTTCTACCTCTCTATCTCTGTTTTTTTTTGTTTGTTGTTTTTTTTTTGGTGATTTGTATATTCTGAGACCTGGCAGGTAACACCTGTCTGTCTACACACTGATTGCCTTGGCAACGGGCAGTTGAAAAAACTGTCTGTTATCACCAAGCATTGTTCTGTGAATTATAAATGCGATTTCATTTCGAGGATTTCATTTTCACATCATTCACCTGACGAAGGAGGAAGCCTCCGAAAGCTTGTGAATTTAAAATAAAATTGCTGGACTATAACTTGGTGTTGTAAAATTGTTTATAAATGATTTGCACACAGGAGAAGAAAACAGCCACAAAGCACATCTGTAATGACAGCATCATTTGTTAACAAATGGTCAAAATGGGTATACCATACAGCTGCAGTTGTAAAAGGTGAAAGATCCATGTGATATTATGAGAGACCAGAGTTAGCCACAGGTGTAATAAACTGGATTCAGTGTGTACACAATCTGAAATACTAACATTCTAGCAATCTCGTCTCTAAAACACATGGATGACTAAAATGACATGAGTACTCAACTCAATAATTGGCTTTGCATACATGCATACACAGAGGGTATTATATATGGATCCTTTAGTCGTGATGGAACCATATGGAGTGTGCAGTGCATTAGGAGTTATGTTATAGCAGAGTGCTATTGTCACAGGGAAGTGTCAGGCACTCTGGGGTAGATTCTGGTCTGGGCTTAGACTTAGCGCTGCGCGACCAGTGTGCGCCGAATTGAGAGGCCCGAGGATCGATTGGTCCTTGCACCTCATCAGCCTACTCGGGGCAAGCTGGTCGCTCCACCACAGGCAGCTTGCACGAGCGAAGAAATCAATGTCGGGCCACCAGCCTCACTGACAGCACCCCTCAGGTAAATCCTGGGACAGGGGATTGGAGTGGCCTTCGGAGGGAGGGAGGCGGGGGGGGGGGCGGGATCGTGACTCCTGTGGAGTTGGAGGAGCACTCCTGTTCCTCCTGGCTCCACAGGAATGTTTAAAAATAGTTAACTTGCCTTTCGTTGCAGGCTGCTGAAAAATCCACCTGCGACTAATTTCTGAATGGTGTCTTTCAACGGGCGTTAGCTCCATAACTTACATATTTCAGGGACCTAACGCCTGTTTTAGGCGTCCACCTGGGAGGCCTAAAAAATGGGCTCCACGTGTTTGGCAATGGGACCAACGCCTACACAGATTGGGTGCTGACTGTTCCGTCTGCTAAATTGGTATACTTTGCACCCAAAAAATGGGCACAATGTATACCAATTGAAATGAAGCGAGGAGAGTGATAGATTGATCTGAGGGAAGAGATCCATCTTGAATTGGAGGGGAGAGCAGCAGCAGCAACAACAACAACAACTCGCATTTATATAGCGCCTTTAACATGGTAAAACGTCCCAAGCTACTTTCAATAAATTTTCAAACAAAATTTGGCATCAAGCCACATAAGGAGATATTAGGACAGGCTTGGTCAAAGAGGTAGGTTTTAAGGATTGTCTTAAAGGAGGAGAGAGAGGTAGAGAGGCGGAGAGGTTCAGGGAGGGCGTTCCAGAGTTTAGGGCCTAGGCAGCTGACGCACGGCCGCCATTGTTGGAGCCGTTAAAATCGGGGATGCGCAAGAGGCAAGAATTCGAGGAGTGCAGAGATCGCGGAGGGTTGTAGGGCTGGAGGAGGTTATAGAGATAGAGAGTGGCGAAGTAATGGAGGGATTTGAAAACAAGGATGAGAATTTTAAAATCGATACCAGGATGAACTGAAGGGGAGAGGCAGTAGTGTCTTCTGCATCACTGTGTATAAACAATGTAACCATCAGATTTGATAATGGAGTCTCAATATATACCCATAATAGACCCTAATTTCTCCACAAAGAAAGAAGACAAAATCCCTGCAGTTTGTGCCTAAATTTTCCACTTTGCAAGTAATGGAGTTTTGGTTATACCTGACAGGCCCATTCCACTGCACTTTGAGTCTAACAATATGTTGTAGACCTATATTTACGGCTCTTCCTGAGATGTCAGCCTTTTTGAGGTTGTGTCAGTTTTGTTTTTGGAGCTGCGGCTCAGCTTTTGCTGGGTTTCGATGCCTACCATTTCATAAATGGACCAAAAAAAATCGCTCCAACAACTTCAAAGCGAATATATTTGGAGTCGAGAGAAGGTCTTGCCTCCTACCTCTCACACGACCTATTACTTCATATTGGTTCTTAATGAAGAACAATTCTTTAATCACAGCAAGGAGAGCTAATTATATGCATGAAGTGCAATTTAAATGAGTCGTATTTGCTGCTTCCCCAGGTTCCTCGAACATAAAACAGGTGTGACATGGCTGCTGTTCCTCAGCTGGAGACTGGAGAATTAACAGCTACAGACATAATCCAATTAATGAGCAGATCCTCATGTGGCATGTAAAAGTACTGCTGACAGTCATTGGGACTTTCATCAGGGATCTCACTCCTCTACTTTTTCTTTATCTAATTATTCCCTGGTCGGTGTCTCAAGATATGATTCATGCAAAGTCTTTAGATGACATATGACTGTATGATTTAATCAACCAGCAGCAACAGCACCAGGCAGCCATTTTATCATACAGGCACAATAGCTTCTCTTTAAAATTAGATGGAAAATTTTGCACACAAGGGGGTTGATTTTGACTCCGTTCGCTTGGCGTCATCTGGGCGGCAACAGCCTCAAATGGGGTCGGTAGCCTTATCACCCCGTTACAGCGAAACTACCACACAGAAACAGGCCTTTCGGCCCAATTGGTCTATGCTGGCGTTTATGCTCCACACGAGCCTCCTCCCTCCTTGCTTCAACTCACCCTATCAGCATACCCTTCAATGCTTTCTCTCTCATGTGTTTCCCCTGAAATGCATCTGTGCCATTCGCCTCAACTACTCCTTGTGGTAGTGCATTCCACATTCTTACCACGTCGAGCAGAAATTGATAGCCAAGTTCCGCACCCAAGAAGACGGCCTCAACCGGGATCTTGGGTTCATGTCACGCTACACGTAACCCCACCAGCGTAAAAAAATAGTTATCTGTTTTTAATACAACTGGTCATTCTCTCTCTTTCTCTTCCTTTCGGATGTTTTTTTCTCTCTCTCTCTCTCTGTCTTTGGTTCTGGCTGTTTGTAAATTCAGTAGTCTTGTATCTAATGTCTCCCTGTCTGAACACTATTCAATTCCTTTGATTGCCTTGATAACGGGCAGTTGGAAAGATTATCTGTAATCACCAGGCATTGTTCTCTGACTATATATGCGGTAACTTTCAAGGAATCCCACACTCACCTGACGAAGGAGAAAGCCTCCGAAAGCTTGTGATTTTCAAATAAAACTGTTGGACTATAACCTGGTGTTGTAAGATTCCTTACATTTGTCCACCCCAGTCCATCACCGGCATCTCCAAATCACACTTCTGGTAAAGAAGTTTCCCCTGAATTTATTTGCGATTATTTTATATTGATGACCTCTAGTTTTGGAACACCAGCGATGTGGCCAGTTCTATTTTAAAGGGAGCCTACCGACGGGCATCCAAAGCTCCCGCCTGATTCAGGTGATAGGCCCCTTTTAATATGGAAATAGGGGTCCTGTGACATAAAAGGACCCCAGATGGCCATTGTAGGTAGGAACTAGTTGCTTGTGGGAGGAGAAGAGGAGCCCATGCTTGTGGGAGGAGAAGAGGATTCTCTTGACAGGTAAGTGTCAAATTATTTTTTTGTGGCCACAGGGGAGCAGGAGTGCACCTCCAGGGCCCACAAAAACAATTTAGGCCTTTGCAGTCCTGGGACCCTCACCCTCCGCCATCGTGTCTCTTGCTGCTGGCAGCTCCAGCCCGATTTCCAGTCTTCAATCTGGCTCACCTGGCGAATTTAAATGAGGGCAGACCCTCAAAATGACAGGGGCCTCTCCACCACCGGAATGGGTGGTCGACCAGTGCGTTCTGCCAGTTGGCCGCCCGAAGGCCAATATCTACCCTAAGGTCTTTCAGAGATCAGACCGATAGCAATTTGATACTGTGGACTCAAGACCATCTACACTGAACTCCATCCCAACAGCTTTTAGTTTGAAGAAACCTTTAACACACATTCTTGGAATGGATTGTAATTCACTAACAAGACTGTTAATCTTCAGGAAGAATATCTTACAATGGTGTCTATGATAACTTCTAGAAGTGGTAACCATGGCCACCTATTTTGACATACCAACTTGACCCAATTGATAGCACTTCTGGGTTTAAGTCCCACTCCAGGACTTGAGAATCTGGGGGGGGTTATATTGGTTAACCGCCAAAAACGGATGCGGGGGTCGCGGTGCGCGATTAACCCGCGCCCGGTCTTTGAGATGCAGGCAGCGCATAATATTTGTGCTGCCTGGTGATTTGCCGGATTGCTGCATGCAGCCTGCGCTGTTGATTGGCTGCTCACCAGCAGTAGGCCCAGATATCAGGAGTGGCTAGCACCACTTAAAGGCAGTCTGCACCTCTTAAAGGGGAGGTGCACTGTGGCTGCAGAAGTGGAGGAAGTCAATTGGGAAGTGAATCTGTGCTGCAATATAGTGCAGCATGGGACCGCTTGAATTTTTAATGAGCAACAATCGGGCTGCTGAACGTTTGCAGGACTCTGATATCTGCAAAGTGTAAGATATGGGTCGGCACGGAGTCTGAACAGAGATCAGACATTGCGCACGTAAAACACAGATGCAGGTCCTGTCCCTATGTTTACAAACTGTTGAGATATTTTAAAACATTGAATAAAGGTTGCACACTACTAAATCCCACATCCTCCAATCTGCACACCAGACCTCACCAATCTGCCGATCTGAGTTTGTACCGAGCCTGCGAGGGACCGTGTGCCAAGGTTCTCTGCTGATGCACTAGAGGCCTTGGACAAAAGGAGGGGCATCCTGTATCCGCGGTGGGGGGGGCAAGAGGCCCTCCAGATATACACTCTCGAGGCAGTAGGAGACAAAGTCAATGCCAGGCGCGTAGCACCACGAACATGGATGCAACGCAGGAAGAAGTTCAATGCTTTGACACGAGTGGTCAAGGTGAGTGAGGTTAACTGTCAAGTGGCATCACTAGTCACATCCACTGCTCCACGAACTACACCCCCATCGCCACCTACCAACAAACTCTTTCAATCAGTACTCAACTCTTCCATTTAGATGCTTCCTCTCACCCTCACACATTACTACTGTTGCGAGCCACACACCCACAACTCACAGGGCACACACACTGGTAGTTATTCAACCATGACAGCCATAAGACCAAACATCATGCAGGATACTCATCGACACACGTCCCGCTTTCTTGTTGGAAAAGGTGACGCATAACAGGAGGCAGCAAGTGGCAGTGACTCCATGGAAAATAAATCTACTGTCCTCTCTCAGGATGACAACATTCCTGTCCCACTCCTGCCACTCCGCCAGTGCCCTTGCTGCTGCCTGTCAGCCAGCCAGCCCACTCCCTGTAGAGTATTGATACTTCATTATAGGAACATAGGAGAATAGGAACAGGAGTAGGCCATTTAGCCCCTCGTGCCTGTTCCGCCATTCAATGAGATCATGGTTGATCTGTGACCTAACTTCAGATACCCGCCCTAGCCCCATATCACTTAATCCCTTTGGTTAACAAAAATCTATCAAGCTCAGAATTAAAATGAACAATTGAGCTAGCATCAACTGCCGTTTGCAGAAGAACATTCCAAACTGCTCCCACCCTTTGTGTGTAGAAGTGTTTCCTAACTTCACTCCTGCAAGTCTTGGCTCTAATTTTTAGGCTATGTCCCCTAGTCCTAGTATTCAAGTATAGGAGACCTCCAAAAAGAAGTACAAATGCATCAGCAGCCAAAAGCAATAATGCAGCAACTAACCTGTAACTCTTGCATGATCCCTTTAAATAGCACTGGTGGTGGCGGGGGTCCTCCATGCTGTTTAAGATCTGTTCAGCTGTGCGAGGTTAAGACAGTGCGTTGGCTGAAGCGTGTAGTTCCAAAATTGCATCCGTCCCTTTAAATCAGCATTGCATACATCTACCGCATATTCTCCCTACTTTACATGATGCCGGTGTTTGTTATCTGCGTGTGCACAAAAGCCTTTACCAAGATGGCGTCTGGCGCACATCACATATTCCGGACGCCATTTTGTGAACTTAGGAATCCGCGTAGTGCCTACACAACGAGTGCTATACGGCCCAATTTAGACCCCTGGTAGTTTATGGTATATAGCAGGAAAAAAATTACCATGAAAGCTACCAGAAAGTTGTAAAAACCCAACTGGTTCACTAATACCCTTCGGGAAAGTAAAACTGCGACCGATATGTGGTCTGGCCTACATGCGCCTCCAGTCCCACGTTTCATGCTTTTCTCTGTAAGCTGTGGTTTAGCGGTAGCACTCTCACCTCTGAGTCAGAAGGTTGTGGGTTCAAGTCCCACTCCAGCAGCTTGAGTACAAAATCTAGGCTGATAACTCAGTGCATTACTGAGGGAGTGCTGCAGTTTTAGTACTTAAATTAGTTAAGATTCAGCACAAAGGACACATCTAAACAGGGTCATTTTTCTGCACAGAAGGAAACGCGTAATTTTATTTTCAAAAATGTAACGAAATCACCTCACAAAGGCCTGTAAGATATCCCGTTCAAGATGGATAAGAAAAAGCCAGAAGAAAAGGTATAATATAAATGCAATGAATGTGACCTCACTGGCACCAGTGGTCCACATACATGGAGACTAGTCTATGGGCAATGGTCACTATGCAAACTGGGGAAGTAATATTTTCATTTTCTTTTATTAAAACTGCACTGCTACATTCACCATCACAAAGTTCAGGGCGAACTGCAACATCACAGCATAACCTCTAACATTTTGCTCTATTATTACAAAGCCTTCAGTTGAAACCTTTCTTTCAGACTTCCTAATAATATACTGTTGAAATGTCATGCACTGTAAGTACCTGAATTACTCCTTTTGACTGCCCACTGAAAGATACCGCTGCAATGGTGGAATTAAAAGCTAAAGCACACATTCAGTGCTAATATCCAGGTTATTTATACAACAGCAGTATGTATCTCCAATGATGTATGTATAATTGCAAAGTAGCAATGGGTACTGATGAAATATCAATTTATAATAACTCTGGGAGAGGAAGGAGATAATTTGATACTTCAACGTTCTTTGACTTATTTCAAGAGGAGAGGAACAGCAGTTGGGTTTATGGGACGTCACTGTCTAACAAAATATCTTGAAGGAAATTGCTACTTCAGTTTTATAAGTGTCAATATGGAATTAGAATCATAGAATCAAGAATCAAAGAATCATACAGCATAGAAGGAGGCCATGCGGCTCTTCATGCCTGTGCCAGCTCTCTGGAAGAGCTACCAATTAGTCCCACACCTATGCTTTTTCCCCATAGGCCTGCAAATTTTTCCCCTTTAAGTAGTGATCAAATTCCCTTTTGAAAGTTACTATTGAATCTGCTTCCACCACCCTTTTCAGGTAATGCAGTCCAGATCATAATAAACTCGCTAGTTAAAAATAATTCTCCTCATCTCCCCCCGGTTCTTTTGTGAATTATTTTACAGTTAGATACGAGTCATCCTGTTCTCAATGTTAACCCCTTTATTTTAGCTGACTCACCTTACCCACTTTAGCCCTGCAAATTTTTCCTTTTTAAGTGCATATCCAATTCCCTTTTGAAAGTTACTATTGAATCTGCTTTTACCACCCTTTCAGGCAATGAATTTCAGGTCATGTGTGTGTTGAGAATTACAGATGCAAACCCGTGTGTCACTGCTGCAGTTTGCAACCCATTGGTCCCGCAACTAAATGTGCCCTTAAGGTTTCTATTGGCTGTTACTTAACAACGCTCATGTAAGCAACATACACTGGAAAATGTGCTAAAAGATCCTGAGAAAGTCAGAGATTTGTTTTGATCACTGGAGGAAGGGGAAATCCAGAAATGCAATGTGCCACTTTCTCTACATGACAAGTTTTGACATTGGTTGCATCACTGTGTTGCAGTTTCTGGCAAACACAGAACAAAAGGTTTGGCAAAGGCTTTAACAGACTGTTAATTTAATAAAAATATCTGTTTAAAAGCTGGACACAAGCAAACGGAGGGGAAAAAGTGAATAATCTTAATGGTGTATTTTTCAAGCGCATATGTGCTGACATCAAAATCTGGTTAGGTTCTGTTAATTGCCCAGGTATAAAACATTATTTATGAGGTGAGTCATTTACAACTATTCTGCTATTAAAATGAGGTGGGAATTATCTTAGTTTTGTATAATAACTTATCAAATTCTTCTGAACTTGGAGGACAAAATTATTGCAGCCTCATTCTATTTAAAGTAAGAATATCTGAATCAGTCAAAACTATTTAACGTTCACTGTGAGAGGGCAAAAACAGTGTCTGGGCATCCAGACAGAGTGGGCAATGCTCAGTGCTTAGTGTAGAGATTCAGATTGGCTGACAGACCAAAATATCAGCCCTGTGTTGGTTTGCACCTTCAGGATTTTTTTTACTCGTTCATGGGATGTGGGCGTCGCTGGAGAGGCCAGCATTTATATAAGTGGAGCTTGTATCGAAAGTCAGTATCACTCAATGAATGAGGTTCAGTCAACCGGAAAACTGATTTTAAAGAAAGTAAATGCAAAAAATGGAAGCTTAAATATATTATATGTCGATACCTATCTACATATTATATTTGTCTCATAATATATTTAAAAATTACATGAGTCCACTCCCTGTCAACTTTTCCCATATCCACATTTATGATGGAGTATTGTCATCCTGTAATTTCACCCTTCTTCAGTGAAGGCGCTGTATAACAACAATTTGCATTTATATAGCGCCTTTAACATAGTAAAAAAGTTCCAAGGCGCTTCACAGGTGCGTAATCAGACTAAAATTTGACACCGAGTCACATGAGGACAGGTGAGCAAAAGTTTTTAAGGATTTGAGGACCGTCTTAAAGGAAGAGAGAGAGAGGTAGAGGAAGAGGTTTAGGGAGGAAATCCCAGAACTTAGGGCCTAGGCAGCTGAAGGCATGGCCTTCCGTGTCAGTATTGACTGGTGGGTGTAAATACAAGTTTACAGTCGTGGCTTCCATTTTAAATGTGGATGCAGGAATTTATAATGGCAACAGAAAATAAGGACAGAGGGCAGATTTTAAACTCGCGGACGACTGGCGGGAGGCCTGATCTGTTTTGAGGGCCAGGCCTCTTTACCATGGTGCTGGTGAGCTTCCCCTCCCCCCCCCCCGCCCCCGCCGCACAAGGGCTTCCTGCTGCATGCTCACCAGTTCCAAGCCTCCGCAATAACAGGCAGCCCAGAGGCGGACCCAGCCAGCAGGAAGGTAGGCCCTGGGGGAGAAGGGGAAACAATTGCAGAGCAGGAGAGCCCAGGGCAGCAGCGGCCCAAAGTCCTATTGTGGAGCACAGAAAAGCTCACCTGCTCCTCCTCTATTTGGTACACAGGTAGTTTCCATTATAACGCTCTGTCCAGTTGTCCCTCAAAATTGCATCGGGGGTCTGATTTGCATAGGGTTAAGAGGCTCCCGTATGATTCAGGCAGGCATCTGGTCCGCCCTGTGGAAGGCCCCAGTAAATATGGCGGCGGAGCGGGAATGCAGAGGCAAGTTCGCCACGGCTATTTTAACTCCCTTACTGTCACTTTTCCGATGGGCGGGCTGAGTTAAAATTGGCCCTTGTGACTTTAAAATGAGGTTGAATTATGCCTTCGTACCTGGGTTCAATTATCTTCTCCTCTGTCGACCCGCTTCACCTGAAGATTACAGTTGTGAAGTGATTTAGTTACATTTTTGAAATTAAAATCGTACACAGGAGATCGACTATAATATCTTAAAGGTCTTGCAGACAATATTCGTCATCACGAGTGTAATACTTCCTGTAACCCTTTTGTGTAACACCTCCAAACACGTTTATATCTCAATCTTAACCGTAGGCAGATTTATTCCACCACACCTGATTGGGCCATTTGGGTATGATTGGCTCCTAGTTCCGACTTCCACTTTCTCAAGAGGCACAGCAGACCATGGACACGTGAGTCGAAACAAAATAAAACACTTGAACAGCTTGAAGTTGTTTATGAGCGTAAAACAGGTGCGACGGTGACAAATTTAGCAGTGGAAGGCCCACGCGTCCGATTTTTTGTGGGCGCTTGGGCCACTGTTAAATTCTGCTGGGCCTTTCATTTTAGGCAGCCGTGGCGGCCGCCTGAAATGAGCAGAGGTCTCATTTCAATGTTGAATTGAGGCTCCTGCCCCCATTTCCGGATCCGTTTCCCAAAATTGGTGAAAGGTAGTCGCAAGTTGTGACTTCGTTTTCAGGCTTTACAGCGACCTAGCCAGGGGTCCTTAAAGCATCACAAGTCACCATCTAGTAAGTCAAACATGTTGATTTGTTCAAATATCCCATTAACCAAGAACAAAACAATTAAACTGCAGTTAAAAAAACAGTATCACTTTTGCGTTCACTTCATAGCTTTGGAAAAATTACCAAACAAAAAACTGGCAACCATTCCAAAAACAATCGATCTAATTGCTCAAACTATTTTTTTTCCCAAACTGTATAAACCTAAAAATTCAATTTGAAATGTAAGAAACACATCAAACCTAATTAATTCACAAAAAAAAATAAACTTAGAAAATTGGCCATATGCTGCTTCAAATTGCTCCATTTTTGACCCTGGAGGCCTGGCCTTTCTCTGTGGCCTCCGGCTTAAGTTTTGCTCTTCTCTTCAAGCGTGATATCTTCCACTGGGTCTTTCTCCTGATGTTTTCCTGGCTGCCATGCATGCATGACATTTCAGGCCTTTGTACATGTGCACCCTCGGTGCCCAGCAGCTTCCGTGTTGGGTCATTGCAGCTGCCAAATAAATATATTCGTCGGTGTTTTCCTTACTGAAGTGGAATCTGTTCACCAGTTAATTGTTCAGCCTAGTCAGATGATGGGTAGTGCATCTGCTGCTGGGTAACCTATTATACTCGCACTGCCTGATTACTCAGGATAGCATCAGCAGCCCCCAAACGGAGTGTGGTGAAGGGCCCTGATCACTGCTCCTCTCTGAAATCAGGTCCCAATTATGGATTATTTCTTTCTTCAAAGCTTGAGTATCTATTTTTTTTTAACCCAGGAGCTTGGGTCTGACACTTCTGCTTTCCTTTGTTGAAAGGTGCTATTCAGTGACTAACCCTGCCCAGTGTGACAGAGCAATAAGGCCTATTTGTAAAGTTAAAACTGTCATTTCTAAAATGGGTCGAGGAGCTGCTTTGAGTCAGCGATGACTATGCTAATCTGCAGCTCAGGAAAACATCTGCCTTCAATCTCCAGGCAGTGATTATACATCCTTTAATGGAGTGGTTTTCAATTTTTTTCTGTGTTGGCAACACCTTAAGAACATTAACACACTCACAGGGTCTCCCTGGGGATATTGGCACGCTCCTGGGAATCCCTCATTCCTAGCTACCAACACACATACATACAAACATACACAAAGAAAGATGAGAAAAGACCGTCACTGCTTATCTTATCATGCACCAACCTTCCCAGTCCGTAGTAAAACTAACTCATGGAGGAAGCAAATAAAAGGAAAAAACACTTGGAGCCAATTTCAGGAAGAACACTGGGAAATTCCTCCCTAACTCTCTATGCCAATTAGGTACACTACAGGAGGCCATCGCTAGACATACTTAAACTAACCTCCCCGCTACGCCCCTCCTTCTCCACTCAAGATACGTCCCCAACTTTTTTAGGAATATAGGACTAAGGGAACATTTGTAGGTCTTTGGGAAAAGAGTTGGGGCGGGGGGGAGGGTGGTACTACTTAAATAGTTCTTTCAAAGAGCTGGCACGGGTATGGTGGGCTGACTGGCCTCCTTCTGTGCTATACGATTCTATACAGGACTGGGAAACAACCATCTCCATCCATTGGACATATCCCAAACATCATAGATTTTTTATCCCATTTTATCTCTGATAATCTTCAATAGCCCAGTCTATCAAAAATGTATCCAACACCTTAAAATTTATACCATTCTCCGCTTCCACTGTCATCCTGGATAGACTATTCCACATGTTTACCCTCCTCTGCAAGAAGAAGTTATATCTTAACTGTGTATTCCTCAGCTAAATTTGAATTCATCTCCCATGTTTTATTGAATCTTACTGGTCCAGACCTTAGCAAGTCGCAGTTAGTTCACTTGCGGGTTGCAGTGGGCTCCATGAACTTTCTGTCAGAAACCTGCGTTGTTTACAGTTGGGTCTTTAGGCAATGTAAAAGCAGCTAAGAGGTGACATTTTGCGAGGCAGGGATCCCAGTGTGCGACCTCACTTGATGGGAATGATGTTCAAAGAATGACCTCCTACTTGCCCAATTCTCTAACTTGTGGATCTGTCGAGCAAGGCTTCACACTGGGAGTGCATCCTTGCATAATTAGCCCTAATACACATGAGAGTATTATAAAACTTGCAATACAGAGAAGACAGAATTCCATACTTGAGGATCTATTATTGCTTTTGACGTAACATTTCAACACTAATAGCCCAAAAGCTATCCATGCTGGTGATGTCATTGTATTTCATACAATTAAGTGGCAATACCATTACAGAACTATTGTAACCCAATTAAAAGAAAACATGGCAGTTCTGGAATTAGGTGGGGGTTAAATCTGGTCAGACCATGTTAGAAGAGGCTGTTGTCAGAGGAACTGACTGCATCTTTTTAGGGAAACCAACGGTTAAAATAAACTTCACTGAAGCAGCAACGTTCAAGTGGAAATCAGTCATCAGGGAACATCTCAGTGAAGGAAATAACCGTCAGGGGATCCCGCTGAGGAAAGTATCTTCAAAAGAGAAGTGCTAGGGAAAAGGAGTTGTCAAGTAATTTTCATTAGGGCAAGCCTAGTTATTGGTAATAGCAACAAACTGAATCTTTAAGTCTGGGCCTAGATACCGGAACAAAAAAAATGAAAGACTTGCATTTACCTTTCACGACCTCAGGATGTCCCAAAGCGCTTTACAGTCAATGAAGTACTTTTGAAGTGTAGTCACTGTTGTAATGTAGGAAACGTGGCAGACAATTTGTGTACAGCGAGGTCCCACAAACAGCAGTGTGATAATGACCAGATAATCTTTTTTTTTAATGATGTTGGTTGAGGGATAAATATTGGCCAGGACAGGCAGACCGGGCCTCCGACAGTGCAGCACTCTCTCAGTACTGCATTGAAGTGTCAGCCTAGGTTTTGTGCTCGAGTCCCTGGAGTGGGAACCCACGACCTTCTAACTCAGAGGCAAGAGTTCTACTACTGACCCACAGCTGACACAAAGGTTATCACAAAGGTTGGTGATATGACTCCAATAGATTAGTGTCAGGAAGCAAAAAAAGTGGATAGGAATAGGATTAACAGTGTTAATGTTCATTGCTTTGATGCTGTTACATTAGGGCTAGATAGTAAAGGTGCTGGGGTCGATTTTCATACGCAGTATTCATCGAGCGAGTAGTGGGCGGGGCTATCATTGAACAGTGATGAATTATCCACTGGAGCTTTCTCCTGACATTGCACCACTTTCTACTCATATGTACCTTTTCATTAAGATTATTCAAAAGAGGCATTTTGGGACCAATGTTTTTCGTGGAACTCTGATGTACCATATCAGTGCTGTACCAGTGCCAGTGATGTTAGCAGTGGAACTGCAGAACTTTTTCTTAGGAATCAGTCATAGAGAATCTCCCACATAATTATATAACAGGCGCTGAGCATTAGCACTTAATCATCCTAAATCTAATGTTTAGCGGTCATTCACAGAATACACAACAGGGAAAAAACTGCCGATTCACGTAAGTCTAGCACTGGATATCATATGTGCTTCTCAGCATTTACTCTTGCTAATGGATTTTGTAAAGTGGGTAGGATGTGCTTCAACTAAAATAAAAGGGTCAATGTTGAGAAGAGGATGATGTGAGATAATTGGTAAAAGAACCGTGGGGTATGATGAGGAGAATTTTTTTTTAACGCAGCGAGATATGATCTGGAATGCACTGCCTGAAAGGGCAGTGGAAGCAGATTCAATAATAACTTTCAAAAGGGAATTGGATATATACTTGAAAAGGAAAAATTTGCAAGGCTATGCGGAAAGAACAGGGGAGTGGGACTAATTGGATAGCTTTTATAATGAGCCGGCACAGGCACGATGGGCCGAATGGCTTCCTTGTGCGCTGTATCATCCTATGAAGGAGCTAGTATCAACTTGTCTAGCATCTTAGATACTTGATTCACAGATGCTTCCTCTCAGTATGACTTTATCAGCTGACATACACCTCCCCTATACAAATAGCACATGTATATAACATCCACATCAGTATTATCTTTCTTTTGGTTGTAAGTGTAATTTTCACAAACAAATACAATGTTTGCTGTCTACAATGTTCTTAATACCACTTCTTGTAAAGTGCAATTTTATAATAGTAGATTTAAAACATTCAATTAGACAGAGTAGCCATAATAAGCATATGTATTTTTTTTCCTTTTTCGAGATCATAACATACTCCTACTCCAGTGCAACTCCATCATCTCAACCTTTCAGTAGCTCCTGAAATAGTAAGGCAAAGACAGAGGCCAACAACTTCCTTTTACCCTATCATCACAGGCTGCCAACACACAATAAACATTAATTATTAACAATGCATCTGGTTTGGGCTCTGTTACTCATGTCTGCTCCACTAAGTGCATTAAGTACTTTCACTATGCTTATAAAAGCTGACAGTCACAAGGTTTTCTTTTAGTATAATGTGCAGTTTATGTATATCCCACCATTAATATGGTATGACAGTACCGAATAAGAAATGCAACTGCTTTTGTGTAAAGTAATTATTACCTGACAAACCATTATATCTCTTTTGTTGTGCTAAACTTTTTATAACAGTTAAAAAAATACCAGGATTTGTTTTTGGTGTACGGCATTCTGCACTAAGCATAGGTCACTCTCTATAAAACTAATGAATTAGACAGCAGCGGGAAAGAAATGTACTATCTTTTGTGTATTGTGCTTATTGCACCATTCTCAATTGTTTATGTTCCATTCCCTTTCAGCTATATTTTCACAGACCTTGGAAAGGATAATAGATGCCAGGTTGTCTCTAGGTACAATTCAAAATTATGTTTGTGTACTTTGAGCGCTGTAACCAGATACATTTTCTCATTGCTTGTAAAATACAAATATCAGTTTTATAAAGAAATTGCTGGCACATCCGAGACAGAATCACTAAACTTTGTACAGATCGTGTGGTTTATCCGGAGACACATCACTGATGCCTCTGGGATAGAGTGGCATCCAACAAATGCAATATCGGGTTTCAAAGGGTTCATCTTGTGGGATAGGTTCAACACAAAGAGGAATGTGAAGCACTCAGTTCAGAATCTCCAGCAGACAGGCTAGCTGTCACAATGGTCCTCCATAGACGTTCTCGTACAGCGACTTCCCGGATTTCCGCCTTTAACTGCGCATATGTGGTCGCCAGAAGTTGCTGTCCGATTTGTACAGAAATAACAGTGAGCCCTGTTATTTTAATAGCAAAACCCGGCCACTGGTACATACGTACAACTATATAGAATCTACAGTACAGAAACAGGCTGTTTGGCCCAACTGGTCCATGCTGGTGTTTATGTTCCATACAAGCCTCCTCCCACTCTAATGACTCTTCCTACCCTGCTCCCATGTCCCTCTATTCTTTTTCCCTCATGCGTGCATTAAGTCTCTCCTAAAAGCAGCAATACTATCTGCTTCAACCACTGCATGTGCCAATGAGTTCCACGTTCTTAACATTCTCTGTGTAAAGAAATTCCTCCTAAATTCTTTATTTGATCTGTTAATCGATACCCAGAGAAAAGAGTCCAAACCTGCTCAATTTTTCCTAATAGTTACATCCTATCAATTCTGGTAACACCCTCGTAAATATTTTTCAATTTCCCCAGTGCTTCAATGTCCTTTTTGTAGTATGGAGACGAAAACTGCACACAATAATCTAAGAGTGGTCTAACCAAGGTTATATTTATAAATTTAACATTAATTCCCTGACCTTGCCATCTCACGTGGCATCTCCAATCCCATTATGTCTCTGATCACTTCCTTGTATCTCTCTCTACCCACATCCCCCTACTCCTTCCCAATCCCACTTCCTTCTGTGTCTGCCCCTGGAAAAAACTCTCCTCCAAGTTGCCTACAACGGCACTTTCAAATTCCCAACTGTCTAGCCTTTGGCTTTCCATTCACCACGACATTTCTGCAGTTACCAATCTGCCCAATCACACTGTCACCTCCCTCTTTGATGCCCTTGTCCACCTTGAAACGATTACTCTCTCTCACCCTGGCCATTCTCCCTGGTATGGCCCTCATCTCTACTCCCTTAAGTCCAAGGTACGTAGACTTGAACGTTTATGGTGGACAAATGGTTTAGCCATTCATCACCAGATCTGGCTGGACCACATAAACCACTTCGGGTCTTGCTCTCCTCTGCCAAAACTGTTACTGTTCTAGGATCATCCTGGAATGCAAAGGTAACACCAGTCTTCTCTTTTCCACTACAAACTGTCTTCTTAAACCCTTCACCCCTGCGTCCTCCACCCTCACCTCCAACAACAAGTGCAAGGAGCTCATGGACTTCTTTGTCACCAAGATTGAGACCATCAGTTCAGCTGCCTCTGCCACTATCCTCTCTTCCCCAAGCCCACCATGTCAAACTTCTTTTAATGCTCCCCCCTGCCCTAGCCCTGAACTTGCATTTCCTCTAGTTTCTCTCCTGTCTCCCCTCATGCCCTCTCCCAACTCATCTTGACCATGAGACCCACCTCGACCCTACTGCCACCAAACTACTGACCACCCAACTTCCCTTCCTGGCTCAAATGTTAGCTGATATTTTTCATGGTTCCCTCTGCTCAGATACTGTCCACCTCCCCTTCAAATCTGCCGTCATCACCACTCTCCTCAAAGAACCCACCCTTGACCCGTCTGTGCTTCAAAACTCCCTATCCTCTCCAAAGTCCCTGAATGTGTTGTCACCTCCCAAATCCTTGCCCATCTTTCCCGCAGCTCCGTATTTGAATCCCTCCAATCAGGTGTTCGCTCCTGCCACAGTACGGAAATGGCCCTTATCAATCCTACGTGACTGCGGCTGTGGTAAACTATCCTTCCTCATCCTTCTCGACCTGTCTTCAGCCTTTGACATGGTGGACCACACCATCCTCCTCCAACGCCTCTCCTCCATCGTCCAGTTGGGTGGAACTGCGCTTGCCTGATTCCATATCCAGTCATAGCCAGAGAATCACCTGCAATGGCTTATCTTCCCACTCCCGTACCGTTACTTCTGGAGTCCCCCAAATATCCTTCCCTTCTATTTCTTATCTACAATGCTGCCACTTGGCGACATCATCCGAAAAAACAATGTCAGATTCCACATGTATGCTGACGACGTCTAGCTCTACCTCACCACCACCTCTCCTGACCTCACCACTGCTTGTCCGACTGGATGAGCAAAAATTTCCTCGAATTAATATTGCGAAGACTGAAGCTATTGTCTTCGGTCCCTGCCACAAACTCTGTTCCCTAGAACCTACTCCATCCCTCTCCCTGGCTACTGTCTGAGGCTGAACCAGACCATTCACAACCTTGGCGACCTATATGACCCTGAGATGAGCTTCCGACCATATATCCGCTCCATCACCAAGACCGCCTACTTCCACCTCTGTAACATAGCGCATCTTGGCCCCTGCCTCAGCTCATCTGCTGTTGAACCCCTCATCCATGTCTTTTTTACTTCTAGACTTGACTATTCCAATGCTCTCCTGGCTGGTCTCCCATCTTCCACCCTCTATAAACTTGAGCTCATCTAAAACCCTGCTGCCCATATCCTAACTCGCACCAAGTCGCGTTCACCCAACACCCGTGTGCTCGTTGACCTACAATGGCTCCCGGTCTGGGAATGCCTCGATTTTAAAATTCTCACCCTTGTTTTCAAATCCCTCTACAGCCTCACCCCTCCCTATCTCTGTAACCTCCTCCAGCCTTTCAACTCTCCAAGATCTCTGCGTTCCTCTAATTCTTGCCTCTTGCGCATCCCTGATTTTAATCGCTCCACCATTGGCAGCCGTGTCTTCAGCTACCCAGGCCCTAATCTCTGGAATTCCCTCCCTAAACCTCTCCACCTCTCTACCTCTCTACCTCTCTCTCCTCCTTTAAGACACTCCTTAAAACCTACCTACCTCTTTGACCAAACTTTTGGTCATCTGTCCTAATATCTCCTTATGTGGCCTGGTGTCAAATTTTGTTTGATAATCGCTCCTGTGAAGCACCTTGGGACATTTTACTACATTAAAGGAGCTATATAAATGCAAGTTGTTGTTGTTTTTGTATGACATTCCTCTAGAAATGAATCCCAGTACATTGTTTGTATTCCTCATGGCCTTATCAACTTGCGTTGCTACTTTTAGTGATTTGTATTCCCAGATCTTTAAGCTCCTCTACTCCATTTAGTTTCTTACCTTATTTCTCCTACCTAAAGAGCCACCTCATACTCCAAGAGCCAACTCTGCTATGTTGAATTTCATTTGCCATTTATCCGCCAACTCTGCAAGCCTGTTTATTTCTTCCTGTGTTTTGGTGCAGTCCTTCACATTATTATATAATCCCCACCACCCCGCCCCCCCCCCCCCCCACCAATTTGGTATTACCTGCAAGTTTTGATGACAAGTTTTGAGTCCAAATCATTTATGTACATAGCGAACAACAATGCTCCCTTCATGGATCTCTGCGGGACACAATTTCCCAATTCTTGCCAGTCTGAGAAACTTCCCTTAACTCCAGCCCACTGTTTTGTAGCCACTGTTCAATCCATTCTGCTACCTGACTGCTCACTGCACCCGCCCTGATCTTTGTCACAAGTCTTCTTATCGAAGACCCTCTGAAAGTCCATTGCATTGCCCTTGTCTGCTCTTTCTTCAAAGGATTCAATAAGGTTGGTTAAACATGACCTTTCTTTTAGAAATCCATGCTGACTATTTTTTATTATGTTCTCCATCTCTAGATGTTTTGTGATGTAATCTTTTAGCAAAGATTTTAATATCTTTCTTACCATTGCTGTTAAGCTAACTGGTCTATAGTTCCCTGGATTAGTTCTATGTCCCTTTTTGAAGATAGGAATTACATTTTCTGTTTGCTAAATCTATTATTCACTATTCCTTTTTCTATTGAATTTTTATATATGGTTACCACCGCCTCTGCTATCTCCTCCATAGTTTCTTTGAGTATCCACGGGTGTAATCCATCTGGACCCTGGTTTTGTCCTCCTTAAGTTTGGCTTGTTTAGTATCTCCTATCCTTCTATCTTAACTGTTGTAATATCCCCATTGGCTTCTCCTCTTGTTGTCATTTACTCTTTGTTAGCCTCTTCAGTGAAAACTGAGGTAAATTATCAATTCCGTATCTCTGCCATTTCAGTATCATCCCTTGTGAGTTTATCTTGCTAATCTTTTTGTGATCCTATCCCTATCGTAATTTTCCTTTTATTACTTATGTGCCTTCGGAATACTTTACTAATTATTTTTATATTCTTTGATATTTTCATTTCATATTTCCTCTCTGCCTTCCAAATTGTCTTTTTAACTTCTTTCCTAAACTCTGCCCTTTCCCATTTGTCATTCTCTCCTTTATTGTTCATGTACTTTGCGTATGCCTTTTTCTTTAGCTTCATTTTTATCCTCGCCCCTTTATCTAGGGCATCTCATTCTTGGCTAGGTTTTTCATATCTTTTAGTGGAGTATATTTCTCCTGAGTTCTATTGATCTCCCCTTTAAATATTGCCCACTGTTCTACTTCTTTGTTTGTCAATATTTTTCTCCAATTTGCTTTCCTTAGTTCCATCCTCAATCCCTCATAACTGTCTCTTTTCCAATTTATTACTTTGGTCTTTGAACTATCTATATCTCTCTCATTCGTTATCTTAAAGGCCTCCTACCTTGCACCCTTTGTAAACTTGAGCTCATCCAAACCTCTGCTGCCCGTATCCTAACTCGCACCAAGTCCTGTTCACTCATCACCGTTGGCTTAATGACCTACATCGGCTCCCGGTCCGACAACGCCTCGATTTTAAAATTCTCATTCTTGTTTTCAAATCCCTCCATGGCCTAGTCCCTCCCTATCTCTGTGACCTCCTCCAGCCCTACAACACTCTGAGACATCTGTGCTCCTCCAATTCTGGCCTCTTGCGCATCTCCGATTTTCATCGCTCCACCATTGGAGGCCGTGCCTTCAGCTGCCTAGGCCCCAAACTCTGGAATTCTCTCCCAAACCTCTCCGCCTCTCTACCTCGCTCTTCCTTTAAAATGGCTCCTTAAAACCTACCTCTTTGACCAAGTTTTTCATATTCAACAGGCTGTGCTGGCCACCAAGCAACTTTTTGGTTAAATTAGCTTTAGAAGTAAAACAATGAAATAATTTCATTCATTTAGAACAGGCGTTCCCCATTCAGTACACTGCTATGGTCTGTTTGTGCAGTTGGCTGGGTGTGTTGGTCAGCACTGCCACAGTAGAATGGGATCCTGCCAGAAACACAGCTGACTGAAGTCAGTGGTTAAATCACATTTACCCCACGTGAGATAAAGTATGAAAATCCACCTCTTTTGTCATAGTAAGCAGTGCAAGAAATTACATATGAGACAGAGAGAGAGAGACAGAGAGAAAGAGACAGACAAACAGGAAGAGAAAGAAAGAGTTGCATTTATGTAGCTCCATTCATGACTTTAGGACCTTCCAAAGCACTTTTTCGCCAATGAAGTATTTTTGAAGTGCAGTCACTGTTGTAATGTAGGAAACACAGAGAGAGAGATAGAGAGAGAGAGAGAATGCACTCAGAGAGCAGGAAACAGATTTGGCAGTCGATAGAAAAGCTTGAAGAACGAGAATGGACAGTATGTAAAAGAAATGGAACATTCACATTGGCCTTTCCATTATTTTCCTATGGGTTCAGTACTGGCGTTACTTTGTAGCCGGTGTTTAGTATCTTTGGTTTGTCTTGTTATGGCTAGTCGGATCAGTATGATGCACAGGAACCTTCTGGGTATCTCATGCTGTATCTTTAGTATGACAATAATGTCCTGGAGAAGTGATAGAGTTTAAGTCTCACAGTACAGTTTAAATCTGAGGGTGTCCTGGTGAAGGTTGTAGACAGTCCTCACTGCTTTTAGCAGGCATGTTGGTGCTGACACGATTTGCCCGCTCTAAGAAGTGGACAGTAAATGGTGAGAAACATATTGGAGTAAGTGTCGTGTGTCTTTGTAATAGTACTTTGAGCTAATCAACTCAACACAAAAACTGTAACAGCACAGCCGCCCAGCAATGCAGCAATTCCTGACATTTGAACTACTGAAAATTCGTGTCAATTAAAAATGCTTCTTCGTTTTCTTCCCACAATATAAGAGAACTTATCAGCCCCTCCTCACTGTTTGATCCTAATTGTTACCGTGCTTGTAAATGGCAATACTGTAGCGGAAAATGGCAGATATTTGCGATATTTTCGCGAGCTGTATGAATTCCGACCCTGTGACACGTACAATGTAAAAGTGAGTATGATAAAGAGCAGATTATTAATATTTCATGACTAAGCATCCACCTCCCAAACCTTGTCTCTGGCCATGGGCTCCGATCTCACAACAGTGATAACCATCGTTAGATGCGCAGCTGCCCGAAATAGCTGGTGCTCTTAATGTGTTATAAGTGTCGCCTTTGTAAATGGGAAGTGATTATGGAACAATGCCTGCAGATTGGAGGGTGGCAAATGTAAGCCCACTATTTAAAAAGGGAGGGAGAGAGAAAACAGGGAACTACAGACCGGTTAGCCTAACATCAGTAATAGGGAAAATGCTAAAGTCTATTGTAAAGGATGTGATAACAGGACACTTAGCAAATATCAACGGGATTAGACAAAATCAACATGAATTTATGAAAGGGAAATCGTGTTTGACAAGCCTACTGGAGTTTTTTGAGGATGTAACTGATAGAATAGATAAGGGAGATACAGTGAATGTGGTGTATTTGGATTTCCAGAAGGCCTTTGATAAAGTCCCACATAAGAGGTTAGTGTGCAAAATTAAAGAACATGGGATTGGGGGTAATATACTGGCATGGATTGAAAATTGGATAACAGACAGGAAACAGAGAGTAGGAATAAATGGGTCTTTTCGGGGTGGCAGGCGGTGACTAGTGGGGTACCGCAGGGGTCAGTGCTTGGGCCCCAGCTATTCACAATATATATCAATAATTTGAATGAGGGAACCAAATGTAATATTTCCAAGTTTGCTGATGACACAAAACTAGGTGGAATCGTGAGTTGTGAGGAGGATGCAAAGAGGCTTCAGGGCGATTTAGACAAGTTGAGTGAGTGGGCAAATACATAGCAGATGTAGTATAATGTGGATAAATGTGAAGTTATCCACATCGGAAGGAAGAGTGTTATTTAAATGGTGATAGATTGGGAAATGTTGATGTACAAAGGGACCTGGGTGTCCTTGTACACTAGTCACTGAAAGCAAACATGCAGGTGCAGCAAGCAGTTAGGAAGGCAAATGGTATGTTGGCCTTCATTGCAAGAGGATTTGAGTACAGGAGCAAGGATGTCTTACTCCAGTTATACAGGGCTGTGGTGAGACCACACCTGGAGTATTGTGTGCAGTTTTGGTCTCCTTACTTAAGAAAGGATATACTTGCCATAGTGGAAGTGCAGCGAAGGTTCACCAGACGTATTCCTGGGATGGCAGGACTGTCGTATGTGGAGAGATTGGGTCCATTAGGCCTGTATTCACTAGAGTTTAGAAGAATGAGAAAGGATCTCATTGAAACGGATAAAATTCTGACAGGGCTGGAGAGACTAGATGCAGGGAGGATGTTTCCCCTGGCTGGGGGGGTCTAGAATGAGAGGTCACAGTCTCAGGAGGTTACGATAGCATAGTGGTTATGTTACTAGATTAGTAATCCAGAGGCCTGGAGTAATAATCTGGAGTCATGAGTTTAAATCCCATCATAGCAGCTGGGGAATTTAAATTCAATTAATTAAATAAAATCTAGAATTTAAAAAAAACTAGTATCAGTAATGGTGGCCATAAAGCTACCAGATTGTCGTAAAAACCCATCTGGTTCCTTTAGGGAAGGAAACCTGCCGTCCTTACCCGGTCTGGCCTATATGTGACTCCAGACCCACAGCAATGTGGTTGATTCTTAATTGCCCTCTGAAATGGCCCAGCAAGCCACTCAGTTGTAAAATCTCGCTAAAAAAAGTCACAATAAAAATAAAACTGGACGGATCACTAGGCACCGGACACGACAAAGGCAAACCAAGCCCAGTCGACCCTGCAAAGTCCTCCTCACAAACATCTGGGGACATGTGCCAAAATTAGGAGAGCTGTCCCACAGACTAGTCAAGCAACAGCCTGACATAGTCATACTCACAGAATCATACCTTTCAGCCAACGGCCCAGACTCTTCCATCACCATCCCTGGGTATGTCCTGTCCCACTGGTAGGACAGAGGTGGCGGTACAGTGATATACAATTGGGAGGGAATGACCCTAGGAGTCCTCAACATTGACTCCGGACCCCATGAAATCTCATGGCATCAGGTCAAACATGGGCAAGGAAACCTCCTGCTGATTTCCACCTACCGTCCTCCCTCAGCTGGGCCTGCTGGCAGGTGGTGAGGGAAAAACCTACTTGAGCTCGTCCTCACCAATCTACCTGTCATAGATGCATCTGTCCATGACAGCATTGGTAGGAGTGACCACCGCACAGTCCTCGTGGAGATGAAGTCCTGTCCTCGCACTGAGGACACCATCCAAAGTGTTGTGTGAAACTACTAGTGTGCTAAATGGGATAGATTCAGAACAGATCTAGCAGCTCAAAACTGGGCATCCATGAGGTGCTGTGGGCCATCAGCAGCAGAATTGTATTCCAGCACAATCTGTAACATCATGGCCCGGCATATTCCCAACTCTACCATTACCAACAAGCCAGGGGATCAACCCTGGTTCAATGAGGAGTGTAGACGAGCATGCCAGGAGCAGCACCAGGCATACCTAAAAATGAGATGCCAACCTGGTGAAGCTACAACTCAGGACTACATGCATGCTAAACAGCGGAAGCAACACAGTCAGAGCTAAGCGATTCCACAACCAACGGATCAGATCAAAGCTCTGCAGTACTGCCACATTCAGTCGTGAATGGTGGTGGACAATTAAACAACTAACGGGAGGAGGAGGCTCTGCAAACATCCCCATCCTCAATGATGGCAGAGTCCAGCACGTGAGTGCAAACGACAAGGCTGAAGCGTTTGCAACAATCTTCAGCCAGAAGTGCCGAGTGGATGATCCATCTCGGCCTCCTCCCAATATCCCCACCATCACAGAAGCCAGTCTTCAGCCAATTCGATTCACTCCACGTGATATCAAGAAATGGCTGAGTGCACTGGATACAGCAAAGGCTATGGGCCCCGACAACGTCCCGGCTGTAGTGCTGAAGACTTGTACTCCAGAACTAGCCGCGCCTCTAGCCAAACTGTTCCAGTATAGCTACAACACTGGCATCTACCCGACAATGTGGGAAATTGCCCAATTATGTCCTGTCCACAAAAAGTAGGACAAATCCAATCCGGCCAATTACCGCCCCATCAGTCTACTCTCAATCATCAGAAAAGTGATGGGAGGAGTCGTCGACAGTGCTATCAAGCGGCACTTACTCACCAATAACCTGCTCACCGATGCTCAGTTTGGGTTCTGCAAGGATCACTCGGCTCCAGACCTCATTACAGCCTTGGTCCAAACATGGACAAAAGAGCTGAATTCCAGAGGTGACGTGAGAGTGACTGCCCTTGACATCAAGGCAGCATTTGACCGAGTGTGGCAACAAGGAGCCCTAGTAAAATTGAAGTCAATGAGAATCAGGGGCAAAACTGTCCAGTGGCTGGAGTCATACTTAGCACAAAGGAAGATGGTAGTGGTTGTTGCAGGCCAATCATCTCAGCCCCAGGACATTGCTGCAGGAGTTCCTCAGGGCAGTGTTCTAGGCCCAACCATCTTCAGCTGCTTCATCAATGACCTTCCCTCCATCATAAGGTCAGAAATGAGGATGTTCGCTGATGATTGCACAGTGTTCAGTTGCATTCACAACCCCTCAGATAATGAAGCAGTCCGTGCTCGCATGCAGCAAGACCTGGACAACATTTAGGCTTGGGCTGATAATTGGCAAGTAACATTCGCGCCAGACAAGTGCCAGGCAAGTTCCATCTCCAACAAGAGAGAATCTAACCACCTCCCCTTGACATTCAACGGCATCACCATCACCGAATCCCCCACCATCAACATCCTGGGGGTCACCATTGACCAGCCAAATAAATACTGTGGCTACAAGAGCAGGTCAGAGGCTGGGTATTCTGCGGCAAGTGACTCACCTCCTGACTCCCCAAAGCCTATCCACCATCTACAAGGCACAAGTCAGGAGTGTGATGGAATACTCTCCACTTGCCTGGATGAGTGCAGCTCCAACAACACTCAAGAAGCTTGACACCATCCAGGACAAAGCAGCCCACTTGATTGGCACCCCATCCACCACCCTAAACATTCACTCCCTTCACCACCGGCGCACTGTGGCTGCAGTGTGTACCTTCCACAGGATGCACTGCAGCAACTCGCCAAGGCTTCTTCGACAGCACCTTCCAAACCCGCGACCTCCACCATCTAGAAGGACAAGGGCAGCAGGCACATGGGAACAACACCACCTGCACGTTCCCCTCCAAGTCACACACCATCCCGACTTGGAAATATATTGCCGTTCCTTCATCATCGCTGGGTCAAAATCCTGGAACTCCCTTCCTAACAGCACTGTGGGAGAACCTTCACCACACGGACTGCAGCGGTTCAAGAAGGCGGCTCACCACCACCTTCTCAAGGGGAATTAGGGACGGGCAATAAATTCTGGCGTTGCCAGCAACGCCCACATCCCATGAACGAATGAAAAAAAGGATGCGGGGTCGGACATTTAGGGCTGAGATGAGGAGAAATTTCTTCACTCAGAGGGTGGTGAACCTCTGTAATTCTCTACCACAGATGGCTGTGGAAGCCAAGTCACTGAATATATTTCAGAAGGACATAGATAGATTTCTAGACACAGAAGGCATCAAGGGGTATGGGGAGATCGCAGGAATATGGTATTGAGATAAAGGATCAGCCATGATCATATTGAATGGCGGAACAGGCTCGTAGGGCCGGATGGCCTACTCCTGCTCCTACATTCAATGTTTCTATCAGAGGAGTTCTCCCTGGTGTCCTGGCCAATATTTAACCCTCAACCAACATCACTAAAAGAGATGATCTGATCACTATCTCATTGCTGTGCCCAAATTGGCTGCCACGTTTCCTACATTACAAGAGTGACTACTCTTCCAGAGTACTTCATTGGCTGTAAAGGGCTTTATATAGTGAAAGGCACTATATAAATGCAATTTCTTTCTTTTCTTTCTTACTGTTATTATTTATAATAAGACATCTTAAAAATAGAAATAGGAATTTGGCAGTAACCAGATTAGTTCATGAACAACGAGGAGTTAAAGTACTTCATTGGCTATAAAGCTTTGGGACGTCCTGAGGTTGTAAAAGGCACCATGTATGAATGCAAATTCTTTCCTCTTATTCTTTATTTTTATTTTTCTGACTGAGCTGCTACAATTCCCTTTGGCGATGGTTTCTCTGTGTCACTATATTGCTGCCTTCCGCTGATGCAAAGTAGGTTTGCATGCACATCACATAAGAGTAGTTGAGTAATGTGGTAGGTGATCTGAATCTGAGAGCATTGAAGCCAGCAGGTAATCTCATTCCACTTCAGTATTCCATAGTATAACTAAAACCTGGTGAAAAGACAAAATGTGGGTCTGCTGGCTATTCATCGTAATCTGCTTATATATTGAAAGAAACAGCTCGCACCTCTGGTACTTATTATAAAGAAAGGAAGACTTGCATTTATAGAGCATCTTTCATGACCTCAGGACATCCCAAAGTGCTTTACAGCCAATGAAGTACAGTCACTGTTGTAATGTAGGAAACGTGACAGCCAATTTGCGCACAGCAAGATCCAACAAACAGTAATGTGATAATGGCCAGATAATCTATTCTAGTGGTGTTAGTTGAGGGATAAATATTGGCCAGGACACCGGGGAGAACTCCCTGGCTCTTCTTCGAATAGTGTCATGGGATCTTTTACATCCACCTGGGTGTGCAGATGGGGCCTCGATTTAACTTCTCATCTGAAAGACGGCACCTCCGACAGTGCAGCACTCCCTCAGTATTGCACTGGAATATCAGCCTAGATTTTGTGCTCAAATCCTAGAGCAGGGCTCAAACCCACAACCTTCTCACTGAGAGATGACAGTGCTACAGACTCAGTCAAGCTAACACTTATTGACTCTTGTTAACAATGGGTTGACAGCACTCACCGTTATTCATGTGCTAATCAGACAGTAACTTCCGGCGACCGCACAGGCGCAGTTAAACTCGGAAATCCGGAAGTTTCTGGCCGAGATGCGATGCTCCTCCAAAATCGGCATCTCGCTGTCTGGCTCCCCATTTAGAACGCCGTGAATTTCCTGTACTTACCTGATAGATACGGACTAAACTCGCCAAAAAAAGTTAAGTCAAGTTATTTCAAATCTAAGTACCCTTTTAACGGCATGGTAAGTCTTAATGACTGCCAAACATCCACTCTAGCACTGAAAATTAACTTTTACAAGTGTGGAGTCTCATTCCTTCAGATTTTAATTATTGTTGGACATTAAAAAAAAGTTAGTAATTTTTTTTAACTTTTACTTTCTGTCCCTTTTATCTCTGTCTCTTTCTTTCCCTCTCTTTATTTCACTTTATGTACCTGATTTGACATTGAATTCACTATCCTAAATTACAATTCCTGGTTCTGACTGCGCTGTTATTAATGATGCTTCAATCTGATTGGTTAAGGAGATGCACAGCTGCTTGTCCTGTTCGCACAGGTCCCAGATGCCCTGCAGAAGGCGTTGTGCTTTTTGGCTCTATAATTTACAGGAAGTTGCCGTGCAAGATCCCATGGAAAGTCTATGGGATGTCTGGGGTCGTTCGTTCGCTGCTCACTGCAAAATCCAGTCCAATGTTTTAATTTGGATTCATGGAGTAGACTGGTAGATCAAGTTTCCTACGGATGCAGGAGTTTGCTGCTCGATTGAGGAAGCTGGATTTAGTGGCATACTGACTGGTCTCCTGGAATCCAAATTAAAACAATGGCAATATAAAAGCAGACAGACCCTTATAAATCTGAGAACAGTTGCTGCAGTATTTTCTTTTAATGCATTTATGTTCTGATTTCCCGCTTTCCAATACCAAGAAACATTCACTGCGGAGATTGACGTTACAGGGTCACAAAGAATTACAGAGAAGGCAAGATGTGAAATAGAAGCTACTTGTCAGAAATGCATTACAGATAAAAAAAAATGTTGTTAATCCAGAGTCTTTTAATATTAATGCCTCCACCATGGCAAGATTTTACCATTGCACCATGCACTGCCTGAGGGGGTGGTGGAGGCAGATCCAATCATGGTCTTCAAAAGGGAACTGGGTAAGTACTTAAAAAGAAAAAATTTTGCAGGGCTACGGGGATAGGGCGGGGGAGTGGGACTAACTGGATTGCTTTTGCATAGAGCCGGCACGGACTCGATGGGCCGAATGGCCTCCTTCCGCGCTGTAACCTTTCTATGATTCTATGGTTAAGACTTAGCTTTTCCAATAAAACAAGTGTTCAGGAGGGCTCATTTCAAGAGTCCGGAGATGGTTTTTGTACAACAAATTGTGAGGATTCTAAAATTACATCATGAAGGTCAGTGCAAGGTGTGCTGAACTTTTAAATTCAATAAAATTCTCTCAAAAAACAGCCGCTGGATGGTGTATGGTTCAAATAGGATGTGAACAAGTGTAAGTTCCAATCTACTGGCCTTTCTAATACAACTCTTTCACATCCAGCTGGAACTATTCCAAGGAGCAACTTCTTAAAATAGATTACAGTCATTTTAGCGCTGTCAATTCTAAACCAGTACTTCATGCTGAAAACAACCAATTGCCGTGTGAAAATAATTAAATATTGATTCTTTTTTAATGTCCTTTGACTTTTCCACTGATCAAAAGAGCATGAAAAAGACAGTAGAATATATGTGTAATCTCAGCAGTAAACACTGGTAATGGGCTTAACAGGAAAATGCAGCTACAGCATTGGAAAAAGTAGCTCGTCCCTTGCCTTCAGCAGACTGAAAAGACTGGCCACTTAGAGCAAAGCCTTCTTGTAAAGTGAGGGATGGATCGTATAAGGGGACGCTTCACTCAATATACAGTATATAGTTTCCTACTCCAAGGGCAGTCATGTATATAGCAGTTCAGCTTGCATTATCTCCCTCATTTGAATTAATAAGATCTGTAAAATTCAACAAACCACATGACCAGAACAATCAGGCTGCCTTTGTAACAGTTTGTAAAAGTTACACAGCTGCAATCTCAAGACAGAGCAAAGATTTGGAGAATGGTAGGAACATTCCCAACCTCGCTGAGAAAGTTTAATAAATCAATATGATTTAATACAGCTGAGATTCTTAAGGAAGGGCTGGGTGTAGTTGTTGTCATATCTTCGCACTCTTCCTTTGGAGAATAGTGTGAAGTAGTGGAAGGATTCACAGGCTGATTAACAGTCCGACTGGCTGGAAATATATTGCCGTTCCTTCATCGTCGCTGGGTCAAAATTCTGGAACTCCCTTCCTAACAGCACTGTGGGAGAACCTTCACCACATGGACTGCAGCGGTTCGAGAAGGCGGCTCACCACCACCTTCTCCAGGGCAATTAGGGATGGGCAATAAATGCCGGCCTCGCCAGCGACACCCACATCCCATGAACGAATAAAAATAAAACCTGGAGGTGTGGGTTGGTGCTTGGGATGGGGATCCCCTATCTATATACGGCCATCAGGGTGGTCTGCACTCCTGGTGGCTACTTGCCTCTTTTAGTCCACCGCACTCCTGGGCCACTGAAGCCTACTCCGCTTTGCCAGTCTTTCCACGTTTCCTCTCCCTCTGCTATTCTGCTTTAACCATTCATACGTCCTCAGGGTCTCATAAATATCTTTCATTTCTCTAATTTCTCTCATCATGCCTCCTTTTGTCTTACGCTATTATCGCTTCTGTCATTTAATCATCTCCTGGTTAGTTCTCCACCTAATCACTTTACAGATCGTTCTTTTGCTTTTGTTGCATAATGTGGTCATTTTATCCCTTTTGCCTTGCTTTGTTCCTACTCATAAGCTGCTCATCTATAACATATTCCGGTTCTGACGAAGGGTCATGAGACCTGAGACATTAATCTCACCTTTTCCAGCACTTTCCGTTATTTTTTTATTTTAGTCTAATCTACTTAGCGGGAAAATTGCATTTACTATATACAGTGCAGCACCCACTCCACTTCCTATATTTCTTCACAGCACTGAAGCAGTAGAACAGGTGATGTTTACTAGAAAATACTGCAAATGAGAGATAGCTGCTATGATTTGAGGAAGCTTCTAATTAAAATAACAAAGAGACTCCCACACACTGTGGACTTGCTAATTAAGATGTTGGCAGCTGTTTTACACTATCTGTAGTAAGAAGAGTTCTGATCCCAGGTAGGTATAAATGGCACAGGCTACATGGAGGGGCCTTGAGGCTAAAGGGGGCCAAAATTAATACATTTCCACTTCTGAGGATGAAAGATTAGCGGGAAACAAATTGGGTTCAGCAAGTTTCGTTCAGGGGCACTGGGCCGGCTCCCAATTCAAGGGCATAGCTTGTCTGTAGACCATTAATGGACTTTTCCTGTATACCTACAGTAAGAATTTAGATTTTTGGATTCGACTGACCTCATGGTTAGTGACCAGCCAGAGACAAAGAGGATATTATTTTAAAATAAACTTTAATTAACAATTTAATTGACGTTCATATCCAACATCATTTCAATCCTTCACTACGAAATATAAAGAAAATTATGGAAGCAAATTCTTACGATTGTGTCTTGTCGGACAGCAGAATTTCAATAGATATCAGGGCAATGGGCCAGAACTGGATTAGCACCATCTATAGAATTCAAAGGTGGACAATGGCATTTTTATTGGGGTCTGGTAAAGGGGCTAGGCGTCCATTGGGATCCCACATCATTCAGTATTATAACCGTGCCACACTAGCACATATTAATAAGCTCCTTAAATACAAAGCAATGTTCAGTCTATTTTTAGTAACAATTCATTATATTTCCTAGAGCCTGCGGCTGCATAAGTGGAATATGTAAGTAAATGGAGAATAGAAAATTAATCCCCATCAAAGGTTTGCATGTGTCAGAACCTTAATAAAACCTATGAAGGTCAGAGAATGAAGGACTGGAGAAGAGGTATTGAAAAATGATCGAGGGACAAATCGTAGCCTGCTTCCTTTGTGGGCCTCAGTAGATCTGTTGTTCAATGCACTTATGGCCCACTTGGCTGTGGGTTGTCACCAGATCAGGGATTCAGCACTGTACATTTCCCTTTTCCTGTCCAGTGAGAGAAATAAAGGGAACGATATTGAGAAACGGGGCTATCCCAGCAACTGTTTAAAAGCCTCCATTAAAGTTAAACTATTTTACGTGGAATAATGCAGAATTCGATATATTTGGCAATTGGTCCTTGCAATTTCAGTTGAAAGTTTAAACTTTAACAAGTGTCAATTTAGCTCAGTTTGACAACACTCTTGCCTGAGTCAGACATTTCAAAGAAAGAAAGACTCGCATTTATATCGCGCATTTCACAACCCCGGGACGCCCCAAAGCGTTTTACATCAATGAAGTACTTTTGAAGTGTAGTCACTGCTGTTTTGTAGGAAATTGTTTTGTTAAGCAGGAAACGCGGTAGCCAATTTGCGCACAGCAAGATCCCACAAACAGCAACGAGCAGTTCATCTGTTGATCTTGTTTTCATTGTTTCACAATGTGTTTACCATTAATAATTAAACCTTTAATAAATAGAGGATATCTCCCAGCCAGTAATGAAGGAAACGAGACAGCCATTTTGTGCACAGCAAGCTCCCACAAATAGCAATGAAATAAATGACCAGATCATCTGTTGGTTGAGGAATAAATGTTGTCCAGGACAACTCCCCTCCTCTTCTTTGAATAGTTCTGTGGGATCTTTAACATCCACCTGAGAGGGCAGTTGGGGTCTTGGTTTAACATCTCATCTGAAAGACAGCACCTACAACAGTGCAGCACTCCCTCAGTTCTGCACTGAAATATCAACCTCCGGGAGTACTGCACTCTCAGGAGTGGGAATTGAACCCACAATCTTCTAACTCAGAGACAAGAGTGCTACCACTGAGCCATGGCTGACACTAACTACATTACACATTTGAGCACATATTTTTGGCTGACACTAATGGAGCGTGTATCATTGTCGGAGGCACTTTCTTTCAGATGAGATATTGAGGTAGAAATTCCTCAGCGCCCAGTATCGGGGGCAAAGGCAGTAGTGCAGCCGCAACAAGCACCTGAACCGGGTGGTGCGAGACCGGCCCAAAATTGGTCCTCAGGCTTCATTAATATTAACTTGGTGAGCTGTCGGTGCCTGTCATGCCTCTACATGATGTGGAGATGCCTCTACAGGCAGCTCAGGAATTTCTACCCCAATATCTCGGCTGAAAGACAGTGCCTCTGACAATGACACACGCTCTTGAAGTGTCAGCCTAAAATATGTGCTCAATGGCCTACATAAAAGCACTTACCCGCTGAAGAATCCTGAGCGGAGCAGGCCCAGCTCCTGCTCATTGGAAACCAATTTCCTAGTAATGTCCTTAAACAGGTGTTAGGTTGCTCATTAACATATGTAAGAGGCCTAGCACCTACTTCAGGCATCTGCCTGGGATGCCTAAAACTGGGCCAATGAATTTAGCAGTGGCCCAAATACCCATATAGATTGTATATGGGCTTTATTTTTAATTCATTCATGGGATGTGGGCGTCGCTGGCAAGACCAGCATTATTGCTCCTCTCTAATTGTCCTTGAGAAGGTGGTGGTGAGCTACCTTCTTGAACCGCTGCAGTCCCACAGTGCTGTTAGGTGGGGTGTTCCAGGATTTTGACCCAGTGACGATGAAGGCTATTCCACTGTTAAATTTGTCAATACTATGCCCAAAAAATGGGTGCAATGCATACCAATTTTTAATTCATTAAAAACCAAAGGCTTAATCTGCCTGATGGATGACTGTTAAAAATGTTGTTATGTTATTTGAAGATCTGGGAATTCTCCTGGTTCACTGCCAAACATTCTTCCATCAATCAAAAATAGATTATGTAGCCATTTGCTATCTGTGGGATCTGGCTATGTGCAAATTGGCTATTGCATTTGCCTACATAACAACAGTGAGTGCACTTCAAGAGTAGTCTTTTGGTTGCAAAGCGCTTTGGGATGTCCTAAGGATGGGGTAACGCACATTTCTTCTTTCAATAACGTCTCAGTGCCACCTGGTGAGATTTCCTTTGCCTGCCACACTTATAAAATTGTTAAATTGTTACCAAGAACAGACAAAGGGTTTTGTTACACAAGCAAGTGGAGGAAATTTTATCTCCTGATGTAGGCTTCACAAAATCCTTGTCAGATGTACATTTTCATATATCCTATTCTATCACGCATCACTGGGTTGAAGTGAGATCTAAATATGTTTTTCGATCAACACCACAGAATTGAATTCTCTAACCCGAAATGCAAATTAGCAACAACACATCTTAATTATCATTAACTAAAGACAGTATAACATAACGGGTTGAGTTATTATATTTATAAAGCTGTACCTTGGAGACTGATCACGGCAATGAATTGTGCTCCATTACTGATATACTGTATCACACATCTGGTAGGTATGGCAGCATCGTATTTTCAATGATTTATAATGCTCACAAGCTACAACAGGATTTACAGACACATCTATTGAATCAGACATATATTAAGGCTATTACTCCATATATTTTGAGAAAATTCTGAGCAGCTCTACATATGAATTCATGTACTGTGTCAGCCATGGCTCAGTTGGTAGCACTCTTGCCTCTGAGTTGGAAGATTGTGGATTCACAGTCCCACTGCAGAGACTTGAACACAAAATCTAGGCTAACACTGAAGTGCAGTACTGAAGGAGTGCTGCAGTGTCTGCAGTGCTGTCTTTTGGATTAGACGTTAAACCGAGGCCCCGTCTGCCTTGTCAGGTGGGTGTAAAAGATCCCATGGCACTATTTCGTAGAAGAACATGGGACTTCTCCCCAGTGACCTGGCCAATATTTATCCTGCAACCAACATCACTAAAGCTGATGATCTGGTCATTATCATTTTGCTGTTTGTGGGACCTTGCTGTACGCAAATTGGCTGCTGAATTTCCCTACATTCCAACAGTGACTACACATCAAAAAGTACTTAATTAGCTGTAAAGCGCTTTGAGACGTCCTGAGGTTGGAAAAAGCACTATATAAATGCAAGTCTTTCTTTCTTTTATACCCATAGGCCATTGCACTTTAAGTCTGCATATGGCTGATGTGTATTCATATGCGACTCAGGCCCAGTCAACATTTTTAAATTCATTCTCGGGTTGTGGGCGTCGCTGGCAAGGCCAGCATTTATTGCCCATCCGTAGTTGCCCTGAGAAGATGGTGGTGGGTCTTCTTCTTGAACAGCTGCAGTCCATGTGCTGAAGGTAATTCCCACAATGCTGTTAGATAGGGAGTTCCAAGACTTTGACCCAACAATATGGTGTTGATCAAATCAAAGAATAGCTGGGAACAAACTAGTCTTCACAGAAAAAGGTAGGCTCAGTTTTTTAGGTCTAAGCTAACTTTTAATGGAGTGGTAATTTTTAATGACTGCCATCAATTTCTCTGGCACTGAAAATTAACTTTTAAAAATGCAGAGTCTTATTCCTTCCGATTTTAATTGTTGTTGGACAGTTTTTGAAAAATGCTGTTTAAATTTTTATTTTTTTACTCTTGCTTGCCTTCTCTTTTACCTCTGTCTTTTAATTCAATATTTCTTACCCTCTCCTTATTTCCCTTTCTGTAACTGATTTTATAGTGTGTTTACTGTTCTAGCTTGCACTTCCTGGTTCTCACACTGTGCAGCTTGTTAAGGATGCTTCAATCTGATTGGATGAGGGGACAGACAGTCCCTTTCCCCGTTCACACAGCTCACAGATGCCCGGGGAGGACGCTGCACTTTTTTCGGCTCCCTATTGCAGCAAGTTGGCGCACAGGAGCCCGTGGATAGTTTGTGGGTACGTTTAAATCTAACGAGCGGCAGGCACTGTTCGTTCACCGTTCAGCGCAAAATCTGGGCCAACATTTGTAATACCATTTACCTACCACTTTAGAAAGCTTTTTATTTATGTGATTCTTTTTTATTGTCCAACCTCCCACATACTGGATTTGTAGGACTTCCCCCCAAAAACCTACTTCTGTAGTTATTAACATAATTAAGTTAAAATATCTTTCTTCTCATTGGTTCCCACAGTTCTTGCTGAACCTGTTGTTGGCATCAGCAAGTCTCCAATGATCCAGACCTGACTGATTGATTCATTCTGGCTACAAAGTCTGAGCTCGGCACCTCATAATTAGTCCTCTTTAGCTCTGCCTCAATCATCAGTGGCCCTCAGCAACATAAATGAACCTCATCCCAAACAAAATCTTTACCTGAGAAATTTTACTTAACAGCTTGAACTGTTTAAATTGCTGTAAAAAAATGAAGTGTTTTTTTCTCCCCTCTTCCCTCACCTCAGATTTTCTGCCTGGATATCATGTGATGTGTCACTGTGCAGTCTGGATATTTTAGTCCCACAGGAGCAGGGCAAAGATTACAACTCTTATAATGCATCACTCCACAGCATTTGTCAACGGGAGCCATTACTTCACGCCCCAGTTGAAGAATCAAAGTTCTGGAAACAGAGCAGAACTCAAGCCCCAGGCAACAGAGAATTGTAGGCCATGCAGGACAAATTTCTTGGATGTTTATAATGTGTAATGGCTAACTTTATGGTTAAGTTTAGTATTTTTTTTCAGAATGATATAATTTTAAAAATATTTTTTGTGGTATAAGTTTAATTTTAATGCACATACACCCCAATGCATTAATGTTTGCAAAGGCAAAGAACTTTGAAGACCACTGTTTTAGATCCCTTCACACTTGGAAGAAAGAAGAACTAACTTGTATTTATATTTGTAAACAATTTTACAACACCAAGTTATAGTCCAACGATTTTATTTGAAATTTACAAGCTTTCGGAGGCTTCCTCCTTCCTCAGGTAAATGTCAGGAACTCCTCGAAGCCTACGCATTTATAAATCACAGAACAATACATGGTGATACATTGTATTTATATAGCACCTTCCATGACCTCAGGATGTCCCACAGTGGTTCACAGCCAATGAACTACTTTTGAAATAAAGTCACTGTTATAATGTAGGGATTAGTGGCAGCCAATTTGCACACAGCAAGATCCCACAAACAGCAATAAGATAAATGACCAAATAATCTGTTTCAGTGAGGTTGGTTGAGGGATAAATATTGGCGAGGACACTGGGGAGAACTCCCTTATTCTTCTTCCAATAGTGCCGTGGGATTGTTTATGTCCAGCTGAGAGAACAGACACATCCTAAGTAAATGAAGAACAGTCCAAACTTCCTCTACCGCCCGTCAGGCAATTGTCGCTTTCCGCCTGTTTTGGGCAGGCAGGTGACCGGCGGCATGTAGACGAGGCCCAGGAGTTAAAATTCGAGTTCCAAATGGATAACTAACCTGCTCAGGTTTATCTGCCCACCCGAGCGGGTTCCGCTGGGCGGGTAGGGTTGAAATCGACCACTCTGTTATAATTGTGAAAAACCTACAAAAAAGTGTAATTGGCCACCAAAACAAAACATACGAGTGTTTAACACCAGAACTCACACTCAACACGCATAAGCAGCCAATATGTGTTCCATACTTTCCTTTAAGCAAGCATTTTAAGATCAGATTTACTTCAGTCCTCAAATATCTAATAACCAGTGACTAAGTCCCCATGACATGTGACCCTCATCATATCTAATGCAGCACAATTTAGCTACATTAGGAAATGATTTAATTCACTCAGCGTTTCAAAGCACACCTCCTATAAATCACGGGGAAAATAAATCACCTCATCTTTTGTGAAGAATACAAATACAGGCAGTGCTCATGTGTAGGATTAAGCCCTGGTACAGCAACCATATAGAGTCAAAGTATTGCAGACTGGGCTATAAAATAATAATCCTGTCAGCAGTCAAGGACCTGTGAAAGGATTTTTAATTGAACTGAGGGGGCTGGAAAAATTGAAACATTTAATAATTTTATCTAATGACACAGCAATTAAGCAGAAGTTCCTCTCTTTTGTGACATGATTCCATTAACCATTCCCTGTGCCGTGGCTTTTCAAACAGTCATTTGCTAGTTGTGATTCACTGTTGCTTCTGTATTGGTACAATGTTGGTATTTCTGGAAAGCAAGGAAAAGCATTTGCTCCTTTGGCTGTAATTATTTGCTTGTGGAAGTTTATCTTACCATTTTACAATACCTGTATGTCTAAGAACATAAGAACATAAGAAATTGGAGCAGGAGTAGGCCAATCGGCCCCTCGAGCCTGCTCCGCCATTCAATAAGATCATGGCTGATTTGATCCCAACCACAAATCTAAAGAACACAAGAAGTAGGAGCAGGACCCGGCCACACAGCCCCTGGACCCTCTCCGCCACCCACAGGGCATTGACCGATCCGAACTCAGCTTCATGTCCAATTTCCTGCCCGCTCCCCATAACCCCTAATTCCCTTTACTTCTAGAAAACTGTCTATTTCTGTTTTAAATTTATCTAATGATGTAGCTTCCACAGCTTCCTTTAAGCTGTTTTGACACTGCAAAGACTCAAAGGGGAATTTTAACCCACCTGGCGGGAACAGGGAGGGCGCGCAGTTGCACAAAGACTTACCATTCCATTCCTGAAAGTTCCCCGCCCGCTGCCTTTTTAACTAGGTCCTTTTTTTTAGGCAGTTGTGGCACCTGCCTGACTCAAGTGGCAGCCTCATTAATATATGCTAATCGGGGTCCTATTGTTTGGCAGGGGAGAAAAGGAGGCCCTCTAGGGTAGGTCAAAATCTTTCCTTCGCTTGACCAGGAGGAGCAGGAGTGCTCCTCTGGGCCCTACAAGGAAAGTCTGGGCTTCAGATCCTTCCCCCCCACCCCTACCCAGAGTGTAAAATAGGTGGGATTTAAATGAGGCCTTGGAGTTAAAATAGCACAGGCCTCAAACTGATGATGTCGGGTGGGTTTTGACACTCGCTCCGTGGCACTGTTGTGCATTTTATTAATATTAGATCTATATTATAAAAGGGTTGATAAATAAAGATCACATTATGAAGACCCATATATGATTTGATGGGGGTAATTCTGACTGTGTGTGATAGTGTAAAATGGGTGGTAGCAAATCGACAGCCCATTTTACATCTCTCTCCCACCTTGCACCCTCCGTAAACTTGTGCATACTCATTCAAAACTCTGCTGCCCATATTCTAAATTGTATCAAGTCCCATTTGCCGATCGCCCCCATGTTCGCTGATCTACATTGGCTCCCAGTCCGGCAATGCCTCGATTTTAAAATTCTCATCTTTGTTTTCAAATCCATCCATGGCCTCGCCCCTCCCTATCTCTGTAACCTCCTCCAGCCCTCACAACCCACCAAGCTCTCTGCGCTCCTCCATTTCTGCCCGTTTGCACATCCCTGATTTTCAACACTCCACCAATGGCAGCCTTCAGCTGCCGAGGCCCTAAGCTCTTAGATTCCTTCCCTAAATCTCTCTGACTCTCTACCCCTCTCTCCTCCTTTAAGACGCTCCTTAAAACCTACCTCTTTGTCCTAATATTTCCTGATGTGGCTCAGTGTCAAATTTTGGCAATGCTCCTGTGAAGCGCCTTGGGACGTTATATTGCATTAAAGGCGCTATATAAATGCAAGTTGTTGTTGTTTGGGTGGGAACTTCCAACGATCACCACAGTCCCAACTGGAAATATAAGCAGGCTGAAGCTAGTCAGAACTAATTCCACGTTACATCGGCATCTGAAATCAGGTGACTCAGACACTAAAATCACCCCATGTCTTTCGTCCTTGGGCTTGGGCAAAACCTCTTCCTGTTAACTTGGCTGAATGCGGTTAAAGGCACTGCTTTATGGTCCTTCACCGGAAAATGGACAAAATCGTGGAATTCGATTCCCAAAACACTGTAAAAAGTCTCAGAATCTCATGCATTAAAAATGGAATTTGATTTATTCATTCAGCATAAACCAAAGGCCCCAATTATAAAGAGACAGAATCGCAGGAGGATGATTCCCCAAAACACCAGTAAAAACATGGAAAAAATCCCACGGGATATAATTTGACTTGAGCAGTTGTGATAAATTAGTGATGTCGGATGTGGTTACACCAGTGAGTGAATGGGTGATTTTATTCCCTCACAGATAATAAGGGGACTTGGATCACAGCTTCGGCTCTTTGGTGAATGGCACCCAGGATGTAGATGTTGATCTGGAGACTGATTTGATAAAACATTAACTCTGCCTTGTACTACCTAATCTGCATGCATAAAGTTATTAGAATTAGGGGCAGATTTTTCTGATTTTGCATCTGGTGGATACATTGGATCACCTATACACAGCATTTAGAGGATGTCATGCCCATAAAGGAGCACTCCTCCCTGCCCAACTATCCTCTATTCACTACGCCCAGGCAATCCAATACACCCGGACACAGGAAAAGGAAAATCTGCCCCCGTAAAGCTGTAAAATAATTAGTTCATGCTTGCCATGAAATGCGTGGTGTAAATATGACAGACAACTTAATTTCAGTTGTTTCCAACAAAACGAACCACTTATTGGTTGAACCTCATAACCCACTTTGCCCTAGGGGATTGTGAATTTATGGATTTCAACATGAAACCTGGGTTTCTTTTTGATAAAATATCAAACTTCATCATTCATTTGTGAGCAAAGGGTATGCATTGACAGGGAAATCATTTGTCCTTCAAACTGTATGCAGTGTTAAAAGAGGTACTTATTTCTCATTGATGCTGACCCTGCGGTTAACTCTAAATGTTGCTCTAGTTTGGAGCGGTAATAAATGGGGAAGCTCATAGAACAGCATCAAGCTGATTAATTCCTTTTAATTGTGGTGTGGGTTGTGTGGCTTCATGGCCATCAAAGAGTTCAAAATGAATATGCTTTCTGTTTTGAAGATGAAAATGAATGCAAATTAAATTCTTTTAATAAACCGAGCACAGGATGCCGGGACATCAATGGTCGGCACTAACTAATCCCAACCCCTCTCAATTCCTCCTCATAATTTTAAATACGTCAGGATCACCTGGTTTAATACCAATATCACAAAGTGGTTTATTGTAAAGATGAATGCCAGCATTTTGTATTGATTTAAACGAAGCCCAATTACCTCAGCTGGGAGAGCTGGCTTGGAGGAGATAATCATATTACCTTGAAGTGCTTTGATATTTTAAAAAAGGTGGTGAAAGTCAGTCTTTCAAATAAAAAAGAATGGTTTGTTTGAGAAGCTGTTACCACGCAAGGGTATTGCAGCAAATTTGGTTTTACATTTGAGTGGAACAGTAAGCTAATGTGTTCAATCCAGTTTGCAAATGAACTAGTGTTATTGTGGGTGGAACTGCAAATGAACACAGATTTCTTCCCTCTCACTTTTCTCCTCTAGAATAATGTACTTTGATTAATGGCGTCATCCTTGCAGCCTACTGCTTGGCCTGACCTGTTTGCTTGAGGCAAATGCTTCAAAGTTGGCTGATCCCAAGGATCAGTCACCATGTATTTTTGCTCGATTATGCATTGAATGTACCAGTGGTTTGCAAGGCTTTAGTGGCTAAATCCCACGGTCAATAAATAAATACACCCCCTTACTTTAAATGACATCTGAGCTAATCCAGAGACTAATGAAGACAGAACGCACAAAAGACCTTTCCTTTGAAATGCTTTGTAAGGTTTTTCAAGGTGTCATAATGCCAGAAGGCATCTCTCTTTTTAACATGGTACATGCTGTTAGAATTCACCACTAGAAATAATTAATGACAAACGCCACCTACATTTACAGGAACTATTCTGGAAGGAATGGACTTGCAGGTTTAAAACAGTCACTTTATTAGATTCTATTTTTATTATTTCCTTTGGGGGATGGTTCATGTTTGTGAGTAATATTGTGATATTATTCCAGTGCCTCATCTAGTCCGAATTCTACTGTATTGAATGAGGAATAATAGATACCCGGGAGACATTATTTCCCCTTAAAATGACACTGCAGGATAAAATGACACTGCATGCTTAATACTTTCATTTGAAATTTTTCTCTCTGGTGTTTTAGCCAAGCCATTAAAAATATATGGGATAACACCTCCGCTAAGTAGTGAGAGGAATTTCAGACGATTCGTTACCTCTCTGTTTCTATTAACCCACAGAGTAATTTCAAGCCCAGGGAGAATAATGAATGTTAGAGAATGTCTGAAACCTTTTAACAATCTTTTATCATTTGTATTTTTCATCACAAGTCCGTGTTTGAGACATAATGGTCAAACGTGGTGTAACGATGGTCAAACGTGGTGTAACGATGGTCAAACGTGGTGTAACGATGGTCAAACGTGGTGTAACGATGGTCAAACGTGGTGTAACAATGGTCAAACGTGGTGTAACAGTGGTCAAACGTGGTGTAACGATGGTCAAACGTGGTGTAACGATGGTCAAACGTGGTGTAACGATGGTCAAACATGATGTAAAAGTGGCATAATGTAACATCAATATGAATGATAAGGATTGTACAACAGTGGGAGCAGCATCCAGTATTGGTTAACTGCTTCAAGATGCAAGTCTCCAGTATTAATCCAGAGAGAGCCAGAAAGAGAGAGAGAACTAAGCTGACATTTGGCCAACTAGTTTCTTTTTAGTGGTAACATGTATATCAATTTGTAACAGCTCTGTTGCTAGGACACAAAATGTCACACTGTGTACAGTATACCACTCTATCTAATAACTAGACTTGAAGTCTTTAAAGACATCACACATTTCCAAAATTGTTGTAAAATTATACATAATCTTTTTTCTAAGTAACAGGCCAGGCCAAGTTGGATACGATCAATTATAGTAATTATGCCAATCAGACAGAAAGCATTTATTTTGCATAAAGCAGTTACATCTTGAAAGTCATCACAAAACAGAGAACTTACTAGCAAAATTTAATCTCGAAATAGACTGAACATGAGAGGGATTTATATTGGATATTGTTTATAGACTTGGAGAAGTCATTTAATGGGGATACTTGAATGGGCAACCATTTTTTTTAAAATTCAAACTTTCTACAGAACAAACTATGTTAAGAGTTCATGTCCTGGATTGAATGGGGATGGTGGGACTGAACTGATGGGATGGGTGGATGTATGTTTTGGTTTTGATAAATGTCTCCTGGATGTTAGGATATTTATCATGGAGTTGGCAGGGCACATGTCCTGGGATTGGTGGGATACACATCCTGTATTTAGTACGATGCATGTCGTCAGACGGATAGGACATGAGTTTATGGGTGATAGCGCTCAGATGGTGAGTTTTTGATCTAAGCACTGATCGGAAATAATACTTTTCATCCCGGGCAGTAAGGGAAAAAGCAATGGTTAAGTCAACCAGTTTCACTATCAAATATCTCCTGGCAGCTGGTGACAGAACAGAATAGGTAGAGTGCTATGGGTAGACCATTGGGGGTAATTTTAACCTCCTAGGGTGGGTGGGGGAGGATACGGCAGGGGGGGGGGTTAAAAATGAAAACACGGGAAACTCGACTCCCCAACTCGCCTCCAACCCGCCCACTTCCACTTTTAATGGAGGCAGGTCGAGGGGTGGGCAACTAACTCGCTCTCAGGAGGCGGGTCGGGTCACTAAAATATTTTAAGGGGGCTGCGTGCCTCCATTTTACTCCAGTTTTATTTTAACACCTGCAGGCTGGGATTCCCAGGCCTCGGAAATCCCGGCAGATAATAGGAGGCGAGAAAGGACGGATTCATGAGGTAACTACCTTTATTGCACTGCTTGTGGATTAGGAGGAGCAGGAGTGCATCCCCCCCCAGCCCAGCAAGCTTACCCCGCGATCGAACCCCTGCGATCGGCCAACACCCCCACCACCACCCGCGAAGTCCGACACTCCCCCGCCCCGTGAACCCCGAAGACCCCGGTCTCTCCCCGAATTCCTGTTGAAAAAATGTGAAACGGGTCCTACTGTAAAAATCGTGTTTCCCGCCTGCAAATCCTCTCCCCTCCCTCCCCCGCTCTCTTCCCACCTCAGAGTTAATATCCAGACCATTATCTCTGACAAAGAATTATGCTCAACAAAGGAGGATCGACAGGAAAATAAAATTATTAAAATACAATAGGAAAACATACCGATTCCAATTGATCATATACTTATACCATAAGTATATAATTACAAATCTAATTAACCCATAACTGAAGGCAGGTTTCATGAAGTCTGGTTAGGGTATCAGCTTATACATGCATCGTTATAGCAGTGGATCTAATGGGCTCGATTTTGGCGTCGTGTTTCCGGCGGGTTCCCAGCGGGGTGGCCCCGAAAATCCCGATCTCTGGTCACGTGACCGGATCGCGACGAAATCCCGGCCACTTCCGGGTACCGCGCTGACGTGCGGGGCTGCGCGCGCAAGCCCCGCTGGTGGGAATCCCGCAGGCAATTAAAGCCAGCGGGGTTCCACTTGAGTGTACTTATCTTGCTTGTTGAGGTCATTTAATGAGCTGAAGCAGCTGTCAAAAGAGGAAGTGTGGGATTTTAGGTTCAAGGCAGTGAGTTTCCCACACTGGGGGAAACAGTCCCTCTCCAACCAGGCGTGTTGCAGCCAGCAGCCTGTGGCAGGTGCCAAGGTGCACTCCACGGGGGAGAGCCCTCACCCACGCAGGAGGCCACCGCGTCACATAGGGCAACCCCTGCCCTCCACCACCCCCCGCCAAGCCAGAGGACAGACCGACACGAAACCGCAGCCCCAGTCCGAGGAACCACCCACCTACCCTGCACAACCCCTCAGACCAACACCTGCCAGATGGGTGGTGCGTTGACATCGTCGGAGGACGAACAGCATGACCAGCCCCAGCAGCCTCGCAGTCCACGCCGTCCGCCTCGGAGATGTGGGGCCCCCCAACACGGTGCGGTGGCACACCCACCTGCACAGCAGGAGGGAGGGCAACCGCAGAGAGAGATGCATCGCAGGAGGCACTACCCTCCGCACAGGGTGTACAGAGCGAGGCTCAGCTTCATGGACCTCTCCGAGGAGCAGTGCATACGTCGGCTCAGAGTCAATCGCCAGGTAGTCGCCGACATCTGCAGCCTCCTTAACGACGAGCTGCTCCCGGATGGACCAAGCAGCATCTTCCTACCTGTCGCCGTCAAAGTCACCACTGCCCTCAATTTCTTCGCATCCGGATCCTTCCAGGGTGCCACCGGGGACATCACCGGGGTCTGTCAGTCCTCTGCACACAAGTGCATAAGGCAGGTCACCGATGGGTTGTTCCGCAGGGCCTCGCACTACATCAACTTCGCCATGGACGAGCGCAGCCAGATGGAGAGGGCGGTTGGATTCCATGCCATGGCCGGCTTCCCACGGGTGCAGGGTGTAATCGACTGCACCCACATCGCAATACGGGCACCTCCGCATGAGCCAGGGCTGTTCATCAACAGGAAGGGGTATCAGTCCATGAACGCCCAGCTCATCTGTGACCACCGCCAGAGATTCCTACACGTGTGCGCCAGATACCCCGGCAGCTGCCACGATGCCTTCGTCCTCAGGGAGTCCGCCGTCCCGCCCATCCTGCAGGCACCCAACGCCGGCAACGGCTGGCTCCTCAGCGACAAGGGGTATCCCCTACACACGTGGCTCATGACACCTCTGAGGAACCCCATCACCGAGCCGGAGCGTCGGTACAATGACAGCCACACTGCTACCAGGTCTACAATTGAGCAGACCATAGGGCTGCTCAAGATGCGCTTCAGGTGCCTTGATCGTTCTGGGGGAGCGCTCCAATACGTGCCACTCAGAGTGGGACGAATCATAGTTGTCTGCTGTGCCCTGCACAACATGGCCCAACAGAGAGGGGTGCCGCTGGAGGAGGCCCCATCCACACCCGCCACCCACATTGAGGACGGCGAGGGCGAGGAGGTGGAGGAGGAGGAGGGGGAGGAGGAGGACGCGCCAGAGGATAGTGGACGACCCATGCGCCGAACCACGACTCACCGGGATGGTCGCCGGGCCAGGGAGGCACTCATACGTCAACGGTTCTCCTAGAGTCAGACACTGCGAGGCGCTCGCATCTCCTCACCTGCACATGCCAGCGGCCATACCAGCCCCCTCCACTGAAGACTGTTGCCAGTACTCCTGCACCCACAGCAGTGTTCCCAATGGGCGGCAGCAGGTGTTCGCCGTCATGATGGCCTCCATGGAACGCACCTATTGCACAGGCCGCGGAAGAATGGACGAGAGGTGGCAGGAGTGGTGAGAATAGAGTATTTAATATGTACAATGTGACATGATATAAAAAAAAAATGTACAAATTAATAGACACCCTGGTGTATTCCCTTTGTGATTATAACGCCTTTGGCTTTCGTTTCCGGGTACCCCTACGTGGTGCTACCCCTGTGGCTCCAGCAGAGGTAGTGGCAGGTTGCTCGTGTTCTCGCCTTGACCGGGTAGATGCTTTTGGCGGACGGCCCCTGGGTTTCGGTGCCCGTGAGGGCACCTCCACAGACTGCTCCTCCTGCACCGGGGCAGGGGCAGACTCGGCCACCTGGAGAGGAGGCACCATTGCGGGTACTGGTTGAGAGGTGGGCAACGGGTGGGACGTGGGGGCGCCTTGAGAAGCGTCCCCGCTTCCATGTCCCCGGTCACCATCATCCCTCTCGTGGCCTCGGCCCACATCACCCCTTCCACCCTGCTGGACGGCAGTTTGGATGGCATGTGTGAGGCCTTGCAAGGCCACCCCTAGTGTATCCGTCAGCCTGTTGATGGCGGCGGAATGTTGCTCACCCTGAATCCGTACAGACGTTGTCAGGGCCTGCAAGGACTCGATCTGGAGCTGTGCGTGACGCTCGAGGGAGGCCAGCCTGTCCTCCACCGAAGACAGTCCCGCACCTACCCGCGACACTGTGTCGCCGGTACCCTCCTGTGCCTGCGCCACCAATGCCCGCATGCAGGAGTTGGACTCCTCCATCGCCTGCGCTATTGTGGACAATGCGCGCGGCACCTCTGCCAGTACCTCAGCAATTAGCTGGTGCCCCTCGACGACTCTCCTTTTCACTGGTGGCCCCCTGGGTTCAGCATCTGGGTCCAGCTGAGCAGAGCCTGGAGATGAGTGCTCCCACCGACGCGGACCCTCCGCGGCTGCCCCTGCCACCAGGGTCTGCTCATGCTCACTCGTACGCGGTGACTCACCAAGTGCTACCCCAACTAGTTGGCGAGGGGGACCCACCGAGGTGCGTGTCTCTGCGCTGGTGGATGGTTGGCTCTGATGTGACGATGCACCCTCAGAGACCGCCATGTCCTCTGAGGAATCGCCCTCCTCGATCGCTTCACACACAGACAGCCCTGCAAGAGAACAGAGGGCACTATGAGGCATGTGGACCAACTTGACAGTGCGCCTGATGGCAGGTGATGATACGGTCACTCGTGATCATTGGTGTTGAGTGTCAGCTTTCCCTTACCGGCCGTTTCGGCAGCGACACACTCGCCATCAGCCACCAATAGGCAATGTCGCGTGCGGGCAAGGTCGAGCGCCTCCACCTCGGCGTCGGTGAGCTCCACCACTTGCGGCGGCCCACCTCCGGTGCGTGCCCTTTCCCTGTTGTTCTTGCTCCTCTTCTCCTGTGAAGGCAAAACACAGATGTGTGAGTGGGTGCGTATTGCATCGTGAGACGCATCGAGCATCGGTGTGGGTGGGTTGAGCGTGGCGCAGATGGATGGGAGGATGCGTGGGCCACGTGCCCATCCCATTGCATGGGGATTGGGGTGTGTGGTAGTGTTCGGGTGGGGTCAGGGACGGTGGGTACTTGCGGGCACGGCGAGGATGGTGAATGAGTGGCTGTGAGGATTGCTGATGGAGCGCAGTGGTGGCTGTGCAGGAGGGGTTGTGATCTGTTTGGCGTGATGGTGGGGACGGGCTCTGGGAGGGTGCGTTGGTGTACTCACCTTGCCAGACCTAGTCAGGTCATTGAAGCGCTTGCGGCACTGCTCCCAAGTCCTTGGGGTGTTGCCCCTGCTGCTCACCTCCGCCGCCACCTCTGCCCATGCCTTCCTGGTGGCGGCGGCAGGGAACTTGCGTCCATCCTCCGGGAAGAGCGTGTCCCTCCTCCTCCTCACGCCCTCCAGCATCAGCTGCAGTGCTCGGTCGGAAAAACGGGGCGCAGCCTTACCCCTTGGCTGAGCCATCATCAGCAACCTATTGATTGCAGCAGGAGGGGCTTTGGGAGACTGCCCCTTTAAGTGGAGTTCCTACATCGCGTCGACGGCACTGCGCATGCGCAGCCGGCCGGCACACAGCTGGGGAGCGGAGAACCCGGAAGCAGGGCTTAATCTGTTCAATTATCCCGCGATCGCGTGGGGGACGCACGCAATTAGCCGTCCGCGTTTTCCACGCTCCCGGAGGACCACCCGCTGGGAACCCGCAGGCCTGCTAAATTCGAGCCCCATGTGTCAGTATACAAATTTTTTTATTCGTTCATGGGATGTGGGCGTCGCTGGTGTGGCTGGCATTTATTGCCCATCCCTAATTGCCCTTGAGAAGGTGGTGGTGAGCCGCCTTCTTGAACCGCTGCAGTCCGTGTGGTGAAGGTTCTCCCACAGTGCTGTTAGGAAGGGAGTTCCAGGATTTTGACCCAGCGACGATGAAGGAACGGCGATATATTTCCAAGTCGGGATGGTGTGTGACTTGGAGGGGAACGGCAGGTGGTGTTGTTCCCATGTGTCTGCTGCTCTTGTCCTTCTAGGTGGTAGAGGTCGCTGGTTTGGGAGGTGTTGTCGAAGAAGCCTTGGCGAGTTGCTGCAGTGCATCCTGTGGATGGTACACACTGCAGCCACTGTGCGCCGGTGGTGAATGGAGTGAATGTTTAGGGTGGTGGATGGGGTGCCAATCAAGAGGGCTGCTTTATCTTTGATGGTGTCAAGCTTCTTGAGTGTTGTTGGAGCTGCACTCATCCAAGCAAGTGGAGAATATTCCATCACACTCCTGACTTGTGCCTTGTAGATGGTGGAAAGGCTTTGGGGAGTCAGGAGGTGAGTCACTCGCCGCAGAATACCCAGCCTCTGACCTGCTCTTGTAGGCACAGTATTTATATGGCTGGTCCAGTTAAGTTTCTGGTCCATGGTGACCCCCATTGGCAAACTGGCAATCAAATCTATACCTCCATACACCCAGCTGTTTCCTTTTGGATTGCCAAAGGATTCAATTGGAAAAAGCGCATACAATCCTTGACCTGTGTGTTTTTCTTTACTGTGGGTATGGTGGTATCTAGGTTATGGTACTGACTTAACAAATCTTGTTGTTTCTACCCAGGTTGGCCTACATATGACCCTCGTCCACATTATGGGCACGATTTTAACTTTGAAGTCTGGGTGCGTTGGGGGTAGGAGTGGGGGGGCAAACAAAATCAGGCATTTCCGGAGCGGGAAGGAATCTCGGCTCCAACCTACTAAAAAACGCACGACCCAGACCTATCTGGGCGCTCGTGCGGTTCACAAACCCGGAAGTCCCGTTGGCGATGATATTTAAACCAGGAATTAAAGTGCTTAAAGTTGTTGTAATCTTCATTAATGTTGGTAATCATGCTGGAAAGCGATTTCAAAGCTGCCTCAACGTGTTTCCCATGCTGTGTACAAGTGGCATCTGGCTGCTCGTGAGGCCAGGGAGTCCCTAATATTTGAACGATTCTCATAAGAAGATTTGCAAAGTGAGGATAGTCCAGTCCTCAGACCACCTGGAAAGATCAGCGTCAACACCAGCCCCAACCCCTCCCCCGCACAAAACAGACCTACAACTACACATACACCCACTTTAAATGCAGCCACTGGGTGGCATCAAATCTCACCATTCATGAAGAAGCACATTAAAGGGCACTATCACAAAAGGCAGTCAAAAGTGGGCAAGACGTGGCAGTAGTGGTGAGAATGCCAACATTTAATGTGAATTTAACAAAAACCAAATATAAATGAAAGAAATGACAGTCTGTCAGATACCCTTTATGATCACCAATCCTTAACCTTTCGCTCCCTACTACTGCTACGTAGCAGAGGAAGCGGCTGGCTGCTCATGTTCATGCCCTGACTGTTGAGATGCTCTTGGCCTATACCCTCTGGGTTTTGGAGCCCGTGAGGGCCCTGCCAAAGACTGCTCCACCTGCACCTGTGCAGGGGCAGACTCGGCCTCCTAGAGAGGAGGCAGCATTGTGAGTACTGGTTGAGGGGGAAGCAACGGGTGAGATGTGGGAGCGCTTTGAGTGGCGTCCCCACTTCCATGTCCCCTTTCGCCATCATCTCTCTTCTGGGCCAAGGCCACATCGCTCCTGCCACCCTGCTGGACAACAGTTTGGAGCATATGTGTGAAGCCTTCGAAACCCACTTATAAAGTTCCTGTCTGCCTGTTTAAGGCGGCAGAATGTTGTTCACCCTGAGTCCGCACGGCCATTGCCAGGGCGTGAATGGACTCATTTGTGAGCCGTGCTTGAAGCTCAATGGAGGCTAGCCTTCTCTCCATTGTAGACATTCCTGCATTTACCTGCGCCACCAGTCCATTAATGCAGGAGGTGGACTCCTCCATCCTCTCCGCTATTGTGGAGTGTGTGCGTGGCGCCTGTTCCAGTGCCTTGCAAATGTGCTGCCGTCCCTCGATCATTCTCCTTTTAAAGGACGGGCCCTGGGATTCAGCATCTGTGTCCGGCTGAGCAGATCTTGGAGAGGAGTGCGCCCACCGACGCGGACTCTCCTGCCACCAGTGTCTGCTCATGCTCACTTGTATGTGGTGATTCACCAGGTGCCAACTCAACTAACTGACCACTGGGACCACGGAGGTGTGAGTATCTGGGCTGGTGGACGGCTCACTAAGATGTGACGGTGCATCTTCAGAGGCTGGGAACTCTTCTGAGCAATCGCCCTCTTTTTGTTTTATTCGTTCATGGGATGTGGGCATCGCTGGCAGGCCAGCATTTATTGCCCATCCCTAATTGCCCTCGAGAAGGTGGTGGTGAGCCGCCTTCTTGAACCGCTGCAGTCCGTGTGGTGACGGTTCTCCCACAGCGCTGTTAGGAAGGGAGTTCCCGGATTTTGACCCAGCGACGATGAAGGAACAGCGATATATTTCCAAGTCGGGATGGTGTGTGACTTGGAGGGGAACGTGCAGGTGATGTTGTTCCCATGTGCCTGCTGCTCTTGTCCTTCTAGGTGGTAGACGTCGCGGGTTTGGGAGGTGTTGTCGAAGAAGCCTTGGCGAGTTGCTGCAGTGCATCCTGTGGATGGTACACACTGCAGCTACAGTGCGCCAGTGGTGAAGGGAGTGAATGTTTCGGGTGGTGGATGGGGTGCCAATCAAGTGGGCTGCTTTGTCCTGGATGGTGTCGAGCTTCTTGAGTGTTGTTGGAACTGCACTCATCCAGGCAAGTGGAGAGTATTCCATCACACTCCTGATTTGTAGATGGTGGAAAGACTTTGGGGAATCAGGAGGTGAGTCACTCGCTGCAGAATCTCTCCCGTCACTTCAATCACTGAAGGGCCTGGAAGAAAACAGAAGGCAGTATTAAGAATCATCACAGATGTGTAATGTTGTGATGAGCATACTGAGGTGTTCAACATGCTAATCACTGTTAACATCAATTCATATGTGTGATAAAATTGCGTCACCAGATGTTTGTGGGGTGCCAGTCTCGGCATCCCCAACAGCCAGGCATTCCAGCGTCCAGCTGATCTGCAGGGCCTCCTCCTCTGCCTCTGTGAGGACCATTATTTGTTGTGGCCCCCCTCCAGTCCTCACCCTCTCATGACCATTTTGCGCTCTCTTCTCCTACAAGGGGAGAAAGTACAGACGTGTGAGTGAGTGATGGTGACGTGGTCAGCTGATAAATGCATTGCTTTCAGTGAGGCTGATCGTGAAAGAGATGCATCAGAGGGTGACTATCAGACAGAGACATCACATTGGATGAGGATTGGGGTATGTGGTAGTGGTGAGTTCCCAAATTGGGAGGTGAGGAAGTGCTGAGGAAGTGAAGGTAAGTTGACGATCCCTTCATGCACTTCCACATTCGTGAGTTAAGTGAATTAATAGAGAGTTAATATGGTCAAGTATCCCTTCATGCACTTCCACACAAGGAAGGGCACTTGTTTTCCCCCCATGTGTAGATAGAGGCATGGTTCTTGACCAGCGTTCACTGAGACTATCGGCATTTGACAAGCAGGTTTCTGACACAGGGGGGTTCGAGGGCGTCATGCGGGATAATTTCCGGGATCATTACGATTTGAATTTCCCCATGGATTCCCAGTCGAAAATTGAGCTTGGGGTCGAGTGGTGGGCTGATCAGCATAATTTTGCGGTGGACCATTGGCAGACCTTCTGTCGGGCTGAGGACAATTCGATCGCCAATGTCCACTTTTCCCACAATTAAAACACAGACCATAAAAAGGTTTTTGAGGATTTCCAACACTGGGATGCCCAAAACCTCCTGATTGAGGTGGGCCTGATCCGCGTCCACGTTGTGGGCGTCCCCTCCCTCTATTATGTCCCATATAATACAAAGTGAGCGGGTCACTTGGAGTCATTTTTGTTTCTGCGTACATTGAAATTTTACTTTTATTTTCTTTGCTTTCTCTACTACGATCCTGGACATTCTTTAGAATGAACATCAATTGGGGCACAGTTTTGTGTCTCCAATCTCGGCATATCAAAGTCAGTGGGTCTTTTAATTCTGGTCTGAGTCAGTTAACGAGGGCGTTAATGAGTGGCACTTGGGATGCATCTTTAGCCATACCAGAACACTGGTCAAAAATATTCTCCATTCTTTCTATATAATCCTCAACATCCTCATCTTTCCTTTGACTGGTTTCTGTAATCTTAGTCCAATTCGTTTTCTTTGGGAATTTTATTTGCATTACATCATACAAATTTTGGCAGAATGCATCATCTGCCGCTGTCTCGTCCGGTCCGTTGGCTGCCCTATGGTTTCGGATAAGGGTAAATCTTTCATCGCCCTCACACAGTCTTTTATATTTATTATCTTTCAACCATGCGCGTAATAACTGATCCATATCTACTATGGTTGGTCGGTGACAAATGACTATCGTTTTCAATTGGTCAATAGATTTTTCTAAGTCTTTGGATGGGTCCGGTAAGTCCTGAATGATTCCTCTCAATTTGGTGGCTGTCCATGGACGGTGGACGGAAACTGGGTCCCCGCCTGCATCATGGACATTGGGGAAACGTCTTAGGGGTAGTTGTTTTACAGCTGGGGTGGGCTTAGGTTCCCCTTCATCCATTCCCCTTAGTTTCTTTACGGACTCTTTTCTTGACACCCCGGGTACCCTGGCTTGGGCCCGCAGTCTGGGAGGGGGTCTGGGCAGCTGTACCGCCAGTGGCGTCGTCCTCAGGATTAAATAGAGGTGGGGGATCCAAAGGGTTAATGGGGTCCCCCTCGTCCTCGGGCAGTGCGAGTGCCTCCTCCTGATAAGCTGGAGGGTTTCGTGGGGGCTCGCATCTGTCCTATGAAATAATCGTCATCTTCGTCTGGGGCAGTGGGTATGGCCGGATATAATGGCACAGCTAACGGCAGCTGTTTCTTTATTAACATTTGTTTAATTTTTATATCTTGTTTAGTATTGGCTTTACTGGCTGCCTTACTTTGTTCGTGCCTTGATTCGGCTTCTTTCTTCCAATCTGAGAATGCCGCCCACTTAACCCCTTTTTCACCTTTCTTTCTCTGGTCTCTGTCCTCTAAACATTCTATCCAAATTAAATGCACCGTCTTCGGGCAAGGGATATTTCCTAGTTTTGGTCCATTTTGACCAAATTATCAACTCGTCAGTCGTTTCTTTCCCAAAGTTTTTGTACATGTAAGCAGCAGGTGTTCCCTTTGGAGGGATTTTGCTTGCGCTGGCGCCCATGGCTTATAGTTTATACAATCCTTCACACTGTAATTACACAACAGGTATGTGGTAGTGGTGGGTTCCCAAACTGGGAGGTGAGGAAGTGCTGAGGAAGTGAAGGTAAGTTGACGATGAGTGTTAAGTGGGTGTGAGGAGTGATGTGGCAGAGTAGGCTTAGCAGGGCAGAATGTGAGGGAGGAGGAGGTGACATGCACCACGGAATGCAGGAGAATCAGTAAGTGCACTCACTTTTGCTGACCCAGTTAGGTCATTGAAGAGCTTCCTGCACTGGACCCAAGTGTGGGAGATATTGCTTCTTCTGTTGACCTCCTCTGCCACCTCGAGCCAGGCCTTCTTGGTGGCAGAGGTTGGGTGCTTCCTCCTGTCCGCCGGTTACAGCGTCTCCCTCCTCCTCCTCACCCCTGCCAGCAGCACTTCAAGTGAGGCGTCACTAAATCGTGCAGCCGGCTTGGCCCTTTGCTGCTCCATTATGCCTGCTTGCTCCTTTGCCCAGCAAAAGCCATTGATGCAATGGCCCTTTAAATACAGACACTCCAGCTGACAGCAGGTCATGCGGTGCACAGACTGCCTGCTGTGCAGCTTTCGGATGCCAAACCCACAAGCCACGTTAAGGGCCATCAATTAAGTCGCGATCACGTGGGGAACGGTAAGGATTTATTTTTTGGGTTTGCCGCGTGCCCATTGACCTCTCCTGCTGCCATCCCGCCACCTTATTAAAATTGTGCCCTATATCATTAGCTCTCAATGCCCTCTGAAGTGGCCTAGCGAGCCACTTATACATACCGTCACTGCAACTACGGATGAGCAATAAACTTGGCCTTGTCAGCGTTGCCCAAATCCGGAGAGTAAATATATAATGAATTTCCACATCCTATGTATTTCAGACGGCCAAAAAAATTATTCCGAACAAAAGGGGGTGGATGGAAGTTCTGCTCCTTACGAGGAAAAGAGGAAACTCCAAGAAATGGCGGACACCTGACACAACCAGATCGTCACTGTTTTCCTCAGGGTTTCGTCACCTGCCGCCAGTGTTACAGCGGAGGAATATACCGGTGGAGTTATACCGGTGGAGTTATACCAGTTGAATATACTGGTGGAGTTATACCGGTGGAATATACCAGTGGAGTTATACCGGTGGAATATACCGGTGGAGTTATACCGGTGGAATATACCAGAGGAGTTATACCGGTGGAATATACTGGAGGAGTTATACCAGTGGAATATACTGGTGGAGTTATACCAGTTGAATATACTGGTGGAGTTATACCGGTGGAATATACCGGTGGAGTTATACCAGTGGAATATACCGGTGGAGTATACTAGTGGAGTCCTTGCAAGATTTCAGTCACAATAGTCTTGCAGGTTTTTTTTTAAAGTGGCTTGGTTGTTCATGATAGATACTCTCCTGTCTCTATTATTTTTGATAAAACTTCCTTCTGTTGTAAAATAATATGATTCCCTGAAGTTAATGGGTTGAGATGTCCCTTTACAAGTCTCCTTGCTTGTGGAACCAAACCTGTATGTCCGCCATCAAGCAATGGGGACCTAGAGATTGGGACTGTAGGACGCCTTGAGCATATTTACAACTCTTCTGTGTCAGGATTTGTACTTTAGGCACTTTTTTTACTTTTCGGTTTTATTGAATAGTATCATTGTAAATCCATGCTGCAGTTATAACAACAATAACTTACTTTTATGTAGTGTGTTTCGTCATAATGAAATATCCCAAGTTGCTTTACAGGGGGAGTGGTGGACGCTGAACAGAAAATATGAAATAATTAAGGCACAGTTAAAAAAAGAGCTGAGTTTTGAGGAGAGAAGAGGGAATAGCAAGACAAAGAGAGATATCAAGGCAAAGAGATATAAGGCAAAGAGAGATAACAAGGCAAGGAGAGATATTAAGACAAAGAGCGATATCTAGACAAAGAGATATAAGGCACAAAGAGCTATATGAAGGCACAGAGGTATATTAAGGCACAGAGATATATTAAGTCAAAGAGAGATATCAAGGCAAAGAGGTTTAAATAGAGCTCCAGCGTATTGTGGCATGATGGCTGAAGTCATTAATAATAGAATGGAGGGAGCAGGAATGTGCAGTACACTAGAGTCTGAGGAGCAGAGATTGCAAGCTGGAATGTAGAGCTGGGGAAGATAGCAGAGGTAAGATGCAGCAAGGCCATGGAAGGACTTGAAGATACAGACAAGAATTTTAAAGTTAATGTGCTGCGGGACAGGGAACCAGTGGAGGTCAGCAAGGATGGGTTGATTGATCTTTGGGATTTTATGAGGAGAGGATACAAGTTGCAGCTCCGGTTGAGTAGGTATTTGTAGGATAAAGCTGGTGAAACCAACAAGGAGAGCATTGGAAAACTTAAGCTTTGAGGTGATGAAGGTATCGATGAGGCTTTTGGCACTGGAGCTGGTGTAGGGTGGCAGCATAGGCAAGCAATATTCTGGAGAGAGAAGAAAACACTCTTGGAAATGGAGCAGGTTTGGGATTTGTAGCTCATCTTCGGACTGAATAGGACACCAATGTTGTGCACTGACAGGTTCAATCTGCATGATCATCCAGGGAGGAAGATGGAATCAATACCTAAAGCGCAAAGTTCTGGTGGGAGCTGAAGAATATTCTTGCTCATCCAGGATTAGGTGCCTAACAAGCAGTCGGATAGTATGGCAGCGGTCGTGGAATCAGAGGTGGAGATGATTTTTTTTATTATTCAGTCATGGGATGTGGGCATCACTGGCAAGGCCAGCATTTATTGCCCATCCCTAATTGCCCTTGAGAAGGTGGTGGTGAGCTGCCTTCTTGAACCGTTGCAGTCCGTGTGGTGAAGGTTCTCCCACAGTGCTATTAGATAGGGAGTTCCAGGATTTTGACCCAGTGACGGTGAAGGAACGGCGATATATTTCCAAGTCGGGATGTTGTGTGACTTGGGGGGGAACGTGCAGGAGATGTTGTTCCCATGTGCCTGCTGCTCTTGTCCTTCTAGGTGGTAGAGGTCGCGGGTTTGGGAGGTGTTGTCGAAGAAGCCTTGGCGAGTTGCTGCAGTGCATCCGGTGGATGGTACACACTGCAGCCACTGTGTGCCGATGGTGGAGGGAGTGAATGTTTAGGGTGGTGGATGGGGTGCCAATCAAGCGGGCTGCTTTGACCTGGATGGTGTCGAGCTTCTTGAGTGTTGTTGGAGCTGCACTCATCCAGGCAAGTGGAGAGTATTCCATCAAACTCCTGACTTGTGCCTTGTAGATGGTGGAAAGGCTTTGGGGAGTCAGGAGGTGAGTCACTTGCCGCAGAATACCCAGCCTCTGATCTGCTCTTGTAGCCACAGTATTTATGTGACTGGTCCAGTTAAGTTTCTGGTCAATGGTGACCCCCAGGATGTTGATGGTGGGGGATTCGGCGAAGGTAATGACGTTGAATGTCAAGGGGAGGTGGTTAGACTCTCTCTTGTTGGAGATGGTCATTGCCTGGCACTTGTCTGGTGCGAATCTTACTTGCCACTTATCAGCCCAAGCCTGGATGTTGTCCAGGTCTTGCTGCATGCGGGCACAGACTGCTTCATTATCTGAGGGGTTGCGAATGGAACTGACACTATGCAATCATCAGCGAACATCCCCATTTCTGACCTTATGACGGAGGGAAGGTCATTGATGAAGCAGCTGAAGATGGTTGGGCCTCGGACACTGCCCTGAGGAACTCCTGCAGCAATGATGGCAGCTTACATATAGAGGCTGACTCTACCTTTGCAGTTGATGTCACTCAAGGGCAGCATTTAGATAAGGAATAAGTGAGAGACCAGCTGGAGCCTTAGGGCTCACCAAAGGGCACTGTGCAAGTAGGGGAGGAGCAGGCTTTGGAGAATATAGACAAATTGCGCTTGGACAGATCAGAATGGAACGAGGCGGATTTTATGTTATGAAAGTAGACCATGAAGGAGGAACAGTGGAGGAGATGGAATGGCTGACTGTGTTGAAGGCTATAAAAGAGGCCGAGGTGAACAAGGAGGGGCAATGCATTATGGTCACAGCCTTGCTAGACTACAATTGAATGTCATAAGTGAGGTACAATATCATTACATCTGGATTGGTAATGAAATTTGCATCTGTAATAAGACCAGCTGGGAAAGTTCACCTTGAATCCATAAGGAACCACTGCTGTCTATCAATTGCAGTTCACAACCAGCTAAGTTTTAAAAATGTACAATAGCCCTGGCAGCCTATGGTACCACCATTCCTGTTTCACTGACGGAAATCAGTATCCTGTCAACTCTTTTCAAGAATCTTACTGATATTTGGAGGACAGTAAGCATGAGCTTGCAGGAGGTTTTATTTTACTTCAAAAAGCTCCAGCACAAAGGAAATGCAGTGGGTTTTATAAATGTTGATTTTCAAAAAGCATTTGACAAGGTTCCATGTCAGGGGTTAATAACTAAGATAAAGTAATGAATTGAGTGACGGGGTTGTCGGGGGGGTAAATTGGTTTTGCTGGATGGAAAATTGGCACAGAACAGAAAACATGAGAGAGCTATGACTGGAAATTTCTCAAGCTGCAAATGTCATGATTATATACTCCGATTTTTGCGATACAACTTTGCCCAGAATCTTAACCCAGATAGAGAATGTACATTTTAAAACAAGGGAATCTATAGCTCACAATGTTCTGAACATTACAAACACTTTCAATATTAAGTTGCTAGAATTTTTGCTAGAATTTTCACCCTGGGTGTATTTTTAACTTCTGTAGAATCCTAGGTCATTTTCTCTGTTTTCCTTATATGTTTTTTCTCTTCTGAAAAGCTGTTCTTTCTTTAATCGATCAGTTTTTTTGGTGGCAGGGACCAGTGCCAATGATAATGGATCCAGGTGTGGAGAATTAATAAATGTACCTTGTCAATAAAATACACTTTTTTTTTTAAAGAGATAATTAGCTTGGATATTAACTCAGAGCCGGGAAGAGAGCAGGGGTCGGGGGGAGATTTTTAGATGGGAAACCCGGAAGTAAAGGAGAGATTGGGGTCTTCGGGTTTTGGATGGGGGGAATCGATCATGGAGGGAGGTGGGGGAAGTCAGACATCCTACTCCTCCCGGCCCACAAGCAGTGCAATAAAGGCACATACCTCATGGATTTGGCCCTCTTCTCACCTCCTTTTACCTGCCGTGATTCCTGCTGTCCGGGAAACCTGGGCTGGCATTAAATTCGAAGGTCCCTTAAATTCAATTTTAAACCACCTAATTATCATTTCATAACCAGGTAAATTGCTCCGATAAGTCCCCGCCCACCTGCACTAATTATGGAGTCGCCTCCAGCGAGTAGGTTACTCACACACATCCAAACGTGTCTCCGTTAAACCCGGAAGTGGGCGCACTGGAGCCGGGTTGCGGTCGCGCTGGAAAATTGTATTATTTTAACTTCCCACCCATCCCCAATCCACCCGTTCTTGGGGGTTAAAGCTCCCCCCCATTAGGAGAGAATTTTGCAACTAGTCAGACTGATATCTTGCACTAACGGAGCACGGGTGCCAAAGCTCCCTTCAACATTAGCCAGGCAACAGGCAAGCAAACCAGAGAGAGATGCCAAGAAACCTTAAATTAGGCAGAATGAAAAGACAAATTCGCTGCTCGGATCAGCCCCTGTTTTTTCATCTCATTGGAAGAAATAAGTATATTTAAAGTTCTTACAACTATAATCCAAGACTGAGAACTTGATCATTTAATGACAACCCACCTGTTCACAAGATAATTACAGATAAGGAAAGATATTCCACTCATCTTTCTATCTAGAAGCAGCCTAAAGACCTCCGCATTACAGTACCCATTCATTTCTTAAATAATTCCAGGATTTTGCCTCCACTAGTTTAGAGTCCATTCCTTGTATTGATTATTATTTGTGTGAAGAACTTCCTGATATCAGTCCTAAATTTGTCTTTTATTAGTTTGAATACAGGCTCCTTGCCCTACTCCTACAATTTAGTTTAAAGTAATTTTCCGGATGTATATTTTCCATACTGGATATTTTCTTATATACCTCACAAGATCACAAAATAATTATGGATGAGGAAAGTCATTCAGTACATCTAGAATTATTTTAAAGTACCCCCTACCCCCCTTTGCAGCATCCAATTGGTCCTCAAATTATACCAGAGTTTTTGCCTGTACTACTCTCTCCGGGAGTCAATTCCATGTACTGATCAATCTTTGCATGAAAAACTTCCTGATATCAGTCCTAAATTTGCATTTTGTTAGTTTGGACCTGTGATTGACTCATTTGTTTCATTCTAGCAATTTAATTTAAAGTAATTTTCTGGATTTGCCTTTTCCAACCTGTTTACTATCTTATGTACGTCTCAGATGCACCTTTGAATGTCTCTCCTTTGTGTCTCCATGATCAGAATTTGAGGTCTGACCAAAGCATAACTTAAGCATGACTTCCTCTGACTTGTACTCTGTTGTTCTGTTCCTTTAAACCATTTTCTCCATTAGTATGTTCAGGGAACGAATCAGTGCCACAGCAAACGTTCCCTTTAGACAGATTTTTCCATTAACAGGGTTGCCATTTAACTGGCAGGTGCTGTATTAAAAGCTTCTATATACTCATGTGTTAATTCCCTCGCTCCCTCTACACACATGGAAAGATTGAAGAAACGTCTGATGGGCAGAGCCTGGCACAGATATGTGTCTCCATCGCTATCTTCAAATTATACTTTCCAAAACCATTAGTAAACAGCATAGCGTATGAATGTGCAACTAAAAATTACCTCTGTTCATCTCACAGTCTATAGAAAATCCCAAATTTAGACCATGAATTTATTTGTATGGAGCAGAAATGCTGAAAGAGTCATAAAAAAGGTTAATCACATCACACATTTTAGACATACATGTGAGAATTGTTTATTGGCAGCGTGGGAATTTGTAAGTTAATGCTTTTGATTCCTGCTCCGATAGTCACATAATCATGAATGGAGTTTGTACAAAAACACAAAAAAACAGCCAAACTGAAACAGCCCTGTGAGAAATATCCTTACAAGTTCTGTTTATCAAAATGCTCAGAAAAAATAATTTCATTATTTTGAAAAGAGTCAACTGCCTTTCACTGTAATATTTTATAAGTGTCACTGACTGATTATAATATCAAATTTTGATTGATTACGCTCCTATGATGTGTCTTAGGACGTTTTACTTCATTAAAGGCGCTATATAAATGCAAGTTATTCTTGTTGTTGTATAATTCAACTGCTGAATAATACACAGGATTAGAAAAATATAACATGCAGAGTTTTAATTATGAACAAGTTGGCCTAATAAACTGATAGAATGTTACTATAGTACTCAATTGCATGTCCTGAAAATAAGGGGAAAATTATGCTTTATGTTTTCTTTTTGATAAATGGGATATAATTTATTAAAATTGTATCTGGTATATTAAACTACTGATAAGCTGAAATCTTAATATTTTTAACAAAAAAAGAATTGATTTTACCTGTGATTTGTTCTTATCGATGATGGAACTGCAAATTACTGTGAGCAATGTTATTGTGCAAGCATTAAACGCACTTGCATCAAATTCCTCTCTTTGTTACTTTAACAGAGGTATTAATCTATTGAAGATAAATGAGTTGGCACCTTTGTTAAATTAGCAAGGGGAGGAATCTGGCACAAGTGCATGAACTGTTTGTTTGATAATATTACCTACAGTAATTTTCAGGCTTATCTATCTATCTCTCCTTTGTTAAATATGCGACATGCAGTGCACACTTCCTGTAAGTGTCACACTTACTTCTGTAACACTTTCCCATCACAACTTGTTGCCAATACCCCTATTTTCATAAAACATCATGTCCTCTGACTCACCATGAGCAATGACACTGCTAGTAATATTTTAAAATGGTACGTCTAGTCCACATTTCCTGTCTGTCACACTTTCAGTTGTCTGTCACACTTTGCGTGCCATGCACTAATACAAATTTTTGTCTCACACTTTTAAAATAAAGTATAAAAGACAATCAATTGGATTGTACAGAAAAGTACTCCAGGAACAGAATACCAGAGCCAACAATATCTGCAACCTCTTAATTGATTCCCACAAACGAAGCCAGGATTCTGATTTGCAGCCTGAATGATAATTAACCTTTGAATGAACCAGTATTTACTTAACATCAATTAGACTTTGTAACCTTAAATGGACACAGCTTCACCTTACCTGTAGAATTATGAATTGTATATGGTACAATACCCTTCTCTTTATAAAGCGTCATAATATCCAACTTACCTTGAGCAATACCTGTGTCTCTTTGAAAGAGCTATCCAGTTAGTCCCACTCCCCCGCTCTTTCCTCATAGCCCTGTAAAGTTTTTCCCGTCAAGTATTTATCCAATTCCCTTTTGAAAGTTATTATTGAATTTGCTTCCACCGCCCTTTCAGGCAGATTGGAGGAAGTTGCAGCTCAGCTTGAACTGGATGTCAGATTAGCAGGCTGACTACAGTGGAAGGGACAAGAGAGATAGTGGAGAGGTGGAGCTGGGTGTCGTCAGCGTACATGTGGAACCTGACGTCATGATGTTGGATGATGTCGCCGAGGGGCAGTAAGTAGATGAGCAATGAGAGGGGGCAAGGTTAGATAGCAATAAACTTCAGCTTTCAAAAGTCATTCTAGCATTTTGTTTGTACTGAGTTCACTTAAGCAGTTTTACATTACAAGCTGAGTCTTGAGAGAGCAGCCAAAGCAGACTGCTCTGCGGCATTTACTTCTGCTTGTGTGACCAGCTGTCGCATAGTATATTAAAAAATTATGTAAAAGTGATAAATCAAGGAATCAGCATCACAGTATTGTTGCTATTTCTCCACCCCATTCTCCCTTTGAACATGTCACTCTACTCGGAGTAAATTTACCCCTTGATGTTCTTAAAGCTGATCTTGAGTGTGGTGCAATGCACTGTATTCCACTGATCTTGAGTGGAGTGGAATGCCCTTGAGTATAGAAGATTGAGGGGTAATCTAATCCAGATGTTTAAAATGCTAAATGGCCTCAATAGGGAAACTATTTCCTCTGATGGGGGAATCAAGAATGTAGGGGCATTATCTTAAAATTAGAGCTAGGCCATTTAGGAGGGAAATGAGGAAGTACCTTTTCACATAAAGGGTAGTAGAAATCTGGAATTCTATTCCCCAAAAGGCTATGGATGCTAGGACAATTGAAGCTTTCAAGACAGAGAGCGATAGATTTTTGTTAGGTAAGAGTGTCAAGGGATGTGGAACTAAGGCAGGTTAATGGAGTTGAGGTACAGATCAGCCATAATCTAATTGAATGGCGGAGCATGCTCAAGTGGCTGAATGGCCTTCTCCTGTTCTTATGTATTGAATTGTGACCAGTATTAGAAGTACCATGAACTTTTCCTCTTTCAAGAGTACAGATAACCACTCTCTTTCTTGTTCGTATGTAAGCCCTCTTGAAGGCTACTTAAATGGTTGGAGGATAGTTGTAACTTGTTAACAGGAAATACCCACAGCCAGGCTTCACACGTAAAGGTTGGATGCTGATATATTTATTCAAGTGGAAAAAATTGAAGTTGTTCCAGTGGGGAGCTGTCAACCATTTTCTTTTCCTTAATGCATTATGTATCTTAAATAAACAAACATATCTGACTCAGTCATCTGCATGCCTTTTAGCCCTGACTGGGACTCAGGGGATCATGACATGTACTTTCCGCTACATTTGATGGAATTCGAGATGACTGTTCTGCTGGCAGTGACCTTTTAATGCGTGCTTGGCATATTCATGCTGACGTACTCCCTCCTTTACTTTTCAGAATGTGTTATCATTTCTTTATGGTAAGAGAACAGTATAGATGCTTCACTTGAAGCAAATGTATTAGAGTTTCCATCACAGCTGTACTGTTAGTTTTTCTCACTGCCATAGTACTCGTTACTGGGATGCAGATTTGTGCTGCATTCAAATAAAATGTTTTATCAGTAGGGCTTGTGAGGAAGGGCAAAGTTACCGTCCATATTATTCCAAAATCGTTGGAAAACGGTATTTTACTAAGAGACTAGAAGGCAGAAAATGTTACACCACTGTTCAAAAGTTGGGAAAGGGATAAATAAGGTGAATATAGACCAGTTAGTCTCACATCAGTGGCTAACAATATAGCTAGAAATCATAATGAGGGAGAACATCAGTGAGCACTTACAAATGGTAAGGGCTAATGAGAGACAGTCAACATGGGGTTGTCACGCTTGACTAATTTAATTGAATTTTTTGAGGAAATCACTGAGCAGAATAAGAAAAGGAATTAAATGGATGTGATACATTTGATAACGTGCCACATAAGAGACTTGTGATGATTGAGGCACATGTTATTAAAAGCGAGTTGGTGGCATGGATAGAGGGAAAAAGTAAAGAAAGAGTAAATAGAGGTTCCCCAGAATGGCAGGATGAAGCTATTGGCGTGCCCCAGAGCTCTCTGTTGGGACCTCTTTTGTTCTTCATATACATAAATAATTTAGACATAGGTACGGAGGGAATAATATCAGCATTTTTCCTGATGATACCAGATTAGGGGGCATGGCAAGCTGGGAGAAAGAATGTAGGAGAATACAAGAGGGTATAGATTAGAATTACAGGCAGATGTTTGAAAAATGCAGTTCGATGAAAATACACATGAAGTTGTACATTTTAAGAAAAAGAACAGAAAATTAATATTTACCTTAAACAGGAACAGGACGGTTTTGGACAACATGTCAATTTTCACCTTCTCCACCTGAGCAGTAACCTGATGGAACGTGTTCCCCAGCCATTGTAGAACCCGCTGGATTTTCATTTTATTGATTTCAATGGAATTAGAGCAGGTGGGTTCTGCACCAGATGGGCGATCTACTCCACCAGATTACCACCCACAGGTGAAGATGTAAATTCAACCCCACAGATTTTGAAAAGCAGGATTTCAGGGGGAAAAAGCTATAAAAGGAGAAATGGGATATTGGGTTTTCTCTACAGGGGCATTGAATAAAAAATCAAGGAGGTGATGATGAATCCATTCAAGACATTGGTTAGATCATAGTTAGAGTATTACGAGGGGCTGAATGGCCTACTCCTGTTCCTATGTTCCTATGTGTGCAGTCTGGGATATCTCATTCTAGAAAGTTTTTTGGAGCAATGGTAAAAGTACAACATAGATTCACTAGGAGGATAACAAAGAAAGAAAGTATTTGCATTTATTTAGCACCTTTCATGACCTCAGGATATCCCAAAGCGCTTTGCAGCCAATGAAGTACTTTTTTGTTATGCAGTCACCGTTGTAATGTAGGCAAATTTCTGCTGATTTCTATCCAGTGACTCTGACTAGGAAGTGTGGATGTTGGGTGAGGACAGGATCTTGCTCAGCTGTGATGCCCTTCAAGGTCAAATAGCCCATTGACCCTCACTGCCCAGGCTCACAAAGGAAAAATGGACAATCAAGTGAGGTCCTGGATGGCAGCCAGAACCTATCGTACCTTACCCCAAGCATGGGTCACCGACTTCAAAGAAGGAGGACAGAAAAATAGACACCACACACATAAAACTTGTGTAAGAAGCAATATGCATCCTGTATTATCTTGTCTACATGCATCCACAATGATTAGAGTCAACCTTTAAGTTGCCTTGGACATTGCAAGGCTTTTGTACAAATTGAAACACACTGAATACCGTTTAAAGAAATGCAACAGTAGGTACATTAGGTGAAGCAAGGATTAAACATAATTTAAACTGGTCTTCGGGACAGTGTTCTGAATAATCAGTTGGTAAAATATTCATGGCCGTTCAATATGAGAAATGCTTGGAGACATAATTAATTTAATGCAATATCATCTGTGGTATTCTTCACTTCTGGAAAATGCTTATCATATTTATACCTCAGTGCTGCTCTGAAGGTGATATTTCTGGAGGTACCAAAAAAATCTGCAACTTTGTAGAAATATTACCAAGAAATACACAACAGAGAATAGTGTTTTTACCAGGACTTAAGTCAATGACTGATACTAGGCATAATAACTGAAAAGCCATATCCTTAAATGAGCTTAAGGCAAAATTCATGGAGTGATGTACTTAGTAATCCATTGTGTATCATATTTACATCACACCTTTAGATCAATTATATTTTTGAATAAGGGATTTTTCAATACAACACATAGCACTTTTAACACTGAAAAATGTTTCAAGGCAGTTCACAGAGCGTAATCAGTTTAAAATGGATTGCTAAATCAAAGTAGGAGATGTTAGGAGGGGTGATTAAAAGCTCGGTGAAAGAGATGGGTTTTAAGGAGGGTCTTATAAGTTGAAAGGGTGGTGGAGAGGCAGAGGGACTTAGGGAGGGAATTCCAGAGCATAGGGCCTAGGCAGCTAAAGGCACGGCCGCCATTGGAGGGGAGGATACATAAGAGGTAGAGTCAGAGGAGCACAGAGTTCTCGGTGGTGGGGCGGGGGGGGGGGGGATTGTAAGGCTAGAAGAGGCTATAGAGGTAGGGAGAGGTGATGGCATGAAGACATTTAAACATGAGGATGAGAATTTTAAATTTGGGGCTTTGGTGGACCAGAGACAATGTAGATCAGCGAGGACATGGGTGATGGGTGAGCGGGACGTGGTGTGGGATAGGATATGTGTAGCAGAGTTTTGGATGAGTTGAAGTTTATGGAGGATGGAGAATGGGAGGCCGGTCAGGAGAGCAGTGGATTTGTCGAGAAATACTACAGCTTGTGGCAGCACTCTCAACTATGAGCCATATTGTTGTAAATTGAAGCCCATTCAAAGAATTGAATGCGATCAAGGTTGGCACTTCAATGTAGCACTGAAGGAGCAAGGCACTGTCAGACCCTCCACAATACTGCTGATTGTTATCTTTGTGATGTGATTTTGCAACATGTACTTTCACCATAAGTGATATGGTGTAAGCAAATATATATCATGAAATAAGCTACCAGCCTTTGCTCCATAATACACACCAGAATTATTTATTGTGGAAGAACGATAGTTCTAAAACTGTAAACCATCCATTTTAGAGTGTTTGGGGTGGAAATTCCTTTAGGCCTGTTCTCGAGCCGAAAATGGGCACTACGTACTACGCACGCGCTCCAACCTGGAAGTTGGGCCTCAGGCCTCATTAATATCATTTCAGCGAGCTTCTGGTGGCTGTCGCACCTCCATAGGCCTGGAAAGGGGAGGGGGGGATGGTGGTGGGCATTGCGAGTACTGTGGAGTCAGGGGAGCACTCCTACTTCTCCTGGCTCCACAGGAATGATTTTTGAATTTAAAAAAAAAGGTATCATTTGTTGACGGCCGCTGCTTAGGCCGCAGCGACTGCTGAAGAGTCGCGAGTGGAGCATGCCCGGCTTCTGCTCTTCTCATCGCGCTCCAATTTTGGCAAGGGGGCCTAAAACAGGCCTGAGGCACCTCATTTACAGAGGTAAGGGGCCTTTACTTATGTTTTAGGTAGCCGCCAGGGATGCCTGAAAAATGGCCCGAGCCAATATCAACCGGACATCTTTCAGGCGTACTTTGGGTGCACAACGTTGGTCCCCGAAATTGGATCTCATTGCTCCTGTTTTACACCCGTAAAATGGGTACAACAGAGTACAATTTCTAACCCTTTTATTTCCTATATAGTCATGATTTCATCAGTGGCACGCTAACTAGAATTAGAGTAGTTTCACAAAAATTATATTAAGTGATTCATCCGGGCCCTGGCACAACTTATTTTGACACTAAACTAAACCACTTTTGCATTCGGACGTATCATTTAAATTGTTAAATACTACTCAATTTGCTAATCTCTGTAGTCCATTCATTCTTTTAATAAATGATCCATCTCAGTGCAAAGATGTCTCCATTATAACATTCACGCTGCTCTTTGAGCTATTCAGCTGACTTTAAGAACGGGGAATAATACCGTACCTTCAAACAAGCAGTGAATCCAGCCCAGCAGTGGGTTATTAAATGAGCTCCTGTGGTCTTAACCAATGAACATTAGTCTTAGTCACAAAAAGATACTCTGAAAAGGGCTGACTAAATTACATTTACAGTGGAATAATAGAAATCAGAAGAGGAAGGAGGACAAAAACACAAAATATTTCAGGCAAACCACATAATCAAGCTGTGCACGTCATTCCTACCTGTTGTTTCGAGCTAGCTGCAAAACATTTCGGCAGGGCAATAACTATTCATAAGCAGTGACTTCATTTGCAAGGCTAAAATAATGAACTTAGAACGCAGAAGAAATATTGACCTAAAATTATATTTAAGTTATGCAATAAAAAATTAAATGTTTAATAGGTTTAAAAGCTAGTAGCTAAAATATGCAGCATGCCTAACAGTTTTGGTCAATTGGACTTACTCCTGAATGATCTTAGCCTAAGATGCCTATGGTACACATAGCAAGTGAAGTATGGGCCCAGTAATTGAATCTGTGGTGTCATGTAGATTGCTTTAGATAATGGATTCTCACGTATATTCACTAAGTAGTGGAATTTCTTCTCTTAATTGTTTTACTGAACATTCAGCATAAGCATTAATGGAGAATCCTGTCCATAGGCTTCCAGCCTACACATTACAAGGATTGAGAGGAAGATCTCCACCCTTAAGTCAGAAGCTTGAGATTTTACAGTTTCCTAATACTGAGAATCAGTAGTCATAGGCGATAAGTAGCCTGCCATCTATAGCCTTTAGGTTAAATATTTAATAAGCCGCACAACTTGAAGGATTGCCCCAGTTGACTTACTAATAAAATAATTGTAAAAGTGTGCCCTAAAATCTGGAATGCCCTCCCTAAACCTCTCCCTTTAAGATGCTCCTTAAAACCTATCCCTTTGACCAAGCTTTTGATCACCTGTCCTAATATCTCCTTATGTGGCTGGGTATCAAATTTTATTTATAATGCTCCTGTGAAGCGTCTTGGGATGTTTTATGATGTTAAAGACGCTATATAAATGTTGCTGTTGTTGCTGCTTCAGTAAATTTTGCTTTCAGCACCTTCGAGATTCGGTTGATATCTGTAAGAGGAGTCCAAGTGAAAAGTGTCGGACTGGAAATTAGCCAAAATTTAAATGGGAGATCAAACAGCAGATGCGGGATGAGTAAGGTACAGATGAAATACATTCTGACTTGGAGTGAAGGGGCTACCTCAAAGGACATCAAAGCTTCTAGGAGTCTCCCAACGTAACCCTGGTGGGAGACTAGTGAACCCCCCAGGGAAATGGGTTCAAGTCCTACTCAAGAAGCCTGAGCATAAAATCTAGGCTGACACTCCAGTGTAGTACTGAGGGAGTGCTGCACTGTTAGAAGTGCCGTCTTTCGGATGCGACGTTAAACAGAGGCTCCGTCTGCCGTCTCAGGTCAATGTAAAAGATCCCATGGCACTATTCGAAGAAAGCACTATTTGAAGAAGAAAAAAAGTGCTCGAGGACATCCCGAGGTCATGAAAGGCCGGAAGTCTTTCTTCTTATCAAAGGTTCAAAATGGACACATTCATTTTAACAGACATATATTTGACATTTGTGAAGAAGTCCAAATAATGCGAATTCTAAGATGTGTATATTGATAGGATAGCTTAGATCAAAAAAGATGAATGGTTACTGAGTTTAGGGATTGTGCATAGCACTATATTTATGAAGTGTCAGTGTGTATTAACTTGTTAGAAGTTGGAACAGAGGGATTTATTTATATTTTCTAACTTCATTCTCGACCTCCAGCATTTCTTAAGGCTCTTATGTGGCAGACAACAAAAAAAAATTGACATTTAACAAAAACACAAAATGGCCTCAAAGCACAGTGGCCAGCGATGTCTCATTGTAGTATTCAAAAGGCAGAATGAAAAGAACCACTGGTGTAACAGAAACTGTGTCCCTGATTTTTGTGGTCCTGGCAAAATCAGGGGACCAGTACTACTGACAGAGCCGGTGGGCTCAGCCCAAAAGAACAGAGGGCTGGCCTCAATGGAAATGGGGAGATCAGCTCCTCCTATTTATCTTCAAAGGCTCCCTCTGCCTGAGAAATGAAAGAGAGAGACTGTGGAGCAGTGTGATTGGTGGGAAGAGGGAGGAAAGTTCTGTAAGACGGCAGTTCTTAAAGGGTTGCTGCTCATCATAGAATCACAGCACCGAAGGAGACCATTTGGCCCATCGTGCCTGTGCCGGCTCTCTGAAAGAGCTATCCAATTAGTTCCACCCCCCTGCTCTCTCCCCATAGCCCTGCAAATTTTTCCTTTTCAAGTATTTATCCAATTCCCTTTTGAAAGTTACTATTGAATCCACTTCCACCAATCTGCTTGAATCTGCTTTCTGGCAGTGCATTCCAGATCATAACAACTCGCTGAGTCAAAAAAAATTCTCCTCAACTCCCTCCTGGCTTTTTTGCCAATTATTTAAAATCTGTGTCCTCTGGTTACTGACCCTCCTGCCAGTGGGAACAGTTTCTCCTTATCTACTCTATCAAAGCCCCTCATCATGACAGAGGAGCAGATATTTTTGTTGCGTTCATCAAAGCAACACTCATTGTTTGGTGGGCCAAGTTGATTCACAAATTCGATACAATATTTAGAATGAGAGATATGGGCAAGCATCTGCCTTTGATGATGACGATATCTTGGGGGTCCTGCTGTAGGAGTTGCAGTAAAGAAGGCTGCACAGCTTTGGAGAAGGAGGGCACCTTCCATCTAAAGCAGCTGGATGGAGATGGCAGAGAGAATTAATGCAGTCCAGGACTGGGGGAGAAGCAGAAGATGTTTTCAAATATCAGGAATGCCAGAGTAAACATACCCAGATTTGGGCGGATTATTATTATGAGCACATAGCGTGCATGGCACAGATAAAACTAATAGCCTGGTGCATTCTCAGGAAGGCAGCATGCAAAGCTTGGAGACAACCTCTCATCTGTTTCACACATGCTTTCCCAATAAGAAAGCTTTGTGTGTGGCACACAAATAGCTTGTTACACAGGAATCTTGCAATGATCGGTTCGATCCAACATTACTACCAGTGACGGCATGCATGTTACATTCTAATAAACTCATACAAGGTGAAGGTTGGGAGTGGGAGGGTGTAGTCTAATCACAGGGGTGGCCGTTTAGCTGTGCTTCCAAATTCTAACATCTGCATCCATGTTGTGAGAAAGGACTGGAAGGGAGACCTCCCAACTCGAAGCAGTTAACAAATTTCAAAGAGCTGGCACAGGAAATCTTTTTCTCTGAGTTCATGGAAGAAGTTGGGGAATTTTGGCCCAGTAAACAAGAAAGTGTTGCTTAAACAGACATTTGTACAGCAACAAAAAATATCGGGGGCTAAATTGGGCCGCATAACGCCCGTTGTGTAGGTGCTATGCGGACTCCTAAAGACCCAAAATGGCGTCCGCGATGCACGCGCACACTTCTGGCGTGACGTGCGCAGGACGCCATGTTGGTAAAGGTGTTTGTGCACATGCATTTAATGAACGTCGGCAGCAGGTAAAGTAGGGAGATTTACTGATTTAAAAGAACAGATGCGATTTTGGAACTCAACGCTCCAGCCAACGCACTGTCTTAACCTCGCACAGCTGAACAGGTCTTAAATGGCATGGAGGGCCCCCCCACCAGCGCCATTTAAAGGGATCATGCAGGAGTTACAGGTTAGTTGTTGGATTATTGCTTCTGGCTGCTGATGTATTTGTACCTGTTTTTGGCGGTCTCCTATACTTGAATACTAGGACTAGGGGACATAGCCTAAAAAATAGAGCCAAGACTTGCAGCAGTGAAGTTAGGAAACGCATCTACACGCAAGGGTGGTAGAAGTTTGGAACTCTCTTTCGCAAATGGCAGTTAATGCTAGCTCAATTGCTAATTTTAGATCTGAGATTGATAGATTTTTATTAGCCAAAGGTATTAAGGGATATGGGGCTAAGGCAGGTATATGGAGTTAGGTCACAGATCAGCCATGATCTCACTGAATGGCGGAACAGGCACAAGGGGCTAAATGGCCTACTCCTGTTCCTATGTTCTTATGTTCCTATAATAAAGTTTCAATACTCTACAGGGAGTGGGCTGGCTGGCTGACAGGCAACAGCAAGGGCACTGGCGGAGTGGCAGGGGTGGGACAGGAATGCTGTCATCCTGAGAGAGGACAGCAGGTTCATGTTCCATGGGGCCACTGCCACTTGCTGCCTCCTGTGATGCACCACCTCCTCCTGCAAGAAAGCGGGACATGAGTCGGTGAGTGTCCTGCAAGATGTTTGGGTGATGTGGCTGTCATGCTGGAATAACTGCCAGTGTGTGTGACCTGTGAATTGTGGGTGGTGTGGCTTGCAACAGTAGTAATGTGTGAGGGTGAGATGAAGCATCTGATTGGAAGAGTTGAGTACTGATTGAAAGAGTTTGTTGGTAGGTGAGTGATGGGGGGTGGGGTGGGGGGATTGTAGTGCTGAACAACCTTTATTCAATGTTTTGAAAGAACTCAACACTTTGTAAACATAAGGAGGAGACCTGCATCTGTGTTTTACGTGTGCGATTTCTGATCTACGTTGAGACCCGTATTTTAAATTTTGAAAATATAAGAGTCCCTCAAACTTTGAGCAGCCAAGTTGTTGCTCATTAGAAATTCCAGAGTTCCCATGCTTCACTATATTGCAGCACAGATTCACTTCACAATTGACTTCCTCCACTTCCTGCAGCCACAGTGAACCTTCCCTTTAAGAGGTGCAGGCTGCCTTTAAGTGGTGCTAGCCACACCCGATATCTGGGCCTCTGCCGGTGAGCAGCCACTCAACAACACAGGTAGGGCTCGCTGCATGCAGCAATCATGTAAAACAGCAGGCAGCACGAATGTTACGTGTTTCCTGCATCTCAACAACCGGGCGCGGGTTAATCGCGCACCACGATCCCAGCGCCCGTTTTCGGGGGTTAACCAATTTAACCTCCAGGATCTCTGCTTTAAGGATGAGCAGCAGTCCTTTAAGAGTCGCTGAGTCTTGCAGCACTTCCCTCCCTCTCTCCCCACCAATCACACTGCTCCACAGTCCACTGCTTTTCAGGGGGTTTCATAAGGGGGGCTTCATCAGCCATGGTTACAGAGGCCCGCCCTGGTTTCCAAGCAACCATCCTTCCTGAGGCTTCAAATTACCTGGGCACAGCGGACTGCTGTATATGGAAGACATCATAGCAGCTTCCCAGATATTGGGCATTGACTTGTGTAATGATGTTTCTGGGTCTAATACCACCTGAATGTTTGAAGGAATGAAAGCCTTTTCTATTCATGTAGGATCTGAGGTTGATGTGAGGAGCTTGGATGGCCTGACAAGTGCCATCTATGCCACCCTGAGCTTTTGGGAACCCTGCTACCCTGGTAACAGGTCTGAGCTCCATCAAGCTGATGCTTCCTTTGCACAGGGAAACTGATAATAATGACGTCTATCAGCTGCGTGAGGCTGTGACTAGTTACAGAAACATGACATCGTGCCATTTAGCTCGATCTCCCAACAACCCATCCTAACATCTCACTGTTTGCAGTGACAACTGGGGGAAGTGGAGGGGATGGAAATGGGGGAGATTGATGGGATGCCATTAAGAGCCAAGAATAAGCAATGAAACATTATGCTTCCATACCTGGTTTCATTTGATAAAGATGGCTGCCCTGATCAGAAGCCAGCCACCTCCAAGTGAATTATAAAGGCAACTCTTGGGAAAAAAATGTTTTTAAAAATCCAGGGACTGTACTTTCAGATGAATACTTAAGGGGAAGGCATTTTAGGGACTTTTCTTCAAGAATTGCTGGGTTGGCGACAGGTAGATTTTCTTTGTTAATTTTGGTTTATCTACTTAACATACTTCGAATCATTGCCAATATCCTTAATCATCAGATGTGGCGCTGACATTGATCTCAGTGGGGTAGATCTGTTGAGGTTAATGAGTAAAATTAAAGTATCCAGTAGACCCAGACAATGTTATTCCCCAAAGACATCAATGCACCATATGGTTGGGAAACAAACAGAGAGGCACAAAGTGTGATGACTTTCAAATACTTCAGCAATAACTTCACAACAACTAAGAACTGCTCAGGAGGGATATTAAAAAAAAATGAAACTGTCAACAGTTGCTGATCTACAAGCAATCTGAAAGGATGGCAACATCATAAGTTAGACAAAGATTAGATGACTCAAGATCTGTGTATTGCCAATCCTGCTGAAAACTAAACACTGAAATCAGAGGGCTGACTGAAGTGAGAGCCGCTTGAAATTAAATGTTAGTACATAGAATTTACAGCACAGAAACAGGCCATTCGGCCCAACTGATCCTTTGATCCCGCGATTGGGGTGGTAAAATCATCTGTTAACCCAAGCAATTCAACAGTGAGCAAAGCCGAAGGAGTTTATACTCAATAAAATGAACAAGCAGAAGTGAGCACGGTAAGCAGGATGGATAGTAACAGCCAGTGTTAAGTAAAGTTCAGGGAATAATACCAAGAGGAAGACAACGGAGGTGAAATTGGACCTCCTTGTGCCCATTTTCCAAATGGAAAACGGATGCAAAGAGGTACAATTTAGGGGTCAACCTCCCACATCCGAACAGCATCGGAAACATGTCTGACGCCATATTGGTTCAGGTGCCATAGAGGCATCCCTGGTGGCCACCTAAAACAGGTGTTAGGATCCTATAATGTGCTAATAAGGGGCCTAATGCTTATTTCAGAACCCAAATCAGAAATTGGTTTGCCCTGAACACAGCAGGTGTCAGGCCTGCTGTGTTCAGGATTATCAGGGCTACATACGGCCTAACCAGCAGTTCTTAAAGGGAGCGCTGGAGGCCGCCACCAAAGGGGTAAGCTTTAAAAAAAATGCTTACCTTAATGTGGAACCAGGAGGTGCTGGAGATTCACCGTATGTCCAACCAGGCGATCTTGCTAAACCCCACGACTGGCAAGCCGTCTCTGGAGCTGACTGGTGCCTGCAGCTCGCCGGCACTATACTAGTGAGGTCGGCAGACCAATTTACCCCGGTCCTGTCGCTGGCCTCATATGCTGCACAGATCACACCCTGATTCTGGAGCGCTCCAATTTCTAGGCCAACATAGTAGATGGCAAATGACCTTTGACTGATATGGTACAGATATGGAATCACTGTATGACAAGCCCAAGTTAGATCTACATGGAGACACATGACGAACCACACTACAAGCAATATAGCATGTGCTGTTGCTATCTTAGAATTCCACAAGTTTAAACGAAGAATAATTAAAATACTGTACCACCAAATGACAAACACAGGAGAATTATCTAACCTAAACAGTTGCATGATCCACTGACATTTTGTGCAGGATTTTACAAAGGAAAAATTTTTAAGATTACAAAATCAAGAGTTCCCCCCCTCCACCACTTTCCTGCTACATGTCGGCCAGGAATCAACACAGTCGTCAATCAGCCCTGCTCCATTCTTATTACATAATGGGCTGGACTTCCCTGTGAGCAGCGAACGAGTGGCACCCGCCATTTGTTAGACTTGTTCTTGGCCATAGACTTTCCATAGGCTTTTTCATGGCAAGTTCCTCTCATGGGGCTCTCAATCCAGCAGGGCCCCCTCTCCCGGTCATCTGGGACCTGTGTGAACGGGGCAAGTGGCTGTCTATCCCCTTAACTAATCAGATGTTAATAAGCAGCATGGAGTCAGAACCAGGAAGTGTATGTTAGAATAGTGAATTCAATATCAAATCAGGTACAGAAAGTGAAACAATGAGAGGGTAAAAAATATTGAATTAAGAGACAGAGATAAAAGAGACAGAAAGCAAAAGTGAAAAAATAAAAATTTTATTTTTTTAAATGTCCATCAACAATTAAAATCTGAAGGAATGAGACTCCACCCTTGTAAAAGTTAATTTTCGGTGCCGTCATTAAGTCTTACCACACCGTTAAAAGTGTGCTTAGACTTGAAATGACTTGACGTGCCTTTTTTTGGTGAGATTAGTTCGTATCCATCAGGGCAATGCAGGAACTTCATACTGTTCCATTCATTTGAATAGTGAGTCAGCTGGCGAGATATCGTTCTCGTGGAGTTTACGGAGGAGAGTCACATCTGGTAGTGCAACTTCCAGATTTCCGTGTTTGACCGCGCATGTGCGGTCGCCAGAAGTTACTGTACCAGATGTACAGAAATAACGGTGAGCCCTGTTAGCCTCGCCATTATTTTCACAGGAAAATCCGGCCCAGTGTGTTGAAGTTTCTTAATGTATACTTGAGGGCTTAGAAGGGAAACCAAGTAATTTCTCGTTGATGTCTGAAACATAGTCCGAGAAACTAAAGTCATGCAGCAGATGAAGGACATTACAACAGGGAGTTTGCATAGTTTACATTTTTCAAAGGTGCAAATTTTTACGGTCACTTAATAAAATCCCTTTTATTGGTTTGTCAGTTTAAATTTTAATCATGCTGCGTGTGAGTCACTGCCCCCGTTTCCATTTTCACGCTGGATTGTATTTATAGCTGCTCTTGTGCCTTGTCGCCGCACCAAGGCAATCACCTGAGGCGGCAGCCATGTAACTCCTGAAACTAATATCATATTACGTATAATTACCACGCGAGAAGCTTCAAAGGCAATACGACTTCGGAGGGGAAAATAGCGTTCAACTGCTGATCTTCGGCAAGCAATCAGATCTCAGACATTGAAGCTCTTGCACATTTTAAGCATGGGCTCGCTCCCAGAGTGATTAGCTGCCGTGTGGTTGGAAAGTGCAGGTTTGCTGATTGAGTGATTAAACAATGAGCTGTCTGTCCTCCCAAGTGAGGAAGAGCGATAATTACACAGACAGCTGAGACAAAGGATGTCTCTTCCCTCTTGGAGCTTCACTCAGAATGGAAACATCAGACAGGTGATATTCCTGGTGCTGCAATGGGACCTTTTGTTCATTACTGCCCCATCACTCTTTTGGAGCTGATAACATTTCATCCGCAGTAATGAAGTTACCGCCAACAGACGCAAGAGAAATACAGCGTGTTTCCTTCCCAGGGAATGCAGGGGCTGTGTAAGGCAGTTGCATGTCACTTATCATCTGAGAAATGTATTCCAAAACATCTCAAACACAACAAACAATACCAAAGTGAGCTTGTGATCTGAGTTTGGGGCAGTGTTCCCTGTTCCTGCACCTGGATTGCCTTGGGCACAACAATACATGAAAATAGGACAGGGAGAAGGGCACGCCAATAAGAAAGCTCGCCACAGTTTTTTGTCCACTTGAAGTAATTGGCAGATAATCAGGCGGGTTCCGTTAGGGCCGATTTTCCTGAATTCGCTGCACCCAAGAGATCCAAAAGCCCCAAACATAGGAACAGGAAACTCTGCCCCTTTATCTCCAGTACACCCAATATTCCAGCTAATCAAAACAAGTGGAGAAATAAATGAGACATGACAATATCACATTATCGACCATGTAGAGTCACCTTGTAACAATATGGGTGGCATCAAAATAGACATCCAAATGGCCCACAAGTTGGCATAAATTTAATTAGGAAAGTGCTTTTGGATTTATTCAGGTTCTAACTCCAAACTGCTCAGAAAATATCAGGTACTTTCAAAAGTTGAAGCAAAAGCAAAGTCCTTACTAAATTAGATCATCAAGTGTCAAATGGATGACTCACTGGATCACTAATATATGTTATGTACTCACATTCTCCCATTTCGTTTACCAAAGATTGGATATATAGGGGTAGAACTTCCATTTGGTGAAGTTCACATGGAAACTTTGGTCCGATTATTCTAACTTTGGGACCAGGATGGTAATCCGAATGGGAGAGTGCAGACCAGGGGCTGGAAACTCCTTGGAGCTGCTCCCGCTCGGCTGACGTAACTTCGCTGAAAGCGCAACAGAAACCTTGTTTACGCGCGTGACTGGGGTTTCCACCGCACTTCCAGCAAAGTTACGGCAGCCAAACGGGAAGTAGCTCCAAGGAAATTACCGGCCTAGGGTTCAAATCCAACCCAAACCAATGGGATGAAAACCTCTTCTCTGTACTTGCTGTAACGACAATGATTTTTGCATAGCCGCAACCCAATTCCTCAGTGGGTGTTGATCCCCAAACAAGTTGCAGACGCGACTCTTTGTAAATTGACAGCCTCGCTCAGATGATCATGAGGGTGGTTGATGATGGAAAAGTATAGCGAGAGCTTTACTGGGAAATTAGCTGTGATGGAGAAAGTGTTTGATGAAGATACTAGGTCCCAAAAGTGTGAAAGCATGTTTATTCCTTTGCATTAATATTCCTGTCAAACAAAGATTCACACACACAAAAAAATCCAGAGAGCAAGCAACCCATTTTCAACACTTGGGCTCTGTTGGATTGTAAATTCAATTCATAGCACATTCTTAGTCATTAGCAACTGTTTGGATAGCATTTATACTAAAGAATACACACTGCAATCTTGGCTGTTGCAAATAGTTACACATGCACAGGCTAAAAATGGTTTGGATATGGTAACATTTTGGTTACAAAGTCTTCTTCAGATATACCCTACGAGAACAGGAAAAAGTGAGGAAAACATGACTCGAGGTAATGGTTGGGAGAGGAGGTAAGTGAAGGGTGCAAATGATTTGATATGAAAATGATATGATGAGTTAAATAGGATGAATGATGAGGTACTTAAAGGGATTATGGGCTGGAAGAGGTAGCAATGACAGATAGAGGAGGTAGTAAAAAGCAAGAAAGAAATGGCCTTGTAGCCTAATCAAATTTATAGTGCACAATAGATGTTGGGTTCATCTACTATTTCTCCACTATTTTGTTGAATTTAAATTAAAAGTGAACCAAAATGTTTTAAAATACTTGCACATGCATGTGTGTAGCTTTGTTTTATTCATTTTTTAATTTTAGTTTTGAGTTTAGTACACCAGCAGTTAAGCAGTGTACCACGGGGATAAGATGCCAACTTGAATATGTAAACAATTTTACAACACCAAGTTATAGTCCAGCAATTTTATTTTAAATTCACAAGCTTTCGGAGGCTTCCTCCGAAAGCTTGTGAATTTAAAATAAAATTGCTGGACTATAACTTGGTGTTGTAAAATTGTTTACAATTGTCAACCCCAGTCCATCACCGGCATCTCCACATCACAACTTGAATATGAGCAGACAGGACTGAGATGGTCATCTGCTTCCTGGTTTCATTGCACTGTTCCACACTATAAACTGCCCAGCCCCTTGAGACAGGAAGCAACAAATTCACAGATCAAATGTGGTACCAGGTCCCAAAGTGGTTCAAGTTTGAGTTCGTTCATCCTTTGACATTGAAGAAGACAGCCAGAACATCATTTCATTTTCTGCAGTGAGTTCTTAGATGACTGATGAGACTGATTTTTTGTTGGAAATGAGCCTCCACAGAGTGAGTGGATCCCGGATACACCAGTTTGGGGATCTTGACTTCTCAGGCGAGACTTCCTTAGCTGGCATTTACATTCAGTATCAGCTGTAAGTGTGTCACGCACGTACTTACACTACGCCTGAAGTTCCCTGATATTTTACACCGTTTTTACGCTCGTTTATGTTTGGGTGGGAGGTAACTCAGCATCCTGAAGAGATGTGGATGGACGGGTCTGGGAAGGGAAGGGGTTCCTGCAATATTCCCTGGACAGGCTTGTTGTCATTTGCTGTCCTCTGCACATTTTGGAAGGTCTGAGCCTTGACATACCAGAGGAGGAGCCCGTTCAAGCGGAAGATTCTGAGGTGTGGGAGCTGGTGCATTGTGCGTCTGGATGAGCCATCGCCTCCAGAGGTCAGAGGGCAGCCAGTAGCGGAGGTATCCACCGACTGAGAACAAGGTCCCAACGCAACGAAGGGTCACACATTGGTGTATTTGCATGCAAAAGCAGTTTTATTGCAAATGTAATCTTTAATGTTTAAGCCACTTACAATTTCGTGAGCCTCAGTGTTTCAGAGCTGCGAAAAATGTTTAACTTTAATGAACTTTAACAAATTTAAATAAAAGTTCAACTTTTAAAAAAATAATAACTTATTTACTGAGCAGCAACAACAGTAATGAATGAAAGAATTACAGCAAACAAAGTCGGCCTTGGATCAGTGGTGGCACTCTCGCCTCTGAGTCTCCCTTCCCTACTCTGGTAAGGTAATTGAATTTCCTGCCATCCTGGAGGTGGCAGTCAGTGCCTCTGCCATCTCCCCCTATGTCCGCCTCCTGACCACACATGAGGGCTGGGATTAGTGGGGGTGGGGCGGAGCCGATCCTACCTTCCAACAATTTCATTCAGGAGGGCCTGCAGGTGGTCTTCCTCGAAGCCGCAGGCCCTTTTCCCGGTAACCTTCACCTGAGATTCAGCTCTCCACTGTGAGAAGGGAAGAAAATTCAGGCAATGGAGGCTCTCCACTGAGGAATTTAAATAAATGAAAGAAAAACTCGAAGCCATGGAGTTGTCTGCCATTTACCTTACATCTCCCAGTCTCACTCTGAAGAAACCACATCACCTCCCACCCCTGCTTTTATAGGGCTCCGCCCAAGTTTACCTGGGTTCCCATTGGCTTTGCTTAAATCGCACTGTTTATTTACCCTGAATCTTACATTCAAATTAGGTTTACAGGAAATTTTGGTGTAAATTGACATGGTCAAAATGGACACGAATGGGCGTAAAATCGGCGTAACTTGCCGATTGCCGTCCCACAGAAATTTCCAGCCCGAGATCTCGGAAAGCACCTCCGATTGGGATTATGGTTGCGGTTGCCACTTGGAAACAAAGGAGATGTCATACCCGGCATAGACCAGTTGGGCGAATGGCCATTTTCTGTGCTGTAAATTCTATGTAAGGCACAGTGGAAGCTGGAAAATGTTGGTGGAGCTCTGAAGAGCTCAATGAAAATAACTCACAGATTAGATAACTATCACAGTTGTGAGACAGTGCATAATCAAAGACTGTGTGAAGTATTTAAACATGACGAACCCATTCACAGATGGGGCTCAGTGTGTGCTTGTGTCAATAGGCAGATTCCTTGTCACAGAGGATCAGCTGGCGGGGGATAGGAAGAACACGGGAACTACCATGTGGTATCGTTTGTTTGTTTTTTGTTTAAGCTCAGTTTGTTTCCACCCTGTTCTCTGCAGCAGAAAGTGAGTTGGCAGATGATCGAGTTGCATGAACATTGTCTCAGCTGTGAATTATCTCTAGTGCTATAATGCCCAGGTGTATTTCTGTTGTTTATTTGAAAGTTTAAATGCTGTGAGCTACTCCTAGTCTGACAATAATACGAATGTCAACAAGCCAATATCCAGTGGAGAATTCCTTATTTGTTATAATTATTGGATTAGACATTCAGAGGTTTTGGGCTGCTCTAAGATCAGTTGTCGAACACTGGGAGCAATTTGCATGCTGCTACTGCCACCATTGTTCTACAATTAGGTGGGAGCCTCATTAATGAATGCAAATCAGGATCAGATGACATAGTTACAGCCCCTGACGCCATTTTCTTCTCTGCCCGCGTTGCGAACGCCAGCTCCCCCGACCGCCATCAAATCATGGACAGTACAAGTCGGGATGCGGCCATTTCCAGTGGTTTTTTTTTATTCGTTCATGGGATGTGGGCATCGCTGGCGAGGCCAGCATTTATTGCCCATCCCTAATTGCCCTTGAGAAAGTGGTGGTGAGCCGCCCTCTTGAACCGCTGCAGTCCGTGTGGTGAAGGTTCTCCCACAGTGCTGTGAGGAAGGGAGTTCCAAGGTTTTGACCCAGCGACGAAAAAGGAACGGCGATATATTTCCAAGTCGGGATGGTGTGTGAGTTGGAGGGGAACGTGCAAGTGGTGTTGTTCCCATGTGCCTGCTGCTCTTGTCCTTCTAGATGGTAGAGGTCGGGGGTTTGGGAGGCGCTGTCGAAGAAGCCTTGGCGAGTTGCTGCAGTGCATCCTGAGGATGGTACACACTGCAGCCACAGTGTGCCGGTGGTGAAGGGAGTGAATGTTTAGGGTGGTGGACGGGGTGTCAATCAAGCGGGCTGCTTTGTCCTGGATGGTGTCAAGCTTCTTGAGTGTTGTTGGAGCTGCACTCATCCAGGCAAGTGGAGAGTATTCCATCACAATCCTGACTTGTGCCTTGTCGATGGTGGAAAGGCTTTGGGGAGTCAGGAGGTGAGTCACTCGCCACAGAATACCCAGCCTCTGACCTGCTCTTGTAGCCACAGTATATATGTGGCTGGTCCAGTTAAGTTTCTGGTCAATGGTGACCCCCAGGATGTTGATGGTGGGCGATTCGACGATGGTAATGCCGTTGAATGTCAAGGGGAGGTGGTTAGACTCTCTCTTGTTGGAGTTGGTCATTGCCTGGCACTTGTCTGGCGCGAATATTACTTGCCACTTATGAGCCCAAGCCTGGATGTTGTCCAGGTCTTGCTGCATGCGGGCACGGACTGTTTCATTATCTGAGGGGCTGTGAATGGACCTGAACACTGTGCAATCATCAGCGAACATCCCCATTTCTGACCTTATGATGGAAGGAAGCAGCTGAAGATGGTTGGGCCTAGGACACTGCCCTGAGGAACTCCGGCAACAATGTCCTGGGGCTGAGGTGATTGGCCTCCAACAACCACTACCATCTTCCTTTGTGCTAGGTATGACTCCAGCCACTGGAGAGATTTCCCCCTGATTTCCAGTGGTATTTAAAAGGATCCTGAGCTATGCCCAGGTAAAACTAGTAAGTTTTAGGAAACATTTTTCTTGCATTAGATAGCTCTTGTCCCTCCGCAGCCTGCCTCTCTTGCTGTGCAGGGACAAAGTGTGGATTGGCGCAATATTAAAGCTTCAGAGCAGCAGCGAGGAGAATGGGCACGATCCTGCTTGATGCACTGCTGCTGATAACACACCAGTTGCACATTAATGAAGTGAAAGTCCTTGCGATTTTTGACGGCAGTGGGGTCAAGTGAAGGATTCCCCAGGGTAACATGGGTGCAGTCAATGACGACCTGGAATCCTGCAATCAGTGAGCCCTATCCTTCTGCTTCCGGTTGTCTGGAATGATTTTTTTTTACTACTTAGGCAATTTCAAAGTGCTTCTAGTTGCTGTAGAACATTCTGAACTCCTGTGGGGCTTTTGGCGTGGCACTTATTTCTTCATGGGGGGTCCTTCTGGGAATTCCACTTTGTCACGAGCAGGAGCAGGTGGAAGGATCAAACGGAGCAACAGCTAGAGGGAGAGCAAATAGAAGGAAGCGTGCTCGCAGGAATCCTTGCCTCCCAACAGAGTTTACACCTGCAGTTCTCTGAGGAGCAGTGCATAAGGACGTTTCACTTCTCTAGGAAGGCAGAGTGACAGAGTGACAGAGATGTGTCGCCTCCTGCAACAAGACTTGCAATCAACTGCCACAACTGGCACTGCACTGCCCATTGCAAGCAAGATCACTGCAGCCCCCAAATTCTCGTCTACGTCTCCTTTCAGGCTACCATAAAGACATTAGGAACATCAGTCAATCTGCAGTTCATGCTTGCATTAAGCAGGCGACTGATGCCATGTTTGATAGAGCAAACACTTGCGTCATCACTTTCCCCGAGGACAACCGAAAGCGGGGGGATAGGCCACTGGGGTTCGCACAGACTGCAGTATTCCCCTAAATTCAGGTCGCCATTGACCGCACCCATGTTGCCCTGTGGACTCCTTCACTTGATCCCACTGCCTTCAAGAATCATTAAAGTGCAACTAATGTGTGATCACTAGCGGTGCATCAAGCAGATATGTGCCCACTTTCTTCGCAGCTGCCACAATGCTTTTATATTGCGCCAATCCGCCATGCCCCCACTCTTTGTCCCTGCACAGCAAGAGAGATGGGCTGCTTGGGTACAAGGCCCACGTTTAGCAGCCAAACTGAGCTACAATCAGATTAAGTTAAGAATATGGAAAAGGTAAATCCAGAATTTTATTTTCAATTAAATTTCAAGAGTAGGAAAAGGGGACACAGATTCAAGCTGGTAATAGGCAAATTTAGGACTAATAGCAGGAAATTTTTCTTTACACAAAGAGTGATCAACACAGGGAATGGACTCCTGGTTAAAGCAGTAGAGGCGAGAACCCTGAAATCATTTAAGAATCAGATGGCAGCTACATCCAGGGATGACTTTAGGATCATTTTAGATGGACAAGCTGAGATGGGTCCAATGGCCTTCTTCATCTGTAATTTATCTTGTGATCTTCTGGAGGTTTTCTTGTTGGCCTTCCGCCTTAATTAAGAGGTTCTTGGTGTCCCTAGTTCACTTTGGACTCATGAATGTCGTAAGATAGGGATTGCTTTCCTATCACATCTGTTTGGGTTGCATCCAATATTAAGGCTCAGAGGACAATATTCACCTCAATGAGTGACCTAGGGGGCAATTTTAACCCCCAAGAACGGGTGGATTGGGGACGGATGGGAAGTTAAAATAATAACATTTTCCAGTGCACCGCAACCCGGCTCCAACGCGCCCACTTCCAGGTTTAACTGAGGTGCATTTGGCTGCATGGGAGGAACCTACTCACCGGAGGCTGGTCGATCATTAGTGCAAGTGGGCGGGTACTTATCGGAGTATTTTATCTGATTTTGTGATGATAATTAGGTGATTTTAAATTGGATTTAAGAGACTTTCGAATTTAACGCCTCCAGCACTGGTTTCCCGGGCCGCGGGAATCACGGCAGGTAAAAGGAGGCGAGAAGGGCTGGATCCATGAAGTAAGTGCCTTTATTTCACTGCATGTGGACCAGGAGGAGCAGGAGTGCTTCCCCACGGCTCACCAAGCTTACATTTTAAATACCCCCACCGATCGGCCGACCCCCACCACGATGTCTGACTTCCCCCACACCGTCCCGCAATCACCCCCCCTCTCCACGCAAACCCCGATCTCTCCCTGCCTGCTTTCCCGCCCATGCACAGCCAGCCTGTCAATCTGTCTGGCTGTTGGGCGCGAAAGCTGTTGAAAACTTTTTAGAGACGTCCTACCATCAAAATCGTCACGACGTATGAGAGACCCTTACTTCTGGAATTCCACTCCAAAAATCCCGTCCCCACCCCTACTCTCTTCCAGCTCCGAGTTAATATCCAGGCCCTAGTCTCTGTATATATGACCAATAATGTCACTTGATAAAACATCAACATAGTTGTCACTAATATTGGGCATGTTGCCATAGTAGATTTTGTCAAAACTGAATGAGACATAAGCTGACATGTTAAGTCTGACATTGATTCTTGAAATTACATTATTACAAATTGGTATTTAATAAAATCTCATGAAACTCATAAGATCAAATTTATTTTGTCGAAGAAAGGACTTATCTTGCCAGGAGTTTGAGTTATTTCCAACTGCATCAATAAGTCATAGAGCATCCATTAAAAACGTGATCTAGATAGGGGTTTGATCATGTCTGAGCTGCTCTTCAGTGGTCTTTACTAAAGAACAATGGGGATAAACGGTACTTGAGCACAAATTTGCCACACCTTCCTTCCCTTCAGAATTTCATTTTCAAAATGGCTGATTTGAGAAGTCTAAAAAACTGGTGTAAATACTCATTCAACCACCAGGCAAATACTTCTGAAATACAAGGAGATAAAGTACTCGGGTAAGAAAAGATCCTCGCCAAAGGTCTTTTCGTTCTACAATTTTTGCTTGAATATTTGTCCTTGAATATTTAGGAATAAACAAAAGTGAAAAATAGCAATTTTCACTCACATAAGAACATTAGAAATAGGAGCAAGAGTGAATGAAGAAACTTTGGAACATTCCCCTCTTTCTTTGGGCATTGCAGAACCAAAATACAAAGTTATGTTTCTTGAAATTAGATAATTAAATATAAAATTAGCAACGAATGAAACTATTTTCACAATGGTTTGATGTTTGAATATTTTCCAAATCAACAAAAAACTACTATGAATTGGTTGAATCCCACAGTTCCTCATCAAACAGATTTCCAAATTTCTTCAGTATTATTAAAGAAAGGCAAACAATCAAGGTCCCAAAGTGGATCGCACACTTCTGATTGTTGTCAGCCGTGGCTCAGTGGTAGTACTCTTGCCCCTGAGTTAGCTGGTCCATAGATTCAAGTCTCACTACAGAGACTTGAGTGCAAAATCGACACTGACACTCCAGTGCAGTACTGAGAGAATGCTGCACTGTTGGAGGTGCTGTCTTTTGGATGAGATGTTAAACCGAGACCCCCATCTTCCCTCTCGGGTGGATGTATAAGATCCTGTGGCGCTATTTCGAAGAAGAGCAGGGGAGTTCTCCTTGGTGTCCTGGCTAATAGTTATCCCTCAACCAACACAACTAGAGCAGATTATCTAGTCATTATCTCATTGCTGTTTTTGGAGCTCGCTGTGCACAAATTGGCTGATGCGTTTCCTGCATTACAACTGTGGCTACACTTCAAAAAGAGTACTAAATTGGTTGTAAAGCACTTTGGGATGTCCTGAGGTCATGATAGGCACTATATAAATGAAAGTTCTTTCTTTATAGGCATAGGAGCGAAGCCTGAAAAGCTATAGGTGGCGAGAATGAAATAACTTAAAAATGGTTCAGAAGAGAGGCAATGTCTAATTTTGCACCGTGAAGTTTGAAAACAAATGCAGATGTTATCATTTATGTATATTAATATCACCTTTTCATTGTGCTTCCTCTGGAAAACAAAACCGTCTCAAAGGTATATTCAGAATAGTGAACCCAGACAGTGTAATTGTTAAGAAAAGGCTATGACCCATTATTCCTAAATGGCTGGGTAACATAAAGAAATGTAAAAGCATCCCCAAGGTACATTAGCGTGGCAACAAAAGCTATCAATGTGCTTTCACTCAAAGTGGAAATGAAGTAACTGCTGTCAGTGGCAAATGAACATATATCCCATTTTTCCTTTTACAATATATCACTTGATGTTTTTCTGCCTGCTGAAGCTTTTAGAGGTTCCCTAGCTGTTGAGGGGTCCTCTTTTGGTTTTCTGTGCAGCTCCTGAATTTTTTATCATAAAGTAATTTGCAGATGCAAGTAGATAAATTAGCACCACAAACGCTGCTAAATTGCATAATCATACTGATTGATTTTGTGCTAATGTTCGCAATGTATGGATACCTTGTGGCATCTCTTGTCAGAAAACAGAATGAATGTTAAAACAAAACCAAGGAATATTTGTCAAGGGAATGCAATGGAGGAGATGTCTAGACAAAATCCCTGTCACTTTAGAAATGCTTATCGTAGGATACCATTGAAGATTACATAACTTCTCCTTATGCTGAAGAATTGCTTCAAGGACAAATAGAAAGGTTCCAATCATGAAAATAATCTGAAGGCATCTTTTACTATTTTGGTGATCTGAGCTGGCACCTTACACGTAATTTACCTTTTACTTAAATACTTAAATTGTCATATCTGTTGGGGGAGGGGGTGGGGAATGATTTTTCTTTCTTTCTTGGCTTCACTCGGCTGGAAATTGCTTTCAAAATAACGGTGAGCCCAACAGCGCTCACCGTTATTAGTGACGAAATCAAAGAGCAAGTTCCAGCAACCGCACATGCACAGTCAAACATGGAAATCCAGAACTTACTCTTCCTGGTTCGCTGGCGATCTGACAGCTTCTCCTTAAAGGGGCATTGCCTTATCAATCGAATCAATGGACCAGCGTCAACTTGTTCTCCTGCCCACCTGGAAATTAACTAATCTCATCACAAAGTAGGTATGCTCAAATATATCAGGTGAAAACTAAGTTTTAACAGCGTGGTAAGTCTTAATGACTGCCAAACAACCTCTCTGGCACTGAAAATTAAATTTTAAAAATGTGGAGTCTTATTCATTGTGATTATAACAATTGTTGGACATTTTTTAAAATTTAAGCTTTTTGAAACTTTTCTTTCTGTCTCTTTCTTCTCTGTCTTTTAATTCGATATTTTTTACCCTCTATTTCTCTTACATTAATTTTGCTTGTATGGGATCCTAAAATGATTCCACAAGGTCAGAAAAAACATTATGAACACACCCGCTCCTTATTCTATTAACCTTGACGATGGGAGAACCTGACAACTGACCACAGACCACGTGAAATGATGCACAGCTATTCAACCAGGGGTAAAGACATTTGAGCAATAACCTATTGAGGAACTAGAAGCAAACCAATAACAGAAGAAACAACACCAACCAATGGGAAACCCTGAAGTCTCATGTCTGAAGATACTGCCTGTCTCGGATCAGACTGTGGTGCCTCTCACCAGTTACCTCATTGGCTCTCTGATTCATGTATATGTTCCGCACATTTTATGTCAATATAGTGGCTCCTCTGACTTATATTGTGCTAGTCACTGTTTTGCTGCTTCAGATTTATCATAAAAACTTGCATACAAGGCAACTTGGGTATATGATGACCCACCCCAATGTATAAACCAAAAAAACCATTACATACACTTCCCTCTTTACTTGTGGGAGAAAGAGGTTTTTCTTCCAACAGCTGTTCAATGTAAGAAGCAACATTCAACTTTGCTCTCAGGCAGGACATGACTGTGAGATTTATGTATTTTGATCTGACACCAATTGGTTATAGTGATGATCTTTTGTTTGAACAAAAGCAAGGATCAATACGTGCAAGTATTTAAGCAGTAATTATCAGAAAACAAGGAATCATATTACCCCGTTGTCCTCTGGGTAGAGATCGTAACTTTTGGTCCTGTTTGTTTGACTTCTTTCTTCTCTATAACTCCTTCAACAACTTCTAACTTCGTCTTCCTTTCTTCTCTACTTCTCTTCTCTACCTCTCTTCTCTACCTCTCTTCTCTACCTCTCTTCTCTACCACTCTTCTCTACCTCTCTTCTCTACAATTTGATTCTTGCAAGGAGTCTCTCTTTTATGCCACTTTTGGGAGCGGGCACAGGGGCTGTTACTGACACAGGTGTTTACCCTACTGGGGTCTTTCCAAAGGGCGAGGTGACCAGTAAGGCGTTGTGCATTTTCTAGAAAAGGAAGAAGCGTCAGCCCCTTCCTTATCTCTACCTTTCGCGGGCAAAGGATGATTGAGTGGCCCTCAAAATGTCATACCCCTCAGTTTGGCCAATCATCAGCCTACAACACTAGGGAGGGGCTGCTTCCCCAACTTATCTTGTTATGCTTCTCTTCAAGGCCGAAGCCGGCAGCTTTGGGCCTGTTATCTTTCAGTCCCTGTCTGTTCCCAAGCCACTAACTCTAAGGCCCCTTTGCTATGTTAAGGCTGTTGGCTATTTGGCAGCTTGGACAGCTGACTCATCCTATGGCTGCAATTGTTTATATTAGCAATCTCCACCAGTCTGTTAATTACCTTAGAAGCAAAAGGCCTTATAAAGCTTATATTCCATATATTGTTTGACTAGTACAGAAAGGAGATCATATAAAGACAGTAAAAGTTACATATCAAAAATATATGTGATACAATGAGTCAAGGTTTACTGATGCTGGAATGTGGTTGTCTAGTGACAAGTTTGGACATACAGTCCCAACCTTTGTTTCACTGTTTTTGCCTCAGATATCATGGTTGTGCATTTTTAACCGCTATTACTGCACTAAGGCTGGTTCCTGTAGTTTCTCACCCATAATCCCACTAATTTGTGTGGAAACTATATTTCCTTACACATGATCTGGCCAGATCCTGACTTAGCCCGGCCAGTTCGTGCTCTCAGACAGAACAGGCCCTACCCTACTTCAGACAGAACTTGATCTGACCTGACCCAACTGCATTCTCAGACGGAATCTGAACTGATATGAATCCACTTGGACAGATCATGAACCTGATGCAACCCAACCCACCACACTCTCAGATAGAAGCAAACCTGATCTAATCCCACACTTAGGCAGAACTCAACCTCGCTCTCAGGCAGATCCCTTTCGACCCAACCTGACCACGTTCTGAGACAAAGCCTGACCTAACCCAAAGCCACACTCAGGCAGAAACTGACATGACCCAACCTTCCTACGCCCTCAGGCAGATTTTCCATCCCATTCTCAAGCAGCGCTCAACCCAACTCCATTCTAGCTCTAAAACCATAAGAACCATAAGATCCAATAAGATCATGGCTGATCTTCGACCTCAACTCCACTTTCCCGCCCTATCCCCATATCCCTTGATTCCCTTAGTGTCCAAAATCCATCATTCTCAGTCTTGAATATACTCAACAACTAAGCATCTACAGTCCTCTGGGGTGGAGAATTCCAAAGATTCACAACCCTCGAAGTGAAGACATTTTTCGTCATCTCGATCCTAAATGGCCGACCCCTTATCTTGAGAATATGACCCCGAGTTCTAGACTTTCCAACCAGGTGAAGCAGCCTCTCAGCATCTATTCTGTAAAATCTTCTAAGAATTTTATATGTTTCAATGAGATCACCTCTCATTCTAAACTCCAGAGAAAATAGGCCTATTCTACTCAATCTCTCCTCATAGGACAACCCTCTTATCCCAGGAATCAATCTAGTGAATATTTGTTGCACCTCCCCTAAGGCAGGTATCCTTCTTTAGGTAAGGAGACCAAAACTGTACATAGTACTCCAGGTGTGGTCTCACCAGAGCCATATATAATTGCAGCAAGACCTCCTTACTCTTATACACCAACCCCCTTGCAGTAAAGGCTAACATATCATTTGCCTTCCTAATTGCTTGCTGTACTTGCATGTTAATTTTCTGTGAGTCATGTACAAGGACAACCAAATCCCACTGACTACCAACATTTCTTAGCCTCTCACCTTTTAAAAAATATTGTGCTTTTCTATTCTTGCACCAAAGTGGATAATTTCACATTTCCCCACATTATACTCCATCTGCCATCTTCTCGTCCACTAACTTAACCTGTCTATATCCCTTTGCAGACTCTTCACGTCCTCCTCACAGCTTATGTAGCCTCCTAGCTTTGTATCGTCAGCAAACTTGGATACATTATATTCGGTCCCCTCATCTAAGTCATTAATATAGATTGTAAACAGCTGATGCCCAAGCACTGATCCTTGCGGCACCCCACTAGTTACAACCTGCCAATCCGAAACCCGAAACCAATCTTATCTGACCCATTGGTGCTCTCAGACAAGACCTGATGTGACCTGAGCCTATTCTGGCAGAATCCAATGTGACCCAACCTAACCGAGCTCCCTGATAGGATCCAACCTATAATGCTTTCAGGCAGAACCTGACTTAATTCCACTCTCACACACAGCAGGCCTGGAAGTAGAGTTACAGCTGGGTACAGGACAGGGCACAAGCTGTTTAAATCCAAGGCTGATGGAGGCCCAGGCATCAAGTGTACAATAAATGGAGTTGCATGTCTGTGCGGGTAATCTCTCTGTCATTTTATTTCTAGGAGAATGTGATAATTCTCCCACCTTAGAATTCACAATGTTTAAAGCAACATTATTATGAAAAACTTTACTCTCAATCTGAGCTTAGTGGAGAGGGTCATGGCAGCTGTACCTTTAAGGATTTTTTTTTGCTGCAGATATTGCCTTAAGCCATTTTCTTTTGCAGAATGAGGAGAAAATTGAAACTGGGGTGAAGCAAGTTTCATTATATGATTATGCAAATCAACAATGACAGTAGAAAAATAACCAACCAGAAAGGAGAAAAACACAGACTTAAACATATAAGCAATGAGGAAGAAGAAAATTTGCAAATGATAACTTGATGGCATTGACGACAAACTTGATGGCTTGACAGTCACAGCACACACAAGAAATGTTATTGTAAAAAATATATAAATATCAATCATATTTGTATTAATATATTTTTAAAAATCACAGGGGGTAAATTCTTGTCTTCAATGCTCCCAATGCAGAGTTCCCACCGTGATGAACTTTGAGCGCTGATGATAAAATATTTGTCCCATTATCATTTGTATGGATGCACTCTTAAACATTTATTAACTGCAGTGCACCTGGACACAGGGGATAACTTTCCGACTACATGCTTCCAGGGTGGAGTCTCATCCACTGGAAGCACGCATCGGAAATTCATGCACGCGATTTTCTGACAGGCATTCTCTGCGGGCTGCGTTCCCCACCGGCAGCGTGAAAAACGACAAATGACGCAGCCTGCATATATTTGAACAAAGTAAAAGGAGCTGGAACTAACAGAGCAAGAACAGACGGCAGATTGTACAGCAGGATATAGAGACCTGGGGAAGAATTAGTGAGGCACCTTAGGGCTGCGGAAGGAAAGAATACATTAGGGGGATCTACCATTAATTTACATCAGTTATCGCCTGTATGAGAGGAGTGTCATAATTCCACATCCTTCCACTTTGTTGCAGCCAATGGAGTTCAGTTCATCCAATCTTGAGATAAATTTAACCTTGGTTTGCAGTTATTAGCACCATATTATGCTCGGGTAGCGCAATTCGCTGTAGCTGCTACCTGATTAATAACACATACACAGCAGAGCGAATGAAGTCAGTCTCAACACCCACATAACAAGAGTGTCAGAAGCTGGTTTCAATCTGCTTTTGGTTTGACTGAATTAATTTCCACCTTAGGAAGTAAGCGCTTAACCTCGAATCATTGCGGGCAGGCAGATAACGTTATCGCATTTTTTACAGGTAGCATGGTTTGAAAAGGTAAAAGGTGGCAGGACAAGTTGAGAAGGCTGTTAAAAAAAGCATTTGGGATCCTTGGCTTTATTAATAGAGGCATAGAATACAAAAGCAAGGAAGTTATGCTAAACCTTTATAAAATACTGGTTAGGCCTCAGCTGGAGTATTGTGTTCAATTCTGGGCACCACACCTTAGGAAGGATGTCAAGAGAGGGTGCAGAAGAGATTTACTAGAATGGTAGCATGGATGAGGGACTTCAGTTATGTGGAGAGATTTGAGAAGCTAGTGTTGTTCTCCTTAGAGCAGAGAAGGTTGAGAGGAGATTTGATAGAGGTGTTCAAAATCATGAAAGGTTTAGGCAGAGTAAATAAGGAGAAATTGTTTCCAATGGCAGAAGAGTCAGTTACCAGAAGACACAAAGGTGATTGGCAAAAGAAGCAGAGGCGACCTGAGGAAACATTTTTTTTTACACGGTGAGTTGTTATGATCTGGAATGCATTGCTTGAAAGGGCGGTGGAAGCAGATTCAATAGCAACTTTCAAAAGGGAATTGGATAAATACTTGAAGGGAAAAAATTTACAGGACTATGGGGAAAGAGCAGGGGAGTGGAACTAATTGGATAGCTCTTTCAAAGAGCCGGCACAGGCACAATGGGCCAAATGGCCTCCTTCTGTGCTGTACCATACTATGATACCATGATACGAGAAAAGCCACTTCTTTCAACAAAGGGCCAGAAACTACAAATACAAAAGAAAGTCTGTCCAAATCAGTCAATAGAATATGATTTAGTTATTGGATTCCCAGCCATTTCCTTAAAGCATCACAATTTGCCAACCAAATATTTGAGTTTAAATGACCCCTTGCCACTTAATTCGGCTAAATAATTGTCTGTTTCCAAATTCTCCTCAAAATGACTACAGGTTCTCAGCTCTCTCCCATGCTTCCTTCAAATTGCAACCTCTTCCCCCTCACCCAACCTCTCCAAATCCTGCCCTTCTCCCAGCATTATGGGAGTTACCTTCACCCACACAGACTGCAGCAGTTCAAGGAGAAGGCCCACCACTACCTTTTCAGAGGAAGCAGGGATGGGCAATAAATGCCGATCTTGCCAGCGACGCCCACATCCAAGAATGAATTTTTTTTAAAAGCATTGTGGTGGTACAGGTACGGTGTAAATTGGCAGATGAAAATTCCAATGTGCCTGGTTTGGAAAACGGCACCAGAGAGCTGGTGTGACCTTTTGGCCAGTAAAAGTGGTGCAAAATTTAAGTACATTTCTCCCATTATTTGCATCTTAGCAATGCTGGGTGCTCGGAGTTCCTGGTATCCAGGGTTAATATGAGCCAGACGAAACTGCTGCCTTGCCTACCACTGTAGGTCAATTGCCTTCGGTAAAGCAGGAGAGTTGATCAACCCGGCCGCACAAGAGACAGCATTTGGGTGCGCACTAAATTCGGTCGGCGAATCAACAGGAGTCGGGGACGGAGACATGGGGCGGACGGAAGTTCCGTCCAACCAAATGATGCCGCCATTTTGACCAACAGGAGAATCCAGCCCTAGTCATTTAAAGAAAGGAACAAGAATGCATCCAATATCTTTCAACAAAGGGATGAAAGCGTTTGTTCAGCGATTTGTTCCGATCCCAGAGTTGTTATCGTAGCAAAATCCAACTTGAAACATGAGTCAGGGTAGATGTTTTGTTATTAATTACCACAACAACAATTATAACTTGCATTTCTTTAGTGCCTTTAATGTAGTAAAATGTCCCAAAGCGCTTCACAAGAGCATTATCAAACAAAATTTGACACCAAGCCATAAGGAGATATTAGGAAGTAGTGTCTTAAAGGAGGAGAGAGGTAGAGAGGTGGAGAGATTTAGGGAAGAAATTCCAGAGCTTAGGGCCTAGGCAGCAGAAGGAACGGCCGCTAATGGTGAAGAGATAAAATTCGAGGATGAACAAGAGGCCAGAATTGGAGGAGCCCAGAGGTCTCGGAGGGTTGTAGGGCTGGAGGAGGTTACAGATATAGGGAGGGGTGACACCATGGAGTGATTTGAAAACAATTTTAAAATCGAGGCGTTGCCGGATCGGGAGCCAATGTAGGTCAGCGAGCACAGGAGTGATGGGTGAACGGGACTTGGTGCGAGTTAGGATACGGGCAGCAGAGTTTTGGATGAGCTCAAGTTTACAGAGGGTGCAAGTTGGGAGGCCGGCCAAGAGAGCATTGAAATAGTCAAGTCTAGAGTTAACAAAGGCATGTATGAGGGTTTCAACTGCAGATGAGCTGAGGCAGGGGCAGAGACGGGCGATGTTACAGAGGTGAAAGTAGGCGGTCTTGGCGATGGAGGGGATATGTGGTCGGAAGCTCAGCTCAGGGTCAAATAGGACACCAAGGTTGCGAACAGTCTGGGTCAGCCTCACACAGTTGCTAGGGAGAGGGATGGAGTCAATGGCTAGAACGGAGTTTGTGGTGGGGACCAAAGACAATGGCTTTGGTCTTCACAATATTTAGGTGGATGAAATTTTTGCTTATCTAATACTGGATGTCGGACAAGCACCATGACAAATCAAAGACAGTGGAGGGGTCGAGTGAGTTGGTGGTGAGGTCGAGCTGGGTGTTGTCAGCGTAGATGTGAAACCTGACGTTGTGTTTTCAGATGATGTCACCAAGGGGCTGCATGTAAATGAGAAATAGGAGGGGGCCAAGGATAATTCCTTGGGGGACTCCAGAGGTAACAGTGTGAATCATAGAATCATAGAAATTTATGGCCTATCGTGTCTGTGCCAGCCGAGAAAAAGCTATTCAGCCTAATCGTACTTTCCAGCTCTTGGTCCATAGCCTTTTAGGTTACGGCACTTCAAGTACACATCCAAGTACTTCTTAAATGAGTTGAGGGTCTCTACCTTTCAGGCAGTGAGTTCTAGACCTCCACCACCCACTGGGTGAAAAAAATTCTCCTCAGCTCCCGTCTAATCCATTTACCCCAATTACTTTAAATCTGTGTCCACTGGTTATTGACCCCTCTGCTAAGGGAACTAGGTCCTTCCTATTCACTCTATCTAGACCCCTCATAATTTTATACATCTCAATTAAATCTCTCCTCATCCTCCTCTGTTCCAAAGAAAACAACCCCAGCCTATCCAATCTTTCCTCGTAGCTAAAATTCTCCAGCCTGGCAACATCCTCGTAAATCTCCTCTGTACCCTTTCTAGTGCAATCACGTCATTCCTGTAATGAAGTGACCAGAACTGTACGTAGTACCCTAGCTGTGGTCTAACTAGTGTTTTATACAGTTCTAGCATAACCTCCCTGCTTTTATATTCTATGTCTCGGCTAATAAAGGAAAGTATCCCGTATGCCTTCTTAACCACCTTATCTACCTGTCCTGCTACCTTCAGGGGTCTGTGGACATGCACTCCAAGGTCCCTCACTTCCTCTACACTTCTTTGTATCCTCCCATTTATTGTATATTCCCTTACCTTGTTTGCCCTCCCCAAATGCATTACTTCACACTTCTCCGGATTGAATTCCATTTGCCATTTTTTGGCCCACCCGACCAGTCCCGTGGGAATGGGAAGAGAAGCCATTGCAGGTGGTTCTCTGGCCACGACTGGATAGATCAAAATGGAACCAGGCGAGCACAGTCCCACCCAGCTGGACAATGGAGGAGAGGCGTTGGAGGAGGATGATGTGGTCAACCGTGTCAAAGGCTGCAGACAGGTCGAGAAGGATGAGGAGGGATAGTTTACCATGGTCACAGCCATATAGGATGTCATTTGTGACTTCAATAAGGGCCGTTTCAGTGCTGTGGCAGTATACAACGTACTAAAGCCATCATTCTAGTAGTTTTCTGTTCAGCTTAGTGCAGCCTGTTATCTCATATAAAGAATATAATAAATTTTAGTCCAAAATTCTGGAAAATGCAGCACGTGAAGGGTGTAAAGTGAGAAGTTCCAGGGAGAGCATGCCCGCAGGTCCCCCTTACATGTGCAATCTACACACTTCTCAATTTGCCACTTTTCACACTTGACTGAAATACTGCCCGAGTGACATGCCAGCAGACAGGGCAGAGCACTGAGTAGCGGAGACATGTAGTCAGCTGTGATTCCTACTGTACAAGGTCAGCTGTTCTTCCAGTGTGTGAAATGACACCTGAAATTGCAGACTGACACTGCCAAGCTGGGAAACCAAGAGCTCTCGGAGCAAGTGGCAGAATTTGAAAAGGCCACATTTACTTCATCAGAAAAGAAAGCAAACTCAGGAACAAGTAAGGCAAACCTTGCCCTATTGAATGAACAAGGAGAGACTGAACTCTCCATCAAGTAAGTGATGGGAATGCCAATCTAAAGGCCAGACCCAAAGCTATGGAAACAATATAGCTGCAGGCTACCGTCAATTTGGATGAAAAGTTCTGACTTGGGAAACATTCTTAAAAGACTTACAAAAAGCTTGAGAGAACCAAAAGCCTGAATTGAAAATCAAGAAAGTGACTGATGTCGAGGAGATGGTCAATGCTGAATGCTGATTTTGGGGAGACAAAGGATTGATTTTACCTCTTGTTGGCGGGGGAATGGTAGGGCTGAAATTTCTTGGCAGTTTCCATGGAGTCATGGGGGCACAGCCTCTGCCCACCCCGAACAAGGTCACTGGGCTAAGAGAGGACATGGCGAGTCCAGGTACTCCTAGGCTGGAAGTTCCCTCATCCCTGGCCTAGTGGAACATCGGTAGGCTGGTATGTGGAGTAAGGCCAAGGTGTACCAGCCTGCCAAACGGTGGATGTGGGGCCCATCTTCTGGTCAAGGTCGCAATCCAGGCCTAGACCGCTAAAGAATTTTTAAAAAACGGTTGCATTTTTTAGGCCCTTTATAAAAGGAGCCAAGGGGCCATTTTTCAGCCTCTGTCCTATGGCGGGTTCCTGAGATACACCCCTAGTGGCATGGGTCCCTGTCTCGTTTGTTTAAATTGTATGATCTCCCCCCGCCCTCCCCTCCCCTCCACCCCACCCCATCCTGGAGGTCAGGTGGATCCTGGCACATACCCCAGAATCAAAGGCCTATGGATTTTCAGGGCCTTAATTTAGATTTTCTTTTTCAAGTGATTTTGACAGTCCGGGGCAGATTTCCCTGTTCCTGCACCTGGGTTATTAGATTCCCTGAGCATGCAGGAAAATCAGGTACAGAGAAGTGCACATCCCTAACAGAAACAGCCTGATTTTCTGTCTGTTAATTTAAATGGATGGAAAATTGTACAGGCTCCCTGATACTGGATTTTCCTGAATTTGCTGCACCCGGGCAATCTAATGTAAGAATAGAAAATTCAGCCCTATGAATACCAGTGCACTGAAATAAAATATTATTAACAAACTGCAAAAGGAGGGCCAGACCAGCTATAAGGAAGGGTATAATCGATATTCAGTCATAAATCTGACCCATCTATAAATTACATCTCAATCAATTCAATAGCACTGAATTATTTTTAAGAATATGAGCAGTTTGACTAGCGTAGATGCATTTAAGGGGAAGATAGGTAAACACATGAGGGAGAAAGGAATAGAAGGATATGCTGATAAGGTTATCATAAAATCATAGAATGGTTACAGCCCATGCTGGCTCTTTGTAAGAGCAATCCAGTTAGTCCCATTTCCCCGTTCTTTCCCCGTAGCACTGCAAATCTTTTCTCTTCAAGTATTTATCCAATTCCTTTTTGAAAGCTATGACTGAATCAGCTTCCACCACTCTTTCAGGCAGCACATTCCAGATCATAACTACCCGCTGTGTAAAAAAGTTTTCCCTCATGTCGTCCTTGGTTCTTTTGCCAATCACCTTAAATCTATGTCCTCTGGTTCTCGACCCTTCCACCAATGGGAACAGTTTCTCTTTACTTACTTTATCTAAAAGCGTCATGATTTTGAACACTTCTATCAAATCTCCTCTTAACCTTCTTTGCTCTAAGCAGAACAACCCCAGCTTCTCCAGTCTAACCACATAACTGAAGTCCCTCATCCCTGGAACCATTCTAGTAAATCTTTTCTGCACCCTCTCTAAGGCCTTTACATCCTTCCTGAAGTGCGGTACCCAGAATTGGACACGATATTCTAGTTGTGGCCGAACCAGTGTTTTATAAAGGTTCAACATAACTTCCTTGCTTTTGTACTCTATGCTTCTATTTATAAAATCCAGGATCCCGTATGCTTATTTAATCGCTTTCTCAACCTGTTCTGCCACTTCAAAGATTTGTGCACATATACCCCAGGTCTCTCTCTTTCTACACTCCCTTTAGAATTGTACCATTTAGTTTATATCGCCTCTCCTTATTCTTCCTGCCAAAATATATCACTTTGCACTTCTCTGCATTAAATTTCATCTGCCATATGTCCGCCCATTCCACCAGCCTGTCTATGTCCTCTTGAAGTCTATTGCTATCCTCCTCACTGTTTATTGCACTTCCAAGTTTTGTGTCATCTGCAAATTTTGAAATTGTGCCCTGTACACCCAAGTCCAAGTCATTAATATATATCAAAAAAAGCAGTGGTCCTAGTACCGACCCCTGGGGAACACCACTGTATACCTTCCTCCAGTCTGAAAAACAACTGTTCACCACAACTTCCAGTTCTGACGAAAGGTCTTAGACCTAAAACGTTAATTTTGTTTCTTTCTCCACAGATGCTGCCTCACTTGCTGAGCTTTTCCAGCATTTTCAGTTTTTATTACATTCACCGCTATTCTCTGTTTCCTGTCACTTAGCCAGTTTCATATCCATGCTGCCACTGCCCCTTTTATTCCATGGGTTTCAATTTTGCTGACAAGCCTATTATGTGGCACTTTATCAAACACCTTTTGAAAGTCCATAAACATAACATCAACCGCATTGCCCTCATCAGCCCTCTGTTACCTCATCAGAAATCTCAATCAAGTGAGTTAAACACGATTTGCCTTTAACAGATCTGTGCTGGCTTTCCTTTATTAATCCAAACTTGTCCAAGTGACTATTAATTTTGTCCTGGATTATTGTTTCTAAAAGCTTCCCCACAACCGAGGTTAAACTGATTGGCCTGAGTTCGATGAAGTAGGGATGGAGGAGGCTCATGTGGAGCATAAACACTGGCATGAACCAGTTGGGCCAAATGACCTGTTTCTGTGCTGTACATTTTATGTAATTCTATGTAATAAACATGTTTTGTTCAGTTTTTTCAGCCAATACAACCTGGTGACTTAGACTATTTTAGCCTCTAATGTGTCTCATTATTTGCCATTTAATGACTCATTGTCACAAAGAAAATACTCCCAATGTGCTATTAACCATTTTTAAAAACTCAGATTAATATAATGGGATAGACCTGTAGTGAGATAATCAAACACTTTTTACAGTAATCAACTAAGAATAGAAAGAAACTTCCACCAAATGTACGGACAACTCAAATTTTATTTAACAAAAATTATCAGCAAAAAGAATTGAATAATTAAGATTTCTTTTAAATTTCTTCTCAGTTCATGATTATTGTGGTTATTAAATCCTCACTTTCTACAGTCTCTGATCTTCAAGAAATATACTATACTTCAATTCTCTATTGCAGTTATTATATTTACTGCCTGTACACCCTTCTGCACATCTCCACCACTGTTTGCTGTTTTGACTTCTCTTTTAGTTACTTTATATTTATATTTATATCATCAAGATGTCCCAAGACACTTCACAGTCAATGATTAGCTTTTGAAGTGTAGTCACTGTTGCAGCCAGTTTGTGCACAACAAGATCCCACAAACAGTAAATGAGATGAATTATCAGTTATTCTGCCTTTGATGGAGTTGGTTGAGGGAGGAGTGTTGGCCAGGTCACCTTGAGAACTCCATAGTCTTTGAATAATGCTGTGGGACCTTTTAAGTTCACCTGAACGGGCAGACAGCCTGGTTTTAACAACCGTTAGCCTTTTTCATTGGATATGTTCTTCTCCTGGCTCAGTGTTAACACTCTCGCCTCTGAGTCAGCAGGTTGTTAGTTCAAGTTCCATGCCAAAAACTTGAGCACATTATCTAGCCTGATAGCCCATTGCAGTACTGTGCTGAACTGTCGGAGGTGTTGTCTTTCAGATGAGACGTTCAACTGAATCCCTGTCGAAGAAGAGCAGTGGAGTTCTCCTCTGTGTTCTGGACAATATTTATCTCTCAACCAACATCACTAAAAAAACAATTATCTGGTCATTGCTGTTTGTGGGACCTTGCTATGCGCAAATTGGCTGCCCGTTTCCTACGTTGCAAGAGGGACTACACTTGAAAAAGTACTTAATTGGCTGTAAAGTGCTTTGAGACGTCCTGAAGTCGTGAACAGTGCTAAATAAATCCAAGTTCTTTCTTTCTTCAGTTTGTCTTTTTGCTGCAAAGAATGTTCTTTCTATTCTCTGTTCCTTCTTTTATGGCTCGGTTACATTGTGGAGCAAAGGTTTGATGTTGGTATGCATTTTACAACAGTGTAAACTGCCCAGGACTAACTTATAACGGCAGGTCTATTCTCAGGAGAAATGGAGCTCTACACATGTCCACTTTAACAGATGTGCAGAGCTACACTCAGGGTAACAGTTAAATTTCTAAAGTTAGCGAGGAGCCAGCTGTCCTGCTGGTTTTTTACTAACATTCAAACATTAAAGGACAGAGCACGGAACCATGATTTATAGTCGCAGTTATACCTCAGCTGGTAGAAAGGCTAAGCAATGTGAGACCATATCCACAGGGTGCTCTCAAACAACGTGACAAAATTTGTTGCACTGTCAGTTCACAACTTCACTCAATTATACTGCAGTTTTTGTACCCGTGCAACACAAAAACTATGTTGAATTTATACAAAAACTGCATTGTTATTGGCCTAATTCTTTCACTCGGCTTCTGTTTTCAGCCTTTTCTTAGCTTTCCTTTACCCTGATCTTTAGTAGATTTTGCAGACTTGTCTGCGCAAAGAATTCTGGCTGCAATCTGAGTCTTTTCTTCCTCCTGCTCCTCGTCACTCCCTGTCCCTATAATCCTACAGGCCTCATGCCATCAATCCAGGGCGATTGCTTTTATTATTCTAGAGGGATCGAATTGAAAAAAGCAGAGAAGTTCTGTTAAACTTGTATAGAACCTTGGATTAGACCACACTTGGCGTACTCTGCACAGTTCTGATCTCCATTTTATAGAAAGGATTTAGGGGCACTAGAGAAGGTGCAAAAAAGATTGACAAGGATGATACCCGAACTGAGAGGTTATACCTATCAGGAAAGATTGAACAATCAAGAAAAGAGAAGACTGAGGGGTGACCTGATAGAGGTCTTTAAGATTATGAAAGGGTTTGATAGGGTAGACGTGTGGGGGAGACCAAAACTAGAGGTCATAAAATATAAGATAGTCACTAATAAATCCAATAGGGAATTCAGGAGAAACTTCTTTACCCAGAGAGTGGTTAGAATGTGGATCTCACTGCCACAAAGAGTAGTTGAGACGAAGAGCATAGATGCATTTAAAGGGGGAGCTAGATAAACACATGAGGGAGAAAGGAATAGAAAGTTATGCTGATAGGGTTGGATGAAGAGGGGTGAGAAGAGGCTCGTGTGGAGCATAAACACCGGCATGGACCAGTTGGGCCGAATGGCCTGTTTCTGTGCTGTACAATCTATGTAATTCCAGTCCTACTGACTTCATCTGCCTTCCCTAAATGTTTTCCCCTTTTACAGGTTTCCTTTGTATGCATACAAATTCTTTCTACAAAATGAATTTAGGGATAGATTGTTACTAGCTTACTTCTACAGGAATTCAGTTGATACCATTTACTGCAGCATGGACCTAAAGACAGGTTTTCCTGTGCACAGTGGCACAGGCCTCAGACCCAGTTTCCTTTGAACCAAACGACAGTAGCAACTTTATTACAGATCTCAGTGACCTAGATTCTCCTTTTCGGTATATAAATATGAAGACGTGATGAATTCGTATCAGTTCTGGAATCTCTATAAAGTAGGCAGCCTCCAAAACAAAATGAACGAATTCAGCAGCATGCATCCCAGATATTGCAAAATAATCAGCAAAAAAGCCTTGCTTTTAATTATCTACAGCAAAAAAGTAACCTGCGCGTTGAAATGTGTAACACTTTCGTAAAAAAAAAAGCTCGAAAGAACTCCAAGTCCTTTTTCTTTTAAGAAGAGGCATGTTTCCATATAACCATGCAGGGTCTCAAGCTTCACATTGATTTTCATTCTGTCTGCACTTGATTAATGTTCCAGGAAGGCGTCAGGTGCACTTGTGCAGAGCTGAATAGAAATATCACTGCCTTTCCAGTGGAGATAAAAACCTGTGTCATTTTACGAGCCTTAAGAATCGTCAGCATGAACGATGCCTTTGAAGAAGAATCACCTGCATATTAGCTTCCAGATCCCTCTACGCATTGCATGGATCCATTATTACACACTATCAGAGCTCATACCAAATAATAAGCCAATGTGCATTGCAATCAGTTCCAGCTATGTGCAAAATTAATTGCCACTTAGTTAGAGCACAGCCATCTCCTCGGGCTAGAAAGATTTTACCTTGGAAAACTGAAGAATCATTGAAATGAGTTCAGCCAAAATAATTATACTGCTGTTTAATTTATTGCTCCTTTTTCTCGTTGTCTGCTCAATTTTGTCATGGTATCTGCAATTTTATGAAACTACAGCATTGATAAGACCCCTATCATTTCGCTGATAGTAGACAAATATTGCAAGGACAATTTTCTGCGCTGATGCTGGCTGAATCTAATCCCTCCACAGAGCATTTCCACACAACTGAGGTATTTCTGTACCTATAGTTATTTATGTTGCCGTTGTACCAAAAGGTGCTTACCTGAAATAAATTGATGGCAACGTGCTTTTTAAGCTTAGTTATGCTAAAACATTTTTAAAAACTGGTTAGGCCTCAGCTGGAGTATTGTGTTCAATTCTGGGCACCACACTTTAGGAAGGATGTCAAGGACTTAGAGAAGGTGCAGAAGAGATTTACTAGAATGGTACCAGGGATGAGGGACTTCAGTTATGTGGAGAGACTGGAGAAGCTGGGGTTGTTCTCCTTAGAACAGAAAAGGTTAAGGGGGGATTTGATAGAGGAGTTCAAGATCATGAATGGTTTTGATAGAGTAAATAGGGAGAATCTGTTCTAGTGGCAGAAGGGTCGGTAACCAGAGGACACAGACTTAAGGTGATCGGCAAAAAAGCCAGAGGCGACATGAGGAAAATTTTTTTACGCAGAAAATTGTAATGATCTGGAATGCACTGCCTGAAATGGTGGTGGAAGTAGACTCAATCGTAACTTTCAAAAGGGAATTGGATATACACTTGAAGGGAAAAAATTTACAGAGCTCTGGGGAAAGAGCAGGGGAATGGGACTAATTGGAAAGCTCTTTCAAAGAGCCGGCACAGGCACGATGGGCCGAATGGCCTCCACCTGTGCTGTACCTGCTATGATACTATGATTAAAGGCATCATGAGAAACAAGGGCTTGAATATTTACAGTTGGAACGGTGGGTTAAAAGTTACACTTTTTCCTGCAGCTAAGATACTTTCCTACAATCCTGAAAGTAAGCTGCTTTCATTGCCATAGAAAATATTAGATTAGGCAAATCCATTTACCCAGCTAGGAGAAGAGTATGACACTACAACTGTGTTTGGAAAGAATCGGCTTGCTTCCAAAGAGTGGGTTGGGAGACCTGGCTCTGGTGTGTTTCAGGAATCCAAATCCAAACTTTAAAATTGAATTGAGCTTCACAGCTCGGAGATTTTTGGGGCTCTCTGGATCCCAATTTGGGCTTTGGATTTCCTATTGGCACTGTCAGTTCTGTTGGTAGCTTTGGGTTTTACCTATTGCAACACCTGTGGAATGAACGGAGGGGCTATCTGAGATCATCCAAAACTCTGCTGCCTGTATCCTAACTTGCACCAAGTCCCATTCACCCACCAACCCTGTGCTCGCTGACCTACAATCCAGGAATGCCTCAATTTTAAAATTCTCATCCTTGTTTTCAAATCCCTCCATAACCTCACCCCTCCCTTTCTCTGTAACCTCCTCCAGCCCTACAGCCCTCCAAGATCTCTGCGCTCCTCCAATTCTTGCCTCTTGCACATTCCCGATTGTAACCACTCCACCATTGGCGGCCGTGGCCTTCAGCTGCATAGGCCCTGTACTTCTCCGCCTCTCTATCTCTCTCTCCTCCTTTAAGACGCTCCTTAAAGCCTACCTCTTTGACCAAGCTTTTGGTCACCTGTTGCAATATCTCCTTATGTGGCTCGGTGTCAAATTTTGTTTGATAATCGCTCCTGTGAAGAGCCTTGGGACGTTTTACTACATTAAAGCGCTATATAAATGCAAGTTGTTGTTGTTGTTCAATTGATCTGAACTGTCTAAACTGAGAAAATTCGCAGTGCTGTTGATCTTAAGAGGGCCAATTTGGATCAATACTTATTTGGAGGTGACTTTAAAGCTGATCCCTATGGAGCACCATAGTCTATTGTTGCTCGAGGCTCGACGAGTATAACAATCGATGCCACGTGAATAATCCTCGGAGCTAAAAACAGTCCCGCTCTTCACAAATTTCATACAGTATCTCTGATTAGTTCTACTCTATTTTTACACCAAGGGTATGGAATGCTAGAGTACAGAGATCAGGCAGTGGGATTTTTTTTTTAGAATTGGGATGACCTACGAAAAGTTATTCATCCTGCAATTGAGGCATAAATGGAGAAAATGAGAGAAGTGAGGTAAATTCACAGAGGGCTTGGGATAATAATTGTGCAAATTAGGCCTGGCAATAAAAAATGGAGCATTTCGCTTCAAACCCTTACTGGAAAAGATTTTGAGTCAGTGCAACTCTTACACTAACCAGTTTTCACACTATCAATAGAAACACTAATAGCATGCGAGATCGCAGTGATGATGATATTATTTTCAGTTTGCAAAGTGGCATTGATGGAATATTCCAAGGCGGATATAGAGGTAATTTTATAAGGCTGCACACCCCTTCAGGAGCTTCACTAGATGTGAGTGCAGTTGGAGATAGGACTATAACACTACAGGTCCTATATGTCACAAGATTGCTTCTTAGAATATTACACAAATGACAATAATACATTGCAGAAGTTCTTTGAAGGGCACGGAGGTATTTCTGTACCTAGAGTTATTTATGCCGCTGTTGTGCCACAGCCAAAATCTATTCTATATGTTCCATGGATTAACTACCTTTGTTTTTCAATGGCCAGTGTTTCATTATGTGACCAGAACCATCTGGATGCTAGTCTTATGGTACCGTATCAAAATTCAATGGCACAGTTACATAATGCAATACAAAATATATTGACATCCACTGTTGTGGAGGCAATTCAACCACTTACTCCAACTGAAAACCCAAGTGCACTTGAGACCTAAGGCTGCTACTACTGATCTCAACCATCAAGTAAACAGATAATTTATGCTCAAAGCCATATTTGGAGTTAATAACTCCTTTTAATGAAACTGTCCACTTTATACTGCAGGGCGGTTTTATTCAGCAGAGAGAAAAAAAACATCATGGCTGTTGCCAAGCCATTGCCCTTCTGTTTTTGTCCCAACTGCCCTGTTTTAAATCGAGCTCCTCTTCATGTTACTTAGAAACGGAACTGAAAAAAACATTTTGGAAAAACTGCACATTGGCATGAATGCAGGATTTTTTTTTACATTTTATGCTTTTTTTTTAGCTGTGTATAGAGAGACGAGTCAAATTAAAGTTAAATTCCATTAGTACTGCTTGAGGGCTGTGCAGGTTAGAAGCAAGAGGCAGGCAGGCTGGTGCCAAGTTAATTCGATGCTAGAACTTCGATCTATACAACATCAATTTTTTTGCTGAAAAAAATTGAATTATCCTGCAATTCAAATGAAATAACTTGAAGAGAACAGCACAGAGGGGCAATTTTTTGCTTGAAAGAAATTGAATTTACAGATAATTTGAATTAAACAACTTTGAATTAACTGTAGACTGTATTGGTGGGAACCCCATGTTTAGAGAATTGAGAACAATATAAGCACATCAGAAAGGTAAGTTCAGTTTATTCCTACTGTTCTTTATTTGCATTGTTTAGGTTGGCAAAGGTATGACAGAGATTTGGTTCCCATTTTCCACTATAAACAAGGAATTAGACTCAGCGCATGGAGATAGTATTCAATGGTTAATGGATTAGCATAGATTATGATTAACTCACTTTTGAGTCAGGGAGAATTATGATCAGGGCCGATGGCTGAATAAGTTAAATTCCCTTTGTATTACACAGGAATTTTACTAGTGTTTTGGGAATCCTATCTGAAATTCTGCCCATTTTCCCATTAAAACCACAATCCTATGGCCTTTATCATGCTTAAACACCAAATCTAACTCCCAATCTATTCTGAGCTTGTTGAAGTCGTTAGACTAGCCCATTTGCATCTACTTCACTTCTGAGTTTGTCCATCTGTCCATCCATCTGTCTGTCTGTCTCTCTCTCCCCCTCCTCATGGACGTCTGCTTCTGTCCTTTACTTCTCTCTTTCTCTCCCCAGACATTTTTCCTTCTGCTCCCCTTTCTTTAATCTTCTGTTTTCACAATGGATGAGCAGGAAAGGTGGCAGAAATGGGACTTGGACAGCTAGCTGGGGTCTGCCTAGAGGCAGCGGCCTCAGGACTCAGCCATGGGGGTGGTGGGGGAGGGAGGATACAGTCTGTTCGGCAGGCATCAGTGCTGGCATGCTCAGATTCAGCAGCCCTGTAGTAACATTCTTCACTGCTGTTTTGGGTTGCTCCATGCGCTGACCAAAGCTCACAACAATTAGATGTCAGCTGTAGCTCAGTGGTAACACTCTCCGCTCTGAGTTAGAACAATGTGGGTTCAAGTCCCACTAGAGAGACTTGAGCATAAAATCTAGGCTGACACTTCAATGCAGCACTGAGGGAGTGCTATCTTTGGGTGAGACGTTAAACTGAGGCCCCATCCGCCCTCTCAGGTGGACGTAAAAGCTCCCATGGCACTACTTCGAAGAAGAGTAGGGGAGTTCTCCCCGGTGTCCTGGCCAATATTTATCCCTCAACCAACATCACTAAAAACAGATTATCTGGTTGTTAACACATTAATGTTTGTGGGACCTTGCTGTGCACAAATTGGCTGCCGCATTTCCTACATTATAACAGTGACTACATTTCACAAGAACATAAGAAATAGGAGCAGGAGTAGGCCATACGGCCCCTCGAGCCTGCTTCACCATTCAATAAGATCATGGCTGATCTTCTACCTCTACTCCACTTTCCCGCCATAGTGTCCAATATCCATCGATCTCAGTTTTTAATATATTCACGACTGAGCATCCACAGCCCTCTGGGGTAGAGAATTCCAAAGATTCACAACCCTCTGAGTGAAGAAATCTTTAACAATCTCTCAACATCAAGCCCTCTAAGAATTTTATATCTTTCAATGAGATCACCTCACATTCTTCTAAACTCCAGAGAATATAGGCCTATTCTACCTAATCTCTCCTCATAGGCCAACCCTCTCATCCCAGGAATCAATCCAGTGAACCTTCATTGCACCCTTTCTAAGGCAAGTGTATCCTTCCTTAGATAAGGAGACCAAAACTGTAAACAGTACTCCAGGTATGGTTTCACCAGAGCCCTATATAATTGCAGCAAGACCTCCTTACTCTTATACCCCAACCCTCTTGCAATAAAGGCTAACATACCATTTGGCTTCCTAATTGCTTAATTAGCTGTAAAGAACCTTTGGACTTCCGGAGGTCATGAAAGGTTCTATATAAGTGCAAGTTCTTTCTTTTTTCCAGCACAGAGCCACAACCTGGTGCCATGAGTACTAGGAATTAAAGCAATGACCTTGAGAAACCTGTCAGTAGAAACAGCTGACCTGCTGGTGGGGAATAAAAATAACAGACAGACGATGCTACTAGCTCTCACAGCAGGGCCATCCTGGCTGAAATGTACCTTCCGCTCCCAGTAATGCTATTTTCCCCCTCCCGTCAGGATCTGCAGTATGGTTGTTTCTTGTGGCTTCCCCGCTGGAGGGGAGAGCAGTACTGTTGAGAGTGGGAAGAGCACGTTAGCCCATTGCAATCTCACTGTAAGTCAGCTTACTGACTGTTATTTTTATTCCACAGCAGCAGCTTAGCTGTTTCTACTGGTGAGACTGTCCCATTCACCCATCACCCCTATGCTCGCTGACCTACATTGGCTCCCGGTCCAGCAACGGCTTGATTTTAAAATTCTCATCCTTGTTTTCAAATCCCCCCATGGCCTCGCCCCCCCCTAGCTCTGTAACCTCCTCTAGCCCGACAATCCTCCAAGAACTCTGTGCTCTTCCAGTTCTAGCCTCTTGTGCATCCCCGATTTCCTTCATCCCACCATGGCATCCGTGCCTTCAGCTGTTTCGGCCCTTAGCTCTGGAATTCTCTTCCTAAACCTCTCTGCCTCTCCACTTCTCCGTTCTCCTTTAAGACACTCCTTAAAACCTACATCTTTGACCAAACTTTTAGTCAGCTGTCCTAATATCTCCTTATATGGCTCAGTGTCAAGTTTTGTCTCATAATGCACCTGTGAAGCACCTTCGGATGATTTACTACGTTAAAGGTTCTATATAAATGTAAGTTGACGTTGTTGTAATTGAGAGCTGTTTGGTGAACGGCTTAAGCTTGTGAAGCCTGGTAATAGGGGTGTTGAACACCCCTATTTTACAACCTGATCCTTTCACGTGCGAGATTGTATCCAGCCAAGACAGATGAATGAAAGTTCCTTCTGACTGCTGGCTCATGTGTCCTACGTGAAACACAAAACCAGTTTCTAGTGTGCATGAGTCTACTCTACAGAATTGCTCAGAATTAGACATTAATTGGTAGGTTCACCAAGAGATGTGCCAAAAATAGATAGTGTTCGGAAATGGAAATATTGCAGTAGTACCGTACACTGTTCTGAGGTTGGGGTTAAGGCCGATGTAGACAGAGATGGACAATGATTGGACAAATATCATGTTATCTTCAGAGCTGAGAACGTCAAGTTAATAACACTGTCAAAAAAGATTGACTGTAAATAGTGTTTGTACTCTATCCATAACAGCTGCAAATTCTCTTCAGTTACAAACATTCAGCTTCTTGGCTTCATAATCAAATATACAACAACAACTTGTACTTACATAGCACCTTTAATGGAATAAAACATCCCAAGGTGCTTCACATAGGAGACTGCCAACGCTGAACAATGACTGAAGAGTTAGGAGAGATGACTGAAGGCACTGTCGAAAGGGTAGGTTTCAAGGAGACTTTTAAAGGCAGGATGAAAAATAACAAGGCAAAGAGGATTGGGGAGACAGTTCCAGAGAGTAGGGTGGCTGAAGTGGCTGATGTCTCTGCCACTGATGGAGAAGGAGTGGGAAGGGGGATGCACAGGAGGATAGAGTCGGGGTGCCGAAGAGTACTGCTGGGACTTGAAGCTAATGGAGCTTGCAGAGGTACCAAAAAAAAAGCACTAAACATTGCACTCCCCTCACTTTGATAAGCAGAGCACATAAAAGTCTTCTCTGAAAAAAAGGCTCCCAATGTTATGAAAAGTACTTCAAATAAACCTCTGCCCTGCCCACAGATTAGAATTTTTTTTTAAAAAAAGCTTTTGCAATGCAGAGATTGATAACAATACTAATAATATAATTGTGCACGGACATTATAGTCACTGCTGGCCCTGAGGGTTTCATTTCAGTCCCATTGCAAGCAAGGAAGCTAATGGCTGCAATGCCCTCTAAAATTAACTTAATTCTATTTTATTGTCCTTAATAATATGATTCCAGTTTTTTTTAATGATTGAATAGAAAGCTGCAGGAAGACTCTCAGTATTAAATATAATTTTTTTTTCCTTACCAATTTGTTTGGTCTGTGACTGCAATTTGCCCCACGCACCAAAATAAGTGAGAACATAGATTGGCCTCCCGGTCACGCATTATTTAATATTGTTACACTGATGGGAAAAAAGCAAATTTGTAAAATGATAGCATTAAACCAAGACAGGGAATAATAAAACTGATTCTCATTTTGATCCTGTCACAGACTGCCAAGGATAAACACACTGGCCTCAGTTTGGACATTTGTCAAATTGAACGGCAGCCGACCCTCAGCTCTCTAAACTTGAAGCCAGTTTGAACCATTTGAAGTTCAAGTCAAAGTTAACAGCACAGGGAATTGATTTCAGCTCCAAGTCTTTATTATGAGTTCAGATTTTATGAGACGGAGAGGAATATGCCTTTATATAACAAATCTGAACCCAACTTCGATAAATCAACTAAAGCTTAGTTGAATTCTGGCCTAACCAAACGAGCCAAAAAGAGATGGCTGCCCCCCACTGTGCTCACATCATTAACAACTGTGCTGATCAAAGTCACAAATGACCCAATAGTGACTGTGCTGTATCTCGCTGTCCTTCCTCATCCTCCTTGGCCTCTCCACTGCTTTCGACACTATCAAGTACACCGTTCTCCTTGAACATTTCTCTTCTACAGTCCACCTCTGTAAAACTGCTCTCTCATGGTTCTGTTCCTACTTTCGAATCATTGGCATTGTATCATCTCCAATGGCCTATCATCCTGTGTCCACATGTTTACCTTTGGTGTGCACCGCAGCTCCATCCTTGGCCTCTCCTCTTCATTATTTATGGTATTCATTAGAAACATCATCTAAAAGCATACAGTCAACGTCGGCATGTATCTTGATGACTCTCAACTCTACATTTCCATCTCCTTTATCAGCCCGAAGTCTATTGCCACACTCTTCAACTGCCTGTCTGGCATTAAGACCTGGATTAGCCAAAATTTCCAACAACTGAGTGCCAGGCAAACCACCAGCCACCACACGTGCCACCTTAAGCAAATACCAGAAATGTGGAACCTTGGCCTGACCCCAAGTTTAGCTTCCTCCTCCACACCCAATTCATCGCCAAGATTGCTTTTTTTCAATTCCATAATATCCCCTATCACTGCCTACTTCTATTGTAAGGAATCTTACAACACCAGGTTATAGTCCAAAAGTTTTATTTGAAAATCACAAGCTTTCGGAGGCTTTCTCCTTCGTCAGGTGAAGTGTGGGATTCCATGGAAGGTTACCGCATTTATAGTCAGAGAACAATGCCAGGTGATTACAGATAATCTTTCCAACTGCCCGTTGTCAAGGCAATCAAAGTGTTCAGACAGAGAGACATTACATACAGGACCACCGAATATACAAACAACCAGAACAAAAGACAGAGAGAGAGAGAGAGAGAGAGAAACATCCGAAAGGAAGAGAAAGAGAGAGAATGACCAGTTGTATTAAAAGCAGATAACTTTTTTTCGCTGGTGGGGTTATGTGTAGCGTGACATGAACCCAAGATCCCGGTTGAGGCCGTCCTCATGGATGCGGAACTTGGCTATCAATTTCTGCTCGATGATTTTGCATTGTCGTGTGTCTCGAAGGCCGCCTTGGAGAATGCTTACCCGAAGATCGGTGGCTGAATGTCCTTGACTGCTGATATAAGATAGTCATTAATAAATCCAATAGGGAATTCAGGAGAAACTTCTTTACCCAGAGAATAGTGAGAATATGGAACTCGCTACCACAAGTAGTAGTTGAGGCAAATAGCATTGATGCATTTAAGGGGAAGCTAGATAAGTACATGAGGGAGAAAGGAATAGTAGGATATGTTGATAGGGTGAGATGAAGTAAGGTGGGAGGAGGCTCGTGTGGAGCATAAATAGATCAGTTGAGCCAAATGGCCTGTTTCTGTGCAGTAAATGCTATGTAATTCAATGTGAAAATATGTAATATTGTGGCAGATCATAAGTTTTTGCCCTTAATTTACCAAACAGCGAGTTGCCAAACTTGTGATGCCAGGATAGGTAATTAGATTAGATTGAAAGAAGAGGCCTATAATGTTGCCAAGAAGAGTAATAAGCCTGGGGATTGAGAGCATTTTAGAAACCAACAAAGGACAACCAAAAAATTGATAAAAAGGGAGAAAATAGAATATGAAAGCAAACTAGCAAGAAATATAAAAATGGATTGTAAGAACTTCTACAGGTACCTAAAAAGGACGAGAGTAGCAAAAGCAAACATTGGTCCCTTAGAGGCTGAGACAGAAGAAATTATAATGGGGAATCAGGAAATGGCAGCTGCATCAAACAAATATTTTGTATCTGTCTTCGCAATAGAAGACACAAGAAGCATCCCAAAAATAGTGGGGAACCAAGGGATAAATGAGAGTGATTAATATCACCAGAGAAAAAGTACTGGACAAACTAATGGGACTAAAAACCAACAAATCCCCTGGACCTGATGGCCGACATCCTAGGGTTCTAAAAGAAGTGACTACAGAGATAGCGGATGCATTGGTTATGATCTTCCAAAATTCTCTAGATTCTGGAACGCACCCTATGGATTGGAAGGTAGCAAATGTTACCCCGCTATTCAAGAAGGGAGGGAGAGACAAAACAGGGAACTACAGGCTAGTTAGCCTGACATCAGTCATCGAGAAAATGCTGGAATCCATTATTAAGGAAGTGATAACAGGGCACTTAGAAAATCATAATATGATTAGGCAGAGTCAACATAGCTTTATGAAAGTGAAATCATTTTTGACAAATTTATTAAGAGCTTTTTGAGGATGTAACTAGCAGGGTAGATAAAGGGGAACCAGTGGATTTAATACATTGGAACTTTCAAAAGGCATTTGATAAGGTGCCACATAAAAGGTTGTTACACAAGATAAGGGCTCATGGGGTTTCAGGGTAATATATATGCATGGATAGAGGATTGGTTAAAGGACAGAGAATAGGGATAAACGGGTCATTCTCAGGTTGGCAGGCTGTAACTAGTGGAGTGCCGCAAGGATCGGTGCTTAGGCCTCAGCTATTTACGATCTATATTAATGACTTAGATGAAGGGACTGAGTGTAATTTATCCAAGATTGCTGACGATACATAGCTAGGTGGGAAAGTAAGCTGTGAGGAGGACACAAAGAGTCTGCAAAGGGATATAGACAGATTAAGTGAGTGGGCAAGAAGGTGGCAGATGGAGTATAATGTGTGGAAATGTGAGGTTATTCACTTTGGTTGGAAGAATAGAAAAACTGAATATTTTTTAAACGGTGAGAAACTATTAAATGTGGGGGTTCAAAGAAATTTGGATGTCCTCATACAAGAAGCACAAAAAGTTACCATACAGGTACAGCAAGCAATTAGGAAAGCAAGTGACATGTTGGCCTTTATTGCAAGGGGATTGGAGTACAAGAGTAAGGAAGTCTTATTACAGTTGTACAGGGCTTTGGTGAGACCTCACCTGGAGTACTGCACACAGTTTTGGTCTCCTTATGCAAGAAAGGATATAGTTGCCTTGGAGGCGGTACAACAAAGGTTCACTAGATTAATTCATGGGATGAGAGTGTTGACCTATGAGGAGAGGTTGAGTAGAATGGGCCTATTCTCTCTGGAGTTCAGAAGAATGAGAGGTGATCTCATTGAAATATATAAGATTATTAGGTGGCTTGACAAGGTAGATGCTGAGAGATTGTTTCCACTGGCTAGAGAGTCTAGAACAAGGGGACATAGTCGCAGGATAAGGGGTCGGCCATTCAAGACTGAGATGAGGAGGAATTTCTTCACGCAGAGGGTTGTGAATCTTTGGAATTCTTTACCCCAGAGGGCTGTGGATGCTGTGTCATTTGAATATATTCAAGGCTGAGATGGATACATTTTTGGACTCTAGGGATATGGGGATCGGATGGGAACGTGGAGTTGAGGTCAAAGATCAGCCATGAACTGATTGAATGGCGGAGCAGGCTTGAGGGGCCGTATGGCCTACTCCTGCTCCTATTTCTTATGTTCTTATGTTCTTATGTGCCGTTCAATAGTCAAACACTGAAAGGGAAAACTAAAGCTCCTGACTGCTCCCAAATTTCTAGTAGTGATTAAATCAAGAGCTGCACAGGCAGAGCCCTGGGAATAGACCATTCCTTCACATGCTTAGCCACACCATGGTGTACAGTGGGGAGACTTAAGACGAGAGTGCAATAAATTCCAAAATAAAGCATTTTTATATTGAATCGTCTAAAGCATCTCGCTCTGTTTTGGCCCAGTGGCTATGGATCCATGGCATCTTATTTTCCAGTCAGCCCAGGGACTAAATGTGCACAACATCCAATTTCCCTGGTGGTCTCAGGGACCATCAATTCATTGCATTTGATTTCCCTGACTGTCTAAGTGGCTATCCATCTGTGGTATTTGATTTCCCCTGTGGTTTGGAGAGATATTTGTCCATGGTGTCTGATTTTCCTGATAGCCCCAGCTACCTCTTTATGTATTGGCAATTTTGTTTTAAAGGTTTAGATTTGAATAATATGACTATCAGGAACGGAATCCAAATTCTAAATTCACCCAAATGTCAACACCTGTACAACATATAGATCTTTAAAAGCCAAAACGTTTCCCTCCCTGTTTTGTCAATAAATATAATTTTAACTTAGCGAATGATAAACTGTAGAATTTTGCATTCCATTCAGGCAATGCACACTGGTACTGGTGTCTAATCGACTTGAAAAATTCAAACCGTACATTGTTCAGTTAAGTGTGTCAGTTCAGCATCCATAGAAATTACCCAGTACAAATGTCACCCTTTTCACTTCTGCATTCCTTTCACACTAACTGACATTATTATTTTCGTTGTCACAGAGTTTTCAACATATACTTGTTTCTGTGTATTATCTCATTTTTTAAAACTGATTTTGCCGGTAATGTAACTGAAATTTAAAATGTTACATTTTATTGTGTAATTTTGAATCCAATTCATTGGGGAACGTACAGTATGATAGTATATCGTTTCTCATAGACTTAACTGAAGTCCAATCTATGGGTGATAATTATATAAAACCTAATAAAATCACTGGCATCTGGCAAGCAGTAGACTAACATTTCTGCACCATAAACACCTCATTCACTAAACTGGGGCTTCAGCTTGTCCGGGTCATTATTAACATGGACTAGTGTCAGTCACTTGCCCACAGTTGATTGTGTCAGGGTACACTACAGTGCTACACACAATTAATAGAATATTAGAAAATGGTGAGATATGTGAAAATTGTTTGCTGATTAACATTGCAAAGCTGTAACAGGGTACGTGAGTACTGACAAGAGAAGCTGAACTGGTTCTCCCATCTAAGTTGCTTCATGTGGGTATAAAATTAAATGGATAAATAAAACAAAGCTGCCTGTATACTTTGCTGCACTGGCTTGAAGTTCTAGATTTTCATGGCCCAGAAATTCCATGGGCTGTGATCCCAGCAATGACACCATGATCATATCCTCCAGTGCTGACCCCACCTAATTTTGCAGTCACTGGGAGCACATCTAATTTCTATGGGTCCAGCAAGCTTGTGTGCTATTATGGGTGCATTTCTGTTGCTCACCTGCCCCCTGTTGCCGGCATCTGGCCACTAGACTACCCAGTCAAGGACCCTATACAGATCGCTGTCCCCTCTCCCTGTGTAATGGGGGTGTGACAGAAATTTGTAAAAAAAATTCTGACCCTTTTTTGGGGGTTCAGACTGCTTCCCTTCCCTGCACCCCCCCCCCACCTCCCCCAGCCCACATAATGGACCTCACTTGCGCCCTTCTCGGGGCTTCGTATGCCACACCTCACTAGGCACACTGACATCCAGTCTTACACCACGCCTCGGGCAGGCCGGGACTGAAGAAACTCCTGGCCTCAGGAGTCCCCAACCCTGCCCATTTGGTGTCCTTGGTCTTGTAGAGGGCGGATAGAGGTTTCTCCCCTCACAAGGCCAAGCGGGAACCCCCAGCATAGTCTGAGACCAGGTTTTGGCCAGATTCCAGGCCCTTCTGCTGCATTCCTGCTGAAGCTGTGGCAGGAATGTTGTAGAAGGGTCAAGCAATTTTGGCCTATATTTGTGTTACCCATAGCTAACAAAATAACTTGTGCATCACAAGACATTGCTGCGCTGATGAAATATATGTACAGTAAATGATAAGGTAATGATATAAGTATTATAGTAGTTGATCTATCCATCCAACAAAATTGACCAAATACTTTAATCGCTATCTTTATCACTAAATTTTCCCAGTATTGGTGCTATTGTTGGAATTTCAGGCTTATAGCACAGCTACTTTCAGATAGGCTTAACACATTAAATATGGTATACAGAAGCCTTTCAAATCTCTGACGGATTACAAATTTCACTAGCTTGCATGCATTACATAATATGCTAGGCTAACAAAAGGTTATCAGCCTAATTTTAATTATATCTAGCACTATGGCTCCTATTCCTATAACACGATTAACAAACATTATGTCATTCTCTGAATTGAGCATAAAGCTCTTCAGCTTATTAAACTCATAATTCCATAAAGAGATTATAATAATTAACAACAGAAATTATTAATTCAGTGCTTCTCTATTTAATGTCAGCTAGCAACAGATTGCAGACATAATTGCCATGAGACAAAATAGTAACAGGCGTAGGTTTTATATGTAATGATAGCAAAAGTACAGACTCGGGCCTAGAGCAGATGATAAAACTGATCTAAAGAGAGAGAATGAATGCAAAATGCATTTGAGGACAATTTTAACACTGAGGTGATACAGGGCCATTATTAGGATGTTTTCTGGTATAGATTATCTGTGTTTTCTTCTTTCTGTGAACGAGCGTGCTCTTTTAATGTAGCACCTGCCCACAGCATACGCACCAGCTCCATCATGCAACTGATAGAAGTTTCATCGAGTGTATGGTATCTCCCTGAGGTAGCAGCTTGTTAACTCCAGATGTTCCCTTTGGAAGCAGCTCACTAACTCACTAAAACAGCCCTAGGGACCAATGCTGCTTTCTTTCAGCAGGTCCTCAGCACAGCAAATTCCACAAAAGAGAAATGGTCTGCAATATCCGCCATTTGAGGAATAGATTTTAAAGCCACGCAGATTATGGTGAAGATTACCTAGGGTTCTGGATTCCGTGATTGATGATTTAACTGTAGCGTGTACTTTTTTTTTGCTGGTCCAGAGAAAATGAAACTGTGAGCCAGGAATGAAAGGCAAGAGAACGTCCTGAGACAAAAAAAAACATGACTAACTAAAAGAGGGATAGAGAAGGGCACTAAGGGAAATTAGAAACTGGTCAAAACAAGAGATTCCAATATGCGATTAGGCATGCTCAGTGAGTGCGTTACAAGGTGTGACCTAATATGAGAGAGGGCATTCTGACACATGCACAGCATGGAGTAATAGAGACAGGCTGAGACTGAAAAGGAAAGGACACTCTGCCAAAAACAGGGACTGTAGCAAAAGCCAGTCAGAGAATTTGACCTCTAGTTGTTTAATTGAGCATTATTTCCATTAAAAGCTTGTTGTATTTTACTTGGGGAAAAAAAGGACTGTGAAGACTGGTCACATTTAATGGAGATATAATTTATGATGTTGACGGTCAAATGAAAATGTGTAAATAAAAGGCATAAATGAAATGAATAACTTCATCCATTCTATCATTTAAGTGATCTGTAGCATGAGTGTATCTTTAAACAGCCATTAACACACTCGTTCTGCAGTTGATTTAAAAAGTATTGTGTATATCAGTTCTGAACTGACGTGGCATTGGCCTGCCTCCTTTGCTACAGCACAAAAAAAGCTTTCCTCTCATATAACTGCAGTCTGCATTGTAACTCCATACTTGGAAAAAATAAATGTGGTCTCTTTGATAAGCAATATTACATCCTATGTCTCTATGAATTTTTGTGGAATTCTATCATCGAATGTCATGATTAAATAGAGATTTTCTACCATGGATGTTTCTTACACCAAGGAGCAGTGAATGTGGTATTGTATAATTTCAGTGCACTATTCCAATCGTTTGAAGGTAAAACAGTGCCCCCTGTGGCTAGAAGTGCAGAGAACTGATTGCAGCTGCTCAACATGTTGTAGCGACAAACACATCTTGAGGGATTAGTGAATGGTCTCTCATCTGTTCGAAATGCAGATGTGCAATTTCATTTCTTTTCCCTATTCTGCCTGCATACTTGACAACTAAATTCATGTAATTATAATTACAGCGACTTATAAACCGAGGGAATTTTCATTTTAAAAACACACAAAAATATTTTCGGATGACGTTGCGCACGATTCAAATATTGCAAGCAATATATCACAATCACGAGCAAAACTACAGTCTCTAGAACATAAACTTGTAAAAGTAGTTATGCAATTGATTTGGCCTGCGATGATTTAATTTTCAGTGGGACTAATGCGAAGAAATGTGTGAACAGTCTTTGTAAATGTAGATTAATATTAATCAGGCAAATGGCTACCTTTAAATCAATATGAAAGCTGCTCTGATATGATAACACCACTTCATAATATTTGTCACACTGCATAAGTCAACATCTTCCACTAGAACCTAAAATTAAAATAATCTTTCACATCATTTCCACAACTCCAGGGGAAATATATTCAAATGACAGGCACTAAGGGGTGACTGGACAAATTTTGGTACAAGATACAACAGTTAGGTGTCATTACCCATGTGCTCATTGACCAAGCCATCTTAGCACCACAAAGATGCACTCACAAGAACACGAAAAACACTTTTTTTAAATTAAAAGATTGGAGGGGATTACAGTGTCAGTGAAACAAGTGGAATATAAAATAATCAAAAGAGTGATATTTATTCAAAATTGTTTTTACAAATGCACATCATGTAAGGAGTTTCTCCCTTTGTTGGAACTAAAATAAATATGTAGGAAAGAGAAATATGCTTCTGAATTTATTTTTGAATTAGCTACCAAGGATAGACTGTATAAGCCAATCAATGTTAACTGCAGTGGAGATCATTTCCCATCTATGATTCAATATTCTGCACTAGACAGTCAGACAGTGGTTGTGCCAATTCTATCATGTATTTTTATATCTTTAGTCGCTTTTGGTGATGGCTCATACTTGTAAAATTCCAATACTGGAACATTGACTAAGCTCAGTCATTTTCCATTTTTACTTTTTGGCCTAATATGAGAACATAGGAACAGAAGTAGGCCATTCAGCCCCTCGAGCCTGTTCCGCCATTCAATTAGATCATGGCTGATCTATACCTCAACTCCATTTACCCATCTTGGTTCCATATCCTTTAATACCCTTACCTAACAAAAATCTATCAATCTCAATTTTGAAATTTTCAACTACATTTTGGAGGAGAAAGTTCCAAATTTCCACTACCCTTTGTGTGAAGAAGTGCTTCCTGACATCACCCCTGAACGGCCTAGCTCTAATTTAACTCCCCTGCCAGAGGAAATAGTTTCTCTTTATCTACCCTATCAAATCCTTTAATCATCTTAAACACTTCAATTAGATCATCCCTTAATCTTCTGTACTCAAGGTAATACAAGTCTAGTCTATGCAACCTGTCCTCATAATAATAATTCTCACTGTGGTTATTTATATAATTTTCACAATCAATAATATGGAATGAGATGTAAAAGAGGAAGCACAATGAGAAATAGTGGGATAACCTTTGAAAGAGTAGATAGGGAGACACGGTTTCCAAGGGCAGGAGGGTCAGTAACCAGAGGACACAGATTTAAGATAATTGGCAAAAGACTCAGGGGGAAGATGAGGAGAATTTTTTTTACACAGCGAGTTGTTATGATCTGGAATGCACTGCCTGAAAAGGTGGTGGAAGCAGATTCAATAGTAACTTTCAAAAGGTAATTGGATATATACTTGAAAAGGAAAAAAAAATCAGGACTATGGGGAAGAGCAGGGGAGTGGGACTAATTGGATAGCTCTTTCAAAGAGCCAGCACAGGCACGATGGGCTGAATGGCCTCCTGTGCTGTATGATTCTACATAAGATAATCCACTGTTGAGAAATGCTTTTATAACTCAAGAAGCACAAAATCACAAGTGATTTCTGAAGCCTTTCTTAGGAGTGGACTATCACTTTGTCCCTCTGTACAGCTTGTACATTACGGAACAAAGTAATTCGGATCATTTTTAATTGTTTTAAAATGCATTCAATTCCCATGGGAACTGTTGATTAAATACACATTCATACTCCATGTAAGTGCCAGTTTGGTTCCGTTGGTAACACTCTTGCCCCTGAGTTAGAAGGTTGTGGTATCAAACCCCACTACAGAATGGAAGCACATGATCCAGGCTGACACTACAATGCAGTACTGAGGATGTGCTGCATTATCAGAATCCCATCTTTCAGTTGTGATTTCCATCTGCCTGTTCAGGTGAACACAAAAAATCTCATAGCACTATTTGAATGAGAGGAGCGCTCTCCTTGTGTCCTGAAACCCATTCATCCCACAATGAGCACCATCAAAACAGATTGTATTGGCTATTTACCTCATTTGCTGTTTCTGGGGTCTTGCTGTGCACAATTTTGGCTGCAGTGTTCGCCTACAGTAACAATACTTCAAAAATAATTTTGGACTGTGACATGCTTTGGGATGTGAAAGGCAGTATGAAAGTCAAAGTTCTTTCTTTAATGTAAAATATCTTCTCTAGCATATCATGGCGCGTTACAACTGCAGCTTAGTCAGACAGCTGAAAGAAGCAACAATAAAACAATCTAAGCCTTGCTAAATGGAAAGCATTCTAGCTTAATAAAAATTCAGTATGTGGCTTTTGCAAAGTGGCAGCAGAGCCACTGACAAAATATACATGTGGCAACAGAAATGTTTACACCGTTAATAGTCGTTTTGTTTATTTTTATATAACTTAGGCCAGCAGTATTTTGTGCTGTCTTCCTCTCAGTAGGTGGGCATTGTGCAGATGTAAATTTTGTTGGAATAGGAAGCAGTGATGTGATATTGATGGTATTTAAAGCAGCTGGAGATGGGAGAAGGTAAGATACAAATGAAAGGAATTGGGAAAATGAAATGTGATTGTCGAGCCTTTATGTAAGAAAAAGCATCAAAAGAAAAGTAATAACACAGCTTGAGCAAGAATGACTCGATTAAACACTTTATCCTCCCCAAATCTGAATTTGATCAGCTTTTGCGAGGTGAGTTTTAAAAAAAGAACTTGAAAATATTTAATCATTTGAAGTCATATTTATATTAATATGATCTGGAATGCACTGCCTGAAAGGGTGATGGAAGCAGATTCAACAGTAACTTTCAAAGGGGAGTTGGATATATACTTGAAAAGGAAAAAAATTGCAGGGCTATGAGGAAAGGGGAGGGGAGTGGGACTAATTGGATAGCTTTTTCAAAGAGCCAGCACAGACACGATGGGCCAAATGGCCTCCTTCCTTGCTGTATGATTCTATGATTATTTATTGGCAATTTCCCTCTCTTCCTCCTCCTCTTCTGAAGACTTTGACTCCTGGGTTGCTCCTTACCTTGCTCTGGAGGTCATAAACAATGCGTGCCAACAGAGTACGTAAACCACAGAGGGCATCAAACCGAAGCTCTGACCTTGCATGCATCCAATCTCCCTGTACATGCTCTTACCAGCAGAGCCATAGGATAGCAATCAGGAGTGGGAAGCTGGGCTTATTTGTCCCTCCCTGTCCCAGGGACAATTAGGTCAGTTGTCGCACCCCTTATTGCCGCCACAGCTAATTATCACCTAACTCAGCACAGACCTTTAAAGTCCTTTTAATAAATATATAGCGACAGAGGCAGCTGGCAGAATCTGAATCTTCCCTCACTCAAACTGCGATCATGGAGTGAATGTCATGAATGGGTTATCTATGATGCACACTGTACACCTTCTACCTGAGTGAGTTATTGGGGCAAGGGTAAAATGGGGGAAATAAATTCAATAAAGAATGTTTCTAGCACGAACGAGGAAGTGATTGATGATAAAAGCTCAGAATGGCTTGTTGGTGAGTAGTTACTAGGAATAGGCCAAATTTCTTATGGCAATGACCTTTAAATAATAATTCGACCAAAAGTTTACTTTCTAGTGGTATTTTGAAACTTTGATTTTAGATTCCTGATCTCATTGATATTCATCATGAGCATCAGGGGTTCTGGCTAATGAAATTGAAAGCCTTGGTGTTAATTACATTCCCATATGCTAATATTAATTGATATGTATTTAAATAAGGGCAAGCATCAGGCAGAATCTTTCTCCTTGATAATAAAGAGGACCCTACCAGCTCTTTGTGAATGAAACGGCAATCAACAGAATTACATCAGGGGTGGAATGAGCCAATTCAATCGACAGATTAAAACAAGATGCTCGCTACTGCCATAAATCATATCAAACCATAAAAGAACCCAAACTAATAATCCACACTGTAACCACATTCAAATGCATGTTGGCTATAGAAGCTCCCAGCATAATCTGCAAATCATTTCTCAGTTAATGCCATTTTGGCTCAATTGCTAGCACTCTTGCCTCTGAGTCAGAAGGCTTTGGGTTTATGACCCACTCCAGGACCCGAGCATATAATCTAAGGTGAGGGAGTGCTGCATTGTTGGAGGTGCTGCCTATCAGGTGAGGTGTTGAACCAAGGTCCTGCCTATCTAAAAGAAAAAACAAACTTGCATTTATATAGCACCTTTCATGACCTCAGGATGCCCAAGGCATTTCATAGCCAATGAAGTACATTTTGAAGTGTAGGCATTTATATGGAACTGCAGCAACCATGAGATAATGACCAGATAATCTGTTAGTGGTGTTAGTTCAGGGATAAATGTTTACAAATTAGATAGATTTCTTAAAGAAAATAACATTTTGTGATACCATATATCAGTATATGAGTAATTTAAGACGTGACATGTGGTAAGTGTAGCATGTTGGGAGGAACCGGTGACTTTGGACCTATGGTTCCCAAAACTTTCCATCACTGTGGTTTTCCTCATATCATTTCTAGGTCTATTGTAGACTAATTGATAGAGATTGATCTTTTACCTAGCTGAACAGGCAAATGGGGCCTTCATTTAATGTCTCATCGAAAAGAGAGCACCAACAGTACAGCACTCCCTTGATAATGCACTGAAGAGTCTGCCTAGATTATGTGCTCTGATCTTCAGAATGGGGTTTGAACCCATGACCTTCTGACTGCGAGACAAGAGTGCTACCTCTACCACAGGTGGATGTTAAAATAAAAAGCCAGTGGCACTATTCAAAGTAAGAGCGGGCGATTCTCCTGGTGTTTGGACTAACAATAGTCCCTTCATCAACACCAACAAAAATAAGCATTTCAACTAATGATTCATCTCATTCTCTGTTTGCGGGATCCTGGAAAATTATTCCTAGTGGCTGCGCTTCAAAAGTAATTCAATGGTTGTTGAAACATCCTGAGAACAAAATCAGGCGATGTCTGAATGTGTTCGCCATACATCTATCTGTGAAGCATCTTGGGACTTTCTTTATGCTAAAGACGTTACATAAATGTAAGTTGTTGTTATATAAGTAAGTGTTTTTCCTTCTTCCTGAATGAGCAATCATGATGGTACCCTATAGCTCTCAGTACAAAGAGGGACAAAGTTTGAATATAACTGCCCTATAAGATTGAAACTGCACGTGTTGCTACAATAACAAAATAACAATGATTTCATGGCAATCCCCTAATCTTGGGGTTCAGATAATAAATTATTTGAGCTTCATTCTCAAGATTTATTAAGTCGCCTGATTTCCCTGATTAAATGAATTCTTTTTCAAATTGCTTCTGGATAACCACTGTCCTTTACTTATAATGGAGTTCACGTCTATTCTCCACTTTTGATTATGAATCACATAGTAACCGATTTCCTAAAAAAAAAATCTATTTTAACACCAGTGGAATATGGTGCCTAAAAGAAAATCTGAGAATAAATTGCCCATTTCACCAAATAATTATTAGTAAACTGGACTTCATTATACCACACCTTTCACTAGAATGCTATTTTCAAAGGCATCCAAAGGAAGCATTATAATGAACGTGTTCTATATGCTAAAACCCAAGTGAAATCATTAGTGGCTTATAATGGCTGCTTCTGAATACAATTGTTCCTTTTATGATTAAAGCATCAGGAAAGTGAAAGCTTGGGAATTGCAGTGTATTAGTGGCATGATGCTGGTGTCAGCAGGGAGCGCTCTGCTTTAAGGCAGCAACTGTCACCACGTTATCAAAATAAGTTAAATAGGTCACCTCAGGTACGTGCTTAGGCTGAATACATATGCACATAAGTAAGTGTGACATCATCAGTTCTGTTGTCATATCAACAAACTTGCACATTTGCCACAGGATATTTTCCAAAATGGGACAGCTTATCGAGATGTCCCAAGTGACAGCCCATATTTGTAAAATATGAACAGTAGCAATCCATGTCTGTAGCATATACACAATGGTAAGCCATGTCTGCAACATATACAGAATGACAATCCATGTCTGTAGATTATGAACAATGGCAATCCATGGTGGTAGTGTAGGAATTGCTCTACACATGGGGATTAAATTTCTTGTTATGCACTGGTGGTGGGCAACCTTGCATATCAGAAAATAGGCATGTTTTTCCAAATGCCTTGACAGCATGCAAAGTTCCCCACCACCAGTGTATACACAGAAATGTCCCCCCTCCCGTTATGTATCTGCCATTGAAACTTGCAGTGGTCCTTATACAAATGTTATGCTTTTACATGTTATCACTCAACTACTCACCAGATATCACACTCGATATGGAATCTATTCAGGAGATATTGCGACAAGGGATTGGAGAACTTGAATTATGCAGATTGCTTACAAATAATCCTGACCTCTCCTTAACACTGCTTCTTCTTGACAAAGCACAGAGGCAGAACAAGAGTTTTACACCACTTGTAAACCATGGTGTGATTCAACATCTTTGTCTGCACTACAAAAAAAATGGAAAATTTTTCCAAACACATTGGGGTTGATTTAGACTCCCTTTGCCTGGCCCTAATGAGGGGAAAGCGGACTCAAAATGGGGTCGGTAGCCTTACCCTCCCCCCACCCCATTAACACCGGCGATGCGGCCGGCTTCATTTTGAAAGGGCCAAAGAGCCCACCTGTTTCAGGTGACAGGCCTCTTTAAATTTGGAAATCGGGGTGCAATGGAAGTAAGTAGGGATAAAACTGCCGTTTTAGGTTGGAACTGGTCGGTGCCTGCGCAGTGCAGACTCTGACTATTTCTACGGGCGGTGGGGTTGAAGAGGCCCGCTGAAGGTAAGGTAAGAGCTACTCTGGGGCCCACAAAAATCATCTGCGGCCGTCCCAGCCCGATCTTGAGGTCTCAATCCGGAGATCTGCACCAGGACACCTGTTTGGTGCCCTGAAGTTCGCCTGCCAGATTTAAACCAGGCCGGGGTCTCAAAATCGCATGGAAGGGGGGTTGATGGGGGGGGAAGGCTCTTTGTTGATCATGTGGGACAGAAATGAAAGATGCAATTTTGGCATTGATTACTGTGTAATATCCCTAGGGCCTCATTGAAAGGCAGCACCATCCTTGTCAATCTGAGAGTGGAGGACATGTCAAGTTCCAGAACGTAGGTGAAGGATAGCTGTAATTATTAATATGAGTTACTACAGGTTCTTGGAGCTTGATCACCTTCAAGGCAAATTTCCCAGATTTATTTCAAAAATTGACCTCAGGTTTTTTTTTTCTGTATTGGGTGTCTTTGCCTCTCTCACAAGATTATGCGGCCAGGGGCCAGGGGGTGAGGAGTTGATGCTGCACATACCATGGCTCAGTTGGTAGCACTCTCTGAGACAGAACATTGTGTTGTCTAAGTCCCACTCCAGAGACTTGAGTGCATGTACAACGGTGAGAATTCATGTTTTGAAAGTACGACTATTAAGATGGTCGAAACTGAGGAATTGCTGCCCCTCTCTCGCTCACCTGACGCTAGACGCCTGCCTCGTGCTGCACAGGGCGAGAAGGAACCTCTCGCATGCGCAGCCTGGGACAGTCTGAGCACATAATCCAGGCTGACACTTCAGCGCGGTACTGAGGGAGTGCTGCCTTGTTGGAGATGCCGTCTTTCGGATGAGACGCTAAACCGAGGCCTCATCTGCCCTGCCAGGTAAACGTAAAAGAGCACACGGTACTATTTCGAAGAAGAGCAGGGGAGTTCTCCCCGGTGTCCTGGCCAATATTTATGCCTCCACCAACATCACTAAGCAACAAATTATCTGATCATTATCACATTGCTGTTTGTGGGATCTTGCTGTGCTCAAATTGGCTGTCATGTTTCCTACATTACAACAGTGACTACACTTCAAAAGTACTTCATTGGCTATAAAGCTCTTTGGGACATCCTGAGGTCGTGAAAGGCGCTATATAAATGCAAGTCTTTATTTTAAAGTCTTTTTGCACATGGCTGAACCGTATTTGGATGGAACAAGCTTGATGGACCAGTTGGCTTTTTCCTGTCCTTTTACCTTTGTTTGTGTGTAAAATGTTAATAGGTGTGGCAAAGCACTCAGAATAGTAGAGAGCTGTAACAAATAACTGAACAGCCTGAAAAATGTTGGAGTCGCTAAACTACACTACAAAAAGGAAATGCAAACCAATCGAGCAGGATAGCAGGTATCCAGGAAATATCTCTTACCAGTTGAGAAAGTGATAGCCCAACTGCTCAAGCTCCAAGGCAACGATGACAGTGGCCCTGATATTACCAGGGAGGCAGATTGGCAGCAGGGGGGTGACTGGGCACATGGGTAACCCGCCCAGCAAAATCTGCCCGTTCCCCACGCGATCGCGGGTAAATTGAAGCCACTTAACATGGCTTCCGGGAAACCTGCGCAGCGGGCGGACTGCGCACCCGCATCACAGGCTGTCAGCTGGAGGAGCCCTATTTAAAGGGGCAGTCCTCCAATGACTGATCCTGCAGCAAAGAACCACACAGCACCATGGAGCAGCCCAGGGGAAAGGCTGCCCCCAGGCTCAATGATGCCTCACTCCAGGTCTTATTGGATGGGGTGAGGAGGAGGAGGGAGATCTTCTACCCGGCGGACGGGAGGAAGTGGCCTCCCTCTGCCACCAAGAAGGCGGGGCTCGAGATGGCAGAGGAGATCATCAGCAGCAGCAATGTCTCCCGCACCTGGATACAGTGCAGGAAGCACTTCAATGATCTAACTAGGTCAGCCAAGGTGAGTAGACTTACTCATTCTCCTACACTCTGTCTTCCACATCACCGCCTCCACCCCACAACTCCTTCAGCACTGCCAACACTACTCTATCACATCACTCCTCACACCCACTCAAAGCTCATCCTTAACTTACCTGCACTTACTCACCTCCCCAGTATTCATTCCACCACTACCACTCAACCCAATTCTCATACAAAGTCATGGCTCTGTCTCATACTCACCCTCTGATGCATCTCTTTCACGGTCAGCCTCACCCAAACCAATGCATTCAGTGGTTGGCCATGTCACCATCCCTCACTCACGCCTCTCTACTTTCTCCCCTTATAGGAGAAAAGAGCTCAGAACGCACGGGAGAGAGCGAAGACCAGAGAGCGGCTGCAACATCAGGTCGTCCTCACGGACACGGAGCAGGAGGGTCTGGAACTGAGCCGTACCCTCGAGTGCCTGTCCATCAGGGACTGCCGAGACTGCCACCCGACAAACGACTGGTGACAGAACTTTAATATTCAGCACTCACAACAGCAAATGATGTTAACACGCCTTGCCATCTTCAGCACCTCAACATCTGTCATCATGCTTAATATTGCCTTCTGTTCTCTTACAGGGCCTTCAGCAACCGCCGTGATGGCGGAGGACGATTCCTCAGAGGAACAGTCTGAGCGAGCCATCCACCAGTGCACATACACACACCTCGGTGGGTCCCCGTCCTCACTTAGTTGGGGTTGCACATGGTGAGTCACCACTCACGTGAGCATGAGTGGACACTGGTGGCAGGTGCAGTTGTGGAGAGTCTGCGTCGGTGGGAGCAGTCTTCTCCAGGCTCTGCTCAGCTGGACACAGATGCTGAACCCTGGGGGCCATCCATTAAAAGGAGAATGATCGAGGGGCAACAGCACATTTGCGAGGTGCTGGAACAAGTGCCACGCGCACTCTCCACAATCGCGCAGAGGATGGAGGAGTCCAATTCCTGCATGAGTGGAATGGTGGCACAGGTGCTGGAGGGATTCTCAGATACGGTCACAGGGAAGTGAGGGCATCTATGAGATAGTGTCATGGGTAAGTGCGGGAATGTCTGCGATGGAGGGAAGGCTGGCCTCCATTGATCTTCAAGCACAGCCCACCAATGAGTCCATTGAGGCCCTGACAATGGCCCTTCGGACTCAGGGTGAGCAACTTTCTGCCGCATTAAACAGGCAGACAGATACTCTGGCACTGGCCTTACAAGGCTTCACACATGTCCTTCAAACTGTCATCCAGCAGGGTGGTAGGAGTTTTGTGGGCCTGGCCCAGGAGAGGGATGATGGCGAAAGGGGAGATGGAAGTGGGGACACCACTCAAAGCGCTCCCACGTCTCACCCGTTGCTCCCCCCTCAACCAGTACCCGCAATGCTGCCTCCTCTCCAGGTGGCCGAGTCTGCCCCAGCACAGGTGCAGGTGGAGCAGTCTGTGGAGGGGCCCTCACGGGCACCGAAACCCAGAGGGCGTAGGCTCAAAGCATTTAATCAGTCAGAGCATGAACAAGGACAACCTGCCACTACCTCTGCTGCAGCCACAGGGGAAGCACCACGTAAGCGTAAGGCGAAGGTTTTGTGAGCACAAAGAGGATGCACAAGCGTGTTTAACGGTTTGTCATATTTTTTATTTATATTTGATTTTTGTTAATGGCACATTAAATATTATTATTGTTACCACTACTGCCACGTCTTGGCCATTCTTACTGGCTTGTGTAATAAGTCCCTTTCGTGAGGTTCACCATGAACACCCACACTTGATGCCACCCATTGGGTCACCCTACAGTGGGTGTATGTGTAGTTGCACGACTATTTTGTGCAGGTGCCTGTGGCGCAGCACTGTGTTGTGGAGATCCACGTGGCAGAGGTGGACGTTGTGCCTGGCGAGGCTGGTGATGTTGCCCGTCCTCGGATGAAGTGATGAATGCAGCTCTGGCGCCCCCCATCCTGATGGTGTGAGTTTGAGGGGGTCCACAAAGTAGGTAAATGTGTTTGCACAGCAGAGTTTAGGGTATAAATTAAGCATTTTGAGTGGAAAGACAAAGGTGTTGCAGTCAAAACTTTGTCTGAAGTGACAGAGTGCCCTGCTGCAATACATGAGGTATTCCCCCCAACTGTCAAATAATCCTTTGCATCTCCCACTGGCTGCTGACTGAAAGACGTCTGCTCCAACAGGGAGTGTTTCCCACAGCACAGGAAACACGCTGAGGATCCTTCAAAATTGCACCGCTGCCAAAATCTCCACTCAATGAGGTCTGTCAAGTACCTCAAGTATCTAACTAACTATCTATAGCAGCATCCCGCCAGCTTTAATTGCCGGTGGGAATCCCGCACTCAGGAGCTGCGCGCGCACACGAGCGCGTCATTGGGGAACCCGGAAGTCAGCGGGTTGGAGCCGGGCTCCGAACCCGCTCCGGGATTCCACCATTTTAGTAGCCGCCCCGCCCCCAACACACCCACTCGGCCATCCGAAAATCAGCCCCAGTGTCTCAACATCAGAGTCTTCCACGGATTCTGTTGTTATAAAAATGCCTGCTGTCTGTTCTGGTTAAAAATAGATAATATCGGTCTAGCAATAACCATGACAGCTTTCTAAAGTACTATCAACAACATTTATAAAATCTTGTGAATCTCAGGTATGATGTCCTGTTCAATTGTTGTTTGTTGTACATTAACTAACGAATGTCCACTTGTCTTTTGCAACCAATTTATTGCAAAAAGGCCTACAGGTTAATGCAAAGACCAGTTTCTAATATTACACACATTTACCAGGGGTAATTTTGACTTTGGCTGATAATGTAAAATTTCCGCTATCGAAAATCGGGAGAAATGTATAACAGGCGTCTGATTCAATATTAGCCATTTTACACTACTGTCCAAAGCCAAAATTACCCCCCCCCCCCCCCCCGGTCTCTTTGGGCTCGATTTCCCAGGAAATTGCGGGTGCGTTGGGGGCGGGGGCGTTCCGAAAATCGGGGAAATCCAGTTCGGATTCAGAAGCCGGCTCCAACACACTGACTTCTGAGTTCCGCACGGACGCACCTGTGTGCGTGCAGGCGTCCTGAATCCGGAAGTCCCGCCTGCTGATAGTTAAAGAGCCAAATGTACCTCATTGAGGTACTTAAGGCACTTTACTTGTGACATATTAGGTAGTTAGAATGATTTTTAACTTACCTGGGCGGTTTTCCCACGGCTTCTGATTCACGCCTGGTGAAATCAGGCTCGAAGGGCCGGATCAGGCAAAAAGAAACAAAATAAATTAAAGAACAAACCATTGCACAAAGTTAAAACACAAAATCAACCTACCTTTCCATCCTGCTCCGATGTCTGATGTCTCCCTTTCCGGTCTCACCCTCTTCAACAACCCCCACCCCGATGTCACCCCAATGTCCCCCTCTTCATTCCCCCGATCTCCCCCTATTCACCCCCAGATCTCCCCCGATCTTCTCCTCTCCCCACCCCGATCTTCCCCTCTCCCCACCCCGATCTTCCCCTCTCCCCACCCCGATCTTCCCCTCTCCCCACCCCGATCTTCCATTCCAGCGCTGGATGACGTCTGGCTCTCTCTCTTTCTCTCCATCCCACCCTCGCATTGCAGCTCCTGACGGCAGCCATCCTGTCAATCAGGCTGGTTGCTGGGCGCGAAATCCAGTGAGGACATTAATCACCATCAATTACGATGCAATCGCGTCGGAAATGGTAAGTTTTGTTTATTCGGGTTTGCCACGTGCACCTTCACCCCACCCCCCCTCAAACCCTGCCACAGCCAACCCGCCACCATTTAAAAATTGAGCCCTTTGTCTCTCCAAAGTGTGGTTGTCAATCCTTCTATCACCTTGCTGCTCCATAGCCTCATCATCATTTCCAAACAGGAGTCACTTTTGATGTGGTCTAAAAAGAGGAAACACATCACAGCTGCAGAAAACCAAGATCTACAGTCTAAATGGGTAGTTTTATTGTCAAGCAGCAGCATGTCCTGACACATGTCCTGGATACCATACAGAACCTTTTATAATTGCTCCATACAAGCTGAAGGGTCTACATGGGGATACATGAGGCACAACTGACAGCTGCTGACCCAGAGGCACCCGTAGCACGCACCCAGAGCATAACACAGGAGGCCATTGACAGTCTACAATGTCCTTGCAGACCAAGATGCCGCTGGCATGACCATATTGTATACCGATATCCAAATTGGCACAATTAGAGCTGGCAAAGCATGCTGGCTTTCTCGTCAACCTGCTCACTTCACTGGTGCAAAACCAACAAGCCTCCTTCCAGCGGCTCCTGGGTGTTGTTTTTAGAGTCCCATTGAGTCTTCTGAAAGCCAGTTGGCTGGGCTTGTGGGCCAGTATCCAGTTCTGTTGTGGCTGATGTGCCATCCAATCCAGAGTGTCACCTGTGAAGGATCAGTTGAGCACTGGCACCTCCCAAAGCTCAGCAGACAGTCCCTCAAGACATCAGTGAGTGTATAGTTTAAATGTATATAAATACGCTAAGGATACAGAATACTTTGTAGGATTGATTAATATGTATCTTGGACTGCGCCCCAGTTAAAGCTAGAGATTCATATCCGGGACTTGAGTAACCATTAATGTTGGAGATCCCAGATGAATGCCCACAGTTATGTATATTAATTCATATTAATTTTTATATCTACGGTTAATACACGGAGGGGCTGGAAATTCACCTTGGCCAGTGGTGCTGAACAGTCGTTACTGCATCGGTCGCCTGTTATATGTCCCGCTTAATGTCCGTTCTATTGATGTGATACCACACGTTTTGCACTACCACCAGAGACAAATATCTACACCGTGATGTTCCATTTATCCTGCTTCAAATTGTCCTACATTGCAATCAGACTAAAATATAATTAAGCCCCCATTTTGCCAACACCATGACCCCGATGTTTACGGGGAGGCAGGGAGGGTGTAGGGGAGTGGGATAGCGTGAGTGAAATCCGGTGAGGCCGGGGACGCGGATCTCCCGCCGAATTTAACGGCAGGACCGCGTTATAATTTCTTTCTTCCGATTCCTGCCCGTCGGCCGGCCAGATTGACTAGCTGGCCGGGTAAATCGGCTGCAGGAAGGCTGCAGCCGGGGACCCTTGGGGACGGTCCCCGGCAATCACGGTCTCGGGGCAGGCTGCAGATCGGGGCTGGAGGGGAGGGAGGTCGCCGATCGCAGCAGGAGCTACAGAGAGGGGCCGCGATCGGCAGAAGGGAGGCCCGAAGGCTTTGCTTGAGGGGCAGCGGGAAGCAGTCCTGCTCCTCCTGGCCCACAAGGAGTGCTATAAAAAGCACTTACTTTATGGAGCCGGCAGCTCTCCTTTTGCTGCTGGATTTTCCGAGCCCTGGGGAACCTGGCAGGCAGCAGTTAAATTTAAATCAGGCTCCCAATTGCACTGTTAATGAAGTGTCCCGCCTCTCCAAGATGTAAAAATGGCTACAGGCGCGTTCGTGACGGGTTGGGGACGCGTTCCCATTTTTTAGGGTTTAACGCACCCCCCTCCTCCTGCCTATCATGGGGGATTGATATTGAGGCCTATAATTAAAATTGCAGTATTGATTGAAACTATTTAACTCTTGCCAGACCATAGGATATCAGGGCTGTGGAAAACAGAATTAATTCTGCTATTTCTACAGGTGCAAATATATGCAAAAATAAAAGTTATCCTGGCAAATGGTACAATACTTAGTTTTGGGGGGTATAACCTACAGCATTAAACTGATTGCAAATCCACACAGATGGAGCTCCAGTATTATGATACAGATTCTATTAAATTTATGTATTCACAGAGCAGATAGCAATTGTATGCTTCCTGCTGCGAAACCTCTGATTTATTTCACGTAGAATAAAATTAGCTCCTTTATCTGGTAGAAATTCCCCTCCACCCAGGAGCAGCTTGCGTCTTCCTCTGCGAGAAGCTGGTTCCGGCATCTAGGCTGCGCCATCAGTGAGTCATTTTTTGAAGCCTTCGGCAATGCATACTTTTTCTTTCCCTTTCTTCTGGTTAACGCCTTATGGCCTGGATTTTCCTTCACTTTCTCACAGCAGATTGCTTAAGATGGCACCGGAGACACTGGGCAAAATCAGACAACAACAATAACTTGCATTTATATAGCACCTTTAATGTAGTAAAAAAAGTCCCAAGGCGCTTCACAGGAGCGTAATCAGACAAGATTTGACACCGAGCCACATAAGGAGCTATTAGGAGAGGTGACCGACAGCTTGGTCAAAGAGGTAGGTTTTAAGAAGTGACTGAAAGGAGGAGAGAGAGGTAGAGAGGCAGAGAGGTTTAGGGAGGGAATTCCAGAACTTAGGGCCCGGGCTTACCACCACCTTACCCAACCCAACCTTAATTTCCCTCCCCCCGCCCCTGTCAGGACTGCGGCTGGCTGGCTTTTCCTCGCTCACTGCGTACAAATATCGGTAGGAAGGCAGAGCCTGGTTCCCAGCCCATTTCTTTCCCATCTGTCCCTCTAGGACGGGCAGAAAGGGCAGGATATTTGAGTGAGTTGCAGTACTCTGAGGGTTGAGCCTGCTGGTTGCTGATAGAGATCAACAACCAGAAGGCCCACACTTGCCTGAAAACATGCCGGGGGAGGGAATTTAATAAAGAGCACTCAATAAACCAAGTAATCAGCCTGGCCCAGAACCTCTGTAGACCCTCCGATTGGCTCGGGTTCGGAGACAGACCATAGCGTCATGTTTAATTGGACGCTTCTGTGTTGGGGCACCCAGCGAGAATGCTCCCAGGAAAATGAGACGGGAGGCCAGGAACCGCACCTCCTGCCTCATTGGCACATATGCCATGGGTCTGCACCTACTGCAGGCACATGCCCACTGAGAAGGAAATCCTGGTAATCCAGGGAGACTACCATTAGCATCGGTATCCCAACGCAAGAGAGGGAAGAAATTAGGCAGGGTTCTTCCTTCTGATCATTATGAAGAGACCCCCTTGGCTGAAAGTGTGCACGTGTAGATGTCAATTGAGAATGGTGTCTGACTGGCTGTGGTGACCCAAGTCAAGTAGCTCACCACCACTTCCAGATGAGATTAACAACCTCAGTAACACCTACAATTTGAACCTGGGACTTTCCTGTTCTATTGGCTCAGTACCACAATCAGAAGTGCATTGAGCCACTAAACTATGGAGGGAGCAAACCGTGTTTATATTGTAAAAGGTTTGTTTGTTGTAATTAATTTTAGTGAGAGAACAATATGCTCGAATTCATTTCCAAACCATTTTATCAGCCATCAGATTTTATATGCACCTTACATATTAAATGATTGGTGAATAATTTAACTCGGAATGCTTTGAACTTTAAATCTGTTCTGTTGCTTACATAAATACATCTAAACATAACTATGCTTCCCTAGATTCTGTCATTCAGCATGTTCCTCTAATGAAGATTCCAGGCATTCACCTACATATAAAAATCTAAGGGATAACTGAGTTCAGGTAGCTGTTGTCTACTTTCTCTGTTACAATGCAATTCACTCAATAATTGAAGCCATCGTGAGCTACTCTTGTAAGCCCAAAGGTGGCAGAGGCCAGGGGCATTTTGCCAAACTACTCTCTCTCATCTAAGGAATGGTGTATGGGAAACCTACTGAAGGAGGGGAAAAAAAATTAAACTGTATTTATCAAAAAAAAATCTGGTCGTAGAAATGTTGGCACTTAGAAAGTGTACTGTCCTCATGATTTACTATGAATACATTTTATAGCTCAGTAAATGATGCTAATCCATGTACCTTATGGGCTTAGCAGTCAGGTTGTTGCCTTCTGCATATGAATTACAACTCTCCACTCTGTCATGCTCGGCATAAACAATACCTCCTCACGGACCTCTTTCCAAGTGAATCATGGCAGAGGTTATTTGCTGTGCGCTTTGACATTCAGATCACACTGCGAAACTTTGAATTTTTTTTTTCCCTATTATTCTTCTAACGTGGATTTAATTCCAGCTACAATTCACCTCCCCAATCTGTTTCTTTTACTAGACCAGAAACCTGCCAGTTTTTATTAGACCAAAGCAGTGAAATTTTCAGTGGACATGTTATGATTATTCTTCAACAAAATTCTCAAATATTCCTTCTAATGAACCATGTGGCGTTGTGTGGCCACAGTCTGAGGTGAAGAAGGGTATGGATGCTCTGATATTTTAAGGTTATCAGCAATTATATGATTTCTGGTTGAATTATATACGGATAGACTTAGAAAGCGTACTTAGCGATAATGAACGACAGTCTGCTAAGTAATTAAACGGCTACTTTACCTGATTTTAATTCAGGTTAAAAGAGCAGAGGTGTAAAAGCTGCAGTGTCACAGTTATACAAGTGTATCTTTTACAATCTTGCACTCCCATCAATGGTGGGGAGGGAAAAATGGACCCTACAGGATGTTCTATCAGGAGTGCAATTCATAAAATTATCCCTGCTATTTAAAGGGGCTAGGCAATTAAGTAAAGGGTCTTGCAGAACAATTTACCCCATTTATAAATATAGATGGTATCAAAATACAATTGGGAATGAAATGCCGTTACCAATTTTGTGCTCATCTTGGCTCAAATAAAAGTCCACATGAAAATTTTCAAATGCATTGAAAAAGTTTGCGTTATAGCAGGTAGTATCTCCTCCTACTGTGAATGTGCTGCAGACATCATCAAGCTAATAAAAGTTGCCATAATAAGCCATTTCAGCAGTTTATATTGCCTCTCCTCATTCTTCCTTCCAAAATGCATCACTTCACACTTCTCTGTGTTAAATTTCATCTGCCATGTGTCTGCCCATTTCACCAGTCTGTCTCAGTCCTCCTGAAGTCTGTTACTATCTTCTTCACTGTTTACTATTTTTCTGAATTCCGTGTCATCTGCAAGCTTTGAAATTATGCCCAGTACACCCAAGTGCAGGTTATTAACATATATTGAAAAAGTAATATTCTTTAAAAATTGTTCTGTTACAAGTAGATGTTCTAAGGTGTACCTGACGGGTATTTTGCAACCTGGTGTTCAGTTTCTGATGTTTACCACAGTCCAGCTGCAGCTTAAGTGTGCCGATGGGATGCCCATCTCTGTAATTTAGCAAATTTAGTGGGTTGTGAATCTTTGGAATTCTCTACCCCAGAGGGCTGTGGATTCTCAGTCATTGAGTATGTCCAAGATTGAGATCGTTAGATTTTTGGACACTAAGGGAATCAAGGGATATGGGGATCGGGTGGGAAAGTGGAGGTGAGGTAGAAGATCAGCCATGATCTTATTGAATGGCGGAGAAGATTCGAGGGACCATGTGGCCTACTCCTACTCCTATTTCTTAGGGTTCTTGTGTTTATTGAAGGTGACTGATATGAGGTAAAAATATTATGCATCTTACTGATACTAAAAGCTACAGGCCTCACAGACGTAATATTTGTAATACTATTTACGAATTCTGCTTAAGATCCAAGTAACTTTCTTTGGTCTTTCATCCCTGAAGCCTCTTACATTAAAAAACATTTTTTTACCTTTACTCCCATGGTGGATTTGCAGTATTTGTTTAAAATGGAAGTGGTTTATTTATTTATTATTCCTTCCCCCCTCCTCAAAACTCCCCTTTTCCCAGTTATTTACATAATTGTAAAAGATATTTTTTTCTCCCTCACTTCCCAAGTAGGCGTTTGGTACAAGCCTGACTCATTGACTTACTCTGGGCACAATGCCTGAGCTCAGCGTCAATGTGCCTCTTAAGCATTCTCCTTTGGTCCTCATACAAACATTAGTCTCCCTTAGCAACACAAAAAGATCACTTGAGTCAGTGACACAGATAGCTCAGAATATTTTATTTAGTGAATTAAATTGTATAAAACAATGAAAAAAAACAATCCTTTTTAGTTGTGAATTTTGTTTCTCTTTTCCAGTATTTACGTCTCACCATTTGCAAATTTGCCACCTGGTTGCCATGTGGCACAGGATGTTCCCGGGCACTCTTGGTATTGTTGTTCCACTATAATAGTGCAAGAAGAGTGAAAATAACAATTTCCATGACGCACGTCATCCACTTGGACATGCGCACATGAACGTACACACACATATACACACATGCAATGGCCTGGAAATTCCTGGAAAGTTTCAGCCTAACTATAGCATTAAAGCAGAGTTTTGTCATCTTTCTCGGAGGAAATTCCCATCTAGCTGCTGTACGTCGGGTCGAAATATCGCGTCACGTGAATTTCCTCAGTTGTTTGCACTGCTTCCAAGATACGTCCGCTGAAACCCCCGGCCGCTCATTTACATAGCTCCGCCCCCCGTGCAAAAGACCAGCTTACACTAGTTTCCTGCATCGACGCCAGTAATGCATTGGCTTAAATTCACACCCAACAATTTAAGCGCATCACAGCCTAAGGTCACCTGATTTCTGGAGGTTGATAACAATTTTCTTTGGAAATTTTGTTACTGAGATCTGCACCACACTTAACTAGAGTGCTGTCAGTCTCAGTACCCGATATTTATTGGACCTCTGCCCCTCCCGCGCGTGCAGAAGGACTAAGCAGCTGGAATATCCCTGTTCTGTATAACAATAGAAGAGAAAGAGGCCAGAGGCTCTGCGAGTGAGGCGCCATTGCAGAAGGCAACAGCTCGATATATTTCCCCTATTGGTGACGCTGCATCTTGTTTGACACCAGTGTTTAAGTTCCGGTGCAGGAAAATGAGCTCCCTCAGGAAATTTGGGTGTAAATTCCCATCAGCGCAGAAACTGGCGTAAATTTCGGCCTTATTTCTGTGTAAGTTTGATTGAAGATCAATATAAATTCTCCTAAGTTCAATCTGAGGTATGACAAACACTGAGGTATAGCAAACACAAAGAGTGATATCCACATTGAGGTGCGATCCCTATAGATATTCCAGAATCAAAGCAAAAATTACTGAAAGTGAAGAGGTGAGGATAGAAATTTGGCAAGAACGGTACCAAAACAATTTATGGATCTGGAAGTATTTTTTCTGTACACTGTAGGGATTTTTTACTTAGTACCAAACTGCCTCTGATTTTACCTTTGTGGTGGTTCCTGCTCATCTAAAATTTCCATGAAGTCTCCTGGTTATAGCATTCGTGTGTACAAAACAGAATGGTCTGTAAATCTTCTTAAAAATCAACTAACCGATTCAAGTCATTATTTTACCATCTTCCTTTGTCTCAAGCATCTCCTCGTCTCTCTTTTTTTTCTGGATTACTGCTCAGTCAGGGCTGGGCCATGCCTTTGGCAGTGGTCATCTGGTGAAAATGCAGAGAGTGAATGGACAAGGGATCTGCAGCAAAGCCTCAATCTCTGTAAAGGTGACAAGTGGCCGGAGTAGTTCAGACTCTATGGTTTAAAACAGGAACTTGGTTTGTTTGAAATTTAATTTAGGCAAAAGGTGAATACTGAAACCTGTGACTGGCTCTAACATGACTGCAGGACATGCTGACATTCTGTTGCAGAGGAAATTTTAACCTTACATGATCACAAGGGATGACAAACGATGGGAGAAATCTCATTCCCTGTTTTGGAACAATTTTTTTTTTGCTCGACATTGGCTTCTGCAACGGTTACAGTGCGATAATGATGAGATAATCAAACCATAAGGTAAATTTTCATTTGCAGCCCAGGTGCAAAAGTACTGTTGCCGATTTTGATGAAAATGAAAATCGAATGATTTCTACAACCGGCGGCCGATCCGCAACGCTAATTTTATGCCTAGGTGGCAAGTTGAAAATCTATCGCCTCGGGTTTTGTAGCATAGACATTAATGGAAAAGCAACAGTCAGTTAAAACATCGCGGTAGATTTTTTTTTGGCACTTCTGGCTGGATGTAAAGCATCACTCGGGCAGAGCACAGAGAGGAAAATCAGGAAAGGAGGATCCAGCACCTGGAATGGAGCCTGCCTGGTTTTCCTCCCATTGATGCTAAAATCTAAGAAACTGGTGCTGAGGTCTGTTCTGAGTCCAGACTATTGGTATGAAACCCTCCCCTCTCTGTCAGCTGTACGTTCTGTGTGAAATGAGTTTGAGCAGTTGCAATCAAGTTCTTTAAGGGCATGAATTGAAAACACGAAACAGCTCATACACCAACACTAATTGGCTCTAAACTTTCAGTCTCAATCATAAAGACCATTAGGGCGGGATCACAGTGAAAGTAAACTATAAAAATAAATAATAAGTCAAAAAGTTTAACAGTTTGGTTGCGTCCTGAGGTCGTGAAAGGCGCTGTAATAAATGCAAGTCTTTCCTTCTTTTTCAGCACTAGAATCGCTGGTGGTCCAATCATCCTTGAGCAGCTCTTTGAGAGTTGGGTAAAGCACATTGATAAAGGGGTGGAATTCTTTCCTCAGCATCAACTAAATGTGATGTAGGATTGCTTGACCCTGACACTGAGAACAAAAAGTGGGACATTTTTCATTCCCCTGCACTGAAATGCTTCACTGGGATAAAAATCACCAGAATACATATTTGAGGTATGCTGATAATGAAGCCATTCTGATATTTAGTGATCAAACATTGAAAAAGCAGTTTTCTAATCTCTAGAGGTAAAGTCTCTTAGGTAGTAATAGACACTTGAACGTATGGTAAGAACCATAGGGAAAGTAAAGAAATTAATAACTTCCTGGCACAAAAGGACATTTAACAGCCCTGAGTAGAGACCAGTTCTAAGCAACAAAATGACAAAAGCTTGCCTGGTTATGTGGCTTTAACTTCTGTAGAGGCATCTCTTTAAGAATCAGTCAGGAAATTGTTGAATTTGATGCTAACTTTTGTCTTTGTCTTTGTCGTTGTCTTTGAAGTCACTTCCAACAAAGTGTCGTAAGGGCAGTGCTACAGGAAGAGATAAAATAAAAATGAATGACAGCTCCTTTAGCAGAGTAAAATAGTTCAGTGTTAGAAGTGTTTAAGATGATTAAAGGATAGGGTAGATAAAGAGAATCTACTTCTTCTGGTGGGGGAGTCCAGAACAAGAGGGCATAGCCTTAAAATTAGAGCGAGGCCATTCAGGGGCGATAAGAACATAAGAAACAGGACCAAGAGTAGGCCATACGGCCCCTCAAGTCTGCCCTGCCATTCAATCAGATCACGGCTGATCTTCGACCTCAACTCCACTTTCCCATATCCCTTGATTCCCCTAGAGTCCAAAAATCTATCCATCTCAGCCTTTAATATATTCAATGACTCAGCATCTACCCACCTTGGTTCCGTAACCCTTAATACCCTTGCCTAACAAAAATCTATCAATCTCAGTTTTGAAATTTTCAATCGATCTCCCCCAGCCTCAACAGCTTTTTAGGGGAGAGAGTTCCAGATTTTCACTACCCTTTGTGTGAAGAAGTGCTTCCTGACATCAGAGTAGAATGGGCCTATACCCTCTGGAGTTTAGAAGAATGAGAGGTGATCTCATTGAAACATATAAGATTATGAGGGGGCCTGACAGGGTAGATGCTGAGAGATTGTTTCCTCTAGCTGGAGGGTTTAGAACTACAGGGCATAGTTGCAGGATATGGGGTCAGCCATTCAAGACTGAGATGAGGAGGAATTTCTTCACGCAGAGGGCTGTGAATCTTTGGAATTCTCTACTACAGAGGACTGAGTTAAGATACAGATCAGCCATGATCTAATTGAATGGTGGAACAGGCTTGAGGGGCTGAATGGCCTACTGCCATTCCTATGTTCCTATATCCCTGTGACAATGAGAGGTGGAAAGCAGCTGTATTTTACCAAAGCTTATTTTAAACCCTAAAGCCCTTATTTTATTATTTTCATTCTGCTGGCGTTGGATTAGAGCAGAGAATACACTTGTGCCACAAATTTTACTTCAGCACTGCTCAAGTGCATAAATTCACTCAACTTGCCGAAGCTTTGTTTTCATTATCTCTGAAAGGAACAAATGGTCACAATGAAGACTGATGAGCAAAGAAGACTTGGCCCGACAGTTCTTTCCTTTTTGACACGGTTTGAAAAGATATCCAAACATTTCTTCCTAAACTCAGATCGTTCTGTGGGATTGGGGGGAATGCTTTTCTACAAAATATGACTTCAAACCTTGCAGGCCCTATTGATGATGTTTTGGTGTTTAACCAAGTCAGCAGACTGATTTGGCCTTACTTTGCAATGTTTGCAACCCTGAGCATAAGGACAAAGATGAATAACTATGTGATCACAATGAATAATTGAATAATTAGATATCTTGCCATTAAGTGCTTTGGGGATTTCTCGACTACACAGCTCAGTGAAACAATCCAGTAGGAATAAAAGCAAAGAATGAAAGACATTGAGGTAGAGAGAGTCACAACCCCCATGTATCAAATCCCATGTAGACTACATCTTGAAGATGAATATTCTTCTACAGACAAAGATTCTTGCTGTTTGGAATACCATAATTTGCACATCGTTACTTTTTTTCATTTCGTGCCTCGCAGAGATGGATTTGTAACTTGATTTGTATATGAATCATTTGGAAGATTTGAAATATATAAAGAAAGTGGAACTTTGTTACATTTGTCTAAAGAATCTTAGTGCACAGACAACTGTAAATATAGATATAATAACTGTCATACACTTTCAAAAATCAAAATAAAACTGCACTCCCTCATTCCTCGTAAATTTGTTTTCACTCGGTTTAGATTGTAGCTTTCATAGTTCAAACCATCTCTGTAAACAGTTCAATCACAAGTAATATCCACGTCATGGGAATTTCTCATCAAAAACTGCTGAAGATGGCTTGAGGTAGAAGCTTTGATTTGAAACTGAATAGGAGTTAAGTGTTAACATTTAGTCAGCTGAGACTGGGATCTTGTGGTTTGGTTTTGATGATTTATTTTGTGCTGAAGTACCTCTACATTATGGCATGGTGTTTAGAGACAGTTTTTCCTTTCTTCAAAGAGTGATTGACCTTCCTGTAAACATATGAAGAAACAATCAGGTGAGGATAATATGATGAATCACTTTTTTGTTCTACCTGAATTTAAGTGGAAATTGGTAGGAACTGTACAATAATAAAAAAAAAGTGCTGACAGTTAATGTCCCTTAAGGGGCTATTTTCTTCACGATTTTTTGGCTTGCAGGATATAAACAGTACAGTTCATCTGGATTATCAGATCTGGCCAGAGAAATATGGATCCATACCATTGCCAACTGTTCAGAGAGTTTTAAAAGAATTGTTTTCATATACGTTGCAAAATGTTTTCAAAAACATCACTGTTATGCTTCAGGGATTTTTGACTATCTTTCTACAGAAAGGATTTGAAGATAAGGGTTACTTTCTTTTTAAAAACAAAGTGTGTTCCCACACGATTTTTTAAAAAGGCATTTACATGAAAGGTGGATAATATGGTTGTAATAAAGTTGTTTTCCCCAAAAACAAAACGATAAGCAATTCATTTGCTTGTCTGGGTAATTAAAGAACACCCCATACTCATTGGGATTTTTGTCTTTTTTTTATTCGTTCATGGGATGTGGGCGTCGCCGGCGACGCCGGCATTTATTGCCCATCCCTAATTGCCCTTGAGAAGGTGGTGGTGAGCCGCCTTCTTGAACCACTGCAGTCCGTGTGGTGACGGTTCTCCCACAGTGCTGTAAGGAAGGGAGTTCCAGGATTTTGACCCAGCGACGATGAAGGAACGGCGATATATTTCCAAGTCGGGAAGGTGTGTGACTTGGAGGGGAGCGTGCAGGTGGTGTTGTTCCCATGTGCCTGCTGCTCTTGTCCTTCTAGGTGGTAGAGGTTGCGGGGGTTTGGGAGGTGCTGTCGAAGAAGCCTTGGCGAGTTGCTGCAGTGCATCCTGTGGATGGTACACACTGCAGCCACAGTGCACTGGTGGTGAAGGGAGTGAATGTTTACGGTGGTGAATGGGGTGCCAATCAAGCGGGCTAGTTTGTCCAGGATGGTGTCGAGCTTCTTGAGTGTTGTTGGAGCTGCACTCATCCAGGCAAGTTGTGAGTATTCCATCACACTCCTGACTTGTGCCTTGAAGATGGTGGAAAGGCTATGGGGAGTCAGGAGGTGAGTCACTCGCTGCAGAATACCCAACCTCTGACCTGCTCTTGTAGCCACAGTATTTATATGGCTGGTCCAGTTAAGTTTCTGGTCAATGGTGACCCCCAGGATGTTGATGGTGGGGGATTCGGTGATGGTAATGCCGTTGAATGTCATGGGGAGGTGGTTAGACCCTCTCTTGTTGGAGATGGTCATTGCTTGGCACTTGTCTGGCGCGAATGTTACTTGCCACTGATGAGCTCAAACCTGGATATTGTCCAGGTCTTGCTGCATGCGGGCTCAGACTGCTTCATTATTTGAAGGGTTGCGAATGGATTTTTCTCTGTCTGGGAAGAGGGAGATAAAATGGACTTTTGAAACAGGAAGTCTGCGAGGGCAATCAGGTTCGTTCAAGGGAAGGGTTTGAAATGCTGACAGGTAATTAGAAGACACAATGGTCAATTTTAACTACATGCAGAGTATGGGCAGGCATCAGGTGGAACGCATTAACCTGTTCCTTCTGGTGTGGTGTCTGAGCCTCATTTACACACCAGCGGGCGCCCCACTGTAGCTCGCTGGTTCTAGGAGGGTGGGAAATTGGCCGGCTTCCATGCTGAGCCAGACAGCAGTTGGAGCCTGGGAAGGGAGGGAGAGGGCGATCTCAAAGCAATCCCACGGACAGGCTGGCAGCTACCCGGAACTTTGTTGGTGGCCAAGGAGGAACACGTTTCCTGGGCCCTTTTAAGGACTGCTGGTTAGGCTGCTTAGCCCCCAGTACAAATGGGCGGAGTGTGTGCTGCGCATGCTCCTCCCATTTGTACCTAGAAATTGCAATCAAACTCCAATGTATGTGAGAAGACTCTGATTTTCAGATTATGTGCCCTGGTGGGCCACGGTGGTAGCCAGATCACCAGCTAAATGGGATGGTAACTGACCTGATGTCATTTGCACCAGGTGGAGGGAGGTAAATTCAGCCCTATCTTGTTTAAGTCAAGTAAATTGATCCATTGATGTGGGGGGGGGGGGGGGGATGAGTGGCGTGTTCTTTATTTTGTATCATTATTGGAAGATAATTTGTACCAATTGATCTAAGTGAATCCAATTACTACTATTGCTCTACATGTTCACTCGCATTAAAATAAAGCAGCTCAAGCCTTGCCTCACCAAATGTTTGCTCCGTCTGTCATTGGGGAGACTGAAGAAACTGCACATGCGAAAGACACAAATATTTGAGTCAGATCACAAGGGGGTATTGTTATACACGTGGGTTACGCTATCAACAAGTAGATATAGGGCAGTGTGAGTTAACCCCCATAAAAAAAGTAAGCTGCTCAGACTGCTTATGGGAGTGACTGTCTCCACTGAACGTGAAAGGGTATCTAGCACGGGTGCGAATTTGGAACACACATTTTAATACGAGTCGAAGAATCTCCCATTTCGATTGTGACCTTTGATTGTACTGCAGGGCAGTTTTTCTCCTTTAAAGTACTCATTTGAGCTTTTTGCCTCTTGTCATTGGAGACTATACCATTCTGTTATTTAATTACTTTTTTGTTATTTTGCAAAATATTAGTGTACTTCATTAGTGTAGAACCCCATATCAGAAGATACCCTATTGTTAATAAAAAAATTGCATCTATACATTCTCCTTTTTGGATTCATAGAAGCAATTTATAAGGATAGAATCATTTTATCAAGATTTGTCCATTGACAACTTATGACATACACTTGTATCATTGTAGGTCAGCTACCTAAAAGTATTCCTATCTGTTTTGCAAAGGTAATATTTTCCTATTTAATAAAAGTACAAACATATTCTTTGTGATCCTTCTTATTTATCTAAAAAGGTTATGTTCAAAAGAAGGTAAAAGGTTATTTGCCTCTGACTGACTGAAAGGGTTTAGTGGAAAACCATAGTGAATCGACAGAGGAGACTGAAGAGAGCCCTGAGGCACCCAGATCACCACAGGAGGCTGGCAGGATAGATGGATGTACCTGAATAAATCAGCAAGTACCCTAAGGCTGTCAAAGTACCAGAGGAGGCAACACCTGCCAGGCTGGCCAGTGAGAAGTATGGAGATGGGATGTATTTTTAAAAAAAGGTTAAGCGTGTTCACCTAAATGTGAAAGCTAACTCCTTCTGCGCAGAAAGGCACATTGCTTTTATTAATGGAGAGGTGAGATTTTGTTGGCTTAACTGATTTGCAGGAAAAAGTTAGAAGCGTGCACGCCATTGATCTTGGGAGTACTGTGAAAAAGGAAATCGAGATGGAGATAAAATAGTATGGAATTGAATCATGGAATTTTACAGCTCAGAATTGCCATTTGCCACATTATGCCTGTGCCAGTGCTAACTTTTCAAATAGATCGCCTACCCTAATTCCATTCCTTTAACTTTTGATAAAGGAAGAAAAACAAAAGGGATATAAAAGAATATTCCTTTCCAAATACTTATTCGATCCCTTTTTCATAGGAACATAGGAATTATTAGATAAGAAAAAGACCAAGGTCCATCTAGTTCGCCTTATACAATCTTGATAGTTGCATGATACAACGATAATGGAGTTGTTGACTAATCATAGCAATCAATCTCTAACAATAAGTCTACAACAGACGCAGACATGAGGCGAGGAAAACCCCCATTTGTGGAAAATTTTGGGAACCATGGGTCCAAGTCACCTGTTTCTCCCAAGCATGCTACACTTACCATGCTCCAATAAACCACTGGGGAGTGAAAAAAATCCAACTAACTTCCCCGTTTTGTTCAGTGAAGCTGTGTCCCCTTGTTGTTCATTTACTAACCAATGGAAAGGATCTTTCATGATGTGCCCTCCCGAAATTATTTTGAAAACCTCTATTAAGTCCCTCTTAACCTTCTCTGTTCCAGTGAAAAAAAGCCCTGATGTTTTGAGCTTTTCCTCATAATTCCTAATAACATTCTAGTGAAGCTTTGCTACCCTTTCCATGGGTTCAACATCCTTCCGATAATGGGGTTCCTATAACTCAATGCAGTACTCCAACTGTGGCCCAACCACTTGTACAAATTAACATCACTTCATTGCTTTTAATTTAATGTCCTTGTGTATAAAACCCAGAATTCTATTTGGGAAATTACTAGAGTCTATAATTGAGGATAGAGTAACTGAACACCTTGAAAATTTTCAGCTGATCAGAGAGAGCCAGCATGGATTTGTAAAGGGTAGGTCATGCCTGAAGAACCTGATTGAATTTTTTGAAGAGGTGACTAACGTAGTGGACAGGGGAATGTCTACGGATGTTGTTTATAAGGACTTCAAGAAGACATTCAATAAAGTCCCTCATAAGAGACTGTTAGCTAAAGTTGAAGCTCATGGAATTGAGGGAAAATTATTGACCTGGTTATGAATTTGGCTGAGTGGCAGGAGACAGAGAGTAAGGATAATGGACAGGTACTCAAATTGGCAGGATGTGACTAGTGGTGTCCCACAGGGATCTGTGTTGGGGCCTCAACTATTCACTGTATTTATTAACGACTTAGATGATGGGATAGAGAGCCACATATCCAAGTTTGCCGATGACACAAAGATAGGCAGCATTGTAAGCAGTGTAGATGGAAGCATAAATTTACAGAGAGATATTAATAGATTAAATGAATGGGCCAAACTGTGGCAAATGGATTTCAATGTAGACAAGTGTGAGGTCATCCACTTTGGACCTAAAAAGGATAGATCAGAGAACTTTCTAAATGGTGAAAAGCTCGAAACAGTGGAGGTCCAAAGAGACTTAGGAATCCATGTACATAGATCATTAAAATATTATGGACAGGTACAGAAAATAATCAAAAAGGTAAATGGAATGCTGGCCTTTATATTTAGATGACTAGGTTACAAGGAGGGAGTGCAGCATAGATTTACTAGAATGATACTTGGACTCCAAGGGTTAAATTAATAGGCGAGATTACACAAACTAGGGTTGTATTGCCTAGAATTAAAAAAATTAAGGGGTGATTTGATCAAAATTTCCAAGATATTAAGTGGAACTGATAGGGTAGATAGAGAGAGACTATTTCCGCTGGTTGGGGAGTCTAGGACTAGGGGACATAACCTAAAAATTCTGTCCAGGACTTTCAGGAGTGAAGTTAGGAAACATTTCTACACGCAAAGGGTGGTAGAAGTTTGGAACTCTCTTCTGCAAATGGCAGCTGATGCTGGCTCAATTGTTAATTTTAAATCTGAGATTGATAGATTTTTGTTAACCAAAGGCATTAAGGGATATGGGGCTAAGGCGGGTATATGGAGTTAGGTCACAGATCAGCCATGATCTCATCGAATGGTGGAACAGGCTCAAGGGGCTAAATGGCCTCCTCCTGTTCTTAAACATGTAGAATAATGAACATTTTCCTAATTTATGGTTGAAAACTAGTTTCTTGTTCCCAACTTTTTTGGTTGCCAATTTCTCTATCATTTTGATGGCATAGAAATATCAACAAAACATTCCGTACAACGTTCAATTCAAAAGTTAGAGAGGATCAGAATTTTAGAGAGGACCAGAAAACCATCGTGCCCTACCTCAGGAAGTGCTGTTGCCTGAGCAAGAGACCTAGGTTCATGCCAGGAACATACGAGCTGCCACAGTCGCATCTCAGCATTCTGTACCCATCAAAAATATCTGCACACAGTATCAGCAATAAAATGTTGACAAGCTGCTTCTCCTCTCTGTGGCATTCTATGCCAGACTGTACCACTATCTGGTACTGTTATCCTTTGTATGCAAAAGATCAAATGTGAAGTAACCACCACTAGTTGAACCAGGGTATTTGGATCATTCATTAGATGACATTAGGTACATTTGGCATTTAGCACTAAAACAGATTGTTTGGTTATTATCTGTTTGTGCGATCTTGCTGTTCCCAAATTGGATGCCGTGTTTCCTACATTACAACAGCGACTACATTTCAAAAGTACTTAATTGGCTGTAAAGCGCTTTGGGATGTCTTGAGGTTGTGAAAGGCGCTATGTAAATGCAAGTCTTTTTATTGCAGGAAAGGTCTTGGTTGCACCAAAACCCAAATCTTTCTGCTCTTACTGTGTCCACAGCCGCAACAAAGTCAATTCCATGAGGCTTCCGCCTTTGTCATAGTTGCTTCTAAATGCATTCAGTTGCTATGCCACCCAATATGTATTAAATACATTGTGTATATATATATCCAGAGTAATTTTGTTCAACATATTTTTCAAACATTGCATGGAGACAGAAGCTAGCTGATTTTACCAAATTTGTCGGTATGGAATCATAGCATCATACAGCACAGAAGGAGGCCATTTGGCCCATTGTACCTGTGCCAGCTCTATGAAAGAGCTAATCAAATAGTCCCACTCCCCCCTGCTCTTTCCCCATAGCGCTGCAAATTGTTTCCTTTTCAAGTATACATCCAATTCCCTTTCAAATGCCTGCAGCATTTCCTGTTCTGCAGTCCGTTTGTGCGGTTTTGAATTACTTTTTCTGGGGGGGGGGGGAGGGTAGGGGGAGTGCTACGTGTATAAATTGCCTGAAAACTTGAACTTCATGTTGTGGAACTGGGAAGCCATTCCTTTTGGGTACTATTGCGAGAAGCCTCTCCACAAGTCTCATCTTTGTTTGTTGCAGTAACATTGTCACAGCCCTGGCTTTCATAATCTCCAATTATAAGTATCACAGCACGTAGATGCAATTGTCAGATAATAGTTAAATATGCAAACTCAATTAGTTCGAACCTCGGTACTGGAATTACAAGCATTTAGCAAATGAGAATTAATCAGGTAAAATGTACAGACTGTAGTCAAAAATATATTAGGTTCCCCAGTGGTTTTGGAAGATTAATATCTTTGCTCAGCTTTAGACTGCATGGAAGTAATAAATAGGGAGATGTCTGTGCAGCTGGCGATGAATTAGTAGCAATGCTGTACAGTGTTTTGTAAGTGTAGCTGTCCAATATAGTCCCAGCCAAAAAACTGACTATCTTTTTGGACATAATATTTATCATAGAAAATTTAGGATGTGTATAATACACTGACTTCTGAAATACAAGCAGCATATTGGGAATTATTCGAAGTCCACCTGCCCTCCGCAGTTGCCTCAGACTGCTGGGCATTGTACCGTCTTTTTTTAATGTTACATCTCTTTCCCAATATGCTGAGCTCTCCAGAAAAAGAATAAGAGCAAGAATAATCACCACAATTTAACTGCCAAGAGTTTCACAAAAAAAAAGGCATGCTATGAAAAGCATCTGGCCTTAATTTTGATTTGATATCTTCACCATTGTGCCTTTGGTCCTAAACAACAATCCATAGCATGAAGGGAGTAAAAGAATTCAACACAAGGCTTCAGATAAATTGTGCACAAGAGACCAAAGCTTAGTGGTATAAATAGGTCACAAACTCTCAAGACATTCTTTCTTTCAGCTATTGTTGCTTCAGATCAGACAATATAAACCTGGTCTTTGTTGTGAATTTGTGAGGGTAGTTAATGGTGATATCATTAGCAGTGACAGTATTAGGCCTATTAGCAAGGTAATGGTGTCATAATAAGTAAATAAATAAGCAGTGTGACCACAAGAAAATAGTCTTATACGAAATTTGTCTTGGCCCATTTTTGGGTCCGGAATCAGCACTGAATGGACAGTGCAAGTCTGAACCGGGAGGCCTGAGGCTGGCCCACAATTAGACCTTGGGCCTCATTTCAATAATTTAGGCCACCTGACAGCACCTGTCATGCCTCCACAGGCAGCACACCCATTTCAACAACAACTTGCATTTATATAGCGCCTTTAACATAGTAAAACATCCCAAGGCACTTCAGAGGAGCGATTATCAAACAAAATTTGACACCGAGCCACATAAGGAGATATTAGGACAGGTGACCAAAAGCTTGGTCAAAAAGGTAGGTTTTAAGGAGCATTTTAAAGGAGGATAGAGAGGTTTAGGGAGGGAATTCCAGAGCTTAAGGCCTGGTCAGCTGAATTTCAGGCTCTCAGGCAAATTCTACGGGGAGGGAGGACAGCAGGGACGGGAGGGGGCTGATCGTGGCCAGCAGAACTGCTGTGGAGTTGGGAGAATCACTCCTGCTCCTCGTCAGCTCAACATGAATTTTAAAAGAAAATATTAAAACTTACTTTTTCGGTGGCAGCCAGTTCCTAGGCCGCATCCACGCCAGGGCAACCTGAGTGGAACAGGCCTGGCACCTGCTCCACTCAAGGAAGCCCGATTTCTCAGAGGGGTACTAAAACAGATGTTAGGTCTCTCATCAGCATATGCAAGGGGCCTAATACTTGTTTTAGGCGGCTGCCTCGGACGCCTGAAAGTCGTCCGAGACCAATAGGGTGCTGGACGTTTGTCAGGCATCGTTGGGGCGTGGGGGATAGCCTAACGAAATTGGTCACTTTTACCACCATTTTCCGTCATGTTACAAAGTTATGTACAGACATCAGGCTACTCACGGGCTTCACACATATGTCCTGGGCAGCAATAAGAGATGATAAAGATGCACTGCCATCTTCCTCCCTTGATGGATCACCAAAAGAAAAATGGACATAAGCTACTGAAAGCATCAACTGAGAAATGGATGTAAAGCATTCAAAAATTGAACAATGGAACAATATAAATTATTTCTTAAAATAACCCCATTCCCTCCAAAAGGCCTTTTCTTTAGCTGTTGCTCACAGCCCTAACCATTAACACCCATTACATGACAGACAGTACTGTTGTAAGGAATGAGAAGGATAGGGCATTCGAAGCATATTCAAGGTTAGATTCTTCTGAGGAATTGCAAACCAACCCAATTCAGGTGAGTGTCATTCTTTTAGGAACAGAAGGAATTTTATTTCAGAATTAGTCTGCTAAAATCATTATTTTACTTGTTTTTCATTATAAAATCAAAAAAATCCAGGAGATGAAATGCAGTGCACATTTAAAGCTATGTTAAAATGTGTTGACATATTTTGAATTGTACACAATATTAAAATAAACAATGTGAAACATCATATAATGGTTCTGTGTAGCTATGGGATGCAGGCATATGTTTTGTGTCAAATGAAGCATTTTGGTGCATAGCAATTCTGTTCACAAAAAAGTTGATTTAACAGCCTCGAAGTTTCTGAAATTCCTTTCTTCTATTTAAATAAGTGAACTATACATGATTAGCATTTTTCAAATTGTTTAATTTTATTTTAGAGGCACCAATCTGGGATAAAATTAATTGGCACTTAGAAAAGTACGGGCTAATAAATGAAAGTCAGAACGGATTTGGTAAACGAAAATCGTGTTTGACTAACTTGCTTGATTTCTTTGATGCAGTAAAAGATAGGGTTGATGAGGATAGTGCGGTTGATGTTGTGTAAATGGACTTTCAAAATGCATTTGATAAAGTGCCCCATAACAGACTTGTTAGCAAAATTAAAGCCCATGGGATTAAAGGGACAATGGCAGCGTGGATACAAAATTGGCGAGGGATCAGAAAGCAGAGAGTAGTAGTGAACGGTTGTTTTTCAGACTGGAGGGAAGTATATAGTAGTGTTCCCCAGGGGTCAGTATTAGGACCACTGTTGTTTTTGATTTATACTGATGACCTGGACTTGGATATAGAGGGTATAATTTCAAAGTTTGCAGATGAAACAAAACTTGGAAATGTAGTAAACAATGTGGATGATAGTAACAGACTTCAGGAGGACATAAACGGACTGGTGAAATGGGCAGACACATGGCAGATGGAATTGCAGAGAAGTGTGAAGTGATCCATTTTGGTAGGAAAAATGAGAGGCAATATAAACTAAATGGTACAATTTTAAAGAGGGTGCAGAAACAGAGAGACCTGGGGTGCACATACACAAATCTTTGAAGGTGGCAGGACAAGTTGAGAAGGCTGTTAAAAAAGCATATGGGACCCTGAGCTTTATTAATAGAGGCGTAGAGTACAAAAGCAAGTAGAGTACAAAAACACTGGTTGAGCCACAGCTGGAGTATTGTGTTCAATTCTGGGCATCACACTTTAGGAAGGATGTCAAGGCCTTAGAGAGGGTACAGAAGAGATTTACTAGAATGGTGCCAGGAATGAGGGACTTCAGTTATGTGGAGAGACTGGAGAAGCTGGGGTTGTTCACCTTAGAACAGAGAAGATTAAGGGGAGATTTGATAGAGGTGTTCAAAAATCATGAACGGTTTTGATGGAGTAAATAAGGAGAAACCGTTCACAGTGGCTGGAGGGCCAGTAACCAGAGGATGAAGTTTAAGGTGATCGGCAAAGGAGCCAATGGTGACATGAGGAAACATTTTTTTAAGCAGCAAGTTGTTATGATCTGGAATGCACTGCCTGAAAGGGTGGTGGAAGCAGATTCAATAGTAACTTTCAAAAGGGAATTGGATAAATACTTGAAGGGAAAAAAATTATAGGGCAATGGGGAAAGAGCAGGAGAACGGGACTAATTGGATCATTTTATCAAAGTGCTGGCACAGGCACAATGGGCCGAATGGCCTCCTCCTATGCTGTGCCTACTATGATACTATGATACTATAATTTCACAATAGCTACTAACGGTACAGGTATGTTCAGATTCCGATAAGAGAGGTGTCCCTTAAGATTCACAGCTGTCTCATCAGTCTTTGTCTGATGTGCATCGATTTCTGAAATTTAGATTTAACTCTTCTGTGACGAACTCAAGAGTGTCAAGCTGACACCACATATACCCTGCCAGTGAAGGTGATGACTACTGTTACCTTCTATGCTCCTGGCATTTTTAGACCTGCGCCAGAGCAACCATGGGCATCAATCAGTCAGCAATTTTCAAAGTCATTCCTCAATTCACCTCTGCTTTGCTCAGGAGGACACCTCAGTACCTTTGCTTTCTAACATCACACAACAGTGATGGAGAACCGAACAGGCATTCTTTGCCATTTCTGACTTTGCCTATGTTTTAGTGTTAATCAACTGTACATCTGTTTCTGTAAGCCTAATGCAACAGGAAATAGAACATGTTTCCATTCTATTAAGGCAGCATATGATGCCAGGAATGTTATAATGGGTATATATGCCACCTTTCCTAGCTCGTTGTTTCCTTCTTTTTCTTTCTGTCGTTCGTTCGTTCCTTTCTTTCTTTCGTTCCCTCTTTCCTCTTTTGTTTTCTTTCTTTCCCATTGGTGCTAGTGGCTGACAGCACACCTTTCCACACTCTATTTTTGTCCAAGTGGTTATTCTTATATAAGAGCAGAAACGTTTTTAAGAACAGGAAAAGACCATTAGGCTCAACGAGCGGTACTTTTATCAGGGGCCAATCCCTCCTCCTCACCGCATCCCCCTACCCCTTTCTCTCCAGAAACACATTCCATGGTTGCTTGAATCCAGGCAATTTTCTATATTGGCAGCCCTATGCTTGAGCCACAGTAATGAAAGGTGGCAACCTATTCGACTCACTTTCAAAGTCATTCCTCAACTTCCCTCTGCTTTACTCACAGCCGAACTCATTGCTGCTCTCCCCTGCTATCCACACATACACTTTCCAGCAGGGGGCATTGGATAGCGATCGGGAGCATAAAGTCTGAATTATATTTCCCCTCCCAGCTCAGAGACAGCCACTACCTGCTGTGCCAGCTTTACCCAGCTAACGCAGCACAGGTCAGGGATCAAACTCGGGGCCTTCGTGATCTGGATGGCGCAGTACTCTATTCATGATGTATTTGCGCATTTCAGTCTGTTTCTTATTCTATTTCACTGAGGCCTACAAGCAACTCCTACAATTCAGAAAATCATAGTACCGTCACAATTCAACCAGGGTGCAACAAAGATTAATCACAATCAGACAATCTAGTGACCAGATTTGGCGTATGACCCTGCTGTAGAGCATTTCACTAGCAGGGTAGATTGGCTGATGGCCAAACACTCCAAGGAGGCAAAGTAATGTCCTTGCCATGGAGGGAGTGCAATGAAGGTTTACCAGACTGATTCCTGGGATGGCAGGACTGACGTATGAGGAGAGATTGGATCGACTAGGCCTATATTCACTAGAGTTTAGAAGAATGAGAGGTGATCTCATCGAAACATATAAAATTCTAACAGGACTAGACAGACTAGATGCAGGGAGGATGTTCCCGATGGCTGGGGAGTCCAGAACCAGGGCTCACAGTCTCAGGGTATGGGGTATGCCATTTAAAACCGAGATGAGGAGAAATTTCTTCACTAAGAGGGAATTCTCCACCACAGAAAGCAGTGGAGGCCAAGTCATTAGATGTATTCAAGAAGGAGATAGATATATTTCTTAATGCTGAAGGGATCAAAGGATATAGGGAAAAAGCAGGAACAGGGTTCTGAGTTAGACGATCAGCCATGATCATTTTGAATGGCGGAGCAGGCCCGAAGGGCCGAATGGCCTACTCTTGCTCCTATTTTCTATGTTTCTATGTTTCTAATGACTCTTCATTTTTCTAATGTCTGTTCCTCGTTCATTATCTTATAAAATAATCATTGATATTACTTCAGGGAGATCTAGTGCAAGGATTAAATCAAAAATGTCAGACTATCAAAAATGCCCAAACCATAAGCATCATCTCAAAATCCCCTATTGCAATACGTCTAATTATGCCCTCTATAAGGCCTGGTCAAAGTTATTGAATATAGTAGTTTTTTCTTAGTACACTATAAATGATAATAGCCTCAATTTTTTAATAATAATCACTTTTTGACTTCAGTATTGTACAGCTTCACACTTAACCTCAAAAATCATGAGACCCAGTCACATTCATCAAGTATAAATTCCTATTTTCAGCATTTGTACATCAGCTTCATATTACTGAGTGGATACGACTAGCAGAAGTTTTAAACATAATTGTGAAGTTCTTCATCTTATTGGTATTGCATGCCTTGCCATATCATGTTGTTTGAGTTGACTCATTCTGTGGGACAGTCACTCATTCTCTCGTATATATTCAAATTCTTTTTTGTCTTCTATTTTATGCCGTAGACTTTCTCTTCTGATAATTTCTAAATGAAATTTTATCAACTTTCCAATTTATTGGATTCATCTTTGACATCAATAAGGCTGCGATTGCTGACCAATATTGATATTTTGTATACTTGCATTGAGAAGTACCATGTCAGATCATTACCTGGAGATTATGACAAGCAGGAATCTTTTATTACAGGCAATGTATCCAACTGCATTCATCCAGAAGATTTGTGTTTCCCTATATTCCCAAAACATATAAAAACAGGGAAACACAAACTTGAATATTCAGAGGAAAGTTTCATCTAATTCATTCTGTGTGGTGTACAGCAAATTCCATGCATAATGTTGCATTGAATGAGTTGAGGTCCACTATTCGGAATTGTCCCATGTAAATCCATGTACATTGTACTGTGTTCTTCTTTTCTTCTGGCTTCCCTGGACTACATGTCGAGTGAATCTGCGCCTCCGTGTGCACTGCTGCTCGGAGAGGTCCGGGGAGCTGCGCCTCGGTCTGTGGACCCTGTGGCGAGGGTAGTGCCCTCTGCGACGCATCTCTCTCTGCGGTTGCCCTCCCTCCTGCTGTGCAGGTGGGCGTGCAACAGCACCGTGTTGGGGGGCTCCACGTCTCTGCGGCGGACGGCGTGGACTGCGAGGCTGCTGGGGCTGGTCATGCTGTTCGTCCTCCGAGGGTGTCCACGCACCACCCATCTGGCAGGTGTTGGTCTGACGGGTTGTGCAGGGTAGGTGGGTGGTTCCTCGGACTGGTGCTGCGGTTTCGTGTCGGTCTGTCCTCTGGCTTGGCGGGGGGTGGTGAAGGGCAGGGGTTGCCCTATGTGACGCGGTGGCCTCCTGCGTGGGTGAGGGCTCTCCCCCCCCCCCCTCCCGTGGAGTGCACCTTGGCAGCTGCCACAGGCTGCTGGCTGCAACACGCCTGGTTGGAGGGAGACTGTTTCTCCCAGTGTGTGAAACACTCTGCGTTGAAGGTAAAATCCCACACTTCCTGTTTTGACAGCTGATTCAGCTCATTTAATGACCTCAACAAGCAAGGTAAGTACACTCAAGTGGAACCCCGCTGGCTTTAATTGCCTGCGGGATTCCCACCAGCGGGGGCCACGCACGCAGCCCCGCACGTCATCGGGGAACCCAGAAGTGGTCGGGATCGTGGCGCGATCCAGTCACGTGACTGGATATCGGGATTTTCGGGGCCGCCCCGCTGGAAACCCACAGGAAACGCGACGGTAAAATCGAGCCCAAGAAGTCCATTTGGCCTCTTATGAAATTGCCAGTTCTAGCTCCACTATCTATCCACTCTCATCCAATTTTCCTGCTCTTTCTCTGTACCCTTCAATATTTATCTTTTTCAAGTGTTGATCTAATTCTTCTTAAATATAACCAGCCATGGCAATACAGTTTATATTCTAATAACCCTTTATTATTGATCCACCAACCAGTCGAAATAATCTATCATCTCAACGTTTTTACACTTTTATTAGATTCCACCATTAACCTACTCTACTCCTGTGAATATAGTCTCATTTTTTAAATCTCTCATTATAAATGAATCTCCCCAGACCTGCTATCAACCTAGTAAATCTACATTGTGCCTTTTTCATGGCTACAATGTCCTTTCTATAGTGGGATACCATAACAATCCAACTGTGGTTTAAGCAATGTCCTGCATAGGTTCATTATCACTTCCCTGCTTTTGAATTCAATGCCCTTGTAGAGAAAATCCAGAATTCTATTTGTCCTTTTTTCACCTGCAATCTTGCTTTTAAAGGTCTGTGAACCTGCATCCCTAGATCTATCTGGCTCTAGCTGTTCCCTTGAAAAATTACCTATTATTGTACATTTCCATTCTCTGTCTTTTTCCCAAAATGTACCATTTCACCTTTATCCACATTGAATTTCACTTGCCACATATCTGCCCATTTCCCTAACCTGCCTAATTACTCCTGCAGTCTCCCACATTCTTCTTCAGAGTTTGCCTTAATTTGATATCATCACTAAATCTTAATATTATTCCCTCGATGCCCATATCCAAATCATTTGTACGTACAGAACAAGAGAGGCCCCATCACAGATCTCTACGGCATACCTTTAACTATGTTGATATGATGATTTTTCTTTTCTTGCCAGTTTTATTTCCTTCTCTCCATTCTCTCCTGGAGCGACTGATAATGAGAATACAGTGTAACAGTGTTGACATCCCTACAATACTTTATCCAAATGGCTGTTCCTCATGCATGAGCCCACATTGTGAGTGTCATCAGGCTAGTTTACCAAGAGGTGGAATAGCCAATTCTGATTCACACATTTTAAAGGAATTGCCGAATAGCAAAGAGGAATTTGAGCAGATTTTTTTCTTTTCCCGAACCAAGGAAGCTGAGCCCAACTTTTTACATCAGCACACCCATCCCTGCTGGGTTTAGTGCAGACAGGGAATCAAACATTAGACCTTCCTGAGCAATCGAGTGGGCAGTCCGTCAATCATATTGAAATGAGGCCCGAGAGTTAAAAACACCTGGGCCTCACAGTGGCGACATTATGGGGGCATCCCTCTCACCTCAACCCCCACCCACGCGATTCGCTCCCCGAGTTCAAATCGAGGCTTACCTCTTTTTCTGGATCCTGGGTTGAAACACATATTCATGAACAAGGCAGGTAATGGCTACACCCAAAGCATCTAACAGCGCCTGTTATTGAAAGGGGCTATTTATTTTTCAGGGATCTAGTGTGAAATACTAAATAATGCCACTATGGATTTTCTAATCCTAACCCCTCTCTTTATAATTTACCAAATTCCAATTTGGCTTTTCTATCAAGCAATACGGCTGGTACAAGGCTTTTGATTTGCATAAAGAATGTCTACTGTATTTCAAGTGGAATCGTTTACAGGATCACTGCTCATCTCTCTTCCCTTCTGTGAAGCACCTTGGGGTTTCAGTTTAATGTCAGCAATGCTATCATATTGTAAGTTGCTGTTATTGTTATCTAAATGATTGAGGCCATACTATTCATCTTTATTGTTTCTATTCTACTTTATAATGACAGGAGCAGAGTTACCCACAATTGTAATTTATCCATAATTGTAAAGATTATTGTCTTTGTTTTGCGATTTCCTTTTAATTAAGATTCCAGTATATTTTAGACCTCATTGTGACCATCCAATGAGCTAATTTCTCATATTCTCATGGTACCAAACTTTAGATGGGGATATGGCCTCAGATCTTTACAACATTATAGAATATCGAGACAGCAATCTGTATTTCTATACAGCCCTCAAAAATCATAGCATCATAGAAAATTTACAGCACAGAAGGAGGCCATTTGGCCCATCGTGTCCGTGCCGAGGAGAGATTACACAAATTGGGGTTGTATTCTCTAGAGTTCAGAAGGTTAAGGGGTGATATGATCGAAGTTTATAAGATATTAAGGGAAACGGATAGGGTGGATAGAGAGAAACTATTTCCGCTGGTTGGGGATTCTAGGAGTAGGGGGCACAGTCTAAAAATTAGAGCCAGACCTTTCAGGAGTGAGATTAGAAAACATTTCTACACACAAAGTGGTAGAAGTTTGGGACTCTCTTCCGCAAATGGCAATTGATACTAGCTGAATTGCTAAATTTAAATGTGAGATGGATAGCTTTTTGGCAACCAAAGGTATTAAGGGATATGGGCCAAAGGCAGGTATATGGGGCTGAATGGCCTACTCCTGTTCCTATGTTCCTATGTTCCCTATGTTTATACACTGATGAGTTATGTTAAAACTTGGATAAAGGTTGCTGACTTCTAAATCCCACATCCTCCAATCTACATGCCAGACCTTACCAATCTGCTTATCTGAGTTTGTACCAGGCCTGCGAGGGTATGTGCACCAAGGTTCTCTGCTGATGCACTAGAGGCCTTGGTGCAAGTGGTGGACAGAAGGAGGGACATCCTATATCCGCTGTGGGGGAAGTGGCCCTCCAGATATATGCTCAAAAGGCACTGGGAGGCAGTTGGGGACGAAGTCAATGCCAGGCGCATAGCAGCACGAACATGGATGCAGTGCAGGAAGAAGTTCAATGCTTTGACACGAGTGGTCAAGGTGCGTGATGTCAACTGTCAAGTGGCATCACCTACCAACTGCACCACTAGCCGCATCCACAGCTCCACGCACTATACACCCCATCGCCCACATACCAATGAACTCTTTCCTTCAGTACTCAACTCTTCCAATCAGATGCTTCCTCTCACCCCTACACATTACCACTGTTGCAATCCGCCCACCCACAACTCACAGGCCACACACACTGGCAGCTATTCAACCATGACTGGTGCACCACCCAGGCACATGTCCCGCTTTCTTGCAGGAGAAGGTGGCGCATATCAGGAAGCAGCAAGTGGCAGTGGCATTTAGCCCCTCGAGCATGTTCCACCATTCATTGAGACCATGGTGGACCTGTGACCTAACTCCATATACCCGCCTTAGCCCCATATCCCTTACTACCCTTGGTTCACAGAAATCTATCAATCTCAGATTTAGAATTCATAATTGAGCTAGCATCAACTGCCATTTGCAGAAGAGTGTTCCAAATTCTCCTACTCTTTGCGTGTAGAAGCGTTTCCTAAATTCACTCCTGCACGTCCTAGCTCTAAATGTTAGGCTATGTCACCTAGTCCTAGTATTGAAGACTAGGAGACCTCCAAAAACAATTACAAATGTCTCAGCAGCCGGAAGCAATAATCCAGCCACTAAACTGTAAATCCTGCATGGTCCCTTTAAATAGCGCTGCTGGGGGACCTCCAGACTCTCAAAGACACGTTCAGATGGCTGGGGTTAAGACTGTGTGTTGAGTTGAGCGTTAAGTGGCAAAATGGTGTCTATCACTTTAAATCAGCGTTGCACATTGATTGTATCCATTTTCTCCTTACTTTACATGCTACCAGCGTTCGGTATTTGCGCATGCGCTAACTCCTATACGAAGATGGCATCCAGCGCACGCATTTATTGCCCATCCCTAATTGCCCTTGAGAAGGTGGTGGTGAGCCGCCTTCTTGAACCGCTGCAGTCCGTGTGGTGAAGGTTCTCCCACAGTGCTGTTAGGAAGGGAGTTCCAGGATTTTGACCCAGCGACGATGAAGGAACGGTGATATATTTCCAAGTCGGGATGGTGTGTGACTTGGGGGGCAACGTGCAGGTGGTGTTGTTCCCATGTGCCTGCTGCCCTTGTCAATCTAGGTGGTAGAGGTCGCGGGTTTGGGAGGTGCTGTCGAAGAAGCATTGGCGAGTTGCTGCAGTGCATCTTGTGTATGGTACACACTGCAGCCACAGTGCGCCCGTGGTGAAGGGAGTGAATGTTTAGGGTGGTGGATGGGGTGCCAATCAAGCGGGCTGCTTTGTCCTGGATGGTGTCGAGCTTCTTGAGTGCTGTTGGAGCTGCACTCATCCAGGCAAGTGGAGAGTATTCCATCACACTCCTGACTTGTACCTTGTAGATGGTGGAAAGGCTTTGGGGAGTCAGAAGGTGAGTCACTCGCCGCAGAATACCCAGCCTCTGACCTGCTCTTGCAGCCACAGTATTTATATGGCTGGTCCAGTTAAGTTTCTGGTTAATGGTGACCCCCAGGATGTTGATGGTGGGGGATTCAGCAATGGTAATGGCGTTGAATGTCAAGGGGAGGTGGTTAGACTCTCTCTTGTTGGAGATAGTCATTGCTGGAAACGTGCATGCGCAGGCATGGCGCCATCTTGGCACCTCGAGAGGCTGCATAGCGCTGAAACAACGGGCGCTACATAGCGTAATTTAGCGCCAAGAGTCCCTAGTCCTGGACTCTCCGGCCAGGGGAAACATCCTCTCAGCATCTACCCTGTCAAGCCCCCTTAGAATTTTATATGTTTCAATGAGATCACCTCTCATTCTTCTAAACTCCAGAGAGTTTAGGCCCATTCTACTCAATGTTTTCTCATAGGACAACCCTCTCATCCCAGGAATCAATCTAGTGAACCTTCGTTGCACCTTCTCTAAGGCAAGTATATTCTTCCTTAGATAAGGAGGCCAAAACTGCACACAGTACTCCAGGTGTGGTCTCACCAAAGCCTTGTATAATTGCAGCAAGACTTCCTTACTCTTGTACTCCAACACCCTTGCTCCATGTTGTTATAGAAACATACAGTACTAAAGAAGGCCATTTGGCCTATCATGCTTGTGTCAACTCTTCGTAAGAACTATCCAATTAGTCCCACTCGTCTGCTCTTTCCCCATAGCCCCGGAATTTATTCCTTTTCAAGTATATATCCAATTCCCTTTTAAAAGGTACTACTGAATTTTCTTCTACTACCCTTTCAGGTAGTACATTCCAGATCATTACACGATGCGTAAAAAAATTCTCCTCATCTCCCCCCTGGTTCTTTTGGCAATTATCTTAAAAGTTAGTTCATAATATTCTACTGTGCAACCAATTTTCTCTGACTTGTATGCGTTGCCCATTCCTGTCAACCAGTGCTATCCTTCTCTCACCCGAGTGAGCATGCGGGGAAATTTTGCGACGGTGTGTTACTGGATGTACATCTGGTTACCAGCCTGCGGGGGGTTAGAAAATCTGGGAGTTGGTCTCCTGCCTCCTCAATGCTGGGATCACCTAGGTTGACTTTTTGTGCTTAATTGGCAGGGCAGAACAAGCTGATTACAGGCTCAAATATTATGTTAATGAGGGTGGGGCTTACATTTGCATGGTTTGTCTAGAGAAATTACTTCTTTGCTCTAAGCAAGTTAAAAGCCAACACATTGTAAAGTCAAATACATTGCGATGCATGCTGCCACAGGTATACAAATAAAGCACACCATACTGAAGGAAAGATTTCACTCCCTGGCTTACATGCCATCTTAGAAAACTACCACAAGCTGATCAACAGCTTCAAAAAAGTTGACATCACTAAAAAGCTGAAAGCTCTGAATATAGACTTACGACATGTGAAGGTAAGTGGTTAGAACGAGAGTGCAGCAGGACACAGGGTTACCATAATCTAAGCTGCAGTTAAACCCATCATTCCATTATTATTATTGCAATAGTGACATTGCCCTCCCCGATTCTTTGCCCGATTGTTGAAGGAATCCCCAGCACACTAACTGCCTGGGACTGTTCCCACGGGTGCCTAGCTGTGGCCTCCTGCGGCCAAATTTCCGCTCTGGTGGAGTGTCGGCCGGGACTCCGGGACGTTTTATTTAAATAAGGACTTGCCATTATGATTTAGTTGTGATTTAGAAATTACGAAGGGGGAGGTAAGTGCTGACAGTAAGCAACTTATTTTGAATGGGGCATGTGTCCCCAGAACATTTTGTTTTTTGACATGAAACTGGCCTTTGCCTTTTCTAGAGCCATTGGTAGGGAACTGCATCTGTGTCTCATTGAATAGTCAACCTTTTGCCTTATGTCTGATGTATTGCTGAATTGGAGGTGTGACTTCCTAATAAAAATCAAATAAATCATGACAATGGATACTGCTGTCCCTCAGTGAAACATGCTTATCCTCACTTTTTTGTCTTTGTCGCTAGTCTATTGGGTGTCATCCAAAATGGCTCTATTCTCCCAGACAGAATCGTAATTCAGAACCTTGTTCCGTGGATGAAGGAATTAGGGATATGATTCTGCTTTCATAGTGTCTGGGCATAAAGGGTGGGGCGCATAGAGGACAATTGATGGAGAGGATCGCATGCCTGTAACAGACAGTCATTTAAACATCTGGAAAATCAGGCAGTCTCCATTATGGGTGTGCAATCCTCAGCCATCTCCCATTCCCAATTTTTCTTTGTGCACTGTACCCAGGAGCTCCCGTCTACACAGGAGCTATAACAGAAAAATCTGTCATTCAGAGTTAACCATCCCTTGCTGAATCAAGGTTAATGCAGCAAGCACTGGGCTGTGGGAACCTCTGTTGGTACCCCCCCCATACAATTCTCTCCAAGTATTTCAGTATTCCCAGCAATCGCCAAGGTCACCTTTGTGAGATATCTGCCCAGCTGTACCCTATTGTTGTGCCACTTAATAGGGAATAATAATAGTAAGCAATCCTTGGGTGATTGATAATCAGGCCCACTCAGAATTGTTGATTGAGTCTCCTTCATTGTTATTGGCCCGTCCATTTCCTCAGCATCCTTCCCCATTAGAGACTGTAATTTAATTTTCAAAGTAATTTCCTCCATATTTTTTGTTTGGAAGACTGCCCATTGTAGTGTCTAACTGTCAGTGATGGGCTTCAAAAGCATCATTAATACATTCATAATCTGTTGTTATATTTCCATCTACCTTTCTAATTGCTGTTATTGTTGAAGCCGTTGATCTTATTCTCCGTTGGCATGTCAGTACAGTCTCAGAGTTTGCGCCAAGTTCATGATGTTGTCCTTCAACGTTCAGTATTTTCAGCTCTTCCTTCTTCAATAATCAATGAATAAGATTTCCTTTTTTAAACCATGCTTCATTTTTTAATTGAAGTAGGAATTTGAATATAATGCTCTGTTACTTTAATCACCCTCTAGGATCCATTTACACATGCATGTTTCATTTTCCTAGAAAAGGATTATCTTTTCCTTGACATAAGCTTTCATTGTTCTTTAAAGTAACTGAGGTAGCACACCGATTAGCTTGGTAATTTCCATAGACTCCTTCATTTCCTTGTTAATATATATGTTTCTTAAACTAAAGATCTCAGCTGGCATATTATTGAAATGTCACTGAGTTTACATGAGGGACTACCAGATTTTGAGAGAGTCCAATGGGGAAGATTTTTAACTTGCTGTGTGGGCATAAAACTGGTGTTTGGATCAGCCGCCCGTTATAGAATCCACCTGATTTTAATTTCCCTTCATATCTTTAAAAAAACAAACTCTTATTGCAACACCAACACCAACAACTTGCATTTATATAGCGCCTTTAATGTAGCAAAAAGTTCCAAGGCGCTTCACAGGAGCATAATCAGACAAAGTATGACACCGAGCAATATAAGGAGATATTAGGACAGGTGACCAAAAGCTTGGTCAAAGAGGTAGGTTTTAAGGAGCGTCTTAAAGGAGGAGAGAGAGCCGGAGAGGTTTAGGGAAGGAATTCCAGAGCTTAGGGCCTAGGCACGGCCGGCAATGGTGGAGCGATGAAAAACGGGGATGCGCAAGAGGCCAGAATTAGAGGAGTGCAGAAATCGCAGAGGATTGTAGGACTGGAGGAGGTTTATCCATCGTGGCCAAATTGTTAGCTATAATGTCATTCATTTCAGTGTGTCAGGAGGCAGGTTAGACTTAGACCGACATGGAAAGTTGGGATGGGAGTTTGACAAGATGAGTTGCCCTGGGATTATGTTCAGGCTGAACCCAGTTGGCCCAGGGCTGAGGACGAGAGTCGTGGTGGATTCTTATGGAGAGCGGGGCTCAGGTTGGGCTGACAGGAGGAGATGGGTTAACAAGGCGTATGCGGCCGTATCTAATTCATCCCCCTTAAATCTGCCGCTGCATTCTCTTAGTGCAACATTCAAACTTTGACACTTTGCCCATCCTGAGCATAACTTACTCATAGGTCTGTTGTGGGTAGATAGCTAATCTTTTCTTAATCCAATTGTCTGTGCTTAGTTGCACATCATCCTTTAACAACCCCTGAAGAAGGCAAAGGCTCTGAATGTTCTTGCTGTCAGCTATGCCATTGTTATGCCATTGTTGCATTGGAAAGTCACACTGTTCACCAGCAGAGGGAGTTACACACAAGTTTCTTTGGGTAAGTTAATTTAAATATGTTGGTGCAGCTCTGGTGTGACTTGAGTGTAGAGTGTAAATTGCTGACACACACACCTTCCCCAGGAAACAATGGTATAACTCTTTAAAAGCACTCTACAGACACCCAGTAGCAGCAGAGCACAGTCTGACAGCAAGGTAAGCAGGTGATAAGTGGTTCTACTAGCAATTTTCACCAAATCATTTGATGGTATCTCTCACTGACAGCATCAATCCAGTTTGGCAGCATCATGCCCACTTAGGTGCTAGCTATGCCCACTGGGCACCATGCCAGGGAGCGGGCAGAAGAAGCGCAACTGGCTTTTCTTCAAGCCCTCCCCCCAAGATGAAGTTGGCAGAGGTGCCCAATGGTATCCTTGGAGACATCCTCGTAGGGGAGGGTCATATCTGGTGGGTTCTGTCCTCTGTCGAGTTTGTCTGATTCTCCTGGCTTGGACATGGTGCTGCTGCAACTCCTCCTCCATTGTGAGTGGTCTGCCCAGGGGGAAAGCCATCCTTTGTCGAATCTGAGTGTAGGCTTGGGGGTGGAGAAATCAGGGTCCCAAATTTATTTTCTGGGAAGAAAGGAAAGCACAACAGTAAAATGAAGTGCAGATGTTAGTGATTAAAAATGTGAAGGAAGGGGTTTAAAAAAAAGGTCCTTTGAAGCCTATAATCAGTAAATGAAGTTGTTGCCCTCTTCAGCTCCTCAATCCCTCGCTGACACTTGTCTGAAGTGCTCGGAGGAGTTGTTAGACCTTTTTTTTTGGGTGTAAAGTTACACCGATGTAGGAGTGGCGTAAACCCGGGAAACTTCTGTGTACTTGAACAATACAGTGATGTAAATGAGCTCTGAGGAACATTGAAGGGTGTAAGATTTGCACTATTAAAAAGACCAAGGAAATTTGCATTTAGCACAATAACAGCTCATAAGCAGCGTAAAGTGCTAAAATGCAAATTTCCTCGATCTTTTTGATGCAATAACATGGTAACAACAGCATAAGTGTTGAAGACGGTGAGGAAATTCTGAACAAAGGTTTTTGTTTTGCCTCATTTTCCTGTACATTTTAAACATTGGAGGAAAGCTGTATACATTGTTCATAACAGAAGACTGTTAGCACTAACTCAAAATTTTCCTCATCAGTTACTCATAGAGCAGATTTTTCCATCTGATAGCATTGGTCTGTGCAAGGCATTTATTTTAATATTATAATGTAGGGAAATTGTATGTAAATGAGGCGGTGTGTGATTCCCCAATGATCTCATGACGAATGCGCTTTGCACTCAGCTTACCCACATGATGAAGTGAACGTACGTACGAGGCTTTCACGAAATGAGTAATTAAAGCAGTATTGCCAGATTATTTTATTGCTGCAACCCAAATTCTTCATCTAAGTACTGGACTGAGTACTCCTCAATCGGAAGAAGAGGATGAAATGAAGGTGCAAGGCAGAGAAACTATTTCCTGTGGTGAGGGAATCAAGAACGAGGGGACATGATCTTAAAATTAGAGCCAGGCCATTCAGGAGTGAAGTTAGGAAGCACTTCTTCACACAAAGGGTATTAGAAACCTGGAACTCTGTCCCCCAAAATGCTACGGATGCTGGGACAATTGGACCTTTCAAGACTGAGATCGCTAGATTTTTGTTAGGTAAGGGTATCAAGGGATATGGAGCTAAGGAAGGTAAATGGAGCTGAGGTATGGATCAGCCGTGATCTAATTAAATGGCGGAGCAGGCTTAATGGCCTACTCCTGTTCCTATGTTCCCAGATACACTTAGAAGCAGACTGACTTTGAGGTAGTGCACACAGATCCAGGTGCATCTACCTGCAAATGTCAATGGACAACTGTTCTCATCGACTGCCTTACACCAGGGAGACAATGACTGAATTGCGCTGCCTTGTGGAATCTGACTTGCAGATAACATCCACCATAGGGACCCACTGCAAAAGCCCTGAACTTTTATGGACAGCTCATTCCGAGCTACCAGTGGGGACATCAGCAATACTCATCAATCCACGGTGCACAGGTGCATCAAGAGCTGCAGCTGTGCCAGATTTCCCACTCTCCCCTTTGATTCAGCTCCCGAGGTTAGACCCAATTCAGGTTCTGAGTTTGTAGTAAATATATAATTTAGGCTGACCATGAAGAGCTGGGATGGTCAAATGTCCCTAATTCAAGTGAGTGCAAAACTTGCAGTGGCATGGTCCCAATGCCCAAATATGGGAACTGGAAAACCCAACTTCATACATACTTCTCTGGTAAAGTTAGCCAAGAGTGGAAGATACCAGCCTATGTTCAAGACAGTGTACACCTCCTTGTGTTCCACTGGCTTCTTAGCAAATGTAATGCTTGGATTTAATTGGACCCGACTCCCGCAGGCAGCCCGAGGCCAACCCAACTCTCACTTTGACCCCCCCCCATGACCTCAGTGCAACTCAGTTTAGCCTGACCCCAACCAAATTCTCCACATCAACTCAAATTAAAGTTTCCTGCTAGATTGATGATCATCATTAACGGGAAGCTAGATAAGCACATGAGGGAGGAAGGAATAGAAGGTTATGGTGATAGGATTAAATGAAGAGGGGTGGGAGGAGGCTCGTGTGGAGCATAAAGGCTGGCACAGACCAGTTGTGCTGTAGACTCTATGTAATTCTATGTAAACTGATATTCCGCTGAAGGGTCACACCTCAAACGTGAACCAATTTTCTCTTTCACACGCTGATCACCCTCCTCAACATTTTCCGTTCCTATTTCTAGCATTCATCATTCTTTTTATCTCTGTAACAATGTCTAGACTGGTGTCCATTGCCTTCAGTAATACTGAGTATAAGGGAGACCAGCCTAGAGAACGGCATGCACCATGTATGACCTTAAGAATGCTTATTGTTCATAGAAGTGAAGAAAGAATCATTGTACACCACTGTCATTAGTCACCTTAATGAGCTCACAAAAAGACTTAGAGGCTTATACAAATCTCTTGTGTTAATACAATATGTCTGCATTTGTATATTTATCCTAGTAATCCTGCAACTTTCGTCATCAGTAAGGTAAGGTTCAGGGTGACCTACTAAGTGATTATACATTGTTCTTCTGAAGTTCAGTTTTCAGAAATTGCTGCTAAAAATGACATGTGGCCCATTGACAAAATATAATTCAGTTAAATTTCTGTTGCGTGAAGTCATAATAAATATATATCTTCTCACATTTAATATAGACTAGATCATTTTTTGTTGCACAGTAATCACCACTGACTCCATTATGTGTTAAGAAAAATTGCAGCTCTGGCATTAGCTCCTGCAGAGCAGACAGCAGTGATGTATGGCGACCTTTCCTGGTCAGGTTTGGCTTACTTAAAGTGACTGTACCATAGGGAGTATGAGTGACCTGCATGGTGTCAATGCAAAACGGGCTGCATGGTTTATAACTGGATAAAGATACAGTGGCTGATCTCTTGTATTGTAATTGGATAAGATGTGTGTATTCTTAAATTATAATATACTAAAGTGAAAATCCTCAATTTTAAAGGTATGTGTATATAGATGTGACGTGTGGTATATAGCACAAAATGCTGCAAAGACGGACTGGAATTAAACACAGTAAGTGATTTATTGCTCAGTATTTGGGGTACTGATGGATCCAAAGAAAACAGAGGAAAGGTGTGAACAGCCATTTCAGTTTTAATATGGGAGGGAAAATTGCCCTTTAAATATAATATCACAGCTTAAAATCAGCATCAGGAGCCAGGACTCAAAGTCAGAAGTAGCACGGGGTAACAATAGCTGATAACAATAGCTGATAAGAATGTTGCTTTGTTGTCCCAGTGTTGATACGCATTTTATAAAATCTACAAAATGGCAAACGCCTGCCCTTAAAACCCACACCAATAGGAAGTGCTCTTTTTGCGAATAGGAAGTGGTCTTTTTGCCAATAGGAAGTGCTCTTTTTAGAGCTACCATCCCTGTTCAGATTACTGATCCCTATGCATCAATAGCATTCGGATTAAGGGTGTTCTACTGTACATGTTCAATGTGGTACATACCAGGTGCTACATGTGTACCTTTAACCTCCTGAGTACATACAACCTTCCTCCCTATGAATTCCACTATGTCCTGCTCATTAGTTCCAAAGGGCTCCATTGTGTGTAGTCCATCATCATCTCCTCCTCTCCTTGCCATCCTGTTAAGTGCAATTTTTTCCAAATGTAACAGGAATGTGAATTAATAAGAGTTTGATTTGCCAGTTAACCCTACGTTCATTGATTTAATTTATTAATCTTTTTGTTAAAAGAATGCCACTTATAATTTCATCTGCCATATAGACCCTTCCTATCCATATTAAGAGTGACTGAGTTGTCAATGGGAAATTTATTTATTTGAGCATGAGAGCATTTTGTTTATTCTATTCATACATTTTTTTTAAACCCCCACTAATAACTGTACCCTAATACGTGTTCTTCTTCTGCAATATTAAGAAGGGCTGATTTTATTTACTTTCCTTGATGCAGAAAAGATTTACTAGAATGGCTCCAGGGATGAGGGACTTCAGTTACGTGGATAGACTGGAGTATCTGGGGTTGTTCTTCTTAAAGCAGAGAAGGTTAAGAGGAGATTTGATAGAAACGTTGAAAATCATGAAGGGTTTAGATAAAGTAAATAAGGAGCAACTGTTCCCATTGGCGGAAGGGTCGAGAACCAGAGGACATAGGTTTAAGGTGATTGGCTAAAGAATCAAAGGCGACATGAGGAAAATCTTTTTTTACGTCGCGGGTAGTTATGATCTGAAACACACTGCCTGAAAGGGTGGTGGAAGCAGATTCAACCATGGCTTTCAAAAAGGAATTGGATAAATACTTGAAGGGAAAAAATTTGCAGGGCAATGGGGAAAGTGCGGGGGAATGAGGCTAACTGGATTGCTTTTACAAAGAGCTGGGATGGGCTTGATGGGCCGAATGGCCTCCTTCTGCGCTGTAACCATTCTATGATTCTATGGTTGTCTTTTTTAGAGCTTTCTGAGAATGTCCTCAGAGTTGTGGACCCCTGGTTTATCTGGGTTGTGATTTCCTGCCACCCTCTGTGACCAGTGGCTATTTGATGGCTTTGCTCCCCCTCCTTCCCGCGCGCCAAAGGTTTGACATCCATTATAATCACACTATCTAATAAGACCTCTGTATCTCAGTCTGTAAAGCCATTTCAAATAAGGTGGCTGTATCATTGAAAGCAACCTCCAGAGCTTTAAGTGTGTGTAGCAAAAAGAAATGAACACTGCAGCTTTAAGAGAACAGTTTGTGATATGCAAGAACCTAGTTGGCGTTTAATGCTCATTTGAAACGGGCAAGATTAGTACACTGCACATCCAGTGTATGAAAACGGGAAAATTGCAGGTTCCTCCTTTAAGGTGGTATTCAATTTGCATTGCTGATGAAGGCATCATACATGCTGTGCAAGAATATACAATGCTGGCAGAGAAATAGGAAGGGGATTTCAAATATTGTCTCACCGGATGGGAAGTGAGCAAATTCAGGAACTTGCAATTCTCCAGCACCCGCTTGTACAATTCTCAATGGGCATAAACACTTACACAGATAGAAATTTCCAGATTTAACAACTCCAGATAACTCAATTGCCTGTGATTAATAACTAAATCAGTTTTACTAAATGACATACCTTTCTAGGCACATAGGTAGAGACAGTAGTGTTTGGTGAAGGAATGTGGGTCACTCTAAATATTGCCTTGAAGATGGCTTGGAGTATTACTTGTATGCTTGAGTTTGAGTTTAATGCAGGTAGTATCTGTTACATGAATAGACTGCTTTCTGAATCCTTCTCAACTCACAAGCTGGGATTGTATTCTCTAGAGTTTAGAAGGTTAAGGGGTGATCTGATCGAAGTTTATAAGATATTAAGGGGAACAGGTAGGGTGGATAGAGAGAAAATATTTCCGCTGGTTGGAGATTCTAGGAGTAGGGGGCACAGTCTAAAAATTAGAGCCAGACCTTTCAGGAGTGTGATTAGAAAAGATTTCTGCAGACACAGGGTGATAGAAGTTTGGAACTCTCTTCCGCAAACGGCAATTGATATTAGCTCAATTGCTAAATTTAAATCTGAGATAGATAGCTTTTTGGCAACCAAAGGTATTAAGGGATATGGGCCAAAGGCAGGTATATGGAGTTAGATCACAGATCAGCCATGATCTTATCAAATGGCGGAGCAGGCACGAGGGGCTGAATGGCGTTCTCCTGTTCCTATGTTCCTAATAAATTGCATTCTGCTATGCTATCAGCTTGCCAATCAATGAACCAATCTTGGTTTGGACATTAGAATAAAAAACAATCTAGGTCCCACAGGACATTACTGTTGGAATTATAGTCTGATGGTCCTAATCCTATTATAGTAACAAAGTGGCCATCTGACATTCATCTGGTAGAATCTACATTTTTTCTTGGATTTGTATAAAGGATTTCTGGATGATAATGAAATATGTGTAGTAAGCAGATCATTTTTAAAATGACCTCTACCCCCTTCCTCTCTGCCACAAACAGTGCTACCAAACAACAGGAAGGTAATACTGTTGGACATGGTGTTGGACATGTTGGAAAGTTGAGAGTTAATAATCAAACTCAACTATGGTAACCATAACTGCTTGACGGCCCAGCAGGTTGTCTGGTAACACAAGGAGAAGATGGAAAATGAACAAGGGGGATGTGTCTTGTTCCACTCCAGAGGGTTTTTATCGAAGGGAGTGCTGGCTAGAAGAGACATCGACCATGAGTGATTAATTAATGTATAACTATGGTATTTACTGATTAGCCATAGTACAGTAAGAATACAGGATGCTTTGGAGTAAGCATGGTGTCCTTGATAAGTCGGATACAACTAATCATAAGGGAGGGTGAAAGGAATTGGACATATGAAAGTCTGTCCATCTATGAAATATAATGTCTGTTACCATTTTCTGGTAAACAGCCAGCGAGAGGAACCGAATGCCACCCTTGTACTGAATAGATTGATCACCTATGCTGTATGAGTAAAGTCTGTTCTGTATACTCGAGTGTCTCGTGCTTACTTGAAGCGTGTTGCCAGGAGAGAAGGAGGTTGACTCAACAAATACGAGCTTGATAATTTGTCACCCAAACTATTGTAGCCTCATCCATTCCTTTTACAAGCACTGGAGGTAGCTTCCTGCACCTGGACACAAGTGAAGAACAATTGCCTGGCCTGATCTTCAATCCTGCACCTCTTGAAATGCGAAGAAGGTTCATAAAAAAAATCAGTAAAAATTCTTTTTCGAGCTGCATTTTTATTCCACTGCTGGAGAAACAACAGAAACAACAGAGCTTGGCTGGATGAGAAGGCAGATGGTACACATCACACCTTTTCTTTTTCTACGAGTATTCATTCAAAGTTAACTTATTTTACAGGTGATAGAGTCCCCTAACCTCTCCACACACTACTGCAGTTTGAAAATGTCTTCCTGACTTAAACTTTTCCTTCCCACGGGAAATAACTTCCTCTATCGCTGGGAGAGAAAAGTGGTTGCCATGCAAATCTACTTTTACTGTTTCTGTTTGTAGATAAGAATTTCTGGCCAGAAATTGTGAGTGATACTAGTTCCTTTAATAATGCTTTGTCTCATATTTGTAGAACGGTGTCTCTGTAAAATTGGACAGTGCGCCTCCAACAGAGAGAGAATGTTACAGCAGCTAAGATTGTATGGCTATACCAGCCAGATACAGGAAGATATAAGTGTGCCATTTAGATGCACAGGTTTCCCTGAGACCAAGGGAGGTGAGATTTAAGCCAACGAGTCCAGATACAGTTATCGGTGCAGAAGGTGAGTTTACCTAGGGGCTGAGGATCCGGGAGGAACAGATAGCATCTCTACAGATGGGGGTTCATCACTCTGATGTCTCAGAGGGCTAATACCATCCTCACAGAGGAAGGGGAGGCAACCAATTCATCCACGCCAGCTCATAAGGAGGAGATCGGATGAGTTCTGGAAACATTGCCAACTACAAGCATGCAGACTTTAATCTACTCAATAGACTGGCTATCTAATGCTGTTAACTTGTCAGCTATCTAAGGCATTTATTCCTAAATTAATCTCACCAATTTATTTCAGCCTTAGACACTGATCTCAACTGTAACTTTATAATCAGCAAACAGTTACTGCTGAATTATTGTGACATAACTGAACTGCCTTTGTATTCTCTGTTATTTATTTTGTCAATTAACCCTATCTACTAATGATTTGTCTACTCAAAGTTTAAGTGCTGCCAGCTATGATTCTAAGGTTAATAAACAATTGTTAGTTTATGAATTTGTTGTCTGACTTCTTTGATAATTGGCAAGAAAGGGTCAATTCATTCACTCAGTAGTTTGTGCAGGTCCTGATGGGAGGTTGGCAGTGCAAATGTTAGTATAATCCAAACTGATAGATATAAAACAGTTCACTGAGCCTAATTTGGGCATTGTTCACTCATAAGCATAAACAGAGTGGTAAAACCCAGACGGTTCCTTGACAAGGGGTTAAGGTGAAAGGTTAAGAATTCGTCTGGTGTTCTTGGTACATATTCTTGTCAAGCTATCGATTCCACTGCTATTACAACACCCAATGCATATCTGCATGACCAATGGCAACCATTTCATTATCAGCTCCAATGCCTCTTTAAGTTTGATCCTAAGGTTTCAGTTGCCCATATCCTAACCTTTACATAGGAACATAGGAACAGGAGTAGGCCATTCAGCCCCTCGTGCCTGCTCCGCCATGTTTCAGAACTTATTCGGTGTGCTTGAATATCTACTTAAACATGACATCTTAGTGCGGTGTGAAGCCCAGTCCACAGTGCCATCCTTCAGATAGGACATTGAACTAAGGTCCTGTCTGTCTGTCCTGCTGTATGATGCACAGGGGTAGATTTTTAACTGGCCACCCGGGCATTAAACTGGCATTGCAGTTTTTCCACCCATTATAGAAACCGCCTCAAAATGAAAATCAGGCGGTTTCTATAAGGGGTGGTCGATCCGCAAAACCGGCTTTATGCCTGGACGGTAAATCGAACATTTATCCTCTAGTCCATGTCCATTAGGAAATGACATCACATCCATTTTGATTTTCATTTAAAAACAATGGGAATGCAGAAGTTGAAGTAGATAATTCACACTAGAGGTAAAACAATTCCAAAATATACTTTAATTGAGAATAACAACCAGATGTGCTGTTGATAAAAGTTGCTGCCTTGATGCATGAGATTCCTGGCAGATTGCCACAGTTTCTTGGTCCACAATTGCCATCTGTGCATAATTCTGAAGAAAGACCATATGGTCCTGCCAATCTAAAAAGCTTATAAAGGATACCTCACTTTTCTGACACCAGCGATATGGCTGCTTGATGACAAACAAAAATCTCATTATAATATGTGACCTTCATCCTTCATTTAGTGATACCGCAAATACCGACCAATAGGCAAAGTATGTGTTCACGAAAATGAGAAGGACATATGTTCGTTTAAGAGTTCCTTGGCAAGAAGTACAAGATGTTGCATTATTCTGTTTATAAGACTTGTCTTCATGCTGCGTCACCTTCAGTTCTTTTTCACCAAGCATCCACATCCAAGCAATGTGAGTTGTTTCACTGTCTGAGGAAAAGAAATATTCTAGGCACCGCACGTAGTTACTTTACAATGATGGGCTGGATTTTCGTGTTTCTTTCTTGAAAAAGGTGAGAAATGATCATATCTCACTGTAATTCACATATCAGCAAATTGCTGAGAATGTTATGTAACTTGCAATTCTTGAAAATGTCACCATGTTAGTGATAATGAATAATAGCTAGCAGTCACAAAGCACCTCAATAATCATTCTTCAATGCTTTTCAAACGACTAACGAGCCATTTAACCAGAATGAATGCTGCAAAAGCTCATTAATGCAGCTGGGAAGTGCACAATGTTTGTACATAATGGCTCAATGAAAATTGAGAAATGCCCATTTTAGCGGCCAAACCTGCAGGTACTGGCAACCTTTGTACTGGCTCATCCCAATCAAAATTTTGATTGGGGGTGGGGGGGGTGTTGGTGAGTGAGTATCCCTGAAATATAAGGAAGTAAATGTGGCAGTCAATTAAGCTGCAAGATTAACCTTTCAGGGCCCTGGCAGGAAGTGTGGAAGAAGTTGCATGATTAATAGGGTAGTGGCTGTGATAATGGCTATGATAGCTGTGATTGCCCAAATCCATGCAAAATGATCGTTAAGTAGCCAAAGGGCATGGAAAAAGCAGTACAGTCTTTAAAATGACAATTCAGCCTGTACACTTCAGCAGCAGATTGGAGGACAACCTAGTACAGAAAGAACGTGCTTGGGATCTCTCACTTGACTCTCAGACAATTTCACTGAATGTCTCATCAACCTTTGTGCAATGCCTATCTCAGGGATTTTATGACTACCGCATGCCAGTTGCACACTTGTGCACTTGCGCAACTGGCCCTACCATTATAAAATTTGCCCTTAACTCCTTTGACTGGGGTATGGTTCCACGGACAGCAATCACACTTCAATAGATGAAGCCACATCCAACAGTGCAGGTACTGCTAGCACCTACCTATGCTCTGGCACCGCATCAATACTCTGATGAGAGACGTGGCTGAATGGGAGGGTGTAAGGACAGCCTCAGAGGAAGCCACCTCATCTGTCTCTTCTGCAATACCCCCTTATTTTAGGAACAACTTATAGAAAGAGAAGGGCAATATATACAAGGTATCCTCAAGACAATACCTTCTAGGAGAGGTAAGATAAGACATTTTGTGGATCATGTGCCTGCTTTACAGTGAGGATTAACAACAAACGAAGGGTACTTGCTGGGTGGTGGGACCTTCGCCAATCACCTCAACAAAAAGGTGAAGGGCATCTTCTTATACTGGGCGAGCTACTGCAGTGTGCCATTCTTGGTAGTCTCCTGGTGATTGTCCGGTGGCATAGTACGTAAGCAGATCATATTTAGGAAGCTGTTAACAACTACCGAGCACCGTAGACAGCACCCATGAGCCAAGATTATCTCCCTGCAGGTGCCAGAACTTTGCAAATTAGTTCCTGCTGGCAGTACTTTTTGCAAGGTGAACTTTGAAATATTATGTGCAAGGTTTACTGGGTCACCCTGAAACTTGCCTTAAAGTTTCTGCTGTATGAAGGAGTGTTGTTACAAAAAAAAAAAATCAATGCACGCTAAATGCTTTTGTGCTGTATCCCTGAGAGCACAGAGAATGAATATTTACATCAGGTCCACACCTTTTATTGATGAAGATGCAGGTATGCAAAGGCGGGGACTCTTATCTCAGCACTTATCTCTGCTTAATAAAGCAATGGCCTTTCATGAGAAAGAATGCCACCCTCCTCCATTGCACTTCCTGTCCCCAAGATCTCCAAGGAGCCCTCACTGCACGTATCTCTCCAAGAATGTACTTCCACATCTCCCTTCTGTGCAAGGCAGAGAAATAGCGAACTCTCCTTTAATGGAAAGTAGCATCCTTTTACGAACTGCTGGTTCATCCAATTTTGCGACTCCCAGACGGCCAAAAAGGCAGGGCTGCCCTCCCCGTGCCTGTTTTCCTTGCATGGGTAACATAGGAAAATAAAAGGAACGTCTGACAAAACTCGGCGGCCCCAGACCTTCCTGCTGCTGGCACAAATGTGCCCTCACCACGGGCAAGCATAGCCCTGATTTTGCCAGTGTCGTAAAATCTGGGCCAATATGTCTCAACCTCAGAAGAATTCATTTCTTTACACAGAGAGTTGTTGGAGCGTGGAATGGTTTGCCATAGGGAATGGTTGAGGCAGAGACCACTGCATCTTTAAGGGAAAACTGGATAAATATTTGAAGCAAAGGAAGACGCTGGGATATGGGAAGAGCGCAGACCAGTCTAATAATTGGAGATAGCTCTAGTAAAGAGACATGATGAGTTGATTGGTCTCCTTTTGTCTTGAAATCTTCTGTGGTTCTAAGAATAGCCCCAACTGCACCAGTGTGATATTTTGTACATTTTTCACACTGGTCATCATTTTGCCTACCTGAATGAGATTGTTAATTTAGTGTTGAATTTGGGGCAGTTTTGTGCTGGGGGCCATGTCCTCTAAGAACTGGTTTGAGATTGCCCAAGCTCATCGAACCTCGGGCTTTTACAGCCAGCAAATAAAGGAGACTTTCATCCTATATTTATGAATTGGATTTGAACTCAATTCCCAGAGGTGAAAGATGAGTGTAGTTTAATGCCGCTATTTTCTTTCTAAAAGCAAACCTCACTGCTCCACTAAAAGCAAAGAAAAACATTTAGTTTAGTTTAGGACACCATTGTCAAGTGTTGAATTCAATAGCTTAGGTCAATGCATATATTGTTGTTTCTTTTATTTGCATTTTCAACTCAATACATCCCTGGGACATCATTGCAGCTGAACTAGTCACAACCAGTTGTATACTTTTGCATGACCTAGTTCTGCATGTAACCCACTAAAAAAGAAATGAGCAGTATTGATTGCGAGATCCAACACTTTTTTAAAAGTCACAGTAGATTTAAAACCAATGTGCAGTATCTGTACTGACTGCTGCAAAAATGAAGCGAACATGTATTGAAACTAGAAATCTGCATCGTAATTTAATCTTAACCAAGAAAACCTTTGTGCAAACCAGTTTAAATGTTTTGTAATACAACATCACTAGTCAATTTGACCCACTAAATAATCCAAAGAGGATCAAAGATCTTAATAGCTCCCATTTTCAGTCCTAGCTCTGCACACATCTAAAGCTTTGGTGACAGAAATGCCAAAGATGTATACTGAACAGAGATTTGTATTGGACTGATTCACATAAAGCCAGCAATATCTGACCAGGGCTGGGTAGGGTTTGCTCCTTTTAATTTGATTAAAATTTAGATGCCTTGTTCTTCTCAGGGCAATGCCCAACTACACATGCACGGCACTCTTTTTCCCCATTCTTGCCTGTCCTCATTGCCTTACTGTCTGATCTGTACATGTATGTAAAAAAAACATCAAGGCACTACCAATTCTCAGAGTGCTTCATGTGCAAGTAGCTGGAAAGGACCTAAGTCCAGAGAGTTTAGGCACAGGTTAGCAAGAACCAGGGTCTAGGGATCTCCAAGTGTGCTCAAGGTAACTACCTCTTGAATTTAGACAGCTACTACCTCACAGCTTTCCAGGACAAAGCACTGCCAGGCTTCCTTGTCAACTATAGGACAGACATTTGCCTTCAACGTAGTGGAAACAATTATACAGCATAGCTTGCAATGTGCCAGCCATCTTTTTGTGTAGTTGGGAATGAACACAACCTACTGATCTCATTTCATCTCCTTAATGAATGTCGTAGTCTCACAATGTACTTATTCACAATGTATCATCACAGCAGCTCTCGATTGTTCTGTAGAGAGTTCAAGTATCAATTTAAAGGCCCTCTGCTTTCACCTGGCATATTTGTTTCCCTCCGCTGTTACCTGGTTAGTGGATGAGCGACTAGCGGACTCTAGCTTCAGTTTGTTCACGAGTTCACGCTGCAGAGACAAGAACATCATTGGCCATATCATCTGCCACTGAATCCATCCAATCTGCAGTAGCACAGGCCCAGTTCCAGGCTATGCAGTCAACTATATTCTTATCGTGGCCTAGTATCTTGACATCCTCACTCATAGCACAGAGCACATCGGCCAGTCCGACTTGGCGGTTAGCCTTTGCCAGAAGGATAGCATGTTGCCCAAGGCAGATAAGGGTTACCCTCTTGGCAAAGGAGAACTTGAGTTTCAGTTTTTGCAATTCAGATTTAAACAGTGCGAATTTCAACCAATCTGAATCTGAAAAAGAAAACTGAGCACTAATTCCAATGATATGTAAAGGATTAGAAGTGAAGAACAGAAAAATAATTATTAGGACTTCCTCATGATTGAAATCGTTTGCATTTAATTGCTTTACATAAGATGCCTGTCACCTCTTTGCATGACGGGTCACCAGCTAGAAAATTCCATTAGAAGAGGATGAAGAATTGCATTTGTTGGAAACCTCAAACTGTTGGCAATGCACAACAGGTTTCAAAAAGAGAAAAGACAGTTTAATATTTCAGATGACAACCCTCCATCAGTTTTGTATGTTTCTGGCCGTTTTTGTACTATTTCTTTGACGAGTGAGTCACAAATGTTTCACTCCTCAGCATGGCCACTCCTCTTTTGGTTATCTCCTCAAAAAGATAACATTTCACAACATGATTTAATTAATATCAACCAGAATAATGATGAGAAGATTTTTTACACGAGGAAAGTTTAAAAAAAAGTAAAAAGACCTACTTTTTTGGTCGCATCTATTACCACCACTATGGTGGCAGTAACATATTCATGTATTGCCACCAACAGGATGTGGGAGGACAATACTCACCCAACTCTTTGTCTGAAATGTGTAATTTGATCCAGTCATTATCAGGTAGGCTACAGAGTTCAGGGAACAGACAGCGTGAACACTACCAATTCCAGAGAACGCACAGTGCTAACACTACTGATTTTAGAGAAGGGACAGTGCTAACACTACTGAGTTCAGAGAATGCACAGCACTAACACTAGAGTTCAGAGAATGCACAGCACTAACACTACCGAGTTCAGAGAATGCACAGCACTAACACTACCGAGTTCAGAGAATGCACAGCACTAACACTACCGAGTTCAGAGAATGCACAGCACTAACACTACCGAGTTCAGAGAATGCACAGCACTAACACTACCGAGTTCAGAGAATGCACAGCACTAACACTACCGAGTTCAGAGAATGCACAGCACTAACACTACCGAGTTCAGAGAATGCACAGCACTAACACTACCGAGTTCAGAGAATGCACAGCACTAACACTACTGAGTTCAGAGAATGCACAGCACTAACACTACCGAGTTCAGAGAATGCACAGCACTAACACTACCGAGTTCAGAGAATGTACAGCACTAACACTACTGAGTTCAGAGAATGCACAGCACTAACACTACTGAGTTCAGAGAATGCACAGCACTAACACTACCGAGTTCAGAGAATGCACAGCACTAACACTACCGAGTTCAGAGAATGTACAGCACTAACACTACTGAGTTCAGAGAATGCACAGCACTAACACTACCGAGTTCAGAGAATGCACAGCACTAACACTACCGAGTTCAGAGAACGCACAGCACTAACACTACCGAGTTCAGAGAACGCACAGCACTAACACTACCGAGTTCAGAGAACGCACAGCACTAACACTACTGAGTTCAGAGAATGCACAGCACTAACACTACCGAGTTCAGAGAATGCACAGCACTAACACTACCGAGTTCAGAGAACGCACAGCACTAACACTACCGAGTTCAGAGAACGCACAGCACTAACACTACCGAGTTCAGAGAATGTACAGCACTAACACTACCGAGTTCAGAGAATGCACAGCACTAACACTACCGAGTTCAGAGAACGCACAGCACTAACACTACCGAGTTCAGAGAACGCACAGCACTAACACTACCGAGTTCAGAGAACGCACAGCACTAACACTACCGAGTTCAGAGAATGCACAGCGCTGACACGACCGAGTTCAGAGAATGCACAGCGCTGACACTACCGAGTTCAGAGAATGCACAGCGCTGACACTACCGAGTTCAGAGAATGCACAGCGCTGACACTACCGAGTTCAGAGAACGCACAGCGCTGACACTACCGAGTTTAGAGAACGCACAGCGCTGACACTACCGAGTTCAGAGAATGCACAGCACTAACACTACCGAGTTCAGAGAACGCACAGCACTAACACTACCGAGTTCAGAGAATGCACAGCGCTGACACTACCGAGTTCAGATAGGAAGGGGTGAGGCCATGGAGGGATTGCAACATCAGGATGGGAATTTTAAAACCAAGGTGTTGGTGGACTGGGAGCCAATGTAGTTCAATGAGCCCAGGGATGATGGCTGAATAAGACTTGCTGTGAGTTAGGATATGTGCAGTAGCGTTTTGGATGAGCTGAAGTATATTGAGGATGGAAGATGAAGGCTGGCAAGGAGAGCATTGGAATAGTCGAGTCTGGAGGTAACAAAGGCATGGATGAGGCTTTCTGCAGCAGATGGGCTGAGGCAGGGGTGGAGACGAACAATGTTGTGGAGGTGGAAGTAGGTGATTTTTGTGATGGAGGGAATATAGGGTCGGAAGCTCAGCTCAGGGTCAATTAGGATGCCGAGGTTGCGAACAATCTGTTTCAGCCTGAGACAGTGGCCAGGGAGGGGGGTGGAATCAGTAGCGAGGGAATGGAGTTTGTGGTGGGGACCAAAGACAATGGGCTCGAATTTAGCAGGCCTGCGGGTACCCAGCGGGTGGTCCTCCGGGAGCGTCGAAAACGCGAACGGCGAAATTAGTGGGTTGCCCACGCGATCGTAGCAGGCAATCCACTAATAGGATCCAATTACCTGCTCCTCCGGGGTCCACGGCGCTGGCCTGCGCGTCGGGCGGGCTGCGCATGCGCAGTACGATCTGTCAGCTGGAGGCTCTCTAGTTAAAGGGGCAGTCCTCCACTGACAGATGCTGCAACCAATGGGACAAATTGCAGCATGGAGCAGCCCAGGGGGAAGGCTGCTCCCAGTTTAATGATGCCTCACCCCAGGTATCATCAGATGGGGTGAGGAGGAGGGGGAGGACACAGATCTTCCCCCCGGCGGGCGGGAGGAAGCGGCCTGCCTCTGCCACCAAGAAGGCCTGGCTCGAGGTGGCAGAGGGGGTCACCTGCGCCACCAACATATCGCCCACCTGCATACAGTGCAGGAGGCGCTGCAATGACCGCAGTAGGTCAGCCACAGTGAGAACACAAAGTCTTTCCCCTACACTCCGTCTGCCACAACACTGCCCCCACCCCAAATCTCCTTCGGCACCGCCAACACTATTCTGTCACATCACCCTTCATGCCCACTCACACCCCATCCTCATCTTACCTCCACCTACTCACCTCGCCAGTACTCATCCTGCCACTAACACGCGACCCAATCCTCATACAATCTCATGGCTCCATCCCATACTCACCCTCTCGTGCATCTCCCTCACGGCCAGCCTCACTCAACCTGCCACCACCTGTGCTGCAGCCACAGGGCATGCATCACATATGTGCAGTAGGCAGGGTAAGGCAAACGTCTCGTCAGCATGAAGGGGGTGCACAAGGGTGTCTGAGGGTTTGTCATGGGTGTTACCCATATTGAATTTCAGAGCCACAAACAGCACACATTATATTGACACCACCACTGCCATGTCTCCGCGAATCCTGTCCATTGTGTCCAATAATGCCCGCTCCTGGGTATCACTATGAGGATCCACCACTGATGCCACCCATCGTGTTACTGCAGAGTAGGTGCAGGTGTATTTGCAGGGCTCGTCCGCGCAGACAACTGAGAGACATCGGCGGTGTTGCCGGCTGCACCCTGGAAGGATGCGGAGGAGAAGGTGTGGAGGACAGTGGTGACTTTGCCAGCGACAGGTAAGCAGTTGATGCTGGGGCCAGCCAGGAGCAGCTCGGCATGAAAGAGGCTGCAGATCTCCACGACTACATGTCGAGCGAATCTGCGCCTCCCTGTGCACTGCTGCTCGGAGAGGTGCGGGGAGCTGCGCCTCGGTCTGTGGACCCTGTGGCGAGGGTAGTGCCCTCTGCGACGCGTCTCTCTCTGCGGTAGCCCTCCCTCCTGCTGTGCAGGTGGGCGTGCAACCACACCGTGTTGGGGGGATCCACGTCTCTGCGGCGGACGGCGTGGACTGCGAGGCTGCTGGTGGTGGTCATGCTCTTCGTCCTCCGAGGGTGTCCGCACACCACCCATCTGGCAGGTGTTGATCTGAGGGGTTGTGCAGGGTAGGTGTGTGGGTCCTCGGACTGGGGCTGCGGTTTCGTGTCGGTCTGTCCTCTGGCTTGGCCGGGGGGTGGTGGGGGGCAGGGGTTGCCCTATGTGACGCGGTGGCCTCCTGCGTGGGTGAGGGCACTCCCCCGTGGAGCGCACCTTGGCACCTGCCACAGGCTGCTGGCTGCAACACGCCTGGTTTGAAGGGTCCTGTTTCCCCCAGTGTGGGAAACTGACTGCTTTGAACGTAAAATCCCACACTTCCTCTTTTGACAGCTGCTTCAGCTCATTAACTGACCACAACGAGCAAGTTAAGTGCTCTCAAGTGGAACCCCGCTGGCTTTAATTGCCTGCGGGATTCCCACCAGCGGGGCTTGCGCGCGCAGCCCCGCACGTCAGCGCGGTACCCGGAAGTGGCCGGGATTTCGTCCGAATCCGGTCACGTGATCGGAGATCGGGATTTTCGGGGCCCCCCCGCTGGAAACCCGCAGGTAACCCGACCCTAAAATCGAGCCCAATGTCTTCCCAGTGTTTAATTGGAGGAATTTGCAGTTCATCCAAGACCGGATGTTAGAAAAGCAGTCTGACAACACAGAGGCAATGGAGGGGTCGAGAGAGGTGGTCGCGGTGAGGTAGAGTTGGGTGTCATCAGTATATATGTGGAACAATCATGTTCTACTGGCAGCGCACCCAATGGAATCAAAAGAACACGGGGTGGAATTGCTAAATTCAAACACACACACAGACAGGCAGTAACTTTTGCCACTACAGAAGTAACAACAGCTGCTATACCCTCCTCCTAATGTTTGGCTGGCAGCTACATTGATCACCTAGACTGCCAATTAGATCATCGAGCCATTCCACCATTCACCACCATTCACCACAACATTTCTGCAGCTACCGATCAACTCAATCACACCCTCACCTCCACCTTTGATGCCCTTGTCCCCATTAAAACCATGACTCTCTCACACCCTGGTCCTTTCCCCTGGTACAACCCTCATCTCCGCTCCCTTAAGTCCAAGGAACGCAGACTTGTACGTTTATGGCAGACAACTGGTTTAACCATTCATTGCCAGATCTGGCTGGACCACACAAAGCACTATTGGGTCCTGCTCTCCTCTGCCAAAACTGCTCATTATTCCAGGATCATCCTGGAATGCAAAGATAACCCCCGGCTTCTTTTCTTCACTACAAACCGTCTTCTTAAACCCCTCTCCCCTGCCTTCCCCAACCTCACCTCCAACAACAAGTGTGAGGAACTCATGGACTACTTTGTCACTAAGATAAAGGTCAGATGTTTCTGCCTCTTCCTTCCTTTCCCCAATCCCACCAAGCCAAACTTCCCCTATGGCTCCCCCCTGTCCTAGCCCTGAACTTTCATCTTTCTCTATTTACTCTCCTATATCCCCTCATGCCCTCTCTGAAATTATCTTGACCATGAGACCCACCTCCTGCTCTCTTGACCCTATTCCTACCAAACTGCTGACCACTTAACTTCCCTTCCTGGCCCCCATGTTAGCTGATATTGTTAACGGTTCCCTCTATTCAGATACTGTCCCCCTCCCCTTTAAATCTGCCGTCATCACCACCCTCCTCAAAAAACCCACCCTTGACTCCTCTGTCCTTGCAAACTATCGCCCCATCGCAATCTTCCTTTCCTCTCCAAAGTCCTTGAACGTGTTGTTGCCTCCCAAATCTGTGCCCATCTTTCCCACAACTCCATGTTTGAATCCATCCAATGAGGTTTCTACCCCTACTACAGTACTGAAAATGCCCTTATCAAAGTCACAGATGACATCCTATATCACTGTGACCATTGTAAGCTACCCCTCCTCATCCTTCTCGAACTGTCTGCAGCCTTTAACATGGTTGACCACACCATCCTCCTCCAATGCCACTCCTCCGTCGACCAGCTGGGTGGGACCGTGCTCGCCTGGTTCCATTCCTATCTATCCAGTCGTAGCCAGAGAATCACCTGCAATGGCTTCTCTTCCCACTCCCGCACCGTTACCTTTGGAAATCCCCAAGGATCTATCCTTGGCCCTCTTTTATTTCTCATCTACGTGCTGCTCCTCGGTGACATCATCTGAAAACACAATGTCAGGTTCCACATGTATGCTGATGACACCCAGCTTTACCTCACCACTACGCTCCTCAACCTCTCCACTGTCTCTGATTTGTCACACTGCTTGTCCGACATCCAGTACCAGATGAGCAAAAATTTCTTTCAACTAAATATTAGGAAGACCGAAGCCATTGTCTTTTGTTCTCGCCACAAAATCCGTTCCCTCGCCATCAACTCCAACCTTCTCCCTGACCACTTTCTGAGGCTGAACCAGACTGTTCACAACTTTGGCGTCCTATTTGACCCTTAGATGAGCTTCTAACCACATCTCCGCTCCATCACCAAGACCGCCTACTTCCACCTCCGTAACATCGTGCATCTCGGCCCCTGCCTCAGCTCATTTGCTGCTGAAACCCTCATCCATGCCTTTGTAAACTCTAGACTTCTCATTCTTGTTTTCAAATCACTCCATGGCCTCACCCCTCCCTATCTCTGTAACCTCCTCCAATCCTTTTTTTTTATTCGTTCATGGGATGTGGCCGTCGCTGGCAAGGCCGGCATTTATTGCCCATCCCTAATTGCCCTTCAGAAGATGGTGGTGAGCTGCCTTCTTGAACCGCTACAGACCGTGTGGTGAAGGTTCTCCCACAGTGCTGTTAGGAAGGGAGTTCCAGGATTTTGACCCAGCGACGATGAAGGAACGGCGATATATTTCCAAGTCGGGATGGTGTGTCACTTAGAGGGGAACGTACAGGTGGTGCTGTTCCCATGTGCCTGCTGCCCTTGTCCTTCTAGGTGGTAGAGGTCGCGGGTTTGGGAGGTGCTGTCGAAGAAGCCTTGGTGAGATGCTGCAGTGCATCCTGTGGATGATACACACTGCAGCCACGGTGCGCTGGTGGTGAAGGGAGTGAATGTTTAGGGTGGTGGATGGGGTGCCAATCAAGCGGGCTGCTTTGTCCTGGATGGTGTCGAGCTTCTTGAGTGTTGTTGGAACTGCACTCATCCAGGCAAGTGGAGAGTATTCCATCACACTACTAATCTGTGCCTTGTAGATGATGGAAAGGCTTTGGGGGGTCAGGAGGTGAGTCACTCGCCACAGAATACCCAGCCTCTGACCTGCTCTTGTAGCCACAGTATTTATATGGTTGGTCCAGTTAAGTTTCTGGTCAATGGTGACCCCCTACAACCCTCCATCATCTCTGCTCTCCTCCAATTCTTGCATCCATAAATTTGAGCTCATCCAAAACTTTGCTGCCCATATCCTAATTCGCACCAAGTCCCGTTCACCCATCAACCCTGTGCTCGCTGACCTACATTGGTTCCCGGTCCACGAGCGCCTCGATTTTAAAATTCTCATCCTTGTTTTCAAATCAGTCCATGGCCTCACCCCTCCCTATCTCTGTAACCTCCTCTAGCTCTACAACCCTCCAAGATCTCTGCACTCCTCCAATTCTGGTCTCTTGTGCATCCCCGATTTTAATCACTCCACTATTGGCAGCCGTGCCTTCAGCTGCCTAGGCCCTAAGCTCTGGAATTCCCTCCCTGAGCCTCTCCGCCTCTCTATCTCTCTCTCCTCCTTTAAGTTGATTCTTAAAACCTACCTCTTTGACTAAGCTTTTGGTCACCTGTCCTAATATCTCCTTATGTGGCTCAGTGTCAAATGTTGTCTGATAACGTTCCTGTAAAGTGCCTTACTACATTGAAGGCGCTATATAAGTGCAAGTTGTTGTTGTTGATCTTGGTTGATCTGTACCTTAACTCCATCTACCCGCCTTGGTTCCATAACCCTTGCCTTACAAAAATCTAGCAATCTCAGTCTTGAAGTTTTCAATTGACCCCCAGTCGTGCTCTCTCTGATTACTGTGCTGCTTCTGCTCCCCCCTACCCCCTGTTTCCCCCTTCCCCCCCCCCCCCGCCTCTGCTCAGCCTTACCCCCCACTTCACCCTTTTTCTCCCCTTCGGGCTCTGCTCTTCTCCCCAGCTGCATTTTTGGCGCTCGGCCTCCAGAACGCGCTCTTAGTGAACGGCAGCGAGGGCAGTTGGTGAATTACAATGCTCATGCGCGGCCCAACACGCACCTGGTCCGAGTGTGCATGCGCGTCATCAATAGCGGAAGCAGTAAGTCCCTGGCGTTAGTCAAAGTGCAATTTTTTGGGCTTTTTCTGTCCCCGGCACCTCTTCCCACTAGGTTGGCCTGGTGAGAAAGCCACAAGCTCATCCCCGCTCAGGCTCACGGTTAAAATAGCAGTCAGGGCCCAGTGAAGACATGGGAGCCTCATTGGCACATTTAAAGAAGGACCTCATTGGTTTTCGGCAGCTGTCCTTCTCGCCTGCTCAGAAGAGCAGGTCAAAATCGTAGCTGCGCGGGATCGGTGGAGTGCGTTGGCGGGTGAGTCCCACGGACGATTTTAACTGCCCGCTTGCCCGGTTTCCGCCTGGCCAGGCAGGATTAAGGTGACCCCTCATCTGTCTGGTACCTAAAACCTTCATGTTTATCTGCCCTTGTTTCAGAGATATGGCTTTTAATATTGAAGACTGCTCTCAGTAGCTCTCTTGAGTTATTCTAGGTAATAATTTGAAGTTGTAAGTAGCTTGCAGGGAGACATGCCCTCCTTTATAGCACTGCAAGAATTTCCAATGATTTCTATATCTGTTCCCCAGTGCTCTGATAATTGGTTAATTTCTGTCATTACATCCAAACTCTTCCAATGAAAAGTTCTTTTGCCAATAGTGCAGTTTATCATCACAACATTTCTCAATCCCCTTTAAGTAAACCAGCCAGGGTTTTGAACTTTGCTTACTTCAATCTCCTTATGTTCAATAGGAAACCCAATCTCCTTATGTTCACCCAATAGGAAACCCATTGAAAAGGGCTCTTACAAATGTATAAGAATCAGACAGGTATGTGTTTTATTTGATGATCTTTTTATTTGATTTTCTTCAATGAATCAATATTATTGAGACCACATAGCAGTGCAAGATGCAACATCTGCAAAACAGCTTTGTCAGTTGTGGAAATCAGAACTCAATTCATATCCTGCTGGCAAATATTTAAATTTTAATCAAAACTGCCAAATTTTGGTTGTGTGGGTTGACCTGTATGGTTCATAGCTCAAATTCTATCAATAATGTTTCCCAAAGGGCATCCATTCATGTTATTCCATCATTGCCCAACAGCAGACGTGTTGTGGCCTTGAAAAATAATATTGCACTGCATCAGTTCAGTGGTATCTGTCTATTGGTCCTGTGATGTCCTGAGTACGTAAGATCAGCACCCATATCTACCAGTTTTAAGTAAACAGAAAAATACTGCAGATGCTGCAAATCCAAAACAAAACCCTTCTTCGAAGCAAGGATTTGCTCCCGAACTTGTCTCGTCTCTTCACGGGCCCGCTGCGCGTTTCCAGCACTTTCTGCTTTTTTTTCATTTTCCACTCTTTCCTCTTCATGTGCCTCAGGTGGATGCAAAAGATCCCATGACACTATTCGAAGCAGAGCAAGGGGATTCTCCTGATGTCCTGACCAACATTTATCTCCAACCGACATCAGTGGAACAGATTATCTGGTCATTTATCTCATTGATGTTTGTGGGACGTTGCTGTGTGCAAATTGGCTGTCCCATTTCCTACATTGCAAAAGTGCACTTCAAAAGCACTCACTGGCTGTGAAGTACTTTGCGACGTCCTAAGGTTGTGAAAGGCATTGTAAAAATATATTCTTTCTTTCTTTCTCTCTACCCAGGTGATGTTCATCTTCAAAGACGCTCGACTCTACAGAGCCTTCCATGTTTCACTTTTCCATTTGGCTGTCATTTCAGTGCTTAACACAGTAGCCTGGGGTCTTTCAATCTGAGTGCATGATCCAGCCAACTGGGGCACCTTTGCTTTGCAATTTGGCTTGCTGGCAATTGCCTTGTTCTTTCTCTAGCTATCTCATTCATCACTTTATCATTTTTAACAAATGTCCTTGAAACTAATTGTTTGTATCAGTAGGCAACCCACCACAGTTTAAATCTGGTTTCCTCCAGATTCAGGTTCATTGCTCTGTCACAGAAGAGGTTATACTTGTGTGAAAAAAGACAAGTGCCTTTGTTATTCAGGGTTGTCTAGCTTGAAAAGCAAATATTTAAGGATAACTTTCTAAATTCTCAAATATGGTGGCACATATATTGCTGTACACACATATACAGCATCACTTCTGCAAAGCAGGTAAAATAATAAAGCTTATACTAGTTGGGGTAAAAATTGGTATATATTGCACCCATTTTTTGCGTGTAAAAAGGGTGCAGTGTACACCAATTTAGCAGTAGGACCACCGGCGTCCAATCTGCCCAGGTGTTGGTCGTACTGCTTAATTTGGGAGGGCAAATTTGTGGGGAAGAATTTTTAGGCGTCCCGGGCAGACACCTAAGTTAGGCATTAAGCCTCTTGAATATGCTAATAAGGGGCCTAGCGGCTGTTGAAGGATGACTCTATAAAATTTGTTCCCGATGAAGATAATTCTTCAGAGGCCACCGCGGCCGCCAACCAGAAGTAAGTTGTTTAACCTTCCTGTGCAGCCAGGAGGAGCAGGAGTGCTCCCCCTGATTCTACAGTCCTAGCAGTTGGCCTCCTCATTGCCCGATCCAATTCCCCTCCCGGAACTTACCCGAGGGCTGCTGCTGGTGGCCCGAAATTTATTTTTCTCATGGGGCGAGCTGCCTGTGGAGGTGCAACAGGCGCGGGCAGCTCGCCCCGACGATGTAAATGAGACCCGAGGCCCAATTTCAGGATGGCCTTGGGACTCTCTGTTTGGATGCGGGCTGCCAGCACAGAGCCCAGTCTGGACCCGAAAATGGGTCCTGACTCAATTCTACCCCATTGGGTTTGAGGACACCAAAATCACAGCACTTAATCTAGGCTGATACTTCAGTGCACTACTGAGGGAGTGCTACATTTTCAGAGGTGCCATCTTTTGGGTGAGATGTTGAACTGAGGCCCCGTCTGCATGTTCAGGTGAACGATAAAGAACCCATGGCACTATTCAAAGACCAGCAGGGAGATGTCCTCGACAGCATAGCCATTCATCTAATTTACTGTTTGAGGGACCTTGCTGTGTGCAAATGTGGCTGCCAATTTTGCCTACATCAGCGCAAGTTCCCCCTTTCTGAAACAGGACGTACTCAAACTGCTGGAAATTATCTAGCAAATGTAACAATACAGTTAAATCCTCTAGAGGAACTTGGTTTCTTTGGGTTTTGCTATGTTTTATTCTTTGCTTAGGATTAGGTTCTAAAATATGGGGCAAATGTTCTTGGAATCATGCTTGGGCATAGAGGAGAACTGGGCAGGGTGGATCATATGCCTGTTAAGGGGTCAACTAATTTATTTAATTGGATGGAAATTAGGGAGGCTCCCTTATCAGCTTGCTGCCTCCTTGCCCGATTTTCCTCTATGCATTGCACCCAGGCAATCCAATACACCCAGGTGCAATATCATAGAATCATAGAAAATAGGAGCAAGAGTGGGCCATTCGGCTCTTCAGGCCTGCTCCGCCATTCAAAATGATCATGGCTGATTGTCTCACTCAATACCCTGTTCCCGCTTTTTCCCCATATCCCTTGATCCCTTTAGCATTAAGAAATATATCTATCTCCTTCTTGAATATATTTAATGACTTGGCCTCTACTGTTTTCTGTGGTAGAGAATTTCACAGGTTCACCACCCTCTGAGTGAAGAAATTTCTCCTCATCTCGGTTCTAAATGGCATACCCCGTAGTCTGAGACTGTGACCCCTGGTTCTGGACTCCCCAGCCATCGGGAACATCCTCCCTGCATCTAGTCTGTCTAGTCCTGTTAGAATTTTATATGTTTCGATGAGATCACCTCTCATTCTTCTAAACTCTAGTTAATATAGGCCTAGTCGACCCAATCTCTCCTCATACGTCAGTCCTGCCATCCCAGGAATCAGTCTGGCAAACCTTTGTTGCACTCCCTCCATGGCAAGGACATCCTTCCTCAGATAAGGAGACCAAAACTGCACACAATTCTCCAGATGTGGTCTCACCAAGGCCGTGTACAACTGCAGTAAGACATCCCTGTTCCTGTACTCAAATCCTCTTGCAATGAACACCAACATACCATTCACCTTCCTAATTGCTTGCTGCACCTGAATGCTCGCTTTCAGTGACCGATGTACAAGGACACCCAGGTCTCATTGCACCTCCCCTTTTCCCAATCTATCACCATTCAGATAATAATCTGTTTTTCTATTTTTACAACCAAAGTGGATAATTTCACATTTATCCATGTTATACTGCATCTGCCATGTTCTTGCCCAGTCATCCAACTTGTCTAAATCACATTGGAGCCTCTTTGCATCCTCCTCACAGCTCACATTCCACCCCAGCTTTGTGTCGTCTACAAACTTGGAAATGTTACATTTAGTTCCCTCATCCAAATCATTGATATATATTGTGAATAGCTGGGGCCCAAGCACTGATCCCTGCGGTACCCCACTAGTCACTGCCTGCCACCCAGAAAAAGGCCCGTTTATTCCTACTCTCTGTTTCCTGTCTGTCAACCAATTCTCAATCCATGCCAGTATATTCCCCCCAATCCCATGTGCTTTAATTTTGCACACTAACCTCTTGTGTGGGACCTTATCAAATGCCTTCTGAAAATCCAAGTACACCACATCCACTGGTTCTCCCCTATCTATTCTACAAATTACCTCCTCAAAAAACTCCAGTAGATTTGTTAAGCGTGATTTCCCTTTCATAAACCCATGCTGACTTTGTCCAATCCCGTTAATGCCTTCCAAGTGTTCTGTTATCACATCCTTTATAATAGACTCCAGCATTTTCCCCACTATTGATGTTAGGCTAACTAGTCTGTAATTCCCTGTTTTTTCTCTCCCTCCTTTTTTAAATAGTGGGTTACATTTGCCACCCTGAAATCTGTAGGAACTGTTCCAGAGACTATAGAATTTTGGAAGATGACCACCACTGCATCCACTATTTCCAGGACCACTTCCTTTAGTACTCTGGGATGTAGATTATCAGGCCCTGGGGATTTGTCAGCCTTTAACCCCATTAATTTCCCTAGCACTATTTTTTTACTAATACTGGTTTCCTTCAGTTCCTCCCTCTCACTAGACCCTTGGTTCCCTAACATTTCTGGGAGGTTATCTGTGTCCTCCTTTGTGAAGACAGAACCAAAGTATGTGTTTAATTGTTCTGCCATTTCTTTGTTCCCCATTATAATTTCCCCCATTTCTGACTGTAAGGGACCTATATTTGTTTTCACTAATCTTTTTCTCTTGACATATTAATATGTCTCTTGACATAGAATCAAAGAATATTGCAACTCAGAAGAAGGGCTTTCTACCCATCGTGCCTGTGCCAACTCTTGGAAAGAGCTATCCAACTAGCCCCCCTCCACCCTCTCTTTCCCTATAGCCCTGCAAATTTTCCCTTTTCAAGTATATATCCAATTTCGTTTTGACAGCTGCTGCTTCCACCACCCTTTCAGGCAGTGGGTTCCAGATCATAATAACTTGCTGCGCAACTCCCCACTGTTTCTTTTGCCAATTATGTCAAATCTATGTCTTCTGGCTACCAGCCTTCTCATGGAAACAGTTTCTCCATATTTACTCTATCAAAACCCTTCATAATTTTGAACACAGTTCCATTAAGTCTCCCCTTAACCTTCTCTGCTCTAAGGAGAATGACTCCAGCTCCCCTATCCCTCTACTAACGAGAAAATTGGTCCCAATCCCTTTGTGTGGGAGATGAAAACAACTCAAGAATAGACTGAGAAACCAGAACAAACACCACTTAAACATGAATGAACTTTACAAGGTCAGCTCAAATCAGGCTTTAGGTGTCTTGCATACCAGCAATTAAAAAATCTATTATGGCCATTATTCCATTAGGATTCAGTTCAACAGAAATGCAAACTGAGTGAAGGATTAAAGGGATTGTTTCTCTGCAGGTAGCCATGCTCAGCGGCCATCTTTCCTTCAGTGAAACACTAATCAGCCTCTTGCAAGTTGAGCAGGCGCTGTTCAAAATATTAAAGGGAAACCTAATGACCTGATCAGCTGTATGTTCCATATTGATATAAAGTAGCACTCAGAATTTTCCTTTCATTTAAAATGCTTCACTGTTTTTGACTTCTGTTCTTTCCCCCGATGGTGTGAGGATATTATAACGATGTGACTTTAATGTGTACATTTAAAGCTACAATATATTTTCAAGTACAGCCTGATGATTTCAAGAATATCAGTGGAGAAATGACAGCACTGTAATTCTACAATCTGTAATGCAGCATATGCAAGTGGGAGCTTTTGACCAGAAGCCTGATCTCAAACTGTCGAGATAGGAATGAGTCCCAAACCCAATAAGGAATTTAAATTGGTCTGAACTCATTAAGATAAATCCCAAATTTCCCTGCTTCAGATATGGAAAGGCTTTGTATTAACATGGAGTTCATTTAATTAGCCATACATGTATATTTAGTGCAATATTTAAAAATTATTTGCAAGTACAGAATAAAATACTCACTCACACATTTACGTTCTCCCAATCCTTCAAAAATGATGCTGGTCATTCGGGCTTGAATTGGAATTTCCTGAATGTGGATCTAAATCTGAGCCTGAATGGGAATAATTTTAATCGACTGCACTGTGAATCTAGCAAAGGCTCCATGAAAAGGACAGGGTGGCATCAGCTCAGGAGTTATAATGTTCCACGTAGCATTCAATCATTCTCTATCTGCACTTACACTTAGGATCATCAGTCCTGTCTGTAACCAGATATTCATCCAAACTCTTTTAAAAGGTGTTAATCAACGCAGCATTAACAGCCACGTCTATTGAATCTGCTCTACATATCCCGACTTAAGCATATTGGTGCAGGGGCTCAACCATTCACTGGGGGTGAATCGATCGATCTTCGGCGCTGGTGCAAAACGGGCAATGAGGAATCTGCCGCCCGTTTCAAACTCCGCCCGATTTAATATTCCATCTGAGTCATGGAACAGAAAATCGGGTGCGATGTAAAACGAGCTGCTGATTTGTTTCTGCCCGTTCTGCGCTAGCACTGAATACCACTTTCGCACCCCCCCCCCCCGCCGTGTTCTGGCAGCTTCCTTCATCTTGTGCCCCCAGTACATTAGATTGTTGCTACTGCAGCCAGACTGCACAGAGAATTGATATAAAGCGCCTTAGGAACGGAACCAATATTGGAACGTTACAGACAGCACTGTCCTGCATAGGCACCTACAAACGTAGAGAGGGGAAATGTAGCCTCTGATATAAAGCTGCTACAAAATGGATGTCGGTTGCTTTATCAGAAACTACAATCTAAAAACATCGAGACATTCCGTGCTCACAGTATTCTCTGGACAAAATTAATTTAAGATAAAAACGTAATATATTTTTGTTAGCCAATTTCTCCCATTGTTCTCAATGGGATACAATCCAGTCCTGGAGTGAAATAACTCTATCCCCACCTACAGATAAGATCCATACGTTACATTCAGTTTTACAGAATTCCAATTACTGCAGCACAATAACAAAACGCAAGGGCCCAAGTGCTCCGTATCACTTAAAGTTGCCCTAATTAGTTTTTACTTGGTCTTTGTCTTACAAATAAAATGCTCGTCTCATTAGTTTGTATGAAATCATTATGCATGCGAGGATTTGAAATGTGAGCCAATAAGCATTTCAACTTTGTTTCTGAAGGAACAATGGGATAAGGCCCTGAATGCACCACTTCCTTTAGTTTGGTTTATTTCATCAAGATTCCAGTCCACCCAGGATGTTCACTCAATGTTGTGGTTACTCAACCAGCAATATCCAGTTTAAAGAAGGTGCAAATAAATGGGTAATCACTATGTTGCTGAACTGACTTTTACACATAAATCTACTTCTGCAAATATCATTTGCTGAGAGTACTTGCTGAGCTGAATCAATACGCTGGCACAATCCAACAATGTGTTTCCATGTGTGTCATTGCTACAGCAAGTCGCTAAGATTCAAAAGTTCCTGTGAGGGGCTTATCATATCCTGAGGCATGCTACTGCTATTAATTTGTATTAGAGAGAAAGAATCCCATTTTATCAGCCTCTATCGATGCAAATCAAATATTCACTCTAGGTATCCTGTTTACTTATATCTGCATGCCATTAAAGTTGAAAGGTGATTGTAATGCATTTGATGACAGCAGCATGGAAAACAGACATCCTTCGACTGGTAGATTTATCTGCGTTTTCGCAGAAATGCCTTTTTCCCCTAGTTGAACATAAGTGAAATAAACTCAAGGCGAGAAAAATGAAGTCTAAAGTGCTGTTTTCAGAAGAGCTTCAGAAATACACTTTGGCCCAGAAATTGCGCTGATCGGTGAACGAACCTCACCTACCACTCGTTAGTTATAAACTCACCCACAAACTATTCGCGGGCTTCTGGGCACCAACTTGCTTCAACGGTGAGCTGCAAAAAGTGCAGCGTTCTCTCCCGGGCTTCTGTCAGCTGGGAGAGAGGGGAAAGGATCGCTCTCTCCCCTCCACCAATCAGCTTGAAGCAGCCTATAATCAAGAATAGTCAGCATGGATTTCAAAAGGGAAGGTCGTGCTTGACCAACCTTATTGAATTCTTTGAAGAAGTAACAGGGAGGGTAGACAAGGGTAATGTAGTAGATGCAATGTATTTGGATTTTCAAAAGGTCTTCGCTAAGGTACCGCATAGTAGACTCATGATTAAGGTCAGAGCGTGTGGAGTCAGGGGACAAGTAGCAGAATGGAAAGCAAGCTGGCTACAAAACAGAAAACAGAGAGTAGGGGTTAAAGATAGTTACTCAGACTAGCAAAAGGTGGGAAGTTGTGTTCCACAGAATCGGTGCTGTTTACCATTTACATAAACGATTTGGACTCGGGAATCAGAAGTACAATTTCAAAATTTGCAGATGACACCAAATTGTCATATTTGGGGGTATAGTTAATACTGAGGAGAACCGCGACAAAATACAGGATGACATAAATAAGCTTGCAGAATGGCCGTGTCTCGTATCCTAACTAGCACCAAGTCCCATTCTCCCATCACCCCTGTCCTCGCTGACCTACATGGCTCCTGGCCCGGGAGCGCCTCAATTTTAAAATTCCCATCCTTTTTTTCAAATCCCTCTATGGCCTCGCCCCTCCCTATCTCTGTAACCTCCTCTAGCCCTACAACCCTCCGAGATCTCTGCGCTCCTCCAATTCTTGCCTCTTGCGCACCACCAATTTTTATCGCTCCACCATTGGCGGCCGTGCCTTCAGCGGCTTAGGCCCTAAGCTCTGGAATTCCCTCCATAAACCTCTCCGCCACTCTGCTTCTCTCTCCTCCTTTACGACGCTCCTTAAAACCTATCTCTTTCTGCTCCTAATATCTCCTTATGTGGCTCAATGTCAAATTTTGTTTGATATTGCTCCTGTGAAGCGCCTTGGGATGTTTTACTACATTAAAGGCACTGTATAAATGCAAGTTGTTGTTGTAATTGGCAAATGAATTTCAATATGGATAAGTGTGAGGTATTACATTTTGGTAGGAAGAATAAGCAGGGGGGGGGCACATACTGCTTGGGTAATAAGAATCTAAATGGGATAGAAGAGCAGAGGGATCTGAGGGTATGGATACACAAATCAGTAAAAGTAGTGACGCAGGTTAATAAGGCCTTAAAAAAAACCTAAGCACTGGGGTTCATTTCTAGAGGGATAGAATTGAAAAGCAGAGAAATGATGTTTAACTTGTGTAGAACTTGGTTTGACCACACTTGAAGTACTGTGAACATATCTCGTCTCCATATTACAAAAAGGATATCGAGGCACTGGAGAAGGTGCAAAAATTATTTACTAGGATGATACCAGAACTGAGAGGTTATACCTATCAGGAAAGATTGAGCAGGCTGGAGCTCTTTAAGATTATGAAAAGGTTTGATAGGGTAGATGTAGAGAAGATGCTTTCACTTGTGGGGACACCAGAACTAAGGGCCATAAATATAAGGTAGTCACTAATAAATCCAATAGGGAATTCAGGAGAAACTTCTTTACCCAGAGAGTGATTGGAATGTGGAACTCACTACACAAGGAGTAGTTGAGGCAACTAGCATAGATGCATTCAAGGGTAAGCTAGATAAACATATGAGGGAGAAAGGAACAGAAGGATGCACTGATAGGGTTAGATGAAGTAGGGAGGGAGGAGGCTCATGTGAAACATAAACACTGGCATGGACCATTTAGGCCGAATGGCCTGGTTCTGTGCTGTACATTCCATGTGATTCCATGGAATTCACAAGCCATGCAGAGTCAGAACCAGAAAGTGAATGCTACGACAGTTAATTCAATGTAAAATAAGTTAGAGAAAGTGAAATAAAGAGAATTAAAATTGGAAGTAATGAGACTCCACGTTTTTTAAAGTTGATTTTCAGTGCCAGAGAGGTTGCTTGGCTGTCATTAAAACTTACCGCACCGTTAAAAGTTAGTTTAGACATAAAAAACCCAGCATACCTTTTTTTATGGAGAGATTAGTTTGTTTCCAGCTAGGCAGGAGAGCAAGTTCACACTGGTCCATTCATTCAGCAGGCGAGCTGTCCTTCCCTCAGAGCTTTCAAACGAGCAGGGCAAATGGTAGAGCAATTTCCGGATTTCCGTGTTCGATTGCTCATGGTGTGCTTGCTCTTCCATTTGCCCTGAAATAACGGTGAGCCCTGTTAGCTTCACCGTTATTTCATGAGCAATTTCTGAGCCAATGTATTAGATGTCATCCTTCTCGGGTGAACGTAAAAGATCCCATGGAGATATTTGAAGAAGAGCAGGGGAGTTCTCCTGGTTGTCCTGGCCAACAATTACCTCTTAACCAAGACAACTGAAATAGATTATCTGGTCATTAATCTCATTGCTCATTGTGGGACCTTTCTGAGCGCAGATTGGCTGCCGCGTTTGCTTATGTTACAAGTGACTACGCTTCAAAAGTGCATTGGCTGAAAAACACTTTGGGACGTCCTGAGGACGTGAAAGGCGCTATATAAATGTGAGTTCTTTCCTCCTTTATGGAACCTTACCTGTCTAGAGTGACCTCCATTTTGCTGCCAAGTCATTTTCGTATCTATGATTTTAAGTTTTGAGGTCCATCTGTCACACTTTGCCTGTCACACTGTCAGTCATGCAAATTTCTGAGTCGGACCTAAAAATAGTTTTACAAATAGAGAAAGAAAGACAATGATTTCCAATGAGTAGAGAAATCTCCTCACAAACAAAAAATATCTTCTAACTGATTTCAGGAGTCACACGTAAATAGATGTTTATTAAAAAATAGCTAATATGACATTTAATTGACCCAAAGGACTGCCTGAGAACATATAATTATCCCTGGAAGAAACAGTGGGATAGATTTTCCTCTGTCCGGGTGATGGTTGACTTGGTGCAAATCTTGCGTTATCAGGCAGCTCATGTTGGAGCCCCTCAATCCCAAAGAGACCTTCCTTACCTACCCCCAAGAAGGTGATTTATCACTTGGTCATCAGGCAAATGACAAGCAAGGGTCTTGAGTCCTCACTAAGCAGACAGCAGATACCAGGAACTGTTCACAAACGGCCTGATAACCAGCCCAGCTTATCTTAAAATGTGAGAGTGAGGCTTGTGTCATCAATTAACAGTTCTAATTTTAAAATGTATTCTTTTTTTCTGCTCACGTTCACATTAGGCGAGTAAAATTGGATTCCCTTTGCAAACAGACATAAAGTACACCTCATCACCTTTATGATTAAATATCTATAAAGAAGGACTCAATTATCATTTCATTTGGCTTAAAGGATAATTGACCCTGATTATTTTTTTTTTTAAATAATAAATTCATTACTTTACACTCAATCACAATATTTTCCTACATTGTTAACCAGTCTATCAGAGAAAATAGAATTAAATCAAAGGGTACGTCCAGGATTAACTCATCCAATGGGGGTTGTGGAGGGGATGGAACATCTCATGAAACTACAGCCTTTACTGGGATACAGTTCAAGTTTGAAGATGTTTGCCCACATTAAGGTAAGTGGCTGCACATTAGGGAAAAAATCTTTATAAAGTCTCGTTGGATTTAAAACAGCAGGCTATTCAATGACTGCATTGTGGAGTGAAAGGACTGTCTATGAAAAATCATAAAAATGTTGGATATTTTTATTGGCCATTTCCATTAAAGTATGCTGTCATCTCCTGTATCTATCCTTTGCCAGCCATGGATCAATGGTAGCACTCTCGCATCTGAGTCAGAAGGTTCAAGTCTCACTCCAGAGACTTAAGCACAAAATCTAGGCTAACACTCCAGTGAAGCACTGAGGGAGTGCGGCGCTGTCGATGGTGCAGTCTTTCAGATGAGACGTTAAACCAGGCCGCGTCTGCCCTCTCAGGTCGACGTAAAAGATCTCATGGCACTATTTCAAATAAGAGCAGGGGAGTTCTCCCTGGTGAACTGAAATATATTTATCCATCAACCAAACATCACTAAAAAATAGATTATCTGGTCATTATCACATTGCTGTTTGTGGGACCTTGCTGTGCGTAAATTGGCTGCCACGTTTCCTACATTACAACAATGACTACACTTCAAAAGTACTTCATTGGCTGTAAAGTGCTTTGGGACATCCTGAGGTTGTGAAAGGTGCTATTAAATTAAAGTCTTTGTTTTCTCTGGTCCTTCAGATACTAAGCCTGGCTGCCACCTCCTGCTAGGCAAAACGCATTGCCATTTTGCGGCAGAATACCCTGTTTTCAAACAAGGAGATGGGGGTGTAGCACTTTGCTAATTGCTCACACCCTCTATTTCATGTCTCTACACTTGATTTGCCTTCCCTCGCTATTTGCCTGACATTTCTTTCCCCCCCACCCCCATTCAGCCTTCACAAAGGGTAAGAAATATTGTAAAATAATTTTTATCCTTTTTAAAGGCTGGAAAAAGCATTACCCAACCCTTATGCAGCCACTTACCTTTAAGTGGCCACATCCCTTTAAATTTTTCTAGCAACTGTTAGTCAGGCCAGATATCCAGCCTACTTAAGTGAGATCAAACCAGTGCATTCGAGGTCCATATTGCACACAACGTACAGTACTCCCTAAAAGATTATTACAAAAATACATATTTTGAATAAATGTTTCAGAGAAACTGAAAAAAGTCTCAAGGAGATACAGCACAGGAGTGCAATTGACAGTTTTAAATTCATTCTCTGGATATGCAAGGCCAGCATTTATTGCCAATCCCTAATTGCCCCTGCGAAGGTGCTGGTGAGCCGCCTTCTTGAACCACTGCAGTCCGTGTGGTGAAGGTTCTCGCACAGTGCTGTCAGGTAGGGAATTCCAGGATTTCGATCGGAATCAACAGAGCAATAAGTGGACAAAAGAGAGAACATGGAATGGAGCATTTGGAAATAATCGAAGAGGGAAAAATACATTAAAAGAAGTTCCATTCTGATGTTTCTGTTAACTTTAGTTTTATTTCTGAATTATTATAATTTCCCCTCATTCAAAAATAATAATTGCAGCTTTTATTTTGGAAATAAAGTTCTGCCGAACCTTATATGTAAATCTAAGGGCTCTGTGTGCGTTCTAAATTCATTTTGTCTTCTTTCATGAGTGTGAGACCAGTAATTAGCACATGGCAAAATCTTCTTTAATCACTTGCAGTTTGTGAAGTCTAATTAAAAAACATTCTTCTGTTGATGCTTTTAGTGCCAACATGGCAATCAGTATGACATCATCTGGTGATAATGGGCTGCTAATTATTGCCTCAAAACAGTTAAAGGGTGACATTATTCTGCAGATGCTGGTTTTGGACTGGTATCTGTGCAGTGCAATGTTCATCCAGCAGATCCAAGTTATACTGCCGCCTGTGTCTCATGCTGAGCTCAGTGACATTGAAGCTCTGTGCTTGTATGTTTGGATTCATGTGCAGAGCTGCACTAACTTGTGGTTAGTTTTTGTGACAGTGCAAGCTAGAGTGCCAATTATTAAGATGGGCCACCTGCGCACTTTTGAAATGTGACTTTGTCCCAGGTTGGAGACGTAACGCACCCAGTGTGAAGACCGAGTGGCATGAGACAACCTACTAGAGGTGGTCCGTGCCTTTAAAAGTCAGCTTAAAAGCAGCCAGAGCACAGCGAGAGCGGCGGGGATAGAAAGTGCGGCAGCCCAGGGCCCAGGTAAAAAGGAACAGCGGAAAGAGCACAGTGAGAGCGACAGGGATATAAAGCGTGATGACCCGAGGCCTGGGGATATAAAGCGCAGAGACCGGAGACCCGGGGATATAAAGCACGGAGACCGGAGACTGGGGATATAAAGCGCAGAGACCGGAGACCCGGGGATATAAAGCACGGAGACCGGAGACCCGGGGATATAAAGCACGGAGACCGGAGACCCGGGGATATAAAGCACGGAGACCGGAGACCGGGGGATATAAAGTGCAGAGACCGGAGACCCAGGGATATAAAGCACGGAGACCGGAGACCCGGGGATATAAAGCACGGAGACCCGAGACCCGGGGATATAAAGCGCAGAGACCGGAGACCCGGGGATATAAAGCACGGAGACCGGAGACCGGGGGATATAAAGCACGGAGACCGGAGACCCGGGGATATAAAGCACGGAGACCGGAGACCGGGGGATATAAAGGGCAGAGACCGGAGACCCGGGGATATAAAGCACGGAGACCCGAGACCCGGGGATATAAAGCACGGAGACCGGAGGCCCGGGGATATAAAGCATGGAGACCGGAGACCCGGGGATATAAAGCACGGAGACCCGAGACCTGGGGATATAAAGCACGGAGACCGGGGGATATAAAGTGCAGAGACCGGAGACCCGGGGATATAAAGCACGGAGACCGAAGACCCGGGGATATAAAGCACGGAGACCGGAGACCCGGGGATATAAAGCACGGAGACCGGAGACCCGGGGATATAAAGTGCAGAGACCGGAGACCCGGGGATATAAAGCACGGAGACCGGAGACCCGGGGATATAAAGCACGGAGACCGGAGACCCGGGGATATAAAGCACGGAGACCCGAGACCAGGGGATATAAAGTGCAGAGACCGGAGACCCGGGGTTATAAAGCGCAGAGACCGAAGACCCGGGGATATAAAGCACGGAGACCCGAGACCCGGGGATATAAAGCGCAGAGACCGGAGACCCGGGGATATAAAGCACGGAGACCGGAGACCGGGGGATATAAAGCACGGAGACCGGAGACCCGGGGATATAAAGCACGGAGACCGGAGACCCGGGGATATAAAGCACGGAGACCGGAGGCCCGGGGATATAAAGCATGGAGACCGGAGACCCGGGGATATAAAGCACGGAGACCCGAGACCGGGGGATATAAAGCACGGAGACCCGAGACCGGGGGATATAAAGCACGGAGACCCGAGACCGGGGGATATAAAGCACGGAGACCGGAGACCCGGGGATATAAAGCACGGAGACCCGAGACCCGGGGATATAAAGCACGGAGACCCGAGACCCGGGGATATAAAGCATGGAGACCGGAGACCCGGGGATATAAAGCACGGAGACCGGAGACCCGGGGATATAAAGCACGGAGACCGGAGACCCGGGGATATAAAGTGCAGAGACCCGAGACACGGGGATATAAAGGACGGAGACCCGAGACACGGGGATATAAAGGACGGAGACCGGAGACCGGGGGATATAAAGCACGGAGACCGGAGACCGGGGGATATAAAGCATGGAGACCGGAGACCCGGGGATATAAAGCACGGAGACCCGAGACCCGGGGATATAAAGGACGGAGACCCGAGACACGGGGATATAAAGCACGGAGACCGGAGACCGGGGGATATAAAGCACGGAGACCCGAGACCCGGGGATATAAAGGACGGAGACCCGAGACACGGGGATATAAAGCACGGAGACCCGAGACCCGGGGAAATAATGCACGGAGACCCAAGGCCCAGATATAAAGCACGGAGACCCAGGGCCCAGATGTAAAGGAGCAGCAGAGAGGGAGCAAAAAATAATCAAGGAGTGACGTGACAGGACAGCGGGTAAGTGATTGGTTGGTGATTAGTACCTTCGGCTCAGAGTTGTTGAACTGGAGTCTGAACTGCAGTCATTGCGATGCATCAGGGAGGGGGAGAGTTGTCTGGGCACTTTGATCTAGGAGGAAGTCACACCTCTTAGGTTAGGTAGTAGTTTAGATTTGGTCAGTGGTCAGGGCCAGGAGGATGTGAGTGCGAGTCAGGCAGGTATGGGGACCCGGGATGCAGTGATGGAGGAGCCTCAGCCTTTGACCTTGTCCAACAGGTACGAGGTATCTGCTACCTGTATGGATGAGAACGAAGACCACAGGGAGGATGGATAAACTGAGCACGGCACTTTGGTACAGGTGGCCATTCAAATGGTGAGAGTAAAAAGGAATGTGGTAGTGGTAGGGGATAGTATAGCCAAGAGGATAGATACTGTTCTCTGCAGCCGTGGCCAGGAGTCCCGAAGGCTGTGTTGTCTGCCCGGTGCCAGGGTTAAGGACATCTCCTTATGACCAGAAAAGAACTTGGAGCATGACAGGTAGGGTCCAGTTGTTGTGATCCACGTAGGAACCATCAACATAAGTAGAACTAGCAATGAGGTTCTGCTGAGGGAGCTTGAGGAGCTAGGGTCCAAATTAATAAGCAGAACCTCAAAGGTAATAATCTCTGGATTACTACCTGAGCCACGTGCAAATTGGCATAGGGTCAAACAGATCACAGAGTTAAATGCGTGGCTCAAAGAGTGGTGTGGGAGACAGGGGTTTTAATTCATGGGGCACTGGCACCAATACTGGGGAAAGGAGGGAGCTGTTCCTTTGGGGGACGAGCTCCACTTAAACTGGGCGGTAGATAGGGCTTTAACCTAAAAAGGTATGGGGGGGTGGGGTTCAGGTAAGGGTAAATTTATCAATCTAAAGAGAAAAGTCAAGGCCATAAAGCAGTGTAGCGATTTGGGTAAAGATAAGCAGTGTGTGTCAGGAAGGGACAGAGAGTTTAACAGTAATAGTGCATCAGTGCATAAGGTCAAATCAGGGAAAATTAGTAAAAAGTTAAAATTAAATACACTTTATCTGAATGCACGAAGCATTCGTAACAAGATAGATGAATAAATGGCACAAATAGAGATAAGTAGGTTTGATCTAGTAACCATTACTGAGATGTGGTTGCAAGGTGACCAAGGTTGGGAACTAAATAGTCCAGGGTACTTGACTTTTCGAAAAGACAAACTAAATGGAAAAGGAGGGGCTGTAGCCCTGATAATAAAGGATGAGATAAAGACAGTAGTGAGAAAGGATCAGGAAGTAGAATCAGTATGGGTGGAGATAAGAAATAACAAGGGTCAGAAAACACTGGTGGGAGTAGTTTATAGGCCCTTTAACAGTAGTTATACTGTTGGACAGAGTATTAATCAAGAAATAAGAGGAGCTTGTAGCAAAGATAATACAATAATCGTGGGGGACCTTTAATCTTCATATAGACTGGGCAAATCATATTGGCAAAAATAGTTTGGAAGACAAGTTCATGGAATGCATTTGAGACAGTTTCCTAGAACAATACATCGTGGAACTAGCCAAGAAACAGGGGGTGGGAAAAATTGGTTAAGGGTCCGTTCTGGGCGCTGTTAGCACAATGCGCTAACACCCCGTGCCCGACGGACCCTGGGCAGGCAAGATGCAAGTTTGGTCCTAAGGGAGCACTTACCTGCAATCGGTGTTCCTTTCCAGGCCTTGCACGTTATATGAATGCAATTTACACTTTCCACCACCAAATGGAGCATCATCTCTTAAAGGGAAGATGTTTCTTAGAAATCTCTTAAAGGTAGCTGGTACCTGTTATTTGCTGAAAGTAACAGTCTACTGTCTGCATGGAGTCTGAACAGAGATCAGACATCGCACATGTAAAACACAGATGCAGATCCCATCCCTATGTTTACACACTGATGAGTTATGTTAAAACATTGAATAAAGGTTGCGCATTACTAAATCCCACATCCTCCAATCTGCACACCAGACCTCACCAATCTGCCGATCTGATTTTGAATGCCTGCGAGAGCGCATGCACCAAGGTTCTCTGCTGATGCACTAGAGACCTTGGGTGCAAGAGGTGGACAGAAGGAGGGACATCCTATATCCACAGTTGGTGGGGGGGGTGGGGGGGGCAAGAGGCCCTCCAGACATATACTCAAAAGACAGTGGGAGGCAGCAGGGGACGAGGTCAATGCCAGGAGCACAGCACCATGAACATGGATGCAGTGCAGGAAGAAGTTCAATGCTTTGACATGAGTCAAAGCATTGAACTTTCGCCAAACAGGAGGGTTCCCTCCCAGTCGGGGAACACTTCAGCAGTCATGGACATTCATCCACCGACCTTCGGGTAAGCGTACTCCAAGGCGGCCTTCGAGACACACGACAACGCAAAATCGTCGAGCAGAAATTGATAGCCAAGTTCCGCACCCATGAGGACGGCCTCAACCGGGATCTTGGGTTCATGTCACGCTACACGTTACCCCACCAGCGAACAAATGTTATCTGTTTTTAATATAATGGGTCATTTGCTGGCTTTCTCTGCCTTCCGGATGTTTCTGCCTCTCTCTGTTTTTTTTCCTGTTTGTTTTTTTGTTGAATGTGTATTCGGGGGTTCTGCAGGTGACACCTCTCTGTCTGAACACGGTGATTGCCTTGGCAACGGGCAGTTGCAGGGGCATTCTGTAAACACCATGTATTGTTCTATATGTATAAATGCGTAGGCTTCAAGGAGCTCCTGAACATTTACCTGAGGAAGGAGGAAGTCTCCGAAAGCTTGTGAATTTAAAATAAAATTGCTGGACTATAACTTGGTGTTGTAAAATTGTTTACAATTGACATGAGTGGGCAAGGTGAGTGAGGTCAACTGTCAAGTGGCCTCTCCTACCAACTACACCATGCACTATAACCCCCATCCCCCACATACTAATAAACTCTTTCAATCAGTACTCAACTCTTCCCATCAGATGCTTCCTCCCACCCTTACACATTACCACTGTTTCAAGCCGCCCACGCACAACTCACAGCTCACACACACTGGCAGCTATTCAACCATGACAGGCACATCACCCAGGCACACGCCTCGCTTTCTTGCAGGAGAAGGTAGCGCATATCAAGAGGCAGCAAGTGGCAGTGGCATTTAGCCCCTTGAGCCTGTTCCACCATTCAGTCAGATCATGGTGGACCTGTGACCTAACTCCATATACCCGCCTTAGCCCCATATGCCTTAATACCCTTGGTTCACAGAAATCTATCAATCTCAGATTTAACATTCACAAGTGAGCTAGCATCAACCGCCGTCTGTAGAAGAGCGTTCCAAACGTCTCCCAACCTTTGTGTGTAGAAGCGTTTCCTAACTTCACTCCTGCACGTCCTGGCTCTAAATGTTAGGCTGTGTCCCCGCGTCCTAGTATTGAAGTCTGGGAGACCTCCAAAAACAGTTACAAATGTCTCGGCAGCCAGAGGCAATAATCCAGCCACTAACCTGTAAATCCTGCATGGTCCCTTTAAATAGCGCCGGTGGGGGGTCCTCCAGGCACTCCAAGACCCGTTTAGATGGTCGGGGTTAAGACTATGCGTTGAGTTGAGCGTTAAGTCCCAAAATGGTGTATATCACTTTAAATCAGCATTGCACACTGATTGAAGCCATTTTCTCCCGACTTTACATGATTCCAGCATTTCTTATCTGCGCCTGCACAAACTCCTATACCAAGATGGCATCTGGCACACATCATGCAGGAAACGTGCGTGCGCATCCAAGACGCCATCTTGGATGTCGGAAAGGCCGTGTAGAGCCAAAACAACGGGCGCTACACGGCCCAATTTAGCGTCCAGGCTATTTTAGATCTTGCCTTGTGTAATTAGACAGGGTTAATTAGTAATCTCACTGGGGAAGAGTGATCATGTATGATAGACTTTCACATTAAGTTTGAGAGTGACATACTTAAGTCCGAAATTAGGGTCCTAAACTTAAATAAACCCAATTACATAGGTATGAGGGACAAGTTGGCTAAGGTTGATTGGGAAATTAGATTAAAGGATGTGACAGAAGATAAGCAATGGCGACCATTTAAAGAAATATTTCATAATGCGCAATGAATATATATTCCATTGAGAAATAAAAGCTCCACAGGAAAAGTGATCCATCCGCGGCTAACTAAAGAAGTTAAGGATAGTATCAGATTAAAAGAAGAGGCTTATAATGTTGCCAAGAAGATTAGTAAGCCTGAGGATTGGAAGAGTTTTAGAAACCAGCAAAGGATGACCAAAAAATTGATAGTGAGGAAATAGAATATGAGAGTAAACTAGCAAGAAATATAAAAACAGATTGTAAGAGCTTCTACAAGCATGTAAAAAGGAACAAAGTAGCAAAAGTAGAGGCTGAAACAGGAGAAATTATAATGGGGAATAAGGAAATGGCAGAGACATTGAACAAATATTTTGTAGAAGACACAAAAAACATACCAGAAATAGTGGGGAACCAAGGGTCTAATGAGTGAGGTACTTAAAATAATTAATATTAATAAAGAAAAAGTACTGGAGAAATTAATAGGACTAAAAGCCGATAAATCCCCTGGACCTGATGGCCGACATCCTAGGGTTCTAAAAAAGGTGACTGCAGAGATAATGGATGCATTGGTTGTGATCTTCCAAAATTTCCTAGATTCTAGAACGGTCCCAATGGATTGGAAGGTAGCAAATGTTACCCTGCTATTCAAGAAAGGAGGGAGAGAGAAAACAGGGAACTATAGGCTAGTTAGCCTGACATCTGTCAACAGGAAAATGCTGGAATCCATTATTAAGGACATGGTAACAGGGCACTTAGAAAATCATAATATGATTAAGCGGAGTCAACATGGTCTTATGAAAGGGAAATTGTGTGTGACAAATCTATTAGAGTTTTTTGAGGATGTAACCAGTAGCATAAATAAAGGGGAACCAGTGGGTGTAGTATATTTAGATTTTCAAACGGCATTCGATAAGGTGCCACACGAAAGGTTATTAGACAAGATAAGGGCTCATGGGTTTGGGGATAATATATTAGCATGGATAGATGATTGGTTAACGAACAGAAAAGAGAGAGTAGGAATAAACGGATCATTTTCAGGTTGGCAGGCTGTAACTAGTGGGGTGCTGCAAGGATCAGTGCTTGGGCCTCAGCTATTTACAATCTATATTAATGACTGAGATGAAGGGACCGAGTGTAATGTATCCACGTGGATACATTATTGACGATACAAAGCTAGCTGGGAAAATAAGCTGTGAGGAGGACATAAAGGGCATGATTTTAGCCTGGAAAAATGGGCGGGTTGACAGTGGGGGGGGGGGGGGGCAGTAAAAATTACAAAAATCTAAAACCCGCCCGCAACCTGCCCATTTCCGGTTTTCACAGGGGTGGGCCGAGAGGTGGGCAACCAACCCACTCTCAGGAGGCAGATTGGGCATTAAAAGCTTTTAAGGAGGCTGAGGGCCTCCGTTTTCAAAGGTTTTTTGATTTTAGCCTCTGGGGGCCAGGATTCCTGGGCGTTCTCCTTCACGCCACGTGAGAGGAGGCGAATAAGCCTGAAACTGCAGCTAAGTGCCTTTATAGCACGGCTTGTGGGCCCGGAGGAGCAGGAGTGTTTCCCCCATGCCCAACAAGCCTACCTGTAGGGACCACTCCCAATGATCGCCACCCCCCACAATGATCTCCGAACCCCCCGAACAATGATCATGACCCCCCTCCACAATGATCGCCAACCCCCCCCACAATGATTGGTCATCCCCCGGTGACTGACCCCCCCCTCCGATCGACCCCCCCTCCCCCGAGGACTGACAGCCCCCTCGATGAGTGGTCCCTAAGCAATGACCCTGACACCCCTCTGCGATGACCCCGACCAACCCCCTGATGACCCCTCCTGCTGGTGACCCCACCCCCCACCCCCCCCAATGACATGCCCCCAATCTAACACTTATTGAACACGTCCTCTCCCTGGCTCTCCTCCCTTCTGACTGAGAGCCAGCCTATCAATCAGGCTGGCCTGTCGGGCGCGAAATGGGCAAAAAAGAAAAAAAACCAACGTCCTTATGTCAAAATTATAAGGATGTCCGGAAAACCCTTACTTCCGGATTTCCCAACCGGAATTCCACCCCCACCCCCGCCCCAGGGCTAAAATTATGCCCAAAGAGTCTGCAAAGGTGTACAAACAGTGAGTGGGCAAGAAGGTGGCAGATGGAGTATAATGTGAGGAAATGTGTGCTTATTTGCTTTGATAGGAAGAATAGACAAACAGAATATTTTTTAAATGGTGAGAAACTATTAAATGTTGGTGTTCAGAGGGATTTGGGTGTCCTTGTACAAGAAACACAGAAAGTTAACATGTAGATACAGCAAGCAATTAGGAAGGCAAGTGGTATGTTTACCTTTATTGCAAGGAGGTTGGAGTACAAGAGTAAGGAAGTCTTGCTGCAATTGTACAGGGCTTTGGTGAGACCTCACCTGGAGTACTGCGTACAGTTTTGATCTCCTTACCTTAGGAAGGATATATTTGCCTTAGAGGCAGTGCAATGAAGGTTCACTAGATTGATTCCTGGGATGAGAGGGTTGTCCTTGTGGAGAGATTTAGTAGAATGGGCCCATACTCTCTAGAGTTTAGAAGAATGAGAGGCGATCTCATTGAAACATATAAGAATCTGAGAGTGCTTGACAGGGTAGATGCTGAGAGGCTGTTTCCCCTGGCTGGAGAGTCTAGAACTAGGGGGCATAATCTTAGGATAAGGGGTCGGCCATTTAGGACTGAGATAAGGAGAAAGTGGGGTTGAGGTCGAAGATCAGCCATGAGGGGCAGGACTGGCAGCTCAATGTTCCAGGGTACAGATGCTATAGGAAAGATAGTGCAGGAGGTAAGAGAGGAGGGGGAGTTGCGTTCTTGATTAGGGAGAACATCACGGCAGTAGTGAGAGGGGATATATCCGAGGATTCGCCCACTGAGTCTATCTGGGTAGAACTGAAAAATAAGAAGGGAGAGATCACTTTGATAGGATTGTACTACAGACCCCCAAATAGTCAACGGGAAATTGAGAAGCAAATATGTAAGGAGATTACAGACAGCTGCAAGAAAAATAGGGTGGTAATAGTAGGGGACTTTAACTTTCCCAACATTGACTGGGACAGCCATAGCATTAGGGGCTTGGATGGAGAGAAATTTGTTGAGTGTATTCAGGAGGAATTTCTCATTCAGTATGTGGATGGCCCGACTAGAGAGGGGGCAAAACTTGACCTCCTCTTGGGAAATAAGGAAGGGCAGGTGACAGAAGTGTTAGTGAGGGATCACTTTGGGACCAGTGATCATAATTCCATTAGTTTTAAGATAGCGATGGAGAATGATAGGTCTGGCCCAAAAGTTAAAATTCTAAATTGGGGAAAGGCCAATTTTGATGGTATTAGACAGGAACTTTCAGTAGTTGATTGGGAGAGTCTGTTGGCAGGCAAAGGGACATCCGGTAAGTGGGATGCTTTCAAAAGTGTGTTAACCAGGGTTCAGGGTAAGCACATTCCTTATAAAGTGAAGGGCAAGGCTGCTAGAAGTAGGGAACCTTGGATGACTCGGAAGATTGAGGCCCTAGTTAAAAAGAAGAAGGAGGCATATGACATGCATAGGCAGCTGGGATCAAGTGTATCCCTTGAAGAGTATAGAGATTGCCGGAGTAGAGTTAAGAGAGAAATCAGGAGGGCAAAAAGGGGATATGAGATTGCTTTGGCAGATAAGGCAAAGGAGAATCCAAAGAGCTTCTACAAATACATAAAGGGCAAAAGAGTAACTAGGGAGAGAGTAGGGCCTCTTAAGGATCAACAAGGTCATCTATGTGTGGAATCACAAGAGATGGGTGAGATCCTAAATGAATATTTCACATCGGTATTTATGGTTGAGAAAGTCATGGATTTTAGGGAACTTGGGGAAATAAATAGTGATGTCTTGAGGAGTGTACATATTACAGAGAGGGAGGTGCTGGAAGTCTTAACGCGCATCAAGGTAGATAAATCTCCGGGACCTGATGAAATGTATCCCAGGACGTTATGGGAGGTTAGGGAGGAAATTGCGGGTCCCCTAGCAGAGATATTTGAATTATCGACAGCTACAGGTGAGGTGCCTGAAGATTGGAGGGTAGCAAATGTTGTGCCTTTGTTTAAGAAGGGCGGCAGGGAAAAGCCTGGGAACTACAGACCGGTGAGCCTGACATCTGTAGTGGGTAAGTTGTTAGAGGGTATTCTGAGAGACAGGATCTACAGGCATTTGGAGAGGCAGGGACTGATTAGGAACAGTCAGCATGGTTTTGTGAGTGGAAAATCATGTCTCACGAATTTGATTGAATTTTTTGAAGGGGTAACCAAGAAGATAGATGAGGGCTGTGCAGTAGACGTGGTCGACATGGACTTTAGCAAAGCCTTTGACAAGGTACCGCATGGTAGGTTGTTACATAAGGTTAAATCTCACCGGATCCAAGGTGAGGTAGCCAATTGGATTGACGACAGAAGACAGAGGGTGGTTGTAGAGGGTTGTTTTTCAAACTGGAGGCCTGTGACCAGCGGTGTGCCTCAGGGATCGGTGCTGGGTCCGCTGTTATTTGTTATTTATATTAATGATTTGGATGAGAATTTAGGAGGCATGGTTAGTAAGTTTGCAGATGACACCAAGATTGGTGGCATTGTGGACAGTGAAGAAGGTTATCTAGGATTGCAACGGGATCTTGATAAATTGGGCCAGTGGGCCGATGAATGGCAGATGGAGTTTAATTTAGATAAAATGTGAGGTGATGCATTTTGATAGATCTAATCGGGCCAGGACCTACTCCATTAATGGTAGGGCGTTGGGGAGAGTTATAGAACAAAGAGATCTAGGAGTACATGTTCATAGCTCCTTGAAAATGGATAGGGTGGTGAAGAAGGCATTCAGCATGCTTGGTTTCATTGGTCAGAACATTGAATACAGGAGTTGGGATGTCTTGTTGAAGTTGTACAAGACATTAGTAAGGTCACACTTGGAATACTGTGTACAGTTCTGGTCACCCTATTATAGAAAGGATGTTATTAAACTAGAAAGAGTGCAGAAAAGATTTACTAGGATGCTACCGGGACTTGATGGTTTGACTTATAGGGAGAGGTTGGATAGACTGAGACTTTTTTCCCTGGAGAGTAGGAGGTTAAGGGGTGATCTTATAGAAGTCTATAAAATAATGAGGGGCATAGATAAGGTAGATAGTCAAAATCTTTTCTCAAAGGTAGGGGAGTCTATAACGAGGGGGCATAGATTTAAGGTGAGAGGGGAGAGATACAAAAGGGTCCAGAGGGGCAATTTTTTCACTCAAAGGGTGGTGAGTGTCTGGAACGAGCTGCCAGAGGCAGTAGTAGAGGCGGGTACAATTTTGTCTTTTAAAAAGCATTTGGACAGTTACATGGGTAAGATGGGTATGGAGGGATATGGGCCAAGTGCAGGCAATTGGGACTAGCTTAGTGGTATAAACTGGGTGACATGGACATGTTGGGCCGAAGGGCCTGTTTCCATGTTGTAACCTTCTATGATTCTATGATTCTATGATCTTATTGAATGGTGGAGCAGGCTCGAGGGGATGTATGGCCTACTCCTGCTCCTATTTCTTTTGTTTTTATGTTCTTATAACTCAGTTCAGTCCCAAGTTACGTTGCCCCTTGCATCCAAAAGCCCACTTCACATTGGCACAAAAGCAACTGTGTAACAACATTGAAAGGGACATTCTCACCCTTTAACAGGAGATTCTGAGTAGGCTCCATTTCTGAACAAGCCTGAAACAGCCTATTTCAAAGACTCAGCTTTGCAACCTACGTACATACAATCATCATTGAGAGGTTAACAGGTTATCAGTGGAAATAATCTCTTATTAATGGCTATGCTCAATTAGTGGAAAGCATTTACACTGAGATTTGTTTTTACTGTGTTGATGAAATGATAAAAATAACTCATGCTAGGAATCAGATAATATTCTATAAACTCAATTCAGGTTGCATGAACCTTTTCATTTTCCTTAAAGTAGTCTTGAAACAGGATGGTACCTTCTATATGCCAACAGCTAATGGGTTTAAAATCCACCATTCAAACATTTAATGCCACGATTGCGTAGCTTGAATGTTATTGTGAAATGACACTGCTCTCTTCGCTTTGTGTGAGCTGGTCTACTAGATGATGTAACCAATTAAATAAATTATATGCAGAATATGGCTGAGGTCGAATCTATTACATCAGTGGAATTTTCCACTAGTGGTAGAAAGAGCTACAGAAAGGGAATGACAAAAAGCCATTTGCCTATCTGACTCGTTCTTAATGAAGTCTATTTTCTGAATGTGGTCCCTAAATAAACACCTTGCCCCAGCACCAAGCATGTATCCTTCTACTTTCTCACCAGCAAACACCGGCATTTTATCTTTTAAAAAAAAGTCACAGATCTCATATTCTCCACCTTCGAGGGACACAAATCATAAATTTACAACTGTAAGAGAAAAGGAAGTCAGCCTTAAATTGTGGTAAATTTTAAATCATGGGCAGCATGTGCTCAAGTTCCTGCTCTGTGCTCCCAGATTTTGAAGCTTTATGCCAGGACCACTGAAGACTTACACCTGGAATTTTTTGCATGGGTTTTCTGCAGCAGGCCAGCGTAACCCTGGAGAAACAATGTCAGCCATGGTTCAGTGGTAGCACTCTTGCCTCTGAGTCAGAGGGCCATGGGTTCAAAGTCCCAAGGATGAGACATTAAATCAAGTCCCGTCTGCTCTCTCAGGTGGATGTAAAAGATCCCTTGGCACTATTTCAAAGAAGAGCAGATGAATTCTCCCCCACGTCCTGGGCAATATTTATCCTTCAACCAACACCACTTAAAACAGATTATCTGGTCATTATCACCTTGCCGTGTGCAAATTGGTCGTTGCATATCTGACATTACAATAGTGACTACACTTCAAAAGTACTTCATTAGCTGAAAAGAGCTTTAGAATGTCGTGAAAGGCGTTATATAAATGCAAGAACTTTCTTTCTTCTTTAAATAGCTAAGAGTGTGGCACAGTTCTTAAGGCCAGTCAGTTGTACGTCCTGTGAAAGTTCCAATTCCTGCTGTCGGGATCCAACTTACAAAAGGCTGTCTTGTCCAGCTTGTTGGAAGTGGGAAAAACTTTGAGGCAGTGCTTCAAAGACCTCATTGTTTCCCTCCGGTCTGTGTCCACCAAATCAATGGACATGCTGAAGACACACCCAGCAGCAGAGGCTGCTGCCTCTCAGGGCAACGCCACATTTGGATCACCTGGCACCCCTATGCAAATGACAGTAGAGGTGCCAGAAAAAGAACAGGATAAATCAGCTACAACAGCATTGATCATGGCTAAATCAGTAGCACAGCCATCTCAGGAACCAGCAAAAAGGAGGCATCGGGGCACTTAAATCCCAATCGGCTCCTACTGAAACCGTGTTTGGCAATTGAAACTTTTGCATTTGAAATGTTCACATTGTTGTTTAGTTTGCAATGTATTCTGAGTGGTTGTGAATGTTTGGATTTCTTATTGACGTGTATATCTATGTGAGAGAGAAAGAAAAAGAGAGCATAAAAACAGCAACAGATAAAGAATTATCTTAAAGGAGAAGCATTGTGGAAGTAAGGAGGAGAAGTTCTGGGAAAAAGTCTTGAATTTTAGACAACCTGTGGGCAATTTTGCGAGACTCCCCTCCTAGTACAGAGGTTTGGTAGCAGCAAGTTTGGGTAGGAAAATCTGGGCTATAATGTTATTTTATTTCTGCTACCACACTTGGTGCCAGCAAGGCTCCATTATGGGAGCAGTGCCTCTCAAAATGGCTCCTGTTATTTTTTTTCCTTCAAGAAAGGAGGAAAGAAAGGAAGAAAATTGGGGAAAAAAGATTTTCCAACTGTCAGTAAAACACTCCCCCAACTAAGTTTATGTTCACTATTGCTCCTTTATAGACCACTGTACACACTCTCTCATCAATGGTAGAATATGTTAATGTTGAAATTACGTGATTAAAATGTCTCTTGTATTTTCCATACATGATTCTGGTAGAACTGAGAGACAAACCCCAGGTTTGATATCTACTCAATCACTTTCATTGAAGGAAAGTTTAATTATATTTGAAAAATATTTCATTTCATGAAAAACTTTAGTGACCAATTGCTTGTCTGTTCTGCTTCTGTTCTACTGAAGTCTGGCTACATTTACGAAATGGCATCTGGAAGATTACCACAACCATCAGTGTAGTAAGCTACAGCAATCCACTACGCTGATAGGGTTGAGATGATTTTTGACCATCTAGAAGAGACAGACAGCAGTGTGGTCCAAATAGCAAGCACAAGTCGCCAGGAAAGCAGAAGAAAAAGCTACGGGCAGTGAGGTTTGAGTGCATAAGCCGTGAAAGTAAAATCCTGTGGCAGGACTGTTGAAGCCATTTCAATAGCAGGCACCTTAGAGCTTTGATAGGATGGCAAGAAGAAGATAAGAAACAGAATAGGAATGTCTGAACTAACTTTTAGCTGAGTGCAAAGTGGGGATAGGCATTTATGATCTTTGGCTTCAGAAAAACTATAACTTGATCATTTTTAAAGCAAAGCTTATGCCACAAAGGATTGGATATCTATTGTAGATCTCCATTAATCCAAAAAAGGATCAGACACATATATGTGAGTAGAGCAGCAAGGTTCTGTGTATATGTAGGGAAGTAAGGTAGCCAGCATGAATTCAACCAACAGGTGTAAAAAAAACTGATTTCCAAATTCGGCAAAAACATTTTGCATACTTAACATTTTGAAAATATTACATCACATTACACACAACCTGAGCTGTCATATCACTTCCTCCATTAGAATGTTGCTTCTTCACAGATGGAAACAGTGTAAAATCCTTCAATGCCTTGCACATATCCAAGCAATAATACCTGAGTTTTACAATCTCTTCATGTTCTTTTTGTCACTGTGAATCCCTGTCCTCTGGTGTTAGTTACAGTCAGCTAAGTATCTGAAATATACCTCAAACTGATCCAATTCAAGTCACTTCTGGATATAAATTTGAGTGTCTATCCCTAAGTGCACAAAGTCAGTAAATCAAATTACAGTCCTTAGCTAATTAGGCAACAGGCTCAGAGGGCATGATAGATATTGATGAGTGTTGTAACAAACAAGCCTGTGCAAAGGGACTAGAACATCAAGGTATTGATGTTATGCTTCATTTAGATCTTGAATATTAGATTTCCTTTCTAGGTAATCATGGAAACCATCTCTAAAAGTTTATGATATTGGATGATGACAGTTAATAAATTTTTGCCAAATTTGTCCTTACGTAAACCATTGGTCAAAAATAAACATATTTTATTATATTATAATTCTAACAAACTCTTAAATCCAATTTTTGCTGCACATATACTTTAAATTACAATGAGCTTATGTTCCAAAGCAGGCATTTTGTCAGTACTAATGATAATGCATGTTTACAAATACAAGCATAATATGTAAAATAGTGTTCAGAACTGGTTTTCAAATTATTTCTGGATGTCAATAAAAATAGTAAGGCAGTGAATAGTGGAGAACATCAAGGTAACCCCCTTGTTAAACCAACCTCATTGTTGGATATTATGCAGCCAAAATAAAGAGAACAAGTGCAGAGGTATCATGGATACCGCAGTCCAGACAGAAAATCATAGATAGACTGTTAGACCATTTTACATTGGAGAGCTCATACAAGACATGGACCATCAGCAAATCATTCATAAGTAGACACGTCTAGGAGGAAGGCACTTTCCAATCTAGAGCACTGTTGGGTGGAGGATATAGGCCTGTTTGTGTTGTATGCTCAATTAATGGAAAATCATGTACCAGAAAGATAAAGTTCTACTGCCTAAACTTCAATTTACATCCTTTTATATTATATCTGTTGATTAAAGTCAACAACAATTCCTCTCAGATGTCAGCCTTGGCTCAATGCTACCGCTATGTTCTCTAAGTCAGGAGGTTATAGATTGAAGCCCCACTCCAGAGACTTGATCACCAAATCTATGATGTGGAGATGCCGGTGATGGACTGGGGTGGACAAATGTAAGGAGTCTTACAACACCAGGTTATAGTCCAACAGCTTTATTTAAAATCACAAGCTTTCGGAGGCTTTCTCCTTCGTCAGGTGAGTGTGGGATTCCATGAAAGGTACTGCATATATAGTCAGAGAACAATGCCTGGTGATTACAGATAATCTTTCCAACTGCCCGTTATCAAGGCAATCAAAGGAGTTGAATAGTGTTCAGACAGAGAGACATTACATACAAGACTACTGAATATACAAACGGTCAGAACCCAAAGACAGAGAGAGAGAGAGAGAGAGAAATATCCGAAAGGAAGAGAAAGAAAGAGAATGACCAGTTGTATTAAAAACAGATAACTTTTTTTCACTGGTGGGGTTACGTGTAGCGTGACATGAACCCAAGATCCCGGTTGAGGTCATCCTCATGGGTGCGGAACTTGGCTATCAATTTCTGCTCGATGATTTTGCGTTGTCGTGTGTCTCGAAGGCCACCTTGAAGAACGCTTACCCGAAGATCGGTGGCTGAATGTCCTTGACTGCTGAAGTGTTCCCCGACTGGGAGGGAACCCTCCTGTCTGGCGATTGTTGCGCGGTGTCCGTTCATCCGTTGTCGCAGTGTCTGCATGGTCTCGCCGATGTACCATACTCCGGGGCATCCTTTCCTGCAACGTATGAGGTAGACAACGTTGGCCGAGTCGCAGGAGTATGAACCATGTACCTGGTGGGTGGTGTCCTCTCGTGTGATGGTGGTATCTGTGTCGATGATCTGGCATGTCTTGCAGAGGTTGCTGTGGCAGGGTTGTGTGGTGTCGTGGACGCTGTTCTCCTGAAAGCTGGGTAATTTGCTGCGAACGATGGTCTGTTTGAGGTTGGGTGGCTGTTTGAAGGCGAGTAGTGGAGGCGTGGGGATGGCCTTAGCGAGGTGTTCGTCGTCATCGATGACATGTTGAAGGCTGCGAAGAACATGGCGTAGTTTCTGCGCTCCGGGGAAGTACTGGACGACGAAGGGTACTCTGTTGGTTGTGTCCCGTGTTTGTCTTCTGAGGAGGTCTATCCAAATCTAGGTTGACACTCCAGCACAGTACTGAGGGAGTGCTGCACCATCAGAGTTGCTGCCTTTCAGATGAGATGTTAAACCGAGGCCCCGTCTGCCTGCTCAAATTGACACATGAGATCATACGGCCCTATTTAAAGAAAAGAAGGGGAGTTCTCCCAATTACTATCCTGGCTAACGTTGATCCCCTAACTAACACCACTAAAACGGGTCACCTGGTCATCTATCTCATTGTTGTTTGTGGGGCCATGCTGTGTGCAAACTAGCTACTCATTTGCCTACATTACAGCAATAACTACACTTCAAAAGTACTTCAACAGTGGTTGTGAAATGCTTTGGGCCGTCGTGAGGATGTGAAAGGCGTTATATGAATGCAAATTCTCTTTTTTAGCTATTGTACTGACGAATTGGAAAAGCTGAATCTAACTGCCCTGCTTTTATTGTGAACAGGCATCAAGTGTCACTGAGTATTGAAAACAGATTTTGAAAATGCATGAGAATGTTTTGTTGCCATTTGACATTTTAACATTTGAAAGTATTCTTAATAGTTATAGTGAATTCCACTTATATACAACTCCCCATTTGTGTAAGTTATTCCTATATCTAATTCATCTACCATAATGTACGGCCAGCATTTGCAAATATGTCTGGTTATTATAGGACAACTTGTTCCCTGACTTGACATTACGTAGTGTTTACAGCATAGAAACAGGCTATTCGGCCCAACAGGTCTATGCTGGTGTTTATGCTCCACACGAGCCTCCTCCCACCTTACCTACTGTATAAAAGGCCACACTGCAGCTGGGTGAAATTAAAATGTAACACACTGTGTTCCTTTTATTTCTTGCAGTGTTATCAAGATTTATACACGGTTTTGTTGATGATTTATACGTTGAATTGAAATCTTTGTGACATGGGAGAATAAGTTACTGCTGGCAGTTTGTACTTGATTGACATAGAATAGAGAAACACTATGGTACTGACTAAAACAGCTTATTGATAAAGATAATGCATTCACGATTCTCACAAGGATTTACAAAAATTATAGAGGCCTTAATAACATAAATCCCTATTCCCAAGTTTAAGCCCCATCTAAGAAAAATTGTGAGGATGATGGAAGAGAATGTATTTGACAACTAAATAGGCTGTCATATTCTCATCATGTACCTTTGTATCAATTTAATATTTGTATTTAAATGGGTTCCATCCTGGGATTTACTTCTTTCTCACCAGCTACATATTTAACACCCCACACAAAAAAAATAAGCATTAGGTGTCAGATTTGAATGATTTATCTTTCAAGATAATGGGAATCTAAATATCACTTTGTCTTTTCAAGGCTTAAAGAGTTTTCCAATCAAAGTTCAAATTTCCTCCAACACAGCCAATAGTTTAATTGTAGTTCAATTCATTTTTGTTCAAAAACTTTTGAGTTTAATTCAAGAATTCACCATTATACTGGTACTGGTTAACAAGTCATACAAAAGTACACTTAATCAGTGATTGTGTCAGCCAATGTTCATTTCACTTCATTTCTCATAAAAAAAATAACAAGGAACAATGATTATGAAAAGTATGCATAATACTTAACCAGTGAGATTAATATCCGGGAATAATACACCTTAAGCAGTAATTAAAACAAATAACTTTTGTTGCGCAGTTAAGCAATTACAAAGAGTAATGGCAATAGCCAACAGTGGCCTCATTAATGCAATTTGTGAATCACTGTAACATCTATATGAAGAATTACCATTAAAGGGCATCAGTAATATTACTAAAAAAAAGATGACATTAGAATCAGACTCCTCTGGATAGTCATAATGAATTTTTTGCTTGCAAGCCAGAAATCTCTGACAGTACTGTCCCTTTTAAATGTTTATTTTCACCATTCCTAAAGTCATTTAAATGTTAACCCCAAATCTTCTACTTGCCAGTTTTTGCTGTTAACCTAAGATCCGTAAATATCATCTATGTAAGTGAGAGATAATGGATGCCCACATACACCAAAGATGAGGCACTGCCGTTCCTTGCAGGCCTCAGTAAAGAGAACAACAACTACATAGAATGTGCAGCACAGAAGCAGGCCATTCGGCCCAACTGGTCCATGCCTGTGTTTATGCTTCACACAAGTCTGCTCCCATCCCTCTTCATCTAACCCTGTCACCACATTCCTTGCTCCCTTATGTGTTTATCTAGTTTCCCCTTAAATGCATCTACGCTAATCGCCTAAACTACTCCTTGTGGTAGCGAGTTCCACATTCTAACCACTCTCTGGGTAAAGAAGTTTCTCCTGAATTCTCTGTTGGATTTATTAGTGACTATCTTATATTTATGGCCCCTAGTTCTGGGCTCCCCCACAAGTGGAAACATCTTCTCTACGTCTGCCCTATTAAACACTTAATCTTAACATAATCTTAAAGATCTCTATCGGGTCACACCTCGGCCTTCTCGTTCCTTGAGAAAAGAACTCCATTAAATAAATAATGTCACTAAAACAATCCTCACAGCAGCAAATTGTAGCCCACGTAATGCAATAAAATCAGCAGAAATGGATTTTAAAACTCACGAGCAGCATTATAAAGTATGTATTGCAAATACGTTTCCTTCACAGAAACACATTTTATATCATGGTCTCTGCTTACCAAGCACTTCTTCTACTGAACCTTGCACGTTGCTGTTTCAATTTAATCTGTGGAACTATGATAATGAACTGCACGCATGGCCGAAGAGCTGACACTTGTCTTTCTCCTTAGAGGGTTTGGTACGGTTTCGATTTGGTTGCTGTGCTACGCAGTGATATTCAATTATTGTATTAGTTCCTTAAATGTTGCAGAAGCAAGTAATGAATCCACACTTCCAAAAAAACAGAGGCTGGCCCTGACCCACAGCTGGCTGATGCAGTGGAGTTCTGAGTCCATACATGACTGGGCTCAAGAATTGTACTGTACCAGGGCACCAGGTGTGGTACACCTCCAATTAAAGTGCGGAAAAAAAGCCAATTTTATTCATAATAATGTTACAAATTTTAGTGTGGGTACTTGCTTCCTGTAAGGTAGAGCATGACCCAACACAGTCCCATGATACGTTGTGTCCCACGACTAACGTTGTATGGCTGGACAAGAAGTTTTGAAATGAAAATCGAAAGAGTTGTATAATGGGCGGCTGAATTGATATCGCCCATTTTACACTATCACCCAAAATCAAAATTACCCCCAATCGGTGGAATAGGAAAAGGTGCAAGAGAACAGAGAAAGAAGTAAGGAGGGATTGGATAGAGAAGCAAACACACTGATGGTTTTTTTACAAACTTTGTTTCTCAGCTTCGCCAAGTTGGAAAGTAAGTCACTATATAAGCAAATAGAATGCTCTGGCCTGAGCTCAGGTTATTGCTTACGTTATATGGAGTTACAGGTGACATTGTCTCTGTAAAATTCAAGAGTTCACTTTATCCATTCTGACTCTACGTTGTTTAATATATGTACTTTACTTTGATGCTAGAACAGATTAAAGTGTAAAAATCATTTATAAAATGCAATTGAGATCTTGATGTAACCCCTTTGAAGAGGTGACTTATATAAAGAAAACTGGTCACACTGTTTTATAAAATATTATAAAACTCTGACACCTACATTGCAGTTAATGGTATTTTATGTCTGAGCACTCATGAGCAACGTAGAAGAATATAACAGTTTTACCAGCTTTTAACTATGGACTATTGTTTGTAGATCCATTCAATAAAACAACAACAACTACTTGCATTTATATAGCGCCTTTAACGTAGTAAAATGTCCCAAGGCGCTTCACAGGCGTGATCATCAAACAAAATGTGACACCGAGCCACATAAGGAGATATCAGGACAGGTGACCAAAAGCTTGGTCAAAGAAGTAGATTTTAAGGAGCGTCTTAAAGGAGGAGAGAGAGGTAGAGAGGCGGAGAGGTTTAGGGATGGAATTCCAGACCTTAGGGCCTAGACCTCCAATGGTGGAGTGGTTAAAATCGGGGATGCGCAAGAGGCCAGAATTGGAGGAGCGCAGAGATCTCAGAAGGCTGTTGGGCTGGTGGAGGTTACAGAGATAGGGAGGGGTGAGGCCATGGAGGGATTTGAAAAAATGATGAGAATTTTAAAGGGAACTAACTGAACTTTAGGGTACAACGGGTAAATGGATGAATAAAGTCAGTCTGTAACTGTAACATCTTTCAGCTCTCAGGCAAACCTCTATAAATCTTAGAATACAAAATGCAGTGGCTGAATATTCCTTCAGCACTTCCTGTTTTACATTGGCTCAGTAAAAAGTGGCAACCTTCCAATGATTTATTTTATAGATCATTAAAACAAAACGTATAGTCATGAGTTTCTGATGCCCAACATTTCACTTATGCAAATGCTAGCGAGTATGTTGCTGAGCAAGATAAAGCAGTGAGTTTTTAGAATACATTTCATACTTTCCAACGATGGAATGCAGCAGCTTTACTTTAAAATTGAATTAAAAATTAATAATAAAATATTTTTTTGCATTTATATAGCGCTTTTCATGACCTCAGGACATCCCAAAACCCTTTTCTTCTACAGCCAATGAAGTACATTGAAGGCTGAATTTTCTTTGCATATCTAAGAACATTTCAACAGAGGAAAGTCAAATCTGAGAAGTTCACATACACTCGCATTACGTATCTGTGAGTGTTATTCAGGAGCAAACCCATTTATTTTAACTTCTGCGTAACAATAGTGTACATAGGAAGTGTTTGTATGTGAAGTTTGTCAATCAAAAGATTGGGAAAAGGGGAGGTGCAACGAGACCTGGGTGTCCTTGTACACCAGTCGCTGAAAGCGAGCATCCAGGTGCAGCAAGCAGTTAGGAAGGCGAATGGTATGTTGGCCTTCATTGCAAGAGGATTTGAATACAGGAGCAGGGATGTCTTACTGCAGTGATACAGAGCCTTGGTGAGACCACATGTGGAGTATTGTGTGCAGTTTTGGTCTCCTTATCTGAGGAAGGATGTGCTTGCCATGGAGGGAGTGCAACGAAGGTTTACCAGACTGATTCCTGGGATGGCAGGACTGACGAATGAGGAGAGATTGGGTCGACTAGGCCTATATTCACTAGAGTTTAGAAGAATGAGAGGTGATCTCATCGAAACATATAAAATTCTAACAGGACTAGACAGACTAGATGCAGGGAGGATGTTCCCGATGGCTGGGGAGTCCAGAACCAGGGGTCACAGTCTCAGGATACGGGGTATGCCATTTAGAACCGAGATGAGGAGAAATTTCTTCACTCAGAGGGTGGTGAACCTGTGGAATTCTCGACCACAGAAAGCAGTGGAGGCCAAGTCATTAGATGTATTCAAGAAGGAGATAGATATATTTCTTAATGCTAAAGGGATCAAGGGATATGGGGAAAAAGCGGGAACAGGGTACTGAGTTAGACGATCAGCCATGATCATTTTGAATGGCAGAGCAGGCCTGAAGGGCCGAATGGCCTACTCTTGCTCCTATTTTTAATGTTTCTATGTTTCTAAAAGTTCTACCCTTTGGTTTTCCAACATTTTCCATCTACAAAAATGAAAATCTGTTACTTAAACATGATTGAGGATATTATTCATGACAGTACAGCAAGACTGTAACCAGTAACTACTTAGTGTGTAAAAATGAGAGTAAATAAAAGAAAGCCTTGCATTTATATAGCGCCTTTCACGACCACAGGATGTGCCAAAGTGCTTCACAACTAATGAAGTGCTTTTGAAGTGTAGTCACTGTTGTACTGTAGGAAACAAATAAGATAACAATAAATAAGATAACAAATCAAATACGCTAATGTTAAGTATACATAGGTGCACAACTTGTCCAGACAAAAGTGTTGAGTATAACATTCATGGAATGCTGATAGATGACCATATGATGCATTCTATTCAGGAGGTGAATAAAAGCAGCACTGGTTACATAACTGTTTGTGGGGAACACGTAGGTTCCACTTAATGGCACAGTTGATAATAGGAGCTCAGTGTGCAAATAACTACAATTTATTACGTTTATATTGGTGGGTGCAAACCTCCACCTTACCATTCCGTAGCACATTGCACTTCTCTCCGATTAGTTTTATGGTCCTTTCCCCTTGTATTTCATTTATCTTCATGCTTTGGGTGTCAATCTTGACTGTTTACCATGAACCCAATCACCAATATGGGGTAAATGATGGGTTAAAATCAGCCTACAGGCCATATAGGGTTCACCGTTGACACAAGAGGATACCTATATAGCTCACAAGGTGCTTATAGCTCACTATGGACCACCTGTAGCATGTGTTAATTAGCCCTATAACTGCCCTCCACCCCGCATCTCACTTACATAGGGAGAAAAATACATACCTCCTATTAATTATATTTACATGCTGACATTTGCCAATTATATATCACAGATTTGTAACTATACCATTTGAAAAAGTTGTAGTTTATTCATTAATCATGTTATACAACAAATTCAAAAGTCTCATTTGCATACTTTGGATACTAAAATTATTTTCTATAAGTAGCTCAATCAGTACTCTTAAAAACAATAAATTCAAATAAGTTCCTAACATTCCTGTCTTTGCTAATTTTAACAAAACAGTCAACATCAATATAAGAAATGGTGCAAAGCCAGTAAAGAGAAGTGGAGCTGTCTATTCATTGGTGTTTTTTGTTGTCCTGAGGATTATTCTGTGCCAAAAAGGAATTAGAATCAGAATCAGACAGCACAGGAGGCCAGTCGGCCCATCATGCCTGTGCCAGCTTTATGAAAGAGATATCCAATTAGTCCCACTCCCCTGGTCTTTCCCCATAGCCCTGCAATTTTTTCCTCTTCAAGTATTTATCCAATTCACTTTTGAAAGTTACCACTGAATCTGTTTCCACCACCCTTTCAAGCAGTGCATTGCAGATCATAAGAATTCGCTGCGTAATAGAAATTCTTATCTCCCCTCTGGTTCTTTTGAATTTGTATTTGATTTTGAATTTCTGAGTATAAGCAATGATATCAAACTAAAAGGCTTTATTAAGTTAACTAAATCTTTTAAAACTAGTGATAAGTGAGAAACAAGTACAGTTTTTACTCGGTAAACCCTTGTTGAGATCATTTAATTATGAACTTATATAATATTCTGCAGATGCAAAGTCACATTTTCCTTATTTGTTGCTGTAAAGGCATTTTTTTATTACTGATCCCTAGGTGTCCTGAGGGTATTGAGAATCCACCACATAGGTAGGACTGGAGTCACATGTAGGCCAGTCCAGTAGGGTTTCCTTTCCTGAAGGACATAAGTGAACCAGTTGGGTTGTGTGTGTGTTTTTTTAACAACAACCTGGCAGCTTTCATGGTTATTTCTTCCGGTGCTAGCGTACAAGGATAGAATCGCTTAGTGGTTATGATATAGTGGTCTTGCTGCAATTGTATACGGCTTTGGTGAGACCACACCTGGAGTACTGTGTACAGTTTTAGTCTCCTTGCCTAAGGAAGGATATACTTACCTTAGAGGCAGTGCAACAAAGGTTCACTAGATTGATTTCTGGGATAAGAGGGTTGTCCTATGAGGAGAGATTAATTAGAATGGGCCTATACTATCTGGAGTTTAGAACAATGAGAGGAGATCTCATTGAAACATTTAAAATTCTTGACCGGGTAAATGCTGAGAGGCTGTTACCCCTGGCTGGAGAGTCTAGAACTAGGGGGCATAGTCTCAGGATAAGGGGTCGGTCATTTAGGTCTGAGATGATGAGAAATTTCTTCACTCAGAGGGTTGTAAATCTTTGGAATTTTCTACTTCAGAGGGCTGTCGATGCTCAGTTGTTGAGTATATTCAAGGCTGGGATCGATGGCTTTTTGGACTCTAAGGGAATCAAGAGATATGGGAATTGGATGGGAAAGTGGAGTTGAGGTCGAAGATCAGCCATGATTTTATTGAATGGCGGAGCAGGCTTGAGGGGCCATATGACCTACTCCTATTTTTTATGTTCTTATGGTACTGGACTACCAACCCAGAGTTAAAGAATTCATATTCCACCACCGGAAAGTGGGAAACTGAATTCAATAAATCTGGTAATCTGTGGGCTGGTGTCAGAAAATGACCGTGCAATTTGCTGGATTGTTGTAATAACCCAACTGGTTCAATACTATCCTTCAGGGAAGGGAACCTGCCACCACTACTGGATTGGCTTGCATTGGCCACTGGCCTGCATGTAAAAGAAAAAGAAAGACTTGCATTTGTATAGCACCTTTCACGACCTCAGGACGTCCCAAAGCGCTTTACAACCAATGAAGTATTTTTGAAACGTAGTCACTGTTGTAATGTAGGAAACGCAGCAGCCAATTTGCACGCAGCAAGGTTCCACAAAAAACAATGACCATCATTTTTTTTTAATGATGTTGGTTGAGGGATAAATATTGGCCAGGATACAATGGAGAACTCCACTGCTCTTCTTCTAATAGTGCCATGGGATCATTTACTTCCCCCTGAGAGGGCAGATTGGGCCTTGGTTTAATGTCTCATCCAAAAGACGGCACCTCCGACACTGCAGCACTCCTTCAGTACTGCACTGGAGTGTCAGCCTGGATTATGTGCTCAAGTCTCTGGAGTGGGACCTGAACCCACAACCTTCTGACTCAGAGGTGAGAGTGCTCCCAACTGACACAAATCCTACACTATATGGGTGACCCTTAATGTTCTCGGGACCCCTAAGGATGGGCAATAAATCCTATCTAAACTCCAATGAGTTTAAGGAAGGAAAGGATTTTGAAACATCCTCACAGGATAACAATAGTACAAATGCCTCGCCGGTGGGGGCCCTCAGGTAAGTCCCAGGAGGGGGGTGGGATTGGACCGGTCTATGGCAGGAGTCCGATTGAGACTCCTGTGGAGTCAGAAGGAGCATTCTTGCACCACCTGGCTTCACAGGATAGGTTTTTTTAAACAAAAAAGTTTTTATTACTTACCTTACGTTGACAGTCATGGGGACTGCTGAAGAATCCTCATCCCCAGTGTATTTTGAAAAGGGTCCTTTAACAGGATTTCAACCCCTAAATTACATATTTGAGGAGTTTAATGTGGGTTTTAGGCATCCGCCGTGGATGCCTAACAAAATGGGCCCCATGAATTAGGCGCCGGCCATTCCACTACTAAATTGGTATGTTTTGCGCCTGAAAATTTCGACCTCATTGTATATCTTTAACCTTTCCTTGTGCATTGATGTCCTGTCTTTCCTGTCTGCTGGCCCTTGGAAGCAAATTAGGAATTTTTTCAGTTGTCAGTCAGCCATTTTCAACAAAAATTGGGCATTCCACTGTGGGGTTAACACACTCTCCACCATTTCGATTGGTCAAGTGAGAAGCAGTAACCGCTCATAATTAAAGACACATCATAATTGGTGACTGGTTTTCATGGTTGCTAACAAACTCACATTCTTAAGAAGTGCACATTTCAAAGTTGTGATGATTCCATCAGGTTGCTAATGAAAGGGCATTTCTCCCATTTTTTGATAAAATAGGAATGCCGGGCTCTAAAACTTTTACCTCCATTGTAATAATTGTAAATGGATTATTTTTAAATCAGCGTATTACGAACCAGCTGAAGCCACGAGACCAGCCCTGTGACCAATGCTCAGAAAAACTCGCATGAAAGTAGCAATCAAGTTCATTCATATTCTCGAAATAGAAGAGATGTCCTAAAATTGATAAATTGATAATCACCTAAACGTGATATCAAGAAACGGCTGAGTGCACTGGATACAACAAAGGCTATGGGCACCGACAACATCCCGGCTGTAGTGCTGAAGACTTGTGTTCCAGAACTAGCTGTGCCTCTAGCCAAACTGTTCCAGTACAGCTACAACAATGGCATCTACCCGACAATGTGGAAAATTGCCCAGGTATCTGCTGTCCACAAAAAGCAGGACAAATCCAGTCCGGCCAATTACCACCCCATCAGTCTACTCTCAATCATCAGCAAAGTGATGGAAGGTGTCGGCCACAGTGCTATCAAGCGACACTTACTCACCAATAACCTGCTCACTGATGCTCAGTTTCGGTTCCGCCAGGACCACTCGGCTCCAGATCTCATTACAGCCTTGGTCCAAACACGTACAAAAGAGCTGAATTCCAGAGGTGAGGTGAGAGTGACTGCCCTTGATATCAAGGCAGCATTTGACCGAGAGTGGCACCAAGGAGCCCGAAGAAAATTTAAGTCAATGCGAATCAGGGGGAAAACTCTCCAGTGGCTGGAGTCATACCTAGCACAAAGGAATATGGTAGTGGGGTTGTTGGAGGCCAATCATCTCAGCCCCAGGACATTGCTGCAGGAGTTCCACAAGGCAGTGTCCTAGGCCCAACCATCTTCAGTTGCTTCATCAATGACCTTCCATCCATCATAAGGTCTGGGGATGTTCGCTGATGACTGCAAAGTGTTCAGTTCCATTCGCAACCCCTCAAATAATGAAGCAGTCCGTGACCACATGCAGCACGACCTGGGCAACATCCAGGCTTGGGCTCATAAGTGGCAAGTAACATTCATGCCAGACAAATGCCAAGCAATGACCATCTCCAACAAGAGAGAGCCTAACCACCTCCCCTTGACATTCAACGGCATTACCATCACCGAATCCCCCACCATCAACATCCTGGGGGTCACCATTGACCAGAAACTTAACTGGACCAGCCATATAAATACTGTGACTACAAGAGCAGGTCAGAGGCTGGGTATTGTGCAGTTAGTGACTCACCTCCTGACTCCCCAAAGTCTTTCCACCATCTACAAGGCATAAGTCAGGAGTGTGATGGAATACTCTCCACTTGCCTGGATGAGTGCAGCTCCAACAACACTCAAGAAGCTCGACACCATACAGGACAAGGCAGCCCGCTTGATTGGCGCCCCATCCACCACCCTAAACATTCACTCCCTTCACCACCGGCGCACAGTGGCTGCAGTGTGTACCATCCACAGGCTGCACTGCAGCAACTCACTAAGGCTTCTTCGACAGCACCTCCCAACCTGTGACCTCTACCACCTAGAAGGACAAGGGCAGCAGGGCATGGGAACAACACCATCTGCACGTTCCCCTCCAAGTCACACACCATCCTGACTTGGAAATATATCGCCGTTCCTTCATCGTCACTGGGTCAAAATCCTGAAACTCCCGACCTAACAGCACTGTGGGAGAACCGTCACCACACGGACTGCAGCGGTTCAAGAAGGCGGCTCACCACCACCTTCTCAAGGGCAATTAGGGATGGGCAATAAATGCTGGCATTGCCAGCGACGCCCACATCCCATGAATGAATAAAAAAATATATTAATGTCTCAAATTTAAGTAATGACAAAGTTCTGACATGTCTGATCCTTAGCTATCGACTCTCCTGCTTAATTAGATACTAAGTTTTGAGCACCATCTAGTGTTTCACCTTCAGGGGTTTAAGTGAAGAAATTTTTTTTCTCAATTATTTAATGAGACTATTGGCGAAAGATGCATCTCTTCTGACCTGATTATTTTTTTAGACCGAGTGAACTTCCGCTGAGGATCTCCCGATTATCCACCCTAAGAAGAGCCGCAGAAACTCCATAAAAACTGTAAATTTTTTTTTTGGCGATGGTGTCAACTGCATTGATCACTCAACAAGGTGGCACATCGAAGATCCAGCAGACTACTAAAACAAGTAACCTCACTGGCAGCACCCTTAGCACATCAGTCATGGCTTAATCTGAGTCAAAATAGTTGTCAGTTCAAGTCCCACTGCAGAGACTTGAGCACAAAATTTATACTGATATCCCAGTGCAGTACTGAGGGAGTGCTGCACTGTCGGAGGTGCTGTCTTTCGGATGAGATGTTAAATCGAGGCCCCTTCTGCCCTCCCAGGTGAGCATAAAAGATCCTGTGGCGCTATTTTGAGGGGAGTTCTCTCTGGTGTCCTGGCCAATATTTATCCAACAACCAATATCACTAAAAACAGATCATCTGGTCATTACCTCATTGCTGTCTGTGGGACCTTGCAAATCGGCTGCCACGTTTCCTGAAATTCAACAGTGACTGCACTTCAAAAAAATTGCTTCATTGGCTGTAAAGTGCTTCGGGGCATCCTGAGGTCATGAAAGGCATTATATAAATGCCAATTCTGTCTTTCTCTTTATTGTTTATATAAATACAGGTAACTGCGGTGCTCTGCTCAACTAATGCTGAGATAGCCTCGATCTTTGGATGCCTGTTTCCAAAATGGTGGTCTTAGCAACGTTACAGACAGAAGGGTCAATAAAATTGATTTTTTAAAAAACTACTGTGAACAAAAAAAAAGTGCAAGGCCATCAAATAACTGAATTGATGTAGATTTTAATTATTTCAGGTTGCTCCTTTAAAAGAGCAACGTGGTTTTGTTTTCTTGAAACTGCGATAGAAATGGTAGGCTTTTGGAGAAAAAAAAAAGTACGGATTTAACAGATCAGAGTAATTCAACAAGTCCCGACATATTCTAGATTTAAAATCCAGTGGAATAGTACTTCATCATAAGCGTAAAAAATGGTCTGTGGCCATTGTGCTAATGATTCGATTCTGTAAGTATATTTGGATCTGAAAAATAGAACCTTCGACTTAAACAGATTCGGAGAATAAAATAAATAAGAAATTATTAGCACGCATGCATATCGGCTTACACATGTAGAGCTTCTTTTCTTTTGGTTAATTTTACCAACGCAAATATCGAATACCTAGAATAAGGGAGCATTCATTTCTGCTCTGAACTGCTGTAGAGATTATAATGGAGTATTACATTGCCAGTATTGGTCTGTAAGCACAATTTCTGATCAGTGTGTATACTGCCTCATCCTCCAAGGAAAGTCATTTATAATTCACTTCATTTACAGCGTGTAATTGAATCTAATGCAAGAAAATCCTCCAGCTGACCTCAGGCCTTTCTTGCTCTCTGGCGCAAATATGAGTTACTACGGTAGACTTTGAATTTCTGAGCGTAAGTGATCGTATCAAAATAAAAGGCCTTTATTAAGTTAACTGGATCTTTTAAAACTGTTCGGGGTCAAGTTAAATTACCGCTGTCTTCATAAAAAGAGAGGGCGAATGGAACCAAATGGCTTTGGTGCCAGGGCTGTCACCAGAAAATGGAAATATTAAGATCACAGATGAGAAATAATGGTTACAACCTGTAGCATATTTGTTAACTCGTTTTCAAGGAGTGGGTAGGGATGATGGGGACAATTTTGACTTTGGATGATAGTGTAAAATGGGTGATGTCGATTCAGCTGCCCGTTATACATCTCTCCTGATCACCCAAAGTCAAAATTAGCCCCAATGGCTTTTGTGTTCATCAGACAGCATGGGTTCGTTTTTATTTTATTCATTCATGGGATGTGGGCGTCGCTAGCGAGGCCAGCATTTATTGTCTATCCCCAATTGCCCTTGAGAAGGTGGTGGTGAGCTGCCTTCTTGAACAACTGCAGTCTGTGTGGTGAAGGTTCTCCCACAGTGCTGTTAGGAAGGGAGTTCCAGGATTTTGACCCACTGACGATGAAGGAATGGCGATATATTTCCAAGTCGGGATGGTGTGTGACTTGGAAGGGAACGTGCAAGTAGTGTTGTTCCCATGCCCCTGCTGACCTTGTCCTTCTAGGTGGTAGAGGTCGCGGGTTTGGGAGATGCTGTCGAAGAAGCCTTGGCGAGTTGCTGCAATGCATCCTGTAGATGGTACACACTGCAGCCATGGTGCGCCGGTGGTGAAGGGAGTGAATGTTTAAGGCAGCGGATGGGGTGCCAATCAAACGGGTTGCTTTGTCCTGGATGGTGTTGAGCTTCTTGAGTGTTGTTGGAGCTGCATTCATCCAGGCAAATGGAGAATATTCCATCACACTGCTGACTTGCGCCTTGAAGATGTTGGAAAAAGCCTTGGGGAGTCAGGAGGTGAGTCACTTGCCGCAGAATACCCAGCCTCTGACCTGCTCTTGTAGCCACAGTATTTATGTGGCTGGTCCAGTTAAGTTTCTTGTCAATGGTGAACCCCCAGGATGTTGATAGTGGGGGAATTCGATGATGGTAATGCCGTTGAATGTCAAGGGGAGGTGGTTCGACTCTCTCTTGTTGGAGATGGTCATTGCCTGGCACTTGTGTGGCACGAATGTTTCTTGCCACTTATCAGCCCAAGCCTGAATGTTGTGCAGGTCTTGCTGCATGTGGGCACAGACTGCTTCATTATCTGAGGGGTTGTGAATGGAACTGAACACTGTGCAATCATCAGCAAACATCCCCATTTCTGACCTTATGATTGATGAAGCAGCTGAAGATGGTTGGGCTTAGGATATTGCCCTGAGGAACTCCTGCAGCAATGCCCTAGGACTGAGATTACTGGCCTCCGACAACCACTACCATCTTCCTTTGTGCTAGGCATGACTCCAGCCAATGGAGAGTTTTCCCCCTAATTCCCATCAATTTCAATTTTACTAGGGCTCCTTGATGTTACATTTGGTCAAATGCTGCCTTGATGTCAATGGCAGTCACTCTCACCTCACCTCTGGAATTCAGTTTTTTTGTCCATGTTTGGAACAAGGCTGTAATGAGGTCTGGAGCCGAGTGGTCCTGGAAGAACCCAAACTGAACGTCGGTGAGCAGGTTATTGGTGAGTAAGTGCCGCTTGATAGCACTGTTGACGACACCTCCCATCACTTTGCTGATGATTGAGAGTAGACTGATGGGACGGTAATTTGCCGGACTGGATTTGTTCTGCTTTTTGTGGACAGGAGATACCTGGGCAATTTTCCACTTTGTTGGGTAGATGCCAGTGTTACAGCTGTGCCGGGAAATAGAACATTTTTCCTCTTTCTGCATCCAGTGCCAGCATCAAGCACTTCCAGGTCAGGTGGAATGGGCTGGATTAAATGTAGAGCAAAATTCCCTCTTCACTGCCTCAAGCTGCACCAGTGTGAGACCCACATTGCCATTTGAAAGAACATTTCATTCCATTATTCTGAGCTAGATTTGAAGCCAGGTCCTAGTGGTTAAAGCAGATATATTCTACGTCACTCTCCAGCACAGTCACCATTTTCACTTCCATGGTGGAAATTAATATTATTTTTATGGTGATGTTTGCTGATTCCTGTCAACAGACACTTCAGAATGCAAACTGCCCCTTCTCTGAACTCAGTATTAGAAGGAAACCTGAAATCCGATGGTAGCTCACTCTAACCACGATCAAAACATGGAAAATTATGTAATCCAGGAGGAGTGAAACCCTCCACCACTTGTCATGACCAAAATAATAGCCACCAATGACTGCATTATTAATATCAATATCTGCACATTGCTGGGAAGGGAATTCTCAAATCCTATTGAAAGTGAGAAAAATGCTTCTTGCAAGGTGTATTACGGTCTATTTCCCCCATGTAATAGAAGCACCACACATTATCGTTCAAACCCTTGATTTTGTCTTTGCTGGAATGTTCAAAGTACAGAACTTTAGTAAGTTATATGTCCATTTTCACAACAGTTATGTTCAACCATCTTGGAATCCTATATTGTGTACTTGTGAAGTCCAACCTCATATATATCAGAGAATTGAATGTCTGATTTTGATTCCAAAGTTTATATTTAAGTTCTCTGCAATCAAATTAATATTCAAGGAGCTGAAGATTTCCTCCAGTCACTTGTGTTAATGATATTAGAAACATAGTGAGAAAGATTCCGTCAGTCACTTGTGTTAAAGACATTGTAAACATAGCGAGAAAATTTTCTTCAGTCATTTGTGCTGGTGATATTGAAATCAATCAGGAAGATTACCTCTGCTCATTTGAATTAGTGACATTAAGGGGAGATTTGATCGAGGTGTTCAAAATCATGAAGGTTTTTGAAAGAGTAAATAAGGAGAAACTGTTTCCAGTGGCAGAAGGATCGGTAACCAGAGGACACAGATTTAAAGTAATTGGCAAAAGAACCAAAGGTGACATGAGGGAAAAAATTGTTTACACAGCAAGTTGTTATGATCTGGAATGCACTGCCTGAAAGGGTGGTGGAAGCAGATTCAATAATAACTTTCAAAAGAGAATTGAATAAATACTTGAAGTGGAAAAATTTGCAAGGCTATGGGGAAAGAGCAGGGGAGTGGGACTAATTGGATAATTGTTTCAAAGAGCACAGGCACGATGGGCTGAATGTCCTCCTTCTGTGCTGTATGATTCTATGAATCTAAACATAGAAAATTAGAGGAAGCCTATTAGATCCATTTCAGGTAAACTGAGTAGACTGGGTTTCCTACTCCCTCCAAGCCTAGCACATGGGCTATTTTCCCAGGAATATGCATGCGTATGGTGGGGAGGGGCTCGACAGGAGAGAAGGGGGAAGTTTTCTTAGAGCAAACACTTACGCACAATAATAAATATTTACCCAAATTCTTATCATAATAAAACATTTCACCGCATCACAGAGAAAAATGACACATGTGATTGCAGCAAAATAAATTCAAGACCCATTTTCCCAACTTTATGATTTCCAATTTAAAATGAATGTCATTATTCTAAGTACTATTAAGTACAGACTCACTGCAGACTTGATTTTACAGATTAGTACTTAGAGTGGCTTTTAATGATCATACATTATGTGATTTTACTAGTTTTTTCTATTAATAGAAATAGTCAAAGATTATCTTTCCTCAGTACGCACAATACCACCTTGCTGCCATTTATTTAGGTATAAATCATTTACTGTTCTCATTAATTCTGTTTGTCCTTGGTGTGACTTTACATTTTCTGACTAAGTATATGATTAATTTAATCAGAAATGTGTAATATATTATGAACAGCATTTTTCATTTACTTCCATCTAAAAAATCTTATTTATGAGCCAGATTGCTGTAGGAAATAGCACAACTTTTAACAAAAAAAAATGCATAGTCAGGAATTAGAAACTAAATGTATAAATGGATAGATTTTACAAATTGCCACTCCCGGCTAATTGGAATGTCAGGCAGGCCGCAAAATGGGTGCACTTACCTTGGCACTTGATATTCTAAGCAATGCTCCTATTGCATGAGACTCCACACTGGGAGTGTTAATTTGTGAAATCTACTCCAAACTGTCATTGAAACATTGCTTTGCTTCCTTCCACCAATTTTACGACAGGCAATACATCCTTTTATTGCTGGTCCATCTTCAATAGTTTCACTTCATGCTGCTCTTTTATCCTTGTAGTTTTTTACTCCCTGATGAATATTTTGTGGTTATCAATGCCAGTGGCTTTGCCGCTGAGAAATTAAACACTTTTCCATTTTGTTCACCCAGTGACAATTTCAAAAGCCCCCAAATCAGCTATAGCACAGGTAGAGGTACCTCTACTCTGCCTCAATAATGCACCCCATGCCCAAACTCAGCAGAGCACCTGTAATGTATCATTGCCATTTTCCATTTTCTACACCAGCCATTCTGTGGTCACTCTGGGTAAGCTGGCCGATTTGGTACTAGTTTTGTGACCCTGAGTCCATATCCTCTCCGTCACCAAGACCGCCTACTTCCACCTCCGTAATATCACCTGTCTCTGCCCCTACCTCAGCCCATCTGCTGCTGAAATCCTCATCCATGCTTTTGTTACATTCAGACTCGACTATTCCAATGGTCTCCTGGCCGGCCTCCCATCTTCCACCCTCCATAAACTTAAGCTCATCCGAAACTCTACAGTCCTTATCCTAACACACACCAAGCTCCATTCACCCATCGCCCCTGTGCTCGCTGACCTACATTGGCTCCCGGTCCACCAATGCCTCTATTTTAAAATTCTTATCCTCGTGTCCAGATCCCTCAGTGGCCTTGCCCCTCCCTATCCCTGTAGCTTCCTCCCGCCCTACAACCCTCCGAGAATTCTGTGCTCCTCCAAATCTGTCCTCCTGTCCATGCCCCACTTCCTTTACCCCACCATTGATGACCATGCCTTCAACCGTCTAGGCCTAAGCTCTGGAATTCCCTCCCAAAATCTCTCTGCCTATTTACCTCTCTCTCCTCCTTTAAGATGCGCCTTAAAACTTACCTCTTTGACCTATCCTAAAATCTCTTTATATGGCTCGTTATCAAATTTTGTCTGATAACGGTCCTGTGAAGCACCTTGGGGCTTTTTGCTACGTCAAAGGCGCTATATAAATGCAAGTTGTTGTTGTTAAACAGGTATTGGTATCTTATTGTTGCTCCCAAGTATTTCACGGCCTCAGTAAATCAATGTGAGGTTCTGTAAATGCTTTATCACTGCTAATAATGCCTTTATCCCTGTGTTGTATGTTCTACAGTAAATCACAGCATATTTCCCCAAACCTCATTTATTAATTTATCATGTACTATTTTCCACAGGCTCAGAGCTTAACTTAATTTTTAAAAATTGGTGGTAATATTCTGCTATTTTCTGCAAAGTTTTGCTTTTTCTATAGAACGTTCTGCTCAGTCCATGGAAAATGAGTCATGAACTATAACGTTTTGGTGGCTCATCTTGCTTCAGTTCCACTGACTCAGTAAAGCCCAGTAAACTCAGTGCCAAAGCTCGGAAATTGTCAATTATTCTCACATCCACAGATACTGCAATCCAGAAGCCCTTACTGCCAAACCTAATGCAATATATCAAGGGTTCACATTTTCCGTTACCATTGATGAATGCAAATGATTGTGGAATCCATAATTAATTACCCACAGGCACAAATATTATTACTTTCCACTGTAGGTGGAATGCTTATCATTGCAAACACTGCTTGAGAACTTCCTTCAAGTACATTCTTAATAAGAACCAATCAAGGTTACTGATGCTAAAAGAAGTAATTCGTAGTGCTGAAGAATCTATGAAATCACAATTTAAGGCAGAGGGAATGGACAGAAGAATTAGTGTTTCACAGTGCCTGAGGTAAATTTCCGTAATCAGGAGGTTCTCAAAGAAATAAAATCTTCAGGATGCAGTCCAAGCTGTCACAAGCTAAAGACGGCAATTACAGCAAAGTTGAATGTAACACCCAGAATGTTGATAGACTTTCGTCCGACCTGAGGACTTACCTTCAAGGATCATTGGAAATCAGCCTTGACACAAGCATTTAATGCAATTTGCACTTTCCAGCAGCAGGGGGAGCGCCAATCTCTTAAAGGGAGGATGTCTCTTAAAATCTCTTAAAGGTCGCCGGTACCTGCTATTTGCTAAAAATAAAAGTCTGTTGTCCGCACGGAGTCTGAACTGAGATCAGACATCACACACGTAAAACACAGATGCAGCTCCCGTCCCCACTTTACAAACTGATGAGTTGTGTTAAAACACTGAATAAAGGTTGCACACTACTAAATCCCACATCCTCCAATCTGCATGCCAGACCTCACCAATCTGCCAATCTGAGTTTGTACCGGGCCTACGAGAGAGCGTGCACCAAGGTACTCTGATGATGCACTCAAGGCCTTAGTGCAAAAGGTGGACAGAAGGAGGGACATCCTATATCCACGGAGTGGGCAGGGGCAAGTGGCCTTCCAAACATATGCCCAAAAGGCAGTGGGAGGCAGTAGAGGACAAAATCAATGCCAGGCGCACAGCACCATGAACATGGATGCAGTGCAGGAAGAAGTTCAATGCTTTGACAGGAGTGGTCAAGGTGAGTGAGGTCAACTGTCAAGTGATGTCTCCTACCAACTGCACCACTAGCCGCATCCACTGCTCCACGCACTACACCCCCCATCACCCACATACCAACACGCTCTTTCAATCAGGTCTCAATTCTTCCAATCAGATGCTTCCTCTCACCCTCACACATTACCACTGTTGTAAGCCACCCACCCACAACTCACAGGCCACACACACTGGCAGCTAATCAACCATGACAGGCACATCACCCAGACACACGTCCCACTTTCTTGCAGAAGAAGGTGGCGCATATCAGGAGGCAGCAAGTGGCAGTGGCATTTAGCCCCTCGAGCCTGTTCCTCCATTCAATGAGATCATGGCGGACCTGTGAGCTAACTCCATATACCCGCCTCAGCTCCATATCCCACAATACCCTTGGTTCACAGAAATCCAGCAAACTCAGATTTAGAATTCACAATTGAGCTAGCATCAGCTGCCGTTTACAGAAGAGTGTTCCAAACCTCTACCACCCTTTGCCTGTATAAGCATTTTCTAACTTCACTCCTGCACGTCCTGGCTCCAAATGTTAGGCTATGTCCCCACGTCCTAGTATTCAAATATAGGAGACCTCCAAAAACAATTACAAATGTATCGGCAGCCAGATGCAATAATCCAGCCACTAACCTGTAAATTTTTTAAAAATTCATTCATGGCATATGGGCGTCGCTGGCAAGGCCGGCATTTATAGCCCATCCCTAAATGCCCTTGAGAAGGTGGTGGTGAGCCGGCTTCTTGAACCGCTGCAGTCCGTGTGGTGAAGGTTCTCCCACAGTTGTTAGGCAGGGAGTTCCAGGATTTTGACCCAGCGACGATGAAGGAACGGCGATATATTTCCAAGTGAGGATGGTGTGTGACTTGGAGGGGAATGTGCAGGTGGTGGTATTCCCATGCGTCTGCTGCCCTTGTCCTTTTAGATGGTAGAGGTCGCGGGTTTGGGAGGTTGTTAGCGTGGATTTTGGACTGTTGAATTAAAGGCAACGATGAAGTGACTAATGGGTAGTCACTTCATCGTTGCCTTTAATTCAACAGTCCAAAATCCACGCTAACAGAGGTGCTGTCGAAGAAGCTTTGCGAGTTGCTGCAGTGCATCCTGTGGATGGTACACACTGCAGCCACGGTGCGCCAGTGGTGGAGGGAGTGAATATTCAATGTGTTGGATGGGATGCCAATCAAGCAGGCTGCTTTCTCCTGGATGGTGTCGAGCTTCTTGACTGTTGTTGGAGCTGCACTCATCCAGGCAATGGAGAGTATTCCATCACACTCCTGACATGCACCTTGTAGATGGTGGGAAGGCTTTGGGGAGTCAGGAGATGAGTCACTCGGTGCAGAACACCCAGCCTCTGACCTGCTCTTGTAGCCACAGTATGTATGTGGCTGGTCCAGTTAAGTTTCTGGTCAGTGGCCCCCAGGATGTTGATGGTGGGGGATTCGGCGATGGTAATGCCATTGAATGTCAAGGGGAGGTGGTTAGACTCTCTCTTGTTGGAGATGGTCATTGCCTGGTACTTGTCTGGCGCATATAATACTTGCCACTTTTCAGCCCAAGCCTGGATGTTGTCCAGGTCTTGCTGCATGCAGGCATGGACTGCTTCATTATCCTGCATGGTCCCTTTAAATAGCACTGGTGGGGGGTCATCCATGCACTCTAAGACATGTTCAGGTGGTCGTGGTTAAGACTGTGCATTGAGTTGAGCGTTAAATTCCAAAATGGTGTCTATCATTTTAAATCAGCATTGCACACTGATTGTATCCATTTTCTCCTTACTTCACATGCTGCAGGCGTTCGGTATTTGCTCATACGCTAATACCTATACCAAGATGACGTCCAGCGTACCTCACGCGGAAACGTGCATGCGCAGCCAAGACACCATCTTGGCACTTTGGGCGCTACACTGCCCAATTTCTCGCCCGAAGTGTTCAGCAATGTTAAAGAGTGGACTAAGTTTAAGCATGGATAGCCCGGTCCTAGCAAAGTACTGTTCTTCTCTTATGTTTAGTCCCCCTTCTCACTCCCTCTCTCCCACACACAACAGTATCTTGCAATGCCAGCGTTCGAACATTTGCTCCCTTTCTGTCATTATAGACCTGGAGCTGCAGCCTGTCGCCACTGCCAGTGGACCACAATTAGTGAATGAAACGAGTAATGGCGGAGAAAGTTTGATCGAGATCAAACTACAGAAACACGTAAACAAATCGAAACGATAATAAATGAAGGACCTAAAGTGCATTCATGGTCCATAAGTTTAGCTTCAGTGTGAGTCTGAAGTCACATCGCACCAAAGCTGGATATGGGTGTAAGTTGGAATTGAAGGCCAGACCTGATCCTGAAGTGAAGCAGAGTGACACTCCCTCCTGCAGGGTGTCTCACTCCACTTTATTCCTGCATTAAGGCTGCATTTGGACAATATTTGGAGCATCAGTGCACTTGTTCGTTTAGATCAGTGCCTCAATGTCATGATGACCTGATTTTTTTAAGAACATAAAAAAACATTGTTGGAAAAGAATATTCCTCCCAACAAAACTGGTCAGGTGGACAAAAAAGTGGCAAATGGAATTCAATCCAGAGAAGTGTGAGGTATTGCATTTAGGGAGGGCAAACGAGGCAAGGGAATACACAATAAATGGGAGGATACTGAGAGGTGTAGAAGAACAGAGGGATCTTGGAGTGCATGTCCTCAGATCCCTGAAGGTAGCAGGACAGGTAGATAAGATGGTTAAAAAAGCATACGGGATAGTTTCCTTTATTAGCTGAGGCATAGAATATAAGAGCAGGGAGGTTATGCTAGAACTGTTTTAAACATTAGTTATGCCACAGCTTGAGTACTGCATACAGTTCTGGTTACACATTACAGGAAATATGTGATTGCACTAGAGAGGGTACAGAGGAGATTTATGAGGATGTTGCCAGGACTGGAGAATTTTAACTATGAGGAAAGACTGGATAGGCTGGGGTTGTTTTCATTGGAACAGAGGAGACTGAGGGGTGATTTAATTGAGGTGTACAAAATTATGAGGGGCCTAGACAGAGTGGATAGGGAGGACCTATTTCCCTTCATAGAGGGGTCAGTGACCAGGAACATAGATTTAAAGTGATTGGTAGAAGGATTGGACGGGAGCTGAGGAAAAAATTTTTAACCCAGAGGTTGGAGGGGGTCTGGAACTCACTGCCTGAAAGTGCGTATGCATTATTATTGTCACTATGTTGTGTATCATTTATGTGCTCCTCGTTTAAATCCATATTTTCAGTAGATGATAATGTTTGATCAGGGTCATCTTGGCACTGATGGGAGCTTTCTCTGTTTGGACCATTTATATTGACCATCGTCATTTAACTTCTGGCCAGAGGTTGGCTACGGCATGTTAATGAGCCATAGCTGCCTAGAAGTCAAAGACGTGACCAGTATTTAATAACTCTTGGCTGGGTTTGTGAATGGGAGGTATTAAAGGGTAATCGTGCACAAGGATCAGGTTATCCAAAACAGTCAATGAAGGTTATTGAGCTGTGCTCAAGTCGAACCTAGCATTTGTCTCCAATTAAAATCTTGATTCTTAATTGCTCAGATTTGGATGGGAAAATTACAATGTGCCCTACTATTCATTGATCTGGAGAATTAATTAGACACATCCTATGCAAGACTTGCATTCCATGTAATCATATTCAAAACCCTTATTTTATGCTTGAGCAAAAATGATTTTGCAGCTAGGACAATCACGAATAGCATTTTCACACTGGGAAAAAATGAGCTCCTGAAAGCATCTGACCTAACTGACATGGCCTGGCACTTCTACACTTACTGCGACATAATGCAGCGGCTCAGCACATTTACGTGTCAATGTGCAATAGTACGGCAGTGAACTCAGGGGTCATTTTAACTTTTGGCGATATGCATACGCAAAGGGCCTAACGCCTGCTTCAGGCTTGGGCGAAGGACGCCTCTTGTTTGTCCTTACCCAATATGGCGGGCAGTGGACCGAAATGTGTGTGCACTTCGTGTCTACCATATTGGGTCTTTAGTAGGCTGGTAAACGCCGACTGCGCGGCCGAATTTCTAGGCGGCCATATTTATTCCATATCTACCTTTAGCTAGTGAGCTGCAGAGATGTATTCAGAATGCTGACACTATAAGTTTAAAAAGTACAATTTATTGTGCAAATATACTTGTAGAAATGCTGTTTCTATAATTTTGGTTTCAATATTAATCAAATATTTAATGTTGTAGGGCTTGGGATATTTTAAACAAATGAATAATTTGACATGAGTAGTATTTATTAAAGATTGCAATTGTAAAACAGCCCAGGAGGAATCTTATTGTGCCTCTGAGAGGAATAGACTGGAAGAATTGAACCCTCAGTTATCCACTCGTACTTTCTTCCAGCTTTCTTTATATTACAGACAATATTTTTTGACTTTTCAGATGTGAAATCAGATACTCTCTTATGGGTTATATCTGTAAAACATTCATCAACATGGGGCTGATTTGATGCATCTGGTAGGATAGCAAAATGAGAGCTGAGATTTTTGTTTTTTTTTGCAAAGTACTTGCCTTGGAACGCAAAAATGCTGAGCCATACAAAGTAGGAATGATATATCGTGGCTTCTGGCAAAAATATAATGATTTCTGCTCACAACAGTGAAAACTTCAGCTCTTCAAAGAGCCAGACTCACCAGCACATTTGACTCTCCTTGGAGAGTCGTCAGCCTAAGGATCACTGGACCTCCTCCAAACAACATGCAACTTTAAAGAAGAGTTCCCTCTTTACAAGTCCAAAAAAATGTTAAAATAGCAAAATCAATGGAGCAACTCAATAATAAACCATGGGGGTTAAATTTGATAACCCACAAATCCGGGAGCGGGGTTCACAGTGCTCGGTTAACCCGCGCCCGGTCATTGAGATGCAGGCAGCTAGTGAGATTCGTGCAGCCTGATAATCTCCATGATTGCTGTGAGCAGCCAGCGCTACCTACGCTGTTGAGTGGCCGCATGCACTAGCACCAATATGGGGTGTGGCTAGCATTACTTAAAGGTAGCCCGCACCTCTTAAAGGGGAGGTGCACTGTCAATGCAATCGGTGGTGGAAGAAAAATCTAATTGCTGGACCTGCGAGAGAGCGCACACCAAGGTTCTCAGATGACACACTAGAGGCCTTGGCAGACAAGGTGGATGTACAGAGGGCCATCCTGTACCCGTAGGGTGGCAGGAGACCCTCCAGACACCAGATGCAGAGGCAGTGGGAGGAAGTGGTGGTGGAAGTGAATCCAGGAGCATTGCACCACGCACATGGATGCATTGCAGGAAATAGTTCAATGATTTGACACGAGTGGTCAAGGTGAATGAATTCAAGTGTCAAGTGGCACATCTTACCCACTGCACCACTGCTCCATTAACGACATCCCCCCCTCACCCACCCACCGGCAAATGCTACCCATCTGTACGCAAAGCTTCGCTTCAGCTGCTGCATCTCACCCTCACATAGTACCACTCTTGCAATCCACACACCCACAACTCACAGGTCACGCACACTGGCAGCTATTCAACCATGACAGCCACATCACCCGAACACCTTGCAGGACACTCACTGACACACTTCCCTCTGTCTTGCAGGAGAAGGTGGCACATAACAGCCGGCAGCAGCAAAGACCTGGGGGAGGACAGGCATGCCTACACGTCCTGAGACAGTGCTGGGGATCATTGGGCGGTCCGTTGCTGTAGCCGTAGCCACTGGCAACGCTGGAGGTCTTGATGATGAGGGTCTCTGCATACCTAATCCTCCTTCTCCTTTCCCACATTGCCCTCATCCCACAATCTTTCCTGACTCATGTGTTGCAGATGGTGTCAGCACGTATGTCTTGCTTTCTCCACCCCTCACCACAACTCAACCTGTCTCCCTTTGTCATTGCAGATACCCAAGAACTGGAACCGGCACCATCCGAGGTGAAGGAGAAGGAAGACAGTGATAATGAAGCCACATCGTCACTTGATCTAACACTCGCAGCTTCCAGCTCAGATACTGACACCACACGTAGTATAGAGGCTAAGTTCGAGGAGGGAGGTGCACATGGTGAGACACCGGGCCCAAGTGCGCAGGAGACGGGGCGGGGGGAATGGATGCCACAGGTGCCAGCTCGCCGAGGGCAAGGTCACACAATGTCTCTGCTGCAGAGGTGTCAGATGATGAATTCGATGGACCAGGCTACAGAAGAAGGCTGATGGGTGTACACAGCCAAATGTTTGGTTCGCTGGAAAGCCTGCCAGGAAGCCTGCGCACAATGTCAAGGGGCATGGAAGAGTCCACCTCGAACTTGGTACAGAGCAGAGCTTGGAGCCCATCCACCATCAGCACACCTGTGGAACCCACCATGATGCAGCGTCTGATGACCAATATCACAGCTTCCATTGCAGCAGAAACATCTGCCATCCAAGGTCTGACTGCTGCGTTTGGAGCTCAGACCGCTGCTATCGTGGCTCTGGGTTCCACTGTGGAACGGGGCTTCCAGGGCATCACAGCACTCCAGCAATCTGTTCTCCAGCAGATCACCAGGATTGCAGAGGCGCCGACCCGGGATAGTGGCAGTGGCGCCTCTCTCAGGACCTGCTGTCCTCTCTCAGGATGACAGCGTTCCTGTTCCCACCCCTGCCACTCTGCCAGTGCCCTTGCTGTTGCTTGTCAGCCAGCCAGACCAGACTGCTGCAGCCCAGGCCAAGGAAGCCAAGGAAGTCTGAAGCCAGTCCCTCCCGTTCCAGAGCTGCTCAAGGTTGTCCTCCAGGGCCATCTGCACGCTCCTCGGTTGAAGGTCAGCAGCCTTCCACCACCCATGCTCCAGCCACTGGGGGTGCACCTCGTAGGAGCACTAGTAAAGGTAAAGGTACACGAACAACAGGCACTGAGGGAATGCACAAGGGTGAATAGTCTATTGTTGTATACATGATTTCATGTGTTGGTTTATAAATTTGTATTTGACTTCGCAGCTGGTGATGGTTTTTATTTCTGCGATGAGCTGAGGGAGGAAGCAGTGTGTAATTATAAGGAGGACGATTTGATGGTCATGTGGGAGAGGAAAGGTGAGGCGTGTGGGATAGTTGGTGACTTGGGCAATATCGCTCATTAATAAGGTGAGCACGCAGAGCCCTTGCAGTCAGGGCCTGTGCACCTTGTTGCCTCCTTGCCTCTTCCTCCACTTCCTCCTCTGTTTCCTCCTGCTCCTCCTCCTCCTCTTTCTCCGCCTCTTCCTCCTCCTCCACCTCTTCCTCCTCTTCCTCCGCTTCGTCTGCCTGGCTCAGGGTCTTGCCGGATAGGCAGTAGCAAGGGCTGGCCTCTCATAAGGGCGAGGGTGTGCAGCATGAAGCATACAATGACGAATCTTGACACCCCTCAGCTGAGTACCGCAGGGCTCCACCAGAACGGTCCAGGCAGCGGAAGCATTGCTTTAGGACGCCTATGGTGCGCTCAAAGACGTTTCGTATGGCCGCGTGGCTCTCATTGTAGGCCTGCTCTGCACGTGTGCGTGCGTTCCTGACCAGAGTCATGAGCCACCTCATGATGGGCTAGCCTTTGTCAGCCAATAGCCAGCCTTTGACTTGCCATGCCGGTTGAAAGATAGGTGGGACGTTGAACTGCCGCATACCCTGGCAGCAGTCGTGATGCCTTCGTTAACGGGCATTGACCTGCATGATGCGCTGCGTGTGGTCGCACACCAGCTGCACATTGAGGGAGTGGAATCCTTTTCTGTTCATAAAGATGGTTGATGAGATGTGGAGCATGCTTGGCAATAAAGGTGCAGTCAATGACACCCTGCATCATGAGGAAGCCTGCAATGCGAGCAAACCCTCTTGCTCACTCATTCTGCCTCACTGTCAAGAGGGAATGTTATGAATCTGTTGCGCAGCTTGTACAGACCCTCAGTGACCTCCCTTATGCAGCTGTGCATTGCAAACTGTGAGATGTTGCACATATCACCGGCGGCAGCCTGAAAGGATCTGGAGCCCTAAAAGTTCAGCACCATGGTTACTTTCACAACCACAGGCAATGGTGCCTTGCCCTGCTCTGAGGCTGCAATTGTGCCCGCAGCAGTTGACAAATCTCTGTCACAATCTCTTTCATGAACCGCAGCCTTCGGATGCACTGATCTCCGGTCAGGTTGAGGTAAGAGAATTGGTTCCTGAAGGTCCTCATTGGATATGGCCTCCTACTCAGTGCACTACACCTCCTCCTCCTCCTCCTCCTTCTCCTCGCAGCTTGACCTGCTCTGCGTAGTCTCTCTGCATCCTCCAAGTTTTGTTCAATGTCCAGCGGGAGCCCTAGCAGGCCACTCATGGTTGGCAGAAATCTTATTCGGCACACTGTTGTGAATGTCATCAACAATAATGCAGGACCTGCCAGCCCACTCTCTATACAATATGCAACTTTCTCCAAGTATAGGAAGCTTCAGCAAACAAGTATAATTGTACCAGCAGCCAGAAGCAATAATCCAGCAACTAACCTGCAACACCTGCATGATCCCTTTGAGTGGCACTGGTGGGAGGTCCTCCAGGCCGTCAATGACCTGTCCAGCTGTGCGTGGTTAAGACAGTGCGTTGGCTATAGTGTTGAGTTCCAAAATCGCATCTGTCCCTTTAAATCAGCATTGCACACTGATCTACTGCATAGTCTCCCTACTTTACATGGTGCCGGCGTTCATTATCTGCATGTGTGCAAACGCCTTTACCAAGATGGCGTCTGGCGCACTTTACGCTAGAAGTGTGCGCGTGCATTCCAGACGCCATTTTGGGTCCTTAAGAGGCCATGTAGTGCCTTTACAAAGGGGTCTCTGCGGCCCAATTTATAGCCCCATATGTGTAAATTCGTCAGGTAACTGAGGCGAAGACGTCCTTTTTGGAGCAGAAGCACTGGGGCACTACTCTGGAGAAACCACACAAGTAAACTTCAGCAAAAGATTTATTCTTGCTGCTAAAAGCAGAATGATCTGTTAACTGGGTCTTGGCAAGATAATATTTAAGATTGTGAGCTTACCTGAGTTAAAATGGTGGTCTGAATTCTTTTTTAATAAAGATATTCTGAGAAATCCTCTACCTCAATAACATAGAATTACATAGAATTTACAGCACAGAAACAGGCCATTCAGCCCAACAGGCCTGTGCCAGTGTTTATGCTCCACATGAGCCTCCTTCCACACCTTGGAAAGAGGATGTTTTATGAAATACAGTAGAAAAACCCAAACTACTGTACATGTATGACACTGTTCGGTAATCTAAGAGGTATATGAGGGAGAAAGGGATAGAAAGATGTGCAGATAGGGTGAGATGAAGTCGGGTTTGGAGTATAAACACCAGCTTAGACCAGTTGGACTAAATGGCCTGTTTCTGTTCTGTAAATTCTATGTAATTCTATGTAAGTTGGTCGCTATCATTAATATATTTCATCACTACCATTAATATATTTGAACTTATTGTTGTCAAATTTTCATTAAAAGGTTATTTGTTTTTGGTGCAGCAAGTTTCATGAACTCTGCCACGGTAAAGTCCACTAAGGTTCTGCTAAAAATTCTATAGGGTATAAAAATTAAACATGTTCAGCGAAGGTTCTATCACTCACTCACCCAACACAATAATGTTTACCCTGTACCTTTCTTCCATAGATGCTTGAGAACAAATGGAGCTCATTACATTAACCACAGCTTAAGGACACATCAGCTCTCTTCAAAAAAAAGGGTAAAATACCAGCTTACATATTCTGACCTCATGATCAAACTGTCCTTTCAATGCAGTGTTGACTAGAATATTGGACATGAGGAGGACGTTGGAAGTTAACAAAGGAAGTACTAATTGCCCATTGGGTCAACCATCCATTCACGGATAGGAGCATTTCTTAATTCTGAAATTTTCGACATACAGGTGATCTGAATGTTGCATATGTTCAATCAAACCCTAATCTTAATGCAGTTGACAGTTGCAAAATATGCAGTTTGGAAAAACCTGCACATACTTGACTTTATGTTCTGCTCCCTTTCGTCACTAGGTAACCAATGCCCAATTGCTGCTCTTATCACACACAAAGGTGGAATTGATTTTTTTTTTTACTTTGTATGTGATTTAAGAAATTAAATCGAGGGATGGTGGCACGATGGGATAGAGTACTGGCCCGTCTCATCTGAGACTCGAATGCAAGCTGAAAGCCTTCTATTTATGCTTGCTATAAGGATCCTAAGTGAGGTTGCGCAAACTGAATCTGATTCTTGATCAGATAGTGCAAAAACACCCCACAATCCGGCATTGGATTGTCTGTGCCATTAGAGGTGCCAAGGGATGGCTAGTGCGGTAAACGGAAATCTCACATGGTGCCAAGGAAGGTGTTCTGCTGGGGTTCAATTAAGGCAGCTAGAGACAGAATGGGGAGGTCAGCGGAGCAATAGGATTTTGAAAACAATTTGATTGAGGGTTATGAAGGGTGTCATTGGATCTATTTTCTAGACACTAGACCTGTCAGATGGACTGCAATTGTTCGTTTTCAGCCCGGCACGTTCCTGTGTATTGTTTGATGAAGTAGGGATACACAGAGGAAGTATTATTCTTCTTTGAACCAATGCTACATTGACAGCAAGCACAAAATGGGCAAAGTGTTTCATCCCTCAGCACTGACGTCTTCCAGTGACACAACTTAACAGGAGTACTGTCTTGTCAGACGGCTTCATAAGACAAATGGAATGGTAGCTCCTTCACTAACTGATTGTGAATCTGAATGACACCTCATCGTGGCCTCTTAATCCTTACTGTCGCTTGGCTGCCTTTTCATAATCTTTTGCCTGTTAATTATCGAAAATGAAATGCATTTAAATTCCAGCTAATCTGCATCTGTTTACTTGTGCATTTTACTTTTAGGATGGCATGCCATGGCGATATGTGGTTGTTACCTGAGCACACAACCAAACTAGCAATGCAGACACAGAAGCAGCTTAATGCTGCCCAGGGTGTTTTTCATACAAACCTAAATATAGGCCTGCTAGCAGAAGGGCCAAGGCTGCTGTCTAGTGGCAGAATAGATTATTGTTTAAACAAATTAAGCTTCCAGTGTATGTCACATGTTCTACAAGTTGTTTTCTTTCTTCCGCATCTCACTTTGGTGCCATGATTACTGTTTTCATTGATTTTAGTGAAAAAGTAGGCTGAATAAAAGTTGGTGGGATGGAGACGAGGAGTAGATTTTCCTGGGGCTCATTTTCAGTTAGGCCATGGGCGGGAAACTGGCCGTTTCAGATCACCCATTATACACCCAGCCGGATTTTCGAAAGGATAGAGCGGAAACCCAAACTGAAAATGATCCCTCTGCTCCTCCACCCAAACGTACTAGATCATCGGGGAGCAGCAGATACAGGAAAATCAGGCAGGGTGGAGCGCACCCTTGCAAGGGAGCCTCACTGGTTGGAAAATCAGGTGAGCTCCTTTTAGGACATGCGTTCCTCACTCTCACCCCCCACCCTGCATTTATATAGTGCCTTTCACGACCTCAGGATGACCCAAAGCGCTTTGCAGCCAATGAAGTACTTTCTGAAGTGTAGTCACTGTCATAATGTAGGGAAACACGGCAGCCAAGTTGCGCACAGCAAGCTCCCACAAACAGTAATGAAATAAATGACTTGATAATCTGTTTTGGTTGGTTGTAGAGAAATGTTGGTCAGGACATCAGGAGAACTCCCTCACTCTGCTTTGAAATTGTGCAATGGGGTCTTTTACATCCATTTGTGAAGGCAGACGGGGCCTCGGTTTAACATCTCATCCAAAGGATGGCACCTCCGACAGTCCAGCTCTCCCTCAGTACTGGCACTGCCAGCCTGGATTTTGTGGTCAACTCTCCGGAGTGGGAAGGAAAGTCTAAGGGGACTGCTTTTGTTGAAAGTATTCCCAATTTCTTAGAGGAAAAGAGGATTATTAACAAGGGGTCTAGAACAGAAGCTGAGGAAATTACAGGAATGTGGGGAAAAGCGTAGACCATTGGGATTAGTTTTTATTGCTCTAGCAGATAGCTGGTACGTAGATGATGGTCTGGATGGACTCCTGGGGGTCAACTTTCAAACGACTGATCGGTGCTGCATGTTAACCAGACGTTCGTTCTGGTGGCAAAGAGGCAGCCATAATTTTGAGGCCCTAGCCTCATTTGAATTTGGCAGAACCGACTCACGCAATCCCCAGCCCCGATCGCCCCTCTGTTTCCGACACCGACCCCTGCGATCCCCGACACTGGCCCCGACCTCTGACCCTGGCCCTGACCCCCGACCCATGCCCCATCCAAATCCTCGACCCAAGCCATGATTCCCAAACCAACCCAGGTCTCGGCCCCCGACCTCTGACCCCATGCCCCCATCCTGATCCCTGACCCAAGCCATGATCCTTGACTCATGCCCCTATCCCAATCCCTGAACCAGGCTCCAACCCACAACCCCCAACCCCGACCCAGGCTCTTGCTCCTACCCCCTGACTCATGCCCCCATCCCAATTTCTGACCCAGGCACCGATCTCCGACAACACTTACCTGAGGGTCGCTCCAACACCAGCATCGGCTCAAACTTGGAGTCCTCTTCACCGGCGGGCTCTTCAAGCTTCAATGGCAATATTGATTGAGGCCCAAGGCCCAATATCTGGAGAGCCTCGGGCCTCACCTTTCAGACGTGGGGAGTGCGAACAACGCCCCCCCACCCCATCCCCATGCGCCCAAAAATGCTTGCAGTCCAAGTTCTAGGCCTTGATATTTGAGTTGTTCCTCCAAAATGTTACTTTTGAAAACTGTTCCCTTGTAGGTTTTTGCCAGTGTTCACTGAGTAAATGCAGCTTAGTCCTAAAGAAATATTCCATCCAGAAAAGCATCTAAATAAATAATTCACTAACAATTTAGCAACTGCTGCAACAGGCACACACTAGACCATAAACTGCCACCAAGTCATAAAAGAGGAAATAAAACAACAGACAGATTGGCTTTTAGGCACAAAGTAGTCTGTCTGCCAACACCTGTTTGAAAGTGATAAACTGCGCATAATGGGTTCTATAAACTGCTCGAGTGGCTCACGGAGACTCAAGGGTATGTCATTACCAAGTGCGAAGTTTTATGAGAAAAAGGAGTGAGACAGATTACAACCCTATTTAAATATATAAAGGAAGATATATATCCTTCTATATGTGAGGGGATAAGGATTTAGGCTGCGGGGAGGACAGCCAGAATGCTTACTATGGCACCAAGGAGCAGGAGGCAGTCCAATGTGGGGGGGGGGAGGAGCAGAATAGAAAGGTTTTAGTCATCGGGACTCGATAATCAGGGTGATAGATAGTGTCCTCTGCACTCGCGACCGAGAGTCCAGGAGGGTGTGTTGCTTACCTGGTGCAAAGGTAAAGGATATCTCGGAGCAATTGGAGTGGAACTTGGAAAGGGAGGGGGAAGATCTAGTTGTCGTGGTCCATGTTGGAACCAATGACATAGGGAAGAAAAGGAAGGAGGTCCTGCTTAGAGAATATCAGAAGTTAGGAGCTAAATTAAAAAGCAGGACCTCACAGGTGGTAATCTTGGGATCACTACCTGAGCCAAGTGCTAATTGGCATAGAGATAAACAGATCAGGATGGTGAATGCGTGGCTGAAAGACTGGTGTGGGAAGGAGAGGTTCCATTTCATGGGACACTGGCACCAGTACTGGGACAGGAAGGAGCTGTATTGCTGGGATGGGCTTCACCTGAACCAGAATGGGACCAGCGTCCTAGCAGAAAGGATAAACAGAGCCGTCAATAGGACTTTAACTAGTAAGATGGGGGGAGTGATCGGGGGAAGATAACATAAGTCTGAAGAAAAGAGGATAGGAAATAGGAGTAAAGGTCAGACCAAGTTAAGGAATAAAGGTAACATAAACGGTCGGGGAACAAATACGGTTATAGAACATAAGTACAAAATGACGGTTTAAAAAAAAGGGAGGGGAACAATTACTAAAAACAAATTAAATTGCCTTACAGCAATGTGCACAGCATCCGAAACAAAACAGGGGAACTGGAGGCAATAATTGATAGCGAGGAGCCAGATGTGGTAGAGATAACTGAAGCATGGCTACATAAGGAACAGGATTGGTATTTAAATATTGCAGGATATAATGTATTTAGAAAGGATCGGGAAGGAAGAAGTGGGGGGGGGTGCAGAGGGATAGCTGTGAAGTGGCAGAATGTCTAATCCAGGAATAAGACAAACATGTAGTAAAGGGAGAGTGGTTTTAATGGGGGATTTTAACTTTCATATAGATTGGGATAAGCAGACGAGCTCATGTCAGAAAGGTAACAATTTTTTTGTGTGCGTTCAGGACAGCTTTCTGCAACAATATGTCCTAGAATCAACAAGGGGGTAGGCCATATTAGATTTAATAATGAGTAATGAGCCAGATTTAGTTGAACATTTATCTAATAGCGATCATAATATGATCGAGTTCAACGTTGTATTTGAAAGGGAGAAACCCGTAACAGCTACTAATATTCTAAATTTAGGTAAGGCCCACTTGGGGAATGTTGATGTACAAAGGGACCTGGGTGTCCTTGTGCACCAGTCACTGAAAGCAAATATGCAGGTGCAGCAAGCAGTTAGGAAGGCAAATGATATGTTGGCCTTCATTGCAAGAGGATTTGAGTATAGGAGCAAGGATGTCTTACTGCAGTTATACAGGGCCTTGGTGAGACCACACCTGGAGTATTGTGTGCAGTTTTGGTCTCCTTACCTAAGGAAGGATATACTTGCCATAGAGGGAGTGCAGCGAAGGTTCACCAGACTGATTCCTGGGATGGCAGGACTGTCGTATGGGGAGAGATTGGGTCGACTCGACTGTATTCACTCGAGTTTAGAAGAATGAGAGGGGATCTTATTGAAACATGTAAAATTCTGACAGGGCTCGACAGACTGGAAGCAGGGAGGATGTTTCCCCTGGCTGGGGGGTCCAGAACGAGGGGGTCACAGTTTCAGGATATGGGGTAGGATATTTAGGATTGAGATGAGGAGAAATTTCTTCACTCAGAGGGTGGTGAACTTGTGGAATTCTCTATCACAGAAGGCTGTGGAGGCCAAGTCACTGAATATATTTAAGATGGAGCTAGATAGATTTCCAGACACAGAAGGCATCAAGGGGTATGGGGAGAGAGCGGGAATATGGTATTGAGATAGATGATCAGTCATGATCATATTGAATGGCGGAGCAGGCTCGAAGGGCCGAATGGCCTACTCCTGCTCCTATTTTCTATGTTTCTATGTTTCTATGATCATTAAAATGTCATGGACAGGTACAGAAAATAATCAAAAAGGCTAATGGAATGCTGGCCTTTATATCTAGAGGACTAGAATACAAGGGAGTAGAAGTTATGCTACAGCTATACTGAGCCCTGGTTAGACCGCAACTGGAGTACTGTGTTCAGTTCTAGGCACCGCACCTTAGAAAGGATATATTGGCTTTGGAGGGACTGCAGTGTAGATTTACTAGAATGATACCTGGAATCTAAGGGTTAAATTACAAGGCGCAATTACACAAACTAGGGTTGTATTCCCTGGAATTTAGAAGATTGAGGGGTGATTTGATCGAAGTTTTCAAGATATTAAGGAGAACTGATAGGGTAGATAGGGAAAAACTATTTTTGCTGGTTGGGGAGTCTAGGACTAGGGGACATAGCCTAAAAATTAGAACCAGGACTTTCAGGAGTGAAGTTAGGAAACACTTCTACAAGCAAAGGGTAGTAGAAGTTTGGAACTCTCTTCTGCAAATGGCAGTTGGTGCTAGCTCCATTGTTAATTTTAAATCTGAGATTTATAGATTTTTGTTAACCAAAGGCATTAAGGGATTATGGGGCTAAGACAGGTATATGGAGTTTGGACCCATATCAGCCATGATCTCATTGAATGGCGGAGCAGGCTTGAGGAGCCAAATGGCCTACTCCTGTTCCTATGTTCCTAATTAAAGACAACATAATGGCAATCGAAAAAAGGGACATAAGTAACATTAAGATAGAAGCAGAATCAATACGGATTGAGACACAGGATCGATCACATTGATAGATAGATTCTACAATGGAAGGGAAGTGGAGGATGAAATATGTAGACAAATCTATGAAATGTGTAAAAAACATTGAATAATAATTATGGGAGATTTCAACTACCCCCAAATAAACTGGTAAGAAGCGGTAGGGAAAAGAGAAAAGGAAATGGAATTTTTACAGTCTGTAAATGATTCATTTCTTACCCAGTATGTGAAAAGCTCAACAAGAGAGGATTCACTGCTGACTCTAGTGATGGGAAATGAACCAGAGCAGATAAGAGAAGTAAGCATAGTGGAACATCTAGGCAATAGTGATCATAACATAACATAAAATAATGATTGAGAAAGACAAAGACTAAAGTACTAGATTGGAAAAAAGAGAATTTTGAGGGGATGAGAATGGAACTAGGGCAGGTAAACTGCAAAAAACATTGACAAAAAAATAAACAGCAGTGGATAATATTCAAAAAAGTGATCAATAGAGTTCAGGAGAAATATATTCCTCTACAAAACAAGAACAAACTTGCCAATAATCAAACCCTATGGATGAATAAAGAGATAAGGGTGAAAATGAAATTTAAACAAAAGAAGGCATACTCTTAAGTACATAAACAATAAAGGAGAGGATGACAAAAGGGAATACGAAGAGGTTAGGAAAGAAGTAAAAAAAAACAACCAGGAAAGCAAAGAGGAACTACAAGATTAAATTATGAAGGAATATAAAAAGAAATAGTAAAGTATTCTACAGACACATAAATAACAAAAGAAAAGTCAGGATAGATATAGGGCCACTAAGGGATGCACAAGATAAACTCATAGGTAACGACAGTGAAATGGCAGAAATATTGAATAGTTTCTTTGACTCCGTATTTATCTGGGAGACTAACAAGGTGGGCAGGACATTAGAAGAAGAGATTGAAAAAGATATTAAAACATTTAAAAAGAAAGGGGGGAGATAATTGATAAACTAATCAAACTTAGGGAGGATAAGACCCTTGGTCCAGATGGATTGCATCCACGAATATTAAAAGTAAAGGAGGAGATAGCACATATTACATATATATAAAAATTCACTAGAAAAGGGAATAGTGCCAGACGACTGGCAGACAGCTAATGTTATTCCTATATTTAAAACGGGAGATAGAACAAGTCCAGGGAACGATAGACCAGTTAGCTTGACGTCGGTGGTAGGAAAGATAATGGAATCTTTACTCAAAGATGTAATAGAAAGACATCTAGAAAATGAAAATATATAAAGAATAGTCAGCACGGATTTCAAAAGGGAAAGTCATGCTTGACCAACCTTATTGAATTCTTTGAAGAAGTAACAGTAAGAGTAGGCAAGGGTAATGCATTTGTAATGCAAGATTGTCGAAAGGCCTTTGATAAGGTATCGCATTGTACTCTCGTGGCTAAGGCCAGAGCATGTGGAGTAAGGGGACAGGTAGCAGAATGGATAGCAAGTTCGCTACAAAACAGAAAACAGAGAATAGGGGGTAAGGGTAGTTACTCAGACTGGCAAAAGGTGGAAAGTGGTGTTCCACAGGGATCTATTGTTCACAATTTACATTAACGATTTGGATTCGGGAATCGGAAGTACAATTTCAAAATTTGTGGATGACCCCAAATTGGGGGGTGTAGTTAATACAAAGAAAGAATGTGTCAAAATGCAAGAAGACATTAATAAACTGGCAGAATGTGCGTGTAATTGGCAAATTAATTTCAATCTGCATAAGTGTGAGGTGGTGCATTTTGGTAGGAAGAATAAGGAGGCCAGATACTGCTTGGATAATAAGAGTCTAAAAGGAATAGAGGAGCAAAGAGATTTAGGGGTACAGATACACAAATCACTAAAAGTAGTGATGCAGGTTAAAAAGGCCGGAAAAAAGGCAAATCAAGCACTAGGGTTCCCATTTCTAGAGAGGTAGAATTGAAAAGCAAAGAAGTTATGTTAAACTTGTATAGAACCTTGGTTAGACAACACTTGGAGTATTGTGCACCGTTCTAGTCTACATATTATAGAAAGGATATAGAGGCATTAGGGAAGGTACAAAAAAGATTCACAAGGATGATACCAGAACTGAGAGCATATCCTTATCAAGAAAGGTTGAATAAGCTGGGGCTCTTTTCTCTAAAGAGAAGGCTGAGGGTTGACCTGATAGGAGGGGTTCAATTTTACAATGCTGTGGGTTGGCAGTAGGAGGGGGGGGGGGTGGGGGGGGGGGGTTGGGGTGGGGTGGGCGGTGAGGGTGCGCGCGGCAAACTCGCATGAACAAAACTCACTGTTTCCGATGCGATCGCAGGTTGATTGATGGTGATTAACGTCCTCTCCGGGTTTCACGCCCGGCAGCCGGCCTGATTGACAGGTTGGCTGACGTCAGGAGCTGCAATGCGAGGGGGGGCGGCGAGAAAGAGAGGGAGCGAGACGTTATCCAGTGCTGGAACGGAAGACCAGGGTGGGGGGGGGGAGAATGGTAGATCTGGCATTGGAATGGAAGACCGAAGGGGTAGGTGGGAGAGGGGAAGATCGGGGGAAGATCGGGGATTGAAGAGGGGGACATTGGGGGAAGATCAGGGTGGGTGAAGAGGGGGACTTCGGAGCGGGAGACATCGGACATCGGAGCAGGGTGCAAAGGTAGGTTCATTTAGTGTGTTCACTTCTTTCCATGGTTTTTTATTTAATTTATTTAGTTTCTTGTTCCCTGATCCGACCTGTCCCTGGTTTCACCAGGCATGAATCAAAAGCAGTGAACAAGCCTCCCAGGTAAGTTAAAATTCTTTCTAAGTACTTAATCTGTCACAGGTAAAGTGCCTTAAGTACCTCAATGAGGTACATTTGGCTCTTTAACTGTCGTCCCGTTGGCTTTAATTGCCGGCAGGACTTCCGTTTTCGGGTTACCCGCGCGCACTCAGGTGGGTCCCTGAGAAACTCGAAAGTCGGCGGGTTGGAGCCGGCTTCCGAACCTGAACGGGATTTCCGCGATTTTTGGAGCCCCCAACGCACCCGCAATTGCCTCCTAAAATCATCCCCGAGGTCTTTAAGATAATGAAAGGGTTTGATAGGGTAGATGTAGAGAAAATATTTCCACCTGTAGGGGAGTCCAAAACTAAAGGTCATAAATATAAAATATTCGCCAATAAATCCAATAGGCAATTCAGGAGAAAAGAGCGGTAAGAATGTGGAACTCGCTACCACAAGGAGTAGATGAGGCAAATAGCATAGATGCATTCAAGGGGAAGCTAGATAAGCACATGAGGGACAAAGGAATAGAAGGATATCCTGATAGGGTTAGATGAAGTAGAGAGGGAGGAGGCTCATGTGGAGCATAAACACCGGCATAGACCAGTTGGGCCGAATGGCCTGTTTCTGTGCTGTAGTTTTGATGTAACTTGATATATAGAGAAGTGTTCATTTTGAAAAAGTAAGACCCACAGAAACATTTTTCTTCGGACCAAAAAGATGCAAGTTTTATTTGAAATAAATGAAACTCGACAGATCTGGTCTCACATCATCGTGCCTTTAAAGAGGCCTGTGTTGTGTTGTCAGGCAGTTTAGGGTGCTTACATTGCAAGAATCTTGAAAGGTCCAGGCTGCCTCCGATAATGAAGAGTCTTTTTTTTGAACAACATACACAGAGCCGCAAAGCAAGTCACACACGTGCTGAACAACATGATACGAATGCTCTGTAATGGTGTTGTCACGTTCGGCCGCATTTTGCTGTAAGCGGCGAACGGATCCAGCTGTTCGTTGGACTTGCAGTCGCCCACAGACATTTTCTGGGGTTTTGCACGGCAAGTTGCTATCAGCCAAACATCCAAACAGTGCGCCGCCCTCTACAGGGCATCTGGGACCTGTGTAAACAGGTCAAGCAACTGTGCGGGGGGTTAAATTGGTTAACCTCCGAATCCGGCGCAGGCATCGCGTTGCGCGATTAACCCGCCCCTGGCAGTTCCGATGCAGGCAGCACGAGACCTTCGCGCTGCCTGGTCACTTACCTGGTAGAACCGCAGCAGTCAGGCCTAGCTACGATGCTTTCATCGGGTTCGCACTTCTCACCAGCAAGGGGAGGGGGGCCCAAATATCGCGTGCTTTGCTCACACCTCTTAAAGACAGGCTGCACCACTTATTTGCAAAAAATAAGATACAGGCCCGCATGGAGTCTGAATGGAGATCATACATCGCACACATAAAACACAGATGCAGGTTCCGTCCCTATGTTTACAAACTGTTGAGTGATGTTAAAACATCGAATAAAGGTTGTGCACTACTAAATCCCACGTCCTCCAATCTGCATGCCAGACCTCACCAATCCGCCAATCTGAATTTGTACCAGGCTTGTGAGAGAGCACGCACCTAGGTTCCCTGCTGATGTACCAGGTGCCTTGATGCAAGAGGTGAACAGAAGGAGGGACATCCTATATTCCCAGGGTTGGGGGGGGGGGGTGCAAGAGGCCCTCCAGACATATGCCCAAGATGCAGTGGGAGGCAGTAGGGGACGAAGTCAATGCCAGGCACACAGCACCACGAACATGGATGCAGTGCAGGAAGAAGTTCAATGCTTTGACACAAGTGATCAAGGTGAATGAGGTCAATTATCAAGTGGCATCTCCTACCCCAACTGCACCACTAGCCACATCCACTGCTCCACGCACTATACCCCCATCACCCACATACCAACAAACTCTTTCAATCAGTACTCAACTCTTCCAATCAGATGCTTCCCTTCGCCCTCATGCATTACCACTGTTGCAAGCCGCACCCCCACAACTCACAGGTCACACGCTGGCAGGTATTCAACCATGACAGGCACATCACCCAGACGTCCTGCAGGACACTTACCGACACACGTCCCGCTTTCTTGCAGGAGAAGGTGGCACATAACAGGAGGCAGCAAGTGGCAGTGACATTTAGCCCCTCGAGCTTGTTCTGCCATTCAATGAGATCATAGCTGATCTGTGACCTAACTCCATATACCCGCCTTAGCCCCATATCCCTTAATACCCTTGGTTCACAGAAATCTATCAATCTCAGATTTAAAATTAACAATTGAGTTGGTATCAACTACCATTTGCAGAAAAGCGTTCCAAACTTCTACCACCCTTTGCGTGTAGAAGCGTTTCCTAACTTCACTCCTGCAAGTCCTGGCTCTAAGTGTTAGGCTATGTCTCCTCGTCCTATTATTGAAGTATAGGAGACCTCCAAAAACAGGTAAAAATGCATTAGCAGCCAGAAGAAATCGACCAGCAACTAAACTGTAAATCCTGCATGGTCCCTTTAAATAGCGCTAGTGGGGGGTCCTCCAGGCTGTCTAAGACATGTTCAATTGTTCATGGTTCAGACAATGCGTTGAGTGGAGCGTTGAGTGCCAAAATGGTGTCTATGCCATTAAATCAGCGTTACGCACTGATCTAACACATATTCTCCCTACTTTAAATGCTCCCGGCGTTCGTTACCTGTGCGTGCGCAAAACCATTTACCAAGATGGTGTCCAGCGCAACACACGTGCGCGCGTATTCCTGATGCCATTTTGGAACTTTGGGAGGCCGTGTAGTGCCGATACAACGGGCTCTACACGGCCCAACTTCTAGCCTTGTATCTCTTTAATCAATCAGATTGAAGAATCATTAATGAGCAGCGCAGAGTCAGAATCAGGAAGTGTAATTTAAAATAGTGAATTCAATGTCAAATCAGGTACAGAAAGCGAAATAAAGAGAGGGAAAGGAAGATTGGATTGAGAGAGAGATAAAAGAGACAGAAAGAAAAGGTAAAATAAAATGGATTTAATTTTTTAAAAATCTCCAACAATAATTAAAAGGTTAATTTTCAGTGCCAGAAAGATTGTTTGGCAGTAATTAAGACCTACCATGCTGTTAAAAGTGTACTTAGGCTGGAATGGACAAGCCCTAACGTTTTGTTGGCGAGTTTAGTCCGCATCTACGACGTCAGTACAGAAACCTCACGCCGTTCAATACATTTCTGTGGGGAGCCAGGCGGCGAGATGCAATTTTCATGCAGCTTACGGAGGGGCAGCACATCTCGGACTGCAACTTCTGGATTTTCGCGTTTAACTGCGCATCTGCCCCTCGCCTAAAGTTACTGTCCAATTTGCGCATAAATAACAGTAAGTGCTGTTGGCCTCACTGTTATTTTCACAGCAAAATCCGGCCCATTGAATTTATTTTCATCCATTTTCTTAATAGCCCAGATGGTACGTTGTTTCATTAAAATTATTTATTGATGGATTTTTTTTTTGTTGCTCCTCAAGGAAAGAGAAATGGAACATGTTCAATATTTAGCACCTCATGTCAGTATTGATCAAGTCAAGTACAGAATGGGAAACATGCAGAGAACAGTTTTCTCCGCACTGCCCAATAATATGCCTTGACCTCAGCCTTAAAAGGACACTGATTAGGTCACTGGTATGATGTTTCTGCTTCCATCACCAACCATCACTAATGGCCTCTCTGAGGTACAATGCCAATTTAGTGTTGGTGAGCACCAAATTTTTAGCAGCTTTCTGTGACAGTCCCACGTACGCAGGATTGTCGACTTTGGCCGAGAAATCGGAGTGGCGCCGGAGACTGTCGTGGAAAGGGTGTCGCGATCAGAACGCGGGCCCGAGGGCGTCGGCCATTGGGCGCCATCTGCGTATAACCGATGAGCTGCAGACACCAATCTAGCATCAGGAGGCAGCCGGCCGGTTGGGGCCTTATACAATGGCGGGCCTGCAGGGAGGACCTGAGTTGTGGGAAAGGAGAACCAAAGAGCGGGGAGGGGAGCGAGGGGGGAGGGGGTGGGGGCGGCAAGTGGCCCACAGTATTTTTGTGGAGCCAGGATGAGCATTCCTGCTGGCTCCACAGACGTGAAAGTATAAAAGGTTACTTACCTTTTTGTAGGCAGCATCCATCAGGCCTTTTAGGCCGCTGTAGGCCCGGAAAAAAACTGAGCGGAGCACATGCGGCACGTGCTCCGACCAATTGATAACGGATTTCGAAGGGGGTCCTATAACAGGTATTAGGACCCTAACTTCCATATTCCAGGGGCCTGTTTCAGGCAGGGGTCCAGGACACTTGGAAGTCAAGTACACTAGACACTTGTACACTAGTTGCATCAAGCGCAGTGTAGGCTTAAAGTCTCCACACTGGATAATATGAGAATCTGGTGCTCGATGCCTTAAAACACATCACATACCCCCGCCAACCGCTCCCCGATCGTTTTATGCTGCGAATCACTGCTTATGTGTATAATGAATCCGATTATTAATTTTGGCCTGAACATTTTGGCTTGGAGATATGATATATACCTCCTTTCAGCAGAGACTAGGGAATGTGATGAGAATGGCACACAATCTCTGGTTCACTATATACTGTAACTAGGGAGTGATTGTTAGGTCCATGGCAGTCTATCCCACTCATGGTATGTATAAGGACGCAAGTTCTGATTTATAGAGGACTCAGTCTGCTAATGGTAACGGTCTTTTTGCTGTAAGCACTAAAGAAGGAGACAACCTAAATTGTAACACCACACTTCCATTCACAGAGCAGTGATTTCGTTTTACAATAATTCTACCAGGATACAAATCCAGGCCAATAACACCAGTTTCTGTTGACGCTCATGAATGGAATTCATTCCACAGATAATTTCTGCCCTCTCCCCCAGGATAACTGTTACACATTATACCAGTTCTACCTGTAACAAAATAAAAGCCTTTGGTTGTTGATAGAATAGTGAAGCTGTGTTTAAAGTATTTGTCAGTTGTGCTCATTTGGACGAACAGATGGAAAGCACGGATGACATCAGATATGATGATGGATTACTAAACAAACCTGAATAGAAAATGAAGATTCAAAAATAAACACGGTTCGTGTTCTGGGATAACGTCCTTAATCATCCAGATGGTCACTTGCCAAAACCTAAAATTTAAAGGATTTCTGGAAAAACAATTTACATCAACTACCAGATACAGGGATTCATAGAATAGAATCATAGAATCATACAGCACAGAAGGAGGTCATTCGGCCCATCATTCCAGTGCCGGCTCTTTGAAAGAACTATCCAATTAGTCCCACCCCCTGCTCTTTCCCCATAGCCTTTCAATTTTTTCCTTTTCAAGTATTTATACAATTCCCTTTTGAAAGTTATTTTTTAATCTGCTTCCTCCACCCTTTCAGGCAGTGCCTTCCAGATCATAACAACTCACTGCATAAAACATTTTCTCCTCATCTCCCTGCTGGCACTTTTGCCAATTACCCTTAAATCTGTGTCCTTTGCTGACTGACCTTCCTGCAGTGGAAACAGATTTTCCCTATCTACTCTATCAAGGCTCTTCATAATTTTGAACACCTCTATTAAATCTCCCCTTAACCTGCTCTGCTCTATGGAGAACAATTCCAACTTCTTTAGTCTCTCCACATAACTTAAGTCCCTTCGAACTTTCAGAGCATCCTGCCGCCAATGACTTTTTCAATGCAGTCAATGAAATCAAAAATACCCTATGACGAGAGCCAACAAGTAATGTGAGTACCATCAACCATCAATGCGTAAAGCAATCTTTCTCCTTTAAAGTATTTAAGCATCTTATAGATTTGATGTTGGATGTGGTAAACTTGGAGGTGCCAAGACAAATGAGAATGGAAATCTCACTGACCTTTTGAAACATATTTCCATATTGCAGTCTATGCTGATACTTTCTCAGATAACCTGAAAACATACACAGAATTCGATAGAGATGATCAGAACTTTTGCTGAAATTGAGCGCAGAAAACAGTGATCACACCACATTAGGACCAGGTGTTGAAGCTGAGCAATAAAATCCAACACAATTGATTCTCCAGAAGCTGAAAAAGTGGTGTGCGTTCATATCGCATTTTTAATATAGAAAACCATCCCGAGACTCTTCAGTGGTCTATGGAAAAATGGACACCAAGAAAAAAAAAGGAAAGATGAGGGGTGTCCAAAAGCTTGGTCAAAGAAGTGGGTTTTAAAAGAGAAGAGGGAGGTGGAGAGGCGAAGGAGTTAAGGGAAGGAATTCCAGAGGGCCTACGCAGGTGAAATACAGCCACCGATGATAGGCTGAAAGGGGAGGGGAGTGGAATGGATAAGAGTCCAGAGTCAGAGTAAACGAGAGTTCGAGGTGAGGGTGGGTTTGTAAAGTTAGAGGTTCTGAGTACTTTTGACAATGGCCGAAATTTCCTTGATGCTACCTCTGTCAAAATGCACGACGGCAATTTTCCCCCAATTTTCCTGAGAATCCCATCAGCATACTGGAATATAAAAACCAGTGAAAAAACAAGCAGAAACAAATGGAAATAATCAGAACCCGAAGAAACCGGCCCTGATTTTCCTGCAATGGCGAGATCGGCAACGTACACCGTAATTTTCGCCATCTAGTGCGCCGCTCTCATCGCTGATAACTTACTGCTTATTGGCTGGTTTTCTAATAAGAATAGGCTGCCACGAGCATTGCGGCAAATCAGAATCAGCGCAGCCAGTGGCCATGAATTATTTTGGAACCACTGGGACACATTGGGCGACAGCCTTCCAGAAGATGAAGCTTCACTCTACCATAAACTAGCAAGCACCAGCTCCGAGACTGGCAGTCGACATACTTTAAAGGATCAGCTAGAGGGGTCTGCACTGGGAAATTCACCTACACAAGTGCGCAGGAGCAAGGGCTGGAGGGTAGTAGGGGGATATGACGGCCCAGGAAGCAGTTCGCTAGAGGAGAGTTTGCATCCTAGCCCTACTGCGGAGGGCATGGATAAAGACTTTGAGGGCCCAGCTTGCAGAAGAAGGCTCTGATTTAAATATTTTAATAGCTTAAATGCTTATTTTAAGCAGGCACCCAGGACGAATAAGGGTCGCCCAAACCAATATGGGCACACAACGCACTTTCAGTCTATGTCGGGTATGTGATTGCGGCCCAATATTGGTCAGTTTCCACCCATTTTATACCTGAAAAACGGGCATGGCAAGCTCCGATTTCGCCCACACGATGTTAAAATTTGCCTGAATTGTACTGACCACTGATTCAGTCCATTATATTCAAATAACCCCTTATAATGTCATTGAAATGTCTCAAAATCCTTCACGAGATCCTTAGTTCAGCGTTAGGAAGTATACCCATAGTTCGCTTTGTTTTACACCGTGCTCCACCATTGGTAGAACTTTTTAGCTCAGCTGTACTTTGTGGAACCCATTCCTTCTACCTCTCCACCTCTCTCTCCACCTTTTAAAAAAAAAACCTCACGCTCTATTTCGTTCCCTGGCTGGACATCTCAGGTCAGTTAGTGAAGTGCCTTGGGACGTCCCCTTTTGTTAAAGGTGCCATATAAATTGTTCGTCGCTGTTGGTGTCTTACTTCAATTATTGAAGCAAATTGCATAAGTGTGAAATAAATATTCAACATTCCACAGTTATTCAGTCTGGCCTCCGTGACAACCCCGAATACAGTCCCAAGGGTGATCATTATAAACAGATTTCTCTGTGGTAACAAAGTATGGGAGCACGTATAGTAAACATTGGAATGACCTACCTGAGCATCCCAGGGAATTGTAGACTAACTTTTTTGCATTGCTGTGTCTGGTGCAGAATTCACTCGCGTTAACCTTTCAGTTATAACCCATTCTACTTTAGACCAGTATGAAAAATTGCAGTACTCTCTCTGTTAAAATACTTATTCAGCCAGCACTATATAACCTGCTTGTAGTCTGAAGTTTGACAGTGGATCTCCATTTGTGGTGACTAAGTTCCATGCCCCAGTTCACATTGCAGTGACTGAAATGGAACGGAATCCTAATAATCAAATTCTCATTACTCTTGGAAATCTGGTCGCTGATTTTCTACTAGTTAGCTTGCTAAGAGCGGCAGAGGGGCATCATAGATCAAGGCAGGCCAGTACTCTCGATTCATAAAGCTCTTCAAAGGACCATATTTTCGTCTGGGTGTCAACTTTAACAAAAGTAAATGTGAGTAAACAGTGGAGCAAGATCGGTAGTAAGTAATAATAAATGATTCTTGCTCCCATGCTAAAATGTGCTAACAAAAATTGGCCATCAAAATTTGCTTGTTAAGAAATGCTAAAACAATTATGAGAAACTATAACAGAATTGCTGGAGGGTGAGGATGAAAATTGATTTATAAACTCACATTCAGGCCTGTGATATTTATATGAAGAAGAAAGAACTTGTATTTCTATTACGCCTTTCAGGACCTCAGAATGTCCCAAAGCGCTTTACCGCCAATGAGGTACTTTTGAAATGTAGTCACTGTTATAATGTAGGAAATGTGGCAGCCAATTTGCGCACAGCAAGGTCCCACAAACAGTAAGGTAATAATGATTAGGTTTCAGTTTTTTTTTAAGTGATGTTGATTGAGGGACAAATATTGACCAGGACACCAGGGAGAACTGCCCAGCTCGTCTTTAAGTAGTGCCCTGGCATCTTTTACACCCACCTGAAAGGGCAGACAGTGTCTCGGTTTAATGTCTCATCTGAAAGACGGCACCCCCTCAGGACTGCACTGAAGTATCAGCCCAGATTTTGTGCTTATGGGCTCGATATTAGCAGGGCGGCGGGTTCGCGGCAGGGGGTCTATTGGGCGCATGGGTAACGCGCCCGGTGAAATCAGTCTGCCCCGAGCGTGATCGCAGGGTAATTGGATCCACTTACCTGGTCTCCCGGGTTCCCCACTGCTGAGCTGTGCAGCGGGCGGACTGCGCATGCGCAGTAAGGTCTGTCAGCTGGAGGAGCTCTATTTAAAGGGGCAGTCCTCCACTGACTGATGCTGCAAGAAATAGGAAATATTACAGCATGGAGCAGCCCAGGGGGAAGGCTGCTCCCAGGTTTAATGATGCCTCACTCCAGGTATCATTGGATGGGGTGAGGAGGAGGGGGAGGACAGAGATCTTCCCCCCGGCGGGCGGGAGGAAGCGGCCTGCCTCTGCCACCAAGAATGCCTGGCTCGAGATGGCAGAGGAGGTCACCTGCACCACCAACATATCGCCCACCTGCATACAGTGCAGGAGGCGCTGCAATGACCTAAGTAGGTCAGCCAAAGTGAGTACACTTACTCATTCCCCTACACTGCAGCGGTTCAAGAAGGCGGCTCACCACCACCTTCTCGAGGGCAATTAGGGATGGGCAATAAATGCCGGCCTTGCCAGCGACGCCCACATCCCATGAACGAATAAAAAAAAACTCCGTCTGCCACATCACCGCCCCCACCCCACACCTCCTTCTGCACTGCCAACACTACTCTGTCACATCAGCCCTCACACACACTCAAAGCTCATCCTCATCTTACCTGCACTTACTCACCTCGCCAGTACTCAACCCGCCACTACCACTCAACCCAATCCTCATACAATCTCGTGGCTCTATCTCATACTCACCCTCTCGTGCATCTCTTTCACGGTCAGCCTCACTCAACCTGCCACTACCTGTGCTGCAGCCACAGGGCATGCATCACATATGTGCAGTAGGAAGCGTAAGGCAAACCTGTTGTGAGCATGAAGGGGATGCACAAGGGTGTTTGAGGGTTTGTCATGGTTTTTACTGCGATTTAATTTCTGAGCAACTCACATTACATATTATATTGGCACCACTACTGTCACGTCTTTGCGAATCTTGTCTGGTTTGTGCAATAATGCCCTTTCCTGAGGATCACAATGAAGACCCACAACTGATGCCAGTCATTGTGTCACTGCAGAGTGGGTGGGTGTATTTGGAGGGCTCTTTTGTGCAGACGACTGAGAAACATCGGCGATGACCCCGGTGGCACCCTGGAAGGATGCGGAGGAGAAGTTGTTGAGGGCAGTGGTGACTTTGACAGCGACAGGTAAGAAGATGGTGCTCGGGCCAGCCGAGAGCAGATCGGCATGAAGGAGGCTGCAGATGTCCACGACTACATGTCAAGTGACTCTGAGCCTCCGTGTGCACTGCTGCTCAGAGAGGTCCAGGAAGCTGAGCCTCGGTCTGTGAACCCTGTGGCGAGGGTAGTGCCCTCTGCGACGCATCTCTCTCTGCAGTTGCCCTCCCTCCTGCTGTGCAGGTGGATGTGTCACAGCATGCTGTTGTGGAGCTCCACCTGTCAGAGGTGGACGGCTTGGCCGGCGAGGCTGGTGAGGCTGTTCGCCCTCCGAGGAGGTCATGACTGCAGCTACGGCGGCCCCCATCCGGAAGATGTACATCTGAGGGGGTCCGCAAGGTAGGTACATGTCTCTGGACCCCGGGGTAAGTGTGCAAGTTGATGAATTTGATTGTTAGGAGGAGGGTGGTGGAGGCCAAACTTTGTCCAAGGTGACAGAGTGGCCTCCTGCAATGAGTGAGGGTCTCCCCCCACACCTGTCAAATGGACCTTTGCAGCTGCACAGGCTGATGGCTGCAACACGTCCATTTGAACTGGGAGTGTTTCCCCCAGTACGGGAAACAGTCCCAGTTGTTTGTAAAATCCCACCCCTCCTGACATAATCCCTCAATCAGGTCTGTTAATGACCTGAAATACCAGAATAAATACTGTTAAGTGGCACCCCGTTGGCTTTAATTGCCTGCGGGAGTCCCACATGCGGGGGCTGCGTGCGCACGTCAGCGCGTCTGTGGGGAACCCGGAAGTGGGCGGGTTGGAGCCGGGCTCCCGACCCGCTCCGGGATTCCCCGATTTTCGGAGCCCCCCCACCAGGAACGCACCCGATAGGGGGTGCTAATTTTGGGCCCTATGGGTCCGATGTTAGCAGGGCTGCGGGTTCTCGGCGGAGGGGCCCACGTGCCCGGTGAAATCAGTCAGCTCCCCGCGCGATCGTAGGATAATTGGATCCACTTACCTGCTCCTCTGGGTTCCCCACTGCTGATCTTCGCGTCGGGCGGACTGCGCATGCGCAGTAAGATCTGTCAGCTGGAGGAGCTCTATTTAAAGGGGCAGTCCTCCACTGACTGGTGCTGCAACAAACAGAAAAAATCACAGCATGGAGCAGCCCAGGGGGAAGGTGCTCCCAGTTTAATGATGCCTCACTCCAGGTATCAATACATGGGGTGAGGAGGAGGGGGAGGACAGAGATCTTCCTCCTGGCGGGTGGGAGGAAGCGGCCTGCCTCTGCCACCAGGAAGGCCTGGCTCGAGGTGGCAGAGGAGGTCACCAGAACCACCAACATATCGCCCACCTGCATACAGTGCAGGAGGCGCTCCAATGACCTAATTAGGTCAGCCAAAGTGAGTACACTTACTCTTTCCCCTACACTCCGTCTGCCACATCACCGCCCCCAACCCACATCTCCTTCTGCACTGCCAACACTACTCTGTCACATCACCCCTCATGCCCACTCAAACCTCATCCTCATTGTACCTGCACTTACTCACCTCGCCAGTACTCATCCCGCCACTACCACTCAACCCAATCCTCATACAATCTCATGGCTCTATCTCGTACTCACCCTCTCATGCATCTCTCTCACGGCCAGCCTCACTCAACCTGCCACTACCTGTGCTGCAGCCACAGGGCATGCATCACATATGTGCAGTAGGCAGCGTAAGGCAAACGTGTCGTGAGCATGAAGGGGATGCACAAGGGTGTTTGAGGGTTTGTCATGGTTGTTACTTATATTTAATTTCTGACCAATTCACATTACATATTATATTGGCACCACTACTGCCACGTCTTCGCGAATCTTGTCTGGTCTGTGCAATAATGCCCTTTCCTGAGGATCACAATGAAGACCCACAACTGATGCCACCCATTGTGTCACTGCAGAGTGGGTGTAGGTGTATTTTCAGGGCTCTTTTGTGCAGACAGCTGAGAGACGTCGGCGATGTCCCCGGTTGCACCCTGGAAGGATGCGGAGGAGAAGTTGTTGAGGGCAGTGGTGACTTTGACAGCGACAGGTAAGAAGATGGTGCTCAGGCCAGCCAGGTGCAGCTCGGCGTGAAGGAGGCTGCAGATGTCCACGACTACATGTCGAGTGACTCTGAGCCTCCGTGTGCACTGCTGCTCGGAGAGGTCCGGGGAGCTTCGCCTCGGTCTGTGGACCATGTGGCGAGGGTAGTGCCCTCTGCGATGCGTCTCTCTCTGCGGTAGCCCTCCCTCCTGCTGTGCAGGTGGGCATGCAACAACACCGTGTTGGGGGGCTCCACGTCTCTGCGGTGGACGGCGTGGACTGCGAGGCTGCTGGGGCTGGTCATGCTGTTCGTCCGCCGAGGGTGTCCACGCACCACCCATCTGGCAGGTGTTGGTCTGAGGGGTTGTGCAGGGTAGGTGGGTGGTTCCTCGGACTGGGGCTGCGGTTTCGTGTCGGTCTGTCCTCTGGCTTGGCGGGGGGTGGTGGGGGGCAGGGGTTGCCCTATGTGACACGGTGGCCTCCTGCGTGGGTGAGGGCTCTCCCCCGTGGAGTGCACCTTGGCAGCTGCCACAGGCTGCTGGCTGCAACACGCCTGGTTGGAGAGAGACTGTTTCCCCCAGTGTGTGAAACAGTCTGCGATGCAGGTAAAATCCCACACTTCCTCTTTTGACAGCTGATTCAGCTCATTAACATTCAGCAGGCTTTAATTGCCTGCGGGATTCCCACCAGCGGGGGCCACGCACGCAGCCCCGCACGTCATCGGGGCGATCCGGTCACGTGACCTCATATCGGGATTTTCGGGGCCCCCCCGCTGGAAACCCGCAGGAAACCCGACCCTAAAATCGAGCCCAAAGTACCAGCGTAGTTTAAAAATAATGGATAGATTTTCATCTGTACCAGCACTGCACCTATTATGAAACCTTCTTGATTTTCCTTCTATTTAAATTAATGGAAGGAAAACTGTGCAGACTCCATTATGGACATCCAATCTTCCCCACACAATTTTCCTCTCAGCCCTCTGCTCAGAACATGCTTTGTGCCCAGTCAGTACAGATGAAAATGTACCCCAATGTGAATAGATATAGCATCATCCAACAACAGTACAAAAATACGATAAATAATTCATATGTGTTTTATAAAAATTCATTATACAGCCAAAATACTTTAATGGCAATAATTTATTAATCATACACTTTTCGTTCCCTGATGCATTGTAAAAGTCCATTTACAGTTTGAAGGAAATGGATAAATGAAACAATTGTTCCAGTGTGTCATACTAACAATAAATGCAGTGATATGATTTAGCAAAGGACTGATCTCACCAAACTGGGACAGAACTTAAGAGATATTTTGAAACCATTATTCCTTATAAATAAATAACACATTTTAAACAGTGCCAGCACTTTAGAAAGTTGTTGTAGCTCAACCTTTAGAGCTTTAGTGAATTTATAATCTTTAAATATTTATGTGGAATAAAATAGACATACGGGAGCATGCTATGGGGCCTCCCGAGAGATTTAAGCGAGTCACAGCTGCCATGAACACACTCATCAATATTTTTTTATATAGCTCCACTTTCAATCATGTCTTGAAGGAATGTTGCCAGAATCCAAAGTGAGCATCAATGATTTGATATTAAATATGGGTATTATAAATGAATTATCATCGGGACCAACTTTAGCGAGGATGCTCTGCTGACTGAAAGCATGCTACCTCTCTTAAGACCCTTTGCTATCAGGGTCTTTTCCCCCCTGTCTCCAAGTCTAGCTCTTCTTCGGCAAGCAGTGGACGGAGACAGGTGAGGGTTGTTGCTTTGAATCCGGATTTTGTTCAGGAAGTTCGGTCAAGAGCTTAGAGGAACACAGTCTCAATCATTCAGTACAACGACAGCATTCATCTCACTCCATCTCTAGCATGTTGAAGAGAGGTATTCTATTAAAAGCTTTGGACACTGGGGTTATGATAAACAATCCTGAACACAAGGAAAACTATATTGTGAGAGTTGGCGCGCTGTCACTCCCTGAAGCAGGTTGGTGCTGATACTAATTTCTTTATAACACTCACATTTAACATTAAATTATGGAATCTCACTTTAAATACATTGACAAAAGAATCTAAGCATGGACTTAGAAGGGGAAAGCGTGTGTGCGGGAGTCGGCATGTGAAAATGGATGCAGGATATTTCAAAGCTTGGAATACGCAATCTCTTTTAGATCTGGGACTTCTTTTCCTTGTAAGAACATAAGAACATAAGAAATAGGAGCAGGAGTAGGCCATTTGGCCCCTCAAGCCTGCTCCACCATTCAATAAGATCATGGCTGATCTTTGACCTCAACTCCACTTTCCCACCCGATCCCCATATCCCTTGATTCCCTTGGAGTTCAAAAATCTATCGATCTCAGTCTTGAATATACTCAATGACTGAGCATCCACAGTCCTCTGGGGTAGAAAATTCCAAATATTCACGACCCTCTGAGTGAAGAAATTCCTCCTCATCTCAGTCCTAAATGGCCGACCCCTCATTCTGAGACTATGTCCGCTAGTTCTAGACTCTCCAGCCAGGGGAAACATTCTCTCAGCATCTACCATGTCAAGCCCTCTTAGAATCTTATATGTTTCAATGAGATCACCTTATATTCTTCTAAACTCCAGAGAGTATAGGCCCATTTTACCCAATCTTTCCTCAGAGGACAACCCTCTCATCCCAGGAATCAATCAAGTGAACCTTCGTTGCACCACCTCAAAGGGAAGTATATCCCTCCTTAGGTAAGGAGACCAAAACTGGTCTCACCAAAGCCCTGTACAATTGCAGCAATACTTGCTTAGTCTGGTACTCCAACCCCCTTGCAGTAAAGGACAACATACTATTTGCCTTCCTAATTACTTGCTGTTCCTACATATTAACTTCCTGGGTTTCATGTACAAGGACACCCAAATCCCTCTGAACACCAACATTTAATAGTTCCTCAACATTTAAAAAATATTCTGTTTATCTATTCTTCCTACCAAAGTGAATAACCTCACATTTTCCCGCATTATACTCCATTTGCCACCTTCTTGCCCACTCACTTAACCTGTCAATATCCCTCTGCAGACTCTTTGTGGCCTCCTCACAGCTTACTTTCCCACCTACCTTTGTGTCATCAGAGAACTTGGATACATTACACTCGGTCCCTTCATCTAAGTCATTAATATAGATTGTAAATAGCTGAGGCCCAATCACTAATCCAGGCGGCACTCCACTAGTTACAGCCTGCCAACTTGAAAATGACCCGTTTATTCCTAATCTGTTTTCTGTCTATTAACCAATCCTCAATCCACAATAATATTATCTCCAATCTCATGAGCCCTAATCTTGTCTAACAACCTTTTATGTGGCACCTTATCAAATGCCTTTTGAAAATCCAAAGATACTACATCCACTGGTTCCCCCTTATCTACCCTGCTAGTTACATCCTCAAAAAACTCTAATAAATTTGTCAAACACGATTTACCTTTCATGAAGCCATGTTGACTCTGCCTAATCATATTATGATTTTCTAAGTGCCCTGTTACTACGTCCTTAATAATAGGTTCTAGCATTTTCCCTACTACTGATGTCAGGCTAACTGGCCTATGGTTTCCTGTTTTCTCTCTCCTTCCTTTCTTGAATAGCAGTGTTACATTTGCGACCTTCTAATCCACTGGGACCGTTCTAGAATCTAGGGAATTCTAGAAGATCAGAACCAATGCATCCACTATCTCTGCAGCCACCTCTTTTAGAACCCTAGGATGTAGGCACCGGGTCCAGGGGCTTTGTTGGCTTTTAGTACCATTAATTTTTCTAAAACTTTTTCTTTACTAATCTTAATTACTTTAAGTTCCTCCCTCTCGTTAGTCCCTTGGTTCCCCATTATTTCCGGTATTTTTTTGTGTCTTCTTCTGTGAAGACAGATATAAAATATTTGTTTAATATCTCTGCCATTTCCTTATTCCCCATTAAAATTTCTCCTGTGTCTGCCTCTAAGGGACCCACATTTACTTTCACTATTCTCTTCCTTTTTATATACTTGTAGAAGCTCTTACAATCTGTTTTTATATTTCTTGCTAGTTTACTCTCATATTCAATTTTCTCCCTCTATATCAATTTCTTGTCGGCTGAGGGTTGTGACTAAGGCAATATTTTTTACATTTCATGGAGCCAATAGGCACTGATGTTGTGTACTGCACAGCTGGATTGCAGAATTTTACATTAGTTATAGTTGGTAATTGGCTATTTAGGGACATGTTTCCTCTTTTTCTGATTTGAGGGTAATTGCCCCTATATTGTAGAAAATCGGCTAATCCGATCTCGCTGCTGAAGTTTGCATGCAATCTGAACCCGTTGCCGACAGCGAAAGTGAACCAAGCAATCACGATGCACCTGTTATTAAGGTCCTTTCGCATGAAGTGGCAATTTAGCTGGCTGAGTAATCTGCGTGAATGCTTAATATTTTGTCCAACCAGCAAAGCTTTTCTGTAATGGCAGAATGGAAATAGAGAAACATTGTAATTTGCCCACAATGCCCAATTATCCCAAGAAGCAAGCCCCAGCTCTTTAATACTGGCAGTAAGGCTTGTTTTGTACGGTTCTTATTATTCCGTACTTAAAATCATAGAACCGTAGAATGATACAGCACAGAAGGAGGCCATTCGGTCCATCGTGCCTGTGCCATCTCTCTTGCAAGAGCTATCCAATTAGTTTCACTCACCCTGCTCTTTCCCCATAGCCCTGCATATTTTTTTTCTTTTTAAGTATATATCCAATTCTCCTATGCAAACGACATATACAATATACTTTGTAGCTTGGTTGCCAAAATATTAAGCGTCACTGTTCTTACACTTTCCATTTTGAGTTACAGTTAACAAGATTCACAGTAAAACGACATCCGCTGGTGTGCATACTTTTTTTACCTCCATGACCTGTAACTCAGAAGCATTGAAATGCCTACTTACAGTGTGTGATGTTGATTCACAGAATCCACCACACTAAAATGTTCGTACACTAGCCCATTTCAGAACTAAATAAGACAGATACGTACTGTCTTAGTTTGGTTCGAATCAAAATCAGATCACGTCAAAAATTAAATTATGTTAATAAAAAAGCCAAAGAAAAGTTTTCTTCAGCCAAAAACAAAAAAGTAAATGAAAAATTCCATGACACTTTTTAAAAAAATATATATTATTCAGCTAAACAAAATGCGTGTAATTGTTCAGTGCTTGGCCTCATCGCAGACTTTAACATAAGGCAAAAGAATAACAGAGCAATAAAAAGCTAGCAACACATATATGAGTCGGTCACCGTCTTCAATTGGAGTGCCATCAACTGTAATGACAGCTTTCGACCTTTTATCTCCAAAGAATCATAGAATGATACAGTACAGAAGGAGGCCATTCGGCCCATCGTGCCTGTGACGGCTCTTTAAAAGAGCTATTCAATTAGTCCCATTCCACTGCCCTTTCCTCATAGCATTGCATATTTTTCCCCTTCAAGTATTTATCCAATTCCCTTTTGAAAGTTATCATTGAATCTGCTTCCAATGCCTTTTCAGACAGTGCATTCCAGATCATAACGACTTGCAGCGTAGGTTTTTTTTTCCTTCATCATGCCTCTGGTTCGTTTGCCAATTACTTTAAAATACTTTAGCTTTTTTTTGCCAACCATCATTATATAAATTTTCTTGATGTCGTCTTTTTTGCTCATATCCTAACCTCTCGTCCTTATTGATTGTAACATGCATTGTAAGCCTTTTACTGACTCTGCAATCATCACTGCATTGTCAGTGTATCGGATGTTGTTCACCTTAGTGCCATCATCGGTGTCTGTCAGTGCCTCAGATATAACGATTTTCCCAAATAGATGTTATACAAACCCTTATTGCATCCCATGTTTGACTCTTATCCATTTTACGGTTGAATTATCAATTTGTACACATGCCTCTTGATCAGTTTGGCTTCAGAATGATTCAGATTTTTTTCTTTAAGGCCAATAGGTTGAAGAATGGCAATCAATTGTTGATACCATGGTATCAGCACGATAATGACAACCATGATAAGATTCAGCCATGGCTCAGTAGTAAGACTCTCACCTCTGAGTCAGGAGGTTGTGGGTTCATAGTCCTACTCTGAGGACTTAAGCAGATAATTTAGGCTGATACTTCAGTGCAGCACTGAGGGAGTGCTGCACTGAAGTATCAGCCTAAATTATTGGAGGTGCCGTCTTTCAGATGAGATGTTAAACCAAGGCCCCGTCTGCCCTCTCATGCGGACTTAAAAGATCCCATGGCACTCTTTCGAAGAAAAGCAGTGGAGTTCTCTATGGTGGCCTGACCAATATTTATCCTTCAACCAACACCTAAAAACAGATTGTCTGGTCATTGTCACATTGCTGTTGGATTGGCTGCCACGTTTCCTACATTACAACAGTGAATACACTTCAAAAGTACATAATTGGCTATAAAGTGCTTTGGGACATTTTGGGGTTATAAAAGGTGCTATATAAATGCAAGCCTTTCTTTCTTTCTATACCGCAGGTCAAATGTCTTTGGGCAGTCAGTGAAGCATACCCAGATATTGTGCTGAACTTCTACAGTTTGCTCGCAGAACATTCATAAGCAGATGTCTAGTCTGGTTCTCTTTCCTTTGTGAAAACCATTTGGCTGTTAACTAATTCTAACATCAATCCTTTTCTGTACTGGGTTGAGAATCACCTTCAGGAAAATCTTAATCATGTAACTCCTGCGACTTATTTCTCAATGGTCTTTGCACCTTGCGCCATTGTCTATTTTTGGTGCTGCCACAAAGATTCATTGAGAAGGCTCTTCTGTCACATCGAAATCTGGCCTCGGGTGGTTCAATTCATCTCTATCGCTCGTTCACCCAGTTATCGAGATATCACATCAGTAAAGTGTGTGAACGGACAAGAGGCATTTCGGCACTAAAATAAATAATAAAAAAAGTGTGTTTGTTAACTGCAAGTGACATTTACCTGAATCCTTCTGAATCAATTTTTCCAGCAATACAGCAGAGGAGATTCAGCTTGAGTGAGATGTGTGAGAATAGTATAACAGCAAGATAACTAATGTAAATTGATATGGAAGCGTTAAGAATATTGTTCCTGGTGTTGTGATCCCAGCGATTGTGCCAGCATCATGTGCTAAACACCTGTCGGAGTTTCTGGGATCAGTGGGAGGCATCTTATTTCCATGGATCAGGGGGGCCGAAGTGCCACTTTGGACATGCATCTGAGACCTGCCTTCCTGAAACTCTGGCACTCGCCTGACCATTTACTGTGAAAAATGCAGCTTAAGATTTCATACCTAGTTTCATCTTACCAGGCGTTTTCTTGGTATGTCTAGAAAAGAGCATGAGGACCCATTCCCTCTATCCTCTCTAAATAAAATACTCTGCCCACATGGACAGATTCTAGTCCTTGCATTACTCAAAAGACCTCAATTGACTCTCCTTGCAATTTATGCTTTACTAAAGTAAAAAGACCCAGCTTTCTAAGCCTATTGTGGTAACTAAGGGCCTCTAAGCTATGTATCAGCCTAGAAGCCCTCCTCAGAACATTTTCCAGGGCCTCCATATGCGTGAACCAAAACTGGATACAGTATTTCAGATGAGGCCGAACCAGGGTCTTATACAAGGACAGTATAGTGCTTTTTGTTTTGTATTAGATTGTCCTAGCAATACATCCTAATATTAGATTTGCTTTTGTTGTAGTCTCACGGCACTGATCGGGAACTTAAAAAAATTCCTTTCCTGCTCAACTTCAAAATAGTGCCATGGGATCTTTCACATCCTTTTGAAAGGGCAGACAGGGCCTTGGTTTAACATCTCATCTGAAAGACAGCATCTCCGGCAGTGCAGCACTCCCTCAGTACTGCAGTGGGAGTGTTAGCCTAGATTTTGTGCTGAAGTCTCTGGAGTGGGACCTAAACCTACAACCTTCTGACTCAGAAACGAGGGAACTACCACCTGAACCACAGCTTACACCGCGGATGGATGTTAAGCAAGTAAAGTGGAGGCAAAAATAGTGTGGGAGGATGAAGCCACAACTGAAGTTTTTGATGGCAGGGAGTAAGGTAGCAAACGAGAAATAATTTGGGAAGAGAGTTCCAGAGAACGGAAGCATAGTGGCTGAAAGAACAGCCCCCATTGTGGAACAGACCAAGTGGCGAACAAGCAATTTGGTGTCAAAGGAGTGGAGGGTGATGCAGACTGTTCAATGTTTAGCCCTGTTATCACACAGGAACCTCCGAGATATCTTACCCTCTCCGCGCCCCCCTCTTTAGTGTGAAGGGTCAGAGATATAACTGAGCCGAGTTACACTTATATTGGCCGGGTTTAGTCCTACTTTCACTGTCCGCCTGACTAATTTATTCCTGCTCACAGCGTGGTAATTAAAGACCCCGCTGAGCTGAAGTGAAACAAAACAATGAAAAACAAGATTAAAGACAACTGCTGTGTTTTGCTCCAGGCTGCAGAATTCAGCATTACAGGCCTGCCACAAATGCTGAATAACACACATAACTGGAGCCTGTGAAGGTGGTCACTCAAACACACAACAGTCATTCACTGCCTACATACTACCTGAATTTGTTCTCCATTTATCAGTATAATACATATAATAAACATGTTTTCCTGTTAAAACCATCATTAGTAACTGACACCTGTATCTACCCAAGTCAGCTGCAGATCAATAAATAATCTGTTCGCTTATTGGCCACAAATCAGAGCTGAAATCGCATCATAATCTAAAAGTATTCTCTTCCAAACCACAGAAACTCATTTCTAAATAGATTGACACCACAAAAATTTAGCAGTGCGCGAAAGACCGGCTGAGGAATTTACTTTGCACCATTCAAGATAGGTTTGCATGCTGCCAGTCAGAAATGATTTACTGTAAATTTATACCGTGAAAGTGCACTCAGACCCACTGAATACCATCAGTCTTGAGGACACCTGGGCCTAGAAATTAGGCCCTGTTTTGCAAGCTTAAAACAGGGTCAAAAATGAGCAATTTTGTGAGGGTTATGTCCCAAGCCCCCCGAGGACATCTGAAATACATCCTCGGGTGATATTCAGGCATACCGGATGGCTGCCTTAAACAGGCGTTAGGCCCCTTTGCATACACTAACGAGGGTCTCACACCCATTTAAGTCCCCCTGAAAAATTGGTCAGCACTGAACGGAGCAATGCGGCCAGCATGTCTCTCAGTTGTGCTGCAAGGAAAGGATCCTGCAAACTGCCTTTCCACAACTTCAGGCAGGGAAATCTGTTCCTTCCCATCCTTCTATCATGGAGCCCTTACTGTTATAAACTGGATAGCCAGTTGGTGAAGGATGGAATACTAGAGCCTGGTCTTCAGTTGCTTCCAAGCCTTTATTCTCAGAGATCCCCCTTACACACACACACCACACTCCAGATAATCTCTCACATAAAAAGGATACAAGAGCATCCCCAATTGACACACATCACCTGAATACAATTAACACTAATTGCTATAAATCACATGATACAATTAACACTGACCGTCAGGCTCACTAAGGCCATTCCCATATATGTCCTTGTAATGGAGACAGAACAGGAGCAAGGGGAAAAGGTAAATAACAGAAGCTTGCAGAATAAGGCAAAACCAAAGGAGAAAAAAAATCTAGGAGATCCGCGAGTTGCTGACCACACCGCTCCCTCAAGGATGTATGAAAAGTGATCTGCTGAAGGAGGCATTGATTCATTCAGGAGGCATTGAAAGAACTGCGTGTCCCGCTGCAGACTGACCTCTAAGCATCCTCTCAAACACAAAACCCAAAGAACAGACTTACCTTGGAACTCTGGACTTCATAATCGCAAATGCTGGATCAGACTCCAAGACCCCTCATAGTAAGAAGATGAAAGTTTAATCTATAAGGTATGAAAAGGGAGCAACAACAACAAGGAGCAAGGAGCCTCAGTGAGAAAGTATTCATTTTTACAGTATATGTTGTATGCAAGAAATAATATTGGAGAAAAACAGCAGGAAAGAATTGGAGCATATTTACAAAGTGGTTTGCCTCTTCTAGTTAATCAAGACACAATGTTTCATCCTGAGCACCGACTGCAGGGCAACAGCATCCACTCAAAGCCAAACAAATGCGATAAATTGTCTCACTCGTTCAGAGAGAAAAAGAGCCGTCGTACTTTCCTTATTTTCCCAGTGAGCAGTCATTTACTGTAATTCCCTTTACTGTGTCCCTCATAGTTCAATTTTAAGATGGATTGAAATGCACTTCTCAGCTCAGCTGCCTTTAGAAATGATAATGCAACATCTTCAAAAATATAGTTACACCATTGTTACAGACTTGTTCACGGCAATTCAAAGTATCACTAACACTGATAGAACTCTATTTTAAAAAGCCTACAAAAAGGCAATTGTAAATAATTTTACAACACCAAGTTATAGTCCAATAATTTTATTTTAAAATTCACAAGCTTTCGGAGGCTTCCTCCTTCCTCAGGTGAATGTCAAGAAATCCTCGAACCTCCCGCATTAAAAAATCACAGAACAATACCTGGTGATCACAGATAGTCTTTTCAACTGCCCGTTGCCAAGGCAACCAAAGTGTTCAGACAGATAGGTGTCACCTACAGGGCCACCAAATATACAAACGGCCAGAACAAAAAAAAACAGAGAGAGAGGCAGAAACATAGAAACATCCGGAAGGAAAAGACAGCAATTGACCCGTTATATTAAAAACAGTTAACTTTTGTTCGCTGGTGGGGTAACGTGTAGCGTGACATGAACCCAAGATCCCGGTTGAGGCTGTCCTCATGGGTGCAGAACTTGGCTATCAATTTCTGCTCAACGATTTTGCGTTGTCGTGTGTCTCGAAGGCCGCCTTGGAGTACGCTTACCTGAAGGTCCGTGGCTGAATGTCCTTGACTGCTGAAGTGTTCCCCGACTGGGAGGGAACCCTCCTGTCTGGCGATTGTTGCGCGGTGTCCGTTCATCCGTTGTCGCAGCGTCTGCATGGTCTCGCCAATGTAGCATGCTTTGGGGCATCCTTTCCTGCAACGTATGAGGTAGACAACGTTGGCCGAGTCACAGGAGTATGAACCATGCACCTGGTGGGTGGTGTCCTCTCGTGTGATGGTGGTATCTGTGTCGATGATCTGGCATGTCTTGCAGAGGTTACCGTGGCAGGGTTGTGTGGTGTCGTGGACGCTGTTCTCCTGAAAGCTGGGTAATTTGCTGCGAACGATGGTCTGTTTGAGGTTGGGTGGCTGTTTAAAGGCGAGTAGTGGAGGTGTGGGGATGGCCTTAGCGAGGTGTTCGTCGTCATTGATGACATGTTGAAGGCTGCGGAGAACATGGCGTAGTTTCTCCGCTCCGGGGAAGTACTGGACGACGAAGGGTACTCTGTTGGTTGCGTCCTGTGTTAGTCTTCTGAGGAGGTCGATGCGATTTTTCGCTGTGGCCCATCGGAACTGTCAATCGATGAGCCGAGCGTCATATCCCGTTCGGGAACTACGCTGCCTACATGAAAACCAAGAGCAGGAAGCTTGAGAAACTCGGCATCACCGCCAGCATCGACCAAGCTTCCCCTGGTACCACGGTTGCAACCACAGGGAAGTCTATCGTCAATTTGTCCGACCACACCCTTCAACCAGACGAAATCGAAGTTCTCAGCCGAGGGCTCAATTTCTGCCCCACTACCAAAATGGACTCCATTAGTCTCGCGGCGGACACAGAGGAATTCATCAGGAGAATGAGGCTCCAGGAATTCTTCCACAAACCCCAAAATTCCAGCAGCGAACCCAATGAGACAATCAACGATCCGGAACAGCAGACAGAGGGATCCGCGGTACAGCAACCGAAGAGGAAAGAGTCAAACTGGACTCCTCCGGAGGGTCGCTGCCCTAAGCTTGACATGTATGCTCAAGCTGTCAGGAAATGCGTCAATGCCAGATTCATCAGCTGCACTCAGAAGACAGCCCAGAATGTCACCCGAGCACAACGCAATGCCATCGACGCTCTCAAGACCAACCGCAACATCGTCATCAAACCAGCGGACAAAGGAGGAGCCATCGTCGTACAGAACAGAACGGACTATTGCAAAGAAGCATACCGACAACTGGACAAGCAGGAACACTACAGACGGTTACCCGCAGATCCGACCAAAGAACACACCCACCAGCTCAACAAACTGATCAAGACCTTCGATCCAGACCTTCAAAGCATCCTACGCGCTCTCATCCCACGTTCTCCCCACGTGGGAGACTTCTACTGCCTCCCAAAGATACACAAAGCCAACACACCCGGACGTCCTATCGTATCAGGCAACGGAACCCTGTGTGAGAACCTCTCTGGATACATCGAGGGTATCCTGAAACCCATCGTACAGGGAACCCCCAGCTTCTGTTGCGACACTACAGACTTCCTACAAAAACTCAGTACCCACGGACCAGTTGAACCAGGAACACTTCTCACCACGATGGACGTCTCGGCACTCTACACCAGTATCCCCCACGATGACGGCATCGCTGCGACAACATCAATACTCAACACCAACAACAGCCAATCTCCAGACGCCATCCTACAACTCATCCGCTTCATCCTGGATCACAATGTCTTCACCTTCGATAACCAGTTCTTTACCCAAACACACGGAACAGCCATGGGGGCAAAATTCGCACCCCAATACGCCAACATTTTCATGCACAAGTTCGAGCAGGACTTCTTCACTGCACAGGACCTCCAACCAATGCTATACACCAGATACATCGACGACATTTTCTTTCTATGGACCCACGGCGAAGAATCACTGAAGAGACTACACGATAACATCAACAAGTTCCATCCCACCATCAAGCTCACCATGGACTACTCCTCAGAATCAGTTTCTTTCTTGGACACACGAATCTCCATCAAAGACGGGCACCTCAGCACCTCACTCTACCGCAAGCCCACGGACAACCTCACGATGCTCCACTTTTCCAGCTTCCACCCTAACCACGTCAAAGAGGCCATCCCCTATGGACAGGCCCTGCGAATACACAGGGTCTGCTCAGACAAGGAGGAAAGCGATGGACACCTACAGACGCTGAAAGACGCCCTAGTAAGAACGGGATATGACGCTCGACTCATCGATCGACAGTTCCGACGGGCCACAGCGAAAAATCGCATAGACCTCCTCAGAAGACTAACACGGAACGCAACCAACAGAGTACCCTTCGTCGTCCAGTACTTCCCCGGAGCGGAGAAACTACGCCATGTTCTCCGCAGCCTTCAACATGTCATCAATGACAACGAACACCTCGCTAAGGCCATCCCCACACCTCCACTACTCACCTTTAAACAGCCACCCAACCTCAAACAGACCATCGTTCGCAGCAAATTACCCAGCCTTCAGGAGAACAGCGTCCACGACACCACACAACCCTGCCACGGTAACCTCTGCAAGACATGCCAGATCATCGACACAGATACCACCATCACACGAGAGGACACCACCCACCAGGTGCATGGTTCATACTCCTGTGACTCGGCCAACGTTGTCTACCTCATACGTTGCAGGAAAGGATGCCCCGGAGCATGGTACATTGGCGAGACCATGCAGATGCTGCGACAACGGATGAACGGACACCGCGCAACAATCGCCAGACAGGAGGGTTCCCTCCCAGTCGGGGAACACTTCAGCAGTCAAAGACATTCAGCCACCGACCATCAGGTAAGCGTACTCCAAGGCGACCTTCGAGACACACGACAACGCAAAAGCGTCGAGCAGAAATTGATAGCCAAGTTCCGCACCCATGAGGACGGCCTCAACCGGGATCTTGGGTTCATGTCACGCTACACGTAACCCCACCAGTGAACAAAAGTTAACTGTTTTTAATATAACGGGTCAATTGCTGTCTTTTCCTACCAGATGTTTCTATGTTTCTGCCTCTCTCTCTCTGTTTTTTTTTGATCTGGCCGTTTGTATATTCGGTGGCCCTGTAGGTAACACCTATCTGTCTGCACACTTTGGTTGCCTTGGCAACAGGCAGTTGAAAAGACTATCTGTAATCACCAGGTATTGTTCTGTGATTTACAAATGCGAGAGGTTCGAGGATTTCTTGACATTCACCTGAGGAAGGAGGAAGCCTCCGAAAGCTTGTGAATTTTAATATAAAATTGTTGCACTTTATGTGGCTCAGTGTCAAGTTTTTTCGGGTAAGCGTTACCCGAAAAAACTTGGGACGTTTTTACTACATTAAAGATGCTATATAAATGCAAGATGTTGTTGTCGAAAGGGAGAAACAATCGGGGTTCTTGCTCTTGATTATTGTCCAGTTACCCCTGTGGGGAAGTGCACATTTCGTCTATATCAATTGAGAATATTGTTAGGCTCAGATATGAGGCCCTCTTTCCCCTCCCCGCCCACCTCCCTTGCAAAAACAATTGTTGAATAGCCTGCTGCCGCTACTGTCTACGTTCACATACGAGGAATGATCTTCTGGAGAATTGGGGTACAGTGGTGCAGTGGTTATGTTGTTCAAATTGAGAATTTGAATTCAGTTACAAAATCTGGAAATGAAAAACTTGTATCGATGAAAGTGACCACGAGATATTGGATTGTTGTAAAAAAACAACTATTTCGGGGTTACGGGGAGCGGGCAGGAAATTGGACATGAATTTAGATTTGAGGTTAGGATCAGATCAGCCATGATCTTATTAAATGGCGGAGCAGGCTCGAAGGGCCGATTGGCCTACTCCTGCTCCTATTTCTTATGTTCTTATGTAACTGGTTCACTAATATCCTTTACGGAAGGAAACCTGCTGTCCTTACCCAGTCTAGCTTATATGTGACTCCAGGCCCACACCAATGCTGTTGACTCATAACTGCCCTTTGAAGTGACCTAACAAGCCACTCAGTTTGTATCAAACTGCTACATGCAATGGTTCAAGAAAAAGGCCCACCACCACCACCAATTTCTCAGGGCAACTAAGGATGAACAACAAAAATGCTGGTCTTGCCAGCGATGCCCACATCCCAAGAATTAATTTTTAAAATTCTGAAATAAAAAACAAAAATGACAAAAAAATGCACAACAGACCAATTCACACCTGAAAAAAGAAAATTGGTAAAAACAATTCAGGTAGGTTGTTTCTTCATAACCTTAACCCATCTTTAGCGTTCAAATGCTGCGCATTTTTAGCATTTTCTAGTTTTGTACAAAACAAGGAAAAGAGGAGATACAAACTAAAGTCACTATTTTGAGGAACCAATTTCCTGGTGTTATGTCCAAATGAACACCCAAATTGGTGTGGTAATAAGTAGCCGCTTTTATTTCCGGACCCTCTAGAATATTCTGTCACAGAATAACAAATACATCATTATTACATCTAGTGTTCAGTTAACAATATGCAAGTACCATACATATTACCTAATACATAGAAAGAAAGCACTTACATTTATATAGCATCTTTCATAACCTCAGGACTTCCCAATGCGCTTTACAGCCAAAGAGACACTTTTGAAGTGTAATCACTGCTGCAATGTAGGGAGACTTTTAGCGGCAGTCAATTTGCGCTCACCGAGGTCCCACAAACAGCAATGTGATAATGACCAGAGAATCTGTTTTTGTGATGTTGATTGAGGGATTAATGTTGGCCAGGACACCAGGGAGAATTCCCCTGCTTAGCAATAGGGTCAAAGCCATTGTAAGCTCCAATGAAATGATAGTGCGATCCACATCTCATAACCTGTACAGGCTGGTTTGGAATAATTAGCCTTCGGCTAAATACAAAGGCATAAAAGAATGATCGCAATAAATAACCAAAGTAAACAAGGCAAACTATTAGTACAAAGTGCTTTTTGAATAGCAAACCTAAACAGATTAAAATTGTTACTGTGAAGCCTGATAATAAGCCAGTGATAAATATGAATGATAAAGAGCAAGCAAAGTTATAACCCCACAGGTAAAACAAATGAAATAAATGAACAGCATTATTCATAGTAAAAAACAGTAGAAGTTAATCGCTTATCCATATATGGACAAGGTGAACTTGCGGGGGTCAAAGAAGAAGAACAACAACATACAAACTGCAGCTGGTGGGTGTCCACACATGTTCCAGTAACTAGTTTAGGCTGTTACGATTTAACAAAGGGAATGGCAGACTTTATATTGATGAGTACCTCAAATCAATATTAAATAATTCAAATTAATAGCACAGTCAATCCTGTGCGGTTCCCAAGGGTTGCGGAAACCTTAGAAACCAATAGAAACCCCATGGTCATATTCCATGGTCATTTAGGTAAGAACTGAAGCTCGAAACATGGTGATCTTTCGCAAACCAAGGCTGAGTTAGACAAATTTTTGATCAGCAAGAGAGTCAAATGATATGGGGAAAAGGCGGGAAAGTGGAGTTGAGGTAAAAATCAGATCAGCCATGATCTCATTAAATGGCAGAGCAGGCTTGAAGAGCCAAATGGCCTACTCCTGCTGCTATCTCTTATGGTCTCTTATGGTCTAAACTGAAGTTGTGAACAGTTGACTTAACAGGCCCAGGAGCAAACCCACTAGGAGATCTTCCAACTTGCATGGTCTGCACATCAGGTGATTGAAAATTTGCAGCTGTGTTTCCCTACATTACAATACTTCAAAAGTACTTAATTGGCTGTGTTGTGCTTTGGGACATTCTGAGGTTGTGAAAGCCACTATAAAATGCAAGGCTTTCTTTCTTTTATGAAAAACTAGGTAGATATCACTATGCAAAACAAGTTTATTGGCCTGGATTACGTGTTCAAATTCTGCAGTACGGTTTGAACTCACAACCTTGAGCCCTGATATCACTATAATTGCAAGTTTGTTCCTTCTTAACCAAAATAACTCTCACATTTTTGAAAACCACGTTTATGAGCTCAGGAAGGGAATAAAACCAAATTCCAGAACTGGTAATTAGTTTAATCGAGGCATCAGCATCACAGACAGGAGCAAGTGAATCCCATTGTCCTGTGATTAGTTGTAAATAATTTTACAACACCAAGTTATAGTCCAACAAATTTATTTTAAATTCCACAAGCTTTCGACAAGCTTTCGGAGCCTCCGAAAGCTTGTGGAATATAAAAAAAATTTGTTGGACTATAACTTGGTGTTGTAAAATTGTTTACAATTGTCAACCCCAGTCCATCACCGGCATCTCCACATCATAGTTGTAAATAGGCTGACACAAGATCAATCAGCTCCCTGCTCGATGCTATCAATGTAGCAGACCAACAAGTAATTAAAGAGTTTCAGTTTCACAAGTGCATTTGTTATTTTCACTCCACTACAAACAATCAGCACTGGCCATATCATCTTTGAATTTGATTTTCAGGTTGTGTAACGCAACATAATCAAACATATAGTAAGCAAGTTCCATTGTTGCTCAGACTCTGTTAAGTACTGACTCATTTAAAGGTCATTTTCCAAACCACTGGAAACCCTTGTATTTTTTTTAAATGTCTGCAGTAATGAACATGTTGGTCTGGAGTTTCCTCCTTGGTTGCAACCGGAAAGTTAGACCTGAACTTGTGCCCAATGTTGCCCTCACCTCCTGAAACTGGAACTACAAAATAAAGGTACCGAGAGACAGCCATTAACCCAGAATCAGTCATCACCTAATCATCAATGTTTTAAGACCTCGGCATTGCACTCTCCTCTCTGCCATCTTATGTCACTCTTCTATTTAGGTCCTCCTGTATATAGTGCCACCATCTCAGTTTTAGTCTTCCACCCAATAAAACATGAACATAGGGACAGGAATAGGCCATTCAGCCCCTTGATCCATTCAATTAGATTGTGGCTGATCTGGATCTTAACTCCATAACCCTTAATACCCTCGCCTAATAAAAATCTACCAGTCAATGAAGACCTGTGGAAAACAGAATGTTATAGTGAGAACATGGCAATGAGCAAGGAATGTAGCCATTTGATTGAAAACTCGTACCCTCAGAAGGTGATGGGATAGCTCCCAGCTAGCAAAACAAAACACGTGCAACACAAGGTACTTCAGTGAATAGATCATTTCTACTTTGATGTTAATTAAACTTCCTTATGTTGTTGGGCTCAGTAACTAGTCCAGGCTAGTTCCCTTTGATGATGTCATCGGTATTCATTGTTTAAACAAAAATATTCAACACACTCGCAGAGTCAAATGAAAGGTACGCCATGATGGCACAGCACGTCAGAACTGCAACGTGTGTAAGCTTAACTCAATTGTCAATACTCCAGGCGGTTGTGGGTTGAGTTGAGCACATAACCTGGGTTGACATTTCGGTACAGTACTGAGAGAGTCGGATGAGATGTTAACCTCAGGCAGATGAGGCCTCTTAAGGTGGATGTCGAAGATTCCATAGTCCTAATGTTCTTGGCTAACATTCTTCCCTCAAACAGCAAAATGAGATTAACTCATGAATCAACTTTCTGCTGTTTGTGCAATTTTGCTTTGCAAAAAATGGTGTCCACATAGCAACAATAAATGCACTTCAAAGTAACTCATTGTATGTGAAGTGCTTTGGGAAGTCCTGAAAGTCTGATAAGGCACTATACAAATCCAAGTTCTTTCTTTAACATGTTGTCCCTTGGGTGATAGAACAAATGGGAGGGAGAAGGAAAAATTGATCTGGCTCTATGTGAAGGGACATCGTAAATGCATTTAAAAAGAATATGTTTATGATGCATGGCCAAAACAATTCTTCTCCTAGATTGTGCTTGTGATTTCCCCACACAATTTTATTGTGATTTAATAGACGTTTTCAACATTATGAGGGGTTTTGATAGTAGACAGGTAGAAACTGTTTCCATTGGCAGGAGCGTTGGTAACTAGAGAACATAGATTTAAGATAATTGGCAAGAAAGCTGGGGGTGGGGTGGGGTGGGGATGAGGAGACATTTTTTTACTCAGCGAGTTGTTATGATCTGGAATGCACTGCCTGAAAGGGTGGTGGAAGCAGATTCAATAGTAAGTTCCAAAAGGGAATTGGATAAATACTTAAAAAGAAAAAAATTACTGGGCGATGGGGTAAGAGCAGGGAAATGGGACTAATTGGATAGCTCTTTCAGAGAACCGGCACAGGCTCGATGGGCCGAATGGCCTCCTTCTGTGCTGTACGGCTCTATGATTCTATGCCACTATTGCAAGGTGCTGTGAAAGATAGTTGCTTCCTTGTAGAGGAGTAGGGAAAAATCAGAGGGCCATTCACCTCAGTCCACTCTCCGATTTCTGGTGTCTGGCTGCAGCGTTGTACTGGCAGAAACCGAGGAACAGGGAAGATACCGTGTGGGAGACACCATACAAAGAGAAGGGGAGGACATTTTTTAACATGTTCATATTTTCTATTTTAAAATAAGAAATAAAATATAAATAGCACCTTAGGAAGGATGTGAAGGCCTTAGAGAGGGTGCAGAAAAGATTTACTTGCATGGTTCCAGGGACGAGGGACTTCAGTTACGTGGATAGACTGGAGAAGCTGGGGTTGTTCTCCTTCGATCAGAGAAGATTGAGAAGAAATTTGATAGACGTGTTCAAAATCATGAAGGGTTTAGATAAAGTAAATAAAGAGAAACTGTTCCCATTGGCGGAAGGGTCGAGAACCAGAGGACACAGATTTAAGGTGATTGGCAAAAGAATCAAAGGCGACATGAGGAACAACTTTTTTACGCAGCGAGTAGTTATGATCTGGAAGGCGCTGCCTGAAAGGTTAGTGGAAGCAGATTCAATAGTGGCTTTCAAAAAGGAATTGGATAAATACTTGAAGGGAAACAATTTGAAGGGCTACAGGGAAAGAGCGGGGGAATGGGATTAACTGGATTGCTCTTACCAAGAGCTGGCATGGGCTCAATGGGCCTAATGGCCCCTCCTCTGTGCTGTAACCATTCTATGATTCTATGAATTCTTCGTGACCATTGAATTTTTGAAAGAGTCGTTATAGTGAGGTTATCACTTTAATCAAGTTCCACGAAACATAATCCAGATTGATCTTCTGTCCCCATCCTTTAAACAAACTCACATCTATCTAGCACTTGAAAAAATCCCTCTTCCCCTACTCAAATGAAAGTTACCCAATTAGAAAGCAAAGCAGGTCAGGCATAAGGTGCAAAGTCATTGTTCAATGATGGATACATGGGAGCAAGTTACAAAGATTGTGTCAGAAAGTGGAGATGGAATTATAGCCTTTACCTCTCTCCCAGCTCTTTGGTATTTTATATCTAACATATAATCTATTTTTTTTACTGATTATGTTTGTACCTTTGAGTTGCCACAACTATGTTTGGTGTACAAGTTTGTCATTGTCTTCTGAAGTCCTGCCGATTGATGTAGTACAGGAGGCATTACAGCAGGTTGCTACCTCAGGAGAAGGTGTCCTGTGACAGGGAATGAGGTATTGTAAGTTTTTTTTTCAGTAGTTTACTTCCTCTTTGTTCACTATATATTGTATATTAAAACTAAAGCCCCTATTACACAGTAATGGTTTCACACTAGGCCATCAGTAAATCTCTTTCCAATCTGAATACAAAATCACTGGGGAGCTGAGTTGGAATTGTTAATGAGGTGGAAACTTACATGAAAACTTCAGGAACATTTCTCCTGAAAAAAAATTGCTGCGTGAATATAGAAAGCTGGGTGAAATCAGAAACTTAGATGTGCTTGGACAAAGGATATGATTATTTTGATGTGGAGATGCCGGTGATGGACTGGGGTGGACAAATGTAAGGAGTCTTACAACACCAGGTTATAGTCCAACAGCTTTATTTGAAATTACAAGCTTTCGGAGCTTTCCTCCTTTGTCAGGTGAGTCACCTGACGAAGGAGGAAAGCTCCGAAAGCTTGTGATTTCAAATAAAGCTGTTGGACTATAACCTGGTGTTGTAAGACTCCTTACATATGATTATTTTGTTATAGCTCTGTGTTTCAGTGTGTTTGGATGCTTCATGACTTCTTGTCCACATCTGTTTTAAATCAAATAATAGAGATAAAAAGAAAAAATGACTGTTGGAGCTCCAAAATAAATACTAAAAATATTTTGAGATTAATCAGTATCTCAAAAAAATGTTTTGAGTGGAACACATCATCAAATGGGTTGCACCTGTACATTAACCTGGTGGATCACATATGGCAGCTTGGGTTTATATAACAGAGAATGCTTGTTTGTTCAGGATTGTGTGAAGATTTTGCTTTGAGTTATTACTGCAATCATTTATTTGTGTGGTGAAGGTTTCAGTGAGAGACTGCAGATTTCCTAATGGTACAAAACCATTCCAAACTAAAGCAGGGTTAGGTTTAAACTCAATGAACATGTTAACATTTTACTCAAAGGAGAGAGATGGTAGCGCAATAGACAAATTATATTATGTAGTTTCACTCATAATCTACTAGCGTGTCCAAGCTTTTTTTCTTCATGGGGCCTACGATGGTGCCTCAAAGGCTACGTAAGAAGGCCTCATCAAGGCTTATATCTCAAATTACAGATACTAATATGTCTTGGTGCTCTGATTGAGGATTGGTCTCTCCAATGAAGCAAAGGGCAGTTCTTTTCATTGAATTACATCAAAATTATAAACCGAAACAGGACACTCAGCTCAATCAGTTCATGTTGGTGTTTATCTTCCATATGAGCAGCAGTTCTTACCCTGTGCTTGCTCGGTTCCCATATCCTTTTATTTCTCCTTTCCTTCAACCACCTGTCTAACCAATTTTTAAATGTTAACATGGTCTCTGCTTCTGTCACTATTCCACACCCTCTGTGTACAAAAGCTTCCCCTGCTCTCTGTCCTAAATCTCTTACATTTCATCTTATACCTATGTTCCCTCATTCTAGCCCCTGGAAACAGTCTGTTTCTATCTACTATGTCCCATCCATTCATAATTTTGATCACCATTATCAAATCATCCGATAATCTCTGTTGTAATGAAACCAGACCCAGTTTTTCAAGTCTTTTATTGTATTTGTATTTTCTCATCCAGGCAGCATCCTAGTGAATCTGTGCTGTACCCTCTCTATTTTCTCAACATCTGATAACGTGGAGCCCAAATACTGCACACAGTACTCCAAGCGTGGTCTTACTAAGGTTTTGTGTAGATTCACCATTACATCTCGAGTTTTATATTCTATATCTCTGAATGTGAAACATTCCATTTCAGATTTCCAGCATTCGCAGTTTTTCTTTTCATCTTAATCACAACTTCATTTTTGCCAAGCAAACAACTGTGACTCTACTTTGAAACTAATTTGTCGGCCGTGAAGTGCTTTGGGACATCCTGAGGATATGAAAGGGGCTATTTCAATACAAGTTCTCTCTTTTATCATTTGAAATAAAACCGCAGCATAAGATAAAGCAGAAAATCAAAATTTTTATTAAAATATTGAATTTTGCAAATAACAAGAATATTCTTACATGTTGTTCAAGAGGCCCCTGAGCTAAAATTATTTATAATTGAAAAGTTAACAGATGATAATGTTTTAATATAGAAAACCAAATAGTGTTTCACTCAATGCACAAAAAGCACAACTGAAGTATATAACCATTAATAATAAAAGCTAACGGGAATATAATTGATACATAAAACAATGAAAATCACAAACCAATGCAGATTAGTTCTTTCGTATTACAGAATAGTTTTGCCCACTTTTTAAATTACATTTTCAGTTCCTCTCAAGATCTGGTACATAATCCGTACATAAGAGTATTGCTAAATGGAAAAACAGTGAAAGGCGATACAAAATTTTAAAAAGGGCAGAACACAATTTGCTGCGGAAAGTGGCAAACAAACCAGGAAATAAAAAGATTGAGCCAGAAACGGCCTAATGTTCGTGTATTGTACGTTTGCAAAGACAAAATTCACTTTTTGAAGTCAAATTAACAAGCATGATATGGTCTGCACAGCCTTGCATTGTAATATCTCGTATTTCTGTTAACAAATGCAGACCAACTGTTTTGGGACACAGTCGCGGCAATAATAATACACCAGACAAAAAGAACAAAAGGATTTCACAAATTAATACATGTTATGGCTTTTAAAGCTCCCTTCTTCGCCATGCTTTGCAGACCACTTGCCGCCACCCACAGAGTCTGGGCAGCAAGATTCTTTCCTAACCGCCATCAAGGCCACCCAGTGATCTAGCAACAAGAACAGCTCAAGCAGAGCATTTACCGTTTTCTTTAACTCCGCCTCCCACCTCCCGAGGTGTGACTCTTTTTCTGGTGGGCCACGGAGAATGGTCTAAACCATCCCCACCGCCCCCCCCAACCCCAAATCAAGGCAGTCCATGTCAAGCGCCAATTCCGGGTGGGGTCGACTCAAAACCTATGGACTTCTGACAGGGAGGCAAGGACTTTACTGCTTACACTATAAGGCCATCCTATGGCTTGGTTCTCTGACTATATATGCTGTGCCTTTATGGAATCCTGCACTCACGTGACGAAGGAGGAAAGCTCCGAAAGCTTGTGATTTCAAATAAAGCTGTTGGACTATAACCTGGTGTTGTAAGACTCCTTATATTGGTTTTGTTAACACACAGCTTTCTACTCTTAAATTCCCACAGATCCCTTGCAGCACATAGCAAGGACAGTTCTTTCACCACACTTTTTTTTTACAGAATATATTTTTTTTGGTAATATCCTCTACTTCAGCATAATCGATAAATTATTGAGTAGAGATATGTGCTCTGACTACTGCAACTAAGTACACAGAAATATGTTTGAATTAATAGTTTCACTTTGACAAGAAACTGCACATCTACAATTATCTCTTTTTAACAGGTTTATATGTACACCTGAGGGGTAATTTCCTGACTTCACATTCCTGACAGGGGAAAATCATAGAAATACATAAAAGTTACAACACGGAAACAGGCCATTCGGCCCAACAAGTCCGAGCCTGCATTTAATCCTCCATGCGAGAAAATAGTTCTAATCACATTTACCCAACCTATTTCCATATCCCTTCAACTTCTTTTCCTTCATCCATCTATCCAATTTAATCTTAAATGTTGATGCAGCTTCTGCCTCAACCACTGACCTTGGAAGTGAATTCCACAGCCTCACAACTCTCTTGTGTGAAGAAGATTCTAAATCTCTTACATTTAATTTTGTGTCTATGGTCCCTTGTTCTTGACCCCTCTACTGTTTGCCCACCAGTCGACTGTTTTAGAAATGCAGGCGTGCGCTGCACACGATTTTCCGACTGTTAATCTAGCTCAGTTTCCGATACCTGCTGTTGGTGACGTGAAGTCAGAAAATTACACCTCGATATCAAAAAGGTTATACAGATGCATATTGTCATCAGAACCCTGCTAAACACACATGGGATGTCCAACTCCTAGCGTTTGCTATCAAAACTAGTTTAGGTTTCCTAGACTAATCATTAAAACAAACATTCACTATTAGCTTTCATAAATAAATACAGGTCACGACATTCCTAGTCCCAGCAGATAGGTTGGCACCAGATGGGAATGTGGCACAAGGTGTGCTGCAGACTAGAATGGGACTAAACCCTAACCTCAGGACAGCATGACCAATTGCATCATCATGACACTTCCATTTACCTGTACAGTTTATTCTGTAGGGATTTACACATACAGTTTATCCTGATAGTAATTTGTCAATACACTTTATACTAATGGGATTTACACATAGTTTACTTTGATGTGATTTACACATACAGTTTATCCTGATGGGATTAACCATACTATTTATCCTGATGGGATTTCCCATACTGTTCATTCTGATTGGATTTCCCATACTTTATCCTGACAGGATTTCCCATAATTTATGCTGATGGGATTTCCCATACTGTTCATTCTGATTGGATTTCCCATACTTTATCCTGACAGGATTTCCCATAATTTATGCTGATGGGATTTCCCATACTGTTCATTCTGATTGGATTCCCCATACATTATTCTGATGGGATTTCCCATAATTTATCCTGATGGGATTTCCCATACGGTTTATCCTGATGGCCCATCCAAGTCCAATTATTACGTTGATGCCAACTGTACCACATTTGATCCGTGGACTGAGGTTCACAACAAACTGAGTTGAGCACCTGAGTGCCCAGAGAGATGTTCTTGCCAGCTATCCCAAAATGGCTGAAGGAATTCCATTTCATTTAACTCGTTAAAGTTAGGCTACGATCGAAACAAATGTTGATGCTTCTCGTGATGCAGGATGAGTTTAATCTTAAGAGTGTGTGACAGTGGGATTTTTTACAAACTCATACAATAAATGCACAAGTGTGCTTACACTAAACAAGAAATTATAAACAGCATGAAAGAATCATCCTGGGGAGTCACACTCAAAGAGATAACTAGGATGGATCTTACATGCACAGTTGTGGACGAAAAGACACTAGCCTTGCAAAAAATACATAACGTGGTCTTGTGTTTAGATATGTGCACGGAGATTTTTATAGTTTTAACACACACACACACACACACACACAAAGATCGGTTTGCTATGTCTTTGGAAGTAAGCATAATGTACATTGCGGAAAGTTCTCTGAGCCACAGCACTAATTTATTTACAAAGATTGCTTTTCAGCAGTTTTTCTCACAAAATGTCAGCATTGGCATAAAAATAGCATGTTTTGAAAGTTGGAAGAGTAATCATTGAACAAATTGCCTCTACCAATCCACTGTGTACAATAATACAGCACCTGTAGCTTTCTATAGAGGTGGTAGTTAAGATTTAACTTCCAAAAGATGCTATTTATGAAAAAGAAATAATTAGAACCACAATACAGTGCTTGAAATAATTCATTTTTAAAAAATTTGTTCTTGGGATGTGGGAGTTGCTGGTAAGCCTGCATTTATTGCCCATCCCTAAATGCCCTGAGAAGTTGGCAACAGCTCTTCAAGTTTAAGGTACAGTGAAAGCTAATGGTGAGGACATACGGTTTTAAAAAAAAAATTGCCTTTCTTTTTGTTATTTGGCCAGCCTGAAGCCCTGCTTTGAGACCGATGCGACTCTAAAATGGCTGCTGGACAGTACAGAAGACAGGCATGCTTTGAGACACGTTTAGAATTACATCAAAATAACAGCAAGGACAGGCCAACCAGTCCATGTTGGTGTTTATCCTGCACATGGCCACTGGTCCTAATCCCATGTGCCCACCATGTTCCCATATCCCTTTATTCCCTTTTCCATCAACCATCTAACGAGCCCAATCTTAAATGTTGACATGGTCTCTGCTTCGATCACTAACTCCAGTAGTTCATTCCACAGCCTCACAACCCTCTGTGTAAAAGAAGTTTCTTCTGCTCATACGTCCTAAATCTCTTATATTTAATCTTATATCTATGCCCTCTTATTCTAGGAGTCTTCCTCTTTCACTCAGGGAAAGTACTTCACCTCCACTTGACACTTAACCAGGTGGCCCAGTAGCAGTTGGGAATTCACTGCGGGGAGACTCACAGGTGAGAACCCTAGCCTTCAACTTTTGCGACAAGTGCATTAATAGATCACGTTGCTGGATCACATCTTGAGCATAATTCGATCTTGAGCCGAAACATTCAACCTTGGAGGGGTGGAGTTGGGGGGCAGTGGGGGGAGTGGTCAGCCAATTGGCTGCCGTTATACTTCCCACTGAAGCTGCAAGTTCTGCCCATGGTCTTTACGACAGGGCGAGGAGTAATCGTGTGCCATTTCAAGCACATCGTAAATACATGCCTCAGTGAAGTTTTTAGTGGGCAATGTAGTTTGCATCATTGTTTCAGAATGATTGGCAAACACAGAAAAAAAGGTTTGAATGCACACAAAGTTCCTTTAGCAGTTCACATTCACTGATGCTGTCTTTATATTATGGAACTGCTTTCGCTGGGTGACTGAATTAATTCCTTTACTGCCAAATTGTCCTCTTTATACTGCAGGGCAGATTCAGCCCTCAGATGTGCAGGATTCCTGCATATGCAATTACTTGAAAGTCACTAAAGCGACTTTAAAGCATATTTGTTCAAAGTTGCATTTATAACTTAACCAGACTGGCGTCAACCTTACCCCAAGATTGGGGCGCGAAGGGGAAGGTTTATGCCATCTGGCAATGGTAATAGCACCTTGCTGGGCTGTCCTGATGAGTTGAAAGGTCAACCTGCCTGGCAACCTAATGCTACCTTATGCTGGCAGGAGCTGTTTAGCTTTGCTACTGGCTACATTTTTGGTCAGAGCAACCCAGTGCAACCTTCTGTAAAAGAGGGATTCACTGCTTTCATGGCAAGAGTGATGGTCCTCCATGTCACAGGGCTGTCTCTTGCTGTCAGAGGTGACCCTGTGGTGTAATGTGGACAACAGTTGCTACAGAACCTGCTTTCGACTACGAGCTCATTTAGCAAATATTGGAAGGCACTTTCTAAAGTGTATTAAAAGCATCTAGAATCAAGAGAACTGCACTAGCTCTGAAATTCCTGGGGCTGGGAGGGTGAGACGGTGGTGGGACCCCAATCTACTGTGTTTCTGCCCTATTTTCTCAAGAGAGAAGAAATTCTGAGGGGCAAGAAGGGCCAGACGACCAGTTGTGCCTCCTCTTCCACCCCACGGATAGTATATACTTCTGATGCAGAAACGCATGAAACAATCCGATGGTCTTATGGCCCACAGTGCCATTTTCCTAACAGCAACTAAGTCCTAGAGCGATGGATTGCCGCTAAGAAAGTGGCAAGTTTAAAGTCGGCAGGTATTCGAAAGTCTGCAATTGTTTTCATGCCCAAAGGTCTGCTCCAGTATTCTTGGCCTCCAGCAAGGTGGACATCAAGGGATTGCCGTAAACGGGGCAGGTACCTACCTTTATACTTATGACCCTGGCTGCGGGATTTGGGATGGAATCATTGTTGGGCTATACTGGCAGTCGGAAGACCTGGCGTGGAAGCAGGGCTCAATAAATTATTGTGGTAGAGGACTTAACCAATGGATTAAAATGGTGGCCTTAAGCTTGATTGGATCTTAATACTTTTTGAGGAAATGGAAATACATTTGTACAAGGGAAAATGTCATTTTGTTAGAGTTGATCTTAAGTGGGCTTCTCTGATTTGCTTTTGCTAAGTTTGACCCCATTTTCTAGGCATTCAGGTGGGGAACTCTGTGAATAAAGAGAAAGGGAGCCTTTCCATAGACAATACTGTTGAACTGTTCTAATTAATACACAGCAGACATACTGTGCAGTCGCTGGAGTTAACAATAAATTGCATATTTACACCTTCTATCTGAAATCATTACATGTTCAAAACTAAGTGCTGGCTTGTGTAAATCTAACGTATATGGACAGCAAATGAACAATTCACACATTTTCAAAAATTAAAATCATAGAAAACAATGCATGTTAATGTTAAAAGAGTATTTATGTTTTAATTTGAACTTTTGGAATAACTATTGCATATATTGCACAGTTACTTAACCATTACATCTATGTGCAAATCACTTTGAATGGCTAACACATGAAGTCCTCTAACACCCTCCTCAACTCTTTGTCCTCTCAAACTCAATGGGTGAATGACATTTCAACCATTAGCCAACCATTCACATCAGGCTCTGGTAATAGTAAACTCATCATTTGTCTCATAATTATTGATAAAGGAGGGGGAAGATAATTTTACTCATGTTATTTCCTACATTACAACAGTGACTACACTTCAAAGTATTTCATGGCTGTGAAGTGCTTTGGGACACCCTGAGGTCGTGAAAGGCGCTGTATAAATGGAAGTCTTTTTTTTATTATTGAAGTCACATCTATTTCATTCCAAAAATGAAGCCCAGCTGTGAACTAATGCTGCTTCGAACAAAAATGACCTCAGCTGCCCAAGTAGAAATGGAGGCTAATAGCATCGGGGTGTAGCCTATTCATTTGTAAGTCTAGGTTTGTGCCTGCAAAGGGGGTTAACATATTGGTCCATCTATATTAAACATTTCTAATGCTGACAACATTAAATGACAACATTCAGCTCTTCTTTAGGCTTACAAAGTTGCCACATAACCACTGCTCCAGGCTTTAGAGTGGAAACATTGAAAAATGTATGAGACTACCTCTTCAAACTGTTCTGCAATTGATGTCTCTAAATGAAGACAGGCTAATGCAATTCAAAGCAACCCGTCCCCACAAAACTCAACATTTTAAGTCTTCATTGACCATACACTACTAGAAGATTTAACCAATAAGTAGATCTTGTTTGAAGAGTGATGAGTCGAAGTGATAGTACTACAGAAGGTAAGAAATTATACCTTTGATATGCTGCAATAGCTGTTTTCACACTTTAAAAAATCCAATTTACAAGACACAGAGAAGTAGAGCTCGGTATGTCCTTTATTTTGAAGCACATGCACTGGAGTACTGCCAAGATGGTCCATTGATTTTGGCCAATCATGAATTGCCTTTTCCTTTTCTCAGACTTCAACATGTTTGTACTACATTTCAGTAAAACCTCACCAAAGATTGAGGGGAATCCCAAGCTGATGCCCTATATTTGTGTGATAGCAAAGCAAAAGGCGCAAGCACCAGTCGATAGGAAGTGGACCTTCTCCAGGAGACTCCTCATGGCTCACACTCACTTCAGCATGCTCGCTGCTTTCTGTTACTGAAAAACAGAGGACATACATGGCTGCTCACTGGAGCCCAGTACGTAGGAATGTTTTTTTTAAAAAACAAAAGCAAATTCTTTACTATTCATTAGACTTACCTCCATGAATCATTTCCTTCTTTAACCGAATGGCACTGACTGCATTACCTGACAACAGCAGTGAGGGTCACAAGCCACAATATTGCATGAATGATGTTTTGAATTGCAATATTGTTTGATAGGAGATGAACAGGATATCATTTTTCTCTATTTGATCATAGCTTCAATTATTAAGATAGTGTTTGTATTTGAAAAACATTTTGAGATTGGAAAGATCAATCTCCGATACACAGTGTGTCATTATATTGTGGTTATAAACAGAACTAGATTGCCTGTAATTAGATTAAATACCAAATATTGCAGGTACTTCTAGAACTTTCCTGGTCACCAGTAACACTGTTGCCAAGAAGTAAAGAGGCAGTGTTAAATTTGGGAGGTATCTAAGGTTCTTCCTAGCCCTAATCTCGTTATAACCATGGATCAATGCATAACATTAATAACTGAAATAAGCATTGTGTGAACATGTCCACATATCTCCAAGTCATGAGTGGTCATTCCCAGTTGTGTTGCTGTGAGGAGGTGCTGAGCATGGTTTAGACACTTCCCCACTGGGAAGGAAAGTAAATCAAAGAGAGAGTTGCACCATATTGCTCTCGTAATTATTTACATCATATGAACATACAAAATTGACGGGCAGGAATTGACCAGCTGGTCCATCAAGCCTGCCCCACACCTCATGATGGCTGGAACATCATGTCTAAACACTTACTCCCTCCCTCTCATCCTCCTCCTCCTTACCCCTTCCCCTTCCCCCTCTCCTCCCCTCCCTCTTTGGAAAAATCCCTCTGAGATCCCTTCATATCATCACAATATGAGCGAGGCTTACTGAGGCCTTCCACTTACTCCATTCACAATTTATTTGTTCAGAGTAGATTTCTATTAAGAAAAAACTGTTGCATCATAAAATATTGTGCTGTGTCATGAAAATACCATAATATAATTATTTAAATACAAACCAAAAACCTTAATTAAAATCAAAACTAATGGCACAGACCTAGATTTAATAGAATTATAATACAAATCTCTTTTTAAAAATTCGAAGGTTTTTCTTGTGTGAATTATTTGCTGAAAGTGAGAGGCGTTGGTGCGAGGTAATGGAGCACTTTAGCTTTCAGGTGCCCGGTGTCTCAAATTAGCACCTCCGGGTCAGAAATGGTGCAGGTAAATGTGGTTTAATGCTCACTTTACCCCACCCCAACAGAGTGCCTCAGCCCTAACCAGAGAAGAGCGCATCAGTGCTATTTAACCAATTCTGATACTAGCCATCCTGTGGCTTTTTGAGTGAGATAGCCAATTTACAACAACTTGCTTTTATATAGCACCTTGACGTAGTAAAACATCCCAGGAGTGATTATCAGACAAAATTTGACGCAGTGTTAATTGGTGCCAAAATGGAGGCAGTGTTGTGCTGTGGGCCGATTGCCACTAAGAATTGGATGGAGACTGCCCAAATTAATTTCACTTAGGAACTTTAAACTCTAGGGTTAATTCAACATTGATTTCATTTGCAGATGAATACTAGAGCTTAGATTTTCTGATTGGCATTATTTTGAAAATAAATAGGTTACCGCCGGTGCTAAAACAACATTGATTAGAAAATCTAGGCTCAAATTCTCTCTTATATCTAGTTAAAATCCTTTTGAGTGGCAGAGCTCAATTTAGTTCATTTACCAGACTTTAATCTATTTAATCTAGAAACAAGAGAACAGTGAAAGCAAGGCCTCTTCGCTCTTCATTAGGTTTCCTGAAAGTCAAACTTAATGAAAGGTTGCATTCAAGTCTGTAGAGACTTGATTAGCAAGGGTCATCTCTTTGTGAAGAAGAATGGGAGCTAATCTTCGATTGTTCTTAGAATGGTGCCCTCTTCTGAGCTAAGCAAATACTGCTGACTCTTTCGCATGCAGTTTGTAATCTGATTGTGCTGAGGTTGCAATACCCTATTATTATAATTTTGCAGTTCCGAGCACAGATTCCATAAACCGCTTATATATATATATATTAAAAAAATTAGTGCATAGTAACATCAAATTGAGCTCGATCAGGAAAGAACTACTGGCTCCATTTGTTTTGCTGACAGACTATTAAAATTGCTTAGCTACAACAATCATGGTATGGATTTAAAATGTCTGCATAATAGCAGGTTACCGAGGTGAGCAATTAGAAGGAAAAGTTGAAGGAGAATTTCTCCTCCTGCATATTAACCCGTTTGAACACTTCGTTCCCCTGCACCCTGCTAAATAATGGCATCTTTCATTAACAGTGCACCGATACAGAGATGCAGGGCAAAAGCAGAATCATCTGTATCCCCCTGAAGAACTTTAAACTAGGATAACACGTGTGACTAGAAGGGTTACCCTTAGGACTCAACGGTTTAATGAATAACATTGGAGTTTATGCAGCTGAAAGTACTGACCCCTATTGGAGCCCTGGGAATCTACCTGGAGACTGACATATGATCTTCTGAAGTGAATTGAAAATTCTGACACTCAATTCCAAGTGCACACTGGGAGTAAAAACAGGTCAGGGCGTCGCATTAAATATAAGTTTCCTTCTCCGAGGGATTTTCTGACATCTCCTGAGGATTGACTGCAATTTCATCAGTGCAACTGTCTGGCACACTATCGACGGCATCTTTTAGTTCAGAGATTATAATCTCATCTGCATCGTCTGGTGGTGCCTTTATGCTCTCCTTCTTCTCCTCCTCCTTCATCTCTTCCATCCTCTTCTCCTTCTCCAGGAGCCGGTAGTTAATGAAATTTCCAATAAATAAATAGATACTGGCTAAAATCACGATGCTTCCACAGACAAAGTACATGCACCTGTAATCTTGAGTTAAGTCCACCAACAATCCTGAAAGACAAAAATGATTATCTTGTGTTTAACAAATGAAATGTCACCGCTTCAGAGTATCCAAAACAAGGCTATAAACGAATCTACTTTGAAGGGGCACTTCATGAGGAAAGTGCTCGATAAACTGGTTTACAAACGCAGGCCTGATTTTTCCGATTGGCGTTATATTTAACGTCAGTGGTAACTCTCTTCGGATAGTCTGTTGATGTAAATGATATCAGAGTGTATCATCGCAATAAAATTGCCTCAGAGCTCCTCTGGCTTTTTGGCTTTATCCAAACAAGAAAGGTTTGTTCAACACTCCCTCTGCCCCTCTACCCCTACCCCCCACCCCCTCAAACACAGACACATGGAAACATTGGGCATGATTTTAGCCTGGGAAACCGGGTGGGTTGGGGGCCAGTGGGGGGGGGGGGGCCAGTAACAATTGCAAAAATCTAAAACCCGCCCCCAACCCCCCCTCCAACCTGCCCATTTCCGGTTTTCACGGGGGCGGGACGATGGGCGGACAACCAACCCGCTTTTAGGAGGCGGGTCGGGCATTAAAACCTTTTAAGAAGTCTGTGGGCCTCCATTTTCAAAGCTTTTTTGATTTTAGCCTCTGGGGGCCGGGATTCCTGGGCCTTCTCCTTCACGCCATGTGAGAAGAGGTCAGAAGGCCCGAAATTGCAGGTAAGTACCTTTTATAGCACAGCCTGTGGGCCTAGAGGATCAGGAGTGCTTCCCCCAGGCCCAACAAGCCTACCTGCAGCGACCACCCCCACGATCTCTGAACCCCCCAACACCAACGATCTCCGACCCCCCACCAAGATCTCTGACCCGCCACCAAGATCTCTAACCCCGCAATCCTGACCTCCCCCACCGATGTCTGACCACCACCACCCACAGTGACCCCCGACCCCCCGATGACTGACTCCCCTCTGATGACAACCTCCCAATGACTGACCCCCCCCCCCCACCCCGGTGACCACTGACCCACCCTGGTGACTGACCCCCTCCCCAATGACTGACACCCCCCCACCCCTGATGACTGTCAGCCCCCCTCCCAGTGACCCCCGACGCCCCCCCTCCCCCCCCCCCCCACCATCTAGCATTTACCTGAACACATCCTCTTCCTGGCTCTTCTCCCGTCTGACCGAGAGCCAGCCTGTCGAATGGGAAACCGGTAAAAAAGAATAAAACAACGTCCTTACGCCAAAATTGTAAGGACGTCTGGGAAACCCGTACTTCCGGGTTTCCTGACAGAAATTCCGCCCGCCTGCCCTCAGGCTAAAATCAGGCCCATTGTTCCTTTAAACAACAAATATCCTTTTTGTTGTTCAAACTGAAATCCTTGTGTTGCCCAAATTCAAAGTCAACCAGACTTCTCCGCAGACCTGATTTTGTTTGGAAATGTAGACCAGTCACAAAGAAAATGCTGAATGGCTGTTAGCAGCCAAGCAACCATTTTAAAGTTTAAATTTAATTTTTATTCCCATTTTAAACACTATTTTTAACATCCCGATCTGTTTCTAAAGAGATCTTGCATCTTTACAATGAACCTTTGATGAGTTAATCTTTCTGTTTAGTGAGCAGAAATACAGACAGAGTCCTATTACTGTACAGCCCTGGATCGGTACCATTGAGGGGAGCTGCGTTATATCATTACATTTTGACACGAGGAGGAAATTCTAAAACGTGGGCGAAGATCATTTGATAATTTATTGACATATTCCACTGACACTTAAACTAGAGGGAAATTCGAATGTTGGTTAGAGGATATCATAGTTTCGTAACATTAAAGCTGATGCCAAACGCAGCAGTTTTCAAACTCCCACTGAGTATCAGCTTCGATAAGTGGTAGCACTTTCACCACGGTCAGGAGGTTGTGGGTTCAAGCCGACTCCAGGATTTGAGCACATAATCCAGGCTGCTACTTCAATGCAGTACTGAGAGAGTGCTGCATTGTCGGAGGAGCTGTCTTTCAGATACGATATGAACTGAGGCCTCGTCTGCCTGTTCAGGTGGACGTGAAAGATCTCATCCCTCAACTAACACCAGCAAAAGAGATTAATTGGTCATTCGAGTCCTCGCTGTTTTGTAGAACCATGTGATGTGCGAATTGGCGGCCATGTTTGCCTACAAAATACTTATTAACGTTCAAAAAGTAATTAATAGGATGTGAAGTGTTTTGGGGTGTACTGAGGACATGAAAGGTGACATATAAATGCGAGTTTTTCAATATAGGCTGACATTTCAGTGCAATTCTGAGAGAGTGCTGTACTGTCGGATATGTGGCTTTTCAGATAAGACGTTAAACTGAGGGCCCATTTGCCCTCACAGATGGACGTAAACCATCTCATGACACTATTCGAAGAAGAGTGGGGGAGTTGTTCCGGTGTCCTAGCCAACAATTAGCTCTTAACCAACATTGTTAAAACAGATTTTCTGATTGTTTATCTTAATGCTGTTTGTGGGACCTTGATATGTGCAAATTGGCTGCTGTGTTTACCTATATTACAAAGGTGACTACATTTCAAAAGTACTTTATTGGCTGTGAAGCACTTTGGGATTGCCCAAGGATGTGAAAGTCGCTATATAAATGCAAGTTCTTTCTTTCTTCCTGTGACATTACACTAGTGGCGCATAAACCAGCCCATATATCACTTCCTATAACAAAGGATGAGTGAAAAAGTGAACAAACAAAAACAACTGGTCAGTAAAACATCAAAGGCCCCCTGTTACTAGTGATCTTTAAAAAACAAATCTCGAACTATAAAACAAAAATGAAAATTTGAGAAGAGTTGCTCCCACTCAGTCAGAATCATCCTCTAGCTCCTCGTCCCACCTCACTGGACGTGTTGAGATCACTACAATTGGGTGTTCGAACTCAGATGCAGCTTGGTCCTATTTTCCAGGCAGCTCACTGTGCACAGTCAGGCCCAATAGACTCTCTCTCACCCTCGATATTGCCTGATCCGAAAGCATCTCACTGCAAATAGTTAAGTGAAGAGTCACCATTGTTTGTCATCTCAGATGTAGAACAGCAGCCCAACATTTTCTCAAAGCTGCCAATCAATCCCAGAAGTTGTCACCTAACTTGCCGTTTGAAACACAAGGAGCTGATTCAGAGTTCCACCTCAGTGCAGTGTAAAGCTGACACTGCAGCTTTATTACAAGACAGGAACTCGCTCATCACAGCAGTCTCTGAAATACCATTCTCCCTCTCTCCAAATGCAACACACATCGTTTGTAGATCCCCTATCTTCTCTTCATGCAGTGAAACTACACAAGACAAATATTGTCTATGGCTTTCTTTGTTGCTAGAGAAATTACAAACATTTGGGAAGAAGTGTATGGTGCAATGTATGAAAGAAAAGAAAGACTTGCATTTATATAGCGTCTTTCATTATCTCAGGACTTTACAGTCAATTAAGTACTTTTGTTTTGACGTGTAGTCACTGTTGTAATGTAGGAAACACATTAGCCAATTTGCACACAACAAGGTTCCACAAACAGCAATGTGATAATGACCAGATAACCTGTTTCAGTAATGTTGGTTCAGGGATAAATATTGGTTAGGACACCAGGGAGAACACCCATGCTTTTCTTCAAAATAGTGCCATGGGATCTTTTACATCGACCTGGGGGCCTCGGTTTAACATCTCTTCCGAAAGACAGCAACTCCAATAGTGCAGCATTCCCTCAGTACTGCACTGCAGTGTCAGCCTAGATTTTGTGCTCAAGGCTTTGTCATAGGACTTGAACTCACAACCTCCTGATTCAGTGGCAAGAGGGCTACCTCTGAACTATAAGACTCCTATGTGGAATGAGCTTGGGTACTCTCAATCCACTTTTCTGTAAGTATGTGTACGCAGCACAGAACTGTCACTAACTTCCACTAAATTGATGCATTGTTCAGACAGAGTAGATGGAGCTTTGCTCCGCAATTAGTTGTGCTGTACTTGACCTGGGAGTACTTGATGCTGACACTGGGTGCCTGAAATGGAAAGTCTTCCATTTCTCATCACTAACATCCCTCACCTCGTTGAGCATGCAATTCCTGTTAAATAAAAGAATACGCCTTTTGCATTGGGCTCAAACAAAATGCTTTATACAGAGGATAAAAGTAGTGCCAACAGGTAGCATGACCATCTTTGGAGGTCAAGGTAACAACCTAATTCTGGCAAACAACGAGCACTGCTGACAATTTGTGAAATTATAACCTCTCCTCTAGTGACAACATGAGTGCTTAGTCATTCCGAGGTCATTGCCTGACGCTTTTGAGTGCATGGCACTTCATCTGAGTCCAAAGAGACTGGCAAGTGCTCACACATACTCAAATGACAGACATACTTTACTCTGTGAGCAAAAGAACTGCTCAAACATGTAATACAGTGACTGGGTCTGTAAATACCATGCTGAAGGAAATCAAGCAACTTTATCAGAAAGGATTTGCTAGGACTTCTTGTCTCATAGTGTGAATCCTATTACCTGCACCAGTTAGACTAAAAAATAAACTGCAGCAACAACTACAGCGCACAAGCAAGGTCTCACAAACAGCGATGTGACAATGACCAGATCGTCTGTTTCAGTAATGTTGGTTAAGGGATAAATATTGACCAGGACAACGGGGAGAACTCCCCTGCTCTTCTTTGAAATAGTGCAATGGGATCTTTCACGTCTATATCAGAGGGCAGATGGGGCCTTGGTTTATCATCTCATCCGAAAGACGGCACCTCCGACAGGCTTTTCTTTTTTAAAATGGGATTTTTATGGTCAACGAGGTGAGGGACATTAACGCTCAATAAACAGGGCAGTAAAGTGTTGTTAAATACAGAGATAGGGAATGGCACTTCATAACCCAGCATATTTAGGAATTAGAAGTTCCACCATTTAAAATTTTATGTCTCCCTATGTGTATCTAGATTATTGTTTTTTTTTTGAGGTACCCGCTCCTGATGATTGTCCCAAATTATCGGTCTTAAGCTTCTTGCTGGGAGGTGCACAAGAGGAAAAATTTGCAGGGCTACGGGAAGAGAACAAAGGGAGTGGGACTAATTGGGTAGCTCTTTCAAAAAGCCGGCAAAGGCACGATGGGCCAAATGGCCTCCTCCTATGCTGTAAGATTCTATGATTCGCTCCATTTCAGGCACCCAGTGTCTAACTGGCTTGCCCTCGACTTTCCTTCTTCTGTCATTGAGAAAGTAGCTGTTCTATACTCAACATCTCTTCCAGATAGAAGAGTCAAAATAGGGGCCTGATCCCACACCCTACCACATTTAAAAAAAATTGTTCTCAGGATCTGGGCCTTGCTGGCATTTATTGCCTATCCCTGAGGACATTAAGTCAACCGCAGCGTAGGCCGGACTGAGTAAGGGTGGCAGATTCCCTTTCCTGAATGGCGTAAGTGAACCGATTAGGTTTTTACAACGATCTGCCACCTACCGTGGAATGACAAGGAACTAGGATTCTTCCAACTCAGTGCTGGATAACCCTGCAAGACACTGCCTTAATGGGTAGGGTGATCATAATTGGATAAGCAGCATGAAACTTACTAGTGGTCTGTCTGATAGGTTACATGGTTTTAACTAGTTAAACTCCATCAACACTCCTGCACTTACTGATGGTGCTGTACCTACCTATGCCTACACTCTCTGGACTTAGGTAAGCGGAGTATGTCCCTATTGGCAGAGAGTGCTGTCGCCATATCAGGCAAAGAGAATTCTACTGGTAGATTTTTCAGGGGCTTTGTTCAGAAACTCAAACATGGTGATGGGTTCCATATATATCAAACACCTGGCTGACCAAAGAAAAAAAAATCACTTGTAGTTTAAATGTTGATCCGATGCTGTAGAAACCACACTTGAATATAAATGAGGTGGTTTTAACAGCATCAGACTCGGCATCAAGCATTGGAGAATCATGGTACTGCAATATAAATGCTTTATTCTTGAGTTAGATACTGGGAATTGTACAGCTCAAATTATTTTTCTTCCATTTCTCTAGGGAAGAGTTACATCTGAGTGTCTCCCCAAAGACTGAGGCTGGGAGTACACCATATGGGGAATGCCACAGAAGGAAGAACTTGCATCCTCCTTCTGAGAGGTGAAGTGTATTAGAAAAGGAATAAGGAAAGGATATGGTCTAGCTACTGATCTGTCATTAAAAAAAAAATCCACAGTGCTCCCTCTTCCCAGCTGGAGCAGACTGAATACCAATGAGGGGAAGAAACAAACAAAAAAAATCAAAACTTCAACTCATTTTTAAAAATGATGATGGTAGGGGGGTGGTTATGGCACTGGGCCAACAACCCAGAGGTCATGAGTTCAAATCCCACCATGGTAAGTTGTGAAATTGAATCTGGCTTACACGTGACTCCCATCCCACATTACGTGGTTGAGCCCTGATGCCCTCAGGGCAACTAGCGATGGGCAATAAATGCCCTCTTGCCAGTGCCGTCCCAAAGAACAAATTTTTTAAAAGCTGAAATGTGTTGCAGAATTATTGAACAGCAGCCTGATGATCTGCAGCTGAACTCTTCAGTATGGATGTGTGCAGCGCCTAAACTACATGGTGTACGGGGGGGGCGGGGGGGGGAGGGGTGGAGCACTGACTGGAGATGGAAGCTGAACCAGTGTTATTAGCCTTTATGCTTCACATCAGTTTCAGGAGCAACGTGACAACCTGGACCAACTGCTGGTGCACAACCAGAAAAGACAGAGCTTTTAATTAGTAGAGGGATCAGCTCCCTTTGGCCCACCTCAGCTGCTCTTCAAAATTATCACATGTCCAAGCAACATAAGATGCAGAAAGTAGAGCAAGTGAGGGGTTTAGAGGGCGCCTTAGGACAGGAAAGGGAAGTTCACGTGATTTACACATTACACACTGTGTGAGCCCCGCCAATGTATTAAGCACCCTCCTGCCTGTCTGCTCTTCCTATCGTGTACAGTTTTGATTACCGGCAATTGTGAATTCCCAATAACTTGTACGGAAAGCTACCATAGATGTTGGTGACAAGGTATTAGCAACCGCAGGTTTCAACAACAACAACAACAACAACTTGTATTTATATAGCGCCTTTGACGTAGTAAAACCTCCCAAGGCACTTTTGCAGGAGCGTTATCAAACAAAATTTGACACCAAGCCACATAAGGAGATATTAGGTCAGGTGACCAAAAGCTTGGTCAAAGGGGTGGGTTTTAAGGAGCATCTTAAAGGAGGAGAGAGAAAGAGAGAGGTTTAGGCAGGGGATTCCAGAGCTTAGGGCCGAGGCAGCTGAACGCACGGCTGCCAATGGTGGAGCGATGAAAATCGGCGATGTGCAAGAGGCCAGAATTGGAGGAGTGCAGAGATCTCGTAGGGTTGTAGGGCTGGAGGAGGTTACAGAGATAGGGAGGGGAGAGGCCATGGAGGGATTTGAAAATAAGGATGAGAATTTTAAAATTGAGGCAGAAGTATTGCGAAGAAACAAATGCAAAAATATTGATTGTGTCTCTCGGAGGGTTGGTTCATTTTTTTTGCGGGAAGATAGGGTTTTTTCTTTCAGTTTGTTATCTTATGTAATAATGCATATCTCAGTTATGGTAGGACCTGTTACATTGGTAATTCATATTGTAATAACTCTGCTATTGAGGTGATGCAGTGTTTTGGAGAAAACATCAATAGCAGCTGAAAGTGGCACCTTAACGGTGTTAGCACATTTGACCAAATGGCCACATAGTTTCAATTCATAAATGACTCTCTGCTTCTTCATATTTAATAATTATATAGTTCACAATACATAATTCTGTGGATTTAACCTTTTTATCTGCAGTCTATACCTCACCACCAACTCTACCTCACCATCACCTCCCTTGACCCTTCCACTGTTTCTGATTTGTCATACTGCTTGTCCAATATCCAGCACTGGATGAGCAAAAGAAACCTTTTGAAGACATTGTCTTTGGTCCCCGCCATAAACTCCGCTCCCTAGCCACCGACTCCATCCCTCTCCCTGGCCACTGTCTGAGGCTGAACCAAACCGTTCGCAACCTTGCATCCTATTTGACCCCGAGATGAGCTTCCACCCACATATCCACTGCATCACCAAGGCCGCCTACTTCTACGTCCATAACATCGCCCGTCTCCGCCCCTGCCTCAGCTTATCTGCTGCCGAAGCCCTCATCCATGCCTTTGTTACCTCTAGACTTGACTATTCCACTGCTGTCCTGGTCGGCCTCCCATCTTCCACCCTCCATAAACCTGAGCTCATCCAAAACTCTGCTGCCCATATCCTAATTCGCATCAAGTCCTATTCACCCAAGACCCCTATGCTCGATGACCTACATTGGCTCCTGATCCAGGAACGCCTTGATTTTAAAATTCTCATTCTTGTTTTCAAATCCCTCCATGGCCTCGCTCCTCCCAATCTCTGTAACCTCCTCCAGCCTTACAAACTTACGCTATCTCTGTGCTCCTCCAATTCTTGCCTCTTGTGCATCCCCGATTCCCTTCGTTCCACCACTGGCAACCGTGCCTTCAGCTGCCTCGGCCCTAAGCTCTGGATTTCCCTCCCTAAACCTCTGCGCCTCTCTACCTCTCTCTCCTCTTTCAAGACGCTCCTTACAACCTCCCTCTTTGACCAAGCTTTTGGTCACCTGTCCTAATATCGCCTTATGTGGCTCGGTGTCAAATTTTATTTGATAATCGCTCCTGTGAAGAGCCTTGGGATGTTTTACTACGTTAAAGGTGCTATATCAATGCAAGTTGTCATTGCTATTGTCGTCTCAAATCCATTTATGGTTTGAAATTGAGGAAAATAATCAATTAAAATTGAGGGAAAAAAATTTCAACAGGGAACAGAACATGTTAATACAATATAACCACAAGATGGCATTCTTAGAACCCATGTGACATTTGCTCAACTAAATGTAAATATACTCGTATTTTAGTTTTGTATCTAGGGAAGTGTCTCCTCTGGTAATTATCTTCATGATATTGTAAACATGTTCTTAACCCTTTAAAACTTTGCTGCAAATAACATGCATAGGAAGTAGATCATTCCTCAGATAAGCAATTGTTAGTTTTTGCACAGTTTTAAAAATGTGAATTGATAGCATGGGTATGCAGATCACATAAACTGGGCTAAATGCTTCCAGGAGTACAAGCCTGTAATTGGAAGCTTAGGAGTAAACCAGGAGTTGCTGTCCCACTTGATACCTGACTTAATAAAATGTACAGATGAATACACACATTTAAGATAAATTATTAGAATTATTAGGGACTTTAGGGCTGGTTTTTCTGTAAATTTTCTTGAGTGCTGGATCAGACAACATAGGGTGAAGGCCGCTGAAGGCTAGGTCACCCATGATGGAATGAATGATGGGGGGAAGGCCACGGTTGGTTGAAATATAGAGCTGGAGAATGTTGCATACTTAGGATGGTGCATGGCCATGGAGGAATCTGAAGATGAGGATTGTAAACTTAATTAGTTGGGTGACAGGGAGTCAGTGTAGGTCAGCGAGGATAGGCAAGTGGGACAGAATTCAGGCAGCTGAATGGAGCTTATGGAGGGCAGAATGTGCAAGGCCAGCAAATAGAACACTGGAGAGAACGTTTCTAGAGGTGACAAAACCATGGTTAAGGGTTTCAGTGGCGCAGAGGCTGAGATAGGGGCAGAGGCGGGCAAAGATGCAGAGATGAAAACAAACAGCTTTGACAATGGAAAGAATGTGGATTTGATGCTCAGATTTGAGTTGAGCAGGATGCCAATATTTCATATAGTTAGTTTCAACCAGAACAACTGGCCAGGGAGGTAGATGGAGTCAGTGGCATGAGTGGAGTATATGGCTGGGCCAAAAACAATAGCTTTGATCTTTCTGAAGTTCAATTATTGGAACTTTGGACTTAGTGAAGTAGTACAGGCAACAGAACAAACAGTCTGACAGTCCAGAAGTGGTCATAGGATCGAGGGAGGTGGTGCAGAGGTAGAGCTGGATGTTGTCAGCATATATATCTGGAAACTGAGTCTGTGCCTGTAGATGATGCCATCGAGGAGCAGCATGTAGATGAGGAAAGGGATGGGGGTGGGGGGCGAAGGGAGCAAGGATAGACCCTCAGGAGATTCTGGAGGTGATAGTGTGTGGACAGGAAGAAAATCCATTGCTGGAGATGCACTGGTCTTGCTCAGAATGGTAAGAGTGAAAGCAATCAAGGGCAGTCCGTGCAGCTGCAGAACAAAGGCAATGAGAAGGAAGCGTAGTTAACCGTATATAATGCTGCAGAGAGGCCGAGGAGGACAAGGAGGGATAGTCTATTATGATGACAGTCAAAGAGAATTCATGACTTTGGCCAGGGCAGTGTCAGACAAATACATCACCATGCACCAGCAACAGTTAGGTCAGGTGTACCATTTTGCAATCTGGCACTTTCAGCATTGCTTACCTGCACAGACTTCGCCCTGACATAAGAGATTTGTGACCAGAGGGGCAAAGTGGCACACCTTTACTGCGGGAGATGTGGGCAAAAGAATTCACATGTTTGAGTGTAAGGAGGGCTGGCCTCTATTCATATACCACAGTTTTGAAGGTGTAAAAATATGGTTTAAAACAAGCATAGAAAATAGGAGGGCAAAGGTCCTCATCTCTGAGGAAAATAACTTACAGAAACTCAAGTGGTCATTGAAAGAGTGCTGAGGCATTGAATAGTAAAAACAGTAAGTTTCACGAGACAGGGTGTCCTAACCTAGTATAAACAAACTAAGACCTGATAACGGTAAAAGGCTACATTAACACTATGACATTAAACAATCCTTGGTGGCTTTTGGAAAGTCAGCACAGTAGAATGGTTTACGAACAGGAGATAAGACCAGCGGTGCTTACGCACAGAACAACACAGCTGAATAATACAAAGGTAGGGCATGCTCCGTCTCAAAAGTTAGAGCTCTCAAGAGGGGACGGTTGGAAGTCCATCGCCATGGGCAGTCTGCGAAGGCTATGTCTGAACAACTTGGGTTCGGTGGACATATCAGGTTGTATTCATTGCTTGTCATTAATGTAAACTGTAGACAGTTGTATTATAATACCATTGAATGTCATGTTGACGACCGCTGTAGTACAATGCTGTGTAAGTCAATCTATTAAACTTGCTATTTTATAACTACTCGGGCTAGAATCAATCGGAGGTTATTGTTGATGGATTAACAACCCATTGTTGTGACAGAAATCTGCTAACATAGAAACGTCCCTGGGTGGGCTCGCATTTTAAAGGTATGAGGTAGCTTGAGTTAAGAGAATTGACTGTATTCCGATGAGATGACAGGGGATATGGTTCTGACCGAATGAGGTAGCCACACCTCAGACCCATGGGAGAACTATGGTGAGTGCACCTGATGGTCTAAGCTCCACAGTCCACATGTACATGGAGAAGTCAAGGTTAGGGTCATGCATGCCCTTGACAGAACAGGAAAGAAATTGCGCAGGAGGACGAGGAGTTAAAATAAGAACTTCTGTAAACTGGAAATTAAAAAGGAGGAATGAAAAGAAAGATGGAGGGATCTTCACCACACCAGGCTTGGGTGAGGACACAAACTGTAAGCTTGAGACTTTGAGTGGGTTCAGAATGGAGTTCTATGATGGAATCAAGAAGGAGAAAGGAAGAGGATCACAAGCTACAGAATGTGTTCTGCTGTTTTCAGTGTACTGTCTCTTTAAAAAGCCTGTCCTCATTGTGAGTGCTTTCTTTTCGCTGTTGAAGGCTACGGCCCCTTTTTAATGCTTGTTATGTGTTTTCCTCTTTTGTGTAATGTAACAACGATTTTGTTTAGATGTGAAAGCAGTTATTTCCAGTATTTTCACATTTTTTGGAAAGATATGCCTGTCGAAGAACAAAATGAAAGACGATGTAATTTACTGGGTTTTAGTAGGAACGTGCTATATTGATAATTTTATCTGTTTTGTCTTGTGTTTAATTTTGATATTGCTGAATTAAAACTGGAGTTATTGAGGTTAACTAATCTATCAAACTGTGGAAACCAGACTTTTATTTCCAGTATGTTCTGGTTTGTACAAAAGTGTGAGAGTCTCAAATTCTGGACATGAGATCATCACCATGAAAATTAATCTGATTGAAGTTGTGTTGAGTATTGGTGAGTGTGAATTGATCTGATTGAAGTTGTGTTGAGTGTTGGTGAGTGTGAATTGATCTGATTGAAGTTGTGTTGAGTGTTGGTGAATGTGAATTGATGTGCAAGGAGTTAATATTGTGTAACTGTAAATCGATGAATGATATCTTGTTACCAAGTACAGGGCATCAATTTTGATACTTTTGGGATAGTCATCTTGGTTGTACTAAAATGTGATAGTTGTTAGCAAAACTGACAGAACCCCTTTTATCTTGTGATCGGCTGTGGTTAGAAAAATGACCGAAAAACAGAAAAGATTAAATAAAGGATATCTCATATCTCCTTGCTAGAAAAAGCAGAAAACCTAGAACAGCTAGGAGAGTTGGTTAAGATCATACCCATGAAAAGCATGTGGAAAAGAAAAATTGGAAAGCTATAATTGTGTTATGGCAAGGACAGCAAATTATAAAACTTAAAATAGAAACCGAGAGAGACTTCAACAAAAAGTTAATGAAACAAAAATTAGATGTTGAAAATCAATTAGCTCAGACAATTGCTTACAAAGCGACTTTGGTCGCATCAGTAATTTACCTTAAAACTGAAGGTACAAAATAGAGCCAGAAAATGAGTAGCATGTAATGCCGAACTACAATGACAGGAAGGTCAGAATGAAATGTGATAAAAGAAAGTAGATGAGTTAAGTAGTGCCCTACTAGAAGTCCCAAGTCAAAAACCAGGGTGACCAGCATAGTGTAGCAGGAGTGGGAGATCATACCCACTGTCAAAAGAAAATACAGGAGCTGGAGGAAAGATTAAAATCCGAGATCGACACTCTGAGACAGGCAATAAAATTCTTGAAGAAGCGTTTAGCTCACTCTGATCCTACCCTTCCCCAGCATCCCCCCCACCCCCATAGTGTGGAAGCATAAAAAGCTCAGCACCACCCCATGAAAGAGGGCTCGGGGGATTTGGAGGAGGAGGAGATACGGGGAAGTTGGTAGCGATGAAAGTCACAGAAAAGGATGTAAACACTCACCACACGGTAACGTGGACATAAAAACGACAGGAGACGGATGATGGGATCTTAGGAGTAGACTGGATGGAAAAATAACAATGTGGTAGTGGACATGGGTGCAGACTCTCCGCAAGGACGGCTGCTGATAGAGATACAAGGTCAATATGACCTAGCAGTGTGCCTCCGACACGAATGGAGAGAATTTGATCAACTGCTAAAGATCTTGGGCACAACACAAGAATGAGTTTGGCAGAATAGATTGAGTAGCACAGATTGACCAGTCAGTGCCAGTCAAAAATTTGTTTTCACTCCATGGGGGCAACAGTACAGCTGGATCTGTTTACCACAGGGATTTCACAACTCCCCCTCCATTTATCATTATGATCTGTTAAAAGAACTGTTAGAAATGATCACAGTGAGTGGATTAAAATTAAACCCCAAAGGCTGGCAAACCATACTCGCTCGAAGTAGTGAACAGTGACATTGCAGTGTTGGCTGTTTTGCTCCAAGAATGGCATGGTGTTCAGATGCCTGTGGCATATGCCTCTCAAACACTGTCATCAGCAGAATAGACATTCGCCACCTGTGAGAAACACCTTTTAACTGTCGACTGGGCCACTAACAAATTTGCCTATGTCATCTGATTAAATAAAGTCGTACTTATAACCGCCCACATCCCCACCAAGTTGTTACTGTCAGGTGCATTGAAGAATGTAACTGGAGGCTGAATTAGCCACAGCCTATGTCCTCCAGATGGATGTAGGGAACGAGCCCTGACCATTTTCTCAGACAGCCATTTTACTTGCTTGTCACTGATTGATTATTTAGCTATCTGGGAGAAATGAGGGTTCACCTCAGTGGGTGGAAAACCATTACCCACTGCTGATCTCTTACAAAAAACTTTGGAACCGTCCCGAGATCGAACACATTTGGTAGCTGTTGTAAAATTAAAGGCAAATTTGATAGATAAATTGGTCCGTTATTAGAAATGAATGATCATCCCCATCGAACTCAGAAAAGAGATTGTCCAATGGACACATCCGTCCAGCTAACATCAGAGAGGAGAAAGCTTGGTCCAATGACAGCTTGAATAAGTATTATCTTAAATAAATATTACAAATGCTTTAACAGCAAATGGAATTTGATCTGCAACGTTTGTAGATAAAAAGGTTTGAAAACATTTTGCCAAAAGTAATTTTGTTCAGGCTAAATCTTCTGTCTCTATGACAACAATCTGGAAATGTTGGACTAACTAAAAACTAAGATGAACGAATTGAAATGCTATCTCCCGACACGAAAGATTTTTTTTTAAATTACATAAAAGTGACGTTGAGGTACGCTGAGAACACTGCGTACATCTGATGATATTGTTGTTTTGTTTCTGCAAAGAAGTTAACTCCTTCCAAGGACACTGACATCTGTTTTTAATTCACCAAGAAATGACCTTTGCATTTTATTTTGAAATAATTGGCATAATTTAATTGAATAGAGCTCCACGGTGACAGAATGAAATCAGGAAATCATGAATTGACAAATTAACCCCTTGAAACAGAGTGCTTAAAGGAGCAGGGGTGAGGGTTACTATCTAAGAGTAATTACAAGCACTTCTGTCTCTACTGTAAAGTCACAAAGCCTGGACATAATGTGTTTCTGAAATTGAAAAGATAAATTGATATGAGTTGCTATTCAAGCATTCGAGAAGGGGAAATTTACCTGTAGTTTAAGGGGATAATGAAATTATATTTTAAAATAAAAGAAGTCTAGTCTAAATGGTTCCTATCCAATGCTGTGTATCAAGGAAGAAAGTATTTTGTGGAGGGAAATAAAATTTTACGTTGACAAGTCCTGTCAGTCCAGACATACTGCTCTCGAATTGGGATAATGCAAAGCGGTCCAAGAAGAATTTAAGTAAAATAAACAAAAAAAATGTATTGGGCTACTGGACCAGCCTGTAAATATTGCATTGGACAGTAAAATTCCTCCAGGGCTCATGAATGAGATGAAATGGTAATATAATGGGTTATGTAAAATTGGATGAGAGGAAGTGATTGAGAATATAAGATAGAAACAGAGAAAGTACACCAACAAAAGGGAATTTCTCTAAAGTCATCACCCTGAGTGATTATGGATAAATAAATCACCTGGGCATGATTTACCAAAAGATATCAATATGGTATAAATATACAGCCTAGTGAAGTGAGGAAAGAGTAGTTGAGAATAGTAAATTGATAGCTTTCGTTTGGAGATATTTGTGTCCTTGCCGACACTGAACAATGAGAAAACTGCATTTGATAGTCTGGCCACTATCTGAGACATCAGGACTAGGCAGGGGGAGATAAGCAAAGACCTCCAGACAATCCCTGATCTTTTGATTCAGATAAGCTGAGAGCCCAAGAATGGCTACAGTGGACATGTATGTTGTCATCAATTGGAAACGGAAACCAGGATGAGGAACATGATTACAAAGGCCTATGGCCTGGTGTGCCACTGGAACCACTCTTTAAACAGAGCAGTTGTTCTTACAGGATTGAATCTTACTGCACATATGACATGTGCCCTGGAACCACATTCGGAAATGTCATCAGGGAAAAGGAACTGGCCAGCAGAAAGTTAATATGATATGTTGCGTGTGCGGAAATGGGTGATGAAGATGCACTGAAGAATGGGTCTCAGACATGCTCAGTTACTTGACAACAGCACAACATGAAACGGTTAATGTGGCTCAGGAGAGTAAGAAGATCTTTTAAACAAGGCACTGACACATGCTCCATAGAGAAACTGACTAAATAATGAAACAATCAGAAAGCACTGATACCAATCAGAAGGATTGAAATTAAAGTAAAGAGAGACATAGTATTTTGAATTTCCAAAATTCAGGGTTAGGTTCCTATCAGTTATCAATGAAATTGGGCTAGGGAGAAATAATACTTAGCAAAAATATCCACAAGTTGGATATTAGTAAAAGGAGAGTTGAAAAATCTTTTAAATCCATGATTTTTTGATATTACGATACACTGTAGGTTTCTGTATTAACCAAATGAAACTTAGAAGCAATATGTATATGTTTATGTGTGCTTATGTAAACTCAAGATGATCTTAGGCAAGACCAAAGGGGTAGTCGAGGGATAAAGTGCAAATTGAACCTGGGTGGAACCAGGAGTCAAGCATGGTCAATATCCCATCTCACATAGCTCGCATAAAGCTCCCAAACATTTAGCAAGAGGGTGATGTTAATCGGAAATGGAGCCATTATTCCTGCAGTCCTAAGGTAGGGACTAGTAATCACCCATTCAGTGTATGATCTACAAGACTGTTAACACACACAGAGGAAACACTATAAGATGTCAGTGCCTGAACAAGGTGGATAACATTTTTTTAAAGGTTTAGCTTTATGGGTCCATTAAACGACTGTTCCACATGTAATGCTCAACTTGATAACATTCAGCAGCTGGTGCTATCACTTTGAGCGTGCAAATGCTAAGCTGTGACAATTGTCATTCAAAACTGACAGCCAAAGTCTACATCCACTCAAATTTACTGGAGAAAAAGCGGTTGTACAATGAAATGCTGAGATCAGGATCATCGCTGCATTGGAAATGGTGAGACGTTGAACTGAAGGTGATCTTCAAAATATTGCTGTGTTAAAATATAAATGAATAAGCTTTGTTGCATAAACAGTCTTATTCGCTGCACTTAAATTTCTTATGTTATTCCACTGAGCAGGTGAGAAGCAGGGTGACTGCAGCAACAGCTGAAAAGCGGGTACCTTAGCAACAAGAGTCTCAGCAATGTCTCAGTGGTGGAACTCTATGTCTGTCATACTCAAAAAATATTACACACAGTCTTTCTCACGACTTTTTAAAGGGGCACCGTTTTCATGAAAAACTTGTCATCAAATATTTTCTACTCCTGAGGGAAGAGAGCCATGCATCATTCTCACCACAATATCACGTAAATAATGCGATGCCTAATTTCAATGGCACTTCTGCCACTAGCTCAGGTGCTTGTCAAGAAAGAAGTTTTTTAACATTTTTTCACAAAGCTAATGCTCCTTTATCTCCAAACCATGCAGATCAAATCGCAAATGTTCCCCGGTGGGCTGGTACTTTAAAGGGTTGGGTGCAACGTCATACCAAAAGAATGCAATTTTTTAGAAAACCTTTTGGATTTCTTGAACACAGACCAGTCTGGATCAGTGAGTGAAGCTTCATCTCATGCAGCAGATAGTAATATACCATAACTTACAGGCAGAACACTTTCCACAGGACATGAATTTGAAACTACAGTCAACTTGAAATGGGAAAGCATTACTAAATGCATTCAAACTTTACCATTCTGCGACCTTCCAGTACATGGAATAAATTTTTACAATTTGAAACTGTGTGAAACTGACAAGAAGGCCCGTTTGGAAAATGACTTAAGTATCTTTAAATATTTCAGTAACAGACATCAGAATGAGCCAGGCAATTGCAAGTGAGTGGAAAGGCCTGTCTCTGCATATCTTTTCTTCCTTTGATTCTTTCTTTTCCTATCTATGTATGTCTGGGATGAAATAGCACAGGCGAGCTGGCAGCCAACTTTGGAGATTTACACAACATCTTGATATAATGGCGTCGAAAAGGGTTACTATGTCCATTTCTTCCTGTTTTTCCCGCTTCCTCCCTCCGTCTCACTTTGTTCTCTGGACCTACTTTCTTTTCGTCCTTTCATTTCTGTTGGCCTTTTTCCTGTATTTATTTTTCTTCTATCTGTATGATCCTGTTTTCTGTTTCTTCCCCCTCACGCTTCAGTTTTATACTTCCTAAAACGGCTATGCTAAGAATAAATGGGGGTTAAATTCGATAGCCCTTGAATCTGGGCGCGGGAATCGCGGTGCGCAATTAAACCTGCATCCATTCGCTCCGATGCAGGCAGCTCATTTACCTGATAAGATTTACCTGATTGCGTGAGCAGCCAGGCCTAGCTGCGTGGTTTAGTGACTACTTACCAGCAGCTGGGCCCCGATATCGCATGAGTGCCTCACACCTCTTAAAGGCAGCTTGCACCTCCTAAAGGCAGCCTGCAACTCTTATGTGCAAAATATAAGATACGGGTCCGCACAGAATCTGAACAGAGTTCAGATATCACACATGTAAAATACAGATGCAGGTCCCGTCCCTATGCTTACAAACTGATGAGTTATGTTAAAACATTGAATAAAGGTTGTGCACTATTAAATCCCACATCCTCCAATCTGCACGGCAACCTCACCAATCTGCCGATCTGAGTTTGTACCAGGCCTGTGAAAGAGCCTACATCAAGGTTCTCTGATGATGCACTAGTGGCCTTGGTGCAAGAGGTGGACAGAAGGAGGGATATCCTATCTCCGCGGGGGGGGGGGGGGATGGTGGGCAAGAGGCCCTCCAGACATATGCCCAAGAGGCAGTGGGAGGCAGTAGGGGACGAAGTCAATGCCAGGCGCACAGCACCACGAACATGGATGCAGTGCAGGAAGAAGTTCAATGCTTTGACACAAGTGGTCAAGGTGAATGAGGTCAACTGTGAAGTGGCATCTCCTACCAACTGCACCATCAGCCTCATCCACTGCTCCACGCACTACACCCCCCATCACCCAACTACCAACAAACTCTTACAATCAGTACTCAACTCTTCCAATCAGATTCCTCCTCTCACACCCACGCATTACCACTGATACAAGCGGGACACCCACAACTCACAGATCGCACACACTAGCAGCTATTCAACCATGACAGGCAGGAGAAGGTGGCGCATAACAGGAGGCAGCAAGTGGTAGTCGCATTTAGCTCCTCAAGCCTGTTCCGCCATTCAATGAGATCATGGTTGGTCTGTGACATAATTCCATACACCCGCCTTAGGCCCATATCCTTTAACACTCTTGGTTAACAAAAATCTGTTAATCTCAGATTTAAAATTTAACAATTGAGCTAGCACCAACTGCCATTTGCAGAAGAGATTCCAAACTTTTACCATCTTTGCGTGTAGAAGCATTTCCTAACTTCACTCCTGCAAGTCCTGGCTCTAAATGTTAGGCTATGTCCCCTAGTCCTAGTATTCAAGTAGAGGAGACCTCCAAAAACAGGGTCAAATCAGCAGCCAGAAGCTGTAATCCAGCATCTAACCTGTAAATCCTGCATGGTCCCTTTAAATAGAGCTGGTGGGGGGGCTTCTCCAGGCCGTCTATGACAAGTTCAACTGTTCATGGTTAAGACAATTCTTTGGCTGGAGTGCTGAGTGCCAAAATGGTAGCTATCCCTTTAAATCAGTCTTGCACGCTGATTTAACGCATATTCTCCTTTACATGGTACTGGCGTTCGTTATCTGCGCGTGCGCAAACACCTTTACCAAGATGGCATCTGGCGCACGTCACGCTAGAAGTGTGTATTCCGGACGCCATTTTGGGACCTTAGGAGGCTGCAGCGGCCAAAATATGGGCGTTAGACGTCCCAATTTATAGCCCAATATTTCTCTTACTGAGAAAGATTGTGCAAACTCAGCAAGTACTACACGACATGTGACTTTCTAGAAAACTTCAGAATATATGATTCTTACCTCCCAGTGGTGGTCCCAGAAGTACAGGACCACACTCTACAATGGTGACGAGCCCCAATGCATTGGAGAACCTCTTGGCGCCAACTAGGTCCATCAGCGTTTCAAACAGGACAGCACCCACCATTCCAAAGGCAAAGCCGAAGAAGCTGGCATAGATCACCAGGCCTGTAAAGTCGCTTGCAAGTGGACACATGATGTGACAGAAGCCATTGAAGAAGACGGCAAAACTTAAGAAGTACTGGATCCTTGGCCTCACCCATCTAGAGTTTGCAAGAAGACCCATGCTGGGCCTTGCGAACATATCTACAAAAGCTAGAATGGAAAGCAGGAATGCTGCAGAATACTCATCTATGCCCATGTGCTTGGCATAAGGAGCCAAAAACACAATAGGGGAAAAGAAGCCAAAAAACATAATGACATTTCCTGATAAATAGACCAGAAATCCTCGATGTCGGAAGAGGCTGAGGTCTAGGTGCTCATGAATTATTTCAAAGACAGATGGCCTCTTCTTCTTCTTCTTCTTCATCAACAGAGCCTCCCCCACATCACAGATATCATCATACTGTAAAGCTCCAACTTCCGCATCCTTTTTGACGGTGGGTTTTGTAGGTTGTACTGGCTTCATCAAGGATCCTGCCACACAGCAGTTCAGCAGGATCCCTCCTAGGATAAGGAAGCTGCCTCTCCAACCGAAAATATTAACTAAGTACTGATTCAGAGGTGCCAAAGTACTCAGGAACACTGGGCTCCCAGCCATGGCCAGTCCATTGGCAATGGGGCGCTTCTTGTAAAAATACTTTCCAATCATAGTTAAGGCTGGTTGCAGGTTGAAAGCCAGTCCCAGGCCTGAAAAAGTTAAGGAGAACAATACATCTGTTAATCTGTAAATTGGGAATAATGATCAGTAAAATATATATGGAGTAGGTTGGTATGGAAAATGCACACGGGTATGTGTGAGTTATAAAGAACAGGACATCGGGGGGTGATTTTAAACCCCAAGAACGAGTGGGTTGGGGGCGGGTGGGAGTTGAAAATAGTTGTTCTTTGGGTTGCGACCGCAACCTGGCTTTATTTCCGGGTTTAACGTCGGTGTGTAAAAGTACAGGCTTCCCACTGGGAATGCAACGTCCAAAAATTTTGCAGTTGCGACCCAAAAAAACAACTATTTTCAACTCCCACCTGTTGGTGGGGTTTAAAATCACCCCCCAGGAATTGCTATGTCTATTCCATAAATCACCACTTCCAAGCCATATATTCCATATCTACCACATATCAGTTTATTTGTGATATTTTATTTCAAATTTTCACTCTCTTGGCTTGCTTTTGCGACTAAATTGTTTAAAAGTTAATTATATATTTTATAGCTATGAAGACATTCCAATGCTGCATCTCTTCAGCCAACATTACAATCCTCCCGTTGTAACCATCCAGAACTCAATACAATAGGATTCTGTCCTGACCAAGAGGTCGCCTTTCAGAACATTTGCTCCGGGTTGCACGAGTCCATGACAAAAAAAGTAACTCTGCGGGGTTTGGACCATCTCTAATGCTGGAAAAGAACATCTGATTTTTGCATATAGCAGCTTTGCAAGTAGTATCAAGTGGAGAATTGCACTGCTGGTGTCACTTCATGCCCTGTCGCATTTTACTGCTTCTACATTTAGATTTTTTTTGGGGGTGAAATTTTTGCATTGAGTTTTGCAGAATGAAATGTTTTGTTCATTTTCTGCACTCGGTGTCAGCATCAAGCACAGGTCGGGTAAAGCACAGGGCAGGTGCAGAATAATGCTGCATGTACACTGTCCCAACACCACGCTTTAACCCCTGAACTCAGAACAACGATGTCCCATTGCACCACTTTTCTTCCCACAACGGCTATCATTAAAAGTCTGTCTGAATGAGACTGCGACTCTTTCATTCACAGCAAGGTACCTCTACGAACTAAAAATAGGCATTGCAACCTGTCTTGACGAGGAATGTTGATAAGTACAATGTTAAAATTAATTCCTGTATTTATTATCCATTTGTATTTAATGAACTGTTTTATTAAATTATTCCTATTCTCTTCAAATTCTACCCACTAATTTAACTCTCTACAACTGCTACAATCCTTTGCTCAGAAAGACAGCACCACATAATCCATGGCTACTCCTTATATGTCATCAATAATGACTAGCTAACTTGCGAAGAGTCATGATAGCTGGATAGCATCCCTATTGATAGATTATTCCAGTTTAACAGATTGGGGAGGACCAGGGGACTTGAGTCCTAAGAGTAGGAATAGACCTGATGTTAGGCGGTTCTTCTTTTCCCAGAGAATTGTGAGCCTCTGGAATACATTGTCAACTGGTCTGGCGGGTGCTGACTCTCTACATGTCTTCAAGAGGGAGCTGGACCGGTTCTTGACTGAGGCAAAGATCGCATCATATAGAAAGTAAATGTCTTTATAGATTTACTAGAATGATTCCAGAGATGAGGGACTTCAGTTAGGTGCACAGACTGGAGATGCAAGGGTTGTTCTCCCTGGGGGAGAGAAGGTTGAGAGGAGATTTGATAGAGGTATTCAAAATCATGAAGGGTTTGCACAGAGTAGATAGAGAGAAACTGTTCCCATTTGCGGAGGGTTCAAGAACCAGAGGACATAGATTTAAGGTGATTGGCAAAAGAATCAAAGGAGACATGAGGAAAAACTTTTTTTACATAGCGAGTGGTTGTGATCTGGAATGCACTGCCCAAGGGGGTGGTGGAGGCAGATTCAATCGTGGATTTCAAAAGGGAATTCGATAAGTACTTGAAGGGAAAAAATTTGGAAGGCTCCAGGGATAGGGCGAGGGGAGTGGGACTAGCTGGATTACTCTTTCAGAGAGCCGGCGCGGACTCGACGGGCTGAATGGCCTCCTTCCATGCTGTAACCATTCTATGAATCTATGATAACACTTGGTCCATGTGATCTTCCGGACTGGTTCTGCTCGCCTGAGGGGGTTGGAGAGGAATTTTCAGAGTATTTCTTTCCCTTATTGGCCCTGGGTTTTTTCTCTGTGCTTTTGCCTCTCCCAGAAGATTACATGGCTACAGGGGTGGGTGGTAAGAAATGTTTAGCTATGATAGACCGGCCATCATGGTGTGGGGCAGGCTTGATGGACCAGCTGGTCTTTTCCTACCCGTAAATTTTGTATGTACGTATGCTTGGTATTGGCAGAGGTATCCCAGCAGACTTTCTCTCTCTCCCTCCCAGAGATAATTTGAAGGCTGCCCAGTGTAAATATTAATCAAGACTGCAATTCATACTCAAGGCTCCTAGTCCAACACTCCAGATTGCAAGTGCCAATCTATTACCAATGTAAGCAGGTTGTGGAGACAGTAACATTATTAGAATGCACAAAGCATATCTTCTAATTAACGTTGCTGGGCACAATACTCACCTGCAATGCAGCCAACGCACATAAAAAGCCCAAGAGCATTTTCGCAGAATGAAGCAGCTATCATTCCGATTGAACACAGTAGGCCTCCCCCCATCATCACTGGACGGGATCCGTACTTGTTGACCAAGATGCTGCTTAAAGGCCCTACAAGGACAAAGAGAAGGGGAAAGGCCGTCATTTTTCATTTCAAAACAAGTTACTTTGCTGCTCAAAGCCAGTTCAAAGCATTCACAGTCTTGACGAACGCTCAAGAAAATGTAAAAATGTGCGTCAAACCAAATGCCTTCAATTAGTTCTCTTTCACCTTTCCCAGATAGTTTCGCACATTGTGTCAACATAGCGTGTCTTTTAACCTTATTTTCTGGAGAAAACAGTTAGACTTTCTATCACATCAACAAGAGAATTACAGCACTGGAATCAACGAGACCATCCTATGCAGTTTATTGCATTTTTTTTGTGTGTACTTTTGCATTCATATCCATTGCATATTAAAGCTTACGTGATCGATTATCAAGTGACCGTTCTTCCATTGGCGTGACATAGGCAGAGCGAGCCCCCCCTCCCCACTCATGTGATTGGAAGTGGTCAGAGACCCGGACCATTTTGGCGGTTGGGTCTCATTTGCATTCTATTAGCGAGCCGTCCCTGCTTTTCGCAGCCGCTCACCTGTCGGACGGTGCAGGAGATCTTGGCACTTCCACCGCGTAGCCCGGTCCGTGCAGGTAAGTTAAGGTGGGTGGTGGGAGGGAGGAGATTGATCCTGGTGGAGGGCCGCAGACCTGCCGTGCTCCCCCTCGCCCCTCAAGCATCATTTAAAAACTTTATTCCAAGTGGCCTGCAGGGCCCCTTTAAGAAATCACTGGTTAGGCCACTCAATGCCAAGTACCAACGGGCAAGGCGCACGTTCTGCCCATGGGGACTTCAAAACTCCTTAGGGTCCTATTGACATCGTAGGAGCCGGATTGGTATGGGGTAATGAGGCTCCCACCTGTTTCCAGTGGGTGCCTGCCCGTTTCAAGGCTACCCCCAAAATAATGGAGATCTGGGTGTCAACAAGAATGGGGTGGTAAGTGCTGTGCTGCCATTTTCATTACATAACCATCTCGTTCCTGCCCAACGGGAAGGACAAAAAAGGCGCCACTACAGGGGCCATTTTAACTTCCAGGCGGAGAGCTAGCGGGACGTGGAGGCTACCCACCTGGGAGCTGCCATACATAGGAACAGGAGCGGGCCATTCAGCCCCTCGAGCCTGATCCGCCGCTTAGTTAGACTATGGCTGACCAGAGGGTTGCCAGACATGAACAGGGATAATAGATGGTCCTCTGGCCCCTGCCCACTGGTATACACACACCTTCCCATCTGACGACTACGTGCGCCACCATATCAAATGCAATCCAGTTTCAGAAAGCCGTTCCTTAATTGGGATGAGGTGGCATTCACTGCCAAGGCCACCTCCTTCCCTGGACTCAGATCATCCCTCAGAGGCTAAAAGCTGGGTCCTCCTTTGCCAGATTACAGATAGTTACACCTCAAAAGAAGAGTCTTTAAATCTGTGGGGGTGAGTGATGTCCCAAAGAAGCACCAGCCTCAGACACTGCATTGAGCCACAGTGTGACAAAAACTTTCAGCTGCTGCAGCCGCATTGGAGTTCCCTTCTCCGTAGAGGCAGACTGCCTACAAAGGGCACCAGTAGTGGCTGGAGCCCACCATGATAATATAATGAAGGGGCACAGCGGAAAATTGGCTGGGGACAACCCCGGTGAGTTTAAGCAGAGTTCTAGTGCACTGGTGAGGAAAATCTAGCTCTGTGAGTGTCCTTTCTTTGCGGACAATGATACTGGAAGCCATTTGTGTGCATCGGGACATTGTCAGGAACCTCCTTGTATCAGGACTGCAGGAAACAAGGATTTAACCCAACTGTGCACACTCTGTGGCCTTTAAAGGAGGAGTGAGATTGTGCTTCTGTCTCTAATGTTATGAATGAAAGTTAAGTTGCATTGTTTAAAAGTGAAATCTGGCAGTGCAGTGACCCACACACCCTCCCCGTCTCAGGAGTGTTGAGCACTTTTACTACATTCAAAACTAACAACTTATGCTGAGGCAATTCGAATACTAATGATCTCAAAAGTCTTATTTTAGCTGATGTGTGGAAATACTTTCAAAAGAAAACATCTTTTTGATGACTAGACTATGATCATTCATCATTTGTGTAACTGCTAGAATCTAGGCTTAAAATAGCTTTCTCTCAGATTTTCTGTTTTTGGATTGTTTTTCCCTTAAGTGGATTTAAAGCAGGAAAAAAAAAAGCTGCTCCAATTAAAGTCGGCCCACATTCCCAGTGTGCTTCTTATATACAGAAGAACAGTAAGGGTATGGTGTAGTATGTGACAAACCCTAGAATAAAATTGAGGGGGCCTAGCTGATGCCCTGTGAGATGCTACACCTAGTAAACTCCCTACCTAACAGCACTGTGGGAGAACCTTCACCACACAGACTGCAGTGGTTCAAGAAGGCGGCTCACCACCACCTTCTCAAGGGCAATTAGGGATGAGCAATAAATGCGGCCTTGCCAGCGACGCCCACATCCCATGAACGAATTTTTTTAAAATAGTAAAATGCAGGATGAAGTAATCATAGCGACGATAGCATCTTCTTTAAAAATTAATTCTCGGGATGTGGGCGTCACTGGCAAGGACGCATTTATTGCCCACCACTAGCTGCCCTGAGAAGATGATGGGCCTTCTCCTTGCTGGGTAGCAGTTTGATACAACTGAGTGGCTTGCTAGGCTCCTTCAGATGGCAGTTAAGAGTCAACCACTTTGGTATGGGACAGGAGCCACATGAAAGCCAGACTGGATAATGACGGCCTAAAGAACATTAGCAAACCAGTTGGGTTTTTGCATTAATCCGATAACTTCATAATCACTTTTACTAACACCAGCTTTTTATAAACCCAATTCTCAATCTTCCATAGTGGGATTTAAACTCACATTCTGTCAATTATTAGTCTAGGCCTCTCGATTACTCGTCCAGTAACATAACCGCTACGCTACCAAACCCCAATTACAAATGGCTTAAGATTGATTCCAAACTAACAATTAAAGGAATAAAATACATCTTTTAAAAAAGGTCACAGAGTTCAGTCACCAGTTTTTAAAGGTGCACCTTTGCATGAGTGTCACAAGATCTACTAAATTGTCCAAACTACTAAGATATCAACATTGATATAGGAGACACAATCGAGTTATTCATGAAACTGGCAGGATGTGGGTCACTAGCATTTATGTCTTCCTTACACCGTCACAAATCTGCAAGTGGCTGGATGTAGAATGTCATCAGTTAAATTTCAGGCACACTGCCTCATTTGATTGAAGGCCAACTCTGAATTCAGTTGTGTTCCAGGCATATTTCCATCCAGTTAGGTCAGGTTCAAGGACCACACATTTTGTTCAAAACTTCTTTACCCAGAGAGTGGTAAGAATGTGGAACTCGCTACCACAAGGAATAGTTGAGGTGAATGGCATTGGTGCATTTAAGGGGAAGCTAGATAAACACATGAGGGAGAAAGGAATAGAAGGATATCCTGAGAGGGTGAGAGAAAGTAGGGTGGGAGGAGGCTTGTGTGGAGCAGGAACGTTGGCAGAGACCAGTTGGGCAAAATGGCCTGTTTGTATGCTGTACATTCTATGTAATTCGATGTTATATATATTTCTATGTAACCTCCAGTATCCGATGTATGAATGTTTTGTCCAGACCAATAAAATGGCGAGATCCCTTGCTCCTTCTTACTGATGGAAAAATGCACTTTAAAAATTGCCTTTTTGAGCTAGCGCTCTGGTCAGTCCCAATGAATATATTTGAACATAGGTTGTCTTTCCCCTCCACCCGGTTTCCCGGTCATAGCCAAACCAGGGAAGGGCATGCGGAGCAGAGGCTGTGACATCTCCCTGAGGGAGGCGGGAGGGAGAGAAGGAAAACTGTGAAAGTCATGCCTGGAGAGAGACACCTAGAGATGATAGACTGACCAGGAGGAAGTTGTGCACTAGGTCTATTGGCTGAAGAAGTTTGTAGGCCAATCCTAAAAATGTGGGATAAGTTATAATGAAAAATTACCTAAAATGAAAGTAATAAAAACGGCTTTTTGATACCACAGTTGACTCCAGATAACTGCATATCTGATGAAAAGAAAAGAAAGACTTGCATATATATAGCGCCTTTAAGACCTCAAGACATTCCAAAGCGCTTTAAAGTCAATGAAGTGTAGTCACTGTTGTAATGTAGGAAACGTGGCAGCCAATTTGAGCACAGCAAGATCCCACAAACTGCAATGTGATAATGAATAGATAATCTGTTTTAGTGATTAAGCTGAATGGTAAATGTTGGCCAGGACAACAGGGAGAACTCCCCTGCCCTTCTTTGAAATAGATCTTTTACATCCACCTGAGAGAGCAGACGGGGCCTCAGTTTAATGTCTTATCTGAAAGACATCACCTCCAACAGAGCCGCGCTCCCTCAGTACTGCCCTGGGAGTGTCAGCCTGGATTTTGTGCTCAAGTCTCTGGAGTGGGACTTGAACCCACAGCCTTCTTGTGCCTGCACTTTGAGCATCATTGTTCTTTAATGCTGTGATTGGAAATGATCTGATGTGGTGTATCAGCAAGACAAAAGTAGATGCAAACAATATACAAATATTAAAATAGCGACATAAGGAACACCATCTACACACAATAAAATATTCAATATTACAGGGTACAGTAGTGTCGTGGTTATGTTACTGGATTAGTAATCCAGAGGCCTGGACTAATCCAGAAAACGTCGAGTTCAAATCCCACCATGACAGCTTGAGACTTTGAATTCAGTTAGAAATCTGGACACGAAAAGCTGGGATTAGTAAAAGTGACCACGAAGCCGTTGGATTGTCATAAAAACCCAACTGATTCACTGGTGTCCTTTAGTGAATCTCCAGTCTCGCACCAATGTGGTTGACTTTTAACTCCCCTCAGAAGTGGCCTAGGGAAGGGGCAATAAACGCCGGCCTTGTCAACGATGCCCACATCCTGAGAATGAATAATAATTTTAAAAATTAACACTGATAGATCAACACAATTTTATGAGGAAACATGAAAACACGCCTGATCTAAATCACTGTTAATATAGTCAGGATCTGCACTGGAGAAAAATCAGGTCCGATTTCCTAACTGGCAAATCACTACCACCAGTGGAAATCAAACATGAGGGGATTAGGAATTTGAGGGGGGGATGTTCCACCCAGTCCTTGATGAAAACATGCCCTGTGGTCATGCTGGCTTGATCTGTACACCCATGTTAGCCATTCCTGCTCATTCAGGAGTAAATGAGGGGGTCAGGTGCTGTGCTATTCCATCACTTACCAGAGACTCCATTTTTAGCCGTGGCTCGGTGGTAGCACTCTCACCTCAGTCAGTAGGTTGTGGGTTCAAGTTCCACTCAGAGACTTGAGAATATAATCTAAATTGACACTTCAGTGCAGTACTGAGGGAGTGCTGCACTGTCGGTGGTGCCGTCTTTCGGATGAGACATTAAACCGAGGCCACGTCAGCCCTCTAGGTGGACGTAATAGATCCCATGGCACTATTCAAAGAAGAGCAGTGGAGTTCTCCCTGATGTCCTGGCCAACATTTATCCCTCAACAGATTACTTATCTGTTTTCATTGCTGTTTGTGGAACCTTGCTGTGTGCAAATTGGCTGCCGCGATTCCTACATTACAGCAGTGACTACACTTCAAAAGTACTTAATTGGTTGTAAAACGCTTTGGGATCTTCTAAGGTCATGAATGGCGCTACGTAACTGCAAGGTCTTTCTTTCCACATAGATGTTGGTAGTCACTACTTTTCCCAATACAGATTTTAGAAAGACTTTTTCCAGTATCTGGCAGTAAGTCTTTTTAAAGCCATTCCAACTTATCCCTCAAATGTACAGCCACTTGGCGTTAAGCTATTTAATTTTCCCACAATATAACAATTGACTCCACTCCGGACCCAGCAAGCTCAGTGCCAGGCCCAATATTGGCTGTCAGCACAGCCTTATAAATTAACTAGGCCGACAAAAGGAAATCCTGTAAAAGTTGGCGTGCGGTTAAAGTGGCAGGCACACGCTCCTGCTACTTTGGCATGGGAATCGGAAAATTTACCCTACCATGTGTTTCAACAGCTGCCTTGAAAGGCTCCTGACCTCACAGGACCCAGCTGAATAAAATGAAATTTGGTGACAGATTGTGATCATGCTTGTGTGATATCTTGTTGTACAATAGTGAAGGTATAACTGAAACAGGCACAAAGTCAACTTCCAAAAGCTCAAAAACCGACCATGGCACTTCTCAAACTTCATTTTAACCTCTTCAACATTGGCATAAAGACAACTATCCTGTGAGCTCTTAAAATACAACCAGTATTTGGACATCAGAGGTTAGAGCAGCTCCCTTTGTTTGACCAGAGAACAATGCAGAGCTGCTCCAAGCAGTAATTGGTCTGAAACCTGTACTTGCAATGTAACAGCACCATAATATTTATTCATGCTCGTATACCCTTAGTTTGCACAGATAATCTAAAGTGGTGTCACTTAATACTGCGGGTGACAGAAAAGTGTCATGTTACCGGAGGTTTAAATCTCTATCATTTGATGGGAATTCTCTTCTTGAATATTGCTTCAGAACATTTTTATTCTTATTTGAAGAGCCAGGAGGCCCCTACATCATTTTCTTCATCACATTCAAGTGATGCCTTGGTGTGTGGACATAATTTAAGATTATCAGGTCATCGTGTTTGTAAACAAAGAACATTGCCAAATACGTTTCATTTAAATGGAAGACGGCGTTCTTTTAAATGGTCACCATTTGAAAAATATTGCATATTTTATATTATCTCATCTCAGATGTGTAGGACATTAAATTTGCCCGTAATCAGTTTCAGATTATTTCCTGATATCTTTGGGCTCCTGGTACTAAATTCGTTAAAATTCACGTGTGAGCATTATGAATGTTCCAGTGACATCACTGTTCCAACGGTACAGAGCTGACACTATTAGTCAAAGCCTGCACAAAAAAACAAACCCGGAACAGAATGAAGCCTAACTGAAGCAGAACTAGTATGTATATCATTAGTTTTAAAAGAGGAGAAGGTAGCGCTTTGAAGTAATCTGATCTCAGTTCAGCTAGCAGTCGACAGTTACAAACCCCCTCAACTTCATTCTCGCCATCTGCGACTTCATCTGAACCCTTGATCACCTCATGACCTTACAAGCTAGACTGCCCGTGTAGCTGGGTTGTGAGGACGGCAGGCTCTAGGTGACGGGAATTACAGACGAGCCAGTATGGATCGCCTGCCTGATACTGAGCGAAAATAAATAAACTTACAAAGACCGTACACAAGAAAAGACCGTACAAACGCTGACCAGCCCCTTAATCAGTTGTCACAACTGAATAACTTTTAACGCTGTAAACGTCAAGAATAAAATTGAGAACTTGGGTGGAAATGTTGTGTAAAAAAAATTATAGTGTAGCTCTTATTTCTTGATCATTCCTTTCACCTAGTACAAGTAAATAATTACACCGGCGTGCCACAGATCCAGGTGCTAGCAATAGATCCTGGGGCAGTGCACAATTAAAACCAATTCTGTCGATAGACACATCACTTCCTGCTCCCAGAGTTACAATCTTTCATTTCTGTATATTTCAGTGAAGCAACCAGATGTGCATGGAATGGAACACCTGGTCCTTCACAAGTGTGGGGAAGGGATGGAACTGACTCAAATCTTTTGTGATTTGATAAAAGGTTCTTCAGCCTTCTCTCTGTGTTTAGATAGTCACTCTGGATTTATTCCTATGTCTACATCCATGTCCATAAGGTAATGGTGATGACCCTGATATGATAAATGTTAAATCATTTGGCTATAAATGGCTATTTTTTTGTTCTGTACCAAATTCTTGCATGAAATTTTGAATCAGCAAAATAAAATTGTAGCATTTTGTCAATTGTTTCCAGAGTTTAAAGTCCATTTTTGTATTTTAGTAAGGCATAGGCTCACTGGAGGATGGATCATCAGAAAACGTTATCTCTTCTTTCAAATTTTCTGAGATCCAGCTCCATACCTGCGACAGTCACTATGCACCAAGGTGAAGGAGGGCAGAAATAAAACACAGCAAAGCCTGCCTGGCTTGAAGTTTAATTCAGCCCTTGCCTCATTTGAGGAAAGTCCCAAGTAGTTGCCCACCAGCCCCCTGGCAAGTTGTTGTTTTTGTAATGTGGTCTTGAGATTCCCTGAGTGACTCTGCACTATGATTCCCTTTTGCAGCTTTCAAGCTGCAGTTATTTGCAAATCATCTGATACCGGCAAACGATTATTTTGTACAAGTTCCTAATGCTGAGATATACCAAAGATATACCATGGATCATAAAAAGAATAGATTCTGAGTTCTATTTTTGCATTCAATTCCTCGCCGCGTACTCAAAGACAGAATGGGAGCACTCAGCGATGTGACGAGAGGTTAATGGTGAATTCCTTTTTGTGCTGTACACCCTCTCCTGACTTACAGCCTAGTACAAGTTTTAAATCCAATTTAAAAGTAGGGGCGATTCTGGAAAAACAAATTGTTTCCAGCGAGGCTGTGATTTAGAGCTTTCAACAGCAAGTTTCTGCAGGCTGTGAGCTCATAGAATTTAAGCAACGTGCGTATGTGTCTGTGGAAAGAATTTGAACTCATTAACACTGAGCAAGTGCCAAAGCACAGAGACTCCTGGCAGCCATCCCGCTTTTAAGTAATTTAGCACCAATTAAACTAATGGCAAGGCAGCTCCCCCCCTCCCCCCGGGGGTTTGTCTGGCAGGAGCAAATTTCAACTTACACAATCATATAATATTTTTTTAATATTAATTCTTGGAATATCGGCATCACTAGCAAGGCCAGCATTTATTGCCCATCCCTAGTTGCCCTTGGGAGGGTGGTGGTGAGCTTTCTTCTTGAACGGAACGACTGCAGTCCGTGTGGTGAAGGTTTTCCCACAGTTAGTTAGGGAGTTCCAGCATTGCGACCCAGCGGCGATGAAGGAACGGCGATATACGTCCAAGTCAGGGTGGTGTGTGACTTGGAGGGGAATGTGCAGGTGATAGTGTTCCCAAACGCCTGCTGCCCTTGTCCCTCCTCTGGGTGGTAGAGGTCGGGGGGTTCGGGAGGTGCTGTCCTAGGATGGGTTTTTCACTTGTGCACTTCCTGAGTATGCATTCTACAGATGACTGAGGCATGTGTATGTGGGATGGGTGGGAGGAGCGGAGGGGCAGAGGCAGGGGACACTAACAAAAAGAGAGGTTTAAAGTGTCATTTCTCCACAAATGGCTTAGTATTTCTCCAAGCTTTAAGTGCAGTTCGTGCCTGAACACCTGATTTCTATGCTTCCCTACCGTTTTCCCCCGCTCATTCAATTTTCCCTCAGATTTTCTCCATTAACCTTCTCCACCCCCCCCCCTCCCCCCTCAATATGTGACAACCCATGCGAGGGAACAGCTCCATTTAGTGGCAGAAAGCTTTTGGTACTTTAAACCAAATGGTCATTTTACTCCTTTTTTTAAAAAAAAATGATCTTGTGCTCATCAAAATGAATTATGTCGTTTGGTGGAACATGTCAGAGTACCACATCCATCTGCATTCAGCAGGTGACTGAGATATCGTTCCAGAATGCAGATAGACGTGACCACATAGTAAAGATATTTGGGTAGATTTACACCTTCGGTGGTGTCAGAAAACAGGCAGTAGCGGATCGGCCACCCGTTATACACCCCTCCCGAATCCCTAAAAGCGATCAGTTTTGTCACAATTGTTTCCCTTTATTGATGGCTGGTACATGGTCTACAGTCATTGGTTGCCTTTAAGTGCCTAACCCAGATGGCCATTATTCATGTCAAAGCCTTCAAAGTTAATGCCAGAAAGCTGTTCGACCACAGGCAGCATCACAGCTAACCTTGATCCTGTTCTCGTCCAACCTCCATACATATGCACTTTCAGCAGGATCATTGGATTGCAAACAGGAGTGAGAATCCTAGCTGATTTTATACACTGTAACCCAGTGACACTGAGGTCAATGCTAGTGGCCATAATGATGCCCTGGCTGTGATCAACTAACTCAGCACAAACTGGGGATCAAACTTGGGGCCTTCCTGTTCTGTGGTGTTCAGTAACTCACTAGATGAACTGACTTGAGTGTTAGGTATGGTGGACTTTACCTTGTGAAGATACAGGTACCATCAATTCAATCGTATACATCAACCATGAAGATTCTATTCCTTCAACGTACACAAAAAAATAGTTCTTCAGGTGACTGCCAAGTATCCAAACTCAACGCATGGCTTGGTCAGCTAGAATTAGTCAAATGTTTGCACAGTAACTTGAACAGGATAATTGACTAGAGGAAGACTATGGTTACTCATTGAAAAGGTGGTTTATCCCTCAATCAGCGTCACTAAAACAGATGATCCAATCGTTATCTCATTGCTGTTCGTGGGACCTGTTTGCGGTGCACAAATTGGCTGCTGTGTTTCCTACATTACAATAGTGACTACACTTCAAAAGTACTGAGTTGGCTGTAAAGCACTTTGGAAAGTTAGACTCGCTCAGGCAGGCAGCCATGGGACCTGTTTATTATTGAGAATATAAAAGTCAAAACCGCATTTAGCCAAAAATGGAGCACAATTAGCTCAGTCATAACTGTGCTCAGTTACCATAACAGAACTGTCTAAAGCGCCTTATCATTGGACAGTCTGAAAACAGGATGAGAAAGAAATATAGCCATTGAAATGGGGAAGGGAGCCCAAACTTACAGAAATTCATTTATAACTAAATGCAGTACACATACATTGATCATATTTAATTCTCAAGATACTCAGTGATTATATCAGATAGTTAATCTTCCAGTGTAAATAATATCACACATCAATGACAGAACACACTGGATGTGGCGATCACTAATGAAAGTTGCTGTTGGCAAAATAATGGACTCAGAGCTGCCGTCTTTCAGATGAAGAAGAGCAGGGGACTTTCTCCCGGTGCCCTGCCCAATATTTATCCCTCAACCAACACTTAAAACAGATGATCTGCTCATTTATTTCATTACTATCTGTGGGAGCTTGCTGTGTGCAATTTGGCTGTTGCGTTTCCTACATTATAACAGCGACTACATTTCAAAAGTACTTCCTTGGCTGTAAAGCACTTTGCGACGTCCTGAGATCATGAAAGGTGCTATGTAAATGCAAGTCTTTCTTTCTTTCAGACTAGTAACACCCCTATCAATTTTAGAGTAGGCATGCATTATTTTTTTTTTTAAATAGGTGCTGGAATGCTTTTAAACCTGCAATCTTATCTTAAAGGTTCAGGTGATGGTTATAAATAATTCAATCTATGTTCCCCAAGATTATGACATCATTCAAATTCTTCGGTGAGATCACAGCCTTGTATCATAACCACTCTCACATGTCCATTATTTTCCACACAAGTTTGATTCAGTGGCAGTGTGATAAGCTACCAGCTATCTACGTGCACACAGCTCAGGCTGCATGCACACTGGGAGGTTCCAGGTGTACCATGAGAGAGCTGAGCACATGCAGGCAAATCTGCTATTGTGCTTTCGTTATTTGAGTAATGGGTCCAGTTTGGACCATGTTGGATTACGGAAGAACCGAGATGAGCCTAAGACACTGCACTGGAAGCAAAGTAAGGCAAAAGGAGAATGTAAGATTACCCAAAAATGACAATATGCAAGCAGTGCTGGGATGGACAATTGAACAGATTCGGAATTTCAGGCCCAGTTGAGGTTGATCAATGCAGCTGTTGATAGCATCATGGTAATCAATGGGTCAAAAGCTTACTGTTAACCAAAGGAGTGAATGTCTTAACTAATTCAGGTTTCTGGCACAGAGTGGGAGTGCAATGTCAACAAGGTGAGTACCATACTGCCCCAATTTTAACCCCCATCTCCCTGTTCTCGTCAGACATGGGGAGGGGAGTTAAAATTGGGCCTTACGTATAGTCTTCAGGTGAAGGCGGGGCAAGAAGTAATTGGACCTGGACATGCAGACCTAATTCAGTCATCATTTTATCCTTATTTTTATATGCTTTGATTTTATATTATTTATAATTAAACAACAAGACAGTACGGCAATTTAGGAAGCAGAGAAGTAGAGTTGGTTGGAACATTAAGAGTTTCTCTAGTACAGATTGAGGAGCTGGCAGCAGCGAAACTGAGCATTACAGCACCACTACTGGTGGGAGGGTGTAATTAAAGCAGTACTAGTTTATGCAGACAGTTTCCTTTATAAACGTGACCACAGAAATTTATAATGCAAAAAGTTGACAGGAAGTGCAGGCAGACATAAGATTTAAAAATCTGTGGGCCACGATCCCGGCGCTTAAGTTGAATCGCACCGAATGGTGCCCTCCAAGGCTGACCTTGCTCGAGTTTGTGGGAGGGTACCTAATTTGCATGATGGAGGGGGTGGCATCTCCGGTCCCTGCCTGACCCATGCAGTTGGAAATTCCAGTGTCTAGCTGCCTCACTTGGCTCACCGGGTCCCAACTGAGCCAGGGAAGTGGGAACCCCTGGCATAAGGAATTCCCACCCTCTGCGCTACTCCCTCTGTCACTGGCCTTGTAAGGAGCGAATATACCCCTTACAAGGCCGACTGGGAAATCTTGGCATCAGAGGGGGCTCAACCCTGGCATATTCCAATGGGTTCCGCCAGAGTTATGGTGGGAATCCAGCGAAACCCCCAAGAAACATCGAGGCAAAGATTTTTAATATATTATAACAATAGATAGATGATACCACCACCTCATGACTAGCCAGTTCTTCATGCAAAACAACTGTTATTTACCATAGTATATCTTATACAGGTCTTTTGACTAATTAGAGCTCAAAAATTGTCCATATGGCTATATCAAAGATTACCAAACAAGGAACACTGCACCATTATTAAGCTGACAGGCCAATTCTTTAAAAGAAGAAAAATATGGAAAAATAAGCAAAGCTATGACTATCGAGCATTCTTTGTGTAAATTCCTTTGGATTAACAAGCTTACTAGGAAAATTAGCTACATTGCTTTAGAAAATAGCATAACCATTAGATAAATTGCTCTTGGCTATGGACCAGACTCATACTTCCTGGTTAACATGATTCAAAGTACAAAAGCAAAGTCAAATCTCTAATGAGAAGTACACCCCAGTTAGCCCCAGTTGCTATGGCAGAATATATAGTCGCATCGTATAAGAACCTACGAAACAACAGAGCTCCAACTTGTTCAATCAAATTGGTTAGCCATTGTTGCTTCATAGGAACAAGTGACGAGAGAACATTTCATACCTGCCACAATTAATTTGATCACTTTCTATGAAAATGCAAGTGTACTTAGAATGCTTGTAATGTAACACCTCACAAATCAATGATTGCAGTTATTGAAATACAATTCAATTACAGCAACCTTTATAAAGTCCCATATATCAGCCCTGCTGTGCAGCAACAAATTAAACACTAGCACCGCAATTTCAGCTAAAGCTGTTCACAGAACAGTCCAATTTACAGAGTGAGATATCGTTTAACCCTAGTTATCTGCTATCCAAAACCATTCATCAGCTTAATTGGTAAATCCACAGGTTTATTTTCTCAATACTTTTTAAAAAATAATTCTTCCCCTGTTCTTTTCATCTCCTTGGGCCTTGCGGAATGCCCTGAAAATATAAGCAACTGCCAAAGCCAGTCTTCAGTTGATCATTGGCAGATATGTGAGAATGAGCCATTCCAACCCCCTCCACGGCAATAGAAAGCTATGCAATTAGGAAGGCAAATGGTATGTTGGTCTTTATGACAAGGGGGTTGGAGAACAAGAGTCTCCTTACCCAAGGAAGGATATACTTGCCTTAGAGGCAGTACAACATAGGTTCACTAGATTGATTCCTGGGATGAGAGGGTTGTCCTTTGAGGAAAGATTGTGTAGAATGGGGCTATACTCTCTGGTGTTTAGAAGAAAGAGAGGGGATCTCATTGAAACATATAAGATTCTAAGAGGGCTTGACAGGGTAGATGCTGAGAGGATGTTTCCCCTGGCTGAAGAGTCTAGAACTAGAGGTTACAGTCTCAGGATATGGGGTCAGACAGTTAGAACTGAGATGAGGAAGAATTTCTTCACTCAGAGGGTTGGGTATATTTGGAATTCTCTACCCCAGAGGGCTGTGGATGCTCGGCACTGAGATCAATAGATTTTTAGACTCTAGGGGAATCAAGGGTTATGGGGATCGGGCGGGAAAGTAGAGTTGAGGTCGAAGATCAGCCATGATCTTATTGAATGGCGGAGCTGTATGGCCTACTCCTGCTCCTATTTATGTTCTTATATGTCCAAACTTCAGATTCAGAGAAAAAAAAAGTGATTATTCATCTTGAGGGTGGAGTCCATTCCCACTAGATGAATATTGGGAGGAAGGAAGGTGGAAAAGCAGCTTGTAGAGCAAACGGAATTCTTTATTGGATTCATTAATAACTATCTTATATTTATGGCCCCTAGTTTTGGACTTCCCTCAAGATTAACCTTCTTCATTCAGGATCTTCACCATCCTTTTGACAAATATCTTAAAGTAAGGAAAGAGAATCACTCTGTATCTCAGAAGAGGCAAATATATTCGCAATTGTAAGGTAATCAAGGGTAAAGGGCTATGCAGGTACATTATGCTAGTCCCTGCCCCCAACACATGCACCTCACACTTCCACATCGCTGCATTCAGACACCAACCCTGCATATTTCAGCAGCTTTCTTTTGCATAACTTCACTAACACGGTCTCCCACTGTACTGCAGCCTGTTTATGCTCTAACTATAACACATAACACTGTATCCAACCTCAGAATGGCTGTTCAACCTCAGTTCTGATGAAAGGTCATCGACCTGAAACGTTAACTCTGTTTCTCTCACCACAGATGCTGCCTGACCTGCTGAGAGTTTCCAGCATTTTCGGTTTTTATTTTAGATTGGTCCTAGTTGTCTGCAACCAGGAAAGAATTGTGTCCCCAAAGTCTAATGTCAATTTTCAGTTTCTTCATGTTAATCAACACTCCAACTTCCCTTCCATCTCTCCTTCACAAGTTCAGTTACACTGTCCTTCTGGATTACCATTGTTTATCTGCTGCATTTGATTCTGCACTGCATTCTTAACAACCTCCAATATCTGCTTATGCCACCATGTGTACATCCCCAATAAAGCACAAAAGGATGTGTTTCAAATTAGCCACCCCCTCATAGCACTCACCCTGACAATCCCACCCTGCCCCACATGCCCTAGTTGGCAATACATCATACACACCCCCTAACAAGAATCCAAAGCTGGCTCCACGATATACATCGCCAAAATGTCCAACCCTGTTCATGTGCATTGTTGACTCCATTGTGCAATTATTGCCCGAAGCTCTTCACCGGTTCTTATTTCACATGTTGCCACATTATTCCTACATGTTGCTTTCTGCTTGCTCCACCATCATCTAGATCCATGACCAACCTCTCTTCCCCTTGTAACTGCTCCCACTACCTCCCTGTATTTCATTTCCAACTTATTTTGGAAATCAGGAAAATGCACAAAAAGTCATCATCATGCTTAAAAGACTCCAAACAATGCTACTGAGAAATGCAGACAGGTTGCTCTATATACAGGGGTAGAAATTGGTTATGGCCCATATGGAAGACAGCGTGCGCCTGGCCTGGGAGGGCTGGAATGAGTCCTAAATTGGACCTCGGGCCTCGTTTTAACAATTTGAATCTCATATGCAGCTCGTCAAGGAGAACAATTTTGGCTCACTTGCCTTGTTGGGAAAACAAGAGGTGGGCTGATCACAGGCCAGCAGTGGCTCTCAGGAGTGCTGTGAAGCTGGGATGAGCACACCTGCTCCTCCGGGCTCCATATCAAACTTTAAAAAAAACACTTTTTGTTTTGTCGGTTGCTGCTGGTTAAGCCACAGCGACCACTGAAGAAACCTGAGCGCAGCAAGCCCGGATCGTGCTTCATTCAGTGCTGTCCAATTTAGGACAGGCCTAAAACAGGACCTTGCATTGCGCAAATAGGCTGCAACATTTCCGACATTACAACAGTAACTAAACTTCAAAAGTACTTCATTGGTGGTAAAGAGCTTTTGGACATCCTAAAGGCGCTGTATAAATGCAAGTCTTTTGTCCACTGCACCGAATTCTGTGATTTTTAACCCATTTATCCTTCCCTTCTTTTGCTTTTATTATCACTATATGAGTATCTCCAAGTATTGTAAGATGTACCTCTCATTTTTAAGTTTGACATTTACAAATAATTCCATCCTCCTTGATTAAAATGCTTCATATGCCTTCAGTTTATGCTTTGGAAGAGTTATAGGCAGCAGAATATCTATATTAGCTGCTTCTACCTGAAACAGCTGGGCCTAAAAATCATTTTAGATGTCTAGATCATTTAAAAGTGTTATAAATTGGATAGCCAGGTGGTGAAGGATCAAATACTAGTGTGATCTTCAGTTGCTTCCAAGCATTTATTCACAGAGCTCTACATTTACAACCCCACCACACCCCAGATCAGCTCTCATAAATGGATACAAGAGAATTCCCAATTGATATGCACCACCTGAATACAATTAACACTAATTGACATAAATCACATGATACAATTAACAAATAGGAATGTTTTAAAATTCAAGCATTTAAGAAATAGATACAGAGTATTGAAAACAGTCATGTGACTTTTAAAAACACAAACTAGCAATCTGAAATATAGTGAGTTCTAAAGAGCTCAGAACAGTACAGTATAACTGGCCTATTGTTTATTTGTTTTAGAAATGGTTACTCCAACTTGAACTTTGTTTCAAGGACATTCTAATTTAATTTAACAGGAGGCAGCATTTGCTTAAACATAAAGTAGGAAAAACTAGTCTTGTGATAGACGACGATATGTGGCCGTCTGTCCTGGTTCTGCATAGTTGGCAGTCCTGCTCCAGCTCATCAGTGCCAATGTTAGCACTGTGTGTATGAACATGAGTTTGTTTCCATAAATAGAAGTTACATGAGTGTTTAACATTTTAGTGAATTGTCACCAAAATTCTGCTAAATCTTGCTGTTGACACATTTGTATATTGTGTCTTAACTACAAATACTGCAACTTAGCAATCGCGTACTACAAAGGATAATTTTAATATTTCTTTCAAAGTTGCCCACAATACTTCACACAAGTTAAAATACGAACTAACACATGTAACACCCCAGAGACAAGATCAGAATGATAGGCAATCAATGTAAGTGTCGCTGTTCTCAGGTCACATCATCCATGGGAAGTGTGGGCTTTAGTTACCTTTTACACTGAGTCGACAACATTTATATTATAAAGGCATTTGTCCCTCAAAAAAAAACATATCCATAGGACAAGCAGAGTATCACACCAGCTTTGCTATATTCCCAATTTTACTGCACTCACGAGAAAGATATCCTATTTCACCATTGAGAGTAAATCCAGTGATTTATTTCTACCAGTGCAACATTGTGTGCCTCTTAAAATAATGATATTGCTCCATAAATTTTGTAAAGGGAGTTCAAACACTTTGAAACCAATGCTGTGGGCATAGGATCTGGATTTGTATAATTAAAGTTGGCTCCAGTATTTCAGTCAGACAAAATAAAGCAGTTCTGCCAGCAATAGTCTTTATTGCAATGTCAATGATTAAGGGTGAATTGGGATGAAATGAAGAACCCGTACAAACATAGTCCTTTCAGTTGGTTCAGGCCTGCAAATGAGGTCTTCAATTAGTTTGGTTTTAACCACACTGTTCATCAAGAAATATGAACTCACATCAAACAATGATAAAAGCATATAGCTCAGCCAAGGTTTCATCAGCATATTTGACTTCAGTCTGGTGAGAGCTGCCTTCAAGTTGAATGGATTACATCCAACTCTTGTCAAATAGGCATGAAAATCTGAAGCAAGTTTAGACTCATGCCTATCTGAGGCTAACGATCACTATATAGTGACACCATTGAACTTGTAAACAATCTTACAACACCAAGTTATAGTCCAATTGGACTATAACTTGGTGTTGTAAGATTGTTTACATTTGTCAACCCCAGTCCATCACCGGCATCTCCACACCATTGAACTTAAGGGAAAGCTAGATAAACACATGCGGGAGAAGGGAATAGAAGGATATGTTGACAGGCTTAGATGAAGAAGGGTGGGAGGAGGCTCACGTGGAGCATAAACACCGGCATGGACCTGTTGGGCCGAATGGCCTGTTTCTGTGTTGTACATTCTTTGTAATTGCTTACTGTATTATTATAGCTTTTTCTACTTGGGTCAGTAAGAAGTAGCAGTGAATCTATATCAGGTGATTAAATTTCAGCCAAATACATTCAGCGATCAAGAAAATGCATTTGTGGTACACCAGTCCATTCAAAGCTTTAAAGTCCCCAGCAATTTTACAAGGAATCTTTCAAGAACAGGCTATAATACTGCAGTACCAGGTTTCTGCCACAAGAGGTGCCTTTTCAGGTATGTAAGTGTTGGAGCTCTCTCTAGTGACAGAACTACAATGCACCCCACATATATTCTGTCGAATTGAGGTGGATATTTTCAACAGGGCCTAAACTCTGAAAAATACAGATAACATCAATTGATAAAATCAGTTTAATTGTCCATGATTGTGAGAGATTTATGGGAGTTTCACTGGGCGTCTGATAGAAAGGGTTCTATTTTAGCACCTGCGATCGGGTGCGTTCCTGGCGGTGGGGGGGCTCCGAAAATCGGGGATTCCCGGGGCGGGTCGGGACGGGAGCCCGGCTCCAACCCGCCCACTTCCGGGTTTCCCACAGACGCGCTGACATGCGCGCGCAGCCCCCTCATGTGGGACTCCCGCCGACAATTAAAGCCAGCGGGGTGCCACTTAAGCTATTTATCTTGGTATTTCAGGTCGTTTACAGACCTGATTAACGAGATATTTTAGGAGGGGTGGGATTTTACAAACAACTGGGACTGTTTCCCGTACTGGGGGAAACAGTCCCAGTTCAAATGGACGTGTTGGAGCCATCAGCCTGTGGCAGCTGCAAAGGTCCATTTGACAGGTGGCGGGGGGAGACCCTCACTCATTGCAGGAGGCCGCTCTGTCACTTTGGACAAAGTTTGGCCTCCACCACCCTCCTCCTCACAACAAAATTCACCAACTTGCACACTTACCCCGGGGTCCAGAGACATGTACCTACCTTGCGGACCCCCTCAGATGTATATCTTCCGGATGGGGGCCGCCGTAGCTGCAGTCATGACCTCCTCGGAGGGCGAACAGCATCACCAGCCTCGCCAGCCATGCCGTCCACCTCTGACACGTGGAGCTCCACAACAGAGTGCTGTGACACATCCACCTGCACAGCAGGAGGGAGGGCAACGACAGAGAGAGATGCTTCGCAGAGGGCACTACCCTCGCCACAGGGTCCACAGACCGGGGCTCAGCCTCCTGGACCTCTCTAAGCAGCAGTGCACACGGAGGCTCAGAGTCACTCGACATGTAGTCGTGGACATCTGCAGCCTCCTTCATGCCGAGCTGCTCCCGTCTGGCCCGAGCACCATCTTCTTACCTGTCGCTGTCAAAGTCACCACTGCCCTCAACAACATCTCCTCCGCATCCTTCCAGGGTGCCACTGGGGACATCGCCGCGTCTCTCAGTCGTCTGCACAAAAGAGCCCTGCAAATACACCTACACCCACTCTGCAGTGACACAATGGGTGGCATCATGTGTGGGTCTTCATTGTAATCCTCAGGAAAGGGCATTTTGCACAAACCAGACAAAATTCGCAAAGGCGTGGCAGTAGTGGTGCCAATACAATATGTGATGTGAGTTGATCAGAAATAAAAAACCATGACAAACCCTCAAACACCCTTGTGCATCCCCTTCATGCTCACGACACATTTACCTTACGCTTCCTACTGCACATATGTGATGCATGCCCTGAGATTGTATGAGGATTGGGTTGAGTGGTAGTGGTGGGATGAGTACTGGTGAGGTGAGTAAGTGCAGGTAAGATGAGGATGAGGTTTGAGTGGGTGTGAGGAGTGACGTGGTAGAGTAGTGTTGGCAGTGCAGAAGGAGGTGTGGGGTGGGGGCGGTGATGTGGCAGACGGAGTGTAGGGGAATGAGTAAGTGCACTCACTTTGGCTGACCTACTGAGGTCATTGGAGCGCCTCCTGCACTGTATGCAGGTGGGCGATATGTTGGTGGTGCAGGTGACCTCCTCTGCCACCTCGAGCCAGGCCTTCTTGGTGGCAGGGACAGGCTGCTTCCTCCCACCCGCCGGGGGGAAGATCTCTGTCCTCCCCCTCCTCCTCACCCCATCCAATAAGTGCTGGAGTGAGGCATCATTAAACCTGGGAGCAGCCTTCCCCCTGGGCTGCTCCATGCTGTAATTTTTCCTATTTCTTGCAGCATCAGTCAGTGGAGGACTGCCCCTTTAAATGGAGCTCCTCCAGCTGACAGACCTTACTGCGCATGCGCAGTCCGCCCGCTGCACAGGTCAGTAGCGGGGAACCTGGAACAAGAGGTAAGTGGATCCAATTAGCCTGCAATTGCGTTCGGGGCCGACTGATTTCACCGGGCGCGTAATCGCCCCCCACCCCCCGCGAACCCGCCGTCCTGCTAATATCGGGCCCAAAGTGTCAGCAGCAACAAAACTAAACAGGTACTGCCAGTTATAATTAGGGTTGACACCTGCTGGTTTTTCCACTAACCCAACCAAGTTCTTAAAATAGCCACCAGTTGGGAGAATACATTGCCTGACAAAGCCTTGATGTGGAAGAGTTCTGAAAAACGATCTATTGAATGGACTGCACTTAGGGCTGCTATAAGTGTACAATCCTCTGCTATCTCTGCACTCTTCCAATTCTGGCCTCTTGCGCATCCCCAATTTTCTTTCGTGTCCGTGCCTTCAGCTGACTAGGCCCTTAGCTCTGGAATTCCTTAACTAAACCTCTCTACCTCTCCTCATTGAAGACGTTCCTTAAAACCTATCTCTTTGACCAAGCCTTGGTCACCTGTTCTAATATCACTTTACGTGGATCGGTGTCAAATTTTGTTTGATAATCGCTCCTGTGAAGTGCCTTGGGACGTTTTACCATGTTAAAGGCGCTATATAAATTTCAAGCTGTTGTTGTTGTATACAGTATCCACTATTTATTAGTAAATATAAATTTGAGGAATAAAGCTAGCTGATTAGACACGTGCTTTTCAATATAAAATAGTGGGTCCTGTATGCGTGTGCCTATGTTACAACGTACTTCATTACAGTCAAGAAATAACAGTACTCACTTTTTCACGTGCAGTTACCAAATAAAATTAGCTGAAAACAAAAAGGATTGCAGAACTATATTGCTAATTATTCTGTCAAGTAAATTTTGTTGTAAAATGGAATGAATAGAGTTAAGTGCTACACTATGAAAAATAAATTGCTTCAACATCAGAGGCAATTATAGTTCTGTGTACTATAAACAGAATCTGAATTCCAGTAAATATTGATGCAGTTTTACTCATTTAACTGCAAAAATAATCATAAGAATATAAAGCAATTACATTTTCAAGAGTGAAGTTGACCCATTGAAAAAATAAAAATGTTATCCTTAATTTGTACAAGCAATTTAAAACAATGTGTATTGTTTGAGACCAATTACAATTCATTTTAGTACCTACAATTTGAGGCAATGCATTTATGAAAATTAAGAGTTAGAATTTAGATATGTGAAGTATTGTTTAATATATCCGCAGGCACAAATACACTAGTTGCCAAGGCAACTGTCTGCAGGGGGTCTTTAAAAATATAGCTAATGCGATTAATAAAAAAGTACTTGCATTTATATAGCGCCCTTCATGACCTTAGGACGTCTCAAAGCACTTTACAGCCAATGAAATACTTTTGAAATGTAGTCACCTTTGTAACGTAGGGAACGTGGCAGTCAATTGCATACAAATAGCAATGAGATAATGACCCAGATAATCTGTTTAAGGGATAAATATTGGCCAGGATACCAGGGAGAAGACCCCTGCTCCTCTTTGAAATGGTGCTATGGGGTCTTTTACATCCACCCTGAGGGGCAGGTAGGGAGGGCCTCGGTTTAACATCTCATCTAACAAGATATCACCTCTGATAGTGCAGCACTCCCTCGGTAATGCATTGAAGTGTCAGCCTAGATTTTGTGCTTAAGTTGCTGGAGTGGGATTTGAACCCACAACCTTCATAACTCAGGGGTAAGAGTGCTACTGACTGAGCCAAGCCCAACACCAAAATTGCTGGTAAGCAAGTGCTTCAATAACTCAGACTTTTCTCCTTCCTCAAAAATTCAAATTGTAATGATTTAAATTGACAGCCAATCCTAAAGATAGCCTCTCGGTCCTCTTTCATTCCCGTGTTCTATGATTTAAAACTGCTGATTAAAGGAAGCCAAGCAACAGATATTTAGTGTAGAATTTTCCTGGCTGTGACACTAAATCCCAAGTGAGAAATATCGTTACTAAACTCTTTATCCCAGTAACTGGTCCTAGTCCTCTGTTGCTGATGTAATAAAAGTATCATCTCATTATGGAAACAACTTGACACAATTTGATCTTTGTGGATGGGACAAGGTGAAGTAGGATGGAAATGAAGTAAAGGAACATTTTTTCTCTGTGTTGAATGACAAGATCAAGCAATCGCTGGTCAACTACACATTGGGTAAACAAAGACCAAAGACTGCCCTAGTAAATATGCCGAAGTTCCAGCTTCAGAAGAGTATTGCTCGCAAATAAGCTCCATGCTTACGTTATCCAACTAGTGCTCATCGGTACTGAAATATGTCAGAATTAGTGCTGTCATGATCTTAGCCATGTGGGAAGAAGATTCACTAAGCTGACACTGAAATGAAATATTTTATGGCACCACATTGAAAAGATGAATTCATTATTCTTCAGGGAGACAGCTGAAATAGCTACCAGGAGATTGGTAAGTCTCTTCCTACATAGAATCTTCATGGCATCCACTGTTTCCTGAGATTGGCACGCTAGACAGCGAAATTTACAGTCCAAGTCACCGATCTCACCGTTGCAGGAAAATCTGGGCCATTATTTTTCCAGGATAGGGAGTAACGGTATTGCTTATCTACTTTTTGTAGTGCTCCCAGGTTTTACATCAAATAGTTCTAGTGTAACCAAATGCAGTACAAAAGCAACATTGGGCGTCATTTCAGCTCCCGCTATCGGGTGCGTTCCTGGCGGGGGGGCTCCGAAAATCGGAGAATCCCGGAGCTGGACCGGAGCCCGCCTCGAACCGGCGCACTTCCGGGTTCCCCGCTGACGCGCCGGCGTGCGCGCGCAGCCCCCGCTGGTGGGAATCCCGCAGGCAGTTAAAGCCAGCGGGATGCCACTTGAAAGTATTTATTTAGGTATTTCAGGTCATTAACTGACCTGATTAGGGGATTATGTGAGGAGGGGTGGGATTTTAGACCAAACTGGGACTGTTTCCCACACTGGGGGAAACACTCCCAGGTCAAATGGACGTGTTGCAGCTGTCAGCCTGTGGCAGCTGCAAAGGTCCATTTGACAGGTGGCGGGGGGAGACCCTCGCCCATTGCAGGAGGCCACTCTGTCACTTGGGACAAAGTTTGGCCTCCACCACCCTCCTCCTGACAGTCAAAGTCACCAACCTGCACACGTACCCCGGGGTCCGGAGACATGTACTTACCTTGCGGACCCCCTCAGATGTACATCTTGCAGATGGGGGCCACCGTAGCTGCAGTCATGACCTCCTCGGAGGGCGAACAGCATCACCAGCCTCACCAGCCTCGCCATCCACGCCGTCCACCTCTGACACGTGGAGCTCCACAACACAGTGCTGTGACACATCCACCTGTACAGCAGGAGGGAGGGTTAACGCAGAGAGAGATGCATCGCAGAGGGCACTACCCTCGCCACAGGGTCCACAGACCGAGGCTCAGCCTCCTGGACCTCTCTGAGCAGCAGTGCACACGGAGGCTCAGAGTCACTCGACATGTAGTCGTGGACATCTGCAGCCTCCTTCATGCCGAGCTGCTCCTGGCTGGCCCGTGCACCATCTTCCTACCTGTCGCTGTCAAAGTCACCACTGCCCTCAACAACTTCTCCGCATCCTTCCAGGGTGCAACCGGGGACATCACCGACGTCTCTCAGTCGTCTGCGCAAAAGAGCCCTGCAAATACACCTACACCCACAGTGCAGTGACACAATGGGTGGCATCAGTTGTGGGTCCTCATAGTGATCCTCAGGAGAGGGCATTATTGCACAAACCAGACAGGATTCGCGAAGACGTGGCAGTAGTGGTGCCAATATAATATGTAATGTGCGTTGGTCAGAAATTCAATATAAGTAACACCCATGACAAACCCTCAAACACCCTTGTGCATCCCCTTCATGCTCACTACACGTTTGCCTTACGCTGCCTACTGCACATATGTGATGCATGCCCTGTGGCTGCAGCACAGGTAATGGCAGGTTGAGTGAGGCTGGCCGTGAGAGAGATGCACGAGAGGGTGAGTATGAGATAGAGCCATGAGATTGTATGAGGATTGGGTTGCGTGGTAGTGGTGGGATGAGTACTGGCGAGGTGAGTTGGTGCAGGTAAGATGAGGATGAGGTTTGAGTGGGTATGAGGGGTGATGTGACAGAGTAGTGTTGGCAGTGCAGAAGGAGATGTGGGGTGGGGGCAGTAATGTGGCAGACGGAGTGTCGGGGAAAGAGTAAGTGTACTCACTTTGGCTGACCTACTGAGGTCATTGGAGCGCCTCCTGCACTGTATGCAGGTGGGCGATATGTTGGTTGCGCTGGTGACCTCCTCTGCCACCTCAAGCCAGGCCTTCCTGGTGGCAGAGGCAGGCCGCTTCCTCCCGCCCGCCGGGTGGAAGATCTCTCCTCCCCCTCCTCCTCACCCCATGTATTGATACCTGGAGTGAGGCATCATTAAACTGGGAGCAGCCTTCCCCCTGGGCTGCTCCATGCTGTAATTTTTGCTATTTGTTGCAGCATCTGTCTGTGGAGGACTGCCCCTTTAAATAGAGCTCCTCCAGCTGACAGATCTTACTGCGCATGCACAGCCCACCCGACGTGCAGATCAGCAGTGGGGAACCCGGAGGAGCAGGTAAGTGGATCCAATTAGTGGATTGTCTGCTACAATCGCGCGGAAAGCTGACTAATTTCACCGGGCGCGTTACCCACGCGCCCGATAGCCCCCCCACTGAGAACCCGCAGCCCTGCTAACATCGGGCCCATTATTTATAAATAGCAGACAGTGCCTTTTATAAGTACTGCCTCCAAGATTTTATTCAATGCCCAAACTCTCAAAACCAATCAGGCTTCCCAGGATTCAGAGAGCTATGTATTCTGAAGGTGTTCATAATGAATAAAATCTCGTTAGTCTTTAGTGTTATTCACTGCTATTTTTAATCTATTTAGAAATCCTCCAAGGAAAATTGACACCCATTTAAATTTACCAAAACGTGTAGCTACAGCTGACACATTATTTTATCCCTATTATTTTTAGTGTTGTGGACTTGTAACTCATAAGACAACAACTAGAAAGTGCCCCAACTCATTTCACTGGTGACGCCATTTAGCTCCATCAGAGGCAACCCTACAATATAAATATAGCCAGGCCAGTGTTATCAGAAGCCCCTGGAGATGGGGTTTCCTAAGGCGCTTCTTACCACAGAGGTGGCTCACAGTAAGGTAGGACCCACCATTTTACGTTACCCCACAAACAGAAGCAACACCCAGGCTGCCTACACAGGTCAAGAACAACAACCTCAAGATTGTTGGCCTGCAAGGACATTTCCCTGGCATCAGGGATGGTCTACGACTAGACCTGACGAAGCTGCAAATGCAACTATCCGTCAACTGCGCAAGCACGGGATTCATGCGTGCAACGTGCCATTAGGGCAGATTTCAGCAGCAAGGATAACACTGCATATCAGGGAGCCATTTCCAATGGAAGCAATTCATAATATAAAAAGGACAATGAATTTTACCTCATCAGAGTGAGCATAACTCACAGGTCACCACGGTGAAAGGACGATATGCTTTCACAGCTTAATTAAACAACACCATCTTCATGAATAAGTGTTTCAGAAACCTTACAAAGTACAATGCAATGATATAAATGACATTGAAACACACCGTCACATCATTATGTAACGTGTGCAAATGATATTCCGCTTGACTGGCTCTTTTCACTCCCCAACCAATAAAAGGTTTGCCAAACATTTTTTTTCATGAAGACATTTAAAAATTTAACTTACAAGGCAGACTTTGCCAGACAAAAAAATATAAAGTGTAAATTTGCTGAAAACACACTCTATCTTGAGGGTGTGAAGTAGATGGATAAAATTCAGGTTTCTCATGCAGACGCGGAATGCGTTTAAACTGTGAGCACAATAATTTAAATTAGGATCCCAACACATATACTGAGAGAGATCAAACCAGCTTGTAAAATATAATTTAGTGCAATTCCACAAGTGAGCACATCCATAGAGACAGTGTGAAAATCCAACTCAGTGTCTGACAGTCACCTAAATGCTTTTAAAACAGGAGGAGGGAAATACAAACTGTGATTTTAATGCAGGCCCCAACATGTAGATAAAAAGGCCCTTTAAAGTATCAATTATTGAAACCTCAAGTGAATCTGGAAACCTCAGCATAATCTCAATATATTACAGTGATTTCTGGCACAAACTTCAGTACTGAGATGGGCAACAAGATTGTATGAGAATATGAAACAGAAATAATATGACCATTTGTTATTTTTTTTCCCCCATTGCACCATTACACGAATAATTCATTGTTAGGACAGTGCTAACATTGGAAGGAGCAAAACAAGGCAAAAGTGAACCAAAAAACAAACTCTAACTATGCTGTGTGATTTAGAGAGTTCATGTGAATTGTGTTTGGTCCTACCTAAGGGGTTCTATTTCTCCTTTGAATGGAGAATTTGCACCATTACCTCTGGCTGGTATTATTCCTTCCTCCTGCTCTATATCCCAAATGGTTGATGCCCTAAAAGCATAGGAATGCAGAAGGTAATGGCGGCTGGTGACCTTTTTGACAGGTGAGGCAAAGCTATATATGTATAACCAAACCAGCATGCTACCATAGCAACGGGCCCTTCATGCATACACAATGCGTTTTATTTTCTTGCCCATAGCGATCTTTCATTACAATAAAGCAAGGTCAAAGAAAAGAGTATGAGGGAAACCACTAAACCAACAGGAGGAGAGGGAGCCAATAATCACTGTGGTGAAGCCAACTCATTCATCCTGATATGTATATCGTAAACCTCCAGCCCTCTAATCTCACAGCCCAGGCCTCTCTCTCCCACTCCGGCCTCCAGTTCTGGCTCCGAGCCAGCACGGCCCCCACTGCTTGCCTCCACCTTGCTCAACCAGGACCTGATCTGCTAGCCAACAGTGGCACCACCTCCCCCCTTGCACAACACGCACCACACTCTAGGTGAGGCAGTGCCTCACCTGATGAGCTGTCTCTGGCAGAAGGGGAATACGATAAGCAACAACCAGGCTCTTGGCTTCTGTGTCCTATTCCCAATTCCTTCCCTAAGTGTAATATTTTAAAGGTGGGGGGAGGTGGGAGATGTACTAAACACCCTTCACCCTCATGGAATGGTTTATGCCACAGATGGGAGAATACAAACTAGTGGATGTTGAAATAGTGTTTACCTTGTGCTCTGCCACCTCATTTATACAAATAAACAGATGGGTTAATACCCAATCCATTTACTTTACAGTTGTGTTGTAAATAATATTGGTGGCACAGAAACATAGGAATTGCTAGTCGAGAATGACCAAGGTCCATCTAGTTCGGCTTCTACCACCCTGGTAGTTGCAAGATGCAATGATAATGGAGTTGTTGACTAATCGTAACAATCAATCGAATGGTGGAGAGCTTTCAGAATCATAGGTCCAAAATCAGCTGTGGCTTAGTGGGTAATACTCTCGCCTCTGAATCACCAAAGGTTTGTGGGTTCAAGTCCCACTTCAGGGACTTAAGCATATAATCCAGGCTGATACTCCAGTGCAGTACTGATGGAGTGCTGCACTGTCGGAGGTGCCGTCCTTTGGATGAGACCTTAAAACCAAGGTGCCCTCTCAGAAACGATGTAAAAGATCCTGTGGCATATTTTGAAGAATATCAGGGGAATTCTCTCCAGTATCCTAGCCAACATTTATCCCTCAACCAACATCACTAAAAAAAAGACAGGTCATTATCACATTGCTGTTTGTGGGAGCTGGCTGTTTGTAAATTGGCTGCTGTGTTTCCTACATTACAGCAGTGACTACACTGCAAAAAAGTACTTCATTGGCTGTAAAGTGCTTTGGGATGTCCTGAGGTCACGAAAGGCGCTATACAAATGCAAGTCTTTCAAAGTCACTTTTTTCCTCCCAAGTATGCTACACTTACCACATGTCATGTCTCAAATTACTCATATGCTGTGTCCCAGGAAGAAATGCATCTAATTTGCATTTGAATGAATCAATACTAACTGCTTCCACCATCTCCGTAGGGAATCTGTTCCAAAGATTGACCACTCTCTCACTGAAATATTGTTTCCACAGATTAGTTTTGAATTTACCCCTCTTCAAGTGCAGTTCATGTCCTCTGGTTCTACTGTACTGGACAAGGTGAAATAGCTTGTCATGGTCTACATTATCTAGTCCCCTTGGAATCCTAAAAACAGAAATCGTATCACTACTCAGAGTCTTCTCTTTTCTAGTGAGAACATGCCCAATTAACATAATCGCTCCTCATAATCCAATCCCTCCATCCCTTCAATCATTCTGGTTGCTCTCTTCTGGATCCTTTCAATAGCTGCGATTTGCTTTTTGTACTGTGGTGACCAGAACTGCGTACATTATCCTAAGTGCAGGCACACCAATAATTTATAAAGTGGTAGGATTACCTCATTAATTCAGCTCAATAGTGACTTTTTAATACATCCCAACATCTGATTTGCTTCACTCACTGTCATCGAGCATTGTTGCGATAGCCTCAATTTATTGTCAATCAGGGCCCCCAGATCACTTTCAAATTTTGCTCCTAAATTTGTAATATCACACGAGAAAAAGACTAAAAGTTATATAGATAGATGAGAAGGTGACAGCGTTAAGATATTTTTAAATCTTTCACCCCTCAGGTTTTGTAGCAAATGCAAGCTTTTCATTCCAGCAGGTATCATGTCTGAAACTACAAATTGAAGCAAGTGTCCTATTCTTAACTTACCACCTTCCAAATAAAATCTCTTCTCTGCCCTCTCCAATTTCTCCATTTGTCCCCCCTCTTTTGACCTTAAGCATAAAATTCTCTTTCATATCCTGCCACTGGTCCTGACAGGAAGTTCTGAATTGTGTGCAGAGAGCGAACAGAGTGGGCCAACACGGGAGTACTTTTTCACCCTTAGTGTCCCTAGCAGGCGAGTTCTTCCCGGACTCCTGGCCAATATTCATCCCTCAACCAGCATCACTAAAAAAACAGATGATCTGGGTCATTATCACACTGCTGTTTATGGGAGCTTGCCGCATGCAATTTGGCTGCCGCGTTTCCTACATTACAACAGTGACAACACTTCAAAAAGTACTTCATTGGGACGTCCCAAGGTTGTGAAAGGTGCTATATAAATGCAAGTACTTTTTTTCTTTTCTTCTTCAATATAAGTCTGCTATTAATAAGACAATTTGAAAAACTATAGGACTATGTGGGACTCCCAGCTTCCCAACTATACTATTAAGATGACAAATGTCTCCAGACTAATTTGTGCTTGACAGATTGAATTCTGCAGTTTACTCCTGGATTTGATTCATGCAGAACTTTGGGATGTTTTTGCCTTTGCAATTGCTCTCTGGAAAAGTATCTAAAAGAAAAGCAATCTATGGAGCTCGATGGAAACACTAAGTAACGTTTGTATTCTATATCGCTTACTGAGGGAAAAGGACTTTTTTTGTAGATCCGCTAGGATGTAAAGAGGCAAGAGAAAATTCTGTTCTGAAATCTCTTCCAAAATGTCATGAATTCCTTACAATATCATTCGTATACAACTTTAAAACAATCAAAGTCAAATCCCAGAAGAAAAACGCTCTGGGAAAAGGCATGTAATTCATTATAATGCTTATACATAGAAAAAAAGAAAATACAGCCTACAAAATAAAAGCTACTTATACTGGCATCTTCAAGACATACCAAGAGAAATATACTTTGGAATAGCTTTTCAAATGACCGCCCAAGTATAAAACTGGCCGGGCAGATCAGCCGCCCGGTATAGAAACTGCTTGCTTTTCATTTCCATACTTGGGTGACAAGTTGAAAATCTACTCCTTTATGTCCTGCAGAAAAGATCCTAAAAATGTCTTTATGATGTTTTGTAAGCAACACATAAACAGGTTACAATCGAACTGCTGTAAAAGGCATTTACTTGGATTTCACAATGAATAGGTTTCATTATCTCTTTTTCAGCCATATGCAATTTTTAAAAACATGAATTCCCAGATGTTTTGGCACATTTAGGCTTTAGGAAAAAGCATGCAATTTATTATGTATGGCTTGGTAGAGGTCATGAGTTCAAGTCTCACCATGGGATGTGCAATATAATTCAATAAATCTGGTCATTTCTGGGCTAGCACCAGGATAAATAAGCACAAAAGCTTATGAATGGTTGCAAAAACCTAACTAATGTCCTTCAGGGAAGGGAACCGGCCTGGTCTGGCCTATACATGACTCCAGTCCCACACTCCCTCTTTGATGTGGCCGAGCAACCTCTCAGTTATGAACAATCACAACCAAATTCAAAAATAAGGTTGGGGGTGGGGAGGAAATCAGACAGATCAGGACAAGTCTTAGGCAATCTCAGCACAACCAACCCTGCAAAGTCCTCCTCACTAACTCTGGTGCTGGTGGCCATTTGGCAGAGCTATATCACAGGCTAGTCAAGCAATAGCCCAACATAGTTGTAACTCAAAGAATCAAATCTATCAGCCAATATTGGAGACTCCTCCATCGTATATCCTGTTACACCAACAGGATAAAACCACCAGAGGTGCTGCCACAGTGGTGCATAGTTAGGTGCGTGTAGTCCTGTGTGTCCTCAACATTGACTCTGGATCCCATAAAGTATCAAACAATGTCAAGCAGACCTCCTGCTGAGCACTATCTATTGTTCCTTCTTCAAATCCTCCTGTGGATAAAGGCGCAGAATGGCTTTGCAGTACCACCACTGGCATGGCTGTGTGGTGGGGCAACCAACAACAGCATCAGTAGAAGCGACCACTTCACAGTCCTCATGAAGACAAAATCTCATCTCCACAGTGAGGACAACCTCCGTCATGTAATATGGCATTACAACTGCTAAACTGAACATCAGTGAGGCACAGTGGGCTATTAGCAGAAAAATTGTATCACTGCCATCTGTAACCTTATGGTCCGATACATCCCTCATCCTTCAAGCAGGGAGATTGACCCTGCTTCAATGGGGAATGTAGCAGGGCATGACTGGAGCAACAGAATGAAGTACCAGCTTAGCAAAGCTACTACACAGGGCTACCTGCAAGGTAAAACAACCAAAAGCAGCAGGCTATAGACAGAGTTATGGATTTCCACAACCAATAAATCGGAGCAAAACTCTATAACCCTACCACATCCAGTAGAGAATTAACAGAAGAAATCTCCATTAACATCATCATCCTAACCATGGTGGAGTCCATCACGTGAGTGAAAATGTTAAGACTGAAGTGTTTGCAAGTGTCTTCAGCCAAAAGTACGCAGCCTCCTCCCAAGGTCCCTATCAGAGATGTCACAGTCTACGTCATATTAAGGCGTGGCTAGATGCACTGAACACATCAAAGGCTATGAGCCCCAGCAACATTAGAACTGTAATGTTGAAGACCTTTTTTTTTTATTCGTTCATGGGATGTGCGCGTCGCTGGCGAGGCCGGCATTTATTGCCCATCCCTAATTGGCCTTGAGAAGGTGGTGGTGAGCCGCCTTCTTGAACCGCTGCACTCCGTGTGATGACGGTTCTCCCACAGTGCTGTGAGGAAGGGAGTTCCAGGATTTTGACCGAGCGACAATGAAGGAACGGCGATATATTTCCAAGTCAGGATGGTGTGTGACTTGGAGGGGAACGTGCAGGTGGTGTTGTTCCCATGTGCCTGCTGCTCTTGTCCTTCTAGGTGGTAGAGGTTTGGGAGGTGCTGTCGAAGAAGCCTTGGCGCGTTGCTGCAGTGCATCCTGTGGATGGTACACACTGCAGCCACTGTGCGCCGGTGGTGAAGGGAGTGAATGTTTAGGGTGGTGGATGGGGTGCCAATCAAGTGGGCTGCTTTGTCCTGGATGGTGTCGAGCTTCTTGAATGTTGTTGGAGCTGCACTCATCCAAGCAAGCGGAGAGTATTCCATCACACTCCAGACTTGTGCCTTATAGATGGTGGAAAGGCTTTGGGGAGTCAGGAGGTGAGTCACTCACAGCACAATACCCAGCCTCTGACCTGCTCTTGTAGCCACAGTATTTATATGGCTGGTCCAGTAAAGTTTCTGGTCAATGGTGACCCCCAGGATGTTGATGGTGGGGGATTCGGCGATGGTAATGCCATTGAATGTCAAGGGGAGGTGGTTAGACTCTCTCTTGTTGGAGATGGTCATTGCCTGGTACTTGTCTGGCGCGAATGTTACTTGCCACTTATCAGCCCAAGCCTGGATGTTGTCCAGGTCTTGCTGCATGCGGGCTTGGACTGCTTCATTATTTGAGGGGTTGCGAATGGAACTGAACACTGTGCAATCATCAGCGAACATCCCCATTTCTGACCTAATGATGGAGAGAAGGTCATTGATGAAGCAGCTGAAGATGGTTGGGCCTAGGACACTGCCCTGAGGAACTCCTGCAGCAATGCCCAGGGGCTGAGATGATTGGCCTCTAACAACCACTACCATCTTCCTTTGTGCTAGGTATGACTCCAGCCACTGGAGAGTTTTCCCCCTGATTCTCATTGACTTCAATTTTACTAGGGCTCCTTGGTGCCACACTCGGTCAAATGCTGCCTTGATGTCAAGGGCAGTCACTCTCACCTCACCTCTGGAATTCAGCTCTTTTATCCATGTTTGGACCAAGGCTGTAATGAGGTCTGGAGCCGAGTGGTCCTGGCGGAACCCAAACTGAGCATCAGTGAGCAGGTTATTGGTGAGTAAGTGCCGCTTGATAGCACTGTCGACGACACCTTCCATCACTTTGCTGATGATTGAGAGTAGACTGATGGGGCGGTAATTGGCCGGATTGGATTTGTCCTGCTTTTTGTGGACAGGACATACCTGGGCAATTTTCCACATTGTCGGGTAGATACCAGTGTTGTAGCTGTACTGGAACAGCTTGGCTAGAGGCGCAGCTAGTTCTGGAGCACAAGTCTTCAGCACTACAGCTGGGATGTTGTCAGGGCCCATAGCCTTTGTTGTATCCAGTGCACTCAGCCGTTTCTTGATATCACGTGGAGTGAATCGAATTGGCTGAAGACTGGCTTCTGTGATGGTGTGGATATTGGGAGGAGGCCGAGATGGATCATCCACTCGGCACTTCTGGCTGAAGATGGTTGCAAACGCTTCAGCCTTGTCTTTTGCACTCACGTGCTGAATTCCGCCATTATTGAGGATGGGGATGTTTGCAGAGCCTCCTCCTCCCGTTAGTTGTTTAATTGTCCACCACCATTCACGACTGGATGTGGCAGGACCACAGAGCTTTGATCTGATCCGTTGGTTGTGGAATCGCTTAGCTCTGTCTATAGCATGCTGCTTCCGCTGTTTAGCATGCATGTAGTCCTGAGTTGTAGCTTCACCCGTTTGGCACCTCATTTTTAGGTACGCCTGGTGCTGCTCCTGGCATGCTCTTCTACACTCCTCATTGAACCAGGGTTGATCCCCTGGCTTATTGGTAATGGTAGAGTGAGGAATATGCCGAACCATGAGGTTACAGATTGTGCTGGAATACAATTCTGCTGCTGCTGATGGCCCACAGCGCCTCATGGATGCCCAGTTTTGAGCTGCTAGACCAGTTCTGAATCTATCTCATTTAGCACGGTGGTAGTGCCACACAATACGTTGGATGGTGTCCTCAGTGTGAAGACAGGACTTCGTCTCCACGAGGACTGTGCGGTGGTCACTCCTACCAATACTGTCATGGACAGATGCATTTACGTCAGGTAGATTGGTGAGGACGATGTCAAGTAAGTTTTTCCCTCATGTTGGTTCGCTCACCACCTGCCGCAGGCCCAGTCCTTCAGGACATGGCCAGCTCGGTCAGTATTGGTGCTACCAAGCCACTCTTGGTGATAGACATTGAAGTCCCCCGCCTAGAAGTATGTTTTGTGTCCTTGCTACCCTCAGTGCTTCCTCCAAGTGGTGCTCAACATGGAGGAGGACTGATTCATCAGCTGAGGGAGGATGGTAGGTGGTAATCAGCAGGAGGTTTCCTTGCCCATGTTTGACCTGATGCCATGAGATTTCATGGGGTCCGGTGTCAATGTTGAGGACTCCCAGGGCCACTCCCTCCTGACTGTGTATCACTGTACCGCCACCTCTGGTGGGTCTGTCCTGCCGGTGGGACAGGACATACCCAGGGATGGTGATGGAAGAGTCTGGGACGTTGGTTGAAAGGTATGATTCTGTGAGTATGGCTATGTCAGGCCGTTGCTTGACTAGTCTGTGGGACAGCTCTCCCAATTTTGGCACAAGTCCCCAGATGTTAGTGAGGAGGACTTTGCAGGGTCGACTGGGCTTGTTTTGCCGTTGTCGTGTCCGGTGCCTAGTGGTCCGATACCGGGTGGTCTGTCCGGTTTTATTCTTATTATGACTTTTTTTTGCGAGATTTTAGAACTGAGTGGCTTGCTGGGCCATTTCAGAGGGCAATTAAGAATCAACCACATTGCTGTGGGTCTGGAGTCACATATAGGCCAGACTGGGTAAGGACGGCAGGTTTCCTTCCCAAAAGGACATTAGTGAACCAGATGGGTTTTTATGACAATCCGGTAGTTTCATGGCCACCGATACTGATACGAGTATTTAATTCCAGATTTTTATTTAATTAATTGAATTTAAATTCCCCAGCTGTCGTGGCGGGATTTAAACTCATGACTCCGGATTATTAGTCCAGGCCTCTGGATTATTAGTCCAGTGACATAACCACTATGTTCACCAGAGCTAGCCGCTCCCCTAGCCAAGCTGCTCCAGTACAGCTATGACGCTGGCATCTGGAACGACCTTCCTTCTGTCATAAGATCAGGGGTATGGCTGTTTGTTGATGATTCCAATAATTCCAAAGAGTTCAGCTCCATTCACAACTCCTTTGATAATGAAGCAGTCCATGCCAGCCAACAGAAGGACCTGGACAACATCCAAGCTTAGGCTAATAGAAGCAATAAACATCCTCGGCACAAAAGTGGCAGGTAATAGACATTTCCAACAAAAGAAAGCCCAGCCATCTCCTCCTGACCTTCAACAGCACCACCATCATTAAGTTCCCCACCATCAATATGCTGGGGTCATTAATGACCAGAAGCTATAATGGCTACAAGAGCAGGACAGAGGCTAAGTACTTTGTGATAAGTAGCTCACCTCAAAGCCTCTCCATCACGTAGAAGGCTCAAGTCAGGGCTGTGATGGAATACTCATGACTCACCTGGATGGGTGCAGCCTCAACAACACTCAAGATGCTCAATATCATCCAAGACAGAGCAGTTCACTTTATCAACACCCCTACTACTGGACTCAATATCCACCCTCTCCATCACTGGCACACTCCCCTGCAATCTCTTTCACCGAGAAGGACAAGAGCAGCAATGTCTTGAGAAGACCATCACCTCCAAGTTCCCTTCCAAGTCCCCTCCAACTCACACTGACTGGGACATATCCTGGAATATCCTGGAATTCACTGCCTAACACCATCACGGGAGCACCAGCATAAGGACTGCAAGAGTTCAAGGAAAAGATCCACCACCACTTTCTCTGGATAACGAGGGATTGGCAATAAACGCGTCCTTGCCAGTCTCACCCACATCCCAAACATCTCGGCCCTGAAATTCCTTGGGGCTATTTATGGGCTTCCAACTTAACTTCTTCGGAAGACCAGCAGAAACTCAGAGATCTTGGCTCAATTTTAATTTGGAAGTGCGGGTGCATTGGGGCAGGGGGGCTACGAAAATCGGGGAAATGAGGAGCTGAAAACAAACCCGGCTCCAACATGCCGACTTCTGCGTCTCACAAAGACGCATCTGGGTGCGCGCGCCATTCCTGAGCCTGGAAGTCCCGCCGGCAATTAAAGATTTAAAGAAGCAAATGCACCTCTGAGGTACTTAAGGTACTTTATTTCTTGCACGAGGTAGTTAAAATGATTTTCAACTTAACTGGGTGGCTTTCTCACGGCTTCCAATTGAAGGGCCGGATCAGGCAAAAATAAAGTAAATGAAATAAAATAACATTTCACAACGTAAAAAAATAAATAAACCTACCTTTGAAACAATGTCACCTGCACCCACCTGCTCCAATGTCCGATGTCTCCCCGATGTCTCCCTCCCCCCGATATCTCCCCCCCCCGCAATGTTTCCCTCTCCAATGTCTCCCTCCCCCGACCATGTCTCCCTCTCCGATGTCTCTCCCCCCCCCCCGATTTCTCCTCCTGATGTCTCCCCCCCACCGATGTCTCCCCCACCCAATGTCTCCCCCCTGATGTCTCTCCGAGGTCTCCCCCCACCCTGCTCCGATGTCCCACACCCCCCGCCCCGATCTTCGCCCCAACCCCACTGTCTCTTGTAGCATCAGATGACGTCTCTCTCTCTCTCTCTTCCTCCGCCCCCCCAACCTGGCATTGTAGCTCCTGTCGGCAGCCAGCCTGTCAATCAGGCTGGCTGCTGGGTACGAAACCCGGAAACAAGATTAATGAGCATCAATGATCTCGCAATCGCATGGGGAAAGGTAAGTTTTTATTTTTCCGGTTTGCCGTGCACCCATTGACCACCCCCACCCCTACTGCCATCCGCCACTCTTAAAATTGAGCCCATGGTGTGAATGGCTGTTTACACCATTTTTACGGGGGCTTCACCAGTCTTCCAACCAAGTTACAGTGGGAGATCAAACAACACCCACAGAAATTGAGGGTCCTCTGGTTTTAATTCCATCAGCTGGCCTGTTTTAATTTTATGGAGATGTTGTTATAAAGGGCAAATAGCAATGGATTTAACCCATGGGGAAATTCATTACTCAATATAAATATTGCAAGAACAGTGGACCTCCGGATTATCTGCCAGCAATCCCAAATCAACCCCTTTTCCTCCCTGTGTTCCCAGCTGTGTTATCTAAGAAAAAAATCTCTTAGCAGTGCTCCATTCCCTTTCTGTCCTCTCAAACTGTGCTGCGCATTTAGAATACTTTGCTCTAAATTAAACAAGTTTAATTAGACAGTTGCCTCTACTTGACCTTGATGTAATACACAAGAGCCTTCTACCTAGCTTCCAACCAGTAGACGTAGGCTTGAGAACAAATTTAAAGTTGGCCAGGTAAAGTTGGACACAATGGATAAGTTAAGAATGGACTTATCAAACACCTCATTTAAGTTAAAATGTAACTTGTACAACAAATAAACCACCAACGTACATCACATAAACCAGCAATAAAACAGAGCAATTAATAATTTCTTCTGGTTATATATAACTGATAGCTGAAAAAAAATTCCTTTTCATGTTGTGGAAAGTAATAAATTACACAGAATGTACAGCACAGAAACAGGCCATTCGGCCCAACTGTTCCATGCCTGTGTTTATGCTCCACAGGAGCCTCCACCCACCCCTCTTTATCTCACCCTATCAGCATAACTTTCTATTCCTTTCTCCCTCATGTGTTTATCTAGCTTCCCCTTAAATGCATCTACGATTACAGAATGCCTGATAAATAAGAACATTTTTGCACAGAGCAGCTAAGTGTAATGAGAGCATAATAAATTGGCCTTGGGGAAAGGACTTGTTTAAGATACCCCAGCTTTTATAATCAAGAGAGTTGTTCAGTTATATATTGAATTAAATCAATGCCTGAGGTGTGGTTATATAGATAATGCATATTAAGGCAAGCTGGGGATAGGAAAAATTGCGGACAGTGGGACAGGCCGCAGGGGACGCCAGCGGGACAGGCCGCAGGGGACGCCAGCGGGACAGGCCGCAGGGGACGCCAGCGGGACAGGCCGCAGGGGACGCCAGCGGGACAGGCCGCAGGGGACGCCAGCGGGACAGGCCGCAGGGGACGCCAGCGGGACAGGCCGCAGGGGACGCCAGCGGGACAAGTCACTGCTGACCAGTGGGACAAGCCGTTGGGGATGCCAGCTCCAGCTTTGTTGTTGTCAGTGGCAGGATAAATGCCACCTCTTGAACTAGTTCTCCACACTGCTTCATTCACCCAATATTGCTCCCACCAGAATCCAGGCTGCTGCTGGTGACAACGCAGTAAAGCAAAAGCAGAATTAATATCAGGCCTATCAGATCAGACGCATCAGATCAGACGCAACGAGGGCAACATTATTAGTTACTGGGACAATTAACAGGTTCAAACCAATACTGAAAACGCAAGAAGAACAACCTAACCCGACCTCACAGGAGTATCATTCTACAACCATTAATTCTAAGTGTGCTTAAAATGTAAAATTACTTTAAAACTATATATACTGCCCTATGTATTGCATACACGTCAAAGATGGGTGTGTCAATTGCCCTATCTTTGGTCTATATGCACTCCATATTATTTTGTGTTTTTTGAATGGATTACCATGTTAAAGGTGCTATATAAATGCAAGTTGTTGTTGTTGAATGTGCATCCTTTCTATAATTTCAGAACATTCATATATGTATTTCGGCTACACATATATAAAGTGTTTTTTTTCCTTTCACAGTAGAAACACTTGGTGCAAACTAGTTGCAGCATTCAATATAGTAGAAGTTCATTATCCTACCTCCAGCATACATAACAGCCAGTGTCATTGAAGAGATCCATGCAATCTGGCTGTATGAGGTGTCAAAGATCTCCTGAATCTCCTTAAAGTACACAGTTATAGCTTTGGGTAACGCATAAGAAAATCCAATTGAGATGAATGCTGCAAAGACCACAACCCATCCCCAACCACCATCTGGGGGAATGTATTCCTGGGCATTTGATATTGGTGGTGGCATCTTGGACTTCTTGTTCTTGGTTAACTGGAAGAAACAAAACAAGGTCATTTTTCTTTGAGGTTGCAATTAAAGAAAATTTTAAACTAAATCTTTTTTTACCAAATCTATAAGTCAAACCTGTGTGCACTTCTAGAAGTTCAAGAGGTTTCTCTGAGTTAGCCTTTTCAGGGGTAGTTGTTTTGTTAAGCGTTATTAAGAGTACACTTGATTTGATGCTGTTTAAATGCAAGGAGTATAGTAACAACATGAAAAGCAGACTGGTATTTTCTGCTTAGCGTGGTTCAATATAAACACACACAGAGTAGGAGGAGTTGTGCAACGTCAGTCAAGGGATTATCTGATTGCATGTGCCACGACTTAAATCACTGAAGTAATAGCATGTTCAACAACTTGTCCCATTGAGGAAATTACTCCTGAAAATTAAAATGTGTCCACGGCTTTAGGAGATGCAAGAGAAAATCCAACAAGAAGAAAAGCTGCACTGCCAGCCAACTTAAACCAGCCCTGTTGGGACCGATCAGTGTTTTGGGTAAACTGTTTAATCTCCCATTTTAACTGCAGATAAATTAGAACACTGAGGCTCGAGATGAGACATTTAGACACGCGCAGTTTTCACTTCAAAGTTAAATAAATTTATATAGTCTAGTGACAAGCACTGGAGAGTCAATATAAACTGTGATCTAACAGCCGATAGGACAGAAGATTAACTTAGTTGCAAGGTCAGCCAGAGAGGAAGCCCAGTGGAGAAAAGACAACACTTGTTTTAATGCAATAGCACATTCATTTCCATGAGGCTCCAATCAATACAGCTCTGGCTGATCTCATTACCCCACACACACTTATGAATATTCTACAGTCACCAGCTGTCTGCTCATGCTCATTAACAAAATTACATGTTGCCAAATGATATCAAGCCCTGCTAGAGGTGACCTTCCTCAGTAACGTTCAAGATCTTGCTGCAGTTTGTTCTCTGACAATCCTACAGGACACAGAATTCACCTTCGGAGTCAAACGTGCCATCTCAAGGACTTGAAAAATTATTTTACATGACTCAAACCGTCGCTGTACACAAAATTTAAAATTTAAGATTTTGTCAATGCAAATAAATCACATTTCACCCTGCTCTGCTTGAATTTCTCCTCCTTTTCCTGAAGTTAGTGATTCCTGTTGAGGGTATTAGTTCCACAGTTGCCGTCTCAATCCAATCTTCACCTGTGAGCCCAAACAAAAGGGAGGGAATCACAGCCCGGGACACTCCCATCCAACACAGCGTATTTTTTTGAATGGGGTCAGTGGATGGCAATCAGGAGCTGGTTTGTTAAATCCGCTGCCCTCCAGCCCAGAGGGGACTGAAGACTATTGTAGCATCCCCACCACCGTCTCAGCTGAGATCAACTGGACTGAGGACCTGTCTGGAACTTTTCTGGTCCTTGCGGTTTAGTATACACCATTATATGGTCCAATTACTAAATAAGCTGTCTCAGCAGACGAACATATATTTCTAAGCAGAAATTCATACAGTAATATTTCTTCATTAAATGTCTTTTATTTGCCCCATTTAGTAAGGTGGGCTAAATATTTTGAATCACGCTACAGCTAGGATAAAACTGAGTTTTCCTCCTTCAAACAATGGCTACAAGAGGCTAGTGCAGTACAATATCAAATATCTGAACGTAACATATAACATATCGGATTCTTTCAACAGATCTTTTTTGTGCTTTTTATTCTGTATACAAATTATATATTGTGAAATATACCACATTTACAAATACAAGTACAATCCAAATCATGACGCAATTCTGACAAATTTGCTTGAGTTCTTTGAGGACATAACGTACAGGGTGGATAAAGGGGAACCAGTGGACGTAGTGTATTTAGACTTCCGGAAGGCATTCGACAAGGTGCCACGTAAAAGATTATTGCTCAAGATAAAGAATCACTGGATTGGGGGTAATATTCTGGCACGGGTGGAGGATTGGTTATCTAACAGGAAGCAGAGAGTTGGGATAAATGGTTCATTCTCAGACTGGCAACCAGTAGCCAGTGGTGTTCCGCAGGGGTCGGTGCTGGGTCCCCAACTCTTTACAATCTATATTAACGATTTGGAGGAGGGGACCGAGTGTAACATATCAAAGTTTGCAGATGATACAAAGATGGGAGGGAAAGTAGAGAATGAGGAGGACATAAAAAACCTACAAGGGGATATAGACAGGCTGGGTGAGTGGGCGGAGATTTGGCAGATGCAATACAATATTGGAAAATATGAGGTTATGCACTTTGGCAGGAAAAATCAGAGAGCAAGTTATTATCTTAATGGCGAGAAACTGGAAAGTACTGCAGTACAAAGGGATCTGGGGGTCCTAGTGCAAGAAAATCAAAAAGTTAGTATGCAGGTGCAGCAGGTGATCAAGAAGGCCAATGGAATGTTGGCTTTTATTGCTAGGAGGATAGAATATAAAAACAGGGAGGTATTGCTGCAGTTATATAAGGTATTGGTGAGACCGCACCTGGAATACTGCAAACAGTTTTGGTCTCCATACTTAAGAAAAGACATACTTGCTCTCGAGGCAGTACGAAGAAGGTTCACTCGGTTAATCCCGGGGATGAGGGGGTGGACATATGAGGAGAGGTTGGGTAGATTGGGACTCTACTCATTGGAGTTCAGAAGAATGAGAGGCGATCTTATTGAAACATATAAGATTGTGAAGGGGCTTGATCGGGTGGATGCGGTGAGGATGTTCCCAAGGATGGGTGAAACTAGAATGAGGGGGCATAATCTTAGAATAAGGGGCTGCTCTTTCAAAACTGAGATGAGGAGAAACTTCTTCACTCAGAGGGTAGTAGGTCTGTGGAATTTGCTGCCCCAGGAAGCTGTGGAAGCTACATCATTAAATAAATTTAAAACAGAAATAGACAGTTTCCTAGAAGTAAAGGGAATTAGGGGTTACGGGGAGCGGGCAGGAAATTGGACATGAATTTAGATTTGAGGTTAGGATCAGATCAGCCATGATCTTATTGAATGGCGGAGCAGGCTCGAGGGGCCGATTGGCCTACTCCTGCTCCTATTTCTTATGTTCTTATGTTCTTAATGCAAAAACAAAACCCTCCGATTATCTGAACAGACTGACTCTTTGAAAACCTGTCGATTCCAACCACTCTGGATCCTGGTTTGTTTTGACTCCAGCTTCTTCCACATCACACAGTGCCTCAATGTAGTAAATGTCCCAATGCGATTGACAGAGGTGGAACAGGCGCTGCGCGGTAGCAGAAGAAGAATTAGGAGGGTAGGGGACCCAAGGCATGGTCGCAGAAGTAGCTTTAGAGGAAGCTTTTAAAAGGTGGGAGTGAGGTAATGGGGAGGCACATAGAGAGACAATTCCTTTGTAAATCAAGGCTTTGAGTAACTATCTACAATATGATGTGATCACAGATTAGATTACAGCTTGTTACTGATTTTACTTTTTCATACACAGAAAAGATAACCGGAATCAAAAAGAAATCTGCAGTCACTTAAAATCTGAGGAGGCAGCTATGTGCCTTCAAATCTGTTCAGATCTGTCATAAGAACATAAGAGATAGGAGCAGGAGTAGGCCATTTGGCCCTTCGAGCCTGCTCCGCCATTCAATGAGATCTTGGCTGATCCGATTCTGGCCTCAACTTCACTTTCCCGCCTGTTCCCCATATCCTTTGACTCCCTTGCTGATCAAAAATTTGTCTAACTCAGCCTTGAATATGTTCAATGACTCAGCCTCCACCACTCTTTGGGGCAAAGAATTCCAAAGGTTCACAACCCTGTGAGAAAAGAAATTTCTCCTCATCTCCGTCTTAAATGGGTGACCCCTTATTCTGAGACTATCCCCCCTAGTTCTAGATTCCACCATGAGGGGAAACATCCTCTCAGCATTTACCCTGTCAAGTCCCCTCAGAATCTTATACATTTCAATAAGATCTCCTCTCATTCTTCTAAACTCCAGTGAGTACAGGCCCAATCTGCTCAACCTTTCCTCATAAGAAAACCCGTCCATACCCAGAATCAACCGAGTGAACCTTCTCTGAACCGCCTCCAATGCAAGTATATCCTTCCTTAAATAAGGGGACCAAAACTGTATGCAGTACTCTAGGTGTGGTCTCACCAGCACCCTGTACTTCCCTACTTTTATACTCCATCCAGCTTGAAATAAAGGCCAATATTCCATTTGCCTTCCCAATTACCTGGTCTCACTGTACCTGAAGGGCATTCAATTTAATTCTCGGGAAACATGCCAGTCATCTTTGTAAAATGACAAGAATTCTATCCTGAAAGCAATAATTAGATGTCAGTTGTGCATAGGATTGTAGGGCAAAGAGGGAGAGGAATTTTTGAAGTGTGTTCAGGAGAACTTTCTTGACCAGTACATTTCCGCCCCAACGAGGAAGTATGTATTGCTGGATCTAGTTCTGGGGAATGAGGTGGGCCACATGGAGCAAGTGTCAGTGGGGGAACATTTAGGGAACAGCGATCATAGTAGCATAAGGTTTAGATTAGCTATGGAAAAGGACAAGGAGCACTCTAGAGTAAAAATACTCAAGAGTGGAGAAGGGCCAATTTCAGTGGGCTGAGAACAGATCTGGCCCGGGTAAATTGGAATCAATGATTGGCAGGCAAAACTGTAATGGAACAATGGGCGCCCTTTAAAGAGGAGATGGTTCAGGTACAGTCTAGGTACATTCGCACGAAGGGAAAAGGTAGAGCCAGAGCTCCCTGGATGATGAAAGGGATAGAGAGTAAGATGAAGCAGGAAATCTGTCAGGTTGATAATACATGAGAACCAGGCTGAATATAGAAAGTTCAGAGGGGAAATGAGATAGGAAATAAGAGGGGCAAAGAGAGAGTATGAGAATAGACTGGCGGCCAACATAAAAGGGAATCCAAAAGTCTTCTATAGCCATATAAACAGTAAACGGGTGGTAAGAGGAGGGGTGGGACTGATTAGGGACCAAAAAGGAGATCTACGCATTGAGGTAGAGGGCATGGCTGAGGTACTAAATGAGTATTTTGCACCTGTCTTTACCAGAAGATGCTGCCAAAGTCACAATAAAAGAGGAAGTTGAGATATTGAATGGGCTAAAAATTGATAAAGAGGAGGTACCAGAAAGGCTGGCTATACTTAAAGTAGATAAGTCACCCGGTCCGGATAGGATACATCCTAGGTTGCTGAGGGAAGTAAGGGTGGATATTGCGGAGGAACTGGCCACATTCTTCCAATCATCCTTAAATACGGGGGTGGTGCCAGAGGACCGGAGAATTGGAAATGTTACACCCTTGTTCAAAGAAGGGTGTAAAGATAAACCCAGCAACTACAGGCCAGTTAGTTTAACCTCGGTGGTGGGGAAATTTTTAGAAACAATAATTAATAGTCACTTGGACAAGTGTGGATTAATTAAGGAAAGCCAGCACGGATTTGTTAAAGGCAAATCATGTTTAACTAACTTGATTGAGTTTTTTGATGAGGTGATGGAGAGGGTCGATGAGGGCAATGTGGTTGATGTAGTGTATGTGGACTTCGAAAAGGCGTTTGATAAAATGCCGATAATAGGCTTGCAATCAAAGCTGAAGCCCTTGGACTAAAAGGGTCAATGGCAGCATGGATATGAAATTGGCTAAGTGACAGGAAATAGAGTAGCGGTGAATGGTTGTTTTTCGTACTGGAGGGAGGTATACAGTAGTGTTTCCCAGGGGTCGGTACTAGGACCACTGCTTTTCTTGATGACTTATTAATATTAATGACTTGGATTGAGTGTACAGGGCACAATTTCAAAATTTGCAGATGACACAAAACTTGGAAGTGTAGTGAACAATGAGGAGGATAGTAATTGACTTCAAGAGGACGTAGACAGGCTGGTGGAATGGGTGGAAACGTGGCAGATGAAATTTAATGCCGAGAAGTGTGAAGTGATACATTTTGGTAGGAAGAACGAGGAGAGACAACCAAATGCTTGATGCACTGGAAAGCCTGCTAGAAAGCCTGTGCACAATGTCAAGGGGCATAGAGAAGTCCAGCTCCAACTTGGCACAGGGCTTTGCGCAGAACTAGCCGCACCTCTAGCCAAACTGTTCCAGTACAGCTACAACACTGGCATCTACCCAACAATGTGGAAAATGCCCAGGTGTGTCCTATCCACAAAAAGCAGGACAAATCCAATCCGGCCAATTACCGCCCCATCAGTCTACTCTCAATCATCAGCAAAGTGATGGAAGGTGTCGTCCACAGTGCTATCAAGAGGCACTTACTCACCAATAACCTGCTCACCAATGCTCAGTTTGGGTTCCGCCAGGACCACTCGGCTCCAGACCTCATTTCAGCCTTGGTCCAAAAATGGATAAAAGAGCTGAATTCCAGAGGTGAGGTGAGAGTGACTGCCCTTGACATCAAGGCAGCATTTGACCGAGTGTGGCACCAAGGAGCCGTAGTAAAATTGAAGTCGATGGGAATCAGGGGGAAAACTCTCCAGTGGCTGAAGTCATACCTAGCACAAAGGAAGATGGTAGTGGTTGTTGGAGGTCAATCATCTCAGCCCAGGGCATTGCTGCAGGAGTTCCTCAGGGCAGTGTTCTAGGCCCAACCATCTTCAGCTGCTTCATCAATGATCTTCCCTCCATCATAAGGTCAGAAATGGGGATGTTCGCTGATGATTGCACAGTGTTCAGTTCCATTCGCAACCCCTCAAATAATGAAGCAATCCGAGCCCACATGCAGCAAGATCTGGACAACATCCAGGCTTGGACTGATAAGTGGCAAGTAACATTTGTGCCAGACAAGTGCCAGGCAATGACCATCTCCAACAAGAGAGAGTCTAACCACCTCCCCTTGACATTCAACGGCATTACCATCGCCAAATCCCCCACCATTAACATCTTGGGGGTCACCATTGACCAGAAATTTAACTGGACCAGCCACACAAATACTGTGGCTGAGAGGAGCCGAGCCGAGCCGAGCGGAGGGAGCGTCCGATAAAAGGCGGGATTTCAGAGCGCTGAGAACAGCTGAGAGGAGCCGAGCCGAGCGGAGGGAGCGTCCGATAAAAGGCGGGATTTCAGAGCGCTGAGAACAGCTGAGAGGAGCCGAGCCGAGCGGAGGGAGCGTCCGATAAAAGGCGGGATTTCAGAGCGCTGAGAACAGCTGAGAGGAGCCGAGCCGAGCGGAGGGAGCGTCCGGTAAAAGGCGGGATTTCAGAGCGCTGAGAGGAGCCGAGCCGAGCGGAGGGAGCGTCCGATAAAAGGCGGGATTTCAGAGCGCTGAGAACAGCTGAGAGGAGCCGAGCCGAGCGGAGGGAGCGTCCGATAAAAGGCGGGATTTCAGAGCGCTGAGAACAGCTGAGAGGAGCCGAGCCGAGCTGCGACCGAGTTCGAAGTGACGTCAGGAATCAGATCGGGACGCGACACAGGGGAGGCACCTGATTGGTGAGTAGGTTCAGGTGAGTATTTCTACTTATCGACAGTAACTGAAGTAAAAGGAAAGGGAAGGTCTGCAGGTCTTATAGGAAGTAGCGTTTATTTTTTAGTGAATCAAGGTCCCTAGTGTAGTTAACATTCTCTAAATTGAGAACAATTTAAAGGAGTAAACTCCTTAAAGGGAGTGGTAAGTAGTTTTTCTTTCCTTTTTTTTCTCTTGACATTGCAGTTGTTGTTAAGCTAACTTAAGGGTTAAGTCATGGCAGGAGATCCCAGGGCCGTGTCATGTTCCTCTTGTGAGATGTGGGAATTCAGGGCTCCTTCCTGTATCCCTGATTCCTTCACCTGCGGGAAGTGTGTCCAGCTGCAGCTATTGTTTGACCGCTTGACGGCTCTGGAGCTGCGGATGGACTCACTTTGGAGCATCCGCGATGCTGAGAAAGTCGTGGATAGCACGTTCAGTGAGTTGGTCACACCACAGATAAAAATTACTGAGGGAGATAGTGAATGGGTGACCAACAGACAGAGGAAGAGTAGGAAGGCAGTGCAGGGCTCCCCTGCGGTCATCTCCCTCCAAAACAGGTATACCGTTTTGGATACTGTTGGGGGAGATGGCTCACCAGGGGAAGGTGGCAGTGGCCAGGTTCATGGCACCGTGGCTGGCTCTGCTGCACAGGAGGGCAGGAAAAAGAGTGGCAGAGCTATAGTGATAGGGGACTCGATTGTAAGGGGAATAGACAGGCGTTTCTGCGGACCCAACCGAGACTCCAGGATGGTATGTTGCCTCCCTGGTGCAAGGGTCAAGGATGTCTCGGAGCGGCTGCAGGACATTCTGGAGGGGGAGGGTGAACAGCCAGTTGTCGTGGTGCATATAGGCACCAACGATATAGGTAAAAAACAGGATGAGGTCCTACAAGCTGAATTTAGGGAGTTAGGAGTTAAACTAAAGAGTAGGACCTCAAAGGTAGTAATCTCAGGATTGCTACCAGTGCCACGGGCAAGTCAGAGTAGGAATGACAGGATAGCTAAGATGAATACGTGGCTTGAGAGATGGTGCAAGAGGGAGGGATTCAAATTCCTGGGCCATTGGAACCGGTTCTGGGGGAGGTGGGACCAGTACAAATTGGACGGTCTGCATCTGGGCAGGACTGGCACCAATGTCCTAGGGGGAGTGTTTGCCAGTGCTGTTGGGGAGGGTTTAAACTAATGTGGCAGGGGGATGGGAACCGATGCAGGAAGTCAGTGGGAAATAAAATGGTGACAGAAACAAAAGGCAGTAAGGGAGAGTGTACAGAACATGACCGGACAGATGGTCTGAGAAAGCAGGGCAAAGACCAAGGGAAGTCTAGATTAAACTGCATTTATTTCAATGCAAGAAGTCTGATGGGCAAGGCAGATGAACTCAGGGCATGGATGGGTACATGGGACTGGGATGTTATAGCTATTACTGAAACATGGATAAGGGAGGGGCAGGACTGGCAGCTCAATGTTCCAGGGTACAGATGCTATAGGAAAGATAGAGCAGGAGGTAAGAGAGGAGGGGGAGTTGCGTTCTTGATTAGGGAGAACATCACGGCAGTAGTGAGAGGGGATATATCCGAGGGTTCGCCCACTGAGTCTATATGGGTAGAACTGAAAAATAAGAAGGGAGAGATCACTTTGATAGGATTGTACTACAGACCCCCAAATAGTCAATGGGAAATTGAGGAGCAAATATGTAAGGAGATTACAGACAGCTGCAAGAAAAATAGGGTGGTAATAGTAGGGGACTTTAACTTTCCCAACATTGACTGGGACAGCCATAGCATTAGGGGCTTGGATGGAGAGAAATTTGTTGAGTGTATTCAGGAGGAATTTCTCATTCAGTATGTGGATGGCCCGACTAGAGAGGGGGCAAAACTTGACCTCCTCTTGGGAAATACGGAAGGGCAGGTGACAGAAGTGTTAGTGAGGGATCACTTTGGGACAAGTGATCATAATTCCATTAGTTTTAAGATAGCTATGGAGAAGGATAGGTCTGGCCCAAAAGTTAAAATTCTAAATTGGGGAAAGGCCAATTTTGATGGTATTAGACAGGAACTTTCAGAAGTTGATTGGGAGAGTCTGTTGGCAGGCAAAGGGACGTCTGGTAAGTGGGAGGCTTTCAAAAGTGTGTTAACCAGGGTTCAGGGTAAGCACATTCCTTATAAAGTGAAGGGCAAGGCTGGTAGAAGTAGGGAACCTTGGATGACTCGGGAGATTGAGGCACTAGTCAAAAAGAAGAAGGAGGCATATGACATGCATAGGCAGCTGGGATCAAGTGGATCCCTTGAAGAGTATAGAGATTGCCGGAGTAGAGTTAAGAGAGAAATCAGGAGGGCAAAAAGGGGATATGAGATTGCTTTGGCAGATCAGGCAAAGGTGAATCCAAAGAGCTTCTACAAATACATAAAGGGCAAAAGAGTAACTAGGGAGAGAGTAGGGCCTCTTAAGGATCAACAAGGTCATCTATGTGCGGAACCACAAGAAATGGGTGAGATCCTGAATGAATATTTCACATCGGTATTTACGGTTGAGAAAGGCATGGATGTTAGGGAACTTGGGGAAATAAATAGTGATGTGTTGAAGAGTGTACATATTACAGAGAGGGAGGTGCTGGAAGTCTTAACGCGCATCAAGGTAGATAAATCTCCGGGACCTGATGAAATGTATCCCAGGACGTTATGGGAGGTTAGGGAGGAAATTGCGGGTCCCCTAGCAGAGATATTTGAATCATCCACCGCTACAGGTGAGGTGCCTGAAGATTGGAGGGTAGCAAATGTTGTGCCTTTGTTTAAGAAGGGCGGCAGGGAAAAGCCTGGGAACTACAGACCAGTGAGCCTGACATCTGTAGTGGGTAAGTTGTTAGAGGGTATTCTGAGGGACAGAATCTACAGGCATTTGGAGAGGCAGGGACTAATTAGGAACAGTCAGCATGGTTTTGTGAGAGGAAAATCATGTCTCACGAATTTGATTGAGTTTTTTGAAGGGGTAACCAAGAAGATAGATGAGGGCTGTGCAGTAGACGTGGTCTACATGGACTTCAGCAAAGCATTTGACAAGGTACCGCATGGTAGGTTGTTACATAAGGTTAAATCTCATGGGATCCAAGGTGAGGTAGCCAATTGGATACAAAATTGGCTTGACGACAGAAGACAGAGGGTGGTTGTAGAGGGTTGTTTTTCAAACTGGATGCCTGTGTCCAGCGGTGTGCCTCAGGGATCGGTGCTGGGTCTGCTGTTATTTGTTATTTATATTAATGATTTGGATGAGAATTTAGGAGGCATGGTTAGTAAGTTTGCAGATGACACCAAGATTGGTGGCATTGTGGACAGTGAAGAAGGTTATCTGGGATTGCAACGGGATCTTGATCAATTGGGCCAGTGGGCCGATGAATGGCAGATGGAGTTTAATTTAGATAAATGTGAGGTGATGCATTTTGGTAGATCGAATCGGGCCAGGACCTACTCCGTTAATGGTAGGGCGTTGGGGAGAGTTATAGAACAAAGAGATCTAGGAGTACAGATTCATAGCTCCTTGAAAGTGGAGTCACAGGTGGATAGGGTGGTGAAGAAGGCATTCGGCATGCTTGGTTTCATTGGTCAGAACACTGAATGCAGGAGTTGGGATGTCTTGTTGAAGTTGTACAGGGCATTGGTGAGGCCACACTTGGAGTACTGTGTACAGTTCTGGTCACCCTACTATAGAAAGGATATTATTAAACTAGAAAGAGTGCAGAAAAGATTTACTAGGATGCTACCGGGACTTGATGGTTTGACTTACAGGGAGAGGTTAGACAGACTGGGACTTTTTTCCCTGGAGAGTAGGAGGTTAAGGGGTGATCTTATAGAAGTCTATAAAATAATGAGGGGCATAGATAAGGTCGATAGTCAAAATCTTTTCCCAAAGGTAGGGGAGTCTATAACGAGGGGGCATAGATTTAAGGTGAGAGGGGAGAGATACAAAAGGGTCCAGAGGGGCAATTTTTTCACTCAAAGGGTGGTGAGTGTCTGGAATGAGCTGCCAGAGGCAGTAGTAGAGGCGGGTACAATTTTGTCTTTTAAAAAGCATTTGGACAGTTACATGGGTAAGATGGGTATAGAGGGATATGGGCCAAGTGCAGGCAATTGGGACTAGCCTAGTGGTATAAACTGGGCGACATGGACATGTTGGGCCAAAGGGCCTGTTTCCATGTTGTAACTTCTATGATTCTATGATTCTATAAGAGCAGGTCAAAGACTGGGTATTCTGCAGCAAGTGACTCACCTCCTGACTCCCCAAAGCCTTTCCACCATCTGCAAGGCACAAGTCAGGAGTTTGATGGAATACTCTCCACTTGGCTGGATGAGTGCAGCTCCAACAACACTCAAGAAGCTTGACACCATCCAGGACAAAGCAGCCCACTTGATTGGCACCCCATCCACCACCTTAAAGAGTCACTCCCTTCACCACCGCCGCACTGTGGCTGCAGTGTGTACCATCCACAAGATGCACTGCAGCAACTCGCCAAGGCTTCTTCGACAGCACCTCCCAAACCCGTGACCTCTATCACCTTGAAGGACAAGGGCAGCAGGCTCATGGGAACAACACCACCTGCACGTTCCCCTCCAAGTCACACACCATCCTGCCTTGGAAATATATCGCCGTTCCTTCATCGTTTCTGGGTCAAAATCCTGGAACTCTCTTCCTAACAGCAATGTGGGAGAAACTTCACCACATGGACTGCAGCGGTTCAAGAAGGCGGCTCACCACCATCTTCTCAAGGGCAATTAAGGATGGGCAATAAATACTGGCCTCACCAGTGACGCCCACATCCCATGAACGAATAAAAAAAAAACCTTTCCTGCATGGAACGGGTGGTCACCTCTATCAGCACACCTGTGAAACCCACCATGATGCAGCTTCTGATGACCGATGTCACAGCTTCCATTGCAGCACAAACATCTGCCATCCAAGGTCTGACTGCTGCTTTGGAAGCTCAGACTGCTGCTATCGTGGCTCTGGATTCCACTGTGGAACGGGGCTTCCAGGGCATCACAGCAGTCCAGCAATCTGTTCTCCAGCAGATCACCAGGATTGCTGAGGCGCCGTCCTGGGAGAGTGGCAGGCACCACGGAAGACAAACCTGCTGTCCTCTCTCTGGATGACAGCATTCCTGCCACTCTGCCACTGCCCACGGCATTGCCTGTCAGCCAACCAGGCCAGAGTGCTGCAGCCCAGGCCGAGATGGTGCAGTCTGAAGCAAGGCCATCCCGGCCCAGAGCTGCTCGAGGTTTTCCTCCACGGACATCTGTACTGTCTTCAATTGAAAGCCAGCAGCCTTCCACCAACCATGCACCAGCCACTGGGGATGCACCTTGTAGCAGCACTAGGAAAGATAAAGGCACACAAATGACAGGCACTAAGGGGATGCACAAGGGTGAATTGCATCAGTTTGTTTGAATCATTTGATGGGTAAATCTATAAATGTAGTTAAGAATTTGTATTTGGTGTTGGTTTTCTGCGATGAGCTGAGGGAGGAAGCAATGTAGGGAGATTTGATGGTCATGTGGGAGAGGAAAGGTAAGGAGTGTGAGACTGTTGGTGAATGGGGAGGTGTCGTTGATGTTACTGGTATTTCTCATTAATCATTTGATCACGCAGAGCCCTGGCAGACAGGGCCTGTCTACCTTGTTGCCCCCCTGTCTCTTCCTCCACTTCCTCCTCTGACTCTTCCTCCTCCTCCTCCTCCTCCCTCTTCTGGCAGCTTGTCCTGCTCTGCGTGGCCTCTCTGCCTGCTCCCAGTCATGTTCAATTCCCAAAGGAAGCCCTAGCAAGTCACCCATGTCTGGAAGCAGCTTTGGTGAGCACACTATTTTAAATGCCACTAACAGTACTGTAAGACCAGCCAGACCGCTCTCTATAGAATATTGCAACTTTCTCCAAGTATAGGAAATTTCAACAAACACCCACAATTGTACCAGCAGACAGAATAATTAATCCAGCAACTAACCTGTAACTCCTGCATGCTCCCTTTAAATAGCACTGGTGGGGGGTTATTCATGCCCTTTAAGTCCTGTTCAGCTGTGTGAGGTTAGGACAGTGTGTAAGCTGGAGTGGGGAGTTCAGAAATGCCACCGCCTGCTTCAAATCAGCATTGCACACTGATTTACGTCATTATCTCCCTACTCTACATACTTCCGGTGTTTGTTAGGTGCGCAAGAAGCGCCTTTACCAATATGGCGTCCTGCGCACGTCATGCCAGATATGTGCACGCGCATCTCGCACGCCATTTTGGGGGTGGGGTGCTTAGGTATCCGCGTAGCACCTACAATACGGGCACTATGTGGCCCAATTTAGTCCCCAGTATGTCTACAACGGCCAGCTCCACAGAACTGGAAGAACACTGAGCCAGTTCATTTCTGTATGTGCAACCTGGATGATCACAACCACAATGATCATAATGACAGAAGCAGGATCACCCTTCTGGCAGTTAACAATGCCTTCAGGTAAATGCCAGTTGTCGTCATCACCATTTATTAAAGGTTGCAGTATATAAATTACTGTGACTTTGCAAAAATATTACAAGCCACAGGCCTGAGAGCAGGCACGGCAATCTTCACAGACACATGGTGGGGTGATTTTAAACCCCAAGAATGGGTGGATTGGGGGCAGGTGGGAGTTGAAAATAGTTTTTGGGTCGCAACTGCAAAATTTTTGGACTTTGCATTCCCCGTGGGAAGCCTGTACTTTTCTCGCCGACGTTAAATCTGGAAATAAAGCCGGGTTGCGGTCGCAACCCAAAAAACAACTATTTTCAACTCCCACCGGCCCCCAACCAACCCGTTCTTGGTGTTTAAAATCACACCCTATGGTGACTTACTCAGCCAATTTCTACTGAAAATAGTTGAATCCTCTAAATAAAGATAAACTACAAATGCTGCCGATTTGAAATGAAGACAGAAAAAGCTATAACTACACAGCGGGTGTGTCAGCACCTGAAAGGAGAAACTAGGATAATATTTCAGGTGTTGAAGGATCTACATCCAAAAACATTAACCCGTCTCATCACTTTTTAGATGTTAATGGATTTGGTGCGTTTCTCCAGCATTTTTACATAGAATCACACAAAATGTACAGCACAGAAACAGGCCATTCGGCCCAACAGGTCCAGCCGGTGTTTATGCTCCAAACGCGCCTCCTCCCAACCTTCTTCATCTAACCCCATCAACATATCCTTCTATTCCTTTCTCACTCATGTGTTTATCCAGCTTCCCCTTAAATGCATCTATGTTAGTCGCCTCAACTACTCCTTGTGGTAGTGAGTTCCACATTCTAACCAATCTCTGGGTAAAGACATTTCTCCTGAATTCCCTATTGGATTTATTAGTAAATATCTTATATTTATGGCCCCTAGTTCTGGTCTCCCCAGCAAGTGCAAACGTCTTCTCTATATCTACCCTATCAAACCCTTTCATAATCTTAAAGACCTCCATCAGGTCAGCCTTCAGTCTTCTCTTTTCTAGAGAAAAAAGCCCCAGCCTGTTCAATCTTTCCTGACACGTGTAACCTCTCAGTTCTGGTATCATCCTAGTAAATCTTTTTTACACCTTCTCCAATGCCTCTATATAAATTTTATAAGATGGAGACCAGAACTGTTCACAGAACTCTAAGTGTGGTCTCACCAAGGTGCTGTACAAGTTTAACATAACTTCCCTGCTTTTCAATTCTGTCCCACTAGAAATGAATCCCAGTGCTTTATTTGCTCTTTTTATGGCCTTATTAACCTGCTTCGCTACTTTTAGCGATTTGTGTATCTGTAACTCCAGATCCCTCTAGTCCTCTACCCCCTTTAGACTCTTATTTTCCAAGAAATATGTGGCCTCCTTATTCTTCCTACCAAAATGTACCACCTCACATTTATCTATATTGAAATTTATTTGCTAATCACATGCCTATTCTGCAAGTTTAATAATGTCTTCCTGTGTTTTGTCGCAGTCCTCCTCAGTATTAACTATACCCCCCAATTTGGTGTCAGCCGTGGCTCAGTTGGTAACAGTCTCGCTTCTGGTTCAGAAGGTTGTGGGTTTAAGTCCCACTCCAGGGACTTGATCACATAATCTAGGCTGACACTCCAGTGCTTTACTGAGGGAGTGCTGCATTGTCAGATATGGCGTCTTTCAGATGAGATGTTAATCCAAATCCTTGTCTGCCCTCTCACTGGACATAAAAGATCCCATGGCACCATTGCGAAGAAGAGCAGGGGAGTTCGCTCTGGTGTCCCGGCCAATATTCATCCCTCAAGCAACATAATTTTAAAAAAGGATTATCTGGTCATTATCATATTACCGTACAGAGGAGGTCAAAAAAAGGGAACAAGAGGAGCAAAGAGAGAGTATGAAAATAAATGGGAAACAAAAAGTATTTTATAAACATATAAATAGTAAAAAGGTAGTCAAAGGAAGGGTGGGACCGATTAGGGACAAAAAAGATCTTCTTGTGGAGGCAGAGGGCATGGCTGAGGTACTAAATGAACACTTCACATTCGTCTTCAATAGAGAAGAGGATGCTGCCATTGTATCAGTAGAGGGGGAGATAGTAGTGATATTGGATAGGATAAAAATAGATAAAGTGGAGATACTTAAAAGATTGGCAGTACTCAAAGTAGCAAAGTGACCTAGTCCAGATGGGATGCATCCTAGGTTACTGAGGGAAGTAAGGGTGGCTCTGGTCACAATCTTCCAATCCTCCTTAATATGAGGATGATGCCAGAGAATTGCAAATGTCACACCCCTGTTCAAAAAGGAGGAGAGGAATAAACCTGGCAATTACAGGTCAGTCAGCCTAACATCGGTGGTGGGGAAACTTATCGAGTTAATAATCAGGGACAAAATTAATTGGCACTTGGAAAAGTATGGGCCAATAAATGAAAGTCAGCATGGATTTGTTAAAGGAAAATCGTGTTTGACTAACTTGATTGAGTTCTTTGATGAAATAATGAAGAAGGCTGATGAGGGTAGTGCAATTGACGTTGTATATATGGACTTTCAAAAGGCAGTTGATAAAGTACCATATAATAGACTTGTTAGCAAAATTAAAACCCATGGCATTAAAGGGCAGCATGAATACAAAATTAGCTAAGGGACAGAAAGCCAAGAGTAGTGGTGAACGGTTGTTTTTTAGACTGGAGAGAAATATACATTGGTGTTCCCCAGGGGTCAGTATTAGGACCTCTGTTCTTTTTGATTAATGACCTGGACTTGGATATAGAGGATATAATTTCAAAGTTTGGAGATGACATGAAACTTGAAAATGTAGTAAACAATGTGGAGGACAGTAACAGTCTTCAGGAGGATATAGACAGACTGGTGAAAAGGGCAGATACATGGCAGATGAAATTTAACGCAGAGAACTATGAAGTGATACATTTTGGTAGGAAGAATGAGGAGACACAATATAAACTAAATGGTACAATTTTAAAGGGGGTGCAGGAACAGAGAGATCTGGGGGTACACATACACAAATCTTTTAAGGTGGCAGGATAAATTGAGAAGGCTGTTACAAAACCATATGGGATCCTGGGCTTTATTAATAGAGTCATGGAGTTCAAAAGCAAGCAAGTTATGCTAAACCTTTATAAAATGCTGGTTAGGCCTCAGCTGGAGTATTGTGTTCAATTCTGGGCACTACATTTTAGGAAGGATGTCAAGGCCTTAGAGAGGGTGCAGAAGAGATTTACTAGATTGGTTCCAGGGATGAGGAATTCAGTTATGTGGAGAGACTGGAGAAGCTGGGAATGTTCTCCTTAGGACAGAGAAGGTTAAGGGGAGATGTAATAGAGGTGTTCAAAATCATGAATGGTTTTGATAGAGTAAAGAAGGAGAAACTGTTTCCAGTGGCAGAATCTGTTGGTAACCAGAAGACACAGATTTAAGGTGATCAGTAAAAGAGCCAGAGGCGACACGAGGAAACATTTTTTTATGCAGCGAGTTGTAACGATCTGGAATGCACTGCCTGAAAGGGTGGTGGGAGCAGATTCAATAGTAACGTTCAAAAAAGGGAATTGGATAAATACTTGAAGGGAAAAAATTTACAGGCAATGGGGAAAGAGCAGGGGAATGGGACTAATTGGATAATTCTTTCTAAGAGCCGGCCCAGGCATGATGGGCTTAATGGCCTCCTCCTGAGCTGTATGTACTATGATACTATGATTGCTGTTGGTGGGACCTTGCTCTGCCCAAATTGGCTGCTGCGTTACCTACATTACAACAGTGACTATACTTCAAAAGTGCTTCGTTGGCTGTAAAGAACTTGGGACATCCTGAGGTTGTGAAAAGCATTATATAAACTCAAATCTTTCTTTTCTCATCTGGAAATTTTGAAATTGTACCTCTGATTCCCGAGTCCAAATAGTTTATATAAATGGTGAACAGTATTCCCAGCACCAATCCTTTTGGAATACCACTTCCCACCTTTTACCAGTCTGAGCAACTATCTTTAACCCCTATTCTCTTTTCTGTTTTGTAGCCAGCTTGCTATCCATTCTGGTATAGAATCATAGAAGTTACAACATGGAAACAGGCCCTTCGGCCCAACATGTCCATGTCGCCCAGTTTATACCACTAAGCTAGTCCCTGACTCCACATGCTCTGAGCTTAGTCATGAATCTACTATGCAGTACCTTATCAAAGGCCTTTTGAAAATCCATATATGTTACATCTACTGCATTACCTGACCTTCTCTTTTGAAATCTGTGCTGACTATTTATTATATTTTTGGTTTCTAGATGTTTTTCTATTACATCTTTGAGTTAGGATTCCATTATCTTTCCTACCACCAACGTTAAGCTAATTGGTCTATAGTTTCTTGGACTTGTTCTATTTCCCTTTTCAAATATAGGAATAGCATTAGCTGTCTGCCAGTCCTCTGGTACTATTCCCTTTTCCAATGAAGTTTTTTATATATATGTAATATATGTAAGTGGCCTCTGCAATCCATCTGGACCAGGGGTTTTATCCTCTTTAAGTTTGATTAGTTTATCGATTATCTCCTCCCTTTCTATCTTAAATTTCTTTATATCTTTCTTGATCTCTTCTTCTAATGTCATGCCCACCTTGTTAGTCTCCCTGGTAAATACTGAGGCAAAGTAATTATTTAATATTTCTGCCATTTCACTGCCATTACCTGAGTTTATCTTGTGTATCCCTTAGTGACCCTCTCCCTATCCTGATTTTTCTTTTGTTATTTATGTGCCTGTAGAATACTTTACTATTTCTTTTTATATTCCTTGACAATTTAATTTTGTAGTTTTGCTTTGCCTTCCTCATTGTTTTTTTGACTTCTTTCCTAATCTTTTCGTATTCCCTTTTGTCATCCTCTTCTTTGTTGTCTATGTACTTAGTGTATACCTTTTTCTTTAGTTTCAATTTTGCCCTTTTTTTTAATTCATCCCTGATGTGTCATTACTGGCTGGTTTGTTCTTGCTTTTTAGTGGGATATATTTCTCCTGGATGCTATTGATCACCGTTTTAAATGTTTCCCACTGCTGCTCTATTTCATTGTTTGTCAGTAAATTTTTCCAGCTTATTTTTCCTATTTCCATTCACATCCCCTTCAAATCATTTTTATTTCCAATTTATTACTTTGGTCTTTGTCTTATTTATATTCTTCTCAATCTTTATCTGAAACCTTATTATGTTGTTATTGCTATTGCCTAGATAAGAACATAAGAAATAGGAGCCGGAGTAGGCCAACCAGCCCCTCGAGCCTGCTCCGCCATTCAACAAGATCATGGCTGATCTTCTACCTCAAAGCCATTTTCCTGCACCATCCCCATATCCCTTGATGCCTTTAATATCTAGAAATCTATCGATTTCTGTTTTGAATGTACTCAATGACTGAGCCTCCAAAGCCCTCTGGAGTAGAAAATTCCAAAGATTCACCACCCTCTGAGTGAAGAAATTTCACCTCCTCTCAGTCCTAAATGGCCTACCCCTTATTCTGAGAATGTGACCCCTGATTCTAGATTCCCCAGCCAGGGGAAACATCCTCCTTGCATCTACCCTGTCGAACCCTGTAAGAATTTTGTATGTTTCATAAGAACACAAGAACATAAGAAATAGGAGCAGGAGTAGGCCAATCGACCCCTCGAGCCTGCTCCGCCATTCAATAAGATCATGGCTGATCTGATCCTAACCTCAAATCTAAAGAACACAAGAAGTAGGAGCAGGACCCGGCCACTCAGCCCCAATGAGATCACCTCTAATTCTTCTAAACTCTAGAGAATACAGGCCAAATCTACTCAATCTCTCCTCATATGACAATCCCGCCATCACAGGAATCAGTCTGATGTTCCCCTATGCTTACTTCTCTCATCTGTTCAGGTTCATTTCCTAGTACTAGATCCAGCAGCGGGCTTTTTACATACTGGGTAAGAAAGAAGTCCTGCACACATTAGAAATACTCCATTCCCTGTACCCCTTTACCTACCTCTTCTTGCCTGTTTATTTGAGGGTAGTTAAAATCTCCCATGATTATTATTCTATGTTCTTTACTCATTTCACATGTTTGCTTACATATTTCTTCTTCCACCTTCTTTCCACTATTATTAGGTGGTCTGTTGTATACCCCTATTAGCGTGATCGATCCCTTCTTGTCTTTTATTTCAATCTGTATGGATTCTGTTTCTATGCTTCTGTTAGTTTTTTATTCTGCCATTATGTTATCTCTAATCAGTACAGCTTCTCCCATCCCTATCCTTTCTGGTTATGTTACAACTTGCAATATTTAGTTCCAGTCCTGTTCTCTATGTAGCCATGTTTCAGTTATTCCTACTACATCTGGTTCCTCGCCTCGGATTATTGTCCAGTTCCCCCGTTTTATTTTGGATGCTGAGTACATTGCTGTACAAGCAGTTTAATTCACCTTTAATAGTTATTCCTTTTACTTTATTTTTAACAGTCCTTTGATACTTGTGTTTTATAACTGTATTTGTTCCTTGAGCATTTATGTTATCTTTATTCCTTATCCTGGTCTGACCTTTACACTCATCTCCGGTTTCTTTTATCTTTAGGCTTTGTTATTGCTACCAGATCCCTCTCCCATCTGCAACCTTTTCTAAATCTGTTAATGATACACTAACTTTATGCTTTAACATACAATCTCATGCCATAAGACTTAATTTTCTATTTTGCAAATCATATGAAGCTCTGAAATTTAACATAAGAACATAGAAAATGGGAGGAGGAGTAGGCCATATGGCCCCTCGACCCTGCTCTGCATTCAATAGGATTATGACTGATCTTCTACCTCAACTCCATTTTCCCGCCCTATCCCCATATCCCTTGATTCCCTTCGTGTCCAAAAATCTATCGATCACAGTCTTGAATATACTGTCATTTCATCGCATTACCCCAAAGGAAACATTTAAGCAAAAACCTAGCACCTGACCTCTTGACATTTTTAGAAGAGTAAGGGATGCGGTTTTCCTGGCTGACTTGGTGAAATTCCTTCTGGCACTTGGCGACACTCATGCAGTCACATACTAACTAACACAATCATTCATTCCTAACCTTCAACAGCCCTTTATACAGAGGCGGTGTCATGCAACTAAATTGCTGTCAGATGGTTCTGTCCTAGTTGCTACATTTTGTAATAAAATAGCACCAGCTATTCAATAACAAGCCAATAAAAAAATCGTAACTTCACGCTACACATCAATGTACGCAACAGGATTAGTCCACAGGAAAGTCAATTTTCATTTCTGCTTACACGTTAGATATTCAGGGAAGCAACAAGGTATTATCTGAGACCTTGGCTTTCCACAGAAATAGGTGGTATATATATATACATATATATAGGATTTACAAGTAGAAATTGCGCTCTTCAACTCCTTGCTGTTTGAATTCTCCATGTAAAAAATAAATGTAGGTATACAAGGGTCTACACTTTTAGTTAGAAACTGGTCCTCCCTCTTCACCCAATTCTCAACTCTCAATCTGGCCTGATCATCCCATTTTAAGGAATTTAAATTCTTCAAATATCGGTTTGCTGTAATCAGCACTACAAGCACTGAAATAGGTGACCCTCTACTTGATGACCCTGACTTTGTACTTTACACTGACAAACATCTATCAGCTCATAAATTCATAGTGCATCACATGTTGCTATTCTGCTCTAAAGATCATTTAGAATGTGCTAAATGAATAATGACCAAGGTGAGGCACCAGAGGGTGCCTGGTACATATAGCTGCGTGCCCCTAGCAAGGGTTCAATGTCTTCAGGAGAATAGTTGATGGAAGAACTTTGGCAGAGAAAATGTTCAAGAATAAAATCACATTTACGATATACCAGCCCATATTAAACTCATGCCGTGTGATCCAGGACTTTCATATAAGCAAAGCAGATGTTCCAGGTAAGTTCTAGCGGCTAAAAGTCAATAAATTCCCCAGGGCGAGTTAACTATATCCCTGGGTACTGAGGAAGAAAAGAAAGCAGATTTATAAAGTACTGACATTCATTTTGAGGGAGTTAATGAACACTGGTGAGGTTCCAAGAGACTGGAAATTGACAAGTATAGCTCCCATATTCAGGAAGAGCAACAGGACCATCCATGTACAGACCCATTAGCTGGACCTCAATAATTGGGCAACAAGTAGGATGAAAGGGCAGCTGTATAAATGTAATCTAATAAATGTCTGGCTGAACAAAAGGAAGAAGATGGTAGTTGTAAGGGGTGCTTTGTCAAAATGGGATGGTGGGATGCTGGCGGGGGGGGGGGGGGCGGAATATTAAGAGGATGCCTGAGGGATTCATGCTGTTCCTGGTAGACCTAAATGGTCTGTATTCATAGTCTCAGCGCAAGGTGCTTTAAATAAATAGATGACACCAAATTGGGGGTGGGGACTGCATATTCAGAGGAAGCAGCCAGGATTTTACAAAGAGTTTGGTAGACTATGCATGAGGGCTAATCGGCGGCAAATGAAGACCAATACAGACAAGTACAAAGTACTGGATATTGGAAAGTAAAAATACATATACACTTTGTGTGCGATAGAACAAGCCAAAGGGGAAGTTCAAGAGCCTAGAGGCATTGATTGACTTGTCATTCATAATACAAGTTGGCAATAAACAGTGAACAAGATTGGGGGCTATATTATCAAATCAATTGAGTTTGCATCCTCAGAAGTTATCCTGAAGTTGTACAGTGCTCTGAAGAATTGCAGATAGTTCTTGTTGCTATGGCATAAAAGGGGAGGAGGGCTATCCAGAGATGAAGGGCAGTGTAGAGAGAAACTAGGCTTATCCTTGATGTTAAAAGGGTGAATTAAAAGGAGTGCCTACATAAGCTAGGACTCTTCAGCCTTGAAATAAGATCTTTCAGTGGAGTCCTTTTGGAGGTAATTAAGATAGTTAACAAGATAGAGAAAGTAAACCAGGAACAATACTTTCAGATACACAAAGGCAGCTGGATAAGGGGATATAAGTTCAGCACTGTGAAGGGTAAGTTTAAAGTAGACATGAGTTTTTTTTTCCAAAGAGTGTGATCAATATAGTTGAGAGCAGCACGTGGGGCTCATTTAAGAAACAGCTTGGTCCTGCAATAGGGAGATGATAGAGTTGGTCATGTGATAGGATGAGGTAAAATGGGCCAGAGGTCCTTCCTTCTTCCAAAATATCTTGTGATCTTGTAATTAAATACTACTGTCTGTAAAGTTTCTTTATTGTAAACCTCATGACCATTTCCACAAACTTGTGACTGTAAGATCTGTTGGTTACCAATAATGCACTTCTAAACACGGGATCTCAATGTTATTCACTATCACCGCTGATAAAGTTAACAAACAAAAGGCACAGCTCTCTTGAACCTTGAACATTCCAGCACTACGGCTTCACTTTTTAAACAAATTCTGTCTGATGAGAAATGAAGTCACCTGTTCTGATTATTCCCTTTTCTGGCAGTTGAGATGTGCTGTGCCTGAGCTCAGTTTCAGTGTTGCCATCAAATTTTTGTGGAATCTAATTCAACTTGCACCATTTGTAGGGAATTCCTTATTTCCTGTGATTCATGGACACTGGACGAATTGTTGAGCAAAGAAAGTCACCCTCACTCACGGTAGTTTCGTTAATCAGAAGTAACTATTTAATGATATTATCATTCATACGAGCATTCATGAAGCAAAATCAAACCATACATATGGCTTTCCTCTATAAAATCCCCATTGTACACTTAATAATTCGCAACATTATTATGTAATGACTTAACAATTCATACACACATCAGGCAAATCATTAATACATATAAAACCTTTAAACCAAGGCTTTTGCTCATCGGGCCTGAAGGTTAATCAGCTCTTCAGTACTCGAGGTCCTCTTCTTGCGTGAAGTTCAACTGCGTTCCTTGTGACTGCCGGGTGGTGAAGAAGAGAAGAGACCATTCTTCTCTCAAAGTCTTTTTATATTGTTTTTTTACCAATAGGATGTAGGATTGGAGAGCGTCATTCTTTTTGTCCAATCGCTCCCTGTTGCTATGCTTCGAACATTAACATACTTCAATGATTGACAGTTTAAGCTTTGATCATGTGACTGGAGACCCTTTGATATAGAAAAGACCATGTGCTCGAATGATGTGTTGTAAAAGGCCCCTTTACTATCTCTGTTTATGGCCTTTCATGTAGAGATAGCCCCTTTCATTTCTGTGCACAAACATTCTTAATGGTCCTTACGTCTCCAATTTTGATTGCTTCAGTGGCTTCAAATCCATTCCTTATACCATTTGACCATATGCTGGGTGTAATACTATTTGATGTTTTACAAATCCCAGTTCTTTGGAACAGATTACTACATGGGAATGAGAGGCCCATGTTTTCTTCACACCTATCATTGCTTTCCTGATCAGAAGCCTTTGATGTATGTCTTTGTTGCCTTTTCTTGCATTACCCCCTGCTGTGTTGAAAAGCTTGGGCTTCCAAAAGCCTGTGTGTTTTGAAAGCCTGACAACACTTTAAGCTCAATATTATCCATCTAGCTTATTCATTTAATAATCCAGCTATCTATCCACAGTACAATGTCTTCAATCCCGAAACTAATACTCCTCCAATGCCATCAGCATCAGTGAGGGAGAAACAGGATTTGCGAGAACACGGTTTACTACATTACTGTGTTTTCAAATGTCTTTGTTTAAAGGGGGTACAGTTAACCTTTTCCTTCAAATATCTTTTGTTAAAGGGGTTTTGAACCTCACACATTTCTGCTTCTGTTTTATTTTAAACAATCAGCATTGAATGCACAAAGCAGGAAAACAGCAAGTCATTAATCTTCTCAACTTCCACTTTGTTTTAACCTGCATGTGTGCCTGAAAACATTTTTCCCGGTGGTTTGGCTCTTGCTTCAATGCAAGTCCTCTCCCCTTCTCATCCAATACTTTCGTTAAAGTATAAGGCTGCACAGATTGACACCATAAGCTCCCGGCCAGAATGAAGGTGATCAGGCATGATTGAAGGGGAATTACCCAGAGACCGCACTGCTGTAAGTGACTGGGGTTGATTTTATGCACATCATTTGTATTATGCAACTATCCTCCACTCACCACATTTTGCTGGGGAAGTAATCCTGCTTCTATTGGGAGACTTTTCTGTAGTTTCGGTCATGAGTTCTGTTTTCTGTATAAACCTGCATTAATATTGCATACCTTCTCTGTGCTAATGTGGTCCTGCAGATATGCTGCAAAATGTTCCATGTACTGTCAACGCAGCAACAATGTGCCTGATATGAGATGTTTAAGGTGGCGAATGGGTAGATAGGCAGAAGCTATTTCCTCTGGTGGGGGAATCCAGAACAAGGGGGCATAACTTTAAAATTAGAGCTAGGCCATTCAGGGGTGATGTCAGGAAGCACTTCTTCACACGAAGGGTAGTGGAAATCTGGAACTCTCTCCCCCGAAAAGCTATTTGAAGCTAGGGCAATTGAAAATTTCAAAACTGAGAGCGATAGATTTTTGTTCGGCAAGGGTATTAAGGGTTACGGAACCAAGGCGGGTAAATGAAGTTGAGACACAGATCAGCCATGATTTAATTCAATGATGGAACAGGCTCGAGAGGCTGAATGGCCTACTCCTGTTTCTATGTTCCTAACTATGCACAGTGACTTATGTGGCCCTTTCTCTTTGTTACTGATATTCCATTAAGCCAAGAGCAGCAAGTCAGGCTCTCTTGCCAACAAGCCTCATCACAGCACTCAGTGTCATCACCAATTGAATCTGGTTGCCAGAAAGCAGGCACCAGCCCAGAGACAGGTTTTCACAGAGTTTTGCAGATTGAAGGGAGGAAGTACATGGTAAATAACCTGACACAGATGTGGAAGGGGCAAGAGATGAAAGCTGAAGAATCCTTTCTTGCTGCTGAATGGAGGCCCTGTTAAGTAACTGTGTTGTTTTGGCCTCATGGTGTCAGGAGGTACCCTGACACAGCACCAAACAAGGGACTGGCAGTGATGTTACAGCCTGTTCCTGTGCTTCGGGCCACAAGCCTCCATTGGAGGCTGCGTCCTCATGTCGTGCACTGTCATGTTCTAATACAAATGTAAGGAATCTTACAACACCAGGTTACAGTCCAACAGTTTTATTTGAAAATCACAAGCTTTCGGAGATTATCTCCTTCGTCAGGTGAGTAGATTACGGCACTGTCGCAATGTCTCTGAATCCCTCACTCCCTCTCTGGTGCCCGTCTCCCAGCATGTTGAAGCCAGCCAGTAATGTTGAGCGCTGCACTATTGGAGGTGCCATCTTTCGGATGAGACGTTAAACCGCATCTGCCCTCTCAAGTGGACGTAAAAGTTACCATGGCGCTATTTCGAAGAAGGGCAGGGGAGTTCTCCCCGGTGTCCTGGCCAACATTTATCCCTCACCCAACATCACTAAAACAGATTATCTAGTCATTATCACACTGCTGTTTGTGGGACCTTGCTGTGCCCAAATTGGCTGCCGTGAGGTCTCCCTACATTACAACAGTGACTACATGTCAAAAGTAATTAATTGGCTGTAAAGCACTTTGGGACATCCCGAGGTTGTGAAAGGCGCTATAGAAATGTATGTATCTTTCTTTCTTGTCATGGAGAGTGTACTTCAACATCATCAGTGGTTGCGATGCTGAGAAATGTTCCACCTGAGTAACCACTGCACCCTGGACCTTGCTGTGCTGCTGAACGGCAGTCTGCAGGGCAGAGAACCCTTGCACCATGACAGTGCTCTCCAGGCTGGTAGAGTCGGCTGCTGTAACTGACCTACTTGCAGCGCAATCTGCAAGAAGATAAATGATAGGAGAAGGGATTGAATGTAAGCAGATCTCCAAAGTCAGACATGCTATTCCTGACACACAGTCAGGACCCTATGGGCTTGCCGCACATTTGAGGTAAGCAGTCAATTAAATCACAGGCAGCTCTGAAGCAGGTCTCTCAGGACGCCTCCACACCTACTCCTGCCAGTAGTAAAAAACATAGGCACAATGCACAATAAATTAATCATTCCCTCTTTTCATTAGTCGCTAACCTGTAATTTAGTGTGGTTATTGAGCAAAATAATTAACAAACTGAAGGCATTATGCTGCTCAAGATCAGGAGATTCGACTTGAGAAACAATCAGCTGGAAATAATCTCCTGATTGAGACAGGGCACAGGGCACATGGTACAGGGCAGACGGTACAGGGCACAGGGTCCTACGACGGTACAGTGGGCCCATGGTGGTACAGTGGGCACACGTGATAAACAGGGAAAAAAATGTTTATTAAAACAAAGAAGACCAAACTTGCATTTATATAGCGCCTTTCTCAACCTCAGGACATCCTAAAGCATTTTACAGCCAATGAAGTACATTTGTTTTTTGGAAGTTCAATAATGTACGAACTGCAGCAGCCAATTTGTGGACAGCAAGGTCCCACAAACAGCAATGTGATAATGATCAGATAATCTGTTTAAGTGACGTTGGTTGAGGGATAAATGTTGGCCAGGACACCGGGGAGAACTCCCCTGCTCTTCTATAAATAGTGCCGTGGGATCTTTTATGTCCACCTGAGAGGGCAGATAGGACGTCGATTTAATGTCTCATCTGAAAGGCAGCACCTCCGACAGTGCAGCACTCCCACAGTACTGCACTTAAGAGTCAGGTTGGAGTGGAGCTTGCACCCACAATTTCTGACTCAGAGGTGAAAGTGCTACCACTGAGCCACAGCTGACAAAAAAAGGGAGGTTGGGACCTGTGCATCATATAAACACAAATGATAACTTCCTGTTTACTTTTAGCAGAGCACAATAAACTGGGAATTTAGCTAATCACATCTTCATGACATTTGGGAAAGAGAGGGTAATTGTTATAATTTATGCGCTTTCTAGATATTTTTATCATGTCCAAGGCAAAGAATTGTTTCCACAGGCAAGACCAAGCTCAAGCTCCCTTTGAAACAAACAAGACTTTATACTCAAAGTAATTTGGGACAACAAGCCACAGGGTGAACAATGAACCTTTTTCTAATGGAGGTACACACCAGAAATAATATGGACTTACCAACATAAGCTCCTGATCTCCAACTGATGGGAAAATAACATTATGACAGACCCTCAGATCACAGGCTACAAACTACAAATCAGGTTTATTCTAAAATAAAAGTAAGAGCAAATAAGCAGACTTTGCTAGATTACAATTCTGTTTCAAAATAATAGAAGTTGAAAATCCTTTGACTTTGCAATCCTTTAAACAACTTGCATCCTTCGCGAAACACTCTTGCATGAGAAAGGCAATCTCAGAGAACCCTCAGTGTGTCGCAGCCCATGCATCAGTTGATCGAAAAGGAAACTATAGAAATAATATTACCAGACCCAATTACATTCCGCCCTTTACTTTGAAACTGGGACAAAAAAGTTCAAAGACTATCCTTTGCAATTTAAAAAATGCTGTCAATCACAGATAGGTTTTAAAGGCAGGCCCGACTGGCTTTCCTATTGTAATATGTCATTACATAGCCAAGGACTCCCTGATTCGGACAATTGCAAAGGCCATCGTCAGATGCAACCAATTAATGGCCCGCTGATCAATATTAGCCATTCCTAACACCTGGGTGAACTTTGCATCTAACACCCGTTAAGTGGCGCACTTTCACAAAGGCGATTTGCCTGCCCTTTTGAAGTGGCTTCAGCACATCAGGCAGATAATATGTGCCTCATGTACACACAGGCACATTATTTCCAGCAAGCAGTAATCAAAATGAAGTGATCACAACACAGATTGGCAGAGGCCGATGGGTTGAATTGCCTCCCTCTATGCTGTAATTTCTATAAATTCCCATAAAGAAATAGAGGGGCCCAAAATCCTCAGCCCAAAAGGTGAATTCATGGCGCAAGTTGTTGTAACAAGCCCAATGAGGACAGGAACCCGGTAACCCCCTGAGCTCCACTTAGATTCCCATTGCCGCCAATTCCCAAAAGGGTCTGAGCAGGCCAAACCTATTTCTGGCCTAAACTTTGCCCACAATGTCGGAAAGGGTAGGATTGGGGTGGGGAGGGAGGGGGTAATTCCCACTCCAGCAATTTTCTCGGTGCTAGCCTCCCTACCGCCCAGTGATCTAGATGCTAGGTCTGCCAAGGGGCATAAGTGAGGCCCACTGGAGTCGTCAGGCCCAGGTCATGGCCTGTAAGACCACAGAAACCATGGGTGCATCTGCCCAGATTGGCATCTCCCGTCAAGGGGGCCGACTGGTCTCCCTGCCTGCACTTCCGATGGGGATCCTCCAATGGCCACTCCACATGGCCATCTGGTCCTGTATTTTCCATGCTCCCCCTCCTCTCTGAGTGCCCAAGAGGTGCCCAGAGTGCCGCAGGTGCCTGCCAAAGCCATGCAATGATGTGACTTCTCCCCAACCCTGGACACTCCAGCGGAATCAGGAGCAGAGGTCACTATTGCCCGTTTCATCGCACTTACTCCCAGCATTTTCAGTCCCAGAGCCTTTTATGATCCTAAACAAGACAGATCACTGATCTGTCACAGATAGTATACCATCGATAATGTATTGCAACAGGTCTTTTGCGAGTCTAACACTCTCAAAGGTGAAGTCATTAATGAGCCGTGATGGTTTATCACACAAGTTAAAGAGCACTTAGCACTTATCACTAATTTGATATTGATTATTTATCTGTGCACAACTCTTGGCAGAACCTTAAGTGTACCTTCCATAGAAACATAGAAAATAGGAGCAGGAGTAGGCCAGCCGCCCCTTCGAGCCTGCTCTGCCATTCAATATGATCATGGCTGATCCTCTACCTCAATACCATATTCCTGCTCTCTCCCCTTAGCCCTTGATGCCTTCTGTGTCTAGAAATCTATCTAGCTCCTTCTTAAATATATTCAGTGACTTGGCCTTCACAGCCGTCTGTGGTAGAGAATTCCACAGGTTCACCACCCTCTGAGTGAAGAAATTTCTCCTCATCTCAGTCCTAAATGTCCTACCCCGTATCCTGAGACTGTGACCCCTCGTTCTAGAACCCTCAGCCAGGGGAAACATCCTCCCTGCATCCAGTCTGTCTAGTCCCGTCAGAATTTTATACATTTCAATGAGATCCCCTCTCATTCTTCTAAACTCGAGTGAATACAGGCCTAGTCGATCCAATCTCTCCTCTTGCGACAGTCCTGCCATCCCAGGAATCGGTCTGGTGAACCTTCGCTGCACTCCCTCTACGGCAAGTATATCCTTTCTTAGGTAAGGAGACCAAAACTGCACACAATACTCCAGGTGTGGTCTCACCAAGGCCCTGTATAACTGCAGTAAGACATCCTTGCTCCTATACTCAAATCCTCTTGCAATAAAGGCCAACATACCATTTGCCTTCCTAACTGTTTGCTGCATCTGCATGTTTGCTTTCAGTGACTGGTGTACAACGACACCCAGGTCCCTTTGTACATCAACATTTCCCAATCTATCACCATTTAATAATGCTCTGCCTTTCTGTTTTTCCTTCCAAAGTGGATAACTTCATATTTATTGACATTATACTACATCTGCCATGTATTTGCCCACTCGGTCAACATGTCTAAATCGCCTTGAAGCCTCTTTGCATCCTCCTCACAATGCACAATCCCACCTAGTTTTGTGTTGTCAGAAAACTTGGAAATAGTACATTTGGTTCCCTCATCCAAATCATTGATATATATTGTGAATAGCTGGGACCAAAGCACTGATCCCTGCGGTACCCCACTAGTCACCGCCTGCCACCCCGAAAAAGACCCATTTGTTCCTACTCTCTGTTTCCTGTCTGTTAACCAATTTTCAATCCATGCCAGTATATTACCCCCAATCCCATGTGCTTTAATTTTGCACACTATCCTCTTATGTGGGACTTTATCAAAGGCCTTCTGAAAATCCAAATATGCCAAATCCAATGGTTCTCCCTTATCTATTCTACCAGTTACATCCTCAAAAACCTCCAGTACGTTTGTCAAACACGATTTCCCTTTCATAAATCCATGTCGACTTTGTCTAATCCCGTTGATATTTTCCAAGTGTCCTGTTATCACATCCTTTAAAATAGACTCTAGCATTTTCCCTACTACTGATGTTAGGCTAACCGGTCTATAATTCCCTGTTTTCTCTCTCCCTCTTTTTTTAAATAGTGGGGTTCCGGTGAATCTAAAACATTGCATGATGATGCTGACCAGTAATCAGCGTCAGCCATGGCTCAGTTGTAGGGCTCTCGCCTCTGAGTCAGAAGGTTCAAGCCCCACTCCAGAGGCTTGAGCACAAAATCCAGGCTGATACTTCAGTGCAGTACTGAGGGAGCACTGCACTGTCGGAGGTGCCTTTAGGATGAGATGTTAAATCAAGGCCACATCTGGCCTCTCAGGTGGGCATAAAAGATCCCAAGGCACTATTTGAAGAAGAGCAGGGGAATTCTCCCCGTTGTTCTAGCCAACATTTATCCTTCAACCAACACCTGGTCATTTATCCCATTGCTGTTTGTGGGACCTTGCTGTGCACTAATGAGCTGCCACATTTCCCTACATAACAACAATGACTGCACTTCAAAAGTACTTCAGTGGCTGTGAAGTGCTTCAGGCCGTCCTGAGGTTGCTGTATAAATGCAAGTTCTTTCTTTCTTTATAGATTAGATTGTAGCATGAATTCTGTAATCAATGCGCTGGAGACTATATCAAGGTTTTACAACTGTGTGATCACAAATAACAGTGCCAACACTCGTTCCACGGTGTCCTAATGTAAAATAACACATAACTGTGTTTGTTTAGTATCAGCCTAGTTGTAGCATTCCCATTCTACTTATTTGTGAACAATGTTTCTATTTAATCGAGCACATAGCAGCTGATAACAGCCTTTTGAATCACTTATTCCTTTGTAATGTAAATATTTTAGACATTTCGAATTCAATTTAGTCCCACTTAGTGTAAATCACTTGTGCTGAAATGATGCTGCTGTATTTAGAAAGCACACCTTTTGTAAAATGAGTCTATCATGAAATTAGAACCTTTACTATGAGAACATAAGAACATAAGAAATAGGAGCAGGTGTAGGCCATACGGCCCCTCGATCCTGCTCCTCCATTCAATAAGATCATGGCTGATCTTCTACCTCAACTCCACTTTGAAGAAACTCCATTTCTATATCCAAGGGTAAAACCCGAGATGTGAAATAGAACGGGAGCAATAACCCAGGAATCAGTACAATATAAACATTGTGGCGTAGAAATCCGTCTGAGGCGGCAGTGCAACATGGGTGCCATCACATTGGACACCTGTTATATTCCCCGGTCAATATCCAGTTCCACTGAAGTATAACAGGTGGTCAAGGCCATACCACTTATTTTGCGCTATCGGCTAGAGATGAATTTCTACCCCAGTGTCTCACACTAGGAAACTGAATCATTACATGATGGCTGAAAGCAAAGAATGGGATTTAAAACCCAAACCACGAAAATGTCAGTCATCATGGAAGTTAGGAGTAGCTTCTGTATTTAACCCTTTTCGAGTGTTTCCTTTTAGTTGCGGCTTTCAAATTCTGCATTTGTTTTTGGTTGTGCCGCATCTGGAAAAATGACAGTCCACGTATTTCAAATGTTAGCTAGATTTATAAAGTAGATTTAAGACGAGGCCAGGAACATTTCTCCATCCACAGTGACATCTGACCAGACTAACATTTTAACTTGATGTATTTTTTGGTCAGAACCTATTGCTGCTTATCTAAATTGCAGGAATGAATTTGATTTAAGCTTTGTGCTTCTCAACTCACTCTCCAAACCCCTTCGCTCCATGAAACTGTGTGTAAAGATTATTTTTATTACAGTTTTAGGAACAAAGATAAAAAGATTCAAGGCATGAGGATTTGTATTTCTAACACTGCCATCCCCCAAAAAATAATCGGTATATAGATTGTGAATCCTAAATATCCAGTCTCACCTTCATCATGACCAGCAGTAAAATAGAAAGAAATTACTCAGATTAAAGAATAAGCGGCAATGTTGTTATTTTTTATAAAATTACTGCTTTTGTTCACTTGCTGAGGTGGAGGGAAGAGGAGAGAAAGAGAAAGAGAAAGAGAGAGAAAGAAAGAGAGAGAGAGAAAGAGGGAGAAAGAGAAAGAGAGCAGATGGTGAATCTGCTAGACTGGTATTAAGCTTGTCTCCAGAGATTTCAAGATTAGCACTGGAGACAGGCGGAGAGTATTCAAAACTACAGGGTCTCTTTCAGGCAAGAGAACTGGGAAAATTATAAAGAGGAGCAAAAGCAAGTAAAAAGTATCAACAGGCCAAGAGAAATGGAATGTAAAATTGCTGAGAATGTCTCAAGTAACAATATTCAAGTCAGTATTCAAACATATAAATATGCAGTAAGCCAAGCATTTGTTTACTTTAAAATGGTAGTGGCAATCTAAAATCCAGGGATAAAGAAATATCAGAGTTACTAAATATTTACTTTACATCTGTCTTTACCCAGGAAGAGAACTGAAAGTTGTTACAGTCAGGTATCCAATGCTCAGAAAGGGCAGACGAAAGTCAGAAGGTATGCAAGTAACAAGGGATATGGTCACAAAAAAGTTGGAAAAGGTTGGGGGCTTTGAAAATCAAGTGCCTGGTCCAGCCAACCTGTACCATGAGTTTTAAAGGAAATGTAGACTGAAAGCAGTGAAGTTTTAACCAACACCTTGGTAATATTCATTACATTTGGAAGGGTTATAAGGGAAATGGACAATATTGACCATGGTGAATTATTCAGAGGACATGAGTTTAAAAAAATCAAAAGGAAGAAGTTGGGCAGAACTTTTTCACCCAAATAAAACACTTCAAACACAGTGGGGGTAATTGTGACTTTGGGTGATAGTGTAAATTGGGTAATATGAGATCAGCCGCCCGTTACACATCTCTCCCAGTTTTCACTTCCACTGACTTCAATGCAAAACCAGGAGAGATGTAGAACGAGCGGCTGATCCGATATTGTCCATGTTACACTATCGCCCAAAGTCAAAGTTACTCCCCGTGAGTTGGCATATGATGGAATGAATGCACATTGAATAATAAAGGTGCAGAACAAGCCCAATTAAGCAACTAGTATAATGGGTTCTACAGACAATTGGATTGATTTTCAAAGAGGGGAGACATTGAGGGATATGGTAAAAAGGCTGGCAGGTGGCTCGATCTATGAATAAAAAAGGGCATTCATATTTGGGTCTTTTCTTATTCCTAAAGATCCTTATGGTCTTATATCTGATTTAAGTGATGCAACTGACTGCAAATTAGGCATAACACGGAAGAAATTGATTAATGTATCCAAAAAGTCCATGGACACAATATTCAAGGACAGATGGGGATGCTGAGGTGGAGGCTTCCATTTTATGTGTTATTAAGGAGTTCCCAGAGTGCCGAGCCTTTTTTAATGACTTCACTGAAGACATGTGAGCAGCTGAACATGATGTTCTGCACTAAGTGAACCTGACAGCGTGTGATTCAATGACTTCAGGAAAAATGCCAGGGAGAAAGTTACATTTAATCACTAGACTGAGAGAGGTGCCAGAGGAGAGTCACACCCAAGGCTCAGTAATACCTAAAAAGAATGGAGTGGAAATCTGGCAGAGCATTCTTCCATTGAGCCTCTGGTTGGGTTAATGGCTCTGAAATTTGTGACAGCAGTATTAATACTGTTAAGTGCCTCAAATAACATTTAAATCTACAAGCACCAAGTAAGGCATTTCATTCAAGAAATAGCATACAAGATTACATTTCCTTAACATTTATAATGAAAATACTGTATATGTTTCTTTTCTAATATGATGACATATGTAACAAACATTCTATAGCTATAAAAACATGTCATTTCATTACACAATTTTCAAGTTTTAATTATCTGCCTCCACAAATTAGCCTTGGGCCTCCAAACAGCAACTGTAATTGAAGCATCATGAGGCACTCCTGGCACCAAAAGCGCCATGACAACTAAAGCAACCATCACAAAAATCATATGCACCAGCCCACAGAAGAGATAATTACAATCGACATAATCCGCTCCTCAACCAGAGCTCTTCCACTTGTCTAAACATGCAGCTTGCCCAGTGGAGGAAAGAGTTACTGTTGCTATACTGTTCGACAATCATTGAACGCAATACTCCAACTGAGGCCTAACCAGTGTTTTGTCAAAGTTTAGCATAGCTTCCTTGCTTTTGTATTCTATGCACTATTAATAAAGCCCGGGATCCCATATGCTTTTCTCACAGCCTTCTCAATTTATCCTGCCATCTTCAAAGATTTGTGTATGCGCACCCCCAGGTCGCTCTGTTCCTGCACCCCCTTTAAAATTATACCATGTATTTTATATTGCTCATTCTTCCTGCCAAAATGCATCACTTCAGACTTCTCTGCATTAAGTTTCATCTGCCATGTGTCTTCCCATTTCATCAGGCTATGTCCTCCTGAAGCCTGTTACTGTCCTCCACAATGTTTACTACATTTCCATGTTTCGTGTCATCTGCAAACTTTGAAATTATACCCTGTATACCCAAGTCCAGGTCATTACTATACATCAAAAAGAGCTGTGGCTCTAAAACTGACCCCTGGGGAACACCACTGTATACTTTCCTTCAGTCTGAAAAACAACCGTTCACCAGTTTATCAGTCTATATTTTTCCAAGTGCCAATGAATTTTGTTCCAGATTATTGTCTCTAAAAGATCCCCACCACCGATGTTAGGCTGACTGGCCTTTAATTGCCAGGTTTACCCCTCTCCCCTTTTTTGAACGGGGTGTAACATTTGCAATCCTCCAGTCCTCTGGGACCTTGCTGTGTGTAAATTGGCTGCGGCTGGACAAAATTCATTGGCACTCGGAAAAGTATGGACTGATAAATGAAAGCCAGCATGGAATTGTTAAAGGAAAATTGAAAGGATATTGGAGAGGGAGGGTGAGGATCCAATCGTTGTGGTCCATGTTGGGATCAACAACATAGGAAAGAGTAGACAAGAGGTCCTATTCAGAGAGTACCAGGAACTAGGAGCTAAAGGTTATAAAAAACAGGACCTCAACGGTTATAATCTCTGGATTATTACCCGAGTCACAAGCAAATTGGCGTAGAGATAAGCTGATTACGTGGCTGAAGGAGTGGTGTGGGAAAGAGGAGTGCCATATCATGTGACATTGGTACCAGTCCTGGGATGGGAAGGAACTGTACCATTGGGGCAGGCTTCACCTGAACCCGGCTGGGACCAGGGTCCTAGTAGAAAAGGTAAATAGGGTGGTCACAAGGACTTTAAACTAGTAAATGGTGGGGAGGGAGGGGGGCTCAGGTGGAAAAGGTATTATAAATATTAATTCTAAAACAAATGAGAAGGAAGAGAGTAGAGTAATAGTCAGAAATTAATTTTTAGGCACTATAAGTAAAGGGAAAACTAAAAGATGTAAAGTAATTAAATCAGGAGAGAGAAATAAGAAACGTGAGAGAAAAACAACATTAGAGCAGAAGGACGGGTTCGGGTGTGTGGCCCAAATAAGTGTTCTTTATACAAACGCACGGAGTATAAGGAACAAATTGAATGAATTGCAGGTGCATATTCAATTTAGAGGGTACGACATGGTAGCCATTACTGAGACATGGTTGCAAGACGGTCAGGACTGGGAATTGAATCTACCAGGTTGTAAGGTCTATGGGAAGGATAGGAAAACTGGTAGAGGGGGAGGAGTGGCCATAGTAATTAAGGATGAAACTACTTCAATGATAAGAGAGGATATAACGAGAGGTAAGCAGGCAGAGGAGATTTTATGGGTAGAATTGAGAAACAGAAAAGGATTTAAGACTGTAGTGGGAGTTGTGTATAGGCCCCCTGGTAGCGGCTGTGAAGTGGCAGAATGTATAAATGCAGAGATTAAACAAGCATTTAGCAAAGGCAGAGTGGTTTTAATGGGGGATTTTAACTTTCATAGAGATTGGGATAAGCAGACGAGCTCATGTCAGAAAGATAGCAAATTTCTTGAGTGTGTTCAGGGCAACTTTTTGCAACAGTATGTCCTAGAACCAACAAGGGGGCAGGCCATATTAGATTTAATGATGAGTAATGAGCCAAATTTAGTTAGCAACCTAATGGTGCGTGAACATTTATCTGGTAGAGATCATAATATGAGCGAGTTCAACATTGTGTTTGAAAGGGAGAAACCCGTATCAGCTACTAAGAGTCTAAATTTAGGTATGGTTGACTTCAATGGGATGAAACAGAAACTGGGCAAATCTGTTAATGGGTAAAACAACAGAAGATCAGTGGGAGGTGTTCAAAAAAGAATTTAACGTGATACAGAACCAGTTTATACCCCGAAGGGGCAAGAGCTCTACTTGCCAAAAATAATAGCCATGGACGACAAATGATGTAAGGTACAACATAAAACTAAAAGAGAAAGCATACAAAAATAGCACTGATCCTGGCGACTGGAAGTGATACAAAGAAGAGCAAAGGGTGACAAAACAGATAGTAAGAGCTACGAAAAGGGAGTATGAAAAGAAACTTGCAGGGAATATCAAATTCAACACAAAACTTTTTTACGATTATATTTGGAAAAAGGCGGTGGTCAAGAGCAATGTGGGCCCCTTAAAAACTGATAAGAAGGTGATATTGTAAATGAAAATAAGGAAATGGCAGACATGTTAAATAATTACTTTGCGTCAGTATTTACAGTAAAGAGGATAGCATGCCAGACACTTCAAGGAAATCAATTTTGAATCAGGGACAGGGACTCACCATAATTAATGTAAGCAAATTAACAGTAATGAAGAAAATAATGGCACTTGAGTGACAAATCCCCAGGACCAGATGGTTTCAATCCCAGGGTTTAAAGGAAGTAGGTGAGAACATTGCAGATGCCCTAACTATAAACTTCCAAAGTTCTCTCGATTCTGGAACCATTCATTTAGATTGGAAAATTGCACATGTCACTCCGCCATTCAAGAAAGGTGAAAGAATGAACATAAGAAATAGGAGCAGGAATAGGCCATATGGTCCCTCGAGCCTGCTCCGCCATTCAATAAGATCATGGCTGATCTTTGACCTCAACTCCACTTTCCCGCCCAATCCCCATATCCCTTGATTCCCTTAGTGTCCAAAAATCTATCTATCTCAGCCTTGAATATTCTCAATGATTGAGCATCTACAGCCCTCTGAGATAGAGAATTTCAAAGATTCACAACCCTCTGAGTGAAGAAATTTCTCCTCATCTCAGTCCTAAAAGGCCGACTCCTTATCCTGGGACTATGCCCCCTAGTTCTAGACTCTCCAGCCAGGGAAAACAGCCTCTCAACATCTACCCTGTCATGCCTTCTCAGAATCTTATACGTTTCAATGAGATCACCTCTCATTCTTCTAAACTCCAGAGAGTATAGGCCCATTGTACTCAATCTCTCCTCACAGGACAACTCTCTCATCAACCCAGTGAAACTTTGCTGCACTGCCTCTAAGGCAAGTATATCCTTCCTTAGGTAAGGAGACCACAACTGTACACTGTACTCCAGGTGTGGTCTCACCAAAGCCCTGTACAATTGTAGCAAGACTTCATTACTCTTGTTCTCCAAACCCCTTGCAATAAAGGCCAACATACCATTTGCCTGGAAACCAGGGACTTATAAACCAGTTAGCCTAGCAACTGTTGTCAGGAAATTACTAGAGTCTATAATTGAGGATAGAGTGACTGAACACCTTGAAAATTTTCAGCTGATCAGAGAGAGCCAGCATGGATTTGAAAAGGGTAAGTCATGTCTGATGAACCAGATTGAATTTTTTGAAGAGGTGACTAACGTAGTGGACAAGGGAATGTCTACGGATGTTGTTTATATGGACTTCCAGAAGGCATTCAATAAAGTCCCTCATAAGAGACTGTTAGCTAAAGTTGAAGCTCAGGGAATTGAGGGCAAATTATTGATCTGGTTAGGAAATTCGCTGAGCTGCAGGAGACAGGGAGTAGGGATAATGGACAAGTACTCAAATTGGCAGGATGTGACTAGTGGTATCCCACAGGCATCTGTGTTGGGGCCTCAACTATTCACTGTATTTATTAACAACTTAGATGATGGGATAGAGAGCCACATATCCAAGTTTGCCGATGACACAAAGATAGGCAGCATTGTAAGCAGTGTAAATGGAAGCATAAAATTACAGCTAGATATTAATAGATTAAATGAATGGGCAAAACTGTAGCAAATGGATTTCAATGTAGGCAAGTGTGAGGTCATCCACTTTGGACCTAAAAAGGATAGATCAGAGTATTTTCTAAATGGTGAAAAGCTCAAAACAGTGGAGATCCAAAGAGACTTAAGGGTCCATATACATAGATCTTTAAAATGTCATGGATAGGTACAGAAAATAATCAAAAAGGCTAATGGAATGCTGGCCTTTATATCTAGAAGACTAGAATACAAGGGGGTAGAAGTTATGCTGCAGCTATACAAAGCCCTGGTTAGACCACACCTGGAGTACTGTGTTCAGTTCTGGGCACCTCACCTTAGGAAGGATATATTGGCCTTGGAGGGAGTGCAGCATAGATTTATTAGAATGATACCTGGACTCCAAGGGTTAAATTACGAGGAGAGATTACACAAACTAGGGTTGTATTCCCTGGAATTTAGAAGATTAAGGAGTGATTTGATCAAAGTTTTCAACATATTAAGGGAACTAATAGGGAAGATAGAGAGAAACCATTTCCACTGGTTGTGGAGTCTTGGACTAGGACGAGGGCACATAGCCTAAAAATTAGAGCCAGGACATTCAGGAGTGAAGTTAGGAAACACTTCTACATGTAATGGGTGGTAGAAGTTTGGAACTATCTTCTGAAAACGGCAGTTGATGCTAGCTCAATTGTTAATTTTAAATCTGAGATTGATAGATTTTTGTTAACCAAAAGTATTAAGGGATATGGGGCTATGGTGGGTATATGGAGTTAGGTCACAGATCAGCCATGGCGGAATGGCGGAACAGGCTCGAGGAGCTAAATATCCTATTCCTGATTCTACGTTCTTATGTTTCTTATATTACAACAGTAACTATTCTAAAGTAATTCATTGGCTGTAAAGTGCTTTGGGACATCCTGAGGTCATGAAAGGCGCTATGTAAATGCAAGCCTTTCGTTCTTTCTTTCTGTGGGCATCAAAAGCCCCATAGCCTTCCAATCACCCTGATGAGAGACCAGTTCCTTTAAAGATATCTTTCCAATCACCCTGATGAGAGACCATTTCCTTTAAAGATATTTACATTGCTTTAATATACGCAACATTATTATCTATTTATCTGAAACATTTACACTGGATAAGTGCAAATCAATATATCAGTTACACAAAAATTAAACACCAGCACAAGCCAACAAGTAAAGTTTTTGTTCAGTATTGACAATAAGCAGAGATGATTTGCTCAAAAATATTTTGCATGAATTAGAATTGTTTGGAAAAGGAGTTTTAAAATAAATAAACTTTATATAAAAATAGCCGATCTGCAAACCTTTATAATAAAACCATTAAATCACTCATTCACAAATCAATCCAGAGAACAAAAAAAATGACTGTACAATGGCAACTATGTAAGGAGTCTTACAACACCAGGTTATAGTCCAACAGCTTTATTGGAATCACAAGCTTTCGGAGGCTTCCTCCTTCGTCAGGTGAGTGTAGGATTCCATAAAGGTACAGCATATATAGTCTATATATGACTATATATGCTGTACCTTTATGGAATCCTACACTCACCTGACGAAGGAGGAAGCCTCCGAAAGCTTGTGATTTCAAATAAAGCTGTTGGACTATAACCTGGTGTTGTAAGACTCCTTACATTTGTCCACCCCAGTCCATCACCGGCACCTCCACATAATGGCAACTATATAATTGGTCAAAATTGTGTTGAACTGAAATAGCTTAATGGGGATACAGCACAGTTCTTAGTTCACATGTTTTGTGATTTAGCTACTGCGTGGGAGACGAGCAAACAAACGGGGAAAGTACAGCAAAGTCATCATGCGGCGTGTATACTGTTAATGATGATACTACAAAAACTGGGTCAAAGGGAGAAGTGCATGGGATAAAGTCACAATGAAACGTGACTTTATAGTGACGCGGGAGGATAACTCAAATGCAAAGAGACTACACGCAAGATGTCCTTACTGGAAGGGGATATTTATTTGTTTCACTGCTAACTGTTCTATTTATATTACACATTTAAAATAGTTTAGGCATAATTTGTAAATCTCCGCGGTGCCCCTAGAAAAAAAAACAAAGCATCCAAACAGCCAGGTTCGTGTCTGTGTATTTATTAGGTTTCTGCTTCCCCACAACCATGGAGAGACGAGAGGATGGAGCAGCGATGGGATAGAACCACATGATCCCATCCTGGAACCAACAAACCAGATCTCTGGCCTGCAGCCCTTCCCACTCTGACACTGTAGCTGAGTGAAGTCAGTGGCAAAACACATGCTTGCATACAGCAGGCTCCACCCCGTCCATTCATTCCCAGACACACACACACACACAAACACCGGCTGGGAGAAACTGTAACATGTTCGAATCTATCATCCTCCCAATGATAAGGGGGCTTTTCCTTTCTTATATATAACCCGAGCTTCCACACAGCCGACCCAACGAAATAAACATTGTGCTCATCACACATTGAATAATTAATCCGGAGCAGGGGAGATACTAAACTGCAGATGGTTTCAAGGTCCCTTTGTGTAACACAGACCGAATCATCGGTCGTTTATCACTGGCAATATCTAATGCATCCAACCCCCACCCCCCCCCGCCCCTTTCTCAGCACCTAACATCAGGAAATTATATTTCCTAAAACAAAGCTGCGAGACCCCCGCTCAGCCCACCGGACTGATGCTAACCCCCTCCACCTTCACTGATATTACAAGCAGGAGATGAAACTCACATCCTCCCCACGGTGACCTGAAGTATAAGGATCCAGGCAGGCTGACAGAGACCTGAGGTCGCCCCCATTCTCTCCCTCCCCATATCACTGCTCCCCAAACCAGCCCCTGACTCCCACACCTTACCTGTGCCACGTAAAGTCGATGGCCGGTGATGTCAGGCGCCGTCCCTTTTTCCGCGTGTGTGCTCTTTTTTTTTTCCTTCCCTGATTGATTTGATTAGTGCTTAGAGGAGCTGTGACGCTACGATGATGACTGCCTCGGCAACCGGCACTTTTTTTTATTATTATTTGTGTGTCCCCTCCACTCCCACTCCTCCCCCCTTTTCTGGGATTTCACTGTTTTAAGTACAAGAATATCATAGATTAAGCAGAACACACAAAGGCTGCCCAGTCCCTGCCTAATCAAGGCAGCTCGGTGTACAAACCCATCACTGGAAAACGTAATGTATTACCTTTAAACGACAGTTGAGTGTGTGTGTATACACAAACATATAAGAACTTGTTATTTAGAGCCTTATCACATCCTCAAGACACCCCACAACACTTCACATCCGATTAATTACTTTCCAAGCATCCTCACTTGTTATATAGGTCAACACAGCAAGATCCCACAAACAGCAAATATGCCCTCAAGACCTGCAGGACATAGAATCATAGAGCACAGAAGGAGGCCATTCAGCCCATCATGCCTGTGCAGGATCTTTCAAAGAGCCATCTCCTAGTCCATCTCCTCTGCTCCTTCCCCCTAGCCCTGCAAAAGTTTACCTTTTCAAGTATTTATTCAATTCCCTTTTGTAAGTTACTATTGAATCTGCTCCCACCACCCTTTCAGGCAGATCACAACAACTCGCTGCGTAAAAAAAATTCTCCTCATCTTCCCTCTGGTTCTTTTTCCAATTATCTTAAATCTGTGTCCTCTGGTTACCAATGATCCTGCCAGTGGAAACAGTTTCTCCTTATTTATACTATCTAAACCCATCATCATTTTGAGCACCTCTACTGAAACTCCCCTTAACCGTCTCTGCTCTAAGGAGAACAATCCCAACTTCTTCAGTCTCTCCACATCACTAAAGTCCCTCACCCCTGGTATTCTCGTGCTTAAACTAAGCCAAATTGACACTATTATACCTTAAGTCTGTAAGTTTGACTTAGAGGTAGCACTCTCAGCTCTGAGTCCAATGATCATTGGTTCAGGTCTCACTCCAGGATTTGAGCATGTAATCTCACTTCAGTGGAGTACTGTGGGAGCATTGAAATGTCAGAGGTGTTGTCTTTCACAAGAGATATTAAACCAAGCCTCTTTCTACCTGTTCAGGTACATGTAAAAAAAAATCCTATGGCACTATTTGAGGCAATGGGGAGGAGTCCTGGCCAATAGTTATCCCTCACAATGCATCATCAAAACAGATTATCTAGTAAATTATCTCATTGTTGTTTGTGAGAGCTTGATGTGAGCAAATTGGCTGTTGCTTTTGCCTACATAACAACAGTGACTATATTAGCTGTGAAGTTCTTTGGGATGAAAAGCACTATATAAATGCAATTTATTTCTTTACATAATACATTAGTTTTGTCTATAGCAGGTACTTTTGTCCATTTCACACTTAATTTCCAAGGTCAAAATTTTGAGTCATGACTATCTGTCAACAGTAAGTGTTACACCTCTTCTCACTCTCTAAGTCAATCACTTTTGCAACCTCATTAAAATCTTCACTTCTCGTTGGTCCATTCTGCCTACAGAACCAAGGAATGACAATTCCATTTTTCTGCACTTCGTTAATGGACTATCACAGACTGGGAGTGGACAATTTCACACTATGTGCCAGAAGCACAAAAGAGAAGTTTTTAACCCCAAGTCCTTCCTCGGTCTTCCTATGTCCATCTCCCAACTTCATTTTGGTGGCTGTCAACTAAATAATTGTATTGAAATCTGGATAGATTTACAAGGATGTTACCAGAACTGAGAAGTTATAACTATCAGGAAAGATTGAACAGGCTGGGGCTCCTTTCTGTAGAAAAGACTGAGGGGTGACCTGATAGAAGTCTTTAAGATTATGAAAGGGTTTGATAGGGTAGACGTAGAGAAGATGTTTCCACTTGTGGGGGAGACCAAAATTAGGGGCCATACATATAAAATAGCCACTAATAAATCCAATAGTGAATTCAGGAGAAACTTCTTTCCCCAGAGAGTGGTTAGAATGTGGAACTTGCTACCACATGGAGTAGTTGAGGTGAACAGCATAGATGCATTTAAAGGGAAGCTAGATAAACACATGAGGGAGAAAGGAATAGAAGGCTATGCTGATGGAGTTAGATGAAATAGGGTGGGAGGAGGCTCGTGTGGAGCATAAACACTGGTATGAACCAGTTGGGCCTAATGGCGTGTTTTGTGCTGTACATTCTATCTAATTCCATGTAAATAATGTTAAATATATTGTTCTCTGAAATTTTTCCTTTTCATTTATTCCTCTGCTTTTCCCCATGTTTGAGGTACAAGCTTCCTGCTAATTATTCATCAATGGCCCCTCGCTCCTATATTTTTTGTCTCTATTCTTCCCAGTCGCTCTCAATAATCTTGGTTTCCCCGGTGCGGAGCCATTTTCCACCTATGGTCTAGGCTACCTGCCCGCTCCTGCTAGCTATATTTTTTAATGGCTCTTTTCCTAACATGTCAGCATTGGCTCAGGGATAGCACTCTCACCTCTGAGTTATGAGGATATGGGTTCCAGCCCCACTCCAGTGATTTAAGTACATAATCTAGATTGACACTTCTGTGCAGCACTGAGGGAGTGTTGCACTGTCGGACATGCCATCTTTTGGATGAGATGTTAAACCAAGGTCCCATCTGCCCTCTCAGGTGGACATAAAAGATCCCATGGCACTATTCGAAGAAGAGCAGTGGAGTTTTCCCTGGTGTCCTGGCCAACATTTATCCCCCAACCAACACCTAAAACAGATGTTCTAGTCATTTATTTAATCACTGTTTGCGGGAGCTGGTTGTGTGCAAATTGGCTGCTGCATTTCCTGCATTGCATCAGTGACTACGCTTCAAAAGTAATTAATTGGCTATAAAGCGCTTTGGGATATCCTGAGGTCATGAAAGGCGCTATATAAATGCAATTTCTCTCTTTCTTTTCCTTTTTCCTATTTTTCTTTTCTCTGGCTCTCTTTTTAATGACCCCATTCTGTCCTGTGCTTTCTTTACTCGTTCTTTCTTTAATGCCTGCCCCCTTATGCAGTGTGTCTTTTGTCTGACAGTCTTTTTAAAAAAAGCCCACTATGTTTTCTTTTAGAAAATAACATTTTGGGATACAGTATATGAGTAATTTGAGACATGACATGTGATAAGTGTAACATGCTTGGTAGGAACAGGTGCCTTTGGATCTACGGTTCCCAAAGCTCTCCATCACTAGGGTTTTCCTCACATCATGTCTGGATCTGTTGTAGACTAATTGATAGAGACTGTTAGCTATGATTATTATTGTATCATGCGACTACCAGGATGGTAGAAGGCGAACTAGATGGACCTTGTTCTTTTATCGTCCAGCAATTCCTATGTTTCTTTTCTATGAAGGACTGTTCGCCATAGTCTTTATTTTAAAGGCCTAATTCCCACTGTCTATCAGTTTTGATCTGTTGATCTCTTCTGCCTCTTTATTTCCTGTAGCCTGAAATAAATTATGCATTTCACTGCTGATTCAAATGATGAAGAAGAGATTCCATAAATATATACAAGCATACTAAATCCTCTTATATTTCTGGAAACAAGACATGTACCTTTTGCACATTCTGATGTCAGTGCAACTCATTAATTTGCATCTCTAATATTAATCATCTATTTTCTCAATTACAAAGTCCACATCCTAACAATGCATCAGCCAGTTTTAAGAGAAAATGCTCAAAATAGGAGTTCACTGTGAATTTATTTTTAAAAATCTTGTTAAAAAATACAAGGTGAATCAATGTTATTAAATGAATCTTTAAATTTTGGACACTAAGGTATGAATGTGAAATGAAAGCAGCAATCAGAGCAGCAAACATAAAACTGAAGAAAACAGGAACAAGAAAATGCCCAGTATAAAGAATGAAAGTTTGTTTCCTATCAGAAAGAAAGAGCTTGCATTTATATAGTTGGAACTAAGTAATCTTGAAAGCCTTAAGTAAGACGATAGTAAGCAAAAGCTCAAAATAGGGGTAGTAAGGATTTTAAGAATATTCGTGGCATAGCCTTCTCCTTTTCTCAGATTGATCTTCATTACGAAAGGTAACCAAGAAAGAGTGAAACAGCGGACTCCAAAAAGGTATATTTACTTCCTGCTATCCTATGCACACTTCCCATGTGCTTATAAAATAGCCCCATGCATAAAGGCAAAATAAATTATTGTGGCTATTTTCTTGGTCAAACTATCCTGTTGTCATTTTGTTGGCATAATTGATTGTTCTACTTGGCACGCTTCATACAAAGCTACATCACACATTCATTTCTGCCCATTAAGAATGGACCAGTTATTCCTGGAATATTAATCATAAGAGTAGATTAAAATATTAAAAAGTCAGGAATGCATTACTAACTGAGGTGTTGGTCCCTGGTTTACTTGCAAAAGAGGTTGCATGTGTTTGAACTCAACTGTACACTCCTTTTTAATCACACTCTGAACTTCCATTATTCTACCCCATTATGTAAGCTTCATTTTAGAAAAAGACTTTGACATATTAAATTTTTGATAGGACTTTACATGGTCTTATACACACGTTAAATATTTGATGAACCATAGTCAATCACTTTACTGTTGCTGTTTATCTATGGTGGTTTTTGCTCCACGAATTTAAAAAACAACAGTGTGCGAGCTTATCTCAAGAGGTCTTACTCTCAACCAAATGTACAGTGTTTAGCATTGGTTTTGAGCAACCCTTCCTCTAAATTCTAAGAAGTCTATAGGCTATTTTTATAACATAATTTAAATACAATTAAATTTATGAACCTTAAGCATGACTCACTAAGTAAGGGTCACATATACTAAATCAGTATAATCTATATACTGTAAATATGGATTAAAAAATGAATAACTTAAGATAATCAACTGTGGAAGCAATTTATTTTCACTGATTTGATACAGAATCTGCACACTAGTGCTTAATTTTTTGGTCTCAGCTTGACTTATGGAGTTTGATTTTACTTTCTTGATTATTGTGACTCAGGATTAAATAGAAAGATGTATTAATCAATTATATTTTGTTCTGAATCTCACTGACTGGATTAAAATGTGGAGCCTAAGAGTGAAATTCTATTTTATTTTACAGAGAAGTTTATTGGCTACTAAAGTCAAATAATAAATTATTTAAATAGTTTCACTTTGAGACGCAGAAAGTAAAATCCATTACATGGTCAGTTAACAAACCAAAGTGGCATGATCAACATCAAAATGAGCTTGCTTCTTTTTTAACTTCTGTTTCTTTTTCTTTGTTTTCAACCAATGCTAAATACTCTCCAAGTATATGAAATGACTTTCTGAAAAAAAGTACTTTGTAAATATTCTGTTCATGTATCTGTATAAAAGTCATGCATCTAGCTTGGCTCTGTCACACTGCAAATGTCACACTCTAAATGTCACCCTTTGTTAAAAATACAAAACAATCTTTTAAAACAGTGACAGAAAGCCAGGCATTTCATCCCAAAAAAGAAAGAAATGCATTTATACAGCACCTTTCATGACTCAGGATGTCCCAAACTGCTTTTCAACCAATGAAGTACTTTTGAAGCATAGGCACTGTTATAATGTAGGAAACATAGCAGCCAATTTGTTTACAGCAAGCTCCCACAAACAACAATGGGATAAATGACCAGATCATCTGTTTGTTGAGAGATTAATATTGGCCAGGACACCAGAAGAGCTCCCCTGCTCTTCTTCAAATAGTGCCATGGGATCTTTTATATCCAATTGAGAGGACAGATGGGGCCTCAACTTAATGTCTGATTTGAAAGACAGTACAGTACTCCCTCAGTACTGCACTGGAGTGTCAGCCTAGATTTTGTGCTCAAATCTCTGGAGTGGGACTTAAACTCACAACCTTCTGACTCAGAGGTGAGAGTGTTACCACTGAGCCACAACTGACACCTGATAGCCTGAGTTGTTCTGACCTAAACGCTGAGGTTTACATCCAATTTACTGACCTTTAATTCATCCTAGAAATTTATAAGCTGCTACAACTATCTGAATTCTCACATGGCATACAATGCCAAAGGGACATGCCAGTTATGTTACTGAACTAGTAATCCAAAGGTCTGGGCTAATAATCCAGAGAACTTGAGTTCAAATCCCACCATAGCAGTTTGAGAATTTGAATTCAGTTTAAGAAATCTGGAAATAAAAAGCTGGTATCAGTAAAAGTGATCATGAAACTGTTGCATTGTCATAAAAACCCAACTGGTTCACTAATGTCCTTTAGGGAAGGAAACTTGTCTTCCTTACCTGATCTGGCCTATGTGACTCTAGTATCGTACCAATGTGGTTGACTCTTAACTAACCTCTGTGGTGGCTTAGCAAGCCACTCAGTTGTATCAAACCAGGGCAACTAGGGATGACCAATAAATGCCAACCTTGCCAGTAACACCATATCCTAAGAATGAATATTAAAAAAAACAGCTAAATAGCACAACCATGTTCCAGACTACTTATGAGGAATGCAACAACAGATCTGATATGTTTTGTCATCTGGGAGATTGCCATACATGAAAATCCATCACCACTTTTTAAATTTTGCAGTTCGAGCTATTGAGAAATTGACATCAACCTGTAGTGTTTCTGCTTTCCCAATATGGAGTGCAAAACTTTCTCCTTGTAGGAGCACTTCTTATCTATTCAAGTCCAGAGAGTTTCTTTGTTAGTTGGTTTGGGATTCCCAAAATATGCATGTGTGTTTTATTGGAGTTCAACCAGCTAAAACGTTTATCAGAGCAGGTTACTGGTAATCTTCCTGTTGCTTGTCTAACTAGGACTGCCTTGCCCATCACACCTTTGGCTTGCAGCGCTATCTGAAGCAGAGTGGAAAGAATTGCAGTCCCCAGTGACACGCCTACCCTTCTAGGTTCCATTAATGAGCCAGGTGCACAGCAAATCGGGAACATCTAGTTGTCTGATCTGCACTCCCATTGAGTGAGGCTCCACACCAGGAGCAGAGCCTTGCGAAAGTTACGTATTAATGTAATGTAAAAGCTATACATTCAAACGGAACAGTACCCTCATGAAAATATATTTGATTGATGGGGGTGAGGAGCTATTTTTTCTTTCCATCATTATGATGTGTTAATTAAGTGAGGCAATGATGCATTTCAATATTATTTACATCATTATTCCATATGTCTGTTAACAACTAAAAAAAGTTTGCCTGACCTTCTTCATGAAGATAGGTCTCCTTTGACGAAGCTTACCATTGATACTTTTCAATTAGCAGAACTTTTTGAATTGAGGGTTATGTTCATAGCAGGAGAAGGATAGTAACCATCAGATACAGACAAATAAGCAAACAATGGAAAATTCCAGAGACTGAGTCACATGATATTTTGAATCTATGATGACAGTTGGTAATTAAACAAGTGCACTACACTAAAATAAAACATAGAAAACACTGCTTCACTTACAAGCCCTAAATGGAATTGAGGTCACAGCTTCCCACCAACAAACAAAATGTTCTATACTTGAAGTAGGAGTGAGAACTTGAGATATTGTTTGATTTCACTTCTGAATTCAGTTACGTGCATCCAATAAACTACTCCCGTGACATGATGATTGTGGTTTAGTGGTAGTTTTCCAACTTTGTTCTCTTAACAGTAATCCTTGTACCTCAATCAGGTACAAGAAACGATAGATGAGAAGCTTCCTCTACACCTGGAAGGATTTCATATTGAAAATTCAAGCGTGCACCATAGTGCTCAGATAATCGTGCGCAGTTTGTACCCGACTATCTGATACACAAATCCAGCCAAGAGCACAAAGTTGTAAAAATTACCCCTCATGCCAACATTTTTGTTGCAGGTAAATGGATAAGAACCTAAACCTGAATTGAAGTGAAGTGCACCCAAGATTCTAAATAGGATTCTTCAAAAACATTCAAGTGAAACTATTTATCAATCTATAATGAAATTCAGAATAAACTACTTTCACTGAATTTAATTCTTGGCTCTTTCCCTGCAGGATATTTTGTACTTTTCTCCAGTGATGGGTAATTTATACTTCAAGGTTTGTTTCATGCCATTAATTCATCAATGCATCGTGCATAGGATTTTCTTAAAGCTATAATGAAATGTTTTACACTGTTATTGTCTTCCAATACCCAGTGCAGTTGTGGAAGTGAATGCAGAAATAAAGAAGATTTGACTTTTGAATCTACATACTTTTTTTCAATTGCACTTTTTTTGCCTGTGTTCTCCTGTTCCACTCTCCTGGATGTACTGACATCTGCTGGAGTGCAGTTCCATGCAGACTGGGTGTCTTCTGATACCTTGCCTAAGTGGCCATTGTTAATCTGTGAGTCTTTGATTGTTGGCAGGCTTTTCAACATGGAGACATTGCAGTCACACCTGCTCCTAAACCCCCCATGTGTACTTTCCAGCAAGAGCTGACGATCATCAGTGGGAACTCCAACTGATTCTCCCATTTCCAGAAGCAGGGGTACTGAGGCACCCCTACTGTCACCCTGCTGGATCAGCTAATTCAACACAGATTGGTAATCAAACCCAGCACCTTCTGCTCTGCATGGCACAGTTACACCTTGGACAAATTTTCCTCCTTAGCACTTGGGTGTGAAGCATCACTTGGGTGGAGCACATGGAGGAAAATCAGCCAAGAAGGATAGCATGCCAGTAACAGAGCCCACCCAATTTTTCATCCATTTAAATCAATAAGCAGAAAATTGAATGAGCTTTGTTACGGATGTGAGATCCTCCCACCCAATTTTCATCCACATGCTCCGCCCAGGTGATATTTTATAATCAAGCTCTATAGAGGAAAATCTGCCCCATTGTCTTTAAAAATTGAGCCACTGGGGAACCCTCCACCTTCGTAGTTTTAAAACATGAGGAAGATAGATCATTAACTAACAAACCAAGTAAACTTACATGGTTTTCAAAATGCTGATGTCTCAAAATGGATCACAAACTAACTCTTCAACTCTTCAGAATTTGGCAATTTTATTTTTGTACATCGCGTAACTTCAATCTATTTTGCACATCATGGAGCAAATCAGGAGATACAATGATAGAGTTCAACCAGAAACAGCTGAGTTTCTCCGATTTTTGGGGGCTGATTTGGAGTTCATCACAATGATATTTTTTCCCCATTTATTGCACTCAGGACCTATATTAAATCCGATATAGGAAACATTAGATGAGAAGTTCCCTTTACGCCACCTCAGAATGAGGCTTAACCTCTAACTTCAGCAAAGTGTTTCCCACTGCACGGAACAGCATTTCCATTTTCCACTCCAAATAGCCTTGTGATTTTTCAGAGAGAGATTGACAATTAAATATGTTGTGGACAATTTTGTCTCTGGGCTTACGTTACTTGTAACTTGGGTTGGTACTAGCTAGGCATATTTTATAAAGGACTATTGAACCCAGCAGTGAGAGAGGATGTTCATCCCGTCAAAATGGGTTAGATTTAAACCCAGAACCGCAAGTAAAATGATAGAAATTTAAATAATTGCCTCCCCTAGTCTCCTTCAGTTGTTTTCTCGTATTGATAATGACCAAGTCCATTGAGCACAGGAAAATAATTATAGAGAGTGGAAAATTCAGGCTGAATGGTTGTCCTAAAATTGCAATGCTGTCTTGTTTTTTTCTCAAGATGCTCCTGCGGTCCAGACAGCTGGCTTTGGAGGACGGTGCCCCTCAGATCCAGGAATGGCAAGTCTGCTACATCTCCTGCAGCATGATCTTCAGGACTCTTGTCAGTAAATGGAGCAGATTCTTCACCCAGATTTTTCAACTCGATCAATAAAGTGTTATTTGCTGCTAACTTCTGCAAATGCCTCCAAGGTGCAGCAGCAGCTCTTTAAATCTATGCTAGATATGCCATCCCCGCAGAACAAATATTTAAATAAACTGACTCTTGGAAAGTAACACAAAGTCTATCCCTCACTCCCAGAAGGCAAAATGTGGTCATGCTTTTAAATCTACCCCCATGTTCCTCGAGACTAAAAGCTCCTCTGTTGAACAAATATAATTAAATATGGCATTCTGAGAACCTAGACTTCCCACTAGTATTTCGTGAAAAAGATTAGATTTATTCCAACAAACCTGATTATAGAATTCAAATGTAATTTTAACCCCAGCTGTCTCACCGGCAAGGATTGACCTGAACCCACCTGTGATGGGTTTTTTTTTCAATTTTTATTGTAATAAAAGTATGAGCATGTATTTTGAGTGAAATTTGTTTAAAATGAAAGAAAAGTGATACAGACTTTGGAATAGTACAGCAGTAATGTAGATACAATATTATTAAATACAAAACACATGCCATTGAAATTTAACACAGATAAATTAAAAATATTACACTTAGATTGAAAAAAATATGGGGTAAAAGTACACAATTAATCGAATTACAAAATGAGCTGGAAGTGATACGTGACTTTGAATGCCTAGACAATGTGACAAGGCAATTTAAAAAGCTAATAAGATGTAAGCATGTATTGCCAGACAATAAAATATGGGGAAAATTTTCCAAAACCCCACACCACAAATGGGGCATTGCAGGCGCTGGGTGTGCCCATGATTTCCAGATCTGCTCTTCTGGTAAGGCTTCGTACTGGGAGTGTGCATTCTAAAAGTCAGTCCTTATCTACCAAGCAAGATAACAGGCAAAACTAATGGAGTTATTGAAAATACTATTGGGCCGGATCTTGATGTGAGCGGCGAACGAACGGCATCCGCCATTCATTAGACTTCCACTTGCCCGTAGACTTTCTTTGCACGGTGTAAGAATATGGTTTAAATCAAGCATAGAAAATAGGAGGGCAAAGGTCCACATCTCTGAGAAAAATAACTTACAGAAACCCAAGAGGTCATAGAAGGAGTGCTGAGGCATTAGAATAGTGAAAAACAGTAATGTTCATGAGAAGGGGCGTCCTAGCCTAGTATAAACAAACTAAGACCTCATAATGGTAAAAGGCTATGTAAACAATGTGACATTAAACAATCCTGGGTGGTTTTTGGAGAGTCAGCACAGTAGAATGGTTTACGAACAGGAGATAAGACTAGCGGTGCTTATTTACAGACCAGCCGAATAGTATAAAGATAAGGCATGCTCCCTCCAAGAAGTTAGGGCTCTCAAGAGGGGGTGGTTGGAAGTCCATGGCCACAGGCAGTCCGCGGAGGTTAGGTCTGATCTTCCTGGATACGTGGACAGATCAAGTTGTATTGATTGCTTGTCATTAATGTAATCTGTAGACAGTTGTATCACAAATATAATAACTGTTGAGTGTAATGTTGAAGTCAGTTGTAGTGCAACTCTGTTGTATGTCAGTACATTAAGCTTGCTATTTTATAACCACTTGGGCTATAATCAAGTGGGGGTTATTGTTGATGGATTAACAACCCATAGTTGCAACAGGAATGGGAGAAAATCTGCTAACATATGGCATCCCCAAGTTTTAAAGGTTTGAGGTAGCTAGTGCTAAGAAAATTGACTGTATTCCGACGAGACAATGAGGATGTGGTTCTGACCAAGTGAGGTAGCCACACCTCAGGCCCGTGAAAGAATAAACAATGGTGAGTGCACCCGATGGTTTATGCTCGGCAGAAGTCAAGGTTAGAGTCATGCATGCCCTTGACAGAATAGGAAAGACATTGTGCAGGAGGACGAGGAGTTAAAATAGGAACTATTGTAAACTGATGTGGGAGAAGGAAATTAAAAAGGAGGAACAAAAAGAAAGATGGAGGAGCCTTCACCACACCAGGCTTGGGTGAAGACATAGACTATGAGCTTGAGACTTTGAGTCAGTACAGAATGGGATTAAATCATGAACATCAGAAATTGAAATTTGGTTTAAGTAAAAAAAAAGATAGTCTATCATGGAAACAAAAAGGAGAAAGGGAGAAGATCACAAACTACAGAATGTGTTCTTTTGTTTTCAGTGTACTGTCTCTTTAAAATGCCTGTCCTCATTGTGAGTGCTTTATTTTCGCTGTTGCGGGCTACGGCCCCTTTTCATTGCTTGTTATTTGTTTTCCTCTTTTGTGTAATGTAACAAGGATTTTGTTTAGATGTGACAGCAGTTATTTCCAGTATTTTCACAGTTTTTGGAAAGGTGCACCTGAAGAACGACGAAATGAAAGGCAATGTAATTTACTGGGTTTTAGTAAGAACGTGCTATATTGATAATTTTATCTGTTTTGTCTTTTGTTTAATTTTGATATTGCTGATTAAAATTGGAGTTATTGAGGTTAACTAATCTATTAAATTGTGGAAACTAGACTTTTATTGTGGCGACAGTAAAATTCTGGTTCTTGTAAAAATGTGAGAGTCTCAAATTCCGGACATGAGCTCATCACCATGAAAATTAATCTGATTGAAGTTGTGTTGAGTGTTGATGAGTGTGAATTGATCTGATTGAAGTTGTGTTGAGTGTTGGTGAGTGTGAATTGATCTGATTGAAGTTGTGTTGAGTGTTGGTGAGTGTTAATTGATGTGCAAGGAGTTAATATTGTGTAACTGTAAATCGATGAATGATATCTTGTTACCTAGTACAGGGCATCAATTTTGATACTTTTGGGATAATCATCTTAGTTGTACTAAAATGTGACAGTTGTTAGCAAAACTGACAGAACCCCTTTTATCTTGTGATCGGCTGTGGTCAGAAAAGTGACCGAAAAATAGAAAAGATTTTATTTAATCTCATATCTCCTTGCTAGAAAAAGCAGAAAACCTAGAACAGCTAGGAGAGTTGGTTAAGATCATACCCATGAAAAGCATGTGGAAAAGAAAAATTGGAAAGCTATAATTGTGTTATGGCAAGGACAGCAAATTATAAAACTTAAAATAGAAACCGAGGGTGACTTCAACAAAAAGTTAATGAAATAAAAATTAGATGTTGAAAATCAATTAGCTCAGACAATTGCTTACAAAGCGACTTTGGTCGCATCAGTAATTTACCTTAAAACTGAAGGTACAAAATAGAGCCAGAAAATGAGTAGCATGTAATGCCGAACTACAATGACAGGAAGGTCAGAATGAAATGTGATAAAAGAAAGTAGATGAGTTAAGTAGTGCCCTACTAGAAGTCCTAAGTCAAAAACCAGGGTGACCAGCATAGTGTAGCAGGAGTGGGAGATCATACCCACTGTCAAAAGAAAATACAGGAGCTGGAGGAAAGATTAAAATCCGAGATCGACACTCTGAGACAGGCAATAAAATTCTTGAAGAAGCGCTTAGCTCACTCTGATCCTACCCTTCCCCAGCATCCCCCCCACCCCCATAGTGTGGAAGCATAAAAAGCTCAGCACCACCCCATGAAAGAGGGCTCGGGGGATTTGGAGGAGGAGGAGATACGGGGAAGATGGAAGAGATAGAAGTCACAGAAAGGGATGTAAACACTCACCACACGGTAACGTGGACTCAAAAATGACAGGAGATGGAGAATGGGATCTTAGGAGTAGATTGGATGGAAAAATAACAATGTGGTAGTGGACATGTGCGCAGATTCTCAACAAGGACGGCTGCTGATAGGGATACAAGGTCAATATGACCTAGCAGTGTGCCTCCGACACGAATGGAGAGAATTTGATCAACTGCTAAAGATCGCCCCCTGTTGGGCACAACACAAAAATGAGTTTGGCAGAATAGACCGAGGAGCACAGTCAATGCCAGTAGAAATTTGCTTTCATCCTATGGGAGCAACAATATATTGTTTACCACAGGGATTTCACAACACCCCCGCCATTGGTGAAATAGACGTGCACTGCATGTGAGAAACACCTTTTAACTGTCTACTGGGCCACTAACAAATTTGCCCTTATCACCGGATTAGATAAAGTCATACTTATGACCGCTCACAACCCCACCAAGTTGTTACTATCAGGTGCATTGAAGAATTTAACTGAAGGTCGATCAGCACAGCAAGCTGATTTAGCCACAGTGGCCTATGTCCTCCAGATGGATGTTGGGGAATGAGCCCTGACCATTTTCTCAGACAGCCATTTTACTTGATTGTCACTGATTGATTATTTACCTATCTGGGAGAAACGAGGATTCACCTCAGCGGATGGAAAGCCATTACCTGCCGCTGACCTCTTAGAAAAACTTTTGGAACTGTCCCGAAATCGAACACATTTGGGAGCTATTGTAAAATTAGAGGCACATTTGATAGATAAATTGGTATATTATCAGAAACAAATGATCATCCCCGCAGAACTCAGAAAAGTCCAACGAATGCTTGAATAAGTATTATCTTAAATAAATGTTAGAAATGCTTTAACAACAATTGGAATTTGATCTGCAACATTTGTAGATAAAAAGGTTTGAGAATGTTTTGCCAAAAGTAATTTAGTTCGGGCTAAGTTAAACTTAATCTTCTGTCTCTATGACAACAATCTGGAAATGTTGGACTAACTAAAAACTAAGATGAACGAACTGAAATGCTATTTCCCGACACGAAAGGTTTTTTAAAAAATAATACATAAAATTGACGTTGAGGTACGCTGAGAACATGGTGTTCATCTGATTATATTGTTGTTTTGTTTCTGCAAAGAAGTTAACCCCTTCCAAGGACATCTGTTTTTAATTCACCAAGTAATGACCTTTGCATTTTATTTAAAATAATTGGCATAATTTAATTGGATAGAGTCCCACGGTGACAGAATGAAATCATGAATTGACAAATTAACCCATTAGGCTCTCAAGAAGAGCCACAGTGGATTTTCTGTGTTTCTTTTAATCAGGGGGCCATGAGTTTTCAGGACCGCATGAGTGTTGATGGTGCAGGGTCACCAAGAGTAAATTGCTTCACTAAGTTACACAGCAACCTTTGCTGGAGAAATGTTGGCGCAGGAAACATCCAGTGGTACGAAGAATTTAAGGCCTTATCTGCAGACATCGGCAGATATCAAACATCACAGCATGGTGACATTTTGGACTAAGACTTAAAACTTGGATTTCGATAATTCAAAATTACATAGAGAAGACAAAACAATCATCAGTCTTGATCAAAGTTGCTTTTCCTCTTTTGAAAACTTTTTGATTTGTTTTGCTTTAACCCATTTATTTTCTGAGAGAGTGCTTATGGGGGGCGGCGGGAGGATTACTATCCAGGAGTAATTAGAAGCACTTCTGTCTCTACTGTAAAACCACAAAGCCTGGACATAATTTGTTTCCGAAATTGGAATTGATAAGATAAATTGATATGAGTTTCTGTTCAAGCATTCGAGAAGGGAAAATTTACTTGTGGTTTAAGGGGATAATGAAATTATATTTTAAAAAAGAAGCCAGGTGCTAAATTGGGCTGTGTAGCACCTGTTATTTCGGGGCTACGCGGCCTCCTGAAGTGCCAAAATGGCGCCTTTGCTACACACGCACATTTCCAGTGTGCCATGCGCCGGAAACCATCTTGGTATAGGAATTAGCGCAGGCGCAGTTAACAAATGCCGGAAGCATGTAAAGTAAGGAGAAAATGGATACAATCAGTGTGCAACGCTGATTTAAAGTGATAGACACCATTTTGGACTTAACGCACAACTCAACGCTCAGTCTTAACCCCGACCATCTGAACGTCTCTTAGAGTGACTGGAGGACCCCCACCACTGCTATTTAAATGGACCATGCAGGATTTACAGGTTAGTGGCTGGATTATTGCTTCTGGCTGCCGAGACATTTGTCAATGTTTTTGGAGGTCTCCTATACTTGAATACTAGGACTAGGTGACGTAGCCTAACATTTAGAGCCAGGACGTGCAGGAGTGAAGTTAGGAAACACTTTTACACGCAAAGAGTGGGAGAAGTTTGGAACACTCTTCTGCAAACGGCAGTTGATGCTAGCTCAATTATGAATTCTAAATCTGAGATTGATAGATTTCTGTGAACCAAGGGTATTAAGGGATATGGGGCTAAGGCGGGTATATGGAGTTAGGTCACAGGTCCACCATGATCTCATTGAATGGCAGAACAGGCTCAAGGAGCTAAATGTCACTGCCTCTTATTGCCTCCTGATATGCGCCACCTTCTCCTGCAAGAAAGCGGGACGTGTGTCTGGGTGATGTGCCTGTCATGGTTGAATAGCTGCCAGTGTTTGTGGCCTGTGAGTTGTGAGTGGGCAGCTTACAACAGTGGTAATGTGTAGGGGTGAGAGGAAGCATCTGATTGGAAGAGTTAAGTACTGATGGAAAGAGTTTTCTGGTATATGGGTGATGGAGGTTGCAGTGTGTGGAACAGTGGATGTGGCTAGTGGTGTAGTTGGTAGGTGATGCCACTTGACAGTTAACCTCACTCACTTGACCAATCATGTCAAAGCATTGAACTTCTTCCTGCACTGCATCCATGTTCTTAGTGCTATGCTCCTGGCATTGACTTCACCCCCTGCTGCCTCCCACTGCCTTTTGTGCATACGTCTAGAGGGCCTCTTGCCCCCCGCCTTCCCCTCACCCCCACTTCAGATATAGGACGTCCCTCCTTCTGTCCACCTCTTGCACCAAGGCCTCTAGTGCATCAGCAGAGAACCTTGGTGCACGCATTCTCGCAGGCCTGGTACAAACTCAGATTGGCAGATTGGTGAGATGTGGCATGCAGATTGGAGGATGTGGGATTTAGTAGTGCGCAACCTTTATTCAATGTTTTAACATAACTCATCAGTTTGTAAACATAGGGACGGGAGCTGCATCTGTATTTTACGAGTGTGATGTCTGATCTCTGTTCAGACTCTGTGCAGACAGCAGACTATTATTTTCAGCAAATAACACGTACCAGCTACCTTTAAGAGATTTTTAACAGACAGCCTGCCTTTAAGAGATCGGAGCTCCCCCTGCTGGTGGAAAGTGCGAATTGCATGGAATCCTCATGTCAACACTGATTTCCAATGCAGATTACAGGTAAGTCTTCAGGTCTGACGAAAGTCGTGTCCTGCCTGCGCAGGTGCCATTGGTCACGGGGTAACCACGGATCGCGTTACTCCCACCCAATAACAGGCCCCATCCAATTTTTCCCCTGTCCAATCTAAATGGTTCCTATCCAATGCCGTGTATCAAGGAAGAAAGTATTTTGTGGAGGGAAATAAAACTGTACATTGACAAGTCCTGTCAGTCCTGTCAGTCCAGACATACCGCTCTCGAATTGGGATAATTTAAGTAATGTAAACAAAAAAATGTATTGGGATATTGGGCCAGCCTGTAAATATTGTGTTGGACAGTAAGATTCCTCCAGGGCTCATGAATGAGATGAAATGGTAATATAATGGGTTATGTAAAATTGGATGAGAGGAAGTGATTGAGAATATAAGATAGAAACAGAGAAAGTACACCAACAAAAGGGAATTTCTCTAAAGTCATCGCCCTAGGTGATTATGGGTAAATAAATCACCTGGGCATGATTTACCAAAAGATATCAATCTGGTATAAATATACAGCCTAGTGAAGTGAGGAAAGAGTAGTTGAGAATAGTAAATTGATAGCTTTCGTTTGGCGATTTTAATATGCTGGCGGGAAGAGTCAGGGGGGAGCGGGGTTCTTTGCAGGCACCAAACCTGAAAGGGAAGTAGGCGGGTTGCGACTGCAACCTAACGAGGCCAATCAAAGCCTCTTCCGGGTTTCGCACCCAGCAGCCAGCCTGATTGACAGACTGGCTGCCGGCAGGAGCTGCACATCCAGGAGAGGGGGGGAAGAAAGAGAGGGAGAGAGACCTCATTGGCAGTTAGGATAGAAACTCGAGTGGAGACATCGGACATCGCACATCGAGATCAGAGTCGGGGAAGTGGGGGGGGTGTCCAGGCAACATTGATTTTTAAGGTACTTTTATTTAATTTGTTTGCCACGGGAAATGTAATTTTATTTAATTTATTTTTCAATGATCCAGCCCTTCCCATCTGGTTTCACCAGGCATGAATCGGAAGCCATAGGAAAGCCACTCAGGCAACATTAAAATCTTTTTAACTATCCAATATACAAAAAATAAAGTACCTTAAGTATCTCAAAGAGCCACATTTGCTCCTTTAATTATCAACCCATCGGATTTACGTGGGGGCTGGACTTCCTGGTGACTGCTGTACACACACAGACAGATTTGCCCGAGTCTCATTCAAAAATGTGTGCGTTCCAGCGGGGATGTCTGCCCACTCCCAAAAACAGCAATTTTGATTGCCCTCCTGCCCCCAACCCTTCCGTTTTTCCCTTTTAAAATTGTACCCATTGTGTCCAGTTCTGGGCACCGCACTTTAGGAAAGTTGTGAAGTCCTTAGAGAGGGTGCAGAAGAGATTTACTAGAATGATTCCAGGGATGAGGGACTTCAGTTACGTGGATAGACTGGAGAAGCTGGGGTTGTTCTCCTCGGAACAGAGAAGATTGAGGGGAGATTAGATAGAAGTATTCAAAATCATGTAGGGTCTAGACAGAGTAGATAGAGAGAAACTGTTCCCATGGGCAGAAGGGTCAAGAACCAGAGGACATAGATTTAAGGTGATTGGCAAAAGAACCAAAGGTGACATGAGGAAAAACTTTTTTACGCAACGAGTGGTTATGATCTGGAATGCACTACCTGAGGGGCTGGAGGCTGATTCAATTGTGGCTTTCAAAAGGGAACTGGATAAGTACTTGAAAGGACGAAATTTGCAGGGCTACAGGGATAGGGCGGGGGAGTGTGACTAGCTGGATTGAGCTGGCACGGACTCGATGGGCTTGTGTCTAGGCCCTGGAGCACATGGACTTTCTGTCCTGGATCGTTAACAGGCCAACTCTAGTAGGATCCAGCAATGGTAGAAATAGCAGGAAAGTGATTCAGTTGCATTTTGTCCTCAGAGATCAGGGCCTTGCTGAGAATGCCCAGATGAGTTGTCAACATTCTCAGGAGAGGGGGCTAAAAACAATTAAAGAAGAATTACTTGTTGTCCTGGGACCTTAGAAGGTCCTCTGGTCAGTAAGGGATCTGAAGGCAGGACGCATCAAGAAAATGAAGCGGGAAGTTGGGAACACCCGCTCCTGTCTTATTTGAATGGGATTGTCAAGCTTGTGCTAAGTGCAGGCTCAGGCCCAGCTCTGCTCCGCTAGGAAAGCCGCGGAAATCCCAAAGCAATGTAAAAGGGGTGAAGTCCTAGCAGATCAGGTCTCTGCCTCTTTTTCATGACCTTTGTGTCCAGGGAGATGGATGTTCCCGAGGGCAAGGATCAGGAAAATCATCCCTAATATATTAGAGGGATGGGCTTCACTAGTTCGAATGGCCTTTCCCCATAACTTGCCTTTTCTTTATGTTCCATGTACAATATACATCAGCTGCCTTTTCCCATAGAAAGTGAAATTGAGTGCTTACTTGATTTACTTTCTTCATGATGCCAGAGGTCTATTTGTCCTAGATTCGACTCAGTTGAGAAAGTAGCTATTCTGATACTCTTGTGCAATAAATGTCTTTTCAATTTTATGAGGATAAGCTCATGTGGGAAGCAGAGACAACCCAGATTGGTATTTCTGCAATAAAATGAAAAGAAAAAAAATGGCTTGGCAATTTCTTTTTTTGTTTTTAAAAGTGGCATACATCACAAATGATACGATGATGCGTTTTGACACAACTCAAGTTATTTTGTCCTTTTGTTTCAAGCAATTAATAATGATAATTGGTAAACTATTTTTTTCATGAATCTTCTTCTTGCAGCGCTGGATGAAATCCTATAGTGTAATAAGTAGACAGTGTAGTGTAGACAGCTCATTATTTCACCCAGTATATAGTCAGCTTTGTCACAATTTGCTTGTGTCATAAAGCCTTCTTTCTTGCATGATATATTATAAAGGAACTAACACATTAAGATAAGTAACATCTAGGTTAGCCTTATAGGCATTGTGGTGGAATGTGACATTCTCATTGAAAAAATGTTTGAATTTCATCCTCAATTTGCATTCAAGATCTACTATCAATTGTGGGCAAGTTTCATCAGTTATTTATTGCACATTCTGTTAGGCGCAGCAGGGTTAATTTTCTGAGCATGTTCTGGTGGCAGGGAACCTCACCAGCCGCTAACGCACATCGGAAAATCGTGGACGCATTGCCCAAACTTTTCCAGTTTGGGCTGGCAGTGGCCAAGGTTCTCCACTTCCAAGCAAGAACTTGGAAAAATCAGCCCCAGTATCTCACGGTGAGGGTGCTCCATCTCGGAGGTGGGCAAAGTATTCAGAAAATTGGTCTCGCCCTGCACTTCATGCATGTATCATCTTATACGGAATAGCAGTGATGGCATCCGTAGAGATATCTACAGTCCCGAATATTCTCCCAGCCAACTAACAGAGTAGGGTAGAGGCAAAAAGAGTCATAGTGGGTATTTGAAAGGGGAAAATAACCTAAATTTCAGTGACTAGTTTATGAACATGAAAACCTATGAACGCACAAATACTGAAGTGAAAGTGAAGCTCGTTGATTCCCTTAAGGCAGCATTTTGAAATCAAAATACCCAGGACATGTGATTATTAATAAACATGATCTTCATATCCAACAAATCCAGTGAGTTTCGATTGCATATTTCAAAAATGAATTAATAATGACCTACCTTCCTACATTTATCCTAACAATAGTAAGGTGAATAATAAAATGAAACACAGAAGATATAGAAGCAAATAACTTGCATTTATATATCATGGACCCTGAATTTGCTGTCAAAATAACGGTAAGGCTAATGGCGTTCTCCGTTATTTATGCGTAATTGGTATAGCAGCTTCAGGCGAGGGGCAGATGCGTAGTTAGATGCGAATATCCAAAAGTCGCTGTCCGGGTTGTGCTGCTCCACCGTTAGCTTCGCGAAAACGGCATTTCACTGTCTGCCTCACCAATGAAATGCACTGAATGGGGGGAAGTTGCTGTATTTACACGGTAAATATGAACTAAACTCGCCAAAGAAAGTTAATTACAAACATAAGTACACTTTTAACTATGTGATAATTGTTAATTACTGTCAATCAACCTCTCTGGCACTGAAAATTAACTGTTACAAGAGTGGAGTTTCATTCCTTCAGGTTTTAATTGTTGGAGATTTTAAAAATGTCAAATTTAAAAGTTATATATTTTTTTAACTTTTCCTTTCTGTCTTTTATTTTCTCTCTCTCTCTTAATCCAATCTTTCTTTCCCTCTCTTTATTTCTCTTTCTGCACCTGATTTGACATTGAATTCATCCACTCTAATTTACACTTCCTTCTCAGTCCTTGTGCTGTTTATTTCTCAATCCTACAATCTGATTGGTTAATGAGATACACAGTTGCTTGCCCTGTTCACACAGGTCCCAGACGCCCTGTTTCCCTCGCTGTGATGTTATCAGCTCGCACTTTCAGAAACTTGCCACGCCAAAAATGTTAAAACCTAAACATGTAAGGGCAAGTCTAACTAACAGCAGACGCCGTTAGTTGACCTGACACAGCAAATTATGGGCCATGATCATCATGTTCGACAAAAGTAAGTTTTAATTGCAAGTTTCAAAAATGAATTAATGACCTAGCTTCCTACATTTATACTAATATGTGAATAATAAAATGATGTACACAAGATATAGAAGGAAAGAATTTGCATTTATATAGTATTGTATCATGTTCTCAGGATGTCCCGAAGTACTTTACAAGCATCGGATTATTTCTGAAGTATGTTCACTGTAAGCAAATGTGGCAGACAATTTGTATACAAGGCAAATAGTTGGTTTAATGTCAACAATTGTACTTCCAAAGAGGGGTATCTAGTATTGAAATTAGTTACATTTGGCAAAGTTATTCATAGAAAGCAATTTGCTTGGCTGGACAATCTGATCATGTAAGGTTGTGCAGAGTGCGACAATATACTGTAAAGTGGCACATTTTACACCTGGCAAACTGTTAGGTAAAAAGTATAAAAAGTGCACGTATGTTATCTGAATTTTGTAAATTGTGCTTTATTAAAGGAATTTAAATGAAGTCCTGGGTGGCACACTATCCATTCACCTCCATGACTTAGTTCAGTCCAGAGTGATGGGTTGAAATTTTCCTCTCTCTCTCTGTTGACTGTAATGGTCCCAAGTGAAACGAGATTTCCAGTGGGGTGGGGGGGTATGTCTACCAACAACCGTCAAGCCCAGTGACACTGATAGTGATCATTGGTACAAGTCTGTGGCTCAAGACTGAGAAGATCTTCAGGCCGCAGGTGGCTGCATTGATACAAGTCTTCCGCAAAGGAAGAAAATGAAGAGTGGATAAAAAGAAAAGAAAATATGTTGGCTGTTTTGTAACTTAACAGTGGCAGTTCTGGCTTCAAATGCAAATTGACATGAGTTTGAGCACCAGGGCTTCCTGACGGTGAGTTTCAACTGTCTGACAAGATAAACCAGGCTATTCTCAAAATGTGGAGGGTATTCTGAGGGACAGGATCTACAGGCATTTGGAGAGGCAGGGACTAATTAGGAACAGTCAGCATGGTTTTGTGAGAGGAAAATCATGTCTCACGAATTTGATTGAGTTTTTTGAAGGGGTAACCAAGAAGATAGATGAGGGCTGTGCAGTAGACGTGGTCCACATGGACTTCAGCAAAGCATTTGACAAGGTACCGCATGGTAGGTTGTTACATAAGGTTAAATCTCATGGGATCCAAGGTGAGGTAGCCAATTGGATACAAAATTGGCTTGACGACAGAAGACAGAGGGTGGTTGTAGAGGGTTGTTTTTCAAACTGGATGCCTGTGTCCAGCGGTGTGCCTCAGGGATCGGTGCTGGGTCCGCTGTTATTTGTTATTTATATTAATGATTTGGATGAGAATTTAGGAGGCATGGTTAGTAAGTTTGCAGATGACACCAAGATTGGTGGCATTGTGGACAGTGAAGAAGGTTATCTGGGATTGCAACGGGATCTTGATCAATTGGGCCAGTGGGCCGATGAATGGCAGATGGAGTTTAATTTAGATAAATGTGAGGTGATGCATTTTGGTAGATCGAATCGGGCCAGGACCTACTCCGTTAATGGTAGGGCGTTGGGGAGAGTTATAGAACAAAGAGATCTAGGAGTACAGATTCATAGCTCCTTGAAAGTGGAGTCACAGGTGGATAGGGTGGTGAAGAAGGTATTCGGCATGCTTGGTTTCATTGGTCAGAACATTGAATGCAGGAGTTGGGATGTCTTGTTGAAGTTGTACAGGGCATTGGTGAGGCCACACTTGGAGTACTGTGTACAGTTCTGGTCACCCTATTATAGAAAGGATATTATTAAACTAGAAAGAGTGCAGAAAAGATTTACTAGGATGCTACCGGGACTTGATGGTTTGACTTACAGGGAGAGGTTAGACAGACTGGGACTTTTTTCCCTGGAGAGTAGGAGGTTAAGGGGTGATCTTATAGAAGTCTATAAAATAATGAGGGGCATAGATAAGGTCGATCGTCAAAATCTTTTCCCAAAGGTAGGGGAGTCTATAACGAGGGGGCATAGATTTAAGGTGAGAGGGGAGAGATACAAAAGGGTCCAGAGGGGCAATTTTTTCACTCAAAGGGTGGTGAGTGTCTGGAACGAGCTGCCAGAGGCAGTAGTAGAGGCGGGTACAATTTTGTCTTTTAAAAAGCATTTGGACAGTTACATGGGTAAGATGGGTATAGAGGGATATGGGCCAAGTGCAGGCAATTGGGACCAGCTTAGTGGTATAAACTGGGCGACATGGACATGTTGGGCCGAAGGGCCTGTTTCCATGTTGTAACTTCTATGATTCTATGTGATTGATATTTGAGCAAGGCTTGCAAAATGCAACAATGAATCATTTGCATAATCACACAAGTTGAGAACAGGCCAATCCTTCATGAAATGCATCTACAGTACATTTTTTTTTCTTTTTTTTCCCGCAGTAAGATTTTATTTGTTTTAGTTTCAATAACCAATTTTACCTTTCTCATTGAATTTCAGCAGTGGAATTACTCTGTAAAGAACATTATAAATAGTCCTGATGGTGCCAAGCAGGAGTGCCATTTCCTGACCTCAGAAGACACCTTCTCAATGTTGTTATATAACGTCTTGTATTTACATAACGCCAAAGAAATGTTCCTGGGCCTTCACAACTAGGCATAAAGAAAGTAGATGCTGAGCCAGGAAAAGGAGAGGTGACCAAAGGATTGGAGGAATGGGAGTTACAATATACTCCCAAATACACTTACCTTCCCACAGCTATTTTAACGCCGTTGCTTTTTTGGGTGGCTGAGGCGCCTGCCTGACTCAGGTGGGAGCCTCATAAATATATGCAAAGTGGTGCCCAATTGGTTAGATCGACTTACCAGACTGCTGGACAGGCGGCCTCCGGGCCGACTGATCTTTGTAGGCCCAAAGCCGGCGAAGTGCCTTTGGACACCTGTTTCAGGTGGGCAGCTGGTCGGCGGGATGTTAAAGAGGCCTGGCCATTAAAATGGGCCGGGCTTCCCAATGCATCAGTCGGGTGGGCAGTCCACACGTCCCACTGGTTTCCCACCAGTTAAAATTTCCCCTATGGATTTTGAGTAGGTTTTCAAAGGTGAAGAAAGCTTTAGAGAGGGTGGAGAGGTTTAGGAAGGAAGCTTCAGAGAGTAGGACTGAGGCAGCTGAAGGTGCTGCCATCCATTTTTGGGTGAAGGGAGAGGGAGCTGCACAGAAAGGCAGAGTCAGAGAAACATGGTATTTGAGAAGGAATACGGAGCCGGAGTTGATGGAGGATGTAGAGGAATGTGAACAATTAAAGGAAAGTGATAGATTAGGAGGACCAAAGTCTTTAAACCTTTGGAAAGGCTCAAAAGCTATTTGGCAACCTTTGCAAGGTCTTCGGTCCTCCTATGGCAGCCTTGGCCAAGGCTGAAGGAGGAGAAGGCTCAAAAGTGACAGGCAAAAGTTAAAGAAAAGGAAATCCAATATGGAGGGAAGAGTCTGCAGGCACCCAATCCTTTGTTTAATGGCTACTGAAATGAAGATGGTGATGAAAGAGGGTGACCCTATTTGCCGCTCTACAGCACCATCTTCATAGATCTGCATGTCTGGAAGGAAGTGCAGGCAGCTTTGCCCCTATAACTGACTGCTACTGTCACTGGATGGGCTAGCCTCTATGGTACATGTTGGTTGCAGGTGTCCATGTAACAGATTTCACAGCTCTGCCTCGGGCTCTCTGCCAACCTGGAGGCTGCGAAAGCAGCTCCCTATGGTTGTGCCCAGGCCTACGGATATAGTTAGTGGCAACTTTGTGGATGCGGCCTATCAGGCTATGCTGGCTGTTGATCACTCTAGCGCACCTTCTTTCATGCAGTACCACCGAAAGCATGACATTAAGTGAGCAAGATGCTTCTGAAGAGCTAACCAGCATCGTGGTTAATCAAACTTTCCTACATCCATTTTGTGCCATCTGTCTTACTGCCACAGCATGCCCTTGAGAACTGAAGCCTCTGCATGTGCCAATCTTCTGTCAAAGCGAGGTACGTAGTGAACAGTGAGGAGGATAGTGGTAGACTTCAAGAGGATATAAACAGGCTGTTGGCACGGGCGGACACATGACAGATGAAATTTAACGCAGAAAAATGCGAGGTGATACATTTTGGTAGGAAAAATGAGGAGGGGCAATATAAACTAAAGGACACACTTCTAAAAGGGGTACAGGAACAGAGAGATCTGGGGGTATATGTACACAAATCGTTGAAGGTGGCAGGGCAGGTTGAGAAATGGTTTAAAAAGCATACGGGATCCTGAGCTTTATAAATAGAGGCATAGAGTACAAATGCAAGTAAGTCATGATGAACCTTTATAAAACACTGGTTCGGCCACAGCTGGAGTATAGGAACGATGTGAAGTCCTTTGAGATGGTGCAGGAGAGATTTACTAGAATGATTCCAGGGATGAGGGACTTTAGTTACGTGGATAGACTGGAGAAGCTGGGGTTGTTCTCCTTGGAACAGAGAAGGTTGAGAGGAGATTTGATAGAGGTATACAAAATCATGTAGGGTCTAGACAGAGTAGAAAGAGAGAAACTGTTCCCAATGGCGGAAGGGTCAAGCACTGTGGGAAAACCTTCACCACACAGACTGCAGCGGTTCAAGAAGGCGGTTCACACCACCTTCTCAAGGGCAATTAGGGATAGGCAATAAATGCCGGCCTCGCCAGCGACGCCCACATCCCATGAACGAATAAAAAAAAAGAAACAAAATGACATAGATACAGGTGATTGGCAAAAGAACCAAAGGTGACATGAGGAAAAACTTTTTTACACAGCCAGTGTTTATGATCTAGAATGCACTGCCTGAGGGAGTGGTGGAGGCAGGTTCAATCATGGTCTTCAAAAGGGAACTGGATAAGTACTCGAAATGAAAAAATTTGCAGGGCTACGGGATAGGGCGGGGAAGTGTGACTAGCTGGATTGCACTTGCATAGAGCCGGCACAGACTCGATGGACCGAATGGCTGCCTTCCATGCTGTGACCTTTCTATGATTCTATGTGTGCCTTTGTCTGTAGATGCAGATGTGAGGGTAACTGGTGTGTAGGCACATACCACCTCTGGTGCAGCCTAACCTGCCTGGCATCCCTCCATTAGTCCTCTTTCCTCCAAACAAACTCAGATATATGAGGATTCCTATTAAGAAACCCATTGGTGGCACCAATGGAGCTGTATGAAACAAAAACAATCAGTAAAGTAACTGGCAGAAAGTCTGCTGAGAACCTGAGTGGCAGCGCACACATGAAAAAAATGAAGAGAAACTGTTTAGAAACAGTCTTAAAATTATTCACTGAACCTTTTGTTAGGCCCCTTTAATCTCACTTCTGTTCGGTTCGAGGATCGTGAGATCCTTGTCGACACGAGAGCTAAGTGAAGAAAGAAGTGTATGTGCCGGCTTAAGTGCAAGAGACAAAAGATGAGGCAGAGGTTCAGGGGAACTGATTTTTTTTCATGGATTCTACTGTTGACGATGCAGCCATGATGAACAGACTTTGTTGAATCTTCCATGGAAAATGGACTCTGGACACTTCTGTTTCTACATGTTCTACTAGGACCACCATTTTTATAGAGGCACTTCAGATGCTGGCCCCGAGAAGATCTTGAACATTGGACTGTGCCTTGATGTATAGAACTGTAGTTATAAAATAAAATGTGTATCCAGCCCAATACCTAGCAACACTGTGCCCAATATATATGGCCATCAAGAGTGCTGTGTGTAATGCACGCCGGGACATTGGGAAATTGAGAGCATGTCAAAATTGAAGTCACACAGCCTCAATTTTAATATTACAATGAAGCTCTGGCCTGTTTCAAATGATAGTTTCCTGCTGTCAGTTCTTCTCCAACTGCTAATATGTGCAATTTACAAACTTGACAAAGACCCAGCGGGGAGCATCAATTGCAAGGTGTGCAACGCAGGAAATCGGGGTGCAAAACCCCACTATTTCCCACTCATCAAAAGTAATCACATGCTGTGCAATCATGATGGACTCTCTGGCCCTGAATTTCTTTGGGGTTATCCTGATCGCCTGCTGTAACTTTGATGGAAGATCGGCGAAACTCCCTTAGAAATGGCATTAATGGCTAAAAACGGCCTTTCATGCTGTTTATTGGTGGGGTTCTTCCAATCTTCACAGCTAGAGAACCCGCATAGAAATTGCAGGCACCCCTGCTGGGAGCACGGGAATCAGCCTTTGTATTCCAATTAGATTCACAACAAAAATCTTTACAAGGTTAGAACAATTTGGTTCAGTTTGTAATCAAATGCCCGTGAGATGCATTATAGTACATGATGAGCCTTGGTTAGAACAGTGTTACATGACTGGGAACTTTCAGTAAAAGGTTAGCAGTCACAGACAGATCCTATCATGCCTTTGCTAATAGACACATCTCTTCATTTTGACACATTTGATTTTCCTTCGTCAGTGTATATTACCATATATTTCTCCCACGTTATGACCAATCAGCCTTCTTTAACACATTTGCTTCATTGATCCATTTAATGTTGTCAATCTTTTCATTCTCATTGACTAGCCTAGTAATTGGTGCCTTCAATAAATTTTGAATTAATAGGAATACCCTCTTCAGTGTTATTAATGAATAGTGTAAACAGAATAAGCAGAACAGATCCCAGCAGAACTCTGCCAGTCATTGCCTCCACACAGAGGTTTTTCTCCCATTTATCATCACCTTTTGCTTCCTGCGACCAAGCCAGTTAAAATCTAGCTAGCTAATTTGCCATTAGTTCCATGCATCATGATCGTCTTTAAAAGTCTCACAGCTGGAACTATATCAAATGCCCGCTGAAAATTTAAGTAAGTTATATCCACTGCATAAACCTTGTTCACTAAATTGGTTGTCTGTAATTAAAGTAGGTTTGTGTGGCATGACCTGTTGCTTCTAAATCCACGCTGGCTATTCATTTTGGCCTCTGTAGTCCTTAGATGAATACTGGTAACAACCCATCACCTGCTTTCTAGCATTTTCTCCAGCCATAGATGTTAGGCTAACTGGCACATAGAGGTAAATTTTCAGAGACTCCTCTCTTGGCACAGATTCGCACTCAACAGGAGCACATATTGAAGACTTGGCTGCAGAGGTCAGCATGCCCAATTTACAGTGGCCCCAATTTTTTCCATCATTCATTTTAATGACCAGAAACTCCAGAACGCTGCAAATCGGGCATGCTAGCCTCCATGCCCAAATCTTCGATCTGCAGCAGTCTCTGAAAACTTAACCCACATCAGGATAACATTTGTTATCTTCCAATTCGCAACTGCTTCTCCCGAATTAATGGAGAACATTGAGTAGCAGTGCACGTGAAGGAAGGGAAAGCAGAAAGGGCCATTATTGTACTTGTCCCAAAGAAACTCATGAGCAGTGTTTGGAGCAGTTGCGAGTATATCTGTCGCCGGGTTATCATATTTCTGAGTGGAAGGCAGAGAATAATGTGAGGGAACAGGAGAAGATGAACTAACGTGGTTTATTGGTGGGGAGGGACAGGAGGTATGAAATTAATAAAGGGACTGAATCAATTTTTCTTACAAAGCTATAATTACCCTAAACCACAAAGACCTGTGCATATAATTTTACTTAAACATCTTTAGCATAAAGCTACAGTACTGCTATAGTAAATTATCAATTGCTCTATCAGTGCAAAAACTACATAAAAATCTAAGTATAAATAGTACAGTGAATCATTTTATGGTACTAACCTTTTATTATGCAGCCATACTGTATTATAACCAATGTCCTTATTACAAACTTCCATCATTATCACTTGAGGTCAAAGTGTGATAAAATGAATTTATAATAAAACTAGTAACAGCCGTGGATATTGTTACTTGAATAAGTTTGCAGTAATGAGGTTTGGATTTATCATAAGTTGGCTGATTGAGATTGACAGGTTCCTGACTAATAGGGTGGAATTTATGAAAAAAACCTGTGCACCATTAGGGCCTTGCACACAGCAGACATCTTATTGAAACATGGCAGGTGCACCACCTGCAATCTTCCATCCCATTGCATACAAGGCTCCACCGGTGGGGTGGGATTTGGGAAGATTTCATCCATAGTTTGACAAAACAAAGCAAGCATTATATTCAAGGACAACTCGGTGCGATGTGTTAGGGTATGGTGCTTTTCAGTTCTGAGACTTTGGTTCAGCTCATGGGTTGACATTTTATGAAGACTGTGCAGCACAGCAACTGAAAGTCATCAATGATAAAAGTCTACCATTTTATGGGCCCAGAATGGGCGCAACAATAACCAGTTCAGCAGTTGTAGGGGTCTGCGTCTGATCTCCACGTGAGTTCGGGCCACAACAAAAATTGGTTAGGTGATCCTGGCCATATTGAAATAAGGCCTTAAAGGGACCGCTGGAGACGGCTCAAAACAATTCTAAAAAATGTCCAAAATTTTGTTTTTTGTGGAGTCGGGCGGATCAAGAGTGCTCCTCCAGGCTCCATAAAACAACTACAGCCTTCTACCGCCCCGCCCTCGCTCCCCTCCCCTCCTTCCCGATCTCCCACCCTCCCTCCCGGACTTGTACATGGGCCTTGGCTGAAATTCTTAAGGCCTCAACAGACGAGCTGCGTCCGGGCACCTAATTGGTGCCCGCGGCTTGCCTGAGTTATTCTGATGAGGCCCAAGGATGAATTTACTTCGGTCTTTGGGCCTCTCCGTTCTGGCGTGCTGTCGCTGCACCCAGCCAGAATCGGGCTCTGCTTGGGGCGCTAAGGAATTTCGACCAAAATCAATCATTAATATTCACAACACTAACACTGCGTCCACAGACAACAAAGAACATTTTGAATACAAATTAAAAGAAAAAGGGTTCTTTATGAAAACATACTAGCATACATATCAAGTATTATTCAAATTGGAGTTCTATTCATACATTTTGTAAAAACATAATTACGGGTCTCACGGAACTCTTGCAGCTCTCTGTTCAATTAATTTCAAAGGATTTGCAATCTGTCACTGCTTTTCGCAAGAAATGTCACTGTTTCCATGCGTTGACCTTGGCAGTGCTGTACAAGTACATGCAATTTAGAAATATGCCTGCTTCCTTCTGTGTAGCTCCAGAAAACTAAACAATGAACCATGCAGCCTATACTGCACTGCCAGTTGCAAAAGTCACAAAAGGAACATTGTTGGTAACATTACAACATGTCGCCACAATGTCAGGTTTCATTATGTTGTGATATTATGGTGACTCACATGTGCAAGCTGTTTATGTTGCAATAAGACAATCTCAGCTAGGTGGCTGCGAATTCTGCAAATCCTCTTGGGCGGTCTAAACTCATCCTTGATGACCCAGTCCCGTGCTCTTTATAAACGAGGCACCAGCTCGCCTACCAAAAATTGCCCAGCACGTGTTCATGTTCCAGTTTTTTTCTTTCGCCCATTAATAGATGGAAAACTAGCTGCCGCGTTCCCCTACATTACAACAGTGTCTACACTGCAAAATGACTTCATTGTCTGTAAAGCGCTTTGGACCGCCATGAAGATGTCAAAAGCACTAAATAGGGATTAGGCTGGATAGCTCTTTTTCGGCCGGCACGGATATGATGGGCCGAATGGCCTTCTACTGTGCCGTAAATTTCTATGATTCTATGATAAATGCAAGTTCCTTCTTTCTCTCTGTTACATCTACAGAAGCCCCTGTATCATTTTGGTGTTTCTTCCTACTGTTGTCTGCAACAGAGTTGCTTACCTCAAAATGTTAGGAGAGACATTCTACAGTGAAGGTGACCACTGACGATGCCATTTTTAAACTACACTATTCCAGGAGTAAAAAAATCCCCCACATTCTGCTGTGAAAAATGTCCTATTAAAAAAATCTTGATCGGCTATTTGCAAATAAGGAATGAAAAGAAAGTTCACCTCCCTTTGCCTTGGATACTTAGAGTGGTCCACTTCCAATCAGCAAACTAAAACTGTTCAGAGTATCACGATATTGGCAGCATTTCAAATTGACATGCAGATGACATCTGCTGATGTCAACCACTTGTAAGGATTAAATCTGCAGTGTAATCTTTGCCCCTTGTGAAGTCCTGAGAAACTGCGAGTGCAACTTTAGCACCAGAAGCTGCACTTGCTGTTTGCAGGAATAAAACATCAATATAGTTAAATCGAACGCATTTGAAAAAAAAAACGTACCTTTCAGTGATTTCCTCAGTGACTCTGGCGATACCAGAGTTCTGGCATGAATTCAAGCAGCGTGATAATGATGTTCATATTACCCTAGAATGTTTGTTATGAGTTTTGCCATTTCTCAGCTGGGCTGGCTGCCAGATGACATGCCTCAGGAAAAGCATTTTCCAAATAAAAATGAGACATGGAGGGGAACCTCACACGGCTGCCTTCGACAGTGGTCACAGTGAATGGTAGAATGGGGTTCACCCGTAATATCTGGTTGCAGGTTCGATTCGTCTTATTGCAAAAACACAGAGAAAGATAATTGGAAATAATACCTGAGTTTTGCATTATTACCATCCCATTGAGTCATGATAGCTAATTGAAGTCACAGAAGAACAAAATAAGGCAGTTATATTCATTAGTTCCATCTTCGATGAGCGATATCACTGCAATGAATACATTTCCAAAGGTTAAGTAAAAGTTAAGCCATTTGAAAGGCTTCTCTGCATGGTATTCGCTTTAAGGGAAGTGTCATCCAAAGATCGAACAGCGTGAGCTCATGCTATTTCTAGACTTCTTGCGTTGCTAGCTTCACCGCACTTCCCATTTATTCCAGGAAGTCAACACTAAATAACTCCAAATGCTTATTTAATCGTCTTAATGGAAATAGAATGCAATAAAGAAGGTCAGTAAAGCATCTGGAAACTTTCTTCCTTTCACTAAATATTCTGTATACCCGTGATCTTTATGAAGTTTCTATATATATATGGATAAGATCTGCTCAGATTTCAAAGCGAGTAAGGGTATCCAACTGAAAATGCTTCCAAATTGGCCCTAATTCAGTATAATAGTATGATCAGTTTTTACAGTCAGACATAAGATTGGCAAGTGGAGCGGTCAATCTACTTGTTGAATAATACAATACTTCCTTTCTACTTTAGTGTTTAAAAGTATTAGTGGAACTTCAGGAGATATTCCCATATAATTTAAACAGGCATTCTCACACAATTTTAGGCATATGTAAAGAAGAACCTTCCACAAGTGGCCAAATTATGGAGAAGTGACACGTAGTGGCTCTAACATGATCCTTTCCTTACGAAAAAGGCAAAGAAATATCAGGGGCAGGGAGCACGGAACCTCTCAGGATGCGACGGAAGGTCAGCCATGTGTGATTTTCTGATAGACAATTTTAGGAATAAGAGAGCTGTGCTACCAGTGACGACCTGATTCAAAATTAGATATTTGTTCAAATTACATCCCTTGCCTTAATTCCAATCTGCAGGTGAGGGGACAGCCCACTAAACGCTACTTGCTTATTTTAGATGGGCACATCCAGTACTCCGGCCTGGCTGCGTTGTTAAATCAGGCAATCGGCAGCTTACACCTGTATCAAGCAAGTGGCAGATACTGTTTAGGGCAACACCTTCACTGATCACCGTGCAAAGTAGGCATCAGGTAAAATTCACAAGTTTGTATGATTCCCTTGTGTGCAAGGTGTCACACATGGCACCCATGTAGTTCTTCATGCCAGCCCTAAGGTCTACATGCAAATAAAGGATTTGTATTCTATTAATGAGATAAATTAATGAGACTAGCTGTGAACTTGGAACCTAAAACGAGCATAAAGGAAAAAAAATCAAACCAAATCAGAATCAAGAAAGTGATGAAATTGATATCTGGCCACAGAAATATCATTATGCATATCAATGCCTACTATTCAGAAAGAAGCTATGATGTTATCAATAAGTAGTTAATTGTGGCTGCACGTTTAGATGGAGAAGAAACACTGGGAGGGAATTATTTCTTAGCGACCAGAGATAATCTCCATGTCCATGGCTGATGACCCCACAGAGAAACCTCCTAACAATGGAGGGGGGCCGTGGGCTGGAAACCTTAGCATCTAATTGCTGTCCCCATATCCACCACCTTTACTTGCAATAGAAGTGTGCCATGCAGCTTTAGGGCAATGAAAGAGTCTGTAAAAAAGGGCAATGGTTATGTACAGTGCTTGAAATGGTATCTCCCAGAGGGTATAGATGCTCCCATCATAAGTATGTGCCATCCTTGATAAAGCCTCACAATAATTGCAACAGAGGAGCACACTTACTAGTATCTTCCTCCTGATACCCACCAACTCCCTCCTCATTTGCAGCAAGGGACCTGGGTGACTGCAGGGACTAGGTTGGTACCTTCCTTCAATGCAGCTTGCACCTGTGCTTTTACTGGGGTGGTCTTCACTGGATCACTCTCCTTTCATGCTTCTTGCAGCAGGACTTCCAACTCTTCAGGCGGAAAGTGAGCAGTGTTGCCCACGTGCCTCCATTGTGCTACATTGCTCCACTTTTCTCTTTCCACTGCAACTTAACTTTTAATGGCCAGCTGCGGCCCTTTAAGTGCTGTTCTCTCACTGGATTTTCTAAATCCCAGCCATGTATACTACAGGTGAAGCTCTAAGGACAAGCCTTTCCCCTGCCTTTAGTCTGGTCAAATTGTGGAGTGGGGGGGAGGGGGAAGGGGGAATACCCCTATCAGAAAATTGGGCCAGAGCCACCTCTGTGCTGCAGGTGACACTGTTTATTGGGTCAGTTCAGCTCCATTGTTCCTCTGGATGGAAAATTAGGGCTTATACATGAATTAATTAGAAATGACAAGTCACCAGCATGTGTTCAGCAAAATTGACCAATGCATAAAGGATAACATCTCGACCCTTTCTATTGGTCTGACTTCCTTTTATCTTAATGGAGCTTCACACAGAATATCCTCCCAATACACCCTGGTCACGTGATACATGATCAACAGCTGCAGATTGGTCATGGTGTGTGCTTGTTAACCATAGCAGGATGAGATGTTTCTGAGGAGGCCTTGAGGACACAGATGTGGGGCAGAGTGAAACTTCTGTCTGCCCACCATCTACATCTCTGATCCTATCGGTAATCCAAGGCTCAGGTTAATCTGCCTTGCGGACACCTGCACCACATCAGCTCAAATGAGGCATTCATCCCAATCCGGGGCGGGGGGGGTGGTTGGGGGGGGGGGGAACTTCACTGTGGCACCTTTCCACTGCATACCTGAGCTGGCTGATGTAAAAGGGCTGAAAAGGTCCAGAATGTAAATTTACCGCGGGAAACCAACATTTACGAAGGTGCTGGGCTCTGCTTCCATCAGACAAACTGTGGGTTGGGAGCAACTGAGGCAGAACTGGCAGGCTTTAGGACAGCTGGTGTCACCCCATCAATCCCGCCTCTTCCAGTGATGTCACCAGGAGGGAGGGGCACAAAAGGTGCCTGCCCCCACTTATTGTCATCAAACAAAGAGGTGGATACCTGGAGGAACCGAATCCTGCCCCAAATTCTGGTGCCCTGTTGCATTTTCATCGCTGCCGCGCCCTCCGAGGCCCTAGAATATCTCAAGACTACTCTGCTTGCAAGACATGATGGGACATGATAATAAAAGGGAACAGACTCAAAGTAGAAGAGGGCCCAGAAATTACAAGTCCTTGACTCCAGTTGAGGATGTCTCCTGGATATCCTTACCTTCTTTATGAGCATTGAGAAAGTCGAAAAAGGTGAAGTCAAAGGCTTTCCCCAGGGTTAGTGCCATTCTGCTGTTGTTATGTCTTGTCCCTTACTCACTCATTGACAGAAAAGCATACACACAAACCCAAAACGCAGCAATATTGCAAAGCAAACTCTGTTTGGATCCACCAATCTAACAAATGTTCCTCTTCCCTTACTGTAAGCCTGCAAGAGCAGTCTGCCAGCACATCCAATGACCCCAAGCAAGGAAGCACCTCACAGTGCTCTGTGTCATTCTCATCAATGTTTGCAAGTTCTTACACAATAAAACAGCTGCGGACAACTCTTCGTGCTGCCCCAAATCAACAGGGAGCAGACAAATATGGGGACTCACTGTTTTCCTCGTTCATAACGCTTTCTGCCCCATATCCCTAGTCTTCTCTGGAAAGATGTACAGAATTTCAACATCTATCAAAGACAAAACCCTTTTCCACACCAATCTCATCTATAATGGTGTAAATCTTGCTGAATTTGGGTTGCATTTTGTCATCATTTAAACAAAACTAGAATTTATAGGTATCTGTGTAAAACAGTTTGATGTTCAGAAGATAAAAGGGATACAACAATCAATCCCCACTGTTCCACACTGCTACCTACAGCATCAGATCACTCAATTGGAAGCACTGTCATGCTTTCCATTGTCAGAAACATAAGAACAGTGATTGGTGGCCAAACGCAGACTTTGAAGCACTGGATGATGAAATGTAAGCAGTTGCCTTTCTAGAGTGATGAAGACCTAGCATCATGTATGGCTGGACTGAGCTTGTGACAGAAAACGATCTTTCATTCATAGATTCTGGAATGAGTGAAAGTGATGGCCCCAGGTGAGACTCAGGCTGACTTGTGACTTTTGGACGAAAAGGTAGGTAATATTAAAATCATTTGTAGGAGGGTCATTGTGGCCTAGTCCTTTAGAAAATGGTAAAAATGTTTTTCCCTGGGTGCCTCTGACCTTGCAAAAGGGCCACCCAGCTTACTTTTATGTGGAACACAGGACCTCAAAAGGCCAATTTTGCTCCAGTTTCCTTCCCCTTCCCACCCCCAGAAGATGCTTCAAGTATGTAGGCAGCATCAGCGTATCATGTGGTACACGCTGGGAGCAACATTCCAATATTATAATGAGCTGACTTTACATTACCATGTAACTCAGTTCACTCAAGGACAAACACAATAAAAGAAAGAAAGAACTTGCATTTATATAGCGCCTTCCACAACCTCAGCTTCACAGCCAATGAAATACTTTTGAAGTGTAGTCACTGTTGTAATGGAGGAAACAGGGCAGCCAATTTGCGCACAGCAAGGTCCCACAAACAGCAAAGTGATCATGACCAGATAATTTGTTTTAGTGACGTTGTTTGAGGGATAAATATTGTTCAGGGCACCGGGGAGAACTCCGCAGCTATTCTTCGAAATAGTGCCAAGGGATCTTTTACGTCCACCTAAGAGAGCAGACGAGGCCTCGGTTTAATGTCTCATCTGAAAGACGGCACCTCCGACAGTGCAGCACTCCCTCAGTACTGCACTGGAGTGTCAGCCTAGATTTTGTGCTTAAGTCTCTGGCGTGGGACTTGAACCCACAACCTTCTGATTCAGAGGTAAGAGTGTTCCACTGAGCCACAGCTGTCTCCTGAGTCTCTTGAGGGAGGCAACCAACCATTAGTAAATGTCCAAGAAAATAAAGCCCTGTGAAATTGATTCTGGTATTGTTACTTGTTCCTTCTCTGGGTGCATAATCTAAATTTAGTAATACCAGTTGCTGCCATCCAATAAAATGAGGTCACACTCTGAAGTCTAAGTTTTGTTCCTTTTATCCTTTCAATTCCTCTAATATGGCTAACTCTAGGTTTGGGTAGTGTGCATCTGTTTTTTGACATATGTAAGGAATCTTACAACACCAGGTTATAGTCCAACAGTTTTATTTGAAAATCACAAGCTTTCGGAGGCTTTCTCCTTCGTCAGGTGAAGCGTGGGATTCCTTGAAGGTTACCGCATTTATAGTCAGAGAACAATACCTGGTGATTACAGATAATCTTTCCAACTGCCCGTTGTAAAGGCAATCAAAGTGTTCAGACAGAGAGATGTTTCATACAGGACCACCGAATATACAAACAGCCAGAACAAAAGATAGAGAGAGAGAGAGAGAGAAAAAAACATCTGAAAGGAAGAGAAAGAGAGAGAATGACCCGTTGTATTAAAAACAGATAACTTTTTTTCGCTGGTGGGGTTACGTGTAGCGTGACATGAACCCAAGATCCCGGTTGAGGCCGTCCTCATGGGTGCAGAACTTGGCTATCAATTTCTGTTCGACGATTTTGCATTGTCATGTGTCTCGAAGGCCGCCTTGGAGAATGCTTACCCGAAGATCGGTGGCTGAATGTCCTTGACTGCTGAAGTGTTCCCCGACTGGGAGGGAACCCTCCTGTCTGGCGATTGTTGCGCGGTGTCCGTTCATCCGCTGTCGAAGTGTCTGCATGGTCTCGCCAATGTACCATGCTCCGGGGCATCCTTTCCTGCAACGCATGAGGTAGAGAACGTTGGCCGAGTCACAGGAGTATGAACCATGTACCTGGTGGGTGGTGTCCTCTCGTGTGATGGTGGTATATGTGTCGATGATCTGGCATGTCTTGCAGAGGTTGCCGTGGCAGGGTTGTGTGGTGTCGTGGACGCTGTTCTCCTGAAAGCTGGGTATCTTGCTGCGAACGATGGTCTGTTTGAGGTTGGGTGGCTGTTTGAAGGCGAGTAGTGGAGGTGTGGGGATGGCTTTAGCGAGGTGTTCGTCGTCATCGATGACGTGTTGAAGGTTGCGGAGAACATGGCGTAGTTTCTCCGCTCCGGGAAAGTACTGGACGACGAAGGGTACTCTGTTGGTTGCGTCCCGTGTTAGTCTTCTGAGGAGGTCTATGCGATTTTTCGCTGTGGCCCGTCGGAACTGTCGATCGACGAGTCGAGCGTCATATCCCGTTCTTACGAGGGCGTCTTTCAGCTTCTGTAGGTGTCCATCGCGTTCCTCCTCGTCTGAGCAGATCCTGTGTATTCGCAGGGCCTGTCCATAGGGGATGGCCTCTTTGACGTGGTTAGGGTGGAAGCTGGAAAAGTGGAGCATCGTGAGGTTGTCCGTGGGCTTGCGGTAGAGTGAGGTGCTGAGGTGCCCGTCTTTGATGGAGATTCGTGTGTCCAAGAAAGAAACCGATTCAGAGGAGTAGTCCGTGGTGAGCTTGATGGTGGGATGGAACTTGTTGATGTTATCGTGTAGTCTCTTCAGTGATTCTTCGCCGTGAGTCCATAGGAAGAAAATGTTGTCGATGTATCTGGTGTATAGCATTGGTTGGAGGTCCTGTGCAGTGAAGAATGGGAAGAGCTTGGTCCAAAGGCATCCAATTCAAACCCATTTCAAAAATATGGGTTATCGAGTTACATCAAAACTACAGCACAGAAATAGGCCATTCGGCCCAACTGGTCTATGCCGGCATTTATGCTCCAGACGAGCCTCCTCCCTCCCTACTTCCGCTAACCCTTTCAGGATACCCTTCTATTCCTTTCTCCCTCATGTGCTTATCTAGCTTCTCCTTAAATGCAACTATGCTATGATCTCTGGCTTCTGTCAAGCTCAACAGCAAGTGCCATTTTGTATCATCATTTGTGGGGGTTTAATTTCTATGTGCTCGACTCAGTCATTAATCATTTTTAAAATGGGTTAACAGCTTTATTAAAATAGCGCAGATAGGAATTAACCATGCACTAAACATAGAGCGAGAGAGAAAGAAAGGTACATAGAGAGAAAGAAAGAGAGGAATGGAAGGAAGGAAGGACATCAAGAAAACTGTCCTGCTGTTCTTTGCAAAAGTGCCATGGGTCTCTTTAGTTCACCTGAACAGGCAAATGGATTTTTAGTTTGATATCTCACCTGAAAGACAGCACCTCTGACAGTACAGTACTCCCTCAGTACTGTGCTAAAATGTCAACCTAGATTATGTGCTCAAGAATGCAGAGAAAACTAAATCCCAATATTTTCTACAACTGAACAGTTGTGAAATGCATTTCGTTGAGGTTTTTGAATGAATCAACTAATCTTTCACTGCATGTATGAAAAAAATTGCATATTTTCTGTCACTTATCATATCCTATTAGAGATACATCCCCAAGAATGTACAAACATACATACATATGAACATACGAATTCGACAAGCAGGAAAAGACCACCTGTTCCATCAAGCCTGCCCACACCATGCTGGCTGGAGCTTCATGACTAGACGCTTGCTTACCCCACCACCTCCCCTGCTCCCCCCACCACTGCCACGTAATCTCCTGGGAGAGGCAAAGAAACAGAGAAAAAATTCTGGGCCAATATATGAGATTGAAGGCACTGCAATCTTACATAAGAAATGTGTACATCAGGGAGACATACCTATTGCTTTTGTGGGGATGGTAGTGTAGAGGTTATGGTTATGGGCTAACATTTCAGACGTCATAAATTCAGAACCCAACCATGGTAAGTTGTAACACTAAATTCAATAAACATGGTCACTTATGGGGTAACACTGGAAAAAAATGACCATAAAAGCTTCAGGGAAGGGAACCAGCTACTCTTACCTGGTTTGGCCCTCAAGTGACTTTAGTCCATTCTTTGTGGTTGACTCTTAATGTCCTCTGAAGATGGTCCACCACCTTCTCAGGGCAGCAAAGCATGGGCAATAAATGCAGTGTTGTCTACATCCTGAGTACAAATTAAAAATCTACTTTATGGTGCTCCTAAAGGCAGCTTTTCTCAGCTGCCTTTTTTGGGGGAGATACACTGAATCATTTGGGTCGAATTTCTGGGGAAGTGGGGTGATAACTTCAGCAGCATTTTTGCCGTTTCTCAGGGGTTTCCACGGATCTTCCGCCAAAGTTACAGCAGACGTTTGAGAGAACCCCATGGAAATTTAACCCCATCGTGTCTAAACTGCTTTTACATGAAGGGCTAATTCCACATGGAATTGACGAATATGGAGAAGAACCGGTTTTGTTCACTGGCATACATATCCTCCACTTTAAAAACACCTCATTTCCCCAAGTTACTCAGCGCTTAGAATGATTGCCAGTTAATGCGCCACAAGGAACTGTCAGCAGAAACTTCAAAATAGTATTTACTGGTCCGGTCAGTTACTGATTTACTCCGGAGCCAACTTGATTATGATTCGAGTGAGGTAATGATAATAATGCCAACAGTTTTAAACTGTATGCCAAATAATAGTTGAAGAAATCTGGCAAGGCTCAGCCCCATTCGGCCTGCTGTTTTAAGCCTTCTGTTTTGAGGTACACTAAGCTGCTGGAGGAAGTACCAAAATAACAAGGCCATTGTATTTTCCTAAGATTTCATTAGGTGCATATAGGTCAGCTTAGAATGGCTGATAGCTTAGTAATATCAATCCTGTCCCATGATAATACTGACAAGCTTTTCCATTTGTAAAAATCTTGCTCAATTTTCCACTGAAATGGGGATATATTCTTATTAACCATTTCACTGACATGGAGACCCGGATACTCATACCTTGATACTTAAAGAGGTTCACTAACAAAGAAACCTGTTTTTATATCATTATATTACTGTTATCAGAACTGAATGATGATTTGAAGATGTAAAAGGATAAAAATGACACTTCTTGTATCATCAAAAATGACACTTCTTGTATGATCCTCCCTGTATTTCAGAAGGATTCTTTCAAGCACTCTGAGAATTGACCTTTGGCATAAGACAGATGGCAGAAAAGTCCAAATGGAGCTCATTGGCCAATCTGCCATTTCCACCCCGCACCAAGAACCATGAACCACAACATTATAGATTGGCTGAAGCACTCACAACTTTGAGAGCAGGTTCAATAAACACTACGACAATTCATCACGATAATAGATAGGTTAGGCCTGGGTACCCAGTCCGTCATAGGAAACATTGGTATTAAGCACACTGAAAATGCAGGCTGAAGGCTTTATGACAGGAGGAAATAGTTACAACAACGCAACCACTCAAGTGAATGGATTCAATTAACGTGGTCTCTTAAAATGTGACACTTTCCTTATATAATTTGTGGTGTGTCTCTTACAATTGCAAATTATTTTTAACATATAGTAACAGAATATTGCTCTAACACCTGGATTAATACTTAGTTCTTGAACAAGCTGACAGCAGCTTATGGATTTTAATGTAATATTGTACAGCAATGCAATCGTAATGCAATCCAGATACAAATACAACCCTGCATTATTGATAATGGAGAAACATTAAGGTGCTGGGATTTCAAAACACTGAAATATGATAGCATGTTATATCACTGCAGTACTTTTCTGCGTAAACTGAATATGGACAGATTGGAAGCAAAATAAAATAAAAGCATTACATTCAGGTTACTGTGAATTGGATACTTGTTTTTATTTATATAAACTCCCCTGTTTTGCATACCATTGTAAACACTGATATGTTATGTTGTTCATTATGATGGAGGGGGCAATATTATTAAAAGCGTTCTCTCACACTGAACTTTATGGCTAGATTTTCAGTCATTCGCAATACTTGGGCAGAAAATCCAGCCCAGGTGTCTTCAACACAACTGGCACTCAACGCATGGTAAATTACAAAGCTCAAGAGAGAAAAAAAAACATAGTTCAATAGCACCTGCCTTACTGAATGACTTGAATTAGTGGATTTGAGAAAGTATCTACATGAGTGGCCAACCATAAGATGGATGCTTTCATGTTTAGATATCATATTCCAGTCCCTGAATGCAATCAGGGATACCAGGTGCACCATACTGCTCTCCTAATGCAACTTGTTACATGGTAAGACAGGCTGGGAGATTGTGTGTTTAACAATCTGTATCATTTAAAGTCTTGCATCCAGCATGTGTCAGACATCTCATGACTTTCAAAGGCACCAGGACTGAAAGTGTGGCATCAGAGGCATCACACTTCAAAAGTGTTAAACCTCAGGGGATGTTGCGCCTCAACGCATCACATGTCTGCAGGGCAAAAGAAAATGGTGATTGTCTCAGATAACCACTAACCTCGAAAGTTACCAATCAAATATCTGACTGAGTAAATGTGAATAAGTCAAAAAGTGCCAATGAGGAACAAGTAGCCAGCCAGAAAATCCGAGCAATCAAATTCCTCATTTTTTTTCAAATACTGCCATTCACTGAATATGATGTGGAGATGCCGGTGATGGACTGGGGTGGACAAATGTCAGGAATCTTACCACACCAGGTTATAGTCCAACAGTTTTATTTGAAAATCACAAGCTTTCGGAGGCTTTCTCCTTCGTCAGGTGAGTGTGGGATTCCATGAAAGGTACCGCATATATAGTCAGAGAACAATGCCTGGTGATTACAGATAATCTTTCCAACTGCCTGTTATCAAGGCAAAGGAATTGAATAGCGTTCAGACAGAGAGACATTACATACAGGACTACTGAATATACAAACGGTCAGAACCCAAAGACAGAGAGAGAGAGAGAGAAACATCCGAAAGGAAGAGAAAGAGAGAGAATGACCAGTTGTATTAAAAACAGATAACTCTTTTTTCGCTGGTGGGGTAACGTGTAGCGTGACATGAACCCAAGATCCCAGTTGAGGCCGTCCTCATGGGTGCGGAACTTGGCTATCAATTTCTGCTCGACGATTTTGTGTTGTCGTGTGTCTCGAACGCCGCCTTGGAGAACGCTTACCCGAAGATCGGTGGCTGAATGTCCTTGACTGCTGAAGTGTTCCCTGACTGGGAGGGAACCCTCCTGTCTGGCGATTGTTGCGCGGTGTACGTTCATCCGTTGTCGCAGTGTCTGCATGGTCTCGCCAATGTACCATGCTCCGGGGCATCCTTTCCTGCAACGTATGAGGTAGACAACGTTGGCCGAGTCACAGGAGTATGAACCATGTACCTGGTGGGTGGTGTCCTCTCGTGTGATGGTGCTATCTGTGTCGATGATCTGGCATATCTTGCAGAGGTTGCCGTGGCAGGGTTGTGTGGTGTCATGGACACTGTTCTCCTGAAAGCTGGGTAATTTGCTGCGAATGATGGTCTGTTTGAGGTTGGGTGGCTGTTTGAGGGTGAGTAGTGGAGGCATGGGGATGGCCTTAGCGAGGTGTTCGTCTTCATCGATGACATGTTGAAGGCTGCGGAGAACATGGCGTAGTTTCTCCGCTCCGGGGAAGTACTGGACAACGAAGGGTACTCTGTTGGTTGCGTCCCGTGTTTGTCTTCTGAGGAGGTCTATGCAATTTTTCGCTGTGGCCCGTCGGAACTGTCGATCGACGAGTTGAGCGTCATATCCCGTTCTTACGAGGGCGTCTTTCAGCGTCTGTAGGTGTCCATCGCGTTCCTCCTCATCTGAGCAGATCCTGTGTATTCGCAGGGCCTGTCCATAGGGGATGGGCTCTTTGACGTGGTTAGGGTGGAAGCTGGAAAAGTGGAGCATCGTGAGGTTGTCCGTGGGCTTGCGGTAGAGTGAGGTGCTGAGGTGCCCATCTTTGATGGAGATTCGTGTGTCCAAGAAAGAACCTGATTCTGAGGAGTAGTCCATGGTGAGTTTGATGGTGGGATGGAACTTGTTGATGTTATCATGTAGTCTCTTCAGTGATTCTTCGCCGTTGTTCCATAGGAAGAAAATGTCATCGATGTATCTGGTGTATAGTGTTGGTTGGAGGTCCTGTGCAGTGAAGAAGTCCTGCTCGAACTTGTGCATGAAAATGTTGACGTATTGGGGTGCGAATTTGTTCCCCATGGCTGTTCCGTGTGTTTGGGTAAAGAACTGGTTGTCGAAGGTGAAGACATTGTGATCCAGGATGAAGCGGATGAGTTGTAGGATGGCGTCTGGAGATTGGCTGTTGTTGGTGTTGAGTACTGAGGCTGTTGCAGCGATGCCGTCATCGTGGGGGATACTGGTGTAGAGTGCCAAGACATCCATCGTGGTGAGAAGTGTTCCTGGTTCAACTGGTCCGTGGGTACTGAGTTTTTGTAGGAAGTCTGTAGTGTCGCGACAGAAGCTGGGGGTTCCCTGTACGATGGGTTTCAGGATGCCCTCGACGTATCCAGAGAGGTTCTCACACAGGGTTCCGTTGCCTGATACTCCTGTGACTCGGCCAACGTTGTCTACCTCATACATTGCAGGAAAGGATGCCCCGGAGCATGGTACATTGGTGAGACCATGCAGACACTGCGACAACGGATGAACGGACACCACGCAACAATCGCCAGACAAAAGGGTTCCCTCCCAGTCGGGGAACACTTCAGCAGTCAAGGACATTCAGCCACCGATCTTCGGGTAAGCGTTCTCCAAGGCGGCCTTCGAGACACACGACAACGCAAAATCATCGAGCAGAAATTGATAGCCAAGTTCCGCACCGATGAGGACGGCCTCAACCGGGATCTTGGGTTTATGTCACGCTACACGTAACCCCACCAGTGAAAAAAAGAGTTATCTGTTTTTAATACAACTGGTCATTCTCTCTCTTTCTCTTCCTTTCGGATGTTTCTCTCTCTCTCTCTCTCTCTGTCTTTGGGTTCTGACCATTTGTATATTCAGTAGTCCTGTATGTAATGTCTCTCTGTATGAACACTATTCAATTCCTTTGATTGCCTTGATAACGGGCAGTTGGAAAGATTATCTGTAATCACCAGGCATTGTTCTCTGACTATATATGCGGTACCTTTCATGGAATCCCACACTCACCTGACGAAGGAGAAAGCCTCCGAAAGCTTGTGATTTTTAAATAAAACTGTTGGACTATAACGTGGTGTTGTAAGATTCCTTACATTTATTCACTGAATAGCAAGAATTACAAAACCAATCAATCAATCAAATCGTTCAGAAATTTCCATCAAGGGTGATTTCTGTGAATGAATGGAATAGGAGCCATTTTTCCATTCAGTTTTATTTTATCACAAACACAGAGAGCAGATCTATTGCTGATCTCCCAATGATGTATCTGATCATTTGCAATATTCAAAGCCCACAAAATTGCATTCTGAAACAGCATCTTTCATTTTCTTTTTACTCATTTAACTGGTTAGAAGATTGTAGGGGAGAGGAATTACACCATCCATGAAAAATGGGACTATGAACAAGTCTTAGGAGAGTCAAGGAAACATCCATTCTATGTGGAAAGTCAGATTACTTTTTCCCCAGAAAATCTCCAACAAAAATATTACCTGTGGAAGAATAGGATCAAGAAGGCCTGGGAGCCAAGAAAAAGTAAATGGTAATTCAGGAGCAAAGAATTGTGAGAACCTTCTTTCTTCTCTATGTTCTGATGTGGGCACTAACTTATGTTGGAATACAATTCCTTGGACGAACTAAGGGCCACAGTTTAAAAATAAAGAGTCTCCCATTTAAGATGGAGATGAGGAGAATTTTTTTCTCTAAGGGTCATGAGTCTGTGGATCTCCCCTCCCCAGAGAGGGTGGAGGCAGGGTCATTGAATATTTTTAAGGCTGAGTTAGACAGATTCCTGATTAACAAGGGAGTCAAAGGTTATCGTAGGTAGACGGGAAAGTAGGGTTGAGGTCACAATCAGATCAGCCATGATCTTATCAAATGGCTGAGCAGGCTCGAGGGGCCGAATGGCTTACTCCTGCTCTTAATTCGTATGTTCGTATGCTGGTTCCCGTCCATGGTCATTCTTCATATGTAAGGCTGGACAGTGAGGGTTATCAGGCTATTCAATCATTGGGGACAACTTTAGGAGAGCAGGGGAGAGACTTGCTTCCCCTACTATTAATATTGGAAGCACATTGTGCCTACAATCAAGAAATTAATGCCTTGCATTAGTCAGGGAGTGGAGGGAGGCATGGCGATATATCAGCAACAAATGTGGCATATGGACAGTAGGGCATTGCCAGGCAAAGAACCCACCTCATCGCTGAAGGCACATAACCGATGTTTCCTGTTGGAGATGGCTTATTGTTCCATACACAAATCGTCTATTTGTAATAGGTGAAGGAAAGATTTTAGTTGAGTGAAAACGGAAGAAAGAACTTGCATTTATATACTACCTTTCATGACCTCAGGTCATCCCAACATTCTTTATAGCCAGTGAGTTACTTCTGAAGTGTAGTCACTGTTGTAATGTAGCAAATGTAATACAATCAATTTATGCACAGCAAAGTCCCACAAACAGCAAGAGATAAGTGACCAGATAATTTGTTTTGATGGTGTTGGTTAAGGGATTGATGTTGGACTAGATTTATATTGGATGACTCTTTTAATATATTGCTTTGTAATTACCATATTTAATAGCAACTAATCACTCTGTTTATTCTATCCTCATAACATTCAAAAATTAATTCTGAAATACACTGACTAAATTCTAGTTCTTAGAAATTATAGATTTTATGCAAATTACTAATATAATGAGTTTAGAATCCCTTAAAATGTAATACTTTGGGACTTACACTGGTAATCAAATGTCCTCTGGTTTCATTTGCATAGAAAATCACAGTTAAAACAGGATGTTTGACATGCAATTACATTGTCGTGCAACATGAAAATGGTAGGTGATTTGTGGAAGCACGAAACTTTTAAAAGAAATGTGCCTTTCACAAAGTCGTGGAGGGTTTTAAACAATTTAGGCTGGCTTTTTGACTGTCTAGCAGTGAGTTCAAGTGAAACAATGGAGAAATCTTCCCAATAAGGCCTAAGCTGAGCAACTAAGGCAGATACAAAGGCAGCCATCTGAGGAACTTGGTGGCTTGTCTATGTTTCGCACTGTATCAGTGGATTCAAATTTCCCATACTCCAGGGAGGTGTACAAAATTTGAATTCGCTGATCACTCCTCTGCATATGGCAGTCTTCATACATGGGCGAGTATATTTCTTCACAGTCTTCCTCATTGATCACTTTTCTTCAAGTTGGACATCTTTCTTGCAGAGATGCCTTCAACTTCTTCAAGTTAGCCTTACGTTCAAGGCAATGGCTACGTACTTTCTGTTTATCAGCAGGCTTCCTCTCCACATCAAATAACGTTTTTCTCGATATCCTAATGCCATCTACTAGAAGCTGCAGATTGTCATAGCCGAATCTGTGTTTATGCCTTCTGCACTTTCCCTACATTTCTCCCAAAATACCCCACAGCTGGAGTGGTCAACATTGGACTATTTATCTTGATTACGTGCCTCTTTGGCTAGTTCAACAGCATTATTACAGGTGCTTTCTGAATGGCCAGTTGGTTGTGTGTTTGTTTTAGCGTATCCTAATGTACCCCAGCATCCAGACAGTGCACAGAGTAAAGCTGTGCATTACTGGCAGTGTATTTAAAAACCAAAGTTAACTTCGAGGTGTCTTCTAGAAACCATTTAAGCTTGGCTTCGCACTGGGCTTTGCAAAATCTAGCATTCACATGAAGGATTAGATGCCTCTCATCCCTCCATGGCCTCACCCCTCCCTATCTCTGTATCCTCCTCCAGCCCTACCAACCTCCGAGATTTCTGCGCTTCTCCAATTCTGGCCTCTTGCGCATCCCCGATTTTAATCACTCCATCATTGGTGGTCGTGCCTTCAGCTGCCTTGGCCCAAAGCTCTGGAATTCCCTCCCTAAACCTCTCCACCTCTCTACCCCTCTCTCCTTTAAGATACTCCTTAAAACCTATCTCTTTGTCCAAGCTTTTGGTCACCTGTCCTAATATCTCCTCATGTGGCTCACTGTCAAATTTTGTTTGATAATCGCTCCTGTGATGCGCCTTGGAACGTTTTACTGCGTTAAAGGCGCTATATAAATGCAAGTTGTTGATGTTGCCCTATTGCACTAGTTCCCTGAAGGTCTTCCTTTGCCTCTCTATTGAACCCTTCGTGAATAGGCCAAAGGCATCATTAAACCCTTTATTAACAGTCTCACCCCCTCTGTGCTCAGTCAACGACGATCAGCATGACAGCCGGCCAATTTCCCGCCCCCCCACAGCCAGCGAACTGCTCGTTTGGTGCCCGAAGCTTGTCAGCGGCATTCAAATGAGGCCTGAACCTGAATATGGTTCGGTCTTCCTGACGCTGGCTTCAGGCGGGTGATGAGGCCACTGCACCGACTTTGTGCCCATTTCGGGCAGGAGTCTAGTTTTCCTCCAATGGACTCATCAGCCTAAACCTTCTGGATTCACACCAGCAGTGAGGTATCTCGCCTGTCACCAGTATATAGCAGAAAATGAACCCACGACTGGTAACAATCAATCACTACTCCCTGATTTGCTTATCGTTACTTTTACTCTTTTCAACCTTGGAGGTGTCCTGCACTAAAATAAGAAAAGACCTACATTGTATTTAGTTTGTTGTGTGTATTGTAAAAAGAAAGACTTGCATTTATATAGCGCCTTTCATGACCTCAGGACATCCCAAAGTGCTTTACAGCCAATGAAGTACTTTTGAAGTGTAGTCACTGTTGTAATGTAGGAAATGCTACAAGAAGGAAAGATTCAATCTTAATAACACTATATAGCATTTTACTTTTAAGAATGACTCTTCCTCGAAGCCCAGTGGGCAAGCGAGGTCAAGAAGATTGATTGGTTGTACAAATTATGCCCTATTTTAGATTGAATCAAAAACTGTTTGAAAAAAGGAATTAGTTACTTCTAAGGTATTACAGGCAGATTATTCTTATCACTGGGCGTTTGTTGATCTGATTGATGTGTAAAGCCTGTTCTTATAATGTAAATCCATGTTTTCAGCGTAATTAAGATTTTATCATCTTTTATCGAGGCGAAATATATCCGAGCCCCATAAAGAGCTCAGCAGCAATAATGCTGTATGGAATATACTAATCTTTATAATATTAATCCCTTTATCTCCAGCTGCATGCCTAAATTTAAAGTTAAGAATCAGTGAATGGTTTAGATTCAATTTGCCCTTTTAATGGATTTGCACTTTAATGTGGTCCCATTGATGTTTTCATCAGTTTTACTTCCTAAAATAGGAATAAATTTATTCTCATTAAAAGTTCTCTGTACTCTTATAAGACGATTATTCTCTTTAAATTAAGGCATTTTATCACCAAATATAAGGATTTTACTGGAAAAGATCAGTGTTTTATTCACCTAAGATGTGCTACTACGGATTGTGTTTTTACATGTAGCTGCACTCACCCAAGTTCAAACTATATCATAATAATACAGAGCACAAACTAAACTCTTACATTTTATATTTTTAGGTTCTCTCCTCAACTAATGAATTAGTACTTCTCCATGTTGAACATCACTTGAAGAAAGCAAGGGCACAGAATGTACTTTGGATTTCAAGGTCCACCACCAAGAGTGGCTCTGTCATATCATCGTTGACTGAGCACAGAGGGGGTGAGACTGTTAATAAAGGTTTTAATGATGCCTTTGGCCTATTCATGAAGGGTTCAATATAAAGGCAAAGGAAGACCTTCATGGAACTAGTGCAATAGGGCAACAACAACAAATTGCATTTATATAGCGCCTTTAACGTAGTAAAACGTTCCAAGGCGCATCACAGGAGCGATTATCAAACAAAATTTGACAGCGAGCCACATGAGGAGATATTAGGACAGGTGACCTAAAGCTTGGACAAAGAGATAGGTTTTAAGGAGTATCTTAAAGGAGGAGAGAGGGGTAGAGAGGTGGAGAGGTTTAGGGAGGGAATTCCAGAGCTTTGGGCCAAGGCAGCTGAAGGCACGAGCGCCAATGATGGAGTGATTAAAATCGGGGATGCGCAAGAGGCCAGAATTGGAGAAGCGCAGAAATCTCGGAGGTTGGAAGGGCTGGATGAGGATACAGAGATAGGGAGGGGCGAGGCCATGGAGGGAGTTGAAAACAAGGATGAGAATTTTAAAATTGTGGCGTTACCGGACCGGGAGCCAATATAGGTCAGCGAGCACAGGGGCGATGGGTAAACAGGACTTGGTGCGAGTTAGGATACGGGCAGCAGAGTTTTAGATGAGTTCAGCTTTTCGGAGGGTGCAAGGTAGGAGGCCGGCCAGGAGAGCATTTCAATAGAGAAAAGAATGCAAGCAATGTCCGCTACCCAGTGCACTTGAAGGAAGTGCAAAAGAAGAACACTCAATGGCACAACCAATTAGAAGTAGATTGCCAACATAATTCCAAGTATGTCCTCAGCAGGTTTTGCAGTCTGATCCAGCACCTTTTCTTTCCATTTGGTTTTCCCAAAGGTAAAGAGCATGAGGCAAAACATATTGCATGGTTCAGCACTCCGGAACATTATGCAACACATATTCCCTATACACACTATGATAGAAATTTAAAAAATTATATCACTAATATTTTTGGGCTAGTCATTTTTCTATTGTCATAACGTGAAAACAAACAAGGGGAATAAGAATGACAAGAGAACTTATGGGCATGACATGCATGAACAATCCAGATAAAGCAAAGGGGAGCTCCACAGAATGAACAACATAGAGGTACCCTGTTGAAAGGACTGATCTATTGAAAAGTTAGTAATAGAAGCCTGATGAACCAGTCTCCATCCATGCCCTACACATCTTCACCTTTTTACGTGGATCATGGTTGTTTGTCTTTGACGTAGCTGATTAGGCCTTGTTCAGTGGAAAGCTTATAGCACATGATGGTTATTCTGCCAATACATTCTGGGTACCCATTCATCTCCCCCAAAAGGTCCCAGCAAAAGAATTGGGGAGGCCAAATGCCAATTAGGTGACTGTTTTGCCAAACACCTTAGTTCTATCTGCAATTTGCACCCTGAGCTCCCTGTTGCCTGCCACTTTAATTTCCCCTCCCAACCCTACTCTAGCATCTCTGTAATTGTCCTTGTACACTTTTCCACAAAGTTCAATGTCAAAGTTCCAGGAAAAGTAGCTCATCTTTCTCTGAGGCACCCTGCAACTGTCTGATCTGAATACAGACTTCAGTAATTTCAGGCTTTTGTTATATCCTCATTTTCAAACTGGGTTCAATTTCATACCTGATCTTCAGGTTTACCATGTTTTCCATCTCTCCCATTTTCTTACATTTTCCTCAGACCCCTCATTTAATTAGCTATTATATGCCCTTTGCTTCTCTAATGTCCTTAATTTCTTCAATATTCTGTTCATTACTTGACTGAGATAGTCTGTTACAACTTTCCACTGATGGTTCGTCTCTGAGTTTGTGTGTTGTTTTATATCCCTCCACTTTTGCTGATTGTATTAATATGCTTGTGCGTCTCTTTTTGTCAGAACTGACGAAGGGTGCCTGAAACTCTGTTGTCTACACAGATGCTGATTGACCTGTTCTAAGTTTCCAGCTTTTTTTCTTTCCTTGTTTCAGATTTCCAGCAGCTGCAGCATTTTGCTTTTTACCAGCTTTGCTCCATGAGACTCCTCGTGGCAGCAAGAACCTCATTTTAATGTTCTGTGCTGAGGTATTAGAGTGACGTATGGGTGTCATGCGTGAGGGTTCCAGTGGGTACATAAAATTCTATGGGTATGAGCCTTCCAACGTGTCGTCTCTGAAATATTTGTGCCACACTACCTTGTCTAAAGATGTAAAGAAAGAAAGAACTTGCATTTATATAGCGACTTTCACAACCTCAGGACATCCCAAAGTGCTTTATAGCCAATGAAGTACTTTTGAAGTGTAATCATTGTTATAATGTAGGAAACGCGGCAGACAATTTGCACACAGTAAGGTCCCACAAACAGCAATGTGATAATGACCAAATAACCTGTTTTAGTGACAATGGTTGAGGGATAAATATTGGCCAGGACACTAGGGAGATCTCCCTTGCTCTTCTTTGAAATAGTGCCATGCAATCTTTTACGTCCACCTGAGAGGGCAGATGGGGCCTTGATTTAACATCTCATCTGAAAGATGGCACCTCTGACAGTGCAGCACTCCCTCAGTACTGCAATGGAGTGTCAACCTGGATTTTGTGCTCAAGCCTCTGGAGTGGGACTTAAACCTGCAACCTTCTGACTCAGAGGTGAGAGTGCGACCAACTGAACCATGGCTAACACCTTCATGAGCGTTGTCAGGAAAGTATTCGTCTATGTGCATTATTTTGAAGCAGTGGTCACAGATCCTTCCACACATTCATGGAGTGGAATCCCTTTCTATTGAAGTATCCCGTTCACCCATCATCCCTGTACTCGCTGACCTACATTGGCTCCCGGTCTCCAAACGCCTTGATTTTAAAATCCTCACCCTTGTGTTCAAATCATGGCCTCGCCTCTCCCTATCTCTGAGACCTCCCCAAGCCCTACAACCCTCCAAGAACTCTGAATTGCTCCAACCCCACTTCCTTCACCCCACCATTGTTGGCCGTACCTTCAGCTGTCTAGGCCCTAAGCTCCGGAATTCCCTCCCTATATCTCTCCGCCTCTCCACCTCTCTTCTTTAAAACTCTCCTTAAAACCTAACTCCACCTGTCCTAATGTCTCCTTCTCTGGCTTGGTGTCCATTTTTGTTTGATAACTATCCTGTGAAGCACCTTGGGGCATTTTACTATGTTAAAGGTGCTATATAAATGCAAGTTGTTGTTTCGTGACCCTTGATCGTATAAGGTGCTCAGATAATTACACATGTGCAGTCTGTCAAGTACTCTGGGAAAGCCACAACAAAAAACTTGAGTACATTTCTCCTGCTGTTGTTGATTCTTGATGAATTTGATAAAAAAAATGAAGTGGTATCAGAAGAGAAAAGTTGTGATCTCCCCGATGCTGCAATGGATGCATTCTGAGTCACACTTGCTATTTCCCCTTGGATTTTCTTGAAAGAGGCCAGAGGTGTAAAAGTTCAGTGTGATTATCGTTTTCATTGTCACAGTGAAAGTAGCCCTGGTGATTGACCACGTCTTCAGTCTAACTGTGAGAGCTGTCATGTGACTGTCTCCCTGCTGAGCCTCTGGCCTGGATTTTTAACTTGGAGCCGGGAAGAGAGCGGTGGGGAGGGGGAGAGGGGGAGAGGGGGAGGGGAGGGGGAGAGGGGGAGGGGCGGTGTTTTGCAGGCAGGAAACTTGTTATTACGGGTAGGATCTGTTTTAAATTTTTCAAATTGGAGGAGGGAGGAAGGGTGGGAGAGATCATGGGCCGTGGAGGACATGAGGGGTGCGGGGGGGGGGGGGGGGGGGCAGGGAGAAGATCGCAGGCTGGGAGGTGGAGATGGGGGAGGGGGGTTCTGATGCGGGAGGAGATCAGGGGGAGGGGAGTTGGACATTGGAGGTCAGGGTCGTCCGATCTCGGCAGGTAAGCTTGGTGAGCCGTGGGCAAACACTCCTGCTTTTCCTGCCCCACAAGAAGTGCAATTAAGGCACTTACCTCATGGATTCGGCCCTTCTCGCCTCCATTTACCTGCCATAATTCCTGCAGCCCAGGAAATCCTTACTGGAGGCGTTAAATTCAAAAAAGTGTCTTAAATTCAATTGAGAAAACCTACTTAAGACCTCATAATCACGTTAATCGCTCCATTAACTATCCGCCCGCCTGCACTAATTATGGACCCATCACCAGCAAGTTGGTTACTCGCACGCATCCTAACACACCTCCGTTAAACTCGGAATTGGGGGCATTGGAGCTGGGTTTGCAGTTGCGTTGGAAACGTCTACTATTTTAACATCCCACCAGCCCCCGACCCACCCGTTCTTGGGGGTTAAAACTCCCCCCTCTGTCTTTGCAGCAGAGCTCCTCTGAGACACCCAGGGAGCTCCAGCATTTATGAAAACAGAAAACAAGCAGAACGGATAAGTTAGTGCAGGATCCTCCAATGTCCTTTTTCCTATTGAGATTCCCAGACTGAAGTTTACTGAGACACCCACACTATAGCATGTGCTGAACCTTGGTGTGGGCCATGTAAAAATAGAGACAAAGTATAGAGAGGGAACGTTAATAGACATTTAACACGCTCAATAAGTTTCTCATCTGAAAAAATAGCATAAGTTCATGGGGCTTATTCTAGCACAAATGCAATTTAAAAAAATTAAATATTCAACATGATTCCCCAACTTTACCAGAATAAATCTGTGAGTGGCGCCTTGCTCAGTTCTAACCCTTTCATTATTTCAACATTCCTATATACGGGAATCCCATGCTCGACAGTCGTTCTCACTCCACACTCCCAATTGCGTAAAGACAAAACCCACTCTTCTACGGGATTTTGCACAGTTGTTTCCATGCCTGAATTTTACGATGGCTACTTGGAAAATATGTGAATCAGCCTTGCTGCAAACTCACAAAATAACTGCAGAGATTCTCTGTTAATTCTTTTGCACATAGTGGCTGAAATAGAACCTCAATTTCTACAAGCAGTACGGCTTCAATAATTTTGCATTGATGTAAATTATAGTTTTACAAATGTACTCAAACAAAAATGTAACCATGAATGGACCATGATGAGTCACAGCACTCAGTAGATTCTTTATTGCTCAATGTCTCTTTGTATCTGCACAATGCTTCACAAAAACACAAAGCTCAAAACGCTGATTAGAACTTTTTCTATCCAGTTATGTAATTAGCAAAGCATGTGCTTGACTTTTGTATACTGCAGCTACTTAATTCTATGGTACATAATGTTTCCCAGGTGCCTGTCCATCAGTTTCCTAATTATACGAGCATTGTTGCATGGACACATTGACCGTTCATCCTTTGCTTTATTGAAAAATAAGTGTGAAGGGCCATGGCTTATTATTCCACAAACCATGTTGCTAAAAGTAAAAGAAGTAAGCTGTATATTTTCCGACTTTATGCTATGCATATGTGGACACATATGCACTTGTACTAAATCCCTCTGTGCGCTTTTTGACATGGGTGTTAAGCTACATTAAGCGTTTGTATGAAAGCAGCACACAGTTGGCAAATATACCTCTGTATGTTGTCACGTGCTTAATTAAATCATCTGTACTGGAGCGGGCTCTTTAATACAGATTGTTTCTTAATATAGAGCACATTTTCATCTTTAGTACTCCTGGCTTTGTGTACCTGGAGCGCATTTCAAAAATTTGGCCATGTCAATCCCTGCCCCCTGGAACCACAATTTTCCACAAAGAATTACACAGAAACTACAATACGGAAAGAGGCCATTCAGCCCAACTAGTTTGTGTTGATGTTTATCCTCCACACAAGCAGTAGACCTAATCCCACAAGCCCGCCCTGTCCCCCAATCCCTTTATCTCCCTTTCATTCAACCATCTATCTGACCAATTCCTAAAAGTTGACATGGTCTCTGCTTCAATCATTAATTCCAGTAGTGCATTCCACTTCCTCACAACCCTCTGTGTAAAAAAAAGTTTCTCTGTCTTAAATCTCTTACAGTTAATCATATATCTGTGCCCCCTTGTTTATAGATCCCTCAACCACTGGAAACATGGGTGTTTTGATCTACTCTGATCCACCCCTTCATCATTTTAATCACCCGGTAATCTCCTCTGTTCCAAAAAAAAGCTCCAATTTTTAAATCCTTTCTTCATTTTTATATTTACTCATACAAGGAACCTTGTGAATCTGCACTGTTCTCTCTCTATTGCATCAACATCCTCCCTATAGTGTGGAGCCCAAAACTGCACATGGTATTCCAACTGTGGTCTTACTAAGGTTTTATATAGATTCACCATTTCATCTCAACTTTTATATCCTATACTTCTTGCCATGAAACCCAATATTCCATTAGGTTTTTTTATGGCCTTAACTTTGACTGATTAATTCAGTGGTGCATCCCCAATTCCCGATACATACTCTCGGCATGCAAGGCTATGCGCCAAGAGTGTTAAAGATGAAAATTTGTCCCTACATGCTTTATCACGCCAAACTTGGTCACCAAAATAGTCAAATGATGGTATTTTGTTTTATTTCTTGGTGAATTTTTGTGGCTGTCAGGGATGGTTCCAGTGTTGAGTGACAGAGCATTTTTCACTTTTTTCTCTCCAGTATTGGTGTAAAGCATTCTGGTGTTCAATACACAAAAGGTACAGGGTAAAGCTCCATCTACTTTTCCTCAACAGCTTTCCTTATAATGTCCTAGCAGTAAACCATCTATTGTACCCACATGATACTTTCCTCTCTCATATGAGCCATCTTTGTGTTCTTCCTGAATAAAAATGCTAATTTTGTTCCAATTTGCACCAAATTATGGGCATTTTCATGCTGTCAACTCACTCAAGGAAATGGCTAACATTCCTTCATGCTAGTTGAAAGCATTTTGAACAAAAGAACACTTGGTCTCATAGACAAATGTATAACAGCCAAACTTTGCAGTATTGATCTATGTCACCACCTCTTTCTTCCAGTAATATTTCTTCAAGAAATCAATGGGAATTTTAACACCACTAAGAAATACAAATAGCAATTTTCTACATTGTTGTTCATTCATTTATTTTGACTTTTAAAAATGCATTGCTCACAATGATTTTTGCTGCAATCAATTGTGCTCACTAAAATAACTAGTTCTGGCAAAAAAAAAATGAACTATAATTAATTTCTTTTGGAGATCTTGAAATGGAAAGTTTGCTAAATTGGACTGAATGTGATCAAACAATTTGACATTGTTAGCCGTTAACACTTACCTTCCACGGGTGATTGGGAATGTGACTATGTATGTGTGATGTGGAGTTGCCGGTGATGGACTGGGGTGGACAAATGTAAGGAATCTTACAGCACCAGGTTATAGTCCAACAGTTTTATTTGAAAATCACAAGCTTTCGGAGCTTACCTCCTTCGTCAGGTGAGTGAGTGAAAGGTTTCAGTGAACCTTTCACTCACTCACCTGACGAAGGAGGTAAGCTCCGAAAGCTTGTGATTTTCAAATAAAACTGTTGGACTATAACCTGGTGTTGTAAGATTCCTTACATGTGTATGTGTGTTAGCCATTACCTAAATACATGCACAAAAGGTTCTTGTATAATCCAGCTGTAGTGGAACAGAACAATGTTTTCTGGGTCCCAGATATGGAAATAATGAGGCATAGGTTAACATAAAGTATAAAATGAAAAAAAGGACTATTTGGCCACTCAGGCCCACTTCTTCTAACAGAACATATCAATTTGCACCATCATGGACTCTCTACAACTTATGCAATTTAGACACGAATAAAGAGAGGTAACTCTTTGAAGGAGATAAAACCTGTGAAATTCATCCTTTACGCCCAAAGGTAAATGGATGAAAATCTTCAATCTACGCTATTCAACACTTAACTATTTGCATTTCACAGCTGACATTCCCATTGACCCAATGTGACCAGAATCCAAGTGTTCTGTTAAGTATCTAACCATCTACAGTTATATTTATTCCTATGACCTTTATTCCCTTTAATGATGATAATTTTAAAAGGAATTCATGGACACTGCATTAATGATTTTTAACGGCAGTCTATTCCAGCCTTCTTACCATCGGTCTTGTTTGAGGATTACCAATTTCCTGCTCGTGACCTCCAGTCCTGCAATCACGGTTCAAGTGAAATAACTAGGTGCGTAACTTTACATTTTCCAGATTAAATTTCATCTTCCCTTTTTTAGCCTATCTAGTTAATGTGTCCAGATCCCTTTGAATGTGATCAATCTCCCCAACCCTAGTCAGACTATGACTGAACTCCCCTAATCACTGTGCTCACTCAGTGCCTTGTCCATTTATCATCACCTTGTAGTTGCTATTGTCAAGTGGATTTTCAATCTAGCTAACTAATATGCTATTAATTCAATATACTTTACCTTTGTTAAAAGCCTCAGATGCAGAACCTTAGCAAAGGATGCAAGTATATTAAATTTATTATTTAATTTTATTTACATTTATTTAGTATTTCAATATCCCTAATGGAGGAATTTTGTGAGATGTGACTTATTGCTTCTAAAATTATGATCTTTTATGGAGTCTAAACTTTTTAGATGAGTACTGATGATGTCCCATGAAATGAATTTTCCCCATTACTGATGTTAGAATAATTGGTCTATAATCCTTGATTCATGCCTTACTCCTTTTTGAATATTAAGGATTGAAAGAGACACCCTTTCCAGTTCTCAGGTGCAGCCCTTACATTAATTGTCAGCTTTGCTCAATTGGTAGATTTTTCCTCTGCTTCAGATGTTGTAGGTTTATTGATTGAAGCATATAACCTAGGCTGACACATTAGTGCAGCACCAAGGGAGTGCTGCATCGCTGGAGGCGTGTTAAACAATGAGATGTTAAACTGAGGCACAGTCTGCCTGCTCAGCTGGAAGTAAAAGAAAGAAAAAGAAAGACTTGCATTGATATATCTCCTTTCATGGCCTCAGGACTTCCTAAAGTGCTTTCCAGCAATTAAGTACTTTTGAAGTGTAGTCACTGTTGTAATGTAGGAAACCTGGTAGTCAATTTGCACACAGCAAGGTCCCACAAAAAACAATGTGATAAATGAGCAGATAATCTGTTTTAGTGATGTTAGTTGTGGGATAAATATCGGCCAGGACACCGGAGAGAACTCCCCTGCTCTTCTTGGAAATAGTGCCATGGGATCATTTACATCAACCTCAGAGAGCAGGCCTTGGTTTAATGTCTCATCCGAAAGTCAGCACCTCTAGCATTACAGCACTCCCTCGGTACTGCGCTGCAACCTTCTGACTCAGATGTGAGAGTGCTACCATTGAGCCAAGGCTGACACCTATAGATCCAATGGCACTATTTGAAGGAGAATGGGAAATTCTTCCACTATCTTGGCCAACATTGTCCCTCAATCACACCACCAAAATAGTTCAACAGATCAGTCATCTCATTTGCTGTTTTTGTGAGGTACACAAATTGGCTGCCGGATTTGCCGACCTAACAACAGCGACTGAACTTCAAAAGTAATCCATTGGTTGTAAGATGTTAGGATGTGATAAGGCATGGTTTAAATGCAAGTTCTTTCTCTTTCTTCTTCTTTCTTAATAAAGCTCCTAAAAATATTAACTTGAACTCCACACACTTCCTTGAAGGTTCATGGGTACAATCCATCTCGTCCCTGTGCCCTGTGGTCATTTAATGCTTTGAGTTTCATACTCTTTACTGACCTCTACAGAAAATAGATATTTTACAGCCAAATTGCAATTTGTCATGAGTTTTCATTGTGAAGACTGAATTGGAGAACTTATTTGAAACATTGAGGCCGATTTTTGATCATCTGATTTACGGCGTGAAAGGAGCAGGACAAAAATTTGAATAAAAAGTTTTGCACATTTTGTACCCCAGGCCTGCTTAATGTTAAATTTCAAGCGGGTCTCGATTTAGGTGCCCAGCGCTCCCTTCCTGAAACAGGTGGGAGCCTAATGAATGTATGCAAATGAGGGTTTAAGCTGGTTTTAGGACCCGGGTGCAATTTAGGTTGCCACCCGCATTGTTATTGATAGTTCCCCAACCTGCCCACAAACCATGGACTGTACATGTTTGGAGGACCATTTTCAGTGGTATTTAAAGAGATCCTCAGCTGCTCTCAGATAAAACACTGGACTGCTTTAGAAGACTTTTTCTTATATTAGATAATGGTTTTGACAACAATAACTCCCTTCTATCATTCCCCTCTATCTGATGCTTGTAACACAGGCTAAGCTTTTTGTTTTAAGTAATAAACCTCATGTTTATTGGATGTAGCAATGAATGAGCCAAGGAAGTTTAACAAGTGTAATTTTGTTCAATATAATGGCAGCATAACCTGAAAGTGCATCCACCAGTACTGAAACAGCATAGAATGTGAAGCATGATTTCCTGGTATGTCAAACTGCCATAAAAATTACAAAACCGCCTCTCTACACAGCTACCATTTCTGGCCACTGTCCTTTTATGTCAATCATTAAGCCTAAGGCAGTTCCTGTCCCTCTGAACACCCCCCCCCCCCCCAACCTCTGATCTCCCATCCCCCAACTGGTTAGGCCTCAGCTGGAGTACTGTGTTCAATTCTGGGCACCACACTTTAGGAAGGATGACAAGGCCTCAGAGAGGGTGCAGAAGAGATTTACCAAAATGGTAGCAGGGATGAGGGACTTCAGTTATGTGGAGAGACTGGAGAAGCTGGGGTTGTTCTCCTTAGAGCAGAGATGTTAAGAGGAGATTTGATAGATGTGTTCAAAATCATGAATGGTTTTGATAAAGTAAATAAGGAGAAACTGTTCTCAGTGGCAGAAGAGTCGGTGACCAGAGGACACAGATTTAAGGTGATCGGTAAAAGAGGCAGAGGGGACTTGAGGAAACATTTTTTTAACGAGTTGTAACGATCTGGAATGCACTGCCTGAAAGGGTGGTGGAAGCAGATTCAATAATACCTTTCAACGGGGAATTGGATAAATACTTGAGGAGGAAAGATTTGCAGGGCAATGGGGAAAGGGCAGGGGAATGGGACTAATTGGACAGCTCTTTCAAAGAGCTGGTACAGGCACGATGGGTCGAATAGCCTCCATCTGTGCTGTAACATACGATGATATTATCTTCTCCTCCAACACCAAATGTGAGCAGCTTCTTTGTCTCAAAGCTTGAGACCATCTGCTCCAATGTCCCTGCCACTTCCACCCCTACACTGTATTCCCTCAGTCCCACTTCCCTTGGCCAAACCTCATATCACTGTATAGATATCCCCCCCCCCCCCCCCCCCAACACCATGCCCATGTCTCCACCATGGGAATCATTTCCTGCATCCTTGACCCCCTTCCAGACTTAACTCCTCATCACAGAACTATCCCTGTTCAGGTACCAAACAGCCTGCCTACTCAAATGGCTAATATTCCCACGGCAGAAGTGGCAAGGGAGCTATTCTTACAAGCACAGTCTGCACTAAAGTTATGCCAGCAACCGACAGGGGACGCAGGCTGCACCAAGGTCATATCAGGGTCATGCTGGCAGCCACTAATTTCTTTCGCTATTAGTAGAATAGATGCCACCCTGCCAAAAGCATTGAATTTAGCATCTAGTAGATTTGCATTTTATCCCAGGTCAACAGTTTGTTTTGCTGGTATATTGCTTAAGCAGGATTCTGTCACTCTCACAATCAAGTGTCCACTGGAGACCATTACCCAATGCCAAAAAAAAGTGGCAAAAATGCTTTGACTTAAGTATTTTTGGATACAGTATATGAGTAATTTGAGATATCACGTGTGGTAAGTGTAGAATGCTTGGGAGGGAAATGGTGACTTTGCATCTATGGTTCCCAAAGCTCTCCACCACTGGGGTTTTCCTCGTGTCATTTTGTGTCATAACGATAATGGAGTTGTTGACTAATCATAGCAATCAATCTCTATCAATTAGTCTACAAAAGACTAATTGATAGAGATTGATTGCTATGATTGTCAACAACTCCATTATCGTTATATCATGTGACTACTAGAATGGTAGAAGACGAACTAGATAGACAGTGATCTTTTTTCATCTCGCAATTCCTATGTAAGCTGTATAAAGAGTACTCCTGCATTAGGCAGTTAAGTGCACGTACATGAGCTGAGATACTTTTGGGTATATACTGAGCTTAGATTCCACTTGGTATTTGAACATCACCAGGTGGGAGCAGAAGGAAAGTTTTTACTATGCAGGGTGAGTTAGGATATGGGCAGGAGTTTTAGCTGTATTCATTGTCAGTTTGGGGGTCTTCCCTCCAGCTACCCTTACAAAAAAGTCTCATTCTTATATAATAAAAAGTTAATTTGAGACTATACCCTGGATTTTCTGATCCATTGTATTTTGAAAGAAATTTGTTATTGTTGGCATTGAATTGCACCAATCAGGAAACGTGGGCTTATTTTTCTCAAGAACAGGTGAAAATCAAAGAAATTAGTTTAGTAATAATGGACCCTTTTCATTTTTCAACCCCATCTAGAAGATAAATTTTAACTTGTTTCAAATAAAGTTGGAGTCAACAACAAAGAACAACAACTTGCATTTAAATAGCACCTTTAATGCAGTAAAACGTCCCGAGGCGCTTCATAGGAGCAATTATCAAACAAAATTTGACACCGAGCCACATAAGGAGATATTAGGACAAGTGACCAAAAGATTGGTCAAAGAGGTAGGTTTTAAGGAGCATTTTAAAGAAGGAGAGAGAGGTAGAGAGGCGGAAAGATTTAAAGAGGGAATTCCAGAGCTTAAGGCCTAGGCAGCCAAAGGCACAGCCGCCAATGGTGGAGCGATTAAAATCAGGGATGCGCAAGAGGCAAGAATTGGAGGAGCACGGAGATCTTGGAGGAGGTCACAGAGATAGGGAGGGGCGAGCCCACACAGGGATTTGAAAACAAGGATGAGAATTTTAAAATCAAGGCATTCCTGGACTGGGAGCCAATGTAGGTCTGCAAGCACAGGGGTAATTGGTGAACTGGACTTGGTATGAGTTAGGATATGGGCAGGAGTTTTGGATGAGCTCATGTTTATGGAGGGTGGAAGATGGGAGGTCGGCCGGGAGAGCATTGGAATAGTCAAGTCTAGAGGTAACAAAGGCATGGATTATGAAGGTTACAGAGGTGGAAGTAGGCGGTCTTGGTGATGTAACGGATATGTGGTCCGAAGCCCATCTCAGGGTCAAATAGGACGCCAAGGTTGCGAACTGTCTGGTTCAGCCTCTGACAGTGGTCAGGGCGAGGGATGGAGTCGATGGCTAGGGAACAGAATTTGTGGCGGGGACTGAAGACAATGGCTTTGATCTTCCCAATATTTAGTTGGAGGAAATTTTTGCTCATCCAGTCAAGATATTTTGTAACTCATTTTAACTCATGGTGATATAATTTTTTTCCAATTTTGAGACAACATCCTGATTTTTTTTTAAAATGGTGTTATTTTTGTTTGTGCTAAAGCTTCAATTCAGTTGAATGATTCTGAACTTTTTCGATTTTTTTTAAAAAGAGATTATTAAAAAAACATAACTGTTAAGATTTTCCAGATTTGTGGAGTTATGGGGTTCTGGAATATGATGTATTGGTGAACACAGTTAAAGTCAGAAGGTGGTCGGTTTGTGGAATTGCATCATCTAATTTATCATGTGATAGAATTACTATATGCACATGGGTGAGATTGCTGAGACAAGCATTAAAATATGGAAGTGAAAATATTATTTACGATAATGACAGAAATGACTCCCTCGGTATGGTAACAGGAGCTGCTCTCATCAATGTCCTCTCCTGGAAATATAGAGCATGATTGTTGGTATCTATTTGCGACAATATTAAAGAAAATTGTGCTGCAAACAACTTAGAAAATGCACTTTATTTAATTTTATTTGCAATTTCTAGCAGTGAGGCTGGGGCTTAGCACTGGGAGAGAGTGGGAACATTGAAATGGACCAATTTGAAGCAAAGCAAATGCCACCTATGTCATTTAATGAAAAAAAAATCTTTTTCATATGGACTTCTGTCTGATAGTCCTGTGACACATGGTGGGGGGTGTGTCATCTTTCAAAGTTTCAAGAAGGCTGTATTTTTAATATCTATTTATGGGATTTTGGTAATCACTTTCAATGGATTGCAGCAGCAGCCCATCGAGCTGGAAGGCGGAGTGATTAGCAACACAGTGTCGGCACTTCCCGCTTTTAGGGTGGTCCGATGACATCACTTCCTGCACGTGAGCCGGGCCACTCGATGATATCACTCCGCGCAGGCGCGGCGCCCCTCCAAAGAAGTTTATTTACTTTGATTTTTAGATTATCCTCTTACTCCCTTTTTTTAAGTTCATTTTATATTACGTTTGAATCTTGCAAAATCAGCTAGCTTTACAAATGCTTTGCTGCCTTATTTATGGGACAACTGCAGCATTCCCGCATACATTCCCATTTGGACTCACAATAGTTACAACAGATCCACTTATGGTAGTGTCCACATTACCAATTTTTTTAATATAATATTTTTCTTGCCAACTTCTCCATTAATTCTTCCCCACCCCTCTTTGCTGGAATACAATTCCACAGGAACACAGGATCAGGAGTAGGCCAATCAGCCCCTCGAGCCTGTCCACGATTCAATTAGATCATGGCTGATCTACACCTCAACTCCATTTACCCGCCTTTGCTCCATATCTCATGATATTCTTACCTAACAAAAATCTATCATTCCCAGCCTTGAAAGCTTCATTTGACGTAGAATTACATAGAATGTTCAGCACAGAAACAGGCCATTTGGCCCAACAGGTCCATGCCGATGTTTATGCTCCACACAAGCCTCCTCCCACCCTTCTTCATCTAACCCCGTCAACATATCCTTTTATTCCTTTCTCCCTCATGTGTTTATCTAGCTTCCTCTTAAATGCACCTATGACAGTTGCCTCAACTACTTCTTGTGGTAGCCAGTTCCACATTCTAAACACTCTCTGGGTAAAGAAGTTTCTCCTGAATTCCCTATTGGATTTATTAGTGACTATCTTATATTTATGGCCCCTAGTTCTGGTGTCCCTGCAAGTGGAAACATCTTCTCTATGTCTACCTATCAAACCCTTTCATAATCTTAAAGACACCTATCAAGTCACCCCTCAGTCTTCTCTTTTCTAGAGAAAAGAGCCCCAGCCTGCTCAATCTTTCCTGATAGGTATAATCACTCAGTTCTGGTATCATCCTAGTAAATCTTTTTTGTACCTTCTCTAATTCCTCTATTTTTTAATATGGAGACCAGAACTGTTCACAGTGTTGCCTAACCAAGATTCTATACAAGTTTAACATAACTTCTCTGCTTTTCAATTCTATCATTCTAGAAATGAACCCCAGTGCTTTGTTTGCTTTTCTTATGGCTGTATTAACCTGCGTCGCTACTTTTAGTGATTTGTGCATCTGTACCCCCAGATCCCTCTGCTCCACTACCCCATTTAGACTCTTATTTTCCAAGCAGTATGTGGCCTCCTTCCTACCAAAATGTACCACCTCACACTTATCTATATTGAAATTAATTTGCCAATTACACACCCAGTTCTGCCAGTTTATTAATGTTTTCCTGTATTTTGTCACAGTCCTCCTCAGTATTATCTATATCTCCCAATTTGGTGTCATCCGTAAATTTTGAAATTGTACTTCTAATTCCCGAGTCCAAATCATTTATGTAAATGGTGAACTACAGTGGTCCCAGCACCGATCCTTGTGGAACACCACTTCTAATCTTTTGCCAGTCTGAGTAACTACTTTTAACCTCCACTCTCTGTTTTGTAGCTAGCTAGCTATCCATTCTGCTACTTGTCCCCTGACTCCACATGCTCTGACCTTAGTCATGAGTCCACTATGTGGTCTTATCGAAGATCTTTTGAAAATCCAAATATATTACATCTACTATATCACCCTTGTACATACTTCCTGTTACTTCTTCAAAAAATCCAATAAGGTCAGTCAAGCATGACCTTCCCTTTTGAAATCCGTGCTGACTATTCTTTATTATATTTTCAGTTTCTAGATGTTTTTCTATTACATCTTTGAGTAAGGATTCCATTATCTTTCCTTACATCAACGTTAAGCTAATTACTCTACAGTTCCCTGGACTAGTTCTATCTCCCTTTTTAAATATAGGAATCACATTAGCTGTCTGCCAGTCCTCTGGCACTATTCCCTTTTCTAATGAATTTTTATATATATGTGGTAGTGTCTCTGCTATCTCTTCCCGAACTTCTTTTAATATGCGCAGATGCAATCCATCCGGACCAGGGGTTTTATCCTCTTTAAGTTTGATTAGTTTATCAATGATCTCCCCCTTTCTATCTTAAATGTCTTTATATCTTCTTCTAATGTCATGCTCACAAGTCTCCCTGGTAAATACTAGGACCCAGCATCCACAGGCTTTTGGGGGAGAGAGTTCCAGATTTCCACTGCCCTTTGTGTGAAAAAGTACTTCCTGATTTCCGTCCTAAATGGCCTAGCTCTAATTTTAAGATGATGGCTCCCCATTTTTAATTCCCCGTCTGAGGAAATAGTTTCTATGTATCGATCCTGTCGATTTCATTTAACATTTTAAACACCTCGATCAGGTGCTGCTTACTCTCCAGTACCTCACCCATGACCATATTATTCATAGGTGAGCCTTGATAGTAAATGTCAGCACAGGGACCATCAAAGTAGAGCCTGATCTTGTCTTCATCTGACATTCACCCATGCCAAAACGGTCAAATTATGAGGACAGGTTGCATAGACCAGGCCTGTATTCCCATGAGTATTGAAGATTAAGGGGTGATCTAATTGAAATGTTTAAGATGATTAAAGGAATTGATAGGGTAGATAGAGAGAAACTATTTGCTCTGGTAGGGGAGTCCAGAACAAGGGGGCATAACATTAAAATTAGAGCTAGGCCATTCAGGGGTGATGTCAGGAAGCACTTCTTCACACAAAGGGTAGTGGAAATCTGGAACTCTCTCCCCCCCCCCCCCCCACAAAAAACTGTTGAGGCTGGGGGGGGTCAATTGAAAATTTCAAAACTGAGATTGATAGACTTTTGTTAGGCAAGGGTACTAAGGGATATGGAACCAAGACAGGTAAGTGGAGCTAAGATACAGATCAGCCATGATCTAACTGAATGGTGAAACAGGCTCGAGGGGCTGAATGGCCTACTCCTGTTCCTATGTTCCATGCACACTTCCAGCAGGGGTCGCTGGTTTAGGAGTTGTGGGTTATTTTCTCCTCCCTCAGGACCACTGGGGTTAATTGTAAAATTCTTACCAATGGCTCAGCTGACTCATCACAGACTGAGGATCAAACCTAGAATCTTCTTAATCTGTGTGGTTTAACACTATCATGTTTCAGTGTGAAGTACATCATAGTAATTGTAACTGTAGTTACTTTCTAGTTTAGGTAGTTGATGGGGACGGTAGCATAGTGGTTGTGTTACTAGACTAGCAATCCAGAGTCCTGGTACTAATAATCCTGGGAATATAAATTCAAATCCTGCCATAGCAGTTTGAGAATTTGAATTCAATTAAAAAAGAAATCTGGAAATAAAAAGCTGGTATCAGCAAAAGTGACTGTGACAGCTGTTGGATTGTCATCAAAACCTAAATGGTTCATTATTGTCCTTTAGGGAAGGAAATCTGCTGGTCTGTATGTGACTCCAGCCTCACACCAATGTGGTTGACTCTGAATTGGCCTAGCAAGTCACTCAGTTGTGGAATAAATGCTGGCCTTGCTAGCAATGCCCACATCCTGAGAATGAATTTTTTTTAAAAGCTGAAACAGCAGTTTTATAACAAAAAAATAGAGTAAATAGATAATCAACTACCCAAAAGCTCATACTACGTGTTAATTTACAACACTGAATAATTCATTACAGAATATTGACATTATATGTACACTATTACTCTCAGTTCAATCAATAGGGGTGCAAATTGTAGGTACGAAAATTTAATGAACTAAGTAAAAGAGATTAAGTTATTCTTAAGCATTGCTGAAAGTGCCTCGTTTTGCATTGGCTCTGGAGTGAATCCAAGCCTCAGACAAAACATTCAAAAGTATTTGCAGCCATATAAATGTGCGTTTGGGGCATTTACAAAAAATAAAGTGCAGCTAGATAAGTGAAAAATTGCACAAAACTCATGATAAACATCACAGTTAATTTAAATAAATTTTACACTCATTCAAGGTGCGTATATCTTTGTCAAGGCATAGCACATTTTAATCCTGTTCCAACATACAGAATTATAATTCGCAAATGGCAAAACCTTCCTGCCTCTTTGTGGTTTCAATTATTTTATAGCTACCTTACTGAGGCTTCCTACAGGGGCATATTTAAAAAGAAACCTACAGCCCTGAAATTACACCTGAGGAATACTAGCATGCAAACACTTAAGGTTGGCATTCATCTCTATTATTTTACATAGAAATACATACATGGAAGTTACAACAGGGACACAGGCCATTTGGCCTAACCAGTCCATGTCGTCGTTTACCCTCCAGCTGAGCAAATAGTTCCACTCACATTTATCCCTCCACTTCCCATATCCCTTCAGCCCCTTTTCCTTCATCCATTTGTGCAGTCTAATCTTGAATGTTGACATAGTTTCTGCCTCAACCACTAACCCTGGAAGTGAATTCCACAGCCTCACAAATTTCTGTGTGAAGACGTTTCTCCTGTCCTCTGTTCTAAATCTTTTACATTTAATCTTGTATCTATAACTGCTCATTCTTGACTTCTCAACTACTGGAAACAGTCTGCTTCTATCTACCTGACCCATCCAATCGTAATTTTATACACTTCTATCATATCGCCACATAACCTGTATTGTTCTGGTAGAAAAAGACTCAATTTTACAAGTCTTTCTTCGGATTTGTATTTTCTCATATCAGGCAGCATCCTAGTGAATCTACCTCTCCAAAACCTTAATATCCTTCCTATAGTTTATACCGAGACATTAACCCATTTAAAATGACTCAGTTAAAATAGTCAGTAATATCAAACATACGTGTTAAGCATTTGCAGGCTAATATCCCACGACAAATTGTCAGGGCTTATATTTCCCTACTCCTTACACATCCCCAAACAACCAAAATTACTTGTGACATTTGAACCAAACAACTCCGCTCTTCATTCTCAATAAATGCACTCTTTTCACATTATTTACAATAAACATTTGCGCTTTAAAGGATGCTTTACAAAACCCATGTGTGTACCGCCTCATCAATGTCGTTGAGTTCCCATCCCTAACGCTCCAGATTAAACTGTCAGAAAAGTGTTTCTGCCACTTCAATCGTAATTCCGTTTCAAGTAAAATGCCGTAAAATATTATGGGCACAATTTCTCCCCCAGTGGTAACTTGGAACTGTGTCACTGCCAACCGCATCTTAGTTTTCCACTTGCTAGTGGTAGTAATAAGATAGGCTTTTAATTTTTACTTGCTTGCATGCCACCAGAACAGGTGCACAAGTTGGAAGAACAGATATTGGATATGTCAGCCGTTCACTCAATGTTTGCCTTTGTGCACCAGTTCTACTACTGTAGTCAGTCGCATCCCCACTACAGTATTTGATATTTTAGCCCTGAGCAACCCATCTACAGGATGGAGCCTTTGGTTCTGTGCAACAATACTCTAGTCATGTCTTACAACCTGTATTTACAAAAAATTAAAAACGAGAAAACATTTTTCTAAAGGCCATTTCACGTAGGCCGCTGCATATCAGTGGTGGCTAAACAAAAACAGTGCTAGAATGTCCTAAAAGCTTTTTATCTTCTGTAAATAAAATGTTCTTCTATCAACTAATGCCTATCCCCCTTGATGTGGAGATGCCGGTGATGGACTGGGGTGGACAAATGTAAGGACTTGCACAACACCAGGTTATAGTCCAACAGTTTTATTTTAAATCACAAGCTTTCGGAGCTTACCTCCTTTGTCAGGTGACGAAGGAGGTAAGCTCCGAAAGCTTGTGATTTAAAATAAAACTGTTGGACTATAACCTGGTGTTGTGCAAGTCTTTACATTTATCCCCCTTGAAGGGGAGGGACTAAGTGAGGGCTCTTTGGAGTCAAGGTGGCTCTAAGATATCAGTTTTTAAATAAAAACAGAAAATCCTGGAAACACTCAGCTAGTCAGGCAACATCTGTGAAGAGAGGAAAGTACAGTTAACATTTCAGGTCTATGACCCTTCATCTTGGAGTTAGATCAACTAGTAACTGTCTGCCCTAAGGAGGATGATTAGTCATTAGACAAGTTCAGAATCAAGCCAACTGCCTGTGGTAGATTTAATGCCAGCCCCAAGCAGGTCCACAATATTCTAGGACACTGCTAATGATTGACTGGTCAGCCTGGTTTGCTGAAGAAACCTGGAGCATAGACCAGCCACTAGAATCATGATTCTTTCTAATAACTAATATCTCTTTATGTGGCTCGGTGTCAAAATTTGATTGATAATGCTCCTGTGATGCGCCTTAGGACGTTTACTATGTCAAAGTTGCTATATAAATGCAAATTGTTTTTGTTCTTCTTCTTCTTCCCACTCAGCTCCAGATGACCCTCCAAGGTAACAAAAGTCCTAGTTGTACAAGTAACAGAAAGTTTACAGGTACTTTTGGGGGGTGATTTTAAACCCCAAGAACGGGTGGGTTGGGGGCGGGTGGGAGTTGGAAATAGTTGGTTTTTTTGGGTCGCAACCGCAAAATATTTGGACTTTGCATTCCCAGTGGGAAGCCTGTATTTTTCCGCGCCAACGTTAAATCCTGAAATAAAGCCGGGTTGCAGTTGCGACCCAAAAAACAACTATTTTCAACTCCCACCCGCCCCCAACCCATCCGTTCTTGGGGTTTAAAATCACCCCCTTGTACGCAGTATACTGCATGTTCTTAGCTGCTTAATCTCTAGCAGTACTCTTGAGTGCAATTGGGGCCCCTAAGCATTTCACTCTGCCAACTCTGGAGTTCTCTGTTCTTAAGCAAGTTGGGTGGGTCCCTATTGGAGAGTGTATGAACTCCATTTGGGGCAAACAGAAATTCTATACAAGTAGATTTCTCAGTAACTTGGTTTGGCAATCCTTTAAACACAGTGATGAATTTCCATGAATTTCAGAAATCTGGTTGACCAAAAAAAAAATTAATTTGCCACTAAAACGTCATAATTCTTCATTTTATGTACAGTACCTGCTTAGTGTCCCCCACATAATCCAAACTAATTTTCCAAGCAGAACTTTTTACACTAGTCTGTGAGGTAGTAGAGACCATCTGTTGAATACAGCTGGTACCTGTGTGACACTCCCACTGGTGCAGTATAAAACAATCTGTGCAGTCAACATGACTGAACCTGCATGTCTACAAACCACCTGGCATCCCCTCCAAACCTTGGCCAGTCTTACACTAAGTAAACCTCAATGACACCTATGTACAGTTCCACCAAAATTGCTGACACGAAGCACAAGCAAACTCAACAGTTTAACTGAAAACCTTTCACTGCAAAGAGTACTAGAAAGAACTTTGAACTCAATATGGTTGAAACTAAAGATCAGCAGGTACATTTTGCCTCACACACAAGAACAAAGAGAATTGTTGCATCAAACTTGGAGTCATTAAGAATGTTGAGATGGACTTTAAATATCAATGAGACCGTGTAAAGGGAAAGTATGAACACAATTTGCTATGAACATATTTAATAACAACTGATGAGACTGTTACATTTATCAGTAAATGTATAGTATACAAGACATTTATACTTAGGTTATAATATTTTCAACAGACTGATTTTGCATAAATTTGTGCCAAATAAACCTTGAATCTAATCGAACTGCAAAAAAACTTAAGTATATTGTATGAGAGATGAGTTAGGTGCACTTTCAATCTACATAATGGGTCAGAACTTGTTCCAACCAGCGTGGCAAGGCTCTCCGCACCTCTTGTGGATAAAAAGTACGAATGTACTTATTGCGTGGTCCACGATATAAATTTGCTGGATTCTGAGATCTTCCTCAGTGGTGCGTTCCAATATCAGTGCAAGCCATGTGCACATGGAAACACTGTGGGACTGCAAGCCCAGCCCACAAGTGGGCATCTTCTCAAGGGCAATTAGGGATGGGCAATAAATACTGGCCTTGCCAGCGACGCCCACATCCCAAGGATGAATAAAAAAAGTTAAACTCATAAATTTAAAGTGGCAGTCCCTGTTAGTCTAAATAAAAATTTAACAAAATAACATACCTGATTATAAAAAGGTAAGGAAATGATTTATAATTTCCCAAAACAAACGGAAATTAAAAGTTAAAAAAAGAATTATTTTTTAATAATTTTTTTAATGATCAAAGATTATTAAAATAGGAATGATTAGACATTCCACATTTTTAAATTTAATTTGTTGTTGTTTTGCAGTTATTATAAGTCTCCGCGCTTTTAAAAGGTAGTGTAGGACTGATATTTTCAAGCATACCTTCTCATGGCGTAAGTATCTTCATTCCAGCTGGACAGATGGGTAAGTTTAGGATTGATTGGTGATTGTGTTTGATTGTATATGATTGTGGCGTAGTTGGCCCTTTAATTTGGGATTGTCAAAACGCTGTTGAACCAATCAGAGCAAGTTCGCAATCTCCAGGTTTTACTGCGCACGTGCGCATTCGCAAACTTGCTCCGATGGATTCGACGGCGGTTGGGATGGACACTATTACGGAGCGGAGTCCAAGGTAAGTAAGTTCTGGGCCAATATGTGTTTGTATAGTTAAAATGAATATGCACATGTTTTGCATAGAGCAGAGAAGAACCAGTTTCGGAATAAAGTGTGAAGCAAGGATGTACAAGGATTTTGAAAATTCTTGAACTAGTTACACTTTGGATGCATTGAAAAAAAAACTAAAATATAGTGAGTGACACACACGTGTGAAAAAGATGCATGAGATGGTTCAATAGATTTTTTTTTTAAATACACCCTACATCTTTATCGTGGAATCATACAGCACAGAAGGAGGCCGTTCGGCCCATCATGCCTGTGCCGGCTCTTTGAAAGAGCTATCCAATTAGTCCCACTCCCCTGCTCTTTCCCTGCAGCCCTGCAAATTTTTCTTCACTAAAATTAAGGGAATACTATATTTTCCAATTCCTTTGGTTCAGTTCTTTTACACAACAGGTTCTTGCTCCAAGTCCTAGGGTCTTAATGGTAAAAATTGAACTCAGTAAGATCTACTTTATTTCTACCCCTATATGGATTTCCAGGTCCTGTTTCTGAGCTGACTTTCATAGTTTAAAATATATGCATCATAAAAATATATATATATATTGTGACACATCTTTTGTTCCTAAGTTATGATGCCATATAGTATTAACAAGGTGTAACTGAACGATATTTCATGATGCTTATGGAAAACCACCATGCACTCTTGACAGTTGTAAATTTCCTGGATAAAGTTACATTATAAAATGGATTAAAAGCTGTTAAAAAGCAAATCAGAAGCTGCTAGCTTTCATTCTCAGCTTGTGTTCTATTCGCTATTTTTTGGCCAGGGTGGCAGATGGGATGCCTCAGTTGACTTCAAGCACCCTTGGATTAAAGAGAGGCAGATCAACCAGGGTTCCCGTTCCTAGGTGACATCAGGATTGGGTCCAGCTACAGTTGAACAAGCTGTCAACAATCACTAGTCGCGCACATGAAGGATGGGCATCTGACTGAGGTACCAACAAGCAACCAGCTCCTGCAGGACCATTGTTAAAACTGGATAGCCATGTGGTGAAGCAAAGAATACTAGAGCCTGGTCTTTAGTTGCTCCTAAGTCTTTATTCACAGAGTTTCCTCTTGCACATCCCACACCTAGCTAAGCTCTCCTATAATAAGGATCTACGAGAGTCCCCAAGCGATACCTACCACCTGAATACAATTAACCCCAATTGATACAAATCATACAATTAACAACCATATCCCATCCTGAGTCAGTGCTTTCAGGACAAAGAAAGGGAAAAGTGGGAAAAACTGTCAATAACAGAGTGGGGAAAAACTTTCCTCCCCTCATGAACCAGATTTATATTAGAAATATAAATATTTTATACTCCTAAAATAGTTAGCAAAAAAGCTATGGGGGGGGAGATAGCTCTGCTGTTTGTAGCAAATCATAATTGTGTCCTTTAGACAGGTCTTTATAGGGAGCAGAGGAAGCCTTCTCTCTGTATACCTACAGGACATTTCCTACACATAGACCTAGTCAGTCTTTTCTAAGCTGTTTAATTTTAAAACTCATTATCACTTTCACTTGGATGCCTCTGTGATCATAAAGTAGAAAGAAAAAGAATAAAGGAAAGTGCCACATTAGCCAAATGGGGTCTGGAGCTATTAATAAAAATTTTTAAAATCATCATCTTAATTGCTCAAATGGGCCTGTGAGTGACCTCACCCGGTCCTAATTTATTTCTCATTTTTATCACAGTCAAGCTTCTATTCTGAGGAACACGGGCCTTGCGTAAAAGTGGATGAAGTAAATGTAGCTTCAGGAGAGAAACAACAGCTGTAATCGTTGGTGTGTAGCCTGGAGCGTAGATTCATGGAAGGCCAATAAAGCAGCAGGAATCCTTATTGGAATGACAATTAGTTCATTCCATTCTCCATGTACCAAAGGCACAACCAAACTGAAATGAGCAGCACAAAAAGATCCTTCTATTTCCACCACCCCCTCCCCTCCCCCTAATTAGACTGCATGCATCAACCCAATGAGGCCTTGATTCAGTGCCATCCTGGAAAACTTATGCATGCATTTTCAGTCAACTTCACTTCCCCCCCCACCCCTTTATTTGTTACCATATCCTTTGTTTTTCAGTTCTCAAGGACAACATTTGGCATAGACCTGTGATTAAAATGTGCACGAGCACAGTAGTGTGAGTGTGGCAGAACAGTTTCAACTAATGAACACAGGTATGGCAGTACCTGGCCTTAATGAGCTTTGCTGATGGAATAAATAAATCATCCTTGAGACTCCCCAAAGCAGCTGCTCCACTTTAGCAAAAACAAGCATATGGTACGGTCACAATTCATTGGCTTTATCCCTTCAGCAAAATGAAAACCCTATGAAGGTAATCCAAGAACAATAAATGTTTCAAAAATGGGTCCAAACAAGATGTTAAGTGGCATTTGGCTGAATTTCCAGTCACAGGCACTAACCTTCACCTATGGAGAATTATTATAGTGGAAATGTTAAACAATATTACGGTAGAAATTCTTTAAGCGTTCCAGCTACCATGTGAAAGTATTTAAACCCATAAGGTCCAATTTGACAAGATTAATAAATGAATTTTATCTCATCATCCACACCTTATGTTAAATATTAACAGATATTTGCAGGTTGCTAAATTTGTGAACGGTTTCTTAACACCCGTCCTTCGCCCCACCATTGACGGCTGTGCCTTCAGCCGTCTTGGCCCTAAGTTCTGGAATTCGATCCCCAAACCTCTTCGCCTCTCTACCTCTCACTCCTTAATGAAAGTGCAGCTTAAAACCTACCTCTTTGGTCAAGCTTTTGGTCAACTCTCCTAATGTCTCCTTCTTTGGCTCAATGTCAACTTTTGTCTGATTACGTTCCTAAGAAGCACCTTGGGACGCTTTACTAGGTTAAAGGTGCCATATAAATGCAGGTAGTTGTTGTTGTTAACATGTAATTTTTGAAACAAAGACACCATATATGTAACTAAAAAAATCTAAAACGGGCCATATTTATGCTTCAATGTGATTGTTAACTGGCTGGAGTGTTTCGAAAGTTGCAGTAAAGTTATGTAGTTTAGTTTAATGTTTTATTAAAATATTTCTAGTGCACAGACTTCTCTTCGGAGCTGCTGTAAAATAGGATATCAGATAATGAGTCATAATCTTTTAAGATTATTTCATTGATTAACCATCATTACTCCAGGCAGGTCTGTGGAAGATTCTTGTTAAAATCAGTCGTGATAAAAGTGGTTTGATCGAAAGAAAGAAAGGATTTGCATTGATTTAGTGCCTTTCACGACCTCAGGACATTCCAAAGCGCTTTACAGCTATTTAAGTATTTTTGAAGTGTAGTCACTGTTGTAATGTAGGAAACGCGGCAGCCAATTTGTGCACAGCAAGATCCCACAAACAGCAATGTGATAAATGACCAGATAATCTGTTTTTAAGAGTTGGTTGAGGGATAAATATTGGTCAGGACACCGGGGAGAATGTCTTTGCTGTATTTTGAAATAGTGCCATGAGACCTTTTACGTCCACCTAAGAGGACAGATGGGGCCTCGGTTTAACGTCTCATCCAAAAGATGGCACCTCCGACAGTGCAACACTCCCTCAGTACTAGTGATAGCGTGGTGGGTTAGTGTACACACCCACAATTCACCAAATGGCCACTTTAGGTATCAGGAGAAGTGCTGGGGCAGGGTAATCACTTCCCTACAAGGAAGGAGAGAAGAGGTCACTCATCGCGAGTCACTCTCATCTTGTGTATACTTTGTAGTAGTCAGGTTTGTAGTGGTCAGGCTCATGCACAGGGGTAGGAGTTGAGGCCTTTAACTCTCAGGAGGGAATGGCATAGGAAAGTAATAGGAGAGAAAATAGTTAACTGAAAAAGAAAATGGGAAACAGCAGAAAAGAAAAATGCACTAAATACTGCTTAGAAATGATTCAAAGATGAAAGTTGAAAATGTTGTGGTGTCTTCTGGCCTTTGTAAATCAGTGTTGTGAAATAGAACTGTACCCTCTTTAGAGCCAATATCAGCATCATTTTCCCACACCAGTCATCCTTATGTCTCTCTGCAAAGATTACTAATGCAGTGCCAATGAGTGCCAGGTTTGTAGTGTGGATTCTTGCCCACTTGGAACTAGACTCAGACTGTCCAAACTGATTTTACTTAGGACTCCTGTGGAATGAAATCACGCTGCATCATATTAGCAACACAGTCCATGGAACAGAAGAATAGTACAAGAGTGTTTGGTACTAATATTGAGCTGTGTGATTTCAATGCAGTAAGGGGTAATTTTCATCTGATGGCCCTCCATTGACTTCAAAACCAAGTCCCAGGGGAGAAAGACACCAAACACACGTGGCCAATCATTTTCATTCTAATATCACATGGGCTTAGTTAGTAGTCCTCTTGCTTATGAGTCAGAGGTGAAATATTTACTCAGATATGTCAGAAGTGTTGTTCTTACTGTCTCCAAAAGTACCTAAAAAGCTGATTGTGCCGAAATTCTGTAGGTTGATTTGTTGACGCAATATATTGAATCATTCACGTATATATGAAAACACAGACAAATCGTTTTGGATTTGTTATCATTCCAGGTGTTTGTTGATTATACCCATTAGATTGCTTTATCATAGAAGTTTAGAAGTTTACAACATGGAAACAGGCCCTTCGGCCCAACATGTCCATGTCGCCCAGTTTATACCACTAAGCTAGTCCCAATTGCCTGCACTTGGCCCATATCCCTCTATACCCATCTTACCCATGTAACTGTCCAAATGCTTTTTAAAAGACAAAATTGTACCCGCCTCTACTACTGCCTCTGGCAGCTCGTTCCAGACACTCACCACCCTTTGAGTGAAAAAATTGCCCCTCTGGACCCTTTTGTATCTCTCCCCTCTCACCTTAAATCTATGCCCCCTCGTTATAGACTCCCCTACCTTTGGGAAAAGATTTTGACTATCGACCTTATCTATGCCCCTCATTATTTTATAGACTTCTATAAGATCACCCCTAAACCTCCTACTCTCCAGGGAAAAAAGTCTCAGTCTATCCAACCTCTCCCTATAAGTCAAACCATCAAGTCCCGGTAGCATCCTAGTAAATCTTTTCTGCACTCTTTCTAGTTTAATAATATCCTTTGTATAATAGGGTGACCAGAACTGTACACAGTATTCCAAGTGTGGCCTTACTAATGTCTTGTACAACTTCAACAAGACATCCCAACTCCTGTATTCAATGTTCTGACCAATGAAACCAAGCATGCTGAATGCCTTCTTCACCACCCGATCCACCTGTGACTCCACTTTCAAGGAGCTATGAACCTGTACTCCGATATTATCATTTATTTTATTTGAATAAACACACTTTTCCAAACCTATATTATCATTTTGAGTAATAATTCTTTATGGGTTTGCTTAGTTGGATGTTTATTGGATTTATTTTTGGCCAAAACACTGCATGCACACTGAAGAATAACTACAGTACCATATGGATGTTTTAGATGAAATGGTTGATCTCCCTTGACGTTGCTCATGGGGAATGAAGGCCAAGTGCATTATTCAGGTCAAGTTAGAGATAGAAGATATTTGATGTACTAAGAAAGGGGAGGAGAAAGGAGGCTGAACGGGAGGATGGTGAATGAACAAGAATGGGGAGAGGGAGAGAGGCGGGGAGGCAAAGAGAGAGGTTAGGAAGAAGGAGGAGTAGGTGGCGAGAGAGAAGGGATGGAGAGGAGCTGGGGAGATGGGAGGGAGGTGGGGAGAGGGAGGGAAGGCAAGAGTAAGGAGGGGAGAAGAATGATGGAGAAAGAAGGGAGGAGGGAAAGGAGGAGGAGAGGGGGAAATGAAGACTTGGAGAGGAGAAGGCGAAACAGAAAGGAGGGGAAGAAGGGAAGGTACATCTGATATCCATAAGCTGAAAGAAAAAAAAACCTTTATATTGGCACCATTTGCAAGTAAATATCACAAAACCAGTTTGGGGCATCATTACAACACACAATAATTCTTATTAAACACCCTCCAACACCTTAAGGAATCAGGGAGTGGTCTGAGAACTCAGAACACAAATAATACAATGATAATATCAAGACTGACTTCAGCCAGCTGCACACAGGCACCTTGTTTTGTGGAAAAAAAAGAGTATGAAAACTGACTGAGGGCAGTTGGCAAAACATGCTAGTGTTGTCGTCAACATGCTGACTCAATTGGTGCACCACCTGCTACCCCTCCTTCATCGATCTCAGGGATGTCATTTGTCCGACATCCTCAGAGGCTTCAGATGGTGATGTTGGCAGAATTATTAGGCCAGCCTTGAGTTCTGCTGTGGTTAAATTAATGGTTGAGAAATCGTGCGCTGCTTGCACCCAAGTTTCCAAGATGTGCTCCCGGCAGGTGAGGCTCCCCCCCAAGAAGGGCAAAGTCAGAAAATGATCCCTTATGTATATGATGTAAGCATATGAATCTTCAATAATTGAGCTTTCCATTGGTTGAAAAGATGGCCTTCAAAATTGTTTCTCGGATGACGAAAACTCAATTTTCATTCCCACCCCCAAAATCAAAGGTGGGCCTCAGGAAAAAGAATTACATAGAATGTACAGCACAGAAATAGGCCATTCGGCCCAACTGGTCTATGCCGGTGTTTATGCTCCACATGAGCCTCCTCCCACCCCTCTTCATCTAACCCTATCAGCACAACCTTCTATTCCTTTCTCCCTCGTGTGCTTATCTAGCTACCACTTAAATGCATCTATGCTAGTCGCCTCAACTAATCCTTGTGGTAGCAAGTTCCACATTCTCACCACTCTCTGGGTAAAGAAGAAAGGAAGGAAAGGAAAGTAGTACTACTGAGCCAAGGCTGACAAATCAGGTTAGATTAAGCTGAAAAAAGCAGAATTAAAGCTAAGAATGTTTTTTTAAAAGACGGAGAGAGAGTGGAAAAGAGAATGGGGAAAAGTGGTGACAGGATGAGCAGAAATAATAATGTTAATTTTTGTAGTTTATGGATAATATTTTAGCAATAAAGCTAGTTCTGACATTTGAATTGTACTCCTACTGTAATATTAGGCTTTACTGAATATCAGTCTGAGATGAAAACCTATGGCCAACCCAGAGACTCAGTCGTTTCCTGTGACTTTCCTGCAGTCCAAGCGCAAATCTAAAATAGTAATTGTGTAGTTTCCAAACTGTTCCACTCATCAGCTATTGGCCTAACAAGTATGGTAGTAACTATTACAGCATTAAAACCAACCACAAAATTTGAAATTAAAATAGTTCTGTCCAAAGCCAATTTACTGTACAAATTCCTTTCTGTGCTGGATTGAAATAGCTTGAATGTAACCAAAGATAAGGAAATCGAGGAGTTGTAATTGAATCGTCAGAAAATGTCATATAAACATAGAAATTACATTACCTTATTGAGGACAAATACATGGATATCATGGCTTTGACTGAAACTTGGCTCACAACTCTTCATCCTCAATGATTTCAAACTCCATCTCAACTCTCCTCTGATTTCACTGACTTGCTGTCCTCCCTAAACCTCTGCATTCATATAAACTCTTCATTACAGACACGGCCATCTGTGACCACGTCCTCGTATCTCTCACCACCCAGATCCCCCTACCCGTTTCAAACTCCACCTTCTTCTGTGTCCATCTCTGGAAAAAAACTCTTCCCTATTTCTCTTACAATTGCACTTTCAAACTACCTAGACATTGGCCTTTCATTTGCCACAATATTTCTGCTCCTTTCTTCTCTCCCACTCTGGTTATTCCCCTACTACTGCCCTCATCCTCAGTCCCTCAAATATAAGGGTTGCAGACTTGAACATATCTGCCGCACAACTAGTTAAGTTATCCATCACTAGACCTTGTCTCACACTCCCCTGCTTCAGGATTATCCTGGAGAGCACCACCAACCGTCTCCTTAAACCCCTACCCCCTACCCTTCCAACCTCACCTCCGACAGCAAGTGTGAGGAGTTCATAGTCGTCTTTGTTACCACGATTGAGACCATTCATTCAGCTGCCTCTGCTGCTTCTTCTCCGTCCCTTTGCTCACTGAGCCAAACCTCTCTCAAGCTCTGCCCCAGCCCTGATCCCACATCTTTTTCTAGTTTCTCTCCTACCTTCCTGCATGCCCTCTCTGAGCTCATCTTGTCCATGAGGCTCACCTCCTGCCCCCTTGACTCCATTTCCACAAAACTGCTGACCACCCAACTTCCCTTCCTGGCCCCCATGCCAGCTGACATTGTAAATGCTTCCCTCTCCTCAGGTACATTCTCCCTTCTTTTGAAATTAGTCTTTATCACTCCCCACCTCAGAAAACACGCCTTCAATCCCTCTGTCCTTGCAAACTAATGCTTCATCTCCAATCTCCCTTTCCTCTCCAAAGTCCTTGAATGTAATGTCGCCTCCCAAATCCATTCCCGTCTTTCCTACAACGCCATGTTTGAATCTCTTCAATCAGGTTTTGGTCCCTGCCACAGCATTGGAACAGCATGATTCAAAGTCACAAATGGCATCTTCTGTGACTGAGGCCATGGTGCATTTTCCCTCCTCATCCTCCTTGACCTGTCTGGAGGCTTTGACATGGTTGACCACTCTGTCCTCTTCCAAAGCCTCTCCTCCGTTGTCCAGCTCATTGGGACTGCCATCACTTGGTTCCACTCTTGCTTATCAAATTGCAACCAGAGCATCTCCAGCAATGTCTTCTCTTCCCATCCCCTAAACTGTTACTTCAAGAGTGCCCAGGGATCTAACCATGGTCCCCCTCCTCATTTTTATGCTGCCCCTTGGTGACATCATCCAAAAACATAGGGTTTGCTTCCACATGTACTTTGATGAAACCCAGCTCTTCCTCTCCACCACCTCTCTCAACCTCTCATGGCCTCTGTGCTGTCAGAATCCTTGTCCAACATCCAGTCTTGGATGACACAATTTCATAAGAACATAAGAACATGCATAAGAAATAGAAGAAGGAGTAGGCCAAACGGCCCCTCGAGCCTGCTCCACCATTCAATCAGATCATGGCTGACCTTCGACCTCAACTCCACTTTCCCAGCTCATCCCCATATCCCTTTATTCCCCTAGAGTCCAAAAATCTGTCCATCTCAGCCTTGAATATAATCAAAGATTCAGCATCCACAGCCCTCTGGGGTAGAGAATTCCAAAGATTCACAACCCTCTGCATGAAGAAATTCCTCCTCATCTTAGTCTTGAATGGCTGACCCCTTATTCTGCGTATGTGCCCCAGTGGGACTATGCCTCCAATTTCCTCCAGTTAAACATTGAGAAGACTGACATCATCATTTTCAGTCCTCAACCAGGAATTCGAACCAGGACTTTCAGGAGTGAAGTTAGGAAACACTTCTACACATAAAGGGTGGTAGAAGTTTGGAACTCTCTTCTCAAATGGCAGTTGATGCTAGCTCAATTGTTAATTTTAAATCTGAGATTGATAGATTTTTGTTAACCAAAGGTATTAAGGAATATGGGGCCAAGACGGGTACATGGAGTTATGTCACAGATCAGCCATGATCTTATTGAACGGCGGAATAGACTCGAGGGGTGAAATGGCCTACTCCTGTTCCTATGTTCCTCTACCTCTGCGACCTCTGGGAAATTTTTCTATGTTAAAGGCACTGTGTAAATGTTGTTATTGTACAAATATTTAACATATTCAAATCAAAATCCTCTGTCTGCTTTAACAACAACAAAAACCAGCATTTATATAACGTAGGAAAATGCCCCAAGGCATTGCACAGAGGTTTGTGGAAAATAAATACTGAGCCATAAAGGAGGGATGACCAGAATCTTGATCAAGAAGGTGGGTTTTAAGGAACAGGAGCTGGGAGCTGAGGGGTTTAGCAAGGTAATTGCAGAGAGTGTGGCCTAAGCTGAGAAGGCACAGTCACTACTGGTGGTGAGGGGAGGTAGGATGCACAAGAGACCAGAGTCAGAGGTGCTGAAAATTTGGGGGGAGGATTGTAGGGCTGAAGGAGGCTACAGAGACAGAGGGGTGTTGGATGAGGCCATGGAGGGATTTAAAGACAAGAAAAAGAATTTTAAATTTGAGGCAATGGGGGACTGGGAAGCATAGGGTTTTAGGAACATGATGTGGATTAGGATACTATCAGCAAAGTTTTGCACAAGCACTTATTAAGGTTGGAGGATGGTAGGCCAGCAAGGAGAACATTGGAGTAGTCAAGTCTGGAGGCGATGAAGACATATACGAGGGTTTCAGCAGCAGATAGGGTGAGATAGGAGTGAAAGAAAGCAATCTTATGGAGCTGGAAGTCGGCAGTTTTTGTGATGCACAGGACAGGGTGGAAACTCAGCTTGGGGTCAAACAGGAAGCCATATTTGTGAACAGTCTGGATCAGCATGAGACAGTGGCTGAGGACAAAGATGGAGCCAATAGCGACAGAATGGAGTTTGTGGTGGAGGCCGAAGGCAGTGGCTTCAGTCTTTGCAATGTTTAGCTGGAGGAAGCATTACCCTGCTTATTATAAATGGGTTCATGCCCGTTAAAATGGCACACAGTAGGAATTTGAGAGCATTCATGTGATAAATTCTTAATTTCTAGACTTTGCTTCTTGATGAACTTTGATGGATGCTTATTTAGAATATACCAGAAAAATTCAGAAGTTTTTTTTGAAAGAGTGCTTCCGAGTCATTTTGGCAGAAAGTGTAACTGAACATTGAGATATAAACAACTTTAAATCTTACCATTACATTATCAATGGTTATGGATGCCCATAAATATTTCAGCAAGATAATGCCAGTGCCCTCTAGTGGGGTGTTCTGTTGTATACCACAGCAACACTATTATGCTCAAATGTAATGAGTTTCATTAAAATTGATTCTATGTTCAGTTTAATATGTGCTTATTACTTTATGAATCCTCAAATATAAATTTTATAGAGTGTATTCGATGAAATAGTTGATCACGTTGACTTCTCCAATGACTTAGTGGATTAAGGCAATGAGTCGCTCAGCCATGCAGACTGGGAAGATCCCAATTTGTTTTAAATGGTGTGTGCTGAATTAGCTGGTCTCAGCTGGAACGTTAATAGAGAGACTGCAATTGACATCAACAACCCTAACCTAGGCAGAGGAGAATTAGCCTGGGATTCTGCTCCTGATCACTATCTAGTCACCCTCGGTGTTACAGCTGCTCATGCATGGATGTCAGTGTAGGACAAGGGTCAGGTTTGGCTGTGTTATCCCCATGTGTTGAATAGCGTGCTTCACCGTCAAGGCTCTTACCAAAAAGTATGGCCACTTGGCCAAGGTACCGAAGGATAACCAGCTCCAGTGGAACTGTAGCTCAACAAACAGTCATTATTATAAATTGGATAGCCCAGTGGTGAAGGACAGAATGCTAAAGCCTGGTCTTCAGTTGCTTCCAAGCCTTTATTCACAGAGCTCCATATTACACACACCACACCTGAGATAAGCTCTCTAATATATGGATACAAGCAAGCCCCAATTGATATACTCCATCTGAATACAATTAACACTAATTGGTATAAATCACATGGATACAATTAACAGTCAAGCCCTTCAGAAAAGAACAAGAAGAGAAAGAAACCCCAACAGTTTATCATATCAATATCCCATCCAATCATGGGGCTTGTGAAGAAGGATTCCAGGCTAAACGAAGGAAATGCCAACATGGTACAGGAGGCCATTCAAGTGGGGGGATTAAAAAGGAATGTGGTAGTGGTAGGGGATGGTATAGTCAGGAGGATAGATACTGTTCTTTGTAGCTGCGACCGGGAGCTCTGAAGGCTGTGTTGCCTGCCTGGTGCCAGGGTTAAAGATATCTCTTCGCAGCTGGAAAAGAACTTGGAGCATGAGGGGGAGGATCCAGTTGTAATGGTCCATGTAGGAACCAACGGCATAGGTAGAACTAGGAACGAGGTTCTGCTGAGGGAGTTTGAGGAGCTCGGATCCAAATTAATAAGCAGAACCTCAAAGGTAATAATCTCTGGATTACTATCGAAGCCATGCGCAAATTGGCATAGGGTCAAACAGATCAGAGAGTTAAATGCATGGCTCAAAGAGTGGTGTGGGAGACAGGGGTTTCAATTCATGGGGCACTGGCACCAGTACTGGGAAAGGAGGGAGCTGTTCCGTTGGGACTGGCTCCATTAAACCGGGCTGGGACCAGCGTCCTGGCAAATCGAATAACTCGGGCAGGAGAAAAGGCTTTAGACTAAAAAGGTTGGGGGGGGGGCGGTTCAAGTAAGGGCAAATTTATAAATCCAAAGAGAAAAGTCAAGGCCATAGAGCAGTGTAGTGATTTGGGTAAAGATAAGCAGTGTGTGTCAGGAAGGGACAGAGAGTTTAACGGTAATAGTGCATCAATGAATAAGGTCAAATCAGGGAAAATTAGTAAAAAGTTAAAATTAAAGGTGCTTTATCTGAATGCACAAAGCATTCATAACAAGATAGACAAACTAATGGCACCAATAGAGATAAATGGGTTTGATCGAGTAACCGTTACTGAGACATGGGGGGTGATTTTAACCCCCCATGTCTCAGTAATAGTTGTTTTTTTGGGTCACAACTGCAAAATGTTTGGGCTTCACTTTCCCAGTGGGAAGCCTGTACTTTTACGCGCCGACGTTAAACCCGGAAATAATGCCGGGTTGCGGTCGCGACCCAAAAAACTATAATTTTCAACTCCCACCCACCCCCAACCCACCCATTCTTGGGGTTTAAAATCACCCCCAAAGAGTCTGCAAGGTTATATAAACAGGTTAAGCGAGTGGGCAAGAAGGTGGCAGATGGAGTATAATGTGGGGAAATGTGAGGTTATTCACTTTGGTAGGGAGAATAGAAAAACAGAATATTTTTTAAATGGTGAGAAACTATTAAATGTTCGTGTTCAGAAGGATTTGGGTGTCCTTGTACACGAAACACAGTAAGTTAACAAAAAGGTACAGCAAGCAATTAGGAAGGTAAATGGTATGTTGGCCTTTATTGCAAGGGGGTTGGAGAACAAGACAAAGAAAGTCTTGCTGCAATTGTACGGGGCTTTGGTGAGATCACACCTGGAGTACTGTGTACAGTTTTGGTCTCCTTACCTAAGGAAGGATATACTTGCTTTAGAGGCAGTGCAGTGAAGGTTCACTAGATTGATTCCTGGGATGAGAAGGTTGTCCAATGAGGAGAGATTGAGTAGAATGGGCCTATGCTCTCTGGAATTTAGAAGAATGAGAGGTGATCTCACTGAAACTTATAAGATTCTGAGAGGGCTTGACAGGATAGATGCTGAGAGGCTGTTTCCCCTGGCTGGAGAGTCTAGAACTAGGGGACACAGTTTCAGGATAAGGGGTCGGCCATTTAGGACTGAGATAAGGAGAAATTTCTTCACTCAGAGCGTTGTGAATCTTTGGAATTCTCTACCCCAGAGGGCTGTGGATGCTCAGTCGTTGAGTATATTCAAGACTGAGATCAATAGATTTTTAGACTCTAAGGGAAGCAAGGGATATGGGGATCGAGCAGGAACGTGGAATTGAGGTCGAAAATCAGCCATGATCTTATTTAATGGCGGAGCAAGTTCGAGGGGCTGTGTGGCCTATGCCTGCATCTATTTCTTACGTTCTTATGTCTTTAAGAAAACCAAGATAGGAAATTTATGAGTCTGGGTAAATCAGATCTTTGGTTGCTCATTTGGTCAGAAAATCATAGACAGTGCGCATAGAGTCATAGTCATAGAGTCATAGAGTTATACAGCACGGATAGAGGCCCTTCGGCCCATCGTGTCCGCGCTGGCCATCAGCCCTGTCTACTCTAATCCCATATTCCAGCATTTGGTCCGTAGCCTTGTATGCTATGGCATTTCAAGTGCTCATCCAAATGCTTCTTGAATGTTGTGAGGGTTCCTGCCTCCACAACCCTTTCAGGCAGTGAGTTCCAGACTCCAACCACCCTCTGGGTGAAAAAGTTCTTTCTCAAATCCCCTCTAAACCTCCCGCCTTTTACCTTGAATCTATGTCCCCTTGTTATAGAACCCTCAACGAAGGGAAAAAGCTCCTTAGTATCCATCCTATCTGTGCCCCTCATAATTTTGTACACCTCAATCATGTCCCCCCTCAGCCTCCTCTGCTCCAAGGAAAACAAACCCAATCTTCCCAGTCTCTCTTCATAGCTGAAGCGCTCCAGCCCTGGTAACATCCTGGTGAATCTCCTCTGCACCCTCTCCATAGCGATCACATCCTTCCTGTAGTGTGGCGACCAGAACTGCACACAGTACTCCAGCTGTGGCCTAACCAGTGTTTTATACAGCTCCATCATAACCTCCTTGCTCTTATATTCATCTGATATCCGATTCAGCATGTTCTCACAAAATTACCCCCCAGATGTGTAAGTCATATATACAGTTGCAGGGCAAATAATTAATCCTTTGTGCGTTTTTTTTTTCTTATTCTAAGATTCGTCCTCACCAACCTACCTGTCGCAGTGTATCTGTCCATGACAGTGTTGGTAGGAGTGACCATCGCACAGTCCTTGTGGAGACAAAGTCCCTTCTGCACACTGAGGACACCGTCCATTGTGTTGTGTGGCACTACCACAGTGCTAAAAAGGATAGATTCAAAACAAATCTAGCAGCTCAAAACTGGGCAACCATGTGTTGCTGTGGGCCATTGTATTCCACCACAATCTGTAACCTCATGGCCCGGCATATCCCTCACTATACCATTACCATCAAGCCAGGGGATCAACCCTGGTTCAATGAGGAGTGTAGAAGAGCATGCCAGGAGCAGCACCAGGCTTACCTAAAAATGAGGCGCCAACCTGGTGAAACTACTACACAGGACTACATGCATGCTAAACAGTGGAAGCAGCATGCTGCAGACAGAGCTAAGCGATCCCACAACCAACGGATCAGATCAAAGCTCTGCAGTCCTGTCACATCTAGTCGTGAATAGTGGTGGACAATTAAACAACTAACGGGAGGGGATGTTCGCTGATGATTGCACAGTGTTTAGTTCTACTAACAACCCCTCGGATAATGAAGCAGTCCATGCCCGCATGCAGCAAGACCTGGACAACTTCCAGGCTTGGGCTGATAAATGGCAAGTAACATTTGCGCCAGACAAGTGCCAGGCAATGATCATCTCCAACAAGAGAGAGTCTAATCAGCTCCTCTTGACATTCGACGGCATTACCATCGCCGAATCCCCCACCATCAACATCCTGGGGGTCACCATTGACCAGAAATTTAACCGGACCAGCCATATAAATACCGTGGCTACAAGAGCAGGTCAGAGGCTGGGTATTCTGTGGCGAGTGACTCATCTCCTGACTCCCCAAAGCCTTTCCACCATCTACAGGGCACAAGTCAGGAGTGTGATGGAATACTCTTCACTTGCCTGGATGAGTGCAGCTCCAACAACACTCAAGAAGCTCAACACCATCCAGGACAAAGCAGCCCGCTTGATTGGCACCCTATCTGCCATCTTAAACATTCACTCCCTTCATCACCAGCGCACCGTGGCTGCAGTGTGTACCATCTACAAGATGCTCTGCAGCAACTCGCCAAGGCTTCCTCGACAGCACCTCCCAAACCCACGACCTCTATCACCTAGAAGGACAAGGGCAGCAAGTGTATGGGAACAACACCACCTGCACGTTCCCCTCCAAGTCACACACCATCCTGACTTGGAAATATATCGCTACTCCTTCATTGTCGCTGGGTCAAAATCCTGGAACTCCCTATCTAACAGCACTTTGGACCTTCACCACACGGACTGCAGCGGTTCAAGAAGGTGGTTCACCACCACCTTCTCACGGGCAATTAGGGATGCGCAATAAATGCTGGCTTTGCCAGCAACACCCACATCCCAGGAATGATTTTTTTTTAAATTAGCCAAATTGTCATGAGGTACATTTTAAATAAATGGTGAAAATGTTCAGTTTTAGAAATTTATGTAACCAAAAGCAAATACTACCCTGTGCTTAAAACAATTTTATTTTATTTCTTTCTTTGACTACTCACTGGAAAAGTCAAGGTCAATACCATAGTCTGGTCTCTGTACACTGAAGATGAAGCAAAGGATTGGGAGAAACTAAATGGTACAATTCTAAAGCGGGTGCAGGAACAGAGAGACCTTTGAAGGTGGCCGGATAGGTTGAGAAAGCGGTTAAAGAGCACATGGGATCGTGAGCTTTATAAATAGAGGCATAGTGTACAAATGCAAGGAAGTTATGTTGAACCTTTATAAAACACTGGTTTGGCCACAACTGGAGTATTGTGTCCAATTCTGGACATCGACTTTAGGAAGGATGTGAAGGCCTTAGAGAGGGTGCAGAAAAGATTTACTGGAATGGTTCCAGGGATGAAAGACTTCAGTTACATGGATAGACAGGAGAAGCTGGGGTTGTTCTCCTTAGAGCAGAGACGGTTGAGAGGAGATTTGATAGAAATGTTCAAAATCATGAAGGATTTAGATAAAGTAAATAAATAGAAACTGTTCCCATTGGCGGAAGGATCGAGAACCAGAGGACACAGGTTTAAGGTGATTGGCAAAAGAACCAAAGGCGACATGAGGAAAAACATTTCTACGCAGTGAGTATTTATGATCTGGAATGTGCTGCCCGAAAGGGTGGTGGAAGCAGATTCAATCATTGCTTTCAAAAAGGAATTGGATAAATACTTGAAGGGGAAAATTTGCAGGGCTACGTGGAAAGAGCAGGGGAATGGGACTAACTGGATTGCTCTTACAAAGAGCGGGCACGGGCTCAATGGGCCGAATGGTCTCCTTCTGTGCTGTAACCATTCTATGATTCTATGTGCCACAACAACACCATAGAGAATCCAGCACAGTTCTCCGCAGTAATGCTTCTCAAACAACAAACTTACCCACTATGGGTCTCATAGGTAACAACCAGGTCAGGAAACCAATTATCAGTAACATAAGTGAATTTGGCTGAAGAACCCAGATACCAGAAAAAAATTCTAAACTCTGTGCCACCGGATAACTATCATCTGCCAGTCGGGGCATTATTAAAGTAATTCTTCCAAATCATTCCAATGTTATCAATATGATGTAATACACCTTTAAAACACGAAACGTGCATTCAACAACAAAACATATGGACTAATTAGCTTGATTGTTTCATTGCCTTATTCTGACACTAGATTGTGACCCTGGGCTTCAGGTTGTACCCTTGGTTTGGAAAAGAAAATTGATAGGAAATATTATGCAGGTTTTCAAAATGCTGTCAGACAAGGAACTTTGCATGTAAGCAGATTATTTAACTGATTATGAATGCAGAGCTATAGTACATGAATATAACATTGACAAGCCTCAGGCAAGATTTGAAATCAGAAGAATTTTTCTCTCTACAGAATCCCAGGTATATGGAATTGATTTCCAACTAAAGCAGTTACTACCGTTTCAGTTAATTCCTTTAAAAAGAGTGGAATGAATGTTTGGAATTAAGGGGTAGAAGGATAAGTACAGATGGAGTTGATTGAATGCTGAATGGCACATAAATGCTCTTGAGCTGTTAGAGTCATGAAAGTGTCAGAGCGGCCAAAGAGGCCAACCAGTCTAGGATGAAGAATGTAGGTTGTGAATTTTACTTGCTTTCCTTTTTGAGGGTTAGGAAGAAACCTTTCCTCAAGAGATTAAATGGGTGGGATTGAGTCCACGATCAAGCAGATTGTACATGACCTGTGGAAGGAAGAGACTTGATGAGCTGAATGATCTTTCCTTGTTCCATACTTATGTACAACAAGGAAGATACAAGACTTTTTATGGACCAGGCAAACTTTGGTACAGTCTTAGGGGCACAACTACACTGGTGTACATCAAATATCACCATGTCCTGTATAAGACCTTGCACAGTCATTGCAGTTAAGTCTTTTTCTAGCAAATTACAATTTGGTACTTTGCTTAAATGTGTGAACCTTGAAAGTGTCAGCAAATTAATGGTCTTAGTCTCACCCCAACATGTATATATGTGCTCTCTCACCAAGGGTTGTTGGATAGCATTCAGGATCAGGAATCCTGGTTCATTTCCTACTTTATAATCCTGGAGCACTGGGATCAACTGTAGCACTCGTACTGCTATGTTAGTGAGATCTCAGTGTGTATAATAGCTCAGATAATGGATAGGACCAACTGTCCTGTGCTTTGTGAGTTTGAAAAAGGAAAACAGTGAGAAAAAATAAGAACAGAACAGCTCCAGTGTAAGGGGATATAATAAAGAAATGAGATAAAGACAGTTGTAGAGAATGTTGCAAACAATTCAGATGAGATTTAGAAGAGTGAACTGAAATCATATAATATGCATTGATAGTCCTACTTATCAGTGATGCTCCTATTTAGACTAAGTGTTAATGTTACAGTAATATGGGTATTTAAATAAAAAGAACATTGTTGGAGGTTAAAGGGAAACTGCAGCATAACATGTTTTGATATTTGTACCTTGTACAGATTTGACGATAAATTATGGGCTGGAATTTGCTCCGAGCAGTGAACCAGCTGTGCTCGCCCCTCATTAGATTTAAATTCACCCACTAAGTTACTGCGTTCTTTTTGGTGGCAACTTCCTCGAACTACGAGTTCAAATAAGATCAGCGTTCTGTCCCGGGCTGTGTGAGTGGTGAAAGGATCGCTTAGGCCCCTTAACCAATCAGCTTGAAGCAAGCCATGCTGTGAGAACCAGGAAGTGCAGTTCATTCACAAATCGGGCAAATTAAAAACCAGGATGTGCCCCATAAGGAATTATAAAATGTCATAGAGAAAGCAAAATAAAGAGAGGATAAGATTAAAAGATGACATAAAAGAGACAGAAGGAAAGAGTTTTTAAAAAAATGTTTTTTTTTTAAAATGTCCAAAAACTATTAAAATCAGGAGTAATGAGACTCCACATTTTTAAAAGTTAATTTTCAGTGCCAGAGAGGTTGTTTGGTAGTCATTAAGACTTATAACGCTGTTAAAACTTAGTTTAGACCTAAAAGACTGAGTGTGCCTGTTTTATGGCAAGATTAGTTCGTTTCCAGCTGGGCAGGAGAGCTAGTTGGCATTGATCCGTTGACTCCATTGATTCCAGCCGGTGATATCCCTTTACCGTGAAGCTGTCACATCGTCGGCAAACCAGGAAGAGCAAGTTCCGTATGTCCACGTTTGCCTGTGCGTGTGCGGTCACTGGAACTTGCTCTTCGATTTCGCCACTAATAGCAGTGAGCGCTGTTGGGTTCACTATTATTTTAAAAGCAGTTTCTGTATCAGTGTATTCGTCCAATGAGTAAGATGTTTGTTAGATCACTGTAATGAATAAAAACTCTGGATGCACGTAGCTGAGAGTAGTCTAAATGCATTGCTCAAACAATTCTCACCAACACAGCCTGCCCTAACTAGTTTCTACAGATCTTCTCCACTTCTGACCTCAACTTAGATAGATATTCAATTTCCTGTTCTCAATCTTTCATTGAAGACCTTGATTAGACTGTTAAATACAAAATATGGACTGAATTCATAGATGACAACCACAGAACCCTGATTGCAGCACCATTTCAATCACCAATGAATGTTTTAACCAAGCTGCTGAGGAAGGAAATTTCCTGCCCCAACCACTTCAGATTTCATCATTCAAACACACTGCACAAAACAATCAGAAGTACGAACTCTTGCTACTAACTAATTTGAGATAGCCTTGGGCTACATTTACCTTTATGCTTATTATTGTAATCAATGTAAGTGAAGAAATTATGAACAAATAGTTTAAGCTGTCGTCATAGTGATCTTTGCTAAGGAACAACATTGTTGGGAGTGCCAAACTCAGATTGCTGAGCGTAATCAAGGATTTTGGTAGAAAGTATGAACGTTGCTTTTTGTTGTTTCTGCTACGTTTTTTTTTTGGTTATTATTTTCTCCTCTTTCCCTCCGTTAATGTCCACACTCCATACATAGTCCCTGACCAAGAAGGTGGGTTTCTGACCTGCACCTCTGTTAATCCCACCCTGTCGCTCCGTTCTTGGCTGCTATGTTGTGTATGACAGCAGCGTAAAGAGACTCTGGCCGAGAAAGTCAATCACCCCCGAAAACGGGCAGCAGGGGCGGGGCGCTGGCTGCACATGCCCATGCTGCAGCGTGCATTCATGTAATCGCAGGAACCATCTTACAATGGTGCTGCCAGCTCATTGTAAAGACACAGGCGTGCTGCCAGCACTACCCGCACTATTTATTGGCCGCACGCTTGTTTAATGGGGGGGGGGTGGAAAATTGGGCTTCACTGATGCCACTTAAATGCAGCACCACTTAAAGGAGAGGTGCACTCTTCTTGGCTGCCCCAGACCTACCAGACCATCCATGACTGCAGTAAAACTGTTTCTAAGGCAGACAACAGCAGTCCAGCACCACCAAAAACCTGTTAGCGGAAGTCAGAAATCAGCTGTAGAAGGCAGAAAATAGGCAAATCAAATACCCAGTTGTTAACTAACAGCCAAAAAGGACAAACCAGCAACTAACCTCTATGTAGTGCATGAGCCCTTTTAAATAGCGCTGCTGAAGGCTTCTTGCTGCCTGTTAGCGCCACAAGTTGCTGAGCGAGTTTATCATGTGGTGAATCAAACGCTGGGGCAGAGCAATTTTACAAGAACCATAGGACCCTTATTTAAATATTTTAATGAGGCTTTTCAATACTTCAGAGGAGCCAGATCCGATATGGCGGCCGGCACACTACCAGCGCAGAATGAGCGCACGCTCGCTGCCCGCCATATTAGACCCTTAGGTGCCCATTTTACGTCATGATCGAATTTCTAGAACCATCACTCTATTGGGCCCTTTGATCACGATGGGACAACACTTTCACCTCTATCTGGCATCGTCCCACGATGACGTCACTGTTATGAAGAACGAGTCCGTGCCCTCAGGAGAGGAGAGGAAATAAGAATTTAATTTAAAGTTGATTAACCAAATAAATTCCAATTAAAGACAGCTCAGGAATTGCCCCTTCGCCCCCCACCCCCTCCATGTTTATGTAATGAGATAATGAGATATGTAATGAGATGAGCATATAAGATTTTTGAGAAAAAAGTTAGCAGATGGTTCAGTGGAGATAGAAATACCATTATTAACGCATTTAATATATGTGCACAGCACAATACAAGGAGGGGCCAATACAAACCAGCATTAAAAAGCAGGCGGCATGGTTTCTCTTAATGGCTTTGGACACTCCTGCCGAACACATTAATAATTTTTAGTAGCCTAATAAACTCACCTGCAGTCAATAGACTATTTATCTAAGCGCCTCCCTCCATTTATGAGGCTCAGTTTGTCCCACCACCATCCTCAATTACTGACAAGTATACATTTAATTTGAAACCAAGTATATTTAGATTTGCAATTCTAAAACAGACATGGTCCAATAAATATAAAACACTACAACACCAGAAGGAAAGGCCCTGCACGGGGAACTGCAAATTTACTGAGATTTATTAGAACCTGGCTTTTTGTGCTAACCCATCCTGAAGGGGCGGAGAGGGGAGGGGGGAGCTAGTTTGTTTTGATTTACAATGTAATCTGCCTTTTTTGAAACATGTCGGGAGTGATATTTTCTGCGCTTTTTCATGTTGATCTCAGCATAAATAAATATATATATATTTTTTAAATTCTGATTTTTGCCCTAAGAATTCACACGAATTGAAGAGGTTATCTCAGTTTTTCTTGACATTCAAATGCAAAGGAGATAGATGAGGCAGCTCCTTAGCCTTCATGGCATGACACGTACATTATTAAAGCTTCCTTTTTCTATTAATGACATAAGGACTCCATTACTACCTGAACACCTTCTCTCCGAAGCAACGCAAACTCTATTGGTGAGCATTTCAATCTGTTCATCGTTTCTCTGCGAAAGAAAATGAAACAAAATGTAATGATTAGATGTGTACTGTCCCCCCTGTTTTTATTAATTGCCTATAACTAAACCACCAAGGATACAAGGCTCCTGAGCGTAATGAGAATTATGAAAATTCCAAAGTGTCGAACTCCAATCTACGCCACCAAAACAGTTCAACTGGTTATTCATCTCATTGCTGTTTCTGGGACCTTGCTGTGTGCAGATTGGTTCAAAACTTTGAACTACACTTCAAAAGTAATGAATTTGGCTGTGAAGCAATTTGGGATGTCCTGAAGGTATGATATAAATGCAAGTTCTTTCTTCTCAGAGAAAAGAGGACTGTTGATCTCCACCTCTCTTATTTTCTCTCCATCTCTCAAAAAAGCCGATAGATACAGCAGTTTTCAGTGAGGATATTATCAAACACATCTCAAAGGTATTCATGGCTTAAGTGTAATTCTAACACATCAAACCTTTGTTTATTTATTTCCTCCATTAGATTGTTTTGCTGGGTGTGACCAGGGTAGAAATTGGTTGGGGTCTGTCTTTGGGCCAGACAGCATAGACAGCTAGACAGCATGCGCCCGAACCCGAAGGCCCAAGGCTCACCCTAAATTGGATCCCGGGCTTTATTTCAATACTTTGGGCAAGCTGTAGGTGCCTGTCACAACTCCAGAGGCAGCTCGCCCATTTCAAGGGGATCAATTTCAGGCTGCTTGCCTCGCCGGCAGTGGTCCTCAGGTGAGTACCGGGGTTGGGGGTACGGACAATGGGAGGGGGACCAATTACGAGCGGCAGTGGCTGTCAGGAGTGTTGGGGAGCCAGGAGGAGCACTCCTTACCTCACTCCTGCCCCTCCTGGCTGAGTAGTAAAAAAAATACATATTTACCTTTTTGCTGGCGGCATCCACGACAGGCAAACCTGAGCGGAGCAGGGCCAGCGGCAGTGCCCAATTTGGCGAAGGGACCCTCGACCAGGTGTTAGGCCCATCCTTAACATATGCAAGGGGCCTAAGGCCTGCTTTAGGCAGTCGCCAGGGTTATCTGAAAAATCCCCCGACCCAATATTGGGTCTGATGTAATTCAGGCATTCTTGGGGAGTGGGACACAGCCCCGCAAAATTGGTACTTTGTACCCTCGTTCTCCACCTAAACAATGGACACAACGAGGACTAATTTCTACCCCACCCTCTTCTTGCCAAGGAGTGTAAGTTGGATAAGATTTAAAAATTCAGAGTAAAAATGGCTAGGATTGTGCTTTGAGGCTGCAATCCTAGGGGCTCTTGTAGTATAAATGCTGAGAATGTAGTTCCTGCAATTCATCTTGTGCCAGCTGGAGATCAAAATGGCAGCAGTTCTAAGTCTGCCCTCAGCTCCAAGTGGCATCATCAACAAAGGATTAGCTCTGCATGGGTGATCACACCTGGATCATTAGCCCTGGTTTAATATAAAAGAAGTGCCTTGCACAGTATGTTATTTCTTAGCTCTCTAGGGAGTCCCGGGCTTATCATTTCAGTAACATTTCCCAAAAAAAGTGTTCAATCTATGCTAAAAGATGGAATGAGAATACAACACACAGGGCACACACAGTGTGACTGAAAGCAAACAAAACTGCCTGCTAAAGTGTGACAACTATTAAAGGGAGCCTTGCTTAGAGTATGAATAGCTGTGTACATTACACAGAGGATCCATATGTCAAATCATGGATTAAACCATATCCCTGTGTAAACACTGACCTATCTGCTTCATTTACTTGGCTCTATCATTATAATTGTGTTAATCCTTAATAAAACATCAAGCACTGACACAATGAAAAACATAGGTGTGTAATATTTCAATGAATGATGATCCCTAACATGATACTGAACTGATGTGTGGTATTAATGAGACACTGCAGTCATTTGTGAAAGGTTTTACTGACTGAATTCTCAAATTGTTGGACAAAATATAACAGATGTCAAAATGTTTCCATTAATCATCAATGTTGAATTCTGGGAGACTTTAGGCCATATAACTGTATTTTGCTTTTACAGAGATTTCATTTTTACTGATTTTAATTTTTTTTTTAAAAAGCATTATTTCTTTATTAATGCTTTTAAGGGATAACTAGATGAGTACATGAGGGAGAAAGGAGTATAGGGTGGGAAGGAGGCTCGTGTGGAGCATATACGTTGGCAGAGACCAGTTGGGCCAAATGTCCTGTTTCTGTGCTGCAAATTCTATGTAATTCTTCAAACAATTTTAGTTGCTGTTAACATTACAACAAACTCTATTTTACAACAAAAAAAAGTGACAACAAAAAGGATGGTGACATTCAAATCTCACTAAATAAATATGACAGTACGGTAATGAACTTGAAAGAAAGAATCATTAGTAATTTAATGACTTTAAGCAACGTACGGACCAACCCAGTCATGTAACATTCCCAAGGCAATATCTTCTCTTACTGTATTCTGTGGTTTGGTAAATTAAAGGTGCTACATCTCGTAATTGAAGTAAGTAAAGCTTTGGCAATTTAATTGACAACTCGGCCAAATCTTACTGTTCATGCTCACACATGAAGAATAGCCACTTGAATGAGGGGTCAGGAGAGCTATCAGGGCCAGTGGAATCACACTCAAAAATGAGCCACGAGCCCCAGTTTTGCGAGGCTTTGCTTAGCCTTTCCAGGCATGAGTGCAAGTCATGCAATCAGATGGGCAGGCATGCACTCCTGATTCGCAGCATTTCACGGTGAGGAAAAAGTGATAGGGTATAGGAGGCTGCACTGGTGGTTAGCTCCAGCCTCATTGTAATCACCAAGACTGCCTACGTCTACCTCCATAACATCGGCCGTCTCCACCCCTGCCTCAGCACATCTGCTGCTGAAACCCTCATTCATGCCTTTGTTACCTCTAGATTTGACTATTCCAATGCTCTCCTGGCTGGACTCCCTACTTCCACATTCCATAAACTTGAGCTCATCCTGAACTCTGCTGCTGGCATCCAAACTTGCACCAAGTCCCGTTGACCCATCAACTCTGTGCTCGCAGACCTACATTGGCTCCCGGTCCAGCGACGCCTCCATTTTGAAATTCTCATCCTTGTTTTCAAATCCCTCCATGGCTTCACCCCTCCCTATCTCTGTAACCTCATCCAGCCCTACAACCCTCCGAGATCTCTGTGCTCCTCTAAGTCTGGCCTCTTGTGCATACCCGATTTTAATCGCTCCACCATTGGTGGCTGTGCTTTCAGCTGCCTAGGCCCTAAGCTCTGGAATTCCCTCTCTGAACCTCTCTGCTTCTCTAGCTCTCTCTCCTCCTTTAAGATACTCCTTAAAACCTACCTCTTTAACCAAGCACCTGTCCTAATATCTCCTTGTGAGGCTCGATGTCAAATTTTGTTTTACTACGTTAAAGACACTACATAAATGCGAGTAGTAGTAGTAGTAGTTGTTGTTGTTGCAATATGCAAAATTATGTTAATCGGATCCCATACTGAATTTCATGTCCTTCGGGCAAGCTGTACCGCCAATACTTACCTCAGCCATATAAAATAGGTCAGGATTGATTCACTGGCATGGGCAGCTGAAGTTCAATCCATAAAGTTAGGTTTCTGTTGACACTAAACTAGAGTTATTTTAAAAGAAGCATTAGAGTTTAGTGTTAACTGAGGTTGCAGCAAACATTCATTTGGGGATTCCCATAACGATGCATGATTTAGATGAGAAAAGTGAGGTCATCAAATGAGGGGGATGTGCAAATGCAGCTGAGGCACACTCACTGATACCCCAGGACCCCTATTTATAGACCCTAACACTCCACCCATAGGTGACTGGTCTTCACTTTACCAAAGCGGCTGTCACTTATTTACACCATCTGCTCCAGTCTGACAATTTTTTTTACCAGGAAGTGACTCTTCCCATAGTCGTGAAGTTTGCCCCAGCATTAAGCTTTCGTGGTATCAAATCTTTTCCAATCCGCTGGAGGAGACATCTGCCAGATCTGCCAATCTGAAGTGGATGCATCGAGCAAGTCATAGAATCATAGAATCGTTACAGCACAGAACGAAGTTATTTGGCCCATCGAGCCTATGCCAGCTCTTTGTAACACAATCCAATTAGTCCCATTCCCCCGCTCTTTCCCCATAGCCCTGCAAACTTTTTCTCTTCAAGTATTTATCCAATTCCTTTTTGAAAGCCTTGACTGAAGCTGCATCCAACACCCTTTCAGACAGTGCATTCTAGGTCATAACAACTCGCTGCTTAAAAAGGTTTTTCCTCATGTCGCCTTTGGTTCTTTTGCCAATCACCTTAAATCTGTATCCTCCAGTTCTCGACCCTTCCGCCAATGGAACAGTTTCTCTTTATTTACTTTATCTAAACCCGTCATGATTTTGAACACAGAAGTGACAGATGCAAGGGGCAACACCTTCATCATTTTCCTTGTGGAAAGGAGGAATCAGATCATTAACTAATTCTGATCCATCACTCCAATATGGCCTGTTCCCTTTTCAGTTCTAAGGGAAGAGGGGGAGTCTATTAAAATTAGGAGGAGCGACCACCCCTTCACAAAATTCAACTCTCCTCGTTACCACGCAGTCCCAATTTTGCCAACATCACAAAAGTGGGGCTATATTCTTGAGATGTCAAATAAGGGGAGAAAGTCAAAGAGGGAAAAAACTGTTATTGAAGTAATGAACTTATTATTCTAAAATGCCTCAGGTGACCATTCCAGCTAGTCCTTCCTTTCACAAATGATTGCAACGTCTCATTAAAGCAATGCATCAATTAAATGTCACATCAGGAATTATTATTCATTGAAATATTTAATTATCTCAATGCTCAAATGTTTTAATAAGACAGGTTTATTACATAACTGCATCAATGCAGTGACTAGCAGGTGGACCTAAGAACTGACCATTCTGAGCAAATCACAAAATTGCTATCCTGGCACAGAGCCTTGCCAGCCAGGAGTGCATATGAAAAATTCGGGTGCATGGTTCCTATGATTTTTCTGCCCACAAGAGATAGAAAATGGTGGAGAGCAAGCGCCTGAATTCTCAGAATACAGCATTTATATAGAATCATTGAAAGTTACAGCACAGAAGGAGGCCATTCAGTCCATTGCATCCGTGCCAGCTGAAAAAGAGCTATCCAGCTTAATTCCACTTTCTGGCACTTGGTCCGTAGCCCTGTAGGTTAAGGCACTTCAAATGCACATCCAAGTACATTTTAAATGAGTTGAGGGTTTCTGCATTTTCCACCCTTTCAGGCAGTGAGTTCCAGTCCCCCACCACCCTCTGGGTGAAAAAAATTCTCCTCAGCTCCCCTCTAATCCTTCTACCAATTACTTTAAATCTATGCCCCCTGGTCACTGACCCCTCTGCTAAGGGAAATAAGCCCTCCCTATCCATTCGATCAAGTCTTGTCATAATTTTATACACCTCAATTAGATCCCCCTTCAGCCTCCTTTGTTCCAAAGAAAACAACCCCAGCCTATCCAATCTTTTCTCACAACTAAAATTCTCCATCCCTGGCAACATCCTTGTAAATCTCCTCTGTACCCTCTCTAGTGCATCTTTCCTGTAATGTAGTGACCAGAACAGTGCACAGTACTCAAGCTGTGGCCTAACCAATGTTTTATACAGTTCTAGCATAACCTCTTTGCTCTTCTATTCTATGCCATGGCTAATAAAGGAAAGTATCCCATATGCCTTTTTAACCACCTTATCTACCTGTCCTGCTGTCTTCAGGGATCCGTGGACATGCACTCCAAGGTCCATTTGTTCCTCTACACCTCTCAGTATTCTCCCATTTATTGTATATTCCCTTGCCTTGTTTGCCCTCCCCAAATGCATTACCTCACACTTCTCCGGATTGAACTCCATTTGTCACTTTTCTGCCCACCTGACCAGTCCATTGATATCTTCCTGCAGTCTACAGCTTTCCTCCCACTATCAACCACACGGCCAATTTTTGTATCATCTGCCAACTTCTTGATCAAGACCCTACATTCAAGTCCAAATCATTAATATATACCATAAAAAGCAAGGGACCTAGTGCTGAGTCTTGCGGGACCCCACTGGAAACAGCCTTCAGTCGCAAAAACACCCGTCAACCATTACCCATTGCTTCCTGCCACTGAGACAATTTTGGATTCAACTTGTCACTTTCCCTTGGATCCCATGGGCTTTTACTTTTTTGACCAGTCTGCCATGTGGAACCTTGTCAAAAGCCTTGCTAAAATCCATGTATACTACATCAATCGTGTCACCCTCATCGACCCTCCTTGTTAACTGCTCAAAAAATTCAATCAAGTTAGTCAGACACAACCTTCCCTTAACAAATCCATGCTGACTGTCCTTGATTAACCTGTGCCTTTCTAAATGATGATTTATGATGTCCCTCAGAATCGATTCCAATAATTTACCCACCACCAAGGTTAGACTGACTGGTCTATAATTACTCGGTCTATCTGTTTCTCCCTTTTTAAACAACAGTACAACATTAGTAGTTCTCCAATCCTCCAGCACCACGCTTGTAGCCAGGGAGGAGTGGAAAATGATGGTCAGAGCCTCCGCTATTTCCTCCCTTACTTCTCTTAGCAGCCTGGGATACATTTCATCTGGGCCTGGTGATTTATCTACTTTCAAAGATGCTAAACCCTTTAATACTTCCTTTCTCACTATGTTTATCCCATCCAATATTTCACACTCCTTCTCCTTAACTACAATCACTTCATTGTCCTCCTCTTTTGTGAAGACAGACACAAAATATTCATTAAGAACCATACCCACATCTTCTGCCTCCATACATAGGTACCTTTTTGGTCTCTAATAGACCCTACTCTTTCTTTAGTTATCTTTTTGCTCTTTATGTATTTATAAAACATTTTTTGGTTTTCCTTAATTTTACTTGCCAGTATTTTTTCATGCCCTCTCTTTGCTTTCCTAATTTCCTTTTTAATTTCACCCCTACACTTTCTATACTCCTCTGCACTCCACTTTCTGCAATATTGAGCTCTTGGTGTCTGACATAAGCTTTCCTTTTTTGCCTTATCTTATCCTGTGGGCTCTTTGTCATCCAGGGGGCTCTGGATTTGGCAGCCCCACCCTTTTTCTTTGTGGGAACATGTTTACTCTGTATCCCTTGAATCTTCCCCTTGAATGCTTCCCACTGCTCTGAAACTGATTTACCTTCAAATAGCTGTTTCCAGTCCACTTTCACTAAATCACTTCTCAGCTTAGTAAAATTGGCCTTTCCCCAATTTAAAACTTTTACTCTTGTTCTATCTCTGTCCTTTTCCTTAACTATGCTAAATCTAGCTGAATTATGATCACTACCACCAAAATGCTCTCTCACTTATACTCCTGAATGCAATTTAAGAATTCTGCGCCCTCTATACCTTTTGCACTGATTGTATCCCAGTTAATATTAGGGTAGTTGAAATCCCCTATTATTACCGCCTATTGTTTTTGCACTTCTCAGAAATTTGCTTACATATTTGCTCTTCTATCTCCCTCTGGCTGTTTGGTGGTCTATTGTACACACCCAGCAGTGTGACTGCCCCTTTTTTTGTTCTTTAGCTCAACCCATATGGCCTCGTTTGATGATCCTTCTAACATATCATCCCTCCTCACAGCCGTAATTGTTTCTTTAATCAATATTGCCACCCACCCTCCCTCCTTTTATATCCCCCTCTCTATCACAACTGAAAACCCTGTAACCAGGAACATTGAGTTGCCATTCCTGCCTCTGTTTAAGCCATGTTTCTGTAATAGCTATGATATTGTACTTCCAAGTATCTATCAACGCCCTTAACTTATCGGTCTTATTCACTATACTCCTTGCATTTAGGTAGATACCATTAAGCACTGCCAAACTCCTTCATTGTCTAGTCTCTAACCTTTGTTTCCTCTGCCTTCCAAACTCACTTACTAATTTTCTACCTTCTATTTCCAGCTCTGCTCCTCTCCCTTCTGAATATACTCTCAGGTTCCCATCCCTCTGCCAAGTTAGTTTAAACCCTTCCCAACAGCTCTAGCAAACCTCCCCACGAGGATATTGGTCCCGGCCCTGTTGAGGTGCAACCCGTCCGGCTTGTACAGGTCCCACCTCCCCCAGAACCGGTCCCAATTTCCCAGGAATCTAAAGCCCTCCCTACTGCACCATCTCTCCAGCCATGTATTCATCTTTTCTATCCTCCTATTGCTATACTTGTTAGTGCGTGGCACCGGGCGTAGTCCGGAGATTACGACCTTTGAGGTCCTGCTTATTAGTCTCTTTCCTAACTCCTTAAATCTGCCTGCAGGACCTCATCTCTCTTTCTACCATTGCTGTTGGTACCGATATGGACCACGACCTCTGGCAGTTCAACCTCCCCCTCCAGAATGTTCTGCAGCCTTTAGCGCCTTTAACGCTGTAAAAACATCCTAAGGTGCTTCACAGGTGCGTCATCGGACAAATATTTGACACCGAGCCACATAGGGAGATATTAGGACAGTTGACCAAAAGCTTGGTCAAAGAGGTAGGTTTTATTCCCAGCGGGTAAAGATCATGCTGCCAGGGCAGTTTTGTCACATGCGCCTCACATGTGACACAAGTGGGCGGAACCAAGGCAGAACCTGAAACAGCCGCAGCTACCGATAATATCACCAAACAGAACACTGCTCCTGACCACGTCATCGGGCCGATATTCCGAGCTAGCTCTGTCGGATGTGACCCTCACCCACCAGCTGTGCAAAATCAGGAAACCACAGCCCCGCTGCCCTCGATTTGCCCTCCATTAATCTTAATGGAGAGTAAATTATGGCTGGTGCTCCCATGATTTCCCAATATGTACGGCCAGCTGGCGAGACTGACACCGACTATGCAAACTCAAATAATCAGCCCGGTAAGGCACCAACATCCTGACAAGGTGTATCATGAAAATGATCCATTCCTCAGCAATGACATCTCTGACCTTGACGAACACAAAATTCACCAGAAGCACTTTAAAAATCAACAAACCTATCAAAATAAAGCAGACTTTATCTTTTCTTATTAATCAGTCGTCCTAATACTTGTATTTTTCAAAATAAATATTCCAAAACATACGTTGAAAGAGTTAAATAATCCAGAAGGGAAAAATAAATTGAAATAAAATGTGTGGCGGAGTCAGTCTTTATTCCATCTGTTCATCTTAAAAAAAGGAGCAAATGGACAGTATTATCAGTAATGACCCAAAAAGAAAGATTTCAATGTCATGAAACCTTTTTCTCTTGCTCGGAAATGTCATTATTAGACACACAGGTTCCGAACTTAAATGTCTCCTGTTGTTACATTTTCAATGCAGCAAGCCTAAGGAAATCACTGGAAAATCTTTTGTTCCATGGTAAAAAAAAATTGCTATTTGCATTTGGCTCATCTGATGAGCTTATTTTTATTTTCTGCTGTGATTTGCTTTTACAATAATGCTTTAGAGGAGGACTTGTTTTCCTTAAGGAAAATACCAGAAAAAGTCCTGAGGCAAAACGTTTGACAGTATCTTTGTACAATGGAAGATACCACTGGAGATGTCTCAAAATGCATCATCTCTCCCCCTCCGAGGCTTCTCGAGCCTCTTAGGCAGAACAGAAAGGTACATTTTTCAAGAGAGAGCAAATTGATCCTGCCTCAGATATAGCAGCTGCAAAACCCAGTTTCTTATTGTCCATTTATTTTTTTCTTTAACTATTGCCTATTTTTTCCCAAAGCCATACACCTTTCCCCACTAAGCAGACAGTCCTGTTGCTAGGAGTCCTGTTACTCCTCGGATCCTCCCACTCCCACATACCTCCAGGTTTTCCTTCTCTGCCTGTGCTGGGCTTCAGTTAGCGTCTCCCCGTGGTGGCATGAATGACATTTGGAGATCACAATGTAGAGAGCGATACAACTCCATAGCACACACAGCTTGTTGGGTGTCTAACAAGATGTGGCCCCCATGCTTCCCTACATATTTCAGTCTGCGTTTTCTTCACTTCTAAATTTTTTTTTACATGGAAAGAATAGTGACACCGTTGTGTCCGCCAATGAGTTGGAGGCGGGGCGGGACTTGTGGATTTAACGTACTCATGAACTACAGCAAACAGAGTCTCTGAACTCATGACCAAAACTACAGCAAACAGAGTCTCTGAACTCATGACCGAAACTACAGCAAACAGAGTCTCTGAACTCATGACCAAAACTACAGCAAACAGAGTCTCTGAACTCATGACCGAAACTACAGCAAACAGAGTCTCTGAACTCATGACCAAAACTACAGCAAACAGAGTCTCCCGCATATAGCAGGATTATTTTTCCAGCATAATGCAGTGAGTGGAGCATAGTTACATGATGTGCGTAAAATCAATCCCAGTTACTTACAGCAGTGCGGTCTCCAGACGTGACTGACAGGGGAGTTACCCTATCATCTCTATTCTGGCCGGGACTTGTGGTGTCACTATGTGCAGCGTAGGAAGTATGTAATCATGATGCTTCAGCCCATCATGAGTGTGGAGCAGGTTTCCTGTCCGTCAATTTTGTATGTTCGTAAAAGTTAATAAATGTTAATGAAGAAAATATATTGCATGTGGCTGTATGTTTATGGTTTCCTATTTTGCATTTTTTCAGAGAAAAGAATACACACATATGTCATGAGAAGTCAAAGTACGGTTTTGTTATACAATACTTGTTGCAAGCGCTTTCCCTTTAAGGTGAGAAGAATTATAATTTTTAAAATTCTACCTATTAAACAATTTTGCTTTCATGATCATTTCACCTTTCAATTGTTGCTATTTGATTCAAAAATTTAATACATGTGCAAATTATCCTCAACAAGAGCGACTTTTAAATGAGCCATTAGATGAATTAACTGGTAAAGTTGTTAATATAGTTCAGATTTTTGACCTTTTTGCCTTATAAATGATATAACAGCAGGTACACTGAGAATCCACTATAACAAGGGCAATTTTGACAGTGACAATTGATGGGAGCCCAGAAAAACTGAAATAAACTGTACAGGGACAGCAGCATGTTTTAGCAAACCTAGTCAGCATGTATAGTATTTGAGTTTCTGTATATAAATGACTGAGTTCAAGGCACCAACTCTGGCTGGGTGACAGTTTCAGGAGCAGTAGCGTACGCAGCTTTTCGTGTGGATTTAATAGGCTGGTGGAGAGCATTGAGGTGCCGTCGCTGTCTGGCAGTGCTGCCCCTCATCATAATCTTTAGAGGACTGACAGCTTGGTCAATGTGAAGAAGAGCCAACTGTGACGTGGAATAGGCTATCCTCAGCAAGTCCGCCATAATGCTTCCCAAATGGTTTTAATGTGTTACTTAATCTAATTGCAGTCTAATTCTAATTGGTGTCAGCCTTGGCTCAATTGGTAGCACTCTTGCCTCTGTTTCAGAATGGTTGTGGGTTCCATTCCCGAGGCTTGAGCACATAATCCAGGCTGACACTTCAGTGCAGTACTGAGGGAGTGCTACACTATCAGAGGTGCCGTCCTTCAGGTGAGATGTTAAACCAAGGCCCCATCTGTACTCTCAGATGGACGTTAAAGATTCCTTGGCACTACATGAAGAGTTTTCCCTGGTGTCCTGGGCCAATATTTATCCTTTAACCAACATCACTAAAACAGATTATCTGGTCATTATCACATTGCTGTTTGTGGGACCTTGCTGTGTGCAAATTGGCTGCCTCATTCCCTACATTAACAACAGCGACTACACTTCAAAGCTACTTCATTGGCTATAAAGCGCTTTGGGTCGTCTTGAAAGATGCTATATAAATGCAAGTTCTTTTTTTCTTAATCCCATTGTTCTGCCATCTTTTTCAACTATCTTCACCACTTCTTTGTCCCAGCCTAGAGCATGTACTTAGCCGAGTAACTCAATGTTTGTAGCTCAAGAAGGTTTGATGTTCATAAAGAGGAGAGGTTAATAAGCAATATGATTTTAGACTGTACTCTGTCCAGGACAAAGGAATGGATTTTGTCTGCAACCTGCCGAACTGCAATATTCCATTACTGGATGGATTAAAGCTTTGTACATAGGAACATAGGAACAGAGGTAGGCCACTCAGCCCCTCAAGCCTGCACCACCATTCAATTAAATCACGGCTGATTTGTATCTTAACTCCATCTACCCGCCTTGGTTCCATAACCCTTAATAACCTTGCCGAACAAAAACCTATTGATCTCATTTTTGAAATTTTTAATTCACCCAGCCTCAACAGCTTTTTGGGGGGAGAGAGTTCCTGATTTTCACTAACCTTTGTGTGACAAAGTGTTTTCTGACATCATCCCTCAACGGCCTAGTTCTAACTTGATGGTTATTCCCCCTTGTTCTGGACTCTCCCACCAGAGGAAATAGTTTCTCACTATCTAATCCTTTAATCATCTTAAACACCTCAATTAGATCTCCCTTTAATCTTCTTTACTCAAAGGAATACAAGCCTAGTCTATGCCACCTTTCCTCATAATTTAATCCTTTTAGCCCCAGTATCATTCTGGTAAATCTGCACTGCACCTCCTTCAAGGCCAATTAACGTTTCTGACTTTGGCCTGAACTTTCTTGAGGAATCCCATTATTCTGCCAGCATTTTCAACTATCTTCACTGCCTATTTGTCCCAGCCTAGGACAGATGTAATTAGCCATGAAACTCAACATTTGTAACTCATAAAAGTTTGCAGCCTTTAAACAATAGAGGTCAATGGGCAACATCACGGTCAATTTTTCTTGACAGAGTTATTGACTTTGATTATGCAGCTCTGTACATAATTTAACATTTGAACACTCACAGTCAAATAATGTCTGCATCTGTATGCAATAATTTGGTCACTTCTTGTCTTTCAGATGAGGGGTTAATTATTATGTATGCCATGAAATTATAGTGTTCTTATTTGCTAGCCTTTGAGAATGACAACATACTATATAGTCCTTACAAAAATAAACATGTATTAAGGACAATAGTGTTCACTTAATATTATAATAATGGCAAATCTCAGAGAATGATGGACACTTGAAATTATATCAATATAGTTATTACATTTATTACAAGGGGTTGAGATGGCGTCAGAAATGATGAGTGCGATAGGGAAACTCATTGAAGGTAATGTGAATGCAAGATCATGTGAATACATAGAATAGTAGGATTAACATACAATCCTCAAGCATTCTTTTTCATTTTTGGCCACAGAATTATCCTAGAAATTTGGAAATTCACAAAGCTTATTATCAAAGGCGCTTCATAATCCTTGGTTAATCAGGCCTCTCTTGCTCCCTAACTATACTGTTAACAAGACATGTAACCCCATTATCCTCCTGACTAGACCACCTAAACTGCCGGACAACAAGAATATCTACTCACTAAACGACTGTCAGGGTTTGAATGCCACACAATAGGTCACTAGGGACTGGATGCATTTTTACTATCACCTCTATCCTTGGACTGTCTAGACTATAAGAGAATATGGATATGCATCCATCAGGGATCAAACGTGGACAGGTATTTGCAGCAATAAATTTAAAAGATAAAACCTAACTGGTTTCACCTACCTCAAGCCATTTTAAAGCAGAATACATACTAAAAAATAGTCCAAACGTAACCAAATATAGATATTCATCACTTGATTTTCATCGTTCCACCATTGTCGGCCGTGCCTTCAGCTGCCAAGGCCCTAAGCTCTGGAATTCCCTCCCTAAACCTCTCCGCCTCTCTACCTCCCTCTCCTCCTTTAAGACGTTTCTTAAAACCTAGCTCTTTGACCAAGCTTTTGGTCACCTGTTCTAATATCTCCTTGCGTGGCTCGGTGTCAAATTTTGTTTGATAACGCTCCTGTAATGCATCTTGGGACGTTTTATTATGATAAAGGTGCTATATAAATGCAAGTTGATGTTGTTGTATTCATAAATAAACCCCAAATAGTTACATTTTATTTTATTTTTGTAGGGAGGTTTTTATTGAGTTCGCTGCACATCAAAACAACCTTTACACCATGCACAGTATGACAAATATATTTTCTAACTGTAATGTAGCAGCAGGAAATTGTTATCATGAATTGGTCCCAGTTAATATGCAGACAGCTAACCCGCATCAAATGTTAAAGTGCAATTTCAGTGATGAATATTTAGAAGCAAATAATGCGATTACCTCAGAATATGGAGCTAACCAAACACAGAGATTGACAGGTCTTAATCAATGCGAGAAAAAAAAGTTTTCCAAAGGCAATCTTGTTTCAGGCTGCAATTAGAACACGAATCACAATAAGATCATTTGGGAGGCATCATGGTCATTACTAGCTACGAGGTGATCATTAATGGACCAAATATCGTGAAGGAAAGTAATGAGCACTACAAAGTCGGTAAACATCATCATATCCAGCCATTTGTTAACAACTTACGTAGCACAATTTTGGAAGATTTCAACGCTCCATCAATGCTGTTTTTGCAGATTTCCACTCTTCATTGTGACCATCTTGTGAACTCTTCCGGTGGGCAGGAAAACATACAGGGTCCCTTTTGTGTTGTCTTCAAGGTGACATATCTGGCAATGAACGATTGGAAGGAAGTCAAGCTCTATGGCAGATTTGATAATCAAATTCCTAAACTAGTCAGGTTTGCAGTTCTCCAGAGCACCGATAATGATTGACTGGCTCATTAATGGAGCCTGGAGGCATAGGTCTATCTCGAAGGACTGTTATTCTTCTCACTTGTCTCCAGACAGCCCAGCAAAAGAAAGTCCTGGTGGTCAAGAAGGTTTACCAATTAGTTCTCTGTGCTAGTTGAGTGCCTTTTTAGAGATCAAACTCCAACAGTATGTTCGTTTGGGGATCTCTGAGCTGTCACTCTTGCTCATAGGATTTAGGTAAATGGTGTGTGTCCCTACAGGTACAGAGTATGTACTCCATATCAGAGACTCTACCTGTATAGGTTTCTCAGTCGCTAGATTTGAAGACTCGTATCCATGGTGATGGATTTCTGTATATGTCAGACACGTGGCTGAGAAAACAACTCTCCACCTGTACTCCTTCCGAACTCCTTGATTGTTTTGTATTGTGTCCCTGGACATAGGTGAAGAAACAAGCAAAACATAGTCAGCACACCAAACTTAAATGGAGCCTAATCTGATAAAATCTCTTCCCCACCCACCCCTCCCCACCTCATCCCATCCCCTCCCCAATAAACTAACTAACACTGTGAAACCCCAACTCCATCATATTTCCTAGCTTCTGAAAAGGTCAAAGTGCTGCACAATGCAGAAGACATATTCATAAAATGTAGACACATCTTTCACTTCATGCACCACCCAAATTCACCGTGAAGTAAATGTGTGTGAAATAAAGCTTTCATGTTTTTGCTGAAGCTCATTGTTAATTGAAGACCAAAAGATTAAAAGAAACCAGTTCACACATGGGCTTGTTTTTAGTTTATTTAGCTCAGGGGTACTCACAAATGTTTGGCAAAGCGCCATAATCCTAAGCAATGACTTGCTCAAGGCCCATTCTCACCGACCAGTCAGAACACAATATGTGTGCTTGCTTTTAGCAATAGTATGTGGATCATACATACATACATTGGATCATTATCCAGTACTTAAAAGGAAATTTCTAACAAAGATTTAAAATCATCAAGTTAGGAATTTTTACTTAGCATTTGGTTCAGTACTTTGAGTATGTTTAACTTCTGTTCTGAACTAGATTATCAACATTTATTATCACAAGTTAGATTTCTAAAGTTTGGGTTGTACATGATATACTGTAAGTCTAATCGGCCTTATACCATGGACCTTCTCCACCCAAATGGCATGGTGGTGGGCTAGAGAACACAGCCGTACCTCAGCTATGGACTCCCAGCAGCAATGTGCTCCATGACTTTCCTTTTCAGTCCTCAGCCCCAATCAGGAATGCCTCAGACTGGAACGCTGTCTGAGTTAAAAGCCTGGATATCTTTCCCCTTTATACTGTGGGAATACTAAGGCTAATTGCAATGACCTCATCACTGCTCCAGCTGAGATCAACTAAATCAGGACAGACCACAGATCAAACCTTGGACCGTTCTGGTCCAATGGCTCAGTAACACACTGAGAGGTGCATCTAACCCACAAGGACATTGGAACCCTTGCATTTTTAATTTGAATGCGTGAAACAAAAATGGATGTTTATTGTGGATTTTTAGCTCCGTTCCATGCAGGCGTTGTAAAGAGTTGTAAGCCAATAGACTAGTTAGCATTTTCACGAAGATCAGAAAGATAAATACAGGTGAGGCAGGCCATTTAACTCATCAAGCTCATTCTTCCATAGAAAACGGCAGCCCATTACAGCATCCAACTGCCTCTTAAATGATTCCAGAATTTTTATCCCTACTTTTTGTCTCCAAGAGATTTTGACTGCCTAACATACTTGTTTAGAAAAACTGTTCAATCACAAAATTACAATTAAACAATCCATCTCACAGACATTGTGAATCAATTGCAATTGTGTTAGCTTGTTTAGCTGAGAATTGTTTATCCAGTTACCTCCCCTTTCCTCTGTTTCTTCCCTGAGGGTAGTGATTCATGCTGGGGTGCAGTACCACACACAACGCAAGCCCTCTGATAGCTTACGGGAGTTGCCATTCTTCATTTGTATGTCTAGACGGTGAGTGTTAATTGGTTATTCCACTGTGGGAGGTATCACAACCAGACCCAATCTTGCCCTCATTCAAGATCCAAACAAGCACATTTCCTAACAAGAGTTTATTGGCTAGCGATCAAGACTGAGAACCCTGACTGATTTTTCCCCTCCCCAGAGTGAGAAAACTGATGCAAGCTGTAATATCCACAGCACAATGCTGGCTGAGATCAGCTAACTCAGTGTAGAGCAGTGATTGAAACTTGAGCCTTCCTGTTGAGTATGGCTCAGTACCATGCAAAGTAGTGTGTTTACTGAGTCATCAGTTAACTGGTGCATAGTTTAAGTGTTGATATATTAGCAAACCGTCATCATAATAAACGTTACAGCAAAAATTAACAGCACTTAAGGGCTATGAAAATATTAAGTGGGAAATATAAAAATGACAAAAAAAGATTAAAAGCATTAAAGAATACTTTAAGAGATGTGGGAAGGAAATCTATTCCTCTGAGGGGAAAAAAGAAAAATAGCAAGACCAAGAACACAGTGACTGAATAAGTAGGTCAAAAATAACCTGCAGGCTAGAAAGAATTATTTTGAAAGATCTACACCAGGAATCAAAAAGTTGTGAAGATTGAGATTCATGAAAAAAAAGGTTAGTTGAAGTTAATCAAAATCTACCCCACAGCACAGCTGTTTAGGTCATCGAATAGCTTAGCAATGCAAGCCAGGTCCTTGTCTGGGCCAAGCTAGCTGATCTGAACCAGGGCAGCAGTGGGAGTATTCCAACCAGCCTCAATACTCTGACCAGAAAATCGGCCACACCCAATTTCTACCCAATTTCTCCTGCTAGGAGTGAGCAGGGGTGGACATAAGGACACACTCAGATTGGGCTGTGATGTTATAAGTTGGATAGCCAGGTGGTGAAGGATAGACTACTAGAGCCTAGTCTTCAGTTGCTTCCAAGCCTTTATTCACAGAACTCCACATTTACACCCACACCACACCCTAGATCAACTCTCATAAATGGATACAAGAGAGTTCTCAATTGATAGGCACCACCTGAATACAATTAACACCAATTGATATAAATCATATGGACACAAATTAACATGTGATGCCTTCAATGTTGGCCCTTGCTACTTTTAAATCCCAGATCATTCTGTGGTTGCCGCCCCCAACAGTTGAACTTTGATACATTTCTTGTATGTTGTCTGGGTTATTTATCATGTCAAGATCTGATAGAGGTCTTTAAGATAATGATAGGGTAGATGTAGAGAAAATATTTCCATTTGTGGGGGAGTCCAAAACTAGAGGTCATAAATATAAAGTAGTCGCTAATAAATCCAATAGGGAATTCAGGAGAAACTTCTTTACCTGAAGAGTGGTAAGAATGTGGAACGCACTACCACAAGGAGTAGTTGAGGCAAATAACATAGATGTATTTAAGGGGAAGCTAGATAAGCACATGAGGGACAAAGGAATAGAAGGACATGCTGATAGGGTTGGATGAAGTAGGGAGGGAGGAGGCTCATGTGGAGCATAAATGTCGGCATAGACCAGTTGGGCCGAATGGCCCGTTCCTGTACTGCAGTTTCGATGTAACTTGAGCGCTGTGGAGGTCATTTTAAATTGCAGCGATGGTGTAAAACAGGCTATATTTGGGTGGGCCGCCCTTTAAACACCACACTCGATTTTCCTCTCCGTTAAAGTCAACTTCCACAACTACGGAGGAAGAGCCACGAAACCCTGGAGAAACAATTACCGTGGATGAACAGAAGAACCCCAGTGGAAATTCACCCCTTTAATACTTAGGGATCTTCTCTGCTGTGTGCTGCCATCAACGTTATAAACTGGGTACTGGAGCCAGCTGCAATCCACCATCAAATCCACAAGGAAATGAGTAAGGAGTTGATTGAACCCTGGTTAATGTTTTAAGAGCCCCATAGATACAAAGGGCTGCACCCGGGGACTGAAAAATAGCAAAGGAAATTGCGATATTGAAAAAAAGAGTGAGACAAGAATCAAGGAGTTAGAGACCAGCCAGCCTAAGGCTGGTAATGTAGATGTACTCTGAGGTATGGTGCAGCACACTATTAGTGTCCATCTAAAGTGTATAAAAACTATAAAGAATAGTCAGTTTAGATGCTGTGAATCATGCTTCAGAAATCTATCCTTTGAGAAGGTAATTGAACTAATGGTCATGGATTGTCCAGTGAGCACAAATTATTCAGAAGGGAAATGATCATTTTTTCTGTCATAGTTTTTAAAAAAATTAATGGTACAACAAAAGTATTGGCACATTAGCCACCTGAATAAAAAGCAGAATGCAGTCAGTAAAGTACATTAAATAAATATAAGACTCTGTTTTGGGGGAGAGGTGCAACGAGCAACTGACTTCCATGTGGCCTATTCATAAATATAGAGAAACGTACCTCTTATAATATTATAAAGTTTGCTGTTGACACCTCCTATGTGACCAGATGACTAGTGTAGGTGAGATTTATAGCATTCAAACTTTAACATTGATGAATATTAGCATCCTAAAATATCAGAACTTCCATTATAGCATTGATATCTAGTAGGGCTACTAAAGTAGCATAAATGTAACTCATCTTCCAGATACTGTGCATCAGGAAAATCCACTCCAAATGTCATCCCATGGAATAATTATCTAACTGATAATCCACCTGATGTGAATGGTGGTAGAGATGTAAACAGGATTTAATTAAATGCGTGACAATAGTCGTACAGTGGACTGATTGGGATTCATAGCTGTTGATTTTTTATCCATTCTTATTTTGCATCATTTTCGAAACGTGTTAGTCATTCCGTTTTGTTAGTTTTAGACTAACTAGCTCACAGGGAAAAAAAATCCCTGTGCATACCACTTCCCTTGTTATAAAACTTAATTTCAAGATTGATAGGCAGCTGTGTAAAGGGCAACTTCATTTGAGATCCAGCTCATTTGTCAATTAACATAATGAAAGGGCACATATTAGTAATGTCAGAAATGCTAAAAATAATCACTTTGGCATTTGACTTCACTCTGTTGGAATCTGCACTCCGTTTTATAGAAATGGCTTTTGTGACCCAGAGTCTCATATTTGGCAGACCAGAATGGACTGTATTTAAAGGGTAGAAAAAAAACCTGTTACTGCTTACACAGACTGACATTACAACTTAGAAAACTTTCAGCATAAAATGCCAATGATATCAAGGTGTTGATTGATCTGTTGAAGTGTTTCTCCTGTTGCCAAAAAAGTCTATTTTAATACTTTGTGACATTTCAGCCCTCAAGGCCTTTCTGATATCCGTCTGTTTTCAGGGATTCAGCATGTTCTGGCTTTGCGGTGTTGTACAAAAATAGCGGTGTCTGGGTTCTTAATGCTACAAATCTATATCTGACCCTTTATAAACAATTAAAAGAAAGTGAATTTGTATATAGATTAAAATTACACCTTTTATTTGTCAGCCGTGGCTCAGTGGTAGCATTCTCGCCTTTGAGTCAGAAGGTCATAGGCTCAAGTCCCACTCCAGAGACTTGACCACATAATCTAGGCTGACACTCCAGTACTGAGGGAGTGCTGCACTGTCAGAGGGTGAGATGTTAATTTGAGGCCCCTTCTGCCCTCTCAGGTGGACGTAAAAGATTTCGAAGGCACTATTTCAAAGAAGAGCAGAGGAGTTCTCCCTGGTATCCTGGCCAATATTTGTCCCTCAACTAACACCATTAAAGAACAGGATTTCTGGTCATTATCTCATTGCAGTTTGTGGGACCTTGCTGTGCACAAATTGGCTGCTGTATTTCCTACATTACAACAGTGACTACACTTTAAAAGTACTTAATTGTCTATAAAGTGCTTTGGGACATCCTGAGGTTGTGAAAGGTGCAAGTTCATTCTTTCTTTCTTCTTTATCACAACTCAAGCTTACTTCTCAATGTGTGAAGCAAATACGTTTCTCCTTTGCCAAACTATGGTCTTAGCACATTATCCTGGAGGGTCGCTATATTATTATAGGCTATAACTCAGTAACAGAACTTTTAAAGTTTTACAGAATGTTATTAAGAAAGACTTGCATTTATATAGCACCTTTCATGACCTCAGGACATCTCAAAGTGCTTCATAGCCAATTGTTTCAAGTAACTTTGAAGTGTAGTCATTGTTGTAATGTAGGGAAATGCAGCAGCCAATTTATGCACAGCAAGGTCCCACAAACAAGAAAGCGATAAATGACTATATAATCTGTTTTAGTGATGTTGGTTGAGGGATAATTATTGACCAGGAGAACTCTGCTGCTCTTCTTCAAATACTGCCATGGGATCTTTCGCATCCACCTGAATTGGCAGGCAAGGTCTTAGTTTAACATCTCATCCAAAAGACAGCACCTCCAACAACCCTCAATAGTGCACTGAAGCGTCAGCCTGGATTATCTGATCAAGTCCTAGAGTGGGATTTGAACCCATAACTTTCTGACTCAGAGGTAGAAGTGCCACTACTGAGCTCAGGCTGACATCAATTATACCTCACAACATGAAATGTACCTCCTAAAGGAATTCTAGAAAAGGTAAATGATTAATTTGCTCATCATCACAGTAATAATGAACTGGTAATAAAACATTACAACCTTGTAGCCTCATCCCTGATATCTCAAACTACAGTACCCAATAGACAGAATAAGAATATAGGAACAGGAGTAGGCCATTCAGCTCCTGGAGTCTGTTCCACCATTCAATTCAATCATGAATGATCTGTATCTTAACTCCATCTACGCGTCTTGGTTCCGTAACCCTTAATACCCTTTCCTATCAAGAATTAATGGTGGGAAAACAGAGTGCGAAGGTTATGACATATATAATACTGATAGTAATGATGCCTGAATATTCAATAAATATCAGTTACTTTTTCTAAAGTCCCTATAGGGTTATATTTTTTTTGTAAGATAATACAAGGAATAGTAAGATTGCACCCTAACTTCACAAGTAACCGTTTTCGTTGTTTGCAAGCCAATTATTCAATGGCTATTACATCTTAGAGATTTAAAGATTGGTCATCTGGCATCAACAGAATCAAGGGGCCTGCATATTTCGCCAAACATATTTCATCAACTTCGAGGAATGCGTGTAGGGAGCCATGCAGCTGAAACATGCTTGGAGGAATGCATATAGGGGACTATGCAGTTGAAACATGCATTGCATGCAACTCTTGTTACCCTCTGATTAAGTGTAACAAGTTCCCATCAGGTTGAGAACCCTACTTTTCACAAAGCAATCAGTGCTAGCAACACTGTAGCTCCACGTGGCCTACAAGCTCAGACTATATGAAACTATTATGCTGTGTTATTAATGCATTTGCTCTGCCAGTGTGGAAAATGATGGAGAATAAAACATGCATTTGTACATGAACTATACATGGCAGGTTTGTGTCTGCAGGCAGTTCTGTTAGTCTTTGGGTGTTTCTAAATGCATTTACTTAAACTATTGCCTACCTTTATGTCTCATGATGGCATTTTGGATATTGTATTCTAACGTGGCTAAGGTACTGTGTATTTCACCTAGCCATTTTGGTCAGAAATGGGGCCAGACGCTCAGGGTTTGCTAGAGTGATAAATGTGATACCGAGTCTCTTCTGCCTGTACAAGATGTTGCCATGGAAACAGGATTGGACTGCAGGGAGGGATGGAAACATGCAGCTACAGTTCTTATAGCCAAGCCATTATTAAAAACAGCAGTAATGTAGTAGGAGGCCTCCTCCACTTTTCATTCTTTTTTTTCATTTAAATGTGAGATGAAATTTCCTTTTTTTAGTACAAGTAAATTAATTTGGCAGATTATTAGCAGTAAAATTGCAATATTAGTTATCCCTCTGCAAGCAGGTCATGCATAAGGCATCTTGCTCCTTTAAAAACTTATTGCTGCAATCATTTTAGTTTATGTCTGTAAATCTGAAAGCAGAATGGAATAAACATCTGAATTATTCACCGTACCATTCATTGTTAATATTATATGTATAGCAGTTTCTATTAGTCTATAAGAAACTGTTTTGACGTGCCAAGAGAATCTTGCAAGGCAGGAACTGTAAGATGCAAATTCTGTGGTAATCAAGAAGACACTGACCAAAACTTAGCTTCTTATTTCCTCTCTTCTCCCTCTCCTCTCCGATTTATGTTAGGATACAGTTCCATGGGTGCTGGCAGCCTTCCTGTATTTCAGCTAGAAGGCCACATTTTACGTGTGAGCCCAAAGAGTGTCAGCAAGCTATTTAACTGTGGAGGAGCATTAGAGCTGAGCTGCCCTTATTCGATGTGCACACACGTCTACTTTCCAGCAGGGGTCACTGCATACTAATTAGACGTGGAAACCCTGACTGATTTTCTCTACCCTGGCTTTGTCACTATCTTGGTTGAGATCAGCTAGCTCAGCAGGAAGAAAGGATCAAATGGAGCAGAATAAATAACATTTTAACTCTGCACCTGGCCATGCTACACCTGCCCTGGACGTCCTTGACGCTGAACCAGGGTAAAAAAATTCTCTCCAGTGAAAACGCTTTCATAGAATCAGAGAAAATTTACGTCACGGAAGGAGGCCATTCGGTCCATCATGTCTGCGCCGGCCAAAAATGAGCCACCCAGCCTAATCCCACTTGGTCCGTAGCCTTGTAGGACGTAGCACTTCAGGGGTACATCCAGGTACTTTTTAAATGAGTTGAGAGCTTTATTGGCAGCAGGTCTTGGGTGAACAAGGACTGGAAAATGGCAAGCTCACAAACTCACCATGCACTGAGCAACTAACCGTACCTGTTTTCCCATTCGCACACAGAATGTGTAAGAGCTTTGTGAGATAGCAAATTACAATATGATGCAGCCTTCAATTTTCATGATTTCATACAAAATTGACTGGCAGGAAAAGACCAGCTGATCCATTCATTTCCTACCAGTTCCCCACCCAGTGCATTAACCTACTAGTATACATGGGACGTATCAAAGAATCATAGAATCATACAGCACAGAAGGTGGCCATTCAGCCCATCGTGTCCATGCCGGCGCTCTGAAAGAGTTACCAATTAGTCCCATTCCTCTGCTTTTTCCCCATAGGCCTGCAAATTTGTCCTTTTTAAGTAGAGATCCGATTCTCTTTTGAAAGTTACTATTGAATCTGCTTCCACCGCCCTTTCAGGCAGTGCATTCCAGATCATAACAACTCGCTGCATAAAAAAAATGCCTCCTCATCTCCCCCCTGGCTTTTTTGCTAATTATTTTAAATCTGTGTCCTCTGGTTATCGACCCTCCTGCCAGTAGAAACAGTTTCTCCTTATTTACTCTATCAAAACCCTTCGTACTTGCTGTAGTAAAATGCTGGGTAGAATTACCTTACCACCATGTCTCAGGTGTGTCATCTGCTTCTATATTTGCAGTCAGGTTCTCTGGGTGTGGTAGACAGCAATCACCCAGTTAACCCTTTCTTTCCAGGAATTTCAGATTACTTCTCTTAGGAGGTTGCCCTCGAAGGCCTACCAGGAAAATAGACATCCCTCACCAGATCAGCATGAAAAAATGACCAAAAATACAAACTGAAAGCAATTCTTTAAAGCTGTATCAACTGTAACATTCTCAGTATTTGTCAAGATTCTGTTTGACCATCGTGACTACAATTGCACATTTTTTTCATGTTTTTTTTTTCTTTTTACAATGAAGCGAACACTACAACAACAACAACAACAACAACAACAACAACAACACGTTTATGCAGAGCTTTTAACATAGTGAAACGTCCCAAGGCATTTCATGTTTTATCAAACAAAATTCGACACCGAGCCACATAAGGAGATATTAAGACAGGTCAAAGAGGTAGGTTTTAAGGAAGGTCTTAAAGGAGGAGAGAGAGTTAGAAATATCTGGAAACCGCAAAGAGAAACCCTAAGGGAAAGCACCTCAGTTTTCTCAAAGCAAAGCCTCCAAGAAGCTTGATGTTTGCTTCACAATATATCTTTCAATATATCTGAGATAAGTACATTGACATTTTAGGGATGGCGGTTTAGTTAAAGAACTGTTTCTGTTTCTTTTATTTCTAAATCCACTTAAAATTGAGAAGTGAAGGAAACCATCGTGTTGCAATTTGGGCTTTCTCCCTGGATGTATAATTCATATTTGTTTATCAGTTTTAAAAAAAAGAGGCGGACCCACATTTCCTATCAACCAAGGCCTGCAGCCGTACACGTAATGTGAATGGGCTAGTATGCTCCAGGACTAACAATTACCCTTTTACCACACCTTAAAGCCCCGAAGACCATGTGAGTTACAAACTATGCTCTCTTGCCCACTGCAACGTGCAATAAATATCAGTTAGACTGTGAAATTCAGGCCAAACTAATAGTCGAATTTATTTGCAAGTAAAATAATTATACAGAAGCAGAAACAAACATAAGAAGAAATTATAAATATCATAATTGACTTACTTAATACATAAGCTATTTTAAAACAGTAAAAAGGTTCTGTTTCAGCAGTTGACAATTGACCAGCCAGCCTGGCTGACTGGTGGTACCTGGAGGAGTGGACCTGTCACTCGGATTCTTCCCACTCAGCTTCAGATAATTCTGCAGGCCCTAAGGGGTAAGATAGTCTGAACTGGGCAAGCAGTGAGAACCTTCCCAATGATCTGCTCTGCTAAGCTGCATGTTTTCAGCTGATAAAACTTAAGCAGTACCCACAAGTACACTAAGCCATGACTATATTGAACCTTTCTGGATTTAGGTAAGTGGGATATGCCCCCATGGGGAGGGAGTGTGCCCTCCACATTGGGTAAAAGGTAACCCAATGGGTGGGAGTAGAATTCTCAGTGAATTGAAGCCTATTCAACGCGGTGATAGGTTTCTGTACGTGTCAGACACCCAGCTGACCAAAAGATAAATGTCTGAGTGCCACCAGCTGAGCCGAACTGACACTTAATGAAATATTGATACAATTAATTTAATATTTCAGAAATGTAAAAATTCTCTGCATTTGCATTGAAAGATTTGAAAGCATAGTGCCTGTGTCTGATCTGTATGAGTTACAGGTACTAAGGAGGTGCTTCAGTAGCTTATGCTGAGAATTTTTATACTAACAATGGTGTGATGAGCTCTAATGACTGGATAATGATGAGGTTGCAACATTACTAGAATTTTAATTAGACACTTTTATTTCTTTTTAAAAGAAAAGACTGCAGTGGTTAATGAAGCTCCTTTCCTAGTATCACAGTTCTGACAATCATTCAATAAACTCTGAGAAAATTAAACATAAAGAAGTTTACTCAAAATATTGGTCCAAATTAGACAGTAACATAAATCCTCTTTTTATATTTCATTGATATGCACACTTGTAAAGAACAAAATATTTCTGTAAAATATATCAGTTGTGTCACTATAAATTGGACCAGGAATCTGTCTCAAGGATTATTGCCTTTGGATTAGTAAACACTCGCGACAATGCCATATGGTTAGATTCACATTCAGGGCAAAGGCTCGATCCATACGTTTTGAGATTAATCACAGACTTGCCATATCCCCTCAGACTGATTTCCTCACCTATTTACTGACCTTAACAATTCCAGGGAAATTACTTTTGCCCACAATCCATTTGTGGGGGCAACCAGTGAGGAAAATAATTTTGGCCTGAAAATACCAAAGTCAAATTTAAAAAGACTGAGGCTAAAATGAAAAACTGGTCATCAGTTAAGATATAAAAAAAACACAAACTCATCTATACTACGGTATTAAGAGTTTACTACATTTCTGGTGCAGTTGGCAGTGTTATTAGAGCAACAATAATGGTTTTCAAATGGTGTAACTCCCACAGTAATGTTTATCAGAGGAGCCCCAAGTGCTTAAGCGCATTACCTCTTATGAGACACTTTACTATGTTGAACACTTTAACTCTTTAGTATGTTAACCTGGTATCAGCTTGGCTCATTTGGTAGCATTCTCACATCTAAATCAGCGAGGGGTTGTAGGTTCAAGCCCCAATCTAGAACATAAAAGCTGTATTTATATTGACCCTTGGCTGTGAGCTCCCATAGCCCAGATTTTCTACAGCCGTTGGATTTTGTTAAACCAACAGCTGCAGAGACCCATTTGTCTCTGGAACTTAGTACTTGCCATCAGTCTAACTTGCCACTGCACTGATGGCAAAGCAATTTCCATACGCCCCCAGTGATGTAAGCATCTTACAGCGTAACATCATCACTTATGTACCGCCGCCATCATGACATCTCTCATTTATTGCACTAGACATTTTATGCAATATCTCTTGATGATGCCACAAAGCAATTAGATTGCACTTTCATAATGGCTATCTTGTCACAGCCAATCTGCACATGTACAGCACACTTTGCCACTGGTTCAGAAACAGATAGGCAGCTTGAGTGCAATGTTAATTCAGGAGATTGGCACTCTCAAACTGTTTCTTCAAGGCCACACCTGTAGCATGAACTGGGCCTAAACTGAGGCTTCAGTGCAATACTGAGGGAATGAATGGTGCATTGTCGGAAGTGCCGGCCTCCAAATGGCCTTCCACCCACGTCCTGCTTGCCTGTGATTCAGGTGGTTATTAAGGATCCTGTGGCATTATTTGAAGAAGAGCAGGGTCTTCCCTCATGGCCAATATTCTTCCGTCAACCAACACCACCAAAAAAAACAAATGAACTGATTATTCATCTCATTGCTGTTTCTGGAACCTTGCTGTGAGCAAGCTGGTTATTGTATTCACCTACATAACAAGTGAGTGCAATTCATCATATGTGAAGCAGTTTGGGAATTTTCTGAGACACTTGATAAGAGTGTGATGGCACACTAATCTGCAATGTGATTATGCTGTTGCCTCACAGTTTTTTTTGTGTTGTGCTACAAGTTTACAGATTTTAATTTGGGTTCAATAAACATGGAACCACACCAGACATTGTAATTGCAAGTCCAAGCTGCAGCAACTTTAACATCTTTCTCTAATATAATGGTCTGACTATGCTGATGAATGCTTTCCAAATATAATCATCTTAGATTTGAAAGGCCCAACATTAACAATTTACAGGTGTGCTGGGGGATGCCAGTCACCCCACCCCCCCCACCTCACCTCACCCCCCCCCCACCTCACCCCACCCCACCCCAACTCACCCCCCATCACAAGACGGTGCTCCGGTCGCACAGGAGATGAAGATTGGCTGGCAGGGACACTGTTACCAGAGCAACAGTGAATCTGGGGGTGGGCCGAGCGGTAGCCAGCAGCGACCAGCAGTTTTAATGTGGAGTCCGAAAGAACACCCATTTTCCTTATGGCTCTACATTCAGGTAATACTTATCTTTTTTTTGGCAGTCTCCAGTGGTCCCTTTAAGGATAGCTGGATTGAGAAAACTGACCGCAGCCAACCGAAGGAGTCTGGGATAGGCATTAGGCCCCCGATTTGCAATGGCCATGGACCTAGCGCCTGTTTCAGACAGGCACCCTGGGTGACTACGGGGGGCCCTAACCAATATGGCGTGTTAAAATAAAATTCTGTCTTGTATATTGGGGTGTGTTTAATTGAATAAAAACAATCTTTCAAATCAAGGCCTATTTACTTAGTATGCTCAGTAATAAGTCACAATTTAAATACACTTTAATTTACGTGTGATTTAAGACATTTTTTAGAAAGAAAATTCTCCTTATCAAAAAAATATAAGCTCACAACTCTTGAAACTATCAAACTCTGTGACCTCTTTACACTAAAACATTGCATCATTCAAAGCATTGCCAAGATTGCAGTCCTTTGAAGTATTTTTATTAAACCAGGATGTTCCTGAGCTCTCTATGTGGCCTAGAGAGTAAATGCACCACCTGTACTGACTAGGAAGCTCCCAGGATCATCTCCCAGTCTGTAAAAGAAAGACTTGCATTTATATAGCACCTTTCATGACCTAAGGACGTCCTAAAGTGCTTTACAGCCAATGAAGTACTTTTTGAAGTGTAGTCACTCTTGTAATGTAGGAAATACAGCAGCCAATTTGCACACAGCAAATCAAAAGCAAAATACTCCGGATGCTGGAAAACTGAAATTAAAACAGAAAATGTTGGAGAAGCTCAGCAAGTCAGGCAGCATCTGTGGAGAAAGAAACAGAGTTAACGTTTCAGGTCGATGACCTTTCATCAGAACTGGAAGATGTTAAAAGAGTAAAAGTTTTTGAGCAAGTACAGAGCCAGGGAAAGGGGGGAGGGAGGGGAGGAGAGGGAAGAACAAAAGGGAAGTCTGCGATAGTGTAGAGGGCACGAGTGATTAAATGACAAAAGGGATGATGGTGGAAGGCAAGGAGGGTGGTAATGGGACAGGTTAAGAAACAAAAGATTGGTCAGGAGTAGCTATAAATGACAGCAGCTGAACCATTACCGGCACTCGCTGTCCGAAGAAATGGGAGCAGTGGTTACGATCTGAAGTTATTGAAATCAATGTTGAGTCCGGAAGTTTGTAAAGTGCCTAAATAAAAGATGAGGTGCTGTTCATCGAGCTTACGTTGAACTTCATTGGAACAGGGTAAGAGGCCGAGGACAGAGAGGTCAGACTACGAGTGGGAAGGGGAATTAAAATGGCACGTGTCCGGCAGGTTAGGGTCACAGTAAGGTCCCACAAACAGCAACGTGATAATGACCTGATAATCTATTTTTAGGTGTTGGTTGAGGGATAAATATTAGCCAGGATACCAGGGAAAATTCCCAGCTCTTCTTCAAATAGTGCCGTGGGACCTTTTACATCCACCTGAGAGGGCAGACAGGGCCTCGCTTTAACATCTCATCCGAAAGACAGCACCTCCAACAGTGCAGCACTCCCTCAGTACTGCACTAAAGTGTCAGCCTGGATTATGTGTTCACATCCACTGGAGTGGGACTTGAACCCACAACCTCATGACTCGGATGCGAGAAGCACTACCACTAAACTACGGCTGACACCCATGCTGAGTTAATGGACCTCTGCCAGGATGGGAATTGAGGTGCTGAAATTGGCCTTAACTAAAGAAACAAAACATTACCGGCCAGGATGCCTGCTCCTCATCACTATCAGTAAACTATACTTGAAAAGTATATGTGTGGATATCGGGTAATGGCAAGATCAGGCTCAGCTGTGATGTCCTTTATGGTCAATTACAAGTAAATTAGATAGCTCTTTTAATGAGCTGGCACAAGCACATTGGGCTGAATGGCTTCCTTCTGTACTGTATGATTCAAGTACTTTGGCTAGGCTCATGCATACAAAAATTCCACTTGGTCACGATCCCATGGAATTGTGTGCCAGAAAGATTTAGTGCCTTCTAGGAGAGGGAGAAAGTTTGGGGGGGGGAGAAAAGCAGCAATTTTCCAAGCTATCATTTACTGACATCTGCAAACTTACTGCGTCCCAATATAATCCTGGAGATATAATGATGCAATTGGTGAGACACAAAAAGGAAGGAAACAGACATAACTCTCCGTTCCCTGGCATAAAAGTGTTTAGGGTTCTGAGCAGATTGTGAATCTTCATTCTACTGGGAAGATTGGAACAGATCAACAGAGGCTCATGACAATTGTCTATAGATTTATGTTTCAATATCTTGAGTAATCTTGTTAAAGTGAAGATAAAAAAAAAGAAAATGAATGCTGGAAATCTGAAATAAAACAGAAAATGTTGGAAATGCACAGCAGGTCTGATGGCATCTGAAACAGAAAGCTAAGTTAACACTTCAGGTGTCATTATTTTACCAGAAGAAAATCTTATTAAAGTATTGTTTTATCTACCAATTATGTCTAAAGGAAAAATAATTTTTTAATTAATATCATGAGTGTTATTCATAACACAGGAGCCCTTTAAGTTACACATCACGATGAAATGAAAAGTAGTTCAAGTGGGTAACCGTTGACAGAGCCAGGATTATATATCAGTATGACAGAGTTATATTACAATGTGCACATTATAATCAGGAGTGAAGATATAATCATCACCACCTTCCCTTTCATTGTTGCCAATTGGGCCTACTAGTGACTGTCATTAATCAGTTTGAAAGTCTTAACTTGACACACCTATTTGCAAATTATAATGAAGCAATCTTCAATTGTTTATTCTTGCTGAAGATCCTGCAAGATGAAATGCATTTAGGAGATTTGACCGTTATAAATTAACATAAATCTGGTCTTGCAATCAATTTTGTGTATTAATTTCTGTATTATATCATAGGTTCAGGCTCCTCTCTCTCTTGTGCGAGATGCCAAATGTAACTACGTAGAGCGACAGGCCGGGCCCATGTGAACTGCTAATAATCTCATAAATCATTTTGATGAAAATGACCTTTGCAATGTAACTTCCAGGAACACTTGTCTCATCTGCATTCCTTTCAGCGCAGCCTCTAACAAACAAACACGAAGGAAGATGATTTCATATAAGAGTTCATTATCTCTCCTGATCCACTCGGGGCTCCAGGGGACAGTTTTTGCAGCGTGCGAGGAGCAAGCAGCTTCTCTTCCTCAGTCGCATTTGTCTCATGCCAGTTTTTCCTGTGCATGGAAATGAGATCCCATGCGAGAATCCTTACCTCAGCACAGTGACAATCCTCCACCTACCATAGCAATCTTTGCGTGCACACTGCTAGCCTTTTCTGTTACAGGTGAAGGAGGCTTCTCTGCATCATGGCTGTCAACTTTGAAGGCTTCATTCAGGTTTCAAGACTGGAAAGAGTATCGTGGCACTTGTTCCTGCTGAACACTTTGACATTAGCAACTCATGCGAAATTAGAAAAAGTCAACTTGATTTGTACCGAAGAGATTCTTGGCTGACAAAAAAAAAGCATCACACTTTTCAAGGAAAGGTTCATAGCTGCAGGGCAGAAAACAAAAGAGTTGCATTTCTAAATAATTCAACTGAAACCGTATAGAACTTCAGCCCAGATTTTAACACCCCGTTGGGAGTCGTGAGGGCGAGAGCTAAGGCAAACGGGATTTTAACTCCTGTGCCTCACCTGCATGGACCCCGTCAGTCTCCTGCCCAAACCCGGCGGGAAACACAAGCTGGCCGGAGGGCGGAAACGGGATTTGGGCAAGGCAGAGGCCGCTGCTGAGGCCCAAAGGAATGATCCCCGGAAATCAGGTAGGTGTTTAGGACGGGGGTCGGGAGGGCATCGTGCTCAGGGGAGGGGAACAGAAGTCCGGGGCAGGGGAGGCCCAAGGTTTCCTGGTGGGACCTGGAGGAGCACTCCTGCAGGCCTCGGGTTAAAATTGCAGGTCGGGCCTCGATGATGTCATCAGAGCCCGATCTGCATATTTAAAGAAGGACCTTGCTGACTTCTGGCAGGTATCCCGCTCACCTTTTCGAAAGAGCAGTTTAAATTCCCAATCCGCAGAAAGGCAATGAGATCGGAAGGTGTAATTTGCTGTGACGATTTTAACTGCCGACCTCCCAGTTTCCGCCAAGCAGGCAGAGCTAAAATCGGCCCTTCTGAAAACGTTGAGGATTTCTCCATCATATAAAGTTTACTCCTCAATCGGTATTTTTGTTCTTTTCTCCTCACTGAACTGCATTTTCTTTACGGTTTGCATCATGTGATCATTTCTTTCTGTTCTGGCGGAATATCTTTCAAGAGGGATTTACTTTTCTTGTTTGTTTTATGAAACAGTTTCTCTCTGCCCCAAAATCATGTGAAGGCGCAGCGGCCCGATCTTCAATTACGCTTCACCGGCAGCTCTGCGCAGCTTGTCGGCTCTGTGGAAACGAGGCCTGATGCCCAATATCGGGGGTGCCCCATTCAGGCACAGGGATTGAAACCTGCGATCTCTGCACGCGCAAAAATGGGGGCAACTGAATTTCTAGGCCCAGTTTACCAAAAAAAAAATGTCCAAACCACAGGAATAAAAAGACTGATTCCCTGATGAATCGCTCTCAGTGAGGAGAGGTACTTGCAGGACACCTGTATCGCATGCACTGGAGGCATATACTTTCAACTTTTGTACAAATATGTTGTAATATTTCTTTATGAGTTATAGGTACAGTCTCTCTGATATTATGATCCTGAAGAGACCTGCTTTGACTGATATTCAGGCATATTGTAGCTTAGATTTAAAAGATTAATATTAACATACGTATCCTGAGTGCCATCTAATGTTAATAATGCGAATTGGTTTACAGAAAACTTCTTTAGCAGCTGAATATTCACACCACACTCCTCTTATCTAATCATTTTTTTAATTCATTCTCGGGATATGGGCGTCACTGGCAAGGCCAGCAAATATTGTTCATTCCTCATTGCCCTTGAGAAGGTGGTGGTGAGCCGTCTTCTTGAATCGCTGCAGTCCGTGTGGTGAAGGTTCTCCCACAGTGCTGTTAGGAAGGGAGTTCCAGGATTTTGACCCAGCGACGATGAAGGAACGGTGATATATGTCCAAGTCGGGATGGTGTGTGAATTCGAGGGGAATGTGCAGCTGATAGTGTTCCCATGCACCTTGTCCTTCTAGGTGGCAGAGGTCACGGGTGTGGGAGGTCCTATCGAAGAAGCCTTGACGAGTTGCTGCAGTGCATCCAGTGGATAGTACACACTGCAGCCAGAATGTGCCTGTGGTGGAGGGAATGAATGTTTAAGGTGGTGGATGGGCAGCTAATCAAGTGGACTACTTTGTCATGGATGGTGAAGAGCTTCTTGAGTGTTGTTGCTGCTGCACCCAACCAGACAAGTGGAGACTATTCCATCACATTCCTGACTTGTGCCTTGTAGGTGGTGGAGACACTTTGGGGAGTCAGGAGGTTAGCCACTCGCCGCAGAATACCCAGCCTCTGACCTGTTATAGCAGCCACGGCATTTACGTGATGGTCCAGTTGAGTTTCGGGTCTATGGCAATCCCCGGGATGTTGATGGTGGGGGATTCGGCGATGGTTTCTCCAACCTCCCTTTCCTCCTCAAAGACCTTGAACGTGTTGTCGCCTCTCAAATCTGTTCCCATCTTTCCCGCACCTCCATGTTTGAATCCCTCCAATCAGGTTTCCACCCCTGCCACAGTACTGAAACAGCCCTTATCAAAGTCACAAATGACCATCCTACGTGACCGTGACCGTGGTCAACTATCCCTCATCATCCTTCTCGACCCGTCTACAGCCTTTGACATCATCCTCCTCCAACGCCTCTCCTCCATTGTCCAGCTGGGTGGGACTGCCCTCACCATTCTTATTTATCCAGTCGTAGCCAGAATATCACCTGCAATGGCTTCTCTTCCCACTCCCATACCTTTACCGCTGGAGTCCCCCAAGGATCTATCCTTGGCCCCCTCCTATTTCTCATCTACATGCTTCCCCTCGGTGACATCATCCGAAAACATAAAATCAGGTTACAAATATACAATGACGACACCCAGTTCTACCTCACCACCACCTCACTCGACCTCTCCACTGCCTCTGATTTGTCGCACTGCTTGTCCGACATCCAATACTGGATGAGCAAACATTTCCTCCAACTAAATATTGGGAAGACCAAAGCTATTGTCTTCGGTCTCCGCCATAAATTCCGTTCCCTAGAACGTACTCCATCCCTCTCCCTGGTAACTGTCTGAGGCTGAACCAGACTGTTCGCAAACTCGGCGTCCTATTTGACCCTGAGTTTGGCTTCCGACCCCATATCCGCTCCATCACCAAGACCGCCTACCTCTACCTCCACATCACCCGTCTCTGCCTGTGCCTCAGCTCATCTGCTGCTGAAACCCTCATCCATGCCTTTGTTACCTCTAGACTTACTATTCCAATGCTCTCCTGGCCGACCTCCCACCTCACACCCTCCATAAACGTGAGCTCTTCCAAAACCCTGCTGCCCGTATCCTATTTCACACCAAGTCCCATTCACCCATCACCCCTGTGCTCGCTGACCTACATTGGCTCCCGGTCTGGAACGCTTCGATTTTAAAATTCTCATCCTTGTTTTCAAATCCCTCCATGGCCTCACCCCTCCCTATCTCTGTAATCTCCTCCAGCCTTACAACCTTTCGAGATCTCTGCGCTCCTCCAATTCTTGCCTCTTAAGCATCCCCGATCTTAATCGTCCACCATTGGCGGCCATGCATTCAGTTGCCTAGGCCCTAAGCTCTGGAATTCCCTCCTGAAACCTTTCCGCCTCTCTGACTCTCTCACCTCCTTTAAGACACTCCTTAAAAACTACCTCTTTGACCAAGCTTTTGGCCACCCTGTCCAATAGCTGCTTATGTGGCTTGGTGTCAAATTTTGTTTGAGGATCGCGCCTGTGAAACACATTGGAACGTTTTACTATGTTAAAGGCGCTATATAAATGCAAGTTGTTGTTGTTGTTGTTCGTGGTAATGTCATTGAATGTCATGGGGAGGTGGTTAGACGCTCTCTTGTTGGAGATAGTCTTTGCCTTGTGTGGCACGAATGTTACTTGCCACTTATCAGCCCAAGCCTAGATGTTTATCTAATCTTGCAGTGATATCCTTTAATACTCAGCCCTTCAGGCAGTTTTCATTGTGCCAAGCTACCCTACTGTCTGCCAGCAGGCTCATCAACAAAAAAAGCCCAGCAGTTTCTATGTCAATGAGAGAAATTGCCTGCAACCTTCGTAATTATTCCAAAGAATATGGTCTGGTACTAATACAGGAATGAATAGCAATCACAATGAAGGAATAAAACAACTGTAAACTCCACAGGTTTTCCTGCTGTGAAAGAATTCCTATGGAAAATAACTTGTGTTGTATGTTTCATGATTGTTGAATTCTTGCTGTGTTTGTATTCTGCTTTTTTGAAGTTTTATTTTAATAATTTTTATAGCTTATTATTCTTCTTGTTCCTTTAGGTTCCCCAGTGCTGTATGCCCTTCCCTGGTCGTGAGGCCATAGGGAGGAATTTCTTCCAGGATTCTGGTTGTGGTGTTTCCATCTCTTAGGAGGCCCACAGAAAATATGCAGTTCACTTCCCGCTTGATTTCCTCTCCTTTCTTCCACTTAGCATCTGTCCCTCTCAGCATCCCAGATTACAAGGGGCAAACTTGTGTCCTGCCATTGCATTATTCAGATTGCGAAGACACCAGCTTGTTTCAATTGATCTCAGCATTCCTGTGCTCGAAAGGGGATGATTTGGTCATTGTTCAGTGGGGCCTGTGTCTGTGCTCGCCAGGGAGCCAAACGCTTTCTATAGTGCACTGGTTCACGTGTTTGTGTAAAATTCCTGTGTAAGCTATTTTAAATGGGTTAGAACTTAGTTAAAAGAATTCACATTGGAATTTTATATAAGCACGCTAACCATTGTGCTAATAATAGCGCTTAGTGGAATTTCAATCCACAGATGAGAACAAGATTGGGAGCGGCTCGAATTGGCCTCAGAGTTGAATAGTCCACAGACACTTCCTTTCCAGATTAACCCATGAAGAATGGTCGCTCTGATGATAGCAGAAGGAGATTTCTACCTTTGGAACTTTAAGGCAGCATAACTTGCCGCATTCATGAAAGGAAGAGTAAGAAAATTAAAGTGCCAATTGGAATGTATTGATTCAGGAGAGTTCTCCCGGTGTCCTGACCAACATTTGCCCCTCAACCAATACCACTAAAACAGATTATCTGGTTATTTACCTCGCTGCTGTTTGTGGGACCTTGCTGTGCGCAAATTGACTCCAGTGTTTCCCTATATTGTAACATTGACTGCATTTCAAAGGTACTTCATTGGCTGTGAAGGTTTGGGACATCATGAGGACATGAAAGGGGCTATGTAATGCAAATACTTTTTTGTCTTTCTTTCTTTCAGGAGTAAATTTAGTTTTGTCATTTATTTATTCATCCACGTTCTGATTGCTGTGGATTAACGGTACCAAAGAGGACACTCTTTCCTTTTCTTAACTGACTTCAATTCCACTTCTTACCAGGCTGAGTGTCCGAGGTCGATTTTACTAAATTCATGGTTGGATGAGCTCTGCTATAGTTGACCTGTGACCTGTGTTATCTTGGTAACAGCAAGTTATCTGTTATTGCATTAGTGTTTAAACTAGCAATTTAGACTAGATGTTGTACATGGTGTTATTTGTAATGAAAGAGTTTTCTGAGCCAAGTAGAAAATAAACCAATGCTCATAACCCAGTAAGAATAAAGGATTATCACACATGACATGATCTGTAGATTTCTTGAGAAATTTTCTGAAAATATCTTGGAGTTTTTCTATAACCTATCAGATTTTATTTATGATGTTTAGGAAACTCCCCACATTCAAAAAGGAAAGAATTTGCATTTATACAGCGCCTTGTCATGTCCTCAGGATGCCACAAAGCAGTTCACAGCCATAAGTTTACTTTTGAAGTGTAGTTACTGTTGTTATGTAGACAAACTGGCAGCCAATAAGTGCACAGCAAGGTCCTACAAACAGCAAATGAATGAATGACCAGGTAATGTGTTTTTGATGGTGTTGGTTAAGGATAAATCTTGGCCATGACACCGGGGAGAACTCCCCTGCTCTTCTTCGAATAGTGGCCATGGGATCTTTTACATCCACCTGAACAGGCAACCAAGGCCATGGTTTGTTTCATCCAAAAGAGGGCACCTCCAATGATGCAGCACTGCCCTGAAGTGTCAGCCTAGATTATGTACTCAAGTTCTGAAGTGAGGCTTGTACCCACAAACTTTTGACTCATGTGAGAGTGTTACCACCAAGCCAAGCCTTGTCTCATAAAAGCAAGTTTAATAAAATGCAGATATGAAGAAAAATTTATTGCACCCATCAGTTCCTTTATAGTAAGTTGTCAGGAGAATGCAATTTGGTCCCTAAAACTGTTTTGCTGTCTTCGGTTGAGCAAGGCATGCACAGCGAAACAAGGAGAGACAGAGGTGGAGAGAGTGAATGACTACAAACTGGAAAAAGCAAGATATTTTCAACAGTCAGTGAGGCAAGAACAGGAGAAAGGACAAGACTGAGTAGGGAATGGAAAAGGTCAAACTAGAATACTATTTTAAATTAAATTGTGAGAGTAGGACAAGGGAAACACAAGTTCACACTATTAAATGGTAAATTTAGGACTGATATCAGGATGTTCTTCTTCACACAAAGAGTGACCATACATGGAATGGGTTCCCAGATAAAGTGGTGGAGGCGCAAACCTGGAATCATTTAAGAAACGATTAGACTGTAAGGTCTGTCTGGTTGGATGAACAAACTAAGATGGGCCAAATGGCCTTCCTCCTCCATAATTATTTTGCGATCTTGTTAGCTAAGATAAAGAAAGAAAGACTGGTCAACAGTGAAAAGAACGTTGAAAGAGGGAGAGTGTTAAAAAAACAGGGCCTCGGTTTAATGTCTCATCTGAAAAATGGCACCATTGACAATGCAGCACTCCCTCATACGACTTGAATCTACTATCTTATGACTGAGTGGCAAGTGTGCTACCATTTGCGCCAAGCTGGCACTTGTATGGACAGTGTATGAAATGCTTAACACATTCATGTGACGTTACATTATTTGATATTTTTAACACCTCCATTAAAATAATTGACAAATTAATGCAACACAAACACTAATATTCTACAGTAATTTCTAGCTCAAGTCACTATGAAGTTCATTCATTCACGGTCCCTTAAACAAATTAGGATTTACACATTTATTTATAGCAATAGGTAGATTTGGTGGAACAGGAAGTCCAGCCTGGTCTGTTTATCATGATGACAACAAAGCAAGAATTGTCCATCTGACAGATCAAGAAATTACACCCAGGGTAAGCTTGCTACGTCCTCCTCCTAACATGTAACAGATACAGTTATCACTTTGGAAACAAAATGGTGCATGGTGCTGCATGCGTGTGTGTTTGTATCTGTGAGTGTGTGTGTGTGTGTTAGACTGATGAGTGTGCAAGAATATATGATAAATTGTATCATCTCTCCACAAGAAAGGTACTTAAATTACTAAATTCAATTACTAAATTAAGTTACTTCAGCTGCATTGTTGGAGGTGCCGACATTCAGGTGAGATATTAAACTAAGACCCTGCGGTAAATTTTAACCCAACTCGATGGGTGGGAAACCCACACGATCGGGTGGAACATCGGCTTTACACCCTGCCCAATATTACTCTCCATTGAAATATTACAAACTGGTCAGTTTCCCGACAGGTGGGTTAAGTTAAGAATTCTCCTCCTGTCTGCCTGGTCAGGTGGACTGAAATGATTCCATGAGACTATCGTTCTTCTAGTGTCATGGTCAACATTCAGCCCTGAAAAAACACCACCGAGAAAGATTAACTGGTCGTATATCTTATTTGCTATTTGTGGGACTTTGCTGTGTGCAAGTTGACTGCCGTCTTTGCCTACAAAACAACAGTGAGTACACTTCAAAAAGCAACCCATTGGTTATGAAGTGCTTTATGATGTCCTGAAGACATGATAAAGTGCGATAGAAATGCAAGTTCTTTCTTTTGTTTCTTTAAAATGTCGATGGGAATAGAACCTAGCATTGTATTTACACAGGAGCATCCGTTGGTGATAAAGGGGAAAAGTACTTGCAAATAGAAGAAAAGGTAATTGAAAAAGTGGGTGAATAATCATTCAAGCACCAGTTCTGAAAATACTGTGTTGTGAAACGTCCTTAAGAAGTCTGATTGTGAGACTGTGACTGTTGTATTTTAAAAATGAACTTCTATCCTGAAGACCAAACTAATTCCATTAAATTGCACAAGATCCCTCGAGTCACAGAATCACTAGAGGGCAGTACAAAAGCATTGATTGCTTTGGAAAAACCTTGCGGCTATTGATGTGGGTCATTTTCATTTCTTATTTTTTTCTTGGCAATTTTTCTCTACTAGCTTTCAGCCTCTCTCTTGAAGATGTTCATTTCTTGCTGGGGCAGGGCATGATTCCAGGGGGGCACCTGTTATCCTTTGGTACCTCGCCAAGTGCTCATTATTCATGCGTGAGCCTTGATATTGAGCATCGGGGGGCTATTCGTCTGCGAGAAGCATTCCAGCCGAGCCCAATCCTGCCCTCACCCCCGTTTCCAACAGGGGTCATTGGGTAGTGATCAGGGAGGGATCCCTGGCCAATTTTCCCCTCCCTAATCCAGGAGTGCTTTTTTTAAAATGTCAATGACTTGCTTGACTCACTTACTAAATAATTGTACAGTAGTCTAAGCAGCTGAGCTACAATGCCTGAAAGTTTTGTCAGATCTATTCAACACTTGTTTATCTGTTAGAAAGGAATGTGCTATGTTACTAACATTTTTATAAGTACAATAACTTTATTAGGCACCTGCACATGAACTGCCTTCTATCTTATAGGTGAATAATTTGCTATGGACATTTAAATGAGAAACTTCAAAACCATCCTTTACTGCTAGACGCAAGGTACTGGCAAGAAGCATTTGATGCATACCATGTGCTGTATTCATGCCATAATATATCTTTTTATAATAAACATCTGTGTTATCTGTTCAATGCCAGAAAAACAAAGAAAAACTACAGGAAGCCCTAAGAGACAAAAAATCCCGCGCTGCTCAATGCTTCCATTTTCCTGATGTTGTGCAGTTGTTTGTTTGTTGAAATATTTGGCCAGATTCCATTTGTTTGTCACAAGACCAAGAATGCACAGATTGAAATCCATGAATTAACGAAAGGGCAGATCACAGAATCAGGAGTGCACGCACATAAGTCCAATTATTTGTTCTATTAATCAGCCAAGAAGAATGTAGCTGACTGCAGCTGTATTTAATTATTGACGTTTTGAAATCCAGGCCAAGGTCAGTTAGTCTTCAGATTAAACCTCTGTTGGAACGAGATGGAATAGCTGTTAGAATCATACCACTGATCTCTGTTAAAGGTTTCTGTTCTCTTTTAGATGAGGAAATATCTTTTATTGTTGATATTACTAAGCAGGCCTATGCTAGCTATGTGGCATAGATCAGTAGCTGATGCCAATCAGGGTCTTACAGGAAGGTAGGATTTGCATTCTGTTTTTGGGTAATCTGCAACTGACATTCATTGAACTGTGCTGCTGGGTTTGGTTCCTGCAACTGGACAACATATATATATTCTGATAAAAATGGATTCTTCCATGCTCCTGCCCAGAATTCTAGTAATTGTGGTATTCAATTGAGACATTCCTTTTACTTGTTCTTGGGATGTGGGCAACACTGAGCAAGGCAGTATTTATTGCCCATCCCGAGTTGGGCTGATTGTATTATGGAGTAGAAATTCCTTTGCATTTTGCTGAGCATTTGAGCCCAAAATCAGCATTATACTTACCAATTTCTCTTCTCACCACATCCTTCAAACCCCTTCTATTTCCAGAAACACATAACTTGGCTCTTATGTCCACTTCAATGGCTTTCTCCGGTAAGTTGTTCCATGGCACTGATAATCGCCAGCCCTGCTCCACTGGTGGAAGTGCTGGTGGAATAGGTTTCAATGACCTCCCAACAAAATATCCATGGTCAGGTGGCGGTCAACTCATTCACATGCCAGTGATGGGCATGCACACCACTAGTGGCACAATTTGGACACCAACCAGGGGGCAGGAAATGTTGAGCTGGCCAGCCATTAGTGGCCCAGCCAGCAACATCAATCAGCATAATTTTGGTTCTTCTGCCCCTTACTTGGGCTATTTTCAGGGGTGGTCCAGGCTAGGACTCAGGTTTGAACCCTCAGATAGTCCCACTTCCACCATTGACCAGACCTGTATGTCGGGTTGACTGTAGCATCCAGATCACCCAGTGTCAGCGAGGCTGGGGAGGGTCAAGAAAATTTCTCAGTATAAGCATTCCATGCCTCCATGGCACTGCCCCCTTCAATGCCATGGATCATGTTTTGGGGCAGACAGAGGTTACACCCAAAGTAGGCTCCCAATTAAAACTTGCAGCCTTGGCTGGGATTGAGTCCTTCCAATTTCCCTATTGTCACACTGCACTCCCGATCGATTTATATCAGGAGTGTGTCGCAGAGTGTGTTGCAATTCAGGGTCCATTATTATATTATTCTTTGGGAGGAAAAAGTTCCACCTGAATTCTCTGGATCTGGAGTACCTCTAGGTCTCTCTGAACTTCTCCCCTCTCCTTCAAACATCCAAATTTCTCACACAACTTATCTGCAAATTTAGACATTCTACTTTGAATACTTTAATCTGAATCATTTATTAATACTGTCAACAGCTGCCTAATTATATTTTCTAGCCTTGATTTGTTTCCTATTGCTTAGTCACTGTACTATTCAATTTACAATATCATCCGTTATCCCAAGAGATTTCACTTTAGCCACAAGCAAACAAGTCTCAATCATTAATCCTCTTATGTGAACACTATCATGCATCAAGAGCATGCAGGATACTGAGATACAGTGATCGCCTTGACAACAAAGGCTGCCCAAAAATAGAATAAAACCCTGGCATCAAATTGAAACCATATATATTATTAGCAACTAACACCAGGGAGTGATTTCAAGCCTATAATCCAATCTCTAGCTTCACACTCACAGATTCTGACATTATCTGAACCCCCTCAATTAGATTACCACTTTGTAATCATCTGAGATATCCATTCTTTTACATTTATATATCGATTCTGCTTCTAAGACTGTTTAAAACAGTAAAATAATCAAGCAGCGATCTCAAGGGATGCTATCCAGATGGCAGGATCAGTCCTGCTGGTGTCGAACATGAAAGCAACGGCCCTTTAAGGCTGGCTTAAAGTGCTCTTGCACAACATGCAGGAGAGCTTGATTTTAAATCCTAAAATTAATTTAAATAGGTGTGAATATGACATAGTGCACCTTCCCGTTCACTTCGGACACAATTGCACTGTGTGCACTGTCTTATTCCCCCTCTGGAATCCTTCCTTGTGCAAAGAAGCTCCTAAAGAATTAGATGCTTTTTGGTATTTTCATTCCTTCAGTGCCTTTTTGCTCCTGGTTTTTGAAAGGTTTTTGGGTCATTCTCATTTTTTTTCCTCTGGTAACAGAACAGATAGAGACTAATGCAATCTAATATTGTCTGCAAAATCAGCAAGAACTTGCAATAATATTGCACCATTCATATAAAAAACATCCCAAGGCACTTTGCATAAAAGAAGAAGAAAGACTAACTTGTATTTATATAGACACCTTTCATGACCTTAGGATGTCTCAAAGTGCTTTAAAGCCAATGAAGTACTTTTAAAGTTGTCACTGTTGTAGTGTAAGAAGCTGGAGAGAAACAGAACACAAACCACAGTGTGACAGTTAGGAGAAACTTTGTTGAATAAATGGGTTTTTCTCAGGTTTTTCAAGGAGGAGAGAGAAATGAAGAGGCAGAGGGGTTTAGGCAGAGAATGCCAGAGGGTAGGACCGAGGCAGCTGAAAGCTCTAGACTAATGGTGGGATGAAGGGAGGGGAGAATGCACGAAAGGTCAGAGTTAGAGTTGAAGGGTCAAAGGATCCAAGAGGGCATGTAAAGCCTGAGAAGGTTGCAGAGATAGGGTTAGGTGAGGCCATGGAGGGATTTGAAGACAAGGACAAGGATTTTAAGCTTAATGTGTTGGGCGACAGGTAGCCAGTGTTGGTCAGAGAGAAAGAGAGTGATGGGTAAGTGCGACTTAGTGTGGGACAGTTTTATGGGCTGCTGAATATTGAACAAAAAAAATTACCAGAGAGCTGACTGTACCAGCAGCACTCACAGGAGCTCCGCAGATAGCAAGATCATAAAAGAGGAACAAATCTGGAAAGTGTCTCTTGCAATATAAACTTTCATTGCATAGAATCCTGTGCCAACTGGCAGGACAATTTAAAATTAATGATGGAGATTGTTTTTAAAGCACCCCAATTACATTATTTCATGGTTAAAGTGGTATGTAATTGGGCAGAACAGTGGCAGATCAAATTTAATGCGGACAAATGGAGAATACTGCACTGAGGAAGGACAAATGGATGATGGGTAAAGAAAGAAGGAAATTGTATTTATATGGTGCCTTAGCACATTTTCAGGATGTCCCAAAATGCTTTGCAATCAATAGATTACTTTTGAAGAGCAGAACTGTACTTGAACCCTATTGCTTTAGCCATGTAATTCAGCATTCCATTGGCTTTGTTGATGGCTGCTCCTCAGTGGTTAAACATGTTGGCCTAATTTTTAACTCGGAAAAATAGGTGGGTTGGGGGTGGGGGGGGCAGTAAAATTTTTTTACATCTAAAACCCGCCCCCAACCCACCCATTTCAAGTTTTAACAGAGGCAGGACGAAGGATTGGAGACCAACCCGTTCTTAGGAGGTGGGTCGGTCACTAAAAGCTTTCAAGGAGGCCGCGGGCTTCCATTTTGACAAGTTCTTTGTTTTTTACCCCTGGAGGCTGGGATTCTCGGACTTTCGCCTTCACGCCACGTGAGAGGAGGCGAGAAGGCCCAAAAGAGCAGGTACGTGCCTTTATAGCACAGATTGTGGGCCCAGAGGAGCATCAGTGCTTCCCCCAGGCCCAACAAGCTTACCTGTAGTGACCGCCTCCCCCCACGATCTCCGACTCCCCCCTCGATCTCCGACCCTCCAATGACTCCCGATCCCGACTCCTGATGACTCCTGACCCAGGCCCCTGATGACTGCCGACCCCCGATGACCTCCAACTCTGACCCCCGTGACTTCTGATCCCAACCCCCCCTCCCCATGACGGACCCACCCCCCCCACCCCCATCTAAGACTTACCTTCTTGTATCCATCACCTTCCTCTTCTCCCATCCGACTAAGGCCAGCTTATCAATCAGGCTGGCCTGTCGGGCGGAAAACCGACAAAAAAATAAAAGACGTCCTTACGTCAAAATCGTAAAGATGTCCGGGAAACCTGTACTTCCTGGTTTCCTGTCAGGAATTTCCCCCCAACCCCACCCCCGCCATGTTCCCAGCTCAGATTTAGGCCCTTGAGCGCCAAGTCTACTAAGATGTCTAGGTCTCTTTCAACTTCATTGTATGCCACAGTGGGAAGACTTCAGCTTTTCTCTGGATGAATGAGATATGATTGGCTGAATGGTTTTCCTCATCTGTGATCTTGAAAATGAAGGGTTGCCAGGGAAACCTGTGTCAGACTGCTCACACCCACCTTGGTACCATCAACGTGTCAACCCCAGCTCAACTTCCTGACTGCCGCAAAAGGCTCCTCCAGACCAGACCAGCACACAGGAAGATGCCATCTGCTGCAAGGAGACCTGCAGCCATCCTCTGCCAACAGTGGCAGTCAAATTCGCCGCTGCCTTCAACTTTTCTTCCTCCACCTCCTTCCAGGCAATCATGGGGTTTATCTGCAGTATCAAAGAACCTGGTCATCAGGTGCGAGGTGCTCTCGGCGTTGCTGTATGTGGCGCAGGTCTGGCCCATACCTCGCTCCTGCGCTGCGACAGTCACCCGAGCCATCTTCCACTATGTCTGGAGATCAAAAATGGACCGTGTCCGCAGGGACACGATGTACAAATCTCCAGAGAGAGGGGGGAAAGGCGTGCCCAACGTGGCCCTCATCCTGATGGCCACCTTTGTGTGCGGCTGCATCAAGCTGTGCATAGACCCTCGGTACGCAAACACAAAGTGTCACTACGTGCTGAGGTTCTACCTGTCCCCGGTGTTGAGAAGGATGGGCCTGGCCAAACTGGCACGGAACGCTCCGTCCAGTTGGACCGTTCCGCCCCACCTGTCCTTCGTGGAAAAGTTTGTGCAGAAAAACACCTTTGACCACAAGACGATCAGCAAGTGGTCCGCATGTAACGTCCTCGAGACCCTGCGGGAAAAGGAGATGGTGGATCCTGTCGGTTGGTTCCCCGAGCAAACTGTCATTGTAATTTGGCAGAACATCTCATCGCCAGAGCTTTCAAACAAGCACCAAGACATAGCTTGGCTGGTGGTGAGAAGGGCCCTTCCCGTCAGATCCTTCATGCACTCCCGGACTCTCAGCGCCACCGCGCGCTGTCCCCGAGGAGGCTGCGGTGGAGATGAGACCGTTAGCCATCTCCTTCTGGAATGTTCCTTTGCAAAGAAGGTCTGGAGAGAGATGCAGTGATATCTGTCCAGGTTCGTCCCGAGCAGTTCCGTAACACAGGATTCTGTGCTCTAAGGGCTGTTCCCGGGGACGCACACTGAGACGGACATCAACTGCTGCTGGAAGACCATCAACTCGGTGAAAGACGCCCTTTGGTCTGCCCGAAACTTGCTGGTCTTCCAGTGCAAGGAGCTGTCCTCGACCGAGTGTTGCAGACTGGCACATTCCAAGGTCCAGGAGTACGTGCTCAGGGATGCACTGAGGATGGGTACGGCCGCCGCAAAGGCTCTGTGGGGAAAGACAACCGTTTAGAGCCTTCCCGCCATTGTATACCGAGGGGCTGCAATCAGGGAAGAACCCCCTCGGGCAGAATGTAAAACTCGAATTGATGTAATATAACTGTAATGAATCTGTAATGAACCTGTAAAGAATCTGTAACGTACCTGTTATCAATAATCTGCATTGAGTGTAATGCAATGAGGCACCCTAGAGTGTCATGAACTGTGATTGTGTCCAGTGTGTTCATTGAACTGTACTTGATGTAACCTGCAAATTGTATGACCTGTGTTGTGTACGTTTGAAATGTGATATGACAACTGTATTGTATGTATTGCTGCAAATGTTATGAATAAAGTATATTTTTGGAAAAAAAATCAACCAATGAGTTGTCATCTCACAGGTGTCAAACAGTTGACTGGTGCATCAGTCAATATGCCGAACACTTTAATCTTGTTTCTCACTGACCAGCAACAAGACACAGCTGCCCAATTTCACCACATTACTACATTTCACAAAGTAGAGGAGGAACATTGATGTGGTCTTTTGGTCCTCAGTTTACTGCTTCTCCTCTGCCACCTAGCTAGCTCTTCCTTGCCTGTGCATAGTGATTTGCCCAGTGCTACCTCCTCCTGTTTACGAATTTCATTCTTTGGGATGTGTTGATGCTTGCAAACATTGGTGAGAAGGGTGCTGTGAAGAGTCCTGGGCCTCTGGCAGTGCTGGCAGACTGCTCTTCCAGGCTTAAAGGGAACAAATGTTAGAATGCTGACTCCAAGAGATAACGTAATTCAGAGCTTGCATTCCAAGATACTGTGTGGTTATATATGCATGTGAGGAAGTAAGTAGAGAGAAAAGACATAAGAGCAAGATTGTACTGGCCCTAAGCTTAGGAGAGGCCGGTGCTTCCCAGCTCTTGAAATCAAGAGCTTGTATTTTCTGAGTGCTTCTCCAGTTTGAATCTGTTTCTCCATAACAAAAGTGGCTGCACTCCAAAAAAAGTAATTTATGTAGTGCTTTATGATGTTGCAAATCTATCTTTCTTCCTTTAAACTCAGTTGGTAGCATTCTTGCCTCTTGAGTATGAAGATTGTGGGTTCAAGCCCTATTGCAGACTTCAGCGCATAATCTAAACTGCCACTTCAGCACGATACCCAGGGATCGCTGTATTGTTGAGTGAGACCTTAAACTCAGGCCCCATCTGCTTGTACAGTACAAAGAAAAGTAGGGAGTTGTCCTAGTATTCTGGCCAATATTTCTCCCTCAACCAACAAAACCAAAAATAGATTCATCCCTTTGCTGTTTGGAGGGCCTTGATATGCACAAATTGAATGCCACATTTGTTTACATAGCAGTGACTGCTCTTCAAAAGTAGCCTATTGATTGTAAAAGGCTTTAGTATATTCTGAGATCATGGTAACGTGCTATGTAAATGCAAATTCCTTCTTTTTCTTTAAATGTCATGCAAACAAACAAGTAGCCTTGACGTGGTGTAAATTGAAGGAGCACATACACTCAAAAGTGCCCAGTCTTCAGCCCATCCTGTGTGCTAATACATGACCATGCATCATGCTGCTAACTTGTAGTACAATGATATTATATGACCAATTTTCCTAGGTGTAGCACCCAAGGAGCACCCGAATGGAAGGTGCAGTGAACCCAAAATACAGGCAGAGACCCAAAACACCTGGTCTCCAGCCCTACTGGGTTGCTCAGAAACATCTTGTGCTGCTACAAGAAGGTCCTCATGGGCTATGCCTGAAGGTGGCGCAGTTTTGCGAAATAATGCTTTTGACGTATTTGTGATGTCAGAGCGGGCGACAGAGACCTCGGTTCACTGACTCTTCAACTGATGGAGGACGTTTTCTCTTTCCGATGAGAAACCACCGCTTCTTCTTCTTCCTGCTCTCTCTCAGTCTGCTCTCCAGTGATTCCACCTCACTGCTCCCCTCATACCCTCTATACCACCCCACTTGGGGGGATGTAGCTCGGCTGCTGCGTATCAAATCTTGGAATAGTGATGGGCTGCCTGATGGAGTGCTTCTTGCAGGTTCTGTAGAGAGTCCGGACTTTGCTGTTCCTGTGAAAACATAAATAGGGACAAACGTAAAGGCAAATTAACACAAGTAAATATGTAATTATGGGCTTGATCGTGACTGTCACCTCCATGGAAAGGTCCTGTAAGTTAACATTTTCAGATACGTTGACTAGGACTGGGAGGAAAGGGAGAAAACAGAATAACAAACCCACTGTGGAGACATGCCCACCTTCTTTCCCACCACCAGCTATCTCTCCCAACTTGTATTGCTGGAGCTCCATTGCCCTTTGCTCAAATGGGGTAACTTCCTGAACTGTAGCAGCTTCTTCTCCAGGAACTGTGGCCTTCCTTCTGTTAAACACCTTCTCCTGCAAAGACCTACAGCACTTCTGCGACTTACTGCAGCATCATGACTCCCACCAACCCCCCCCACAACATTAACAGTGCCTTTTCCCTTTGTATTCAGAGGTAGTTGCAGTCACTGTTAAGGTGGTGCAGCTTTACTTTTATGCATTAGATCCTTTCAGATACTTTTGTGAGAAAAGTGTGGCTTGGTGCGAGTTAGGATACAGTATGGTTGTAGTTGTGTACATGGACTTTCAAAAGGCGTTTGATAAAGTACCACATTATATTGAAGCCCATGGAATAAAAGGGGCAGTGGCGACATGGATACGAAATTGGCTAAGAAACAGGAATCAGAGAGTAGTGGTGAACGGCTGTTTTTTGGACTGGAGGAAGGTATACAGTGTTGTTCCCCAGGGGTCAGTATTGGGACCATTGCCTTTTTTGATATATATTAATGACTTGGACTTGGGTGTACTGGGCACAATTTCAAAATTTGCAGATGACACAAAACTTGGAAGTGTATTAAACAGTGAGGAGGATAGTGATAGACTTCAAGAGGACACAGACAGGCTGGTGAAATGGGCGGACACATGGCTGATGAAATTTAACGCAGAGAAGTGCGAAGTGATACATTTTGGCAGGAAGAATGAGGAGAGGCAATATAAACTAAATGGTACAATTCTAAAAGGGGTACAGGAACAGAGAGACCTGGGGGTATATGTGCACAAATCTTTGAAGGTGGCAGGACAGGTTGAGAAAGCAGTTACAAAAGCATACGGGATCCTAGGCTTTATAAATAGAGGCATCGAGTACAAAAGCAAGGAAGTTATGATGAACCTTTATAAAACACTGGTTCGGCTACAACTGGAGTATTGTGTCCATTTCTGGGCACCGTACTCTAGGAAGGATGTGAAGGCCTTAGAGAGGGTGCAGAAACAATTTTCTAGAATGGTTCCAGGGATGAGGGACTTTAGTTATGTGGATAGAATGGAGAAGCTGGGGTTGTTCTCCTTGGAGCAGAGAAGGTTAAGAGGCGATTTGATAGAAGTGTTCAAAATCATGATGGGTTTAGATGAAGTAAATAAAAAGAAACTGTTCCCATTGACAGAAGGGTCAAGAACCAGAGGACACAGATTTAAGGTGATTGGCAAAAGAACCAAAGGCGACACGAGGGAAAACTTTTTTACGTAATTATTGTTAATTGTATCCATGTGATTTATATCAATTAGTGTTAATTGTATTCAGGTGGTGCATATCAATTGGGAACTCTCTTGTATTCATTTATAAGAGAGCTGACCAAAGATGTGGTGTGGGTGTAAATGTGGAGCTCTGTGAATAAAGGCTTGGAAGCAACTGAAGATTAGGCTCCAATATTCTATCCTTCACCACCTGGCTATCCGAATTTATAACAGTTATGATCTGGAATTTGCTGCCTGAAAGGGTGGTAGAAGCAGATTCAATCATGGCATTCAAAAAGGAATTGGAGAAAGACTTGAAGGGAAAAAATTTGCAGGGCTACGGGGAATGGCTCTAACTGGGACTGGATTTGGACTAACTGGAATGAGACTAATTGAATTGCTCTTCCAAACAGCTGGCACGGGCTCGATGGGCCGAATGGCCTCCTTCTGTGCTGTGATTCTCTATGAAACAGAGTTTAGCGTTTCAAGTCGAAGGCCTTTCATCAGAACTCAAGGTCTTCGACCTGAAACATTAACTCTGTTTTTTTCCTCACAGATGCTGCCTGACTTGCTGAGTATTTCCAGCATTTTCTGTTTTTATTTAAGGAGCTATTAGGACAGGTGACCAAAAGCTTGATCAAAGAGGTAGGTTTTAATGAGTGTCTTAAAGGAAGAGAGAGAGGTAGGGAAGCAGAGACATTTAGGGAGTGAATTCCAGAGCCAAGGGCCTAGACAGCTGAAGGCACGGCCACCAATGGAGAAGTGAAGGAAATCGGGGACGCACAACATGTCAGAATTGGAGGAATGCAGAGCTTTCGGAGGGTTCTAGGGCCGGCAAAGGATACAGAGATAGGGAGGGGCCAGGCCATAGAGGAACTTAAAAAAGAATCAGAATTTTAAATCTGAGGCATTGCTGGACTGGGAGACAATGTAGGTCAACAAGCACAGTGAACGGGATTTGGTGCAAGTTAGGAGACAGTACCATTCTTACATGATGCTATTTTAATATTGGAAACCACTAGATAATTGTCATCAAGGCTCAGAAACATTTTTAATTCTGTGTAAAGGAACACGCTTACTTTCCCCCTTCCTGGTGAGGTCATTAAACTTGGCAATTCCTTGTCCTTGGCATGATGCTACTGCTGCTGCTGTTAATGGTGACCTTAGCCATCTCTTGCCATGCCCTGTGTGCCATGATCTTCATGGCCTTATCCTTAGCAAATGTAAGGAATCTTACAACACCAGGTTATAGTCTAACAGTTTTATTTGAAAATCACAAGCTTTCGGAGATTATCTCCTTCGTCAGGTGACTCACTCACCTGACGAAGGAGATACTCTCCGAAAGCTTGTGATTTTCAAATAAAACTGTTGGACTATAACCTGGTGTTGTAAGATTCCTTACATTTGTCTACCCCAGTCCATCACCGGCATCTCCACATCCTTATCCTTAGCAGAGAAAGAGAGCGTCCTTCCTCTGTTGCACTTCATGTAATAAATGGCCTCATCATCAAAACATGTCCTTATGTGACCAGCCCTCTTTACTGGCATTTTTTCTGCGACCACAAAGTCTTGCTCCTTTGCCTTCTAACTTTCACAGTTAATTTCTGGTAACAATCAATTCACAGATGCACCTTAGGATCTTTGTCTGCAAGCTGCAGGTTGTTTACTCAGGCTAGGGCTGGAGATCCATGTTCGATCCTGTTTCATGCCACCACATTTGTTTTGTCAGCCACTTCTTTTGCCTCATTCAGCCTTTGGAAAGGCTGCAACTTTTTTTTAATCCCAGATGCAACCACTCACCTTTAAATGGCCACGTGCCTTTAAATTTGTTCTGTAGCACTTTAAGGGCTGATAATGATGCACCAGATTTTCTGCATCTCCCTTTGGTGCGCTACCAGCACCAGCCTAATCTAGGCCGGGAATTCACTTTAAATAATAAAGAAAGGCCAACTCCCAACAATCAGCACAAACGCAACAAGAATCGTTACCAGAATCGGAAAAATTGCCCGCTCGTGAACTGAAAGTTTGTCAACAGGAATACTTGGCAAAAAATTCCACGTATAGCCTGTTGCTCTTAGATATAAATTGACGTTTAGAAATAAAAAAGTATTTTTTTCCTCATTAATTCAGGAAGTTAGTCCTAAGTGTGCATCTGTGAAAGTGTGACTGCCTGATCATGCCACTTTATTGCTCGTTCTACAACATCCATCATATTGAAAGGAAGGAGCAGCCCTTGTTTTATGCGTGCTCGTCAAATGAACGGAAACCATTACCAAAATTTGTTGTTAAATAACCTAAACTTTTAATTGAAGTGTTAAAAAAATGATGTGATTGAAAACTCAGCTATTCGGGTTTTTAATTTAATTTGGCTCTCATCTCCAAACAGAATAAGAATAAAGAGCAATCAGACAGATTAAATTCAGCAAAGTTTCGTTTTAGTACCTACACACAAAAGGGCTTTAATTTTTTGTGGGAGATCCATTGAATACACCAACAATAAATTTGGCTTCATACCATAAGTGTGAGGAGAACTGCGGGGGAGGGGGAAGAAACCTTGTTATCTCACATATAGGTGATAAACAGTGAACTAATGGTGGCTGGAAGTGTGGGAGAGTGCCACACACTCGAGAGCTTTGGATGATGTCAGTGTTGCTGAGGTCAGACCATTGGAACGGATGAGAGGTATTTTTTAAGTGAAACATAGATTGAATGAACAGAGCTGTGATACACCCAGAAAGAGGTTACATTCTTTCACAAAAAGCAATGACTGTGACTGTAAAAAAAAATGAGACTTGAAATGTCATAACAAGTCATCCGAATCCTGAAAGTATATTCTCTCATACATCACGTATTTGACACAATCAGATAGAAATTGGTTTCAGCCCATGTCTGGGACCAAAATAGGCGACGTGCTGCAAGCATGCATTCAGAAGCCAGGAGCTCACCCGAAATTGGGCCTCAGACCTCATTTTAATAATAGAGGAGAGTTGCCGTCACCTGTTGCATCTCCAGAGGCAGCTCGCCAGACATCAGTGGGCGAATTTTGGCCTGCTGCCTTGCCAGCAGCAGCCCTCAGGTAAGTCATGGCGAGGGGGGGGGAGGCACAGAGGAAAATGGGGGGGGGAGTAGTAGCGAACGCGTGCCGGCAGCGGCCCGCAATAGTCCTGAGGAGCCAGGAAGAGTAGGGAAAGTGAAAATAACTTTCCTTACCATTTCTTCGATGGCCTCCAGCAGTCCCTTTAAGGACTGTTGGCTAGGCGGCTGTAGAACTGGAAAAACTAAGTGGAGCATGCACAATTCATTTATATAGTGTCTTTCACAACCTCAGAATGTCCCATAATGCTTGCGGCCAAATGAAATACTTTTGGAACTGTTGTGTTGTAGCGAAATGCAACAGCCAATTTGTACACAGCAAGGTCCCACAAATAGCAATTAGATAAATGGCCAGACAATCTGTTCTGTTTGGGTGAGGGGAAAATGTTGACCAGGACACCAGGGAGAACTCCCCAGCTCTTCTTCAAATAGTGCCATGGAGTCTTTTAGCTGAGAGGTAAGACAAGGCCTCAGTTTAATATCTCATCCAAAAGATGGCACCTCCGAGTGCATCACTCCCTCAGTACTTAACTGAAATGGCAGCCTACATGAAGTCTCTGGAGTGGGGCTTGAATCCACAACCTTCTGACCAGGAGGCAAGGGTGCTACTGCTGAGCCACAGCTGACACAACAAATAGTTTAGTTGGGCCCAAATTATGCCAACAGGCTTGACTGTGAGGACCCATGGTCCAATAGCCTGCTGACACTGCCTGTCAAGTCTCACCGTAAGAATGAGCGCTTTGGTGAAAGGTGTTACCGCTTTCAGGACAGGAGTGAAGAAAATTGACTAAATAAAACTCTTCTGAACAGAATATCTGATTTGTAGAAGTAATTGACATTATTTCACTTGTGAGGCAGGTTCACTCCTTTTGTTGACAATTGAGAATCCTATGGGTTTTGCAGAGTCTCTCAATCATGGAACAAAATCAAATCAAACACTTTTAACACGCAGCATCCTCAATGCAAAGCTGCAATCTTTTCTTCTCGAGTACTGTGCACACATCAAATGTGGGTGTGATTACATTACAATCCAATCACAGCGTCAAAAAAAAAGTAACTAAATATCTCTCTCAGGCTGTATAAACACGCAATGCTGAACAGATAGCTAACATTTGAAACAAAAATTTCTCAGAAAAACAAGTTTGCTCGTCCAACTTTGACTAAACACATCTCTTACTTTCTGAATCCCTTCCATTTTAAAAGTCAGGCACTGCCAGTGATTAGGAATAAGATAGATTCAATCTTATACTTCCACATTTAGCACTCGTGGGTCTACAATTATACCACTGAGGTAAGGAAACCAGTTTTAGCAAAGTAAAAACAGGGAGGTGACACACGACAAAAGCACTAAGTGTAAAAGTACATTTAAAGCTCCTCAACATGCACACAAAACAAAGCTTGTGAGCTATTTCAACCAAGGAAGCACCAGCTTAAACACTTTGTCATCATTTGTTTGATTCCAATACATTGAACCTATTAAGATTTATTGAAGCAATGAGAATGTACATCACAAGCAAATGTTTACATTTACCTAAAGATAACGCTGTTTCAAATACTGCAGTTCAAACAGACTGGGGTTGTGATATGGGTTGCGTACGTTGTACTTTGTCAAGCTTTCATTGGCTTTGTAGAAATGGATCTGATTCCGTGCTTCGGTAATCAGTTGTTTTGATTAGGATGCTCCCCGCAGTCTGCAGGCCTGCATGTGGTAAGGGGTTTGAATGTGCATTCCCCTCTGTCCTGTCAGGCCTCTGATTCCTAATGAGACAAAACCACAGATTGGGAGAAAGACTCTGGCCCAGATTTTGCTGCAGCGGGGCATCTTGCGGCGTGCCCAGTTAGTTAGACTTGTCCGTGCACGTTTAGGTTTAAAAACTTTTTGCCCACAAAGTTGTTGAAAGTGCGAGCCGATAATGGTGCGGCGAGGGCAACAGGGCATCTGGGACCTTGGTGAATGATGGGACAAACAGTGTCTCTCCTTACCCAACAAGATTAAAGGATTGAGAAATAAATAGAGGAAGGAGTGAGAAGGAGAGTGGATGAATTCAATGTCAAATCAGGGACAGAAAGAGAAATAAAGAGAGGGAAAGAATGATTTGGATTAAGGGAGAGAGAGAAAAAAAAGAGACAATAAGGAAAACTAAGAAAAAAAAATTTAATTTAAAAGTTGACATTTTTAAAATCTCCGACAACTCATGGCCTGAAGGAATGAGAGTCCACACTTTTCAGTGTTCACTTTCTGGGCAAGAGAGGTTGATTGGCAGTCATTAACAATTATAAAAGGAAGTTATGTTAAACTTTTATAATACACTGTTCAGGCCTCAGCTGGAGTATTGTGTTCAATTCTGGGCACCACGCTTTAGGAAGGATGTCAAGGCCTTAGAGAATGGTACCAGGGATGAGGGACTTCAGTTATGTGGAGAGACTGGAGAAGCTGGGGTTGTTCTCCTTAGAACAGAGTAGGTTAAGGGGAGATTTGATAGAGGTATTCAAGATCATGAATGGTTTTGATAGAGTAAATAAGGAGAAAGTTTTTCCAGTGGCAGAAGGGTCGGTAACCAGAGGACACAGATTTAAGGTGATTGGCAAAAGAGCCAGAGGTGACATGAGGAAACATTTTTTTGTGCAGCAATGATCTGGAATGCACTGCCTGAAAGGGTGGTGAAAGCAGATTCAATAGTAACTTTCAAAAAGAAATTGGATAAATACATGAAGGGAAAACATTTACAGGGCTATGGGGAAAGAGCAGGGGAATGGGACTAAATGGATAGTTCTTTCAAAGAGCCCGCACAGGCAGGATGAGACAAATGGCCTCCTCCTGTGCTGAACCTACTATGATTCTCTGCTACGATGATTATAACATCGTTAAATGGGTACTTAAGCTGTTAATTACTAGACTTAACTTCCTGTGGTGAGTTTATTGGACAATTCGTGTGCAGATGCAGCAACTTCATGAAATTCACGGGGAGGTTAGGAACGAGATGCCGTTTTTGCGACGGTAATGGCAGAGCAGTGCAAATCGTCCAGCAAAATGTGACGATTTGCAATTCACTGGGTATCTCTTCCTCGCCACAAGTTGCTGGCTGATTTGCACATTAATAACAGTATGCTTCGTTCACACACCATTACTTTTTCAGCAAATTCTGGGCCGAACTCTGTGCTTGTTATTTATTCTTTGCTGATGTTTTGTTTTACTGCAGGCTTGTGCATGGAAATCAAAAAGCATTATTTCATGTTTGAAATGCCAAACTATCACTCAAATATCACCTAAAGTTTAAAATAGCTCACACATTCACAAAACATGTGCTAATGGATCTGATTTTTTAAAATGATTTTCCAATTTGAAATTAAATAATTTTTCAAAACCAATAAAAAGGACTTTGAATAAATGCATAAGGCACCAGGGCATGGTGCTTGTGAGTTGCCGATCTTTCAATGCTGGTATCTGTCAATCCCCTGTGAGTTATCCCACTTTTGTTTTTGTGCGATAAAACTATTTCCTTTCACAACTGCATCACTTTCTCCACCAATGGTACCTGGTGTAGCACTGAGCTGTACAGATATGAAGGTCCCAGAATCGATCCCTGGTCTCTGCTGTTAACTGATCTGAGCTAAGGCTGCAGGTGGGATGATACAATTGGCTGAGGAGGGGGAAAATCAACCAGGGTTCCTGCTCAAGATCACTAACCCCTGCTGGAAAGTGCACATTTGTGAAGAGTGGACGAGGACTGGCTCAGGCTTGGCTGTGATGCCTGCTGTGGAAGAATGACGTGCTGACATTCATTGCCTCAGCTCAACAAGAGGCAGTGGTTTTGGGAGGGGGAGGTGGGAACAAGAAAACGGGCAAAAATTTGGATCTGATTGGCAATTGACTTAATTAGTAGAGCATGTATTTTACTGGCCCTTATCTACACCTTGCACCCAAACATCCCTTTCACTGACATTACTAACTTGGAGTGATGCAATGGAGGTAATTTTCCAAGTACACACTGGCAACAGGCAACTTCACCCACTGCAGTGCGTATCAAAAACTCATGGACAATGTGCCCACAGTTTTCCAATTGGCATTGCCATCAGGCAAGGTTCCCACCTCCTCTTGGAAAATTACAACCGGTAAGTAGTAAATACACCATGTGCAAAAAAATGGCTGCTCCTCATGCACTTTGCATTCAGAAATAAATATAATCTGAATTCAGATTAATTCTTGGTAGATTTTACCTGCTTGCCAGCCATTTTTGACTATTAGTGAACCCTGTGCTCGCTGACCCACATTGGCTCCTGGTCCAGCGACACCTCGATTTTAAAATTCTCATCCTTGTTTTCAAATCAGTCCATGGCCTCGCCCCTTCCCATCTCTGTAACCTCCTCCAGCCCTACAACCCTCCGAGATCTCTGCGCTCCTCCAATTCTGGCCTCTTGCGCATCCACGATTTTCATCATTCCACCACTGGCGGCCGTGCCTTCAGCTGCCTAGGCCCTAAGCTCTGGAATTTCCTCCCTAAACCTCTCCACCTCTCCCTCCTCCTTTAAGACGCTCCTTAAAGCCTACCTATTTTGGTCACTTGTCCTAATATCTCCTTATATGGCTCGGTGTCAAATTTTGTTTGTTAACACACCTATGAAGCGCCTTGGGACATTTTACTATGTTAAAAACACTGTATAAATGCAATTTGTTGTTGTTGTTTCATATAGGACTGATTTTAACTTACAGCAGTGGTGGAAACCGAATGGTAGTGGATCAGCTGCCTGTTATAGACCCCACCCGATTTTCCTTTCTGAAAATTTTAAGCTATTTTGTTTTGATATTATTTATCTGAATGTTGTGGTGCCAACTTGCGTTCAATTTAACAAGGTTTTACTTTATCAAGCAAAACCTTTCTCTTTGTCTATCACTCTGTTGCACTCTCTTCATTTATTTGTTCAGCCATCCCTTCTTTCCAATGGTGCACACGTAATGAAATGTTCTGTACTTACAACTTAATGAATACATTTAGTGAATAGAAACTATTGCCATTGCGTCTACTCAGATATTTACGTAAAACCCACCGGTCTTTTGACATATCTGCTTTGATGCATGTGTCATGGTTTTGATGCATTAGGTTAATGTATTTACATTTCTTTTAAAATTCTGAGGTGGGAGTGGATAATTCATTAACGTTTCAATATGCACTTTGACAGAAGAGAACGGTCAATTAGGTTTGGTTGGTATCAGTCTCTATTGATTTGTTCTAAAGGAACTGCTCTCTTTGACTTATCAGTGCAGAAGGTGATTTTTCCCACACCTATCAATAAGCTTTAGCAGTTCCATGGCGATTTTTATTTTGCTCTCTTCTGCGGACCTCCACTCTTGTCAGTTGAAAGAAATCACGTGCCCAGGCCTCAGCCAATGCCACAGTGAGCCAGGCACTTGGAGCAGGGCAGGAAAAATTCTTCCGATCTTAATTCCCATGAACCCCCCTCCGTCAACCCATAGGGAGGCTTGTGGCCTTCTCTTAGTACCTAAGTGTCAGCTTGGTTGAGTAGTGGCACTCTTGCCTTTGCGTTTGAAGGTTATGTGTTCAAGGCCCATTCCAGGACTTGAGCTCGTAACCTAAGCTAAGTCACTGCTCCAACAAGCGGTGCCATTTTCAGGAAGTTTTTAGCATCAACATCTTTGCATGCAAATAAATAAAAGTTACAGCGTTAGCTAAATCTAATATAATTGACATATGACAATCAGCAAATATCAATGAAATATTTGATACCTGTAGATCATAGAATCATACAGCGCAGAAGGAGGCCATTTGACCCATCGTGCCTGTGCCGGCTCTTTGATGGAGCTATCCAATCGGTCCCACTCCCCTCTTCTTTCCCCATAGCCCTGCAAATTTTTTCCTTTCAAGTATATATCCAATTCCCAAAGTTACTATTGAATCTGCTTCCACCACCCTTTCAGGCAGTGCATTCCAGAACATAACAATTCACTGCTTAAAAAAAACAGTTGGATAATATCAGATGTTCAAACACAATGACATTTACTTCAATGTCATGTTACCAATCGGATTTGGCAGAAGATTTGTGATAGGTGAATATATTTTCCAAGACTAGCAGATGTCCGGTGACGCGACTGATAGGCAGCCTGGGTCCACAGCACACTTGTGATATTTGGCTGCTAAGCTGGCCTACCTTTACCCTTTGAGGCCGTTGTTCAAGTCCTCCCTGTGGGAATCCATATAACTGTAGTTGCTTGTACGTTCATGAGGTAAATTAGAGGTCAGCGAGGTTCAAGCTCCATGTTAGAACCCAGCATGAAATGCCCGGCTTGGTTGCATCTGTAACAAAATGGGATGTCTAATGTAGAGCAGCTAGTGTGTGATTGAAATGTGCTGGATGTCATTTGTATCATATGTAAGATATATTTACAGCCCAAAATTACAGTTGCAGCCAGCAAGTTAAAAATCTCAAGTAACTGGCCAGATTTGAAAGATTGGCCTCGAAATTCGATCACGTCTGATCTTGCTGTCCAAGTGGTGGTAAGGGCTGGTCCCTCAAAGTTATGAAGCATGCAGCAGACAACCACAAGTCTGGATGCCCGCTCAGGGCTGCACTGCAGAGCTCCTCCCAAACAGTGCAGGCAGTGGAAGCGTTGCTTGAGCACGCCAACTGCCTGCTCATTGACGTTTCTGGTAACAGAATGGCTCTCGTTGTAGCCAGCTCTGCAGCTGTGCCCAGTTTCCTGACAGGAGTCATGAGCCAAGTCTGAAGGGGATAGCCCCTGTCGCCCAGTAGCCAGCCTGTAACCTAATAGCCTGGTTGGAACAAAGGCGGCACAGAGGACTGGCGCAGGATATATGAATCCTGACTGCTGCCAGGAAACCGGGCACAGACCTGCATGATGCGTTACCTGTGATCGCAAGCAAACTGGACGTAGAGGGAGTGGAATCCCTTTCTATTCAGAAAGATACCAGGCTAGTGATGGGGGAGCACCATTGGCAATGTGGGTGCAGTCTATGCCATCTCGCACCCCGTGAACGGGTGCAATGCAGGCGAAGCCTTGTGCTCTCTTGCCCTGCTTGGGTCTGTCCATCGGGTAAGAGATGCAGCTGTTCCTCCTGGTCTAGAAGAGCCTCGGTTACCTCCCTGATACAGTGGTACACTGCAAACTGTGAGATGTCGCTGATGTCACCTGCTGCAGCTTGCAAGGAGCCTGTAGTCTAAAAGTTAAGGGCCACGGTGACCTTGACAGCCACAGGCAGTGCTCTCCTCTTAGTACGAGGCTCGAGTTGCGGCTGCTGCAGGTGATAAAGCTCAGTGACACTTTCCTTATAGATGCGAAGGCACCTGAGACTTTGGTTTCGATTTTACCTCCGCGCCCCCCCGCCCCCACCACGCAGGAGAGGATCATAGGGGGCGGGGGTTTAAAATATCAGGATCGAGAAACCTGACCCTATCCCCAGCCCATTACATTTTTACTGCCCCAAATCAGGCCATTGGCGATGGTGCCACACAAGTTTTTCAGGCGCAGAACGAGCAACTAAGCATCCAATATGTCAGAGCAGTCCAGGAAAAAAATCTTCTGATCTTCACTCCTATGTCCCCCTCCCCCAATCAATAGGGAGGCTTGTGGCATCATTACCAGCCCTTAAAGTGCTACAGACCAGTCAATCTAGCTGAGGGGAGGGCGGGACACTGTGCATATTTATTTCAATGAGGCCCTGCCGTTAAGATTGGCTGTGCCTCCACCTCCCCAGCCTTGCCGGGTTCCTCGCTCACCACTGGCCTCCCCACACCCTCCCCAACTACCCGTTAATATCGGGGCCGTTGATCCTCAGTAAAGTTCAGGTAGGAGACGTGCTCCCTGGAGACCCCCTGTGGGCATGGCCTCCTGCATAGTGCCCTCTTCTGAGAGCTGTTCCTGCTTTCCCCTGTCTTTCTTGTTGATCCCCTTCATCCTGTAGCCCCAAAGGCAGCCCTACCAGACCACCCATGACTGCAATACAACTGTTTGGAAGGCAGCCAAAAACAGTGCAGCACCAGCAAAAGCTTTTTCTCAGAAGTCAGAATTAAGTTTTTACAGTCAGAAAACAGGCCAAAAAAATGCCCAGAAGTTAACCAGCAGCCTCAAATGACAAACCAACAACTAACCTGTATGGAGAAGATGAGCCCTTTAAATAGTTTTGCTGAAAGGTCCTCCCTGCCTGTTATTGCCGTGAGTTGCTGGGCAAGTTTATCACGCAGCGAGTCAGGGACTGGGGCAGCCCAATATCACAAAAGGGTCCTACAACAAGCATAGGGTCCTTATTTAAATATTTTATTTGGCAATTTAAACAGTGCTGGCATGTGCCCTGGACGCCTACAGAGCAGCCCATTGCAATATGGCGGGCGGCATACTTCTGGCACCTAATGAGTGTGCATGCCCCGCCCACCACATTGGATGCTTAGGCACTCATTTTGCGCCTAAAGCTGTGTGCAGCACCATTGAATTTCTAGGTCATCATTTTTTGGGAGAAATTTGTGATACGTGAATTGCTTTTTTCAAGATTAGTGGTTTTCCCTTGGTTCGGCTGATTGGTAGTCTGGGGTCTGCTAAACTGGCCTGTCTCTTTGAGGTCACTGCTCAAATATTCTCTGTACACCACATCATTGAAGTTCAAAGCACAGCAGAAATGTTTGGTGCTAAACACAAACAAGAGGATGTATCTAATTACATTTTTCTTGACGATTCTACATATTTAATTATTGGCTTGGCAAGGATAAAATTTAATTCCTAGCAGTCACACACTGAAATAGAAGAAATCTGAAGTTGGTTAATGGTCGAGCAATAGCCTGTCTCATTAATTCACTGAACATATTCAGCTAATGCGACATGTCATAGAAATATTCCTCCCTATACAGCAACAGCCCAACATGGCAAGCAAGTCTGTTCCTGTGACATGACTGCCATTTTGAGACATGCATCATGGAAACAAGGAAACTCCCAGTGGTTAGTTGAATAATTCGAGGTACCCAATGTGATAAATACCTGTAAATGTGAGTGTTGAAAAGAGTTAACTGAGTGTGGTGTGGATTGTTCCGGCTGTCGCCGGGTCTGAAACAGAATAGCAATAGAAAATTAGTTAATATATATTCTTTTTATAAACTGAAAGGTGATAAATAAAAGCGTGAAAAGGGAATTGAACCTAATGAAATGTTAAACCGAAGGAATGGCATTGTTAAAGTCTAATCTGGAACTGGTCCAACTTTAACATTTTGTCTAACCAGTTTTGCCAATTTTGTTTTATATGTCGACGAGAAACTTTATTAACCCTTAAAGTACTGAATTCAAAACTGGCCTAGAGGTCTATTGAACATTTCTGTTTCTAATTTTATAATATTCACACAAAGGTTTCTGATAGTTCAGTGGTGAATGCACTGCGTGTCATGTTACTGAGTATTATATGATGTGGAGATGGACTGGGGTGGACAAATGTAAGGAGTCTTACAACACCAGCAGTTTTATTTGAAAATCACAAGCTATCGGAGGCTTTTTCCTTCGTCAGGTGAGTGTGGAATTCCTTGAAGGTTACCGCATATATAGTCAGAGAACAATGCCTGGTGATTACAGATAATCTTTCCAACTGCCCGTTGTCAAGGCGATCAGACAGAGAGACAGTAAATACAGGACTACTGAATATACAAACGGTTCGAACCCAAAGACAGAGAGAGAGAGAGAGAGAGAGAGAAACATCCAAAAGGAAGAGAAAGAGAAAGAATGACCAGTTGTATTAAAAACAGATAACTCTTTTCTCGCTGGTGGGGTTACGTGTAGCGTGACATAAACCCAAGATCCCGGTTGAGGCCGTCCTCATGGGTGCGGAACTTGGCTATCAATTTCTGCTCGACGATTTTGCGTTGTCGTGTGTCTCGAAGGCCACCTTGGAAAACGTTTACCCGAAGATCGGTAGCTGAATGTCCTTGACTGCTGAAGTGTTCCCCGACTGGGAGGGAACCCTCCTGTCTGGCAATTGTTGCGCGGTGTCCGTTCATCCGTTGTCGCAGTGTCTGCATGGTCTTGCCAATGTACCATGCTCCGGGGCATCCTTTCCTGCAACGTATGAGGTAGACAACGTTGGCCGAGTCACAGGAGTATGAACCATGTACCTGGTGGGTGGTGTCCTCTCGTGTGATGGTGCTATCTGTGTCGATGATCTGGCATGTCTTGCAGAGGTTGCCATGGCAGGGTTGTGTGGTGTCGTGGATGCTGTTCTCCTGAAAGCTGGGTAATTTGCTGCGAACGATGGTCTGTTTGAGGTTGGGTGGCTGTTTGAAGGCGAGTAGTGGAGGTGTGGGGAAGGCCATAGCGAGGTGTTCGTCGTCATCGATGACATGTTGAAGGCTGCGGAGAACATGGTGTAGTTTCTCCGCTCTGGGGAAGTACTGGACGACGAAGGGTACTCTGTTGGTTGCGTCCCGTGTTAGTCCTCTGAGGAGGTCTATGCGATTTTTTGCTGTGGCCCGTCGGAACTGTCGATCGACAAGTCGAGCATAATATCCCATTCTTACGAGGGCGTCTTTCAGCGTCTGTAGGTGTCCATCGCGTTCCTCCTCGTCTGAGCAGATCCTGTGTATTCGCAGGGCCTGTCCATAGGGGATGGCCTCTTTGACGTGGTTAGGGTGGAAGCTGGAAAAGTGGAGCATCGTGAGGTTGTCCGTGGGCTTGCGGTAGAGTGAGGTGCTGAGGTGCCCGTCTTTGATGGAGATCCGTGTGTCCAAGAAAGAAACCGATTCTGAGGAGTAGTCCATGGTGAGTTTGATGGTGGGATGGAACTTGTTGATGTTATCGTGTAGTCTCTTCAGTGATTCCTCGCCATGGGTCCAAAGGAAGAAAATGTCGTCGAAGGGAAGTTAATCGTCAATTTGTCCGACCACACCCTTCAACCAGACGAAATCGAAGTTCTCAGCCGAGGGCTCAATTTCTGCCCCACCACCAAAATGGACCCCATTGGTCTCGCGGCGGACACAGAGGAATTCATCAGGAGAATGAGGCTCCGGGAATTCGTCCACAAATCCCAAGATTTCAGCAGCGAACCCAATGAGACAATCAACGATCCGGAACAGCTGACAGAGGGATCCGCGGCACAGCAACCGAAGAAGAAAGAGTCAAACTGGACTCCTCCGGAGGGTCGCTGCCCTAAGCTTGACATGTATGCTCAAGCTGTCAGGAGATGCGTCAATGCCAGATTCATCAGCCGCACTCACAAGACAGTCCAGAATGTCACCCGAGCACAACGCAACGCCATCGACGCTCTCAAGAACAACCGCAACATCGTCATCAAACCAGCGGGCAAAGGAGGAGCCATCGTCATACAGAACAGAACGGACTATTGCAAAGAAGCACACCGACAACTGGACAACCAGGAACACTACAGACGGTTACCCGCAGATCTGACCAAAGAACACACCCACCAGCTCAACAAACTGATCAAGACCTTCGATCCAGACCTTCAAAGCATCCTACGTGCTCTCATCCCACGTACTCCCTGCGTGGGAGACTTCTACTGCCTCCCAAAGATACACAAAGCCAACACACCCGGACGTCCTATCGTATCAGGCAACGGAACCCTGTGTGAGAACCTCTCTGGATACATCGAGGGCATCCTGAAACCCATCATACAGGGAACCCCCAGCTTCTGTCACGACACTACAGACTTCCTACAAAAACTCAGCACCCACGGACCAGTTGAACCAGGAACACTTCTCACCACGATGGACGTCTCGGCACTCTACAACAGTATCCCCCACGATGACGGCATCACTGCGACAGCTTCAGTACTCAACACCAACAACAGACAATCTCCAGACGCCATCCTACAACTCATCCACTTCATCCTGGATCACAATGTCTTCACCTTCGACAACCTGTTCTTTACCCAAACACACGGAACAGCCATGGGGACCAAATTCGCAGCCCAATACGCCAACATTTTTATGCACAAGTTTGAGCGCGACTTCTTCACTGCACAGGACCTCCAACCAACGCTATACACCAGATACATCGACGACATTTTCTTCCTTTGGACCCACGGTGAAGAATCACTGAAGAGACTACACGATAACATCAACAAGTTCCATCCCACCATCAAACTCACCATAGACTACTCCTCAGAATCGGTTTCTTTCTTGGACACACGGATCTCCATCAAAGACGGGCACCTCAGCACCTCACTCTACCGCAAGCCCACGGACAACCTCACGATGCTTCACTTTTCTAGCTTCCACCATAACCACGTCAAAGAGGCCATCCCCTATGGACAGGCCCTGCGAATACACAGGATCTGCTCAGACGAAGAGGAACGCGATGGACACCTACAGACGCTGAAAGACGCCCTCGTAAGAACGGGATATGACGCTCGACTCGTCGATCGACAGTTCCGACAGGCCACAGCGAAGAATCCTCAGAAGACAAACACGCGATGCAACCAACAGAGTACCCTTCGTCGTCCAGTACTTCCCCGGAGCGGAGAAACTCCATCATGTTCTCCGCAGCCTTCAACATGTCATCAATGACGACGAACACCTCGCTACGGTCATCCCCACGCCTCCACTATTCGCCTTCAAACAGCCACCCAACCTCAAACAGACCATCGTTCACAGCAAATTACCCAGCTTTCAGGGGAACAGCGTCCACAACACCACACAACCCTGCCACAGCAACCTCTGCAAGACATGCCAGATCATCGACACAGTGGACACCACCCACCAGGTACATGGTTCATACTCCTGTGACTCGGCCAACGTTGTCTACCTCATACGTTGCAGGCAAGGATGCCCCGGAGCATGGTACATTGGCAAGACCATGCAGACACTGCGACAACGGATGAACGGACACCGCGCAACAATCGCCAGACAGGAGGGTTCCCTCCCAGTCGGGGAACACTTCAGCAGTCAAGGACATTCAGCCACCGATCTTCGGGTAAGCGTACTCCAAGGCAGCCTTCGAGACACACGACAACGCAAAATCGTCGAGCAGAAATTGATAGCCAAGTTCCGCACCCATGAGGACGGCCTCAACCGGGATCTTGGGTTCATGTCACGCTACACGTAAACCCACCAGCGAAAAAAGAGTTATCTGTTTTTAATACAACTGGTCATTCTCTCTCTTTTCCTTTCGGATGTTTCTCTCTCTCTCTCTCTCTGTCTTTGGGTTCGAACCGTTTGTATATTCAGTAGTCCTGTATTTACTGTTTCTTCTGTCTGATCGCCTTGACAACGGGCAGTTGGAAAGATTATCTGTAATCACCAGGCATTGTTCTCTGACTATATATGCGATAACTTTCAAGGAATTCCACACTCACCTGACGAAGGAGAAAACCTCCGAAAGCTTGTGATTTTCAAATAAAACTGTTGGACTATAACCTGGTGTTGTAAGATTCCTTACTGAGTATTATAGTTGTAAACAATTTTACAACACCAAGTTATAGTCCAGCAATTTTATTTTAAATTCACAAGCTTTCGGAGGCTTCCTCCTTCGTCAGGTGAACGATGTGAAAATGAAATCCTCTAAATGAAATCGCATTTATAATTCACAGAACAATGCTTGGTGAGTACAGACAGTTTTTTCAACTGCCCGTTGCCAAGGCAATCAGTGTGCAGACAGACAGGTGTTACCTGCCAGGTCTCACAGAATATACAAATCACCAAAAAAAAACAAGCAAAAAAAAAACAGAGATGGAGAGGTAGAAACATAGAAAAGACAGCAACTGACCCGTTATATTAAAAACAGATAACATTTGTTCGCTGGTGGGGTAACGTGTAGCGTGACATGAACCCAAGATCCCGGTTGAGGCTGTCCTCATGGGTGCGGAACTTGGCTATCAATTTCTGCTCGACGATTTTGCGTTGTCGTGTGTTTCGAAGGCCGCCTTGCAGTACGCTTACCCGAAGGTCGGTGGCTGAATGTCCATGACTGCTGAAGTGTTCCCCGACTGGGAGGGAACCCTCCTGTTTGGCGATTGTTGCGCGGTGTCCGTTCATCCGTTGTCGCAGCGTCTGCATGGTCTCGCCAATGTACCATGCTCTGGGGCATCCTTTCCTGCAACATATGAGGTAGACAACGTTGGCCGAGTCACAGGAGTATGAACCATGCACCTGGTGGGTGGTGTCCTCTCGTGTGATGGTGGTATCTGTGTCGATGATCTGGCATGTCTTGCAGAGGTTACCGTGGCAGGGTTGTGTGGTGTCGTGGACGCTGTTCTCTTGAAAGCTAGGTAATTTGCTGCGAACGATGGTCTGTTTGAGGTTGGGTGGCTGTTTAAAGGCGAGTAGTGGAGGTGTGGGGATGGCCATAGCAAGGTGTTTGTCCTCATTGATGACATGTTGAAGGCTGCGGAGAACATGGCGTAGTTTCTCCGCTCCGGGGAAGTACTGGACGACAAAGGGTACTCTGTTGGTTGCGTCCCGTGTTAGTCTCCTGAGGAGGTCTATGCGATTTTTTGCTGTGGCCCGTCGGAACTGTCGATCGATGAGTCGAGCGTCATATCCCGTTCTTACGAGGGCGTCTTTCAGCGTCTGTAGGTGTCCATCGCGTTCATCCTCGTCTGAGCAGACCCTGTGTATTCGCAGGGCCTGTCCATAGGGGATGGCCTCTTTGACGTGGTTAGGGTGGAAGCTGGAAAAGTGGAGCATCGTGAGGTTGTCCGTGGGCTTGTGGTAGAGTGAGGTTCTGAGGTGCCCGTCTTTGATGGAGATTCGTGTGTCCAAGAAAGAAACTGATTCTGAGGAGTAGTCCATGGTGAGCTTGATGGTGGGATGGAACTTGTTGATGTTATCGTGTAGTCTCTTTAGTGATTCCTTGCCGTGGGTCCATAGAAAGAAAATGTCGTCGATGTATCTGGTGTATAGTGTTGGTTGGAGGTCTTGTGCAGTGAAGAAGTCCTGCTCGAACTTGTGCATGAAAATGTTGGCGTATTGGGGTGCGAATTTGGTCCCCATGGCTGTTCCGTGTGTTTGGGTAAAGAACAGGTTATCGAAGGTGAAGACATTGTGATCCAGGATGAAGCGGATGAGTTGTCGGATGGCTTCCGGAGAACATTATAGAACATTATAGTATTATAGAACAGGAAGGTTTCACATTGAATCCCACAGGCACCAGTCACTCTTAGGTACCTTGACCAAGTGGTCCGACAATCATTGACATTCAGCGTCAGCATACAATTCAGCCACAGGGGGTTCTACAGCTGAATTAATCCTAACCTTGCCTGATGTCCACACACTGGTCAGTGATTAAGAATTGGAACCCTAGCCAATCTTGCCCAATTGAGACCAATTCTAGCACCCCTACTGAGAGCTAGCTTAGCAAAGGCCGAGAATTAAACTTGGCACATTTCTGGCTGTATGGTTCAGTTGCTCAAACTGCTTTTATATTGGAATCAGCAGACTGTTTGTTCTAAAGCTCATGTCTCCCACAACCAGTGGAAATCTCTGGCGTAAACTTGTCATATTGGCTGGACCTGATGTCCACAAATATTTGGGCTTTGCTGGACACTGACCTTGGTGAATCTGGCAAGTTTACACTGGGGTTGCCACAAACTGTTTGAGACCCTTGCTTTGTAGATTTCCTACATTACAACAGTGACTATACTTCAAAAGTACTTAATTGGCTGTAAAGTGCTTCGGGACGTCCTGAGATCGTGAAAGGCGCTATGTAAATACAAGTCTTTCTTTCTTTAGATCAGTGGTGCAAACACGCCACAGATACAAGAATAAAAGCAGCTTCGCTGGATAAACTCACCGAGCCATCACAGGAGCTCTGGGCGGTTTATTTTGATAAGAAAGCAGATTGTCACATAGTTAATCAGAGGATTCAAATCAAAACAACAAATTCTAACCTAAATTTGTTTTCAGTCAGGAAAACTAAACACTCTTGATTTAAACATAGGAGCGAGATTCTCTACCAAGCGGTAATTAGCAGCAGAGATCGTCAGAATTTCAACAATGTGTTATCATTTAAGTGAAAGATCCTCAGAGAAGAAGCATCCGGATAATCAAGTGAGACCAAAAGGCTGTTTTTCTCCTCCCTCAACCTCTCTCTCAGGGAAAATCAAAGGGGGTTGGGGGGTGGGGGAGGGAAACTAAGGGAAGAAGTTGACAGCTGGATGAGACAATTCACAGTTCCCCAGGGGACCCTGTGCTTCTCTTCCTGACCTCCTATTTGACTGATCCTCTATTTGTTCTTAGCACCTCGCGTGAATAGCAAATAATGGACTAATTTCAAACTGTGGCTGCTGTGGTGCCCAGTGTACGGATAAACAAAGCCCTGTTTGAGTGCATTGAAACAAAAAAGGTTGAGAGGGAACAGTAAGCATTCCTCAGCTGGTGTTTTCACAGGTGTTGAATCTAAAATGAGGTTTTCCTTTCAAACTGTAGAGGAATGAAATGGTTTACTGATGGGGGAGGAGTGCTGCTGTTTTCAAATGATCATTTCCTTTTTATATGGTTCCATTCTTTATATGACAAAGAGTCGGTATTGTGAGGGAAACTAGCGCTGCTAAAGCATGGATTCTTCAATCTTCGCCATTTAATTAATTGAAAATTGGGGGTTATTATTCAACATAATCTGAGTTGCCATTAAAATGGCTCACACTAATCTTCTATGTGTCGCAAACAGGATTTGGAAACAAAATTAATGGCCCTGATTTTAACCTAACCCTCCCGGTGGGAATGGGGCAGGTTCGGGTCGGATGCCCGTTTTACACCCTACCTGATTTTACTCTTCATTGCTTTCAATGGAAAGTAAAATCGGGTGGGGGTGTAAAACGGACATCTGACCCGTTCCCACCGGCCAGGTCAGGTTAAAATCGGGGCTTGGATTATCATTTCACATTTCACGTTCAAAATGTGCAGGAAACCATTCAGGTGCATTAATGTTCAAGTCAGTGAGTGACCAACTTTAATGCTGAACCAGAAAATGGGCTTGAAACCACAAAGGTGGGGGAGGAGAAAGAGTGGGTCCAGAGGGAATGGTGAAATGTCGGCAATTCTACTTCTCCCGGTTCCGTCTCCCACATTATTTCACAATTTTATATTAGAATTTGAGGAAACTAGCATCAGACATGCTGACTGTGGCAGCAGGTACTGAATGAAGAATTATTAGCCTAGACTTGCTCAGTGGCATTTTAGTAGAGATGAAAGATGTTACTTTGTGCATAGCAATCGACTTTGCACCTTAATAAGCCATATATTTTTTTAAATTTAAATTATTATTTTGAGTATCAGGGAAGGAAGTTGTCATTTTGAATTTGTCTTGTGCATCTTGTACAAAAGCAAATAAGTTATGCTAAACCTTTAGAAATCATTGGTTAGGCTTCAGCTGGTGTATCGTGACCAATTCTGGTCACCACGCTTTAGGAAGGATGTCATGGCCTTGGAGAGGGTGCAGAGGAGATTCACTGGAATGATACCAGGGATCAGGGTCTTCAGTTATGTGGAGAGACTAGAGAAGCTGTGGTTGTTCTCCTTAGAGCAGAGAAGATTAAGAGGAGAATTAGTAAAAGTGTTCAAAATTATGAAAGGATGTGATAGAGTAAATAAGGAGAAATCGTTTCCACTGGCAGGAGGGTTGTTAACCAAAGGACACAGATTTAAGATAATTGGCAAAAGAACCAGAGGGGAGATGAGGAGAATTTTTTTTACGCAATGAGTTGTAACAATCTGGAATGCACTGCCTGAAAGGATGGTGGAAGCAGATTCAATAATAACTTTCAAAAGAAAATTGGATATATACTTGAAAACAAAACAATTACATGGCTACGGGGAAAGAGCAGGGTAGTTGGACTAATTGGATAGCTCTTTTAAACAGCCAACACAGGCACAATGGGCCGAATGGCTTCCTGTAATGCTGTACAATGCTATGATTCTATCTAAATCTTAAAACAGTTTGTTCAGTAACTTTCTGGAGTAGACCCTCCCTTCATTAATGAACTTTCATTTGTAAAACTGTGTTAGAAAGCCACTAGACTTTGACTCCTGTTTTATTCTCATGATTAAATTTTACACACTTTTATGAACATTTACTCTCCTCAGTGTAACACACAAATGCCTGGCTCCCATTGACCGTGTTATAATGAGGATGGAGTATGTAAGTATTTGGTGATGAATCATTTTTTGCTGTGGCCAATGAATTTTTTCCTCAAATAGAAATGATTAATGGCTCTGCATTATCAGTTTTCATATCTTAGCTCAACAAATGTTATTGAGTTATATGTTTTTTATTTCTTTTTCCTTTCCCTCCCCTAAAGATGTTGACTCTTTGCTCGAATACAATTCTACAGGTGATCGTCTTCCACTGGTACCTCATAGAAGTGGCCATTATTCACATGCGAGCCTTGAAAGTGAGTGTTAGCAGCCTATTTAACCATGGGAGCATCACACTAAAGCCTGATGCTGTCCTCCTCTGCCATTCACACATTCATACTTTCAGCAGAGGATGCTGGATAGTGATCAGGAGAGAAATTCCTGGTTGATTTTCCCAACCCAATTGTACTGCCTCTACCATTGCCCTAGCTGAGATCAGCTAATTCAATAACAACAACAACTTGCATTTATATAGTGCCTTTAACCTAGTAAAACGACCCAAGGGGCTTCACAGGAGCGTTATCAGATAAAATTTGACACTGAGCCACATAAAGAGATATTAGGACAGGTGGCCAAAAACTTGGTCAAAGAGGTAGGTTTTAAGGAACGGCGTAAAGGAGGAGAGAGAGGTCGAGAGGTGGAGAGGTTTAGGGAGGACCTAGGCAGCTGAAGGCACGGCCACCAATGGTGGAGTGATGGAAATCAGAGATGCACAAGAGGCCAGAATTGGAGAAGCGCAGAGACTTGGAGGGTTGTAGGGCTGGAGGAGGTTACAGAGATAGTGAGGGGTGAGGCCAACGGAGGGATTTGGACACAAGAATGAGAATTTTAAAATCAAGGCGTTGCCAGACTGGGAGCTAATGTAGGTCAGAGAGCACAGATGTGATAGGTGAATGGGACTAGGAGCAAGTTAGGGTGCGGGCAGCAAAGTTTTGGATAACCAGTAGCTTTCCCATAAGTTTTCACTCACATAGTGTAAGTATTGGATTTGGTGGTTTCATGGACTGATATCTCAAGTGAAAGCAATAGAAGATAAAGTTTAATTAAAAACAGCCAACAAGTATAACGATAGTATAATCTGATCAGTTTGCTAAATAAGCAATACTTTATGCTTCTATTTTATGAGGATTTATTAGTACTTTATTCATAAGCTCTTGCATATTTTTTGTAGCTAACTACATTCCATACCTATACAACTGAATTGCCATCATTTGTTGGGTTTTAGTCGGTGTCTACATGAACTATGCTGTTGTAATCAATCTCAATTACTTGGCAAAATGCCATTTTATATTAACTTTAGCAGAGAAAGACTGTATTTAGACAGTATTTACACCTTGTAATTTCTTTTGCCTCCCTTTGCTCTATACGGATCAGTGGAGGCCATTATCAAGGCAGTAAAGCATTCTGGCCAAGTACACAATTTAAACACCATCTTTGGGGAATTTTATTGAATTTCAGAGAAAAGATGATTTTCTTTTTCTTCCCCTCGCTTTAAACTCTGGGGGAAAAACTCAGACAAGAACGCAGGTTTTTATTTTCCACTGCATCTTGTGACCAGCTGGTGATGCAACTGATCCATCATCGGTATCTAAACTCCCAGGGGGCTTGGCCAGTAATGACCTCCCTTGAAGACCAATGTGAGCACTCTGTACATGCAGTCTATTAGCCAGTTGAAGAAGAGGAGATGAGGAGAAAGCCCTGTGGTCTATGAACGCAGTGCTGTCATAACAGCCTGAGCGGTACCGCTGAACTGTTCAAATGCTGCAATTTTTAAAAGCCCCTCAACACTTTCAACAATTCTCTGGCAGATCTTAAAATCAGATTTGAAAACTAATGTTATTTGAATTATCTTTGAGTTCTTCCCCAATGTGTCTAGACGTAAAAATTCTAAACAAAGCTCCACTTTATTTTCTCCGCTTCTCTCCCAAAGACACTCAATCCTGCTCAATGGATTCCACACCATGCATCAGTGGCCTGGGCGGTGAGTGTTGGTAACCTGTTCATCGTGGGGTGAATCACAGCCTCTGCTCATCGACATCCACACACACACACACACACAGACATGCACTTTCTATCTAGGATCACTGGACAGCAATCAGGAACAGGAATGCTGGCCGATTTTCCCTCTTCATAGCTCAAGGTTGCTGAAGCAATTTTTCGACCCTCTACTGTCACCCCAGCTCAGTATGGCTCAAAGTTATTTAATTTCTGAACAAATTTTGTTTCTGCTTCATACGCCAAGCATGTTCACATATTATGCAAGAGTCTGCATTTTTAATACTGTATTTCATTTACTGGCTAAAAGGACCAAATTAGCACACCTTTTGACAGGTATTTATTGCACAGTAGCAGAAAGACTGGGTTCTTTCACGAGCGCAAGGCTGTATCATAAACTGATTTGGCTTTGTAAATTAATCCATTATCAATTGAACGAGCTTCAGTTAAACTCATCCAGCTGCCAGTGATTTATACACAACGGCCTTCTTTTAAACATTAACATATAAGGACTGAAAAAAATTACTATATGAACACTGCACTCCAGACCCATCTGTGCTCTTGGTCCCTGTAGTAGGACTCTAACAGAGTCAGCACACAAACCATATTACTGAAACAATTGCATGAAATAGGTCAGCTCTTTGAATGTTTTAACAGCTGTTTCTTTTTTATCAGCGAGTTCAACCAGAGATCTAATTTCTCTCTGGAGGGGTGGTCTAAATGTATGCCAAAAAACCCCAGCAGGGTAATGTTTACTTTGAGGCACAGACAGATAGATTCTTCATTCCTTGTGTCACAGATGTTGACATTTTGTTGACATAAGAATGTGCTAGCAGTCGTTAGTTTTTTTTAAAATAAAATCTAATACCAATTTATATAGGTGAAAATATTTTCACTTTTGCTTAAGTTTTATGAAATTGTGCCAGGAAAAGAAAAATACAAATGTAATAGGATAAGATGTTTGTTGAGCTTTTCCTGCTTAGAGGTTTTATATGTAGCACGCATAAGCATTGGGAGTAATGAATAATGCAGCACGCAGCAAAGTTTAGGTCTCCGATGAAATCTTTGGATTCTCAGTAACTGGAAAGGAGAGCTTGGTTATTCATTTTTCAGAAAAATCCATGTGTTTTTTCTTCTTCAATTTTTGTTCCAACTTTTCTCCAATGATAGTTCCACTTGCGATAGCGATTCTCCAGCACTTCACCCCAATGACCAGTTGTTGATGTGTGAGCCTAGACAATGAGCGGTCTACCTGACCATGGAAGCCATCAAAGCCAAGTCCAATTGTGTCCCCACCCATGTATATTTCCAGCAAGGATTGCTGGATCAGCAATCAAGAGGGTAACCCTGGCCAGTTCTTCTCTCCTACCTAACTGAGAGATGCTGAGATGAATTTCAGCACCTCCACTCAGTTGAGATGATCTAGCTCAGCACAGAAAAAGGATCAAACTTCTGATTTGTATGGATCAGTAGCACACTATATGATGCCACTGGTTTGATTGGATCAGTAGCACACTATATGGTGTATTTACCTACTGAGCCACTAGCAATCCAATGGTTAATTGATGATCACAAGGAATCCAATAGTTAGTTGATGATCTCAGCTATGCCATCAAGTGAAGAATAGGGAGGGAAGACAAATCAGCAGGTGGGTCATCCCAGGCCTTGTGGTGACCAGCTCAAGAGTAGAATTAGTAGGGGAATTAGAGCAGACTTTTCTATCACCCTACTGGCATGTTGGAACCTAAAAGTTGAGATATTTTGCCCTTTTTTATTTACTGAAATCTTCCTCACCAATCCCAGTTGAGAGGTCAGGTGGGTGGTCTGCTCCCTGGCATATACCTATGCTGCTCTGATACCAGTTGCTGGAAGATTTACAAGGGCACCTCCCCGTGGTTATATTCTTGAGGCTGGTAACCCAACAAGTGGAGGATCATGATGTGAACTTGCATCCTACCATTTTGTGGTGATGTGTGTAAGTGGTGCTCCCTCATCAGTGAATTGAAGCAACAAGTTGCTGAGTTATATAGATCAGGGATGATGGAGGTTCGTTCCTAGCCTGTGCTGATCCCAGTCGGTGCCCCCCGGGTGTAGTGAAGAGAAATCAGTCAGGGGTCCTGCTCCTGATCACTACACAGTGTCCCCCTGCTGGAAGTGTGTGTGCATGTCAGGTGGGGACAGGATCACTGCAATAATCTCCCTCTCCTTCATGGTTAAATAACCTGCAGACACTCAGGGGTCGATTTTAGGATGGCCGAGCGGGTAAGTTGGGGGCTGGTAAAATCGGGGAATCCCGGAGCGAGTCCAGAGCCCGGCTCCAACCCGCCCACTTCCGGGTTCTCCGGTGACGCGTTCGGGCGCGCGCACAGCTCCCACATGCGGGACTCCCACTGGCAATTAAAGCCGGCGGGATGACAATTTAAATACTTACTTACCTAGTTGAGGTACTTGACAGACCTCGTTGACAGGAGATTTTGGCAGGGGTGGAATTTTCAAGTTTTCTCAGCGTGTTTCCCGTGCTGTGGGAAACACTCCCTGTTGGAGCAGATGTGTTTCAGCCAGCAGCCAATGGGAGATGCAAATGATCATTTGACCGGTGGGGGGAATACCTCATTTATTGCAGCAGGGCACTCTGTCACTTCAGACAAAGTTTTGACTGCAACACCTTTGTCTTTACACTCAAAATTATTCAATTTATATCCTAAACTCTGCTGTGCAAACACATTTACCTACTGCGCACCCCCTCAAAGTCACACCGTCAGGATGGGGGGGGGGCGTCATAGCTGCATTCATCACTTCATCCGAGGACGGGCAACATCACCGGCCTCGCCAGGCACAATGTCCACCTCTGCCACGTGGAGCCACAGGCACCTGCACAAAATAGTCATGCAACTATACATACACCCACTGTAGAGTGACCCAATGGGTGGCATCAAGTGTGGATGTTCATGGTGAACCTCATGAAAGGGACTCATTACACAAGCCAGTCAAGAATGGGCAAGATGTGGAAGTAGTGGTGATAATAATAAGATTTATTGTGAATGGAAAACAAAACAAATATAAATAAAAAATATGACAAAGCGTCAAACACCCTTGTGCATCCCCTTTGTGATCACAAAACCTTTGCCTTACGCTTCCTACTATTCCTACGTGGTGCTTCCCCTGTGGCTGCAGCAGAGGTAGTGGCAAGTTGCTCTTGTTCATGCCCTGACCAATTACATGCTTTGGGCTGACGCCCTCTGGGTTTTGGTGCCCGTGAGGGCCCCTCTAAGGACTGCTCCACCTGCACCTGTGCGAGGCACACTCGACCACCTGGAGAGGAGGCAGCATTGCGGGTACTGGTTGAGAGGGGGGCAACGGGTGAGACGTAGAAGCGCTTTGAGTGGCGTCCCCACTTCCATGTCCCTTTTTGCCATCGTCCCTCTCCTGGACAAGGCCCACATCACTCCTACCACTCTGCTGGACGACAGTTTGGAGGACATGTGTGACGCCTTGTAAGGCCAGTGCTAGTGTATCTGCCTGCCTGTTTAAGGTGGCAGAAAGTTGCTCACCCTGAGTCCGAACAGCCGTTGTCAGGGCTGCAGTGGCCTAATTGTTGAGCTGTGCTTGAAGCTCGATGGAGGCTAGCCTTCCCTCCATCACAGATATTCTCGCACTTACCCGTGACACTATCTCAAAGATGCCCTCACATCCCTGTGACAATATATCAGAGATTCCCTCCTGTACCTGTGCCACCATTCCACTCAGGCAGGAGTTGGACTCCTCCATACTCTGCGCGATTGTGGAGAGTGCGCATGGCACCTGTTCCAGCACCTCCCAAATGTGCTGTTGCCCCTCGTTCATTCTCCATTTAATGGATGGCCCCCAGGGTTCAGCATCTGTGTCCAGCTGAGAAGAGCCTGGAGAAGAATGCTTCCACTGATGCGGACTCTCCACAACTGCCCCTGCCACCAGTGTCTGCTTGTGCTCATTTGTGTGTGGTGACTCACCATGTGCAACCCCAACTAAGTGACAACGGGGACCCACCGAGGTGTGTGTATCTGCGCTGGTGGAAGGCTCGCTCAGATGTGATGGTGCCCCCTCAGAGGCCGGCAGGTCCTCTGAGGAATCGTCCTCCGCCATCACGGCAGTCGCTGAAGGCCCTGTAAGGGAACAGAAGGCAATATTAAGCATGATGACAGATGTTGAGGAGGCATGTTAACATCATTTGCTATTGTGAGTGCTGAATGTTGGTTCTGTCACCAGCCGTTTGTCAGGTCCCAGTCTTGGTATCCCCCATGGTCAGGCACTCAATGGTGCGGCTCAATTCGAGAGCCTCCTGCTCCACGTCCATGAGGACCACCAGATGTTGCAGCACCCCCTCCAGTCTTCGCCCTCTCCCGTGCATTCTGGGCTCTCTTCTCCTATAAAGGGAGAAAGTAGAGAGGCGTGAGTGAGGGATGGTGACATGGCCAACCGCTGAATGCATTGGTTTGGGTGAGGCTGACTGTGAAAGAGGTGCATCAGAGGGTGAGTATGAGACAGAGCCATGAGATTGTATGAGGATTGGGTTGAGTGGTAGTGGTGGGATGAGTACTGGGGAGGTGAGTAAGTGCAGGTAAGTTGTGGATGAGGTTTGACTGGATGTGAGGAGTGATGTGATAGAGTAGCGTTGGCAGTGCAGAATGAGTTGTGGGGTGGGGGCGATGATGTGGAAGACGGAGTGTTGGAGAATGAGTAAGGGTACTCACTTTGGCTGACCTAGTTAGGTCATTGAAGCGCTTCCTGCACTGTATTCAGGTGCGGGAGACGTTGCTGCTGCTGATGATCTCCTCTGCCACCTCAAGCAGGCCTTCTTGGTGGCAGAGGGAGGCCACTTCCTCCCATCGGCCGGATAGAAGATGTCCCTCCTCCTCCTCACCCCATCCAGTAAGACCTGGAGTGAGGCATCACCAAACCTGGGAGCAGCCTTTCCCCTGGGTTGCTCCATGCCTGTTTTGGTTCTTTACTCCAGGAGTAGCATTGGAGGACTGCCCCTTAAAATAGGGCTCCTCCAGCTGACTGCCTGTGATCCGGGTGCGCAGTCCGCCCACTGCGCAGGTTTCCAGCGGGAAACCCGGAAGCCAAGATAAGTGGCTTCAATTTAGTTGCGATCGCGTGGGAAACCCACCGATTTTACTGAGCGGGTTACCCATGTGCCCAGTCGACCCCCAACTGCCAACCCGCCTTCCTGGTAATATCGGAGCCTCAATGTCAAGATTTAGACCTGACTAATGGCCATTTGTGCAAAGTACTGAAAGGTGACTGGGTGCCATTGGAACTGGACCCCAGCAAGGCCTCAACGCTTTCAAGAGAGATGGAGAGGGGTGAGAAAAAACTAATAAAATAGTACAAGTGACTAATTGGCAATAATCACATTCCAGTGCAGTAAATAGATCAATTGAATATGTCCGGAGTTGCACTAGGCTTAAGCAGCAGTCTATAAAGCTTCATGTCTCATAAAGGCTGGGGATGAGCAAACCTAAAAATGAGCCAAATTCTTTCACCTTAAAATTCGATATTTCCTTATCCACATTATCCTGGTTCCAAAAGTCCTAGCATTTGTACAAAGCTGATAATATTATCCCCTTATAAGGCTTTGCAGTGTTTTTTCAGCAGCACAGTTTGGGTTGGCTTTTGTGGACACATTGTAAAATTTTGTTCATGTACTCTGGATAAAACTATGTGACCCTGGTCCCACCTAACCAAGGCAAGATTAAATGCCGACAAAATTAGAGATGTAAAAAATCATTCAATGGATCCAGCTGACTTTTTAAAAGACAATCTTGGGATTGCCAAATTGTCTCAAAGTACATTTTACTCAGTTTTAAATATCTGCTAGGGGACTGTGCTTTGGAAATTATCACAGCACTAAAAATACCATGCTCACTTTTCATTATAAATATCTAAAATAAAAAAGGATTTAGGTCTGAATATGTGTCCCCATTACTAATAAAAAGATCTATGAAATGGAAAATTAAACTGTGTTCATTATATTATATTTTTTTCCAGGCTGGTTTTATCCTTACTCTATCCATCCATGCTGCCCTCAGCTAAATGAGATAAAGTGGTCGCTAAAGTCTTCTATAAGAAAAGCATCCCCTACTCCAGCAGTGTGATATTTCCTACTTCCTACATCAGCCATCCTTATGGTCTCTAAAGGGCCTTTTACATTATAGGCCGGGCCCTGGGAGAATATCCAATCTCCCAAAGTTAAATTAAATTGTGCCACTTGTTTCTCTAAGAACTGGCAACAAAGGTGAAATGCAAGTAAAAGCGGGCCATGAAATTTTGGTCAGGGCACATGCTTGTGACATCATGACATGAGCCTCGATTTTAACCTAACCCGCCCGGCAGGAAGGAAGGGGGTTCGGGTCAGATGCCCGTTTTACACCCCGTCCCATTTTACTCTCCATTGAAGTCAATAGTTGACTTTGAAACAGAAAATGTTGGACATACACAGCAGGTCAGTCAGCATCTGTAAAAGGGAAAAGACAGGTTAACATTTTGGACAAAATCCTTTGTCAGAACTGTAAAGTGAAAGATAAACAACCACTGTTGGAGAGAAGAAAAAAGAAGAAACGACAAGATACTCCAATAGCAGAGAGGAAGTTAATATCTTGAAAGACATGCACAGACCACCCTCCCCCTGCCAGAACTGTGCTTTGACCAAGAGTCTATACCCATAATGTCAATCTGCCTTCCCTCCCTCTGGATTTTGCAGACCATTTCAAGTCACCAGCAGCCTTTTCTGTAAAGAAAATGGGGGTGAAATTGGGCCGTGTAGCGCCCATTTTGTAGGCGCTACTCAGATACCTAAGCCCCGAGAATGGCGTCCAAGATGCACATGCGCATATCTGCCGTGAAGTGTGCAGGACACCATCTTGGTAAAGGGGTTTGCACGCACACCCAACGAACACCGGCATCATGTAGAGTAGGGAGTCAGTGTGCAACGCTGATTTAAAGGGACCACTGCTATTTTGGAACTCCACACTCGATCCAACGGACTGCCTTAACCTTGCATTGCTGAACATGACTTAAACAGCATGGAGGACCCCCCACCAGTGCTATTTAAAGGGATCATGCAGGAGCTACAGTTAGTTGCTAGATTATTGCTTCTAGCTGCTGGTGCATTTGTACCTGTTTTTGGAGGTTTTCTATACTTGGATCAAGTTTCAATACTCTACAGGGAGCGGGCTGGCTAGCTGACAGGCAACAGCAAGGGCATTGGGAGAGTGGCAGGGATGGGAGCAGGAATGCTGTCACCTTGAGAGAGGACAGCAGGTTCATGTTCCATGGAGCACTGGCACTTGATGCCTCATGTTATGCACCACCTTCTCCTACAAGAAAGAGGGAAGTGTGTTAGTGAGTGTTCTGCAAGATGTTTGGGTGATGTGGCTGCCACGGTTGAATAGCTGCCAGTGTGTGTGACCTGTGAGTTTTGGTTGTGCAGCTTGCAATAGTGGTAATATGTGAGTGTGAGATGAAGCATCTGATTTGAAGGGTTGAGTACTAGTTGATAGAGTTTGTTGGTAGGTGGGTGATGGGGGTGTAGTGTGTGGAGCAGTGGATGAGGCTACTGGTGCAGTTGGTAGGAGATGCCACTTGAAAGTTGAACTCACGCAAGTTGACTGCTCATGTCAAATCATTGAACTTCTTCCTGCACTGCATCCATGTTCTTGGCCCTACACTCTGCTACTTCCTCCCACTTCCTCTGGAGCATATGCCTGGAGGGCCTCTTGCTCCCCCCCCCTGCCCCTCCGCGGATATAAGATGCCCCTCCTTCTGTCCACCTCTTCCACCAAGGCCTCTAGAGCATCATCTGAGACCCTTGATGCCGCTCTCTCACAGGAGCAGCCATTCTTCACTATATTCCTGACATTTACCTGAGGAAGGAGGAAGTCTCCGAAAGCTTGTGAATTTAAAATAAAATTGCTGGACTATAACTTGGTGTTGTAAAATTGTTTACAATTGTCAACCCCAGTCCATCACCGGCATCACTATATTCCAGCACAGATTTACTTCCCAATGGACTTCCAGTACTTCCTGCAGCCACAGTGCACATTCCCTTTAAGAGGTGCAGGCTGCCTTTAAGTAGTGCTAGCCACTCCCGATATCAGGGCCCCCTGCTGATGTGTGCAGCCAATCAACAGCACAGGTAGCGCTGACTGCAGGCAGCAATCATTTAAATCATAAGGCAGCACGAATGTTACATGCTGCCTGCATCGCAACCAATGGATACGGGTTAATCACACACCGCGAGCCCAGCGCCCATTTTCGGGGGTTATCCAATATAACCTCCAATAGGGCTATAGCTAAAGTCTGAAGTTATTGAAGTCATGTACAGACCAGAGGGGGCAGAACTTTGAGGGACAATAGCCAGTCAAGAGCTGTCGACTACCCGTTGAGAGGCAGCAGCATTTTCCAGAATGGATTATCCACCCCATAGAATCATGGAATGCTACAGCACAGAAACAGGCCACTTGCCCCAACAAACCTTTGCTGGTGTTTTTCTCCATGGAAGCCATCTCGTTTAATCCCACTCTCTTGCTCACGTTCGACATCTTTTAATATTCCACTTTTACAAGCAACGATCTAATTCTGTTTTAAAAGAGTTTATGGACTTTGCTTCAACAAGAGTTTGTAGCAGAGAATTACATATTTTAGCCAACCCCTGTATTAACATTTTTCCAACCTCTCCTTTAATTCTTTTCATATTTATCTTAAATTTATGCCCTCTTGTTACTATTTTTTCTGACCAGTGGGAATAATCTATCCGTATTTACCTTATCATAATTCTTCATAATCTTGCAGACCTCTTAACTTTATCGGCTCTAGTGAAAAAGCCCTAACTTCTCAAGTCTCACTGTAACATCTCATCCCTGCTGACATCCTAGTAAAACTATACTGCATCTTTTCAATTCTTTGCTACCCTTCCTATAATAGCGTGCCCAAAACTGTGCACAATACTCCAACCGTGTCCTTACCAAGGTTTGGTACAAGTTCAACACCTATGTATTCTATGCCTCTAGACACAAAACCGAGAATTCCATTTGCCTATTGATGGCTATACCTACATGTGCTGCCACCTTTAATAACCTGAGTATCTGCACATCAAGGTCTCCTGCTCTTCTACTCAATTAAAAAACTTATTAATGATGGTGTATTTCCTTTCCCTATTCTAAAAAATATTGTAAGGAGTCTTATAACACCAAGTTATAGTCCAACAGATATAACCTGGTGTTGTAAATAAATCTGTTGGACTATAACCTGGTGTTAAGAACATAAGAACATAAGAACATAAGAAATTGGAGCAGGAGTAGGCCAATCGGCCCCTCGAGCCTGCTCCGCCATTCAATAAGATCATGGCTGATCTGATCCCAACCACAAATCTAAAGAACACAAGAAGTAGGAGCAGGACCCGGCCACACAGCCCCTGGGCCCTCTCCGCCACCCACAGGGCATTGACCGATCCAAACTCAGCTTCATGTCCAATTTCCTGCCCGCTCCCCATAACCCCTAATTCCCTTTACTTCTAGGAAACTGTCTATTTCTGTTTTAAATTTATCTAATGATGTAGCTTCCACAGCTTCCTGGGGCAGCAAATTCCACAGACCTACCACCCTCTGAGTGAAGAAGTTTCTCCTCATCTCAGTTTTGAAAGAGCAGCCCCTTATTCTAAGATTATGCCCCCTAGTTCTAGTTTCACCCATCTTTGGGAACATCCTTACTGCATCCACCCGATCAAGCCCCTTCACAATCTTATATGTTTCAATAAGATCGCCTCTCATTCTTCTGAACTCCAATGAGTAGAGTCCCAATCTACTCAACCTCTCCTCATATGTCCGCCCCCTCATCCCCGGGATTAACCGAGTGAACCTTCTTTGTACTGCCTCGAGAGCAAGTATGTCTTTTCTTAAGTATGGAGACCAAAACTGTATGCAGTATTCCAGGTGCGGTCTCACCAATACCCTATATAACTGCAGCAATACCTCCCTGTTTTTATATTCTATCCCCCTAGCAATAAAAGCCAACATTCCGTTGGCTTTCTTGATCACCTGCTGCACCTGCATACCAACTTTTTGATTTTCTTGCACTAGGACCCCCAGATCCCTTTGTACTGCAGTACTTTCCAGTTTCTCGCCATTAAGATAATAACTTGCTCTCTGATTTTTCCTGCCAAAGTGCATAACCTCACATTTTCCAATATTATATTGCATCTGCCAAATCTCCGCCCACTCACCCAGCTTGTCTATATCCACCTGCAGGTTTTTTATGTCCTCCTCACTCTCTACTTTCCCTCCCATCTTTGTATCATCTGCAAATTTTGATATGTTGCACTCGGTCCCCTCCTCCAAATCGTTAATATAGATTGTAAAGAGTTGGGGACCCAGCACCGACCCCTGTGGAACACCACTGGTTACTGGTTGCCAGTCCGAAAATGAACCATTTATCCCAACTCTCTGCTTCCTGTTCGATAACCAATCCTCCACCCATGCCAGAATGTTACCCCCAATCCCGTGATTTTTTATCTTAAGTAATAATCTTTTATGTGGCACCTTGTCGAATGCCTTCTGGAAGTCTAAATACACTACGTCCACTGGTTCCCCTTTATCCACCCTGTACGTTATATCCTCAAAGAACTCAAGCAAATTTGTCAGACATGACTTCCCCTTCATAAAGCCATGCTGACTTTGTCCTATTAAATTATGCTTATCTAAATGTTCCGTTACTGTCTCCTTAATAATAGACTCCAAAATTTTACCCACCACAGATGTTAAGCTAACTGGCCTATAATTTCCAGCCTTCTGCCTACTACCCTTTTTAAATAACGGTGTTACATTAGCAGTTTTCCAATCTGCCGGGACCTCTCCTGAGTCCAGGGAATTTTGGAAAACTATCACCAAAGCATCCACAATCCCTACTGCCACTTCCCTCAAGACCCGAGGATGGAAGCCATCAGGTCCAGGGGATTTATCCGCTTTGAGTCCCATTATTTTACTGAGTACCATCTCCTGAGTGATTTTAATCGTATTTAGCTCCTCCCCCCGTAGAGTCCCCTGTTTGTCCAGTGTTGGGATATTCTTAGTGTCCTCTACTGTAAAGACTGAAACAAAATATTTGTTCAACATTTTTGCCATCTCCATGTTTCCCACCATTAATTTCCTGGTCTCATCCTCTAAGGGACCTACGTTTGCCTTAGCCACCCTTTTTCTTTTTATATAACTGTAGAAACTCTTGCTATCTGTTTTTATATTTTTTGCTAATTTCTTTTCATAATCTAACTTCCCTTTCTTAATCAATCCTTTAGTTACTTTTTGCTGTCTTTTGAAGAATTCCCAATCTTCTATCCTCCCACTAAGTTTGGCTACCTTATATGTCCTTGTTTTTAGTCGGATACTATCCTTGATTTCTTTACTTAGCCACGGATGGCTGTCATTTCTTTTACACCCTTTTTTCCTCAGTGGAATATATTTATTTTGAAAGTTGTAAAATAACTCCCTAAATGAACACCACTGCTCATGTACCGTCTTACCCTTTAATCTATTTTCCCAGTCCACTTTAATCAATTCCGCTCTCATACCATCATAGTCTCCTTTATTCAAGCTCAGTACGCTTGTTTGAGAATCAACCTTCTCACCCTCTAATTGGATATGGAATTCAACCATGTTGTGGTCGCTCGTTCCAAGGGGATCCTTAACTAGGACATTATTAATTAATCCTGACTCATTACACAGAACCAGGTCCAAGGTTGCCTGCCCCCTTGTAGGATCAGTTACATACTGCTCAAGAAATCCATCCCTGATGCACTCAATGAACTCGTCCTCAAGGCTGCTCTGCCCAATTTGATTTGTCCAGTTAATATGATAATTAAAATCCCCCATAATTATAGCTGTTCCCTTATTACATGCCCCGACTATTTCCTGATTAATACTTCTTCCAGCAGAGGTGCAACTATTAGGAGGCCTATATACTACGCCCACTAATGTTTTTTTCCCCTTATTATTCCTTATCTCCACCCAAACTGTTTCATTATCTTGATGCTTTGTCCCAATATCATTTATCTGTATTACAGTGATTCCTTCCTTTATTAACATAGCCACCCCACCTCCCCTTCCTTCCTGCCTGTCCTTCCTGATTGTTAAATACCCTGGCATATTTAATTCCCAGTCGTTGTCACCCTGCAGCCATGTTTCTGTAATGGCCACAAGATCATACCCATACGTAGTTATTTGTGCCATTAACTCGTCCATTTTGTTACGAATGCTACGTGCATTCAGATAAAGAACTTTCAAATATGTTTTGTGACACTTAGTTCCTGCTTTTTCCTTTTTTAACACTTTACCTATTACTCCATACCTTCTGTCCCTTCCTGTTACGCTTTCCTCTCTCTCCCTGCTCAGGTTCCCAACCCCCTGCCACTTTAGTTTAAACCCTCCCCAACAGCACTAGCAAACACTCCTCCTAGGACAGCGGTCCCGGCCCTGCCCAGGTGCAGACCGTCCGGTTTGTACTGGTCCCACCTCCCCCAGAACCGTTTCCAGTGTCCCAGGAATTTGAATCCCTCCCCCTTGCACCATTCCTCTAGCCACGTATTCATTTGAAATATCCTCCTATTTCTACTCTGACTAGCACGTGGCACTGGCAGCAATCCTGAGATTACTACCTTTGAGGTCCTATTTTTTAATTTACCTCCTAACTCCCTATATTCTGCTTTTAGGACCTCATCCCCTTTTTTACCTATATCGTTGGTGCCTATGTGCACCACGACAGCTGGCTGTTCGCCCTCCCCCTCCAAAATGTTCTGTAGCCGCTCCGAGACATCCTTGATCCTTGCACCAGGGAGGCAACACACCATCCTGGAGTCTCGGTTGCGGCCGCAGAAACGCCTGTCTATTCCCCTTACAATTGAGTCCCCTATCACTATAGCTCTTTCACTCTTTTTCCTCCCAGCCTGTGCAGCAGAGCTACCCGTGGTGCCAGGAAGTTGGCTGCTGCTGCCTTCCCCTGATAAGTCATCCCCCACAACAGCATCCAAAGTGGCATATCTGTTTGAGAGGGGGATGGCCACAGGGGACCCCTGCACTACCTGCCTGCACCTCTTACTCTTCCTGGTGGTCACCCATTCACTTCCTGCCTGTATACCCTTTACCTGCGGTGTGACCAACTCGCTAAACGTGCTATCCACGAGTTTCTCTGCATCGCGGATGCTCCACAGTGAGTCCACCCGCAGCTCCAGCTCCGAGATACGATCGGTCAGTAGCTGCAGGTGGACACACTTCCTGCACACATGGTCGGCAGGGACACTGGTAGTGTCCATCACTTCCCACATCTTGCAGAAGGAGCATATCACGGGTGCGAGGTCTGCTGCCATGACTTGCCTTAGCTGAGTTACCCCTTTTAAATTACGTTGAAATTAGAAAATGTTAACTATACTAGGGACCTAGGTTCACTAAAAAAAAACACTATCTGCTATAAAACCTGCAGACCTTCCCTTTCTTATTACTTTACTTACAGTAAAATGGTAGAAATACTCACCTGAACCTACTCACCAATCAGCTGCCTCCCCTGTGCCGCGTCACTTTCTGACTGGTGACGTCACCCCGAACTGCCGCTGGTCTCAGAGTCTCGCTCTCAGAGTAAGCTCTGGTCTCGCTCTCTCCCGCCGCTCACCGACTGAACTCTCGCTCTCTCAGCACTGTTTTTATCCCCCCTCTGGTCTCGCTCTTTGCCGCCGCTCACCGACTGAACTCTCGCTCTCTCCGCGCTGTTTTTATCCCCGCTCTGGTCTCGCTCTTTGCCGCCGCTCACCGACTGAACTCTCGCTCTCTCCGCGCTGTTTTTATCCCCGCTCTGGTCTCGCTCTTTGCCGCCGCTCACCGACTGAACTCTCGCTCTCTCCGCGCTGTTTTTATCCCCGCTCTGGTCTCGCTCTTTGCCGCCGCTCACCGACTGAACTCTCGCTCTCTCCGCGCTGTTTTTATCCCCGCTCTGGTCTCGCGGGTGTTGTAAGTCTCCTTACATTTGTCCACCCCAGTCCATCACCGGCATCTCCACATCATAAAAAATATTGAACTGCTTCATCCACCTACCTACCCATCCTAATTGTCTATCCATGCCGTCCTGCAATCTTTTAAAATCCTCATCACAAATTTGCAATACTGACCAATTTGTTGTCATTGGCAAATTTAAGTATTGTTCCCTCAATTCCTAAGTTCAGATCATTTATATGTATTTGGTAAGTAAGAGCAGTCCCAACACAGACCGTTATGGAACACTGCTCACCACGTCATTCCATTCCAAGAAAATTTGTTTCACCTCTACTCTTTGCTTTCTGCCTTCCAATCATCTCTCTATCGATTTGGCCACATTCCCCTTAATTCCATCTGCCATTATTGTTGTTATGAGTCTCTTTTGTAGTGTCTTACTAAATGCTTTTTGAAAATCCATACAAACCACATCTACTGTATTTACTTTATTTATCCTGTCTGTTATTTCTTCAAAGAATTCTGTAAGTTCGGTCAAGTATAACCTGCCTTTTAACAATCTGTACTGACTGGCCTGATAAACTCATGTTTGTCATAAATGGTAATTTCATCCCATATATTAGTACATAAGGAAAAGAGCTTGCCCCTTTCACGATCTTGGGATGTCCCAAAGCACTTCACATCCAATAAATTGTAGTTACTGTTGTAACGTAGGCAAACTTTGCAGCCAATTTGTACACAGCAAGGTCCCACAAACAGCAAAGAGATAGAAGATCAGAATCTGTTTTAATGAAATTGGTTGAGTGATAAATGCTAGCCAGGACAACTCACCTGCTCTTCTTTGAATTGCACCATGGGATCTTCTACATCAACCATGAGAGGCAGATGGGGCCTCATGTGAAAGACAACATCTCCAAGAGTGCATCACTCCTTCAGTACTTCACTGAAGTACCAGTCTAGATTATGCACTTAAGTTCCTAGAGTAGGGTTTGAACCCAAGGCCTTCTAACTCAGACTGCCTCTACTGAGCCAAGGCTGATACTCTTTCAGCTTGCCCTGAAAGTGCACAAAAATGATATCCTTTAGCTTTCCCTGAAATATTCCTTTAAGGTTTTTTTCATTTTTGTGATTATACTAAGATTCAAATATGTCACTTGCAGTCAAAAGTATATTACTTCAAATATAGGGTGGATTGAATGCAGCTGCCTTATTACAAACATTCAGTTTAACTATAGACTTATTAAAAGGTGATTCAAATCACATCATGGGCAAATGTGGCAGATGTAATACATGATAATGGGAGGGGATTCTTCAGGAAGAAAAATGGGGAAAGCAATGTTTGGCAGTTGTATTGAAAAGATTTGTCTGCAAGCTCATTGTTTAATTATCTGTGGCTGTGTGTCTGTATCCATGTTGGAGTGAAACCTTCTGGCTTGAAATGCATTAATCATCCTGAATATACTGGCCTATAAATTCCAGAAGATCAACTCTGCCACTGAAAGTGCGCTGGGGCAGGACTTCCATCCACCCGTTTGCCCTCTCCCTGATCCCATCCCAAATACTACTACTACTACTACTACAACAACAACAACTTGCATTTATATAGCGCATTTATATACTAAACAACCCATGGCGCTTCACAGGAGCGTTATCAAACAAAATTTGATACCAAGCCACATAAGGAGATATTAGGACAGGTGACCAAAAGCTTGGTCAAAGAGGTAATTTTTAAGGAGCATCTACTAGGAGGAGAGAGATAGAGAAGAGGAATTAGGGAGGGAATTCCAGAGCTTAGAGCCTAGGCAGCTGAAGGCACAGCTGCCATTGGTGGAGCGATTAATATCGGGGATGCGCAAGAGGGAGGAATTGGAGGAGCACAGAGATCGCAGAGGGTTGTAGGGCTGGAGAAGATTACAGAGATAGGGAGGGCCGAGGCCATGGAAGGATATGAAAATAAGGATGAGAATTTTAAAATTGAGGCATTCCCGAACCAAGAGCCAATGTAGATCAGCGAGCACAGGTGTGACGGGTGATCGGGACTTGGTGCAAGTTAGGATACGGGCAGCAGAGTTTTGGATGAGCTCAAGTTTATGGAGGGTGGAAAATGGGAGGACAACCAGGAGAGCTTTGGAATAGTCAAGTCTAGAGGTAACAAAGGCATGGATGAGGGTTTCAGCAGCAGATGAGCAGAGGAAGGGGCGGAGTTGGGCGATGTTAAGGAGGTAGAAGTATTCGGTTTTGGTGATGGAGCGGATATGTCAAATCATTTCAAGGTCAAATAGGATGCCAGTGTTGCGAATGGTCTGGTTCAGCCTCAGACAGTGGCCAGGGAGAGGGATAGAGTCTGAGACTAGGGAACGGAGTTTGTGGCGGAGACCATAAACAATAGCTTTGGTCTTCGCAATATTTAGTTGGAAGAAATTTTTGCTCATCCAGTCGGACAAGCAGTGTGACAAATCAGAGACAGTGGAGGGGTCGAGTGAGGTGATGGTGAGGTAGAGCTGGGTGTCGTCAGCCTATATATGGAACCTGATGTTTTTTCGGATGATGTCGTCGAGGGGCAGCATGTAGATGAGAAATAGGAGGGGGCCAAAGATAGATCCTTGGGGGACTCCAGAGTAACGGTGCGGGAGGGGGAAGACCAGACACAGGGTAATTTGAACAACAGGGGAAGGTGTCTGTGTCATTCATGGCGCTACTGGGAAGCCCATCCCATGAAGTCAATAGCATTTCAGAAGAATATCTTGCCCCTCCATCGATGGGGGTGGGGGGTAGGATGGCAGATTAGTCTGGCTTAAGTGCTTAACAGAAAAAAATGCTGGATGCTCCCTGCTCCCTCAGTGATCTACCACTCTCTATATGGCAGTCGGTCCCTCTAGGATCAATTGCCATTTGGATATGGAATTGTGTGGCCTATTTATGGCACTTGTATGGCAAATAAACTTGCTCCGTGCTGACGTGCTTGCTGCTTGCCTCAACCGGGATCTTGGGTTCATGTCACGCTACACGTAACCCCACCAGCGAAAAAAGAGTTATCTGTTTTTAATACAACTTATCATTCTCTCTCTTTCTCTTCCTTTCAGATGTTTCTCTCTCTCTCTCTCTCTCTGTCTTTGGGCTCTGACCGTTTGTATATTCAGTAGTCCTGTATGTAATGTCTCCCTGTCTGAACACTATTCGATTCCTTTGATTGCCTTGACAACGGGCAGTTGGAAAGATTATCTGTAATCACCAGGCATTGTTCTCTGACTATATAGTGCGGTACCTTCCATGGAATCCCACACTCACCTGACGAAGGAGAAAGCCTCCGAAAGCTTGTGATTTTCAAATAAAACTGTTGGACTATAACCTGGTGTTGTAAGATTCCTTACATTTGTCCACCCCAGTCCACCACCGGCATCTCCACATCATATGCTTAGTGGAACAAGGTAGCCCGCATTCCCACCAGTTCCATTTCCAAGAGCGAAATTATTTTTTTTCATGATGATGGAAGGAGGACAGACAGAAGCACCAACCACCCCCTCCATTGGAATTTTCCAAGGGTTCCGCCCCGACTTCCTTCCCCTCCCTCAGAATGTGATAATTCCACACTGAAGATTGCATTAAGCTTCTAGGCTACTGTGTTTTGGAGGTCAGATTTTGAATCACATCCGACCTCTAAAGTGTACAGTCACAGTACTACACACCCGAACAGAACTGTGAACACAGTGTTGGGCTGATCATTGTGAACAACAATAACAACAACTTGCATTCGTATAGAGCCTTTAATGTATAAAAACACCCCAATGTGCTTCATGGAAGTGTAATCAAAAAACAGGACAATGAACCAAAGAAGGAGATATTGGGCCCGATTTTACCAGGGGTGCGGGTTCTCGGCGGGTGGGAACGCGCCCGATGAAATTAGTGGGTTGCCCACGCGATCGTAGCAGGCAACACACTAATTGGATCCACTTACCTGCTCCTCCGGGTTCCCCACTGCTGATCTGCGCGTCGGGCGGGCTGCGCATGCGCAGTAAGATCTGTCAGCTGGAGGCGCTCTATTTAAAGGGGCAGTCCTCCACTGACAGATGCTGCAACAAACAGCAAAAATTACAGCATGGAGCAGCCCAGGGGGAAGGCTGCTCCCAGTTTAATGATGCCTCACCCCAGGTATCATTAGATGGGGTGAGGAGGAGGGGGAGGACAGAGATCATCCCCCCGGCGGGCGGGAGGAAGCGGCCTGCCTCTGCCACCAGGAAGGCCTGGCTCGAGGTGGCAGAGGAGGTCACCAGCGCCACCAACATATCGCTCACCTGCATACAGTGCAGGAGGCGCTCCAATGACCTCAGAAGGTCAGCCACAGTGAGAACACGTAGTCTTTCCCCTACACTCCGTCTGCCACAACACTGCCCCCACCCCACATCTCCTTCGGCACTGCCAACACTACTCTGTCACATCACCCCTCATACCCACTCAAACCTCATCCTCATCTTACCTGCACCTACTCACCTCGCGAGTACTCACCCCGCCACTACCACGCAACCCGATCCTCATACAATCTCATGGCTCTATCCCATACTCACCCTCTCGTGCATCTCTCTCACGGCCAGCCTCACTCAACCTGCCACCACCTGTGCTGCAGCCACAGGGCATGCATCACATATATGCAGTAGGCAGCGTAAGGCAAACGTGTCGTGAGCATGAAGGGGATGCACAAGGGTGTTTGAGGGTTTGTCATGGTTCTTACTTCTATTGAATTAAAGAACAACTCACATCACACATTATATTGGCACCACTACTGCCATGTCTTCGCGAATCCTGTCCGGTTTGTGCAATAATGCCCGCTCCTGGGTATCCCTATGAGGACCCACCACTGATGCCACCCAGTGTGTCACTGCAGAGTGGGTGTAGGTGTATTTGCAGGGCTCTTCTGCGCAGACGATTGAGAGACATCGGGGAATACCCCGGTTGCAGCCTGGAAGGCTGTGGAGCAGAAGTTCGGGAGGGCAGTGGTGACTTTGACAGCGACAGGTAGGAAGATGGTGCACCGGCCAGCCAGGAGCAGCTCGGCATGAAAGAGGCTGCAGATGTCCACGGCTACATGTCGACTGACTCTGAGCCTCCGTGTGCACTGCTGCTCAGAGAGGTCCAGGAGGCTGAGCCTCGGTCTGTGGAACGTGTGGCGAGGGTAGTGCCCTCTGCGATGCATCTCTCTCTGCGGTAGCCCTCCCTCCTGCTGTACAGGTGGATGTGTCACAGCACTCTGTTGTGGAGCTCCACGTGTCAGAGGTGGACGGCGTGGATGGCGAGGCTGGTGAGGCTGGTGATGCTGTTCGCCCTCCGAGGAGGTCATGACTGCAGCTACGGTGGCCCCCTTCCGCAAGATGTACATCTGAGGGGGTCCGCAAGGTAGGTACATGTCTCCGGACCCCGGGGTAAGTGTGCAGGTTGGTGACTTCGACCATCAGGAGGAGGGTGGTGGAGGCCAAACTTTGTCCCAAGTGACAGAGCGGCCTCCTGCAATGGCTGAGGGTCTCCCCCCCACCACCTGTCAAATGGACCTTTGCAGCTGCACCAGGCTGACGGCTGCAACACGTCCATTTCAACTGGGAGTGTTTCCCCCAGTGTGTGAAACAGTCCCATGTTTATCCAAAATCACACACAGTCCCTTAATCAGGTCAGTTAATGACCTGAACAAGCAAAGTAAATACTCTCAAGTGGCATCCCGCTGGCTTTAATTGCCTGCGGGATTCCCACCAGCGGGGGCTGCGCGCGCACGCCGGCGCGTCATAGGGGAACCCGGAAGTGGGCGGGATCGAGGCGCGATCCGGTCCCGCACCTGGATTTCGGGATTTTCGGGGCCCCCCCGCCGAGAACGCACCCGGTAGCGGGTGCTAAAATCGGGCCCATTGGGTCGGAAATTGCTTACATCAGCGTGGCAAAATCCGCAGCAGCCCCTACGAATGAAATGAATGAATTAACTTATCGTGGATCCAAGGCGTGGAATTGCTTGATTTAAAACGCTTGAAAGAAATCGCGACATCAGCCCAATCTCTGAACCGTGTGGGCTGATGGGCATGGGAAATAGCAGTGAGAATGGAAGCCCCGCCCACAAACAGACAAGTGAAACTCATTAATTTAAAGTGAACATATCTATGTTAGTGTAAATAAAAATTTAACATACCTTATTATAAAAAGCCAAGCAAATGATTTAATTTAATGAAACTTACAGAAGTTAAAAGTAAAAAAAAAGTTTAACATTTTTAATTTTTAAAAATGTCTTTTAATGATCAAAAAATATTAAAATAAGAATAATTTGACATTCCACATTTATAAAATTTAATTTTTTGTTGTTTTGCAGTCATTGTTTAACAGTCACCGTGCTTTTAAAAAGTAGTGTACAGTTAATATTTTCCAGCGTACCTTTTGGTGGCGTAAGTATTTTCGGTCCAGCTGGGCAAATGGGTAAGTTTACGAATTTTTAATGATTTTATTGATTGCAGCATAGGTGGTCCTTTAATTGTGACCTGCCAAACCGCCAGTGAGCCAACGGGAGCAAGTTCACAATTTTGGGGATTTACTGTGCATGTGCACACTCGCGAACTTGCACAATTGATTCGCTGGTGTTTGGATAGGATATCATTATGGAGCGGTGAGTAATTTCTGATCCATTAGTTCTGATGAAAGGTCATCGACCTGAAACGTTAACTCTGTTTCTCTCTCCACAGATGCTGCCTGGCCTGCTGACTGTTTCCAGCAGTTTCTGATTTTATTTCAGATTTCTAGCATCCGCAGTATTTTGCTTTAGTTTTAAGGAGATATTAGGAAGAGTTTAAAAACGTCCTACAGCTGCTTAAGATCAAGGGAGGTTAAACTATACTCTCTGTCTGAACACGGTGATTGCCTTGGCAACGGGCAGTTGCAGGGGCAGTCTGTAAACACCATGTATTGTTCTATATGTATAAATGCGTAGGCTTCAAGGAGCTCCTGAACATTTACCTGAGGAAGGAGGAAGTCACCGAAAGCTTGTGAATTTAAAATAAAATTGCTGGACTATAACTTGGTGTTGTAAAATTGTTTACAGGAGTCATATAAAAGCAAAGACTCAAACAAATCCTCATTGCTGTCATCTACAATCATGCAAATAACTGGAATTAACATCTCAACATGGTATTTAGAATTGAAACCTCCAAACATTCTGATCTAAATCTCTCAACAGTTTGCAAACCACAAACAATGTTAGTGCCAGGTGAGAAAGCAATTCTTTTCTTTCATTCTCAGGGTATGGGTGGCAGCGACAGTGCCAATTTATTGCCCATTCCTTGCTGCCCTAAGAATGGTGGTTGGCCTTCTTTAGTGAATGGCCCCAAATTTCCTGGATCGCACTTACACAGAAATCATGACGAAATTTCCATCGGTTTCTGCGCCAATTTTGTTGACAGGAATTTACACTGAAATTTCCTGTGGAGCTCACTTGCCTACGCTGGAACTTAAATACCTTTGTAATCTATTTTTAAAATAGTGCATTCCCCTCAAAGTACTGATGTATTGGCATTTAGTGGCTTTCTTTCGTAAAATCAGGAAACTTGGATGTGTGAAATGTGAAATAGAGCACTCTAATGCTTCACAGCAGCAGTGCTACATTACTTAGTGGTCTGGCAAGAACCACCAAAACTTGCAAAAAGAGGGGAAGGGAGTGTGAATCTCAATTAAAACTGGGCTTGAACTCACAACGGTCCAGTTGAGATCCCTGACATTTTACCACCAGGTTTACTGGAGAGGAGCATATTTCTCTCTTTAATCTCTCATTTCCACATTGCTATGTCCAGTAACAAAGATTAATTTGCTATGGTTTGAATTTGGGCAGCAACCAAAAATAGTGTCAAAAGCCATTGTTAACATTGGTAAAGTCTGAATTTTTCAGAATTTTCTTCTGCGATCAGCACCTCTACCAGGTGGAGTTTCACTTTTGAGTGATATACTGTTGCTGTGCTAGTGACTTAACTCTGCCAGTGTCTTCTGCCATGGCACCTTACTCTCAGAGCCTTTTACCTCCGCTGTTCCTCATCCTCTTCTATTATTATGTAGAACAAGAGTCTGTAAATTACCAGTACAATTTTACAACTTGTAAAAGTGCGGAGATTTGAACTCATGATGAAAAGACCATAACCATGACTACCCTAATTGGAGCATCTGAAATGCCAAGTTAACAATGTGTAGATGTATATTAATACTTCATGGAACCACTGTGAGTGTGGCTGATACTTCCTGTTTTGAATATTTTTTTATAGTAGAAAGTTTCTTGGGTGTCGATTGATTCCAAGTGTATTCCTTACATATGGATACTGATGAGTTTGTCAAATCTGGATAACTTGACAAATGCAACTCTATAATATCCATCAACATATTCTATTTAACAAGTTTCAAGCTGTTTTATACTACGCAAGACCCATTCTAAGCACTGCTAAGTCTTGGACCATTCCATTTCAACCAAGCAACAGGAATGGTTAAAAATAAAAAGAGTAGGATATTCTGAAGCATTAGTAATTTTTTTTTAAGATGCTGTTTGATAATGCTGAGCGATTTGCAGCTACCTAAAAGCCATTGATTGAAAGGGGAGACAGCCAGTGCAACCGAAACCTTCAGCTGCTAGCTACTTTGCAATGTACCGCAAGGCCCTTCTGCAGCTAGTAGATAGGTTAAAAAAAATACTCGATTCACAACACCTTCTATGCTGGAATGCAGAATTATCACATGAAAGCGTTCTCAGCTCTTGACCTTCTGTTGTAACATATAGTTGATCATTCCCCCATGTGAAGAAGTTGCTGAGCCCGGCAATTATTTTGAACCAGCCCTAAATGCCTTTGTGATAATACTTCTGTGGTCTACCTTCAGTGTAATAGAACATGGATCAGCTGGCATATTTTTTAATTGAAATGTCCTGTTTCAGTCACTGCTGAACCTGCAGCTTGCTAGCTGTGTTCACCGAGTGGCACGTTTGCCTTACTGGACACCCGAGCAAAGGTTTGGTTTGGGGCCCCTACATTTTACTAGACAATGATACTAAATACTACCCACTTAATCGGGTGTCAAATCCGCACAGATATGTTCGTGAAGAGGCATGTTTGCAATAGGTAATATAAAAGTGGATCGATTTACCTCAATCCTTAAAATTATCACTGCATCCGCTTATGACTCCTGACTGGCTTGGGGGTCCCTGACTGGTTCGGGAGTCCCTGACTGACTCGGGGGTCCCTGACTGACTCGGGGGTCCCTGACTGGTTCGGGAGTCCCTGACTGACTCGGGGATCCCTGACTGGTTCGGGAGTCCCTGACTGACTCGGGGGTCCCTGACTGACTCGGGGGTCCCTGACTGGTTCGGGAGTCCCTGACTGACTCGGGGATCCCTGACTGGCTCGGGGGTCCCTGACTGGTTCGGGGGTCCCTGTGCAATTGCACGGATTGCACGGTCCTAACACTACCCCTGTGCACACCATGTTGTTCAGAGATGTGTAGTCTGTGGTCTTTCAATTACCTCGGGTCCTGTACCTCCTCCCTTTGATCCCAATCCTCAGGATACTGAATATATGTGCTCCAGTGCCTAATTTTATCATACAATAACAGGTTATAGTCCAACAGTTTTATTTGAAAATCACAAGCTTTCGGAGCTTTCCTCCTTCGTCAGGTGTGACGAAGGAGGAAAGCCTCCGAAAGCTTGTGATTTTCAAATAAAACTGTTGGACTATAACCTAGTGTTGTAAGATTCCTTACATTTGTCCACCCCAGTCCATCACCGGCATCTCCACATCATAATTTTATCATGATAAACAATTGAGAAAAATCAGACAAGTCATGGTAAAAATGTAAAAAATCAATGAAATCATAGTAAAATCACAAAAGTGACAGATATGTTTATGATAACACTTTCATTTCTCTCTCTTTCATTTCTTTTTCTCTCGTGCTTCATTTCCCTATCTTTCTTCCTTCCTTTCTCTTTCCTTCAGTTCTGCTTTTCTTTTTCTCCTCCTTCACTTCTCGTTCACTTATTTCTCAGGGCTAGGGCCAGCAAGGCTAATCGTAGCCCCCACTACTGCCACGGTAGCTGGGATAAAATAACTGAACTTGGGACCCTTTGGACTGTACCACATTGGGCAGCACATTTATCAACTGAGCCACTGGGGAGCCTTTTAACTGCTTCTTTAACAATATGACTGGTTCAGCTTTTGTTGTCTGGATTATCCACCTGTTGCCTATTACCTCCATCCCTATCTGCTGCCAGCCTTTCTCTAGTCTATTCTGCTAGCGCAATAGCCAAGCTGAAGTCTCTCTCAATTTGTTAACCACCTGAGCTATGTTTTGCAATTTGTAATGCGGATGCTTGCTTCATGCCTGGCACACACGCAGTTACTCAACATTTCTTCTTTAAAGCGCCTTGGCAACATCCATCACAAAACACATGAGCTGCGGCCTTAACAATTACCAGATGTGTCCACTTACCATCTTTATCCACAGGCTTTCTGCACATACCAGCGTGGCTTTGATCCACCCACAGGGTATACTTTCCAATCTGATTAATAATTTGTTTTATAAGAGGAAAGAAGCCTTCCATTGTCTGTGAAGGTGCTTCTTCAGATGTGCAAAGTATAACACAAAAATAATAAAATCTGACCGTTGTTGAATTTATTTTTGGCTGAACTGGTGGCACAAGCAAAACCAAAGAGACTCAGACTTTTATTTTTGTTTTCCCTTGGTGACTTGTTAAAACGTAATTCAGAATTCAGGAGCACTCTGCTTGACTACTTTGGAAATATTTCATTCAGAGTTAAAAGTGACAAGAGGGTTTAATCAGAAGAGATACAGAAAGGTTTAACATGAACGACTGACTCGTATCTTCATGCCCCCTTTCAGTGAGAAGCTTGTCCGCTGACTTCCAAAGAGTTTGGTTCTCACAACATTTTGCCAAAGAAGCAGACGATTTTGCCAATGCTGTGATCACAGGTTAATTTTTTCAAAGTTGCTGAAGCGACAACTAAGTTGAAATATTGGGATGAATTTCCTGAGAACGCGATGGCACTGTGGTACCTTGCCCGCTGCGTGTCGGAAAATCACAGGCACGATGCCCATGATTGCGTGCCTGCAGATTTCTCGATACATACTGGCAATGGGTAAAGTACCTTGCTGCCAATGCATACTCAGAAAATTTAGGCTGATGTTTTCCATGGTATATTCTTTACTGCCTTCACAATTGAAGATGCAAAAAAGTTTTGTAATTGCTGGTCTGTAATCCAAGTGTTCGACCTTTTCTTTCTCATTGGCTCTTTTCTTCTATTGAAGATACTGACTGGTGTGAGGTATCATGGGTGCAGGCCAAGTGTCCATTCTTCGTGTGAGCCTAGCAGTAAGTCTCAGTTGGCTATTCAACCACTGGGACCATCATGGCCAAGTTTAATCCTGTCTTAGCCTAAAGTCTACATTGGTGCCATTTCAAACAGGAAATAAGATAGGAAATCCTGGCTGATATTTTCCCCCTTCATGGTCTAGGGATGCTGAAGCCAACTGTAGTATCTTCATCACTGCCACAGTTGAACTGAGATCAGCTCACTCAGCATACACTGGGAATCAATCAAGCATGTATGGTTCAGCTACATGCTGCCTTGACTAATTGATGTGGAGATGCCGGTGATGGACCGGGGTGGACAAATGTAAGGAGTCGTACAACACCAGGTTATAGTCCAACAGCTTTATTTGAAATCACAAGCTTTCGGAGCTTTCCTCCTTCGTCAGGTCACCTGACGAAGGAGGAAAGCTCCGAAAGCTTGTGATTTCAAATAAAGCTGTTGGACTATAACCTGGTGTTGTACGACTCCTTACATTTGACTAATTGAGGCATTGGATGAGCTAAAACTTTCAAATTCTATTCAGTTAAAAAAAAATTCATACATCAAGGATTAACTTTAAGTGGAGCTGACTAACTTATCCTGCACATACACATTCATTGTAATCAACTACAAATCACTTCTCAGTAAACCCTCCACTAGTGGCTTCACAAAGACTTTTAATACCCTTTTGTGAATGACACACTACTATAGGTATCTTTATTGGTGAAACTGTCCCATTTATACGAACATACAAAAATGATGGGCCCATCCGGTCCATCACGCCTGCTCCACACTCATGCTGCCTGAAGCATCACAACAGCACACTTCCTACCCCCCAACCCGCTACCATCCGCAACCCTCCTCCCCACCCCCCCCCCCCCCACCCTGCCATATAATCTCTTGGGAGATGCATAAAAACATTTTTAAAATGGGGATATTAAGGGGTGGAAAAGTGGGAAAATCCTCTCCGACCCATGGAGGCAATCAAAACCAGCCCAGGAGATCACATTGACCATGTGTATGTTAATTGTTAATCCAAGTACTGGGATTTGAATTAGAAGAGAAACAAATATTTTGCTATGTAGGTCTGCCTGCCTTACTCGCTCGCCCGCTTTCATCGTGTCTGCCCGTCACGATTTTGGGACTTGACTAAGATGTTCAGTTTTTTTTAAACTGCAAATGAATCCACACACTACACATATGCATTGCAGCATGTTACTGCATTAGCCTTTTTTAAAAAATGTTACATTTATTTTTCAGCCTCTTCCTAGAGCAGAGCAGGAGGAGTCATATCTAAAGGAGGTCTGGCTCGAGAATGCTTTAAGGAGGCAGCCAGCCAGGACAGAAATGAAAGCAGGTGATGAGGTGGCAACCATGTTAATTTTCTACCACAAACTTGTACTAAGAGACCATCATCTTTATCCTAAATGAAACCCAGTGAAAAGTTTGGTTCATTGTTGTGCCTTCTCAAATCTTCAGTGCAAATGGAAACCATATCCTCTGAATTTTTTCACTGACTTTGTTCCAGTTTGTAATTACAAATAAGGTGTCAAATTACTTCATAAATCACACGTGAGCAAAGAAAACATCACCTCAAAAATGTAACACACCTCAAAAATAATAGAATTTGATAAAACCTGTTTTTATCACTATCATTAATGAGGAGAATGGTATTTATAACAATCAAAGCAAGAACAACATTATATTTAGCAAAAAAATAAAAATAAAGACAAACGGTCACCACACCGCTAACATGAAACATGTCCACACCTTCCTTATCTTACACAGCTTGCAGGCAAAGGGCCATGGTTGAAAATGGTAAAATTAACAAATTTAATGGCTATAGGAAACTGTCCATCATACATTATACACTAGAAAGGAACAGTTGATGCCAGTTGGACCAGGTTGTAGCAATCTATCTATGAAGCTGTCGGATTGTCGTATAAATCCAACTGGTTCACTAATGTCCTTAGGGAAGGAAACCTGCTGTCCTTACCTGACCTGGCCCAAATGTGACTCCAGTCCCAGACCAGTATGATTGACTCTTAACTGCCTTCTGAAGTGGCCTAGCAAGACACTCAGTTGTATGAAACCACTACAAAGAATCACCATATGGTCTGCAGCGGTTCAAGCAGGAACACCAACTCCTTCTCAAGGCAACTGGGGATGGCAATAAATGTTGGTTTTGCCAGGGACACCCACATCCCGAGAATGAATGGCTGCACTCATAGGGAGTCAAATTGATCTTGGGAGGTGGTGCAAAATGGGCGCTCGCAAATTGTCAGCCCATTTTACACCCCACCTAATTTTCTTTTCCATTGAAATAGTGCCCAACATTGGCTTGGCTGAGATCAGCTGAATCAGCACAGACATGGGATCGAACTAAGTACCTTTATGGTCTGTACGGCTCCAGAACACACTATGTGGCACATTTATCCACTGAGCCATTAGGAAATCCCTGTATGCATTGCGTGCGATGACTGCCAGACTTCAACATACCAAACTGTGGGTGTCAATTTTACAAGTTTCTGTTCCCAGTACAGAGCTTTGCACAGATCGAGAATTCAAGCACAGACTCCATATGATTTTCCATCCATTAAAATGAGCTTATTTAATTTTTTCACAATAATTGATTTTATTTTTATGTAGTTACTACTTTCAAAACACTGGGGTAGAATTTCCAGCGGAGGTTCTCCTCATCTCCCATTTTAGCTTTGGCGGTAACCCTGGAGAAGTGGCATAAATGGCCATTTACACCATTTCTCTGGATTTCTGCCAAAGTCATAGTGGGAGATTGAGGAAACCCCCCCAAAGAAATTCTACCCCATTATTTTTAGAGGTATATGGTGAAGTGGATGAGGAGCCACATGGCCATGCAAAGCAGTTGATATTCTTTTTCAGGGATGTGATTAGTAGGAATTGGGAATTTTTTGAGAGATAGCAAAGTAAATGTTTAAATGTTTTTTTTATTACTTGCTTTTTAAATGAATACTTCATTTGCAGCGAAGCTCTTTGGAACGTTCTGAGGTCATGAAAGCTGCTATATTAATGTAAGTTCTTTCTTAAGTGAATATGACATTTGAGCTGATCAGCATTTTTTGAACCTGTGTGAGCATTTTATCCATCTCAATTACTAAATCATTCAAAATCTGGTCTTCCTATTGTGCCAAATTGGGAGATAATAGACAATAGGGCAATATATCAAGCCTGTAATGGCAATTTAATGAGTCAATGCTGCTAGTGGGGATTTTCACCTACCATCAGTGCATGTTGGAAATTCGGGCACACGTGGCTCACAATTTGCTCTTGATTGAAAAATTGTCGGCAGTGCTTGCCCAAAATTCCAATATACATTGGTTGGTGGGTGAAATTCGCTACCAGCAACTCGCACACATAAAATTAACCCTGTAGTTAAATGATTACATAGAATGGTATTCGGATGGCTATCAAGTACATATGGGTGGAGGTCAAGTGTGGACAGGATCAGGTTCTATGATCCAATGATCCACTGCCATTCGTAATTTAACTCACCATGTGGGTGACGTACTGGGCACCTGTCAGCATCACTGGTTCATACCCCACTGACATTAGGAGAGGAGATGTAAAAGAAGAAAATCAAGAGCATTCTGGAGGAGAAAAAAAATCATTCAACAGCTTCCGGTGCATTATCCCATATATATCATAAACTCTGCTTTGGCCCATCCTTCCTCTTCCTCTTCAATAGATAACCCTAAATAATAAAGATGTAGTAGGGTAGAAATTTTGATTGAAAAAAATTATATATGAATTGGTAAAAATAGGACACAGAGGAAAATAACACAAATGTGTAGAGCATTCGTACGTGAACTTCACTTAGTCAAATTTATACTCTGATGAAATTTGGTTCAAAAATGAATCAGAAATTAAATTTGTAACACACACTTATGGTACAGGGAGTGACAGAAGAGTTGTATTAGATTAGATGTCTCATGGAGAAACACACTGATGCAGACTTGATAGGCATTCTATAATTGTATCTCATTTTGCAAATTTCAAGGGTTAATAAGTCCTCTTACAGAGCGCTTCATGTTAGACTAAATCTAATGGCATTTATTACAAATGTAGACTACTCTTGCACTTAAGAGCACATCTAATATGTACAAGTCTGATCTGTAAGCATTTTTCTCAGTCATTTCTATGGCACCAAATTCTTAATAAGAACAAGCTGCTTCAATTATATTCCAGTTTGTTTTCCAGCTGCAGTACTCGCCAGTGGTTTAAGGTAACTTGGCACTCTTTTATCCTGTAGCCTGCCCTTCTAATCATTGTTAGTTACAGAAGTTTCAGAATGCAGTAATAGCTTGTTAGTAACAGATGAAAATAAGCTGCTTTACCATCATTCTTCAATATCTGATATGATTATGGCTACAGAATGTTATAGTGTCTGTCTGTCGGTCAGCTACTTAAGAAAAGCTGGGTTTATTCAATAGAATGAATTTTGCTAGACTCTGGCAGCAACACAGAGCCATAGTGGTGGCAGGCACGGGGCTTAAATCTGGGCACATGACGTCACATTTGAGATGCGTGATGTTGGTGGGGGAGAGGGGAGAATATTGAGGCTGCGATTCAGGTATGTCCGAGCCTCATCGACATGTATGTTTATTAAAATTTGGTCTCACGCCAAATCACATGACTTCAGGGAAGGCTCAACCCACGTCATGCACCTCACATTGGATGCCTTGGGACCTAGACTGCTCAAACAGGCTCTTAAAGGGAGATTACAATTTGTATTGCTGTTAAAAGTATGGTTTTTTTACAATTACATTTACATTTTGCTCTATACTTCAGTTGTTTTTGCTCTATCACAGAATCCACATTTATAGACATGGCAGGGAGTGTCTGAGGAGTCCTGTCTTTGCCACTTCCACCTCAGAAGCGATGTTGTCACACAGTTGTATCATCTGCTACATAATGACCTTACAGACAACATCCAGATCAGTGGTGGTAAAGGTTACCACAGCATTAAACCTCTAGGCTAGTGGATCCTTCCAAGCCATTGCATCGGATATCAGTTAGTCTGCAGAACGCACATGTATCAAGCAAGTGGCAAACATTATGTTTGTACGGTGTAACACTGTCATCACTTTCTCTGTGGATAGGAAGTATCAGCTGGACACCTTTCAGCAAGTGGTGGGGATCCTTTGCGTGCAAGGCATTGCAGATGATACCATGTGGGAATCAGTGCTTCTCATATCAACCTCAGGAACAGAAAGGGTTTGCACTAAATTAGTGCTCAGAATCATCATTATGTACATCAGTAGCCGTTATCCAGGAAGATGACATGATGCCTTCATTTTGCAGCAGTCCACAGTACACATATTATGTGAAAGGACAGCTTAAAAGTAGACAAATGGCTTTTAGGAGACATGGGCTATGTTCTACAAGCATTATTTTTGACCCCAGTATGAAACTTCTACAAGTATGTAAAAAGGTGAGTAGTGAAAGTAAAAGTGGGTCCCTTAGAGGCTGAGACAGGAGAAATTGTTATGGGGAATAAGGAAATGGCAGAGACGTTAAACAAATAATTGTATCTGTCTTCACAGTAGAAGACACAAAAAATACCAGAAATAATGGGGAACCAAGGGGCTAATGAGAGTGAGGAACTGAAAGTAATTAATATCAGTACAGAAAAAGTACTGGAGAAACTAATGGGACTAAAAGGCGATAAATCCCCTGGACCTGATGGCCTACATCCTAGAGTTCTAAAAGAGGTGACTGCAGAGATAGTGGATGCATTGGTTGTGATCTTCCAAAATTTCCTAGATTCTTGACCAGTCCCAGCAGATTAGAAGGTAACAAATGTAACCCCACTATTCAAGAAAGGAGGGAGGAGAGAGAAAACAGGGAACTACAGGCCAATTAGCCTGACATCAGTCGTCGGGAAGATGCTAGAATCCACTTTAAGGAAGTGGTAACAGGGAATTTAGAAAATCACAATATGATTAGGTAGAGTCAACATGGTTTTATAAAAGGGAAATCATGTTTGACAAATTTATTAGAGTTTTTTGAGGATGTAACTAGCAGGGTAGATAAAGGGGAACCGGTGGATGTTGTATATTTCAAAAGGCATTTGATAAGGTGCCACACAAAAGGTTGTTATGCAAGATAAGGGTATTCTGTGGTGAGTGACTCACCTCCTGACTCCCTAAAGCCTCTCTAAGGCACCAGGAGTGTGATGGAGTACTCTCCACTTGCCGAGATGGGTGCAGCTACACCAACACTCAAGAAGCTGGACACCATCCAGAACACAGAAGTCCTCTTCATCGGCTCCTCATTCACTAGCCTAAACATCCATCCCCTCCACCATGAATGCAGTGTGTACTATCTACAGGATGCAGCAAGTCGCCACGGTTTCTTGGGCAGCATCTCCCAAACCCGCAACCCCTATCACCTAGAAGGACAAGGGCAGCAGGTGCATGGGAACACCATCACCTCCAAGTTCCCCTCCAAGTCACTCACCATTCCGACTTGTACATATATCACCATTCCTTCATCGTCGCTGGGTCAAAATCCTGGAACTCTCTACCTAATAGCATTGTAGTAGCACCTTGATCACACGGACTGCAATGGTTCAAAAAGAAGACTTACCACCAACTTCTCAAGGGCAGATTGGGATGGGCAATACATGCTGGCATTGCTAGCAATGTCCACATCCCAGGAACAAATTAATAGAAACAATGGAATCTGGGGCACATAGTACAATTCAAGCTCCTGCACTGAGAGAGCGAGAGCAGGGCAAGCTGCTGTGTGGGGGAAACTACTTGAATGTTTTTGTAAGAAACAATTACTGACCTCATGGGAACTTTCAGTGTTTTTTTTCCAAATTCTTTATTGTTTTATTTACTTATTGTGTTATGTTATAAATGTTATTTTTACAGCTGGGTCTTTATATTCATTTGGATCAGAAATCAAAGGGCCGATTTTAACTTTCCCCAATCAGTGAGAACGATGAGGGGGAGCAATTAAAATGGAGCACTCCATTTCCAACTCCGTTCCCACCGATCTGCGATTTTAACGCCACTGGTATTGGCAGAGGGTTGGGCTTCCACCGGATCCTAGCGGGAGCCTCATTAATAAGAACATAAGAAATAGGAGCAGGAGTAGGCCATATGACCCCTTGAACCTGCTCCGCCATTTAATCAGATCATGGCTGATCTTCGACCTTAACTCCACTTTCCCGCCCGATCCCCATATCCCTTGATTCCCCTAGAGTCCAAAAATCTATTGATCTCAGCCTTGAATATACTCAACGACTGAGCATCCACAGCCCTCTGGGGTAGAGAATTCCAAAGATTCACTACTCTCTGAGTGAAGAAATTCCTCCTCATCTCAGTCCTAAATGGCCGACCCCTTATCCTGAGACTATGCCCCTAGTTCTAGACTCTCCAGCCAGGGGAAACATCCTCTCAGCATCTACCCTGTCAAGCACTCTAAGAATTTTATACGTTTCAATGAGGTCCCCTCTCATTCTTCTAAACTCCAGAGAATATAGGCCCATTCTACTCAACCTAAAAAATAATAACACGAACTGCCCATCATGGGCTGTTAATAATTACAAATTGAGATCCCATGGTGTACAGGGGACCACGATGGAATTTTAACCGGTTTCTGAGCCTGCTGCAGCCATCCTGCCAGGTAAACCTGTCGGGGAGACAGCGAGGCCAGCAAGAAACACTTTTCATATAGTGCTTTTCCTGGCCACACAAGGAAAGTCTGGGCCTCTGCTGTCCCAGACCTGAACTGCCATCTAGCTCAGGGTAGGAGCTGCCCTGATTTCCCGCCTTCCCACAACTGGCGAGCTGCCGTGAGGTGCCTGTTTGTTGAGGCCTTAAATGAGGCCTGAACCACAATGCCACCCGGGAAGTGGGGGGTGGTATTTGTCCTTCAGGCACAAAACAGGCAGTTGTAAGTTGAATTTCTCCCTTCTTAAGTTTGTAATTTAATTCATTATAAAATTAGAAGTAATAATGAAAGCTGAGGGTGGGGCAGTTGATGTTGTGTATATGGACTTTCAAAAGGCATTTGATAAAGTACCACATAACAGACTTGTTAGAAAAATTAAAGCCCATGGGATTAAAGGGACAGAGCCATGTGGATACAAAATTGGCTAGGGGACAGAAAGCAGAGTAGTAGTGAACAGTTGTTTTTCAGACTGGAGGAAAGTATACAGTGGTGTTCCCCAGGGATCAGTATTCGGACCACTGTTCTTTTTGATATATATTAATGACCTGGACTTGGGTATAGTTTGCAGATGACATGAAACTTGGAAATGTAGTAAACAATGGTAGTATAGTAACAAACTTCAGAAGGACATAGACAGACTGGTGAAATAGGCAGACACATGGCAGATGAAATTTAACGCAGAGAAGTGTGAAGTGAGGCATTTTGGTAGGAAGAATGAGGAGAGGTAATATAAGCTAAATGTACAATTTTAAAGGAGGTGCAGGAACAGAGAGAACTGGGGGTGCACATACACAAATCTTTGAAGGTGGCAGGACAAGTTGAGAAGGCTGTTAAAAAAGCATATGGGACCCTGGGCTTTATTAATAGAGGCATAGAGTACAAAAGCAAGGAAGCTATGCTAAACTTTTATAAAACACTGGTTCAGCCTCAGCTGGAGTATTATGTTCAATTCTGGGCACCACACTTTAGGAAGGATGTCAAGGCCTTAGAGAGGGTGCAGTAGAGATGTACTAGAATGGTGCCAGGGATGAGGGACTTCAGTTATGCGGAAAGACTGGAAAAGCTGGGGTTGTTCTTCTATGAATAGAGAAGGTTAAGGGGGGATTTGAAAGAGGTGTTCAAAATCATGAACGGTTTTGACCGAGTAAATAAGGAGAAACTGTTTCCAGTGGCAGAAGGGTCGTGACCAGAGGACACAAATTTAAGGTGATCGGCAAAAGAGCCAGAGGCGACATGAGAAAACATTTTTTTACGTAGTGAGTTGTAATGATTTGGAATTTTTTAAAAATTCATTCATGGGATGTGGGCTTCACTGGCAAGGCCAGCATTTATTGCCCATCCCTAATTGCCCTTGAGAAGGTGGTGGTGAGCCGCCTTCTTGAACCCCTGCAGTCTGTGTGGTAAAGGTTCTCCCACAGTGCTGTTAGGTAGGGAGTTCCAGGATTTTGACCCAGCGACGATGAAGGAACGGTGATATTTTTCCAAGTCAGGATGGTGTGCGACTTGGACGGGGAACGTGTAGGTGGTGTTGTTGCCTTATGCCTGCTGCCCTTGTCCTTCTAGGTGGTAGAGGTCGCTGGTTTGGGATACATTGCCTGAAAGGGTGGAAGAAGCAGATTCAATAGTAACTTTCAAAAGGGAATTGGATAAATACTTGAAGGGAAAAAATTTACATGGCTATGGGGAAAGAGCAGGGGAATGGGACTAATTGGACAGCTTTCAAAGAGCCGGCACAAGCACGATGGGCCGAATGGCCTCCTCCTGTGCTGTACCGACTATGATACTATGAGCTGAATCTTTGTATTTTGACTTCTTCTGATTTTCTGGTATATCTACAACCTGCGTCTTATGAGAGCACATAAGATTTCTCATAACATTCTGGTGATATGATGGCAATGTTTGAACCTGAGGTAATGTCAAACACAGCTCACTGCTGTTTCCCCTTTATACCACAGTCTGTGTGGCAATATTCATCAAACTATGCCGCAAACGTTTTTATTAATTTTTCTGCTGTTTATGAGTTGAAAAGAACAGAGTGCAAGGCATGATGAGATACAGAAGCAGTTTGGCAATGCCACCTAAAAATGACACGGAAGCTGTTATAACTTTAAAGTGATGGAAGCTGACTTCTTGGAGGAAGACTTCAAATGTACCCGCACTGTATGAATTTAGTATGTCTGGGATTCTAGTATGAATTTACTTTGGCGTTAGTTTTAAGAATACAGTAGTACAACACTCCCAGATATACTACAATGGGAACTTTAAATAGTGAGCTCTGTTTACTTTCACGAAGCAGGGACAAGAATTAAAACCAAATAAGGTGAATCTCACTAGGAATGAGTGGGACTTGGCAAGCTTATGATTGACAGTTGGGAGAGAAGAAAAAGAAACAGCTACGCAACACTTTGCATCTGTGGTTGACAACTGCAGTGCTTTTTCCAACACTGCTTCAGGATTGAGACCAAATACGACAGACAAATCCAGAACCAGTAGAGTGGAGACTATGTGGGAGTTTGTGATAGAAAACTGCTCCCTAACCAAGCAGAAGCCATTGAAACATTCCCTAAGGTCATTGTTTGCCCCCTTAGGTCAACCTAAATTGTATAGGGCACCACTAGAAATTAAAAACATTCAGATCAGCACGATAAAAATAAGCAACAACAACAACAGCGGCTTTAACGTAGTAAAACATCCCAAAGTGCTTCACAGGAGCGATTTTCAAACAAAATTTGATGATTTGACAGGCAAAAGGGAAATGTAGAAGTTGCCTAATGAACAATGTGCTTATTGATCATACAAATAATAACTAAATGGTACAGTTGTTACAATTAATTCTCCATGCACTTAGCCAGACAGATAAAGAAAATAATCTCGATTGAATTATCAACTCAGTGAAATAGGATCAATGCTTTTTTTTCTTTCTAATGCTCTACATTCAAGCAATCACTTAGCCAGTCAAATGAAAGAGGCTGCTCTGCACGATTATCCTTTTCAAACAAGAGATCAAAGCTCCATCTGCCTGTTATTTGAATAAAGGCCAAGGCTAAAGCCAGCATTCCTCACATTTGATCCACTCTATTCCACTTCCTATCTGCATGATCAACTGTGTAACAGCAAGCACTGGGATGAGGTCAATCAACACAATGAATTAGATGTTGCTTCCTCAGTATCTATCTGTGGACCAAAGAAAGATTACTGATGTTTAATTACCAAACATTTAATCTTGTCTGCATTAACCCTCTCTCACCCATTGATTTTCCCATATGGTTTCTCTGTTTACTGTAATATATATTGGCCCAGATTTTGCTGGAACGTGCCCCATCAGTTAGACATTCTTCCTCACTCTTCAGCTCGAAAAATTTTTTGCACTGGAATTGCTGAGGGCAACGGGACTTGGTGAACGACGGGACCAACAGTCTATCTCCTTAACAAATGAGAAAGAAACAGAGGAATGACAGAGAAGGAATTGGGATGAATTAGAGTCAAATCAGGTGCAGAAAGAGAAATAAAGAGAGGGAAAGAAAGATTGGATTAAAAGAGAAAGAAAAAAGAGACAGAAAGGAAAAGTAAGAAAAAAATCTACAAATTTAAAATTTAAAAAATCTCTAGCAACAATTTACTGCCTGTAGGAATGAGACTTCACAGTTTAAATTGTTTCCTTGCTGGAAAGGTATTGCAGGAACATAAATCTCATCATTAAAAAGGCACTTATGCAGTGAAGTAGCAGCCCTAACTTTCTGCTGTGAGTTTAATTGCAATTAATGCGCAAATGCAGCAATTTCTTGAAATTCATGGGCAGATTAAGGGCGAGTTGGCGTTTTCGCGAGGCTAACAGCTAACAGCAACTTGTGGTGATTCGCAATTCACGGAGTATCTCTTCCTCGCCACAAATTGCTGGACAATTTACACATTAATAACGACATCTGCCATTAAGCTCGTTGTTACTTTGGCAGCAAAATCTCAGTCAATAAGTTTAGCAGACGCCAGCCTGCATGTCAATACCTAAAGCAAGATAAAAATTCTTAAATGGTTCAATGAGTAACAAGGCCATGTGGACAACAAAAAGAATAACACGGAGCTGCTGAGAAGGTATTGTCAACTTTTTTACTTTCCTTTTTCTGCCAATTTTCTCCCCTTTCCTATCAAGTTGATTCCTTGCTAGAGTGTGTTTCAAAAGTGCTCAGTCCCCTCTTGTATCTTGCCCAAGTGACCATTCTTTTTGTGAAAGCCTGGCCTTGCCAGATTATTCAACCATCGGGGCATCACAGCTGAAGCGAATCTGTCTTCATCTGACATCTATGTGTACACACTTTCCAGTAAGGATCATTGGATAGCAATTAGGAGTGGGAACTCTGAGTAACTTTCTTCATGCTAGCTTAGGGGTGCTAAGGCCAATTATAGCATCCCTTTCCCTCCTCAACTGAGGTCTACAAACACAGTACAGACTTAGGATTGAGACTGGCATCTTCTCGTCTAAATGGCTCATTTAGACATTGGGAGCTCAAAGTTCTAATTGGGGGAGCTCCATCAGCAGATGTGCTGATGTCTGGAAGCCAGGCACTGGGTCATTTGCATGGTTAGGATGGGCAGCCTGCACATCTTAGGGCATTTTGGCGCAGCTGCCCAACAGTGGCCAGGAAAATTGGCGCAGCGCCATGCAGCTCCCATGATGGGTCAGTGGCCTGGGAAGGGCCGAAGCTAGGAAGGTCAAAAATTTAAAGATTTCTCCTAAGGGAGCACTGGGACACTAAAGATAAGGTAATTGATCTCATCTAGAATTAATTAACTCTCGCTGCAAGAATTCTGAGTTTATCATTACGTTTTTTTAATGTTCTCAAAGAAATCTTGCAACTCTGTGTTGGTTTTCTTTTCTGCTCTGCCTTGTGCTTTTATACGTTCCTTTTGAAATACATGATAAGTTGTTAACCCATGTTTGTGCATTTATTTCCAATTTCCATTGTTTGATTGTGTGATAGCAAAGGAAATATAGGTCTATAAATTGGGCCGCATAGCACCCGTTTTGTAGAAGCTACACGGCCTTCTAAGGACCCAAAATGGCGTCTGGAATGCGCGCGTACACTTCTAGCGTGACGTCTGCCAGACACCATATTGGTAAAGGCGTTTGCGCACCGCAGGTAACGAACACCGGCAGCATATAAAGTAGGGAGAATATGCGGTAGATCAGTGTGCAACGCTGATTTAAAGGGACAGATGCAATTTTGGAACTCAACACTCCAGCCAACGCACTGTCTTAACCTCTCACAGCTGAACAGGTCGTAAACAGCATGGAGGACCCCCCACCAGCACTATTTAAAGGGATCATGCAGGAATTACAGATTCATTGCTGGATTATTGCTTCTTGATGCTGATGTATTTGTACCTGTTTTTGGAGGTCTCCTATACTTGAATACTAGGACTAGCGGACATAGCCTAAAAATTAGAGCCAGGACATGCAAGAGTGAAAATAGGAAACACTTCTACACGCAAAGGGTGGTAGAAGTTTTGTAGCTCAACTGTTAATTTTAAATCTGAGATTGATAGATTTTTGTTAACTAAAGACATTAAGGGATATGGGGCTAGGGTAGTTATATGGAGTTAGGTCACAGATCGACAATTATCTCATTGAATGGCGGAACAGGCTCGAGGGGCTAAATGGTCTAATCCTGTTCTTCTCTTTCTATGTTCCTATTGTAAAGTTTCAATACTCTACAGGGAGTGGACTAGCTAACTGACGGGCAACAGCAAGGGCACTGGCAGAGTGGCAGGAATGGGACAGGAATGGTATCATCCTGAGAGAGGACAGCAGGTTCATGTCCTATGGATCCACTGCCTTCTGCCTCCTGTTATGCGCCACCTTCTCCTGCAAGAAAGCGGGACGTGTGTCGGTGAGTGACCTGCAAGATGTTTGGGTGATGTGGCTGCCAGTGTGTGTGACCTGTGAGTTATGGGTGGTTTGGCTTGCAACAATGGTAATGTGTGAGGGTGAGATGAAGCATCTGATTGGAAGAATTGAGTACTGATTGAAAGAGTTTGTTGGTTTGTGGGTGATGGGGGATGTAGTGCGTGGAGCAGTGGATGCGACTAGTGGTGCAGTTGGTAGGTGATGCCACTTAACAATTGACCTCACTCACCTTGACCACTCATGTCAAAGCATTGAACTTCTTCCTGCACTACATCCATGTTCGTGGTGTAATGCACCTGATATTGACTTCATCTCCTACTGCCCCCCACTGCCTCCCACTGCCTCTTGAGCTTCTTTAGCCCCTCAAGCCTGTTCCTTCTGGAAGGCCTCTTGCCCCTCTCCTGCGGATATAGGTTGCCCCTCCTTCTGTCCACCTCTTGCACCAAGGCCTCTAGTGCATCAGCAGAGAACCTTGGTGCACGCTCTCTCGCAGGCCTGGTACAAACTCAGGTCGGCAGATTGGTGAGGTTTGGCGTGCAGATTGGAGGATGTGGGATTTAGTAGTGGGCAACCTTTATTCAATGTTTTTACATAACGCAACAGTTTGTAAACATAGAGACGGGACCTGCATCTGTGTTTTACATGTGCGATCTCCTTTCAGATTCCTTGCAGACCCGTATCTTATATTTTGCAAAGAAGAGGTGCAGGCTGCCTTTAGGGGAGGTGCACTTTGCCTTTAAGTGGTGCGAGCCACTCGTGATATTTGGGCCTCCTGCTGGTGAGCAGCCACTCAACAGCACAGCCAGGCAAATCACCAGGCAGCTCGAACGATCATTGAATCATAGAATCATAGAAAATTTACAGCACAGAAGGAGGCCATTCGGCCCATCGTATCCGAGCCGGCAGAAAATGAACCACCTAGCCTAATCCCACTTTCCAGCATTTGGTACGTAGCCTTGTAAGTTATGGCACTTCAAGTGCATATCCATGTACTTTTTAAATGTGATGAGGGTTTCTGCCTCGACCACCCTTCAGGCAGTGAGTTCCAGATCTCCCACAACCCTCTGGGTGAAAATTTTGTTCCTCAGCTCCCCTCTAATCCTTTTACCGATCACTTTAAATCTATGCCCCCTGGTTATTGACCTCTCTGCTAAGGGAAATATATCTTTCCTGTCAACTCTATCTAGGCCCTTTATAATTTTGTACACCTCAATTAAATCACCCCTCAGCCTCTGCTACCTTCAGGGATCTGTGAACATGCACTCCAAGGTTCCTCATTTCCTCTACACCTCTCAGTATCTTCCCATTTATTGTGTATTCCCTTACCTTTTTTTTTATTCGTTCACGGGATGTGGGCGTCGCTGGCAAGGCCGGCATTTATTGCCCATCCCTAATTGCCCTCGAGAAGGTGGTGGTGAGCCGCCTTCTTGAACCGCTGCAGTCCGTGTGGTGACGGTTCTCCCACAGTGCTGTTAGGAAGGGAGTTCCAGGATTTTGACCCAGCGACAATGAAGGAACGGCGATATATTTCCAAGTCGGGATGGTGTGTGACTTGGAGGGGAACGTGCAGGTGGTGTTGTTCCCATGCGCCTGCTGCCCTTGTCCTTCTAGGTGGTAGAGGTCGCGGGTTTGGGAGGTGCTGTCGAAGAAGCCTTGGCGAGTTGCTGCAGTGCATCCTGTGGATGGTGCACACTGCAGCCACAGTGCGCCGGTGGTGAAGGGAGTGAATGTTTAGGGTGGTGGATGGGGTGCCAATCAAGCGGGCTGCTTTATCTTGGATGGTGTCGAGCTTCTTGAGTGTTGTTGGAGCTGCACTCATCCAGGCAAGTGGAGAGTATTCCATCACACTCCTGACTTGTGCCTTGTAGATGGTGGAAAGGCTTTGGGGAGTCAGGAGGTGAGTCACTCACCGCAGAATACCCAGCCTCTGACCTGCTCTCGTAGCCACAGTATTTATATGGCTGGTCCAGTTAAGTTTCTGGTCAATGGTGACCCCCAGGATGTTGATGGTGGGGGATTCGGCGATGGTAATGCCGTTGAATGTCAAGGGGAGGTGGTTAGACTCTCTCTTGTTGGAGATGGTCATTGCCTGGCACTTATCTGGCGTGAATGTTACTTGCCACTTATCAGCCCAAGCCTGGATGTTGTCCAGGTCTTGCTGCATGCAGGCTCGGACTGCTTCATTATCTGAGGGGTTGCGAATGGAACTGAACACTGTGCAGTCATCAGCGAACATCCCCATTTCTGACCTTATGATGGAGGGAAGGTCATTGATGAAGCAGCTGAAGATGGTTGGGCCTAGGACACTGCCCTGAGGAACTCCTGCAGCAATGCCCTGGGGCTGAGATGATTGGCCTCCAACAACCACTACCATCTTCCTTTGTGCTAGGTATGACTCCAGCCACTGGAGAGTTTTCCCCCTGATTCCTATTGACTTCAATTTTACTAGGGCTCCTTGGTGCCACGCTCGGTCAAATGCTGCCTTGATGTCAAGGGCAGTCACTCTCACCTCACCTCTGGAATTCAGCTCTTTTGTCCATGTTTGGACCAAGGCTGTAATGAGGTCTGGAGCCGAGTGGTCCTGGCGGAACCCAAACTGAGCATCGGTGAGCAGGTTATTGGTGAGTAAGTGCCGCTTGATAGCACTGTCGACGACACCTTCCATCACTTTGCTGATGATTGAGAGTAGACTGATGGGGCGGTAATTGGCCGGATTGGATTTGTCCTGCTTTTTGTGGACAGGACATACCGTGGCAATTTTCCACATTGTCGGGTGAATGCCAGTGTTGTAGCTGTACTGGATCAGCTTGGCTAGAGGCGCAGCTAGTTCTGGAGCACAAGTCTTCAGCACTACAGCTGGGATGTTGTCAGGGCCCATAGCCTTTGCTGTATCCAGTGCACTCAGCCGTTTCTTGATATCACGTGGAGTGAATCGAATTGGCCGAAGACTGGCTTCCGTGATGGTGGGGATATCGGGAGGAGGCTGAGATGGATTATCCACTCGGCACTTCTGGCTGAAGATGGTTGCAAACGCTTCAGCCTTGTCTTTTGCACTCACGTGCTGGACTCCGCCATCATTGAGAATGGGGATGTTTGCAGAGCCTCCGCCTCCCGTTAGTTGTTTAATTGTCCACCACCATTCACGACTGGATGTGGCAGGACTGCAGAGCTTTGATCTGGTCCGTTGGTTGTGGAATCGCTTAGCTCTGTCTATAGCATGTTGCTTCCGCTGTTTAGCATGCATGTAGTCCTGAGTTGTAGCTTCACCAGGTTGGCACCTCATTTTTAGGTATGCCTGGTGCTGCTCCTGGCATGCTCTTCTACACTCCTCATTGAACCAGGGTTGATCCCCTGGCTTGTTGGTAATGGTAGAGTGAGGAATATGCCGGGCCATGAGGTTACAGATTGTGCTGGAATACAATTCTGCTGCTGCTGATGGCCCACAGCGCCTCATGGATGCCCAGTTTTGAGCTGCTAGATCTGTTCTGAATCTATCCCATTTAGCACGGTGGTAGTGCCACACAACACGTTGGATGGTGTCCTCAGTGCGAAGACGGGATTTCATCTCCATGAGGACTGTGCGGTGGTCACTCCTACCAATACTGTCATGGACAGATGCATTTGCGACAGGTAGATTGGTGAGGACGAGGTCAAGTAAGTTTTTCCCTCGTGTTGGTTCGCTCACCACCTGCCGCAGGCCCAGTCTCGCAGCTATGTCCTTCAGGACTCGGCCAGCTCGGTCAGTGGTGGTGCTACCGAGCCACTCTTGGTGATGGACATTGAAGTCCCCCACCCAGAGTACATTTTGTGCCCTTGCTACCCTCAGTGCTTCCTCCAAGTGGTGTTCAACATGGAGGAGGACTGATTCATCAGCTGAGGGAGGACGGTAGGTGGTAATCAGCAGGAGGTTTCCTTGTCCATGTTTGACCTGATGCCATGAGATTTCATGGGGTCCGGAGTCAATGTTGAGGACTCCCAGGGCCACTCCCTCCTGACTGTATATCACTGTACCGCCACCTCTGGTGGGTCTGTCCTGCCGGTGGGACAGGACATACCCAGGGATGGTGATGGAAGAGTCTGGGACGTTGGCTGAAAGATATGATTCTGTGAGTATGGCTATGTCAGGCTGTTGCTTGACTGGTCTGTGGGACAGCTCTCCCAATTTTGGCACAAGTCCCCAGATGTTAGTAAGGAGGACCTTGCAGGGTCGACTGGGCTTGGTGTTTTTCCGTTGTCGTGTCCGGTGCCTAGTGGTCCGATGCCGGGTGGTCCGTCCGGTTTTATTCTTATTATGACTTTTTGTAGCGAGATTTTACAACTGAGTGGCTTGCTAGGCCATTTCAGAGGGCAATTAAGAATCAACCACATTGCTGTGGGTCTGGAGTCACATATAGGCCAGACCGGGTAAGGGCGGCAGGCTTCCTTCCCTAAAGGACATTAGTGAACCAGATGGGTTTTTACGACAATCCGGTAGTTTCATGGCCATCATTACTGATACTAGTATTTTAATTCCAGATTTTTATTCAATTAATTGAATTTAATTAATTAATTGAATTTAAATTCGCCAGCTGCCGTGGCGGGATTTGAACTCATGACTCTGGATTTTAGTCCAGGCCTCTGGATTACTAGCCCAGTAACATAACCACTATGCTACCGTACCCTCCTCAAATGCATTACCTCACACTTCTCCGGATTGAATTCTATTTGCCGCTTTTCTGCCCACCTGACAAGTCCACTGATACCTTTCTGCAGTCTACAGCTTTCCTCCTCACTATCAACCACAGCGCCAATTTTTGTATCATCTGCAAACTTCTTAATCATGCCCCCTACATTAAAGTCCAAATCATTAATATATATACCACAAAAAGCAAGGGACCTAATACTGAGCCCTGCAGAACTGGAAACAGCCTTCCAGTCACAAAAACACCCATCGACCATTACCCTTTGCTTCCTGCCACTGAGCCAATTTTGGATCCAACTCAATACTTTCCCTTGGATCTCATGGGCTTCTACTTTTTTGTCTGCCTTGTCAAAACCCTTGCTAAAATCCATGTGGACTACATCAAATACACTACCCTCACCAACCCTCCTTGTCACCTCCTCAAAAAATTCAATTAAGTTAGTCAGACACGACCTCCCCTTAACAAATCCATGCTGACTGTCCTTGATTAATCTATACATTTCTAAGTGACGGTTTATCCTATCCCTCAGAATTGTTTCCAGTAATTTGCCCACCACCGAGGTTAAACTGACTAGGCTGTAATTACTTATCCCGCTCTCCCTTTTTAAACAATCTTCCGGCACCATGCCTATATCCAGCACCTGATACATGCTGCCTGCATCTCAATGACCGGGTGCGGGTTAATCGGCACCGTGACCCCCGCGCCCGTTTCCAGGCATTATCCAATATAACCCCTATAGCATCCAGCATTGGAAGACATTGCTGAAGCTATTAATATGACAGATGTTCCATCTCCTCTTTTAAAACATATTTTTGTCTCCCTACAGTTCTTTTATGTCCACCACCACTTTTCATCAAGGTAGACAAACAATCTACTCTGAGATTTCTATAATGCTGTTCTACAACTGACCACAATGAGGCACACAAGAATAGCTTTGATTGCTTTGCTTTGCTTTTCCTTCTCTGTGTGAAAGAATACCATCTCCACTCAAGTTCTCCCCCCAAAGGCCCTTGTGAGCTCAGAAATTTATCATGTGGGTAATTGTGTGCCAGAACTCATTATCTTTTCGATGCAACACATTGATAACTGTGGTCTTGGCCAGCCATGGACAATACAGCATTCCTTCAGCAAAGGAGAGGGAATAGAAAAAATTGAAGGGAAAAGTGGAGGGAAAAAATAGACTATTAGCATTGAGTAGATGAAATTGTTAAAGTGAACAATCCCTATGGACAAGAATCTCATGTCAAACGGGACATGTTGGAAAGTTTGGGTGGTTGGGTATCCTAGTAGTTCTATCAGTAGATCTCCTCAATGGCTTACAATGGTGTACACAATGGTGTACTCAGCGACAAAGACCAGAAATCCCCCAGTTTAAGAGCTGCCACAATTACATAGCACAAATTGGCAAAAAGAACCCCAAAAAGTATGCAGCATTGAGCACCATTATGTGTGACCATGTTGAAGTCCATGGCCCTGAATGCTTCTTTCTTCCAGCTGACAGAGGACAGTATGGAGCAGAAAAACTGTATGTGGATGTACAAACAGAGGAAGGAAGAATTTTTTTTAAAGAATGAAGTCCAAATGAAAGTCTGGGTGGTCTTCGTAGAATTGCTAGTGTCAATGCACAAAGAAAAACTCCCGTTATATTGGTATGAGACTATTCAATCCATCTGTGGTTTTAATTAGGGCGCACTTCAATTTCAGAGTAAGCCACTAGATTTAATAGCTGCAGTCAATTAAGAATTATCCAGCAATATGAAAGTCGGATTTTAAATGTCTGACATTAATGATAATGCACAAAAATAATAATTAAAGTACTATAATAATCAATTGTTTGTGTATACTTTTAATTATGTATGTTGGTGAAACTTCTGCAGTCACATTTCTTTTATAATTGTAAACAATTTTACAACACCAAGTTATAGTCCAGCAATTTTATTTTAAATTCACAAGCTTTCGGAGGCTTCCTCCTTCCTCAGGTGAACGAAATGAAATCCTCGAAATGAAATCGCATTTATAATTCACAGAACAATGCTTGGTGATTACAGACAGTTTTTTCAACTGCCCGTTGCCAAGGCAACGATATGGCACGTTTTGTAAAAATGATTTAAAATGTTAACATGAAAATGATGTAGGTTTGCAGTATCTAACTATTCCAAAAAAAAACTGTCAGGAGGCCCAGGTTCTACATTTTTTTTGTCATGTCAGTAAATGCCAACCATTTTTTAAAATGTCGTTTTTTACCAATGTTGTCCCCTTTTCTCCGTACCTGTCCTGAAGGCAGTGATTCACACTGGCATTAGATCTATGATGCCAGCAATTCCGTTATCTTGCTCAAGTGGCTATTATTTGAGTATAAACCCAGATATTAAAGCCCTGATTTTAACTCGGGGCGGGGGCCAAGGCGGGTGAAGATCATCCAGACCTCGACAGCTTGAAACCCGGGAGATTTTAACTTCTGGGCCTCACCTGCCTGCCCCTGATCAGTTTCCTGCCCAAAACAGGTGGGAAGCAGCAGCTGGCCGGCGGGCAGGAGCACAATGTCTGGCAGCAGGAGGCTACCGCTGGCGACCGAAGGAATGGTCTGTGGCACTCAGTTAAGTTGTGGAAAGGGGTGTTTCGGGGCTCAACTGTCATTAGGGGGCCAGGAAAAGCACTCCTGCTCCTCCTGGCCCCACAAGGAAATTAAAAATAACTAAAATGACTTATCTTTTTGCCTTGACTCTTATTCCCGCTGGGTGGACCTGGCAGGAAACCCACAACGGCTTCCCCGTTCAGACCAGTGGTTAAAATAGCAGTCGGGCCCCGCTGATGTCATCGGAGCCCGATCTGCATATTTAAAGAAGGACTCCGAAGAGCAGGTTAAAATTGTAGCCAGCGGGATCGGTATGGGACATCAGTGGGTGACTCTCATGGGTGATTATAAGTGTATTTAACTAGTGCAGATGTGTGCCCAATTTGGTCTTCATATGCGCCCACAGTGCATTTCCAACAAGGCTAACGAATAATGATCAGGGGCAAGAATCCCAGCTAATTGTTCTCCTTTAGCCTAAGTATATTAGGTCAATTGTGGAGTCCCACAACTACCCTGACTATTATCAACTAACAACATGGACCAGTGATCAAACATTTCTGATCTATATCGCTCAGTATGGTTCAATACAATGACATATGGTACATTTACCCACATAGAGAGAGCATATAACTTGTTTAATTTTCAATTTAGTAACTCATTTTGACAATGTAATTACTTTGAAAAACCTATGACCAGCTTTTAGCATGTCATGTTAGTATGTGTTTGTTCTGTAAGTTATGAGTTCAATAACACTACCTGCATATAATGGGAGTTATTAGATCGTTCTCATGTAGTTGGATAATCACCTCTATTATTGTGTGCAGCCAAACTGTATTAATTTGACTAATACAACCTTGTTGCTCTTTAGTGTTGGTTAAAAACAATAGATCATTCATTCAGTAAGCCATTCTCCCTATCCCACAGTACAAGTAAAGTCAGGTCATAAGCAGGAAGTGCTGGAGACAAGGCAGAGGTTCATAACTGTGCCACAGACTGAGAACAGTTTCACTGTTGCTATAGGAACAGTATTTGAAGTTTCAGAAGCCCAGCATCTATAGTTTCCTGAAAGAATGATGTACTGTCTGTCCCACAGCTGCATACACAAACCAAAATTAGTCTACCATGTCCGTACCTGTCTTGTGGCTTAATGATAAAACATGAATAATTATGGAATAATCAGCCACTGGTTGTTAAACACCTCTCGTAGTTAAACTTTAAAAATGTGAGTTGGTGGCTCCTTATTTTAGTATTATTCCCTTCCAGTTTAAAAATATACCTCCACCAATGAAGTTTCTACGGTTAATTTGGTTTTCTTACAATGCCATAAGTATGAAATGAAAATCTTAGGAGGCTACGGAGAAGGGGAAAAAAATCTTCGCTTTTGCATAATCCTTTCAATATGGTTATGGTAATCCTGCACATTTTCAACCAGTCAAATAAACAGCGTTGAAAGAAGAATTTAGCACAAAGGTTTCAGAAGTGCTGATCTTTGACACAGGAAGTTCATTATACAGCTGACCTAGCCTGCTAGAATATGACGCCACCATCTAAATGAGAAAAACAGATTGCACATCTGTTGAAAGTAATAGCTGCCCCTTCCTGCTCAGCCACATTCTAACAAATTGCATCTTTTGAAAATAAATGCCATAAGATAATGTTGTAAAATGCCAGTGATGTGCAGATTGTAATCTTGGAGGACATCAACCTGACAAAAATGCATTGTATTATGATTCTATTTCTTGCTGCTTACTATTTTTGTCCACAAAACCAAAACTGATTTCAGTTAGTACCCGTGCAAAACAAAATCTTTTTGATAACGTCTTCTTACAATTGCATTTGAAAGAGCCAAATGTGATGACTGGATGGCTTTAGTACTTGATAGGGTAGAAATTATGATCTGTGCAGTTTTCATACAAATGCTTGCATCAAATTCCTCTGCACTATTTTAATTTGATATAAGGGCGCTAAATGTTCATACATGAACAGTGTCTGTTATCATTTCTACCCTGACACCTCCAGATGGGAGGGGAATTAGATCTGTTTTTATGATTCAAATCAATGCCTTCTCTTGGTCCATTATTTTGTATTGGTTTGAGAGGTAAATAAGACTTATCTGTTTGGTTTATACTCTTGACACAATATCCGTATTGTACTACAATTTTAGTACAATCTTTCCATACTTGTCAAAAAATGAATATCAATTCAAAGCAAATTATACACCATTGATTTATGAACTGGTGTGTATACATTTGACACTGATACCTGGATTGCATAGAGAGGCAAACATGAATGAGACGCAAGGCAAAAAAAAACAAGAGGCAGTGCAAAGAGCATTTCACAGATGTGGAGGTGAACTTCCTCACTGAGGAAACCCTTAAAACATTTGGGGGATTAAAAAGCACGGCCAAAAACCCCACAGAGAGGAAGCAGACCTGGCAGGAAATTGTTAAAAAGATGAATACATCCTCCCAGGTCAAAAGAACAGGTGAGGTTCAGCGGTTGTCAGGGGCGGGAGGGGGGTTGAGGGGGATGGGTTCAAGACAACTGGTTAAAATTAAAAGGGACTCCTTTTGCATGGGTGGTAACAGAGACTAATCAGAATGTCTCGCCTCCATGAAGGAAACAGCAAGAAAGCTCTACTTGCCACTGAGGAGGCCATTAGACTCAGATGTGGGAGCTGCTGAACTGGATTTTGGATGAAAATGTTGCTACGTCGCCTTTGTTCAATGCCTTAGTGGCTGCTTAATAAAAACACTCCTTGGTGTAGTAGTGAACAGACGGAGACCAGGTTTGTTGCGTACTTCGCGTAAGGACAGGGTTTAGCCTGATTGTGATGCCTCATGTGGTAAAATAGCCTGCCGACGCTCAGGCCGCTGAAAGACCACTGGTCTCGATCCTGATGGTTACACTGGGATCATGCATTGCAGACAAATATTCTGTCAAGACGTTACTTGTGGGACATGGCAGTGCACATCTAGGTGCTGGATTTTCTCATCATAGCCGGCCAACTTCTCATAGTTATGCCCAAGGAATCATGCAATTGCTCAATGTGCTCATGATTTTATACTATCCTCAGTTTCAAATCAGGCCCATTAAGGTCTGCAACATCCTACAACTTAGAAACAGGTGGGACCTCTGCCCTGTATCATTTGGCTTTTTCTGAACCAGTACCTATGGTTCCTCATATCACCTTGTGATTCCTTCTCACCATCAAATCTTCTGTGCTGCTGCTTGATGCAAATATAGTTGTAGATAATTGATGCTACCATGGCTGTGGATCCTTTAGTTCTGCTGGAGAGTGACTGTGATCCCCTCGCTCCATGAAGAAAGAAAATGGTACATTGCAAGAGATATGGGGTTTAGAATGAGAATTCCAGAGTGCAAGGCCATGATGGTTGAAGGCTCTGCCCCCAGTAGTGGAGTGGAGGGAATGAGGCCGGAATGGAGAAGCAGCGGGTGTAAGCCAGGATAGAGGACTGGAGGAGGTTGCAGAAATAAGGTGAGGGAAGGCCATGGAGGGATTTGTAAATGAAGATAAGTATGTAGGAAGCAATATACTAGGGATGAGAAGCCAGTAGGAGGGAGAGGGAATTGATTTTGATTATGTGTTCCCTTCTTGGCATCGCCACACCACAGTTTCAGGACCAGGAGCCAAACAGCAAGGATATCCCAATACGCATTTGTTAAAACACAGCAGCAACCTATATTTATATATTTTTTTAAAAAACATGATTTATAAAGTTGCTGATAAAACAAATCCTGCTGCCGGAAAATTCTAAAAGTAAACATTCAAGTGATTAAAAAGGTACCAGTTTGGCTACATTCATAGCATATACCTCTTCTAAAATATGTTTACCACTAAAGTGAGTATGAAGCAGAGCCTTGTTAATTGCAGCTCGATGGCATCAGAGGGCCCCTGCAGTCCTATTCTGGGTCCGCTCCAGCCAGTACACTGCCAAAACAAACTCACTGGAATCCTACTTTAATTTGAATTCAAACTGAATCAAACATCCTTCACGTAACTGGGACATAAGAAAGAATTCTTTTTTCCCAAGTGACGAGACAGAGACTAACCCAGTCTGAAAAGTCATTTGGTATTTATTGAACAAATAAATACGGTTATTAAGGGTTGCTAGAGATTGTATACATTGTATAAGAGTGCACCAACTGCAATTAGAATAGATGAAGCCAATTGTAAGAGTCATATTCCAAGCAAAACACTTGGGGTTTTCAGTGTTTTCATTCATATATCTTATTTTAATTAAAAATTTTAATACATAAAAATAGAAATGAGCATGTGCTTTATCCATATACCCATTGTATGTGTACTTTAATGTTATTGGACATTTTATTGCTATTTGGACAGGAGTAAGGTAGAAGACTGCAGCCTGGAACAGGCAGGATCCAGAATCCAAGGTTGGGGCAGGGAGCAAACAGGGCCTGAAGCAGCAAAGGAGTGAGGCAGATAGGCAGGCCCAGGACTTGAAGCTGGTGTGAGAGGGAGTGTAGCAAGGTTTGAGGTCTGAAACCTAAGTGGGGTGGAGCGTAGTGCAATCCAAATACCAAAAGAAAGTACTTACATTTACAGAGCACCTTGTCATGTTCTCAGACCATCCCAATGAATTACTATTGAAGTGTAGTCACTGTTGTTAGTTGCACATGGTAAGGTCCCAACAAATGGCAGAGGAAATGAATGTCCAGTTAATCTGTTTTTGATGGTGTTGGTTGAGAGAGGAAGGCTGGCATCTCTTTTCATAGGGATCGTTTACATCCAACAAAACAGGCAGATGGCATCTCTGACAATGCAGCATTCCCTCAGCATAGGTTATATGCACAAATCTTGGAGTGGAGCTTGAAGTTGGAAGGGAGGGCGTTGATTCAAAAGGTGTGCATATCTTTCAGTATTATTTAAACTTTTGTGTCTGTAGCACAGTAATACTGTAATATTGTACAGTATCACTGAGGCATTATCATACTGTAATAAACAGAGCCCTCCCTTACAGCTTCAGGGCCATGCTTGCTCCTTGCCACAACCTTCGATTCTGCGACCTCTCTGTTCCAGGCTGCAGCCTTCTCCACCTACTCCTGTCCATTCCCATATTCATGTCCTCAGTTTCACTCTCACCTGCACATATTCTAACAGTTCCCCGACATGCCATTACAGCCACGGTGGCCATAACATCAATAGGAAGACATTCCAGCTTGCAATGCAGGGCAGGGCATGACTCCAGATCCCATGCTATCTCTCAGGCTGACTTCTCACCAGGCTCCTTACTAGGCCCAAATGCTTCTGCTCTCTCTCAGCCAATCTCTGCTCTCTCCAGGCCTGAGCCCCCCACAACCCCACTCCACCCCCCAACCCCCTTCACTCCCAACTCAAATCTCAGCACCCAGTTTCTCTCAAACCCTTTCATGTTCAGCACCTCCCATGGAGCCTCCCGCTGCCCAGGACCAATGGCTCCTCACCTGCCCCAGATGCTCACCTCCAACCGATTACAAGTTGGCTGCTATTTTGCTGTGTACGATACCTTTAAAATGGGAAAAGATACAAATTCAGAATAAATCAGGGAAGGAACAAGTCTGAAAGGTATACAGAGACGGTGAAGGACAGAAAAAGAGACAGAGGGAAGGTCAGCCTTTCAAAAAGAGGAGAAAAGAGTGAGAAAATAGAGTCTGCTGCAAGAAAATATAAAAAGTGAAAAGCTGCAGATGCTGGCAATGTGAAATCAAAAACCGAAAATGCTGGAGACATTCAGTAGGTCAGGCAGCAGCTGTGGTGAGAGCAGATGAGTTAACGTTTCAGGAGTAGGCCTTTGTCAGAACAAGAACAAGTATGTAAGAGCCACTCGGAGAGAAAGAGTAGAAGATAAGTAGGAAGAACAGAGAGAGAGAGAACAATTTAGAGAGTGGGATTGCAGAGCTACAGTTACAGGGAGAGAGAGACAGATTTTCCAGTTCTTGTGCCCGGGCATATTGCATCACCTGGGCATAGTGTCTAGGGGAAAATCAGGCAGCAAGGATCACATCCCTGTAAGGGACCCTGTCTGATTGTCTGTCTGTTCATGTGTCTATGAGAAACTCCACAGGAGACCAACTAGTATAAGCATACTTTTAGTGCTGTAAATGTTTGCAGTGCTTTGATTGTGTGACTTGTGAGAATAGACATTTGGTAATTAAGTAAGGAAAAAAAAACTCAAGTATTCAGAAAAAAACTCTTTTTTTTCTTTTTCATACTTATGTATCTGTATGAATAAAACCACAAATATGAAACAGTTTGCAAGTTATGACAAGGTGTGTTGGGGCTTGTGTTTCAAACCTACATGCCTGAAAGCTACATCTTGTCTTTTGTCTTAAAAAAACTAGAACTCAAATTGAAAGTATTTGTGTGTGAGAGTTAATTTATTTGTCCTCTATTAATGTTTTAATAAGGCCGGCCTTAGCATAAGAAGGTATGAGTTCTTACAATACCCTAACACCCTAGCTGATAAAACTGCTATAAGATGTGTGAAATGTTCTACACGCCAGTTAAACTCCTCCATGCAGTTACTTTGAATCTGAATCCCAGTGAAGGAGAAACATTTTAACAGTTCTAAACATGCTTCACAACTTTTAATGAACCAGCTGAAACCTTTAGGGTCATAGTTTCTTGCATATTATTCCGATGATTTCAAATGTTTGCCTGCCTCAGTGAGTACAGCATCTTTATACAAAGTGTCAGATTTCAACCATTCGCAGATAGAGATAAGAAAGTTTATCTTGATACAAAAAAAATGTGTCGTAGACGAAGATTAAGGGAAACAAGCATCATGAGTTGACAAATTGTTTATTCCCTCTCTTTAACTTCTTGTCTGTGGATCAGATAGCAGTGTGATTGACACACTTATCATTGCTTTGACTATGGTGATATGTATAAAAGGGTTTGTTGGCTGTTGCCTGAAGTAAAGCTTTCATTCACATTCCCAGCTCCAAATGCCCTGCAGCAGACATGTTGATACTTATATTCCTGTTACTGTTTCGTTTTGCTGGCTACATAAGGTCACTTTTATATTGATGAAATTGTGTCGATGATAGGCACATGGCACTCCTGCTGTTGACAGGACTTTCTAATACAAAGCAGGTGACCTCTAGACACCTGATAGCGTCAGACACTTAGTGGGGATTTTAACTGGGAGTGGGTATCGGGCAGGTGGAGAGGCTGGACAAGCGGCAAACCCACCTGACATTGTCATGATGTGGAGATCATGTTTGTCATGATGTGGAGATCAGTTTGAGGCCTGGGGCTGTTTTAACGCCCGGACCTTATTTGCATCCAGCTGGCCAGGTGCCCACCCAAATCAGGGCAGGTCAAAATTGTGGGGTTCGGAGCCGGCACCAAGGTATTTTGCGTGGGGTGGGGAGGTGTAGTGGAGTTTGGGGTTGTTTCACGGGTGGGAAGTGGGGATTCCAGGTCAACAGAGGCTCCTGCTCCTCCTGACCCCACTAAGGAAGGTTTTTGACTTAGGGCCTCCTCTTTTTTCCCCGCCAGGTTTTACCAAGTGGGTCACCTGCCTGGATCACTAATGGAATCTGGAGGAGTAGACGTGTCAATCGGGGTTCTTCCCAGCTCCAGGTAACCCAGCAAGCTAATAGCCTAATGGATATCCTAACTGAACAAGCAACGCAAAGTCTACCAGTACTCTAATGGGAAGCTGAATGTGTTTCAGCCAGTTAAAGTCCAGCCACATCCAGTGCATGGGGTCCCTAAGCTGTAGTTTTATCAACTTGTGTCTAAACTGGCTAGATTTAGGTATGTGGAGTACATCCCTATGGGGAGACAGTGTGCACGCTGCCTGGCAAACCAGAAATTCTACATGTTGTGTGGATTCATCAGTAGCTAGGTTTGAAGACTTCTAAATATGGTGATAGGTGACCAAAGAAAAATAAGTAATAATACTCAGCCAAAAAAGGATAGCTGTGTTTGTTGCCAGTGTGTGACAGCATTCATCTATTACTAGTGTAAAGGCACAGCTAGTAGTAACTATAAAAGAGCAACAAAAAAAAACAAAAATTGCTTCTCAAACTATACATGTTTCAATGTGACACTGATCAATTGCAACAGAATGCTTGAATGCTGCAGCAATACAGAAAAACGTTGAATCTAACAAAATCTTTTTAGCACCATTTTACTTTTCTTCTGAGTTATCTTCAGGCTGATGTAATGCAGCAGTACTTCCTCCAGCCATTCTATTTTGTAAGTGATTAGACACATACAATTCATCACTGAAACAACAAAAGAATGAGTTCAAACATTCTATTCATTGGCTAAGCATTTCACACCTGAAAATGAATAGCGACAGACATAGCAGCTGCTTAACTTGATACCTATATGCACAGGTGTGATTTTCACTTTGTACTGTCAGTCATTACTTGGGGGGGAAGGGGCTGTTTGCAGGGACCAACTAGCAGGCTACTCCAGCTGGGAAACACATGGCCTTTTGGTAGAAAGACAATAGGTGGTATATAAAGGAAGCTGAAGAGTGGAGTGAAAATATTTTTCTCAGCAAGCATTTGAAGTAACAGTTAAAGGAAATCAGAGGCCATTCATGCTTAGCCTTGATGATATGCGGATGCCTGTTATATGTCTAGGCAAAGACCTATATTAGTAGAGTGAATAAAATAATGTGGATTAATTTTGAATACTCTATAAATATTAATTGAACCAAAGCATTTTGTTCAAACTAGTATGAAAGGCTAGAGTGCAGTAATAACAGACAAATTGTTGAAATGTTTCTTTTACTAAATCCAAAATGTTTTGTAGATATTTGACTGATCATTCAATAAACTTCATTGACTGGATAAGTCAGTATATTTTTTGGCAATTATTATTGATACAATATAGACTGCTTTTATATTGTGCTGAGACCACTGCTAGTGATCCCAACTTACTCAGCCAGCTGCAAGTAAAACTGGCCAGCATTCGCTAATGATGGTCGGCAAGGGTAAATGGGCCTTTCCAGCTGTCAGCCATAGCAGATCCTGGCAAGTTTTACTTTCGGATTGCGGCCAGAAGTGGAAGATCACCCGTCAGGAACCTGCGCCACTAGCGTGTGCCTCAGTGCGATGTGAAAGCAACAACAACAACTTGCATTTATACAGCACCTTAACGTAGTAAAATGTTCCAAGGCGCTTCATAGGAGCTTTGTCAAACAAACTTTGATATCGATCCACATAAGGAGATATTAGGACAGGTGAAAGAAGTAGGTTTTAAGGAGCGTCTTAAAGGAGGAGAGAGAAGTGGAGAGGCAGGGAGGTTTAGGGAAGGAATTCCAGAGGTTAGAGGCTAAGCAGCTGAAGGCATGGCCGCCAATGGCGGAGCGATGAAAATCGGGGATGTGCAAGAGACCAGATGTGAGGAGCGCAGAGACCTTAGAGGGTTGTAGGGCTAGAGGAGGTTACAGAGAAGGGAGGGGTGAGGCCATGGAGGGATTTGAAAACAATGAATTTTAAAATCAGCTCTAAACTTTGCTTTTTCACCTCTCCTCCTATATTCATATTGTCCAAGAGAGTATAAATGGTGCACAGAGTGATCACAATGTTAATATTTTTTCTTTTGACATTCCCAGCAAATATAAAGTTTAATGGGACTTCAGATAAGTAACTTTGGTAAATGTAAGTCAAGCTGTACACAAGTTTTTTTCCAAGTGCAGAATCCTTTCAGTAATCATCATCAGCTCTCTTCTGCACTAGTCTGGTTTATGTAATCTTTCTGTCTGGCCAACCTATTGCATATAACAGAGCACTTACTGTAGCTGTTCCTTTTAAAGAGCAAAGTTGACAGCTGAGCTGCTTTGGCAAATATCTGTGACTTTTATTAGTCACAAATTCAAACTTTAATCAGCGAGGAATTGTTGGCAGGCAGCAGTTCATGTTGCATTTACATTATGTTGCCGGTGCCAGCGTTAGACCTGACTTCAGGAGTGGCGGTGCTGAGGTAAATGAGGTGGTGCTATCGCCTTCAGCAGCACAGATATTGACCTCAAGAGGTAGTTTGTCTCCATTTCAAGATGGCATGGTAAATCTGTACTGTTGTAATGAAACAGCTTCTGTCTCTGCGGTTTTCTTTGTTAATTTCTAATCAATTTCATAAATTCAAAGTCTAAGATCCAATGATCTATTATTTGTGATCTGAAGTGGGAGGAGGAATGCAGTGATGCTGTGGTGCAAGATGGATGTGGATTTTCCGTGTGCTGTGTTACAGAGACATGGATTCACCGCTGCCCCATACACATGGAGGAGGCATGGAGTAAAGGCCAGACACTTCCCCTAGAGGATGAGTAAATCCAGTGCGCTTTCACTCGCTTCAAAATGGCCATCTATAGAGTGGTTTTGGTATCAGTCTGGTCACAGACTCCTTGCTGTCCTAGCAAATTAATAGTGCTATGCCAGAGGAGAGAAACTGACACTATGTTAAGAAATGATCCAAAAGAGCTACAAGAAACTCACGATAAACAATCTTTGACAAAATGCAATAACTCATTGATCTTCTCAAAATGGACCAGAAATTCCTGGGATTGGGAGGGTGCTGGGCAGGGGGAGGAGGGGCAGAATTGAGCTGGACCTGATTCTGCCTAGTCTCTGTTCCTTTTTTGGCACAGAGCCTCCACTCCCTCCACCACCGGCTCACCATGGCTGCAGTGTGCACTATCTACTGGATGCATTGCAGCAACTCGCCAAGGCAATTCCCAAACCCGTAACCTCCACCAACTAGAAAGACAAGGGCAGCAGGCACACGGGAACACCATCACCTCCAAGTTCCCCTCAAAATCATAAACCATCTCAACTTGGACATATGTCACCATTCCTCCAACGTTGCTGGGTCAAAATCCTGGAACTCCCTACTTAACAGCACTATGGGAGTACCTTCAACACCATCTTCTCAAGAGCAACTAGGGATGAGCAATAAATGCTGGCCTTGCTAGCGACGCCCATATCCCAAGAACGTATTAAGAAATAAAAGGAGGGATTCTAGCGGGAGGGGATGTGAGTGCTCTACCACTGACCGAGAGCTGCTGCTTATAACCGCTTTTTATTGCACTAAGCAAAAGGATCGTACAAACTATTCAGCAGAGAAGGATAAGACGACCTTCCACCACCTCCACCGTGCTGATGTGAGAAGGAGGCAGGGTTTGCAGAATGCGTCCCCCATCAGATATGACATGATTCCACCTCCTTAGCCTGGAATACAACATGCAGATCTACTTGCACTCCACTGGCGGAAGAAGATTCACAATGCAGGGCGATTAATTGGTACGAGGGAGATGGCTGCTGCAAAATGGAACGTTTAAAAAAAATCTCCAGTTTTCAGTCAGAATGACCTACCTCTCTGTCGGAGCTGCAAGATGCCATTCCAAAGTTTCTGCCATCTCCAACGCCCCTCCCCCCCACCGCCCCTTGCGGGGCAGACACCCAGGGAGCACTGCAAATGCCAAGGGTACCTTCCCTTTTCATGCAAATGACCTCTTTCACTCCACTGCACTTCTGGCAGCGGACCAGGCATCTAGGAGACCCAGGTTTCAAGAACCAGTGGTACAAGCGCCACTCTGGCACCAATATAAAAGCAGGCTGCCCGGCCAAGCCCCATTTCATACAGCTCATCCAATTACCATGATGACCTATTTTCCACATTATAGCAGTAGTTAATCAAGAACCAAAGGTGAGAATTCCAAAATACACAAAACAGCCTCCCGAGGCATCTCAGAGTAAGCAGAGGCCTGCTCTGTGGCAGACAATTATTCAAGAAAGCAATTATCCAGAGGCCCTGCAAGGTGGATTCCTTTGTTTGCTCTTTGTTTTGCAACTACTTTTAAAATAAGGTATTGATGCTGCCTAAAGTCCGGATGTATTTCTAAAGAATTACTGTCAATTACGAAGCAAATTAGCAAGACTATAGAATGTCTTTCACTTTATTGCAGTCACAGACCAACACACAAACTCGTCAGCTATTCAGCATTTGTCTGGTACAGTATTAGGCATCCCATGTATTTCATCAAGATTATAGGGCAGGGGGCAATGAAATGTAGAATCTTGTAGAATTAAAAAAATTAGAAAATACCAGGCTGCATTACAAACCACAAGTAATGTGTATAATTTACAGATTTAAAACATCAACAGGGTTTTCAATATTTTCTGTTAGAACAGAAAGATGAGACACCAAATCAATGATACTTGTGGGGTGAAATCTCCCTGTGTGATATTAGTAACAGATGTGTTAATGTAGTTAACATGAAGTTCCTGTCTGCCATTTAAACAAAAGCATTAACTTATTTAAAATAAACAGGTTAACTCAGTTGTTAAAATGGCGAATAATGGAATTTCATATGTGAAAGGAAGAAAATTTTTGCCTTTTAGGGGCCCAGGACATCCCAAAGAGCTTCGCAGCTAATGAATTACTTTTCAAATGTAGTCACAGTTGTTATGTAGGGAAACCCACCAATTTGCACTCAGCAAGGTCCCCCAAACAGACCAGGTAACCTGTTTTAGTGATGTTGGTTGAGGGATAAATGTTGGCCAAGATTCCAGAATATATGAATCCATTTGTAACTAAAGAAAGACTTGCATTTATATAGGGTCTTTCATGACCTCAGGATGTCCCAAAGTACTTTACAACAACAACAACAACAACAACTTGCATTAATATAGCACCTTTTACAGCCATTGAAGTACTTTTGAAGGGTAGTTTCTGTTGTAATGTAGGAAATGCAACAGCCAAGTTGCACATGGCAAGGTTCCACAAACAGCAATGAAAGAAATGACCACATCATCTGCTTTAGGTGTTGGTCGAGGGATAAATGTTGGCCAGGACACCGGAAGAACTACCCTGCTCTTCCGCGAATAGTGCCCACCTGAGAGGGCAGGTTTAATGTTTCATCTGAAAGATGGCACCTCTGTACTACACAGAAGTGCCAGCCTAGATTATGTGCTCAAGTAGATGGAGGGGGGCTTGAACCCACAACCTTCTAACTCAGAGGCAAGAGTGTTATCACTGAGCCAAGGCAACTAATATAATATTGTGATTTCAAACCATTGATATATTAATGTTTTCAGCTTTGCTTAGTGTATCAATAATAAGAAAACACACAAATGTTGGAATGGTGAAATAGCAACACAAAATGCTGATAATAGTTGATCAGCAGCTGAGAGGGAGATTAACATGTTGAATGTTCGAAAAACCACGTATTCTATCCATCACCAAGATCACTTAGTGCCATCTCCACAACATCACCTAACGCTGTCCTATATTACCCCTACCACTACTAAAACCCTAATCCACGCTATTGTTATCTCCAAACTCAACTTCTTCAATGTTGTCCTAACCACCCTCCTGAGCTGCACCCTACACATTTATCAACTCGTACAAAATTCCACTACAGGCATTCTGTCGCATACTAATTTCCTTTTGCTCAGCACCCCTATCCTCATTCATCTCCACTGTTGCCCCATCCTCCAATGGATTGCATTCAAAGTCTTTGTTTACCCTCTGCACAGCCTCATCCCAGCCTACCTCTGCAACCTAGTCCTGCCCTACATCCTAATCCATAGCCTTTAGTTCTCCAACTCTGGTCTCTTGTGCATTTGTTCCTCCCGTCATTTCACCATTTGCGCAGAGCCTTAAGCTGCCTTGAACCTACATCTGGAACTCACTCCCTAAAACCCTCCACCTACTATTTCTCTCTTCCCCCTTAAATGCCTCCTCAAAACCTATCTCTTTAACCATACTTCCCGTCATCTCTCCTACCTCTTCCATCGCTGTTTGCTGTTATTTATCCTCTGTGAAGTCCACTGGGTCATTTATTATATTAAAGCCACTAAATAAATGTAAGTTGTTGTTATTGAGTCATCCTTCATGAGAATTTTTTTAAATTATTATTTATGGTCCAGATAGTAGAATGGTTTTATGGTTTTCACTAACAAGGATTCAAAGAATTTGATTTGAAAATTATGCATTTGGAATTATAGCATGTGGTTCTATAAACACTTCTGTCAGCCATAATTTTTTTTATTCGTTCATGGGATGTGAGTGTCACTGGCAAGGCCAGCATTTATTGCCCATCCCTAATTGTCCTTGAGAAGGTGGTGGTGAGCCGCCTTCTTGAACCGCTGCAGTCCGTGTGATGAAGGTTCTCCCACAGTGCTGTTAAGTAGGGAGTGCCAGGATTTTGACCCTGCGATGATGGAGGAATGGCGATATATCTCCAAGTCGGGATGGTATGTGACTTAGAGGGGAACGTGCAGGTGGTGTTGTTCCCATGTGCTGCTGCCCTTGTCCTTCTAGGTGGTAGAGGTTGTGGGTTTGGGAGGTGCTGTCGAAGAAGCCGTGGCGAGTTGCTGTAGTGCATCCTGTAGATGGTACACACTGCAGCCACGGTGCACAGGTGGTGAAGGGAGTGAATGTTTAGGGTGGTGGATGGGGTGTCAATCAAGTGGGTTGATTTGTCTTGGATTGTGTCGAGCTTCTTGAGTGTTGTTGGAGCTGCACTCATCCAGGCAAGTGGAGAGTATTCCATCACACTCCTGACTTGTGCCTTGTAGATGGTGGAAAGGCTTTGGGGAGTCAGGAAGTGAATCATTCGCCACAGAATACCCAGCCTCTGCCCTGCTCTTGTAGCCACAGTATTTGTGTGGCTGATCCAGTTAAGTTTCTGGTCAATGGTGACCCCCAGGATGTTGATGGTGGGGGATTCGGCGATGGTAATGCCATTGAATGTCAAGGGAAGGTAGCTAGACTCTTGTTGGAGATGGTCATTGCCTGGCACTTGTCTGGCGCAAATGTTACTTGCCACTTATCAGCCCAAGCCTGGATGTTGTCCGGGTCTTGCTGCATATGGGCATGTACTGCTTCATTATCTGAGGGGTTGTGAATGGAACTGAACACCGTGCAATCATCAGCAAACATCCCCATTTCTGACCTTATGATGGAGGGAAGATCATCGATGAAGCAGCTGAAGATGGTTGGGCCTAGGACACTGCCCTGAGGAACTCCTGCAGCAATATCATCGACCCCAACCCCAACCCCTCCCATCTCCAGGCTTAACTAACTCCCAGAACCCAAGATCAAACAGCTGCCTCAGCCACCACCACCCCCAAGCTGATTTGCTCACTAGCACAGGCACAGTCATGTCAAGAAGCCTGCATGTATTGTTGCATTCCTCCCATAGGCACTGTGCAGTTAGGGTGTGCAATGACTTTATGAAATATGTATGGGAATGCACTGTTTCATAAAATACATATGTAACTGTATACCTATTCTATGGCCTCTATATATATATATATATATATATATATAGAGGCCATATATATATATATATATGAAAGTACGCTTAATTGTACAATGGCTTTATAAAATAGATGTCTGAATGTAACCATTTATGTATTATAATTTCATGTATATAAAATATATATGAAAATGTACTTTCTTCAGATCTCCCAAAAAAAATCTTCTATTTAAACAGTAGCTTCTGAAACAAAACACTAATATCTATTGGACTCTTAATAGTTTTACTGTGAGTCTCAGGTGGTAGATCATTGGAAATTGGATTTATTGGTAAGCAATGGGGAAAGTAAGTAAACTAATGTAGCTGTATGTTGTCACAGCAATTGTCTTCATCCTTTGAGGATTGAAGTAATATTTCTGCACAAAAGAAAAATGTAACCAAATTACAATCTTACATTCAGAGAATACAAAGAACCAATAAATATTTTATGGTCAGCGCATTGTTTTTCAAATGTATTTAGTTTTCTTTCCATTTTATTTACTTTGCTGCTTCTTTATATCCCCTTATGTTCTGCATTGACCCAACCAAAAATTATTTCTGCAACTGTTAGAGAAAGAAACGGATAATTTTGAACACTGGAAAGGGCTTTCAATATTCAGAGGATGAAAGTAAACCTTGTAGCTATCACCCTGGGTAACCGTATATACAATATTTGTTATTACTGTATTAGGGTTGAGCAAACAGTCTGCATTGGTAGCTCAGCACAATCCAATCTCAGTCATGCTCAGACTTACTGACTTGACCTGATTCATGTTCTATTCCCTCCTCTAGCTCTGTGCTAATTTAAGCTTCTTTCCTGTGTTTCCACCTCATTTGAAACAATTAAAATTAAATACAAATCCTTTCAAGCTCAAATCAAAGAAAGCATTTTCTTGGCCTAATTACGCTGAACAAGGTTTGTGATTTTTTTATTGGAAGGGGGAGTGAGTTATACCCAGAGTGATGTTTTTCTTAATTCCAATACTTTTACATATGTTTGAATGATCCTGATTGCAGAGCATTAAATAGAGGTTTCTGAAATTGTGAGGCTATTATTAAGCATCTCTGCCTGGCGTAAACTGGGTGGTGGTGGCCTGAAAATGACGTTAGGTAACTTACCACTCTATATACGCTGGTGCTGCAGCTGATGCCATCTTGGGTAGGATCCTAAGAAGGACAGCCAGGGCGCTCTGCCCACCTGTTTTAGCCAGGAGGCCACTTGGAATATGTAAATCGGAATCCTATGAAGTACATAGGACCCCGATTGCAATTTTGAGGCTCAAGCAAGCGGAATATCCACTGCCGATGCTCCATCCATTTGTACTGGCATTGAGCGGCCTAACCAGTGGTCCTTAAAGGGACTGCTGGAGGCAGCTGAACAAAGGATTGAAGATATTTTTAACTTTTATTTTAATGGGACCAAGTAGAGTAGGAGTGCTCCCCTCCACCCCCACCGCCCCCCTCCCCCCCCCCCCCCCACCGCCGCAAGGCTCCGACTGTTGGCCGGCTTCACGTAGGCCACAAGCATGAGGTGCCATAGGGAAACCAGAATCCGTTTTATCACACCCCAACATAAGTCAGCACCTTCAGAAGAGAAGAAATGGCAAAATGTAATGGTCAGAGCTGGTATTCTTGGTTTCTGTTTGGGTCAAGTCTTTACAAATAAACATTCCACAACATGAGATTGTGTTCTTAACTGAAATGCAATCATAAACTGAGAACAGGTCTTTTTAATCAGCTCGGCAAAACTATTGCCATTGTAATAAGTGAAGCATAAGTAAGTGAATCCATATTAATCAATATGTAAGATGCCAATCTATATACCCAAGTGGTGCTCCATATTGGTGATTTTAAATGTTTTTTTTCCTGAAATGGCAATTATTGATTTTGCTTAGCTCATTTCGGACCTGAATAACCTTGTTAATTCTTTAAGGGGAGAAAAGAGATGACACAAGAGTTAATCTTGTGGCTTTTATGATTTATATGGAACACACAATATCATCATTCAGTAAGCACAGTCAACACTCTATGGAGAGTCAATTGGTCAGTTAAGGCAATGAGTAATTGAGTCATACATTTTTTAAATTTCAAAATATACTTTATTTCATAAAATGTAAAGATACACACTTTACAATGTAAAAAACAATTCCAAGCAATACAGTTCAAACCAATACATGCAGATCGTAGTCACTATGGTCCCATTATTACAATACAAAACATAGTATATGTCGTCTAATACAATCTGTGCAATACAAAGTGGTGTGGCCTTACACGGTGGCCTTTCCCCATAGAGCCTTTGCGTAGGTTGCACCTTGCTTCAGTGCATCCCGCAGCATGTACTCCTGGACCTTGGAGCGTGTCAGTCAGCAACACTCGGTCGTGGATAGCTCCTTCAGCTGGAAGACCAGCGGATTTCGGGCGGATCAAAGGGCCTCCTTCACTGAGTTGATGGTCTTCCAGCAGCAGTTGATATCTGTCTCGGTGTGCGTCCCAGGGAACAACCCGTACAGCATGGCGTCCTGTGTTACTGAGCTGTTGGGGATGAACCGGGACAGATACTAATGCATCTCTCTCCACACCTTCTGTGCGAAGGGGCAGTCCATCAGGAGGTGGATAACAGTCTCCTCCTCGCCGCAGCCTTGAGGGCAGCTCGCGGTAGCACTGAGATTCCATGTATTCATGAAAGATCGCGTTGAAAGGGCCTTTCTCACCACCATCCAAGCTACACCCTGGGGCATGATTTTGACCCCCAGCCTGGAAGGGGACGGGGGCTTCAAATTGCGGACATGAAACCCGGAAGTACGGGTTTCCCGGACATCCTTACGATTTTGACGTAAAGACATCTTTTTTTTTGTCGGTTTGCTGTCCAACTGGCCAGCGGGATTGACAGGCTGGTCTCAGTCAGACATGAGAGCAGCCAGGGAAAGGATGTGAAAAAGTAAGTCTTCAGGTAAGTCTTTGATTGTATGGATGGGGGGTAGGGGCATGGGGGGCATGGGTGGGCACAGGGGGCATAGGGCACTGATGGGCATGGGTGGGCATGGGGGTACCAATGGGGAGTCAGTCATGGGCGGATGGATCGGGGTTCAATCATGGGGGGGGGGGTGTCGGGATTGGGGGTTATCGCGGGGGTAATAGGCCAGACCTTAGCTGCTTAGAGCAACACCGTGAGTACCTTACACCTTATCACCAGGTTCCTGCCAGCCATGGAGAGGGAGCAACATCGCCCCACCCCGCAACATACCAAGCCAGTTTGGCCTTGGTGACCCCTTTCTCCCAGTTCTTGGTGCAGGCCTGGGGCCCCCTGAATCAGATCCCCAGCGCCTTCAGGTAATCAGACTGGATGGTGAAGGGGACAAAGGATCGGGTCTCCCACCTGCTGAAGAACATGGCCTCGCTTTTACTGTGGTTCTCACTGGCCCCCAAAGCCAGCTGGAACTGGTCGTAGATGCCCATTAGTCTGTGGACTGACCATTGATCGGAACAAAAGACGGTGACGGCATCCACGTACAGGGAGGCCTTAACCGGAGAGTCTCCGTTGCCTGGGATCGTCACGCCCTGATACCTGTGTCCTCCATGATGGATGTGGCAAACGGCTCGATACAACATATGAACAAGACAGTAGAGAGAGGACAGTCTAGCACAACTCAGGAATACGGTCGCTTATGTGCAGGGCAAGGGTGTGAACACCTGCCTCATCAGCCCTGCCTGACTCCAGATCCGATGGGAAAGCTCCCCCACTCCCACCCATTGATTAGGACTGCGCTACGGATGTCCGCGTAGAGCAGTCAGATCCAATCGCGGATTCCCTCCCCAAACCCCATTTTGGAGAGCATGTCCATCATGTACATGTGGGATATTCTGTCGAAGGCCTTCTCCTGGTCCAAGCTGATGAGGCAGGTGTTCACACCCTTGCCCTGCACATAAGCGACCGTATTCCTGAGTTGTGCTAGACTGTCAGAGATCTTCCTGCCGGGTCCAACACAGGTCTAATCGGGGTGGATCACCAACTCCAGAGCAGACTTGAGCTTGTTGGCGATGACCTTAAACAGAATCTTGTCGTCGACATTTAGCAAAGAAATGGGTCGCCAATTTCTGATTTCTTCCATCTCCCCCTTCCACTTGTAGATGAGGGTGATGATACCTCTCCTCATGGACTCAACTAAGGAGGACTCAGTTTCTATTCCAGCTGATCTCAGCCAGAGCAGCAGTAAGAGTGCTACAATTGGCTACACCTCTTGATTAGGGAGGGGAGAATCAGCCAGGATTCCTGGTCCTGCTGGAAGTGTGCGTGTGTGAACCTCAGATGAGAACAGAATTGGGCATACACATGCGACACCCCTCATAGCCTGCCAACTTTTACTGTCAAGGCTCACACATGAATAATGACTACTTAGGTCATGTGAGTAGTTATTCACAATGTTATTCCTGGAACCACGTCCCAGCAAGAAGCAAAGTCTTCGGCAGGAAAGGGGAGCTAGGTGATCGAGAAAGTCAGTGACCAAAAAAAAATTCAAAATCTTTTACTTAGTGATAAATCTAGAAAGCAAGTTATCATTTCATTTTTTTGGGTGAATTGTTGAGCGGAATTTTAACACCCCAGGACGGGCAGGCAAGGGACAGGTTAAATTCCTCAAAATCTGAAATCCGACCCCAGCTCATCGTAAACGCGCCTACTTCCAGTTTAACCGGGCGGGTTGGGGATGCAGGCGAGTAACCCGCTCTCGAGAGGCGGGTCAGTAGTTTAAATATGTCAATGAGGTTGTGTGCCTCAGGTTTTAGCAGCCATTTGGATTTAACAGCTGCGGGCTGGGTTTCTCAGGGCTCGGGAAACCCGACAGCTGAAGGGAGGAGAGAACTGCCAGATCCAGCAGGTAAATGCTTTTCCAGCATGCTCGTGGGCCAGGAGGAGCAGGAGTGCTTCCCCCGGCCCCCTCCTCCCCACCGCCCCCCAAAGCTGACCTACCATGATTGGCCTCCCTCCCTGCAATCTGAGGCCCCATCTGCGATCTCCAGGTCAACCGATGCCACCCCCACCCCAATCTCCAGGTTGATCCACGATCTCCCCCCCCCCACCCCCCCACTACTCCCCGCGATCTCTTCCTCCTCTCCGGTCCCCAGCTGTGGCCTACAGCGCGGGCCTTCCTGCCCGACAGCCAGCCAACCTCTCAATCTAGCTTGCTGCCGACAGGGAAGCAGAGAAAAAAAATTCAAATGAGATCCTGCCGTGAAATTCGGCAGGAATTCCGCGTTCCCCATATTGACATAGAATTACATAGAATGTACAGCACAGAAACAGGCCACTTAGCCCAACAGGTCCATGATGGGGTTTATGCCCACACGAACCTCTTCCCTCCCTACTTCATCTAACCCTATCAGCATAACTATCTAGTCATTTATCCCTCATGTGCTTAGCTAACTTCCCCTTAAATGCATCTATACTAGTCACCTCAACTACTCCTTGTGGTAGCGAGTTCCACATTCTATCCACTCTCTGGGTAAAGAAGTTTCTCCTGAATTCCCTATTGGATTTATTAGTGACTTTCTTATATTTATGGCCCCTAGTTCTGGTCTCCCCTGTAAGTGGAAACATCTTCTCACATCTACCCTATCAAACCCTTTCATAATCTTAAAGACCTCTATCAGGTCACCCCTCACTCTTCTCTTTTCGAGAGAAAATAGCCCCAGCCTGCTCAATCTTTCCTGATATGTGCAACCTTTCAGTTCTGGTATCATCCTAGTGAATCTTTTTTCAAGCCCATTACATTGTCTATACCATGGGTCTCCAAAATAATGTTGGTGAGGCTACCTTTCCTCTGGACTGATACAGTGACATAAATGTCTTCCAAGTAAATGTGATTAAACATTCAGAATATGCGTTACATAAAAAATGCAATCAATATGCAGAAATAATACCATTATAGTTTAAATAACTTTAAGATGTTCTACTACGTTAAAGGCGCTATATAAATGCAAGTTGTTGCTTTTGTTATCTAGAGCAGGATTTTCATTTTACCCTTTTAATTGGTGCTAAAAGGCTATTTTAATGTACAAAGTAATGTTTTATAAATTAGAACAGATGCTATTTGTATTACAACAGCTAGAGGTAGGGTAAAGTAGATAGATTGCAAAAACAAGTGCAGAGCCTTCCTGAAGTACCTGAAACTTATAACTCTTGTGCTACGACAATCTTTCGCATGATTTACAAAACACATTGAAGCTCATGCATTGAACTTGGGCATGCAATTGCAATAATGAAGAATGAACCAAATAATTGCTTCTATTTGAATTCCTTCCTATAACAAATCAAGGCATTGATGTCCGGAACTACTATGTCAAGACTATGTTGAATTGCAGAAATTTATTACTAATGCCAAATGGACCTTTAAAACAAATGTTACAACGGAGACACTCTGCATGCCTGCAGCTACTGTATTCATCAATGTCATAACAGGACGTTGTGAACACTGCAGAATCATACTGGCCAAAATGCGAGGATAAAAGTGAAACAATGTCTGCTTACAGTTAGGCTGAAATTGGGTCAAACCCAATCTAAAAGTATCAAAAAGCAGGCTTGAGTGAAAGATCTTTATTACAGTTGTCCTTCAAGTCTCCACCATGCATGTAGCAACCTGTATCTGAAAATTTATATATTAGGTGCAAAGACTTGTTGTAGCATCTCTGTGATTCTGTGCTTGCAGTCGAGTAAGCAAACTGTTGCCACAGGAAAATTGAAGCAGTGGCGAATATTCCAAATAGCAACAATGACAGTATTATAAATCAAGGTTGAAGCTCCTTTATGGGATTAGTAGGCAAAGATACCACATGGTGTGCTACTAACCTATATAGAACAGGAAGATCCAGCTTTGATCCCTAGTCTGTGCTGTGTTAGCTGATCTCACTTGGGGCAGGGGTGTGGGTAATAAAATTGGCCTCAACATCCCTACACTAGGAAGGGAAAAAAATCAGCCGGGGCGCCCACTTCTCATCTTTCCAGCAGCTCCTGCTGTAAAGTATGTGTTTGTGGACATCAAGTGAAAACAGGATTGAGGTTGTCAGCAGTGCCTTGCATCGTGGAAGAGTGGCCATTTGGACAACGGCCCAAATGGCTCCTACTGTTGGCAATTTGAGTGTTCTTTGCAGCTAGTTCAAAGTCATTAGGATTAATGGACTAGATAAGAATGGCCTACTCTGTGATGAAGTCCATCCTCAAGAAATTGGGATCAGGCTAATTCTACAACAACAACAACTTGCATTTATATAGTGCCTTTAACGTAGTAAAACTTTACAAGATCATGACTAGAGCTGCATCACAAGGGTGGTTAAGTCAGACATCCTTGTTTACACCAGGCACGCAAGAGCTGCTGCAGCTGGAGATCTTAATTCTGTATGAATCCAAAAGGTCTATAATGAATCATGGAATCATAGAAAGTTACGGCACAGAAGGAGGACATTCGGCCCATCGTGTCCGTGCTGGCCGAAAAAGAGCTATCCAGCTTAATCACACTTTCTGGCACTTGGTCCGTAGCCCTGTAGGTTACGGCACTTCAAATGCACATCCAAGTACTTTTTAAATGAGTTGAGGGTTTCTGCCTCTACCACCCTCTCAGGCAGTGAGTTCCACACTCCCACCACCCTCTGGGTGAAAAAAATTCTCCTCAGCTCCCCTCTAATCCTTCTACCAATTACTTTAAATCTATGCCCCCTGGTCACTGACCCCTCTGCTAAGGGAAATAGGTCCTCTCTATCCACTCTATCTAGTCCAGTCATAATTTTATATACCTCAATTAAATCTCCCCTCAGCCTCCTCTGTTCCAAAGAAAACAACCGCCGCAGCCTATCCAATCATTTCTCATAGCTAAAATTCTCCAGTCCTGGCAACATCCTCGTAAATCTCCTCTGTACCCTCTCTATTGCAATCACATCTTTCCTGTAATGTGGTGACCAGAACTGTAGGCAGTACTCAAACTGTGGCCTAACCAATGTTTTATACAGTTCTAGCATAACCTCCCCACTCTTATATTCTACGCCTCGGCTAATAAAGGAAAGTGTCCCGTATGCCTTTTTAACCAGCAAAGAAGGTTTACACATCAACACACTTCAGTCTGTGGAACCATTCCAGACAGTGTTATTCACTGATACTCTGTCCTTTATATGCAGACATTTAAATGCTGAACCATGGTTATTGGAACATGCATTAAGTTACAAGTATGCTCTTGGCTTGTCTGCTAATATAAAGAACAAGTTTTTTCAAGCTTTTCTATGCTAGCAGCAGCTATCAGCATCAATGTCATGAGACACCAGTTCTTGGTACAGTTGCTTCTGGTTGTATTATATTGTTATGGCATTGAATTTGCAAAAGAAACTGATTGTGGGACAACAGCAAAAAAAGAATCCCTTGTAACAAATGGTAACTTCTCATAGCAAAAACATGAGAGAATCTGTCTGAGTGATATTCTATTACCAGTATGATACCAAAAGTGCTGGTACCTGTTTGGAAGTCACACTGATTCCCACCTCCCCCGGCCATTCAGCATTGCAATATTCTGTGGTGTCACACACTGAACCAACTGAAGAACACCATTTCGGACAATGCCCGCAATCTCACAATTGATTGTCAGTTGTAAAATGTCAGTACATTCTGATTGTGCCACTGCAATATGGTGAGGAATGCAGCATGCTTGCACTTCTATGTAGAGGGATGACTCTGATGCCAAGGAAACTGAGATTATTTCAAATCCTTTGATTTCATTGATCAAAGTAGTCTTCTTTGGTCATCCTTGTCATAACAGGAAGCTGTGAGCACTGTAGCATCATGCTGCCCACAAAATTGGCACGATACAAATAATATCTGCTTATAGTTACCAAAATTGGGTCAGACCAATCGAGAAATACTAAAATCATGCCAAAAGGAGATTAGTGAATGCAGGCAGAAACCACATCTAAGAGAAAAATCTACAGTACCATTGTTTCTAAGTCTCCTTCCCCCTCCCCCCTTCTTTTTGCCATTTTATAAAAGATACAGAGCGTTTTGATAGCATATCTTTGTATGTGTTTCCACTAACAAAGAACCTGAACTTTCGCACCTACGAAAGTGCGTAAGCTTGAATTTCTGCAATATAAACAACTTAACACAGATGCACAGACATAAAAATCTCAGTAAAATTTACAATCACATATGTATAAAATAATATATAAGACCTGACCTGGTCTTTAAAATTATGAAGGGATTTGATAGGGTAGACGTAGAGAGAGTGTTTCCACTTGTGGGGGAATCCAAAACTAGTAGCCATAAATATAAGACAGCCACTAATAAATCAAATAAGGAATTCAGGCGAAACTTCTTTACCCAGAGTGGTGACAATGCGGAACTTGCTACCACATGGAGTGGTTGAGGCGAATAGCATAGATGCATTTAAGGTGAAGCTAGATAAATACATGAGGGAGAAAGGAATAGAAAGATATGTCAATAGGGTGAGATGATGTAAGGTTGTGTGGAACATATACACCGTCATAGACCTGTTGGGCCGAATGGCCTGTTTCTGTGCTGTAAAATTCTATGTAATTCAATGTAATATGTAAAATATCAATTAGAATGTATTAGAAATAAATTATTAACCAAGATGTAGTTTTAGTATATCAGACAGATTTGCTTCTCTTGGATTCTCATGCATGCAATCCCTTAATCCAAAAACTGCATCTTGGCCAATTTATTTTTGCTATTTAGTAAATAAATTGCTGTTCTCAGGAAGATGGTAATTGTGCTAAGCACTCAAATTAGGAACAATGACAAAATAAATGATTAGAAATCATACAGTTGGAGCCTGGTGCCACAGGAAAATTGCAGAGAATGGATGCAGGAGGCCATGGATAGATTGGTAAATGAAGACAAGAATTTTAAAATCAATGCAAAGGTGAGCGGTATTTATGAATAAGATGTGTATGGCAGAGTTCTGGATGAGTTAGAGTTTGTGTAAATTGGAGTTCAGGAGATTGGCAAGTAGTTTGGAGAATTTAAGCTTGGAGATGACAAGGTTGCACATGAGGACTTAAAACAGTGATAGGGATAAAGTCGTGTTGGGTGATATTTGGAAGATGGAAAAAGGTGGCCTTAGTGATGGATTGGATATGGAATTTGAAGCTGAGCGTAGAGTTCGTCAGAATACTGAGTTGCATACCATTGGGTTCAGCCTGAGTAAACAACCAGGTTGGGGAAAGAAATCCAATCTAAGGTCTGGAGCTTCTGGGAGGAACTGAACAGAATGGTTTCAGCCTGGCCAACGTGTGACTGGAGGAAATTCTGGCTAACCTACGATTTGATGTCAGACAGGCAGTGTACAGCACAGAAGTAGTCAAAGGGGCATCTTTGTCCAACCTGTCAGTACAGCACAAAGGATTGCATCTCAAAATTAAATTTTCAGTATTTTTCCAAGAGCTTAAGTCCATGGCATAAGACCATGAAAAATTATCCCCTTTCCAGGACCTCACTTGGCCTTTTTCTAAGTGTTTTTTGTCTCACTTTAGAAAGAAAAGAAAGTTCCCTTGTCCTGCATTATATTTTCTTCTATGTTCCTTGTATTTACACCCTACTTTCCCCATTTCCCTACTTCAGTCAGGCATACCGACAGCCAGGAGGTCAGGTGGGTGATCTATTCTGAAAGCTCCATCAATGTCATGCTAGAGGTGACATGTGACATGTGAGCAGTTCACTGACTCTCCTGAGATTTTTCTTTCCCTCCTTGTGGAGAAGCGCTTGATCTCTTCTTTGTACCACCCACAGTAATGCATTGAAATCAAGGGCTCACTGGAATGCCATTGCTCTATTGTGCCAATTTGCTGCCTTTTAAAAAAAAATGCCATTATAGGGTTGATTTTCCAAATGCATACTGTTCACAATTTTCTGTCCATTAATTTTAATGGATGGAAAATCATTGGCAGTGTGCCTGCGATTTCCTGATACGCACAGAAAGCAGGCAAGGGTCCCTCCTGGTAACATGGACTCAGAAAATCAGCACTTAAATTCCATGATTATACTGATACCCAGCGCCATAATTTAGGATAAGCATTATCAGATCTACAAGGGCAGACAGAGTGAAGCTGTCCCAGTTTTACTGAATGGTCTGAGTGTGAGAACACCACTGATGAACTCTTCGTTTTTCATTATTTTAGCCCATATGCATGCACACTTACTACAGACATGCAGACTTTATTTTATTTAAACGTTTTGCTGAAAATGAAGCAAGACACTGCCTGATGGTGAGTGAAATAAGATAGCTACAGTGGGTATAAAAACTAAGAGTGATTTGGTGTCAGGGTCAATACTGAGTTTCATTGGCATATGTACGAAGCAGTACCATCTTCAAATCAGTCGCTGGTATGGGTTTGATTTAGACTGTCACTGATTTAGTGCTTATAAATTGGCTTAAATATTCTGAACTTCAGAGATAAGATTTCAACCAATTTAAGATTCAATGTGACCTCCGAAATGCAACCAAGGGAAAAACGATTCATTGAGAGCCAAAAACAGAAAGTTCAGATTGTGACTTCCCCGTCCATGTTTAATTAGAATTTATTGTTTACTGCAGTCCCAACTTTTGCAATTGAACTGCAATACAGTGACTTTCTGTGTAAGGGATCTCCTGCAAATATTAACATTGTTCGTGAGACCATCCCGCCTTAACTTTTGAAAGTATTGTAGATACCAATGACAATATTATAACTTAATTGGTGTTTTTTTTCTGTTGCTTATCAAGCATATTATTTAATTGGATTTCTTTTTTGTTTATTTATAGTAATGGTTCCCTACAAGGGCACTTGTTATATTGATTTTATGAGGGCAATTTTAAGCCCCAGGATGGGCGGGAGAGGGACGGGGGTGAGGGGGGGGGGGGGATGTAAATTCTTTAAAATCTGACCCCAGCCTGCAGCGAACGTGCCAACTTCCGGTTTAACCGGAGCGGGTTGGGGAAGCGGGCGAGTAACCTGCTCTCGAGAGGTGGGTCAGTAATTTAAATATGTTAATGAGGCTGCATACTTCAGATTTTAGCAGCCATTTGGATTTAACGGCTGCGAGCATTGTTTCCCGGGACTCGGGAAACTCGGCAGCTAAAGGGAGGTGAGAACTGCTGGATTCGGCAGGTAAATGCTTTTACAGCACTGCCTGTGGGCGAGGAGAAGCAGGAGTGCTTCTCCCCGGCCTCCCCTCAAAGCTAACCTGCTGTGATCTGCCTCCCTCCCCATGATCCGCCAACACCCCCACCCACCCCCGTGATCTCCAGGCTGGCCCCTCACCCTTCCCCGTGATCTCCAAACCGACAGGTGATCTCCCCTGCCATGAAATCTTCCCCCCAGCCCCACTGCGATCTCTCCCTTCCTCCCACCCCTCTCTCCGGTCCCTGGCTGTGGCCCTCCTGCCCGACAGCTGGCAAGCCTGACAATCTGACTGGCTGCTGGCTGGGAATGGAGAAAAAAAATTAAATGAGCTCCTGCCGTTAAATTCGGCAGGACCTCCGTCTTCCCCACGTGTCCAGATTTCCCGGCTGCTACAACCGCCTGCCAAACCCCCCTCCCTTCCCGCAAATATCGGCGCCTATGTTTCCGTTTGGTGACGCTAGGGCAACTTGGTGTCAATCAAAAAAGGCCTAACTTTTCAAAGACAGTGTCAGTTAGTCAAAGGAAAATAATGCTAACATTGCAGAAAATATGTTTTAGTCATGTATAGCAACAGAAACAATGTGCTAGTAAGTCAACAACACAGAAAAATTCAGAAATCGGACAGCAGGTGAAGTGATGACTTTAGGGACCTTCAGGGTTCTCTTGGAGGATCCCAGCTCCAAAACCTATGCTGTAAAATAAGTGATGATGTGGAGATGCCGGTGATGGACTGGGGTTGACAATTGTAAACAATTTTACAACACCAAGTTATAGTCCAACGATTTTATTTGAAATTTACAAGCTTTCGGAGGCTTCCTCCTTCCTCAGGTAAAATAAGTGAGCAGGTGCTACTGCTCCTGAGGAGTGAAGAAATATCTCAGTGTGTGATTTTCTGAGGCTTTTCCTTAGAATAGCAGTGGAGTGGCTGTGAATGCATACAGCCGCTGACACTTGGTGCTGGCGACAGGTTCACCTCACCTGTACAGGCCAACGATTCAGTTTCCCCATCGCTGGTCAGTATGGACTTTCCTCGGCCAATGAGGGCGGAGGGGGTGGCCGAGCAGCCAAAAATAAAAGTCACAACTGTGACCTTTAAACAACTGCACATACTCTGAAAACCATTCCGTGGTGGAGAGGGGGAAGAGTCCACCATAATCTTGCAGAACTACTTCAAATAGAAGTAGCTTGGCAATGTCAAGGGGATAGCAGAATGCTCTGCAATAACTAACCACTTTTTAAAAAAAGTAATAAGACTTTGATGTTTATTATCTTCACATATTATTCAAAGCAGTGTTTTTACTGTCAATGCACACTACCTTCACCGATCCAAACACTGAGATGCATACTACAACATGAAGATAATCAACATTACATTTTTATTGACCACATCCTTTCAAGCAATGCCTTTGTTGTTATAAATAAGCTTATCTTCACAGTCTAGCCTTTATGGATGTTGATTCTGTAATTACTCTATCCTCAAATACCCGATGTTTCGAGGTGAGAACACATGTGGTATATCTTGAAGATATTTTTTAAACTGGAAATACCTTAGATTGTACGTTTATTTTCTTTTAATTCAAAAAAACCCTCTTTTGCATTTCAGTTGAAATTAACGGAATTAAACATTCTTTGCCCTAGGCAGGACGTGCACTGAAAGTTCATGTGGTTCTGCTGTTTGCAATCACAGCATTCAAATTATGCATAATTTAGTTGCCATGGTTTCAGTCTGGGATCACATGAAGTCAACCATAATTGTTACCAACGAGAGAACCTCTACATATACCTTGGGACATCCAGCATGTGTTTGTAACACACCAGAAAAGGACCAGAATTAGTAGGAAATTACTTAAGTACACTTTATTGTTTCCTTCAAAAGGCACATGGAAGCATAATGAATGATAACAGGAACTTCTGTAAATAATCATCAGGTTTTAGGGAAATTTTAAAATGAAACAATTTACCATAATGTGGTACATTTGCAAATATCCAGTTAATTGGTCTTTTGTCAATAAAATTCCAGAGGTATATTCCCATACTGTTTTTTGTCCCTAAATGGTAATGGGAATAAAACAAAGAATCTTGAATTCCTGCTCTCTGTCAAAAAAAGTCACCAGATATATTTAAAAATATGTAGAGATCTATCATGTACAACATTGATGTGGAGATGCCGGTGATGGACTGGGGTTGACAAATGTAAAGAATCTTACAACACCAGGTTATAGTCCAAAAATTGTTGGACTATAACCTGGTGTTGTAAGATTCTTTACATGTACAACATTGATAAACCAAGTTTGCGAGCTAGTGAGGCTTCTCAAGGTCTTCTTGTACAATCATTGTAAACAAAATTTAATCTGAAGACTTATTGTTCTAGCTTAATAAAAAAAACATAAATTTTATGTCCACATACTGTAAATGAACAATTCTTGCAAAAATCATCCACAGTGTTGACAGAAAATTTGGTGGAAATCATCCTGCAATGATGAGAAGTAAACACAAACATTTACATCAAGCTGAAAATCTATCAGCAGCTGAGCATTTCTTCCCCTAATTTTTTCAATACACATGTTGAGTACTAGTTAAAAGCCTATATTGAAAGCCCCTCATTTCAATTGGATTCCAGAATACCATAGCGTGATCTGTAGGGTGATTCCTTTTGTTTACACTACTAAATCTGGTTCCCTTAACTTGGTGGCAGAATCATTGGAACTCCAGCTTTTCATGAGTCTATGCTTCTGTCGACCGAATAAGGGGTTCCATTTTAGCACTGTAATCGCCAGGAGCTGACTCAAGGATGCCAATGTCCCAGAATCTGACCTAAACAAGAGGCCACTTTTATATTGGGTTTCTCTGGCCACCGACCTTAGTGAATCCATCAAGTTTACTCTGGAGCTGCTGCTGGCTATGCAAGACCCTCGAGTTTGGAGCCAGCACCACAGCCAATTTATTAAATCCAATGTAAAAGTGGTTAAACAGTGAGCTACTTTTTCTCCATCACCTCCCCCCCCTCCAACAAAAGAAGAAGAAAAAAAGATTATTTTTAAACTTTAACAACTAGCACAATTTTTTTGGAAGGTTATTATTCCAGGTATTACCATTGTAGGTCTTTGGCCAAGGTGGAAGTGATCTGGGATCACAATGACTCAGAGATAAAGAACAAGATGAAGATGTAGTGTTAAGTTTCTATTCCGAGTATATGGTGAGTTTGCAGGAACAGTAGTAGGGGTAGTACAATTGGTTGCAATTACTCAAGATCGGGGAAAGCAAAATCAAGTTGCCACTCCTGATTGCTAAACAGTGATCCCTAATGAAAGTGTACATGTTTGGCAGCTGAGGGTGTGAGGGATAGGATCGGATTTAGCTTTCAAGTCTTCCTTGGTCAGATAACCAAGGCTCATAGATGAATAATTAACAAGGCTCATAAATGAATAATTATCAAGGCTCATAGATGAATAATTACCACCTGGGCAAGGCACTGGCGAGTGACTGCTTTCTGTGGAACTGAACCCTGGTGAGATTGTCAACCAGTGGAGGGGAGAAAACATTGGGAGAAATATTTGGGAATATACTTTAAGGCAGTAATGATAGTTCATTGAAAGGTTCACATTATGTTGATAATTCATTCAAGTTTCTTTTCCAATTTGAGACCATCTGAACCCCTTGATGTATTGTTTCTTTTTGCCATTGTCTTTACACTATCTATCAAAATGTTATTAATCTGAATTGCCCTTATTTACCACCTTAAAAGTCACCATTTCCAAGTTTTTTGTTGCCTACGTCTTGGTATGTTCCTTTGAAATCACCCCATTCCAATTTGAAGAATGATGCCAGATTATAATAATCTACAAGGATGCTAGGAGATGGAGACCTGATCAAGATCCAAATGCCTTCACATACATATTGTTACAGAATTATATTTAAATAGTGATGATATACCTTTTCCCACTGATCTTCACAAAACTTAAAAATTCAGTGTATTTTGGATAAATAAAGTTTAGTGACTTCTTAAAACATGAGTTTTTTTCCGCGTCACCAATTTTGTCCTCCTCACCAGAAGACAATGACTCCTTGCTGGGGTATGATTCCATGGGCATTCTCTGGTTCTTTGCTTGAGTATCCTTTATTCGCATCTGAGCTATGGCAGTAAATGTTGACAGGCTATTATTGATTGTAGGGTGGCATCACTGCCATCCTACAATCATCTGATCCTCAACTAGTGTCCACATACATACACTTCCAGCAGAAGTCACTGGATAGCGATCAGGATCCAGAAACCCAGGCTGATTTTTCCCTCCCAAACCCCAGAGGTTAATTGTAACACCCTTACGGCCGTTCTGGTTGAGATTAGTTAACTCAGCACAAACCAGGGATCAAACTTGGGACGTAAACGTCATTATGTCTCAGCTACCTTTTGGATAAACTCACTGGGAAATTAGGGTGTCCCTAAAGTTTACTATCTTAATGAGATTTATTTTATGAACTTAATTTTTATTTTGACTTCATATTTTCCATCGTATTGTTCTTATGATTCAAAGCCACTAAATAGTATAGCAGCTTTTATAGCACAGGTGTAGACAATAACCATGGAAAATATTTTCCACGTTTCCACAGGAGATTGACACCAGCAGCTGCAGTGACTGAATCGACTTTTTATAAGTCCCTCAGTCTCAGAAACTTCCTGTTCCCACCATCACATTTTATTTTTCTCTATTTATCACAGAACTGTTTTGAATTTCAAGCTCCATGACTCTTTGACCCTAAATATTTTAAAGATATAACACTGGGAAAAACCTCACGATCTTCCCAGTAACACTTGCTTACGCATCAGCCCAGGGAAGGTCACTCTATGCAGGATATAAGATGCACATGCACAGACTGAACTTCACTGAATTGTAAAATACAGATGTACAGCACGAGTGGCACTTGTACAACACAGTCCTGCAACTCTTAAGTTTTATCATATTTTGGAAAAAAATGTAAGGTCAATCAATAATGGAACTAGAAATTTAAAATAAACATGAGTAATATATTATGTTCTAGGGGCTGTATTCAGCATTTCATTCTTACCCGAATACCCACTAAAAGAAAAAATCTGAAGGTGGCAGTCACTTTTGGAGATAAGAACCAGGTAATATGAAATCACAATTATTGAAGAAAAACCCATTATAATTAATAAGTCACCTATGAATTATCCAGTCAGCCTAACTCATAAAAATAAAAATATTAAGTAACAACAGATAATGCTGGAGCTGCACAGCAAATCAGTCAGCATCTAAATGGAAAGCAAGGTTATCATTTTGGGTAGGACTTGTAAAAGTATTCTCTGGGAAAGTAGTGTGTATCCTGCAAATATAGAATCATACCCCCTACTCCTGTTCTTATGTTCCTATATAGCAAATACATATTTAAAACATTTTTATTAGACCTTGCACGATAACGCACTTCACTGCCGCATGAAATTGCTGAGAAACACCCAGGTGTGGAGAAATGTAATGTAGACTTTGTAAACAGATCTTTCCATGCAACTTATATACTTTGTTCATAAGAAAATTATGTATGTTACAATTATACTTTGCAAACAAAAGGAAAATATTTATTCAAAGCATTTTACCTTACTGAGATACATTTGATGATGTGCATTGTACACAGAACAAATCATGATTTCTATATATTAGTAGTAAATACATTCATATGAAATTACTCTATCTGAAATTTTAGCAGAGTCATTAAACCGTTCATGTGGAAAGAAACAAAGAACTTGCATTAGTGTCTGACATGTGCTTCGGGCATCCCTAGCACTTCACCAGCAATGAATTACTCTTGAATTCTAGGCATTGTTTTGCAGGCAAACACAGCAGCCAATTTCCACACAGCAAGGTCCCGCAAACAGCAGAGATAAATGACCAGATCATTTGTTTTTTTTAAACAATGGTTGAGGGATAAATGTTGGCCAGGGCAGTGGGAGAGCTCCCCTTCTCTTCTTCAGCTAGCACCATGAGATTTTTTATGTCAACCTGAAAGGGCAGAAAAGACCTCGATCTAACAACTCATCCGAAAGAGGACACCTCCGACAATGCAGCACTCTTGTCAGTACGACGCTAGAGTGTCAGCCTGGATGTGTTTACGTCTCTTGAGTGGGATTTGAACCCACAACCTTCTGACTCAGAGGCAAGAGTGCTACCACTGAGCCAAGGTAGATAACAACACGTGATGAGAATCTGAATTTGCAGCCGTGAAACCATAATGGAATGAAGCCTGGAAGCATTTCTAGCTTTAGCCAATATACTGACCTAGAAACTTTTGCATTTGGCCATTACTAGGCCGTACAGTCCTTCTCCAGCATGCACTGATATTTCAGAGTTCATACAGCTGCTGACTAAACTTTTCAGCATTATAAATGGAGTGGATTCTATAGCAATGAATCCAACATTGGTAAGCCACTTCTTGCAGCATAGATTCAATAAGCCAGAGCTTGATTCCAATGTTGTTACATAACATTCTTTCAAGCTTATATTTCCCAGTTATTCATATTCATAGAATCTTATAGTGCAGAAGGAGGCCATTCAGCCCACCGTGCCTGTGCCGACTCTTTGGGCCCGATTTTAGCACCCACTATCGGGTGCGTTCTCGGCGGGGGGGCCCCGAAAATCGCGAAATCCCGGAGCGGGACCGGATCGCGCCTCGATCCCGCCCACTTCCGGGTTCCGCGCTGACGTGCGGAGGTGCGTGCGCAGCCCCCGCTGGTGGGAATCCCGCAGGCAATTAAAGCCAGCGGGATGCCACTTGAGTGTATTTACTTTGCTTGTTCAGATCATTAACTGACCTGATTAAGGGACTGTGTGTGATTTTGGATAAACATGGGACTGTTTCACACACTGGGGGAAACACTCCCAGTTGAAATGGACGTGTTGCAGCCGTCAGCCTGTGGCAGCTGCAAAGGTCCATTTGACAGGTGGGGGGGGGGGGGGGGGGGGGGAGAGACCCTCACCCATTGCAGGAGGCCGCTCTGTCACTTGGGACAAAGTTTGGCCTCCACCACCCTCCTCCTGATGGTCGAAGTCACCAACTTGCACACTCACCCCAGGGTCCGGAGACATGTACCTACCTTGCGGACCCCCTCAGATGTACATCTTGCGGATGGGGGCCGCCGTAGCTGCAGTCATGACCTCCTCGGAGGGGGAACAGCATCACCAGCCTCACCAGCCTCGCCATCCATGCCGTCCACCTCTGACACGTGGAGCTCCACAACAGAGTGCTGTGACACATCCACCTGTACAGCAGGAGGGAGGGCTACCGCAGAGAGAGATGCGTCGCAGAGGGCAGTACCCTCGCCACACGTTCCACAGACCGAGGCTCAGCCTCCTCGACCTCTCTGAGCAGCAGTGCACACGGAGGCTCAGAGTCAGTCGACATGTAGCCGTGGACATCTGCAGCCTCTTTCATGCCGAGCTGCTCCTGGCTGGACTGTGCACCATCTTCCTACCTGTCGCTGTCAAAGTCATCACTGCCCTCCCGAACTTCTGCTCCACAGCCTTCCAGGCTGCAACCGGGGACATCGCCGATGTCTCTCAGTTGTCTGCGCAGAAGAGCCCTGCAAATACACCTACACCCACTCTGCAGTGACACACTGGGTGGCATCAGTGGTGGGTCCTCATAGGGATACCCAGGAGCGGGCATTATTGCACAAACCGGACAGGATTCGCGAAGACATGGCAGTAGTGTTGGCAATATAATGTGTGATGTGAGTTGTTCCTTAATTCAATAGAAGTAAGGACCATGACAAACCCTCAAACACCCTTGTGCATCCCCTTCATGCTCACGACACGTTTGCCTTATGCTGCCTACTGCACATATGTGATGCATGCCCTGTGGCTGCAGCACAGGTGGTGGCAGGTTGAGTGAGGCTGGCCGTGAGAGAGATGCACGAGAGGGTGAGTATGGGATAGAGCCATGAGATTATATGAGGATTGGGTGCGTGGTAGTGGCGGGGTGAGTACTCGCGAGGTGAGTAGGTGCAGGTAAGATGAGGATGGGGTTTGAGTGGGTATGAGGGGTCATGTGACAGAGTAGTGTTGGCAGTGCCGAAGGAGATGTGGGGTGGGGGCAGTGTTGTGGCAGACGGAGTGTAGGGGAAAGACTACGTGTTCTCACTGTGGCTGACCTACATTGGAGCGCCTCCTGCACTGTATGCAGGTGGGCGATATGTTGGTGGCGCAGGTGACCCCCTCTGCCACCTCGAGCCAGGCCTTCTTGGTGGCAGAGGCAGGCCGCTTCCTCCCGCCCGCCGGGGGGAAGATCTCTGTCCTCCCCCTCCTCCTCACCCCATCTAATGATACCTGGGGTGAGGCATCATTAAACTGGGAGCAGCCTTCCCCCTGGGCTGCTCCATGCTGTAATTTTTGCTGTTTGTGGCAGCATCTGTCAGTGGAGGACTGCCCCTTTAAATAGAGCGCCTCCAGCTGACAGATCTTACTGCGCATGCGCAGCCCGCCCGACGCGCTGATCAGCAGCGCGGAACCCGAGCAGGTAAGTGGATCCAATTAGTGTGTTGCCTGCTACGATCGCGCGGGCAACCCACTAATTTCACCGGGCGCGTTGAAAACGCGCCCGCTGGCCCACTCGCCGAGAACCCGCACCCCTGGTAAAATCGGGCCCTTTGAAACAGCTATCCAACTAGTCCCACTCCCCCATTCTTTCCCCATAGCCCTGCAATTTTTTTCCTTTTCAAGTATTTAGCCAATTCCCTTTTAAAAGTTACTATTGAATCTGCTTCCACCACCTTTTCAGGTAGTGCATTCCAGATCATGACAACTTGCTGTGTGGAAAGATTTCTCCTCATTTCCCTTCTGGTTCTTTTGCCAATTACCTTAAAGCTGTGTCCTCTGGTTACCGGCCCTCCTGCCAGTGGAAATAGTTTCTCCTTATTTACTCTATCAAAACCCTTCATAACATTGAACACCTCTATTATATATCCCCTTAACCTTCTCTGCTCCCAGCTTCTCTAGTCTATGCACATAACTGAAGTCCCTCATCCCTTTCTCTACTTACGGTACCAACTCTTACACTCGCAGTCCTGTTTACCTTGTAAAAGTGGTCATTCTTCATGTGTGAGCCTGGAGTGTTACCATGCTGTTTGACTGGGGGGGGGGGGGGGGGGGGGCATCACAACCCAGCTTGATCCTGTCCTTAATTGTTATCTGCACATGCACACTTTCCAGCAGGGTCACTGGATAGTCATCAAGAGTGGGAAGATTTTCATTGCTCTAGCCCAAGAGCAGTGTAGCCAATTGTAGCACCCCTACTCAGATAATTCAGCACAGACCATGAATTGAACTTGGACGTCATTGTCTGTATTTTTTTTATGCGTTCATGGGATGTGGGCATTGCTGGTGAGGCCAGCATTTATTGCCCATCTCTAATTGCCCTTGAGAAGGTGCTGGTAAGCCGTCTTCTTGAACCGCTGCAGTCCGTGTGGTGAAGGTTCTCCCACAGTGCTGTTAGGAAAGGAGTTCCAGGATTTTGACCCAACGACGATGAAGGAACGGCGATATATTTCCAAGTCGGGATGGTGTGTGACTTGGAGGGGAACGTGCAGGTGTTGTTGCTCCCATGTGCTGCTGCCCTTGTCCTTCAAGGTGGTAGAGGTCGCAGGTTTGGGAGGTACTGTCGAAGAAGCCTTGGCGAGTTGCTGCAGTGGATGGTACACACTGCAGCCACGGTGCACCGGTGGTGAAGGGAGTGAATGTTGAGAGTGGTGGATGGGGTGCCAAACAAGCGGGCTGCTTTGTCCTGGATGGTGTCGAGCTTCTTCAGTGTTGTTGGAGCTACACTCGTCCAGGCAAGTGGAGAGTATTCCATCACACTCCTGACTTGTGCCCTGTAGATGGTGGAAAGGCTTTGGGGAGTCAGGAGATGAGTCACTCGCCGCAGAATACCCAGTCTCTGACCTGCTCTTGTAGCTCTGTATATCTAAGTGACATGCTTCCATTACCAACTGTGTCATTATGGGAGGTGTGAGGAAGGATTTCTAATTGTCCTGGGATTTTTATCCCCATGTCTGAGCAAATCCTGGTGACACTTTTAGAAGTCAGTACCTTTGTGCAGTTAGCAAGAGGGACGTGTTATTAGTAGAGTGTAACAGATCACAAATCCACAGAAATGCTCTATGATATAGATATGGAAATGTGGATCATGTACAAATCGGTTACATTTTTCACAATGAAAGACCTGTTAGTCAGTTTGTAAGGATACAGACAAAGTGTTTGCTTTATTTCTCATGTTTGCAACCTTTAGCAAACAAGTAGGTGCGAACTGCTTCCTGCTCACAATCATGATCAATTTGTGTTGATTGGCTTTTAATTTCCAATTTCCGCTGCTCCTTTTCTGAAGGTGCGAACTCTCGCTGGGTAACCAGTTCCACAAGCGGCTGCTGCCTTCCAGTTCCAAGCAAGAGCAAGAAGTATCCTGTGAATGTAAATATATTCCAAACCACTAATTTTTTGCAAAAGCATCAAAATAAAAGCTACAGGGTTTTAGCAATACACTCACAATTCGCAACTGTTAACGATTAAAGGAACCATAATTACACGCCCCTCACCCTCCCTGTCCGTACTTTGGGCATTGCAACCCCAACACGCGCCTATCAGCGCTTCGCAAACTCCAATGCAGCAAACATCGCAAAGAAAATGCAAGAGGGCGCGCGCGGCAGGCTGGGAGTTGTAGTCCCGCGAGCCCGAGCGCTGCCGGCGCAGAACGCCCGCCCCCAAGACAAAAACTACAACGGGCCAGAACCGATCGCGCCAGCCGAGGCTGCACGCGAGGCGCTTGCCTTGTTTTGATCACGTGGGACGGGACAGCGTCCAATGAGGGCGGGGGCCGCCGCCGCGGGGAGGGAGCTGAGGGGAGATTTTTTTTTTCTCTCTCCCTCCTCACACACGTCGTTGTGTTTGTACCTGTGGTAAATCGAGAGAGGCGAACGGAGCGACGACCGACCCAGCCAGCGAGCGAGCGAGTGGAGTACGGACCGGGATTTACCGAGAGTTTAGAAAACCGACAAACTTTCTTCCACCGACCTCTTCCATCGTCTCTTTCCTCACCGTTGGCTCTGGAGACGGAGAGAGCTGCTGAGTTGAGTGGGACGGACGGACGGAGAGAGAGGGACAGAGACCCCGTTTGGGTCCGGGAATTCGGAGGAGGAGGAGGAGGAGGGGGGATTATATATATATATATATAAGGGGAGGGAGAAAAAAAATGTCTCCGATCGGTAGGCGGCTGCTGAGCGCGATGCTCCTCTTGGTAACCGGACCGCTCGCGCTGCTCTCCGCCCGGATCCCGAACGCCTTGGGCTTGGAGCACCCTCGCGCCTGCCCGCCCCGGTGCTCGTGCGTTGGTGAGCTGCTGGACTGTAGCCGCAGGAAACTCGCTCGAATGCCAGATCCACTGCCCAGTTGGATCGTTCGCATGTGAGTATTCAAAGCAAAGTTTTTTTTTTGGGGGGGGGGGGGGGAAATGTTTCGAGGAAAGTATGTTGTGTAGGGAGAAATAGAAATTTAAATGCACTCGTGGTATTTTAATAAACGCATTGCAATTTTTTTTAGAAGTTTGGAAAGCAACATTTTTTTTTGAACAACTTTCTTGGGATGGGATCTACAGAAAAACTTCTGTGCTGAGTGAGAAAGGTGGGCCTGTGATCCTGAGATGCATATTTGCACGGCGCGTAAACTTCGCTCCAAACTCTTGCAGAGTTTGCACAGTACCGTCAAATCGGTGGAAACATTTTACATGGATTTAGAATGAATTTGTTAGAGTCGTAGTAGCTGCAGTTCAGTTAGCTTTGGGTGTTGTGGGTAATTTAAGTCTGGCTAATAGATCGTGGTGCCAGTGAACTTACTGCGTTTGGATCTAGAAATGCATTTTTTGATTTGCCATTCAGTTAAAGTAATTGGTACTAGTGTCTATAATACAACCAACACTGTACGATTTAAACCTGTTGCATTACTTGCAGCCTATTACAACCTTTAGATTGCATTGTATGTGTATTCGTTTACAGTTTGTGTTTAATTGATTGCATTTGATAAATTCAGATATTATATTCAGAATATAAAGTGTTCCAATTAGATTTTGCTCTTAATTTGTGACAATTTAGATTTTCTAAAGTTTAATGTTCATTGAAGGTAGTTCCCTCAATAGTGTAGTTGACTAAGGTAGTGAATATCTCAGCCATACAGACCAGGAAGCTCTCCATTTTGATCCTTCATATGATCTGAGCTCTGATCCCAGCCAGCGTGGTGGAGCGCAATAGTTATTTGGTGCCCCTGGTTAGATGAAGGAAAGTCCACTAGGGTTTATGCTTCTGATCACTATCCGGAAACTAGAAGTGCATATATGGAATGTTGGGTGAGAATAGAATTGCACTTGGTCTGTGATGCTCTCTAGAGTGGAATAGTTCACTATATAGGCACAAACACGAAGAATGTCCACTTGGACGAAGTACCAGCGTGCTGTCGGTACATGTGGAACTATCCTAACGAGCAAAGGTCCTCAGAGGGGAGAAATTGATAGAAAAAGGAGGGAGAAAATTAAGTGAAGGATCTTGTAGCAGTTGTAGTAATAGTAGTAGTGTAATATTGTCAATAAAATTATTAAGGAAATCTAGGGATTGGCACACTCAACTTTTGTAATACTTCATCCATATTTGAACATGTGCAGAGAAGGGTCTAAAAGTTGAACAAAGCAGGAAGACCTAGAATTAGTTGTGGCTAATTCCCTTCAAATTAGCTCATCTGGAGGTCATGTTTCCTTACTCACGATACGTGAATAGCTCTTTTGATGCATTTCTTTAACATCTGAGTGGCAATGGAGTCCATGAGTTCCAAGGATTAAACAGTAGTAAATGCAATGGATTAAAAAAAATAAGTTAATTGGTTTGCAGAAAATGTTTCCCTTGTCAAACTAAAATATCTTTGTATCGGTTACATATTATATAATAGGTTTTAGTACATTATATCTGGCAGATTGGAAGAGATTAATTTTTGGGGGAAAAAATACTTTATCAACAGTGTTCTGTGTTTTCTTTTCCCCAAAGTGACTTCTAACATTATGGACCTTTTCTGTTGAGAGCTATGTTTGGGAGTTTAGATGTGTCAAACTTCAAATAAAGTATAACCAGGAAACTTTCCTCTATTTAGGAAATTGAACAAGGCATTTTATTGTGGCCCCCTCCTCACATTTTAACTTCCTTAAAATACCAGCACCTTCCAAACATGAAATTGATTTTTTCCATGTTTCGTTAAGCATGTAAAGTGGCTGAAACTCTAATTTATATGTGGTTAGGATTTCATTTTTATAATATCAGAGGTCAACAGTTTAAAAAAAATGCATGTTTATAATATGTAAGAGATTGAACCTGCTTAAAAAAATGATTTCTGGAAGATGATGGATATACTTTTTTGTATGAAGTATGCACTAATTATGAAGCTAATGCAGCAGCTGGATTATCCTTCAGTTATGTTTGAATTATTCCGTTATTTCAATCACTTCAAAGATGTCGATCTGTACCCATACATTCCTCTTGGTTAGTAGAGAAGTGTTTGAGAAGAGCAGCTGTGAATAGTTTCCAGTTGTGTAAACAAGCACTAGCTGTGCTGTTAGTGCACATGCTATGTATGATCACCCATTGGAGAGTTCTGCCAGTTGTTCAGAAAAAGTCACAGTGAGCATCTCTTCTGTTTACACGAAACCATGTGTTCATGTTATCGGTGTGTAAATACTTATCAAGTATATTCACTATTAATCAAATCCTTCCTGAAGAAATCAGTGTGTTGTATTGACATTAGGGGGAAAAGTTTCAAATAATTTGCTCACTATCCTCATGTAGCTACCCTTGTATAGGTGCACATGTTGTAGTAATATAGCAGCGTTTTGTGCAGAAAGCCATTAGTCTATCTAGCCAACAGTTCCAAATCTTCCATTAGTGTCCTTATTATGATTCTGGAACTAATAGTTTTGTATCCTCTTCCTAATAACAACCAAGAAAGAACTTGCATTTAGACAGTGCCTTTCAGATATCCCAAAGTACTTCACATTACTTTTGAAATATGGACATTGTATTTAGGTTGACAAACACAGCAGCCAATTTGCACACAGCAAGGCCCCACAAAGAGCAAATGAAGTAAATGACCAGTTAATTTATTTTGATGATGTTGGCTGTGGGATAAATATTGGCTGGACGCTGGAAGAACTCCTCTGCTCTTCTTTGGATTGTGCCATTGGCTGTTTTATGTCCAGCTGAACAGGCAGACAGAATTCTTCCAGTTCTTTCTTTAAAACCTACTATGGTTTTTTGTTCCGTCATCCCAGCTGGTAATGTATTATGCAACTTTATCACCCTTTAACTTTTTTTTAAAAAAAAGTCACTTAAACCTTTTTCTTTTGACACCCTTAACTTTAATCCATGTGCCCAGATCTAAATTCTCCATGCCCATTAAAATCTTATAGATCATTTTCAAGTATCCCCCACCCCTGCCCTCTTTCCAGAGAGTGATGTCTCAGGGTAGATTGTCTTTTTTTAATAACTCAATCCTGTCAATTCAGGAGTCAGCTCCTGAGCTCTTATTTTGGACTCCTTCCAATAATTCTATGCCTTGTAATACGAAGACTGAAACTAAACCACAGTACTAAAGGTGCCCCCTTGCCAAGGTCATATACAACTTCAACATCACTTCTCACACCCTTAACAATACATCACAAAATTTCATTTGTTTGCTTCACTGCCTGCAAACACCGATCCAACAGTTTTAATATATTCACCAAAGCCTCAAATCTTTTTCCTACTTCGATACTTCAAGCAATCCACATTCCCGTTCTTCGATCTAATCTTGTGATTTACTCTACTGATTTATTTAGCCAATCCACATTCCATTGGATTACTACCCATTGGTTAGCATCACTGGCCACTTCACCCAGTTTAGTGTCATCTGCAGACACCTTAGACAGTGTTCTGTCCTATAAAAATTGTAATGGTATCAACACTGGCAACCAGTTCCACTCTGACACCTCCCCATGCACTGCCATCCTTAACTGTCTACTTTTTAGCTAGCATCAATCCAGCCCAATACCTTGCTAGATGTCTTGTAATTGTGGAACTATCGTGAAAATTGTTTGATTTCCAAGATTCCCTCATTCACTGTTAAGACTTTGTGGCATTGTAATTTTTCACCTAAGTGCTCAGTGAGAACCAAGTAATATTTGTTTTTTTTTAAAAAAAAAGCAGGTACAGTTCAAGTAAATAGTTGGCAAAAAGGTAGTACTGCCGACAGGCAATTAGCCAAAAGAAATTATTCATCATTTTAAATTCAAATGTTTTTATCATATTGTGCTCCTAGAAATAGCTTGATGCAGTCGCACAAATGAATAATAGCACAATTATTTAGTTCTTTCAACAGCAATTTGCATTTCTATAGCTCCTTTTATGTAGTAAACATCTCGAGGTGCTTCACAGAGGAGACACAGACATTGAGTAGTAGTCATGATGTGGAGGTAAGCTCCGAAAGCTTGTGATTTTCAAATAAAACTGTTGGACTATAACCTGGTGTTGTAAGATTCCTTACATTTGTCCATCCCAGTCCATCTCGGCATCTCCACATCACAACTTCTAACAAACATATAGCCCTGGGAGCAGATTGCCTACTAAGGTGTGAGACGATGAGTGAGGGAAAAAAAACATTTAATTAATGAACCTCTATGACGGGTGTGAATTTAAAAATAGAAACACTTTTGATTGGGAATCAGGTGTTGAAACTGGGCTGTGGGACCTTCGGCACCTACCTGATACTTTCGTTATGTGTGTAAATAACTTTTAATACACTGTTTCATGTCAGAGCCTAGTTCAGTTTGGTCACTGTTCTAAGCTGGTACTTAAACTACAGCTAGTGCTTTACACCAATGCTAAGTGGTTGTAGTGTAACTCCAGAGTCAGGGCATGCCAGACTCCTGAGTGAAGTGGAGTCAGACTCCCGTCTGGAGGAGGGAATCTCACTCAAATTGTGTGCCTACAAAGTTTAATTTTGTTTTGTTAAATAGAAGAAAGTATTTTTCTAAGACAAGGGGGTTGGAGTACAAGAGTAAGGAAGTCTTACTACAGTTGTACAGGGCTTTGCTGAGACCTCACCTGGAGTACTGCGTTCAGTTTTGGTCTCTTTTTATCTAAGGAAGGATATACTGACCTTGGAGGCGGTGCAGTGAAGGTTCGCTAGATTAATTCCTGGGATGAAAGGGTTGTCCTATGAGGCGAGGTTGAGAAGAATGGGCCTATGCTTTCTGGAGTTTAGAAGAATGAGAGGTGATCCCATTGAAACATATAAGATTCTGAGGGGGCTTGACAAGGTAGAGGCTGAGAGGTTGTTTCCCCTGGCTGGAGAGTCTAGAACTAGAGGGCATAGTTGCAGGATAAGGGTTGGCCATTTAAGACTAAGATGGGGAGGAATGCCTTCACTCAGAGGGTTGTGAATCTTTGGAATTCTCTACCCCAGAGGGCTGTGGATGCTCAGTCATTGAGTATATTCAAGGCTGAGATAGATAGGTTTTTGTACTCTAGGGGTATTAAGGGATATGGGGATTGGGCAGGAAAGTAGAGTTGAGGTTGAAAATCAGCCATGATCTGATTGAATGGCGGAGTAGGTTCGAGGGGCCGTATGGCCTACTCTTGCTCCTGTTTCTTATGTTCTTACAATCTGTTCTCTATTTAAATTTGTATCTTGGGTATTTTTGATAATGTAGGATTGTACTGTACATTACTATAACGGTTAAGACCGAGGGGGCCGATTTTAACTCTTGTCACGAAACAGGCTGGCAGAGTGAGTTTGATTGTTGCTGCCACGGGGCTCAGGCCTCAAACCCAACAATATTTTGACTGCTGCTATCCCGTTTACGCTGGGCAGTTACAGTTAAAATGCCCCTATGAATCACAGTTGGGCCAGCATGAATGATGATCTGAACTGGTTCCAGTTTGAACATTCAAATTGAGGTGTTTCAATAGAATAAACATTAGAATTTTAAAAATTTACTTAAATATTATTTAGAAGACTTCCCCAATGGCTTAATGAGTTTACTCAGTTAATGCGGGCCTTAGAGACCAGCTGGGCCCATAGGTGGGGGGGGGAGGTGCTACAGTTGGCTGCAGCATCCCTAGCTTGAGAGGAGAAAGTCAACACAAGGTTATTGCTACTGATTTCTATCCAGTGACTTCTGCTAAAAGTGAGATCAATCAATATGGGAGATGTAAAGAATCTTACAACACCAGGTTATAGTCCAACAAAATTGTTGGACTATAACCTGGTGTTGTAAGATTCTTTACATTTGTCAACCCCAGTCCATCACCAGCATCTCCACAATATGGGAGATGGGTGACAACAGGATCATAATGACCACTTTGGTGAGGTACTGGAGGGTGACTAGCATCATTGGAACTGTACCTCTTCATGGGGTTTGGTCCTTGATGAGAAGGAAAAATATATATTTTCTTTTAAAAATTACTTGCTTTGGTTGCTATTTGCTGCTTGGTTAACAGTAATTACAGAATTCTTATTTGAATTGCCCACAGAGTACTTAATTTGATGGTTTGAGATTCCTCCAAAGAATCAAAGGGTAAGAGTTGTGGATGGTGTGGGACTGAGCCATACACACTGAGAAGGCCGTGGTCTGAAGAGTTACATGATCTCAGCTGATGGTCTGCAGTTGGCTCAGTGTGTCTAGTCTAGGGAAGGGGAAAATCAGTAAATTCAATTCTTGATTGGCATTCATTGACACTTGCTGGAAAGTGCAAATGCATGATCTGATGAGAGCAGGATCTGGTTTGCTGTGATAGCAAGAGTAGGCCATACGGCCCCTCAAACCTGCTCCGCCATTCAATCAGATCATGGCTGATTTTCAACCTCAACTCTACTTTCCTGCCCAATCCCCATATCCCTTAATACCCCTAGAGTACAAAAACCTATCTATCTCAGCCTTGAATATACTCAATGACTGAGCATCCACGGCCCTCTGGGGTAGAGAATTCCAAAGATTCACAACCCTCTGAGTGAAGGCATTCCTCCCCATCTTAGTCTTAAATGGCCAACCCTTATCCTGCAACTATGCCCTCTAGTTCTAGACTCTCCAGCCAGGGGAAACAACCTCTCAGCCTCTACCTTGTCAAGCCCCCTCAGAATCTTATATGTTTCAATGGGATCACCTCTCATTCTTCTAAACTCCAGAAAGCATAGGCCCATTCTTCTCAACCTCGCCTCATAGGACAACCCTTTCATCCCAGGAATTAATCTAGCGAACCTTCACAGAAACCTATTACCCAGCCGTTTATATGAAAGGTAGCCATGTCCAGTATCAGACAGCTGGTGGCAGCCATGGAACTACTTCAGTGTGAATTGCTACCTTCTGGAAAGGAGAGGTAAAGGAAGAAAACCGTAAGGCAAATAGCAAAAAATTTAATTTGAGAGTCAAAAAATGCACTCGGTTGTAATTTTTTTTCAGAGCATACTCTTAAGACTGAGCTGTTCAACTTACGTTGGCATTTGAGTAACTTTCAGTGAATTGAATTAGCTCTTTGTTGTCAGTGGATTGCTGTCTGACTCGTTTATTTGTTCTTTGAAGCTGTGGTCACAGTCATAATTGCTTTAAATACTTCAACACCTGTCATTTGCAGTGTAAATATAAACGTGAAGAAAATTAACTTTTGCTTGGAGAAGTACTTCAAAATGAAACCATAATTATGACCTTAACTAACCAAACAAAGGGTTAATTGGTTATTTTTTAATGGTGGTTTTACGTGTAAAGTAGAAGTGTTATTAGCTGATCTTTTATAAAGGTTTGTTTATGCAAAGGATATAGAATTTTAATGGCTATGGAGTGGGGCGGGGGGGGGGGGGTTGTGGTGAAGTAGTTGTTCTTCGGACTGTTGCCTGTTATAATGTAGCCAGAAAATAACAATTTATAAGGGCCTGTACTGTGCAACTTTACTAAAACCCAATGGATACATAAATAATTAAAAATGAGAGGCAATAAAGTAGTAATGCCTCATGCCGTTTGTTTTCTGATTATCTTATTTATCCACAATCCACATTCCATGAAGTGTTCTAAAATGACCCTATTTGGGGAGAAAATAGGTAGGAGGAATCAAATGTGAGGAGCTACATGTTGGGTGAAATGATCATGCGGCACTGTATGCCACACTAGGCCTGTTTTGCATGGGTTTAAAAAGAGAGGTCCTTCCTACTGTCCATCTGGTAAGTTTACTTGTGGGTCTTCAACAACCCAGTGGCAACCCCTGTCAGGGAGCCAGTACTAGCATGGCACTTAACCCAGCATAAAAGCAGCTTCACACAAGATAGTGAGGGAAAGGCTGAAGGAACAAGTGATGGAATGGAAGTGATAGAAGTGTGTTCAAACACTAAGACAAAAGAATTAGTTGTAACAAAAATAAATCACTTCTCAGACCACACATGGTTATAAATGGAACTAATGGTTATCTGGGACTGATTGAGGCAATAATCTAATCAGGAGGTTAGATGATTGTAAATGTGAGAGCGAAGCTGAAGCCATTGATAATTTCCAAGATTAGATTATAGCCTTGAATCAGTCTGTTATCAGTAATTATTTATAATCTGTGTACTACTTTTTGGAATTTGGGGAGGGGGGATGTGGAAGAGAGTGAAAATTCTGCCTTCTGGGCTGGTGGTGCCTGGCTTTTTAGATACTGCCTTTTATGCATGTAGTTACTCAACAAACGACCAATGATTATGAGATCACTTACTGCATTATCAAGAAAAATCATCATCTTAGTCAGCAGTATGTAGAATTTCTCCTGTGTGTTTGCTAATTTACAGAGCAACGGATTGACTTTGTTTTCAGAATATTTTACCAGTTGTTTGATTTACATTTACAATTAGTATTAATTTGTGTTGTAGTATATATTTTTCTGCTGATAAATCCATGGCCCAGTATTAAATCCTTCAGCAAAATTCTGCCTAAAGAGTGTAAATTTTGCTTGGAATGCCAATTCTATAGTTCTATTTTTCTGGGTACATCAATAAGAAACTATACCATGTAATGGGAAAAAGTTTGGTACAAAGAGTCATCCTTTTGCTGAAATTAGCTCTTAAGATTCAGAAAAAGACTTGACTTATTGTCGTGGCAGTCAGGAAAACACATGGCATGAGCTGTTCTCCACAGCTGCTTTTCTGTACAATCCAGACCAAAAACTTTCAACATACCAGGTTGATTTATGAGTGACTCAGTGTTGGTGTCTTAAAGTAGTTAAAGCTTTGCTCCCCCCCCCCCCCCCCCACCCCAGCATACTTATTTTTCTGCTGAATTAGCTGATCTACGCCACACTATGGTATTGATTAAAATCTATTTAGCTTTGCTTATACAGAAGTTTTAACTGTGGGATTAAACTTTTCACAATACAGAAATAGCTCTTGATACCTGTGACTAAATGGCAAAAAGTCCTCTATTCTTTAACTCAAATGTAGTTTGCAGTTCTCTTAAGTTTATGAAGTTAGTCCCTCACTGTCTTTTGGCCTCCAGTATTTACCCCAGGTGCAGGTTGTTTTGTGTATCACTATATATGCCTTTGTTCCCGGCCGAAGAATATGTATCTTTTCTTGGTGTGGAGGTATTAATTTCTTACAAGTGATAGCTGTTTGGTCTTGTGTGGTTTGGGGCTATTTCCCTACTTTCTTTGTTAACACCTTTCAAAAAGGCATGAAGAATAGGATTTTTGAAAAGGGAGAGTACAAGAATTTGCCGTAGCTAATTAAGGTGGGAAACTATGAACTGTTGGCTATGGCTTAACCCTTCATTGTTCTTAAATGCACCAGACTCCTTTTTTAATGTAAATATCTCAAAGTACTTTTTTTGTGAAGTCTTAAAAAGCACTTTTAAACTTAAACACCAGGTTCTTGAATCCTGTTTTCGGTGATTGAGTTCTGTGCACCGCTCTTTGCTTTTACATTCTACGGTGGGAGAGAATCTACATATAATGTTAGTTGATAATGAGGAGGAAAGCTGTAGACTGCAAGAAGATGTCAGGTGGGCAGAAAAGTGGCAAGTGGAATTCAATCTGGAGAAGTGTGAGGAAATTCATTTGGGAAGGTCAAACAAGGCAAGGGAATACATAATAAATGGGAGGATACTAGAATATAAGAGCAGGGAGGTTATGCTAGAACTGTATAAAACACTAGTTGGGCCACAGCTTGAGTACTGTTTACAGTTCTGGTCACCAGGAAAGATGTGATTGCACTAGAGAGGGTACAGAGAAGATTTATGAGGATGTTGTCAGGACTGGAGCATTTTAGCTATGAGGAAAGATTGGATCGGCTGGGGTTGTTTTCTTTGGAACAGAGGAGGCTGAGGGGTGATTTAATTGAGGTGCATAAAATTATGAGCGGCCTAGATAGAATGGACAGGAAGGACCTTATTTGCCTTAGCAGAGAGGTCAATAACCAGGGGGCATAGATTTAAAGTAATTGGTAGAAAGAACAGAGGGGAGCTGAGGAGAAACTTTTTTACCCAGAGGGTGGTAGGGTTCTGGAACTCACTACCTGAAAGTGGTGGAGGCAGAAACCCTAATCATATTTAAAAAGTACTTGGATATGCACTTAAAATGCCATAACCTACAAGGCTACGGACCAAGTGCTGGAAAGTGGGATTAGGTTGGGTAGCCGATTTTCGACCGGCACGGGCACAATGGGCCAAATGACCTCCTTCTTTAACATAAATTTTCTATGTTTCTATATGTCATACTGGGTTCCGCTGTTAATATGGAAGGACAAATGTAAGGAATCTTACAACACCAGGTTATAGTCCAACTGTTTTATTTGAAAATCACAAGCTTTCGGAGGCTTTCTCCTTCGTCAGGTGAGCAAGTGTGGGATTCCATGGAAGGTTGCCGCATTTATATTCAGAGAACAATACCTGGTGATTACAGATAATCTTTCCAACTGCCCGTTGTCAAGGCAATCAAAGTGTTCAGACAGAGTGATGTTACCTACAGGACCACCGAATACACAAATGGCCAGAACAAAAAAGACACAGACAGAGAGAGAGAGAGAGAGAGAGAGAGAGAGGGAAACATCCGAAAGGAAGAGAATGACCCGTTGTGTTAAAACAAATAACTTTTTTTCGCTGGTGGGGTTACGTGTAGCGTGACATGAACCCAAGATCCCAGTTAAGGCTGTCCTCATGGGTGCAGAACTTGGCTATCAATTTCTGTTCGATTTTGCGTTGTCGTGTGTCTCGAAGGCCGCCTTGGAGAACGCTTACCCGAAGATCGGTGGCTGAATTCCCTGACTGCTGAAGTGTTCCCTGACTGGGAGGGAACCCTCCTGTCTGGCGATTGTTGCGCGGTGTCCGTTCATCTGTTGTCGCAGTGTCTGCATGGTCTCGCCAATGTACCATGCTCCGGGGCATCCTTTCCTGCAACGTATGAGGCAGACAACGTTGGCCGAGTCACAGGAGTATGAACCATGTACCTGGTGGGTGGTGTCCTCTCGTGTGATGGTGGTATCTGTGTCGATGATCTGGCATGTCTTGCAGAGGTTACCATGGCAGGGTTGTGTGGTGTCGTGGACGCTGTTCTCCTGAAAGCTGGGTAATTTGTTGCGAACGATAGTCTGTTTGAGGTTGGGTGGCTGTTTGAAGGCGAGTAGTGGAGGTGTGGGGATGGCCATAGCGAGGTGTTCGTCGTCATCGATGACATGTTGAAGGCTGCGGAGAACATGGCGTAGTTTCTCCACTCCGGGGAAGTACTGGACGACAAAGGGTACTCTGTTGGTTGCGTCCCGTGTTAGTCTTCTGAGGAGGTCTATGCGATTTTTCGCTGTGGTCCGTCGGAACTGTCGATCGACGAGTCGAGCGTCATATCCAGTTCTTACGAGGGCGTCGTTCAGCATTTGTAGGTGTCCATCGCGTTCCTCCTTGTCTGAGCAGATCCTGTGTATTCGCAGGGCCTGTCCATAGGGGATGGCCTCTTTGACGTGGTTAGGGTGGGAGCTGGAAAAGTGGAGCATCGTGAGGTTGTCCGTGGGCTTGCGGTAGAGTGAGGTGCTGAGGTGCCCGTCTTTGATGGAGATTTGTGTGTCCAAGAAAGAAACCGATTCTGAGGAGTAGTCCGTGGTGAGCTTGATGGTGGGATGGAACTTGTTGATGTTATCGTGTAGTCTCTTCAGTGATTCTTCGCCATGGGTCCATAGGAAGAAAATGTCATCGATGTATCTGGTGTATATCGTTGGTTGGAGGTCCTGTGCAGTGAAGAAGTCCTGCTCGAACTAGTGCATGAAAATGTTGGCGTATTGGGGTGCGAATTTGGTCCCCATGGCTGTTCCGTGTGTTTGGGTAAAGAACTGGTTGTCGAAGGTGAAGACATTGTGATCCAGGATGAAGCGGGTGAGTTGTAGGATGGCGTCTGGGGATTGGCTGTTTTTGGTGTTGAGTACTGATGCTGTTGCAGCGACGCCGTCATCGTGGGGGATACTGGTGTAGAGTGCAGAGACGTCCATCGTGGTGAGAAGTGTTCCTGGTTCAACTGGTCCGTGGGTGCTGAGTTTTTGTAGGAAGTCTGTAGTGTCGCGACAGAAGCTGGGGATTCCCTGTACAATGGGTTTCAGGATGCCCTCGACGTATCCAGAGAGGTTCTCACACAGGGTTCCGTTGCCTGATACGATAGGACGTCTGTGTGTGTTGGCTTTGTGTATCTTTGGGAGGCAGTAGAAGTCTCCCATGCGGGGAGTACGTGGGATGAGAGCGCGTAGCATGCTTTGAAGGTCTGGATCGAAGGTCTTGATCAGTTTGTTGAGCTGGTGGGTGTGTTCCTTGGTCGGATCTGCGGGTAACTGTCTGTAGTGTTCCTGGTTGTCCAGTTGTCGGTGTGCTTCTTTGCAGGCTCACAGTGGAGAGGATATCCAAGAAGATCGCGCATGTAGACACAGACATCAAGTTTTTTCAGAGCTGCAAGAAAGCAGACAAGATCCCGAAAGGACTACAGATCACGAACCCACTCAAGTCGACACACAACTCAGATTACGCTGAGAGACTCTGCCGTCGTACCTCTCGCACACTCCGCAACCATCTCGTACACCAACTCTACAGCAGACACCGCAACCTCAAAACCAAGATAGAGTCCATACTCTCAACCTGTACTCGGGTCACAGCAGGCCAGCTACGAGACACCGCCAAACAGACGAGGCACTGGAACTACGCCGCCTACATGAAAACCAAGAGCAGGAAGCTTGAGAAACTCGGCATCACCACCAGCATCAACCAAGCCTCCCCCGGCACCACGGTTGCAACCACAGGGAAGTCTATCGTGGTGTAGAGTGCAGAGACGTCCATCGTGGTGAGAAGTGTTCCTGGTTCAACTGGTCCGTGGGTGCTGAGTTTTTGTAGGAAGTCTGTAGTGTCGCGACAGAAGCTGGGGGCTCCCTGTACGATGGGTTTCAGGATACCCTCGACGTATCCAGAGAGGTTCTGACACAGGATTCCGTTGCCTGATACGATAGGACGTCTGTGTGTGTTGGCTTTGTGTATCTTTGGGAGGCAGTAGAAGTCTCCCACACGGGGAGTACGTGGGATGAGAGTGCGTAGGATGCTTTGAAGGTCTGGATCGAAGGTCTTGATCAGTTTGTTGAGCTGGTGGGTGTGTTCCTGGTTGTCCAGTTGTCTGTGTGCTTCTTTGCAATAGTCCGTTCTGTTCTGTATGACGATGGCTCCTCCTTGTCCGCTGGTTTGATGACAATGTTGCAGTTGGTCTTGAGAGCGTCGATGGCGTTGCGTTGTGCTCGGGTGACATTCTCGACTGTCTTGTGAGTGCGGCTGATGAATCTGGCATTGACGCATTTCCTGACCGCTTGAGCATACATGTCAAGCTTAGGGCAGCGACCCTCCGGAGGAGTCCAGTTTGACTCTTTCTTCTTCGGTTGCCGTACCGCGGATCCCTCTGTCTGCTGTTCTGGATCGTTGATTGTCTCATTGGGTTCACTGCTGAAATCTTGGGATTTGTGGAAGAATTCCCGGAGTCTCATTCTCCTGATGAATTCCTCTGTGTCCGCCGCGAGACCAATGGGGTCCATTTTGGTGGTGGGGCAGAAATTGAGCCCTCGGCTGAGAACTTCGATTTTGTCTGGTTGAAGGGTGTGGCCGGATAAATTGACGATAGACTTCCCTGTGGTTGCAACCGTGGTGCCGGGGGAGGCTTGGTTGATGCTGGTGGTGATGCCGAGTTTCTCAAGCTTCCTGCTCTTGGTTTTCATGTAGGCGGCGTAGTTCCAGTGCCTCGTCTGTTTGGCGGTGTCTCGTAGCTGGCCTGCTGTGACCCGAGTACAGGTTGAGAGTATGGACTCTATCTTGGTTTTGAGGTTGCGGTGTCTGCTGTAGAGTTGGTGTACGAGATGGTTGCGGAGTGTGCGAGAGGTACGACGGCAGAGTCTCTCAGCGTAATCTGAGTTGTGTGTCGACTTGAGTGGGTTCGTGATCTGTAGTCCTTTCGGGATCTTGTCTGCTTTCTTGCAGCTCTGAAAAAACTTGATGTCTGTGTCTACATGCGCGATCTTCTTGGATATCCTCTCCACTGTGAGCCTGCAAAGAAGCACACCGACAACTGGACAACCAGGAACACTACAGACAGTTACCCGCAGATCCGACCAAGGAACACACCCACCAGCTCAACAAACTGATCAAGACCTTCGATCCAGACCTTCAAAGCATGCTACGCGCTCTCATCCCACGTACTCCCCGCATGGGAGACTTCTACTGCCTCCCAAAGATACACAAAGCCAACACACACAGACGTCCTATCGTATCAGGCAACGGAACCCTGTGTGAGAACCTCTCTGGATACGTCGAGGGCATCCTGAAACTCATTGTACAGGGAATCCCCAGCTTCTGTCGCGACACTACAGACTTCCTACAAAAACTCAGCACCCACGGACCAGTTGAACCAGGAACACTTCTCACCACGATGGACGTCTCTGCACTCTACACCAGTATCCCCCACGATGACGGCGTCGCTGCAACAGCATCAGTACTCAACACCAAAAACAGCCAATCCCCAGACGCCATCCTACAACTCACCCGCTTCATCCTGGATCACAATGTCTTCACCTTCGACAACCAGTTCTTTACCCAAACACACGGAACAGCCATGGGGACCAAATTCGCACCCCAATACGCCAACATTTTCATGCACTAGTTCGAGCAGGACTTCTTCACTGCACAGGACCTCCAACCAACGCTATACACCAGATACATCGATGACATTTTCTTCCTATGGACCCATGGCGAAGAATCACTGAAGAGACTACACGATAACATCAACAAGTTCCATCCCACCATCAAGCTCACCACGGACTACTCCTCAGAATCGGTTTCTTTCTTGGACACACAAATCTCCATCAAAGACGGGCACCTCAGCACCTCACTCTACCGCAAGCCCACGGACAACCTCACGATGCTCCACTTTTCCAGCTCCCACCCTAACCACGTCAAAGAGGCCATCCCCTATGGACAGGCCCTGCGAATACACAGGATCTGCTCAGACAAGGAGGAACGCGATGGACACCTACAAATGCTGAACGACGCCCTCGTAAGAACTGGATATGACGCTCGACTCGTCGATCGACAGTTCCGACGGACCACAGCGAAAAATCGCATAGACCTCCTCAGAAGACTAACACGGGACGCAACCAACAGAGTACCCTTTGTCGTCCAGTACTTCCCCGGAGTGGAGAAACTACGCCATGTTCTCCGCAGCCTTCAACATGTCATCGATGACGACGAACACCTCGCTATGGCCATCCCCACACCTCCACTACTCGCCTTCAAACAGCCACCCAACCTCAAACAGACTATCGTTCGCAACAAATTACCCAGCTTTCAGGAGAACAGCGTCCACGACACCACACAACCATGCCACGGCAACCTCTGCAAGACATGCCAGATCATCGACACAGACACCACCATCACACGAGAGGACACCACCCACCAGGTGCATGGTTCATACTCCTGTGACTCGGCCAACGTTGTCTGCCTCATACGTTGCAGGAAAGGATGTCCCGGAGCATGGTACATTGGCGGGAGCATGCAGACACTGCGACAACGGGTGAACGGACATCGCGCAACAATCGCCAGACAGGAGAGTTACCTCCCAGTCGGGGAACACTTCAGCAGTCAGGACATTCAGCCACCGATCTTCGGGTAAGCGGCCTTCGAGACACACGACAACACAAAATCGTCGAACAGAAATTGATAGCCAAGTTCCGCACCCATGAGGACGGCCTCAACCGGGATCTTGGGTTCATGTCACACTACACGTAACCCCACCAGCGTAAAAAAGTTATCTGTTTTTAACACAACGGGTCATTGTCTTTCTCTTCCTTTCGGATGTTTCTCTCTCTCTCTCTCTCTCTCTCTGTCTTTTTTGTTCTGGCCGTTTGTGTATTCGGTGGTCCTGTAGGTAACATCACTCTGTCTGAACACTTTGATTGCCTTGACAACGGGCAGTTGGAAAGATTATCTGTAATCACCAGGTATTGTTCTCTGAATATAAATGCGGCAACCTTCCATGGAATCCCACACTTGCTCACCTGACGAAGGAGAAAGTCTCCGAAAGCTTGTGATTTTCAAATAAAACAGTTGGACTATAACCTGGTGTTGTAAGATTCCTTACATTTGTCAACCCCAGTCCATCACCGGCATCTCCACAATATGGAAGGAGACCTGTCTGTCTGCAGTCAGCTGCACTTGTAGTTTGTACAAACATCTGAAGGTTGCGTATAGAACAGAAATCTTTTAATTAATGCAGATTCTTCACAAATTCATAGTAACATTTAAGAATACCTGAAATTACTGTTGGATTCTCATCCTTGTTTTCAGATCCCTCCACGGCCTCATCCCTCCCTATCTCTGTAACCTCCTACAACCCTCCGAGATCTCTGCTCTACTCCAATTCTTGCCTCTTGCGCATTCTTGTTTTCAATCACTCCACCACTGGCGGCCGTGCCTTCAGCTGCCTGGACCTCTCTACCCCTCTCTCCTTTTTAAGACGCTCATTAAAACCTACCTTTTTGACCACCTGTCCTAATTATATGTTATGTGGCTCGGTGTCAAATTTTGTTTGAAAATCGCTCCTGTGAAGCGCCTTGTGACATTTTACCAAGTTAAAGGTGCTATATAAATGTAAGTTGTTGATTATTAATAGGCAATTGTTTCCAAGTGTATTTGGGTTAAATCCACAAGTTACCGATAAAGCCATTAATCCATGCCCACATCCTGTGATTGAGTAACTCCACCTCCTTAGTTTGTATTTATGTTCCAGATTGCCAGAAAGAAATATTACTTAGTGATTTATTTTTCTCCTCTCACTAATTTTCTCCCCTCCCTTTTCCTCCTGGTACAGTTCCAGGGTAGGATAACCCTTTGGTACCTCAACCGATCATATTCATGTGTAAGCTCTGATAGTGTTGGTAGACAGTTAGGCCACAAAAGCAACATAGCTAAGCATGAACCTATCGTTGCCAGATGTTCACACACGTTTAACAGAGGCTGCTGGATAGTCACCAGTAATGGGAACCCTGACCAAACCCAATTGTAGCACCTGACTGAGATCAGTTAATTTGACACAGCAAGGATTAAACATGGATTCTTAATCTTCTGTATAGCTCAGCTATTCATTGAACATATCTTGGGAGTCAAATCACTTATTTTTAATATTCTGTCATGTCAGTATATTCATTTGTAGCAATAGTTTTAACTATTTTGTTTTGTTTCGCAAGGTGATTAATCTAGGAGCTGTATGGTATGAGCAGTAATCAGAAAGCTACTTGCAAAATAAATGAAGAGCAAATGCTAACTAATTCATTGTGTGATATACTTTGAGATATTTAAACATGTGATAAGGTGCTACATAAATTCAAGTGTTTTATTTGTTAGCTGCCTCACAAATGACTTTTTTAAAACCCCAAATGGCTCCTCTACGTCTAAAGGGAATGACCCATGGTTTCACGTTGTCAGCCATCCTAAATACCTCTCCCAAATGGCCAGTCTTCCTATGTGGGTTTAGTGAGTGTATATAAGTTATTCCAGGGGCGTCCAAGCTTTATGGGCCACGTAGGGGAAGTATGTATAAAGTTGTAATCCCTGTTCCCATTAATTTGTTTATATTTGCAATAGCATTTTAGGTTTTATAATTAGGGGAATAGAACGGAAGAGCAAAGAAGTTATGATAAATTTGTACAAAATGATTAGATCACAAAGTACTTTCTATAATGGGATGCTGAAATTTACAAAGAACATTAAAGCCTTTGAGAATGTGCATCATAGATTTATCAGAATGATACCAGGAATAAGAAATTGTAGCCATGAGAAATTTGAGATATAGGGATGGTTTCCATTGGAACAGAGAAGGCTAAAAGAGCAGATTTAATTGAGGTTTTCAAAATTGTGAAAGATTTTGATAGTGAACAGGGAAAGACTATTTTCTGTGATTGCAGAGTAGTGAAAAGGGGTCATCAATTTAAAATTGTCACTAAGTGAATGAGGAGAGAGTCTAGGAGAAATTTCTTTATGCAGAGAGCTGTAAGAGCATAAAATACTTTGCCACAGGGATTAGTTGAGGCAGGGACCATTATATCTTTCATAGGAAGAGTAGATAAACATTTTGAAATGGTGAAGTTACAGGGTTATGGAGAGAGAGCAGGGAAGTGGGTTTAGTTTTGGATTGTTTCAGCAAAGAGCTGGTACTCATTGTTGCACATGAAGATTGCCCACTTCGGTAAGATACTAGACGTCTCGTGGTGCCTATGAAACTACCACAGTAATGAGTCAACACTTTCCGAAGAGAAAGAAAGAAAATTGTATAAATAAAATGTATAGTGAATGATAGCCTTTGGTATGAGCAAAGGAATGGCAGGAACTCACTATTGATTTATATTTTGCTTTTCTCAGCCATGCATCTCTGGTAAAATTACAGCTTTTTTGGGCTTATCAATCCTGTTGTCAACTGAATCCACATACTCATATTTTTCAGCAGTGGGATACTGGATAGCAAATAGGAGTGGGAATTCTAGCTGTTCTTTTTTAATCCTCTCTAGCCTAAGATCACAACAATCAATTGTAGCACCCTGTCTGAAAACAACTAACTTAGCAAAGGCTGGAGATTGAAAATGGAATCTTTCTGATCTGTACAGATTAGTGTTGTGTTAGGCATTGACTGGTATTTCCAAATATTTTCTTTGGTTTCAGTATACAATAAATCATAAATGTTTGACATTAAATGTTTTTTTGTAAATGTCTTCCCCCCCCCCCCCCCCCCCCCCCCTAAAGATGGTGGTAACTGGTTGAGTACAATTTTTGCAAACCTCTGGTATCTGATTGGCCATTCTTTGTATGTCGTTTGGGGGGGGAGGGAGGGGCATTGTGGAGGAACTCAGGTCTGCCTTTACCCAAAGTCCTAAGTGACTCAGTTCCGTTTCCCATAGTGAAATTACTTACTGAGCCACTGGGGCAGGACTGATTAGTTTTAATTTATACATAGGTGTGAATTATCTTTTTTTACTAGCAGCAGTCCTAAACAGACCTGCAGAATAAATACAAATCTCATTTAAAACTTAAGTTGGAAAAGTAGTGCTCAAAACTAGTTCAGCCATTTTTGAGTCAAAAGAAGGTAACAGTCAATAACTTGAGAGACTTTGGGGGGAGTTTTAACCTCCCCTCACCCCCAACAACGGGCAGGAGAGGGTTGAGGTGGGGGGGGGTTAAATTGGCTAATTTCCGACCTCAGCTGAACGCGCCTGTTTCTGTTTTAACCTCAGCAGGTTTGGGGGTGTCCAAGTAACCTACGCTAGAGAGGCAGGCCTGTAAGTATAATATGTAAATGAGGCTCCATTCCTGCTATTTTGGCAGCCATTGAAATTTAATGCTGGCTGTCTGGGTTTCCCAGGCCTCTGGAAACTCGGCAGCTAAAGGGAGGCGGGAGCAGCTGGTTCCAGCAGGTAGGTGCTTTTTAGAGCACTGCTTGTGGGCCAGGAGGAGCAGGAGTGCTTCCCCGCCCCCGGCCCCCCAAGCAAATCTTCTGTGATTGGTCGACGCCCCCTCTCCAAACTCGCGATCCTGAACCTGTTCCCTTTCCCTCCCAATTGCTGTTCGACTTCCCCCCCACCAAGAACCCGCGATATTTCCCGGTGATTACCCCCCCCCAACCCAGGATGTTTCCCGGTCTGCCCTTCCTCGCCTGCTGTGGCATTCTACTGCTGGCTTTCCCGCCCGGCAGCTGGCTAGCCTGTCAACCTGGCCGGCTGCCGGTTGGGAAATGGAGGAAAAAAAGGATATCCGGCAGGACCTCTGAGTTCCCAGCATCTCCGGGTTCTCTTTTTTTTTTTCCCCCACCCCGCAAACACACACCCCCGCTCCCTCAAACAACTGTGTCTAAAATCTAATTCCATAAATGGTGATTGTCTTGGCTCTGGATTTTTTGTGTGTGTAAAGAAATTTATATGTGAAGTGGGACACAGGACTTTTCAAGGGCAAGTTGCCATATGTAGAAAATTCCTTAGCTGAAAATAATCCTTTACTAAAACAAGCTGTTCTTCTAGTAGAGACTTGCACCTATGTTGCTTCCAGACTTATAGTGTCTGCATTTTCTAAAGCCCACTGCATAAAAGTAGTAAAAGGAAAGTCTTTTTGCTAATGGAAAAAGTGCAGTTTGAGTCCTAGTCTTTTTTTTCCTATCTAGCATTTTGGAGATAAAGTTACTTCAGAATTCAACTGCATTGTTTTTCTTTGCACATGTAGTAGTGTGCCAGTCTTGTTGAAATGCTTAAATTATTCCAAAAAAATGTGATCAATAATTTAAAATGTCTGTTTCTTAAACTTATATGCACAAGATTGCTGTAAATTGAGCTCTAGTATGGTTCCAAGGTTCTCAGAAATCTTGTCCAACTTGTACTCTAGTGTCTCTAATTCTTGCTGTAGTCTTTGACATTTTGTAACCCTCTGCAGAAAGTAGTTGGGGCAACTTTACTTAAAATGGATTGAATGCTGTTTTCACAGTCACTGATAGACTACAGATGGGATGAAGCATGAGCTCCAAGTGAAAGTGTCTGGCTCCAGTGTGGCGATCTTGCACAGCAGTATTAGTAATTGGAGGATTTTGTAGTTTAAAGCCATTGCCAGCTCAGTACATGTTACAACTGCAGCAGAACAGATCTGCTCGTGTCTGTAGCTGTCTGGTAGGTCCCTTTTGCAAACATGCTTCAAATAAAAAAATTTGCAGGGTTTCAGCTTTAAGTTCTCTGGTATGGATTGCAATTCAAAAACTACTGATTATTGGACTCCACTGGCTTAGTTCATGACTACATTGTGCACCGCCATTGATGCAAGACAACTGATTTAATTTCAACTAGAATAACCTTTTTTATAATGTGTTGTCTTAACCAAATATTAAGCCAGGAACTGATTTTTTTTCCCCCTGTGAACAGCAGACAGCATAAATTTAAGTAAAACCTTTCAGCCTTTGACTCTTCTGTGTACTTGTACATTGTACAATATTGGAAACTTGTTAAATCAGTAGCCATATGATTCAGTGATGCACATCAAGAATCACCATCTATAATTATACGTTTGAGAATTTTCAGAGTTGTAAAAAGGAAAATGTGTGGTTTTTTTTTCCATTTGTGTTCTTTTTTTTCCCCCTCTCTCCAGCATGCCTCTAATGCCGATCAAGCATGTTGCAGTATTATACACACTTGATTAGTTGTTCACAACCTGCCCTAAAGCCTGGTACCAGTTTGAAAACTTGTCCTTTATTGGCTGCAAAATGTAATTTGAATGTTTGGGAACATTCAGCACAGTGTAAACATCTTGCACTGTGTAATCCTAAGTATATGAAGCTTTATGTTTTTTAAAAATATTTGTCTCCGTTTCTTCTGAAGGCAGTGCTCCTTGCATACTGGGCCACAGTTCTTTTGGCAGTTACATCGTCTAAATAATATTTCATCAAGTGAGCTGGACAGTGACTATTTGGCAGACTATTTAACCCCAAAGGATGTCACAGCTGATCCTGTTTACACCTCGACTATTTTATAAACTACAAGAAAGTAGCTTCCCGATGACTTACTGGATCAATGCAGCACATGCACAGTTTCCAGTCACAATCTCTAGAAAGCAGAGCAGGAAACCTGGACGAATTGCCCTCTGTCCAAGCTTAGGGGCACGGAGTACAATTGTAGTTCCACCACTGTTGGCCGGGTTCAGGTCAGTTAATTCAGTATGGACCAGGCGTTGAACTTGTGACCTTCATGGTTTGTATATCTCAGAATCATACCACTAAGTAAATTTACCCACTGTGCTGTTGGGGAACTACTTCTTGTAGTTTCAAACTTAACAGTTTATTCATTTAACTGGTTTGAAAACTCAGCAGGAGATGTCGGTGCAAATTTATCCCTTATTTCTCCATGACCTCAATACTGTAGATTGTGTTAGTGGTTTTATCAGATTATTCTATTGTTCTGTTGTAAATTACAAGCATTGAAGTGAAATTACATATTAATACGTAATGTGTGTTATATTTTACAGGGATTTGAGCCATAATCGAATTACTTCTATCAATGGCAGCTTATTTAATCATCTTCACAGTCTACAGGAAGTGTAAGTCAAACTTTTTTTTGTTAGAAATAAATATGATTTAAGTTGTATGAGATTCTGATGATCAATTCACTATCCATTTATGACTCTACCTTTTCTGACTTTCAGAAAAATAACTCACAATGAATTAACTGCAGTACCAAGCTTTGGAGTTGTAGCTACAAACATGACCCTTCTTTCACTGTAAGTGTCAAATTTTTATCTTTTATACTGGAATTTCTAGCTTTGTTTGAAATTCAGAATACCATCAGGTAGGTATATATGTATTGCGTCATGCATCATGTTCATGCTTTGCAGTGGTGTCCTGAATTTCCACGAAAGCTGGACAATTCAGATAAACCAGATCAGCACACTTTACACTTGTGCGTTATCTGTTATTCAATGTGTGTCAGCTTGTCTCCATTGGTAGCATTGTTGCCTCTGGGTCAGAAGATTGTGGGAACGAGACCTATACCACAGTTAAGCTCATAATCTAAGATGACATTCTGATGTACTCCTGAGGGGTGCTGCGTTGTTGGAGGTGCTGTCCTTTGGAGATGTTACAGTGATGTCAACCACTTGTATTGGTTGTTCAGATGACGAAAAGGTCCTGTGCATTATTTGAAGAAGAGCAATTCTCCTACAACTAAAAACAGATTAACTGGTTAATCATCCCCTCATGTCTGCAGGATGTTGCTGGTACAGAATGGATGCCACATTTGCTTACATAACAGCCACTGCATGTCAAAAGTAATACATTATGTGAAGTGCTATATAAATGCAAATATTATGAGTTGGACTTGTGTTGGAAAACTTTGGCAGGTTATATACTGGCTCTTGTTTTAAGTTTGATTCTGGGAGATCGGCATCCATGAACTGCCACCAGGATGAGGGAATTTTAAATACTTAATGAGCTGGATTCACAAGCTCAAACCTAAAAATGTCCATATTAAAGTGGCTTTTAAATTACAGCATTTATGTGTACCATGTGCATTAGCTGATGGTGTGTGACACTGAAGCTGATATAGCAATGCTGCACTACCTGACTACTACCTTAGATAGTTTTGCCAGAAGTGACATGGGTGGAATAGTTTGAGTTCAGTAACACCATGCTGTAGTTTTCGCACTGCATTTGCAGTCGTAACAGCATGAATATGGTATGACCAGTCAAGTGTGACAAGGGAATCATTATTTGTGAGCCAGTCAAATAGTGTTCTAAGGTCGGAATCAAGAGGTTTGAGGGAGGGAAGGAGAGGTGTGCAAATCCATTGGAGCTCAGATTCTCTGTAGTAATAGTAATTACATGGAAAAGTCTGAGCAGTACTGCTGCAGAACCCATCTGTCTATTCATTTATCCATCCAATACCTGCAGGGACCAATTTCTGTAGTTCCCAACAAATTCTGATGATGGAAGAAGCAACAACATTGAAAGGTAAGGAGTCCCTTGGTATTGTAAGCTGAGCTGAGCTCCAGATGCATTGTAAGCCTTTAGAAGCAGCCAGAAAGTTTAGTGTTTACTGTGTGTAACCTTGTTGAGGCTGCTAACATTGTGAATGTGAGTTAATTTTCGAGGTAGTGACATCCCAACTCCCCCCTCCATCCCGAATTTTGAAATTGCTTTCAATATCAATGTTTGCAACATCTGTACTTTGTTATAAAATGTAGAGCCCTGTTAATGCTGCTGTTGACAGCAATATAATCTTAATAAAAACATCCCTAACTATCATCTAAGCATCTTTTCAATTTTTATCTTGCACATATAAGGTCCCTTGCCTAGAGCACGGGCGTGAGATGTAGGCCCTTGCCTCCAATTGTGCTATTTTGTTGTAATTTATGAAAAGGTATACGTGAGCAATGTAGGTTAACTCTTACTCATGTCTTTCTCCTTAAATAAGTCTGGCTCCCCAAGCAGCTTATGAGATAGAAAGTTTGTGCGAAAAAGCACGGGATTAGAACCTCTTTCCTTGTGCAATGCAGCACAGTATGTCACCCATGCATCATGCCATCAGCATTGGGTTTTTAAAAAAAAACACACGGGCCTTCCACATCCTACCATGTTTCTCTCTATAATTTAACACTATGCAGTGTCGTGAAAGATTTCAAGCATAGAATTCAGCAAAATAAAGTACTTGGTAATCTTTCAAATTTTCTGTTGCTAATCAATTTTTAATCTTTTCTTTCTACCGTCCCGCTCCATTTATGTTCCTTTTGAATGCTGGAACTTCTTTATTTTAAGTTTTTTAGGAAACTGCAGATTTGGTCTTTGTGGATATTTTATACATATAAAAGCAGGGAATGATAATGGTGAGACCTTTCTAGAACCAAACAGCACAGCTCCAGCTCGATCTAGCTTGAGCTGAAGAGCAATACCATTATAACCTAGATTGATGGTACTACATGTTGTAATGTTTTGACACTGGTATCTTAGTAGGTACACCACAGGAGGAGGCCATTAGGCCCATCATGCCTGTGCTGGTACTTTGAAAGAACTATCCAATTACCCTGCTCTTTCTCCATAGCCCTGTAAATTTTTTCCCTTCAAGTAATTATCCAATTCCCTTTTGAAAATTACTATTAAATCTGCTTCCACCACCCTTGCAGGTAGTGCATTCCAGATCATTACAACTCGCCGCGTTTAAAATAAAAAAGGTTTCCTCATGTTGCCTCTGGCTCTTTTGCCGCTCACTTTAAATCTGTGTTCTCTGGTTACTGACCCTTCTGCCGCTGGAAACGGTTTCTCCTTACTTGCTCTATCATGATTTTGAACACCTCTATCAAATCTCCTCTTAACCTTCTCTGTTCTAAAAACAACCACCCCAACTTCTCCAGTCTCTCCACATAACTGAAGTTCTTCATCCCTGGTACCATTCCAGTAAATCTCTCCTGCACCCTCTCTAAGGCCTTGACATCCTTCCTAAAGTGTGGTGCCCAGAATTGGACGCACTATTCCAGCTGAGGCCTAACCAGTGTTTATAACTTCCTTGCTTTTGTACGCTATACCTCTGTTAATAAAGCCCAGGATCCCATATGCTTTCTAAACAGCCTTCTCAACTTGTTTTGCCAATTTAAAAGATTTGTGTATGTGCACCCCCAGTTCTCTCTGTTCCTGCACCCCCTTTAAAATTGTACCATTTAGTTTATATTGCCTCTCCTCATTCTCATTCTCCTTCTAAAATGTATCACTTCACACTTTTCACCAGTCTGTTACTGTCCTCCACATTGTTTACTATGTTTGAGTTTTGTGTCATCTGCAGACTTTGAAATTATACCCTCTATACCCAAGTCCAAGTCATTAATATATCTAAGAGCAGTGGTCCTAATACTGACCTGGGGAACACCACTGTATACTTCCCTCCAGTCTGGAAAAACAACCATTCATTATTACTTTCTGCTTTCTGTCCCTTAGCCAATTTGGTATCCATACTGTCACTGTCCCTTTAACGCCATGGGTTTTAATTTTGCTAACATGCCTGTTATGTGGTATGTCATCAAATGCCTTTTGAAAGTCTATATGCACAACATCATCTGCACTTCCCTCATCAACCCTCTCCGTTACTTCATCAAAGAACTCAATCAAGTTAGTCAAACACGATTTTCCTTTAACAAATCCTTGCTAACTTTCATTTATTAGCCCATACTTTTCTAAGTCACAATTAACTTTGTCCAGGATTATTGTCTCCAAAAGTTTTCCCACCAGAAACGCCTGTCTATTCCCCTGTCTATCGAATTTCCTATAACAACTGCATTTCTTTTGCCTCCCTGAGCAGTATGGTGCCATGGATTTGCTGCTGTCTGCACTCCCCCAAGGTGTCAACACCCTCACTGGCATTCAACACTGAGCACCGGTTTGTGAGTGCCACATGCCCAGGGGTCTTCTGCACTGTCTGCCTGTTATCCTAGTCTGGTGGTGACTCACTCCCTCTCCGCCTGAACTCTCTGTAGCTACGGGGTGACCACCTCCTGAAACGTGCTATCCACTAAACTCTCAGCTTCCCGTATGCACTGTAGTTACGCCAGCTGCCTCTCAAGCTCAAACTCTGAGCTCGAGCAGACGGTGGCACTTCTGCACATGTGTTTTTCCAGGACATTTGAAGTGTTCTGGAATTCCCACATGACACAGGATGTGCATGCGACGGGCCCCAACTTGCATTTATGTGGCACCTTTCACAACCTCAGGACGTCCCAAAGAGTATTCCAGCCAATTAGGCACTTTTGAAGTGTAGTCACTTGTAATGTAGGAAACGCAGCAGCCAATCTGCGCACATCAAGGCCCCACAAACAGCAGTGAGATAATGACCAGATAATCTGTTTTAGTGATGATGGTTGAGGGATAAATATTGGCCAGTACACCGGGGAGAATTCCTCTGATCATCTTCGAAATAGTGCCATAGGATCTTTTACATCCACCTGAGGGGGCAGATGGGGCCTTGGTTTAACGTTTCATCTGAAAGACGACACCTCCAACAGTGTAGCAATCCCTCAGTACTGCACTGGAGTGTCAGCCTAGATTTTGTGCTCAAGTCTCTGGAGTGGGACTTGAATCTACAACCTTCTGACTCAGAGGCGAAAGTGCTACCACTGAGCTACAGCTGACATATACCATATAATCATATCTTACACCATTGGCTAAGTGGAATTAGTTGACCGTGTGCGTTTTTTTTTAAGAACTTTCCTTTCATCCTCTTCTGACAGCATCATTTTATGGTTGGAGTACAGTTCCACAAATGCAGAGCATCCTCCAGTACCACGCTCAAGTAGTCATTCTTGTGTGAGCAAAGACAGTGAGTGTTGGCTAGGGCAGGGCATCAGTGCCAAGCTCAATCCTGCCTTTTACCACCACCCCCTCCCAGATTTGCACACAGGTACTTTCCAGTAGGGACACTGGGCTCAATTTTTGTGTCCTTGAAGCTCTGAGAGACCAGATATTGAATCTGTGTAGCTCAGCTGTGCAATGCCTTTGCTACTGCACAGTTCTGGTCGCCATATTATAAAAAGGATATAGAGGCACTGGAGAAGGTGCAAAAAAGATTGACAAGGATGATACCAGGACTGAGAGGATATACTTATCAGGACAGGCTGGGGCTTTTTTCACTTGAAAAGAGAAGGCTGAGGGGTGACCTGATCGATGTATTTAAGATGATGAAAAGGATTGATAGGGTAGATGTAGAGAAAATGTTTCCACTTGTGGGGGAGTCCAAAACTAGAGGTCGTAAATATAAGATAGTCACTAATAAATCCAATAGGGAATTCAGGAGAAACCTCTTTACCAAGAGAGTGGTTAGAATGTGGAACGTGCTACCACAAGGCGTATTTGAGTTGAATAGCATAGATACATTTAAGGAGAAGCTAGATAAGTACCTTGGGGAGAAAGGAATAGAAGAATATGCTGATTCAGTTTGATGAAAGGCGGGGAGGTGTAGGGGTGGTGGTGGGGGGGAGCATTATAAACGTCTGCATAGACCATTCTGTGCTATAGACTCTATAAACTATGCACCACCGGAGAGCTTGCTTCCGTTTCCATCAAATACCGTTTCGTGTAGAAGAATGGATTATAGAAAAAGTCGACCATAAGATAAACAAAGTGGTGTCAGAGGTGAGTATGCAAGAAGACCACGTTGCATACAGTGCTTGAATTAAATCAATGATGGGTGAAGATTGTTTCACCTCATAAATGTGTAACAGACCATGAAACCAGTGGTTGTGGGCTTCAACTGGGTATCTTGTTCAGTCACATACATAGTAAGTCAAGCCGTTGTAAATTAAAAAAAATTAAACTAAGATCTGAATTATTTTTGAACTCATCTGTTGCATCCATACTGTCCACAACCCCTATATGTGGCTCTTTGCACAGGTTTTTACATAAATACATAAGTTGAACGTTGGCTGTGGGGAAAAAAAATCCTGGTGTTCTCGCTCCTTTCCTGGAGTTGGTGACTCCGCTGGGGTGCAGTTTCAGTAGTGCCAACAGTACTTTGGCAGCTCAGCTAAGTAGCCATTGTTCATGTGATTCTAAACAGTAAGTGTTGACAGCCTTGGCAGGCCATTCAACTGTTTGAAAGGGGGAGAAAGGGGAAACTTTCATTTGTTTGTGAAAAAGTGATCAGCTACGTGTGTCCCTGTTGGAAGATTTTGAAGATGTATTCTGCAGAATCACGTCTTTATTTGCAATTTTGGCACAACCTACGCTGCATGTGTGGCATTTCCTATTGGAGAAGGAACACACATTTGTAAGCCATAATATGAAATGTTTTATTCTGTGGTGCTTTTAATGAAAAACAGAATCATTCTATACTTTGAAGGACTTTGACTCATGAGATGAAATAAAACTTGGGAATTAGTACAGAATGTTACCAGATAAACAAGGGGCGCTGGCTAATCAGACTTTCTTCAGGCAAGACAATACCACCACCATATGTTCATTTTTAGCAAGATTCCCAACATCAGCCAATCAAACTTTCATTCATATAGAAAGTAACCTACCACAGTTTCTAGTCTGCAATTAACATCTAGGATAATTACTTCAAAATGAGCTGAGTTTTGAGGGTTATGTAACACACATTCCCAGGAAACTGTTCAATTAATTAATCTGATCACAGCTCAATTACTTGCATCTGGTGATTTATTAGGGTTTGTTTTTACTAGGCCCAGGTCAGCTGGTGCAGTCAGCATGTCTGCAGTACTGCTTGAATAAGAGCTAAGTGACACATGATATGAATGTGGGTTTTCCAGAAGGGAAGGGGAAAAGCAGATGGTGCTTCAGAAATATGCCACTAAACTTAAGATACACACTTTTTTATGTCTTGATTTTTGAGGATAGGGGGTGAAACTTTAAGAATTTTTCTTGTAAAATTTTGTCAGGTGGAGCATAAAATGCTCATATTAATCTGGTTGTCTGTGGTCCACGGTGGAATTCTGACAGCAAAACAAAGTTAAATCGACATCCAACATTCACACATGCTACATGCCAAAGGCTGCGTTTATATTGCACGAGACCTCTGTTGATGCAGCCAGCTCCTGGTGTGAGTTTTGTACAGCGAGCAGCAACACTAAAACTTGACTGTTTCTTACTTAACAAACCTGGCAAGTTTACTTTGTTGTTGAGACCCGTGGGTCATGAGCCAGTAGAACTAGCGTGGGGCTCAATAAAAGCCGCTAAAGACTGCTGGTTTAGCAAAGGGTAGAATTAACAGACTGCTGTATGAGTTTTTAATCCCTTCTTCTATCTGCCACATAAGATTACAAAATGGCCTTTTGTAAGAAGAAAGTCGATTTATGCTTTAAATTGTAAACGTTAAAATTATGAACAAATGACAAAGCTAACAAAAGAGTAACCTTATACAGCTTTGTAGGTTGGGGTGGACATAGCTTTGAAATGTATAAACACATGCTGGGTCATAGTAAAATGAGGTGATTTTAGATTGTAGAAATGTGAGAAATAAGAGAAGGATGTTGTGTTCAAGCTAAATGTGTCAGGAGATTGATGGCTGTTTATTGATCTGAGATTTGCAAATTGAGACTGACAAATGGTTTAAAGATACTGAAGTAATGCTATCTGTGGTTTGAGCAGTGACCCAGAATAAAGCTTGTTTAAAGGGATGGGAAGCTTGTTTTGTAGTTTTTATTTAACCTTTTTTTGAAAAATCTTCTCAAAGGACCTTTGGACCAGCATGGGGTTGCCCATTGTTTAAAAAAAGGCAACTTCATTGTAATGGAACTGTTGTGTTTTTGTGATGTACGCGTCAGAACTCAAATTTTGGTTCACACTGCTCTATGTAAAGTTCTTTTATAAATGAATTTAAATAGTATTTGGTATTCTTAAAATGTCTCTGCCATGGTTTAAGTCTTAACAATAACAAATGACAAATAGTTAATGCACTGAGTGTGGGTAGGAGTAGGAAATAACAATATCAATCTTCATTATTATATAGCCTAAGGTATAAAGAGGAATAGTAATTGTAGCACTTAAAATATCAGCTGTCTGTAATGTATTGGATTAAAGGTGATTTACTAAAAGTTCAATTTTGTAGATTCAGCCCTGTAAATTGAGGACATAAATAAAAGTAACCGCTTCATGTGAAAATGTTGCTTTTCACTTCGGGAAAAATTTAATTCAACATAAAATATAGAGTCTTTTAAACTTTGTGGTGGTAGGAGACCGTGCATCAGTAAATCCAGAAAGGCTGTCTTTTTTGTTGAATTTAGCTTTAAAGCCGTTCCTGTGGCAAGAGCCCCTACTTTGGCAGCAGCTTTGGAAAGTAAATGAATTGGCACTACTGAGTCTAGATGTACCATGTCCTGTTTGAAGTGGCTTTCCCTTGCGCCTCTAGAGGCAGCAACACTAGATCAGCGCTGTAAATGGGTGTTTTTTGGCCATTTATTTTCTTTGTTTGATGTGGACCGAGTGCTCAGCCTGTCCCTGTAGGCCTGCATTGTGGTTTATATCTCGCTGGCACGTATGGACCGTTGTCAGACATGGAGGAAGGTTCGGTGGCCAAAAATGAAAATTGCAATTTGCGACTTTCAAATAAGATTCCAATACCGGTTATTGGTGCTGTGGAGTCTGCCCAGCAATGTAATTGGAGCACATCAGGCACCAGTGGTTCTAACATATTACAGAACCAATTTTCTCTTTCCTCCGCTCATCCCAATTCAATGTGTCAAGAAGATACATGACACTGTGGAGTAGGTGTTATCTGTATTAGACCAAGTTTGAGTTGGCCCCTTCAAGGTACCTTTTCCACACTTGGAATGTGTGAAACTCTGTATCTGATGTTGTATATTTGCAGTGTCTGAATCCAAAGCACTTGGAATTCCTTTCAAATGGTGTTAAGTAGATCTTGTACAAGATAAATCTGAGCTGCACTCTGTCCTCCGTGTTTTCCCCAAAGGTAGGCAAACCATATTGTTCACTTCAATCTGTGACCTCTGACTGATTGGTAAGAAGATTATTTGAGTTTATTTGTACAGTACTAACCTCTTTGGATTCTGAGGATGCTAGGTCAGAGAAGGAATTGAACACGATGAGAAAACAGCTGCATTTGTCTCAGTCAGATGCTAACTTCATGAATAGGTGATTGTAATGTCTCTACCTTCTCCATCATTCTTTTGTTATCTATCTTATCAAGCAAGTAAAACAGCAATTGCATAAAAAATTATACTGTTGCATTAAATACAACTTTTTAAGAGTTTTTGTACCTTGTGCAGTATTTCCAAACTCTAGAAATCAAATCATGGTATAGGAATTAATTTTTCTTTAAAAGAAAACATGCATAATGGGGACTGGAGTGTTTAAATCTCACTTTGTTCCTCTATTTGTAGGTGAGACCTGAGATTCTAAAGAAATTATGTGCCTGAAATACAATTTCATATTCATTGCTCCACTGTGCTGTGCCAAAGAGTGCCAGTTTAACCCAATGGTTCCCTGTGATTCAACCCAATGACTCCCCTTAACCTATGCCAGGCAGTTCCATTGTGAGGTGGAGAAAGAATATGAGCAGAAGTTGACCGTGTCAGCTATTGCAGACATCCCAGAAGCAGGCTATGAAGTGGCATCGTCAGAGGCCATTGAACAGGTGGCATGTCTTGCGGAAACAAAATAAAACGCCCAACATAGTTTACTTTTTTCCAGTGTTACCATCAAGAGTGGAGCCAATTTTAATGTGTCAATGATTTCACAATTTAACCTGGTTTAGGGAAAAAGGGGAAGAAAATATGAAACTGCTTTATAAAGAATCTCTAATTTTCTCCCTTTCTAAAGACACTGATTCCCTTACTGGAATAGTTGCATGAGTAGCAGTTACCATCTATTGCCTCATCCAAATGTCTATTTTTCACGTGTGAACCTTGCCGGTGGATGTCCACTGGCTATCCAAATGTGAAGGGCATCGAAGCTGAGCCTGGTCCACCTAGGACATACACACTTGCAGTCAGGATTGTTGTAGAGCAGGAGAATTAAAGGGCAGGTACGAAAAGAAATTCTTTGCAGAGTGATTAGTTAGAATGTGTTGTTAGCATCTTCTGCTATCACAAAATGCTGTTGAAGCAGCATCCTTAAATTCTTTTAAATTCGATTCAAATAGATGCACGGAAAAAAGAGGAAGAAATGGTATAGAAGAATGGGATTAGAGAAAAACACCAGTGCAGGCTTGATTGGCTGAATGGCTTGTTTCTGTACTATAACACCTAAGGATCCACCTTCACCCAATCTGGTTTCTTGCTCTTGTTATCCCATAGGTGCCACAGTAAGTTTCATTACCTGTACTACTGCCCTCGCAGAGGTCAGCTAATGCAGCATAACCTAGTGATTTGAACTTGGGACCTTCCTGATATGTGTGACTCAGAAACTGCTCTGATATTGCTGTTCTTCCTCGTTAGTGTTGCTGGCTCCTGATGTGCAGATTTTGCGCAGGATGTGACAGCACCAAAGTCAGTTTGACAGATTTAATGCAGCCGAGAAGACCCAGTAAAATCAGATCTCTCCAGCTGCTGGCCTCAACAAATGAGGCAAGTTTACTTTGGTAAAATTTATTGAAGCTATTGACTTCTTGCTAATGCACGGTTGCAGGGCGGCAGTTATCCTCCAGTACCACTGTTGGAAGGCTGTTCGACAATAGGACACATCAAAGCAGAATCCAGTACTGTCTTCAACCAATGTCTACATATACGTACTTCCAGCAGGACTGTATAACATACTAATATAGAAATACAACAATATAAAAGCAGATAGAAATAGTAACTTTCCTTCTTAAAATGCATTTTGGGCTCCTCCGATGGTTCGTGAGTAAAGACTTTGAAGGCCATTACAGTTCTAATCTAAAAATCCTACGGCTAAATTGTATGCAAATAGTATGAAGCTGTTTGGGCATGCTGACGATTTCGTACAAGCAGGCCGAAGCTTGAATGATTTGGTTCACATCCAAAAATAAACTGGATATTCAGGTTTTATTCTTTGCAAACACTCCATTTTGAGTATCTGTAAAATGAAACCCGAGCAATGTGCATTTCTGCTGTTTTAAGAAAGATTAACCAATCACCGCTTCGAGACCATTGGAACGCCAAGTACAAAAGGTACTTTATTACGAATAGTAGGTTATTTGTGGTGGTTTGTATTAAGCACCCAGGTAAGAATTTGTTGTTCTAGTTATCTTGCTAGTTGACATGAGCAAGTAACTAACAATTGTACTGGTATCCATGTATTAGTCTAATTGTTGTATAGTTTTTTTTTACTCCTTTTTTCCTTTGTAGCTCATACAGCAAACTGACTCTACAAATTTAATTTTAAAAATTAATGTCATTACGGAGTATTTTTGTGGAATAAAATGACTGGATGTGTGGCACTATCTCTCTATACTGATCAGACTTGTCTTTATACTGGCAGAGGATATAACAAAGCCAAACAACAACTTGCATTTATACAACTCCTCCAGTAAAAGAACATCTCAAGGGTAAAGGTGGACAGTAAGCAGGAAGTGAAGGGATTTATGAGTGGGGACCCTTAGTAATGAATTTTTTAGAAGGCTTTTGAAGGATTGGAGTAGTGGTAAGGCATAATTGTGTTGGAAAAGAATTTCTAGAGAGCAGAAATGAAATGATTGAAATATTGGTCTCCAGTGGTGGAGTGGGGAACAAGCCATATTCCAGAGTTGGAAGAGCAAAGGGTGCGGGCTGAGATGCATGATTGGAAAAACATTTCTGAAGTAATGTAATTGTGGGGGATTTGAAAATGAGGATTGCAGTCTTAAAAACAATTTGTCGGGACATAGGTAGCAGATAGTGCTGGGCAAGAATGAGAATGATGGCTGTGAATAAAATGTGGGGAGGAAAACGAAAAGCTCTCATCTTTTCTCTTGGTACCCATGCATTATTTATTTTTTATTTAAATAAGGTTATTACATCATTGGAAGTACTCTGTGATCTACTTCCGTAACTTTACTAAAGTTTTGGGCATTTGGGATCATAACTGATGTACAACTGTTGAACCAATCAGAGGAACTTAAAGGATTCTTAAGATCAAAATACAAATGAATAATTTCCTGACTATTCTAGGCAAATGCACTTTATGGTTTAATACTGAATCATGCAGATAAAGAGGTCTTTGCTGAGCTAGCTAATCCTACACAGCCTTGCAGTGAGGGCATTGCAGTTGGCCTCAGCATCCTTAGACTAGGGAAGGCAAAAACTGGGTGAGATATTGGTAGACTGTCACTGCTTGTGGAACAATACTACACCACATGTCAGTGACTTCGAGATGAAGAGTAAGGAAGGGAAAATTGGAGAGGAAAAAGAGGTTCAAATATGTAACAGAGCAGTTCTTTTATAAATAATGTTAGCATTCCCTGTGTTTAGCAGAAAATGCAAGAAATACACAGTGGGTTTGTTGACATCTCTTCATGGACGCATTTGTTACTGTAAACTTTTTCAAAGTTAATTAAAAGGTAGGAACTTGCATCCAAACTGCTAAATAGTATTTTTGTTAAGTAAAATGTGAGGGAAGGGGAACTTCCTCAATAGCTTCAGAGAGTAGTTGAGCCACTGAGCCCAGGAAGGTCTTGAGTTTGATCTGTGAACTGTGAAGCACTCCTGATTTGTTTCATCCAACAAACAATGCAAGAGCACTGTAAAATAAGCTGAGCTCACACTGCAGTTTTGAAAAGGCAGTTCATCAAATTGTTTCTAACTATTGTTAATCTTCACTCTTGACATTCTCATTATCGTTCAGCTTCAGTAGTAAGTTATATTTTTTGTAATTAAATAAACACTCAAAATTTTAGGAACTAGAAAAGGCCATTAGGAGCAACACACCGAGCGTTTTTCGATCAATTGTATCCCATCTACCTGTCATCACAACGTACATCGCATGATCATTTCTCTTTTCAGACACTTACCTGTGGGAAAGAATTCCTCTGATCACTAGTTGTAGCAAAGTCATAAAAGTGTTTGAGCAACCTTCCTGTAAAATTTGCTACAACTCTTTCCTGACAACTTGTTTCTTTTGTGTGAGCCTAAACGTTGACACATTCACGAGAGACTTCACAGCTGAGCGCTGTCCTGTCTTTATCTGCACCCACACGTACACTTTACAACCAGTGTGACTTGTTGGCTAGTAGCAGAAACCCTGCTTTGGGGTGCCAAGGCCAGTTGTACTGCCCCTGCTGCCATTTCTAGGATCAGTATCACAAAGCCGGGGGAAAAAAAACTGTTCCTTCTTCTAGAGCCACTTTTATTCGGTGAACTTGGAAAATGTCAGTTAAGGTTTCATTAATTTGAGTCCCCCTTGTTTCAAGACTCTGAGCTTCATGTTGTCCGGACTAGGTACTTATGCCCTTTTTAAGCGCAACTAACCTTTTTACACCCATGTCTTCTGAAAATGTAGTTTAGATTTATCTACTTTACACAGGACGATGAATGTATGGAATAGACTATGAAGCGAGGCAGTGAAGTTTGATTGTATCTGTAAATTCAGGTGATGGCTAAGTACTTGGAGAAAGTTTTGATGCAGGGGTTTGAAAGGTACCATGGGATAGGTAATTTCCTAGACAGTGTGACTGGTCAGATGGACCATAATAGTCTTTTCTACCCCTATGTTCTCAGTTGTGTAGTGTCTGACTCCCTGGAGATCTGAATGGTCCTCTTATTTTCCTTTTCCTCTTCCTCCTTATTGGCAGATGTAAAATAATTATTTGATAATTACCAGTTTTTGCCCCCCAATTCCAGCATTTTGCAATCAGTATTGTGGACCAATACTTTTTGCCACTTTTTGTTCAATGATTAGTACAAAACCATTAGATGGTTCAGCGGTAAAAGCTTAAAACATTACGCTCTGGAGCAGACAAAAGAAACTGCTTAGCTTGTAGGGCAGATGATCATGAAACATGGAAAATAATGTTAGGAAGAGTTGTTCACAGTGCCCATAGTAAATTCAAAAATGGATTATGTTGAGTTAGGTACCGTATTGAATTTTCTGTGCTAAAGTATTGCTAGCTACATAATATATGTTGTGAAAGTATTGAACGATCCCCCTACCTTTAGGGACTAGTTATAATTAAGGGCTAGAAATTGGGCCATGTAGCACCCGTTGTTTTGGTGCTATGCGGCCTCCCGCACATCCAAGATGGCGCCTTGGCTGCGCACCAACGTTTCCAGAGTGATGTGCGCAGGACGCCATCTTGATATAGGTATTAGCGCGTGCACAAACTCAACGCACAATCTCAACCATCTGAACCTGTCTGAGTGCCTGGAGGACCCCCACCAGCGCTATTTAAAGGCACCATACAGGGTTTACAGGTTAGCGGCTGGTTTATTGCTTCTGGCTGCTGATACATTTGTAATTGTTTTTGGAGGTTGCCTATATTTGAATACTAGGACTAGGGGACATAGCCTAACCTTTAGAGCCAGGACATGCAGGAATGAAGTTAGGAAACGCTGCTACATGCAAAGGGTGGAAGAAGTTTTTAACGCTTTTCTGCAAGCAGCAGCTGATGCTAGCTCAATTGTGAATTCTAAATCTGAGATTGATATACTTCTGTGAACCAAGGATATTAAGGGATATGGGGCTATGGCAGGTATATGGAGTTAGGTCACAGGTCCACCATGATCCCATTGAATGACGGAACTCACTCGAGGGGTTAAATGTCTCTGCCGCTTGCTGCCTCCTGATATGCGCCACGTTCTCCTGCAAGAAAGTGGGACGTGTGTCTGGGTGATGTGCCTGTCATGGTTGAATAGCTGCCAGTGTGTGTGTGGCCTGTGAGTTGTGGGTGGGCAGTTTGCAACAGTAGTAATGTGCAACGGTGAGAGGAAGCATCTGGCTGAGTTGAGTACTGATGGAAAGAGTTTGTTGGTATGTGGGTGATGGGGTGGGGGGGGTGGTGTAGTAAGTGGATGCAGCTAGTGGTGCAGTTGGTAGGAGAGGCCACTTGACAATTGATCTCATTCACCTTGACCACTTGTGTCAAAGCATTGAACTTCTTCCGGCATTGTATCCATGTCCATGATGAAGTGCGCCTGGCATTGACTTCGCCCACCCCCCCCCCCCCCCCCCCCCACCCTTGCTGCTTCCCTTTGGGCATATGTCTGGAGGGCCTCTTGCCCCCTCCCCCAGCAGATATAGGATATCCCTCCTTCTGTCCACCTCTTGCACCAAGGCCTCTAGTACATCATCTGAGAACCTTGGTGCACTTACTCTTGCAGGCCTGGTACCAACTCAGATCGGCAGATTGGTGAGGTCTGGCAGGCAGATTGGAGGATGTGGGATTTAGTTGTGCGTAACCTTTATTCAATGTTTTAACATTACTCATTAGTGTGTAAACATAGGGACGGGACCTGCATCTCTGTTTTACAGCTGGTACCTGTTATTTAGCAAATAACAGGTACCAGCTACTTTTAAGAGACAGCCCCCTTTAAGAAATTTGGGGTCCTCCTGCTGGTGGAAAGTGCGAGTTGCATTGGTTCCTCGTGTCAGCACTGATTTCCCACTCAGCTTGCAGATAAGTCCTCAGGCCTCACAAACGTCTCATCCTGCCTGCGCAGGGGCCATTGGGCGCGGGTTAATAGCGGATCATGCTACCCGCGCCCAATAATAGGCCTTATCGAATTTCCCCCCCCCCCCCCCCCCCCCCCCCTAAATTTTGTGGTTTGTTATATAGAACGAATAGTGACTGAATGTGTCAGGTGATTAGTTCCAACACTATACTGTTGCTGTGTCATATTTTTGAACTCATAGTTTGATTTTGTATCTCCTGTTACTCGTTCCATCCCTGTTGTCTCAACGACCATTTATATTATAGGCCAGGTCTTGAGACTGTGACCTAAGAGCGCCACTATTCCAAATTTACCTTTTAAGTTGTACTGCCTCCCCCATCCCCACCCATGAATCATTGGCCGTGTATGTTTCGAGCAGAAACTCACGCACAGAGTGGTGCTGACAAATTGATTGCTTTGCTCTTGCAATGTGATGCATTTCATTGTTATGAAACAGTGGCATTATTTGTAAAATGTATACTTTGGGGTGTATACAGGATGACGTTATGGCAACATAATTATGGGCACATACCTGTACCCTGCGGCGATTTGTGCTGTTGCCAGCACACTGCTTTTACTCTACACATTGAAACTTGGGGGGCAGGGGTGGGGTTTAGGAGCGGAGGAAGTGTATTTTCCTGCCCACCAGTCTAAACAAATATGTCCATTTTGCTTTCATTGTACTGCAGGACACTTAGGCTATGAGAGCTAGTGGCCAAAGAACAGCTTTAGTTCATTAGGGAGCACTGTTGGGGAAAAGAGATTTGATTCAAATTGTAAAATATGCAAGTGCTGTCCTCTTGTACTGCTGTAGCGTAAAGTTTTACCTGCGGAATAAGTCCGTGTGCATATCTTTTTTAGAAATTGAACAAAATTATAAGGATCAGTTGTAAAAGGACCACTGGCAAAACCTGAATTACATGTTACATTGAGTTTCTACCAATTTCCCATCATCTCTTGGAACTGAGCTGGGTATTGGTCACCCATAATGACCTGGGTTGACTCCTATTCGTGCATGGTTATATTTTGTTGTACCAAAGATATTCTACTGTAGCCAGTAAAAGTAGAAAAATGTTCATTGTGTTGCCCTCCCTTAATATTTGCAGTTTTCCCCCTCAATCCACCGTTGCCATTTCCTGTGATTTTATTGTCTGTATCTCACAAAGCTAAGTGGGAAAGTAAGCTGTGAGGAGGACACAAAGGGCAGGATTTTAACTGGGAAAAATGGGTGGGTTGGGAGCAGGGGTGCATTGAAAATTGCAACAATTTCAGACCCACCTCCAGCCCACTCTCGGGGCGGGTTGGTCACGAAAACCTTTTTCAAGGAGGCTGTGGGCCTCCGTTTTGAAAGGTTTCGCGATTTCAACCCCTGGGGGCTGGGATTCCTGGGCCTTCTCCTTCACGCCACGTGAGAGGAGGCAAGAAGTGCCTTTCTGGCACAGCTTGTGGGCCCAGTGGAGCAGGAGTGCTTCACCCAGGCCCAACAAGTCTACCTGCAACGATCACAGACTCCTGTGATGACGCCCGCCCCCCCCCCCCCCCCCACACACACACACACCCTGGAGACTAACATCCGATGATTGACCCCCATCCATACAACTTAAGACTTAGCTGAAGACGTCGTCTTCATTGTTCTGCTCCCGTCCAACTGAGACCAGCCTCTCAAACAGGCTGGCCTGTTGGATGGTAAACAAACAAAAAAAAATTAAAGATATCCATAGATCAAAATCGTAAGGATGTCTGGGAGACCCGTACTTCTGGATTTCCCGACTGTGATTCCACTCCCTCCCACCCACCCCCACCCACGCCCCACCCACGCCCCCCCCCTCCCCCTGCCCCGGCCCCTGCTTCCCGACTCCGGGTCAAAATCCTGGCCAAAGAGTCTGCAAAGGGACATACAGGTTAAGTGAACGGGCAAGAATGTGGCAGATGGAGTATGATGTAGGGAAATGTGAGGTTATTCATTTTGGTTGGAAGAATACAAAAGCAGAATATTTTTTAAATGATGAGAAACTATTAAATGTTGGTGTACAGAGATTTGGGTGTCCTCATACAAGAAACACACAGTTAGCATGCAGGCACAGCATGCAATTAGGTAGGCAAATGGCATGTTGGCCTTACAAGAAGATTGGACATCTTACTGCAGTTGTACAGTGCTTTAGTGAGACCTCACCTGGAGTACTGTGTACAGTTTTGGTCTCCTTATCTAAGGAAGAATATACTTGTCTCGGAGGCGGTTCACTAGATTGATTCCTGGGATGGGAGGGTTGTCCAATGAGAAGAGATTGAGTAGAATGGGCCTATACTCTGGAATTTAGAAGAATGAGAGGTGATCTAATAGAAACATGTAAGATTTTGAGGGGGCTTGGCAGGATAGATGCTGAGAGGTTGTTTCCCCTGGCTGGAGAGTCTAGAACTAGGGGGCATAGTCACAGTTTAAGGGATCGGCCATTTAAGATTGACAAATGTAAAGAATCTTACAACACCAGGTTATAGTCCAACAATTTTATTTGAAAATCACAAGCTTTCGGAGATTATCTCCTTCGTCATTTAAGATTGAGATGAGGAGGAATTTCCTCACTTGAGGGTTGTGAATCTTTGGAATTCTCTACCCCAGAGGTCTGTGGATGCTGAGTCATTGAGTATATTTAAGGCTGAGATGGATAGATTTTTGAACTCTAGGGGAATCAAGGGATGTGGGGATTGAACTGGAAAGTGGAGTTGAGGTCAAAGATCAGCCATGACATTGAATGGCAGAACAGGCTTGAGGGGCCATATGGCCTGTTCCTGCTCCTATTTCTTATGTTCTTATATTCTCACAAAGGTGGTAACTTGTGTGGGGATACAGTTCCATGGGTGACTATGACAACTCTTCACAAGAAACTGGACAGTAAATATTGAAGGCCTATTTAGCCATAGAGGCCTTAAGAGCCAAGGTGACCTTGTCTTCACTCAATAGCCATATAGCCATTTGTAGCAGTACTGATGGTGAGTGACCAAGAACAAGCTGCTAATGTTTTCCTTCTCTTCCTAGCCCATGGACTCTGAAGCAATCCCCACTGCTACATAAGCTGAGATGGCTTACTGAGTAGACCAGAGATTGAACCTGGGAATTTTCTAGTTCACGTTAGTTCAGTGCTGCGCATGTGATGCAGTAGCTCCTGAACCATCAAAGGGAAGGAGCCCCCGTTGCTAGGATTTTGTGATTATTGCTTGAGAGGCTATATCACCCGTGTATTGTCAACCTGTTGGTTGTGTAATTTGTATTGTGTAAAAGTTAGTCTTTCATGGTTCAGTTTAGCGGTAATACAAAGTAAACAATCAACCTGTCACACTCAGCAGGTTGGAGGAGAGAGGAAGAAATTTGTGTTGTGTATAGGACTGGGAAAGCGGATATTCATAAGCTTAAATGCTGGTATTAAATCAAAACACTTATTTTGAAAGGTATAATTTTAGCACATTAGTATGTCAGAATTTTGAAACTAACTTATCGTTAATGGACATATTTAGCGTACAATGTAATTTTCATAAAAATGACAACTACATCTGAAGCTAATGCTTGCCAGTAGAACTGAATTTAAAAAGTGGAAGTAAATTCCAACTATAACCCTTAGAGTGTACTGAATATATTGAGTCAGTGTTGCACTTTGCTTGCTTATATTAGTATAAATAGACTCCCTCTATAAATAAATCGCAGATTTAACATCCATAAACTGTGTGCAAGTTTTAGAAGTATTTAGTTATGTAAATTTTAAGTAGTGGAAACAGTACAGTTTTCTAGCTGATGTCCTTTACTGATCATCCATAATGCCATAGTTTGGGCATTTGGTATAAACTGTAATAAAAATTATTTGAATGTCCTTTCAGCGTCACACTTTTAAAATAATTCCCAATAACTGTAGTTATGGGTAAGTTTCAATAACAAAGCTGCACAGTCAGTATTTGGGGCGGGCTTTCATGCTCATCCAGAGATGCTTGAGTTGGTAAAAGATAGTTATAGCCCAAGATGCAGACAGTATTTACTTTTCCTCGCTTATACATCTCCAGATTTGTAAGTTGACTCCGTTGGTAGCAGTCTCACCTCACCTCTTGTGGATTCAAGCCTCTAACCAGACACATAAGCTAGGTCAACACTGCAATGCAATAATGAATAACTGCTACGCAGTGAGAGTTGCTGTTCTTCAGATGAGACATTGAGCCTGCCCAGGTGGACGTTAAAGATCTCATGACAACATTAGAAGAGGAGCAGAGAATGTGCTGGCTAATGTTCTTCTCTCAAACAATACCATCTAATAACAGATTAATTTAGTCATTCATCTAAATTTGCTGTTGGGATTTTTCTGTGCACAAAATGGCTCCCATCATTGCCTACACTTCAAAGTTGTTCATCGTTGTTTTGGAAAGTTTGAGATATGATACGGCTATCAGTTCCTCAAGGCAGTTTCCTTGGCCCACCCATCTTCAGCTGCTTCATCAGTGACCTTCCCTCCATCATAAGGTCAGAAATGGGGATGTTCGCTGACGATTGCACAATATTCAGTTCCATTCGCAACCCCTCAGATAATGAAGTAATCCGTGCCCGTATGCAGCAAGACTTGGACAACATCCAGGCTTGGGCTGATAAGTGGCAAGTAACATTTGCGCCAGGCAATGATCATCTCCAACAAGAGAGTCTAACCACCTACCCTTGACATTCAATGGCATTACCATCGCCGAATCCCCACCATCAACATCCTGGGGGTCACCATTGACCAGAAACTTAATTGGGCTAGCCACATAAATGCTGTGGCTACAAGAGCAGGTCAGAAGCTGGGTATTCTGCGGCAAGTGACTCACCTCCTGACTCCCCAAAGCCTTTACACCATCTGCAAGGCACAAGTCAGGAGTGTGCCTGGATGAGTGCAGCTCCAACAACACTCAAGAAGCTCGACACCATCCAGGACAAAGCAGCCCGCCTTGATTGGCACCCCATCTACCACCCTAAACATTCACTCCCTTCACCACCGGCGCAACGTGGCTGCAGTGTGTACCATCTACAGGATGCACTGCAGCAACTCGTCATGGCTTCTTCGACAGCATTTCCAAAACCCGCGACCTCTACCACCTAGAAGGACAATGGCAGCAGGCACATGGGAACAATACCACCTGCACGTTCCCCTCCAAGTCACACACCATCCCAACTTGGAAATATATCGTCGTTCCTTCATCGTCGCTGGGTTAAAATCCTGGAACTCCCTACCTTATTGCAGTATGGGAGAAACTTCACAACACGGACTGCAGCGGTTCAAGAAGGCGGCTCACTACCACCTCAAGGGCAATTAGGGATGGGCAATAAATGCTGGCCTTGCCAGCGATGCCCACATCCCATGAACAAATTTAAAAAAAATATAAACTCAAGTCTTTTGTACACTCACGCAGGAGGAGGCCATTTGGACCACCGTGCCTGTGCCGGCATTATCAAAGAGCTGTTCACTTAATCTCATTACCCTACCCTCTTATAACTTTAAATATTTGTCTTTCAAATATTAACCGTTTCTCTTTTTAAAAGCTATTATGCATGCTATTTACACCACTGCTTCTGATAGGGCATTCCATGTCTTAACAACCCTGTGCTGTAAAATAACAAAAAAAATTCTCCTAACCTATCCTTTTGATCTTTTGATGATTTGAGGTTATGCCATCTAGCTATTGGCTCATTGACCAATGGAAGTAGTATTTTATGATTTACTATTAAAACATCTCATAATTTTGAACACCTCTCAGATTTCCTCTTCAAAGTAGTTTTTGTTTAACTGATTTTATTTTCTCTGCAGGTCTAATAACAAAATTGTTGAGGTACTACCTGAACAACTGGCACCATTTAAGTCCATGGAAACACTGGATCTCAGTAACAATCACATTTTTAAACTGAAAATATTCCCTCCTCTACAACTTCGATATCTGTAAGTATATTCAGGTAGTTTGAAAGGTGTTTTCTGGTAGTCGTGTTGAAGGAATTGTGCTTTAGCAGACAGGTAGCACATCAAATTAAGCAGACAAAACTTTTAAATATTAAGGGAGCCTTTTTACCTAACTTGTCAAAATGTAGGACCGTATTTACTTTACAGGGCTGCCTTTAAAAGTACAAATCCTGTTGAAGGCACCAAGGGCACGATTTTAACATTGAAAAACGGGTGGGTTGGGAGTGGGGGGCACTGAAAATCGCAACCATTTCAGACTTGCCTCCAACATGCCCATTTCCGGTTTTCACCGGGGCGGGTAACCAACCCACTTTCAGGAAGCGGGTTGGTCACTAAAACCTTTCAAGGAGTCTGCTGGCCTCCATTTTGAAAGTATTTGCGATTTCTACCCCTGGGGGCCGGGATTCCCTGGCCTCCTCCTTCATGACGCATGAGAGGAGGCGAGAAGGCCTAACACTGCAACTAAGTGCCTTTCTGGCACAGCTTGTGGGCTCAGAGGAGCAGGAGTGCTTCCCACAGGCCCAACAATCTTACCCGCAGCGCCCCCCCCCCCCCCCCCCCCCCCTTCCCCAAACAATCGCGGATCCCCGCGATGACCACCCCCCCGGCACCCAACGATTGAGGATCCCCACAATGACCCTGATCCTGACATTCTCATCCCTCCACCCATGACTGGCTCCTCTCTTTCCCCCCCCCCCCCCCCCCCCCCCATGCCCATCAGTGTCCTGTGTACCGCGCCCCTCAACCCCCAATCCATACAATCAAAGACTTACCTGAAGACTTAACTTTTCACATTCTCTCCCTGGTTGCTCTCCCGTCCAACTGAGGCCAGCCTGTCAATCAGGCCGGCCAGTCGGCCAGCAAACCGACAAAATCGTAAGGACGTCCAGAAAACCCGTACTTTCGGGTTTCCCATCCCCCCCCCCCCCCCCCCCCATATCCCAGCTCGGTCAAAATCATGCCCCCAATCTCCCTTGGAAGAATGCTTCCCGAGATTCCTCCAGCAACAACTGCCAGAAATGGTAAATATAAACAGTAGCCACAACAACAAATGGAACTCATTTTGTGCATTTAACGTAGAATAATGTCCCAAGTCTCTTTGCCATTATCAGAAAAAATATATATGCCAAGCCAAAGAAGGAGATATTAGGAAGGGTTGGTTTAAGGAGGGTCATATTAGTAGAGGCCACAGAAGATGGCAAGGCGGTTGCCGTGAATATGGATAAGGTAGTATATGAAGGGAGAGGTTTTGGCATGACAGGAGGGCAGTAAAGTTAGAGGAGGGCAATGAAAATAGAGGAGCTGAAATGAAAATGCATTGCAATTTCATAATGATCTTCCCCTTACTTTGGGGAACTTCCCACGCAGTTATCCAATCACATGGAAGCAGTTCTGTGACATAAATAGGTTATTGAACAATCCTTGAAGAGTTGGTTGAAAAATGAGTCACAGGCCTGGCTGAAGTTTACATTGTAAGCAAGTTTAAATAGCAAATTGTGGTTTGCTGGTGAAGGGATTAGCAAAGTTGAGAATTAGTGTAGAGCATCTCTGGTATTATATTTATTGCATCAGTATAAATGTCATGCCTGCGATCTTTCTGTCAGCTGGATGTTAAAATCTCTCTCACTTCTCTAGAGTTTATGGTTCACGTACCTTTATGAAGATGAGACTTGTATACTGGATTGTAGTGAAATATGATTTCCTAGATCATGCACAATTAGAGTTGCTAAAATGCAGATTATGATTTTTTTTACAGAAGCATTGTTAACCAAGTTATGATACATGATCTCATAATTTTAAGTTGCTTAATTCAAATTTTCTTTGATTTAAAAATTGACTTTAAATTAACAAGAGTAGACTATCTTGATGGTTTACAATATCACTATAGATGGTACTTCATGCATTAATGTAAATGAAGGGAAGAGAGATTTTATTGTGATGGTAACTTGCTGTATATACTTCCATTTTTCCCATTGAGTAGAATGTGGTGATAAAACAGACCTTTTCGGTGAGTTGAGTTTAATATGCTCACTTGTCCAGTAAACATGATGTATGATTTATTTCTTTCCCAGCTAAAATTTTTCTGTCAATTTTCAAGGGTACTGCTCATGCTGGAGCGTATTTTGGGTGCCGGTTGCCCTTCTCTACCGTGCTTAAATGGCCATTCTTCATATCATGATTGTTGGCAAGCATTTTAACTTATGGGGAAGGAGGGGTGCATTACAGCTGAGCTCAGTCTTCTCATCTTCCAGCAGGAGTCACTTGATGGAGACCAGCTGGAGTGGGAACGCTGGCTGATTTTTTTTTCCTCTCTAATCCTAGGTCAATTGTAGTGACCTTGCTGTCACCTGGGCAGGAATCGGTTAACTCAGCCCAGACTGGGTGATTGAACCAAAGATTTTGGATGTTTATTTTATGAATGAAGTGACTTCTGTATTTTTGACATTTTTGGGGGGTGGGGTGGGGGGGGGAGAAGCAATGACTAGCCTGACAAATCAGATTAGACTTGCTCAATGAACACTTCTACAAATGTCTTCAGAATAGTTTTACAGATAACTAACCTTGGTGTGTTATTGTTTAGATACATCAACAATAACAAAATAACTTCTCTGGATCCTGGTTGCTTTGATAATCTTTCCAACACACTTCAAGTCCTAAAATTAAACCGGAACAAAATTTCAGCTATTCCTTCCAAGATGTTTAAGCTGTCACATCTTCAGCACTTGTAAGTTCATTTTGTAACAAAATTACAAAAAAAGTAGCAAATTTCTCCATTGCATTTATACATCAGTATTTCTGATTTTAAATACTCATTCTGCTCTTCCCCCCCCCACCAAACCTTTTGCAACTTTGTTTAACATTGAAAAATCTGTTGCTCTGCAAAACCGGTCTTTTATTGTTTGTTGTTGCAGGGAACTCAGCCGCAACAAGATTAAAAAAGTGGATGGCCTTACATTTCAAGGACTTGGTGCATTGAAATCTCTTAAATTGCAAAGAAATGGCATTAATAAACTCATGGATGGAGCTTTCTGGGGACTGAGCAACATCGAGATCTTGTGAGAACTGTTTTTAATTATTTAGTAAGGTTTTTGTATGAACAGTTGGTAAGCCCAAAATAGAATTGATTTGTGAATCTTCGATTCCAGAAAAGATTTTGTGTTCAGATGTTCATAAGTTATGGATCTGCTTCATTCGAGTTTTAACCAAAAAGTTTTATTTAAAGAAGTACTTGTTCAGCAAAATATGTAAAAACTTGTTTATAAAATGAGCTGCTTTCTACCTTTTTGGCCTCGCAGCTTTGGCAATTGACACTCATTCCAGAGAATCCAGCCACATGGCCTCGATCTTTTAAATTGCCTTTGCCAAGCTTTTTAACTTTGTAACAAACCGGTAAAAGTAGTAATTAAACCCTATTTTTCAGGATAATGTAAGCTAATGTTTTCGTTTTTAAAATGTTTTTTCTCCAGACAACTCGATTTTAACAATTTGACAGAAGTAACCAAAGGATGGTTATATGGCTTGCTGATGTTGCAGCAACTCAACCTCAGCCAGAATGCCATCAACAGGATCAACCCAGATGCCTGGGAATTCTGCCAGAAACTCAGTGAGCTGTGAGTAGCTTTTATTCCATTCCAGTTTCAGTGTAGACATCATGCCAAAACGTTAGCTTTGTGTTTTGAGAGTTTTTTTCACAACAAAGCTTTTATGGCTATGACCAAAGCAATATTTCTTATGAAAGGTAAGATGGGAGATTTCTTTTTAAAACTTCAAGTGACCTGTTTGTTGTGCTGTGGATGAGATTTGTTTGTTTTTTTCTTTTAATTTTATAGCTGTCAATTCAAATCAGATTAGCAGTAACTTAATACCCTATAATATGTAAAATATGATGAACAACTAGGTATCTAGCTGAAAAACTTATACCAATCATGCAATGGTTTGTATTTTGCATTTAACAAGGCATCACCTACTTGCTCAGATGAATATAAAAGACCCTTGGCATTGTTAGAAGAAAAGCAGGAAGTTTTCCTGATTTCATGGGCAACATTCCTCCCTCAACTAACACCATCAAAAACAAATTAACTGGCCATCCATCTCATTTGCTTTTTGTGGAACTTTGCTTTGTGCAGTTGGCTGCCGCGTTTGCCTAAATAACAGTTATTGCACTTCAAAAGTAAGCCATTGGTTCTAAAGCACTTTGGGGCATCCCAAGATGTGATGAGGGGGTGTATAAAGGCAAGTTCTTTTTTAGTGAAGTTACATATTTTGTAGTGGCCTTTGGTAAGAAGTGTCTAGAAATGAGTTACTTGGATAACAGATACCCTTTGAATAATAGCAGTGACAATCTAATCAAAGGATTCAGATGACTTGATAAACCTTGAGAACAAAGGTCAACCAATTTGGTAACTGTTGTCCAAACCCCTTCCCCACTAAAGCACTAAATGTTAAAATGCAATCGTTGCACATTCACAGGGGGAAAAAAATGCAGTTGCTAACCAGGAAATAATATCAAACATCACTTTTGCATTTTGTTGTTTGAATTTGCATTTTATCTTTAAATATCTTGATTATTGCATTTTGTTATCACAAGGAAGTTAACTAATTATGTTTGATTTTGCAAAACCTTCAGACTGCTGTTCCTTAAAATATAAAGAGAAACTAAAACAATGCTGCAAAACTAATTCTGGTGGAATGTTGAAATTTCAAGTAGAAATAATTTGGAAAGGTATATGCTGTTAGAAAATTGTCAACTTTTCCAGTTAACATCTGCTCATCCATGATGCAGCTAATACACAGAAGACACACAACTGTTTTCCAGCACATTGTTTGTTACAGTTGACTATTTTGTTGCAGGATTTGGCTGCTTTGTATAGTATCTTCAATCTAATTGTTGAGGTACAGTGAGTCTCAAAAGTATGTTGATAGTAATATTTATATTATGTAGCAAAGCAGGCAATGTGTTGATAAACTAAAATGACACTGCATGGAGCAGTAAATAAAGGATTCTTCACAATCCACAGTGCAGTTTCCAGCCTCTGTTGTATCATTTGGGAGATATAGTGAATGAACCCATACCACTGTTGAGCAGTCAGTCAAGTAACATGAGCAAAAGCCTGGGAATGGGTAGCCTCCACATCATTTTAGTTAGGAAATGTGGTGGGGCTTAATGAAACTAGAGAACAAAATCTTCAGAAATGGGGATGATGTAAGAAATGTATCACCTTTACAACACCTTTATCACTGTCACTATTCAGCTTGTGCAAAATATTTGATATATTAAGATCTGTAACTAAATACAACATTTCTAAAAATTTGTGAAGAGAACAATGACAATTTAGAAGAAAAATGGGTCCCTAAGTTGTTCCAACAGTTTCAGCAGTGTCCCTAGCATCATACAACCCTTTGAGCCCAGAGACTGAGCCATTCTAGTCAACTGGCCTGTTTCTTCTTCAAGAAGTCAATCTTAAACTGTTTCCCGATTGCCACCATGATAGAATTTATAATACTTCCTAATAGCAAATTGAATATTGTGGTTCTGAAGAGTATTTTTGTAATTGTATTCCATGAAATGAAGGTTCCACAATAACTCGGTGACATGCAATCCCAGAAGATGAAGCCTTTGTTACAATTTTTTAAATGTTTCCTGACTTCTCGGGTGGGAGAAAATGCTAATCACAATCATATGGCCATTCGGGAAGAGTAGATTCTTTTTGGTTTGATCTGGCCCCTTAGTGCTTTGCCAGATCTGTGGCTTTTGCATGAATGTTTTCTCAAATCTGAATTATAAGAGGAGGTTTGATGTTAAATACTTTCCTGCACCCGAACTATACAGACCCTCCATGTGCATCATTACATATGGAATAAGAGCAATGCTATAACTTTCCTGCAATGCATAGGAAACTGGCCTTGATTCTTGCAAATGATCAAGAAAGATTTCTTCATCAGCAATGTGCCAGAAGGGAGAGAGCGCACTAGGATCTGACAGGATACATCCTAGGATCCTGAGGGAGATGAGGGAGGAAATTGCAGAGGCCCTAAAAATTATAATTTCAGGACTCTTGTGTGTGTGCTGGAGGACTGGAGCATGGCTATGTTTTACCAATTCAGAAAAGGGGAGACAGGCCTAATCCAGGCAATTATAGGGCTAATTAGCTTAACATCTGTTGGTGGAGGAAATTTTAGGGTCTTTAATTAGGGATGAAATTACCACATATCTAGATTTAGAGAAAATAGTTGGAAGTAGCCACCACGGATTTCAAAAGGACGATCTTGCTTGACAAACCTCATCAAATTCTTTGAGAAGGTAACAGACATAGTAAATGGGGAAAATGCAGTGCATGTACAGTATATAGACTTTAGGAAAGCCTTTGACAAAGTATCACATGGGAGATTACTAAAGAAAATTAATGGGTATGGAATTAAAGGGAGGATAGCAAACTGGGCTCAAAATTGATTAGAAGGGAGAAAATGGAGAGTAGCAGTTAAGGGCATTTTTTCCAGAATATTTGGAAGTGGGCAGTGGTATCTCATGGGGTTCAGTTCTGGGGCTACTTCTGTTCACCTGTGTATAAATGATTGGGATATAGGCCTGAAGGAAGTGATGTTGATGCAGATACCAAAATAGGAGGTACAGTTAATTCTTTGGAAGGCCAAAGGAAGCTGCAATGGGATGTTAATAAGATAGGCAAATGGGTTGAAAAGTGGTAGATGGAATTCAGTGTGAGAGGTGATGCATTTGGTTTAAAAAAAAAAGCAGTAACTATACTTAGAATGGAAGTAGGCTCAGTCCTGTGGAAAAGCAGAGGGATTTGGGGCTACAGGTTCACAGGACATTAAAGGCAGCACTTCACGTTGATGATGGCCTGTTTCTGTGTTGCAACTTCTACGTATTTCTATGTAACTTCAATATATTAAATATCTGATTGAATTCGAAGGCGATTGCCTGCTTGATCAACATTTGCCCTTGCCAATTTAAATAGAATCAGGCAGATTTCTGTTAACATGGCACTGAAGTAACAGTGAACTGGTTTTGTTTTTCCTGTCTGTATTCCTACAGGTGCTGTCAATGCACTATTTGTACATTGTATTGCTCCACATAGCCTCCAAATAGAATAGCAGCTCAAAAATCCAAAGGAAGAAAATATTACTGTGAATTTTGTATGGAACAAATCAAATCTATTTCATTTGTATTTGATATTCAGTTTGGGAAGCGGTTTTCTGTCTATTATTGTCCACATACTGTAATTCACTAACTTGTAGTTCAATGGTACATTCAGCACTCCCACATTCCAGCATGGAAGCCATGCCCAAAGGGAGCACAGGTTGGAGAATCAGGGCTATTGCTGAATATTGACTAGCAAGTGGCTTGGACCTCCTAAAGAAGGATTTAAAAAAAAAAATTCTTGGATTCACCCCCTTTGTCAGGGACTTTTTAGAGCAGTGCTGGGGATTGGGTGGGAAGGAGACCTGGGCAGCGCTTTTTTTTTCTCCTCCCCGCCCCCGCCCCCGCCCCCCCAAAACCTTTGCAGACAGGAGCCGAGCAGAATTACTGCTGGCATGGGGAAAGTGGGTGCCAAAGTAGCACCCCAGTCATCCTTTCACTCACCAGCCCCATGTAAATAGGATGCTCTCCCACTGACCCTGCAAACCCCTGTGGGGATGTCAGTGTTGGATGGTACTGTGAGCACGAGGACTCGCCACCCATGGGATTTCATAGCTGTTCACTTTAAACAAGCATTCCAATGAGAGCGCCAGTCATTAACCAGGATATATTGTGGTATTTGTCCTACAGTAATCTAGTGTGTGGAGTAGGTGTAAAATTACAGCACACTTTATACTATGTTTCACATAACCTGTATAATTTGCCTTTATTTAAATGGAGACTGTTGCCAGTGCAAAGACCATAGTAACAGTTCCAGGCAGGAAAAGACCGTCAGTCTATCTAGCCCACCTATGCACAGTATTCCCTTGGTGCATTTCTAATAACCCTGAATCTCATGTTAATACTTGGGTTGTTTCTTCTCACCTCTGCCTGGAAATCACCTGTCATCTTAAGATGCTTATATATTATTTTAATTTGGATTCCAGTACCTGATAAAACTGGGTCCACAAGTTTGCTGCCATGCTACGGAAAATTGATTGAACAGTATAATGCCAGGAGCTGGCTCCTGGATTCCGAATCAGAAGAACAATATAAAAGCAGCTTTCCAATTCCTCTGTGAGCTGGAATGAATTAAACTCTCAGGTCTCTCTTGGGGCAATTTAGAATGTATTCTAGCAGTGAGCCTTGAAGCGAAAGCCTCCTATTAGCTTTCTGGCTCACTGCTACTACAATACAAAACAGACCCAAGTGTATAGTTGACTACCTAAAGTTGAGTAGTTGTAGCTGTGCAGAGATTTAAAGAAAACAATTGTACTTAATTTTGTCAATTAGACACTGCTAGATTGCTGCTGGGATAGCTCAATTTTTGAGTTTTTTTTTTCTCTTGACAATTTTCTCCAAGTTCTTTCCTGAGAACATTCCACAGTTGGCCATAATCATGTGTAATCCTAGACAGTAAATATCTGCAGGCCAGCTGACAGTTGGGATGGGGTGGAGAGGAGGGAAGCCTCCGTAGCTAAGCTTAAAATGTCCTCACCTGGTGTCCAGACACGCACTACCAGCAGGGGCCACTGAATAGCAATCAGCAATAACTCTGCCCCTTCCAATTCTAAGACCCCGCTGCCACCCCAGGTGAGATTTGATCATTCTGAACAGACCAGGGATCAAACCTGATACCTTCCTGGTTTGTATGGCCTAGCTGGTCACAATTTAAACTTGCTGAACCATTGGGGAAATACTTGATTTGAAATTACTTAAATACAACAGGTATGAATCTTTGTAGTTGTGTTTCCTGTTTGCAATGCTAAATTTATTTTTCCCATCGACAGAGATCTTTCATTCAATGAGTTAACCCGTCTAGAAGATTCCAGCTTCGTTGGCCTGAACCTCCTTGGACTGCTGTATATAGGAAACAACCAAGTGAGCTACATTGCTGATGGTGCCTTTGGAGGACTTCCCAGCTTGCACAGCTTGTACGTTTTATATATGTGTGTTTGTTTTTATGGGAAACTAAAATAAATCAGTGGTGTATGGGTTAAACACGAGTGTTTATTTCAACTTACATTTGCTAGTCTGTTTTCTTCTGCTTGTGGTGATTTATACTACAAGTCTGGTTCATCTTTACAGTTTTTTGTTAATAGCAACTGTTTTCAAGTAGAAAAACCCTTCAGTGCCAAGAAATAGGCTTTCTGTTCATAAACTTTGTATGTTGTGGTACAGTTATACTTGGAACTTCAACCATGATATTTTCATTGTGTTTGCATCCATCATAGAAAATTACTGCACAGAAGGAGGCCATTCGGCCCGTCGTGTCCGTGCCGGCCGAAAAAGAGTTATCCAGCCTAATCCCACTTTCCAGCACTTGGTCCGTAGCCCTGTAGGTTACGGCACTTCATTTAAAAAGTACTTGGATGTGCACTTGAATGGAGGTTTTCTGCCTCTACCACCTTTTCAGGCAGTGAGTTCCAGACCCCCCCCACCCTCGGGGTGAAAAAATTTCTCCTAAGCTCCCATCTAATCCTTCTACCAATTACATTATGCCCCCTGGTCACTGACCCCTCTGCTAAGGGAAATAGGTCCTCCCTATCCACTCTATCTAGTCCTGTCACAATTTTATATACCTCAATTAAATCTCCCCTCAGCCTCCTTTGTTTGAACGAAGAAAAACCCAGGCTATCCAATATTTTCTCATAGCTAAAATTCTCCAGTCCTGGCAACATCCTTGTAAATCTCCTCTGTACCCTCTCTAGTGCAATCATATCTTTCCTGTAATGTAGTGACCAGAATTGTACACAGTACTCAAGCTGTGGCCTAACCAATGTTTTATACAGTTCTAGCATAACCTCCCTGCTTTTATATTCTATGCCTCAGCTAATAAAAGAAAATATCCCGCATGCCTTTTTAACCACCTTACCTGCCTGTCCTGCTACCTTCAGGGATCTGAGGACATGTATTCCAAGGTCCATCACTTCCTCTACACCTCTCAGTATCCTCCCATTTATTGTATATTCCCTTGCCTTGTTTGCCCTCCCAAATGCATTATCTTACAGTTCTCTGGATTGAATTCCATTTGTCACTTTTCTGCCCACCTGACCAGTCCATTGATATCTTCCTGCAGTCTACAGCTTTCCTGCTGACTATCAACCACACGACCAATTTTTGTATCATCTGCCAACTTCTTGATCAAGCCCCCCACATTCAAGTCCAAATCATTAATATATATCACAAAAAGCAAGGGACCTAGTGCTGAGCCTTGTGGGACCCCACTGGAAACAGCCTTCCAGTTGCAAAAACACCCGTCAACCATTACCCTTTGCTTCCTGCCACTGAGCCAGTTTTGGATCCAACCAGCCACTTTCCCTTGGATCCCATGGGCTTTTACTTTTTTGACCAGTCTGCCATATGGGACTTTGTCAAAAGCCTTGCTAAAATCCATGTACACTACATCAATCGCGTCACCCTCATCGACCCTTCTTGTTATCTACCCAAAAAATTCAATCAAGTTAGTCAGACACGACCTTTCCTTAACAAATCCACGCTGACTGTCCTTGATTAACTCGTGCCTTTCTAAGTGACGATTTAAGCTGTCCCTCAGAATCGATTCCAATAATTTGCCCACCACCGAGGTTAGACTGGCCTATAATTACTCGGTCTATCTCTTTCTCCCTTTTTAAAAAACGGCATAATGTTAGCAGTCCTCCAATCCTCCGGCACCATGCCTGTAGTCAGGGAGGATTGGAAAATGATGGTCAGAGCCTCTGCTATTTCCTCCTTTGCTTCTCTTAGCAGCCTGGGATACATTTCATCTAGGCCTGGTGATTTATTTACTTTCAAAGATGCTAAACCCCTTAATACTTCCTCTCTCACTGTTTATCCCATCCAACATTTCACTCTCCACCTCCTTAACTACAATCTCTGCATCGTCCCCCTCTTTTTTGACGACAGACGCGAAGTATTCATTAAGAACCGTACCCACATCTTCTGCCTCCACGCATAGGTTACCTTTTTGGTCTCTAATAGACCCTATTCTTTCCTTAGTTATGCTCTTGATCTTTATGTATTTATGAAACATTTTTGGGTTTTCCTTAATTTTACTTGCCAGTATTTTTTCATGCTCTCGCTTTGCTTTCCTAATTTCCTTTTTAATTTCACCCCTGCACTTTTTATACTCCTCTAGGCCTTCTGCAGTATTGAGCTCTTGGTGTCTGACATAAACTTCCCTTTTTTGCTTTATCTTATCTTGTATGCTCCTTGTCATCCAGGGGGCTCTAGAATTGGCAGTGCCATCCTTTTTCTTTATGGGAACATGTCTATATTGTCTTCTGATACGCTGTTAACAGGGTTTTATCTGACTGCATTTTTGCCATTGTCGGCAACTCTAAAATACACAACCCTATGCTTGGGCAGCCAAGATTCAGGGTTAGGCGGTGGTGGTACTAAAACATTCCTTGTGAAGAAATGTTGCTGGCTGCTTACAACTGCTGGATGCTGGTAGTGGAAACATATAATCAGCTGGCACTTGGGTCAGGTCCACTGTACAGGCCAACAGTGTCACTGCGCAATGGTGAATGTCAAGACTTTTTTGCTGTCAAATCCACCCGACAGTAGAAATGGAGCAAAGAAAATGAGTTATATCGCGTGCCCGTTCCTTTGGAATTTTTTACTTGAGGTTCAGTCTATGGCTGCACGAAAATGTCTTTGCTCTAAAGGATGATTGAGTTTTGCACAGCTAGCTTTATCTAATCATTTTTTCCATCTGTTCTACTTGTACAATAGTTGGAAGCCCTTATTTCGCATTGTTATCCACAAGTCTGCACCTTGTGACAAGGGTGCTAATGAAATAACAAAAAGGTTGCTGAGTGGGTTTGAAAAGAGCCAAGTGAAACTTAATTAAGTAGTATTGTTCTGAAAGCTTGATGGATCTTCTAGTGAGTGTAAAATCCAAAGAAGCCCATGGATAATGCTCGTAGGGCCATTGAAGGGCAGGTGCATAGCTGGAGATGGTGATGATTACTAAGGCCCCCAGGTCATTCAGCTAGCCAGCCATGCAGAAAAGGAAACTAATAGTTTTAGAGCTATGAAAAGGATAGTTGAGCCCACTGACAATTGAAATTCAAGTCAATGCAATTCCATGTGGGCCTTTTACTTGTTTTTGTACTGCAAGAATTAATAAGACCCTATTCAATCTAGCTGTTCTTTAATAAAAATGGATTATGTAGCTTTAACCACTGGCTATGGATTATTGTTGACTTTCAAAATGCTTTCCTAACAATAAAACCTTTTATGCAGTTTATTTTTAAAATTTAAACAATAAATCACTGACCAGAACAGAATTTATCAGTAGTAGTCTTTAATAGCTTGTTGATATGAGAGGCTTATAGGTGAACAAGCTAAGGGTCTTAAATATAACATTTTTTCTGCATGTGATCTGAATTTAGCTGTACTAATATTAAAGGTGGCTTAAAAAGGTTTAGTTGAAGCAAATAGGAGTTCTCAGACTCCAGTGTTTCTGTGTATAGTGTTGAGTCAAGACTCAGATTGAAATTAAAAATCCATATTTTACAAACCATTTGCTTATTTATTCTCTCCATTCCTCTTCCCCAACTCCAACAGAGACCTGAAAAACAATGAAATCTCATGGACTATTGAGGATATGAATGGGGCTTTCTCTGAATTGAGCAAACTTAGGAAATTGTAAGTGCTCTTTTATTTTTTTTAAATTAAATGAACACTGAAAACATCCTAGTTAGTCCGTGCAATATTTCATGGATGTGACCTGAATTTAGGTGCAAAGATAGATCAGAGGCAACTTCAAATGTTGAAGCAAACCATTTCTGTCTCGGTGAGCCCTATGGTGTGGAAAGTAATGTGGATCCTTTACTTTGTTTTGGGATGAGGGAAGTAAACGTGCCTGAGGATATGCTTTGATCAGGGCAGCCCGACATAGCCGTGCAACTGGAGATGCTATTGGAACTGAAGGGGTTTTTTTGGACCCCAGACAGTATTTTGAAAACCTAAAACTGAAGGTTCAGGATTGTACTGGAATAATCAGATAAAAATTACCAAATCTATCTCATGTAGCAAAGAAAACAAGACTAAAGTATAGCAACAAAATTGGATTTCTTGTTAAATAGATTGGGTTTGTGTGAGACTGCAGATTTTAGTTTTCAAATTGATAATCTTCAATTAAGAGTTAGCAAAATGATGCTGCAGTGGTTATTTTGCAAAGGGTTCTTGTGATCTCTTGCTTGCAAACATGAGTGTCTCATTGTTAGGCTATAGAAAGATTTATACTTGAAGTGAAAGCTTGATTTACCTATAATTTACAAACTCTTCTGACCCCATTAATATTCCTAATTTTATTCAAATGTGTATATTTCTGTTTTTCTGTAATCAAAGTTAAATGCTTGTTCTCTAGGGGACTACAGGGAAACCGAATCAGGTCAATCACAAGAAAAGCATTTTCTGGCCTGGATGCACTTGAACACCTGTAAGTATCCTGGAATTCCAGCACCGATGGTGCCGAGTGCTTCAGCCAGTTAAATCATTAATATTTATTTGCTGATAAAGTGGTAAATGATCATTTTTGTACTGAGCGTGTATTGATTGTTGTGTATAGATGCAGCACTGAAGATATAACACTGAGCCAAAGACCCCTGTGGCTTTTAATTATTTTTGTTTATCACATAAGTTGGTTGTAAAGTTGTAACAGTAATAGAGTTAAAAGTTATTGATGTACAAAAATGTTAGTAGTGAAAACTTGTGATGGGTGTTGTATTTCATTAGTATACCTTTTTTGTTCTGTTTATTTTTTGCAGTGATCTGAGCAATAACGCAATTATGTCTGTCCAAAGCAATACCTTTTCTCAAATGAAGAAACTTCATGAATTGTAAGTGTGGCATGATTGTGACTTACATAACATGGAGATGCAACTAAATTTTCGATTTCTCTTAATAAATTCAGCATTAAAGCAATGAAGCCATTATAGCTTAATGTCTAAAGTCCTATTTGTGTAGTTCAGTTACAGACCTTAGCTTTCCTTTTGATTTTTTCCTTTCGGTCTTGACTTGCTTCACTTACATGATATTGAGCATTTCTTTCTCCCAGACACTTGAACACTACAAGCCTTCTTTGTGATTGCCAGCTAAAATGGCTGCATCAGTGGGTGACAGACAATGGATTTCAGCCATTCATTAATGCTAGTTGTGCCCATCCCCCGTGGCTGAAAGGAAAAAGTATATTTGCCATCAAATCAGAAGACTTTGTGTGTGGTAAGTTTTGAATTTATTTTATGATGCAAATTAAAATTTTCTAAATCATTTAAGAGCAAAGATGGTAAATATATGGCCAATGTGAATAATTCTTAAGCGTTTTGTTAATCCAAACTTTGCACAAAGCATCCCTCTATATATGAATTAGTGCAATTACTTCTGTACACTTGGATATCCATCAGTTACATGTTTTTTTTTTGCGGAGGTTAAACTTATTGATAAATGATTCCTCGCAGATGACTTCCCCAAGCCTGAGATCATTGAACAGCCTGAAACCCAAGCAGCAGTAAAGGATTCCAACGTGAGTTTCATCTGCTCGGCAGCTAGCAGTAGTGACTCACCAATGACGTTTGCCTGGAAGAAGGATAATGAAGTGCTTCATGATGCCGAAATTGAGAACTACGCACATCTTCGGTCTCAAGGTGGCGAAGTAATGGAATATACTACCATCCTGCGTCTTCGACATGTGAATTTCAGCAGTGAAGGAAAATACCAGTGTGTCATTTCCAACCACTTTGGTTCATCCTACTCTAACAAAGCCAAGCTGACTGTGAATAGTATGTATCAACAAGTTATTCTGTGATTGAGCAGCTGAAAGTTAATCTTGAGATATTGGTTGTTTTAAATGTATTTAATTTAAAACTTTCCACCTGGACACTTCATAGTGCACAAAAGCCAGTGTGGAAAAGTTCCTTCGCACATCTGACATCTGAAACACCTCGTGCAATGAATTACTTTGAAATATGGTAACTGTGGACAAACAAGGCAGTCATTTTGTGCACGAGATGCCACAAACAGCATATTAGATGAATGACCAGTTAATCTGTTTGGTGATGTTTGATGGAGGAATTTTGCCCAGGGCACCGGTTCTTTGAATAGTACCATGGCACCTTCATTTTTAATGTCTAATCTGAAGAGACGACATCTCCAGCCATGCAGCATTCCCCACTGCACTGGAGCGTCAGCTGGGATTGTGTGCTAGAGTCTTGGAGTGGGGCTTCAATCTACAAACTTCTGTCTCTTGTGGTGAGAGTGCTACCAACTGAGCCAAGCTGACACTTGTAGTAACAGTGAAATCCTTGCCAACAAGCAATGGTTATTTCTAAACTCTTTTCCCTTTTCCAGTATGTTTTTGAAATTGCTACATGTTCTTTTAAACCTCAATGGCAACAATGCATTTGGCTTATGTCATTTTTCCCTGATATTCTTGTGAACCACTGTATGTGCTTTTTTAAGAGTAATTCATGATGTGCCCAAACATAATTGTGTTTATATTGGATTGACCAGTTATGCCCATGGACCAGTATTCTCAGATCACTAGTTTTTTTCCTCCTGTCTGTTATTCCTGTAAGCCTTTCACTATATTACTATGTAATTATACACCTGAACATGAAGACAAGGGAAAATATAGAAACAATAGCATTAATGTAGAAATACAATGTGCTAAACTCTCTTTAAAAATACCATGGCATCACAGGTGGCAATCATTGTATTAACAGTGATGTAATCCTGTGTCCTGGGTTACGTTGTTGTAACTTCCCTATCTGTTAATTTAGATTTTTATCTATTTTAGTAAAATGAAATAACTATTTAATATATAGTACTCTTGCATTATATTGCCATTTTCTTAGTCATAAAATTGCCTGGATGGTATTTTCTGCTTTATCCATTGTGGCAACATGTGCTGTGTTCTGCCCACTAATCTGAGAAACTATCTGGCATTGCTCCATGTTTATTCCTTTATTATCCTACTACCTGTATGCCACATACTGCAATCAGTGTTAGTGAAATAAGTGGCAGAAGTGGATGAGTCACAGTGGAGTGAGGAACTGGAGGGATTGAGAGAGAACATCACACTAAAAGCAAATGCTGGAAATCTAAAATAAAAGCAGAAAATGCTGGAAATACACAGTTGGAACTCAATGATACTCACATCTTAACTACAAGTGAACTAATGAAATAGCAAATGCAGGAAATACATAGCATCCATAAGGAGAAAATACAGGTAAATGACATTTCAGCTGTACACTTTTCAATGAAGAAATGAAACATCACTACCTGTGTTTCATATCACAGATGCTGACTGACCTGTGTATTTCCAACAGGTCAGTCAGCATCTGTGAGGAGAAAAGATGGGTAGTGACATTTCATTTGTTCTGTTGAAAGGTGTACAGCTGAAACATCATTACCTGTCTTCTCCTTATGGATGCTGTGTATTTCTAGCATTTTCCATTTCATTAGTTCACTTGTAGTTAAGATGTGAGTAGAATAATGATTGTGTATAGAATTAAGATGTTTATTAGACACGCAAACAATATCTTCTATAATTTTTGTTTGTTTTGTGCTTTGCAGTGTTACCATCATTTACAAAATCACCAACAGACCTTACTATTCGAGCAGGAGCTATGGCCCGTTTAGAATGTGCTGCGGTTGGTCATCCAACACCACAGATAGCCTGGCAAAAAGATGGTGGCACCGATTTCCCTGCTGCACGAGAGAGAAGGATGCACGTTATGCCGGAGGACGATGTATTTTTTATTGTAGATGTGAAAATAGAGGACATTGGAGTCTATAGTTGCACAGCTCAAAATAGTGCTGGGGCCATTTCAGCCAATGCAACAGTAACTGTGCTAGGTGAGTCCTAACAAAATGTTAGCATTTAACCAATGTAATCAGACGTTTTATAAATAAATGTGTAGTTTTCATTATCTTATGTAAAAACAGGGCAAGTCTTTTGTTTTCTTTATCTTAAATTATTGAGCTCAATATTATTAGGAGATTGTCTTGTGTGATCTTCATTACTGTTTAGCTGATACATTCTTATTTAGTTAATTTTTAAAAGGCATTGACTGTATAAGAAATGTGCAATTACTGGTGTGTAAAAAAAAAAATTACAGAATCTCAACTTCTTTTAATCCAGAAACCCCTTCATTTGTGCGTCCTCTGGTCGATAGAACAGTAGCAAAAGGTGAAACTGCAGTTCTGCAATGCATAGCTGCTGGGAGTCCCCCTCCAAGGTTGAACTGGACCAAAGATGATAGCCCTTTAACAGTGACAGAAAGACACTTTTTTGCTGCTGGAAACCAGCTGCTGATTATTGTCGACACCAACCTTGAGGATGCTGGGAAGTACACTTGTGAAATGTCAAATACCCTTGGAACTGAGCGGGGCCATATTCGTCTAAATGTCATTCCTACACCAAACTGCGACTCTACACAGAGCGCTACACCATTTGAAGAGGATGGATGGTCTACAATTGGAATTGTAATCATAGCAGTGGTCTGCTGTGTAGTTGGCACTTCTTTAGTCTGGGTGGTTATTATTTACCATACAAGAAGGAAGAGTGAGGACTGCAGTGTAACAAACACAGGTGTGAACATACTTTGTGGTTGTAAGCTCACAATTACTTAACACTAATTGTACACACAAACACATTGTTCGATCTTTATTTTCTCCTTCCTCTCTTTTGAGGGGAGAAGGTAGAAATAAGAATAATAGAACGAAGAGTATATGCATTTTCAAATTAAAATTCTCACTCTTTTTCTCCCTCTTCCCCCTCCACTTTCCTTTCCTTTCCTGATTGCATTGACTCCTGCTGGAGTACAATTCCATGAATACCAATCACTCTCGCCGAAGTGGTTGTCATTTGATTGGGCCTCGGCTTGTAAGTAATGGCAGGCTATTCAACTACGGGGACGATCACAGCCTGGCTTAATCCTGTCCTCATTTCACCTCCAGGCATGAGTATTTGACCGGTAACAATAGGGAGCGAGAATCCTGGCTAATTTTTTTTTCTCTGAGCCATCGTGGGACCTAGTAAACTTCCTATAAACCCTTTTATATTTTTTTTTAAGCCTGTTCTCACTCCCCACCCCCACCCTTTTTTAAAAAAAATTATGAGTGGTCCCAAGGTAATTAATTCATCACTTGCACCTGTATTCTCGTTTTTGTGTTATGCAACACTGCAGCATTTTGAATGCATTGGAGACAAAATGTCCAGCATTTATACCCAAGTGTAAGGAATATTGTTTCTCTTCCAGTAGCTCCTTAAGCAACATTATTGGCTTTAAAGTAGCTTTCTTTCCCATCTGAATTTTTATTGTAAAAATAAAAGGTGAATTTGGAAGAAAAATGAAAACAAAAAGTACCTTTTGGAATTTTTAGAAGTTGAACATTCTTTTGATAAAATCAAAAAAAATTAGTTCTTTCAGATTGACCGTCAATCATGGATGACTTATTGAAACATGATGTAATATTGTAGCATTACCGAACATTTTCTCTGATCGACAGCCAGTATATAGAGCCAGCATCTTTGCTTATTTTTTTTTCTCTTCGTCTGAAGGCAATGACCCACGCTATTGTATCAGTTCACTGTTTGACTGTGGGGAGAATCACAGCCACCACTGATGGTCCATAACATCCTCCAGCAGGAGTCACTGAGTAGTGATCAGGAACAAGAATCTTGACTCTCCTCCCCCCCCCACTTTTTCTTCCCTCCCCCAATTCCTCAGCAGTGGGAATCTTTGGCCAATCGTTTTGTACCCATCATTGTCCTCCGCGAGTTCAGCTAACCTAACGCAGGTGCTAGAGTCATGCCTGCAGTCGCCAGTGTCTGTAGAGCTCAGTGCCGCATCGCATGGATCATTTACATACTGAATCTTAGAACCTTTTAACTTGCTGCTGCTTCATTTTCCTTAATGGAAAAATTACATGATTTTGTATAGTCTTACTCATGTGACTCTCAAAATTTAAAGTAGTGTATTACAAAAAAATGGCTTTTTCAAAGTTGTTATTTTACAGTTAGTACAAAAGTAGGACTATAGAGGAGATTATTATAATTGCATACAACACACCAAGAGTTTTGTTTGAAATGGGATTATAGTGACTTCCAAAGTACTAATCCATCACTGTTGATGTGTTCTATAATTGGCTGCATTTGACATAAATATATCGAACCAAAATAATTTTCTATACATCTGTCTTAAAAGGAACTTTAAGGAATGTTAACTCGGAGGTTTTTATAAATTCTGAGTTAATGATTAAAGCAGTTGTATGGTTGTCAAAGCTGTTATTGTAATTTATGTTGTTTCACAGATGAGACAAACTTACCCGCAGATATCCCAAGCTACTTATCATCCCAGGGAACGCTATCCGATCACCAAGAAGGGTATGGGCGATCGGAAGCTGGAAGTCACCATCAACTTATGACTGCTTCTATGAATGGATATTTACTTCAGCACAGAGGAAGTGATGGTAAGCGTTCAAAAAATAATTTGCAACAGGAAAATCCTTGAAGTACCACAGTAATCTGTCTGCCTTCATATGCACTGTGAGCATGTTCTGGTGAGTTTTGACAACTTGTATGCACACCAGCCCTGATTGTTAACCAAACTACTAAATCAAAATTATATTCTGTGTATTGACATTCATGCACAAGCATCTCTAAGGGAGTCATTTAGCTGTCTGAAGGAGAGAAGGTGGGGAAACTATTCAGATATTCTACAATGTGATATAATCTAACAGTTTGATAACAAGCAGCAGAAGGAGCTTTGAGACATTTCTAAGATGTGATAGGTGCTATATAAATGTAACTTGAGGTTTTTGTTAAAGGTGGTGATGCACACAAGAAAAGGTTTTTTTTAAATAAAACAAAGCCAGTTTGTAGAGATCAGTTTAATTAGAAAATATGTTTTTTGTTCTGTTTAAGATCTTTGTCACATTGACAATGGAAGCGACACCGATATAGAAGCTATGGCGGACCCACTAGTTTTTCGTGACCAAGACAGAGCAGGGTCAGTGTATATGGGAGGAATTGTGTATGATACTGAAACGCTGGAAGGAATCTGTCATCCAGGCAAGTGCAAGTTGGATCCTTTAATACTTCTTTGTTCTGTTGATGTTTGCTGGGTTCATGCATTATTAATAAGCTTTATAAAAATAAGAATTATGTGGAAAGCTGCATTGACAAGAGGGCCTTAGCAGCCTCTATGGTATTAGCACAAGTTAAGCAATGCTAAGTAAACCATGTTTTTCATGATGTAATGTTGCTGATGTTTTAAAATTTGCAATATTTACTCTTATTTTCCACTAACCATTCCTAACATTTCTTTTGGTTTGGGAAATTGAACGTGGTTTTCTTTTTTTGAGTTTATTACATTGGTTCATATAACATTACAACAGATTTAATTGCTGCAAGTGGTATTTTGGCAGGTTTCCTTAGTGATTACAGGCAAATGGAGACTAACAGCTCTTTATTGAAGCAGTGAGGGCACAGTACAGTCGCTGGTAGTGAAAACAATATATTGTAGGAAGTGTGTAGGATATGTGCTCAGAAGTAACACACAACCCAAATAATTACAATAATAGAATGAAGTATGCAGTATGCATATTTATAGTGAGATCAGAAATGTTTTCTAAACCAACATCCATTGTTGAGATTTCTTAGGCCATTTTGTTTTGCTAGCAAATATCAGTGATCGGACTGATCACTGATATTTGCTAGCAAAACAAAATGGCCTAAGAAATATTCCCAAATCAATATTGTAGTGTCTTTTTGAGTTTAAGCATTTTTATTTTTTCCCCTTTTTTTTTGCTCATCAAGTTAAGGAATGTTAATGCTGGCCAACCAAACACTTTCAGGCATCCACTGATGATATCAACACTCCTAGGTCTAGTATAGCACAACCAGATGCAGAGGAAAGCTCTTTCTGCTTTGCACCCACAATGTGCCTCAGCTCCAACCTCCAAGAGCAGCCCCTACAGCACACATGTGACATTTTTTCCAATTTCCACACCAGCCAACCTATGGCTCTCGATGAGATTGCCAATTTGTGCTGAATTAGGGACAGTTTTGTGCTGCTAAGAATTGGATTGAGACTGCCTAAACTCATTTCATATAGAACCAAGTTAAAGCATTTCTAAATTTGCATGGTGAAAGATTTTTTGGAAGTACCCAGCTTTGCTCTTTATACATATCTCAATAGATATCTTGACTATTAAAGTTTTTTTTTGTGGTTATTCCACAAATCATCTGTAATACCTGGAAATATTCAAAAATCCTTTCAACGGCAAACACTTCTGATTACGTAAACGAACAGAAGCGAAGTATTCTCAAGGTTTGTTGACCGTGCAAAACCATGTCTCAGTTTCTCACTGTAAAAATCTTTTATTTAAACTAGATGGAAGCTCGGATCAGGTAGCGGTTTGTGCAGGTGTCTACGATGATTCCAGCATATATTTGAAGAAAAAAGAGTATTGTCAATACACCCAAGTGCCTCCAAAAGATCCCTTTGACCAAGCTATTGCAAATATAATGATGCAGCTCCCAAATGTGAACTTGTTCAATTCTTTTCAAACTCTGCACAAAGGGACTGCTGTTGACATTCCAGTTTCAAGCAGGAATCTAGAAAAATTACCAGCAAACCTCAACCTGTATGGTGGTAAGTATTTCATACAGTGAAAGTATTATGAAAAAACTAGATGTACACATTGGTTGACTAAATTTGAACCTTTTTTGGACCACTGCAATGTTCTTTTCTTACATGTCAATTTTGCCATAAGTAGAATTGTTCCAGGTAATATTTAAATAGTTGTGGATCACTGAATTCATTTATTTATATTTTCATTTGCTTTGATAATTAAAGCACAAGCAGCATTTTTTTCTCACTGTGGTATCTCACCTAACTTTTCTTCGTTCATTGTCCAAACACGCACACATGCACACACAACCAGGATCTCTGGCCAATTTTTAAAATAATTTCCTTCCCTAACCCGGGGACACTGAAGCAAAATGTAGTGCTCCTACCAATCTGACTAAAATCAGCTACCTCATCATCTAGTGATGATGTAACTTGGAATCTTTGCAACCTGTGTGGTTCAGCTGCTTACTGAATAAACTTGTATCATTCAAACTATGGTAAAACATATCTACTTAAAATTGCGCAATTATAGTTAATCTAAAGTGCAAAAGAATGTGCTACTTTTTAATTGGATCCTTTTAGTTGCAGCATCAATTCTGTGTCAATGTTTGTGCTTGTTTCACATCAACTGTTTTGTGGGGAGGTTGGGTTGGAAATGGGACAAAGATTTGTGTAAATAAAATTATACTGGAAACTTAAGTAATGTTCAAAGAACTCTGATTTTTGTGGTTCAGTGAATCTTCCTAATTCTACTTTTGTTCAAGATTAAAAATTTACAGATCCTTTCTGCTTCACTGGACATGAAGGAGAAGGAATTTATCTTACGGCTCCATCTTTCACTGGTCACTAACATGTCGCCAACTTAAAAATCCTTCAGTAAATTTAAAAGTAACTTCATGGGTGGACTTTTATTTTCCTTTTGAAAACCAGCATACTTGTTACTACTGTGACCCATTCATACATCTGTAAGATATGTCACCACAAAAATTGAACTGCTTCATTATTTTTCAGATTACACTAAGTGCATTACCTTCACAGGCCTCTGTTATAATCCACTTGTCAACAAAAATTTTTGCTGTAATATTTTTAATTGTTATTAAATTTGTACAAGACACACACATAGACAAGCATCTAGTGCTTAAACTGGACCCTTTTTAAATTTACAGTCCATTTTGAATTTCTGTGTACTTCATTCTTTTTTTTTTACTATGTTTTTGATTTGTTTACAATAGCCTCTCGGCCTATGCCTTTTCCTCACATTTTTATTTATATACATTGCATAATGGAAAAAATGTTTTTCAGAAACTATTCAGAACTTATTCGTTAAAGCAAAACTGTATTGTGTGGATTAGCAGTTTGAAAATTTGTGCAACTAGCTTGGAAAATCTCATGCTTCTTTGAACAATTTCTTCTTCTTTGACATTTGCATCTCTTTTTTTGTTTCCAGGGACATTTGGAAAGCCTTTGTGGAGAACACTCCAAGATCCCTATTCTGATTATACCCAACCAGATGCATCTCAGTCGTTAACGCTTCATAATAATCCTCAAGCCTCATTGGACACTGACTCTGAGGCTGAAGAAGAATCGGAGAGTCCCTCAGTTTCTGTCACTGGGCAACACAATAGTACTTATGAACACACCGTTAATAAATGTAGGACTCCAACTTTTCAACCTTACAGAGTTAACACGTAGACACTAACAATAGGAACTGCCACACTGAAATTTATTGTACCAAAGAAAGACTTGAACATACTACCTCATAAAGCCCTGTTGCTTCAGTTCTCCAGAAAAGCGATTCTTTTATTTAGGAATAACTTGTATCTTCAAAAGATTGTTGATCGGTGTAAACTGATGGTTGATGGACCAAGAGGAAGCATTACCAATGTATGCTTTTATTTTGGGAGTACTATGCTTCTGAAGTATGACGAATTTGCTATATTTTTTATTATTTTATACTTTTTTTACTGAATATTATAAATTTTTCACCTGTAAATTAATTATGTAAATAATTAACAAGTATTTTACCTATGTTTGTATAATAGGAGATACTTTTTTTAATGAACTTTTTGTTGGTAAGCTAGAATTTATCATTGGCGGTACAGCATGTTAGTTATGTGGTGCTAAGTCTGACTGTAGGTCAGAATTTTAGTGCCTCTTTTGCACAGTTACATTGACAATAAAATGGCATTTTGCTTTGAACTATATTTTTAAAGGAGCGCATTGTTTTTGTGTTCTGATTTGAATTTGTTCAATATGCAATCTTTGTAACTTGCATTCTGCTCTAGACCCAGCACAGCCTCTGCAAAAGGTGATTGAGTTACCTTGATAACATACAGAAGATGAAAATTTGCACTTACTGATGTAATACATTGTGTTGAACCTAAAAAGATGAATATTGTCATTGGACTGCAGTATACGTGCCTTGTGACAGAGCTGTAGCAGTATAGAAAGTTCCTAATTTTTCGAAGTTTGCTGTGTTTTATTCCTCCATTATTAGGATACGTTTTGGGATCTGAACATTAGGCACCCACATCTCTATTGAGTTTGTATTGTGTAGCTTTAATATACACTGTAGTGTACCATAATCGATTATAAAAAAATATATATTTTAAAGATAAACGCTTTTGCTTTGGGAAGTCATAATTGCTCAGGTCCTACATCTTGTACTGTAATTTATGGACCTTACCAGGTAAGATTTTGTTTACTGAGCACTGTGGTAGGTGGCTTTTAAAGGACAATTTTTGCTTTGCTATTTAATTCCTCAAATTGTATACAGAGGAAAATACCACTAAAGATCATTTGTTATTTTCTGTCCCTACTTGTGCTGTCCAGAAAATAAACTTATACTACCTAGTCAGTAGGATGTGCACAAGATTTGAGTAAATTACATTTTTATTCAAAAAAAATATATATTTTTCTCATTCTTTCCAGGAGGAAAATGCCCCTCCTGCTTCAACAAAACAGTCTGACAGCCTGGGTTAGATCAGAAACATTCTATATTTCTAATTGCAGATGTACATCCTTATCCTGTATTTATATATACTTGCGTATCTAGCTGTTAGATATTTTTAAAGCTTAAATCCAATGTGTGTTTAAAACAGTACCACAGAGGTTGTTGTGTAAGGTTTATATAGTTGGACAATGTGCAGGTACCTTGAAATTAATTTTGTTAACTGTTAACTCTTGTGACTGTTTTGACTGAGACAGATTTGACCTATATATTTGTAATATAAAATCTATTGAATCGCACTGCTAAAGAACACCAACTGATTATCATGTTGTACTTTGCACATGCATTACATGAAAAGAAACCAGTGACCCTTCCTTCTCTCCCCTCACATTTTCCCCAAAAAAAGGAATTACAAGTTGCATTTCTTGACATTGTGTGATTTGGAGCATTGTGATTGAGAGCAAGTCATTGAAATTCAACATTTTAAAATTAATTTTTTCTCATCAACATGTGTCAAAACCAGGAAATGGAATATATTTCAATTTTGAGCATCCATAGTCCATACTTAAAACTTTCAGGTCAGACATATCCTGATTCGATGCAAAGTAAAGCACTCTTTACTTCAACGTGCCATCTTATCTGAGAAGCACCCTCTATTGTGTCTTGTTACTTTTCCCAATTCCTACATCAGTCATTGCCATCTGAATTCATTTTGTGCTATGGGCCCACTTTCACTAAGAACTGGATTGAAACTGGCCAAACCCATTCTGTTTAGGACCCCTGTAGCTATCATAGAAGAGATTTTGATTCCTCACTACTTTTACTAATATCAGAAAGGAAAAAAAAACTTACATCTCAGCTGATCTGGATTCAAAACCAGATCCCACAGATGAAAGAAACGTGCCCTCGTTATATTAAGGTTTTTTTTTAAATGCCCTGCTCATTGACAAACTCCTATGACCTTCATAAAATCGAATTAATTCAAAACTGCAGCCTGTGTGCTTTTGTGCACCATATTGTACATTCCCAGTACCTTTTCCCTTGCTAAGCACCACTGGCTCTCTCCCAGAACATTGGTTTCACGATCCTTGGCGGCGTCTTCAAATCATTCCATGCCTTGCCTGTCTCCAACTAATCTGTTCCAACCACATGCTCTAGTATGCACCCTCCACTCCTCTGACTCTTGACTTGCTGCTTATCCTTCACTCTATCATTGGTGATGAATCCTTCAGTAACTATATCTCTGCCCTCTGGAACTCCCTAAACCATTACACCTCACTACTTTCAAAAACCTACTATAAACTTCTTTGACTTTGCTTGCAATCCCTCCCCCTTAATTATTCCTATCCCTCCTCAGGGGTTTCATATTGTTGAGCACCCTGAGTTGTTATGGTATGCTATATAAATATAAGCTGTTGAAAGTGTGCTAATTCACTGCACTAGCCAGTTGTTGCCTACCCCATCTCAGTCTTTTTCCTCCCCTCCTGACGTTATGTTGGAATGCAATTCCACCAGCAATGACAATGCTCCGATACCTCATGCAAAAAGGCATTCTTTAAGTGCGAGCCTTACCAATGAGTACTGGGCATTCAACTGTCGATACCATCACAGCTAAGCACTAATTCAGTTTCCATTTGATTGACATGCCTGCTTTCCAGAAGTGGTCACTGAATAGATATCTGGAATCCTGCTAAGTATTTTTCTTTAACAGGTGGGGGAGTCTAAAACTAGAGGCTATAAATGTAAGATAGTCACTCATAAGTCCAATAGGGATTTCAGGAGAAACTTCTTTACCCAGAGAGTGGTTAGAATGTGGAACTCGCTACCACAAGGAGTAGTTGAGGCGACTAGCATAGATGCATTTAAGGGGAAGCTAGATAAACATGTGAAGGAGAAAGGAATAGAAGTTTATGCTGATGGGGTTAGATGAAGAGGGGCGGGAAGAGGCTTGTGTGGCGCATAAGCACCGGTATAGACCTGTTGGGTAGAATGGCCTGTTTCTGTGCTATACATTATATGTATGTAATTCTATAACGTCTTCCTCCCCAGCCCAGGGACACTGCAGCCTAACTATAGATTTTCACAATCACTTGGACTGGGATCAGCTAATTCAGCTTAGACTGGGATTGAATTTAGAATTTTCGTAACTTGAGGCGTAGGCTAACACCAGGCAAAGGAACAGGAGTAGGCCATTCAGCCCTTTGAACTTGTTCTGCCATTCTTATTAGATCATGGCTGATCTGTACCTCAACCTCATTTACCTACCTTTGTTGCATATCCCTTGATACCCTTACCTAACAAAAATCTATCGATCTCAGTCTTGAAAGTTTCAATTGACCCAGCATCAACAGCCTGGGTAGAGTTCCAGATTTCCATTACTTTGTGTGACGAGGTGCTTCCTGGTTTCACTCCTAAAATTAGAGCTGGATGATTTAAGATATGCCCCTTAATCTGGATTATCTACCCTATTGAATCCTTTTAGTGTTTAAACACTTCTGTTAAGTCATCACTCAAGTTGCTAAGCTTAAGGGAATACAAACCAAGTATACACAACCTGTTCTCATAATTTAACTCATCCCTGGTAAGCAGTAGGTTTAGTGCCTGTATTTGTTGAGCCAGTGGGGGAAACCCACTTAAATGTTCAATTGTATTTTGATTACTTAGTGAATCATTAAAACTACATACCTGCCCTCTGGAACTTTCTTCCTGAACCACTCCACCTCCCTACTTTTTTTTTCCCCATTACTTTACATTTATACCACCAATTTACATTCAGTTGGAGGTAGAATTCTCCAAACAGCAAAGGCTGTCAACTATTTGTTTTCACATTCAGTGTCGTTCAGATATACTGCAAGTACTTCAGCCACAAGGCATTCCTGTGATTGAAAAGCGATCTACAATAAATCAGAAAACATTCCATTTGTGGCCCTTGGTCATTGTTGAGGTGCATGTCATACATAAGACAAAGTAAACCCTTTATTTCTTTGCAATCCCATTATCTCAATTGCTGTTGCCCCAGGAGTGGTCTGAAGCTATGCAGCATAAATGATGCCATAAATGTAACATTTTTCATAAATGTGTAGCAAATTCAGACAGTCCCACCTACATAATGGTTGAAGGGCCCAAGATTATCTTTAGGTTCAAGTTCTGCATTTACTTGTCAAATTGTGGAGAATTTGGCATTAGAATGCGATCAACAGTTGTCATGATTTCCAAAATGTGTAATAGGATAGTGATAAAATATACCCTGGTTGCTCACTTATATTATGCAGATTTCTTTTTAACGTTCAGTAAGATGTATTTTTCTCTCTCTATCCCATCAGCTCTTACATGCCTCTGTCCTTAACTCCCATTAATCTTCCCGATAGTTATCCCAGGTTAAGGCTGGTGGTGAGAAACCTGGGCGTGTTGCTTGATCCTGAGCTAAGTTTCTTTCCCCACATTTGCTCCACCACCAAGACCATCTTCTTCCATCTTTGCAATATTGCCTGCCTCCACCCTTCCTTACGGCCAAGAGTCCATCTTTCATGAATCAATTTATTCATGATGCCACTGCCAATATCCTTGCACTTAAAGCCCCTCGCTTTCATTAACCGGATCCTTGCTACATCCTAGTAGCATCCTTATGAATCAATTTCAAGATTCATGCTCAACTTTAAATGCCTCTATAGTCTTCTCCCTCACTCTGCTTGGCCACTGTGTGAGATTGAACCCGATTGTTCGCAACCTTGGCATCCTATTTGATCCTGAGCTGACCTTCTGACCCCATATCCTCTCAAATCACCAAGGCTGCCTACTTCCACCTCCGTAACATCACCCCTCTCCGCTTTGCCTCAGCACATCTGCTACTGAAACCCTCATCTATGCCTTTGTTACCTCTAGGCTTGATTATTCCAATGCTGTACTGGCCGGCCTCCTACCTTGCACCCTCTGTAATCTTGAGCTCGTCCAAAACTCTGCTGCCCGTATCCTAACTCGCAACAAGTCCCATTCACCCATCACCCCTGTGCTCGCTGACCTACATTGGCTCCTAGTCCGGCAATGCCTCAATTTTACAATTTTCATCCTTGTTTTCAAATCCCTCCACGGCCTCGCCCCTCCTTATCTCTGTAACTTCCTCCAGCCCTACAATCCTTTGAGATCTCTGTGCTCCTCCAATTCTGGTCTCTTGTGCATCCCCGATTTTTGTAGCTCCACCATTGGCTGCTGTGCCTTCGGCTGGCTAGACCCTAAGCTCTCGAATTACATCCCTAAACCTCTCTACCTCTCCTCCTTTTAAGACACATCTTAAAACCTACCTCTGACCAAGCTTTTGGTCACCTGTTCTAATATCTCCTTATATAGCTCGGTGTCAAATTTTGTTTAATAACGCTCCTGTGATACGTCTTGGGACATTTTACCATGTTAAGGTCGCTATATAAATGCAAGTTGTTATTGTCCCATCCTATCTTAGTGACATCCTTCAATCCTACACACCTGCTTGCATTTTTTACTCCTGACACTAGTCTGGTCCATGTTCCTCATCCTCTTTCATTCCTCATCCTCACTCTTGCAGCCCCTGGCCTTTGGAACTCCCTAAATTTCTCTCCCCTTACCTGTTTTCAAAAGCATAATGAAGATCTTTCTCTTCAGCCTTGCCCCTTTACTCCTTTCTACCTATTTTGTCTCCTGCTCAAAGTTCATTTCATTGTCCAATCTACAAAGCACACGGGGATGTCTTTCCAGTGTGAAGAGTGCTGAAGTTCTTGCTATCTCTTTTTCTCTGAGTTTCTGTGTCTTTCCTTTTTTCTTTGTCCTATCTCTTTTTCACTCCCCCACTTGAACAAGTGGCACACTAGGAATGCAGTTAAGGTATGATCAAACAAGATTTGCAAGAAGATATCTTTTGGCTGATCAGTTTTTCTATTTATACTGAATTTTTACCATAAATTATTGCTCCAGAATGACTAAGATGATTGAGAACACATTACGCACATGTATAATGAATTAGCATTTCTATATATTAATATAACACAATATACTGTATAATGTGTATAAACTAATAACTGTATATACTTGTTAACAATGAAGGATTTCACTGACATAAACATTATTCAAATTACAGTGAAACATGCACAGTGACTAGCCTGGTCTTTTGAAGCAACTGATACTAAATACAAAATGAAACTTGGGAAACTGGTGAGGGGAATGTCACCAGAAATTTCAACACTTATTCAGAAATAAAGGGAGAAATAAAGTAACATAAGTTGAAGATTTATATTTCTTGCATAACAGTTGCAAAACAAATTGGCTTTCATGGTGAGCAATCCAGTAAAATGAACTAGAATGATTAATTTTCTTGTGTCTGGGTTTACTGTACCAGCACAGTGAGCATTCAATTGTCTGCCAGTTACTTTGATCGAAAATATTTTCCTGTGCAACTGTTTTAAACACTACTTCTAGAATATAGCTACACATGCAGAAATTGGAGAGGGTTTCTTTTTAAGTAACCAAGGAATATGTCACAAATGATTGATAAACGTTAAATCCTGCACTACCATATCTGACAGTTTCAGCGGAGCAAACGTAATGATTGATATACAGAGGAACAGAACACTCATCTCATTTTGCTCCTTTTCTTACTTAGTTATTGACCTCACACTGGATCCATTAACAATCTTGTTTAACAGTTGCTCTTACATGTGAGATAAATGATTGACAGGAGCAGAGAAAGTGTATTGGGTGAACCATTGATTGATTTTCTCTCTGATATTCACAGCATCAGCATGAAACAATAGAACAGTGTAAGGAAGTCAAGGTCTTCTAGTGAAAAATAGGCAAGGACAAACGCATGGAAAGTACATGTAGACTACACAAAGTGAAGGTACTGCATGCTGCGATGAATGGAATTAGTTGTTGCACATCAAAGAAGCTGCCTTGTATAAAATAAAGTAAATATTAATTAGGTAACCATTTGAGTTTTCATTTTTTTAACTTTAATTTTCAAGACAAAACTGCTGGGATTTGTTTTGCAATGAGAAGGTTGAAAATATGCAAGTTTAAATTCATAAACAGTTATGTATCAAAAATCTGTTCAAATTTACAGTGGGTTCTAAGATTAATAGCAAGTAGATTCATTATTAATTGCCACTGGTAAGTTCTTAGATTATCTTTATCAAGAACATGTACATAAGGAAAACCAGTTTTGCATATTGAAATATTTATTTCAAATAGTGCCTTCAAATATATAAGAAAAATATTTCAGTTTAAAAAAAAATTCCAATTAGAAATGCAAAGCACTTAATCGTTCCTTTGGATTCCACTGCTGGCATAGTACAAGGCTGTTAATTAGAATACCACATTCTGTGGTCAATGGGATGTTCTCTTCATCCAGTTGTTTTTATTAAGGGGCAGTGTCACAATATTAGACAGTTTCAACAGGCATGGAACAGGTACGAAAAGCCTGCTCTGAATACAATGCTGGCAGTTGTGAAAAGTTGAAAAAAGAAAAACAAAATCCTGGTCACCACTGCCCCCTAGCATCCTTGCCTGTTGCCCTTCATCGCCTGCTTGCTGGAAAATCACCTGGCACACACTGGACAGCCAGCTTTTTTTTATTCGTTCATGGGATGTGGGTGTCGCTGGCGAGGCCGGCATTTATTGCCCATCCCTAATTGCCCTCGAGAAGGTGGTGATGTACCGCCTTCTTGAACCGCTGCAGTCCTTGTGGTGAAGGTTCTCACACAGTGCTGTTAGGAAGGGAGTTCCAGGATTTTGACCCAGCAACGATGAAGGAATGGCGATATATTTCCAAGTCGGGATGGTGTGTGACTTGGAGGGGAACGTGCAGGTGGTGTTGTTCCCATGTGCCTGCTGCTCTTGTCCTTCTAGGTGGTAGAGGTCACTGGTTTGGGAGGTGCTGTTGAAGAAGCCATGGCGAGTTGCTGCAGTGCATCCTGTGGATGGTACACACTGCAACCACTGTGCGCCGGTGGTGAAGGGAGTGAATGTTTAAGGTGGTGGATGGGGTACCAATCAAGCGGGCTGCTTTGTCCTGGATGGTGTCGAGCTTCTTGAGTGTTGTTGGAGCTGCACTCATCCAGGCAAGTCGAGAGTATTCTATCACACTCCTGACTTGTACCTTGTAGATGGTGTGGACATTTACCTGAGGAAGGAGGAAGCCTCCGAAAGCTTGTAGATTTCAAATAAAAATCGTTGGACTATAACTTGGTGTTGTAAAATTGTTTACACTTGTAGATGGTGGAAAGGCTTTGGGGAGTCAGGAAATGAGTCACTCGCCGCAGAATACCTAGCCTCTGACCTGTTCTTGCAACCACAGTATTTATATGGCTGGTCCAGTTAAGTTTCTGGTCAATGGTAACCCCCAGGATGATGTTGGTGGGGGATTTGGCGATGGTAATGCTGTTGAATGTCATGGGCAGGTGGTCATTGCCTGGCACTTGTCTGGCACGAATATTACTTGTCACTTATCAGCCCAAGCTTGGATGTTGTCCAGGTCTTGCAGCATGGGGCTTCGGACTGCTTCATTATCTGAGGGGTTGCGAATGGAACTGAACACTGTGTCGTCATCATCAGCGAACATCCTCATTTCTGACCTTATGGAGGGAAGGTCATTGATGAAGCAGCTGAAGATAATTGCCCTGAGGAACTCCTGCAGCAATGCCCTGGGGCTGAGATGATTGGCCTCCAACAACCACTACCATTTTCCTTTGTGCTAGGTATGACTCGAGCCACTGGAGAGTTTTCCCCCTGATTCCCATTGACTTCGATTTTACTAGGGCTCCTTGGTGCCACACTCGGTCAAATGCTGCCTTGATGTCAAGGGCAGTCATTCTCATCTCATCTCACCTCACCTCTGGAATTCAGCTCTTTTGTCCATGTTTGGACCAAGGCTTTAATGAGGTCTGGAGCCGAGTGGTCCTGGCAGAACCCAAGCTGGCTGTTAGCACCTGGTTTTTGGGTATGGTGCTACTGGTGTGTCACAAGCAACATGGTTGGAGCATCAGCAAATAATGCAAATGAGGTGACCTTCAGCTTGCAAGGTGCATTACCAGTCCCCACTTGTTATTTGTATGCTTATAACATCAGATCTCTCAAAATCTATTCAAATTATAGATTAAAGTTTCCCATGCTCAACTGGAATTTCTCCACCCATGTATGATCTAGCACAAAGTCCTACTCATACATCACCCAGTCCTTGCAGCTCTCCATTGGCTCAGAGCATTGACTTCAAAAACCTTGTTCTTGTCTACATGGCTTTGCTCCAGCCTTCCTGCAGTCTCTACTCTTCCAGCTCTGGTCTACAGCCATCTTGCACCCCCCCCCATTCTGGAACTCCTTAACTCCCTCCACCTTGATGCCTCCTTCAAACTTACCTTTTCAATCTTGTGTCATCCCCTTTCACTCCTACTCCTTAGGTCTGACCCTAACTAAGGAGTGCTTTGGGATGTTTTGCTACCTTGAAGTTGCCACATAGACCTAAGTTGCTTCTGGAACACCTCATTAAAATCATAGAATTGAATTAACTACATGGCATGAAACATTACTTTTATTCAAAATACTTGCAAATAATAATCCAATAACAAATGAGTTACAACCCTGGCTAGGAATCATGTCTATAAAACAGCAACTGATGCCTAAACTGTTCCCATCAACTGGCAGATTTTCCTATTAGAATATTTGGGAAGTAAGTTGGTGCCTGAATAAATGTTCCCTTTAAGCAAACATTCTAAGGTTGCCAAAATCAGAAAACTGGACTCAACTACAATAACAACAGCTTGCATTTATATAGTGCCTTTAATTTGGTAAAACATCCCAAGGCACTTCACAGGAGCGTTATCAAACAAAATTTGACACTGAGCCATATAAGGAGGTATTATAAGCTCGGTCAGAGGTAGGTTTTAAGGAGCGTCTCAAAGGAGGGGACAGGTAAAGAGGCAGAGAGGATTAGGGAGGGAATTCCAGAGCTTAGGGCCTAGGAAATTACAGTTTGCATCCCAGTTTTCCCATTCCCAGTTTACTCCCCTCTACTGCTGAAGGTAGTGACTCATAATGCGTACTGTCCTACAGTTGCTAGCACCCCTGTGGTTCTTTACATAAATGGACATTCTTCAAGTATTGGATATCCAATCAACTGAGCTAGCTTCTGCTTTCAACCAATGTCCACTTTCCAATAAGTTTCATTAAAAAGAAGTATCCTAAGCTGATTTTTCTCCTCCCTTGTCAAGAGTATTTGGGCTAAATTGAGCTGCTCCAACCACTGATCCAGCTGACCGTCGAAACCAGGAATTGAACTTGGAACCTTCCCAGTCTGTATAGAAAAGCACCACTCCAAATAGTACATTTATCCACTAAACCATTGGTGGAGTCCGGCATCTCATTTTGACTGACATTTTGCGCTCAGGCTTTCTCGCTTGTGGGCTGCTGTTCTCTTTCTCCAGCTATTGAATACATCTTCAGGTAGTTTGACACATAATGGAGGTGGTCATAGGTAGAGCCTTGCCAAAACAAGGAGGATACCATGACTAGAGGGGCCAATAAATATGGTAGTGTGGTGATCTTAGTACTGGAGTAATAATCCAGAGGCCATGAGTTTGCACTTCATGCCAAGTTATAAAAGTGCATTCAATAAAGATGGTAATTTGTGGCTAGCACTGAAAATGTCCTTGAAAGCTGCTGAGCTTTTGTAAAAATCAAGAAAACATGACTCCAGTGCTATTATACTCCTAAGTATCTAATCAAACCTTGTGGTAAATGAAACTGTTAAAATGAGACGGCTATAATAAAGTTTGCTTTTTAAAAGAAAAGTTTCAAATGAGCCAATGCAGCCAAAATCATTCAGATTGCTCCTGATTAGTAGAATGCTCCCACAATAAAAGTTTGTTCAGGCAAATATCAGTTAATTATGTACTCACTGCATCTCATAGCAACAACATTTTGTCAAAGCATAAAAAAAGTTCTGAATTACCTTACATCTTTTCCCTGATAACAAAACCAATTACAGCACTTCACATTGCCAACTTTGCACGGACATAATCCCTTCATATGCACTTTTTGCAGTTTTGAATAAATTACTTATTTTCATTGAGAAAATGTCTCCATTTTCATTGTGCTGTGATATTAGCAGAAGACGCCAAAACGTCATAAATAACTGTTCTGGTTGGTTTGCAGCAATTTGTCAAGGATGATACTTGCATTTCCATTATTCTGTTATCCAAAACTATAGTAACAGCTGTTCTCTCGCTTCAGCTATTAAAGCAAATCACTTAAAGCTGTGAAGAGATTTAGGCAGATCAAAATGTTAAAACGCAGAATCAATAGATTTAAGCAATCTCTTTACATACAATTCCTCTGAAGTTTTCAATCTCCTTGTAATTCCTTTTAAAGACCAAAATATATCCTTTGGAAACCAATAATGTGATGTTCCTATACAATGAACATCATAGCTAGAAAAATTTAGCATGATCTATACAATGCTGTGCACGGTAACATTTTAAAAATTTTCTGCATTGTTGTCAGTTTTAAACGAACAAAGGATTTGTGGGCAAGTTTTGCCCTATTATCTGTCAAAGTCAGCAGTAGTTGCATGTATCTGCTCTGAACAAGATGACATTAAAATATATATATATATATGGTATGCATGGAATAATTTAATCAGTAGAGTTATATTTTCAAAATTTGCAGAAAATATTTCAGTGCGGTTATTGGGCAAGGTGATCTGAATCCCAATACATCAAAAGCCGAATGCAATAATCATAGTTTATATACTTTATTGAATTAATTCTACAATGAAATTAGTGACATTTTGAAAAATATACCGTAGTGCACAAACTATAACATTTGAACACAATGAACAAAATGGTGCATAATTTAAGATTTTTTTTAAAAATGGTGTGATTCTGAAAATCTACTCCAGTATAGTAAGACTCAGATATCTGCCATGTATTGCTTTACCTGGAAAAAGATTTATTCTCCTCCAAGTAGCAACTAGAGATGAGTCACGTATTCTCTAACAGTGTCCATGTAACCAAGTATCATGAATAGAGGGGATCTGTTAAATGATATTTATTCAATGGATAGACCCAGCTGAATAACATACAAGCGCCAAATTCATAAATATGTTATGAAATTGGCTTTAGCCTTTGAATAAATGTCATGCAGCTTACATACAGAAACAATAAGTGATTTCAGGAGGGCGTATTGTACTAAAGCCATGGTATTTCTCAAGGTACATTTTTATTAACGTTTAGAAAGTTTAAAAAATTTCTTACGATTAATCTCAATAGCAATGTGATCCAGTCTGGCAGAAACATCAAGGGGCAGAAATTGGATCATGTTGCACCTGTTTTCTGGACGGAAAACTAGGGCAAAAAGGACCAATTTTGTGACGCTATATCCAGCACCCCAAAGACGCCTGAAAGACTTCCGACCCCATATTGGGTCGGGTGCGTTTTCAGGCATTCATAGCGGCCACCTTCAAACAGGCATTAGGTCCTATGCATATATTAATGAAGGGGCTAACACCTGATTCAAGGCTCATTTCAGAAATGCATCGACGCAGAGAGGAGCATGCCAGGTCTACATGAGGCCTAAACAGGGACCACAGGAGGCCACAACTAAAAAGGTAAGTTTTTTTTTATATACTTACCTTAATGTGGAGCTGGGAGGAGCATGGGTGCTCCTCTGGCTCATCAGCACTACTGTGGGCCATTGTTGGCCCACACTTTTGCCCCCCCTCCTGTTCTACTTCCCCCCCAGGACTTACCTTAGGGCTGCTGCCAGTGAGGCAACTGGCCCAAATTTGAGGGCAGCAAAACGGCATGTTGTCTTTGGAGGTGCGACAGGAACTCGCAGGAATTATTACGGTGATGCCCGAGGAACAATTTTCGGTGGTCCTCGGGCTGACCCCTTCTTGCGCGTACAATGTGCGCAACACTCTATTCACACCCAACGACAGGCAAGAACATATTTCTGGCTAAGATTCAGATCTTTAACTATATGTGCAAATAATATTTATTTCTGTTTTGTGTTGTCCCACCAATCACAGAATATAGAAAGAAAGAAAGAACTTGCATTTATATAGCACTTTTCATAACCTCAGGACATCCCAAAGCACTTCACAGGCAGTGAATTATTTTTGAGGTGCCGTCACTGTTATAATGTAGGGAAACACAGCAGCCAAAATTGCAAAGAGCAAGGTCCCACAAACAGCAATGAGGTAATGTTTTGTCAGTGGTTTTAGTTATGGGACAAATGTTGTCCAGGAGATTTCCTCTGCTCTTCTTTAAATAGTGTCACGGGATCTTTTGCATCCACCCAAGAGAGTACTTCAGTTTAACACATCATCTAAAAGACAGCACCTCTGACACTGCAGTATTCCCTCCTTACTGTACTGAAGTGTCAGCCTAGATGATGTGCTTAATGCTATAATGGGGTTTAGAACCCACAATCTTCTAACCTAGAGGTGAGATTGTTGCCACTGAGCCAAGATTGACACTGGGTTACAACTACGGTTCCCAGTTTTCAGGTTAACAGATGAAATATCAACAGACAGTAATATTTGGATTCAATTTTTAATTTGGTAGAACTAATAAAGCTCATTACTAATAAAGCTGTGTTTCTCTGCACTGCTAAGAAGGTACTGCAGTGGGTCTCAATGGAACTTTTTTTCTTCAATGACAATAACCCCTCCTTCCATTTGAATCCTTCCCTTAGTTCAACTATTCAAGGCGCCCATATTTTCAGCGACAAAAATTTGAATTGAGAGGAGCAGGTGGGGATCAAGCGATCTGCATGTATTAAGAGATCACTTAAATCAAGCGTAAAGGGTGAGGTTTATGAACAATACAATATCTGAGGAGTGGACCTAGATCTCGCCAGCTGAAGAGCACATAGGTGAGGGATAAACACAAAATAGTATGATTAATCCAGGTTTACTGCAAGCCTCTCTGCAAGACAACAAAGAACAGCAACACAACCACCAAATTTTGTATAAATAATTTAAAAATCAGCAAAAAATAAACACCAAAATTCCCCTCATGAAAACCAGGAACCCTAGCTATTACTAGTAGCAAGTAACCATTATTCATGTAGGTGTCTTGATTACAAGCGCTGGCAGACTATTCAACTGTGAGAGCATCACAGCCAATCCTGCTTAAACAGTTGGGGGTTGAATTTCCACGGAGGTTCGCCCGATCATCTGCCATAACTTCAGTGGAAACCCCAGAGAAACAGTCTGTTTATGCCATTTCTGTGGATCTTCCACCAAAGTTACAGTGGACATTGGGGAGAACTCCCGTGGAAATTCAACCTCTAGGTGTTTTTAGTTGTCTTGCTGTGAAGCTTTCACTAGATCCTGTCCTCACTGGTGTCTGCACACATGTAGTTTCATCAGGGGTCACTGGAGAATGAACTCGAGTGGAAATTCTGGTCTATTTCCCTTTCCCTAACCCAGGGACACTGAGTCCAATTGTAGCTAGCCCTACTGTGACTGAGATCAGCTAACTCACTGTGCCATTAGAGGATCCCTGATATTCCATTGTTATAGAATAAAATCTTACTCTCCTTAGGAATAAACAGAAGGCAGATGTCTCTCCCCTCACGTTAGGAACAAGCTCCAAAGCCATATGTAGAGTATATAATTTTGTGTAGTGCACTGTTATGAACAGGAAATTATGGCAAAACAATTATGGCAATTTAAATGTGCTGTACTTTCCCTCAAAGACCCAACATACATTTCAGAATCAGAGATCTTTGATTAATACTCAGACATATCTGGACACCCTCCTTTCTGCCAGACTAAAAAAAAACTGCATTTTACGAAACTGACTGCTATGTAATTGGGAATAAGCATGACAAATATCTCACCTTAACTTTCTATTAACAATTTGAAAGCTGCTTAATCTTCTCCATTAAGGGAGTGGGCAGCTCAGTCACTTCAACCCCATCTGTGATTAACCAGGAAATTCACCTTTTGCACAAAGATTTACGTCCCATACTCACACCTATTTCAGAGATTACTACACAGGGTTTCAAACAAAATATTTCTCCAAATGAACAAGTGGATCTCTAACTTTTTGCGGAATGGAAATCCATTTATTATTTCCTTCCAAATGTTTCCTTCTATTTTTTTCCACTTGCTCCTCTTCTTCTGAAGGCAATGATTCATCAGCCCTCCAGTATTCTGTCTAAGTGATGATTCTTCATGTGTGAGCCTGGATAGCCAATACAGGTAGGCCATATAACCATGGAAGTGATCAAAGCTGTGCCCAATTCTGTCTTTGCTTTGAGTCCACACATGCACACCTTTCGCAGAGGTCACTCAATAGTAAACTGAAGTGATTTTTTCCTCTTCCTAGTTGATATTTCCTTTTCCCTGGCCAGGGTACAAGAAAGGAAGTTGTATTGTCCTTGTTGATGCCCTGGTTAAGACGACCTAACTTGGATCTTCAGCTTTGTACCACATCACAGTGCATTTATCCACTGAAATACTGGGAGAGGATTTATTTTCAATACATCCGCTTAAAGATAGATGAGGAATCATTTTGTTGTTACCAATTTATTACTATTGGGCTACGCAGCTGAAAACCATCGTAAGTTGGAACATTGCTTCTCCAGTTGCTGCTCCGTAGGATATGGAGAACATGATGTGATGGCATGTATTATATACCCATTGGACAAGTTCCATACACGAAGATTACTAAGTTCCCAAAAACTGCCAGGTTAACCCATGCTATTGGTAAAAAAAAATGCATTTTCTTCCTTTGGCTACACTCAGACCTGCCTATTCCATGTTAGTGGAATAGATTTTAAACTTGGCATCGGATAATTGTTAGGGAATTTGGAGAGCTGTTGCAGAAGTTACCTTAAAAAACATTTCACTGGTCTATGGACCGTTGTCTTCGGGGAAAAGAAAAGAATTCTTTAAATAACTCCTGATTCAGCACTTCATCCAAAACAAAAGTTATGTTCTCCAGTCTTTGGACAACAAAACGGAAACCACACAGGAAGACAGTATTATTACTGAACATCATTTTTATTTTATTTCTATTTTAGAAGACATCTAATAAGTAGGCTTAGGAAAAGGACATACAATGGACCTTTTTTTTAATGATAAAGAGTGGGAGGTGTTGTAGAGAACTAGTCATACTACCTCCGTTATAGAATGAAAGGACAATTTAACATGTTGTATAAAGTGCTGTATAAATGTAAACTGTTAATACTAATATTCCTGGAGCTGCTGGAAAGAATGCAGCGAAACTGTTCTAACCTTGAGACAAGAGATGTCCCTTTGGAACTTCTCAGCACGTTTGGAACTCCCATACAGAATGATATATCCACCTGCAAACTGCTCCATTTTGGTAACATTGATTTTCTCCTGGACTTAATTTATTTTAAGAACTGGGAGAAATCTAAGAAAATTCAAGAATATGAAAATGAAGAACCCTGTTTTGTGTTTTTAAAAAAAATCAATAAAAACATTTTTAAAATATTGTTTGCTTATCTGCATGTCTTTTAAACAAGTTTTTCTAACATCACAATAACTATAAAAACTTATATTCCACAACATTAAGGATGGATTTAGTTATGGGCTACAGCACAATCTCAGGGGCCTACTGCTTGTGATGTCAGTGCAGCCCCAGTAACCCCACCACCTGATCTAATTCCATTCCTAATCAAGCTAATAAGTAAATCAGTTCTGTTTTTGGAAAATGTTTTCTAAAATATACTGTAATATTTTATAATACTTAAGCATGGAATTTTGTAGAGAATTTATGTGGCTTCGCCTTGATCCAGAACTAAGGGCCTGGTTCCAAGCAGCACACATGCATGCCTACTTTGGAGACTGCCAGTAGTATGTCTCCCAGACTTCCTAACTTCACAGTTAGAGAAACTAAGGCAGAGGTCACAGCAGAAAAGTTTAAGGAGAGTAAGTTTTACTCCTTTGAGTAGCAGAAAACATTTTTAATAGTCTGAACAGCTGCCTCTGTACATAGGCTAAGCACAAAGGGTTGGAAATGGACGGAATGAAAATCAGGCAGATTCTATAAAGGACAAGCAATCCGCTCCGCCAGATTGCTGCCCAGGATGTGAAGACAAAAACCTACCCCAAAATGTTTTTAGATTGGTAACTCACTGCAGTCTACTCCAGTCACTTAATTCAAATTACTGGATAATTTGAATTTTTTTAGGCTAAAATGGCCTCCTGTGTTGTGTTATTAATACTGTTTAATTTGAATTATTGAATAATCAATTATTTTAATGTAAAATTGACAGAATTATATGGCGTAAACTGTATTTGGTAGGCTTATACAGATAAAGAACTAATTGTGCGTGAGTTGTACTGAAGATATGCAGAATAGATCAATTACGAAGGCATCCTATGTGATTCCCTTGGGAGGAAGTTGTTCAGATTCCTGATGTGAAATATGGGCCTGAAAAGTCCTGTCTACTTGGGGGACTATGAAAATTGGAAATATAACTTGAGTCTCTTCTGATTTTGAAAAACCTGCTTAGTAGCGAACTTGTAACACATTTCCCACTTCTTGTGTTTTCACATCCCTGTGCTGCCCTTTGAATTAACCATCCCTCCTGACTCCCCAAAGCCTTTCCACCATCCACAAGGCACAAGTCAGGAGTGTGATGGAATACTCTACACTTGCCTGGACGAGTGCAGCTCCAACAACACTCAAGAAGCCGACACCATCCAGGACAAAGCAGCCCGCTTGATTGGCACCCCATCCACCACCTTAAAGATTCACTCTCTCCACCACAGGCGCGCCGTGGCTGCAGTGTGTACCATCTACAGGATGCACTGCGGCAACTCGCCAAGGCTTCTTCAACAGCACCTCCCAAACCTGCGACCTCTACCACCTAGAAGGACAAGGGCAGCAGGCACAAGGGAACACCACCGCCTTCACATTCCCCTCCAAGTCACACACCATCCCGACTTGGAAATATATTGCCGTTCCTTCATTGTCGCTGGGTCAAAATCCTGGAACTCCCCACCCAACAGCACTGTGTGAGAACCTTCACCACACGGACAGCAGCGGTTCAAGAAGTTGGCTCATCATCACCTTCTCAAGGGCAAATAGGGATGGGCAATAAGTGCTTGCCTTGCCAGCGACGCCCACATCCTACGAATGAATTTTTAAAAATCCCATTGAATTTGAGGTATGACCTTTGAAATGAAGAAAATAACACATGACCTTGATTCTACACATCAGTTATTATCTCTTTCAGTTGCATGTGTCTTCTCTAAATTCAATTTTCAGGCATTAGCCCAGGTGAAGCCAAGGCATCGCCGCACATGGGCAACAGTGTTCAATACTGTTGAACCTTTTCTGAGAGATTCTTGGACACTTGGGTTAGAACAGGGATATTCATATCTTGGTGAATAGGAGCACTTGCTTTGAGGATATTTCTTTCTGCAAAATATCTGTTGGCCGATCAGAAGGTTTGGGGGAGGAGAGTTCGTCATCTTTGCAGAATCCCCTTGCTATTATTTCTAAACTTACTCAATTTTCTTCCATTCCGCTTTCAAAACAAATCATATGTGACGTATTCCACCAATTTCTGGATGTTATCTGACAATGAAGTCGTGCATTTGCCTTTGGGAAACTGTTCCAAGGGCAAGCCAGCTCCTTGGTTAGTGACAACAATTAATGCTTGTAATTGAGGACTGTTGGTGGTTGTCTGTCTTCTTGGGACCAATAACAAAATGAAAATGTAACATTTGTCTCCCCTGTTAATGACAATCTTTAATGATATTATGTGTGCGAGGAATAATTGCCTCACAATTTAGGATAGGTGCTATTTGCAGGGAATATCGTATATAATGTATTTGATGGTATACATATTGGATTTTTTCTATTCATTCATGGGATGTGGGCGTCGCTGGCAAGGCCAGCATTTATTGCCCAACCCTAATTTTCCTTGAGAAGGTGGTGGTGAGCCGCCTTCTTGAACCGCTGCAGTCCATGTGGTGAAGGTTCTCCCACAGTGCTGTCAGGTAGGGAGTTCCAGGATTTTGACCCAGCGACGATGAAAGAGCAGCGATATATTTCCAAGTCAGGATGGTGTGTGACTTGAAGGGGAATGTGCAGCTGGTGGCATTCCCATACGCTTGCTGCCCTTGTCCTTCTAGGTGGTAGTGGTCGCGGGTTTGGGAGGTGCTGTCAAATAAGCCTTGGCAAATTGCTGCAATATATCTTGTAAATGGTACACACTGCAGCCACAGTGTGCCGGTGGTAGTGGGAGTGAATGTTTAAGGTGGTGGATGGGGTGCCAATTAAATGGGCTGCTTTGTCCTGGTTGGTGTCGAACTTCTTGGGTATTGTTGGAGCTGCACTCACCCAGGCTGCCCCTCTGCTTTTATTGTGAATTTGTGCTGACCTTCTGCTTTTATTGTGAATTTTAAGACCCCTGAGTTTAGAGGTTTTTCCCTTCTCTTGGCCAGGGGCACTGTGGTCTATTGTAGCACCACTAGACTACCCCGAGGGGTAACTCAGCATTGATCAGGAATTGGCCCAGAGATTTTCCTAGTTTGTATGGCTTAGTTGTGAAATAATTTTCAAGTCAATAGACATCAAAGAGTAGTTTGATATAAATATATATTTTTTTCAAATTCAATCCCAGGATGTGGGCACCATTGGTAAGGCCGGCATTTATTGTCCCTCTCTTGGGGACCTGAGAAGATGGTGGTGGGTCTTCGTCTTGAACCGCTGTAGTGTATCAATTTGATATAACTGAGTGGCTTGTTCGGCCACTTCAGAGGTCAGTGTGGGACTGGAGTCACATATAGGCCAGACCGGATAAGGACAGCAGGTTTTCTTCCCTACCGGACATTAGTGAACCAGTTGGGTTTTCAAAGACAATCCGACAGCTTCATGGTCACTTTTACTGATACCAGCTTTTTATTTCCAGAAATTTTAGACTGAATTCAAATTCTCAAACTGCCATGGTTAGGGTTACCAACTCTGGTTGGACATATTCCTGGAGGTTCTATCACATGACCCCCTGCCTCCAAGTGCCCCATCTAGTAAAACAACCTTTTTTCCCCATCACCAATATTTTTATGACTAATAAATGAAAGTGTTCAAAGAATTTGAAAACGAACGTAATTTCTTTTATGCCCCTGTGAAGTTTCTCCCGCAGTAGTGTCCTGGAGGTTAATCTTCAATTCCTGGAGACTCCAGTGCGATCTTGGAGGGTTGGCAACCCCAGCCATGGTGGGATTTGAACTCACATTCTCTGGAATATTAGTCCAGTAGCATAATCGCATTTCTGTAACAGTTGAAAATATCTAGATTCAAATAAAATGTAACTCTTGTAGTGGTGTGCAAATGTATATTACCATAAATATTTTTTTTTCTAACTGCAGACCCAAAGAAAATAAAACACCAGCTGTTTTGTTTTCCACAGGCCTGGAAAACCTGTTCACAGGCCTGCCCGGAAAACCTTTTGGCGCCCGACCAATTTTACTGCATTGCAAAACCCATTTAGGGTGATTTCTATTGAGAATAGAGCAGCATCCTTGCTGAAATACTTGGGTAATTTTTTCCATGTACAGTTTACGGAACTGTGCCAACAGCTGTTTTCACCGTTAGAAGTAGTTTCAAAAGCTGAAAAGAGTCAAAACCAGATGAGGCAGAGCTGGACTGTGGAGACTTTGGAGAGCATATGCCTGACATGAAACCAAGTAAGACAGTCTGGAGACATGTCTATACAGAAATTCAAACGTTTGCCAGCATTGAATTTATAGCAATGTGGTAAAGTAATTTCCCAAGTGACTTCTATGACTTGGCTCCATATCCCTAATGTTTTGTATTTCATCAGAAAGCCTTATTCTGCCAGTTGAGTGCACATGAGGAAAACATTTGTTTCTCTCAGACAAAGAGATCTAGCGAGAGAGAAAAAAACACAAATGTGGACAACGACCAGATGTAACCATGTGATTATATGAAGATGAGACTCGTGAGGATGTGAAGTCTGCGTGCACTATTACAGTGCTAGTCTGAGTGCACTATTACGGTGCTAGTCTGCGTGCACTATTACGGTGCTAGTCTGCGTGCACTATTACGGTGCTAGTCTGAGTGTCTCGGTTGTGTAAAGGTTCATTTTGCTAATCGAAATGGGAAGGGAGAGATAGCTTAGAACAGCCTAAAAAGTCCATTCATAATGTTAAACAGCTCTTTCAATGTTTCACTTATTTTAGCCCAGAATTTCATGATGAAAACTAAATTATCAGTTTAAGCAAAAAGATTACCAGAGCTGTATGAATAAGGTTGTGGGTTCAAGCCCCACTCTAGAGACTTTTTTTTTTAGTTGTTCATGGGATGTGGGCGTCGCTGGCAGGTCCAGCATTTATTGCCCATCCCTAATTTCCCTTGAGAAGGTGGTGGTGAGCCGCCTCCTTGAACTGCTGCAGTCCGTGTGGTGAAGGTTCTCCCACAGTGCTGTCAGGAAGGGAGTTCCAGGATTTTGACCCAGCGACGATGAAGGAACGGCGATATATTTCCAAGTCGGGATGGTGTGTGACTTGGAGGGGAATGTGCAGATGGTGTTGTCCCCATGTGCCTGCTGCCCTTGTCCTTCTAGGTGGTAGAGGTCGTGGGTTTGGGAGGTGCTGTCGAAGAAGCCTTGGCGAGTTGCTGCAGTGCATCCTGTGGATAGTACACACTGCAGCCACAGTGTGTACTATCCTGTGGTGAAGGGAGTGAATGTTTAGGGTGGTAGATGGGGTGCCAATCAAGCGGGCTACTTTGTCCTGGATGGTGTCGAGCTTCTTGAGTGTTGTTGGAACTGCACTCATCTAGGCATCACTTGAGCATGTAATCTAGACTGACACTCCTGTGCAGCACTGAGGGAGTGCTGCAATATCAGATGTGCTGTGTTTTGGATGAGACATTTAAACTGAGACCCTGTTTTCCCCCTCAGGTGGATGTAATATACCCCATGGCACTATTCAAAGAGCAGGGGAATTCTCCTGGTGTCCTGGCCAACATTTGTCCCTCAACCAATATCATTAAAAACAGATTATCTGGTCGTTTATTTTATTACTGTTTGTGAGACTTTGCTGTGCACAAATTGGCTATCCTGTTTGCCTACATTAGAACAGTGGCTGCACTTCAATAGTACTTCTTTGGCTGTGAAGTGCTTTGAGACATCCTGGGCACGTCCTACATGAAAATTACATATATGTTTCAGTGTTCCTTTAGTTTTGTCAAATTAAGCTATGTCCTTGTAACTGACAAAAGCACGCAACTTAATCTGTAGTGATTCACCGCTCTTGTCTAGAAGGAATTTACTATGAATGTTTTAATTAATCAGATAGAATATTGCAACATTGCAGATTCTATCCAGGAAGAAGCAGGTCTGTGCTACAGGGCAAAATGACATTATCATACAGCTGCCAGGTCAGATTCATTATGATTTCAACCTCAAGTCTCCCAACAATTGACACTGCAAGTCTGTTGTTTCTGTATCCTAAACCAGTTTCTCTAGGCTAAGAGTTCTCAAAGCACAAGAGGTGCCTCCCTCGTAGAGTGCATGGAGGTAACAGCAGTAGACATTAGAAAATTGTGCTTTCCCACTGAAGCGTGAAGCGATTACATGCTTGGATGTAAGCAGTGGGCACCAAGAGAACAAACAAAAGTTGGAAACCTGAGCACAGCCCCAAGCTGCAAGTTATCAATCAACTGGCACACAGATTCGGATCCTGAGTGGGCCTGTGTGCCAAGCTGGTTTAAACTGTACCAGCTGATCTCTTGTGGCATTGCTCATAGGTAGCCTGGGGTCTGGAGTACAGTGGTGATGTTTAGCTGCCAAGATGGAGCTGTGGTTGATCTTGCCTATCACTTTAAGACCACTTCTCAGCAACTGCCTGTGGGGAAGAGGTCTAACCAGTAACATAATGAGGCCAAGTAGAGGCTAACTGTCTAGGGAAGTTTCTGCAGCTTGGCAGTTGCTTGTAAATCCCTGAGTCCTTCCCATTCAAAGTCAGAAAAAACTGCAAACGTTGACTGCCTTTTTCTCTCTTTTTTTTCTGTATTTTTGACATTTGGGACTAATTTTAACCTATGCTGCTCAACGGGAAACTGAGGGGATCGGATCGACTGTCCATTTTACCCTCCACCCGATTTTGCTTTCCATTGAAGTCAATGGAAAATTGGGCGGGGTGCAACATGGGTGGCCCCTCAGCTTCCTGCCGGGCAGGTTAGGTTAAAATTAGCCCCGGTTGAAATGTGACATCTGAAGCATGACGTCTCAATTGTGATGAATGTGCATTAAACACAAGAGGTTTAATGACATAGATTGTAGGATCTGACCTAAATGATCCTCAGGCATCTCGGGATGAAGGCCGATTTTCTGAACGCACACTCCCAGCGGCTCAGGTTCCACACTGGGTTCATGCATTCAGACAATTGGTCCTTCCGATCTCCCCCACCCCGACCCCTCCTACCCCAGGGATGGAGTGGATTGAGGCATTAGATCAAAAGTAATTGCAGAATACAGCATGGACTTCTGCTTACTCGTTACCTGAATGTGATTAGGCGTCAAACAAGCCAAGTTCTTAGTTTTTGCGTATGAACTAATAATGCCAGTGATTTTTGAAAATAGAAATGAACAGCGGTGACCTTTTCAAAATAATGACGAACTTGCATTAGTGAACAGCTATCCTGGACATTTTCCAATTGCCAGTCATGTAGTTCCTATTTGGTTAAAATTCAGATCAAGTTTTATTTTGGTAATCGCTCTTGTTATTTCAGTTTTCAGTTTATATGTATTCCTCAGTGAACAGCACTCTTTAGATTGACAGGTGTGCCCACATTAACTAAGGTTTCATAGAATCATAGAAAACTTACAGCACAGAATGAGGCCATTCATCCCATCGTGTCCATGCCAGCTGAAAATGAGCCACCCAGCCTAATCCCATTTTCCAGCACTTGGTCCGTAGCCTTGTAGGCCACGGCACTTCAGGTGCACATCCAAGTACTTTTTAAATGAGTTGAGGGTTTCTGCCTCTACCACCCTTCCAGGCAGTGAGTTCCAGACCCCCACCACTCTCAGGGTGAAATTTTTTTTCCTCAGCTCCCCTCTAATCCTTCTACCAATCACTTTAAGTCTATGCCCCCTGGTTATTGACTCTCTGCTAAAGGAAATAGGTCCTTTCTATCCACTCTATCTAGGCGCCTCATAATTTTGTACACCTCAATTAAATCTCCGCTGAGCCTCCTCTGTTCCAAAGAGAACAACCCCAGTCTTTCCTCATAGCTAAAATTCTCCAGTCCTGGCAACATCCTCGTAAATCTCCTCTGCACCCTCTCTAGTGCAATTACATCCTTCCTGTAATGTGGTGACCAGAACTGTACACAGTACTCAAGCTGTGGCCTAACCAGTGTTTTATACAGTTCCAGCATGACCTTCCTGCTCTTATATTCTATGCCTTGTCTAATAAAGGAAAGTATTCCATATGCCTTCTTAACCACCTTATCTACCTGTCCTGCTACCTTCAGGGATCTGTGGACATGCACTCCGAGATCCCTCACTTCCCCTACTCCTTTCAGTATCCTCCCATTTATTGCATATTCCCTTACCTTGATTGCCCTCCCCAAATGCATTACCTCACACTTCTCCAGATTGAATTCCATTTGCTGCTTTTCTGCCCATTTTCAGTCAGAACAAATCTAAGCTTGAGATCATAGTCTGAAGGTAAGGGGTCGGCCATTTAGGACCGAGATGAGAAAACATTTCTTCATTCAAAGGCTTGTGAATCCTTGGAATTCTGTACCCCAGAGGGTTGTGGATGCTCAGTCATTGAGTATCTTCAAGACTAAGATCAATTGATATTTGGACACTAAGGGTATCAAGGGATATGGGGATAGGACGAGAAAGTGGAGTTGAGGTAGAAGATCAGCCATGATCTTATTGAATGGCGGCGCAGGCTCAAGGCCGCCTTCTTGAACCGCTGCAGTCCGTGTGATGAAGGTTCTCCCACAGTGCTGTTAGGAAGGGAGTTCCAGGATTTTGACCCAGCGACGATGAAGGAACGGCGATATATTTCCAAGGCGGAATGGTGTGTGACTTGGAGGGGAACGTGCAGGTGGTGTTGTTCCCATGTGCCTGCTGCCCTTGTCCTTCTAGGTGGTAGAGGTCGCGGGTTTGGGAGGTGCTGTCGAAGAAGCCTTGGCGAGTTGCTGCAGTGCATCCTGTGGATGGTACACACTGCAGCCACAGTGTATTCAGTGCACCCGTCTTGTAACAGCAACAGCATCACATATCACCCCACCCCCCTCCAGCCCCTCCCGGGTTCTCCCCCTCCTCCTCAAAAACATTGTTTCACCACACGGACTGCAGCGGTTCAAGAAGGCGGCTCACCACCACTTTCTCAAGGGCAATTAGGGATGGGCAATAAATGCCGGCCTCGCCAGCGACGCCCACATCCCATGAATGAATTTAAAAAATACAGCGGAAGAGGTATGACTTAAGTGAAAGCATGATTGAATAAAGATTGTAATGACATAGGACCTGAAGGCACCGACGACACATGACTTGTATTAAAAAATGTATATAAATAACAGCACATTACTGGCAAATAAACTGTATTGTGAAATTATCATATCTTTCATGGAAATAAGTAAATCTGAAATGGAAAGGAACACAACAGAGGAAAATGAGGAAATAGTTAAATAAAAACAAGGATCTATCTATATTTATATTTATGAGTAACACAGTAACTCCAGTTAGGATTGTCAGCGATTAGAGCCTGTCTTTATGGTAGGAAATTTTTCAACTGTTTCAACAAATTAATTTTGGGTATGTGTGCTTAGAATTAGAGGGGGATTGTAAAACAGTATTAAAATAACACTATACTGTCTACTGTAATGTTCTTTTAGGGCCAGTCATTAATACTGAGTCACCTCCATCACATATTCTATGTCAGAATATGTGCCTTTTAGTGATTTAGGATACCCTCAGAATTCAACCTTTCAGTACTGCAAAGTTTCTATTTGTGTTTTGTTTTCACTTCTGAATCCACATATTCCTCGTAAAAAAGAATGATTTATAATCGACGACAATCTGTAGATCATCCATTTACTTTTTTCGAAAATGCTAAACTTGTATTATTTTTGGAATGAATTGTCTCAAGGAATTAACTGAGCAAAAATACTACAGTACAGCCTTGTTATATTCGACACAACTGATTTATAATTTTCATGTAAAAATGGATGGGATTGTGAAATTCAATCCTACACAAAACTGCAAAATTCTCAGAATCCCATGTAATAAATGTAGAATCTGTCATGTACAGTCACCATTTGTCAATGTCCCTGGTTATAATGTACCTTGGAATAATGTGTTTCTACTTATAAGGCTACATATTCATGTATGCCTGAGTTCCCGGTGTTTTCAATGCAAGAGTGATGGTTGCAATGGTTCGCTTGCTTAAGAGTCATGATGTGGAGATGCCGGTGATGGACTGGGGTTGACAATTGTAAACAATTTTACAACACCAAGTTATAGTCCAGCAATTTTATTTTAAATTCACAAGCTTTCGGAGATTTTCTCCTTCCTCAGGCAAATGTTTCAAGATCTCCTTGAAGCCTACGCATTTATACATATTGAACAATAATAAATGGTGTTTACAGACTTGGGTTCATGTCACGCTACACGTTACCCCACCAGCGAACAAATGTTATCTGTTTTTAATATAATGGGTCATTTGCTGGCTCTCTCTGCCTTCCGGATGTTTCTGCCTCTCTCTGTGTTTTTTTTTTCTCTGTTTTTTTTTCCCTGTTTGTTTTTTTATTGAATGTGTATTCGGAGGTTCTGCAGGTAACACCTCTCTGTCTGAACACGGTGATTGCCTTGGCAACGGGCAGTTGCAGGGGCAGTCTGTAAACACCATTTATTATTGTTCAATATGTATAAATGCGTAGGCTTCAAGGAGATCTTGAAACATTTGCCTGAGGAAGGAGAAAATCTCCGAAAGCTTGTGAATTTAAAATAAAATTGCTGGACTATAACTTGGTGTTGTAAAATTGTTTACAATTGTCAACCCCAGTCCATCACCGGCATCTCCACATCATGACTACCATCGACACCACAAACTGCCGGCTCACAGTGGAAAGGATATCCAAGAAGATCGCGCATTTAGACACAGACATCAAGTTTTTACAGAGCTGCAAGAAAGCAGACAAGATCCCGAAAGGACTCCAGATCACGAACCCACTCAAGTCCACATACAACTCGGATTACGCTGAGAGACTCTGCCGCCGTACCTCTCGCACACTCCGCAACCATCTCATACACCAACTCTACAGCAGACGCCACAACCTCGAAACCAAGATAGAGTCCATACTCTCAACCTGTACTCAGGACACAGCAGACCAGCTACGTTATACCGCCAAACAGACGAGGCAACGGAACTACGCTGCCTACATGAAAACCAAGAGCAGGAAGCTTGAGAAACTCGGCATCACCACCAGCAACGACCAAGCTTCCCCTGGTACCACGGTTGCAACCACAGGGAAGTCTATTGTCAATTTATCCGACCACACCCTTCAACCAGACGAAATCGAAGTTCTCAGCCGAGGGCTCAATTTCTGCCCCACTACCAAAATGGACCCCACTAGTCTCGCGGCGGACACAGAGGAATTCATCAGGAGAATGAGGCTCCGGGAATTCTACCACAAACCCCAAGATTTCAGCAGCGAACCCAATGAGACAATCGACGATCCGGAACAGCAGACAGAGGGATCCGCGGTACAGCAACCGAAGAGGAAAGAGTCAAACTGGACTCCTCCGGAGGGTCGCTGCCCTCAGCTGGACATGTATGCTCAAGCTGTCAGGAAATGCGTCAATGCCAGATTCATCAGCCGCACTCAGAAGACAGTCCAGAATGTCACCCGAGCACAACGCAACGCCATCAACGCTCTCAAGACCAACCGCAACATCGTCATCAAACCAGCGGACAAAGGAGGAGCCATAGTCATACAGAACAGAACAGACTATTGCAAAGAAGCATACCGACAACTGGACAACCAGGAACACTACAGACGGTTACCCGCAGATCCGACCAAAGAACACACCCACCAGCTCAACAAACTGATCAAGACCTTCGATCCAGACCTTCAAAGCATCCTACGCATTCTCATCCCACGTAATCCCCGCGTGGGAGACTTCTACTGCCTCCCAAAGATACACAAAGCCAACACACCCGGACGTCCCATCGTATCAGGCAACGGAACCCTGTGTGAGAACCTCTCTGGATACATCGAGGACATCCTGAAACCCATCGTACAGGGAACCCCCAGCTTCTGTCGTGACACTACAGACTTCCTACAAAAACTCAGTACCCACGGACCAGTTGAACCAGGAACACTTCTCACCACGATGGACGTCTCGGCACTATACACCAGTATCCCCCACGATGACGGCATCGCTGCGACAGCATCAATACTCAACACCAACAACAGCCAATCTCCGGAAGCCATCCTACAACTCATCCGCTTCATCCTGGATCACAATGTCTTCACCTTCGATAACCAGTTCTTTACCCAAACACACGGAACAGCCATGGGGACCAAATTCGCACCCCAATACGCCAACATTTTCATGCACAAGTTCGAGCAGGACTTCTTCACTGCACAAGACCTCCAACCAACACTATACACCAGATACATCGACGACATTTTCTTTCTATGGACCCACGGCAAGGAATCACTAAAGAGACTACACGATAACATCAACAAGTTCCATCCCACCATCAAGCTCACCATGGACTACTCCTCAGAATCAGTTTCTTTCTTGGACACACGAATCTCCATCAAAGACGGGCACCTCAGCACCTCACTCTACCGCAAGCCCACGGACAACCTCACGATGCTCCACTTTTCCAGCTTCCACCCTAACCACGTCAAAGAGGCCATCCCCTATGGACAGGCCCTGCGAATACACAGGGTCTGCTCAGACGAGGAGGAACGCGATGGACACCTACAGACGCTGAAAGACGCCCTAGTAAGAACGGGATATGACGCTCGACTCATCGATCGACAGTTCCGACGGGCCACAGCAAAAAATCGCATAGACCTCCTCAGGAGACTAACACGGGACGCAACCAACAGAGTACCCTTTGTCGTCCAGTACTTCCCCGGAGCGGAGAAACTACGCCATGTTCTCCGCAGCCTTCAACATGTCATCAATGAGGACAAACACCTCGCTATGGCCATCCCCACACCTCCACTACTTGCCTTTAAACAGCCACCCAACCTCAAACAGACCATCGTTCGCAGCAAACTACCTAGCTTTCAAGAGAACAGCGTCCACGACGCCACACAACCCTGCCACGGTAACCTCTGCAAGACATGCCAGATCATCGACACAGATACCACCATCACACGAGATGACACCACCCACCAGGTGCATGGTTCATACTCCTGTGACTCAGCCAACGTTGTCTACCTCATACGTTGCAGGAAAGGATGCCCCAGAGCATGGTACATTGGCGAGACCATGCAGACGCTGCGACAACGGATGAACGGACACCGCGCAACAATCGCCAAACAGGAGGGTTCCCTCCCAGTCGGGGAACACTTCAGCAGTCATGGACATTCATCCACCGACCTTCGGGTAAGCGTACTCCAAGGCGGCCTTCGAGACACACGACAACGCAAAATCGTCGAGCAGAAATTGATAGCCAAGTTCCGCACCCATGAGGACGGCCTCAACCGGGATCTTGGGTTCATGTCACGCTACACGTTACCCCACCAGCGAACAAATGTTATCTGTTTTTAATATAATGGGTCATTTGCTGGCTCTCTCTGCCTTCCGGATGTTTCTGCCTCTCTCTGTGTTTTTTTTTTCTCTGTTTTTTTTTCCCTGTTTGTTTTTTTATTGAATGTGTATTCGGAGGTTCTGCAGGTAACACCTCTCTGTCTGAACACGGTGATTGCCTTGGCAACGGGCAGTTGCAGGGGCAGTCTGTAAACACCATTTATTATTGTTCAATATGTATAAATGCGTAGGCTTCAAGGAGATCTTGAAACATTTGCCTGAGGAAGGAGAAAATCTCCGAAAGCTTGTGAATTTAAAATAAAATTGCTGGACTATAACTTGGTGTTGTAAAATTGTTTACAATTGCTTAAGAGTCTGCAGTGATGTGGTGTTAAGCATTGTTGATTGGGCAGCTAGACACGTTGAAAGAAAGGTGTTAATATTGCAGGTGTGGTGAGGAAGTGGATAAAAAGGTGCTAACTTTTCTGTTATGTTGATGTTATTTGGGCACTGGATATCGTTTTCAGTGCAGTTCTACATTCTCATAGCAAGAGCCTGTGAGCTGATGCCTAATCTTGTAGGTGCTTTTACTTTGCAGTTTCAATTTTGGGACAGCCATACCAATCTTTCAGAGGTGCTCTCCCCTCTTTACATTCCCAATAGGTGCTGTCCTCAGTTGGATCCGAGGCGTGAAGTGGAGCCAGCAAATCCACCATTAAATTTAAATACATCATAATTGCAACTCCAATCTTCTGTGCCAATCTCTTAACCCCTACCTTATTTAAAAGTAACCCATCTCTCAGAAATAAGTTTCCCTTCCCCATAAATGTCCCCCTCCCCACATTATCTATAAACAAGATTTTCTTTTTTTTCTACTTTTGCAATAATTCTATTATTTTTCAGAGGAACCATTGATGACTGCTAGCAATCCTAAAGAAAGCACCCTCGCTCCCTCTACCTTAAATGTATGTATTACAACCCAATATTATTTCCTTAGGATTCCAAACTTCCGGTCCATAATATCATAACGCCCACATGCAACACAACTGAAGTTCCTTTGCTCTCCCCTTCATTCTATTATTAATATCCTTAACTCTAGCCTCAAGCAAACACATAAATGCCTTACTGAATTTCTCACCTCTGCTCTGCCCTTTATCTGTACTCAATGGGATAACAATGGGATTCCCCAATCAACAAACCTCTTGTTAAAAGCAAAATACTGCGGATGCTGGAAATCTGAAATGAAAACAGAAAATGCTGGAAATACTCAGCAAGTCAGGCAGCATCTGTGGAGAATAAAACAGAGTTAACGTTTCGGGTCGATGACCCTTCGTCAGAACAGGTCTCTTGTTATTTCCCTTGCAACTTACATTTTGTTTTGTAGCTTCCTGATTAGACAGTCTCGTTTTTGAACATATGGTCGGCAACTTTATGCTGGCATGAGGTGCCTAGTCCATCGGCAGCACATTTCAGAAATTCTGCTGGGCACTGCCCACGATTTTCCAGCCATTCATTTGAATTGTTGGAAAATCTTGGGCAGGGCCCCCTCCCATCCACCCAGCATTTCCGATTTGCGCTCTCAGCAGACAGAGCTCCCTGTCAACAATGTGGGTTGTAAAATGGTCTTATTTTCCTGCCTAATTTCCTTTAATGTCATTTATTTAACACGGTCATTAATAGAGGCCATCTTTAATTCATGATCAACCTGCAATAACAATGATGTGGAGATGCCGGTGATGGACTGGGGTGGACAAATGTAAGGAGTCGTACAACACCAGGTCACAAGCTCCGAAAGCTTGTGATTACAAATAAAGCTGTTGGACTATAACCTGGTGTTGTACGACTCCTTACAATAACAATAACTTGCATTTATATAGCACCTTTAACGTAGTAAAACATCCCAAGGCGCTTCACGGGAGCATTATATCTTGCTATCCCCCTTAGAAACTTGTGAACTGTCAGTTTGGCTCAAGATCTGAATTAATTTACTACTATCTACAATTATTTGTAACCATAGCTGTAAGAGTCAGTGAAGGGGGGGAGGTCACACGTAACAGATCTGTCTCGCAAATTGTCCTCATCATCTAAAATCCTCAGTCCCGTTATTCATCCCCCCTTCCCGCACCCCAGCGTAAGTCGGCTGGTCCATTTTTCGCAAGCACCCGACTTGACCTCAGCTGAGCTGGCTGTGCTCCCAGGCTTCATCTCATTTAAATGGCCTGATGAAGCACAAATTCCTGGCAGGTTTTTTCTCTTCTTGGCCTGCTGGCAGCTGTCGGAATCAGTAGCCAGATGGCCTGCACCTCCACAGTGTCTTCCTGCTGCACTGAAGAGTTTATTTTCCGGCCATGAAAAGATTTATCCGGCCAAGTTGTGACAGGTCATCGCAGAAAGCTGCAATTCAGAGTAACAAACCTACAATTGTGATTAAGTAAGCTAATTTTAGAAATCTCTGTTCAACAAAAAAAGCCTGACTGCACAGAATGACATACATACTGGAGGTTGCGAGCAAAGCAAGGACAGACTGAGGCTGCATTCCTGACGTAATGTTGATAGCTCACATAAAAGTTGTCACTTTTTCACTGAGAAATCAAGGTAAGCTCACTGTTCTCACCAAGTCAATAATGAAAGAAAGACTTGCATTTATATAGTGGCTTCCATTACAATAGGACGTTCCAAAGTGCTTTACAGACAATGAAGTACTTTTTGAAGTGCAGTAATTGCTGTAATGTAGGAAACGCGGCAGCCAATTTGTGCACAGCAAGGTCCCACAAACAGCAATGTGATAATGGCCAGATAATCTGTTTTAGTGACGTTGGTTGAGAGATAAATATTGACCAGGACACCAGGGAGAATTCCCCTGCTCCTCTTCGAAATAGTGCCATGGAATCTTATACGTCCACCTGAGAGGGCAGAATGGGGCCTCGGTTTAACGTCTCATCTGAAAAATGAAATGACACTACCAGTGCAGTATAAACAGTAGGAATGCACACATGGTCTGCAACATTTTTTAATCATGGTTTGGTCACATATTTGTCCAAGAAGTACAACAGGTCCAGCAAAGGAAGAGAATAAAATGGAATGCTCTGTTGCTGCTGAGTCATTGCTGCTGGTAATGTTCCCATCAAAAAAACACCACATTGTTTCTATAGTCAATAGAGCAGGGTATATTGCCTCTCAAAGCAGATGAGTTAGTTGCTAGTGTAGTGGCTAAGAATACCACATTTATTATGCAAAATCTGAACAAAAAGGAAATGGCTTACAAGACTGTAATCTATTGTAAAAGGGTAGGAATTGCTTCAACGGGTAAATACTGGATGAAGGACAAGGGCCAGCACATGGAGTTGTGGACAGTACATCTGATGCTGAACTAGGGACTGATGGTATCGCTTAGGGGTTGCTGCCCTAATAAACTGTCTCACAAAAGGGCATGCATGCCCTGATACGTTCTGATGACAATTGTCTGATCTCCAAAACGACGGCAGAAAATAAAATTGTGGCCTCGGGTTCGGTGGTTCTGACACACAACTGATGATGAACCAAGAGGAATCTGAAATTGAGCTTGAGAAGGAGAAGTCAACAAAAAAAACAAAGCTGTTTGGCATTGGAGAAAGCATTCCTCTGGCTAGAATCCCAACCAGTTGAGCCTGTATGACTGCTCCAACTCAGAAACATTTTGCAGTACACCAGAATTGCAAAGCGGGATGAGTTAAACCGAGTATTGACAGAACTGTTCACAGTACAGTGAGATAGTCAAACAATATATTGTGCTGTATTGAATTTTGGTGAAAGATGTGATGATTTCCAATACTGTGATTATATCTTTTACTGTACAATAACATCTTGCATTTATAGGTGCCTTTAACGCAATAAAGATCCCAAGGTGCTTCACTTAGGAGACAATGGCCTAGAAATTCGAGCTCCCTGGCACACCTTCCTGGTCGTGACTGAGGAAAGCTCTGCAGGCTGTGCCATCTGCTGCAAGGTGACCAGCAGTCAACCTCTGCCATAGAGATGACAAGGTTACCTCCTCCCTCAACCTTTCTCTCTGTGCCTCCTTCCAAGCTAAGATTGAATTAATTTGCAGTAACAGCTAATTTGATGCCACAGATGTATCAGAGAAATAACCACTATTATTGAGGAAAGCAAGCATTTTCAGCCTCATTCCCACTGAATAGTGACAGGGGTATGACATGACTGCTGATTTTCACTACACTGTGTACATTTTATTAAAATATAGAAGTCATTGACGGCATCCATGTGGCCATCCAGGCAGCAGGTTTCTTCTCCTCCCCTGGCTCAATCACTTGCTGTTCCTCGCCTGTAGGTTGTGACTCATCCAGATCAACCTCCTCAAGTTCACTAATTGCATCCTCCAGGGTGTGTGTAATTGTGCCAGGGCTTGCAAGCATTAGTGAGAGGGTTACAATGTGCTATGAAGCCTTGTCTTGTCTCTGATCAAATCCAGTGCTGAAAGTCCAGGACTATAATGACAGAAGAGGAATGTAAATGCTGGCTACAAGAGAGATATTCAAACATTGGAAAGCAGTATGATGTTTTTGTGGTTACGTGTACTTCTGTGTGGGAGTGAGTGAGAAGGGAGACAAGACATAACAAGAACCGTTTGGTACTAGCCCTGAGCTTGGGAGAGACCTCTGACTTCACCATCCCTGACTCTCACTGTGTTATTATAAGCAAGGATAACCAGGAGGGCTCCTCTAAAGGAGTTTCAGGTTCATAATTTTTGAGACCATCTTGAGTTTGGTCAGTTCTATTTTATTGAGTGCAATCTTGGTCTTGCAATCATAGAATGTTACAGCACAGATATAGGCCATTTGTCCCATCAAGTCTGTGCTGATGGTTTTCTCCACATGAGCGGCCCAGTCTAAGACCACTCTCCTTTAATGCTCCTCTTTTCTAATCAACTATTTCATTCTCTTGAAAAGGCATTATAGGTTCTGCTTCAACGATTTCTGGTAGAGAAGCCACAACCTAACCATCTTTTGGTGTTAAGAATCTTTTTTACTTCTCAAGTTTCTCTTCATAAATGTAATCTCTCATCCCTGCAAGCAGAGAAATAGTCTGAAGATGTCGTAAATTGGACAGCATGTGCAGGAACAGATGTGCTCAGCCTACAGCCCATCCTGTGTCAGGAGCTGACCATGCATCGTGCAGCTAGATTGAATTGGAATGATTTGCTGTATGAAGCTCTTTGAGGAGATCGATGTGCCATTGATTTCAGTTGAAAGTTACATCTTAATGTGTACCCTGTTGGAGAATGGGTATGCATTGTAAAAATTAAAGAGCTTTAGGGTTGTCAGGTTTTGTCATGGCTATATAGAAAGTTGAATGGCAGCATGTTGTGGATCATCTACCTGAATGCGGAGTACTGTGTGGGCAGTTTCCTTAAAGTGTGCCATCTTCTTCCATTTACCAGCAGGTACTGAACACAGTGTTGACCCAGGCTACCAGCTGCTGCCAGGCATACTGCACTGCTGTTCTCTGTGGTTTTAATGGAGGCATTAACCCATTTAAAAGAAATGGACTAATGCTTCTGTTAAAATAATGGATTCCCATACAAACCCATTTGGCTTTTGTACACCTGCATCATCAACAATAGTTTCTAGGCTATGATTTACTACTAAGCATAAGAGTGGTTTGAGATGTACTCCCTCTCACACATCATGCCGGGCTCCAGAATTGGGAAGGTAGGCTTTTGTATAACTTGGGGCTGAAATCTCGCTTCTGCGGAAGAAAAAGTTTTTTGGAAGTTCTGGAGACAGCGATTTTCAGGTCACTGGCCTCATTTCACGCTACCACATTATGTAAATGAATGTAAGTTAGTCCCTATCCGGATTTCCGTGCTCTTTCTTTTCAGTACAGCTCTTGATTTGCTGTGTGCCTATGTAAAATAGGCACTGTCAGGCCTGTAAAACTGTTTGTTGAAGAATTCCATCATTTAAAACGAGGTTACCGCTTTAGTGAGAGTTGCATTCTGACTGCTGTTTTTAACGGGGTTTACTGGGCATGAGAGCCAGCGGCCCTGAAATTCTGCAGTAGTTCTCCCGATTTCCCACTGTGACTTTGGCAGGACATTGGCAGAACCCTAAGGAGAAACGATATACATAAAGTTACAGCAGGAGACTGGGGCGAACCCTTGTAGTGTTTCAAGGCCAGTATTGTTTTTCTGCTGGTTTAATTCAGCGCTTTTTTGGTGCACACCTTTCCACAGCAGCATTCCTGCTGCTACCAATTCACCTGCGTAGCCACAAACATTGTTAACTGTGATGTGGAGATGCCGGTGATGGACTGGGGTTGACAATTGTAAACAATTTTACAACACCAAGTTATAGTCCAGCAATTTTATTTTAAATTCACAAGCTTTCGGAGACTTCCTCCTTCCTCAGGTGAACAATTTCATTTCGTTCACCTGAGGAAGGAGGAAGCCTCCGAAAGCTTGTGAATTTAAAATAAAATTGCTGGACTATAACTTGGTGTTGTAAAATTGTTTACAATTGTTAACTGTGGCATTCCATCAGGCGTGACAATCGCCATGTTAGATTCAAAGAAGGGAGAGGGAGCTTTGTATGCCAAGAGTGCACGTTCTGTCAGCTGTGGCTCAGTTGGTAGCACTCTTGCCTCTAGAGTCAAAAGGCTGTGGGTTTAAGCCCCACTCCAGAAACTTGAGCACAAAATCTAGGCTGATACTTCAGTGCAGTACTGAGGGAATGCTACACTCTTTGGATGAGACGATAACCTGAGGCCCTGTCTGCCCTCTCAGGTGGATATAAAAGATCCTATGACACTATTCAAAGAAGAGAAGGGGATTTCTCCCCACTGTCCTGGTGAATATTTATCCCTCAACCAACACTACTAAAGAATCAGATTATCTGGTCATTATCACATTGCTGTTTCTGGGACCTTGCTGTGTGCAAATTGGCTGCTGCATTTTGCACATTACAACAGTGACTACACTTAAAAGAAAAATACTTAATTGGCTGTAAAGTGCTTTGGGACAGTCAGAGATTGTGAAAGGTGCTATATAAATGCAAGTCTTTCTTTATTTGATTCATGTTTGCATGAATTTCTGTCCATTAAAATCATGCATGGCTAATCATGGGCGGCAAGTGCATGAATTCCCGATATCCCGATGGTTTGTGAAGCTCTGTGTGTAAGTGTTGAAGACAAAAAGTTACCCCTTATCCCATACTTCATTTCTTGGTGGAGGGAACAGTCATTTATGAAGTAGGAGAGAGAGAAGAGAGAAATTCACACACAATTCTGTGCTGTTTGAAAACACCTTATGAAACAATTATCTGTAAAATGGCAAGTGTGAACATTTATTTAGTTATTGAGATTTTGTAAAGTGAAGCTTGTGGACAGTCTCATTTTAGATCTGATTCCAAAGTCCATGTTTTAAGACCACATGCAGTTTGTAATTTTGCCTTGTGAAATCACCTATCTTTACAAAGATGGTTAACAATATCTGCCATTTGGGATTGTGTACTACACACTCCTCAACTACCCTTGCCCTTTATTACACTTTGAGCGGAGACCCTGAGGTCCTATTTTCTTCCTAATTTACATCTTGTGTCCCATTCTTTTTCTGAACCTTATAAGCCACTATTCACAATCACAGAACAAATGAAACCCATTAATTTGATGTACAGAAAGTCATACTAAAAACTTTCCCATGAAGTGCATGCTAGGCTATATTGAGTCGTGAGTCACAATCATTGTGTTTGGTTGTGCTCTAAAGACATGTAATCTCACTTTCAGAGCAGTGCAGGGTATTATTTACAAAGCAAGCATCTGCTGATGTGTAAAATATACTTTTCAATCTCAGACATGCTCTCACAGGTGTTGGAACCCTTCCAGATTTAGACATGCCACCTGATGATTTGGAAGCCAGAGGGCTCGTCTTTAACAGAGAGCTGCCAACATTGACACAATAAAACCAGGTTGGGCCATCTGATACAAATGGATTTACAATTGCCCTGCTAAGGAGATCACCACCCTAGATCCATCAATGTCACAACAGATGCCAAATAGCTGCTGTTTCTCCTTACATCAGCCCCACCCCTCATACCATAAAGGCTTTTATGATAGTCACTTGCATAAGTCATCCTCCTTATACCACAGATTGCCCCAAGCAATTTTTCTGGACACATTTGTTGATGAGGTGCTTGTAAATGTTGCCATTTTGTATTCCTTTCATTCATATCATAAAACGTTAAATCCATAAATGTAAACCAAAGTATAAAAGAGAGCTGAGTAGGTAAGCAGTTAGATAAATGTACAGATGAGAGATAGATTGATGGATAAAAATGCTTGAATTTTACATTGTATTGTCACATCAAAAGATCTTGAAGTGCTGCACACAATTAATTATTTTTGAAGTACAGTCACTGTCATGATAGAGATATGATGTGGAGATGCCGGTGATGGACTGGGGTTAACAATTGTAAACAATTTTACAACACCAAGTTATAGTCCAACGATTTTATTTTTAATCTCACAAGCTTTCGGGGGCTTTCCCCTTCCTCAGGCGGTGTGGAAGGGGAAAGCCCCCGAAAGCTTGTGGGATTAAAAATAAAATCGTTGGACTATAACTTGGTGTTGTAAAATTGTTTACAAATGAGATAGATAGAGAGAGATAGATAGAGAGAGAGATAGATAGAGAGAGAGATAGATAGAGAGAGAGATAGATAGAGAGAGAGATAGATAGAGAGAGAGATAGATAGAGAGAGAGATAGATAGAGAGAGAGATAGATAGAGAGAGAGATAGATAGAGAGAGAGATAGATAGAGAGAGAGATAGATAGAGAGAGAGATAGATAGAGAGAGAGATAGATAGATAGAGAGAGATAGATAGAGAGAGAGATAGATAGATAGAGAGAGATAGATAGATAGAGAGAGAGAGATAGAGAGAGATAGATAGATAGAGAGAGAGAGAGAGAGAGAGAGATAGAGAGAGAGAGAATTGAAATATATGAGAAATATTTGTGGAAACAGAAGTAAAATATATAAATAATCAGCAGATGTGTCTTAATTAGAACACTCTTGTGACAGAGAAAAAATGTCCTTCGTTCAAATGTTCCCATTAGGCAAACCATGTGGAATATGTACAGGCCACAGTAAATGTTTACTTTTGTCCTCATTTACAAGGTACCTATTACTTACCGTGTACTCTTATAAAGTACTTGCCCCAGAAATTTGGGTGGCCTCATTTTTGGGTGGGCGGAGGGCACAGGGTTCATTCCCTGCACCTGAATGGTGACGCCTGAGGCTCCCCAGATATTGGGCCTCGGGCCTTATTATAACGGAGCCAGCCTGACATCAGTGCACACCGGCAAAGAGTTGTGCAATATCGGGACACTGCTGGTGTTGCAGCGGGCCTCGGGTAAGTGGGTCCAGGGGCCGGGTCTGGGATCAATAGCTCAGTACCGCACCAGAGGGTGCATTTACTCACTAAGACATTGTAGGAGCTAGGCCATCTATTTTGTAAATTGGTTTTGATACTCTGGGTGGTAATGTGAGACAGATTGCTTCAGGGGAAGGGGCTACATGGTGGAAAGTCTTAAGTTTGCCTGAAGTTTGATCTATATTTGGGAAGCATCTGTCTGTCTGTCTATATTTCAAGAATGTCCAAAGTTTTGGGTCATCATGGGGCAGATAGATGCATACCACGAAGCTTTTTGAGTCACACATTCTAAAGTTTAAACAACTATTCCCATTATTTTGCGCACATCTCAAGCTGCTGATACGAGCAGATTCTTGGTGTTCTAATCCTGGGTTTATCCATCAATGAGGCATGAACTCTAAGAATAGCCCTTTGCAATCCTCAAACAGGGCAAATCAGTGAGCAAGATGTATCGGTAAATTCACTATTACCATACTTCCAACAGGGAGCAGAGCTCAAAGGGAGTACAAGTGGGAGATAGGGCTTCAGCATTATAGCAATGATTCTCTGACCCACACTTTCTTATGCACAGCTGCCCATAGGGACCATGATAAATATCCTTATTGCCGGTGCAGCAGGTGATCAAGAAGGCCAACGGAATGTTGGCTTTTATTGCTCGGGAGATAGAATATAAAAACAGGGAGGTATTGCTGCAGTTATATAAGGTATTGGTGAGACTGCACCTGGAATACTGCATACAGTTTTGGTGTCCATACTTAAGAAAAGACATACTTGCTCTCGAGGCAGTACAAAGAAGGTTCACTCGGTTAATCCCGGGGATGAGGGGGTGGACATATGAGGAGAGGTTGAGTGGATTGGGACTCTACTCATTGGAGTTCAGAAGAATGAGAGGCGATCTTATTGAAACATATAAGATTGTGAAGGGGCTTGATTGGGTGGATGCGGTAAGGATGTTCCCAAGGATGGGTGAAACTAGAACTAGGGGGCATAATCTTAGAATAAGGGGCTGCTCTTTCAAAACTGAGATGAGGAGAAACTTCTTCACTCAGAGGGTGGTAGGTCTGTGGAATTTGCTGCCCCAGGAAGCTGTGGAAGCTACATCATTAAATAAATTTAAAACAGAAATAGACAGTTTCCTAGAAGTAAAGGGAATTAGGGGTTACGGGGAGCGGGCAGGAAATTGGACATGAATTTAAATTTGAGGTTAGGATCAGATCAGCCATGATCTTATTGAATGGCGGAGCAGGCTCGAGGGCCTGATTGGCCTATGCCTGCTCCTATTTCTTATGTTTTTATGTTCTAAGTAAACAGAACTGAGTTGCAAGGGCTTTGTGGATTAGAATATGGTCCATGGGTATAGTTTGGACACCCCTCAACTACGTATGTGATTTGTTTCTAGATAGTGTTAACTCCAAATTCCATTTGTTTTCAGATAGTGTTGCAAGCCCCTTGACGTTCTCTTTCTCTATTGACCCCTTTTCTCCCCTCCTTCTATCTTGTAGCCACTGATTGTTGCAGCCGTGTGTTTCCACAGATGGCTCTCATCTCCTCTAGCAGGCCCAAGTGACCATTCTTCATATGTTAGGCCAGACACTACGGGTAGATTTTATGAATTTGCATTCCCGGTAACAGAGTTTCGCTCACCAGAAGTGAATACTGAGAATTGGGCATAGAGCCTGTGTGCTACACGGGAATTTACATCCTAATTTGTGAAATCTACCCTCTTAAGTGTCACAGGCTATTCAACCATGGGTAGCATCACAGCTGAGACCAATCCAGTCCTCACCCAATGCCCATACAGGTCCTTTCTAGAAGGAGTTACCGTGCATGGTGATCGGGAGCAGGATCCCTTGCCTTATTTTCCTTCCCTATCCCAAGGCGCCAAGATGAAATGTAGAGGCTCAACTGTGGGCTCAATTGCTGGGATCAGCTAACCCAGAATAGAGTAGGAATTGCACCTGAAGCCTCTGGACCGTGTGGTTCAGCCTTTTTTGTTTACCAACTGAAGCTTGAGGGAGCTTTAGGATTATCTCTATCATAAGAAGTATCCTTCAACTGTCCAGTACATTCACAGCTGTCAGAAATAAATCCCTACTTCCTGGTTTAATCCCTGTCTAACTGTAATTACCAAAATACTTTAGATACTCTATACCATCTGAAAGAAAGATCGTCGATGGGCATTTTTAGTGCAGAACAGCTTTGCTGAGTTCAAAAAAGTGCAGTGATTTTCAATGCCATTTATGGTTAATATTTAATAAGAGACAGAAGACTATTTGCATCTTTATTCAATTTTTCTGCTAAATCTAAATCTGGATCGATCAACTACATGATGGAGAGTTGGTATGGAAGAATTGTTGAATAGTATTCAGTAGTTCTCTTATAAATTGGATGGATTGAGAAGCAAACTTGATCTTATTGCCAGAATTGTATGAAAAGCAGGAATTCTCTTTATTTACAAGACTGTGAGAGATCTTTAATCTTTCCAAAGCAAGAGAAGGAAAGAACTTGCATTTATATATCACGTAATCATGTCCTCAGGATGTCCTCCAAAGTGCCTTAGAATCAATAGGTTGCTTTTGAAGTCCAGTCACTGTTGATGTGTAGGAAAACTTCTTCAAATACTAACAATTAAAGGATACGGTTCCTAATGTCATTGCAGGAGGCTTGCATTCCAAACAACCATCCCACATACTAAAAGATAACAGGGAAAAGTAATTTCTTGTTAATTTTTTAAACAAAATCCGGCTTCTCCCATTAATATGGCAAATCACAATAAGAATAAGACCTCAGTTGGAATACTGTGTGCAGTTTTAGACTCCACACTACAGGAAGGGTATTAAGGCTTTAGAGAGGGTACAATGCACAGATTCACTAGGCTGCTGCCTGGTATGAGGAAATAAAAATAAGAAGAAAGACTTGAAAATTGGAGCTGTTTTCATTAGAGCAACGCAGATTACGGGGCGATATGGTAGAAGCGTTTGAAATCATGAAAGGATGCGACAGGATAGACAGAAGCAGACTATTTTCAGTAGTGGAGGGGTCAGAATGAGGTGCCATAAATACAAGATTAAATGTGAGAGATTTAGAACGGAGAGCAAGAGTGGAAAAATTTGGGCAGGGTTCCCACTCAATCAATGCCCACTGGTGCCCGTTGGAAATGCAGGTATATGGACCTCTGGTGTGGGCAGATTCAGGCGCAGCTCTCATACCCCACATGATCGAGCAGCCTACTTACAGTCACCGGGGTAGATTGTCCTCTCTACCACCTGGGGGTACTTGAGTGGAGCACAGAGGAAAATCAGGCAGGAAGGATTGAACACCATGCAATTCATTCATTTAAAATGGAAAGAAAACTGGGCAGGACACGCTACTCAGTCTAATGCTCCCCGCCTGATCTACCTTTTTGCACTCCACCCAGGAGATACTTTACACCCAAGTGTTACAGACGAAAATCTACCCCACCGTCCAGGGTCACACATAAAAAAAATTGTTAGACTCTTTCTCCTCAACGTGAGTCTGTTCCTTTAAAAAAAAAATGGAAATATATCTATGAACAAAATTCTCTCCGTCAAATGCATACTGCCATTTCCCTTGCCTCACTAGTTTTTCAATGGCTATACAGACATTTTTTTCCCTGCATGACAGCTGCCACAAATTTCATCGGAGGCTGGCTTGATGAATAGAAACCCGCACAACTTGGCGCCACATGCCAGCTTTCAAAAAATTACGTGAAGCCTGGCCTTGCAAACAAGCAAAGAAATTATAACAACACTGTCTGCCCTGTTCACATGCCCTGGGGCACACTCTCTCTGTTAGACAATTGTAAACAATTTTACAACACCAAGTTATAGTCCAGCAATTTTATTTTAAATTCACAAGCTTTCGGAGGCTTCCCCCTTCCTCAGGTGAACGATGTGAAAATTTTCACATCGTTCACCTGAGGAAGGGGGAAGCCTCCGAAAGCTTGTGAATTTAAAATAAAATTGCTGGACTATAACTTGGTGTTGTAAAATTGTTTACAATTGTCAACCCCAGTCCATCACCGGCATCTCCACATCATGTCTGTTAGACAAGGTTAATAAGGGTTACGGAACCAAGGTGGGTAGATGGAGTTAAGGTACAGATCAGCTACGATCTAATTGGAAGTACAATTTCAAAATTTGCGGACGACACCAAATTGGGGGGTATAGTTACTACAAAGGAAAAATGTGTCAAAATGCAAGAAGACAGTAATAAACTTGCAGAATGGTCGTGAAATTGGCAAATGACTTTCAATATAGATAAGTGTGAGGTGGCGTATTTTGGTAGGCAGAATAAGGAGGCCACATACTGCTTGGATAATAAGAGTCTAAACGGGATAGAGGAGCAAAGGGATCTCGGGGTGCAGATGCACAAATCACTCAAAGTAGCGATGTAGGTTAATAAGGCCATAAAAAAGGCAAACCAAGCACTGGGGTTCATTTCTAGAGGGATGGAATTGAAAAGCAGAGAAGTTATGTTAAACTTGTATCGAATCTTGGTTAGACCACACTTGGAGTACTGTGAACAGTTCTGGTCTCCATATTATAAAAAGGGTATAGAGGCATTGGAGAAGGTGCAAAAACATTTGCGAGGATGATGCCAGAACTGAGAGGATATACTTATCAGGTAAGGCTGAACAGGCTGGGGTTCTTTTCTCTAGAAAATAGAAGGCCTGAGGGGTGACCTGATAAAGGTCTTTAAGATAATGTAAGGGTTCGATAGGGTAGACGTGGAGAAAATTTTTCCACCGCTGGGGGCTTCCAAAACTAGAGGTCATATATATAAAATAGTCACTAATAAATCCAATAAAGAATTCAGGAGAAACCTCTTTACCCAATGAGTGGTAGGAATATGGAATGTGCTATCACAAGGAGGAGTTGATGCATTTAAGGGGAAGCTAGATAAACACATGATGGAGAAAGGAATAGAAGGGCAGGCTGATAGGGTTTGATGAAGTAGAAGGCTCATGTGTAGCATAAACTGCGGCATAGACCAGTTGGGCCAAATGACCTGTTTCTGTGCTGAAGACTCGATGTAACTGGATGTAATTGAATGGTGGAACAGGCTTGAGGGGCTGAATGGCCTACTCCTGTTCTTATGTTCATAGAACATTTTAGGGAAGAGGGGAGGTCTTGACAACTCACACTAGTCTGGTAGTTGACTGGTACAAGTAGTGCACTGAAACATTTAGTGAGGTAAATGAGCTGCCTTCCTCTGACGTAGGGTAATGCATATCCAAGAATTGTTTGAACAGGGCAAAATTTAGGCATTTGTGAACTAAATTTAAATGGCAAACGTTGGATCACTTTGGCTGGTGATCTCAGATAGCCTATTGTCTGTATCTAGCAGTACTTTAAGCAATACACACAGCACTATCTAGATGTAAAATGATGTGGAGATGCCGGTGATGGACTGGGGTTGACAAATGTAAGGAATCTTACAACACCAGGTTATAGTCCAACTGTTTTATTTAAAAATCACAAGCTTTCGGAGGCTTTCTCCTTCATCAGGTGAGCGAGTGTGGGATTCCATGGAAGGTTACCGCATTTATATTCAGTTCTCCGCAGCCTTCAACATGTCATCGATGACGACGAACACCTCACTAAGGCCATCCCCACACCTCCACTACTCGCCTTCAAACAGCCACCCAACCTCAAACAGACCATCGTTCGCAGCAAATTACCCAGCTTTCAGGAGAACAGCGTCCACGACACCACATAACCCTGCCACGGCAACCTCTGCAAGACATGCCAGATCATCGACACAGATACCACCATCACACGAGAGGACACCACCCACCAGGTGCATGGTTCATACTCCTGTGACTGGGCCAACGTTGTCTACCTCATACGTTGCAGGAAAGGATGCCCCGGAGCATGGTACATTGGCGAGACCATGCAGACACTGCGACAACGGATGAACGGACACCGCGCAACAATCGCCAGGCAGGAGGGTTCCCTCCCAGTCGGGGAACACTTCAGCAGTCAAGGACGTTCAGCCACCGATCTTCGGGTAAGCGTTCTCCAAGGCGGCCTTCGAGACACACGACAATGCAAAATCGTCGAGCAGAAATTGATAGCCAAGTTCCGCACCCATGAGGACGGCCTCAACCGGGATCTTGGGTTCATGTCACGCTACACGTAACCCCACCAGCGAATAAAAGTTATCTGTTTTTAATACAACGGGTCATTTTCTGTCTTTCTCTTCCTTTCGGATGTTTCTCCCTCTCTCTGTTTTGTGTTCTGGCCGTTTGTATATTCGGTGGTCCTGTCGGTAACACCTCTCTGTCTGAACACTTTGATTGCCTTGACAACGGGCAGTTGGAAAGATTATCTGTAATCACCAGGTATTGTTCTCTGAATATAAATGCGGTAACCTTCCATGGAATCCTACACTCGCTCACCTGATGAAGGAGAAAGCCTCCGAAAGCTTGTGATTTTTAAATAAAACAGTTGGACTATAACCTGGTGTTGTAAGATTCCTTACATAGATGTAAAATGACAGCACAAACACAATTTACTGTCAAATGTATCTCCTTTATCATCACAGACTGTATTTAGGTACAAATAAAATGCCTCAGGGAAGCATTAAAGTATAATTTGGTTTGCATTGCAAGCTTTGTAGTTTTGCAATTTCATCTGTGTGTCATTTTGCAAATGAAGTAGATATAAAAATGGACGAACTTCAAGAAGGATTTTATTATAAATAATAAAATAAAGTAGCAAATTAAAGTGAAAGTCAAGTACTGGCTTACTATTGCAGGAACACACTGAACACTGCATATTGTGACAGTAAAGGGTTAAATGTAATATTCAGCATGTAGACTTTAATAAAGTAGAAAAGTATTCTGTCACAGTTGGGATGAGTGCTAATATGTTATTTCCTGTCCTGGAATTGCAAATATTAGGAGTGAGTATACTGAGGTTCTGCCACTATCTGCCCAAGGGCTCAAAACACCATACAATAATTTATAGAATAATAGATACCTGGGAGTGAGTTATGAAGTTGTAACCTAATTTAGAGGTTCTGATGATATTATAAAACTGAAAAAGTGAAACCAAAGTGATTTATAACTCCACATAGGCTTTAACCCATTTTGTCCTGGAATTAATAATTGCTTATGGCCACAAATTGGAGCTAACTTGTCAAACAACCATTTGTGACAGTGGATTCGGTTGAATGAATAAAGTTCATCTTTTTGGCGAGTTCAGTCTATTCTATATTAAGGAGTTTCTAACAGTAAAGAGACTGGTGGTCCCACCTACCAAACTTGGAACAGCCAAATAAATGGCGGCCATTGCCAGCCCTGGGGCAACTATCCTGTTCTTCCCCCCGGTTCTTTCAACTGCTGCTACTTTAGCTTCCCCGATAGCTCGATTGTAACTAAGCTGCACAGACCAGGGGATAAATTTTAACCCCCAAGATCGGGTGGGTTGGGGGCAGGTGGGAAGTAAAAATACTCCATTTTCAGAGTGGGACCGCATCCCGGCTCCAACACACCTGCTTCGAGGTTTAACCCAGGCAGGTTTGTCTGTGTGCGGACAGCAGACACCAGGAAGTCCCGCCCCCAATTAAAGCCAGCAGGCCGATACTTAAAAAGGCAATGTACCTCATTAAGATATTTGAGGTTCTTAATATTTTGTGTATTGGAATAATAAAATAAATTTCTGTTCGGGTTTCCCATTGCTTCTGATTTACATCTGGTGAAAGCAGGCGGGAAGGGCCGGATCCATGAGGTGAGTGAGGGCCTTTATTACACTGCTTGTGGATCCGGAGGAGCAGGAGTGCTTCATCCAGGCCCAAGCTCACCTGACCGAAAGGAACCCTGCGACTGGCCGACCACCACCACACACCACCCCCCCTCCCCCGGCCAAATGGTGGACTCCACGTACCTCCAAATCTTTACCTGACCTCCAGCAACCTTGGATCTTCGTCTCAGTCCCCCGATCTCTTCCTCTCCCCGGACCCCCCCCCCCCCACCCTGAACCTCTTCCCCGCCCCCCCACCTGATCTTCTCACTGCCCCCTTCGATCCTCTCCCCTCCCCCCCCCCCCACCCGATCCTATCCCCAGCCCCTCCACCGATCTTCTCATTGTCCCCCCACCCCGATCCTCTTCCCGCCCCCGACTCAATCCTCTCCCCAACCCCCCCACCCGATCCTCTCCCTGGCCCCCCCCCCACCTATCTTCTCCCCGGCCTACGATCCCTCCCTCCCTCCCTCCCTCTGATCCCCGACTGCGGCCTGTTGCAGCAGGCCTTCCTGGCTGACAGCCAGCCAGTCTGTCAATCAGCCTGGCTGCCGGGCACGAAACCTAGAAGTGCAATTGATGGGCCTCATTAAGGTCGCCCACTAAACTTCCGGGCTTTGCACCCGGAAAACTTATCCCCCGCTCCTTTCTGGGCTGGAAGTTAAAATTTACCTCCAGAAGTTGCCAGGTTCAATCCCTTGTCTGAGCTGAGTTAGCTGATCTCAGCCAGGAAAGTGATAGGGCTGCTGCCATTGACTTCAGTGCCTTGATTTAAGGAGGGGTCAGAGAGGATTACCATGGCAAAATGTTACCGAATGTACTCTGCTAATAGATGTCCGTGGGTGGACATCAAGTGAAAATAGGTTGGGGTCAGTTATGATGCCCCCAACAGTTGATTAGCTCGCTGACACCCACTGTCTAATCTCACACGTGATGAATGGAGGGATAAAAGTCAACTTTGGTGGGAACACAAAATGGGTTGTAGTGCATCGGCCGCTGGTTATAAACCCTGTCCAATTCTCCATTCCATTAGTAAGGTACCGGCAGAGGATGGGAGACAAAGAACAAACACAGGACTCCCACTTTAAATTGGCATTGTGTTGGTGCTTGCACAGATTTTTATTTTAAAATAGCTAGATAAAAAGGAGAACTTGAGCTAGAAATGTTTAAAACCACTAAATGGAAGGAACAGAGCCAGACTTGTCGATGACAGGCATATTTTTTTCTCTCCTGTTGTTTGAACAAGTCTGCACTATAAACAGGGCACTTTCAAGGGGAAATGATTAGCACAATTGGTTAATACACTGGCTGTTTGCCTCTGGGACTTGGGTTTTGAATTCAACCCAGACTGATGATATGAATACATCTCTGGTGGTTCTAAAGGTCCCACATAAAATGAGTTTACACAATCTCAATGCACCCCCACCCCTCCCTATTCCTTGTGGATATTAAGTCACAACATAACATTTCAGCCATAGAATAGCCAGTGTGAGGAACTGGAAAATAATGTCACACTAGTGCATTAGAGTGTGCATTTCTGAGATTTATATCTGAGGCACATTATTTGACAAAGTAGAGGGAGCTTTACTCTGCATCTAGCTGTGTTTTATCTTTACCTGTGAGTGCTTGATGTCAACACTGAATGTTCAAAATGGGAAAATGTTCCACTTCTCAGTGATAACACCCTTCAAATATGACCACAAATATTTACCCAGAATTCCTTTTAGAAAGCAAAGTGGTTTCACCAATCAGAGTTCGTGCTTCCAATGTTCACAGTCACATTCCGGTTGCAACCCTGAGTATAAGCAAGGCATATAAATCTACCCTTGTAATTCTGAATGTGTGCAACCTTAGCTACCTGGCTGTTCTGGTGATATGAAAGGACCTTTCTTACTACTAAGTGGTGTGAAGCTTGGCCTTGTCTAGCTCTCTAACTACTGAACAAACTAATCGGAACAATAGTACACATAAATCTGGGTTGCTGCCACATCAGTGATTGAAGTATGGTCCCTATAGCTTGGATGTGTTACTTCACCATTCTATGTGTGTAGTTTGGCTTCATCAAATGTGTAAAACATGTTAAAATGTAGAAAAATGTCAAATGAAATGATTAATTTGTCCATAGAGAGGAATGGAACCTAGCTGTGATTAAATAGCAAACTCTGACTATGGGGTTTGAATGACATCAGAAACTGTGAGTGTGGTTTAGAATTGTCAATTGAGCCTTGAGATGAAGTTACAACCTTGAAATTTCACTGCTTATCCAGTATTTTACTGGGTTTATTTAGAGTATTTGTACCAACGTGATGTGGAAAAAATTGCACTTAACTAATACGCTTTAGCATTGTGCAATACACACCTTGTTTGACACTGTTTATTAATCATTTCAGTATGCTCCCATCACTACACCTACCATTGGCAGACCTGTAACTACCTGTACTTGCTACTAGTATTAAATAGGTGGGCAATGCTTTCTCCAGACTCAATCCCGGTTTGGAAGAACACTATAATTGTCTTGCTGGATATTTATTGTAGTTCAAGTGAACAACAACAACTTGCTTTGATGTCGTAGTAAGACGTCCCAAGGCACTTCACAGGAACGTTCTCAAACAAAATTGACACCAATCCAAAGAAGGAGATATTAGGACAAGTGACCAAAAGCTTGGTCAAAGAGGTAGTTTTAAGGAGAGTCTTAAAGGAGGAGAGAGAGGTGGAGAGGCGGAGAGGTTTAGGGAGGGAATTCCAGAGCTTAGCGCCTAGGCAGCTGAAGGCACGGCCGCCAATATTGGTGTGAAGGAAAGGGGATTGGACAAGAGGCCAGAGTTAAAAGTTCTCAGAGGGTTGTAGGGCTGGAGGAGTTTGTTGCTCATTGATTCTGCTGACAGTGTAGTCTGAGATGTCTAGTGCTCTCCGTATCATTAATGTATAATGATAATCCCGCTCAAGGATTAATTTCCTCTGGTAGTGTTTACGTAAAGCTCCTTTATTTTATTACCCCATGAAAACAAAATGCAGATTAACTGGTCATCCTTTCATTGCTTTTGTGGGATCTTGCTGTGTCTCTATTTAAAACATTTGCTACACTTAAAATTAATTTATTGAGTGACATGATAAAGCGTTACATAAATGCAAGTTTAAAAAAAAAGTCTATTTTTTAACTCCCTATTTACGCATAGGAGCAGCCTAAATGTTCTAAGTACACACTGGCAGCAAGGAACTTTGCCTGTATAGAGCACGTGTCGGAAAATCACAGATGTGCTACCTCCTACAAGCAGTTCTTCAGGCAAGTTGTTCTTGAAACTATTAGTTCAAAACAAGTTTAGCTTGACAAATCAGAAAAATTTTGTACAGACCAAGTAGCAGAAACAGAAGGTCAGACAAGAGGCCATGACTATAAACTGAACAAGCCTTAAGCAGCACTTAGACAAGAAGGAATTGTTTTTCCCATTGACTTGTAGATATTTGATAACTACTGGGTCAATTAAAAGAAAGAGATGGGTGGAAATCTGATCATGAATGGAATTAATGATAGGCACAGATAGAGATAATATGATGCTGTGTGGAACTTAATGTTTCCCGAATAGCTGGGATCTTGGAAATGTCATGCCAAAGAAGGTAACTGATCTAGGTGTAAAATATACAATCTAAGTTCTAGAGTTTCTCTGGATTCACTGTTAGAGGGACTAGGAAACGACTTTGAAGAAGCTTCCCTGAGAATAATAAATGAGTTGGATGGATAGGATTGTAAATGGGCTGTGTCTATTTTCATTTCTCCCTCCTCCTGTGGACTCCTCCAAAGGGCAGCAATCCTCCTATTGTACCTCGCCTCACGTGTGAGCCTAGACAGTGAGTGTTGGCAGGATAGTCAACTGTCAAGGGCATCACAGCCCATTCTGATCCAATTGTAACAGAAACACTGCCACAACTGAGCAAAGAAATGAATTTGCCATCCACACATCAACAACTTGCATTTATATAGCAACCACTCATGGCCAGTAGCAAAATCATTGGCGATTGAACAATGAGTTCCTCAGTTTGAAACCCTTTCCAAGGACTCATCATTTCCATTTGAAACTGGGAGTGAGCATGGAGCCAGGATCAGAGGGTGATCTGTGGCAGTATTCCCACAGACCATACCAGAACAGAATGGTGATGTTTCCCAATCTTCTATAAAGATGTAAGTCAGCGAGCACAGGAGTGATGGGTGAACTGGGCTTGGTGTGAGTTAGGATATGGGCAGCAGAGTTTTGGATGAGCTCAAGTTTATGGATGGTGGAAGATAAAGAATCAAGCTGTAATGTACTCAAGATGTCTGGCTGCCGCAATCCAAACTCAATATTCTGTTTCAGCTTGAGACACACCGCTGACTATACATTTTAAAATTATTTATAATATGTAGACAAGTGTTGAAATATGGTTGCCTTTCATAGTTGTGCAGGTTAATGGGGAAAGATCTTTTGGAAAAGCTTTTGCATTAGTTGTCATCAGCGACATATTGCAGGAAGAAATCCTCTTTGATGACATAGTGGAAGTTGTTTTTTTAACGTCAAGTAACTGGGAGAGAGCTTCACGACACAGTTAATATTGATACCCAACAGGTCAAGAACCTCTTACTGAAAATAATACTGTTTAAGCGGGATACAAAGGCCTGTATATATTCTCATATTCAATTAAATATTTGATATATTTTTCTTCACTTAAGATGCATTTATGATAGTAACTTCATTTTTTCTGTTAGTGATTTTTGTGGTACAGGACTTTCTTTTCCTGCTGAAAAACAGGAGAAACTGTAGTGTGCATGTAAAAGTCATCCTGCCTCAGGCAAGATCTGGTTTTGTATATGCAGTATCATTGACAAACAATCAGAGAGTAAAGGGACAGGAAATCTACATTTTGCCCCAGGCACGATGAATTGTGCATGCCCACTCACAACTGCCATTGTTTTCAACAGGAGAAAATAAGTCTATATGCGAGGGCCCCACTTGCAGCCGTTTCACCTGGCTAACAATAAACTTCTGTTTAGTTTTTACACAGAATATGTTAATTCCCTAGGGAAGTACCATGGCCCAAGCCAAAATGACCAGAGCATCAGTTTAGCTCAGTGTTAGTAGTCTTGCAGCTAAAAAGAAAAAGAAAGAAACACCTTGCATTTAAATAGCGCCTTTCACAACCTCAGCCAATGAAATACATTTGAAGTGTAGTCACTGTTGTAATGTAGGAAACGCGGCAGCCAATTTGCGCACAGCAAGGTCCCACAAACAGCAATGAGATAATGACCAGATTGGTCGTTAGTGATATTGGTTGAGGCATAAATATTGGCCAGTACACCGGGGAGAACTCACCTGCTCTTCTTCAAAATAGTGCCAAGGGATCTTTTACATTTGCCTGAGAGGGCAGACGGGGCCTTGGTTTAACCGAAAGACGGCACCTCCAACAGGCAGAAGGTTGTGGATTTAGGGCTCGCATCAGGACCTGAGCACATAATCAATGCCGATATTGACATTAAACCAAGGCTCTGTCCACCTGTTTAGGTGGATGTAAATGATCCCATGACACTATTTGAAAGAAGAGCAGAGAGTTCTTCTGGTGTCCTGGCCATCATTCTTCCCTCAACCGACACTACCAAGAAATGATTGACAGGTCCTTCTGTCGGCATGTCCCAAAGCTTTTCATGCACAATGAATTGCGTTAAAGTGCAGTCATCATTACTATGTAGGTGAGTGAGTGCAACAGCCAGTCTGTGCAAATCAAGGGCACGTAAACAGCAATAAGATGAATGGGCCGTTAATCTGTTTATCCTGGTGGTTAAGGGAAGAATGAGATCTCAGAAGTGTGTTAAAGGGGATGTGGTGGAGTCAGCATCTACTTACAAATTCTATGAATCTGTCCTAAAGTTTGGGTTTTCTGGGTTCTGATTTTGAAGGAGGTCAAGTCCATAATCAGTATTATTCTTGAAGTTAAGCTACTTCACTGTACTTTGGGGCTGTCTGTTGAAGTTCTCCTAGATACCAGTGTGGGCCATTTCACTGACCTTTCTTTGCAGCAGGTCACCATTTCCCAACAATCTGGCAGGAGGCACACCTTCCTGATTTACCGGAACAGGGATGTTGTGGAAAATAACCCTTTCCGAGAGAATCATGTATCCTCTTAGGCCATCTCTGGGTAAGTTTATAAAGCTTTGGTTCCCATTTTGGAATTATTGTGCCCGTGGCTTTGTTAGTGCTTTGTAACTGCAGTGCGTTCAGGTGGCGCTGTGCCCACACTGTGTTTCAGCTGTGTTTGCGTGGACCAAAAAAGATTGTGTCTGACTTCCTCTTGAAGGCCAAGCACAACTGTTTTCATCTTCCGTTCTCTTACGGTCACTAAATCTGGTCTCTGGTTGATCATTAGCGTGCATGGCCTGGAGTTTCCACTAGGGGCACAATTGGGAAAATGCACCCAGATTGCGTTGGACATTGCGTCAGTTATACCGAGGCGAAGTTACACCCAGGTTTCAGCGCAAACTCACTTACATAAGCCTGAACGTAAAATCTTCTTTTTCTTTCATGAACTAAATTTTTTCTTCATTCTCATTTCTCTCTTATACTCATGTTTTATTCTACCATTTATAGGTAAGGTGCACCCTGATGTGGTAGATTTCTTCCACGGTATAGGCTGCATATCTAATACCTACATGGCCTTGTACTCAGAGGTCTCCTCAATCACAGGCCATGATGCTGTGGTGGTCCTCTTCTCCGTCTGATGACTTTGCTCGATTGAGAGGATGCTGACGTAACCTTAGTCTGTAAATCATACCGTGTGTTTACCCTTTTAAGATTTTAGATGTTGCATTTGCTTGTTAACCAGATGTTTGTGGTTGTTCATTTTGCATTTTTTTCTGTACGTAAATCTTCAAAAAAGCTATAAAGAGTTTAATATAAAAAGGACTGCATTGACTGCGTCTGTAGTGTTTTGGGGCTCAATAAGACCATGGAAAGGAACAGAAGCTCACAATGTCCCCTTGCCTCTTGAACGATATTTAGTACAGTTCTTTACCACTCCCAGTTTTTTTTCTGGGGCGATGAGTTTGTTCCTTTGGTTAAACTGGGCTGCAACAAGCTAGCATGGTGCTCCAGCCTGATTCAGCCGCACCTGAGCCCCCAATGTATTGTTTCACTCCCTGTACATTTTGTCATGTGCTTCTCTCCCTGAATACCAGTGTCTGCTTAGGTGTCAGCTGTAGCTCAGTGATAGCTCTCTTGTTCTACTGAATCAGAAGGTTGTAGGTTCAAGCCCCACTCCAGAGACTTGAGTACATAATCCAGGCTGACACTCCAGTGCAGTACTGAGGGAGTGCTGCACTGTTGGAGGTGCTGTCTTTCAGATGAGATGTTAAACTGAGGCCCCATCTGCCCACTCGTGGCGTAAAAGGTCCCATGGCACTATTTCGAAGGCGGGCAGGGGAGTTCTCCCTGATGTCCTGGCCAACATTTATGCCTCAACCAACGCCACCAAAAAACAGATTATCTGGTCATTATCACATTGCTGTTTGTGAGAGCTTGCTGCGTGCAAATTGGCTGCCGCGCTTCCTACATTTCAATTGGCTGTAAAGTGTTTTGTGACATCCTGAGGTCATGAAAGGCGCTATAGAAATGCAAGTTCTTTCTTGCTTAGTGACCAAGCGGTCTTCTCAATTCTCAGTCTCTACTAAATTTCTTTTGGCAAAAGCACAGCATTCGCGATTATTAAATCTAATTGGGTCTCATCACTGTCTGACTGTAATGAAAAGCTACATGCACATTTTTTTTTTAATTAACAGGAAACAATGGCACAAAAGTTGGCATAACTTAACCAAACTATAAACATATAGAATACATGTTCAATTCTGTTCCAGTTGGCTTGCTCAGAGAATTTAACGTCTCTTCACAACAAATGAAGGTACATTGTTATGATCCGAAGGTGCACTGGGAAGGTTCAGTAGAAATCACAGATACAAGCCTAGTACATGCCAGCCAATAGGTTGAATCAGCAGTTACAGCAAGCAGCCCCTCTGTCACCCAGAAACTGAGCTGGGTAAACATCAGCCATAAGCACCACCAAAATAAGGGTGACAATTGTAAACAATTTTACAACACCAAGTTATAGTCCAGCAATTTTATTTTAAATTCACAAGCTTTCGGAGGCTACCTCCTTCCTCAGGTGAACGATGTGGAAATGAAATCCTCGAAATGAAGTCGCATTTATAATTCACAGAACAATGCTTGGTGATAACAGACAGTTTTTTCAACTGCCCGTTGCCAAGGCAATCAGTGTGCAGACAGACAGGTGTTACCTGCCAGGTCTCAGAATATACAAATCACCAAAAAAAACAACAAACAAAAAAAAACAGAGATAGAGAGGTAGAAACATAGAAAAGACAGCAACTGACCCGTTATATTAAAAACAGATAACATTTGTTCGCTGGTGGGGTAACGTGTAGCGTGACATAAACCCAAGATCCCGGTTGAGGCCGTCCTCATGGGTGCGGAACTTGGCTATCAATTTCTGCTCGACGATTTTGCGTTGTCGTGTGTCTCGAAGGCCGCCTTGGAGTACGCTTACCCGAAGGTCGGTGGCTGAATGTCCTTGACTGCTGAAGTGTTCCCCGACTGGGAGGGAACCCTCCTGTTTGGCGATTGTTGCGCGGTGTCCGTTCATCCGTTGTCGCAGTGTCTGCATGGTCTCGCCAATGTACCATGCTCTGGGGCATCCTTTCCTGCAACGTATGAGGTAGACAACGTTGGCCGAGTCACAGGAGTATGAACCATGCACCTGGTGGGTGGTGTCCTCTCGTGTGATGGTGGTATCTGTGTCGATGATCTGGCATGTCTTGCAGAGGTTGCCGTGGCAGGGTTGTGTGGTGTCGTGGACGCTGTTCTCTTGAAAGCTAGGTAATTTGCTGCGAACGATGGTCTGTTTGAGGTTGGGTGGCTGTTTAAAGGCGAGTAGTGGAGGTGTGGGGATGGCCATAGCGAGGTGTTCGTCGTCATTGATGACATGTTGAAGGCTGCGGAGAACATGGCGTAGTTTCTCCGCTCCGGGGAAGTACTGGACGACAAAGGGTACTCTGTTGGTTGCGTCCCGTGTTAGTCTCCTGAGGAGGTCTATGCGATTTTTTGCTGTGGCCCGTCAGAACTGTCGATCGATGAGTCGAGCGTCATATCCCGTTCTTACTAGGGCGTCTTTCAGCGTCTGTAGGTGTCCATCGCGTTCCTCCTCATCTGAGCACCACCCACCAGGTGCATGGTTCATACTCCTGTGACTCGGCCAACGTTGTCTACCTCATACGTTGCAGGAAAGGATGCCCCAGAGCATGGTACATTGGCGAGACCATGCAGACACTGCGACAACGGATGAACGGACACCGCGCAACAATCGCCAAACAGGAGGGTTCCCTCCCAGTCGGGGAACACTTCAGCAGTCAAGGACATTCAGCCACCGACCTTCGGGTAAGCGTACTCCAAGGCGGCCTTCGAGACACACGACAACGCAAAATCGTCGAGCAGAAATTGATAGCCAAGTTCCGCACCCATGAGGACGGCCTCAACCGGGATCTTGGGTTCATGTCACGCTACACGTTACCCCACCAGCGAACAAATGTTATCTGTTTTTAATATAACGGGTCAGTTGCTGTCTTTTCTATGTTTCTACCTCTCTATCTCTGTTTTTTTTTGTTTGTTGTTTTTTTTGGTGATTTGTATATTCTGAGACCTGGCAGGTAACACCTGTCTGTCTGCACACTGATTGCCTTGGCAACGGGCAGTTGAAAAAACTGTCTGTTATCACCAAGCATTGTTCTGTGAATTATAAATGCGACTTCATTTCGAGGATTTCATTTCCACATCGTTCACCTGAGGAAGGAGGTAGCCTCCGAAAGCTTGTGAATTTAAAATAAAATTGCTGGACTATAACTTGGTGTTGTAAAATTGTTTACAATTGTCAACCCCAGTCCATCACCGGCATCTCCACATCAAAATAAGGGTGGGTAGAGGCAAGCAATAAGAGGAAGTATCTCTTGTGTCAGAGTAGCATGACTGTCCGATATTAGCTTACATCACCAATGATGAATGTGACAATGTGCGTTTTCCTTAGGTGACGTGCGTTGTTCAGATCTATATGTAAAGAACCTTCCAGCAATCAGACATTTATCATCTGTCGTCAGAGTCGCTGCACTATTAGGATACTGTTTACTGGAGCTTTCCTTTTTTTGTTGTTGTAGGAGAAGCTTCTTTACTCAGACAGTGGTAAGAATGTAGAACTTGCTATCACAGGGAGTGGTTGAGGTGAATAGCAAAGATGCATTTAAGGGTAAGCTATATAAGCACATGAGGGAGAAAGGAATAGAAGGTTGTGCTGATAGGGTTAGATGAAGTAAGGTGGAAAGAGGCTTGTGCGGAGCATAAATGCCGGCATAGATCAGTTGGGCCGAATAGCCTGTTTCTATGCTGTAGGCTCTATGTAGCCCAATGTAAGAAGCTAATATTCCTCATCCTAATGGACAATATGACGTGTTTGGACATAAGCATAGTGACATGAGTTATGTAACTTGTGTCAAATTAATGCTTACTGCTGATCTTAAGTAATGATTATACACTGATGTTCAGTAAGTGAAAAGAAATTTCATTGTAAATATGACTTGTTCAGACATACATCGAGTTACATACATCAAGTCGACAGCACAGCAAAGGCCATTCAGCCCAACTGGTCTATGCCAGAGTTTATGCTTCACAGGAGTCTCCTCCCATCCCTCTTCATCTAACCCAATCATTATATCCTTCTATTCCTTTCTCCCTCATGTGTTTATCCAGCTTCCCCTTAAACGCATCTATGCTATTTGCCTCAACTACTCCTTGTGGCAGTGAGTTCCACATTCTAACCACTCTTTGGGTAAAGAAGTTTCTCCTGAATTCCCGATTGGATTTATTAGTGACTTTCTTATATTTATGACCTCGAGTTTTGGTCTCCCCACAAGTGGAAATATTTTCTCTACGTCTACCCTATCAAATCCTTTCATTATCTTAAAGACCTCTATCAGGTCACCCCTCAGCCTTCTCTTTTCTCGAGAAAAAAACCCCAGCCTGTTCAACCTTTCCTGATAAGTATATCCTCTCAGTTCTGGTATCATCCTTGTGAATCTTTTTTGCACCTTCTCTAATGCCTTTATATCCTTTTTATTATATGGAGACCAGAACTGTTCACAGTACTCCAAGTGTGGTCTAAACAAGGTTCTATACAAGTTTAACATAACTTCTCTGCTTTTCAATTCTATCTCACTAGAAATGAACTCCAGTGCTTGGTTTGCTTTTTTTTAAACGGCCTTATTAACCTGTGTTGCTACTTTTAGTGATTTGTATATCTGTACCCTGGGATCCCTTTGTGCCTCTACCCCATTTAGACTCATATTATCCAAGTACTATATGGCCTCCCTATTCTTCCTACCAAAATGCACCACCTCACACTTATCCATATTGAAATTCATTTGCTAGTTACATGCCCATTCTGCAAGCTTATTAATGTCTTTTTTTGTATTTTGTCGCATTCTTTCTTTGTATTAACTACACCCCCCAAATTTGGCGTCGTCCGCAAGTTTTGAAATTGTACTTCTGATTCCCTAGTTCAAACCGTTAATATAAATAGTGAACAACAGTGGCCCCAGCACCGATCCTTGTAGAACACCACTTCCCATCATTTGCCAGTCTGAGTGGCTAACCCTAACTCCTACTCTCTGTTTTCTGTTTTTTGTAGTCAGTTTGCTATCCATGCTGCTCCTGTCCCCTGACTCCACATGCTCTGACCATAGTCATGAGTTTACAATGCGATACCTTATCAAAGGGCTTTTGAAAATCCACTTAAAGCTGATGAAACTTAAGGGATTCTGGGATGGCAAAGGCTAGCTCAAATCTTGAGCCTTGTCTGCCTGCTCACCCCAGCATTGTGCATCTCCCCCCACCTGCCCGGATTCCAACCCCCCCTCCCCCACACCATGCTATACTGCTGTAGCTTTTGTTTCTCGGCCGAGAACAGCCAACCCTTTCAGGAGGTGAAACTTTATATAACTTTATCCCTTCTCCCTTATCTGGCGCGGGGCCCAGTTTAGAAGTTACAGCCGTGTTTTCAGCAAGCAGAATTCTGTCTGCGGTCTAGCAAGCCTCTTCTTTCTTTTCGGGGAGATGTTTGGCAGGCTCAAGCTGTCTGTGCAAGAAAAAAGCAGTCACTGTAAGTAGATGTGTCTGCAAAAAAAAAAGGTTTACATGCTTGGGTTTATAGATTAACAGCAACCTGAGTTAGATAACTCGCAAAGAATGTTGGGACTAATAAATTGAAGCACCATATATAGAATACAACCTGTTAACTAACCAAAGCTTCAGTCTTTACTAAATGGGGGTAATAGGTGAACTACATTTTGTTGGGGAAAAGAAAGGTAGCAAGAGAAATTGAAGAGAGGGCAAGATCTGAAGAAAAAACGTGGACAAAATAATCGTGAGTTAATTCCACGTCAATCCCCTCACCCTGATCTAAAGTTCCTGTCAGGTTTTCAACAGGATAAAAGGTGCCAACAGTAAAGTACTGCCTGTTAACAGATTCCACTTTAATCACTGCTGTGTTTTAACATCATTTCCTGACTGCACTGCTCACACCACATTTATTTCACAGTTCTCATTCATCCACTTCTGTCAGATTTGTTACTACCTCTTGGCTCAATCATGTCTGCTGTTGTGCTGTCGCTCTCAAAAAAAAAACTCCTGCCACACACACCTGGCGTCTTGATCAGTCTGAAATATCCTGAGCCAACTTTTCTCCTGCCCATAATGTCTGTACGTTCACCATCAGACCTGTTACACGCAACCTTGTTGAAAAGAATCAACTGCTGCCTTCCTGCCCCTCCAGCAGTCAGCCAATCCTTCTAGTCCCTTGCCAAAGCTCTTTCTTGTGACTTTTGTGAATTCTCCTTTCCACTCCTCTTCCTCTCTGATGCTACACTTTGCATTATTATGATATTTGCATTTTTATAGCACTTTAGCATGTCAAAATATTTCAAAGAATTTCACACAATGAATTACTTTTTGGAATGCAATAACTGTTGTAAGCATTGACTACCTTTCCTAATCTGGTGATCTTGATAAAGAACCTCCCTCTAATGCTGCATTCTATTCAACTGTTATGATCAACATCAAATTTTATGCCCACTTTAACAATTGATCAGAACGCAGTAATAGAGGACGTTCTCTTTATCAAGATACCAGATCAGGAAATGTAGCAAATCCTTGCATGACAACAGTCAAATCCTCTGCAATCTAAACTCCAGTAAAACTCTGGTCCTGCTGGTTCATTGTCCACGTGATGTGCGTCCTAACCTTATTCCTCTTCTTTGCTGCCTCTTTAATCTCTCTTATTTTCAGTCCATCTTTCTTTCTTCTTGGGAGTGTACTTGGGCTCACAAAATCTCTAAGAAAGACAATCCTTCTTACTCTTCGTTGCCTTTACATTTTTAAAATTGTGTATGTGCCTAGGAGATTATAGCCGACCGGAGAAGCCAGAGGCCATCTGCACACCTTCTCCCCACTTGAGGAGGACGTGCTGGACATCACGGGCAGGGGGCGAGTCATGGCCGTGGCAAGTGGTAACGCTGGAGGAAATGTCAAGTAGGGTTTCTTCGCACCTTACCCTTTTCCCCCCCTTCTCATTTCTAAATATTCCAGGGTACATGACGTTTAGAAAGGACAGGCAGAATAGAAAAGGAGGGGGGTGTAGCCCTAAATAATAAAGGATGACATAAGGACAGTGGTGAGAAAGGATTTTGGTTCGGAGGATCAGGAAGTAGAATCAGTATGGGTGGAAATAAGAAAAAACAAGGGGCAGAAAACACTGGTGGGAGTAATTTATAGGCCCCCTAATAGTAGCTATACCATTGGACAGAGTATTAATCAAAAAATAATAGGAGCTTGTAACAAAGGTAATGCAGTAATCAAGGGGGACTTTAATCTTCATATAGACTGGACAAATCAAATTGGCAAAGGTAGTTTGGAGGACAAGATCATATAATGCATCTGAGACGGTTTCCTAGAGCAATACATCATGGAACCAACCAGGTAACAGGCTATTTTGGATCTTCTATTGTGTAATGAGACAGGTTTAATTAGTAATCTCACTGTAAAGCATCCTCTGGGGAAGAGCGATCACAATATGATATAATTTCACATTGAGTTTGAGAGTGACGTACTTAAGATCAAAACTAGAGTCTTAAACTTAAATAAAGCCAATTATATAGGTATGAGGGGCGAGTTGGCTAAGGTAGATTGGGAAATTAAATTAAAAGGTATGATGGTTGAAAAGCAATGGCAAATATTTTGTGAAATATTTCAATATTCTCTACAATTGTACGTTCCATTGAGAAATAAAAACTCCACGGGAAAAGTGATCCACCTGTGGCTAACTAAAGAAGTTAAGGATAGTATTAGATTAAAAGAATAGGCCTATAATGTTGCCAAGAAGAGTAGTAAGCCTAAGGATTGGGGAAGTTTTAGAAACTAACAAAGGATGACCAAAAAATTGATAAAAAGGGAGAAAATAGAATATGAAAGTAAACTAGCAAGAAATATAAAAACAGATTGTAAGAGCTTTTACAAGTATGTAAAAAGGAAGAGAGTAGCAAAAGTAAATGTTGGTCCCCTAGAGGCTGAGACAGGAGAAATTATAATGGGGAATCAGGAAATGGCAGCTGCATTAAACAAATATTCTGTATCTGTCTTCATAGTGGAAGACACAAAAAGCATACCAGAAATAATGGGGAACCAAGGGGCTAATGAGAGTGAGGAACTTAAAGTAATTATTATCAGTAGAGAAGAAGTACTTGAGAAACTAATGGGACTAAAAGCCTATAAATCCCCTGGACCTGATGGCCTACATCCAAGGGTTCCAAAAGAGGTGGCTGCAGAGATAGTGAATGCATTGGTTATGATCTTCCAAAATTCCCTAGAATCTAGAACGGTACCAGCAGATTGGAAGGTAGCAAATGTAACCCCACTATTCAAGAAAGGAGGGAGAGAGAAAATAGGGAACTACAGGCAAGTTAGCCTAACATCAGTCATCGGGAAAATACTGGAATCCATTATTAAGGAAATGGGTAACAGGGGCACTTAGAACATCATAATATGATTATGCAAAGACAACATAGTTTTATGAAAGAGAAGTTGTATTTGATAAATTTATTAGAGTTTTTTGAGGATGTAACTAGCAGGGCAGATAAAGGGGAACCAGTGGATGTAGTATATTTGGATTTTCAAAAAGCATTCGATAAGGTGCCACATAAAAGAATGTTGCACAACATAAGGGCTCATGGGGTTGGGGGTAACATATTAACATGGATAGAGGATTGGTTAATGGACAGAAAACAGAAAGTAGGGATAAACGGGTCATTTTTAGGTTGGCAGGCTGTAACTAGTGGGGTACTGCAAGGATCGGTGCTTGGGCCTCAGCTATTTACAATCTATATTAATGACTTGAATGAAAGGACCGAGTGTGGTGTATCCAAGTTTGCTGATGATACAAAGCTAGGTGGGAAAGTAAGCTGTGAGGAGAACACAAAGAGTCTGCAAAGGGATGTAGACAGGTCAAGTGAGTGGGCAAGAAGGTGGCAGATGGAGTATAATGTGGGGAAATGTGAGGTTATTCACTTTGATAGGAAGAATAGAAAAACAGAATATTTTTTAAATGGCGAGAAACTATTAAATGTTGGTGTGCAGCGAGATTTGGGTGTCCTGGTACAAGAAACACAAAAAGTTTAGCATGCAGATACAGCAAGCAATTAGGAAGGCAAATGGCATGTTGGCCTTTATTGGAAGAGGGTTGGAGTAAAAGAGTAAGGAAGTCTTACTACAATTGTATAGGGCTTTGGTGAGACCTCACTTGGGGTACTGCGCACAGTTTTGGTCTCCTTATCTAAGGAAGGATAGATTTGCCTTAGAGATGGTGCAACGAAGGTTCACTAGATTAATTCCTGGGATGAGAGGGTTGTCCTATGAGGAGGGGTTGAGTAGAATGGGCCTATACTCTCTGGAGTTTAGAAGAATGAGAGGTGATCTCATTGAAACATATAAGATTCTGAAGGGGCTTGACAGGGTAGAGGCTGAGAGGTTGTTTCCCCTGGCTGGAGAGTCTAGAATTAGAGGGCATAGTCACAGGATAAGGGAGATTAAAGACTAAGATGAGGAGGCATTTCTTCACACAGAGGGTTGTGAATCTTTGGAATTCTCTACCCCAGAGGGCTGTGGATGCTAAGTCATTGAGTATATTCAAGGCTGAGATAAATTTTTGGACTCTAGGGGAATCAAGGGATATGGGGATCGGGCAGGAAAGTGGAGTTGAGGTAGAAGATCAGCCATGATCTGATTGAATAGCGGAGCAGGCTCGAGGGGCCGTATGGTGTGCTCCAGCTCCTATTTCTTATGTTCTTATCTCACCCTATACATTCTGCATGACAAACTGCAGCTACTTTCACCAGCCACTCATCTCTCTCTCTGCTCACCCTTCACGCACAAAGCTAACCCTTGACCCTCTCTTTCATTTCAGGTGCTGAAAATGTGGATGCTCCTGTGCCAGTGCAGGAAGAGGAGGGCAGCCTTCCTGAAGATGCAGTGTCACTTGATCTGACCCTAGCAAACACCAGCTCAGAGATTGGCACCATGTGTACTTTCGAGGGTGGTGGATCACTGGGCATAAGAGCACAGGAACTAGGGCAGGGGGATGGAATGCCACAGGTGCGAGCTCACATAATAGCTTTGCTTCAAGGGACCCAGACTACCTAGGAAGGCTGATAGGCAAACACCAGGAAAGACTAGGTGCATTGGGCAGCCTGCCAGCAAGCTTGCACACAATGACTGAGAGCATGGAGAAGCGCAGCTTGTATCAGGGTTTTGCACAGAACATGAAGACCATTCTGTCAAGCATGGACTGTATGGTCAGCTTTTAATTTTCCTGGTACGCCATGGTCCGATAGTCTACCCTCTCCATACATTTGTGGGACTTGTGCAGTCAGCACTGACACTGTAAATCAAGTTGTCGGGCAAATAAATTGCCAGTATCTGCTTCCACAGTAAAGGCATCAACTTGCATCAAATTGTACACCTCTGTAATTAAGGTAATGTAATACTATTACTGTACACACCTGAACTGTGGCCTTGCAGCTCATTCACTTTGTGGAAGCTGTTCCCTTCATTTCATTCATAAGGATTGAACAAAGCTGCGTGCTGTGCCAGATATCTATATGCCGTCTCAATGAAAGTGGGCTAGCTTGGAGTTATATCAAATATTCAGACACTCAAGATTCGTTCATTTGAGGGTATGAGTCTTTAACTGCTAACTAACAAATTGGCCCATTATAAGTTGAAATCAGTCTCTCTTGCTCAGGCTAGACATATTAGACACAATGTACGGCTTTGTTTAATTCTCATGATTTTTCATACACATGCTTTGTTTACATATGTATTTACAAAACAGAAGGTAAATGAGAAGGCGGCGCAGATGCTGGGAGCCAAAAGTGTTGGTTTCTCAGGTGTCTCCAACGGTAGTTTCACTCCCACCGAAAGCAGCAACGGAAACGGAATGTGGGTGGCCGCCAGGGGCTGCAATGTCCATGTTCCATGGCTGTCGGCTGATCTGCCTGTACAGCTTTGCAAAGTGCTTTCTGCGTTCCTGGGCTTGGAGGAGGCTGAGAAGCATCGCTGTCAATTTTACTCTTGAGCTGGTCACGGAGAGGTGCGTGTGAACGATCTTGGGCAATTCGCCTGCTAACTTTCCGATCTCTCCCTCTCTCCTGAGAGAAGCGCCCTCCCTCTGCTTGGTTGTACCAAAAAGTGATAATCGACTGAGGGCAGGGAATAGCTAGCAGGAATCACGGCCCAGAACTTCAAAGACGCTGTGTCCATTTTTCAGACATGGAAAAGGCGCCAAAGTGTCCAATACTGCGAGCAGGATGCACACGTTCATTGCATGCTGGAATGCGCCGTCGCCATATTGGCAAAGGCAGAGAAAGAGGTGTCCAGGACCCGCATCTGAAACAGATGTTAGGCTCTTTGCCTATGCAAATATGGGGGCCTAACGCCTGCTTGAGGTCCCCTTTTTAAAATTGGACTGCATTCAGGAAAACGTGGTCTACATGCAGCCTAACCAACAGCCCTTAAAGGGACGGGCTGGAGGCCACCATCAAAATGGTAAGTTTTTAAAAGAACGCTGCCCCCTCCCTCTAGCATTCCCTGTCCCCCTCCCTCTACCCCTCTCGGTCACCCCTTTAGCTCTCCCGATCACTTCCCCGCTTCCCCCGTCGCTCCCTTCCCCAGATCACTTTCCCCACCCTCTCTCCCAGGACCTACCTGAGGGCCGACACCGGCATTGCAGCGGCTCCAAATTAAAATCCTCTTCGCTGGTGAGCTGCACGGAGAGGCCCAGCAGATGCCTGCAGTTCGCCAGTCTCAAGTAAATGAGGCCCGAGGCCCAATGTGGTCCCCGGGCCCAGGTGGCGCCAGCAGGACAGAGCGCAGCAAATTTGTAGGACCACATGACCACCAGGTAACCTGTGTGTGGAGGCGGAAGACGCGAGTATGGTTCTTAATGAATACTTTGCGTCTGTCTTCACAAAAGAGGGGGACGATGCAGTGATTGTAGTTAAGGAGGAGGAGTGTGAAATATTGGATGGGATAAATGTAGTGAGAGAGGAAGTATTAAGGGGTTTAGCATCTTTGAAAGTAGACAAATCGCCAGGCCCAGATGAAATGTATTCAGGCTGTTAAGAGAAGCAAGGGAGGAAATAGCGGAGGCTCTGACCATCATTTTCCGATCCTCCCTGGCTACAGGCATGGTGCCGGAGGATTGGAGGACTGCTAATGTTGTACCATTGTTCAAAATGGGAGAAAGGGATAGACCTAGTAATTACAGGCCAGTCAGTCTAACCTCAGTGGTGGGCAAATTATTGGAATCGATTCCGACGGACAGCATAAACCGTCATTTAGAAAGGCACGGATTAATCAAGGACAGTCAACGTGGATTTGTTAAGGGAAGGTCGTGTCTGACTAACTTGATTGAATTTTTTGAGGAGGTCACGAGGAGGATTGATGAGGGTAATGTGTTTGATGTAGTGTACATGGATTTTAGCAAGGCTTTTGACAAGGTGCCACATAGCAGTCTGGTCAAAAAAGTAAAAGCCCATGGGATTCAAGGGAAAGTGGCTGGTTGGATCCAAAATTGACTCAGTGGCAGGAAGCAAAGGGTAATGGTTGACGGGTGTTTTTGCGACTGGAAGGCTGTTTCCAGTGGGGTCCCACAAGGCTCAGTACTAGGTCCCTTGCTTTTTGTGGTATATATTAATGATTTGGACTTGAATGTGGGGGGCTTGACCAAGAAGTTTGCAGATGATACAAAAATTGGCGGTGTGGTTGATAGTGAGGAGGAAAGCTGTAGACTGCAGGAAGATATCAATGGACTGGTCAGGTGGACAGAAAAATGACAAATGGAATTCAATCCAGAGATGTGTGTGGTAATGCATTTGGGAGGGCAAACAAGGCAAGGGAATATACAATAAATGGGATGATACTGAAAGGTGTAGAGGAACAAAGTGCATGTCCACAGATCCCTGAAGGTAGCAGGACAGGTAGATAAGGTGGTTAAGAAAGCATATAGGATACTTTCCTTTATTTGCCGAGGCATGGAATATAAGAGCAGGGAGGTTATGCTAGAGCTGTATAAAACAGTGGTTAGGCCACAGCATGAGTACTGCCTACAGTTCTGGTCACCACATTACAGGAAAGATGTGATTGCACTGGAGAGGGTACAGAGGAGATTTACGAGGATGTTGCCAGCGCTGGAGAATTTTAGTTATGAGAAAAGATTGGATAGGCTGGGGTTGTTTTCTTTGGAACAAAGGAAGCTGAGGGGGATTTAATTGAGGAATATAAAAAATTATGATGGGACTAGATAGAGTGGATAGAGAGGACCTATTTCCCTTAGCAGAGGGGTCAGTGACCAGGGGGCATAGATTTAAAGTAATTGGTAGAAGGATTAGAGGGGAGCTGAGGTGAAACTTTTTCACCCAGCGGGTGGTGAGGGTCTGAAACTCATTGCCTGAAAGGGTGGTAGAGGCAGGAACCCTCAACTCATTAAAAAAGTACTTGGATGTTCACCTGAAGTGCTGTAACCGACAGGGCTACGGACCAAGTGCTGGGAAGTGGGATCAAACTGGATAGCTGATTTTTGGCTGGCTCAGAAACGATGGGCCAAATGGCCTTGTTCTGTGCCGTAACTTTCTACGATTCTATGAATGGCACACCAATACAGTGCATTCCCGAAAGGACACTTATATTGAATTGTGGAACACCCTGCCCTGCTTTTCACAGCTGTTTACTATCTATAGTATGGGGAGTAAACTTCACAACACCACAGAATAGACAGATGATTCTGCAGGTTGAAGAATTGGTGCAATTTCAGTTGCTTGATTGAGTTATGTTTGTTTATCTGTAGAATGAAAATGTTATTGTATCACTGTCATTTTGATCGAAGAATCCTGAAAGGAAGAATTATATTTGTAGCTTGGAATTAAAACAGCGCAACTTTATTTCAGAAGCACTACTTCAGAGACACAGGCTTAGAAATTGGATCGCATCTGAATTGCGCCCGATCCGAGCGCAACTCACGCTGCACATGCCTAATGGGGCCGACGGCGGGACCACGGCAAATCAGTCCGTCGGCCTCGTTAGTGTTGTATAGGCTGCGGACGCAATTTACAAACCCAGAGTCAGCTCGCTGGTCGTGGTGGGGGGCATGTGGCCTGGACGCCTACTGAACAGCCCTAATCAACATGGCGGGCAGGCTCACTTCCAGTGCGGAAGGAGCGTGCATACGCCGCCCGCCATATTGGTCCCTTTAGGTGCCTGTTTTATGCCTGTAAAAGGGCGCAGCATGCTGCAATTTCTAGGCCACAATAACTATAGTCTCAAAACTTCCTGCAACTCCCTCTGTTAGCTTGCCGTGCTGAACACACAATCCTGCTGACACTCATAGCCTACTGGGTAAAGGTACTAGCTGGTATGAAACTGAACCATACTGCCTAGAAGGCCCCAGGTTTGATTTTCCCTCTTAGTTGGCTGATGCCAGCTGAAGCAATAGCTGAGAAACTATAATTGGCCTCAGTAGGCAGGCTAAGGAGCGAGAAACCAAGCAAGATTCTTGCTACTGATCATTATCCACTGAATGTCAGATAAAAATGGGTTTTGGTTTGGCTGCATTGCCCTCTACAGGTTTCAGTGCTTGGGTCCACTGATGAAAAATGGCCAAAAGAGTTCCCCTGATTGCCTAGTGTGTAAAGGCACCATCCGTAGAGATCTAAGCCATGAAAACTAGAAGGTCCCAAGTTCGATTTCATGCTGAGTTAGATTATAAAAGGCAGGCAAAAGTTGAGACTTTATCTCAATGCCTCAGTGCTTTAGGCCAAGGAGAGGACAATCAGCAGGGTTCCCACTCCTGATAGTCATCGATTGGCATCTGTTGGAAAATGCAGGTACATAAGTCAGATGAGGACAGGATCAGACTCAACGACGATCCCCTCCAAGGTGACATAATAAGCCAGCTCCCACTGTCCAGGCTCACGGAGGCAGAGTATCCACTTGGCATAGTATTGGAGGGCTGTTGATGTGACAAAACTAGATGTCACATGAATCAGGATCTTCAGGGTTGTAGGGGAGGAAATCAGGAAAAGAATTGACTACCACTCCTGCACTGTAAATTAAAACGAACGCAGGGGACTCGCGATCTTGAATGATAAAAGGAAACGATAGCCTGGGTTTTCCTTCTCCCAATGGAGGTGGGTCTGTCAGGTCTTCCACCCACCGTCCCAACCCCACCGTGACCCTGGCCCAGTCATCTCCTTGGGCCGGATCTCTGCCACCAAGAGGGAGCTCAGCGCTGCCAAGGAGGGAAATGCAACATTGTGTTCTACTGCAGGCCCACAAGAGGAGGTAGCCATGACTAAAGAGGCAGAAATGCCCCAAAGAATTCATCAGCTTTTTTTACTGAAAGCCTTGGACTGTACCTAAGCTTTTAACAGGTTAGTCTTTGGGGCCATTCTGCCCCCCCCCCCCAACCCTCCTTCTGGGCTCTCTGCTTCCAATGCTTGCTGTCACTACTTAAGGGACTGGCACCACCCTTTTCTTGGTGGTCCATGAGGTTGGCAGTATCAGCAGCGGCTAGAAGGGAAATAGGACTACAATGATACCCGGACTTCAAGGATTAAGTTACGAGGAGAGATTACACAAATTGGGGTTGTATTCTCTAGAGTTTCGAAGGTTAAGGGGTGATCTGATCTAAGTTTATAAGATATTAAGGGGAACAGATAGGGTGGATAGAGAGAAACTATTTCTGCTGGTTGGGGATTCTAGGAGTAGGGGGCACAGTCTAAAAATTAGAGCCAGACCTTTCAGGAGCGAGATTAGAAAACATTTCTACACACAAAGGGTGGTAGAAGTTTGGAACTCTCTTCCGCAAATGGCAATTGATACTAGCTCAATTGCTAAATTTAAATCTGAGATAGATAGCTTTTTGGCAACCAAAGGTATTAAGGGATATGGGCCAAAGGCAGGTATATGGAGTTAGATCACAGATCAGCCATGATCTTATCAAATGGCGGAGCAGGCACGAGGGGCTGAATGACCTACTCCTGTTCCTATGTTCTATGTTCCTAGGACGGCTCGCCAGGCCCTGCCTCCCCGTCATTATTTACATGTGGTAGACAATGAAGCGATAGCCAGCGGACATTCCGGTTGCAACTGGGGGGAGTAGGAAACTCTAGGTCAGGGCCGAGATGCAGTAGTAGGCCTCGCTGCACAATTTTCCTGTGTTTTCACCCCTCTCCTGCTCCTTTGGGGTGGGTTTACAGAAGCCTGTAACTCTTAAAGGGCACTGTCTTTCTGAAAAGGTGCTTGATAAGCCATTGTTTTATTGGTGAAAGAGAACAGACTGAACAGGTGGGCATGATAAGCAAGTGAAACAAAGATTTGTTTTTGCCAAACGCATTTTCATAAAGACAATTCCCATTTAATAATGTTGTACATCAAATTACTATTCCAAATCTGTAGCAAAAAGAAGCAAACCATTTCACGGACAGCAGAGTGTCTTTTGCGACAGGACAGCTTGTTGGATTCTAAGCTTTTGCAATTGAGTGTAAAATGAAGAAATCATTTAATCAGAAATGGTGATAACCAACTTTTCGGGGCAGAAATTCGCTCTCGATATTTCTGGAAGTAACTGGCGGAAAAATGGCGTGAACTCTGTGTCAGAGGTGAAATGTAGTGTTGCCAACCCTCCAGGATTGTCCTGGAGTCTCCAGCAATGAAAGATTAATCTCCAGAACAATGCTGCGAGCAACCCAAAAGAAAAATCACAGGGACATTAAAATAATTGTGTTTTTTTTTCATTGTTCTTTGTTTATTAGTTATAAAAGTATTGGAGTTGGGAGAAAAAGGCTATTTGACAGGGCTGGACATTTGAAGGCGGGAGGTCATGTGATGGAACCTCCAGAGTACTTCGTGAAATGGCAGGAGTGGGATGGGAGGGGTGGGCAGGGGAAAGCCAACTAAAGCCTCAAAATACCCCTCGAAGGTAGCTGCCATAATCTAGAACTTTGAGAAATGAAAGTGGCTGAGTGAGGTGTAATCTCTCAGAATCATAGAAATTTATGGCACAGAAGGAGGCCATTTGGCCCATTGTGTCTGTGCCGGCTGAAAAAGAGCTATCCTGTCTAATCCCACTTTCTAGCTCTTGGTCCGTAGCCTTGTAGGTTACGGCCCTTCAAGTGCATATCCAAGTATTTTTTAAATGTGATGAGGGTTTCTGCCTCTACCACCTTTTCAGGCAGTAAGTTCCAGATCCCCACCTCTGCTAAGGGAAATAGGTCCTTCCTATCCACTCTATCTAGGCCCCTCATAATTTTATACACCTCAATTAAACCTTCCATCAGCCCCCTCCGTTCCAAAGAAAACAACCCCAGCCTATCCAATCTTTTCTAATAGTTAAAATGCTCCAGTGCTGGCAACATTCTCTTAAATCTCCTCTGTACCTTCTTTAGTGCAATCACATCTTTCCTGTAATGTGGTGACCAGAAGGATGCGTAACATTACAGCTCATGTGGGAGTTCATTTATTGTCCGCGGTTAATAACAAACGGATGGGTTTTTCTTCCTGTAAATTATAACCTGATTTTTCATGGCATACTTTGACTCTTTTTCTGTCTGTGCTGGTGCTACACACGTCTGTAGCCTCCAAGAATATTGGTGAAATGGCAGAATAGTGGATCGATGAGGTCTCACAATCCACAGGGTTTTCCGAAAGTCAGATGAACAAGTGAAATCTGATGAAAAAAAACCTGTTTGTTCTTAAATGCTTCGGTATTCTTGAATTGAGAAATGCCACCAAATCTGAAAGAGACTTAGATGTTTCTGGTAGAATATATGGCAGCACTTTAGCACCACCTACAGTCTGTTAATATATTACGCTAATTACAGCGCTGGAACCTGCTGAATCCAATTTTCTTTCCCATCATAACAGTCAAGGTGCAATTTGTGAAGGATCTCTGAAAGCTGAGAACGAATATGTGTTGTAATTTTCAGTAAGTTCTCAACAGCAATACTAATGTTCATATTTACACAACTCTTATTTCGGGCTTGCACTTCTGAAAATCAGAAAACAAATTTTCAAAAATTAAAACCGCTTTCAAAATTAATAAGTCTTATTTTTGGCTTATTTCAAGAAAAGTCACTGATTCAGTATTTGGGATTTAAACCTCTTGCTGAATGGTCTTTACAGCTCTCAAAATATATGTTTTTATAACATTACATCTGCAAAGAACGTCAATATTTTCAGATTTCTTATACTAAATTTTATAAACCTGAGAAATTCTGCAAATTCTGGATCTTTCCTTAAATTACAAATGAATGTTCTTAGAATAAGGGGGAGAGAGAGAGAGAATTGCAGTGACTTAAGAACTGCCCTTCAACTGAAAGGTGTCAGCCTTGGCTCAGTGGTAACACTCTTACCTCTGAGTTATGGGTTCAAGTCCCACTCCAGAGACTTGAGCGCATAATCCAGGCTGACACTTCAGTGCAGTACTGAGGGAGTGCTGCACTGTTGGAGGTGCCATCTTTCGGATGAGACATTAAACCGAAGCCCCGTCTGCCCTCTCAGGTGGATGTAAAAGATCCCACTGCACTATTGGAAGAAGAGCAGGGGAGTTCTCCCCGGTGACCTGGCCAATATCCCTCAACCAACATCAATAAAAACAGAATATCTGGTCATTATCACATTGTGGGACCTTGCAGGTCAACCACAATAGAATCAGCTACCTGAGCACAGCAAAGGGGCAATGCATGAGGAAACATAGAAGCACCAGGTAGTTTGCAATTCAGGAGTATCACCTCATCCATGAAGACCTAAAGAACAGTCAGCTATCTGCGGTGGACTGCCAGTGCCAGTGAAGGTTACCACTATGATCAACTTTTAGGCTGCAGGTCTTTTCGAGATACCCGCAGGGATATCTCAGGAGTCAGACACTCTGTTTACGTTTTGGATGACTGGTGCTTTGTTTTCCAACAATAAAGGTAGGTATAGTGCAAAGAGACATGTGATTCCTTAATACAGTCTTTCTGCTGTAGCAGCCTCCATTTCAAATCAGGCCCATTGAGGTCTGTATCCCCATATGAAAGCTGTCAAAGGAACATCACGTGAACATTAAATGTTCATCTATTAATATTGTGGAACAGTAATTAGTATAGTTAGACCTCTCGCCTGTTCATCACTGGGTCAGTCCCTCTTATATTCCTCCAACTGCTCTCTGTCTCTCTCTCTATCCCGAGTTGCCTTCCACACTTATCTACCTTTTTTCCCAGTCCAGCTTTGTCATTCTCACTCCTCAATTTCTCTTCCCTCTCTCTCTCTCTCTCTTCCCAGCTGGTACTCCTCTGGCACACCTCCTCTACCATTTTATCCCAGTGCCTCAACCTTTCATCTTCCCTGTCCCATCTCCTTGTCCTGTCCCTCTCCCAGCCTGCTCCTCTCTAGCAAGCTTTTTTTTTGCCTTTCTTCCAGCGTTTGTTATCTTTCTCTCCCTCTCTCTGTCTTTCGCAGCGGTCACTCTCTCTCTTTTTCTTTCTTCTTCGCACTGTTGTCCACTTTGGTTTCTTTTCATAGACACGTACCCTGATGTGAACAAGTGGGATCTTAAATTTGAAAAAGAATCAATTTTAGTGTTTGTTTTTCTTCAAAAAAAAACCCAAGGGAGGTAATTTTAACCTCACTTGCCTGATGGGATCAGGTGGATCGTAAGTTTTACATCCCGCCTAAGATTACTCTCCATTGACTTGAATGAGGAGTAAAATCGGGTGAGGTGTAAAACCAGGGTTGCACCCGATCCCGTCAGTTTCCCGACTGGTGGGTTAGATTAAAATTGCCCCTCTTTAAGATATCAAGATGTGCAGTACAAATAGACTATGTACCAGAACCATGGAAAGAGCAAACTGAGCAGGAAGTAGATCACTCGGGACATGGCCAGACTGCTGTCCCCAGCGCTCATGATTGATATGAACAGTCTCACTTAATGGATTATACTTCACAACTCACTCCTTCCTCCATTTATATGGTGAGATGGCACAACAGTCTAACCCACTTTGCAATCAAGGAATCTCCTGTAGTATTAAATGCTGTCAGTTTCTCTTCTTCCTCCATTCTGTTTCATTGAACATTCGGTGCTCCTGATGGATATCCGAAGACATTATTCAAAATAAAAGCCTGTGATGTTTTTTGGTATCTTTAGTTGCCCAACTTTTTTTGGTGACCGTCACAGAATTTTGATTGTGGTGTTTATGTACCACTGATCTCTAATGAAATGCGGCTGCCAGTTTATGTATATTTACTCAATTAGGTCTGCAGTTTTCATACTTACGATAGCAAATCACTAGGAATATCGGGGGTTATTTTGACTTTGTGCAATAGTGTAAAACAGGTGATAGTGAATTGGCAGCCCGTTTTATATATCTCCCGATTTTTGTTTCCATTGAAGTCAACGGGAATAAAAATTGGGAGATGTAAAACGGGCTGCCAGTCGCAATAGCCCATTTTACACTATCGCACAAAGTCAAAATAAGCCCCATCATGTGGAAAAAGCAAGTTTCTCAGCTATTTAAAGAATTTCGTAGACAGCATTGCCACCCAAAGCTAATATAATTACATTTTCCTTTAGCTCGAGTGTCCCAGAAAATTGCCGTAGATCAGCTCTCTTCAATATTAACGACATCAATCTATGCACATGGCAGCCACTGTCTCAGATCTTCCTGATGCTAGCTTACCAAAAGATGGAAGCAATGTGAAAATATCATTAGTACTTCGGAATCAAACTTAAGCCCTTTTGCCATTCATACTGGGAGAAAAAAAGAAGCACACTTTGAACTGAAGACATTCATGGTGTTGTCTCTGATCAGCACTGAAGCAGTTTTGATTTGATGACAAATTCTCGGCAAGCATTCTGAGGCAGTGTCTTACATGAATGCACATGTTACAAGCCTCTACGCACAAGATAGCTGATGCAGCTCTTCCTTCAGCTCAAGACCCATACTCGTTAGTCCTATGATTTACTTGTAATGGGTAGGCTTCATACTGAGTTAAAATTAAAATGCATCAAAAGTCGAGTCAGTTTGCTAATGACTGCCTGCCATTCATTTGCTTGTTAAGTCGTTCAGGTGGTATTGGGATAAGCGGAGCAATCCACTACTTCTCTCACCAACAAAACCCTCTGTCAAAGTGCTCTGAACCGTGAATTGCAGAACTATGGAAAAATGCAGCTTGTGCCTTTGAAATATTTGCTCACCTCCGGGGAATAAGAACATAAGATGTACAGGAACAAGAAAAGGCCATTCGGCTAATCGAGCTTGTCCTGTCACTTGGGTGCATGTACAGACCTCGCACAGAACATTCTTACATCTGCTTTCTAACTTGCTGCCAAGCTCCAACCCCCTTGTTGAGTCAGGGAATCTGCCCATTCTTTTTAACCAGGCCTGCATTCGTTGCGTAGACGGCAGTATGTTCATAAGTTAAAGAGGGCATGGAGAAGCATTTGAAACTTTTTTTTTGTTTATAAATGGACAACGCCATGGCATGTTCACCTGCAATGCTTCTCTTATTAAAAATAGGCACTTTTAAGTTTTGCATTTCTCAATCTCAGAGTGCAATAAAACGACGCACGTGCTCCAGCTGTCGACATTTGCCTTGCTAAAACTGGTTGTCTTAACCCAACAACAATCCCAAGGATCGTAGAAACATGAATATGCACTACATATGTACTACATCACCATTGGCGGCCGTGCCTTCAGCTGCCTAGGCCCCAAGCTCTGGAATTCCCTCCCTAAACCTCTCCGCCTCTCTACCTCTCTTTCCTCCTTTAATACGCACCCTAAAACCACCTTTTTGACCAAGTTTTTGGCCACCTGTCCTAATATCTCCTTAAATGGCTCGGTGTCAAATTTTGTTGATAATGCTCCTGTGAAGCGCCTTGGTACATTTTACTACGTTAAAGGTGTTATATAAATGCGAGCTGTTGCTTTTGTTGTTGTTGTAACACATCTGGATTAGCGAGCTGGTCCACAGGCTCTCCAATGGACCAAATTACAGAAGCCCCAAATGTAAAAATGTCCAACATAATGAAAAGATGTGCAATAACATAGGGCTCATTTCCTGCCTTGCACAAATAAAGTTTTGCCAAGCACTTTTTCATGAAGAGACTGCGCCTTTAACTGCCAGACTAATGGTGGGCAGGTGGGTGTGTGAGCTGGTGGGAATGGGTGCCTAATCGTTATGGCTCCAGGCATCGCGGTTCTGGGGGTAGGCTTGATGGACCAGCAGGTCTTTTCCTGCTTGCCGAGTTTGTATGATTGTATATTTGTCTTTCGGACGAGACGTTAAACCGAGGTCCTGTCTGCCCTCTCAGGTGGACGTAAAACATCCCATGACACTACTTCGAAGAAGAGCAGGGGAGTTCTCCCCGGTGTCCTGACCAATATATATCCCTCAACCAACATCACTTAAAAAATAGATTATCCGTTCATTGAGCTTGTTGCTGTTTGTGGGATCTTGCTGTACACAAATTGGCTGCCGTGTTTGCTACAAAAGTACAATTCTTTCTATTTTCTTTCAATGAAGGTAAAATTGGTATGACACATGGCGGGTAAATTTCCAGAGGCGGCGACTCCTGTTCATCCATTGGAACACTGTTTTTCTGTGATTTCCATGGTTTCGCCAAATTTACGGTGGATGAGCAGGAGAACCCCTGCAGAAATTCACCCCTTGATTTTAAAGTCAGCTTTTTGTTGAATATTTTGATGTATGGAGAGTCATTGTATGCAGCCTTGGCTTAATAGAAGTACCCTCACCTCTGAGTCAGAAGGATTTAAGCACATAATCTAAGCTCAGTGCAATACCAAGGGAATACTGCATTGTTGGAGGCACCGTCTTTCAAGTGAGATGTTAAACCATGAGGCCCCATGTACGCTCTCAGGTGGACATAAAAGATCCCAAGGCATCAATTGAAGGAAAGTAAAGAGTTGTCCCAATGTTCTGGCCAACATTTGTCCCTCAACCAATACCACCAAAAGTAGATTCACTGGTCATTCATTTCATTGCTGTTCATGGGACCTTGTTATGTACATATTAGCAGCCATGTTTTCCTACATTACAGTTGTGATTACACTTCAAAACTAATTCATTGGATGTGAAGTGCTTTTGGGACATCCTTTGGCAGTAAAAGGCGCCAAAGTTAATTCTGTTGAACCCAAGATATTCTCGCAGAGTTCCTTTTTCTCAATATTTTCTTTTCTGGTCCTCTGCTGGGGTAATGTTCAGGCAGTGGCAGTCCTCTGGTGCCTGCCCCGAGTGACCATTCTTTACTTGTGAGCCTGGACAGTGAGTGTCGGTTGGTTAGTCAGTCGTGAGATGAAGTTCTGCGATCACAGTTGAGTTTGCTTCCATCTACACACAATGTCCACGTGCATATGCTTTCCAGCAGATTCCAATTGATGGGGGCCAGGAGCTGATCTTTTACCCCTTTGCCAGCCCATGGACGCTGAGGGCAACATAATATCTCAAACAGAATGTGACTTGTACTATAATGACTATTTTCGTAAATATTAAGTAATTGTAAGAAACTTCAATATCCTTTTGTTCTATCCATACTGGTTGGTGTTTTGAACATTTTTGTTTAAACAATGTCTGCTGCTAACATCCACACGGGAGTATTGGTTTGAATTGGTTACTGAGTCCAACAGCACGAGGGAGGCGAACATACATATAGTTTATATCGACTCATCCTTACATCTGTGCCGATGATAATTCAAACAGTTGGCCTCTATAATTGCTTCAATACCCCGGTGACATTTGTACTCGCTGTTTAAAGAAAAATGAATTTAAACCATGAACAGAAATGGAAAAAGGAAAAGCTTGTAGATATTAATCGTAATAATTTGTAAATGTTTGATTTAGAAAAAAATGGAATCCTGATGCTCAGACTCAATGGAGGTGAAATTCTTCCTGTTGGTTATTTTAGCAAAAAAGTTGATGTGAATACAAAATGGAAAATCTCATTGTCCTTTGATAAGAGGAACTATGCAATCTGTTTTTATGGCTGTGAAAAGACTTTGTTCATAAATGTTCTGCATTCAATCTAAAATTTACAAGTCTCTTAATCCAAACGAATTTGTTACTTCTAACTCAGCAGGGGCAAATTTCCTTGGGGCTTCTCCCACTTTCACCGCTGTAACTTCGGCTGTTTACACGCATCAACGGTGTTTCCATCAAACTTCCATTGGAGGCACAGTGGCGCAGTGGGAGAAGCTCTGAGGAAATTCAGCCCCCGCGTTGCACTCTTACAATTATAGAGGGTGCCTGCTCCAAGTTACATTTGTTAAAATTATTCTATTTGAAATCTTGCCCCATCAGCTTCAAGATACAGTATAAGAGTGAGCTGTTTATCACTGACCCCCATGAACAGCCTGTGAAGTAGGATTGACCTGGTCTATGGGATGCCATCTACGATGTAGTCTGCTCAGCTGCCCTAGTTGGGCAGCAGGATTGTTATTCTGCTGGAAATATTGCCAAATTTCTCCCCTCCTGATGATGAGTCACGCCGAGATATGGGGTGAGCCCTAAAGAAGCACCTCTGCGTGGCAAACAACTGCACCCAGAAGGGTGGTTTTACTAGCAGTTGGTCCTGACGCCTCACCCAGATCTCTCGAGTGGCGCAAAGTGCCATACCCCCGAGACCCTGCCTCGGTTGGCGTGCTCAATCTAGCGAGAGTAGCCAAGGAGTAACGGTCGAACACTTGGCAGATTTCAGACTTCTGAAACTGAATTCTGCCCCATTGTTGCTGCTGAGCTGATGAACGGTGATTTAGTATTAGTATTACATAGAATTTTACAGCACAGAACCTGGCCATTCGGCCCAACAAGTCTATACCAGTGTTTATGCTCCACACGAGCCTCCTCCCACCTTACTTCATCTCACCCTATCAGCATTTCCTTCTATTCCTTTCTCCCTCATGTGTTTATCTAGCTTCCCCTTAAATGCATCTATGCTATTCACCTCAACTACTCCTTGTGGTAGCAAGTTCCACATTCTCACCACTCTCTGAGTAAAGAAGTTTCTCTTGAATTCCTTATTGGAATTAGTAGCATGCTGAGGTATGATTCCATAGGTAGTGATCGTTCTAGTGACTATTTTTCATACCTGAGGTTGGACAAGTTGACACAATATGGGAATTACAATTGAGTCCAATGTTGTCCTCACATGATGTTCAGACAATTTAATTTCCAGAAGGGGCCATTGGGCAGTGATGAGGAGCAGGAACCTCAGGTGATTGCTTCTATCACCTCCTATCCAGCTGGGGGACACTTAGGCCAATTGTAAGACTCCTACTGCACAGACCAGTGGTCATACACCAGACCTTTCTGGTCTGTACAGCTCAGGAATGTCATCAGTGAGCTTAGAAATGAGCACAGAATCAAGTACACTGAGACTATTCAAACGTATGTGATTCTAGATAGAAACTGGTTATCAGTGAGTAAAACAGTTGAAGTTCTACTGCCATATTACTTTTACTGTTTTCTTTTAACCAGTCCTGGCAGGTTTCGTGGGTTTGGAAAGATGTCCATGTCTCATTGATAAACTCATTATTAGATCATTATTATTTGGTCTCTTTCGGATTCCCCCCCCGACCACCTGGCCCCTCGGTATACCTGATCAGATGTAACCAGCTATAGGATTTAACACAAAAAGAAAATCCAACAACAGCAACCTTTCAGATATGTTGTAATTCTGAGAAATGCTTTAAATTCGGTATTCCCCCGAAAATGGTACTTTTGCTAAGTTTACGAAATGAAAAAATGGTAAGGTTTTATAGGAACGTAGGAACATAGGAACAGGAGTAGGCCATTCAGCCCCTCATGCCTGCTCCGCCATTTGATAAGATCATGGCTGATCTGTGATCTAACTCCATATACCTGCCTTTGGCCCATATCCCTTAATACCTTTGGTTGCCAAAAAGCTATCTATCTCAGATTTAAATTTAGCAATTGAGCTAGTATCAATTGCCGTTTGCGGAAGAGAGTTCCAAACTTCTACCACCCTTTGTGTGTAGAAATGTTTTCTAATCTCACTCCTGAAAGGTCTGGCTCTAATTTTTAGACTGTGCCCCCTACTCCTAGAATCCCCAACCAGCGGAAATAGTTTCTCTCTATCCACCCTATCTGTTCCCCTTAATATCTTATAAACTTCGATCAGATCACCCCTTAACCTTCGGAACTCCAGAGAATACAACCCCAATTTGTGTAATCTCTCCTCGTAACTTAACCCTTGAAGTCCGGGTATCATTCTAGTAAACCTACGCTGCACTCCCTCCAAGGCCAATATGTCCTTCCGAAGGTGCGGTGCCCAGAACTGCTCACAGTACTCCAGGTGCGGTCTAACCAGGGTTTTGTATAGCTGCAGCATAACTTCTGCCCCCTTGTACTCTAATCCTCTAGATATAAAGGCCAGCATTCCATTAGCCTTATTGATTATTTTCTGCACCTGTTCATGACACTTCAATGATCTATGTACCTGAACCCCCAAGTCCCTTTGGACATCCACTGTTTTTAACTTTTAACCATGCAAACGGTGCGTCTTGTTGCATATATGTATTTCCCACTGCTCTTTGCAGTACCTGCTTAGGTGGAGGGCGGGGGGGTGGAATTGCACTCTCCTTAGAAAGTGTCGATCTTCTGTTAAGTCAAAGGTCCGCCTTGTAGGCTGCTCTCCATTCAGTGGTAATTTGCAGCTTGTGTTTATACATCCTTTTTAAAATTCACTGGAAAAAAAAATGCTGTGCTGGAAGCATTGTAATTGCTTCTAATTTTTTATTTCCTAGGGATTGTGTGAAGCATGTAATGAATGCAAAAAGAACAACGGTTTAATGTAAATTAATGCTGTACCCAACCCCTCCTCAGCCAGGGTAAGTGAAATTATTATGACAGGGTCAGACTCTCTGCCTGGCAAACTACCTTAAATTAATTACCTTCTTGACATTTTAAAGGAAATTTTTTAGATTGTAAATTTAACCCAGGCAAAGCAGTCTTTTTATCTTGTCAGTATGCAAACTACTTTTCACTGCAGTGTATGAATTATTCATCGGAGGGAATCCCCAAAAGGCATTGAAAATATTGGCTTATTTGATCCAAAACTGTAAAGACCACTATAGTTCTCTTTCTTCGGAATGTGCCTGTTGCATCCTCTTCGGCTTTTTCCCTTCATTTTTTTTCTATCCACATTTGCCTAGAAATGATCCTGTTGAATATTCCCGAGCTTCATTTTCATGATGTGAAGCTTTTGCGTGATGATTTATTTGGAGGCCAAGCTTAAGGGGGAGCTAAAGAAATGTATTCCTTAGTTCTTTCATTACATTATTCACTTTCCTACTTAGTTCCTTTCATTGTTGTTATTCATGTGGTCAGAGGCAGAGCACATTAATGAATTATCTTATTTGTGTTGCCATGATCGATTTTTTTTCCATGGGTGTGCTGCTGTCACGGAGCATTGTGATGGCCCTTGTAAAGCAGCCCTCAAAGGCATGATTTCTTTATAGCTTTTAAAGTACATGAAAACTGAACAAAAGGCTAACTTCATCAAATTGGGTCAGGCTCCCCTTTCACAATGTCGCTGGCATAAATCTAGCTCTGGGCTGGATTTCAAATCCTTTCAGACGGTTCTCCTTATACTTTGAATAATCAATGAAATTTTGCAGGTTATGTTCATGAAACAGATGTAATTTGACATTCATGGTACAGTATTGAAAGTACAGTGCTGTACGCCATCAAAGCACAGGCACCAAAACCTTGAAGAAGTGCCTGTTTGAACTCAGCGCTCTGATAAATTCAGTCTTTAGGTTCCGAGGGGGTGACATTGGTCTACGCAAGTAGTGTGAAAGAGGCTCAAAGTGAATCAGCAGCCTGTTTTAAACCGTGCCTGACTTTTCTTCTGTTGACTTCATGTTCAAGAAATTTGGACACAGTGTAAAATGGGCATAGACCAATTTCACCCCTTGACTGATGAAATATCTTTCTCCAGCCACACATCATTTTTAAAAGGGGCAAGTGCATTTGAATCGAAAAATGGGTCAAATTATAATTTTTTTTGATTAAAACCAAATCGGTTCAATTCAAACCGGTACATATTTCATCTTCACGTTGCTCATCCCGAATGCATACTTAGTGATGTGAGTAGTTCATTTTACTGTGTGCTTATTTATATCACTTTTATATGCTGAATTCTCAATTTAGAAATAGTACAAGTCTGAATAAATATCATATTGCCCGATTAATTCAAAGTATTTTGCGCGGCATTGGAACCAGTTTATGACTGGGAGGAGTCTGTAAACAATGTTTGTCACACATCAGCCATGATCTTATCAAATGGCGGAGCAGGCACGAGGGGCTGAATGGCCTACTCCTGTTCCTATGTTCCTATGTTGTGGGAAAACTGTATTGGCAGAAATTGCATATTTTCTTCAGAAAACATTATCTGAACTTTATTAAAAAGAACAGGCATTCCACAAGACGCACATAAGGCTTTGAAACATTAAAATTCATGGTTCAAGACTTCAAAAACTTGAGACTAGAGGAAGTTCATCCCCTCAGAGTTAGCTGGAGCTGTTCCACTCGAACACACTCATGTGGATTTGCTTTATGAGTCCGCATTAAGGAGCAGGGAATCAGTATAAATAAAGCATGAATGGATGACCGTGTGAAAAAAGAGTTACAGCATTTTATGTGCTATGACACAAATCTTATCCCCCAGTTTCTATTACAGGGATATTGAGTCAATATTAAGGAACTTATTTAAAATTCGGATCCCTCGGCTGCATGTTTGCACTTTGCGTTGGCCAAATATCTATCATGGGTCAGCAAACGGTCTCTATTCTATTAAAAAAAAAAGGTTGATTTCAACATATCTCATAAATAGAATTCTCTGCCTCGTGTCCAAACCACGTAATGTCGTGCTGTGGAAAAATCCAGCACATAACAATATATATTTTCATTAGCATCGGGGTAGCATTTGGCTCCCCTTCCTGCAATCCATAATGAGAGGAATCATATAATCGTAGCCAGCTTGTGTTTTGCTTGCAGCTGTTTGAAACTTTATATTAAATAAACAAAAACAAATAGTTATTATTTTATACGATGCAAAAATGATGTGGAAAGTTTAATAGAAAGTTTAATACAGCTATAGAAATGGCTGGATGGAATGATGTCACCTTTTCCCAGCCCCTGGTGCCAGTATCTGCTTGGCACCTCACTCCTCGCTGTTGGTTATTCTTTATGTCTGAGCCTAGGTAGTGAGCGTGGGCAAACTATTCGACCGTAGGCGGCATCATGTGTGAAACCGAGCCTATCTCCACGTCAAAAAGAAACACTGCAAATGCTGGAAATCTGAAATAAGAGAAAATGCTGGCAAAACAAAGGAGATCAGTCGGCCTTTGACATGATTCAGGTGTCTACCCATCATCAGAACTGAAACCTAAGAGATAAGTTAAAAGATAGCTGATCTTTTAGTTTTCGGTTCTACTTAATGAATTATTTAGCCAAACAGTTCAACTTGTCTTTTCACTTTACTGATACTGACAACTCTGCTGTGTGTTTCCAGTATTTTTAAAATTTATTTTCTATCTTAACCAGGGGGGTAATTTTAACCCCCAAGAGCGGGTGGGTTGGGTCCAGGTGGGAGGTTAAAGCAACAACTTTTTGGAGCAGGACCCCATCCCGGCTCCAACACACCCACTTCTGGGTTTAACTAGATGTGTGCGCACAACAGAAACCTGGAAGTCCCGTCCCCACTTAAAGCCGACGGGCCGATATTTAAAGGACCAATAGTTCAGGTAGTTGAAACACTTTAGGTACTTAACTTTTTGTGGATTCTGCAACAGAAACGGATTTAACTACTCCTGAACGTGTCTCCCGTGGAAATGGAGGCGAGTTGCAGCCAAAGCTCATCTGGCCCTTTAAACCACTGATTGACACATTTCAATAAGAGGTGAGGTATTGCAGCTGGGCACTGAGTTCTCTCAGACAAACCTTTGGCTGGGAGTTCCTTGTGTTTAGACTGAGATTTCTTTGTTGAGACTGAGAATTCTTGTGTTCAGACAAATTTACCTACATTTTGGAGTCCCTCAAACTGATAAGATCAGGATGGGGGGGGGGGGCGCAATGGATTTATTCCACAGTACATCTGAAGAGGAGGCACATCACCATAGGTAACAGGCATGTTGTGCAGTTCAGTTCACGTGCACAAGACAGCGGTGCACAACAAGGACCTGGAGAAGAACAGAGAGGGGACCAACGGAGGGGCCGAGGTCACAGGAGGCTCTACCCATGTGAGAGAGTCTACAGGCAGAGGCTGAGCTTCCTGGACCTCACTGAGGAGCAGTGCCTACGCAGGCTGAGATTGAGTCAGCAGGTGGTCGCAGACATCTGCAGCTTCCTTCATGCAGAGCTGCTCCCGGCTGGGCCTGGTGGCCATGCATTGCCCGTCGCAGTTAAAGTCACCACTGTCCTCAATTTCTTCACCTCTGGATCCTTCCAGGGCACCTCCGGTGACATCGCCGGGGTCTCTCAGTCATCTGCACATAAGTGTACACAACAGGTCATGGATGGCTTGTTTGCCAGGGCATCCGACTACGTCAACTTGCCCCGCAACGACATCAGCCAGACTGAGAGGGCAGTGGGTTCCAACTCTCTGGCTGGCTTTCCATAGGTACATGGCGCAATTGATTACATGCATGTAGCAATCTAAGGACCTCCACATGAGCCAGGACTGTTTATCAACCGAAAGGGATATCACTCCATCAACGCACAGCTGGTGTGTGACCACCGGAAGAGATTTCTGCAGGAATGTACCAGATTCCCTGGCAGCAGTCATGATTCATTCATTTTGCTCGAGTCTAACATTCCGGATCTCTTCCACATAGAAGACAGACATAAGGGCTGGCTCCTTGGAGACAAGGGATATCCCCCGCAGATGTGGGTCATGACATCTGTGAGAAACCCCACCAACGAGGAACAGCAGCTGTACAACCAGAGCCACGTCACCACCAGGTCTATCATTGAGCAAGCCATAGGAATGTTGAAGATGCGCTTCAGGTGTCTGGATAGATCTGGGGGAGCCCTTCAGTACTCATCAGCGAGGATGTGCAGAATAATCGTCAAGGGCTGCGTCCTGCACAACAGAGCACAGCAGAGAGGGTTACAGGTGGAGGAGGTTGAATGTGCTCATCAAGCATCCTCATCTGCGCCAACACTGAAGAAGAGGAAGAGGATAAGGAGGAGGAGAAGGAGGAGAATGAAGATGGGGAACCTATCGCCAGAGCAGCCGCACACATTGCTGCCCGTGATGCCAGGGATTCCCTTATCTCCAACAGGTTCTCCTAATGAGATGTGCAAGTTGAAGACTTTGAAATACTCAGGCCTCCTGGAACAATCCTCCCCCACCCCCCCACCCCAACTCGAACACAGCAGTTCTTCAACCACGCATACGCCCACTGCACCATACACCCAGTGGGTTGGAATAATGTCTTGACATTCATAATGAAGCACATGAAAGGGCGAATTAACAAAGGGGACTCTATAATGGCCAAGACGTGGCAATGATAATGATTAAATTTTTAATGTGTCTTAACAAAAAAAATATACAAATTAACAACATGACAGCTCGTCAAACACCCTTTGTGAATACCCTTGGTGAATTACAATTGCTTAGCCTTTCTCTTTCTACCACTTCTACATGGTTAATCCCCTGTGGCTTCAGCAGAGGTAATGGCAGGTTGCTCAGATACCTGCTCTGAGATGCTCTCAGCCTGTGACCGCTAGGTTTCGGAACCCGTGACGGCCCCGACAAAGACTGCTCCACCTGCACCTGTGCAGGGGCAGACTCGGCCATCGGGCGAGGAGGCAGCATTGTGGCTACTGGTTGAGGAGGAGGCAACAGGTGAGAGGTGAGGCCGCTTTGAGTGGAGTCCCCACTTCTATGTCCCCTTTTGCCATCATCCCTCTCCCGGGCCAGTGCAACATCACTCCCACCACTCTGCTGGCCAGCAGGCTGTGAGCAGATGTGCTGCGTTGTAAGGCCATGGCTAAAGTATCTGTCTGCCTGTTTAAGGCGACAGACATGTTGGCATCCAGAGTCCGCATTGCGGTTGTCATGGCCTACATGGACTCATTTGAGAGCTGTGCTTGAAGCTCAATGGAGGCTACCATTCTTTCCATCGCAGACATTCCCACACTTACCTGCACCACCAATCCATTAACAATGAAGTTTGACTCCTCCATCCTCTCCGATATTGTGGAGTCTGTGTGTGGCACATTTTCTAGTACCTTGCAAAGATGTACCTCAATTCTCATTGATGGCCCCTGGGATTCAGCATCTGTGTCCAGCTGAGCAGAGATTGGAGAGGAGTGGGCCTCCCAACGCAGATTCTCCACAGCTGCCCCTGATACCAGTGTCTACTCATGCTCACTTGTGAGTGGTGAACCACCAGATGACAACCCAACTAACTGTCTAACGGGACCCATCGAAGTGCCAGTATCTGCGCTGGTGCACAGCTGTATGTCATGTGACGGTGCACCCTCAGAAGGAATGAGATTCCCTGAGGAATCGCTTTCTTCCATCTCGGCTCTTTCTCCAGGAAGGTGTGAAGGTCCTGCAAGATATCAGAAGCCGATATTAATTATTTATCGGAAAAGTGACAATCTTTTCACTGACCATTCTGAGGTCTGGAACAGTTCAATCATTGATAAAATCAATTCATCATGTGTGAAAGATGTTAAAGTTCTGTCACCAGCCATCTGTGGGTTGCCTGTCTCTCTGTTTCTGATGGATAGGCATGCAATGGTGTGACTTATCTCCATGGCCTCCTCCTCTGCGTCTATCAGCTGGACTATTTGTGGTGCTCCACCTCCAGTCTCCCTCGCATTTTGCCCTCTCTTCTCCTATAATGGGAGAAGGAACAGACCTGTGAGTGACTGAAGGTGACATATTCACCTGATGGATGCAATGCTTTGGGTGAGGCTAACCATGAAACAGATGCATCAGACAGATGGATCACATTGCATCAGGATTGGGGTGACTGGCAGTGGTGGGTGTATAAATGGGGAGATGAGAAATTTCACAGAAAGTGAAGGTTGGTTGATGCTGAAACTTAACTGGGTTTGAGGAGTGATGTGATGGAGTAGGCATGCCAATATAGCGTGAGAGGTGGGTATTGCATTTCTCAGGATCTGAGTGAATCAGCAAATGTACTCACTTTTCCGGACCTGGTTAGGTCATTAAACCGCTTCCTGCACTGAACCCAAGATCTAGGCACTGTGCTCCTGCTGCTCACCTCTCCTGCTACCTTCAGCCTTGCCTTCTTGGTGGCAGAACCAGGTTTCTTCCTCCCATCGCTTGGGTAAATGACCTCCCTCCTGCTTCTCACTGCACCCAGCAGGACTTCCAGTGAAGCATCAGTAAACCTGGGTGCAGCCTTTGCTTTCCTGGACTCCATTTCTCCTTTCTCCTTCAAAATCCATTCTTGGACTGGCCTTTTAAATAGTGGGCTTTAAATTGCATTATTCAGGTGTGCATCAGGCCCGCTGCGCAGCTTGGAGATGTGAAAACCGGAAACAAAGTGAGCGAGTTTAAATCTACAAATCGTATCTCATTCCCCACGCACAAATCCACCCACCTGCTGTCTTTCCACCGCCATGCTAAAATCATGGCCCTGATATCCACACTTGTGCTCATTCTAGCAGAGGTCACTGGATAGAAATCAGGAGCTGGAATTAGGCCTGATTTTTTTTCCCCATTCCTGGTCTAAAGACACAGATGCAAATTGTAGCTCCCCTAAAATGATAAATGGATTCAATAGAATAAAGAGAAACTATTTCCTCTGGTTGGGGGAATCCAGAACAAGGGGGGCATAACCTTAAAATTAGGGCCAGACCATTCAGGGGTGAAATCAGGAAGCACTTCTTCACACAAAGGGGAGTGGAAATGTGGGATTCTCTCCTCCAATAGGCTGTGGATGCTGGATCAATTGAAGCTTTCAAGACTGAGATCAATAGATTTTTGTTAGGTAAGGATGTCAAGTGATATAGAGCAAAGGTGGTGAAATGGGGTTGAGGTATAGATCAGCCATGGCCTCACTGAATGACGGAACAGGCTCGAGGGGCTGAATGGCCTGTGTTCCTACTGCCTTCCCAGACCAGGGATTGGTACTCCACCTTACCTGCTCTATTAGGCTCAGTAATATATTTGGTGGTGTATTTATCCTCAGAGAGGCTAAAAAATAAAATTTTACAAGCTGGGTTTATCCGGACCATCAGTAGATTCTGTAGAAAACTGGGCAGAGTGTTTTGTTTGTGAGTGATCTTTTTAAATATACAATTTTTTAAAAAATATTTTTTCTTTCTTTTAGATTAGCTTCTGTTTGCTTTAATCTTGTCAAAGGGCTGAATCTTCTGAGTATGTGCTGTCAGCAAAGAACTTTGTCCAGTACCAGTGCTTATCGGAAAATCATGGGCAATGAGGGAGCTTCCTCACTGGGAGGTGGCATGTGCTCAAAACATTTAGGCCAAAATTAACCTTGATGGACCTGGATCCACAATGTTATATCTCTGATTTTTAGTTAACCCTAAAGAATGTCCCTTAACTCATGCACTTTCAGATAGCTCACTGTCACAAGTACTGGTCTATCACTTTTATCACATGATTTCCTTACATCTCATAATCATTGTGATGTCGTGAAGGCATTGACAGAGCTAGAGTATTGCGTTGGGAAGGAGCTGCAGTAGCCTGTTATGGCCTGCTCTAGGTTGAATCAAGTGCCTGCAGTTGCCTCATCAACGGAGTTACTCTCAAGTTAGAAACATAGGAACATTCAGATTTCAACTAGCTCTCATATCACTGTTTGTACTTGTGTGCTTTCAGTCCTTCGAGCCTCTCTGAACACTTGCTTTGCAGTATATATTGGTAACTTCCAATTTTTAAAATGCAGATCTGCAATAAAAAGCTTCCGTGGATTATGGGGAGATAGTAGAAGTACTAGACTTTCTGCTGGCTTGGAAATGGTGGTCTTATCTGGGTCAGTCTCAGACTGAAGTGATTGAAACTCAGATTTATGTGCTATTTTGCTTTATGCCTGTATGATGTGATGAGCTCATACCATACGAAGTTAAAAGTGTGAAAATAATAGAAGGAAATCTACCCCGAAACCTTATCATGAAATCAATTTCAGATCAGTATCCCTTTTGCGACAGGTTTAGTGAAAATTGACAGTTATTCCTGTGTCATGAGCCATGGGTGTTGATAGGCTCAATTACTGCAGTTGGCTCGAGCTCTGGCTGATGGCAGTAGATAATTCAGCTTCCACACATTTTGGTAAAGGGTAAATCATAGGTGATTTTTGGAGTTTAAACCTGATATTTTTGGCACCAAGATGGTCCCAATCCAGATAGCACAGTGCCAAATGATAGGCAGTGAGAGGATTCAAGGGCCTTGCATGAACTGGATGTCTCAGACAGATAGCCTCCCCAGGCCTTCTTTGAACACATAAATCACCACCTGACAGCCAAGGACTCATACCACCACAGTAAACAAGTACGTCAGACATACGTAACCACATAGGTAAAATGGAACAAGATGTATCTGTGACTCCCTTCAAGCTGCTATTATCACAAACCAGAAAGAAAGGCTGAAAGGTACACATTTAGTTTAGAGTATCACTGACGTTATGGCAGCCAAAACAGAAAAGAAAAACTGTCGTCCTTCTGATCTACAGCTGCATTTTTACAAGGGATAAGTACATGCAAATTTAGGTTGCCGGAATTGGGCCAAAATTCATATTTTCTTGAATAAATGCGTGTCAGCCAAATTAGGATCAATTTGAATTTCAAAGCTCATCACTAGTTGATGGCAAAGGCTGTAGATTTGTGAAGATTTATGTTTAAAATATCTTTCAACTTTACATAGCTTCTCTGTTTAAGACTAAAATGTTCTATTCAGATTTCAACTAACTCTCTCATCACTCTTTGTACATATGTACCAGTACTTTCAGTTCAAAAACTTTATTAATTTCTTTCTGTTCTTGAATTTCATTAGAAGGACATTTAGTGAAGGTTATATCTGTAGAGGCACATTTTTTGTAAATTAATAGGTGTCAAGTTAGTTGAGATTCATTTGATAATGGTTTGCTTATTATTAATGCATAGATTTGATTTCTATATTGCAGATAATTTCTTGCACTTTGCTAAAATAAAGACATTTTACTGAACTTTTATGTACACCATGGGAGAGGAATTGCTCAAAAGCACTGCACTCATGATTTCAGCATTTTAAAGATCCCATGGAATTATTCATAGGGGATTTTCTCGATGTCCTGACAAACATTCTTCCCTCAACCAACATGACCAGGTTGAGGGAAAAATTTCTATTTCACTTAGTGTCTTGTATATCTTTTTAAGGAGCCCTCTCTTTCACCTCCTTCAAGGCTGAAAGAGTCCAAGTTTTTCCTCATAACTCCGTCCTCTGACACTTGGGATCGTGAGTTCAAATCCCACTGTGGCAGTTTGAGAATTTGAATTCAGTTTAAAAAGAAATCTGGAAATAAAAATCAGGTGTCACTAAAAGTGATCATGAAGCTCGCAGATTGTCATAAAAACCCATCTCGTTCATTTATGTCCTTCAGGGAAGAAAACCTGCCGTCCTTACCCAGTCTGGTCTATATGTGACTCCAGTCCCACTCCAGCACTATTGACTCTTAACTGCCCTCTGAAGTTGTCTAGCAAGCCACTCGGTTGTATCAAACTGCTACAAAGAATTTCAGTGGATATAGAGGCACTGGAGAAGGTGCAAAAAAGATATCAGAACTGAGAGGTTATACCTATCAGGAAAGATTGAGCAGGCTGGGGCTATTTTCTCTAGAAAAGAGAAGACTGAGGGGTGACCTGATATAGAAGTCTTTAAGATTATGAAAGGGTTTGATAGGATAGATGTAGAAATTATGTTTCCACTTGGAGGGGAGACCACAACTAGGAGCCATAAATATAAGACAGTCACTAATAAATCCAATAGGGAATTCAGGAGAAACTTCTTTACTCAGAGAGTGATTAGAATGTGGAACTCGCTACCACAAGGAGTAGTTGAGGTGACTAGCATAGATACATTTAAGGGGAAGCTAGATAAACACATGAGGGAGAAAGGAATTGAAGGATATGCTGATAGGGTTAGATGAAGTAGGCTCGTGTGGAGAATAAACATGAGCATGGACCTGTTGGGCTGAATGGCCTGTTTCTGTGCTGTAAATTCTATGTAAGAAGAAGGTGCATCAACATCTTCTCAGGGCAACTAGGGATGGGTAATAAGTGCTGGCCTTGGCAGCGACGCCCACATTCCGAGAATGAAACAAAACACTAGAGATCAGCCTATTAGCCCTACTCTGGGCTTGGATTTTCCCTCGTGCCTCAGTGACCAGAACTGAACACAGTACTCAGGTGCAGTTCAACAAAGAACCATACAGCTCCAGCACAGCAGCTTCAGAATTATAGTCTACTGATTTGGCAATGCAGATCATCATTCTGTTTGTGTTGTTGATTGTTGCTCTGTGATGACTGGATATGTAAGTGTTGAGATCTTTTCTTGGCTTTCCTCTAGCTAGTTTGATCCCATTCATTAAATGCATCCCTCATTTTTCTTCCGATATATAACACCATAGAACCATAGAAAAGGTACAGCACAAAAGGGGGCCATTTGGCCCATCGTGTCCGCACTGGCTTGAAGAACAACCAGGTGCCCATTCTAATCCCACTTTCCAGCACCCGGTCCGTAGCCCTGCAGCTTACAGCACTTTAAGTGCAGGTCCAGGTACTTTTTAAAAGAGTTGAGGGTCCTTGCCTTTACCACCAATTCAGACAGCGAATTCCATACACCCACCACCCTTTGGGTAAAAAAGTTTTTCCTCATGTCCCCTCTAATCCTTCCGCCAATCAGCTTAAATCTATGTCCTCTAGTTCTTGAATTCTCAGCTAGGGAAAACAGGTACTTCCTGTCTACTCTATCTAGGCCCCTCATAATTTTGTACACCTCAATCAAGTCACCCCTCTGCCTCCTCTGCTCTAAGGAAAATAACCCCAGCCTATTCAATCTCTCCTCGTAGCTGCAATTTTCAAGCCCTGGCAACATTCTTGTAAATCTTCTCTGCACTCTCTCCAGAGCAATTACGTCCTTCCTGTAATGTGGTGACCAGAACTGCGCATAATACTCCAGCTGTGGCCTTACCAGCGTTTTATACAGTTCCATCATTACATCCCTGCTTTTATATTCTATACCTCTGCTAATAGCGGAGAGCATTCCATATGCCTTCTTCACAACCTTATCTACCTGTATTGCCACCTTCAGGGACCTGTGCACATGCACTCCAAGGTCTCTCACTTCCTCTACCCCTCTCAATACATTCCCGTTTACTGCGTATTCCCTTTTACTGTTTGCTCTCCCTAAGTGCATTACCTCACACTTCTCCGGGTTGAACTCCATTTGCCACTTTTCTGCCCACTCCACCAACCCGTTGATATCTTCTTGGAATCTACAGCTATCCCCATCACTATCAACTAGACGGCCAATTTTTATGTCATCTGCAAATTTGTCAATCATGCTCCCTACATTGAAGTCCAATTCATTAATATACACCACAAACAGCAATGGACCCAACACTGAGCCCTGTGGTACACCACTCGAAACAGATTTCCATTCGCAAAGGCATCCATCGACTTTTACCCTTTGTTTCATGTTACTGAGCCAATTTTGGATCCAATTCACCACATTTCCCCATATCCCATGGGCTTTTACCTTTCTGACCAGTCTGCCATTTGGGACCTTGTCAAACGCCTTACTAAAATCCATGTAGACAACATCCACTGCAGTACCCTCATCAATCCTCCTTGTCACTTCCTCAAAGAATTCAATCAGATTTGTAAGACATGACCTTCCCTGAACAAATCCATGCTGACTATCCCTGATTAAACCATGCCTTTCCAAGTGACAGTTTATCCTATCTCTCAGTATTGATTCTAATAGTTTGCCCACCACCGAAGTAAGACTGACCGGCTTATAATTGTTCGGCCTTTCCCTCGTACCCTTTTTAAACAATAGTACTACGTTTGCTGCCTTCCAGTCCTCCGGTACCTCCCCTGTATCTAGTGAGGATTGGAAAATGCTCCTCAGAGCATCCGTTATTTCCTCCCTGGCTTCCTTCAATAGCCTAGGAAACAATCCATCCGGCCCTGGTGACTTATCAACTTTCAAGGATTCCAGTCCCTCTAGTACTTCCTCTCTCGTTATGTTTACTGTATCCAATATTTCACACCTCTCCTCTTTAACTACTATGTCCGGATCATCCCTTTCCTTTGTGAATACGGAGACAAAATATTCATTGAGAACCCTACCCACAACCTCTGCTTCTACACACAAGTTACCCTTATCATCCCTGATAGGTCCCACCTTTTCCTTAGCTATCCTCTTGTTCTTAATGTACTGATAAAACATCTTTGGGTTTTCTTTAATCTTACTAGCTAATATTATTTCATGCCCTCTCTTTGTTTTCCTTATTTCCTTTTTTACGTCATCCCTGTACTTTCTATACTCCTCTAGGCTTTCTGCAGTATTTAGTTTTTTGTGACAATCATAAGCTTTCTTTTTCTGCTTTATCTTGCACCGTATACTTCTAGACAACCAGGGGGCTCTAAATTTGGCAGTGCCACCCTTTTTCTTTGAGGGGACGTGTCTGCATTGTACCCATTGAATTTCACTTTTTAGTGCCTCCCACTGGCTTGCCACTGATTTCTCCTCAAGTAGTTGTGTCTGGTCCACTTCTGCCAAATCACCTCTTAGTTCTGTAAAATTTGTCTTCCCCCAATTTAAAACATTTACTCCTGACTTAACTCTGTCCTTTTCCATAATAATGCTAAAACTAACTGAATTGTGATGTGGAGATGCCGGTGATGGACTGGGGTTGACAAATGTAAGGAATCTTACAACACCAGGTTATAGTCCAACAGTTTTATTTGAAAATCACAAGCTTTCGGAGGCTTTCTCCTTCGTCAGGTGACGAAGGAGAAAGCCTCCGAAAGCTTGTGATTTTCAAATAAAACTGTTGGACTATAACCTGGTGTTGTAAGATTCCTTATAACTGAATTGTGGTCACTATCCCCAATATGGTCACCCATTGTCACTTCACCCACTTGCCCATCTTCATTTGCCAGGACTAAATCTAGAATTGTATCCCCTCTTGTTGGGCTTGTCACATACTGGCTAAAAAAGTTCTCCTGGTCACTGATCAAGAATTTTGAGCCCTCTGTGCTCCTCACACTGTTTGAACACCTTGCACTTCTATGTATTGAATTCCATCTATCATAGTTATGCCCATTAGTGCATTTTGTCTAGGTCCTCCTTTAGTGTCTTGACTGCTTCAGCAGACTCGAAATCCACCCCCTCCTGCAATTTAATATTTTGGCCAACTTGCATTGCATTGCTGAATCCAGGTTATCTAGTTAGATTAGAAACAGTAGTGGCCCTAGCACTGATCCACTCAGTATATCTCCCAGTCTGACAGCCACTTCCCTCACTAGTACCTGCTGCTTCCCTTCTTTCAGCCAATTCTTTATCTACCTCTAAATTTTACCTAGGATATCTATTACCTTAAGCTTGTGCAGAAGCCTTTCATGCAGGACTTTCTCAAAGGTTTCAAATCTAGGTACATTAGATCATAAGGTTTACAGTGTCTGCTTGAAATGCCACTTCCACAAAAGAGTCAAGGAAATTATTGAGGCAGGATCTCTTCCTTCTGACACTGTGGCTTCCATTTACTAAGTTCTTTACATAATTCTCGAGTTTGTTTGTAGTGATCAATTCCATTTTTTCTTATGTTCTTGTGCTCCTTGCTCCACTATTTTGTTCCACCACTTTCCCCGCTTGTCCCCTATGGCCTTGACAGTGAGTGTCAGCAGGCTATTTGGCAGCAGACACCAATCCCTGTCCTCATCAGACATCCCATACACTTCCAGCACAGGTCGTTGCATAGCAATTATGAGCCGATGTCGCCCTCACTTAGCCTGGGGCACTGAGGCCAATTTATTGCTCCTACCACCACCCAGCTGTGATTAGTGATTGTGTATCTCAGCTTAAAAGAGTATTTTGACCAGTTTCCTCAGCAGCTAGTTGACAGCCCTGGTCCTATATTTATCGGGACTGTCTGTTATAAAGTTACTAGCGTGAATGAATTGTCCTATTATCTGACGAGAAGACTTTTAAAATGGCAGTGCGTTTACAAAAACCTATAGCCTTTGGCTTTCCTTGTGAATTCCTCGTGGCATCCTTTGACCTAATTCACTGAAATCCTTTTGGAGCTAAATCGTATGGCGTCATGCCATATGAGTGCCATCTTGTGGATCGGAATTAAAGGAAATGTCCCTCCTGATGGGGGGTTCTGGCTCTCTAACCTATTTTCATGCAGAAATAATGTTGTAACCCATCGCTTGTTATTCTAAGCCCGTTAGGGCACATCGTGATGCAGGTGTAGTGAGAATCAGAAATGCTGTGCAGCATGCATCAGTTTTGATCTTAGCCAAATTCTCCCCTGTGCATTCATTGTGTTGCTTTTTAAATACTGCCAAAGGGAAAAGCTGGAGTGAGTTAATTTTTTCTGAAACTAATTCAAATTTAATTTGACTCGCTGGGTGTAAAAACCTCATTTTTTTCCTTGCATCTTCTCCTTAGTAATATCTTCTTTATAAGGAAGTATATTGGATATTTATTCATTTGGTGCATCACATTTTCAAGGTAAAACTAGTGATCTTCAATACCATTGCTCGCATCAAGTCAGAGGTAAATACTGCTTTATTACATTATATCATGTACTGCATAATCCATTATTATATAACAAGCAGATCTCCCATGCCATTACTCATGGTGAATTAGCAACATTAGGAATGGGAGTGAGCCATTCAGCCCCTCGAGCCTGCTCCGCCATTCACTTAGATCATGGCTAATCTTTACCTCAACTCCATTTTACTTGCCCTGGATATCCTTACCTAACAAAAATCTATCTATCTCAGTCTTGAAAGCTCCAATTGTCCCAGCATCCGTAGCCTTTTGGGGGAGAGAGTTCAAGATTTCTACTACTCTTTGTGTGAAAAAGTGCTTCTTGATTTCCCTCCTGAATGGCCTGGCTCTAATTTTAAGATTATGTCCCCTTGTTCTTGATTCCCCCATCAGAGGAACTAGTTTCTCTATATCTACCCTATCAAATCTTTTTAACATTTTAAACACCTCGATCAGTTGGAGGAGTCATTGTTTTATAACAATGAGAGTGTTATCAAAGTGTAACAGGGAAAGTGTTACAGAAAGTTAGTGTGACATTATGCACAAGTGCACACTATACACTTTAATATACAGGTAATTAATCTCCCATAGCATTGCTCACAAACAAGCTGAAATAATTTAATTGTTTCATTTTAGCTCAGAAATGTCAACATTTCCAATGTAGCTTCAACACTGCATTCATTTTCATGTCAAAGTCTATCCATACTTCTTACTTGTTTATTTAAATAGCCCATAGACAATCTGTGCTCTTTAGCTCGTAAAGGTCATTGGTTATTTATATAACATTATTTGAAAGAATGTTTGACAGGTTCCTGATGATTCATTGAGTTCATCCAAGTAAATGAGGCCTACAGGCCAGGACAATGAAGATTTCACCTTTGATCAGTGCTGAGTTATTTAATCTTGGCTGGAATACTGGTAATAGGGATACTACAACTGGCCTCTGCTGTTTTGTCTTAGAGAGGGGAAAACTGGTTATGCTACCTGCTCTGGAAACCTGCATGCGTGGGCACTGAGTGAGCATAGATTGGGCTCAGGTGTGATGCGTTCCCATGGTCGAATAGCTTTCCAACACTCTATCAATTATGACCACTTAAGTGAGGCACCAGAGGGCAACAAGGAACTATGAAACTTTACCTAATCATTTAGGAGGATAGGAGAGAAATTTGGCATCAGGGGTATGAAGTATAACTAAAAAGAGGATTTGGTAGCTCTTCCTTGAGTTAAATGTAAGCAATCTTACAACACCAGGTTATAGTCCAACTGTTGGTCTATAACCCTGGTGTTGTAAGATTGCTTACATTTGTCCACCACAGTCCATCACCGGCATCTCCACATCATTCCTTGAGTTAACTGATGGAAGTGATCATTATAATGAAAACTGAGTTTATATCTATCCTAAAAGGTTGCAGCTCCTTTCAGATTCAATCCACAATTTGATCTCTTTCTGGATTTCGTGTTCTAAAGATATTTGTACTTTTTATTAGAAAGTAAAGTTATTGAAATAATTTTGTAGCAATGCTAACAGGTTTGAGGTATAGTTTCATTTGTAAGTCCTACACAGTGCATGGAGAGATGAGCAGCAAATCAATGCTGACCTCTAGTGGACAGCGTCATAGACATAGAAGGGACATTTTCTGATGGCTGCACTTCCTCTTATATTAACATTGACCCATTTATTTAAATGCTTGCACTCAAAAGGATCTATTTCCAGGCTTTGAGTATTGAGCCCCCTAATAATATAATTTTAAATGTTTGGGAATAGCGACAATATCAGCGCAGCCCTGATGAATGCAGATTGCTGGTATTTGCAAATTGCTACTGAATCCTAATTTGTTGCCAGCATGGGATAAACTGGTACAACCAGTTCTGTTACAAGCAAGCATTGTTCCAATCAAACTTTTCTGTGCTCCAACCTATTGCAATAACAGGATTTATAAACAGAATTTAATTTTACATTATTAATTATATGATCACTGTGCCTTGCAGCAGATAATTATTTCATTAGTTGGACTGATAACCCTATCTGATGGTTCTGCCTCGATGCTCACTCTCGTTTTAGCTGGGGATGAGAGCTGGTATTTCGAACTCCAGAAATGTTAATCATTTGAAGGGTGGTGGGATAGTAGAGAAGGCAATACTTCCCATATGGAGTACTCCTCCCGAGGGTAATCGCGGGAGTCAACTGTCAACTACGATTTACCCTGGATGCCAATTTAGAAATGGTTGAGTCAGGAAAAGTTCCCCAGTTAGTCCCAGACGTTAATGTGTAAGTTTCTGTATGGAGTCGATTCCTGAGGTTTTAGTCTAATGCGTTTGATGGTTATCATGGGTGACACCTAGATGATCAGTGCAATTGTCTGGGGTATTAGTTCCTTGAATGATGTCATGGTGGTAACATCTCTCGCCCTGACTCTAACTGACTCTAGATGTTACAAATTGCTGGATGATGTGTGGGAAACTACCAGGTGAAAGACTTTTATCATCAGAGTGTTAGATCTTTGTTGAGCATCTCTTCAGGAATTTCCTAAAATTGAGTTCATAAAGTGTGTTAGTTAATACCGAGGTCAAAAGAGATCCGTTTAAAACACTCAGATTTTCAAGTTTGAGAGTTAAAATAATGACCAGGAATGAAGTGGCCATCAATAAAAAGATTGTGCCGCAGAGCGACTGAAAAAAAAGGCTTCATTTCCAATATTGCATCAAGAGACTTTGTGCAGCAAAAATTGATCATTTATCTTCACTTCTTCTTCAGAAGATTCAAGTGAGTAATTTTTTTTTAATTCATTCATGGGATGTGGACATCGCTGGCGAGCCTAGCATTTATTGCCCATTCCTAATTGCCCTCAAGAAGGTGGTGGTGAGCCGCCGCCTTGAACCGCTGCAGTCCGTGTGGTGAAGGTTCTCCCACAGTGCTGTTAGGAAGGGAGTTCCAGGATTTTAACGATGAAGGAACAGCGATATATTTCCAAGTCGGGATGGTGTGTGACTTGGAGGGGAACGTGCAGGTGATGTTGTTCCCATGTGCCTGCTGTCCTTGTCCTTCCAGGTGGTAGAGGTCGCGGGTTTGGGAGGTGCTGTCGAAAAAGCCTTGGCGAGTTGCTGCAGTACACACTGCATCCACAGTGCGCCAGTGGCGAAGGGAGTGAATGGTTAGGGTGGTGGATGGGGTGCCAATCAAGCGGGCTGCTTTGTCCTGGATGGTGTCGAGCTTCTTGAGTGTTGTTGGAGCCGAACTCATCCAGGCAAGTGGAGAGTATTCCATCATACTCCTGACTTGTGCCTTGTAGATGGTGGAAAGGCTTTGGGGAGTCAGGAGGTGAGTCATTCGCCACAGAATACCCAGCCTCTGACCTGCTCTTGTAGCCACATTATTTATATGGCTGGTCCAGTTAAGTTTCTTGTCAATGGTGACCCCCAGGATGTTGATGATGGGGGATTCGGCGATGGTAATGCTGTTGAATGTCAAGGGGAGGTGGTTAGACTCTCTCTTGTTGGAGATGGTCATTGCCTGGCACTTGTCTGGTGCAAATGTTACTTGCCGCTTATCAGCCCAAGCCTGGATGTTGTCCAGGTCTTGCTGCATGTGGGCGCGGACTGCTTCATTATCTGAGGGGTTGCGAATGGAACTGAACACTGTGCAATCATCAGCGAACATCCCCATTACTGACTTTATGATGGAGGGAAGGTCATTGATGAAGCAGCCGAAGATGGTTGGGCCTAGGACACTGCCCTGAGGAACTCCTGCAGCAATGTCCTGGGGCTGAGATGATTGGCCTCCAACAACCACTACCATTTTCCTTTGTGCTAGGTATGACTCCAGCCACTGGAGAGTTTTCCCCCTGATTCCCATTGACTTCAATTTTACTAGGGCTCCTTGGTGCCACACTCGGTCAAATGCTGCCTTGATGTCAAGGGCAGTCACTCTCACCTCACCTCTGGAATTCAGCCCTTTTGTCCATGTTTGGACCAAGGCTGTAATGAGATCTGGAGCCGAGTGGTCCTGGCGGAACCCAAACTGAGCATCGGTGAGCAGGTTATTGGTGAGTAAGTGCCGCTTGATTGCACTGTCGACGACACCTTCTATCACTTTGCTGATGATTGAGAGTAGACAGAAGGGGCAGTAATTGGCCAGATTGGATTTGTCCTGCTTTTTGTGGACAGGACATACCTGGGCAATTTTCCACATTGCCAGTGTTGTAGCTGTACTGGAACAGTTTGACTAGAGGCGTGGCTAGTTCTGGAGCACAAGTCTTCAGCAATACAGCCGGGATGTTGAGGGGGCCCATAGCCTTTGCTGTATCCAGTGCACTCAGCCGTTTCTTGATATCATGTGGAGTGAATCGAATTGGCTGAAGACTGGCTTCTGTGATGGTGGGGATATCGGGAGGAGGCCGAGATGGATCATCTACTCGGCACTTCTGGCTGAAGATGGTTGCAAACGCTTCAGCTTTGTCTTTTGCTGGACTCCGCCATCATTGAGGATGGGGATGTTTCCAGAGCCTCTTCCTCCCGTTAGTTGTTTAATTGTCCACCACCATTCACGACTGGATGTGGCAGGACTGCAGAGCTTTGATCTGATCCGTTGGTTGTGGAATCGCTTAGCTTTGTCTATCGCATGTTGCTTCCGCTGTTTATCATGCATGTAGTCCTGAGTTTAACACCTCATTTTTAGGTAAGCCTGGTGCTGCTCCTGTCGTGCTCTTCTACACTCCTCATTGAACCAGGGTTGATCCCCTGGCTTGTTGGTAATGGTAGAGTGAGGAATATGCCGGGCCATGAGGTTACAGATTGTGCTGGAATACAATTCTGCTGCTGATGGCCCACAGCGCCTCATGAATGCCCAGTTTTGAGCTGCTACATCTATTCTGAATCTATCCCATTTAGCACGGTGATAGTGCCACACAACACATTGGATGGTGTCCTCAGTGCGAAGACAGGACTTCGTCTCCATGAGGACTGTGCGGTGGTCACTCCTACCAATACTGTCATGGACAGATACTTCTGCGACAGGTAGATTGGTAAGGATGAGGTCAAGTAGGTTTTTCCCCTCATGTTGGTTCGCTCACCACCTGCCGCAGGCCCAGTCTGGCAGCTATGTCCTTCAGGACTCGGCCAGCTCGGTCAGTAGTGGTGCTACTGAGCCACTCTTGGTGATGGACATTGAAGTCCCCCACCCAGAGTACATTCTGTGCCCTTGCTACTCTTAGTGCTTCCTCCAAGTGGTGCTCAACATGGAGGAGGACTGATTCATCAGCTGAGGGAGGTGGTAATCAGCAGGAGGTTTCCTTGCCCATGTTTGACCTGATGGGCATGAGATCCAGAGTGAATGTTGTGGACTCCTAGGGCCACTCCCTCCTGACTGTATATCACTTTACCGCCACCTCTGGTGGGTCTGTCCTGCCGGTGGGACAGGACATACCCAGGGGTGGTGATGGAAGAGTCTGGGACGTTGGTTGAAAGGTATAATTTTGTGAGTATGGCCATGTCAGGCTTGACTAGTCTGTGAGACAGCTCTCCCAATTTTGGCACAAGTCCCCAGATGTTAGTGAGGATGACTTTGCAGGGCCGACTGGGCTTGTTTTGCCTTTGTCGTGTCTGGTGCCTAGTGGTCCGTCCAGTTTTATTCTTATTATGACTTTTTTTTAGCGAGATTGTACAACTGAGTGGCTTGCCAGGTCATTTCAGAATCAACCACATTGCTGTGGGTTTGGAGTCACATATAGGCCAGACCGGGTAAGGACGGCAGGTTTCCTTCCCTAAAGGGCATTAGTGAACCAGATTGGTTTTTACGACAATCTAGTAGTTTCATGGCTACCATTACTGGTACTAGTATTTTTTTAATTTCAGATTTTATTTAATTAATTGAATATTAAATTTCCCAGCTGCCGTGGTGGGATTTGAACTCATGACTCCGGGGCCTCTGGATTATTAGTCCAGTAACATAACCACTATGCTACCGTACCCTTAATTAATAGTAGTAATTAGTAAATAACACTTGTAGGCATTTTTAAGGACATTTCCGATTGATTATTGTATTCATCTTCTATTCTATTTCTGATGCTAAAATATAATGAGGGAATGCTGGCAATACACAACAGGACAGCCAGCATCTGTGGAGAAACAAAGACACATTGACGATTCGGGCAGGGTTTCCTTCAGAACTGAGGCAAACGTTTTAATGGAATTAGAAAAAACAGAGAGGGAGAAACTCCATGCACAGAGAGGAAGTTTAATGACCTGTAACTTGCTTAAAAGAATAGCAGGAGATTGTTAGATGATGTAAAAGATCATCGCAGTCAGGCAATAGGAAACATTAAAGAAGCAAAAGAAAGTACAACTGGCTAAGACAGTGAGAGCTCCAGCTACGACAACAACTTGCATTTATGTAGCGCATTTAATGTAGTAAAATGTCCCAAGGCGCTTCACAGGAGAGATTATCAAACAAAATTTGACACCGAGCCACATAAGGAGATATTAGGACAGGTGACCAAAAGCTTGGTCAAAGAGGTAGGTTTTAAGGAGCGTCTTAAAAGAAGAGAGAGAGTTAAAAAGGCAGAGAGGTTTAGGGAGGGAATTCCAGAGCTTAGGACCTAGGCACGGCCGCCAATGGTGGAGCGTAGAAAATCGGGGATGTGCACGAGATCAGAACTGGAGGAGCGCAGAGATTGAGAAAATAGGGGTAAATTAAAAACAGAAAATCCTGACAAAATACAGCGGCATACCCAGTCGTAAAAAGTGAAAAGAACAGGTCATCACAAAGAGCACGGACCCCCTGACGGCCCCATGTTCTGATTAAGGTCTCCACCCCAAATGTCAATCAATCTCGCCTCCCCCCAGACACCATCGGATGCTCCCCACATTACCAGCACACCCTGTTGTTGTAGCTAAGGTCAGAAGTTACTAACGTCAATGTTCAGACCAGTGGGTTACAGAGTGCTCAGGAGAAAGATAAGATGCTATTCCTGAAACTTGTGCTGAACTTGGTTGGAACAGTGTAGGAGGCCAACAACAGAGAGGTCAGAATGGGAGGAGGAATAAAGTGGTCCGCCGGTCAGGTCACACTTGCAGATAGAACAGAGGTGTTCAGGAAAGCAGTCACCGAAGCTACATTCGGTTTCTCGATTGTAGAGGAGACCACATTTTGAACAGTGAATACAGTTTATTAGATTAGAGGAAGCACTTTTAAATTCCTGACTTTCACAGAATTAGTGTTTGAGGCCCCGGGCAATAGATTAGGAGGAAGTGAATGAACAGGTGTTGAACCTTTTGCATGAGAAAGTGCCAGGGGACGGGCAGCTGGAAGTTAGGGTGGAGGAGGAGTGAACAAGTGTGTCACGGAAGGAATAAAAGCAGAACTGAGGGGGAGGGGAGGGGAAGATTTAGTTGGTAGTGGGATCATGTTGTGGGTGGCAGAAATGGCCAATCATTTGGTGAATGTGCAGGTTAGTGGGGTGGAAGATGAGGACAAGAGGGACCTTGCCATGGTTGTGAGAGCAGAAGGGAGGGAGTGAGAGCAGAGGCATGGAAAATGGGACAACCCAAATAAGGGTCCTGTTGACCACAGTAAGGGGGAAACCACAGTTGAGAAAACAGGAGAGCATTTCAGAAGCTGTGATGCAGAAGGTAGAATCATTAGAGCAGATGCAAAGGAGATGGAGAAAGTGAGCGAACGCAATGGACTCTTAACAGGATATGGGGTAGGAAGAAGAATACTCCAGGTAGTTATGGGAGTTGGTAGGTTTATAATCGACGTCTGTGGCAATCTCATCATCAGAGATAAAGAGAGAGACCAGGAATGGAATGGAAAAGTCAAAGGTGGACCATAGGAAGATAAAAGATGAGTAGAAAATAGAAGAAAGTTAAATTAAATTCTCAAATCAGAATGAGAGTAGGAAGCAGCACCAAAACTGTCATCAATGTAATGGAAGATGAAGTCAGAAAAGAACCTGAGTAAGATTGGAACAAAGAGTATTATACATATCGTACAAAAAGACAAGCAAAGCTGAGACTCGTGTAGATTCCCATAGTGACACCTTTCATCAGGAGGAAGTGAGTGGAGTTAAAATAAAAAGGTCTCATTTGAAGGACGGCACCTCTGACAGTGCAGCACTCCCTCAGTACTGCACTGAAGTACCAGCATAGATTTTGAGCTCATGTCTCTGGAGTGAGACATGAACCCACGACCTTCTCACTCAGAGGCAAGAGTGTTACCACCGAGCCACGGCTGACACCTGGGAGGGAATTTTAAGCCCCCCAGGATGGGCGGGGAGGGGGGTGTTAAAAATTCAAAAATGGGAAACTCGACCCCAGCCCGCTTCCAACACGCCCACTTTTGGATTTAACGGAGGCAGGTTAGGGGCCGGGCGACGGCCCTTCTCTCCGGAGGCGGATCCCTAATTTAAATATTTTAATGAGGCTGTGTGCCTCAAATTTTACCCCTGTTTCAAATTTAATGGCTGTGGCCAGGTTTCCCAGGGCTCGGGTAACCCGACAGTTGAAGGGAGGAGAGAACAGCTGGATCCAGCAGGTAAGTGCTTTTTCCAGCACTGTTTGTGGGCCTGGTGGTGCAGGAGTGCTCCCCCCAGGCACACCACGTAAACCTGTTCCCCAATCCACATGATTGGAATCCCCTCCCCCCCCGCAATTGTCTCCCTCCATGATCAGATCCCCCCACGATGGCCCCTCCCCTCGATCGGCACCCCCTCCCCATGATCAGATACCCTCCCCGCGATCGGACTCCCCCTTCCCCATCTCCTGCAATCAGACCCCGTGCAATCTCTCTGGCCCGCGATCTATCCACGCCCCCACCCACCCTCGCCGATCTCTCGGGCCCCTGACCGATCTCTCCACGGCCTCCCCGCCCCAATCTCTCTCTTCCCCCCCCCTCCACCGCCCCCCGATCTATCCATGACCCCCCACCACCTCTGACGTCCCCCCCCCGACCCACGATCCTTCCCTCCTCTCCGCTCCCCAGCCTGTGGCCTGATGCCGCGTGCCTTCCTTCCCGACAGCCAGCCAGCCTTTCAATCTGGTTGGCTGCAGCCGAGAGACGGAGTCCAAAAATTGAAATCAGGTCCTGCCGTTAAATTTGGCAGGACCTCCGCCTTCTCGGTATTTCCGGGTTTCCCTGCCGCTACATCTCACCCCCACCCCACACTCTCCCCACCTCCCTGTATATATCAGGGCCATAATGTCTGCTGCAGCAGCAGGGAAATTCATTTTAAGTATCAACAGATGATCGAACATGGATTTAAAGTGTAAAATTGAACTAATTATAAATAATGGAGATTATGGAAAATACCTTCAACTGGCAACTTCTTGGATTAAGGAAACAGGCTGTAAGAGGCTCAGGGCTCTGACCGGAAGATAGTAGCAAGGTAATAGTGGTAGTTGCAGGAAGCATGGATAAGCAGGTGTTAACTTCAAAGGCAGCATTATCCCAGCATTACCGAGAGACACAAAGCATGGTGAAATCTTCACACAGAAAGTAAGTGTGACAGTAGGAAATACCATGAACTTAATAGATTTATTAGGGGAATTCTCTTCCACAATCCCAGCCTAAATTTGGTGAGATCGCAGTGGAGATTGTCGGAAAATTTGGGCAGTGAGGCCTACCACTGACTCACCACCTGACTGGAATTTCCTCCCCTTGCTGGGACTGACGCTGTAAATGATGGTGGACTATGAGGCATAGGGTCCCAGCAGATTTCCCTGCTCTCCACCACACTTACTGTTGCTTCTTAGGGCTGCAAAGTGGAAGGTGGTGGAAGACTTTGGGAATCAGTGGCAAATACCCAAATGGAGCGAGAGGGACATGTAGTGGCCCTTCTCTCCCTCCAAATGACCCCAGAGATTTCCCGGCTGAAGACTTCGGCCTCAGCTGAGGCCTTCAGTGGAAGAGCTTGTTCTGATCTTCAGGGCACTTCTGCCCCTTTAAGTCATTCCTCAGATCTTCTGGTGGCCACATCCCTGCTGCAGCACTGCCAGAGTTTCCCCACTGGGCACTGAGACTCCCTCTTGATGGCAGGAGCTTGCCATGCATCTGTAATGGAGCCCCAACCCAGGAAAATAGGTCGGGGCTGGGGCAGACATCAAGGGGTGAATGGAAGTACCACTCTCCCAAAACTCCGCCCTGAGCAACATCCATGCCACTGTATAAGGCTCTTGTTGTTATAAAACTGCATTTCAACAACAACAATTAGCATTTATATAGCGTCTTTAACATAGAAAAATGTCCCAAAGCACTTCCGAGAGGTGTAATCAGAAAAAAATGGATGCTGTGCCAAAGAAGGAGATATTAGGGGTGGTGACCTAAAGTTTGTCAAAGAGGTGGGTTTTGATGAGTGCCTTAAAGGAGGAGAAAGGGATGGAGAGGTAGAGGGGTTTAAGGAGGGAATTCCAGAGTGTGGAGCCTAGGCAGCTAACGTTATGGCCGCCACAGGTGGAGTGAAGGGAGAGGAGATGCACAAGAGACCAGAGACAGAAGAGAATTTTGGGGAGGCTGGGGGGAGCTTGTAGGGCTGTTAGAGGTTACAGAGATAGGGAGGAGTGAGGCCATGAATGGATTTAAACACAAGGATGAGAATTTTAATCTTGAGGTGTTGGGGGACTAGGAGCCAATGTAGGTCAGCAAGGCAGAGATGAGGGATGAGTGGGACTTGATGCAGGATAGGATAGAAACAGCAAATCTTTGGATGAGATGAAGCTAATGCTGGGTGCAGGATGGAAGGCTGGCCAGCAGACCATAGGAATAGTTATATCTGGAACTGACAAAGGGATGGATGAGGGTTTTTTTAAAGCTTGGCAGAAGGCTCAACCCCTGGAATTTCCATGGGGGGTTCTTCCTATCTCCTGTTGTAACTTCGATGAAAGATCGGCAGAAACCCTGGAGAAATGTCCAGTCAGCTGTTTGTTTAACCGGAACTTGGAAGTGTAGTAAACAGTGAAGAGGATAGTGATAGATTCAAGATGATATAGACAGGCTGGTGGCATGGGCGGACACGTGGCAGATGAAATTTAATGCAGAAAAATGTGAAGTGATACATTTCTGTAGGAAGAATGAGGAGAGGCAATATAAACTAGAGGGTACAATTTTAAAAGGGGTACAGGAACAGAGAGATCTGGGGGTATATGAGCACAAACCATTGAAAGTGGCAGGACAGGTTGTGAAAGCGGTTAAAAAAGCATACGGGATCCTGGGCTTTATAAATAGAGGCATAGAGTATAAAAGTATGGAAGTCATGATGAACCTTTATAAAACACTGATTCGACCACATCTAGAGTATTTTGTCCAGTTCTGGGCACCGCACTTTAAGAAAGATGGCTTTGGAGATGGTGCAGAAAAGATTTATGAGAATGATTCCAGGGATGAGGGACTTTAGTTACAAGGATAGACTGGAGAAGCTTGGGTTGTTCTCCTTGGAATAGAGAAGATTGAGAGGAGATTTGATAGAGGTATTTATAATCATGAAGGGTCTAGACAGAATAGATAGAGAGAAACTGTTCCCATTAGCAGAAGGGTCAAGAACTAGGGGACATAGATTTAAGGTGATTGGCAAAGGTGACATGAGGAAAAACTTTTTTACGCAGCGAGTGATTAGGATCTGGAATGCACTGCTGGGGGGGTGGTGGAGGCAAATTCAGTTGTGGCTTTCAAAAGGGAATTGGATAAATACTTGAAAGGAAAAAACTTGCAGGGCTACGGGGAATAGGGTGGGGGAGTTGGACTAGCTGGATTGCTCTCGCATAGAGCCTGCATGGACTCGATGGGCCGAACGGCCTCCTTCCATGCTGTAACCTTTATATGATTCTATGATTCTAACTTCGCTGGATATCACCTGCCAGCGATCCATTTTCCCTGATGATGAGAATGGTTCACAGTTGACAGTAGGGCGATTTTGCCTGCGTGCGCTGGTGCAGATGAAGCTCGCCCACCGTCACGCAAACTAGAAAATCTCTACACATTGCCCGCAATTTTGTGACATGCGATGTCAGTGAATGAGGTACCCCCTGTTGCTAGGCAGATCCATCAGCTCCATATTACACAAAGCTTGGGCCTCAAACCAATGCGTATAATAACTCTGCTGTAAGAGGGAGTTTTTTTAATGTAAAATTGCAAAGTGAATTACAAAGTGCAGTTCTATCAATGATAGTGGCGCTCAGCTTTTCTTCAACAAAGTAAAGAATCTTTTTAAACCAGTCTAAACCATTTCACATCACTAATAAACTGTATAACCTTATTCTGACCGATCCTGCCTTCGCAGTGTGTTGCTGCGGAACAGCCTTCCTGGTTACTTAGCTCAACAATCAGTTTAAATTATTAATATCCTTCAGCATTTCAAATGACATCTGCAGCAGCTAAAAGGGCATAACAGCCACAACGCTGCATTAAAACCTTCAGCCAAAAATTCACTTGCTCAAACTGTTCTTGTAAACACGATAATTGATCGAAAATCTCCAGCTGAAAGTGTCTGCCGTGTCAACTGGTCCATTACCAGACTGAGTTCAAAAGGTTCCCCTTTCCAGATTCTCCCCAATTAATCAGTTAGCACTGAATATCTTCCCCTCTTTGTTGAAATAATGCCATGTGATGCCAATTACTGCAACCACGGCAATCCCTGCAGTTACAAGATTTACTTTTAAGCCAGGTTGGGAGAAGATTTCTTCTGTCTAAAATAGTAAGCTCCATCTTTCTAACTGAGTTTAGGATTTTGGATTTTTCAAGGGACCTGAGCTAAGGCGGGTAAATGGAGTTGTGGTACGGATCAGCCATGATCTAATTGAATGGCAGAGCAGGCCCGAGGGGCTGAATGGCCTGCTGCTGTTGCTATAACACACATTGAGCACGGAGGAAATCTTCCCTTGGGATGGTACATTTTTCAAGTTAGTGCTCCTGGTATGTGGAGCTTTCCTTGACAGGAGGGCAAATCAGACAATCAGCTGCAGCAACCAGCACACCCTTATCGTGGTCCTCCCTTTTTCATTTTAATGACTGAATAATTGGAAGAGCCGCCAATGATCTCCACGCCCAATTGTCCGATTCGTCCTCCCTTTGAATAGTTCAACACTCTATCCCAGCCCTTGGAGATTAACTTAAAAAAAAGTCTTATTTAGATGTGTTTCATTAACAGAGGATTTCTGGCATTAAATCCCTAAATAAGTCTGATCACATTTACTTCCATTAACAATATGGAAAGTAGCAATGTTATATTGCGGTTAGGTTTCTCAGTCAGGATGTCGAATTTTATTTATCTTTACACATCACGTGATGTGGTCGGCTATTTGGCAGTTCATTGGAACATAGGAACAGGAGTTAGTCCCTCGAGCCTGTTCCACCATTCAATGAGATCATGGCTGATCTGTGACCTAACTCCATATACCTGCCTTAGCCCCATATCCCTTAATACCTCTGGCTAATAAAAATCTATCAATCTCAGATCTAAAATTAACAATTGAACTAGCATCAACTGCAATTTGCAGAAGAGAGTTCCAAACTTCTACCATCCTTTGCATGTAGAAGTGTTTCTTAACTTCGCTCCTGAAAGTCCTGGCTCTAATTTTTAGACTATGTCCCCTAGTTCTAGACTCCCCAATCAGTGGAAATAGTTTCTCTCTATCTACCCTATCAGTTCCCCTTAATATCTTGAAAACTTCGATCAAATCATCCCTTAATCTTCTGAATTCCAGGGAATACAACCCTAATTTGTGTAATCTCTCCTCGTAATTTAACCCTTAGAGTCCAGGTATCATTCGAGTAAATCTACGCTGCATTCCCTCCAAGGCCAATATATCCTTCCTAAGGTGCGGAGCCCATAACTGGACACAATGCTCCAGGTGTGATCTAACCAGAGTTTTGTATAGCTGTAGCATAACTTCTATCCCCTTGTATTCAAGTCCTCTAGATATAAAGGCCAGCATCTTAGCTTACCCATTCAGAAAGAACCTAAAGACTCCCCATCAAAGTATTCAACTGTTTCTTAAATGATGCCAGGGTTTTTGCTTTCACTACGCAGCCTCAAAGTGCATTCCATGTTTTTATCATGTGTTGTCTGATATCAGTCATAAATTTGCCTTTTACTAGTTTGAACCTATGCTGTCTTGTTGCATTGTCATGGTTTAATTTGATGTTCTGCCCCAGATTTATCCTTTCCATACTATCATGTATACCTCTATAAGACTACCCCTTACTTGTCTTCTTTCAAGGCTGAAAACAACTTGCAATGATACAATGCCTTTAACTTACAAAAATGTCCCAAGGTATTTCATAAACAGGTATAAGAGAAACAGTTGCGGACATGAAAAGGAGATATTAGGACGGGTTATGGAGAGCTGGGTCAGAGGACTCGATCTTGAGGAGGTTTCTAAAGGTGGAGAGGTTTAGGTAGGGAGTTCAAAAGAGTGGGACTGAGCTGGATGAATGTTCTACAACCAGTGGTGGGTCAAGGGAGGCGGTGGAGGGGTGGGTGGGGGGGGTGGGTGGGTGGTGGGGTTTGCACAGTAGGCCACAGTAAGAAGAATAGAGTATTCTGGAGAGGCTAAACAACTGGAATAGATTGAATGGATGGGGTGGGGCAAAACCATGGAGAGATTTATAGACAAGGATTTTAAATGTGATGCATTGGGAAACTGGGAGCCAGTGTAGGGAAGCCAAGATGGATGTGATGGCCAAGTAGGACTTAATGTGGGATAGGATATGTGCAGACAATTTGGAGACTATAAAGGGTGGAGGATGGGAGGCACCAAGGAGAGCACTGGAGCGATTGAGTCTGAAAGTGATAAAAACATGGATAAGGGTTTCAGGATGGAGGGTATGGGAAAGGGGTGGAGGCAAGTATTGTGGCAGAGATGGAAGTAAGTGGTTGATGGATAGGATGTGGATTCAGCTCATAGTTGAACAGGACACAAAGATTATGGATAGATTGGTGTTTGGGGTGGAGACTCTTCACTGGAACACCATGCAGACCATACAGTCTACGCCTTCGGTGTCACAGTCTGGGCCTTCGGTGTCACAGTCTGGGCCTTCGGTGTCACAGTCTGGGCCTTCGGTGTCACAGTCTGGGCCTTCGGTGTCACAGTCTGGGCCTTCGGTGTCACAGTCTGCGCCTTCGGTGTCACAGTCTGGGCCTTCGTGTCACAGTCTGGGCCTTCGGTGTCACAGTCTGGGCCTTCGGTGTCACAGTCTGCGCCTTCGGTCTTACAGTCTGCACCTTCGATGTCACAGTCTGCACCTTCGATGTCACAGTCTGCACCTTCGGTTTTACAGTCTGCACCTTTGGTCTTACAGTCTGCACCTTCGATGTCACAGTCTGCGCCTTCGGTGTCACAGTCTGGGCCTTCGGTGTCACAGTCTGCGCCTTCGGTGTCACAGTCTGCGCCTTCGGTGTCACAGTCTGCGCCTTCGATGTCACAGTCTGCGCCTTCGGTGTCATAGTCTGCGCCTTCGGTCTTACAGTCTGCGCCTTCGATGTCACAGTCTGCGCCTTCGGTCGTACAGTCTGCACCTTCGGTCTTACAGTCTGCACCTTCGGTGTCACAGTCTGCGCCTCCGGTCTTACAGTCTGCGCCTCCGGTCTTACAGTCTGCGCCTCCGGTGTCACAGTCTGCGCCTCCGGTGTCACAGTCTGCGCCTCCGGTGTCACAGTCTGCGCCTTCGGTCTTACAGTCTGCACCTTCGGTTTTACAGTCTGCACCTTCGGTCTTACAGTCTGCACCTTCGGTGTCACAGTCTGCGCCTTCGGTGTCACAGTCTGGGCCTTCGGTGTCACAGTCTGGGCCTTCGGTGTCACAGTCTGGGCCTTCGGTGTCACAGTCTGCGCCTTCGGTGTCACAGTCTGGGCCTTCGTGTCACAGTCTGGGCCTTCGGTGTCACAGTCTGGGCCTTCGGTGTCACAGTCTGCGCCTTCGGTCTTACAGTCTGCACCTTCGATGTCACAGTCTGCACCTTCGATGTCACAGTCTGCACCTTCGGTTTTACAGTCTGCACCTTTGGTCTTACAGTCTGCACCTTCGATGTCACAGTCTGCGCCTTCGGTGTCACAGTCTGGGCCTTCGGTGTCACAGTCTGCGCCTTCGGTGTCACAGTCTGCGCCTTCGGTGTCACAGTCTGCGCCTTCGATGTCACAGTCTGCGCCTTCGGTGTCATAGTCTGCGCCTTCGGTCTTACAGTCTGCGCCTTCGATGTCACAGTCTGCGCCTTCGGTCGTACAGTCTGCACCTTCGGTCTTACAGTCTGCACCTTCGGTGTCACAGTCTGCGCCTCCGGTCTTACAGTCTGCGCCTCCGGTCTTACAGTCTGCGCCTCCGGTGTCACAGTCTGCGCCTCCGGTGTCACAGTCTGCGCCTCCGGTGTCACAGTCTGCGCCTTCGGTCTTACAGTCTGCACCTTCGGTTTTACAGTCTGCACCTTCGGTCTTACAGTCTGCACCTTCGGTGTCACAGTCTGCGCCTTCGGTGTCACAGTCTGCGCCTTCGGTGTCACAGTCTGCACCTTCGGTTTTACAGTCTGCGCCTTCGGTTTTACAGTCTGCACCTTCGGTGTCACTGTCTGCACCTTCGGTCTTACAGTCTGCACCTTCGGTGTCACAGTCTTTGCCTCCGGTGTCACAGTCTGCACCTTCGGTTTTACAGTCTGCACCTTCGGTCTTACAGTCTGCGCCTTCGGTGTCACAGTCTGCGCCTTCGGTGTCACAGTCTGCGCCATCGGTGTCACAGTCTGCGCCTTCGGTTTTACAGTCTGCGCCTCCGGTCTTACAGTCTGCGCCTCCGGTGTCACAGTCTGCGCCTTCAGTGTCGACCTATTTTTTTATTCACTCAGGCTCCTAGGCTGCTGGAACCTGCTCGGCCTTGCTAGTTTTTTGTGCTTTCATATCTACCTGCCTTATCGTGAACCTCCTCAGCTATTCTCAATTCTCTGTGCCTCATAAATGTCTTTCATTTCTTTGATTTCTCTCATTATGCCTTCTATTGTCTCATGCTAATATCTTTTCTACTTAAGCACTTTACAGGTTATTATATTTATTTTTTCATGTATGTGCGTGTGTGTGAGTGTATGCATGTGTGTATGTCAAGGACCAGAGGACATAGACATAAGGTGATTGGCAAAAGAACCAAAGGTGACATTGAGGAAAAACTTTTTTACACAGTGAGTGGTTAGGATCTGGAATGCACTTCCCAAGGGTGTGGTGGAGGCAGATTCAATCATGGCCTTCAAAAGGGAACTGGATAAGTACTTGAAAGCAAAAGATTTGCAGGGCTACGGGGAAAGGGCGGGGGAGTGGGACTAGCTGGATTGATCTTGTATAGAGCTGGCATGGACTTGATGGGCCAAATGGCGTCCTTCCCTTCTGTAACCTTTCTATGATTCTTCTATGATACAATACATGTGTGTATGCGTGTGTGTGTATATATATATGTGTGTGTGCATCCACATGCCTGTGTAATTTCTTCCCCCCTGTGCCCCTTTGTTCTGCTCCCCCGATAAAGACTCCATACCTGAAATGTTAACTTGTCCGTTCTCTCCACAGGTGCTGACTGATTTGCTGAGTGTTTCCATTTTCTGTTTCTGTTCCCTTACACGCAGGGCTGACACACGAATGCTGCCCCTCTGAAACAAACAAGTGCCAATGCAAAAAGCACCTTGAGTCAGTCATGTAGAAACACCGGTCCACGAAGCATTCCACTCAGCACTTCCCCCATCCGACAGAGCTTCCTAACAAGTGCTTGCTGCTTCTTTCCCTCCAGCCAGACATGAAACTGGACAGTTTCAAAATTCTGTGGAAGTTTATAACAAAAATATTTCTCCTTTAGAATATCTGCTTTCAAAATTTCGCAAACCGCTTCTCTCAAATATGAGAACAGAAATCCCATTTTTAACCTACAAGGAGCATGCAAACAAGAATTTGTTTCCCTGTAGGATTTGATCCTTCTTCAATTGCTAAAACCTTCTTAATTAACGGGAATAAAACATATTTTCATCTTCAATTATTTATAAGCAATTTTTTAAATGAAAGTACCATGCTGAAATGTTGACTATGGTGGCCCCTTGTGTATTCTATTGGATGAGTACCGGAGGCACAAAAGACTCGGGCAGCATTCTCTTCCACAAACAGCGTGGCAGATGAAAGCCATTAAAACAAGATTAGAAGCTATTTCCTCCATCAAGTGAATCTCCCAGCACATCTTTCACAGAGGAAGAATCCTTCACATAACACCCTGTGTCTGCGAGACAAATGAATGCATTAATGCCGTTGACTGTTTCTTGATGGACTACAAATGGACACAATATAGAACGATATTTGAACAGTGATGATTTGTGCTTTCTTCTCCGGGTGCAAGTTGATTGCAAGGACTCCTACATGGCCAGGTAATAGCCAAGGGATGTGGTGGGGTGGGGGGAGGGGGTCATGCATCTTAATAGCTTCAAAATCAGAAGGATCTGCAACTTATAGGCTTCGACTGGAGTGTGAATGGAAGGTATAAATATTAATAGCCCTGGCTAGGATTTGGCAGACAAGCTGTCTGAAATCTCACAGTAGGAAGATGGAAGCAGCTTTGGAAAGAGCAGACAGGTTCTCCCAACTGGAAATGATCTGACAGCTTGTGTATAAATACATTTCCCTTGGCTGTGCACTTAAGTTTCTGAACCTTGTTCAGGACACTGATTCAAACATTTCATCCATTTTGAGATGTGTACACAGCTTACCTCACGAAATCATGTATGTTCTAAAGTCTAATCTAGTTGCTTTTAGGTGGAGCTCATCAGAATTCTTTAAAAACTATAAAAGCTCAGTGATTAATGTTACCGGGGAGAGATGCAGGCATCAATTCTTACCGCAGTTGTGGACTAGAAATCATTTGTGGTGGTTTATTTTTCTGCTGGCACCACTTTTGGAATATTTGCTCCCCATACTAACTGCCATCAGGACCTTGTTTTGCTCATAGCCCTGATAACTTCACATCAATGACAGACAGCAAGAATAAAGTATAGTCCATTACTTTACCCCAGAAGGTAGCAAATTGAAATGCCAACATGTTTCACAGAACAAACAAACAAAGCATCTTCATGGCTAAATAGTCCCTGAATGGCAATCATTTGCTACTTCATTTCCACCTTCTGCTTCTTCCACCTTTACCTATCCATCTCACACCATTCCTTTCCCACTCACTGCTCTCCTTTAAAGCCTATACACTCTATTAAAGCTATTCTCTCTCCTGACCTATCTCTCTTATGGTCACTGCCAATTTACACCTCCAAAATATTGTCCATCTCCATCCAGCAACCCTCACCCATGTCATGGTCACCACCAGGCTTGACTTTTCCAATGTCCTCCTAGCCATGTCACACCTTCATCCTACACAACTCATTCAGCGCTCCACCACCCATATCCTATCCCATACTAAGTCCCACTAACCTATTAATCCAGTCAGTCCTTGGTGTGCTCCACAGGTTCCCCATCCCCCAATATATTAATTTCAAAACCCTCATCCTCATTTACAAATCTTTCAATGGCCTTTCTCCTCCCTACCTCTAAAACTCACCACCAATCCTACATCCAAGTTTAAGTGTCACCTTAGTTGTATCAGTAGCAGTCTTACCTCTGATTCAGAAGATTGTGGCTTCATAGCCATTTTGGACTTGAGAACATGATGTCGACTGACACTTCAGTGCAGTACTGAGGGAGGGTTGTATTGTCAGAGGCTTTGTCTTTTGGATAAGATGTTAAGTTGACCCTATACCCGCTCAGACAGACATAAACAACGCCTTAGCACTATTTGAAGAAGAGGAGGGAGTTCTAGCCAGCACACCTCTCTTAACCACACCACCAAAAATAGATTACCTGGTCATTCATTTGCTGCTTATGGGATCTTGTGGTGTGCAAATTGGCTGCCATGTTTGTCTACATAACAACAGTAACTGCACTTCAATGTCATCCATTGGTTGTAGAGCGCTTTGGTACATCCTGAAGACACTATAAATCACTATAAAATTGCAAGTTCTTTCTTTCTTGAACCCTCACCTTTGCTACATCTCTGCCCACCTTCAAAAACCTATTTGTTTGAGTCACTTTCAGTTACCTCTTCTAATCTCTCCCAAATCCTGCTTGGTGTCCGATCTATTGCTTTTGTGAAACAGTATAAGTTGTTTCACCACATTAGAGATGCTATATTAATGTAAGTTATAATAAAACCTTCTGCATCTTTTGAGAGTTGACGATTTTGGAAAGTGATCTAGTCAACATAATTAATTTGAAGCTTAATCCAGTAGCAGTTGTTGGTGTAGCTTTTTAATTAGGGTTCAAAGTTCTGTGTGTGAATCTAGCTCAGGTAACCATAGTGAAAGGCCGCATGGAAGAAAGCATTGAAGCTGAGGTCAAACACGATAAAGATCTCTTCAGTATTTCTGAGTATTGCTGCTCTATCTCAAAACGTGTCATTCTCTGTCTTGCTGCTGTTCCTCTGTATGTCGGTCAGCCGTTTTCAATCTTAACTCTGAAGTACACCTGTTCTTCATGAATTTCCCACAGCCAGTTTCTCAATTTCATTTTTGACACCCACAAATATTCATGATTACTTAGTCCTGACATCGAGCACATTGATGAATGACATTTTGGCAGAACTTGATTAATATGCACTCAGCTCTTCCTCAGTAACTTTAGCGCTGAAAATCAACATTAGTTTGAAATAAAATGTTTTTTTTCTAATATCTGTCCTGACAACAATACAAAGTGATTTACAAAATGTGGCGACACATTCTGACATCTTTTGGGGATTGTTCTTTCAGTTAATTACTGATTCCATAATGGGGTTTAATCTTTCTGGTTAATGCATTTGTGTAAGATTCCTTTTTAACACAGTTAGCTAGCCTGTTTAAAATGAATGGGTCAAGGGCAGTTAAGAGTCAACCACATTAATGTGGAACTGAAGTCATATATAGGTCAGAGCTGGTAAGTACAGCAGGTTTCTTTCCCTAAAGGACATTAGTGAACCTGTTGGGTTTTTACAATATTCTCTTTCTATTTCAAGAATTTTTATTCAACTGAATTCAAATTCTCAAACTACCATGGTGGGATTTGAACTCACATCTACAGGACTGACTAGTCCAGTAACAGAACCACTATGCTACTGAACCCATAACTCTGGTAGTACTCTTAACTCAGAGTCAGAAGGCTGTAGGTTTAAGCCCCACTTCACAGACGAGCAGATAACCTAGGTTGACACTCCAGTGTAGTACTGAGGGAGTGCTGCTCTGTTGGAGGTGACATAGTTCAGATGAGATATTAAATGATGCCCTGTCGCTCTCTCAAGTGGACGTAAAAGATCCCATGGCACTATTTCGAAGAAGAGCAGGGGAGTTCCTCCCGGTGTACTGGAAAATACTTGATTGAGTTTTTTGATGAGGTAACAGAGAGGGTAGATGAGGGCAATCCGGTTGATGTGGTGTATATGGACTTTCAAAAGGTGTTTGATAAAGTGCCACATCATAGGCTTGTCAGCAAAATTGAAGCCCATGGAATAAAAGGGGCAGTGGCAGCATGGTCACAAAATTGACTAAGTGACAGGAAACAGAGAGTCGTGGTGAACGGCTGTTTTTCGGACTGGAGGGATTGCTACTAGGACCACTGCTTTTTTGATACATCCAAGTCCAAGTCATTAATATATATCGGGCACAATTTCAAAATTTGCAGATGACACAAAACTTGGAAGTGCAATAAACAGTGAGGAGGATAGTAGAAGACATCAAGAGGACATAGACAAGCTGGTGGAATGGACAGACACATGGCTGATGAAATTTAATGCAAAGAAGTGCGAAGTGATACATTTTGGCAGAAAGAATGAGGAGAGGCAATATAAACGCAATGGTACAATTCTAAAGGGGGTGCAGGAACAGAGAGATCTGGGGGTATATGTGCACAAATCTTTGAAGGTGGCAAGATAGGTTGAGAAAGCGGTTAAAAAAGCAGACGGGATCCTGGGCTTTATAAATAGAGGCATAGAGTACAAAAGCAAGGAAGTTATGAGGAACATTTATAAAACACTGGTTCGGCCACAACTGGAGAATTGTGTCCAATTGTGGGCACCGCACTTTAGGAAGTATGTGAAGGCCTTAGAGAGGGTGCAGAAAAGATTTACTAGAATGGTTCCAGGGATGAGGGACTTCAGTTACATGGATAGACTGGAGAAGCTGGGGTTGTTCTCCTTAGAGCAGAGAAGGTTGAAAAGAGATTTAATAGAGGTGTTCAAAATCATGACGGGATTAGATAAAGTAAATAAAGAGAAACTGTTCCCGTTGACAGAAGGGTCGAGAACCAGAGGACACAGATTTAAGGTAATTGGCAAAAGAACCAAAGGCGACGTGAGGAAAAACTTTTTTACGCAGCGGGTAGTTGTGATCTGGAATGTGTTGCCTGAAAGGGTGGTGGATGCAGATTCAATCATGGCTTTCCAAAACGAATTGGATAAATATTTGAAGGGAAAAAATTTGCAGGACTACGGGGAAAGAGTAGGGGAATGGGACTAACTGGACTGCTCTTACAAAGAGCCGGCACAGGCTCAATGGACCAAATGGCCTCCTTCTGTGCTGTAACGATTCTATGATTTTATATTTATCCCTCAAACAACACCTAAAAATGGATTGTCTGGTCATTATCACGTTGCTGTTTGTGGGAGCTTGCTGTACACAAATTGGCTGCGGCATTTTCCTATCTTACAACAATGACTACACTTCAAAAGTACTTCACTGGCTGTGATACATTTTTGAATGTCCTGAGGTTGTGAAATGTGCTATATAAATGCAAGTTTTTTTTTCTTATCAGAGTACTTTATAATTAGAGTTGCTGGATTGAAAAGTACATATTTTTTTAAACCTATTTATTATAATGATAACTAGTTTGATTCAATATAACAGGGAAATGGAACAAAAAGTTTTTCTTTTCTCAAGGAAGGAGACTTTTACACTCGAATACTATTGCCTCCCATCTTGACACTTTAATTTGCAGCCTGATAGGATTTCTGTTTAATGTACTCCTGGAAGAAAGGTTGATGAAAGAACTGACACAGGTAAAGGATAAGTGCAAGATCACTGTCACACATTGTATCATCTGATACAATTTCTTAAAGGTTTCTAAAATATAAATGACTGTACTTTTCGAACAATGTGACAGGTATGTGATAGAAATAAAAGCCAAAAATGTTTAGGCACAATGGCTGTTGAAGAAGCAAAATATATCTTAGAACTGTATCTCTGCAAAACCTCTTAGATCAGAGATAGTTATTATAATGACCAAAGAGGAAAGCAGCATACTTTAACAGGGCTTAAATAGAGTTAACACCTCAGTGGAGACTAGCCATCACTGTGACATCAGGGGGGTAAATTTTAACCCCCAAGAACAGGTGGGTTGGGGATCGGATAGGAGGTTAAAATAACAGCTTTTTAGAGCAGGACCACATCCCAGCTCCAACTCACCCACTTCTGCGTTTAACCCAGGCAGGTTTGTCTGCATGCGGACAGCAGATACCAGGAAGTCCAGCCCCCACTTAAGGCCAGCGGACCGATACTTAAAAGGGTGATGTACCTCATCGAAATACTTGAGGTACTTAATATTTTGTGTATTGGAACAGTAAAATGAATTTAACCTTACCTGTTCAGGTTTCCCATCGCTTCCAATTCACATCAGGTTAAAGCAGACGGGAAGGGCCGGATCCACGAGATGAGTGCCTTTATTGCACCGGACGAGCAGGAGAGCTTCATCCAGGCCTAACAAGCTCACTTGGACGACAGGAACCCCGCGATTAGCGCCCCCTCCCGATGGAGGAACCCCACCTACCGCCGACTCTTCACCCGACTTCCAGCAACCTCTGATCATCTTCCCGGCCCCGTGACCTTCATCCCGATATCATCCCCGCGCACCCGCCGCACCGATCTCATCCCCGGCCCAAGATCCCTCCCTCCCTCCCTCCCTCCGATCTTCGGCTGCGATCAGCCTGTCAATCGCTGCTGGGCTCGAAACCCGGAAGTAAAATTTATTGGCCTCATTACCTTCTGGGTTTCGCACCCGAAAATTATCCCCCCGCTCCCTTCCCGGCTAGAAGTGAAAATTCTGCCCCAGATGTCAGAGGTCTTTCCTTAGTGACATCAAGATTGCTTGAGTTTGTTTTTCATCCCCAACAATGTAAGTGTAGGATATCACACTGTTGATGGCTTGTTTCCATTAACTCCCAAACCCGCGACCTCTACCACCTAGAAGGACAAGGGCAGCAGGCACATGGGAACAACACCACCTGCACATTCCCCTCCAAGTTACACACCATCCCGACTTGGAAATATATCGCCGTTCCTTCATCGTCGCTGGGTCAAAATCCTGGAACTCCCTATCTAACAGCACTGTGGGAGAACCTTCATCACACGGACTGCAGCGGTTCAAGAAGGCGGCTCACCACCACCTTCTCAAGGACAATTAGGGATGGGCAATAAATGCTGGCCTTGCCAGCGACTCCCACATCCCATGAACGAATAAAAAAAACTTATCACAATTATGAAAGGCCCATAACTCACAAGTGCTATAGGGCTTTCAAAGAAGGAAAGAAAAATCAGAATATACAATCGTAGGGTGTGATATATATGTTGGACAAATTGCTATCACATTCTAGAAAGAAGGAGCATTTTATTCTCCACAATTGGGATTGAGTGCATGAGCAGTTGTTTGTTAACTAGAGTTATACGTAGGGCTTTAGTAAGTGATGAAATGCTGGAGTCCGCCGGATGATGTACAATTGAAAGATCTGCTAAAGTTTGTTTCATTTTGTCAGGCAGGATGGTAATTTTTTGTGGGATAAAATTTTCATCTAAACTCATACTTTGTTACCCGGTGATAAAACATTAAATATAAAAGATGCCGTCCTCGTTTGAACTGAATGGTTTTGTTCTTGATGAGAAAATCTTACTGCCTTGAGTGTGGCTAGGAGCCTTTCCTCTTAATACTGAAACAAATCAAATTTATGGGGCCCGATTTTAGCACCCGCTACCGGGTGCGTTCTCGGCGGGGGGGGCCCCGAAAATCCCGAAATCCAGGTGCGGCACCGGATCGCGCCTCGATCCCGCCCACTTCCGGGTTCCCCGATGACGTGCCGGCGTGCGCGCGCAGCCTCCGCTGGTGGGAATCCCGCAGGCAATTAAAGCCAGCAGGATGCCACTTGAGTGTATTTACTTTGCTTGTTCAGGTCATTCACTGACCTGATTAAAGGACTGTGTGTAATTTTGGATAAACATGGGACTGTTTCACACACTGGGGGAAACAGTCCCAGTTGAAATGGACGTGTTGCAGCTGTCAGCCTGTGGCAGCTGCAAAGGTCCATTTGACAGGTGGGAGGGGGAGACCCTCACTCATTGCAGGAGGCCACTCTGTCACTTGGGACAAAGTTTGGCCTCCACCACCCTCCTCCTGATGGTCGAAGTCACCAACCTGCACACTTACCCCGGGGTCCGGAGACATGTACCTACCTTGAGGACCCCCTCAGATGTACATCTTGCGGATGGGGGCCGCCGTAGCTGCAGTCATGACCTCCTCGGAGGGCGAACAGCATCACCAGCCTCACCAGCCTCGCCATCCACGCCATCCACCTCTGACACGTGGAGCTCCACAACAGAGTGCTGTGACACATCCACCTGTACAGCAGGAGGGAGGGCTACCGCAGAGAGAGATGCGTCGCAGTGGGCACTACCCTCGCCACATGTTCCACAGACCGAGGCTCAGCCTCCTGGACCTCTCTGATCAGCAGTGCACACGGACGCTCAGAGTCAGTCGACATGTAGTCGTGGACATCTGCAGCCTCTTTCATGCCGAGCTGCTCCTGGCTGGCCCATGCACCATCTTCCTACCTGTCGCTGTCAAAGTCACCACTGCCCTCCCGAACTTCTGCTCCACAGCCTTCCAGGCTGCAACCGGGGTATTCCCCGATGTCTCTCAGTCGTTTGCGCAGAAGAGCCCTGCAAATACACCTACACCCACTCTGCAGTGACACACTGGGTGGCATCAGTGGTGGGTCCTCATAGGGATACCCAGGAGCGGGCATTATTGCACAAACCGGACAGGATTCGCGAAGACATGGCAGTAGTGGTGCCAATATAATGTGTGATGTGAGTTGTTCTTTAATTCAATAGAAGTAAGAACCATGACAAACCCTCAAACACCCTTGTGCATCCCCTTCATGCTCACGACACGTTTGCCTTACGCTGCCTACTGCACATATGTGATGCATGCCCTGTGGCTGCAGCACAGGTGGTGGCAGGTTGAGTGAGGCTGGCCGTGAGAGAGATGCACGAGAGGGTGAGTATGGGATAGAGCCATGAGATTGTATGAGGATTGGGTTGCGTGGTAGTGGCGGGGTGAGTACTCGCGAGGTGAGTAGGTGCAGGTAAGATGAGGATGAGGTTTGAGTGGGTATGAGGGGTGATGTGACAGAGTAGTGTTGGCAGTGCCGAAGGAGATGTGGGGTGGGGGCAGTGTTGTGGCAGACGGAGTGTAGGGGAAAGACTACGTGTTCTCACTGTGGCTGACCTACTGAGGTCATTGGAGCGCCTCCTGCACTGTATGCAGGTGGGCGATATGTTGGTGGCGCTGGTGACCTCCTCTGCCACCTCGAGCCAGGCCTTCTTGGTGACAGAGGCAGGCCGCTTCCTCTCGCCCGCCGGGTGGAAGATCTCTGTCCTCCCCCTCCGCCTCACCCCATCTAATGATACCTGGGGTGAGGCATCATTAAACTGGGAGCAGCCTTCCCCCTGGGCTGCTCCATGCTGTAATTTTTGCTGTTTGTGGCAGCATCTGTCAGTGGAGGACTGCCCCTTTAAATAGAGTGCCTCCAGCTGACAGATCTTACTGCGCATGCGCAGCCCGCCCGACGCGCAGATCAGCAGCGGGGAACCCGGAGTAGCAGGTAAGTGGATCTAATTAGTGTGTTGCCTGCTACGATCGCGCGGGCAACCCACTAATTTCACAACGCGCCCGCTGGCCCACCCGCCGAGAACCCGCACCCCTGGTAAAATCGGGCCTTTGTGATTCAAATGATCCATCTCTCAATTCAACAAAAATGATGTCAGGTAGACATTAACAATGTCATCTGTAGTGTGGGGTTACGGGATTTTCTCTGTAACTGGACATCCCACTAGGAATTTGATGCAGTCAGGTAGAAAAATTAGGGCAAAGACATGTACGAACCATTAAATTATCCCAAATCTCCTCAAGTCAACATTAATGCAACACACAAATCTTTGTCAGCAATAAAGCAAGATCTTGGAGTGGTTTGCAATTTTGCTGACCAGCATGGAATGTGATGGAATGCTCACCACTCACCTGGATGGGTAAAACTGCAACATTATTCAAGAGGCTCGATATCATCCAGTTAAGAGCAGCTTGTTTGGTCAATGCTCCTGACATTGGACTCAATATCCACACCCTCCACTACCAGTGCACTGTGTCTGTAGTATGTATGCCATCTTTCGGATGAGATGTTAATCCGAGGCCCCGTCTGCTTTCACAGGTGAACACAAAGATCCCATGGCATTATTTCGAAGAAGTGCAGAGGAGTTCTCCCCAGTGTTCTGTCCCACATTTATCCCTCAAACAAGATCACTAAAATAGATTATCTGATCATTATCTCATTGCTGTTTGTGGGACCTTGCTGTGTGCAAATTGGCTGCAGCGTTTCCTACATTACAACAGTGTCTACACTTCAAAAATCTTTCATTCGCTGTAAAGTGCTTCGGCACATCCTGAGGTCGTGAAAGGCGCTATATAAATGCAAGTTATTATTCTACAAGATGCACTGCAGCAATGCACCATGGTTACTTCAATAGCACCTTCCTCCCCTGTGACTCTACCACCAAGAAGGACAAGAGCAACAATGTTCTGGGAACGCCTTCACTTCCAAGTTACCCTCCAAGTGACTTGGACTTGTATCTCCATTTCTTCATTGTTGTGGGACGAATATCCTGCAATTTCCTACTTCTTATGGGAGCACCAGGACAACAAGGACTGCAGTGGTTAAAGGACCTTTCATGACCTCAGGATGTCTCAAAGTACTTTACAGCCAATGAAAGACTTTTGAAGTGTAGAAACTGTTGTAATGTAGGAAATGCTGCAGCCAATTTGCACACAGCAAACTCCCACAAACAGCAATGAGATAAATGACCAGATAGTCTATTTTAGTGATAATGTTTGAGGGATAAATGTGGGCCAGAACACTGGGGAGAACTCCCCTGCTCTTCTTCGAAATAATGCCATGGGATCTTTTGTGTCCACCTGAGAGGGCAGACGGAGCCTCAGTTTAACATTTCATCCGAAAGATGGCATACGTGCTGCAGCCACAGTGCACTGGTAGTGGAGGGGGTGGATATTGAGTCCAGTGTCAGGAGCACTGATCAAACAAGCTGCTCTCTACTGGGCACTGGGGAAAACTTCCCTGCTCTTCTTTGAAATAGTGCCATGGGATCTTTTACGTTCACCTGAGAGGGCAGACGGGGCCTCGGTTTAACGTCTCGTCTGAAAGGCGGCACCTCCGACAGTGCAGCACTCTCTCAGTATGCACTGGAGAGTCAGCCTAGATTATGTGCTCAAGGTTTTGGAGTAGGAATAAGTTCAATCCCTTTACCATATGCCTATTTGCAGGCAGGAATGCGAGGCCATCATTCTTTGAAGTTATACATGGAGGTGTTGGCACTGTGAACAAGCATGCGGCAATGCTATGGTTTCACTAACCACTTGACAGCTGAAATTGAAGTTTGAGAAAAGTTTATTATTTTCTTTTTTTTGATATTTTCATTCACACCAGTCTTCTGATGTGCCTGTTGTTTGTGAAACCATGTAATACAATCCGTTGTTATTAATCTGACCTGTCAATTTTAGATTTGGGTAACTGCAACGAAACATTATCACCATATAAATTACAGCAGAGAAGAAGGCCATTTGGCCCATCATGCCTGTGCAGTTCTAACTCTTCAACTGGAGCTATTAACTCTAATCCCATTTCTCTGTCCTTTCCTGATATCCTTTTATACTCTTTCTTTTCAATTACGTATCCAATTCTCTTTTAAATCGTGTTGTCGTCTAACAGCTGATTGTAGTAAAGCATTCCTTGCTCTAATAATCCTCTGTTTGAAAAGGAAATTCTTCTCACTTGCCCCTTCATTCCTCTCATGTTAATTCTGAGTCCATGTCTCCTTGTTACTGTTTAGCAACCAGCAGAAACATTCTTCCATTAGTCATCCTTAAAAATGTTATCATAATTTTGCATACTTTAGTAAATCTGTTGCAGTATATGTCACTTTATAAAAATCATTGAAGAATCTAACGTCTCAAACCAAATAAACACAGGAGAAGGAATGGAAATCTATCCCATTTAATGAGTGAGAAAAGCAGAACAAACTCACGAGTGGCTTCATCATTCATATGTTGCGATGGTCTTCCTGGTCCATGGTAAATATTAGAATTCTTTTCATACAACAAATAGCAAATTTGAGATTGTTTTGTTTAAAATAAAGTAATAATTTTAAGTTTAAATACATTGTTTGTGGAATCATATAGTACAAGTGCTTTCAAGACTGAGGTCGATAGATTTTTGTTGGGTAAGTGTATCAAGGGATATGGAGCTAAGGTGGGAAAATGGAGTTGAGGTACAGATCAGCCATGATCTATTTGAATGACAGAGCAGGCCCGAGGGGCTGAATGGCCTCCTCCTGTTCCCAGTGTTGCTATATTACTAAGATGCAAAATTTTTTAAAGCTATGTTTTAGTAGTTTTATTGCAAATGATTCTAAATATTAACATACTCCACCATGGTGGCTGCCTCTCACCTCCCTCTCCAGTCGTGACTTTGTATCTTTTTCAAAAGCCTCTTTGTGGATATGAACTGTAAAATTCATGAGACAATTTCAGCCCCTTACATTAGTGAGCCATGGGGTAGTATGACTATCTTGTTCCATAACTCAGTACAAAGATTATGATAGGGAAGGATGAAAGGATACTTCTGGCTGCTATGTGAACAGACATCATAAATGCTGATTTTACTCGAAGTACCCATCAGAGGAAGGCTTTGCACATGTATTTGCAACGTCACAACACGTAGCAACCAGAGCATTCTTCCCTCCCCATTTTAATAAATTTCCTTTGGGTACACATAGAAACATAGAAAATAGGAGCAAGAGTAGGCCATTCGGCCCTTCGGGCCTGCTCCACCATTCAAAATAATCATGGCTGATCGTCTAACTCAGTGCCCTGTTTCCGCTTTTTCCCCGTATCCCTTGATCCCTTTAGCATTAAGAAACATATCTATCTCCCTCTTGAATACATCTAATGACTTGGCCTCCACTGCCTTCTGTGGTAGAGAATTCCACAGGTTCACCACCCTCTGAGTGAAGAAATTTCTCCTCATCTCAGTTCTAAATGGCATACCCCGTATCCTGAGACTGTGACCCCTGGTTCTGGACTCCCTAGCCATCGGGAACATCCTCCCTGCATCTAGTCTGCCTAATCTTGTTAGAATTTTATATGTTTCGATGAGATCACCTCTCATTCTTCTAAACTCTAGTGAATATAGGCCTAGTCAACCCAATCTCTCCTCATACGTCAGTTCTGCCATCCCAGGAATCAGTCTGGTAAACCTTCATTGCACTCCCTCCATGGCAAGGACATCCTTCCTCAGATAAGGAGACCAAAACTGCACACAATACTCCAGATGTGGTCTCACCAGGCACTGTATCACTGCAGTAAGACATCCCTGCTCAAATCCTCTTGCAATGAAGGCCAACATACCATTCGCCTTCCTAACTGCTTGCTGCACCTGAATGCTCGCTTTCAGCGACTGGTGTACAAGGACACCCAGGTCTCATTGCACTTCCCATTTTCCCAATCTATCACCATTCAGATAATAATTTGCCTTTCTGTTTTTACAACCAATGTGAGGATAACCTCACATTTATCCACGTTATACTGCATCTGCCATGTTCTTGCCCACTCACCCAACTTGTCTAAATCACATTGGAGCCTCTTTGCATCTCCTCACAGCTCACATTCCACCCCAGCTTTGTGTTGTCTGCAAACTTGGAAATATTACATTTAGTGCCCTCATTCAAATCATTGATATATATTGTAAATAGCTGGGGCCCAAGCACTGATCCCTGCGGTAACCCACTAGTCACTGCCTGCCATCCGGAAAAAGACCCGTTTATTCCTACTCTCTGTTTTCTGTCTGTCAACCAATTCTCAATCCATGCCAGTATATTCCCCCCAATCCCATGTGCTTTAATTTTGCACACTAACCTCTTGTGTGGGACCTTATCAAAAGCTTTCTGAAAATCCAAATACACCACATCCACTGGTTCTCCCCTATCTATTCTACTAGTTACATCCTCAAAAAACTCCAGTAGATTTGTTAAGCATGATTTCCCTTTCATAAACCCATGCTGACTTTGTCCAATCCCGTTAATGTCCTCCAAGTGTTCTGTTATCACATCTTTTATAATAGACTCTAGCATTTTCCCCACTACTGATGTTAGGCTAACTGGTCTGTAATTCCCTGTTTTTTCTCTCCCTCCTTTTTTAAATAGTGGGGTTACATTTGCCACCCTCCAATAAGTAGGAACTATTCCAGAGTCTATAGAATTTTGGAAGATGATCACCAATGCATCCATTATTTCCAGGGCCACTTCCTTTAGTACTCTGGGATGTAGATTATCAGGCCCTGGGGATTTGTCAGCCTTTAGCCCCATTAATTTCCCTAGCACTATTTTTTTACTAATACTGGTTTCCTTCAGTTCCTCCCTCTCACGAGACCATTGGTTCCCTAACATTTCTGGCAAGTTATCTGTGTCCTCCTTTGTGAAGACAGAACCAAAGTATGTGTTTAATTGTTCTGCCATTTCTTTGATCCCCATCATAATTTCCTCCATTTTTGACTGTAAGGGACCTACATTTGTCTTCACTAATCTTTTTCTCTTGACATATTTATAGAAGCTTTTACAGTCAGATTTTATGTTCTCTGCTAGTTTACTCTCATACTCTATTTGTCCCTTCTTAATCAACCTCTTTGTCCTCCTTTGCTGAATTCTGAACAGTTCCCAATCCTCAGGCTTGCCGCTTTTTCTGGCAATTTTATATGTCTCCTTTGGATCTAATACTGTCCCTAATTTATTTTGTAAGCCATGGTTGAGCCACCTTTCCTGTTTTATTTTTGCACCAGACAGGAATGAATAATTGTTGTAATTCCTGCACACGTTCTTTAAATATTAGCCAGTGCCTATCCACCGTCATCCCTTTTAGAAAACTATTGCTGTCATTTCAGCATGGTTGCAATTGGGTTTACTCACCTTAAAGCACTCAAATACAACAGTCAGACAGAAAGAAGTAATTTCAGTCACAATATTGTTACGCCACGTAATAAAGTTTATAACACACAGGGGAGTGACAATATTGGTTTATCTTAATATCAGTGCTTGCAAATCATTGCTTTTGATTATTATCCTGAAGCTACTTGTTGGTAGGAATTGGTCCTTTTTAAGTTATAATCGGGAGGACTCCCATGCTCAGAGAGTGGGCGGTAAATTGAGCCCACTGTTTCGGCGCTACGCAGCCTCCTGCAGTGCCAAGATGGTGTCTTGGCTGCGCACGCATGTTTCCAGCGTGACGTGCGCCGGACACCATCTTGGTCTAGGAGTTAGTGCAGGCGCAGATAACGAACGCCCGAAGCATGCAAAGTAAGGAGAAAATGGATACAATCAGTGTGCAACGCTGATTTAAAGTCATGGATACGATTTTGGCACTTAAAGGTCAACTCAACGCACAGTCTTAACCCCGACCATCTGAACGTGTCTTAGAGTGCCTGGAGGACCCCCACCAGCGCTATATAAAGGGACCATGCAGGATTTACTGTTTAGTGGCTGGATTATTGCTTCTGGCTGCCGAGACATTTGTAACTGTTTTTGGAGGTCTCCTATACTTGAATACTAGGAGCATGGTACATTGGCGAGACCATGCAGACACTGCGACAACGGATGAACGGACACCGCGCAACAATCGCCAGACAGGAGGGTTCCCTCCCAGTCGGGGAACACTTCAGCAGTCAAGGACATTCAGCCACCAATCTTCGGGTAAGCGTTCTCCAAGGCGGCCTTCAAGACACACGACAACGCAAAATCGTCGAACAGAAATTGATAGCCAAGTTCCGCACCCATGAGGACGGCCTCAACCGGAATCTTGGGTTCATGTCACGCTACACGTAACCCCACCAGCGAAAAAAAGTTATCTGTTTTTAACACAACGGGTCATTCTCTGACTTTCTCTTCCTTTCGGATGTTTCTCTCTCTCTCTCTGTCTGTCTTTTGTTATGGCCGTTTGTGTATTCGGTGGTCCTGTAGGTAACATCACTCTGTCTGAACACTTTGATTGCCTTGACAACGGGCAGTTGGAAAGATTATCTGTAATCACCAGGTATTGTTCTCTGAATATAAATGCGGCATCCTTCCATGGAATCCCACACTTGCTCACCTGACGAAGGAGAAAGCCTCCGAAAGCTTGTGATTTTCAAATAAAACAGTTGGACTATAACCTGGTGTTGTAAGATTCCTTACATTTGTCAACCCCAGTCCATCACCGGCATCTCCACATCATGAATACTAGGAAGCGGGGACATAGCCTAACATTTAGATCCAAGACGTACAGAAGTGAAGTTAGGAAACGCTGCTACACGCAGAAGGGTGGGAGAAGTTTGGAACGCTCTTCTGCAAATGGCAGCTGATGCTAGCTCAATTGTAAATTCTAAATCTGAGATTGATAGATTTCTGAGAACCAAGAGTATTAAGGGATATGGGGCTAAGGCGGGTATATGGAGTTAGGTCACAGTTCCACCATGATCTCATTGAATGGCGGAACAGGCTCGAGGGGCTAAATGCCACTTGCTGCCTCCTGATGTGCCCCACCTTGTCCTGCAAGAAAGCGGGACATGTGTCTGGTTGATGTGCCCGTCATGGTTGAATAGCTGCCAGTGTGTGTGGCTTGTGAGTTGTGGGTGGGCGACTTGCAACAATGGAAATGTGCAAGGGTGAGAGGAAACATCTGATTGGAAGAGTTGAGTGCTGATGGAAAGAGTTTGTTAGTATGGTTGATGAGGGTATAGTGCGTGGAGCAGTGGGTGTGGCTAGTGGTGTAGTTGGTAGGAGATGCCACTTGACAGTTGACCTCACTCACCTGACCACTCATGTCAAAACATTGAACTTCTTCCTGCGCTACATCCATGTTCATGATGCTGTGCGCCTGGCATCGACTTTGTCCCCCACTGCCTCCCACTGCCTTTTGGGTGTATGTCTGGAGGGCCTCTTGCCTTCTCTTGTACAAACTCAGATCGGCAGATTGGTGAGGTCTGGCATGCAGATTAGAGGATGTGAGAGATATATTTGATAAAGCACCATTCCTTTTCTTATCAATAGCATAATGCAAACAAGACTTTTCAATTGCTGCACAGGAAGATTCACTGGGGGAATAATTGGATAGGGCCTGAATTAGTGGTGCACAACCTTTATTCAATGTTTTAACATAACTCATCAGTGTGTAAACATAAGGACGGGACCTACATCTGTGTTTTAAGTGTGCGATGTCTGATCTCTGTTCAGACTCCGTGCAGACAGCAGACTGTTATTTTTAGCAAATAACAGGTACCAGCTACCTTTAAGAGATTTCTAACAGACAGCCTGCCTTTAAGAGATTGGAGCTCCCCCTGCTGGTGGAAAGTGAAAATTGCATGGAATCCTCGTTCAATGCTGATTTCCAACGCAGATTGCAGGTAAGGCCTGACGAAAGTCTTGTCCTGCCTGCGCAGGGGCCATTGGACGCGGGGTAATAGCGGATTGCGCTACCCCCGCCCAAAAACAGGCCCTATCCAATTTTTTTCCCCCAGTGATTCTTCCTGTGCAGTGATTGAAAAGCCTTGTTTGCATTATGCTATTGATAACAAAAGGAATGGTGCTTTATCAAATATACCTCCTTGATCACTTCTGCATTTTATTTGTGACTAATACAGTGTACTCCAACAATTTCACTGTGCCGCACTGTGAATTGCATACATATATATTGCACTACAGTGCACCAGCTACTGACACGCCTATTCTGTTCATTGGAACGTTTGTCTAAAGGGAATATTTGCCACTTGGCTCTGATTTATCTCTCATACATTTTAATGCAAAAACTGCTGGTACAAAGGAGTAATATGGGCCATGGGATGTTGCTCCGAGGCACCATTCTTAGCCAGAACTGCAACAGATCCATCACTATATTAGTACATTTCAGTATGTTAAACAGATTTTGATTTACATGCAGTTAAAGGAGGAAAAGGCTTTAGGGAGAATACATTTACTCCCATATATAATCCAATAGCATTTGTCTCAACCAAGTCCTATCTTTGAACAGTAATCCGTCTGCAAATAGAGGCCCCCTAGAATAGAGATGAACTGCACTTCATGGAATTGGATTAGCTCTGCTGATTTTACACTAGGGAAGTCCCATAGAGTATATCTATTGAAAGCCATTCAGTTCTACGTGGTCTGTATTATTACCAAGCAATTGAAAACAGCACTTTTATTTTTAAAGTGGTCCTTGGCAAGATTTGCTTCTTCCCTTTAAAATATTGTGATCCTTTACAAAATGTACCAATTATGTTTTTCATAAATAAAGTGTACCTCGCACTATTAAATAGGTATTGTTTAATCCTTGCTGTTTTTATACAACAAATTCAGCCCTGCATACATCATTAGATAAACTTTATAGCTTAAAAATGGACGAGTGAGTTCAATTCTTGCAGACTTGCAGAAGATATTGTAGAAAATCAGGGTCAGTAATGATGCTTGATTATTAGCAACAATTTTTGTTCCAAGTAAGGGATTCTTACGGTCTTTTTGTAAAATGGTTCTGCTGAAGGATGTGATTATCTCTCTGTGTACTATATTAGTACATTTACAATGTAAGAAGGAGCTTTATGTATGCATGCTTTTCTTGTCTGTCACACTGCGCATGTCCATCACATTCCACATGTCACACACTGTCTAACGCAAATTTCTTTTAAACAAACTATAGTGCAATGTACAAAAAATATTTCTTACCAACAAAAAATATTGGCTGTTAATTGACCTTTCTACAAATAAAGCCAGGATTCTGAAGGACAAACTGAATAGCAAATAAACTCTGGATGAACTCAGCCGGCGTTTGCTTAACATTAATTAGACTTTGTGGCCTTAAAGTAATACACACACCTAATCTTTAGCAGCAGAATTTTGAACATTTTGTTTTTATATGGGAAAACGTCCTTTTCCTTATAAAGCAGCGCCATGAGAGATTTGCTAAGAATACTATAAAAACATTGCATGTAACATACAATTATGGTGGTGGAGCCTGATCATTGATCTTCAGGCCTGTGTTCTTAAAGAATAGATACATTCTACTTTATATGGTCCTTAAAAAACATATGTGAGCTAATCCATGGAATAATTATATTCATATATTAAAATAGGGGTATGTCAACATGTGCAGACATCACAACCAGCACCTGGGATTTCCATGGGGGTTTTTCCAATGTCCTGCCATAACTTCGGCAGAAGTTTAGCATTAACCCTGGAGAAAGGGCACAAATGGCTGTTTATGCCGTTTCTCCAGGGGTTTCCGCTGATCTTTCTCTGAAGTAACAGTGGGGGAATTGGGGAACTCCTGTGGAAATTCTACCTATCAACGTCCAACCCCAGACAGTGTGCTTTGCTATAGATTCAAAACAGTCTTAAAGAGCTGCTTGCTCCAGCCTGAATCTGACAAAGCACATTCCAATCGCCAAAGTTCCCTGGCTAAACAACAATTAAATTCGGAATGACCTTAGGTTCTCTTTACTTACCAGTTGGACTTTGTGGCCTTAAAGGGGCACAGCTCCACCTTATCAGTAGAATAATGCATTGTGCATTGTATGGTACATTGTCCTTATAAAACAGTATATCATTTAAATTACCACGAGCAACAGGTGTAAATCTGCTATGTCTATGAATTGTAGTGACTGGTTCAGTAGTGAACTAGTTAATCCTTGTTCTCATCTCTATGGTCAATGAGTGGATGCAGACATTCATGTTTCACAGTAAAAAGAAAGATTTGCATTTAAATAGCATCTTATCATATCTGTGGAAAAACATCCCAAACCATTTCACAGACATGAATTAATTTGAAGTGCTGACTGTTCTTATGTAAAGAAATGCAACAGCCATTTTGCACACAGCAATGTCCCACAAACAGCAATAACACGAATGACTGGTTACTATATTTTGTGATGTAGTGGACTCGATAGGCTACTTGTGGCTCACTTGCATTCCATTAGAAAAGAGTAGTGGCACAATCGTAGCATGTTACAGCATGAAAACTGGCCTCCCAACCCATCCAATCTGCACTGACATCTTTCTCCACATGAGCTACCTCTCTAAATCCACTCTGCTGCTACACTCTCTATACAATTTGATACTCCTCTTTTACAAGGAACTTTCTAATTGCCTTTTAGAAGAATTTATGAACTCTATTTCACTAAATCTGTGGCAGAGAATTCCACATTCCAATAATCCTCAGTGTAAAGAATTTTTTTTAACCTCCTCCTTAATTCTTTTTTGTGATCATCTTAAATTTGTGCCTTGATATTGCTGCCTCATTGATTAATGGAAACAACCTATTACTATTTACCTTGTAATAACCATTCATAATCCTGAATATCTCTTTCAGATCACCCCCTCACCTCTCAGTTCCAGTGATAATAGGCCTAACTTCTCAAGTCTCTCTTCAAAACAGTAACCACTCATCCCCATTATCACCCTGGTACTAAAACTATAGAAGAGGTTTGCTCATACATTGTTCATCTGGAACCTTGAGCTTTCTCCCAATGGGGGAAGATTTCCTTTGTTGATTTTTTTTTTACTTGTGTTGATGATTTTGCCTTTGAACAGAAGAGATCTTCCCCCCATGTATCTATAGATGTATATCAAGGAGTTTTACTGAAAGAGAAAGATCTTTGACCCTCAAAAGCTCATTGATTGATCTAAAATCACCTTTCTTCTTTCTCACCACGTCCCTTTAGTTGCCTCTTAAACAACTTAAAAGTGTTCACTTCTCTATTAATTTATTCCACAAGTCTATTACCCTTTGGGTAAAAAAAAAACTGGCTTCCTATCTTACTTCCAACTTCTTAATTTTTAGCTTGTGACCTCAGGTACTTAAACTCTTTAACGTAATGAGTAACTTGCCTAGATTGGCTTTGTCAGTCTGTTCAAAATGTTGAAAACTTCAATTAAGTCACCTCGAGGTCTGATCTTTTGCAAAAGGCCAACATTACAATTGATCTTTCATTATAGCTCTCTCGTGCACATTGCTATCTCAGTTATACTGTGGTACTTTCTTTCTTTTATGGCTTCCCATTTTCCCTATGAGGATCGGAAGCAATAAGGCACGGCATTATAACTGAGACTGTGCTGTGCAGCTTGTCTACAGTTTAGCTATCTCTTCTCACCTCAGGCAGTCTTTCTCTAATGTGGCACTAGCAGTTCTACTGATATATTTCAGTATAAACTGTGCGATGATCCCATTGCCAAGGTCTGTTGTTATTGCTGTAGTAACAAGAGGTAGAAATACCGTACAACTGAAAATGGATTTAACTAGCAACAACAAAAATAAACAGTCTGGCATTACTTAAAGCAAAATATCATCAGTGATATCAATGTAAAAGAAAGTCCCTTATCTTTCATAATTGTAAGCTTTTCTGTGATGCCAGGACAGGAAAACTCCAGTCAGTGCTACAGCGTTATGGAGCTGAAGTGCTGTGAACAGTTAAGAATGCTGCCGTTGTAATTTCCGATCAGTACAAGCACCGGTTAAAAAATGCTGCCTTACTTGTGCCAGCCACGAATCATACAACACAGAAGGAGGCCATTCGGCCCATCATGCCTGTGCCGGCTCTTTGAAAGAGCTATCCAATTAGTCCTGCACCCCCTGCCCTTTCCCCAAAAGCCGTGCTGTACTCACATAGAAACATAGAAAATAGGAGCAAGAGTAGGTCACTCGGCCCTTCGGGCCTGCTGTGCCATTCAAAATGATCATGGCTGATCGTTTAACTCAGTACCCTGTTCCCGCTTTTTCCCCATATCCCTTGATCCCTTTTGCATTAAGAAATATATCTACCTCCTTCTTGAATACATCTAATGACTTGGCCTCACTGCACACATTAAATATTTCAATTTCTTCTGACGCTCTGTGCACATATCAACACATACACACTAGCTAGAATTTTGTAGGTGAGGCAAAATCGGGCCTGTACTTGCCTGCAGCACAGACATGGCCCTTCCGACAGTGGGGAGAGCCAGCACCACTTAATTTTGTCAGACAAGCCCATCCCTTTCATTTCCAAAGAAAAATACTGAGGATGCTGGAAATCTGAAATAAAAACAGAAAATGCTGGAAACACTTAGCAGGCCAGGCAGCTTCTGTGGAGAGAGAAACAGAATTAACATTTCAGGTCGATGACCTTTCATTGGATCTAGGAGAAGTAAAGATTTAACAGTTTTTAAGCAAGTACAAAGCCAGGGAAAGGGGGTGGTAGGAGAAGGGGAGGGGAGGACAGGACAAAAGGGAAGGTCTGTGATAAGGTGGAGGGCAGGAGTGATTAAATGACAAAAGGAATGGTGGTGCAAGGCAAGAAGGGTGGTAATGGGACAAGTGAAGAAACAAAAGATGGGTCTAGAGGAGCTGTAAATGGCAACATTAGAACCATTACCAGCACCTGCTGTCTGAAAAAATGGGAGCAGTGGTTATGATCTGAAGTTATTGAAATCATTGTTGAGTCCAGAAGGTTGTAAAGTACCTTATCGAAAGATGATGTGCCGTGCCTCGAGCTTCATTTTAACAGTGTAGGAGGCCGAGGACAGAGGTCAGAGTCGAAGTGGGACGGAGAATTAAAATAGCAAGCAACCGGAAGCTCAGGGTTTTGCTTGCGGACTGAATGGAGATGTTCAGCAAAGTGATCACCCAATCTGCATTTGGTCTCCCCAGAGTAGAGGAGACACATCATGAATACAGTATGGTAAATTGAAAGAAATACAAGTAAATCGCTGTTTCACTTTTCATTTCCATATGCTCCTGGCACATGGCAAATGTGCATAGTGAAGGCAGCCCTACATTTTGTTTGGCTGGGTGTTGCAAAAACTGGGAGAGGGAGCAACTCTTACATTTGTTGCTGCTCTCCTTTAAAGGGGAGTTCTTGTTGGAATCACCGTGGAAGGAGGTGAGAGGTGGGAGGAGACATACCGATGTTTTGTAGGCAGAATGTGTGAGATGATGACAGTGAAGAAGCCCCACATTTAGTGCAGGAAATGCAGTGAATGAAGGTGGCACTTTTTGGTGCCAACAGCCACTTGGCTGTTAAAGTGTAGGTGCAAGCTGCATGGATGGAGGGAACACGGCAAGTGAATGGTGTCTCTCAGGTCTGTCTGTCGTATCTGGGAGTAAATGCTCACGGAGTTCAGTGTCATGAGGAGAAGTGAAAAGGTAGGTGAACCCCACCTTGGTACTTTTTCGTGGTCTTCGTCCATAGAAGACATGGACCTAAAGTAAATGTTGATTTCTTGCACCCTCAGGAAGATAGCATGCAGAAACCATTTAACCCCATTTCACGACACTCCTTCATAAAATGGAATGTAGAGTGCACAACTGTAGTGTGGCATAGTGACACAAAGTTCAACCACTAGGATCGCAACCCAAGGAATTTCAGGGTGGGATATTTTTTCTCTCAGTTGCTTTGCTACATTGCTATCTTTTCCATCTGGGAAGGCAAAAACAGCACAGCTCATGGCCATGTCCAATAAAGATAACTGCCTGAGTCAACTGAAAATTCAAAGTTAACCATTTGGGACTTATTAACTTGTTATTCATTTTGATCGGAGTTCTTGGCAGTCTGGCAATGGATCGGTGTTAACTTCATATTGAGGTTTTGTAGAGACCTGAATTTAATGCCTTCTAAAGCAAAGAAACATAAAGGCTCATCCTCAATTTCAGTGGATGGCATCTGGGACGAATGGTCTCCTGTGTTGGAAAATTCTATGGCTGAGAAATTCGACTAGCGGCCAAAACCAGCGCAGAGTTGGTGGAGCGATGACTCCACATGCTTGTCTGTGCCTCTTGTGGGCCCAGGAGGAACACTCTTGCTTCTCCTGAGCCCACAAAAATAAAAACTGAAACTTTCCTGGTCCCTTTTTTTGAGCAACCTCCCTGGTGGTTCCTTTAAGGATCGCTGGTTAGGCCGCTCAACACCTGGTACAAGTATAAGGAGTCTTAAAACACCAGGTTATAGTCCAACAGCTTTATTTGAAATCACAAGCTTTCGGAGCTTTCCTCCTTCGTCAGGTGACCTGACGAAGGAGGAAGCCTCCGAAAGCTTGTGATTTCAAATAAAGCTGTTGGACTATAACCTGGTATTGTAAGACTCCTTACATTTGTCCACCCCAGTCCATCACTGGCATCTCCACATCCTGGTACAAGTAGGCAGAGCATGTGCGCCATAAGCCCCGCCCATTTTAAAAACCTGAATTTTGCAACTGACGTAGGACACCGATTTGCATATTCACGGAGCCTACTCTTGTTTTAGGCAGGGGCCCTGGCTGACTAAAAGTCGCCTCAGCCAATGTGGCATCTGGTGCACTTCTGGCACAGTTCGGGCATGGCAGATCGCAACACAAAATTCGGAGGTCTAACCCCGATTTTACACAGGAAAAACTGGCAGCCATAAGTTGAATTTCACTCCTTATAATTCTATATACACATAAAACCCTTATCACAAAATCCTCCTTTAGGGAATGTAATAGCCCCTCTGTGGGACGTTCCACTGACAAACCTCTCCCCCAGGGCTAGATATTATTGTAACAATGTTGTTGTATGTCTAAGTATTATGGATCTTTTTTTAAGTTAGTTATGCAAAAGATAACGATTAGCTGGTAGATTATGACATATTGAAGCAGTGTACATATTATCATATTTATTCACTTTCAGTACTTTCATTCTTCCCCAATAAATGCAGCACCTTTGATGTTTCCACATCTTGAAAATGACATGAAGGTTGGATGATACTTGTTCCTAAGGCTCAATTCTAGAGAAATCGTATTAATTGTGAAGAATTTTGAAGTTCAAAATAAAAGGCTTGATGTGCAGATCTGATACGTGCATGTAAGGAGCTTTCAATTGGTGTCCTCACATTAACAACCAGAAGGAGTACTGAGAAAAGGCTGAACGATTTATTTTTCTCCTCAAAAAAGTAATTTTCATTAAAGCAAAAGAACTTTGGACATTTGGGAATTTGCAATTGTCGACACATTGCTCCATTACTCAATCCTTTTTTTTAATCCGAACAAAGGCAGGAAACATCTTATATTTTTAAAATTCTAATATAACCAGACGCGCCAATTGCAGCAGATGGCTTTTTTTCTTGAGTTGCTTCTTTCCAAGAGCCAAGCTTGTTTGGAGAGAATCATTTTCTGCTCAATTACACTAAGATGGTTCTGTTTAGATTTTCACTCAACTGTGAAATGGCCTAAGAAACGTAGATAATGATTCTGGGCAGGATTTTTTGTAATCACAGGTATCAGACAAACTATTAAGCAACAACAACAACTTGCATTTATATAAGCGCCTTTAACGTAGTAAAACATTCACAGGAGCATTATGAAACAAAATTTGACATCGAGCCACATAAGGAGATATTAGGACAGGTGACCAAAAGTTTGGTCAAAGAGGTAGCTTTTAAGGAGTGTCTTAAAGGAGAAGAGAGAGGTAGGGAGGCAGAGAGGTTTAGGGAGGGAATTCCAGAACTTAGGGCCTAGGCAGCTGAAGGCACGGCCACCAATGGTAGAGCAATTAAAATCAGGGATGTGCAAGAGGCTAGAATTGAGGAGCGCAGAGATCTCAGAGGGTTATAGGGCTGGAGGAGGTTACAGAAATAGGGAGAGGTGAGGCTATGGAGTGCTTTGAAAACAAGAATAAGAATTTTAAAATTGAGGCGTTGCCGGAACTGGAGCCAGTGTGAGTCAGTGAGCACAGGGGTGATGGGTGAACGGGATTTGGTGCGAGTTAGGATATGGGCAGTAGAGTTTTGGATGAACTCACTGGAAGATGGGAGGCCAGCCAGGAGAGCATTGGAATAGTCAAGTCTAGAGGTAACAAAGGCATGAGTGAGGGTTTCAGCAGCAGATGAGCTGAGGCAGGGTGGAGACGGGCGATGTTATGGAGGTGGAAGTAAGCTGTCTTGGTGATGTAACAGATATGTGGTCGGAAGCTCATCTCAGGGTCAAATAGAACGCCAAGGTTGCAAATGGTCTGGTTCAGACAGCCTCAGACAGTGGCCAGGGAGAGGATGATGTCTAGGGAACGGAGTTTGTGGCAGGGACCAAAGACGATGGCTTCGGTCTTCCCAATATTTAGTTGGAGAAAATTTCTGATCATCCAGTACTGGATGTCGGACAAGCAGCATGACAAATCAGAGAGAGTGGAGGGGTCAGGAGAGTGGTGAGGTAGAGTTGGGTGTCATCAGCGTACATGTGGAGCTTGACATTTTGTTTTCAGATGACGTTGCCAAGGGGCAGCATGTAGATGAGAAATAGGAGGGGGCCAAGGATAGATCCTTGGGGGACTGCAGAGGCAACGGTGTGAGAGCAGAAAGATAAGCCATTGCAGGTGATTCTCTGGCTATGACTGGATAGGTAAGAATGGAACCAGGCGAGCACAGTCCCACCCAGCTGGACGACGGAGGAGAGGCGTTGGAGGAGGATGATGTGGTCAACCGTGTCAAAGGCTGCAGACAGGTCAAGAAGGATGAGGAGAGTTAGTTTACCATGGTCACAGTCATATAGGATGTCATTTGTGACTTTGATTTTCAGTACTGCGGCAGGGGCGCAAACCTGATTGGAGGGATTCAAACATGGAGTTGCGGGAAAGATGGGCATGGATTTGTGAGGTTACAACACCTCAAGGATTTTGGAGAGGAAAGGGAGGTTGGAGATGAGGCCGGTAGTTTGCAAGGACAGAGCAGTCAAGGGTGGGTTTTTTCAGGAGGGGGTTGATGATGGCAGATTTGAAGGGGAGGGAGACAATACCCGAGGAGAGGGAACCGTTAACAATATCAGTTAACAAGGGGGCCAGGAAGAGAAGTTAAATGGTCAGCAGTTTGGTGGAAATAGGGTTGAGAGAGCAGGAGGTAGGTCTCATGGGCAAGATGGGCTTGGACAGGGCATGAGGGGAGATATGGGAGAAACTAGAGAAAGATGCAAGTTCAGGGCTAGGGCACGGGGGAACCTTAGGGGAAGAGAGAGAAGCGGCAGAGGCAGCTGAACGGATGGTTTCAATCTTAGTGACAAAAAAATTCATGAGCTCCTTGCACTTGTTATTGGGCAAACTATACAGCATACTTAACGGTCTAACAACAACACTGAAATGGTAACAATTCTAAACATGCACTATAACCATTTATTAGTCATTCCATTTTCCAAGAACAGGGGTTGGCCATGAGAAATATTTCCTGTATGTGGTTTCGATCTATCAAGCAGTCATAAGGATACTTTATGCAACCCATATGGATCATTCCAATGGTATTTGGTATTTACCACAGACCACTGATGGAATAAAAAGTGCCTGATGCTGATAGCAAATATTACTGCAAGCTCAAACAGTTCCTCTACCTCCAATGAGTAATGCTTTCCTATCTTGCTTATGAATCTTGTTTAATAAAGAACGATCTTGTTGGAGAGCCAAAAAAACCCCAGGGTGACACAGTGGCAATGTACATAGAGAATAGCCAGCCAGAGCAGTAAAGTGAGGGCAGATTTTTCAGTTATTACACCTGGCGTGAATGATTGAGTGGGCACAGCGCAAAGAGATCGGGCAGAGAAGATCGCACGGCCGTAATTGGGCCGAGCTGAGTTTCCGTCCATTCATTTAAACTGGCATGCTCCGTTACGGGTGTGGGATCTGTCGTGGCCGACTTTTCTCTCTGTCCTCCGTTTGTTCACGTCAAGGTCACTAACAGGAAAATCTGCCCCATCATTTTTACAGGGCAGGAGGGAGAAAAAGAGAATAAAAAGAAAGAAAGAACTTGCATTTATATAGTACCTTTCACAAACTCAGCAGGTACCAAAGAGCTTTAAATCCAATGAAGTGTAGCCACTGTTGTTGTGTAGGAAACACAGTTACCAATTTGCACGTAGCAAGTTCCCACAAACAGCAATGACCAGATAATCTGTTTTAGTGATGTCAGTTGAGGGATACCCCAGGACACAGGGAGAATGCCCCTGCTTTTTTTTGAAATAGTGCCATGGGACCTTTTATGTCTATCTGAGAGGGCAGACAGGGCCTTGGTTTAACATCTCATTTGAAAGGCAGCATCTCTGACAGTGTAGTGCTCTGTCAGTATTGCACTGGAGTGAAGGCCTGGATTATTTGCTCAAGTCTCTGGAGTGGGACTTGAACCCATAACCTTCTGAGATCAAAGGTGAGAATGCTACCTACCGAGCCACAGCTGACACTAACTAATCGTGACAGCAAAGGATCGGTTTCACATTAGGATTTTCAGTAAGAAACCCAAGGTGGGAAATCACGGGCGCACAGCCTATGATCTTCTGTTCATTCATTTTATGGTGTGGAAAATAATGAACCACGCTCCCGTGATTTACCACATTGAGCTCCCTGTAAGCACTGCTCCCCATATTGAAATGCAGCAGTGTGGAATCGGCACTTACGTATCAGTACGCTATTTGACCCTGGAAGGCCTGACCGCCAAGCTCAAGCCTAACTTCATCCAATGTCCATACGCACGCACTTTCCAGCAGAGATTGCTGACTTGTAATCGGAGTGAGAATGCCGGTTTATTTTCCCCTTTGCTATCTTAGAGGATTGGAGCCCAATTACAGCACATCTGCTACCATCTGACTTAAGCTCAGCTAATTCAGCACAGGCCGGGGATCAAATCTGGGGCTTCTTGGTCTGTCATGGCTCAACAGCTGGATAAATCTACTGAGCCATCGGTGGGGTGGGGGCAGCCTACAGAAAGCACAGGAAAACGAACACAAATCGCTGCAATGTCAAGCTTTAACATGTTAATACCAGCAGTAAACCTGGCTGTCAACTGACTTTGGTATTTTCCACCACTGCCAGTTAAAAATGATTAAAATTTGGTGGAGTGACGATAGATCAGTCCTTGCTTAGCCGTGTCTCTGTTGAAATTGAAATGAGTGCAATAGTTACATAATTCCACAATTGCCCAATTTATTTGGTTTCACTCTTCCTACATTAAGGCACTGGTACTTTTCACAGTGACGGGTGAGTATATTTGCCTGGTGACCAGTGCTCCTTTCTGGTAAAACACTTTGAAGAGAAAAATTATTGGTCAGTGCACAAAGAGACAAATATCGGCCAATTTGGACCAAGATGTTTTAAATTTAAAATTAAAAACTCTTTTCAGTCTTGCCTCATTGGCAGGATGAACCAACTGAAATTAAAGTTGTACCAGACAACAACTATGACCTTTCACCCTTGACTACTAACTGGAGCAACAGATTTGACAGGCCCGCTCTAAAATAAAAAGAGAAGAAATGCTGGAAATACACAGTAGGTCAGTCAGCATCTGTAAAGGGAAAAAGAAACAAGGGCTGATATTTGGTACTGTTCTGATGAAAGGCCTATGCATGAAACATTAACCTGTATTTTGCCTTCACAGATTGTGACTGATCTGCTGGACGGAAGCTTCTGAGGCCCCGCCCCACGTGTGGGACCTTGGACGTAGTTGGTGAATCGCTCGCACTTTTCTGCCCAATGGCATTGATGGATGGAAAATGGTGAACAGCGCCATCTGCCGTATTCTGATCAACCAATCGCTGCACCTGAAGCTCTTCTGGTGGATCAGGGGCTCTTAACGTTCTGCCTGCTTCATATTTATCCAATATTTTGGGGGTTTTTTGGTTTTGGCTGCAAAGTGCATTTTTTAAACAGATAGAGGGTAATCAATTTTCGTGCAAGAAGAAAATAAAATCTCCTGGAAAAAGAGAACCGAAAGAAAGAATCTGGAAATGTGTACTTTGCGAACATGAGCTGGGATTTTCCAATTACGTACTGGTGACAGGGCATCACTCCCATTGTCAACACCTAATGTAAAATTGTGAGTGTGCTGGCTGGACAGAGAATCACAGGCATGATGTTTCGATGCGCAGTTTCCAATCGCCAGCGCATACTTGGAAAATTACTTCCATGGTTTCTAATGCTCCACAGAATATCTAATAACTTTGTTTTTCTCTCTCCCTATCCCATGAAAATCCAACCTGTGGCTGAACTGATACCATTCTTCTGTTAATGCTGTTCTCATCCATAACGGCTCTTTGATGACTCTCTTTCCAATCTTTCTTTCCCCAATGTGGGGCTTGATCACCCCCTCCTGAGTCCCGACAGCAGCACTGCTGAAATCAGGAATGTGGGCGATGCAAGCAAGACAGCATTTGTAGCCCATCCTTAAGTCGCCCTGGGAAGGTGTGGTGGACCGTCTCTTTGAACCACTGCAGTCCTTGTGGTGATGGTGCTCCCACATTGATGTGGAGTTTGCAACCTGAATCCATAACTACAATGGCAATCTTTCCCTATAACACAATGGCAGGCCTCGCGCACAGTTCAAAGAGATGTGCATGGTGCTCTCTGAGAACCGAGGTATTGCCAGTGGTAGCACTCTTGCCTTTGACTCAGAAAGTTGTGGGTTTAAGTTCTACTCGTTGAACACAAAATCTAGGCCAACACTCCCCAGTGTAGTACTGAGGGAGTGCTGCACTGTTGGAGGCACTGTCTTGAGGATGAGGTGTTAAATTGAGGCCCCGTCTGCCCTTTGAGGTGGACATAAAAGAACACAAGGCACTATTTTGAAGAAGAGCATGGGAGTTCTTCCTGGTGTCCTGGCCAAAATTTATCCCATTTTTCCTTAAGTACATTGAGGCAAAACAGTGAAAGGAGATAAGCATGTGGATACACCTAGTCAAAATAAAATAAATATCTTAAAAGGAAAAATAAAATGAAAAAAAAAGCTCATCCAACCTGTTCTACAATTTACCATAATTTGAACGACCAAAGTTTGCTTCATTTTAAAAGTTTGACAATTTTCCTTAGCTTGTCTGATTTGTATCAAACATAAAGAAAGCAAAATGTATAATAATATCACAGAACCTCTTTGTTCGAAAGACTATTTCCTCTTTTTATTCATTGAGATCATGAGCTTGTGAAATGCAAATTATTTAGGATCGATAGTAGAACTCAGTAGCCTATGGACTGCGTGCGGATCAATCAAAACCAGGATTTTTTTGTCCTGAATTAATATAATTCATAAAGCACTAATTTGGGATTAAGCAGTCCATGAATATGACGATTTAAGACAGCTAATATATAATATGATTGCCTGTTATGTGTGAAAAGGACTCTGGATTCGTTTTTCATCTTAGCTTGTCCTGATGCCGAGTTTTGTGTGCCAGGAGCATATATCAGGAACTTTGGCATGTGTCCCCTAAGATTTTCCGTCCATTAATTTTAATGCAGGAACATTGTGGAGAACACAATACTGAATTCCCCCATTGCACTGCTGGCTCTGTACCAAGAGCACTAAAGATGAAATTTAACCCCTCTATTCCTTCTCACTCATGGCCAGTTTGAAATAATAATGATTTACTTTCAGTGACATTCATTTTTATCCTGATTTAGAGACAGATTTGCTAATTCTAGGGTATGATGTCAGTAGAAAAAGCAAAGTTCATCTGCGTTTAGCTCTTTTCTGACATGTCCTATCCTTTTAAAAATAGATTAAGCAAAAAGTAAGTAATAAATTTGTTGTTTTTTTTGCATGTCAATGCCATTCATGAATAAATAGACCCACGATATTACCCAAAAATGGCCAGCTCAGAGGCATGGGAGGCGCTTTTCATCTTGTCCATGGCCCATGTGCTCTGAGGTTGCACTCCATGCCATTTCTGGGTCTGAAATAAATCAGTGGCTGGAACCTCCCACCTGAAACAAGTGGAGCCTCATAGGAAAGTTGGAAGATGTATTCTCAGCGCTGACATTCCAGAGCTTCTGTGCTGAGCGCTTACACTCATATATAATGAACGACAAGGGTTGCTAGGCATTGAACTGCATACTGAAGTTAGTTTAAAGGTTCAAGTAAGATCATAGAATCATACAGCACAGAAGGAGGCCATTCGGCCCATTGTGCTGCACTGTTGGAGGCACTGTCTTTAGGATGAGGTGTTAAATTGAGGCCCCGTCTGCCCTTTGAGGTGGACATAAAAGAACACAAGGCACTATTTTGAAGAAGAGCAGGGGAGTTCTTCCTGGTGTCCTGGCCAATATTTATCCCATTGTTTCTTAAGTACATTGAGGCAAAACAGTGAAAGGAGATAAGCATATGGATACACCTAGTCAAAATAAAATAAATATCTTAAAAGGAAAATGAAAATGAAAGAAAAGCTCATCTAACCTGTTCTACAATTTGAAAGAGCTACCAATTAGTCCCACTCCCCTGATCTTTCCCCATGGCCCTGGAATTTTTTCCTTTTTAAGTGTATATCCAATTCCCTATTGAAAGTTACGATTGAATCTGCTTCCACCACCCTTTCAGGCAATGCATTCCAGATCATAACAATTCACTGAGTAAAAAATTGTTTTCTCATCTCCTCCCTCGCTTTTTTTTGCCAATTATCTTAAATTGGTGTCCTTTGGTTACCAACCCTCCTGCCAGTGGAAACAGTTTCTCCCTATCTACTCCATCAAAACTCATCATAATTTTTAACACCTCTATTAAGTCTCTCCTTAACCTTCTTTACTCTAAGAAGAACAATCCCAGCTTCTCTAGTCTCTCCACATAACTGAAATCCCTCATCCCTGGTATCATTCTGGTAAATCGCCTCTGCATCTTCTCCAAGGCCTTCTCATCCTTTCTAAGGTGTAGTGCCCAGAATTGGACATAATACCCCAGGTGAGGCCTAACCAGTGATTTATATAGGTTTACCAGATGTTTAAGTGAAAGATTTTCCTGCTATTTCTGTACAAATTTTCTTCATATTTCTTTATATTTTTTGCTGTCACTTAGGTTTTCAGGAGGCTTTTTGTCAGTTGTTCTGCAGATTCCTCCCCCCATACAGCTCCATCAGTGCCACCGATGGGTTTCTGCACTGGGTGCCCCACTTTTTGGCCTAAAAGAAAGGACAAATGGAGGATGCCAGGCAGGTCAAGATGCACCAGAGGCATTCTGTGCCCACCCGCTGGTACCCTCACCCCCACATTTGCGGACAGAGGTACCTCACTTTACAGCAGCCTCGCCACTGACTCATTTTTTTTATTCGTTCATGGGATGTGGGCGTCGCTGGCGAGGCCGGCATTTATTGCCCATCCCTAATTGCCCTTGAGAAGGTGGTGGTGAGTCGCCTTCTTGAACCGCTCCAGTCTGTGTGGTGAAGATTCTTCCACAGTGCTGTTAGGAAGGGAGTTCCAGGATTTTGACCCAGTGACGATGAAGGAACGGCGATATATTTCCGAGTCGGGATAGTGAGTGACTTGGAGGGGAACGTGCAGGTGGTGTTGTTCCCATGTACCTGCTGCTCTTGTCCTTCTAAGTGGTAGAGGTCACATGTTTGGGAGGTGCTGTCGAAGAAGCCTTGGCGAGTTGCTGCAGTGCATCCTGTGGATGGTACACACTGCAGCCACAGTGCGCCGGTGGTGATGAGAGTGAATGTTTAGGGTGGTAGATGGGGTGCCAATCAAGCAAGCTACATAGTCCTGGATGGTGTCGAGCTTCTTGAGTGTTGTTGGAGCTGCACTCATCCAAGCAAGTGGAGAGTGTTCCATCACACTCCTGACTTGTGCCTTATAAATGGTGGAAGGCTTTGGGGAGTCAGGAGGTAAGTCACTTGCCGCAGAATACCCAGCCTCTGACCTGCTCTTGTAGCCACAGTATTTATGTGGCTGGTTCAGTTAAGTTTCTGGTCAATGGTGACCCCCAGGATGTTGATGGTGGGGGATTCGGCGATGGTAATGCCGTTGAATGTCAAGGGGAGGTGGTTAGACTCTCTCTTGTTGGAGATGGTCATTGCCTGGCACTTGTCTGGCGCGAATGTTACTTGCCACTTATGAGCCCAAGCCTGGATGTTGTCCAGGTCTTGCTGCATGCGAGCTCGGACTGCTTCATTATTTGAGGGGTTGCGAATGGAACTGAACACATATTGAGTATTGCCACCAGAACTGGCCGGTACAATCACACTTGTATTGAATTTTACAAATGTTCAGACAGTTTATTTTTCCAAATGAGCCCAATTTGTATTAATTGCGATTCAGAAATGTAGAGGTCATCCCTATTATTTATATTTAACATATGCTTATAACCCACAAATATCCTAATCTAAAAGTTAGCAGGAACATGCTGCGATGGTGAAGTGTACCAATGTCACTTACAGTGCCTCATTCTGTATAAAAATATAATGAGCAATTAAAGGTATGGAAAGCTCAATAAATTTCAAGAATTGTGAGGACATCAGACATGAAGGGGGTGATTTTAAACCCCAAGAATGGGTGGGTTGGGGGTGGGTGGGAGTTGTTAACAGTTTTTTTTTTGGGTTGCGACTGCAACCCAGCTTTATTTCTGGGTTTAACGTCAGTGGGTAAAAGTACAGGCTTCCCACTGGGAATGCAAAGACCGAAAATTCTGCGGTTGTGACCCAAGAAAACAATTATTTTCAACTCCCACCCATCTCCAACCCACCCATTCTTGGGGTTTAAAATCACCCCCGAAAGTACCAAAGTTTGTTACAATTTGGCCGACATTTTATGATTGGGGAATCCAACCTAGTTTTGATTCTAACAATTGTAAGTCAGTCCCCATCTTACTTGCAGTCTGAGCAAAAATTTTCATTTTGTGCCTATTGCGTAAATCTAACACTTCTTAAGGTTCACAGTCGGAATGCTTACAAAGAGGTTAGATCCATCTCTGTATAGCCTAGTTCCAGCTGTGACACCATGATTCTCTGCGGATTATATTGTACTTCAGCTAGTTCTGGCATCCATGGGAACCAGAAGGCAGTCAAATGTGAAATGTCCACCTGACCAGTCAGGGACGGCACATAGGTTCTGAGCTGTTATTAAATTAACCATGCTGTAGATCAGGCTACTGTCACAGAAAGTACTTTCCAAGTACTCTGTGGGACTAGACATGCAAGGAAAAAGCCCCAAAGGTATGTAATCATATCCAGATGGAATAAAAAAGTGCTTTAGCGGGCAAGTCTGCTGAATTAATGTGAAGTCATTTCCATACCCTGGGCAGATCCTGGTACCATTTATGCCGTTAGACTATTAACTACTTCTTTGCTAAGTGCAGGGATTTGTTATTCTTTCTGTGGGAATTAATTCCACAGCCAGAAATATGACAATTAACTGCAGTGACAACTGCAAATGATAAACAGCAGTTAAATATCACTTAATGGATTTTGCCAATTGATGCTTCACAAGAACATTTTTAAAATAGAAATCTTTGAATACCATTGAAACCTGTGAAAGACCATTATAACTTGTCTGCACCTGTGGTGCACATGATGACACTGGTAAGCTGCTATTTTCAGACTTATGTCAGTATTTAGCGACATGGATCATTTCATGAATCCATTGTGTGTGCTACTATTCCCTGTCTTTGTAAGAAACAGGAAACACTTGCGATTTTATTTGCATTTACCAAGTAAAATTGACTGAAAAAAACCCAACAGAATATATTGTTTGGTATTCCCCTTCTATGAATTAGTCATTGTATTATTAATTGGCAGTATGGGGAGAAATAACAGTTCCGTGTGCTGCATAGAAAAGAATTAAACAGTAAAAATATAAACGAAGCTCAATGTTTTCCACATCCGACTATTCAATATAGTTTTAAAGTTTAAGATGAATGAATGTTGGAATGCAAATTCCATTTTTAACCACCCATTTATCAAAAATAAAAAATTGAAAGTAACAACCCTAGAAAAAGGTTAAAGAAGCCCTATAATGCAGTCCATATCAAATATATTCATTTTAATTTACAAACCCTATTCTGCAAGCCACTATAAAGAGTTCAGAGATCTCCTAGTAACCTAATCAGCACAATGAATAGGAAATCACAAGATGCTGTGACTAAAACACATTTGAAGGTTGGTTTGGGATTACACAACAAGTACTGAAAACATTTCATGAATAAGAATGAGAATTTTTGTTATCTTCTATAGTATGAACTGATGACAATGGTATGAGGTAATTACCTCAATTTTGAAAGTCGCCTTGAAGGTTTCTTCCTTTTTATTAGTTCTCAGGATGTGGCGATGTTGGAAAGGCTGCATTAATTGCCCATCCCTAGTTGCCCTGAGGAGATGGTGCTGGGCCTTCTTTTTCAATCACGACAGTCCTTGTCAAAGTAAGCTTGGGGAGTTGTTGCAGTGCATCTTGTAGATAGTACATACTGCAGCCACAGTGTACCAGTGGTGGAAAGGGGTGGATATTGAGTCCAATGGCAGATGCGCCAATCAATTAAACCACCCAAGAAGTTCAACACCATCCAGGACAAAGCAGTCCACTTGATCGGCAGCCCATCCACCACCTTAAACATCCACTCCCTCCACCACCGGCGCACCTTAAACACCCACTCCCTCCACCCCCGGCACAGTGTGGCTGCAGTGTGTACTACCCACTGGATGCACTGCAGCAACTCCCCAAGTCTTCTTCGACAGCACCTCCCAAACCTGTGACCTCCACCACCTAGAAGGACAAGGGCAGCAGGTGGATGGGAACATCATCACCTCATAAGTTCCCCTCCAAGTCAGACTCCAGCCTGACTTGGACATATATCACCGTTCCTTCATTGTCGCTGGGTCAAAATCCTGGACCTCCCTACCTAACAGCATTGTGGGAGTACTTTCACCACATGGACTGTAGCAGTTCAAGAAGAAGTCCCAGCATCACCTTCTCAATGCCAACTAGGGATGGGTAATAAATGCTGGCCTTGCTAGCGATGCCCACATCCTGAGAATGAATAATAAAAAAAAAGATTCCTGCTAGCATTACAATCTTTTTATCAATCGCAAATCCACATTTGCACCTTTTGGCTTCACGGGCCCAAATATTGAGCAGAGGTCTGGGTGGAAGTCCACTGCACACAATCCTCCTTCATGGCAGCTTCAAACTATGCTTTTTCCCTTTGGCAAGCTGCATTTTTGTCTCATTCTTGGTATGTAATTTAGTATATAATAGAAAACTGGAACTATATTAGTTAAGGCTTAGCAGCTCTGTTTGTGGATCACATTTTAGTGTCTTCTGGTGGATGAATGGTCTCAATTGCTCCTCCACATTGGACTGTACATTGATTGTTTGGTCATATCTGGCTAATCAGGAGTAAGTTGTAGTCAAGCGAGTTGACAATCTCAAACCATTGAGATGTATGTGGAACTTGCGATCTCAAATGACGACTCAGAGAGGATTTTTTTTTAAAGCTGTAGCTGTCAGCTACAGCAGTCCACATGGGAAGATTTTAAAGGTCCAGGAGGTTAAATGTTTATATTAAGGATTATAAATTGTTGGCTCATGAAAAGGCTCGTCATCTCAGCTTTTAGTTATGAATTGAACTGTGCACAAAATGATAAGGTATTAAAAGACAACCCACGGGCAATGGAAAACATTAAAGAGGCTATAGGACATCCATCTGGCCTAATTGACGGCTTTTTAACTGGAGGAATTACTCTAAGACTTATCCTTAACATTTTCCACTTTTTCAAAGTCGTTATAAATTTCACAAGGCTGCTGCAGTATTTTTACTGTTATATGTTGGGATAGCCACATTCCAAAATGGCGTCTCTTGCAGTCCTAGAAAACAATCAGGTCACTGATACTAATTTTTAAAAAAACAATTGTAGATTAAAATAAAATTCATGCAAATTGTTCTGGCTGAGGTTATAGACAGTAAGTCAAATGAAGCTCTAGTGATCTTCATTATGTTTAATTTAAACTGCCAGTATGGAAAAGGCGTCCAATTGGCTCCCTTGAAGATATTGGTTCAGTCTTGAATAGAGTGAAGCAAATGGTTATATGAAATTCATAAAAGCAGCATAAAGTAACTGATACAGTGGGAGGAATTTTAACTCTTGAGGACGGGTGGGAAAGGGGCTTTAGGGGAGGAGGTTAAATTCTTAAAAATGGGAAACCCGACCTCAACCCGTCGCGAACGCACCTATTTCCGGTTTAACCGGGGCGGGTTAGGGAAGTGGGCGAGTAACCTGCTCTCGAGAGGCAGTTCGGTAATTACAATATGTTAATGAGGCTGCGTGCCACAGATTTTAGCAGCCTTTTGGATTTAATGGCTGTGGGTCGAGTTTCCCAGGATTCTGGAAACACAGCAGCTAAAGGGAGGTGAGAACTGCCGGATCCAGCAGGTAAGTACTTTTCCAGCATTGTTTGTGGGCCAGGAGGAGTAGGAGTGCTTCTCCCTGGCCCCCCCAAGCAAACCTGCCGCGATCTGCCTCCCTCCCAGCAATCGGACGAATCCCCCGCGATTGGTTGACCTCCCCACAATCTCCAGACAACCCGGCGATCTCTAGACCTCCCCCGCCGCGATCTCTTCCCCCCACGATTTGGTGTCTCCCACCCGCAATCTCTCCCCCCCGCCCCGCAATCTCTCTCTTCCCGCGATCTCTCCCTCCCTCCCTTCCTCTTCCCTGTTCCCCAGCTGCGGCCTTGTACAGCAGGCTTTCTTGCCTGGCAGCAATCAGCCTCTCAATCCGGCCAGCTGCTGGGCGGGAAACTGAGAAAAAGAAGTTCTAATGAGGTCCTAAATTCGGCAGGACGTTCGCCTTTCCCGTATTTCTGGGTTTCCTGGCCGCTGACAGGTGCCCTGGCGCCCTCCCCTTCCCCCCCCCCCCCCCGCCTCCCCCATCCCCCATAAATATCAGGGCCAGTAACTCGATATAATGTAAATAGAAAATGAGCAATTCCATAAAATAACAGGTATGGACTTTATCTTTATTCAGCAATTAAACTTCACTGAGATCTGACACAAAAATTTTGAGGTAAGTGAGCTATCATTAAAGCGGTTCACAGAGATAAAGGGCCCGAATTTAGCAGGCCTGCGGGTTCCCAGCGGGTGGTCCTCCGGGAGCGTGGTCAACACGCTCGGCGAAATTAGTGGGTTGCCCACGCGATCGTAGCAGGCAACCCACTAATAGGAATCAATTACCTGCTCCTCCGGGGTCCACGGCGCTGGCCTGCGCGTCGGTCGGGCTGCGCATGCGAAGTACGATCTGTCAGCTGGAGGCTCTCTAGTTAAAGGGGCAGTCCTCCACTGACAGATGCTGCAACCAATGGGACAAATTGCAGCATGGAGCAGCCCAGGGGGAAGGCTGCTCCCAGTTTAATGATGCCTCACCCCAGGTATCATCAGATGGGGTGAGGAGGAGGGGGAGGACACAGATCTTCCACCCGGCGGGCGGGAGGAAGCGGCCAGCCTCTGCCACCAAGAAGGCCTGGCTCGAGGTGGCAGAGGGGGTCACCTGCGCCACCAACATATCGCCCACCTGCATACAGTGCAGGAGGCGCTGCAATGACCGCAGTAGGTCAGCCGCAGTGAGAACACGAAGTCTTTCCCCTACACTCCGTCTGCCACAACACTGCCCCCACCCCACATCTCCTTCGGCACCGCCAACACTATTCTGTCACATCACCCTTCATACCCACTCACACCCCATCCTCATCTTACCTGCACCTACTCACCTCGCCAGTACTCACCCTGCCACTAACACGCAACCCACTCCTCATACAATCTCATTGCTCCATCCCATACTCACCCTCTCGTGCATCTCCCTCACGGCCAGCCTCACTCAACCTGCCACCACCTGTGCTGCAGCCACAGGGCATGCATCACATATGTGCAGTAGGCAGCGTAAGGCAAACGTGTCGTGAGCATGAAGGGGGTGCACAAGGGTGTCTGAGGGTTTGTCATGGGTGTTACCCATATTGAATTTCAGAGCAACAAACAGCACACATTATATTGACACCACCACTGCCATGTCTCCGCGAATCCTGTCCGTTGTGTCCAATAATGCCCGCTCCTGGGTATCACTATGAGGACCCACCACTGATGCCACCCATCGTGTTACTGCAGAGTAGGTGCAGGTGTATTTGCAGGGCTCGTCCGCGCAGACGACTGAGAGACATCGGCGGTGTAGCCGGCTGCACCCTGGAAGGATGCGGAGGAGAAGGTGTGGAGGGCAGTGGTGACTTTGCCAGCGACAGGTAAGCAGTTGGTGCTGGGGCCAGCCAGGAGCAGCTCGGCATGAAAGAGCCTGCAGATCTCCACGACTACATGTCGAGCGAATCTGCGCCTCCCTGTGCACTGCTGCTCGGAGAGGTCCGGGGAGCTGCGCCTCGGTCTGTGGACCCTGTGGCGAGGGTAGTGCCCTCTGCGACGCGTCTCTCTCTGCGGTAGTCCTCCCTCCTGCTGTGCAGGTGGGCGTGCAACAACACCGTGTTGGGGGGATCCACGTCTCTGCGGCAGACGGCGTGGACTGCGAGGCTGCTGGTGCTGGTCATGCTCTTCGCCCTCCGAGGGTCTCCACACACCACCCAACTGGCAGGTGTTGGTCTGAGGGGTTGTGCAGGGTAGGTGTGTGGTTCCTCGGACTGGGGCTGCGGTTTCGTGTCGGTCTGTCCTCTGGCTTGGCGGGGGGTGGTGGAGGGCAGGGGTTGCCCTATGTGACGCGGTGGCCTCCTGCGTGGGTGAGGGCTCTCCCCCGTGGAGCGCACCTTGGCACCTGCCACAGGCTGCTGGCTGCAACACGCCTGGTTGGAGGGAGACTGTTTCCCCCAGTGTGGGAAACTCACTGCCTTGAACCGAAAATCCCACACTTCCTCTTTTGACAGCTGCTTCAGCTCATTAACTGACCACAACGAGCAAGGTAAGTACTCTCAAGTGGAACCCCGCTGGCTTTAATTGCCTGCGGGATTCCCACCAGCGGGGCTTGCGCGCGCAGCCCCGCACGTCAGCGCGGTACCCGGAAGTGGCCGGGATTTCGTCGCGATCCGGTCACGTGACCGGAGATCGGGATTTTCGGGGCCACCCCGCTGGGAACCCGCCGGAAACACGATCCTAAAATCGAGCCCAAAATATATGCAAGCAAATTAAAGGCTCCATCATGGTCTCGTTACCTCAGGAACACCATGTTAAGAGTAAGAATCCATATCAAGCAGCCAAATAATATATGAGCTGCATTCACCTGGTTTCCACAAATTATGATTTTTTTTTATTTTGAATGAAATGGAGCTTGGCTTTACTTTCAATTTAAATGAACAAAATTCCTCTGATTTGTTCTGCACCATTTTAATGAATAAGAAAAGGAATGTGGTGCCTTTTTAAAAATAGTTTATTAATCGTTTTTTCATATTTGCAAGCCAAGAAATATGTTGTACTTGAATTACCATTTGAATGAAAAATAAAATTTCCTCATTCACTTCAAAGTACACAGGAGACTATAAAAAATATACATTACGGTCTAAATTCTGGTCAGTTGTATTAGAATATTTAGACTGCATGAAATTACCCAAACCAGAATAATTACTGTAAAATAGTAATTTTAAGTGCAAGCAGATGCATTAAAATGATTAATTATCATTCAGATACCCTTTTCAAGAAGTCTACATCTCCTTCAGATGAGCACAAGAATTAATTCTCAACAATCCTGTGTGACTAATCAGTGATATTTATTTATACATAGTCATTATGCCTAGAAATTTTAAATTGAAAGACATAAACATTTTAAATTCTATTTAATTTCTTGGCTTATACTTTCAAGCACTTTTTAAAAAATGACATAAATCCTATAATGCACCGTAAAGTTCAAACCTTATAATATTCGTAGGTATTAGTGGAGTCTTGAACCATTGGCAAGCGTTGACAAGGCACAGCTTCAGACTCGTATCATTCGAAAGGTTAAATGGTAGATTTGTTCATCAGATGATTTGCTCCAGTTCTACTTTAGGATAAATCTATTTGTTGCCTTTTAGGTCATTTCAAACAGTGAGATTTGGTGAGAGTCTTGTCATAGATAGGGGCCTGGAAATTCCAACAGCAACAGAAATGCACCGTGGCAAGACTTCTGCCCGCCAGTTTGTCATCTCTATGACCCTTTTCCAAGTCCCGGGGATGGGGTCATTGCCATATATGTGACAGGCACCCGCACCAGTAGTGGCACTACAGAGGCACCCGCCTAGCCGAACTGATGGGCTAGCAGAGTTGGACCTTGCCATTCCCATGCGGAGGGGGGCACAGGTCAGCCTGGTTGAAGAGCTTCAGGTTTATGTCTTTTTCCATTGAATGCCCCAGAATGATAAGCCCCAAATCCCATTTGAAATGCTTTTAGTGGGGCCCACAGAATGGCATGCATGCCTGCTGCCTGCAGGGATGTGTATCACTGGCTGAGGATGTGAAAGATGCTGTATATATCCAAGTTCTTTCTCTTTTTTCTATCCCCTGTACCAAATAGATGGCCCAATTATGAATGCCAGAAAGTTGTTAATTGTATCCATGTGATTTATATCAATTAGTGTTAATTGTATTCAGGTGCATTCATTTATAAGCTAGTTGATCTCGGATGTGGTGTTGGGTGTAATGTGGACCGCTGTGAACAAAGGCTTGGAAGCAACTGAAGGCCAGGCTCTAGCAGCCTATCCTTCACCAGCTGGCTATGCAATTTATAACAAAAGTGTTGTCTCTCAACCTGTTAGATCTTAAAGCTACCTATGCAAAACACTCAAACAAACTGACAGCTCTTTCATTGTTTACCAAGCATGACCATGCTATGGCAGGGCACACATTCAAGCTGCAACTTACAACTAAAATTCTTGTCATGTTGACTGACATGTTAAAAGGGTTTCACACAAAAAACATCTTTTTAACAATGATGGGATGCAGGATGGGCACTTGGCTGCTCTCTTGAAATTTCTATCATCTTTAACATTACTCCTCTGCTTGCGGGACAAGATGGTTCATAATAGAAGGGAGAAAATCTGCAAATTTTAGGCCACCCCCCCTAGTTGTGGGCTATTATAATCCTCTTATTATGAAAAGCCCCCCCCCTCCCCAACTCACACAATCTCATACAAATATACAATCAAATATAACACTTTGATATATAATGCAGGGATGGAAACTAAGACCAACAAAGTCCATTTTCAGGGACCAACATCCTGGTCCCAAAGTGGAAAATCTCCCCTTCCCATTAGAAAGATAATTTTGTTAATATGATAGGGTAGATAGGGAGAAACCACTTCCTCTAGTGGGGGAATCCAGAACATGGGGACATAACCTTAAAATTAGAGCTAGGCCATTCAGGGGTGATGTGAGAAAATATTTCTTCACACAAAGGGTGGTGGAAATCTGGAACTTTCTCGCCCAAAAAGCTGTTGAGGCTGGGGGTCAATTGAACATTTCACAACTGAGATTCATAGATTTTTGTTAGGCAAGGATATTAATGTTAATGGAACCATGGCAGTCAGATGGAGTTAAGATACAGATCAGGCATGATCTATTTGAATGGCAGAACAGGCTCAAGGGGTTGAATGGCCTTCTCCTATGTTCCCTTGTTTGCATTTCTGTGAAAGTTCTTCTCTTTTTTTAAATGTATTCCTTCAAGATTATAGGCTGTTTTACAGGCTAACGTACAAAGGAAGAAGCTTTCAACCCAGCTGCTTTACTTTCCTAATTGATGGGAGACTGGTCTTTAAAGTCTTCGATTCTCAGGGTCATACGTTCCAATTCGGGAACACATGGTTGTGTACTATTTTCTCACCAAATCCACAAATAAAGGAATATAATTCTTCGTGAGTGCATGAGAGAGAGTTGGAATGGAGTATTATTTTACTTTTTCATGAAATTAAAATTGCTTCTGGGATCAACACACCTTGGGGCAAGATTTCTTCACTGCACTAGGTAGCAAAATTGCAAATTTGTTTATAAAGCGTGGGTTTATCTTATATGTGGCACACAGATGAAATTCTCCCCCCCCACCCCACATCTTCAAGTAATAACCTGTGGCAAAAAGAAGAGATGTAAACTGATGGTCAAGATAATATATTCCTTCCCTAAAGTTTTGTTCCTTAGCAACGATAAGCTTGCCATCAACTTGATGGTTTCAAGAGTCTGTCAGTTGTAAATAATGCCATTAGAAATTCTATGGGAAAAATATGAAAACGAACACGAGCACAATAGCCACCTCTTCCTGATTTGACATCTGTTTCACATGTATTAATTTCTGGTTATAAAGGCAGTGATTGTAATTTGTAATGGACAACAGAATAAGATCCTAATATTGATATCTTTCACCATTCAAATGACCATTTATCCCTCTCCAAAAATAAAAGATGCATCTCTCAATGCAGGTTCATTAAATTGGGTATAAGTTGCTCGATCAGATAGAACAGAATAAAGTATCCCTCGCCTCTCCAATTAATTCTTGTTGACTATTTTAGAGGTGATAAAGCTGTTTCCAGTATGACATTACTTCTGATGGGAGATCAGAATGGCTAAAAAGACATGCATTAGTGCCAACCCAGAGTACTGACCTGTTACAGAAAGATATGGCCATAATTAAAAAAACATTAGAACCAACAACTCTGTTTACTGGAACTTTCAGAGCTAGGGCTGCCTAGTCCCCAAGCTTTGGAATTCCCTCCCTAAATCTTTCTGCCTCTCTACATCTCCTCCTTTAAGACGCTCCTTAAAGCCTACCTCTTTGACCAAACTTTTGGTCACCTGTCCTAATATCTCTTTATGTGGCTCGGTGCCAAATTTTGTTAGATAACGCTCCTGTGAAGCATCTTGGGACATTTACTACGTTAAAGGTGCTTTGGAAATGCAAGTTGTTGTTGTAGTCACCAAACCCACTAAGAAGGATGAGAACTCACTCCTTGAAGAGAGATGGCCCATCAGCTTGAAAAGTCACGTCTCAAAAATAAAGAAACAAAGATGTCTTGCATTTTCTGCAATGTTAATATTCTGGATGTGGCAGAATGAGGGAGAGTTTTTATGTTTGTAATGAGGCTAACACCAGAAAACTATTGGTAACATTCAACAGTAAATACACTATTTATTTTCCTTCATTTGGGGATTTTTCACACATTGCATTGTTACATTTTAACAAATCTCATGTACATCTGATTGCATTTTAACTAGTCTTCAGCATCATCATTGATATGTGTTTACAGTTTATTGAAGTATGTTGATGCATTAATGAATTATTCACCTCCTGTCCCAGGTGAATAATATACGGCTTGACATTTTGTCAACATCCATCACAAATAAGGTGATATATACTTCAATAGAGGTAACATTTATGCCATGCTGTGGCATATAAATAGCCTGATTGAAAGATTAGTAGTAGTTTTTTTTAAGAGGAGTGAGATTTAGGAGCTGCTTTCAATACGTTTTGCTGGAATTTAGAGCGCATTGGTGGGTTCTAATGAGTTATAGAGCAGCTATGATTGCTGTGGATAATTCATGTATTAACATACTTTGATAAACTTTCCACCATCTATGCTCTTGATAAAGACAAGTGAAAATGCAATGAGCCTTACATTAGATGGGTCTTATTACTTGTTATGTGATTGTAACATCTGCTAACGTTTGTCTTACTGTGCGGTCAATTATTCTCGACAGAGTTATTGACTTAATCTTCTCAGCAATGGAGCTAACATACATTCATCTGCCCACTGTCAAATTCTGCCTCTATCTATCAGCAGTGTTTCACTGCTTGCCCTTCAGAGGGAGGGTTAACCACTTTATCGACAGTGATGTCACCAATAAAGAAGGCAGGAATATTTCCGAAGACAATGATCATCGATGAAGATGAGAAGCAAAGCCTCGCCAAGGACACTTCCTTGAAGGGTTCCTGTATAAGTTTTGTGATATGAAGATAAGTGTTCACTTATCATTACTCAATGTTTGCTTTCTCTGAGAAGTCACGTTCTAAGTTCAACAGCTCATCATATGTGCCACAGGAGGCCAGCATCTCATTGAAGTTAGAAAGCCCTGCTGGATGCGAAGGCTCCAGAAATGTTAAGGACTACTGGTCTAACTTCAGTTAACAAAAGTGAATATAATAGATTTGGATAGAAAAGGCTTACGGATGTTCAAAACATATTTATTTAACAGGACTTTTCACTTATTGAATATTCACATATGGACCTGACTGCAATACCAATGAAATATAAAGAGAAAATTCTAGAAATTGCCAATGCCAAATTTGCAGGGCATTTTCATGACATCTTTGATATGAGGAACTCCAGCCTCCCAGCTCCATTCAGTGAAGACAGTTAAGTGTCAGGATGGCTTGACAAGACATACACCTTGCTTCCATGGATCATGTCCCCACTTTGACTGCCAGACTTGCCGGCAGAATGTCGCTATAACGAGGCCCATCTATCAAATAGAGTGGTCATTAAGAGGACTGTGGAGGTTGTGAAGGCCATGTTTCACTGTCCTGATAGATCAGGAAGGGCACTGCAGTATGCCTCCCAAGCTGGTCCCTCATATTCTGGTTGCTCGCTCTGCCCGTCATAATTTTGCTACTTAGAAAAGAATGGAAATGCAATCCCAGGAAAAGGTCGTCCTGGATGAGGATGGCCGAGGAACCTGAAACTCAGCCTCATGAGGATCAGTACTCTGAGAACTCTTCCATGCCAGCAACAAAAAAGTTCATAGGGAAATCAATAGTAACATTTTCTCCTTGCATTAAAGTGGTAAACTTTGAAATCTTTCATTGCTTCATTTCCCCTGCCTTCTTGCCAACTCCAATCATCCCATACCAAAGTATCTGTATTTCTCACCACTTTAACACATATGTTACATTACCTCAACCAGACCTCGTAAAGACCTCAGGTGCTCATCAAACAACAAAGCTAAATCAAAGTGTATCATATTTATTTAACAATAAGTACTCAAACTAACTTCTCCATCACTGTGTTTCCTCTGGGTGCCGAGACATGCTTTTCTAATACCTATCCTGGTGATGCGTCCAGGTGCCACTTGAGATCCCGTGTCACAAGAGGTTTTTGGTGCTGGATTGGTACAAAAGGCTCTTAGGTCTCAGGTGCCCTTTGGTTTCATGACTGCTAAGTCCTGGGAAGGACCTGCTGTGGGCTGCATCTCTTGTACAACTGCCTGGCCAGCCTGGTCTGACCTCCTTTAGCATTTTCAACTAGCCCTTGAAAGGCTAGGCTAGAGGCAAGACATGTACTGAAATCCTGAGAAACAGCAGTCTCATGTTGGTCATTTCCAGCCATGCCACCGGTACTGGATGCAGATTCAGGGCATCCAGGGATCAGTAGGGCAAGATTTAATGGTTTCTAGCATACCCTGAAAGCACTGAGAGTGCGTCTGCTGCATGCTGGCCCAAGTGACAGAAAGCTAGGCTGTAGGGCGCTCTCAAGCCTGTCCCAGAACTTACAAGGCTATGCTTCTGATGAGTCACTGCAATCTGATGAAACACGATCACAGACTCCAGTGAAACTGCCACATATTCCATTGATGTCTGCACTGAAGAATAAGAATTTACGATGCTGCTGCCCACATGAAGGTTGTGGAGACAGAGGAGAAGGATAAGAGGAGGCGGAGGCAGGCAGGCGCCATAGGGTATCACTTAAGACCCGACTTATGCTGCCACCCACGTTTTCAATCACCTTCTCCTCTTGGGCACCCAAAGAGCAACAGAACATGTACGTTCTTGTAGTAAGACACTCCTTGAAACAGAGCTTAACACACCACGACATCGTAGTGTATTAGGCTGTATAATATGTCTCTGTATGAGATAGTGAATGAGTGAGGAAGTAAAGATTAAAAGCAAAGAGTAATGCCAGCTGCAAGGTAGGGGGAGGCCTCTAATCTCATCTTCCTTCTAAACCATCTCTTGACTCCATGCCTAGAATCTCCAGGGCCTTCTGCTTGTAAAGGGTCAAGGGTCACGTTAGGTAATTCTTGTCTTGTCTGCAGACATTGGTTATGTTCAGTATTCTCCAACAAACTCACAGAAAAAAAAAGACATCTGTTGCAAGAAGGAATCTGAGAGAAAATGTGCATGACCAAAGTGCCCAGATCAGCAATCACTTTCAATGCACCTGTGAGCATGCAGGTATCTTGAGTTGGCAGCGTTTTTAGTGTCATCTTTGCTTGTCATCTTTAATGGGACACAGGGTAGATGTATTGTTATGACAGCAGTGTCCTTTTTAAAACCTGGGTATGCCTACATTTGGGATGTATGTCAACATATGCCACAGTGTTGAGTTTTCTGCCTCTGTAATGCTGCAAGAAGCTAAAGATGAAGTACTGTTAAGATGCATTATAGGACAACATTGTATAATGAAGCAAAATGTGAGCAGCAGCTACCTTGGCAACTTTTCTGAGATCAGAAAACTTCTTCCTCACCAGCCTCGTTGCACAGAAATAATTCTTTATGCCACAACCATCCAGGCTGCTGAGGCGGTGCTGTTGACTGCAGGGTGGCATTCAGCTCCAGAAAGGACCATCTCTTCTTTCCAGGACCTCCCACAGAAGCTTTAGAGGAGCAGTTTGAGTACTGTAACACACTCTAGCCATTTCTACCCCAGGACAGTTTTAAAAGGCACAAAGCCCATTGCCTGACACCTGCGCATTCCCAGAATACAGTGGGGTAGGAATTGGTACGTGTTGTCCACGTTTTTTGGATGTAAAATGGGCACAACGCTGACACATTTTGCAGTGGGATAGCCCGCACACAATCTGCGTGTGCGTTCGAGCCACTGCTAAATTCATCAGGCCTATTTTGTAGGCGTGCCAGGCAGCCGCCTAAAACAGCCATGTGGGCCTTTGCATATGTTAATGAGGCCTGATAGAGGAGTTCAAAACTTTGAAGGGTTTTGATAAGTAAATAGTAAAAAACTATTTCCATCAGTCAGTGAGTCAATAACTAGAAGGCATTAATTTAAGATCACCAACAAAAGAATGGAGAGAGATTAGGAGAATTTTTTTTACAAATGCAGAAGGTTGTTAGGGCATGGAACACCTGAAAGAAACAATGGTGGAAGCAAAATCCATAATGGCTTTTAAAAGGGAAATAGATAAGTATTTGGAAAAGAAAAATTTAAAAGGCAATGGGGAATGACAAAGGCAAAGATTAAGGGAATGGGACTATTTGGATAGTTCTTTCAGAGAGCCAGCACAGACACAGAGGGATGAATGGCTGCTTCTGTGCTGTAAACTTCCATGATTGTGTGGTACACTTGAAAGAGTAGAACTCAAATATTTTACTTATTAGAAATCACATTTGGAATGTGATCCATTCTGCAGACATTTTTATTCTCATGTGCGGACACTATATATTGCATTATATATTAACAGCGATTCAGCTAAGCTAGGTCCTGGCTCCATTACAGGGTCATGCTACCATAGAAGGATCAGTATAATTTGCAAACACTGCGTGCATATAAATAGCAACCGCAAATTAAGAAAATAATATTTAGCAACCCTTGTAACACGGTTTTATTAATTACATTATATATACCTGTCCTTATTAATCAAGAAACCATATTAAATATCCTTTCTGTATTACAGTGCTCCTTGCATAAGGCTTTTTGCATGACCTCCAAAGACAATGTTATAAAGAGGGTCTCACATATCTCCAAAAGGGATCCTATTGCAAACTTCATTTTGATGAGCGTTTCAGTTGTGTACTATTAAACTGTTATGAGCAACTCTTAGGAACATAGGAACAGGAGTAGCCATTCAATCCCTCGAGCCTGTTCTCACTATTTAGAACATATTCTGATCTATCTTTCTTCGGTCCAAAGTGGATGACCTCACACTTTCCCACATTGAACTTCATCTGCCACAGTTTTGCCCACTCACTTAATCTATCAATGTCCCTTTACAACTTTCTGCGCCCATCTACATTATTTACTCTGCCACCTAACTTAGTGTCATCAGCAATCTTAGATATACCGCTCTCTATTCCTTCATCCAAGTCATTTATAAATATAGCGAAAAGCTAAGGCCCCAGTGCAGGTCCCTGGGGGGCACCGTTAGTCACATCCTGCCAATTTGAGTAAATACCCATTATCACTGCTCTCTGTCTCCTATTTCCTAATCAATTCCCTATCTAAGTCAATAGGTTGCCTCCAATTTCATGCGCTCTACTTTTTGTTAACAATCTCTTATTTGGAACCTTGTCGAATGCCTTCTGGAAGTCCATATAAATAACATCCATTATCACTCCCTTATCTACCACGTTTGTTACCTCCTCAGAAAATTCAACTAGGTTCATTAAACATGACTTACCCTTTACAAATCCATGCTGGCTCTCTCTGATCAGCTCATATTTGTCCAAATGCTCAGTCACTCTATCCCTAATGACAGATTCTAGTAACTTCCCCACAACTGACATTAGACTAATAGGCCTGTAATTCCCTAGTTTATCTCTCCTACCCTTCTTAAATAATGGAGTGACATTGGCAGTTTTCCAATCCAAGGGGACAATTCCTGAATCAAAAGAGTCTTATGGGGTACTGTAACTTTAATTGATTTCCATCCTATTTACATAAAGCTGTCATGGTTATATACATTTTTAAAACTGATGAATAATTAATTGACCAAAACAGTGTGTGATTCCAGACACTTAAATAGATCATTATCCACATAAAAGTTGATTTTACAATGAAATAGGTTGCTAAGACATACATCAGAGACAGAGGAGTATATTTTGATCATTTCGAAATAAGCACTAAATTTCCCCTTTTTCCAGTCATGTTCAGCGCCTATCAATCAAAGTGATGATACTCTGCCTCTTAGATTCAATATTCTCACCTGAAAGAAAATGGCCCTTCTGACCTGCTCTGACAGTCCATTTCACTCTTTTCAAGCAGCTAACGAGCTGATTAATCGCCACTTTTGTGAGACGTTTGTAAGTCCAGCTGTTCAGGGAGGTTTCAAAGGGCTCAGGCAAACCTTTGTATTTCTTTTTGACCCTAAAAGTCTTACTGGAGAACACTTTGAAAACCAGGACGAGCTCTTTGGGTTAAAAGGGCAACACATTAATCAAGTTTCTGCCAATCTGCCTAGCTGTGGATTGCTGAGCATGTCCATGTTGGCTCAGAAACTCAAAGGACCCAGAAGGAGATTAAGGAACAGTTCTACAATTTAAGACTAACTATCAAGGTAATGTGAAAATGGACTGCAAATTTTGCATACTTTATTGTGGACAGTAAGCACAGATTTCAATGCAGCAACCTTTTACATCCACCTGAGAGAACAGACGGGGCCTCGGTTTAACATCTCATCTGAAAGATGGCACCTCTGACAGTGCAGCACTCCCTCAGCACTGCAATGAAGTGTCAGCCTAGATTATGTGCTCATGTCGCTGGAGTGGGACCTTCTGACTCAGAGTCAAGAGTGCCCCCCATTGAGCCAGGGCTGACACCTTGAGTAAAGAGGTCCTAATGAAGGCATCTCATCATATTTGCATTAGGCATGCTGCGACAATATAAGAAAGCAAATGCAGCATTACAGGAATCTTACTGAATTGGCCCCATGATAGGAGGTCTGTAGCATGGACCAGAGTAGTACCATACACAAAGAAAGCTCCAACTATTTCTTTTCAACTAACTTCAACAACCAAATTCTAGACATTAACAAGTTTTTATTTCCCCCTCTGCTTTCAAAATTTGCCTTTTAGCACTTTACCCCAGGAGGAAATTATAAAAAGAGAAAAAGAAAGAAAGAAGACTTGCATTAATATAGCAACTTTCACAACCTCAGGACCTCCCAAAGCGCTTTACAGCCAATGAAATACTTTTGAAGAGTAGTCACTGTTGTAATGTAGGAAACGCAGCAGGCAAGAAAAACACATTTTGCATTAAATTTTATGAGCACTACCAGCATTCCTCACCAGTTTACTCATTGTTTTCTTTAAATGTTTTCCACCATGAGGAAAACAAGTCTTATAGTTAAGGACCTTTAAAGTCAGTTTTTAATGCCAATTAAAGGATAAGTTTGGAGAAAAGCAGTTTTTCTTTTGAACATTATGCAAACACACAATCAACCTAAATGACAACCTAGAATTATTTGCACAGTTTATGGACACCACTTTTATGCGGCTCACCATCAGATTGTCACTTAATTTCTAGATTTTTTTTAAGGTAAAAGTAAAATTCAAGAACCTATGTTTATAGTTGTGGCTCTAGACACTTATCTGCCACCATAATGGTGGGCTATTAAACATTGTTGGAAATTTTGCACATGGGGATAATTGCGATCTTGCTTATGGTAAGCAATGCCATGGTGTGTGGCTTGAGTCAGCCTTTGATTGAAGATCCCAGTGAAGTAACTGTGTCAGTGCACTACTGTTCCTGCTCCATACTAACTAGGAATGAAAGACTGACGCTTGCTGTAGTACGAAGAACATAGTCCTCACCATAGTACCTAAAGATGATTGAGATCCCCTTACAAAAAAATCCAAATTGCACAACCTTTGTTTTCTTCCCTGCTGAAAATTCCTGTTGATATTGGTGATATTGGAAAAATTATGCTTCTCATCCACAATAAAATAAAACTACAATGCACTCTACAAGGAAAAGAAACAGCAATTCTGTTTTACCTTCCAACACTTGACTTCCAATTACTTGATGACAGGAGTCAAAAAGCTTTTCCATCTTTGCACGGGAACAGGAGACAGCTTAAAATGTCAAAAATCCTCAGAATTTTAATTACTTCCTCAGTACTTGCAAGCCATTTTTTTCCCTGGTAGATTTATTTGTTGTATAACAGATCAAGAGGAGACCTTCTTAGAAACCAATAACGGGGTAATTTTAACATAGCTCCTCTGGTGGAAAATAATGCCATCAAATCGGCCACCATTTTACATGCTGCCCAATTTTGCATTTCTTTGCTTCAATAGAAAGTAAAATCGGGTGGGCTGTAAAACTGATCCGATCCCTTCAGTTTCCCATTGGACTGGTTAGCTTAAAATTACCCCCCAAAAGCTCTTCTCAATATCACCGCATAAGGTGCTGCGATAACTCTAGGAGTTGGAGCAGAGATCAGCATGTTTAATAACAATATTTTACCATCAATTTAATAATTTACAATTAATTATTAATTCATCTGCAATTGTACCAGTGCACACGTACCGTTAGCTAGAGGGAAAGCACATATTTGCTATTGCATCAGTTTCAGTAGAACAGAACACACACTGATTATCCCTCTTCTGTTGTGGTTAATGGGACAATATATCTCCAACACCAAGGTCAAAACCTTCTTCATGTGGCATTGGTAGTAGTACGCTGAATCTGGATAATTCAGGAGGTTTTTCCTTTCTAATGCTTAGCTAATGAACCCCTTGGAGACCAGATTCATGGTAGCAATCAGCAAACAGGAAATTACTAATGACAAGAGAAATGCAAAAATGAGTCTCCAAAAATTTGAAAGGGTTTCAGTTTACATCCTCCGTTATAATTATATTTTTTCCTTCTGGAATGAAGTTGAGTGTAAATAGGTGAGGCAAAAGGATTTCGCCAGAAGCGTGTGGTACTATCAAAGGAGCCTGAAACCTGTTTATTATTCCATGTACATCAGTGCACAATTGAGTCGAACCTATGGACCTCAGGCAGATGAAGTTAAAAAAGTACAGTTGTGGTGCCTCTACTTAATATTTGATTGGTTTTGTAAGGTTGTACACAGATTTTTATTTTTGAAATGTTTGTTAATTCTATAGCTCATTCCATTTTTGATGAGACCCGTTGCCCTTGCAACCACTGCAATGATTGCTGTCTTTGTTTTCCACAGTCTTTGATTTCAGCCAAGTTACACTGAGGCCTTAGCATGAGCAGACTGTAAGAAAAAATAGATAACTCACACAGACCAACGTCAATATGATTGCAATTGTATTTTTAATATCTGGCAGATTGTGTCGGATAAGAAAAAGCATATGTAATATGAAATAGATTTGAAAAGCAGGTATTGAAATGGAAAAGGAGACACTGGGAGACAGAAAGGAAAATAGTAAATCACCGTACTTCAAAGATCAGAAACATGTAAAGTAAGCCTTCTTTTGTACTTTCAAACTAATATGTATATCAGTACAATCTTATTAATCATCTTACTATTTGTAAATAAGCAGAGAAAAATACATTTTAAATGTTCTGTGCAATGTTTGCAATACTATAAAGATCATAAAGGTAAGTGCAGATGAGGAAAGCCATTCCTCTCATCCTTCCATAAGAAATCTACATCACCCCTATCACAGCACCTGCCTCTTATTTCTTGCCTTCACTATCCTATCCACAAAAACTATTGCAGGTATTAATCACTCAGTGTGAGGAAGTGCTTCCTAGCATCAATCCTGAACTTGCCATTTCCCAGTTTGTACCTATGTCACCCTACCATTACGGATTAAATTGAAATATTCCACTTTGTATCTTATATATCTTTGTAAGAACCCCTCTCAAAATTACCGCTGATAGATTATGTGCACAGTAAAAAAGCATAGACCTTAAAATTATACTGTGAAGCTTAACATACAAACACTTTATACTTTCGTTTGAAATTCCTTAGTACCCCGTTTTAAAGTACACATTAACCTGCTTATTTTAAACTTCCATTAAAATAGAAACAAAAGAATTTCATGTATGCCAATCTTTGCACTGTGTAATTCAACATCATGAATATAATTGCAGTAACGTATGATACCTTGACTCAGCGAGCAGGAGTCCAGAGCTCCGGCCTCTGAATATTGGGTTAACATCCAGTGGGATACTCGCCTCCGATGGGAGTCAAGTGATGACCCCTCCCTATTGCATCTAGACAGTTCGCCTGATAGGGAATTGTGAGTCAGGCTAATGACTTCATTACAGAAACAACCCAGAGCATGACCTGCTAGATGTAAAGCAGTGGAAGTATTGGGCTGCCTTGTGTTCCATTAGGCACACGAAGAAAAGGAAGGACAAACAAACAAATTTGCATTTATACAGCGCCTTTTGTGACCTCAGGACGTCCCAAAGTGCTTTACAGCCACTGAAGTACTTTTGAAGTGTAGTCATTGATGTAATGTAAAAACACGGCAGCCAATTTGCGCAACAGCAAGATCCCACAAACAGCAATGTGATAATGACCAGGTGATCTTGGTGAAGGGATTAATATTGGCCCAGGACACCAATATTTATCCCTCAACCAATATCACCTGGTCATTATCACACTGCTGTTTGTGTGACCTTGCTGTGCGCAAATTGGCTGCCGTATATCCCAAAGAAGAAGAATGTATGATACTTTACCATCAACAGTGGACTGAAATTAGTTTCATGCAGAGACTAACAAAGCCCTAGTTGTTGACTTTTAGTGCACCACTCCCTCAATACTGCACTGAACTGTCAACCTGGATTATGTACTAAAGTCCTGGAGTGGGGTTTGAGCCCATGACCCTCTGACCTAGAGGTAAGAGTGCTACCACTGAGCCAAGGCTGATACCTTATATATACTGTCAAACTATACACTGACAACGACATTATCACTAGCCTGATGAGGTAGCCAAATCCTATTCTCCAGCAGACTCTGAGAAGTAGAGGTGGGGATATTGAAGCTACAACATGCCTTGTTGTTGTATAGTTCTACAAAGTTGCACGCAAAAGGACTATAATGAGTGGTGTTTCATAATAGGCTCACTCCTTCTGTGTAACCCCCCCTTCCGCCTCCACACCTGTCCATCCCCTACATCCTTCCTACCGCATTTTTCTGTTGGCCAGTCCATCTGGTCCTATCCACATGCGGGCGGGCACATGACAAAGAGATACAAATGAATGAAGATAGATTCTGCCATGTTTCCCACCATTAACACTGTTAGAGTGTTGGAGCCACACGTTAGGCCCTGGCATCCGTTGTTCAACGGTCGGCAGAGCTGGAAAAGGAGATAAGATCAGGAAAAGACCAGTGCAAGTGCACTCAGGGCACAGCCATGCACAGGCCCCAGCATAAGCGATCAAAAGTTTGTCGGTACAATTTTATTTTAAATCGGGCTGACTCCCATTGCAGCAAACCCCAGAGGCCTGCTCTAGTAAGTCAGGCATGACCTCCCAACAAAGGCTAGGGAGTCCGCCTCGTGCTGCAAATTACCCCAGGGTCAGAAATACTGCTGGGGACTGGGGGCAATGCTGAGGTTGGTGGAAGGGCTACCCCTCCTCTCACACCCCCAATTGGAACACCTCGGCCGATGTGTCTGAGCCAAATATTGTGAAGTAATTAAATTCGTGAATGAATGACCCAGCATGGTTTTGTGATCTTTTTGCTGCACCCGTGTACGTTAATCCCTCTCAATGCTGATCGACATCTTCTCCAAAACAGTTCCCCAAGTGATGTCATTGCACTTGTTCTTTAAACAAAACCGTTGCCACAACATCAACAGAATAAGAATGGTGAAACCAACTGTAATCATTTGTAACTGTTTTATGTTTTAATGGGGTGCAAATAATGACACCCTTCAGCTGTATTCTCACTTCCACTTTCTTGGTAAGAGGTAAAAGTCTGAAAATGGTAAAAGAAAATTTAAATCCTGATCGCTAACATGCATAAGATTGAAAAAAAATCCACGTTATTATACATTTGAGGCTGATCTAATGTATAGTGGTGTATTATAACCAGGCTGAAAATGTAGAGATCTAATGTAGTGGTTACATTCATTTATTTGAAATGCCACTTAAGCCTTTGAACTGCTCACTGCTGTCATAATGAAATACAACTTGTCAAGCTCCTTATCATTTTAATTGCTTTCAACAATTTCACGGTCTTGCTATGAATCAAAAGGCGGAGGAAAACAAAATGTTATTACCGACACCATAGTTAACTTGACATTACAAGGATTCTAACTGCAGATATCAGATAAAAATAGTATTTTTTTATTATCTCGTGTCTTCAGTTTCAAAAATGAAAGCTGTATAATTATAATCTCTTTAAAACATCATAATCTTTTGCTGAAAAAGCGATTCACATCATCTATATTCAGTTTGAATGCTACAGAAGAATTGGTGTGCAAATCGATGGAGGTTAATTTCCAAAGTACATCGATCATCAAAATTAATTTTAATGCCCTGAATTCCAGAATTAAGCCAAGATAATTGTTTCAGGTTTTGTTAGAGATATATATTTTTTTCTTTTGATAAATCAGCTATTAAAATCAATCTTTATTTTACATTTTACAGCTTAAATGTTTGTTATTTTCTCAGTTAATTGAACAAAATATTGCACTACATCAATTTTACTGCCTTTTTCAATTCAGTCATTTGCATTATATAGAACCTCAATTGTATTTTGTGTTGTTGCAGCCGTCCATTTCTAATGGCAGAATGCACTAATCTTTATTTACACCTTTTGCAATAGTCAATGTCGATACACACTGGGACATACAACATTGTATTTTCTTTCCACTTTTGCTTTCAGTTCTTTGTATTTGTGAGCATTACTCTTCCTTTGGTGATCGCTATCACCAAGTGCAGATTGATCTCTCAAAGTAGCATCCTTAAAGTAAGCTATTAAGATGGACCAGTGACAGACCATAGTACAGAGTCTAAAGTGCCACCACACAGTTGAGCTGAAAACTGTACTGCACCATAATCACATTTTTTTTCCTTTGGATAGGATAGAGCTAAAGCAGCTTACTCAAGAGATGGAGAAAATATCAGCTAACCTGATTAGTTTTGAGTAGTTTAGCTTTTTAGCAGCAGAGTTTGATGATGGGAAATGCAGGTTAAATGTCCTTACAGGGCTGCCCCCAACTCTCCATCCTTCAATTCCTGTTAATCACAGAGTCAAAAATCATGGATTGTGGCCAAAAGATTAAACAGGTCCTTTAAAATGTCTAATGCATTACAGAGTGAGCACTGCATGGTTGGAAGTGCCGTCTTTCAGATGAGACATTAAACTGCCCTCCCAGGTGGACGGAAAAGATCCCATGGCACTAATTCAACAAAGAGCAGGGGAGTTCTCCCTGGTGTTCTGGCCAATATTTATCCCTCAACTAATACCACTAAAACAGATTATCTGGTCATTATGACATTGCTGTTTGTGGGACCTTGCTGTGTGCAAATTAGCTGCTGCATTTCCTACATTTCAAAAGTATTTCATTGGCTGTAAAGCAATTTGGGATGTCCTGAGGTCATGAAAGCCAGAGTTCACCTGGACTTACCACTGGGACTATAAATGCAAGTCTTTCTTTCTTTCATCTTTCTTTAACTTATATCCCCTACATATCCCATAGTTTCGCTTCATATCTGTTGGAGAAACTGCTGAAAATAGATCAGAAAATGTTGGTAGTCAGAGAGATTTGGGTGTCTTTGAACATGAATCACAGAAAGTTAACATGCAGGTACAGTACAGCAAGCAAGTAGGGAGGCAAATGGTATATTAACTTTTATTGCAAGAGGGTTGGAGAATAAGAGTAAGGAGATCTTGCTGCAATTATATAGGGCTCTGGTGAGACCACACCTGGAGTACTGCGTACAGTTTTGGTCTCCTTACCTAAGGAAGGATATACTTGCCTTAGAGGGGGTGCAACAAAGGTTCACTAGATTGATTCCTGAGATGAGAGGGTTGTCCTGTGAGCAGCAATTGAGTAGAATGGGCCTATATTCTCTGGAGTTTAGAAGAGTGAGAGGTGATCACATTGAAATGAATAAATTCTGAGAGGGCTTGACAGGGTAAATGCTGAGAGGCTGTTGCCCCTGGCTGGTGAGTCTAGAACTAGGGGTCATAGTCTCAAGATAAGGGGTCGGCCATTTAGGACCGAGATGAGGAAACATTTCTTCACTCAGAAGGATGTGAATCTTTGGAATTTTCTATCTTAAAGGGCTGTGGATGCTCAGTCATTGAGTATATTCAAGACTGAGATTGATAGATTTTTGGACACGAAGGGAATCAATGAATATGGGGATAGGGTGGGAAAATGGAGTTGAGGTGGAAGATCAGCCATGATCTTATTGAATGGTGGAGCAGGCTTGAGGGGCCGTATGGCCTACTCCTGCTCCTGCTCCTATTTCTTATGTTCTTATGTTCTTTTGTTAGAATAACATATTTACACAACCAAATGGTATTCACATGTTTGTCCCAACTTTTAGTAGAAACCTCTTTCAGTATTTAAATTAAAATGCTTTGATGTAATTTATCATTCGGTACTAATCTGATTAAATGTGCCAGTATTTTACTTCCCTAATGCATTGCGAAGGATGCTACAGGTTTGGAACGAGTTGATTCTCGTTATTTCATAATTATATTATCATAGAACATTTTTTAATCATAAGCTGCAATTTCTCCCAACCTTCCCAACCTATCTGTGTCTATCAGCTCTCCTCTTCAAAATTCAGCTGTCACCAAAGCACTCAATAAAAATGCAAAAAAAGTTCCTTTTTGAGGCTATTTCTATTCTGGTAGCAGGAGTTTTTATTGTTTTCTTTCTCAGCTAACCTAAGTGATATAATATAGACAGCGATAAAGAAAAGAACTTTGTGATAGTGGCACTGAAAAAAACACTATATATGGTAATACGTGTATTAATATATATTCTCATTTTTTCCCTTTAGGTCAGTGCCATTCCATATGTGCATGCAGCCTGTTTCTAGGCCTCTACTATTATATCTGTTTAACAAGTTAAGAGGTAGATATACCTCTTTTTTTTGTACTCCCTCCCTGTGGGAAATGTCCTAGCCTTCATTCATGTCTTCCCTGATAAACCAGCTGAGATCAGGACCTACCACATGGGGAACCAGGGATACTAATTTATCTTAGCACTCAATGGTACATCAACCACATTGTCCTGTGCCATGTGCAATGGGCACACAGCAGGCCACAATGCCCAATAAAACAGGTGGCCTGCATCTGAGGCATATCAGCGCTATAGAGCATGAGGCATTGCATTATTGACTTCAACATTTAATGTACACAATTAGAAGCTAGCTATATAAATAAACTAAACATGAATCAGATTAACAAGCACATAGGATGCATATTAAAAACCAATAGTAAGAATTGACCTCTCAGACTTACCATTGTAAAAAATTCATTACGGGGTTTCTGCCAAAACTATTTTCTACTGCCAGTGGTAAAGAAGGCATTTTAATATTTAATATTTTTCAGTGGTATAGAGATATCTTAATATCGGAAATGGTGAAAGTAGGTGGGGAGGAACAGTTGTATTCCAAGACAAAAGTGCAGCACTGCATTGTAATAGTATTGAACAGGTTGCACACCAAATTGGCTTGAAACTCTACCTCAATATTGACTACGCAAAGTAAATTTGTTATTTAATTTGACAGTTTTCAGTGACTTCTAACATATAAAATAAAATGGTATCGAACTGTTACTACAGTCCCCACCACTTAAAACATCCACGTTTAAAACAGGCAGTCACTTATATCGGCCAAAAAGCGATAACCATTAACCATTTGCATTAACGTCAATTTCAAAGTTGCTGGTTATAGCGTCTTAGGTGTTTTGTTTATTTCGGGCAGAAACAGCTGTGCTTACTGTGATATTGTATGAGTGAAGTACACGTGAATATATATATCTCAATTTCCTCCATTACTTTTATGTACGTATATATAAAACAGTCAGGGAACTACACAGAAGGTAAACGCTATACTCCCATCGCAGCCCCTTATCTGTAATATGCTGGAAAATTAAATAGTGCAAAAAAATCCCCCAAAAAATCTACTGAAACTCTGGTTGCTAATCTGGCGCCATGCCTGTCGATGATGTAATTCAGTTCCTTGCCCTAGTGAAGGACCTGCCTGTCGCTATTCAGGTTATGAAGCATCGCTGTTTAGTATTTGTCGCTGTTTAAGATTGAGCTATGCTTCCTATGTGAGACAACAAAAGGGTAGTGAAAAAGCAGTCTTGGTCTGATTTTGTTTGGGGCATTACAGAGACTGGTCCCTGGGCGCAGGCGAGCGATAACTCCAGAGGAGAAGGGGGAAAGCTGGAAAGGACTGAAATAAGTAAGTGCTTGGTCAAGTCTAGGGTCCAGCAGTAAGGAGGTTCATTCAGGTAGCTGCGGATGCTGATGAGCGACGGCAACATATGCATAGCTACCATGTTCGTGTATAATGAGCAAATTGTGTTAGCATGAACACGCCCGCTATAAGTGGTGGGGACTGTATATGGTATTGGAAACAGAAATAGAGACAAATGGAAGTGAGAGATGATGCCACCGTAACTTGTTACTAAAAGCATAGATCAGCCATATGAAGTTCCTCACAATTTGACTTGTGATGATATTTGATATATACTTTATGAAAAGTATATAGTCAAGAAGAACAAGTGAGCCCTAGTGGTTGAATCCAATTGCAGTGTATTGCAGGTGGAAGATGCATGATAAAGGACGAAGACTTTACAAGCTTGGCCTTTCCACACCATATCAGAACACCTTTCACAACGCTTGACATACAGTCTGGCTTGTAAATGATATATTGAATTTCTATTGCAAAAAAGTTCCTTCTTAAAAATACTATACGAATTGTCCTAACTTTAACACCACTTATATCCAGTGCCTGTTTGATGACTTTTTACGCATAGGAAAGTGTTCGTAACCTTGAAGAAGTAGAAGTCAAACAGAATTTGTACCCGGTTGAAGAGTCTAAAGAATAAATACAAGGACCTCTTGGAAGAACAGAGAATCCTTGCATCTTTTATTACATATATCCTCCAGAAGATCTGAAGATCCCATCAGGGAGTTTGGACTCCTGAGAAGCCCTCTCTTTATACCATGTTGGAGATAGAATACCAAAAGAGCTCCAGGCTGAAGAATTCAGTGCGTCAGTAAATTAATAATTAATACAGTGATTAAAGGGGCAATGCCTATACCAAAAAGCTTTCAGCACACTTTATTTGGTTGTTTGCCAAACACTGTGACAAAAATTGCATCAAAATGCACCAATTTATTGACAAAAGAATCATACAGTTGAATCTATTTTCTTGTATGTGTAAAGTTAAAGAGAATTTATTTGATTAAACTCTCATTACAAACCAATGACTGTTTAATGAAAGAGTGTTTCATTAAGTTCACACACAATAAAATATAACAATGTGTTCTTTGTGTGTGTGAGACCTCATTGTGAAGAAAATTATGCAAGACCAGCCCTGCCGTTCTCTTCTTTGCGATAACGACAAGTTGAGTGAAATCATACTGCATAACATTAACATATAAATATTACCGATTTTGTTTGAAATTCTTGGGGATCATTTTTGATTTCATTGTCTTGGTGGCAATCTGGTGGAGCAGATTACCCCACATCTTGTAGAACCCTTTCATTCTATAGAAAACAATGGGATGAAAATCGGGCAGGTTAGACAATGGGTGGGTGATCCGTTCCGCTGGATTACTGCCCAAGCGCTGAAGGTGAACATGACCTCTCTTTTGTCCATTTTGTTAACAGAAGTGTTAACCAATTAGTTTAAGTGGGTTAATGCTTTTGTTAAAATAGCAGATAGGGGAATTTCATACAAATATGTTGACTCCCGGTCCGGCAACGCCTTGATTTTAAAATTCTCATCCTTGTTTTCAAATCCCTCCATGGCCTCGCCCCTCCCTATCTCTGTAACCTCCTCCAGCCCTACAACCCTCCGAGGTCTCTGCGCTCCTCCAGTTCTGACCTCTTGCGCGTGCCTGATTTCCATCGCTCCACTATTGGCGGCCGTGCCTTCAGCTGCTTAAGCCCTAAGCTCTGGAATCCCCTCCCTAAACCTCTTTGCTTCTCTACCTCTCTCTCCTCCTTTAAAGATGCTCCTTAAAATCTACCTCTTTGACCAAGCTTTTGGTCACCTGTCCTAATATCTCCTTATGTGGCTCGATGTCAAATTTTGTTTGATAATCGCGCCTGTGAAGCGCCTTGGGATGTTTTACTATGTTAAAGGCACTATATAAATGCAAGTTGTTGTTGTACACAAATATCACATAGAGCAATCTCACCCAAAAGGTCCCCTTAGAGGAAAACTAAAACAAAGTGCCACAATCAGAGGAGCTGATTTATAATCCTCTACTATCCGCAGCAGAAAAAAAGACAATGTTTTCAATCTGAATATGTATTTTTTTATTTAAATCTTCACCAGCAATCTTCTACTCCCGATGGAAGCAGACATTTTGTGAACTTGTAATTTTGTTCTTGATAACTGGGCTGAGCTAAATTAAATAGAAACTGCACTCCACATGCACACAATGCTGTTTCATAAAAATCATTGCTTAGTCTCCTTGCTGCTGCTGTGCACTAAAAATAACAGATCAATTTACACCATCAAACCTACTAAGATGATAAGTAAGACATTTTAAAAACAGTTCCCTCATGCCCTCTTTGATGGACGCTCTAACATTGATTCATTAGTGTCAATCCATCTGATTAGATACATTGCTAACATTACTGGAGTTCCCTTTTAATTCACAGCTCTTCAGTTCACTGGGGTAGATTTTGACTTTGTGCGATAGTGTACAACGGGTGATAGCGAATTGGCAGCCCGTGTTACGTATTATTTTCCGTTTTATTTTCCACTGACTTCAATAGGAATAAAAATGGGGAGAGATGTAAAACGGGCTGCCGATTCGCTATTGCCCTTTTTGCACTAACGCCCAAAGTCAAAATCTACCCCAATCTGTTTTAATAACAATTGCGTCTGTACTAATTCACTGTGTGCTGGCCCAGGAGGAAGGCATAAACTTGAATAAAATGCAGAGGTTCCCAACAGAGACCAGTCTAACCTTTAACTAAACTGCGCATTCATTTGCAATCTGCATCTGGATACGTTTGTGTTGAACTCTGCTCGGTCTTTAATGAGAGTATAATTTTATAGATATTAGCAAACGCAACTTTAAACCTGCAATGGATGTATCAGCTCACTTCCAGATGATCAGTACTTTGTGAGTACTATTCATCTGGAAACCAGTTAATATCTCTATTGAATGTTTGAAAGTCACTCGTACTAATATCCACAAATTACACCCTCATTAAAAAAGAACAAGCCTACTCTCCTGATCTGCTCAGGTCAGAACTTGACAAATGGTTTGATTTTCACATTTGAACTGCAAACCCCAGTGAATAATGTTCTGCATTGATGTTGTGATAGCCCTAGGCACAGACCATCATTCCTGAGCTAAAGAGAGGATGCCAAAGCTGGATAAATTTCCCTTTGCAGATTACATATGACTTATTTTGCTGTGCTTAATCGCATGGGATTTTACATTCATTTATCAGCTGTTTGTGCATCTTGCTTTCCTGAACTCCTCAGTATTGCTCAGGGGTATCATTTAGCTGGTTGGTCGAGGCTCTCTGCTAGAGATGAAAATTAAGATCAATCTGGATTCTTCTTCCTTTGCTCCCCCCTTCACCCCTCCCCCCGAAAAAATCCAGATGGTCTGACATGAATGCGAAAGATTGCAGATGTGTAAAAGGTCAGCATTGAGAGATTAATAAGAGCACCAGGAAAAAAACTGCATTGGGCACATATAGTTTTCACAGAAACTGAATGGATCAGGTGTGCATAGTAATGGAATCTTTAAATTTTATTTTTATCCCCTGGTCTTCAGTTTAAATCATGCAGAAGCATCCAGAATGACACTAAGATACGGCTACATTAAGTTATCTGTTAACATTGCTCTTGTCTGTTAAGTGCTGATTTTTTTTCTAAATTCTTATTGAATTGGATCCATTTTCTTCATACAGTTGTGGAAAGTAATTCTTTAACATCGGAAATATAGCATATTGAACAAAAGTCCTAGTTAATGCATTTTGAGCATTTTGTTCAAATCGAAATAAAGTTTTGTGCCAGTAAAAGAATCATATCTGAGGTGCATACCCTCATCCAAATAAGGTAGAATTCAAATACTGAGGTAATGAAATCTTTCATAGCAGGGAGATAGTTATTTATAGTATGCTAAGAAATCAGCTGGATGGTATATAATTAAATCTTCAGGGAAACCTAGCACTTTTGCAAAATTGAAAGCAACTTTATTTTGATTAAAGCCTTATCTAAACTCATTGATATCCTGGCCACGATAGACAGAGATCAAATTCCTCAGTTAGATCACATCACACGTTGTAGCAGCAAGCTGTAGATAAGCATCTTGCCTTCCTTTAAATATGGTCATTCAATTCTATTCGTGTGACCATGATGAATGAAGATACAACAGGGCTTCCTTAGATCTTAAAAATTAAGACCAAACACAAGTTATAGGCTGGGAAATTCCTCGGAGCCCTGTCCGCGAGGCCAACGTTACTTCACCGGAAGCATGGGGGAGACCGCGCTAATGGGGCATCCATCGCCTTCCGATGAAGTAACGTCATAGGAGTGGAAGCAACTCTGAAGGTTCCTGGCTATAGTTATAATTCGCTTACACCAGAAAAACCAGCAGTGGGGAATCAGAACTGGGTAAAAGAAGGGTGGGGGGAACTTGACCGAAGATGATTGTAGTGCAAGGTAGATGTAGCTGCTCAGTAGGCTAGAAGCACAGTGTGACTGTAGAGAATCTAGAAATCCTCAGGTCCTGGAATGGTGTCCAGGTATCCTTTCATTTTGTTAGGTAAGGGTATCAAGGGGATATGGAGCTAAGGCGGGTAATTAGAATTGAGGTACAGATCAGCCATGATCTAATTGAATGACGGAGCAGGCTCAAGGGGATGAATGGCCTACTGCCGTTTCGATGTTCCTATATATAATAACTAGTCTGCAGAAATGTAATTCTAGACCTGGTAAATGAAAGATTTGCTTAAAAGCTGAAGGAGATATGAAGAGTGATATCAATAAGCACATAAGGACACAAGAAATAGGAGCAGGAGTAGGCCATCTGGCCCCTCGAGCCTGCTCCGCCATTCAACAAGATCATGGTTGATCTTCTACCTCAACGCCATTTTCCTGCACTATCCCTGTGTCCCTTGATGCCTTTAGTATCTAGAAATCTATCGATCTCTGTTTTGAATGTACTAAATGACTGAGCCTCCACAGCCCTCTGAGATAGAGAATTCCAAAGATTCACCACCCTCTGAGTGAAGAAATTTCTCCTCATCTCAGTTCAAAATGGCCTACCCCTTATTCTGAGACTGTGACCCCTGGTTCTAGATTTCCCAGCCAGGGGAAACATCCTCCCTGCATCTACCTTGTCGAGCCCTGTAAGAATTCTGTATGTTTCAATGAGATCACCTCTCATTCTTCTAAACCCCAGAGAATACAGGCCTAGTCGACTCAATCTCTCATACGACAATCCCGCCATCCCAGGAATCAGTCTGGTGAACCTTTGTTGCACTCCCTCTATGGCAAGTATATCCTTTCTTAGGTAAGGAGACCAAAATTATACACAACACTCCAGGTGCAGTCTCACTATGGCCCTATATAATTGCAGTAAGATAAGTTTACTCCTATACTTGAATCCTCTTGTAATAAAGGCCAACATATCATTTGCCTTCCTAATTGCTTGCTGCACTTGCATGTTAGCTTTCAGTGACTCATGTGCAAGGACACCCAGGTCCCTTTGAACATCAACATTTCCAAATTTTTCACCATTTAAAAAATACTCTGCATTTCTGGTTTTCCTACCAAAGTGGATAACTTCACATTTTTCCACATTATATCCCATCACTCACTTAGCCTGTCTATATCCCCTTGAAGTCTCTTTGCAACCTCCACACAACTCACATTCCCACCAAGTTTTGTGTCATCAGCAAACTTGGAAATATTACATTTGGTCCCCTCATCCAAATCATTTGATATAGATTGTGAATAGCTGGGGCCCAAGCACCGATCCTTATGGTACCCCACTAGTCACAGTCTGCCAACCTGAAAAAGACCTGTTTATTCCTACTTTCTGTTTTCTGTCTGTTAACCAATTCTCAATACACCACATCCACTGGTTCCCCCTTATCTATTCTACTAGTTACATCCTCAAAGAACTCCAATAGGTTTGTCAAACATGATTTCCCTTTCATAAATCCATGATGACTCCGCCAAATCCTATTATTATTTTCTAAGTGTCCTGTTATCACACCCATACTCTTCTGCATGGACAAGGCTAAAGATTTGATTGGGTTTAAACAACTGTGGTCATTGCAAATCCCATGTTACAACACCATACACTTATCATTGGTTACTTTACCCTGCCTTCTATTTCACTTGTCAGAACAAGCTTCCCTTGCATTTTATGAGGTTAATGGAAAGGCTAATAATGATAGTTTTACCGTAGTAAACAATGGGGAATAGGGAATAGAGATGTTTAGGGGGAGCTGTAAAAGAACATTTCTCCAACTGGCTTTGACTGCAAAACATCTATAGTGGAAATAAATTGGATGTATAATAGGATTGGTGTTCAAGGTCAAAAGAAATTACAGCTTGTGTATAAAATGGCTTGTGAAATAAATAGAGGTGGGAGAGAGTTGGAATGACACGTGATAAAGGATTAAAGTGATGTCAGAGCAAAATATGAGTAATTTATAGACATCATCAATACACTTTCTGATTACATTTTTAAAAATGATTTTGTGTGCTTATCAAGGCTAGAGATAGAAGTGTCAAGGAATAAATAGTTTTGCATTTTTTTCTACCCAGTGTAAGTATCAAGTACTCCTAAGTCAGTTGTAGCAGTGTCCAACGCAGGCTAAAGCTTTCTCTGTGCTGCAGCAAAAATTCCCTCAGCTTTATTATCTGGGAAGTAACCTGAAGTAATGTTCACAATCACTGTTTGAGGGATTTTCACGTCACAGTAATAACTACAGACAGACAAACACCTTTAACCTGTCTGTAAAGCCAGCGCTGGGGAGCTTTGCCAAAAGGGCAGCAGAACCAACAATCTATCACCCGATCTTAGTGCCAATTAGTATCAAATTATACGCAGCTTTGTTATGCAGCATCATGGCTGATAGGAACTGTACTAAGACTGTCCAAACTCATTTAACTCAGGATTCCTACAGTTGGAAGAGAAGAGACTTTCAACATATTAATCGGGCATGATGCTGCATCAAACCCAGGCTGTGAAACAACAATGTGTGGACCCACTACATTACTCTCAACATCAGAAATTGTGTTAATGCTTTTAACTCTGCTGCTATACTTTTAATTCTCTTCTGCTTATTTGTTGCTAGGATGCTTGGTTGCTTTGGAATTACCAGTCATTTGCCAGAATTCAAAGTTTCCACATGTCCTCATGTGATGGAAAAAGTGATATAAATGGGTGAGTGTAGGTTACAACCATTGTGATATTAGCCAAGGTATGGATCACATGACAAGGAAAAGGCAGATTCAAGTTCTTTTCTTGAAATGATATACACAGCAAGTCACCAATTTGTAGATATTATGAAATGGCCTATAAGGGTAAATTCACCATTGCACACTCTCAGCAGGGAGCCACGTTCAAGGGGTCACAAGTTGGAGATAAGACTACAATGCTGTAGTGCCAATTCTACATTACTCCATTACAACACAACTTGCCCCTGGAAGCAAAGGATTGGTTAATTTACCCTATACTGCCAAGGGTCTTTACCCACAATGCATGCCTTTGCTGTCAACAGGAAGAATCTATTTACAGCCCACAGTTGACAAGATTACATTGCAGTATTTTACTTTATTTCATTTCATAAAGAATAATAAAAATTTACTGCAATATGCATGTTTTAGTAATGTTTTAACAGTTCATGATTTTAGAATATTCAATGAGAGAACAAAGGTAATTGTAAATCATGCATTAAAAGTAAATAACCCTTCATTTAAAACTAGGAAATGTGTAAAGATATTGCATTAAAACATTAAATAACTGGCTTCAAATTCCTCTTATCAAACCCTCCGCTAATATGAAGATCATTATTTACAGCTCACATTGTAAGATGTGAAAGTTCAGGCTAGCTTATTTAATTCATGTCTATCATCTGCTACAGGCATGTTAATGAGGAGAGTGAAATGCAAATAAGTAAGTCAATTGTTGGTAAGAGCTTTTTTCTGATCGCTACTGGACATTTACAAAATTTCAAAAAATTGAGGAATCAATCAATTTAAAACAATTTTATCACTCATAGTAGGATTCCCTTTTCAGTGAAATATGATGTAGTTTACATCTCTAACATCAATACTTACTGATATAATAAAGTTTACTCAAGAGATCACCATAGGGTGTCTTGATATTTCTACTTTCATGCCTCTTTTAGGTTATATTCTTAAATCTTAGAATGAATGCAAGCTGCTAAATGTCAAATATGTAGGTAATGAAAGTTGCCTTGAACCACTCCTGAATTCAGTTCTGTTTAAAATGGTGTCATTTCAGTACCACCTTAATGTTGCACTCACCTGTTATTCTGAGATGGATAAATAAGTGATAGATTTAGTAATCTCCGGGGCAAGTTGCATAAAATAGGCTTGTCCTCAGCTTTATCTACAAACAAGTAATTTCCCTGATAAATATCGCAGTGAGTGGAAAAAATCAGGTACTAAAGTGAAGATTTTAATATATTTACATTTTCTAAATATTTTCAAAAACAATAAACATGTCTCTCAAGTTGAAGATATAGCTTCACAACAAATAAATAATCTCTCTCTCTCATATATATAAAAACCTTGCTACTAGTGTGCACCTGTGTCCGTCACACTTTAGCCAGCACATCTCAAGTGGCGCACTTGATATGCAAAGTATGCATCATACTTGCATCCCATTAGCTTAAATTTCATATTCATAATCCTGTAGCAAATCTTAACTGAATAGATAGGGAACATTGCAATCAAAAGGAGGCAAAGTGAATACACAAACTTCCAATGAAAAACTATTAAAGATGCATGAAAACAATTAGTCTAGATGAGCAGTCAACAAAAGCTATCAATAGGAAAAGAAATTGGGTTAATTAACGCATTCCAAATAGTATTGGAAAATCCTTTTGGCTGCTATCTTGAATAAGCTTTATAAACTGAGAAGTTTAGTATGGGACATAAGGGGGGAAAATTTCGATAGGGGCCGTTTTGGGGCGTAGGTAGCGTGATGTGCTTTTACCCCGCGCCCAATGGCCCCTGCGCAGGCAGGACACATGTTTCGACCCACCCGAGGACATACCTGCAATCAGCATTCCTTTTCAGGCCTTGCACGTGGAATCAATGCAATTCGCACTTTCCATCACCAGAGGGAGCTCAATCTCTTAAAGGGAGGATGTTGCTTAGAACTCTCTTAAAGGTAGCTGGTACCTGTTATTTGCTGAAAATAACAGTCTACTGTCTGCACAGAGTCGGATCAGAAATCAGACATTGCACAGGTAAAACACAGATGCAGGTCCCATCCCTATGTTTACACACTGATGAGCTATGTTAAAACATTAAAGGTTGCACACTACTAAATCTCACATCCTTCAATCTGCATGCCAGACTTCACCAATCTGTCGATCTGAGTTGTTACCAAGCCTGCGAGAGAGCATGCACCAAGGTTGTCTTCTGATGCACTAGAGGCCTTGGTGCAAGAGGTGGACAGAGGGAGGGGCATCCTATATCTGCAGGGGAGCAAAAGGCCCTCCAGACATATACCTAAAAGGCAGTGGGAGGCAGCAGGGGACAAAGTCAATGCCAGGAGCATAGCACCAAGAACATGGATGCAGTGCAGGAAGAAGTTCAATGCTTTGACACGAGTGGTCAAGGTGAGTGAGGTCAACTGTCAAGTGGTGTCTCCTACCAACCGCACCACTAGCCACATCCACTGCTCCACCCCATCATCCACATACCAACAAACTCTTTCAATCAGTACTCAACACTTCCAATCAGATGCTTCCTCCCACCCTCACACATTACCACTGATGCAAGCCACCCACCCACAACTCACAGGTCACACACACTGGCAGCTATTCATCTATGACAGGCACATCACCCAGACACATGTCCCGCTTTTTTGCAAAAGAAGGTGGCGCATATTAGGAGGCAGCAAGTGGCAGTGGCATTTAGCCCCTCGAGCCTGTTCCACCATTCAATGAGATCATGGTGGACCTGTGACCTAACTCCATATACCTGCCTTAGCCCCATATCCCTTAATACCCTTGGTTCACAGAAATCTATTAATCTCAGATTTAGAATTCACAATTGAGCTAGCATCAACTGCCGTTTGCAGAAGAGCTTTCCAAACTTCTCCCACCCTTGGCATGTAGAAACAGTTCCTAACTTCACTCCTGCACACACCCTGGCTCTAAATGTTAGACTATGTCCCCTAGTCCTAGTATTCAAGTATGGGAGACCTCCAAAAACAGTTACAAATGTATCGGCTTCGAGAAGCAATAATCCAGCCACTAACCTGTAAATCCTGCATGGTCCCTTTAAATAGCACTGGTGGGGGTCCTCCAGGCACTCTAAGACACGTTCAGATGGTCGTGGGTTAAGACTGTACATTGATTTGAGCGTTGAGGGCCAAAATAGCGTCTATCACTTTAAATCAGTGTTGCATACTGATTGAATCTATTTTCTCCTTACTTTACATGTTGCCGGCGTTCGGTATTTACGCATGGGCTAATGCCTAGACCAAGATGGCATCAAGTGCACGTCACGCTGGAAATGTGCGTGCGCAGCAAATACGCCATCTTGGATGTTCGAGAGGCCGTGTAGCGCTGTAACAACGGGCGCTACACTGCCCAATTTAGCACCCAAGTTTTTTTACATAGAAATAACAAAATGGGTGTTTGGACCAACCAGTCCATGTTGGTGCTTGTCTTCCATATGGGTAGTTATTCTAAACTCATGTGCCCACTCAGTTCCCATTCTTTTATTCCCCTTTCCTTCAACCACCTATCTAGCCCATTCTTAAATGTTGACACTCTCTGCTCCAATCACTAACTCATTCCACAGACTCACATAAAAACATTAAAAAATCCCAAATTTACAAGAAAATGTTTAAACTTAAATGTACAATAACGTTTTCAGTTTATAAAATGTGTCTGACCCTTTTTAATTGCAGTGTGCAATCAAAGTCTAGGGTTTATGTTCCTAGGGCTTTCCAGAACCTTCTAATTCAGCTGAAGATACTGACCAAAATAGACGGTTATAATGAATCTCTGATTTTTTTGATCATTGACAGCAATGCAGGTCAATCAGGATTTGTTGTTTCCAAACATTGCTCCTTTCTCCATTCCTATGTATTTGTGAAAAACTACTGAGGATAAAACCGCCAGGAAGACCATTTTTAGAAGCTGTAAAATATTTTTTTGTATAAACGTCAAAAAAAGATTCAAATTTTTCCTGAGGTAATTTTCCTGTAAAAATAATGCAGGTTGGTATTTCAAGGGGTTGTTTATTTGGTAAATACTGTGTTTTAAACTTGCAATAAATAAAACTTTTCAGTTTGAAGTTTGACATTGTTCAATCATTACATTTTGTAATGTATACTAAATCGTTACTATCGGGTCCTGCTCTCCTCTGCCAAAACTGCTTACTATTCCAGGATCATCCTGGAATGCAAAGATAATACCTGGCTTCTCTTCTCCACTGCAAACCATAGGAACACGGGGACATAGGAACAAAGGAACAGGAGAAGGCCATTTAGCTCCTCGAGCCTGTTCCGCCATTCAATGAGATCAAGGCTGATCTGTGATCTATCTCCATATACCCACCTTAGCCCCATATCCCTTAATACCTCTGGTTAACAAAAATCTATCAATCTCAGATTTAAAATTAACAACTGAGCTAGCATCAACTGCCGATTGCGGAAGAGAGTTCCAAACTTCGACCACCCTTTCCGTGTAGAAGTGTTTCCTAACTTCACTCCTGAAAATCCTGGTTCAAATTTTTAGGCTATGTCCCCCCATCCTAGACTCCCCAACCAGCGGAAATAGTTTTTCAATTTCTACCCTATCAGTTAGCCTTAATATCCTGAGAACTTCGATCAAATCACCCCTTAATCTTCTAAATTCCAGGGAATACAACCTTAGTTTGTGAAATCTCACCTCGTAATTTACCCCTTGGAGTCCAGGCATCATTCTAGTAAATCTACGGTGCACTCCCTTCAAGGTCAACATATCCTTCCTGAGGTGCGGTATCCAGAACTGAACACAGACCCATCTTCTTAAACCCCTCTTCCCTGCCCACTCCACCCTCACCTCTAACAACAAGTGCAAGGGGCCCATGCACTACTTTGTCACCAAGATTGAGACCATTCATTCAGCTGCCTCAGCCGCTTCCCTCTCCTCCCCTAGTACCACCAAGCCAAACTTCCCCTATGGTTCCCCCCTGCTCCCACCCCTGAACTTACATCTTTCTCTAGTTTCTCTCCTATCTTTCCTCATGCCCTCTCTGAGCTCATCTTGACCACGAGACCCACCTCATGCTTTCTCGACCCTATTCCCACCAAACTGCTGACCACCCAACTTCCCTTCCTAGCTGCCATGTTAGCTGATATTGTTAACGGTTCCCTCTCCTTAGGTACTATCCCCCTCCCCTTTAAATCTGCCGTCATCACCCCCCTCATCAAAAAACCCACCCTTAATCTCTTTGTCCTTGCAAACTACCGTCACATCTCCAACCTCATTTTCCTCTCCAAAGTTCTTGAACGTGTTGTCATCTCCCAAATCCAACAACTTTCATTTATATATCGCCTTTAACATCATAAAACGCCCCAAGGCACTTCACAGGAACGTTATCAAACAAAATTTGACACTGAGCCACGTAAGGAGGGAGTAGGAGAAGTGACCAAAAGCTTGGTCAAAGATGTAGGTTTTAAGGAGGGTCTTTAAGGAGGAGAGAGAGGTAGAGAGGTGGTGAGGTTTATAGAGGGAATTCCAGAGCTTAGGATTTAGACAGCTGAAGGCACAGCCGCCAATGGTGGAGCGATTGAAATCAAGGATGTGCAAGAAGCAAGAATTGGAGGAGAGCAGAGATCTCGGAGGTGCTGGAGGAACTTACAGAGATAGGGAGGGGTGAGGCCATGGAGTGATTTGAAAAAGAAGAATATGAATTTTAAAATCGAGGTGTTGCCAGACTGGGAGCCAATGTAGGTCAGCGAGCACAGGGGTAATGGGAGAATGTGACTTTTTGCGAGTTAGGATACGGGCAGCAGAGTTTTGGATGAGCTCAAGTTTATGGAGAGTGCAAGGTGAGAAGCCGGCCAGGAGACCATTGGAATAGGCCAGTCTAGAGGCATGGATGAGGGACCCATGCCCATCTTTCCCACAACTCCATGTTTGAATCCCTCCAATGAGGATTCCACCCCTGCCACAGAACTAAAACGGCCCTTATCAAATTCACAAATGACATCCTATGTGACTGTGACGATGGAAAACTATCCCTCATGCTTCTCGGCTTGTCTGCAGCCTTTGACATGGTTGACCACATCATTGTCCTCCAATGCCTCTCCTCCGTCGACCAGCTGGGTGGGACCTTGCTCGCCGAGTTCTATTCTTATCTATCCAGTTGTAGCCAGAGAATCACCTGCAATGGCTTTTCTTCCCACTCCCACACCATTACCTGTGGAGATCCCCAAGGATCTATCTTTGGCCCCCTCTCCTATTTCTCATCTACGTGCTGCCCCTCGGCGACATCATCCCAAAACACAACGTCAGATTCCACATGTGTGCTGACGACGCCCAGCTCTACCGCACCACCACCTCCCTCGACCCCTCCACTATCTCTGATTTGTCATACTTCTTGTCCGACATCCAGTACTGGATGAGCAAAAATTTCCTCCAAGTAAATATTGGGAAGACCAAAGCCATTCAGTCCCCGCCACAAACTCCGTTCCCTAGCCACCGACTCCTCTCCTCTCCCTGGCCACTGTCTGAGCCTGAACCATACTGTTCGTAACCTTGGCGACCTATTTGACCCTGACATGAGCTTCCAACCACATATCCGCTCCATCACCAAGACCGCCTACTTCCACCTCCATAACATTGCCGGTCTCCGCCCCTGTCTCAGCTCATCTGCTGCTGAAACCCTCATCCATGCCTTTGTTACCTCTAGACTTGACTATTCCAATGCTCTCCTGCCGGCCTCCCATCTTCCACCCTCCATAAACTTGAGCTCATCCAAAACTCTGCTGTCCGTATCCTAATTCGCACCAAGTCCTGTTCACCCATTACCCCTGTGCTCGCTGACCTACATTGGCTCCTGGTCCGGGAATGCCTTGATTTTAAAATTCTCATCCTTGTTTACAAATCCCTCCATGACCTCACCCCTCCCTATCTCTGTAACCTCCTCCAGCCCTACAACCCACCGAGATCTCTGCGCTCCTCCAATTCTTGCCTCTTGCCCATCTCCGATTTTAATCGCTCCACCATTGGTGGCCGCTCCACCCTCAGCTGCCTAGGCCCTAAGCTCTATAATTCTCTCCCTAAACCTCTCCACCTCTCTCCTTCTTGAAGACGCTCCTTAAAACCTATCCTTTTGACCAAGCTCTTGATCACTTGTCCCAATATCTCCTTTGGTGGCTTGGTGTCAAATTTTGTCTGATAATCGCTCCTGTGAAGCACCTTGGAGCATTTTACTACATTAAAGGCGCTATATAAATGCAAGTTGTTGTTTTTGGGGTTATAGGACTGCAGAAGTTTACAGAGGTAAGGACAGGCGACCCATAATGGAAGGTAAATGTGGGGATGACAATTTTAAATTGGAGGCTTTGGGGAACCAGGAGCCAATGAAGGTTAGCACGGTCAGGGGTGATAGTTGAGTGGGACTTGGTATGGAATAAAATACGGGCGGCAACATACTGGCTGAGCTGAAGTTTCCGAAGGGTGGAGAATGGGAGGCCAGCCAGGGGAGCATTGGAATAGCTGCGTCTGGAAGGGACAACGGCATGGATGAGGGTTTCTGCAGCAGATGGGTTGAGGTAGGGGCAGAGGCAGGCGATGTTGTGGAAGTGGAAGTTGACAGTCGTTGTGATGGAGAGTATATTGGGTGAGAAGCTTAACTCAGGGTTGTGAGGTTGTGAACAGTCCAGTTCAGCCAGGAAGGGGGTGGAATTGGTGGTGAGGATATGGAGTTTGTGGCAGGAGTCAAAGACAATGGCTTCAGAATTCCAAATGTTTAGCAGGAGAAAGTTGCAGTTCCTCCAAGACTAGATATCGGTCAAGCAGCCTGACAGCACAGAGGTAGTAAAGGGGTTAAGGATGTCTCCCCAAATGTATTGTTTGCCATGCATGTTGAAGAATGAATATACATGAGCACTAGTACCGAATATAAATTAATCTGATTAATGAAAGAAGTTGAAAAATCTCCTTTCTAGTTACATCTTATCTTTGTTTTAATATTAATATCAGCCCAGTTTAACAATCCTTTGAGATAATAGCTTACATCTTCCAAGTTTGTCAAAGCAACCAGAATACAAAGCTCTTTATTCAGTGGGATATTTACAGTATGAAACACTTCAGACTCTATATCAAAATCATTTCAATATTAATGCTATCGTAAAAAACAAAATGAGGTATTCAAATATTTGACTGACATCTTGCTTAAACACTTGAAAAGTCAACTTATTAGTATATTCTTGCAGGGAGAAATTCATGTTTGTACTGCTGTGAGGCTTAGAGCTGACTTTCTCCTACTTATTCATCAAAGGTCCCAGTTTGTACAAAAACCTGGGGCCATCGTGCTTTGTGGTGCCATTATATAGAATTGACATACGCAGTAGCCAAATACTCAAAAGGCAAAAAATCACATTCAAGCCGTGATGCTGATCTTGAATACTCAAGCATTTCATAGCATTTCTTTCCACATGTAGTTTGGGACCGAACCATATTGTATAAATCTTGCAGAAAAACTGTCAGCGGTAACATTTTTTATTTAAGTGTATATGAGCTCTGACCATTTAAGTTAGTGTCCAATGCACTTGGTGCAATAAATGAATCTGAATTAGCTGAGCTCTCTTATGCTTTTTCCCAAATAAGCTCTCTTTTAAAATCTTCTTCCTTTGGGTTTCTGAAATCTTAGTCTCTCAGGTCACACCCCCAGCATCTTTCATCAGAATACAATCTTCTAGCAATTTAACAAACATTTTGGCAGTTGTTTGTGGTCTTTCAGCAACATCTAATATAAATGCATCCATTACATTAGGTTCAGGCAACATTTCCTCTTTTGCGATCCATTTATTAAGTGATGCTTTGAATTGTGCATAGTGAAAATATTCAGCCTCATATTGTGATTTTTTTTGGCTTGCAGAGCTTCAGAAAGTATAATTTTCAACCCTTAAATAAATCCTTTACCATTCTGATCCTTTCTTGTCCTGGTTCTTTACACATATTGGCTTCTTACTGTGAATAATGAGAGTCAATTACTTCGGTTACCTGCTAGTACCATTTTGTAAATGTATCTGTGCTTGTTATAGTTTGAGTTACTTTTTTATTTGTTGTGAATTACGTCCTCCTATAGGGATTATAAAAAGTGAGGCAATAAAAATCTGAATTGAGTTTTTAAAATCATGTATATAGCATTTTTCTCATTTGATTAATTTTACTTGCATGCTGCATTTTAGTTCATAAAGTATTTGTAGAGACATAAAGGGTTGGAAATGACTTTGGGTGGTATTGTTAAGAAATTGATTAATGTATTAAAATAGCCACCACAAGAATTTCATTTAAACATAGAGGAGGTTTTCTAAAGTTTGGGTCAACAGGGCATTGCTGCAGGAGTTCCTCAGGGCAGTGTCCTAGGCCCAACCATCTTCAGCTGCTTCATCAATGACCTTCCCTCCATCATAAGGTCAGAAATGGGGATGTTCGCTGATGACTGCACAGTGTTCAGTTCCATTCGCAACCCCTCAAATAATGAAGCAGTCCAAGCCCGCATGCAGCAAGACCTGGACAACATCCAGGCTTGGGCTCATAAGTGGCAAGTAACATTCGAGCCAGATAAGTGCCAGGCAATGACCATCTCCAACAAGAGAGAGTCTAACCACCTCCCCTTGACATTCAACGGCATTACCATCGCCGAATCCCCCACCATCAACATCCTGGGGGTCACCATTGACCAGAAACTTAACTGGACCAGCCATATAAATACCGTGGCTATGAGAGCAGGTCAGAGGCTGGGTATTCTGCAGCGAGTGACGCACCTCCTGACTCCCCAAAGCCTTTCCACCATCCACAAGGCACAAGTCAGGAGTGTGATGGAATACTCTCCACTTGCCTGGATGAGTGCAGCTCCAACAACACTCAAGAAGCTCGACACTATCCAAGATAAAGCAGCCCGCTTGATTGGCACCCCATCCACCACCCTAAACATTCACTCCCTTCACCACCGGCGCACTGTGGCTGCAGTGTGTACCATCCACAGGATGCACTGCAGCAACACGCCAAGGCTTCTTCGACAGCACCTCCCAAACCCGCGACCTCTACCACCTAGAAGGACAAGAGCAGCAGGCACATGGGAACAACACCACCTGCACGTTCCCCTCCAAGTCACACACCATCCCGACTTGGAAATATATCGCCGTTCCTTCATTGTCGCTGGGTCAAAATCCTGGAACTCCCTTCCTAACAGCACTGTGGGAGAACCGTCACACACGGACTGCAGCGGTTCAAGAAGGCGGCTCACCACCACCTTCTCGAGGGCAATTAGGGATGGGCAATAAATGCTGGCCTCGCCAGCGATGCCCACATCCCGTGAACGAATAAAAAAAAATATTAATTAGCAAATCAGAGCTGCGAATGATAGCTTCCTTAATTTGGTCTTTGTTTGTTGTCTACATCACTCGTAGAGAGTAAGTTATACAAACTGTGTGTACAATCCTTCCCAGAGATCTCACAACACTTTCTTCAGCATAGTCGAGAAGGGGAAGTTTGGTGCTCACAGTACACCCTTGCCTAACTGTTGGTGGTGGAGAAAGTATCAAGCACCATCCTGTTAGTATTTACTTCACACAATCCCATCAGGTAGCTGATAACCCAACATGGCCGAGAAAGTCCACAGCTCCTGTCCGTTTATAATGTCAAAAGCCTTTCCTGAAGGCCGTGAATAGGTCCTTGCTATCTTCTTTACTTTTCTCCTGAATTTGTCATGCAATCCGCAGTGCTTCTCTTGGAAGTATCTCAGGAATGACACCGTCTGTGATGCTCTTATTGACTCCGGTGGAAACTCTCACATCAAATGTCATTGCCAGCATGTCCTTCTCCAATCTGGCACGTGTGAATTCTGTGGCCGCAAATATCCACGGTCCCACTCCACTGTGGCAATGTGGATGTGGCAGAGCAGGATCACGCCACTTACATAAAATAAGTGGGTACCCATGCCAGTGTGGGCGCATCCTGGGCACCTGTTGGATGGGGAGTGGAATATATGACAATGGAATGTCGCGTTCCTGAGAAGCTAGCAGGACTCTCTAGAAAGTTGTTGGGAAGGTAATATTGGCCCCTTTTACAACTGGACCAATTTAAAGTTTTTCTGCAGCAATCTTCTGGGGTGTTCCAAGCCATGACAGCCTAGAAACCCCAGTAGGCCCCATTTCTGCCACTCTGTTGACCTGGACGCCAGTATCTTGTCTCCTTCTTAATGCCAGACCTTCAATGTGGTGGGGCAGAGACCCAGCATGAACAGGTCCTGCTATTCGCCCATCACAGAACCTCCATCCCAGATATGTCACTGGCCCACAGGAAATGTCTTTGAGCAAGCGAGCTTCATAGGCTACTACTTTCTAATCATCACATTTATAGAGCAATGCAATACCTAACCCATACTGATTACTATCTACACTGATCTTTAGAGGATTTTTCTGGATTATGAAAAGTAAGCACTGGTTCTTGTGATAACATACCTTTCATCTCTTGCCATGTTTTTTCCTGTTTATGTAACCATGGCCACAGGCTAATCTTTTCTAGTAACATTCTTAAGAGTTACCGATCTGGTATACAGATCTTTAAAGCACCTTCCTAAGTAATCCACCTCTGCAAGAAAATGTTTTAGTTTCTTTTTTGTAGTGGGTCCGCCAGTGTTAATTACTGCCAAAGCTTTTTTGATGTCCTCTCGTGCCCTGATCTTATAACCCCATCTCCTATGAAAGTGAGTTAATTTACACTGAACACGCACTTGTCATTCCTGAACTTGAAATTGTTCTTCCTGCCCCTTTCTAGCACTTGCCTGACTCCGGTATCATGTTATTTCTGAGTGGATCACCAAACAATGAGGTAGTCCATAGTTATATCAGTGCTTTCTATCTGTTCAAACAATGATGTGGAGATGCCGGTGATGGACTGGGGTTGACAATTGTAAACAATTTTACAACACCAAGTTATAGTCCAGCAATTTTATTTTAAATTCACAAGCTTTCGGAGGCTTCCTCCTTCGTCACATCGTTCACCTGACGAAGGAGGAAGCCTCCGAAAGCTTGTGAATTTAAAATAAAATTGCTGGACTATAACTTGGTGTTGTAAAATTGTTTACAATTGTTCAAACAATGATAGACTTTGGAGGGCATTGGAGATTCCAAATTGAACATTAAGGCAGTGATACCTTTGAAGGGTAATGAAGATGTAGAGGTGCAAACTTGTGTCAGTAAAGTGTAGTTGTTAAAACACACTGGGGGAAAATTGGATAGGGGCTATTTTTGGGTGTAGGTAGCGTGATTTGCTATTACCCCGCGCCCAGTGACCCCTGCGCAGGCAGGACGCAAGTTTCGGCCCACATGAGGACTCACCTGCAATCAGCGTTCCATTCCGGGCCTTGCACATGGAATCAATGCAATTCACACTTTCCACCACCAGGGGGTGCTCAATCTCTTAAAGGGAGGATGTTTCGTAGAAATCTCTTAAAGGTAGCTGGTACCTGTTATTTGCTGAAAATAACAGTCTACTGTCTTCACGGAGTCTGAACAGAGATCAGACATCGCATATGTAAAAGACAGATGCAGATCCCAACCCTATATTTACAAACTGATGAGTTATGTTAAAACAGTGAATAAAGGTTGCACACTACTAAATTCTACATTCTCCAATCTGCACGCCAGACCTCACCAATCTGCCGATCTGAGTTTGTACCAGGCCTGCAAGAGTGCGTGTACCAAGGTTTTCTGCTGATGCACTAAAGACCTTGGTGCAAGAGATGGACAGAAGGAGGGACATCCTATATCCAAGGGGAGAGAGGGGCGGCAAGATGCCCGCCAGACATATATCCAAAAGGCAGTGGGGGGCAGCGGGGGACAAAGTCAATGCCAGGAGCACAGCATCATGAACATGGATGCAGTGCAGGAAGAAGTTCAATGCTTTGACATGAGTGGTCAAGGTGAGTGAGGTCAACTGTCAAGTGGTGTCTCCTACCAACTGCACCACACACTACACCCCCGATCACTCACATACCAACAAACTCTTCCCATCAGTACTCAACTCTTCCAACCAAGTGCTTCCTCTCATCCTTACACATTACCACTGTTGCAAGCTGCCCACCCAAAACGCACAGGCCACAGACACTGGCAGGTATTCAACTATGAGAGGCATATCACCCAGACACATCCCACTTTCTCGCAGGAGAAGGTGGCGCATATCAGGAGGCAGCAAGTGGCAGTGGCGTTTAGCCCCTCAAGCCTGTTCCGCCATTCAATGAGATCATGGTGGGACCTATGACCTCACTTCATATGCCCGCCTTAGCTCCATATCCCTTAATACCCTTGGTTCACAGAAATCGATCAATCTCAGATTTAACTTTCACAAGTGAGCTAGCATCAACTGCCGTTTGCAGAACAGCGTTCCAAACATCTCCCACCCTTTGTGTGTAGAAGCATTTCCAAACTTCACTCCTGCACGTCCTGGCTCTAAATGTTAGGCTATGTTCCCGCATTCTAGTATTCAAGTGTAGGAGACCTCCAAAAACAGCCAGAAGCAATAACCCAGCCACTAACCTGTAAATCCTGCATGGTCCCTTTAAATAGCACCGGTGGGGGGGTCCTTCGGGCACTCTAAGACATGTTCAGATGGTCGGGGTTAAGAATGTGTGTTGAGTTGAGTGTTAAGTCAGAAAATGGTGTCTATCACTTTAAATCAGCGTTACACACTGATTGAAGCCATTTTCTGCCTACTTTACATGATTCCACCGTTCGTTATCTGTGCCTGCGCTAACTCCTATACCAAGATGGCCAAAACAAAGGGCGCTACACGGCCCAATTTAGCGCCCATTGAATGCATCTAATTTTCAAGACACTTTATCTTCAGCAAACCTTGACATGAAAGTAATGTGTAGTGTTCATTCTGTCTGGCCTTGTTCAAATTAGATGGATCAAGACACCTATGTACCTCTCCATTTTTATGTAAACAATCAATGGGAAGCTAACCTATTTAGTGGGCTCATCATCTTTTCTAACCACGCCAAATGATTCTATATGCTTCACCTCTGTTTTGCATTTATCCTTTATATGATACCTTGTTGCAAAGATTATCTGCATAACAATTTGATGCTATGTTCTTCAGAGACAACCAAAGTCTTGAAACAAGTCATTAAAATCACTAAAGCTGATGTTTCTCTGTTTCCCTCCACATAGACTTCTCAATAGGATCTATAGCCGACATTTGTTTCACTAACTGCAGTCTTTAACATTCCTCAAGCATAGGTTAGACGTCAGTGCAGATAATAGTAAACAGTGCATTATGTTCCTGTGTTTTGTATTTCACTGTCATTATATACTGGCCCATCACTGATCAGTCACTATCAGAATATGCTTTCAGTTCAATTGATGTATGTTTCAGCTTTGTTTTTTTTGTAAGCTTACGTGGCCCTTATATCCAGTGATGGTAACACTAGATCCTGTATCTACCTTCAGAAGTACGACACTTTCATTAAGACTCATGATTATTATGCATGATTAACTTTTGTGCTACCAACAGCATTCAATTCATCCACAAAAAAAATATTTTTTATAATTGCCACAGGGGAGTCAGTAGTCATGGAATGTACCTTTGGTACTTACTGATTTGTACACACTGGCAAAATGATTTATCTTCCCACATGGTTTGTTTTCTCACCATTTTTTGCAGAGAAGAATTCGACATTTATACTACACTGAAGGATTCGTTATAGGATCTACTCTCAAACAGGGAACAAAGGGGTTTGAATTCCTTGGGATTCTCCCAATCGTCCACTGTAACTTCACTGTAAAAGGGGGAGTAAACGTTGTTACAACATTAGAATTGTTAGTCAAGTGCCATGACAATATCACACCCATAGTGTTCATGTTACACACTGAGGGGCTGTACTTCCTTGGATGGGGGACAGTTCAATTCAGGCAGATCACCTGCCTGAAAGGGGGGTGGGCAGGAATTTGGGACGGACCTGGATTTTTTTGGGTTCTGCCCCAGTAATGCTGCATTTGAAATTCTGAGCTGGGGGGATGGTCAAGTCTTCCACCTGCCCCGGGTTAGTTGAATAGAAATGTTGTTTCATACATAAGATACATGAGGTTTTGGCCTATATTTTTATCCAAATTAAAAACAAGTCTGCCTTTATAATAGTACTTAGCATTTCTGTACTTGTGGCTGTCTCCTTTCTCTGATTCCTGTGGCCTGTTCCACAAAGGAGTTTTCCTTTATCCATTCCATCTAAAGGTGCCCAACCCAAAAATGCAAATGGATCCACTGTGTTTTTCCTACAATTTCTATTTTATTTTAAATTTTCTTTAACCAATGCTTTAATTTTAAATCCATTTGCATTAACTAGGGGTGAAAAGACCATTTTAGATACATGTCTAGTCGATGTCCCATGGTGTTGCACACAGAGCATCAAGCCCAAGTGTAGCCTTCAGGTGAAGGGAGATTAGAGGCCGAGGCAATAATTGGACCAGGATGTGCAGGTGTAATTTAGTCCTAATTGTAAAGCCCTACATTCTGTCATTTTAAAATTTCTATTATATATTCCTATATCCACATTTATAATGGAAACTGCCTATGTAAACTTGTCACACTGTAATTATGCCCTCCTGCCATTGGTGGCGTTGCAGTGCTTCCACATCATGACAATTGTACACAGGTATCATAAATGCGGACATAAGAATTTATAATGGGAAGAGGTGACAGGAAGGGCACGTAGATGCAAAATTTTTAATATATTATCGTGAAGATGAAATGGTGAAAATGAATCTGGACCCATTATTGGAAAAGCTCAGTAACGATTGTGATAGTTTGGAGAAATACCAATGGGCTCAGATGGAAACAATTAAAATGGTTTAACCTTAAAGTATTTCCTTTCACAGAACTATTTCCATCTTGTGGATCAAAAACATGCCCAGATTTAGCAATTGCATCAATCAAGGAAGCAGACAGGAAGTTTTCCAGTGACCCGTCCTTCACAATTAAATTAGTGGGGAAGTCATAAACTTTTACTTCTTCCTGTACAACTCATGCTCCCAGGCTCCCCAGCAAAAAACAAACGCGATACCTAGCCAACCCCCAGTCCTCCAAATCTTCACCACACGGAATGCAGCGGTTCAAGAAGGTGGCTCACCACCACCTTCTCATGGGCAATTAGGGATGGGCAATAAATGCCGGCCTCGCCAGCGACGCCCACATCCTATGAACGAATAATAAAAAAAAATTGCAAGTGCCGGACTTTTTGATCTCTGCTATTGAGATCCAGAGGGGAGTGAAAGAACTGCAGTTCAGGAAATCCTTTGAACCCAGTGGGTTCTCCATTGAATCCTGCAAAGCCCTGTCCTGAACAGAAGATAAGAAATACATTTCATGAAAAGTTGAGAAATTGTTTCCACTGGCAGGTTGGTGGATAACCAGAGGACACAGATTTAAGATAATTGGTAAAAATTCCTGGGGAGAAATGAAGAGAAATTTTTCACGCAGCAAGTTGTTACGATCTGAAATGCACTATCTGAAGGTGCGGTGGAAACAGATTGAATAGTAACTCTCAAAAGGGATTTGGATATATACTTGAAAAGAAAAAATTTGCAGGGCTATGGGAAGGAGCAGGGGAGTGGGACTAATTGGATGGCTCGTTCAAAGAGCCAGCACAGGCACGATGGGCCGAATAGCCTCATTCTGTGCTGTATGATTCTATGATTCCATAATTCTATGAAATCTAGGTGAAATGCCAAGGCCACTAATCCAGGATACCAGAAAAGTTGAAAAACAAAGAGAGTAGGAAAGATGAAATAAATCAGGCAGTGGTTACATCTCTCAACATCTAACCAATCAATCAGGTCCACAGAAATCAAGAATGACTGTTTTGCCTGTTGGTGCCCGCCTTGAATCTTAATTTGTACATCTCTCGGTTGAATAATAACAGACCTCAAACATCTATCTGCAATAAATTTGAATTTTGTACTAGTCCAGTTTTACTGTTGATGCAGCTCCGTCTCAGGTAACACCAAAAGTGCAGCACTGCAATCAGTGCACTGCTATTGGAGTCACGTGGAAGGGGTGAAAGGTGATTTCACCCCTTCCACGTGACTCCAATAGCGTTCATCAGGGGAATGCTTCAGGTATTTTCACTTTTTTGAGTTTAATTTCCTTTTGAGTCACTTCTGACTGGGAAAATTGATCTGCTATATCGTAACATCTAGCTCAGGCCAAAACCTTCCTTCTAACAGTCTTTGTTTAACCTAATTGACCCTGAACATGAGTTTTTCTCTTCATTTGTTAATTTTGACCCCAGGGATCAGTACCTCAACAGGCTATCCCTGCAATTCCCTCTACTGAGCTTAAAAGCCCAGTAATTCCCAAGAAGATGGAAGAAGATTGGGACTTTTTGGAGGGGAACTGGAATTTTTGGCAGACCCCAGATTCTCCCACCTTGCACTCCATCAGCTTTTCCACCTCATTCTTGAAGTCTGGGAAGAGCTTTACTGAATCCTTCAGAATGACTTGAGAACCATATCAAGAACAAGGATGGCGCTGGCAGTATAGGAGAAAGTTACAACAGCCCTTAATTTTATTTTGCTACTGCACCATTCCAGGGAGCTACTGGCAACTTATGCCACGTAAGTCAATTTTCAGTGCATTGCTGCATTAGACAGGTTATAAATGCTTTGTGTGCCAGGCACTGCAGTTCATAACTTTTGACAACAATGCGAGGCAGATCAGCAAGCTAGCTACCAGTTTTTACAGAACTGTGGGTTTCCTCAGAGCTGTTGGTGCATGTGACTGTACGCATGTGCTCATATATGCCTCAAGAGTCAACCTTCACTATTTCACCAACCGTAAAGGATTTTATCCCTTGACTATCCAACTGGCGTGTGACCACAAGCACAGATTACTTCATGTTAATGTCAGATTTGTAGGGAAATGCCATGACTCCTTTATCATGAGGCAATCTAGTGTCCCCACTCTCTTTCAGGATCAAGGGCAAGAGCACAAATGGCCACTTGGTGACAGGGTTACCCAATATTGCTCTGGCTCATGACCCGCCCCCACCCCCCCCCTCCACTCCTCCCACTTCCTGGATTGGACCACCAGTGAAGCTCATGTCAAAATCAGAATCAGGATAAGGTAAGCTAGTGGCATGCTGAAAGGATGGTTCAGATGCCTTGACAGGTCAGGAGGCTCTTTGCAGTGTATTCCACAATTTTGATCTGAAAAAAGGCCTGCAAATAGACATCCCTGAGGAGGAGAGAGAAGCAGAGGCTGACAACATTGAGGTCAATGAGGCTGCATCACCGTCAGCAGCAGATCAAGAGCTACACAACCGACTTATTAAGGAACCCTTCAGTTATAAATGATCCATCTCTTGTCATTGTACCTGAAACATCAAGGCTCAGCACTCTCCTATTCCTGCAATCTATTGTCAGTCCTTTCACTTACACTGACAAACATGACAGCCTGACAAGAAGGGAATGCACCAATCATTACTATTACTTTCATTTCCGGTTTATATTGTGCTCATGAAATACAGAGAAAATATTAAGATTCAACGCATCAGAATGGTTCTGGAACAATTTGGTGAAACACAAATTAAGATTCAACCACGTGCTTATCCCTTGTGAGTTTATGTATATTCTTCAGCTCTATTTTCATACGCCTTCTAAGTGTCACTTCAGGGCCTGGCATCTGTGATGTTTGATGGCTGCTTCCCTCTATCATGAGTCTCTTTAGATAGAAGTGGTCCTCTTCTCAGGGTCACTGAGGCCTGAGATGGATCCACAGCAGGCTCCATCTCAGGGCAAAACTCCTCAGCAGCCCGTGTCTGCACAATTACTCCCACATGTGAAGGCATCTACAGCGGGGGTCTCTTTTGCTGGGAGCTCCTTGGAATCACTTACTTTCCAGAATCACTGACAGAGAGATGATAGTGAAGGATTGTATATATAATTTGTACCGTTTTCTGGAGGTGCAGTAAGTGAAGAAATCATATGCAATCATGTATTTGTATTAAGGATGTGGACTCCATTTAAATGTATAGTTTAACTGACCAAAAACTACCCAGTAAGCCTTGTGGATAGGCAGTGGATCTATTGCAGCTAACAAAGAGTAAAGCTTGTCCTTGAAGGCTTTAGCAGATGATTGCATCTCACAATCCTCTTTGTGATAAGTACCTATTCAATTCATAGGCTGTTCGATAAGAAAGCTATGGAACTCCAAAGTGTCCTTGATTATGTCTCTTACATTTAATCACTGCTGTTGATTGAGTTTGCTAACACTGATTTCCGTGGGTATGTGTGATTGAATTTGCTAACACTGAATCCTGTGGGTATGTGTTGGACCTTGAGACAATAGCAGAACATCATGTTGAGACTTGGTCAGAACTGTACTTGCAAGGAACCCAGGGGGGCGAGACGGCTGGTACGGCATGACGCACCAAGGGTGGACAAACAGGAAGACATCATGTAAAGGACAGATGGATATCAGCCCGGTCATATGACTGACCCAGGGGATATAAAGGACAGTGAGACTAAGCAGCTGGACTAAAGTCAGGTGGGTTGATTTCCCACACAAAGATCTACAAGAGCTCAAACAAACTAATCAATCATTTGGACTTGTACCAAGGAAGTGTACCAAGGAAGTCTATGTATTGTTTGCTTACTGTTGACTAATCAAGTAAAATAGTTGAACTAAGACTACCTGATGTGTCTTTCTTACGGGTCAATCTTTAAGCTTCTCAGTTGAAGAATCAGAATCCCACAATAGAAATAGAGATAATGATGGAGGTCAGAGATAGAGTTGGAGATAGAGAGCCTGATATCCTCCAAGCCTTCTGAGATCCCACTTTCAAGAAATTCACTTCTGGCACTCATCAATCTTTCCATTCGTTCCCTGTCATGGATTTACAGATTCAGACATTGAGTTCCCTTTTGGGGTAGGAGAGTTTATTGATACTCCAACAAGGCACAAATCAGTAGCCAATTGTACATTACTGTATGGTACAGATTATCAAGAAGTTATATTTTAGTTAGCAAGCACATGTATAACCTGGTGCTTCTATCCTAGATCATGCATTGATCAGATCCAGGGCTCTTGGGAATTCCCGGTGCACTGTCCGGTAACACCGAGATGTCTTTCTACCCATAGCTATGCTGACCCTTTTATATCTTAGTTGCCGAGGGTATCACAAGAATCCTTTTTGTGAGGCAGCTGTTTGCCTTGAGGTTATCGAAGTTAACAGTCATCCTTGCAGAGTTCTCAGTTCTGCTAACATCTGTTATCTTGCCTCCTCATTAGAAGGCAATAGCTAATTTTGTGCTAGGCTGCAGTTTGTACGAGCTGGAACAATTATATTGAATTACATCAATGAATGCAGCTGCCACAGGACTCCAGAAACAACCACATCAATAAGAATTCCTCTCTGGTGGTGACACAATGATTGGAATTGGCCTCAGAAATAACCTCAGCCACATACCGCACATCTTGAGCGGAGCCTCCATATGTGTGTGGTGGTCTGCAAGCATCCTTCTCTTTATTACAAGCCCCTGAGATCATTATCCGTCAGGGACTGACTAGCCCTGGATCTCCATTCAGGAACAGCAGGATACTCTTCCACTCCCACATCTTCTGGCATCCTTATGTTCTGTGACACACCCAGTGACAATTCCTTTTTTAAAATATGTAATTCACCCTGCGTATGTGCTTCTGGGCTGGAGCTAAAGTTTTCAATTGGGGAAAGGCCAATTTTACTAAACTGAGAAATGATTTAGCAGAAGTAAACTGGAAACAGCCACTTGAAGGTAAATCAGTTGCAGAGCAGTGGGAGACATTCAAAGGGGTGATTCAAGGAGTTCAGGGTAAGCATGTTCCCACAAAGAAAAAGGGAGGGGCTGCCAAATCTAGAGCCCCCTGGATGTCAAGAAGCATTCAGGATAAGATAAAGCAGCAAAAGAAAGCCTATGATAGACACCGGGAACTCAATACTACGGAAAGCTTAGAAGAGTACACAAAGTGAAGGGGTGAAGTTAAAAAGAAAATTAGGAAAGCAAAGAGATGGCATGAAAAAATATTAGCAGGTAAAATCAAAGAAAACCCAAAGATGTTTTATAAATACATTAAGAGCCAGAGGACACTTAAGGAAAGAGTAGGGCCTATTGGAGACCAAAAAGGTAAACTATGTATGGAGGCGGAAGATGTGGGTATGGTTCTTAATGAATACTTTGCATCTGTCTTCACAAAGGAGAGAGATGATATGGGGATTGTAGTTAAGGAGGAGGAGTGTGAAATATTGAATGGGATAAACATAGTGAGAGAGGAAGTATTAAGGAGATTAGCACCTTTGAAAGTGGATAAATCACCAGGGCCAGATGAAATGTATCCCAGGCTGTTAAAAGAAGCCAGGGAGGAAATAACGGAGGCTTTAACAATCATTTTCCAAACTTCACTGGATACAGGCGTAGTGCCGGAAGATTGGAGGACTGCTAATGTTGTACCGTTGTTTAAAAAGCGAAGGATAGACCGAGTAATTATAGGCCAGTCAGTCTAAAGTCAGTGGTGGGCAAAGTATTGGAATCTATTCTGAGGGACAGGATAAACTTTCACTTAGAAAGGCACAGACTAATCAAGGACAGTCAGCACGGATTTGTTAAGGGGAGGTCGTATCTGACTAACTTGATTGAATTTTTCAAGGAGGTGACAAGGAGGATCGATGAGGGTAGCACAGTTGATGTAGTCTACATGCATTTTAGCAAGGCTTTTGACAAGGTTCCACATGGTAGATTGGCCAAAAAAGTAACGGCCTATGGGATCCAAGGGAATGTGGCAAATTGGATCCAAAATTGGCTCAGTGGCAGGAAGCAAAGGGTAATGGTCGACGGGTGTTTTTGTGACTGGAAGGCTGTTTCCAGTGGGGTGCCGCAGGGCTAGGTACTAGGTCCTTTGCTTTTTGTGGTATACATTAACGATTTGGACTTAAACATAGGGGGCATGATTAAGAAATTTGCGGATGACACAAAGATAGACCGTGTGTTTGATAGTGAGGAGGAAAGCTGTAGACTGCAGGAAGATATCAATGGACTGGTCAGATGGGCAGAAAAGTGACAAATGGAGTTCAATCCGGAGAAGTGTGAGGTAATGCATTTGGGGAGAGCAAAAAAGGCAAGAGAGTACTCAATAAATGGGAAGATACTGAAAGGTGTAGAGGAAGTGAGGGACCTTGGAGTGCATGTTCACAGATCCCTGAAGATAGCAGGACAGGTAGATAAGGTGGTTAAGAAGGCATATGGAATGCTTTCCTTTATTAGCCGAGACAAAGAATAAAAAGCAGGAATGTTATGCTGGAACTGTATAAAACACTAGTTAGGCCACAGCTTGAGTACTGCGCACAGTTCTGGTCACCACATTACAGGAAGGATGTAATTGCACTAGAGAGGGTGCAGAGGAGATTTATGAGGATGTTGCCAGGACTGGAGAATTTTAGCTATGGTGACAGATTGGATAGGCTGGGGTTGTTTTCCTTGGAACAGAGGAGGCTGAGGGGTGATTTGATTGAGGTGTACAACATTATGAGGGGCCTAGATAGAGTGGATAGGAAGGACCTATTTCCCTTAGTGGAGGGGTCAATAACAGGGGGCATCGATTTAAAGTGATTGGTAGAAGGATTAGAGCGGAAATTAGGAAAAATGTTTTCACCCAGAGGGTGGTGGGGGTCTGGAACTCACTGCCTGAGAGGGTGGTGGAGACAGAAACCCTTAACTCATTTAAAAAATACCTGGATGTGCACCTGAAGAGCCGTGACCTGCAGGGCTACAGACCAAATGCGGGGAAGTGGAATGAGGCTGGTTGACTCGTTTCTCAGCAGGCGCGGTCACGATGGGCCGAATGGCCTCCTTCTGTGCAGTAAATTCTCTATGATTCTATCATTTTTTTTTATTCGTTCATGGGATGTGGGCGTCACTGGCGAAGCCGGCATTTATTGCCCATCCATAATTGCCCTTGAGAAGGTGGTGGTGAGCCGCCTACTTGAACCACTGCAGTCCGTGTGGTGAAGGTTCTCCCGCAGTACTGTTAGGAAGGGAGTTCCAGGATTTTGACCCAGTGACGATGAAGGAACGGCGATATATTTCCAAGCCGGGATGGTGTGTGACTTGGAGGGGAACGTGCAGGTGGTGTTGTTCCCATGTGCCTGCTGCCCTTGTCCTTCTAGGTGGTAGAGGTCGCGGGTTTGGGAGGTGCTGTCGAAGAAGCCTTGGCGAGTTGCTGCAGTGCATCCTGTGGATGGTACACACTGCAGCCACAATGCGCCGGTGGTGAAGGGAGTGAATGTGTAACATGGTGGATGGGGTGCCAATCAAGCGGGCTGCTTTGTCCTGGATGGTGGCGAGCTTCTTGAGTGTTGTTGGAGCTGCACTCACCCAGGCAAGTGGACAGTATTCCAACACACTCCTGACTTGTGCCTTGTAGATGGTGGAAAGGCTTTGGGGAGTCAGGAGGTTAGTCACTCGCTGCAGAATACCCAGCCTCTGACCTGCTCTTGTAGCCACAGTATTTATATGGCTGGTCCAGTTAAGTTTCTGGTCAATGGTGACCCCCAGAATGTTGATGGTGGGGGATTCGGCGATGGTAATGCCATTGAATGTCAAGGGGAGGTGGTTAGACTCTCTCTTGTTGGAAATAGTCATTGCCTGGCACTTGTCTGGCACGAATGTTACTTGACACTTATCAGTCCAAGCTTGGATGTTGTCCAGGTCTTGCTGCATGCGGGCTTGGACTGCTTCATTATCTGAGGGGTTGCGAATGGAACTGAACACTGTGCAATCATCAGCGAACATCCCCATTTCTGACCTTATGATGGAGGGAAGGTCATTGATGAAGCAGCTGAAGATGGTTGGGCCTAGGACACTGCCCTGAGGAACTCCTGCAGCAATGCCCTGGGGCTGAGATGATTGGCCTCCAACAACCACTACCATCTTCTTTTGTGCTAGGTATGACTCCAGCCACTGGAGAGTTTTCCCCCTGATTCACACACAGACGTCAGCCGGTCCCTTGTCTGTAGTCCTTCATTCGTTGGCACTGTGGACAATCTTCTATATGAGGAGGGTACAGTTTCAGTGCTATTCTCCTACCTTTCCTTTTCCATTATGCAATCTTTCACCTCTTGAAATGGAGGAATGGCAAGTGTATGAGAACATTGAAATGAAAGGTGATTGATTTTTTAAAATGCCTGGGTGTAAGGAAGGGTGATTTTGGGCGTATTCAGGTGATAAATTCATTGTTCATTTCTTTCTCACAGTTATACCCCGGGGGTAGTGTTTGAGCACTCATGGCATGCAGTGTCCAGTCCTGGGCATTAATTGATGTTTTCGTATGAAGGCCTATCTTGTCTGCCCTTGTCAGATTATTGAACCTCTTTCTGCATTGGCAGGTGTCTTGGTGGTCAGCAAGGTTCCACTAACAATTGCTACCACTTCCATCCGGACTGCTCTTTCAGCACAGTTGGCAGGCTTTTTCTCTTAAATACCAAAAAGTGCATCCCTCCTCAGCCTTATCTCACTTAGGAGACACTCGAACTCACTGTCTGTACAATTAGTTGCTCTTATCCTCCCATGTCCAGCTCAGGAAAAAAGGACATTCACCTTTAAGTGCAGGCTCCCTTTAAATGATGTCATGCTCCACCTCCCTCTGCCACTCCCCTCAAGTTTTCTGGGCCTCAATGGGTGCTTCTGCCCTATTGGTGGATGGAGTCCCAGCTATCCCGTCCAGTGTTATTTAAATAAGCAAACCTCAGAATTTTCAACAGGGTCAGCTTCCTTGGCAATGGGTTTACTCAAGTTCTGCCCTATTGCACATTCAGTGGAGGAGTGGAAGACTCGAAATTTTGGGGACAAAATGTCCAAACTAACTTTCATCGAAGCACACCAGTTTAAACACCTATTCTGAATCCTCATCTACATTTCCCAGCCCTGCTGTCTTGTGAATTTAACCCGTGAACATTTAACTCTTATAGTAGCATTAACATATATTTACACCAAGGTCCCCTCATAGTGGCATAGAGAAAGATCCTGAAATATGACACTTGCATACATCCATTATAACAAACAAGAAAAAAAGCTCCTTTATTATTTAAATATCATTTAAACAATATTTGAAAAGATCCGAATTGAACCACAAGTTCAGCAATGCTGATATGAGCAAGTTCTGCTTAAGGGCAAGTCTGCTCCTTGTGCAGGTTTTACCCATTCATTTCAGTGAACTTAAATTCCAAATGATAGTAAACTGTTCCTCGTCTAAAGATTTTTCTTCTGCATTCCAATGCACAGTCCACGATGACCGAGCACTAATGCCGTCTGATTGCGATAGCTTACTATCCAATAAATTTTTCTGTCGTTTTTAGAAAGCTACAATGCTTTTCTTTATAGATTTTTTCTATGCGAAACATCCAGTTTAGAAGCACATGATCCCTAGGTATCAATGGTGGGATCAATTACTAATAGTAAAAAGAAAGGCAAATCCCTTATAAGTACAATTCTTAATAAAAATGCCTTTCTTGCCAAACTAAGCTTGGTCCTAGGAGCAATCAAATATATAGATCTTCAAACATCATGGAATCATGGAATCTTACAGCACAGAAGGAGGCCATTCAGCCCATCATGCCTGTGCCAGCTCTTTGAAAGTGTTATCCAAATAGTCCCACTCCCCTGTTCTTTCCCCATAGCCCTGCAGATTTTTTCCCCTTCAACTATTCATCCAATTCCCTTTTGAAAGTTACTATTGAATCTGCTTCCATCACCCTTTCAGGCAGTGAATTCCAGATCATGACAACTTGCTGCGTAAAACATTTTTTTCCTCATTACCTTAAATCTGTGTCCTCTGGTTACTCTCCTGCCTGGCAGTGGGAACAGTTTCTCCCTATTTACTCTATCAAAACCTCTCATAATTTCGAACACTTCTATTAAATCTCCCCATAACATTCTCTGCTCTAAGGAGAACAATCCCAGCTTCTCCAGTCTCTCCACATAATTGGAGTTCCTGATCCCTGGTACCTTTTTAGTAAATCTCCTCTGTACCCTCTCCAAGGCCTTGACATCCTTCCTAAAGTGTGGTGCCCAGAATTGGACACAATACTGCAGCTGAGGCCTAACCACTGATTCACATCTTCTTCATTTATTTATCTTGGATTTTGTTTTAAATGAGTAACAATTAAGACATTATTTTGTTCTAATGTTTGCTTTATCAAAGTCGCTCATTATAATTTTTTAAGCTTAATAAAGCATTTTATCATTAGCAACAAACTCAGAAGCCCCAATTTTAACTTATGCGGAGATGCCCATCGCAGCACTGGGCCATTTTATCTCCCGGGCCCTCATTACCATCATCAACGCTGAACTCTCGCCCGTACCCGGTGGGAACGACGAGGAGGCCAGCGGGCAGGAGTGAGATTTTGCGCGGTAAGAGGCCGCGCACCGAACCCGAGGGAACGGTCTCCGGCACTAAGATGAGTGATGGAGGAGAGGGGTGGGGGGAAGGGTCCTTAGGCGATTTCGGTCGTGGCAATGGGAGGGAAGCCCAGGGCAAGGGAGGCCCAAGGTTTCCTTGTGGGACCCAAAGGAGCACTACTGCTGGCCCTCAAGGAAACCTTCAAAAAAATTAAAAATTTGATGTTATCAGGGCCTCTTTTGGCCACAGTCAGCGGTTAAATCATGATCGTGATCAGCAGTTAAAATCATGTCAGGGTCTGAATGATGTCATTGGACCCTAACTTTTAAATATTGATGAGGCCCCTGCCTGCCCGCAGTAGGCGGCCCCAATGCTGCCAAAAATGCGACAGTTAAAATAGTCGGGCAGGCAGGGTTAAAATCGGGCCTAGAATCTCCATCTCAGAGATTATTTAAATGAGCTTGGCATATCTAACACAAGATTAAAGTTGGCATGGCCTGATATTATACGGATTGTTCGTCATGCCCGTAACTTTTTAAAATTAGTTCCTTCGAGATCAGAAAGCAATCAATACGGGACTATTGTTTGTGCATCATTGAGTAATATGAAAAGTCTGCTTTGGTTGAATGTAATAACCTCCAAATATCAACTGATCCTGAGTCTATGTACAGACTTTGAGCAGCATTATTAGCTTTAAGGAAAATGTGCTGGGAATTTATTTTTTCTACATCCAAAACAATTAAAGTCAATGCCTTGTAATAATGTGCTCTATATAATTTAACAGCATTTTATTTAAACTTATGGTGGGGATTGGATCTTATCAATTTGTAAATATGAGTACAGCTAGCAATTCTACTCTTTAAAAATCACAAATCTACTGGCGAATCCATCGCTGATTTTACATTGCAAAATGTAGTTTATCCATGACTTGAGATAAGCTACTTCACAACACTCACTGTTAGAATATGATACAGCCTGTTTGACCCAATCTCTCCTGGGCTTCATTGATTCACTTTGCTGTGTAGTGAGACCTGTCAACATTAACCACCTATAGTTCCAACAAAGAGTTCTCTTCATGTGATCTTTATAGGGTGATAACTTATAATCCCTTCTCAAAGCACTCAATGGAATGAAGATGAATGGCAAAGAAAAAAGAACATTCGTGTTCACATTTTTTGTCATTTTTAGTCTACATTCCAGCATTAAAAGCCTTTCTTTTAGTCACTGGATCCTTAACTGCATGTTGCAGCTGCCATTTTAGAAGCAGTACGTAGCCAAGTTGTGGTCACGTTGGACAGTTTGTTTTTTCTGGACAGATTGCTTACAATAGTATAATAGGGACTGTAACGATGTGGTTGTGGTATTGTTAGCAGGGTTGTTACTGTATCAGTCAGGGATTTTGTTGATTGAGGTTTGAGAGTTGCTCCAGTCAAGTACTCCTTACTCATTATGTGGCTGGTTATCGAGGTTTTACTGGAATGAAACAATATCTGGGCTATTGTGTTTTGTCTGTGATTCAAATTAATAGGATAATTGATGACCCTGCCCCTGATCACTACATAGCACCGAGCCACTCACAAAATGGGCTGCCCCAACACTTGGTCAAGGCTGTCCTGAGGCCAAAGAATAAAACTAATAAGAAGAATTTTAAAATAAAAGTGAAAATTAGTATTTTCTATCCATCTGACATTGCATTATCAATATTAAAAAAATTATACTAAAATTTTTTTCAGACTGGATTTTAATTTGCAATATATAGAAGGGCTACCTGAAAGGACCGATGACATTTTGGTGGAACAATGGATGGTTGAATTAGACAGTATTTATTCTTTTTCTTATTTCTTTCTTTCCTTTCTTCCTTTCAGCTTCTCAACTTTCAGATTTTTAAGAAAATGTTACACCAGATGTGCTATGAATGTGAAGGTTAGAAAGTTGCGACATTTCACAGATCAGTCTTTAACTCCTTTGCTATCCTGATTTATTTTCCTTTAATTTTTATATTTACTTGGTGATTCAGGTTATCTTCTTCGGCCAAACCTTATGTTTTCGTGATGTGGGCACTAAAGAATGTGAACCAGGATAAAGAATAATATGCAGCAAGGTTGAAGAAAGAATATTTGTTCTTTTTTGGAAAGGAAAGTCAGGCGGATTCTGTAACAGGTGCCCAATCCACAACAGTAGGTTTATGCTCCAGCAGAAAGCTGAAATTTCCCACCTCCTATTTATATCATATCATTTTCTCTTTGTATTTTAATTTTTTTAAATTTCCTCCTCCAGACATCATTCCTCTTCTCCATTACATACTACTGAGAGATATACAAGAATTGCCCAGAATAAGAACATAAGAAACAGGAGCAGGTGTATGCCATACGGTCTCTCGATCCTGCTCCGCCATTCAATAAGATCATTGCTGATCTTCAACCTCAACTCCACTTTTCCGCCAGATCCCCATATCCCTTAATACCCCTAGAGTCCAAAAATCTTTCGATCTCAGCCTTGAATCTACTCCACGACTCAGTATCCACAGCCCTCTAGGGTAGAGAATTCCAAAGATTCACAACCCTCTGAGTGAAGAAATTCCTCCTCATCTCAGTCCTAAATGGCTGACCCCTTATGCTGTGACTATGCCCCCTAGTTCTAGACTCTCCAGCCAGGGCAAATAACCTCTCAGCATCTACCCTGTCAAGCCCGCTCAGAATCTTATATGTTTCAATGAGATCACCTCTCATTCTTCTAAACTCCAGAGAGTATAGGCAGAGAAAATAAGATTTCCTCCCATTTCCCTTCATCTCTGTTTAGAAATCCCTACGGCCCCTGCGTTCTGACTGTAAAACCTTTCCCTCCCCCATCATTCAACCTTAAAGGGGAGGGGTGAAATTCCTCATTGGTTTTCTAAGTCACCATGAGTACAGACTGGGAAATTCATGGTTGAATTCACATCAACTTTTTAACCAAATTAGCGACATGGGGAATTTCACTTCTGCAAGAAGTTTAAATTGTAAATACATTTTTTCAAGTGTTCTGTAAAAGAGCACTGCTGTGAGACTATATAATCTCAATAAAGGTTTTGACCACCTGATCCTTTTGTTGGCAGGTTTTGGAGCGAGAGTTCATTGAAGATGTACAGAATGTGGGTGTCTTGAGAACTCCACAAGTGAACTGACCACTCATTGCGGGGTAGCGTTCCCACTTTAGGAATTTGACAGGTGCAGCACATCCGAGAGCAGCAGCCAGAAGGCTCTGAAACATTCAGATCATTCTGAGGGGGTTAGGTTGTAAATAATCCAGGTGCAGGCCCATTTACCACCCATCTGGGGATGCTAAGGTAATATTGGGGCTGAGACCTGACGTAACAGGTCTCCACCCCTTTTTCCCCTTCACAGTCTGAGAACTGAACCTTCCTCAAGAGCAAGTATGAGGAAAAGTGAGTAATCTGGCAGCTCCCAGAGGGGACTTATATCGGGGCGTTTTCTCCCCCCATTCGAGTCGAAACGAGATGATAACAGGCTCAAAATCTTGGTGCATTACTTACCTCCCTGTTCCTGCCAACATCCAGCACACCACGATTTTGGAGCAGGCCGGGGAAACAGGCAATCATCACTCCCACCTGAAATGGGCAAGGACCTACATAAATATGTAAATCGGGTTCTTCGCCATCTGTAGGCCCCTGATGTAATTTTAGTACTTCACTGGGCCAAGCACACGCTCCAAGCAGTTGAATTGAACGTTGAACAGCCGAATCAGTGGTCCTTAAAGGGATCGCTGCAGGCCACACTGAGAAAAGGTAATAAAAAAGCTCTGCCCTTTATTTTTGAGGGGCCAGGAGTGCTGATGACTTGCAGGTCAAATTAAAATGAGGCCTGGCCATGAAAATGGTTCAGGCCTCTCGCTGGTGCCATCAGGTGGATGGTACGATCGCTCTGCCTACCTGATCTAGACCAAAAACAAAAATTAGCCCCGTTATTTATAAAGTTACACAGCCCACCCACACACTAAAGTATTTTATCTATCACACATGATTCATAAAGAAGAATGTTTTACCAAAACCCCTACTGTAAACTGTAAATATTATTCCTACATCGTACTTTTGAGGTGTAGTTAGTAACTATATAGGCAAACGTGGCAGCCATTTTGCACGCAGCAATAAGATGGCATTTTGTTGGTGGTGTTGGAAGAGGGAAGGCACGAGGAGAACTCACTACTGTTCATGGGATCCTTACAATTCATCTAAACAGGGAGTTGGGGCTTCAGTTTATCATCCCAAGGACAGCACCGACAACAGCCTTGTATTGAAGTATCTGCCTAAATCATGCACTCAACTCCTGAAGTGAGGTTTGACCCCACAACATTTAGACTTAGAGGCAAGAGTGGCACCAACTGAGCAACGGATGGGTGGTCAGAGTGGAGTTTGTTCTTTTTAAAAATTGTACTATTGCATTGGATCAGGAATGGGAGCAAATAACTATAGCCATTGGGATAGAGATGTCAGGAATCATTTGATGAGTGATATGCCAAGATTTTTTTAATATTCATTCATTAATGGGATGTGGGCATCGCTGGCAAGGTCAGCATTTATTGCCCATCACTGATTGCCCTTGAGAAGGTCGTGGTGAGCCGCCTTCTTGATCTGCTGCAGTCCGGGTGGTGAAGGTTCTCCCACAGTGCTGTTAGGTAGGGAGTTCCAGGATATTGATCCAGTGACGATGAAGGAATGGCGATATATTTCCAAGTCAGGATGGTGGTGACTTGGAGGGGAACGTACAGGTGGTGGTGTTCCCATGCGCCCGCTGCCCTTGTCCTTCTAGCTGGCCGAGGTCATGGGTTTGGGAGGTGCTGTTGAAGAAGTCTTGGTGAGTTGCTGTAGTGCATCTTGTAAATGCTGCACACTGCAGCCACAGACCGCCGGTGGGGTGAAGGGAGTGAATGTTTAGGGTGGTGGATGGGGTGCCAATCAAGCAGGCTGCTTTGTCCTGGATAGTATCGAACTTCTTGAGTATTGTTGGAGCTGCACTCATCCAGGCAGGTGGAGAGTATACCATCACACTCCTGACTTGTGCCTTGTAGATGGTGGAAAGGCTTTGGGGAGTCAGGAGGTGAGTCACCCACCACAGATTACCCAGCCTTTGACCTGCTCTTGTAGCCACAGTATTTATGTGGCTGATCCAGTTAAGTTTCTGGTCAATGGTGACCCCCAGGATGTTGATGATGGGGGATTCGGCGGTAGTAATGTCGTTGAATGTCAAGGGGAGGTGGTTAGACTCTCTCTTGTTGGAAATGGTCATTGCCTGGCACTTGTCTGGCGATCATGTTACTTGCCACTTATCAGCCCAAGCCTGGATGTTGTCCAGATCTTGCTGCATGCAGGGATGGACTGCTTCATTATCTGAGGGGTTGCGAATATAACACAGAAAGAACCAGGGGAGGGGACAGGGGGAGTTAAGAGGGGTTGCAGTCTGTCACAAGCAAAAAAGAAATCGAAAGGCCCAGCTGCCTTTTTGTAAAGCCTGAAATGCAGGGAGTTTTAAACAAACCCACATATTGATCCTCACACAATGGTATCATTTCTCTCGAGATCATGCCTGCTAGTCGAACGCTTTTGGATCTGGACTTAATTTCAGCCAATGATTCTATCAATTAGTTTTCATGTAGCTCTATTTTAATGTCATCTTCTTGTAGGGAATCTATTTTCATAAAGGACAACTGTGTAATCTTGGCAGTTTTGCTCAGTTGACAGTTTCATTGTCGGAATGAGCTTCAAACAACTGTTCCATTTTGTTAAATTGTACTAAGGTTTTCCTCACTTCCATTGGCAATATAAACTAAAGGACACAATTCTAAAAGGGATACAGGAACAGAGAGACCTGGGGGTATATGTACACAAATCATTGAAGGTGGAAGGGCAGGTTGAGAAAGCATGTTAAAAAAGCATACAGGATCCTGGGCTTTGCAATTAGAGGCATAGGGCTCCATTTTAGCACCCCCTATCGGGTGCGTTCTTGGCGGGGGGGCTCCGAAAATCGGGGAATCCCGGAGCGGGTCGGGAGCCCAGCTCCAACCCGCCCACTTCCGGGTTCCCCACAGATGCGCCAACGTGCGCGCGCAGCCCCCGCATGTGGGACTCCCGCAGGCAATTAAAGCCAGCGGGGTGCCACTTAACAATATTTATCGAGTTATTTCAGGTCATTAACAGACCTGATTAAGGGATTATGTCAGGAGGGGTGGGATTTTAGAAACAACTGGGACTGTTTCCCATACTGGGGGAAATACTCCCAGTTCAAATGGACGTGTTGCAGCCATCAGCCTGTGGCAGCTGCAAAGGTCCATTTGACAGGTGGTGGGGGGAGACCCTCACTCATTGCAGGAGGCCACTCTGTCACTTGGGACAAAGTTTGGTCTCCACCACCCTCCTCCTAACAATCAAATTCACAAACTTGCACGCTTACCCCGGGGTCCAGAGACATGTACCTACCTTGCGGACCCCCTCAGATGTACATCTTCCGGATGGGGGCCGCCATAGCTGCAGTCATGACCTCCTCGGAGGGCGAACAGCATCACCAGCCTCGTCGGCCAAGCCGTCCACCTCTGACAGGTGGAGCTCCACAACACAGTGCTGTGACACATCCACCTGCACAGCAGGAGGGAGGGCAACCGCAGAGAGAGATGCGTCGCAGGGGGCACTACCCTCGCCACAGGGTCTACAGACCGAGGCTCAGCTTCCTGGACCTCTCTGAGCAGCAGTGCACACGGAGGCTCAGAGTCACTCGACATGTAGTCATGAACATCTGCAGCCTCCTTCATGCCAAGCTGCTCCCGTCTGGCCCGAGCACCATCTTCTTACCTGTCGCTGTCAAAGTCACCACTGCCCTCAACAACTTCTCCTCCGCATCCTTCCAGGGTGCCACCGGGGACATCGCCGACGTCTCTCAGTTGTCTGCACAAAAGAGCCCTACGAATACACCTACACCCACTTTGCAGTGACACAATGGGTGGCATCAGGTGTGGGTCTTCATTGTGATCCTCAGGAAAGGGCATTATTGCACAAACCAGACAAGATTCGCAAAGATGTGGCAGTAGTGGTGCCAATATAATATGTGATGTGAGTTGGTCAGAAATCAATAGAAGTAAAAGCCATGACAAACCCTCAAACACCCTTCTGCATCCCCTTCATGCTCACAACACATTTGTCTTACGCTTTCTACTGCACATATGTGATGCATGCCCTGTGGCTGCAGTACAGGTAGTGGCAGGTTGAGTGCGGCTGACTGTGAAAGAGATGCATGAGAGGGTGAGTATGAGATAGAGCCATGAGATTGTATGAGGATTGGGTTGAGTGGTAGTGGTGGGATGAGTACTGGCGAGGTGAGTAAGTGCAGGTAAGATGAGGATGAGGTTTGAGTGGGTGTGAGGGGTGATGTGACAGAGTAGTGTTGGCAGTGCAGAAGGAGATGTGGGGTGGGGGCGGTGATGTGGCAGACGGAGTGTAGGGGAAAGAGTAAGTGTACTCACTTTGGCTGACCTACTTAGGTCATTGCAGCGCCTCCTGCACTGTATGCAGGTGGGCGATATGTTGGTGGTGCAGGTGACCTCCTCTGCCACCTCGAGCCAGGCCTTCCTGGTGGCAGAGGCAGGCCGCTTCCTCCTGCCCGCCGGGGGAAAGGTCGCTGTCCTCCCGCTATCTAATGATACCTGGAGTGAGGCATCATTAACCTGGGAGCAGCCTTCCCCCTGGGCTGCTCCATGCTGTATTTTTTCCTATTTGTTGCAGCATCAGTCAGTGGAGGACTGCCCCTTTAAATAGAGCTCCTCCAGCTGACAGATCTTACTGCGCATGCGCAGTCCGCCCGACGCGCAGATCAGCAGCGGGAAACCAGGAAGACCAGGTAAGTGGATCCAATTAGGCTGCAATCGCGCGCGGAGCAGACTGATTTCACCGGGCGTGTTACCCACGTGCCCAGTCGCCCCCCCCGCCACGAACCCACAGCCCTGGCAATATCGAGCCCATAGAGTACAAAAGCAAGGAAGTCACGATGCACCTTTATAAAACAATGGTTCGGCCACAACTAGAGTATTGTGTCCAGTTCTGGGCACTGCACTTTAGGAAGGATGTGAAGAGCTTAGAAAGGGTACACAAAAGATTTACTGGAATGATTCCAGGGATGAAGGACTTCAGTTATGTGGATAGATTGAGGAAGCTGGGGTTGTTCTCCTTGGAACGGAGAAGGTTGAGAGGCGATTTGATAGAGGTATTCAAAATCATGAAGGATCTAGACAGAGTAGATAGAGATACTGTTCCCATTGGAGGAAGGGTCAAGAACCAGAGGACATAGATTTAAGGTGGTTGGCAAAAGAACCAAAGGTGACATGAGGAAAAACTTTTCTTTTTTTTTTACACACAGCAAGTGATTAGGATCTGGAATGCACTGCTAGAGGGCATGGTTGAGGCAGATTCAATCATGGCCTTCAAAAGGGAACTGGATAAATATTTGAAAGGAAAACATTTGCAGGGCTACAGAGATAGGGCAAGTGTGTGGAACCAGCTGGATTGCTCTTGCATAGAGCTGGCATGGACTCGATGGGCTGAATGGACTCCTTCTGTGCTGTAACATTTCTATCATTCTATGGTCGCATGTTACAGTCTGGTCTCTCCTGAAAAAGTTTTCCATCTGAAGAAGGTGCATTAATCTGGATTTTGCGCATAAATTCTTACAGAAAGATACTTGCCGGTAGCCACTTTGATAAATACATGGAAGGAAAAGAGCTTCGAAATTCCTCTCAATATTATTGACACGTTGATATAAAGTACCAAGAGGATGTTAATCTGTGTTAATGAAACCGTGTTAACACCACCATCAATTAACGATAGAACTGAGGACAACACCAGTGTTTCCAAGGTCATTACAAAGCATTAACGAGTAACTATAGATATTAAATGCATCGCTCAAGATAATCCATTAATAAAATACAAAACAGGTGGAACATTTCTAAGACTGAATGCAAGATTGAGGGCTGGATGCTGCAGAGATGGTTTATCTGGGATATTAGCACACAAAATGCACAAGTGCATTTACCTGTTTATAGATCCATTCAGACGCACTAGTCAGCACTGTCACTCAATCACAGAGTTAACATACACCAAGAAATGGTTTAACAATGAGTTTTGAGCAAGATTAAAAGAACTAAAAAAGAGGAACTTCACTATACTGTTTTATTTCAATAATTTACACATATATAAAGTCCCCTCTCAAGTGTTCTGATCCATGTGCCATTATGCTGAAGAGAAATCCAGTCCTTAGTATTGCAAAACTCCAAATGAATGCCATTATTTTATCTTTCCATCATGTATTCTGGGTAGATGGCATTACAATAGCCAAATTGTGTTCTGTAGCTGTATTTTAGCTCAGAACAAAATAACTATTCCGTATTGTTTGTCTGGAATGTTTTAGAATACACCAACAGAAAGTAAGATAGCTACACTTCCCAAAGTCCATTGCAATGAGAAAGAAATAGTGGCACTCGACTAATGGGAAAAAATGCAATGTTGTGTACTGGATTTCTCTTCACCACAATAGTACACGCTCAGAATATTTAGCAGAGGGCTTTGCTCATGAATTATTGATCATGAAACTATTGATTCATCTTCCTTTCAAAGAGTAAAATAGAGTTCCACTTTAAAAATGGCGGAGAGAGTGAGTAGCACCGTCTAGGGTGGCATTTGTGGAGGCAATGCCAGCAGAATGTCATACACTCTGCTAGTCACCATCCAAATTGGAAACAAGACAGGGTAAGTACAGGAAATACTGTACAGGAGACTCTTACCATCAAAAAGTAATGTGAGGTAGTCATAGTCATATCTGTTTCTTTGGGGAAACCTCACTTTAATTTGACCGGCAAGCCACCACAAAAATAAGTGACACAGTTCTTTGTGCCCCCTTTTTCAGAGTGGCCTGCAACAGTTCAACATTCAATTCAACTGCATGGAGTGTGTATGGACCCTAGACTGTACTCAGCATCTTTCTTAATGATCTGGTCAAGATCAAGAACTCATATGTGGGGAATCATAATGTGGATCGTATTAATCTCTAGCATACCACCTTGCTCCACACACCAGCATTGTCCACAGACTGCCCAGCAACTTCATTTGCCCAGTGCTTCAATTCCCTGTCCGAATGATTTTTCATAATCACACTCTTTAGATTTATACAGGCCTCTACTCCGCACTTAGTAACAGCATGGCTGAGATTAGAATCGCAATGCCCTCATGCTGGAACCCTTGTACCACTACACTGTCAGATTCAGGTGGGAGGAACAATGTATTTTCTTGTTAAGACAAATCTCTTTGTGCTGGAATGAATTTTCATAATACTGTTCCATTTGCAAAGGGTTAGGTAGTATTCACAGTCTGATAACTGTAATGGTAATGAATGCCTTTAAGTTCATGGAAGTCAGTAATGAGGTGTTACTAAACTGGAATACCTGAATATTCATAAGGCACCATGCCCTTAAGGAATGCATTCAAGAGTACTTGAAGACATTAGGGTGAAAACAGGAAGTGTAACAGTAAATATTCTTCACAGCTCATTGGGCACAGGGAGGCACCAAGCAGTGGAAAAAAGCTAATCATAGAAGAAAATTATAGGCTTGTTTTAGGACACCTATATAATAGTAAAAATATTGATGTCAAATATAATGAAAACAATTTGAAACACATCTAAAGAGTAAAAGCAATCATTCAAAAGGCACTATGGGTTTATGTGGGTTTAAGCAGGGAACGGCAGTTAGAGGAACTGACCGAGAGGAGTTATTGATTCCACCAGCATGAGCTAAGCTATCAGAGTCAAAATGGCAGAATCAGTGATGCATTAGAGGCTAATAATTGTATTTACCAATGTAAATTTAACTCCTGCACACTGATGAGGATCAGCAACTCCTCTTATCCACTGATCAGCATTCACTGCTTAAACGGAAACATTTCAAGTCTTAAAACAAAAAGAAAAATCATAACTTATTTTAATTGGTTTTGAAAAATGTACTGATCCAAGATTCTACATTTGGAAATGAGATTTTGTGGTCCACCTTGAAGAGGCAATGGTTTTACACTTGTGATTTATTTACAGCCCTGAAAAACACATTCATGTTAGACGCCAGACAGCAAAAAAAATGTGCAAGTGGGATTTTCAAATCTCGGCAGATACGGTACTGTGTAATCATGGTGCATCTCCATTCCCAAATGTTATTTTCAAATCAAATCATTTTAAAATCCTGGTGAAGAGACAAAATGAGTCGCACTGCCTTTCATATGTCCGAATGTTGTCAGAAGTGTAAAAGAAGCATTGAACTGTCCTGACTGCTGATGTTCCCAGGTTCCCTTGCCCTCATTTTACATTGAACCTCCATCTGTAGGTAGATTGTAGAAAAACCTCATGTCAATTTTTGTCTGACTACGTTCCTGTGAAACGCTCTGGGACGTTTTACTATGTTAACATAGAAACATAGAAAACAGGAGCAAGTGTAGGCCATTCGGCCCTTCGGGCCTGCTCCGCCATTCAAAATGATCATGGCTGATCGTCTAACTCAGTACCCTGTTCCCGCTTTTTCCCCATATCTCTTGATTCCTTTATGTTAAAAGGCACTATATAAATGCTAGTTGTTACGTTTAAAACTGGCTTTCATGAATTTGAATCTGCTTCCCTGGTTCACTGCTGTCAGTTGCTTCCTATAGGACTTGACTCACTCTGCCTAGTATCTACGCATGATATTGATTGGATATTTGTGTCTTTCTTCAACCCATCCAAAGGCAGATCGAGCAAACATTTGGTGAGATGGGGCTTGATACAGATCATTACACTGCTTTATTTCACATCAGATGAATATACAGAGCAACACTATGATCAGATTCACTTATTTCAAATTAATACAACTGGTCTTGGTGTAATATAAAATAAAGAAGACACTACACTTCCCCACGAAATTGGATTACTTAAATCACTGCCCTGTATTTCCATCTTTGAGCCTGCTTTTTACTGCCTGCACAACATCCTATTACTAAAAGCCCCTCTCGCTCCTTTTTTGTTTCTCTCATTATATTATAATAAGCGCCCAGCAACATTGACAAGTGCACACATGGAAGGCCCAAGATTGGAGTGGGGTAGAAATGGATCCTACTGCAGAATCCACCTCAAAAATTTCCCGTGCACTGCTTTTAAGCCCCATACTTGCCAGAAATAGCGAGTAAATTCGGGGCCAATATATTCATGTGCAACTTTCAAAAAGGAATTAGATAAATACTTGAAGGGAAAATACTTACAGGGCTATGGGGAAAGAGCTGGGGAATGGGACTAATTGGATAGCTCTTTCAAAGAGGCGGCACAGGCATGATGGGCTGAATGGCCTCCTCCTGTGCTGTACCTACTATGATACCATATATGTACCATCCATTTTTCTGAGGGAGGATATTTACCCACAGGCACATACCATTAGACTTACCCCTGTTTTCTTCTCTTCATAAGTCCTTTAGGCAAAATATCTCTGCTATTGAGAAGACAGGGGGTACCCTGTTGCTGGACCACCACAAATGCTGTTCATTGTCTGGCTGCCTGCCATGGTAATAATCCAGTGAAGACAGTCCCGGGTTAAAATTCATCTGGGCCCGTTTTGAAGCCCAGACTCGGTGCTGCGCAACCAGTGTTCGCCTGAACCAAAAAGCCTGAAGATCGATGGAAATTGGTCCTCAGGTCTCAACAACATAGTTAGGGTGAGCTGCTGGTGCCAATCGCGACTAGAGAGGCTCCTCGCCACAGGGAAGATATCAATGTCAGGCCACCTGCCTCGCCGACAGCCCTCAGGTAAGTCCAGGGACGGGGGTGGGGGGCAGGTTTCAAGCAGGCTGGGGGTAGGGGGTGCAATTGTGATTCCTGTGGAGTTAGGGGAGCACTCCTGCTCCTCCTGTCTCCACAGGAAGGATTTAGCAACAAAATTAATACTGAAACTTACTTTTCGTTGGCAGCCAAAGAGGGGGCGCTAAAGAATCCCAAGCGAGGCAGGCCCAGGGTGTCTAAAAAATGGGCCCCACGAATTTAGCAGTGGGACCAACGCCTACGCACACCCACTACTAAATTGGCATGCTTTGCACCCGTTTTATGCCCAAAAAGCAGGCACAACACATACCAATTTCTACCCCATCATCTGATTTCTCTGCCCCTGTACAGAAATACTTGGCCTTTGCATACTTCCTTCTTGCGCCACCTTCCTCAGATTCAGAGCATTTCCTAGACTTTCCACATTTACAGTCACCCACAGGACATGCTAGGAATTTATCTTTCATCCAACAAATTTAGTTTTTTAAAAAAATACAATTTTTTGAACTACCGTCAAAATTAATTACACAACCCTTCTATTTATTATGGCTTAAAACATTCCTTAGGATCCTGGCTCCCAATGACTAATCCAACAGCACTACTATTTTAAGTTTTCAGCCCCTTATCCTCCCAACGTTGTAAATCTGTGTCTCTAAGTCTGCATCACACTCAGAGAGAACTGTACAAGCAGCAGCCAGAGAAACAGAGACTGATACTGCATGGGATGATAATTTTATCAGCTGCCTAACATCTTAATTTATACAATCCAGACCCCTCAATTAAGTCTGAAGTTCAAGCTTCATATTTAGACTGATTTGCATACTTTCCATTAATGCTAAAAATATAACCAATTTAATTGCAGCAACAATGCGTATTTTCATAAAATATTTTAAAATACTTGCCTCATGAGTTGATGCATCACAAATTGTATTATCCCCTCTTCCAAATGCTGCATCTTCAGTTTTTTTCCCATGGCAAATGGGAAGAGAAACAGGCATTTGATAGAATCCAAAGTCTCCACTAGGTCTGGTTTATCATGGTAAAAATGGCATCAAATCTTTCAGACATGAAGGAAGCAGCTGCTTGTGTAAAGAGATGTCATTTGTATTATGCCTTCTTCGATGAGAAATTCAGTAACACAAAGTCATACTTGGCTTAAGGTTTCACTTTCCATTGAATGCTCCCTTCTACCCAATACTGTGACTTACATTTTAAGTGAGTAACATCAATTTCTGCTAAGGATTTCTGGTGGTCCTTTGTTTTTAATTAAATCCATGTTTGACAATACTTGAGTGAAACAGTCCTAGCACATGATATGATACTACCTTCGAGGACCACAAAGAATCTAAGCAATATACCCTAACAAAAACTCACATTGAACTTAGTTACAAGAGCAGGCCATTCAGCCCCTCAAGCCCGCTGTGCCATTCAATTCGATCATGGCTGATCTGTAACTCAACTCCATTTACCCACCTTCGCTCCATGTGCCTTGATATCCTTCCCTAACAAAAATCTATCAATCCCAGTCTTTAAAGTTTCAATTGATCCAGCATCCACAGCCTTTTGGGAGAAAGAGAGTTCCAGATTTCTACCACCCTTTGGGAGAAGAGGTGCTTCCTGATTTCACTCCTAAATGGCCTGGCTCTAATTTTAAGATTATGTCCCCTTGTTCTAGATTTCCCCCCCCCCCCCCCCCCCCATCAGAGAAAAATATTAGCTATCAATCTACCCCTGCTAAAGCAAGGCACAAGGGAACAACACCACCTCTACATTCCCCTCCAAGTCACACACCATCCCAACTTGGAAATATATCGTCGTTCCGTCAAAATCCTGGAACTCCCTACCTAACAGCACTGTGGGAGAACCTTCAGCACACGGACTGCAAAGGTTCAAGAAGGCGGCTCACCACCACCTTCTCAAGGGCAATTAGGGATGGGCAATATATGCTGGCCTTGCCAGCAACGCCCACATCCCATGAACAAATTTTTAAAAACCCACACTAAAATTTTAATTCAAAACATATATGAACTATTTCAAGAGCATATCTTTTAAAAGGAACAGATACACTGAGATTGTTAGTACTTCCATTGTATAACCTGTATAGTGCACAATTGTGATCTGATAGTAAACAGCCTACCATCATAAATCACAACTGATTTTGTCACTCATGAATTATTAACTCAGGTTAACTCATACAAACACTATACTATTTCAATGCCCTATATCTAATATCTTCATCCCAAGCCAAATCTTCTTGAAATACTATAGTCCCCCTCCCTCTCAAAGTCAGCAAGACATTGCAAAACTGCATTTAAAATTTCTTCCGGAATTCAGAGGTGGTGTGAGACAACCTGCTCCAAATAAGCGTTCATAGAAATCCTTGAGTTGTGATAATAATCAAAGTGAACAGCAATTCTATTGGAAGCTAGCTTTTGTAATTAAAGTGGGCCACTTTGCACATTCTTGCAGTTATATTCTGATTGAAAACACAAAGTGCTGTAAAGCTCCATTGGTCACAGCTCTAATTGGAAGCTAGAATGCATCTGAAATGTTTTCCCCTCCCTACAACAACTGCTATTTATTATTTTAAATAAGCTTTTAAAGTCAAAGTTATTGGAAAAAGTCAGCTCTGTGTGTTAGTGATGAAGACCTGAAATAATTAGTTCTGTGATGTCATTCAGCTGAAGGGCTATTCCTTTGACATTATCTACAATTTTTAGACATGTTCAGTCCTAACAGTGTGATTCATTGCTGAAAACTGTCATGAAATTCAGTTCTTAAACTTTCTCTGCTTATACATATTCATTATAATTGGTTTTGTTCTTTTTCCACACTGGTATAAATCATTACCTCACAGAAACACATAGAAGTCTATGGCAGGTTTGGAATTTAAAAGATAAAATTAGAAAGAATAAAACTAAAAGTTACAGTCCATGCTGTGAGACACCACTTTAGAGCACCAACATGTAGAGCCATGGGATGGCGGTATAACAACAACAACTTGGGTGCTAAATTGGGCCGCACAGCGCTTCTAGCATAACGTGCGCCAGACGCCATATTGGTAAAGGCATTCGCGCAGGTGCAGATAGCAAACACCGGCACCATATAAAGTAGGGAGAATATGCAGTAGATCAGTGTGCAACGGTGATTTAAAGGGACAGATGCAATTTTGGAACTCAATGCTCCAGCCAACGCATTGCCTTAACCTCGCTCAGCTGAACAAGTCTTAAACTGAATGGAGGACCCCCCACCAACCAGTGCCATTTAAAGGGATCGTGCTGGAGTTATAGGTTAGTTACTGGGTATTGCTTCTGGCCACTGATGCATTTGTACCTCTTTTTGGCGGTCTCCTATATTTGAATACTAGGTCTAGGGGGCATAGCCTAAAAATTAGAGCCAGGACTTTCAGGAGTGAAGTTAGGAAACACTTCTACATGCAAAGGGTGGTAGAAGTTTGGAACGTTCTTCTGTAAATGGCAGTTGATGCTAGCTCAATTGTTAATTTTAAATCTGATATTGATTGACTTTGTTAACCAAAGGTATTAAGGGATATGGGGCTAAGGCGGGTATATGGAGTCAGGTCATAGCTCAACCATGATCTCATTGAATAGCGGAACAGGCTTGAGGGGCTAAATGGCCTACTCCTGTTTTTATCTTCCAATGTTCCTATAATAAAGTTTAAATACTCTACAGGGCTGGCGAGCTGACAGGCAACAGCAAGAGCACTGGCGGAGTGACAGGGGTGGGACAGGAATTTTGTCATCCTGAGAGAGGACAGCAGGTTCATGTTCCATGGAGCCACTGCCACTTGCTGCCTCCTGTTATGCGCCACCTCTTCCTGCAAGAAAGTGGAACTTGTGTCGGTGAGTGTCCTGCAAGATGTTTGGATGATGTGGCTGTCATGGTTGAATAGCTGTCGGTGTGTGTGACCTGTGAGTTGGGGTGTGCAACAATGATAATGTGTGAGGGTGAGATGAAGCATCTGATTGGAAGAGTGGAGCACTGATTGAAAGAGTTTGTTGGCAGGTGGCGATGGGGGTGTAGTGCGTGGAGCAGTGGATGCAACTAGTGGTGCAGTTGGTAGGAGATACCACTTTACCACTTGACAGTTGATCTCACTCATCTTGACCACTTGTGTCAAAGCATTGAACATCTTCCTGCACTGCACCCATGTCCAAGGTGCTATGCGCCTGGCATTGACTTCGTTCCCTACTGCCTCCCACTGCCTCGGGAGCATATGTCTGGAGGGCCTCTTGCCCCCACCCCTGCAGATATAGGATGCTCCTCCTTCTGCCTTGCACCAAGGCCTCTAGTTCATCATCAGAGAACCTTGGTGCATGCTCTCTCGCAGGCCTGGTACAAACTCAGGTCGGCAGATTGGTGGATGTGGGATTCAGTAGTGTGCAACCTTTATTCAATGTTTTAAAGTAACTCAACAGTTTGTAAACATAGGGACGGGACCTGCATCTGTGTTTTACATGTGTGATGTCTGATCTCCGTTCAGACTCCGTGCAGACCCGTATCTTATATTTTGCAGATATCAGAGTCCCGCAAACGTTGAACTGTCCAGTTGTTGCTCATTAAAAATTCCAGAGGTCCCATCATCACCATGCTGCACTATATTGCAGCACAGAATCACTTCCCAATTGACTTCGACTCCCTCCCTTTAAGAGGTACATGCTGCCTTTAAGCGGTGCTAACCACCTGCGATATTGGGGCCCCCTGCTGGTGAGCAGCCACTCAACAGCACAGTTAGTGCTGGCTGCACGCAGCAATCACCGAAATTACCAGGCAGCACAAATGTTACGTGCCTGGTTTTGGAGGTTATCCAATATAAACCCTCTAGTATTTATATAGTGCCTTTAATGTAGAAAAACATCCAAGTCCTTTCACAGAAGCATAGTCAGACAAAAATGGATGCTGAGCTAAAGATGGAGATATTCGGAGGTCTGGCGAAAAGCTTGGTCAAAGAAGTTGGTTTGAAGGAGAAGAGAGAGGTGGAGAGGTTTAGGGAGAGAATTGCAAAGCATAGGGCCTTGATGGTTGAAGGTACAGCTGCCAATTGTGGAGTGAAGGGATGGGGGATGCGCAAGAGGTCAGAGTTGGAGTAATGGAGAGTTTGGGGGAGGTTGTAGACCTGGTGGAGGTTCCAGAGACAGGGAGGGGCGAGACCATGAGGTGGTTTAAAGATAAGCATGTGAATTGGAGGCATTGGGGGACGGGGAGCCAATGTTGGTCAACGAGGACGGAGTTCTGGGTGCACAGGATTTGGTGCGAGATAGGATGTGGGCGAGGTTGGATCTCCCCAAATCTGATCTGAATTGTGGAGAGGAATATTGCTGAAGCCAAGCAAATACTGTAAAGGGGAAAGAGTCTCTGCCTTGATGCTATTGTGCTAACAATCAAATTGGTGATGTCTTGGCTGGGACCAGGCTGCCTGCTATGCTCTCTTAGATGTAGCAAAGAGCTGGCCCTAGGGGTAACCAACATAATTAAGCAGGCAAAAAGGAGGTTATACTGGCATTCAAAAGCTAGAGAAACTGTGGCCTGGGCTTTCCAGTGCATAGTAATGATATCACTCCATTTTGCCATTATCTTATCACCCAGGTAAATGCATTTTCCACTATAAACCTAGACTGATGATAATGCCTAATGAAGGGGGTGGATAGAATTGGTCTTCAAATACAGATAAAGTAACGAGGATAGAAAATCAGTTGAAGTCTCCTTATTTTACTTTGTTTTTTATGTTGCAGCAAAGGCTGGATGAGCCTAACCCTCTCATCACCCACCATCTACACTTCAAGCAGGATTCACTGGATAGCAATCTGGAGCAGGAGTGTTGTCTGATTTTCACCTCCTTAATCCATGGGTGTTAAGGTCAATTGTAACCCACTTACCACCACCCTAGTTCAGATCAGCACAGGCTAGGGATTGAATCCAGAACCTTCCTGTCTGTAGGGTTCAACTATTCACTGGGTAAACTCTCTTGAGCCAACCTGCTTCTCATTGTGTGATAGATGTAAACATATATAACTTTAAAAAAATCTTTGCGTTTATATGAATGGCCATTAACCATAGTGGAGTGCGAAGACATGTTACGGGGTATGATTCGTTATACAGATTGGTCAGTAAGTGTCATGTTTTTTAAAATCCTGTGCTCATCAAGGGGCAAGTAGATCCCAGACGTAAACTACAGCTCCCTCGACCCTGTCCCAACAATGTGCATCAGCCCCAACCTCAGATGAGTACCCCCTACTGCACCAATGTGGCATTTACTCCTCATGCCAGCAATCCTTAGGCCTGTATGAGTGATCTTGTCAATTTAGAAGCAGCTTTGTGCTGTAGGTTTTATGCCCACAAAGAACTAGAGTGAGCCTGCCCAACCTTACTTCACATAAGACCCTTACAATGAACAGAGATTTTTGTCCCATCAATCTAGACTAGATTTGAACCCAGGCCCATGAAATGAAAGGCCAGTGTCTAACAGATTGTGTCACCTAACCCTCACTAGTATTATTTTAATTGGATTGTCAAATGGTTGTGACTGATTACTGGTTGGTACTAGTGGTTAGTGCTTTGCTCTGGGCTTGTCAATGTAACATTTTTTCTTCAGCAATGGACTTTCTGTGGCTTGTGGCTACCTTAGAAATGGCAGCTACAATTCAAATCAGTAAGGTGACCTTTTTTTTTATTCGTTCATGGGATGTGGGCGTCGCTGGTGAGGCCAGCATTTATTGCCCACCCTAATTGCCCTTGAGAAGGTGGTGGTGAGCCACGTTCTTGAACCGCTGCAGTCTGTGTGGTGAAGGTTCTCCCACAGTGCTGTTAGGAAGGGAGTTCCAGGATTTTGACCCAGCGACGATGAAGGAACGGCGATATATTACCAAGTCGGGATGTTATGTGACTTGGAGGGGAACGTGCAGGTGGTGTTGTACCCATGTGCCTGCTGCCCTTGTCCTTCTAGGTGGTAGAGGTCGTGGGTTTGGGAGGTGTTGTCGAAGAAGCCTTGGCGAGTTGCTGCAGTGCATCCTGTGGATGGTACACTCTGCAGCCACGGTGCGCCAGTGGTGAATAGAGTGAATGTTTAGGGTGGTGGATGGGGTGCCAATCAAGTGGGCTGCTTTGTCCTGGATGGTGCCAAGCTTCTTGAGTGTTGTTGGAGGTGATTAGACTCTCTCTTTTGGAGATGGTCATTGCCTGGCGCGAATGTTACTTGCCACTTATCAGCCCAAGCCTGGATGATGTCCAGGTCTTGCTGCATGAAGGCACGTACTGCTTCATTATCTGAGGGGTTGCGAATGGAACTGAACACTGTGCAATCATCAGCAGACCTCCTCATTTCTGACCTCATGATGGAGGGAAGGTCATTGATGAAGCAGCTAAAGATGGTTGGGCCTAGGACACTGCCCTGAGGAACTCCTGCAGCAATGTCCTGGGGCTGAGATGATTGGCCTCCATCAACCAATACCGTCTTCCTTTGTGCTAGGTATGACTCCAGCCAATGGAGAGTTTTCCCCCTGATTCCCTTTGACTTCAATTTTACTAGGGCTCCTTGGTGCCACACTCTGTCAAATGCTGCCTTGATGTCAAGGGCAGTCACTCTCACCTCACCTCTGGAATTCAGCTCTTTTGTCCATGTTTATACCAAGGCTGTAATGAGGTCTGGAGCCGAGTGGCCTTGGCGGAACCCAAACTGAGCATCGGTGAGCAGGTTATTGGTGAGCAAGTGCCGCTAGATAGCACCATCGACGACAATCCATCACTTTGCTGATGATTGAGAGTAGACTGATGGTAATTGGCCGGATTGAATTTGTCCTGCTTTTTGTGGACAGGACATACCTGGGCAATTTTCCACATTGTCGGGTAAATGCTAGTGTTGTAGCTGTACTGGAATAGTTTGGCTAGAGGCGCGGCTAGTTCTGGAGCATAAGTCTTCAGCACTACAGCCGGGATGTTGTTGGGGCCCATAGCCTTTTGCTGTATCCAGTGCACTCAGCCATTTCTTGATATCACGTGGAGTGAATCGAATTGGCTGAAGTCTGGCTTCTGTCATGGTGGGGATATCGGGAGGTGGCCGAAATGGATCATCCACTCAACACTTCTGGCTGAAGGTGGTTGCAAATGCTTCAGCCTTGTCTTTTTCACTCACGTGCTGGACTCCGCCATCATTGAGGATGGGGATGTTTACAGAGCCTTCTCCTCCTGTTAGTTGTTTAATTGTCCACCACCATTCACGATTGGATGTGGCAGGACTGCAGAGCTTTGATCTGATCCGTTGGTTGTGGAATCGCTTAGCTCTGTCTATAGCATGTTGTTTCCGCTGTTTAGCACGCATGTAGTCCTGAGTTGTAGCTTCACCAGATTGGCACCTCATTTTGAGGTACACCTGGTGCTGCTCCTGGCATGGTCTTCTACACTCCTCATTGAACCAGGGTTGATCCCCTGGCTTGTTGGTAATGGTAGAGTGAGGAATATGCCGGGCCATGAGGTTACAGATTGTGCTGGTGTACAATTCTGCTGCTGCTGCTGATGGCCCACAGCACCTCATGGATGCCCAGTTTTGAGCTGCTAGATCTGTTCTGAATCTATCCCATTTAGCACGGTGGTAGTGCCACACAACACGTTGGATGGTGTCCTCAGTGCAAAGACGGGACTTGGTCTCCACGAGGACTGTGCGGTGGTCACTCCTACCAATACTGTCATGGACAGATGCATCTGTGACAGGTTGATTGGTGAGGATGATGTCAAGTAGGTTTCTCCCCTATATATGTATATATATATTTCTCCTCTCTCTCTCTATATATATATATATACACAATTACGGTTTAACAATCATGTTGCCAAATGAATATTATGCCATGGTCCGGGCAATGCAGCCCATGATATAAAAAGATAATGCAGGAAGCGTTAAACTAACTCTTCCACCTGCCTCCCCACCATCTCCACCCCCCAACCCCCACCCCAGCCATCCCCAATAGCATTTCCAGCAGGATTCTTGCTACACCATCACTTTAGGATTAGTTATGGAGACAGATGATTGTAAAAATATGCACTAAAATTTTTACAATATTCTCATTTCATTTTTTAATCGTAAGATACCGGTGATTAACCCTGACTTGGTTAATCATCAGTATCTTTCAGAATGGGTTGAATGGGCAGTCAATCTGCTAACACCCATTTTCCACCACAATCAGAAGTTTAAATCAGTCCCCATAATTTGTTTGGTAGCTGTAGATCAGGATTTGCCATTTATGTTTAGGGTTTCATATATGATGCCTAAAGTAGTTTGCCTTCAACCCACTCTGAAAGATACTGATGATTAACCAAGTCAGGGCTATCAACAACAAGACCACAGTGCAAGACTTAATGAAGTGCAACTTACCTTTTATTGCTACAAGCATTAAAGACTGAGTCAGACACAAATGTATTACTAACACTATATTATGAGTCTATAGCTATGATAATATGATTAGTACCATCACAAGATTTGGTATCTGCAATTACAGTAACACTAAACTAATACTTAATATAAATCAACAGAATCTAAATCATTAACACAGTAATGAACTTGATTAAGTATTACAGTGCCTTAGTATTAGCTGGGGTTCACTTAACAGTTAAAACAAAGTAACCTTTAGCATTAGATTACAGGGCCTTTGATAGCTGCGTGCACATTATACAAAGTTTTATTTGGTTTTCAAAGATTAAATCTGCAGAAGAAAAATCAACATTTGTAGGTAAAATTTGAATGTAAATCTCGAACGAAGGATGTACACATCTGATACACATCAATTTTTTTGGTATCTTGCTGGATTTTATATAGAGACAAATAATTCAGGGTTGTCAAATACTAATAATTCAGACACGCCAAATGATTCAGGACAATTGACATGGTGTAGGGGGAAAGTTAAATACAGCATGCACTTACTGTAACACTCCGTGGCCTTTTTAGATACATTGCTTTTATGTTGTCTGATGGGACCTATGCAAATTCAGGGTAACACATGTAGAAATGAGAGCGCAGACTGTCAGTGTGAAGCTTGGCGATTTGAAGGAATTTTAGATGGATTAGGGCTGAGGTTTTTCAAACTAGGGACAGTCAAAGGTTGAGGCAAATTAGCTCACGGGAGACTAGATTACCAGTCTCTCACTTTGCTATACCAGTTGTATGACACAAAAATGAGCAAAGTTTCCCTCAGTTGAAAGAACACCTGTCACACTACATTTTTGATAAGTCTGAAGTGTACATGCTCTGTTATCAACTCACTTGGATGTACATTACTCCCCGCTGTTCTCATGGACTATGTCAAACTCCATAATGAGGGTGAAAGGAAACCTGAACTTTGAAGCCTATTGTTGGTATGAGCTTATGGATTTTAGGAAAGAATTATATTAACAATTTACTGAGAATGAGCTCAACTAAATTGATTATCAATTTCTTTTGTCATGTAAAATTCATGGGGAAAAGTACTTTACATACTTTGACCTGTGTTTCCTATAATGGAAGTTCATTAATAAAAAAAAGTATACAAGCACAAACCCATTCCTGCTTTTACAATACTCTGGAAATTGCTGTTGGAACCTTACTGAGGGGTTGACCAAGGGAACCTTTCTTTTTTAACACATGATTTTACTGCTTTCAGTAGTTGGGCTTCAACTCCCACACACTATACCAGCCAACGAAACAAAATAATAAATATTCTCATAATTGGCTGTGATCTGTAAGGAAGGAGTGGCAGAAAGCAAGCAACACCAGTCACCCATCTTAGTATCGATGTGACTGAATCAGAATCTGAGCCCTTGCAACGTACAGCCCAAGGTGCTCTAAGACCATCAGAAACCCAGCAGCCTGATAGTGAAACACTGCAGCCAGACAGTGTACTTACTTCTTGCATAAGAGAATCACCTGGAAGAAATAATAGATCACACGCAGGCACAAAGAGGCAGCATTGTGCCGAATCAAGATGCCTCCATTCTCACATCACACAACGGATTGAATAAATATGCTGCTCTTTGATTGTTCTGGAATTCCCTCCCTAAACCTCTCCGCCCCTCCACCTTTCTCTCTTCCTTTAAAATGCTCCTTAAAACCTATCTCTTTGACCAAACATTTGGTCACCTGTCCTAATATCACTTATGTGGCATGGTGTCAAATTTTGTTTGATAACACTCCTGTGAAGTGCCTCGGGACGTTTTTCTATGTTAAAGGCGCTATATAAATGCAAGTTGTTATTGTGCAGGGTATTTATTTGCCATTGCTTACAACAAAGTAGGAGTCCAGCATAAAATGGCAATAGACGGTATTGGAAGATCTGAGCATGAAAATGTTGGAGACGATGGTTTGGGAACGGTTACTTTGCAGATAGGGTCTGAAGCTTTAACCAATGCTGTAGCTGTGGTACTCATTGAAAGGCATCTTGAATCACTACTTGGAGCATCAGTCTTCACCCTCTTTCTCTGCGAGAGCTTCATCATCTTAGTCATCAACCAAAATTCTCTTTGCAGGGCAAAGTTATGGAGCATGCAGAAGATGGCAATTACTCATGAAACCACGGAGTGGTTGTACTGTAAGGCAACCCTGATGGTTGAGACATCTGAGACGTTGCTTCAATATCTCAATGGTATGTTCAGTAGTAATTCTGGTTCCAGCATGACTGTTGTTGTACCTGTACTCTACTTCAGCCCATAGTAGGCACAAGGGAGTCATGAGCCACAGTTGGCACTGGATACCCTTGGGGCTCGATTTTACCAGCGGGTTCCAGGTGCGTTCCTGGCGGGGGGGGGGCGTCGAAAATCGCGATATCCAGGTGCGTCACCGGATCGCGCCTCGATCCCGCCCACTTCCGGGTTCCGCGCTGACGTGCGGGGTTGCGTGCGCAGCCCCCGCTGGTGGGAATCCCGCAGGCAATTAAAGCCAGCGGGATGCCACTTGAGTGTATTTACCTTGCTTGTTGAGGTCATTAAATGACCTGATTCAGCTGTCTTAATAGGAAGTGTGGGATTTTACCTTCAACCGAGACTGTTTCACACACTGGGGGAAACAGTCTCACTCCAACCGGACGTGTTGCAGCCAGCAGCCTGTGGCAGCTGCCAAGGTGCACCCCACAGTGGGGGGGAGAGCCCTCACCCACGCAGGAGGCCACCGCGTCACATAGGGCAACCCCTGCCCTCCACCACCCCCCTCCAAGCCAGAGGAAACACCGACATGAAACCGCAGCCCCAGTGCGAGGAAACACCTACCTACCCTGCACAACCCCTCAGACCAACACCTGCCAGATGGGTGGTGCGTTGACATCCTCGGAGGACGAACAGCATGACCAGCCCCAGCAGCCTCTCAGTCCACGCCGTCCGCCTCAGCGACGTGGAGCCCCCCAACATGGTGCTGTGGCACACCTACCTGCACAGCAGGAGGGAGGGCAACCGCAGAGAGAGATGCGTCGCAGGAGGCACTACCCTCCGCACAGGGTCTACAGACCGAGGCTCAGCTTCATGGACCTCTCCGAGGAGCAGTGCATACGGCGGCTCAGAGTCAATCGCCAGGTAGTCGCCGACATCTGCAGCCTCCTTAACGACGAGCTGCTCCCGGATGGACCAAGCAGCATCTTCTTACCTGTCGCCGTCAAAGTCACCACTGCCCTCAACGTCTTCGCATCCGGATCCTTCCAGGGTGCCACCGGGGACATCACCGGGGTCTGTCAGTCGTCTGCACACAAGTGCATAAGGCAGGTCACCGATGGGTTGTTCCGCAGGGCCTCGCACTACATCAACTTCGCCATGGACGAGCGCAGCCAGATGGAGAGGCCGGTTGGATTCCATGCCATGGCTGGCTTCCCACGGGTGCAGGGTGTAATCGACTGCACCCACATCGCAATATGGGCACCTCCGCATGAGCCAGGGCTGTTCATCAACAGGAAGGGGTGTCACTCCATGAACGCCCAGCTCATCTGTGACCACTGCCAGAGATTCCTACACGTGTGTGCCAGATACCCCGGCAGCTGCCACGATGCCTTCGTCCTCAGGGAGTCCACTGTCCCGCCCCTCTTCCACGCACCCAACACCGGCAACGGCTGGCTCCTCGGCGACAAGGGGTATCCCCTACATACGTGGCTCATGACACCTCTGAGGAACCCCATCACCGAGCCGGAGCGTCGGTACAATGACAGCCACACTGCTACCAGGTCTACAATTGAGCAGACCATAGGGCTGCTCAAGATGCGCTTCAGGTGCCTTGATCGTTCTGGGGGAGCGCTCCAATACACACCATTCAGAGTGGGACGAATCATAGTTGTCTGCTGTGCCCTGCACAACATGGCCCAACAGAGAGGGGTGCCGCTGGAGGAGGCCCCATCCACACCCGCCACCCACATTGAGGACGGCGATGAGGACGAGGAGGTGGAGGAGGAGGAGGGGGAGGAGGAGGACGCGCCAGAGGATGATGTACGACCCATGCGCCGAACACCGGCTCACCGGGATGGTCGCCGGGCCAGGGAGGCACTCATATGTCAACGGTTCTCCTAGAGTCAGACAGTGCGAGGCGTTCGCATCTCCTCACCTGCACATGCAAGGGGCCATACCAGCCCCCTCCACTGAAGACTGTTGCCAGTACTCCTGCACCCACAGCAGTGTTCCCAATGGGCGGCAGCAGGTGTTCGCCGTCATGATGGGCTGCACGGAACGCACCTATTGCACAGGCCGCGGAAGAATGGACGAGAGGTGGCAGGAGTGGTGAGAACGATAGTGTTTAATATGAACATGGTGCAATACTATAGACAAAAAGTGTACAAATTAACAGACACCCTGGTGCATTCCCTTTGTACTTATAACGCCTTTGGCTTTCGTTTCCGGGTACCCCTACGTGGTGCTACCCCTGTGGCTCCAGCAGAGGTAGTGGCAGGTTGCTCCTGTTCTTGCCCTGACCGGGTAGATGCTTTGGGCCGACAGCCCCTGGGTTTCGGTGCCCGTGAGGGCACCTCCACAGACTGCTCCTCCTGCACCTGTGCAGGGGCAGACTCGGCCACCTGGAGAGGAGGCACCATTGCGGGTACTGGTTGAGAGGGGGGCAACGAGTGGGATGTGGGGGCACCTTGAGAAGCGTCCCCGCTTCCATGTCCCCGTTCACCATCATCCCTCTCGTGGCCTCGGCCCACATCACCCCTTCCACCCTGCTGGACGACAGTTTGGATGGCATGTGTGAGGCCTTGCAAGGCCACCCCTAGTGTATCCGTCAGCCTGTTTATGGCGGCGAAATGTTGCTCACCCTGAATCCGTACAGCCGTTGTCAGGGCCTGCACGGACTCGATGTGGAGCTGTGCGAGGGAGGCTAGCCTGTCCTCCACCGCAGACGCTCCCGCACCTACCCGCGACACTGTGTCGCCGGTACCCCCCTGTACCTGCACCACCAATGCCCGCATGCAGGAGTTGGACTCCTCCATCACCTGCGCAATTGTGGACAATGCGCGCGGCACCTCTCCCAGTACCTCGGCAATTAGCTGGTGCCCCTCGACGACTCTCCTTTTGACTGGTGGCCCCCTGGGTTCAGCATCTGGGTCCGGCTGAGCAGAGCCTGGAGATGAGTGCTCCCACTGACGCGGACCCTCCGCGGCTGCCCCTGCCACCAGGGTCTGCTCATGCTCACTCGTGCGCGGTGACTCACCAAGTGCTACCCCAACTAGTTGGCGAGGGGGACCCACCGAGGTGCGTGTCTCTGCGCTGGTGGATGGTTGGCTCTGATGTGACGATGCACCCTCAGAGACCGCCATGTCCTCTGAGGAATCGCCCTCCTCACACACAGTGCTCGCAGACGGCCCTGCAAGAGAACAGAGGGCACTATGAGGCATGTGCACAAACGTTACGGTGTGCCTGATGCCAGGTGATGATACGGTCACTCGCGATCATGAGTGTTGAGTGTCAGCTTTCCCTTACCGGCCGTTTCTGCAGCGCCAGACTCGCCATCCGCAACAGAGAGGCAATGTTGCGTGCCGACGAGGTCGAGCGCCTCCACCTCTGCATCCGTCAGTTCGACCACGTGCGGCGGGCCCCCTCCGGTGCGGGCCCTTTCTCTGTTGTTCTTGCATCTCTTCTCCTGTCAAGGCAAAACACAGATGCGTGAGTGAGTGCATATTGCATAGTGAGAAGCATCGAGCATCGGTGTGGGTGGGTTGAGCGTGGGGCAGATGGATGGGAGGATGCGTGTGCCACATGCCCATCCCATTGCATGGGGATTGGGGTGTGTGGTAGTGTTCGGGTGGGGACAGGGACGGTGGGTACTTGCGGGCACGGCGAGGATGGTGAGTGAGTGGCTGTGAGGATTGCTGCGGGAGCGCAGTGGTGGCTCTGCAGGAGGGGTTGTGATCTGTTTGGCGTGATGGTGGGGACGGGTTGTGGGAGGGTGCGTTGGTGTACTCACCTTGCCGGACCTAGTGAGGTAATTGAACCGCTTGCGGCACTGCTCCCATGTCCTGGGGGTGTTGGCCCTGCTGCTGACCTCCGCCGCCACCTCTGTCCATGCCTTCCTGGTGACGGAGCCAGGGCACTTGCGTCCATCCGTCGGGAACAGCGTGTCCCTCCTCCTCCTCACACCCTCCAGCAGCAGCTGCAGCGCGAGGTCGGAGAAGCGTGGCGCAGCCTTGCCCCTGGGTTGCGCCATCCTGTGTTGCCTCTTGCTTGCAGCAGGAGGGGCTTTGGGGGACTGCCCCTTTAAGTGGAGCTCCTCCATCGCGAAAACGGTAGTGCGCATGCGCAGCCCGCCGGCACGCAGCTGGGGAGCGGAGAACCCGGAACCACGGCTTAATGTGATCAATTATCCCGCGATCGCGCGGGGGGCGCACTCAATTAGCCGTCTGCGTTTTCCACGCTCCCGAAGGACCACCCGCTGGGAACCCGCAGGCCTGCTAAAATCGGGCTCTTGGAGTCCCCAGAGCCATCCTCCTATTCTTCGTTCCTTTTCAAATAAGGGTGGCAAAGATGATAACCTTAAACTGAAGATCATGGTGTGAGCTCCTAAGCAAGTGGGCATTCACCTACATGCTGGTGGTCACATGCCAGCTGGACACTGAGAGAATAAAAATCCCTGTAGGTTCCTAATGCCATTTTATGAACAGAGGCCCGAATGATAATGTGCTTGCGATTGACCCCCTGGACTCTTGGAAAGTCAGCAGCTATATAGAGTTATGCTGCCCTCTCATGTTACTTCTGTTAATCATTGATGAAAGTGATGGAGCCATTAGCTCTATTAAATAATGAACTTGTGAGGGTACTAAACTGGTTAGCACTGCAAATGAGACTAGTCTGGAAGGAGCCTTACACATAAAAACTGAGGCCATGGTGACTTTGACAGCCATTGGCAGGATTACATGGATGTTCCTATATTACAACAGTGACTACACTTCAACTTCATTGGCTTTAAAGCACTCTGGAACATCCTGAGGCCATGAAAAGTGCTATAAAAATGCAGGTCTTTCTTTTTAGATGGGAGCTGGAGGTTGTCCAGAAAGAGATATTTCACAGCTACCAATGCCTGCCTGTCGAGCCTCAGCCTCCTAAGGCACATCTCTTTGATTATTCCCAAGTAGCCGTGCCTATTCGGGTAGACCTGCTCTGTTGTGCAACAGTGAGACCTCATGCTGCACGTTGCATGCCGTCTAACATCGTAAGCAGCCCTTTCCTGCTCTTCTCTGACAAGTGCAATGGTAGTGGAGCACTGGATGTAATCTCCAGTCCCCAGCACAGGCACGATGGGCTGATTGACCTCTTTCTCTGTTGTAATTTTTATGATTCCATTGTGTGCCTAAAACTTAAAGGGTTAGAAATTGGTATGCAATTCCCCTTTTTTGGGTGCAAAACAGGCACAAAGCATACCAATTTAGCAGTGGAACAGCCTGCGCCCAATCTGTGCAGGCGTTGGTCCCACTGCTAAATTCGTGGGACCATTTTTTAGGCGTCCCGGGCAGACACCTAAAACAGGCATTAGGCTGCTTGAATATGTAAATTAGGGGCCTAACGCCTGTTAAAGGGCCCCTTTGACACATTCGTCAGCGATGAGCGGATTGGGCCTGCCCCACTCAGGATTCTTCAATGGCCCCTGTGGCCACCAATCAAAGGTAAGTGTTTTAATGTATTTAATTAAGAAACACCTTCCTGTGGAGCCAAGAGGAGCAGGAATTCCTCTTCCCGCCCCGACTCCACAGGAGTTGCGATGACCACCCCCTGCTCCCCCATCTGTTGCCCGATCCAACTCCCTTCCCAGAACTTGCCTGAGGACTACTGTCGGTGGGCCCAAAATTCATTTTTCTCATGGAGTGAGCTGCCTGTGGAGGCGCAACAACCACCAGCAGTTGTTGATGAGGCCCGAGGCCCAATTTCTGGACAGCCACGGGTCTCTCTGTTCGGATGTGCTGGGCCCGAAAATCAATTTCTACCTGGAAGTTTCTGCTAAAACGTGCAAGAGCTCACATTTAATTGAAAGCTCCATTATACAGACTATAATCTTTGCAATAAGGCTGATTATGTACAAGAGCTGTCAACACAATGCATATGCAATACATTAACATTACTATATCGGGCCCATTTGAACTAATTATGTGCTCTGCTATTAACACCAAGTTCAGTTACTGTCACAGACACCCAGAGCACTGTGCGGCACACAGAAATTTTTTTTCCCCTCAACAGTAATTTACAACTTTTTTTTACGAAGAACAGGTAGTAAGTGGATGTTAAATGGCACTCCCAAAATTACAGCTCGGTTGTGCTCCATTACCACCTGCATTAGGCTTAAGAGTAACAGTAATTTCCAGGCTAATGTTATTTAAGTGGATGGTTAGCTGACTTAAGATTTTGCAGAAAGGTGGAATTGCCACTGTGATGATCTGTTTGGATTTTAGTAGATTGCGTTTTGTAGATTTTTACATCATTTATATTTTGACATATTTCCTGCCATTTTCCAAAAAAAAGTTTTAGTGACAGGTCAGTATGAATATCCATCAAGCTTCTTATTTAAACTCGGGACTTTCTGACTTTAAGTCACATGCTCAATCACAAGTATAGCTCTAACATTGCAACCTGTGTCCCTATCAATATTTATTTATGGTGCTGAAATTGCCACTCCAAAACTAGCTGAGGACCTCAGGGTCTTCATCCCCAAACTTTAATCTTTTCTTTTTTTCAGATGCTAACAGATCTTCTGGCTAGGGGCAGTATGTTCTGTTTTAATTTCAGATTTGCAGGTTTCCTTTTCATCTCAATCCATGGAATAGGTTTGATGTTATGCAGGGCCTGTGAGCACTAGCACTGCATTAGTGGGCAGCAATGAATTTCAACAAAAAATGATTGCGAATATGTCCTTTCTTTATAACAAAAATTAAAAGACTAAGAAACACAATTCTGTGCACCTCATGCAAAATTATAATGCCATCCCCCAGCAATTTTTAAATTGGAATAATCATGGTTTCTGGCTACGCAATTCATTTAAATATAAAAGCACATTGTAGAGTCACCATGTTGATTTAGATGTCAATTTGTGACATTCATTTAAATTTGACATAGCAATGTTACAATAAATTATGCAGCCGTATGAATCTGCCAGGTTTCTACAATTAGAATAAACCCTACAAACAATATAATGCATTCCCCAATTGTCTTTCATCCAATCTGAGTCTCATTAAAGCTGTATTCTATTAAAAAAAATCCATCGAGGCTTTCTCAACATTTTTGTCAGTATCTAGGAAACTAATTGGAATCAGCAATCAAATCAAGTAAAATTGCAATCAAAACTAGATAAACTGGGGTAGTAGATTGCATTCGCTCCTCTGTTATCTTTGAGTTCCAGTGGTATTGAGTCTGCAATACACAGTGGTGGAGATTTCTGGGATTATATTTATACATGCCACAGGGATCATCCAGGACTAATGAAGGCATTTCAGAGATGTGAAACACTAGATCCGTTTCAGAGTCAGATTTTGCCATTACTGTTGTATTAAAAATTTGAGGACTGCAGATAAGATTTCAATAGAAGAGCAATTCTTTTTAGTTTAAGCAACAGTGCAAATTGAATGTTTCATTCTCTGCATGTTTTTGTCCGAATTCAAAATATTCATCATTGCATATCTGCAAAAAAGAATTTTTATAAAGTCGCTGATAAATCGCATTTACAATGCTGCAGTACGGGTTCAGTAAAGTCTTTGTTTTTGTATCTTAAAGGCTGCAACCGAGGCAATTGTAACAAGGACAGGTTTGTCCCTGATGGTTCCTGAGAGAGACTTGGAGAACTGGTATTGGGTAAAAAATCATCTAGTTAGAGATCTCTGGTAGCCAAATGCATTCTCCAACCACCCTGGTCCAGCAAATGATTGTTAAATTTGCATACAAAGGATGGAGTTCCATGTGACAGTATTTTCTGAAGAAATTTCCACAGTGGAGTGTGAAGGTCTGCTATTTTAACAGTCTGGGTGGACTTTTCGGATTTATACAGAATTTTCAACTACATCTACAGCTTAACCAGCTCTTGTGTTCCTGGTATAAATATGAAGATCTGATTTAAGTACTAGCACATTGCAAATTTGCATCTCCAGTAGGCCTGAGGATTCTTGAAGATTTCCTGTAATAGTTTTTATGCTTGTGTTCGCCACCTGCTAGCCCCAGCGTTGATCACTGATATCAAACCAAGAAGCTGAATGTTTACAAGAGGGTTTGTAACCCTTATGGAGTACAAGTGAGTACGCACCACCTCAATCAATCTTCCTCAGAAAATGATTGACTTAGTGCAGCAGGGTAAGGCTTGTTCCTCTGGTCACTCACTATGCATAGCAACATTGTAAACATGACTGAAGAGGTCCTCTCTTCACTATTTCTAGAGAAATCAGAAACACAACAACTTGCAATTTTATAGCACTTTTCACATAACAAACCACCCCAGTGTGCTTTACAGTGTGTTGCAAGATCCAAGCAGTGAGAGGCAGGGAATTTAGCAGAGGTGACCACAAATACAGTGAAGCAGGTAACTTTTGACAGGGCTCTTGTAGACCGGAGGAGGTAGTGAGGCTTAAGGGGTTTTGGATCAGAATTCTAGAATACAGGCACATGCTGGCAGAATTCATGAATTCTAAAAGAATATTTATGACTGCGCTAAAAATGTCGGAGAGAAAATCTTTATGAATTTACTTACAATGCCATTACACATAGCAACCAGACAAATTGTCACTTCTATTTCTCTGCCCAATGTACGATTTAATATTTATATCTTCATTTAGGTGTCACACTCCTTTCTGATATGGGATTAATCACACTGCAGAGGGTACTGTCTTCAGAAAATACGTTACTTTTGATGGCATCCACCAGTCATTGATGGGAATCGGCAAGAAAAACATGGTTCCTTGAGGGGTTTGACATGTGACATGAAACAAAATGTCCATTTATGGCAGCATAATGTCTGCATCTTATGCGGGAGTTGCATATCCACTTCTAGTGTGTCACAAGACACCAGTTTAATTAGAAAGAAAGGCAAACCCTCAAATACTGAAGCAAGATCGAATGTTACTTCTCTAGCTTTATGCTGAGCATCATGAGAATCATGGAATGTACAGCACAGAAACAGGCCATTCAGCCCAACAGGTCCACACAAGCCTCCTCTCACCCGACTTCATATAACACCATCAATATATCCTTCTATTCCTTTCTCCCTCATGTGTTTATCTGGCTTCCCCTTAAATGCATCTATGCTAGTCGCCTCAACTACTCCTTGTGTAGTGAGTTCCACATTCTAATCACTCTCTGAGTAAAGAGGTTTCTCCTGAATTCCCTATTGGATTTATTAGGGACTATCTTATATTTATGGCCCCTAGATCTGGTCTCTCCCACAAGTGGAAACAACTTCTCTACGTCTACCCTATCAAACCCTTTCATAATCTTAAAGACTCTATCAAGTCACCCCTCAGTCTTCTCTTTTCTAGAGAAAACAGTCACAGCTTGCTCAATCTTTCTTGATAGGTGTAACCTCTTAGTTCTGGTATCATCCTAGTAAATCTTTCTTGCACCTTCTCCATTGCCTCTATATCCTTTCTACAATATGGAGACCAGAACTGTTCACAGTACTCCATGTGTGGCCTAATCAAGGTTCTATACAAGTTTAACACAACTTCTCTGCTTTTCAATTCTATCCCTGTGGAAATGAACCCCAGTGCTTTGTTTGTTTTTTTATGGCCTTATTAACCTGCATCGCTACTTTTAGAGATTTGTGTGTCTGTACCCCTAGATCCCTTTGCTCATCTACCCCATTTAGACTCTTATTTTCCAAGGAGTATGTGGCTCCTTATTCTTCCTATCAAAATGTACCACCTCACACTTACCTATATTGAAATTCATTTGCCAATTACACGCCCATTCTGCAAGTTTATTAATGTCTTTCTGTATTTTATCACAGTCCTCCTCAGTATTAACTATACCCCCTAATTTGGTGTCATCTGCAAATTTTTAAATTGTAGTTCCGATTCCCGAGTCCAAATCTTTATGTAAATGGTGAACAACAGTGGTCCCAGCACTGATCCTTGTAGAACACCACTTTCCACCTTTTGCCAGTCGATGAGTAACTACCTGTAACCCCTACTCTCTGTCTTCTGTTTTGTAGCCAGCTTGCCAGCCATTCTGCTATTTGTACCCTGACTCAGGATCAGTCCTTTTCTGGACCTCGAAATGGAGAGGGTTACAAGTGAACCAATTTGCTCTGAAGCTAAATTGATGACCAAATGCCAAGATGTGATTGAGATGTTGCGACAGGTTCTCATCCCATGAGCCTTTATCTGATTGGTTATAAGTCATCAGGGTCTGACCTCGATCCCTTCTATTGATTGGGAATGATTTTTTCCTGTTTTCCATTTAGTTGGGATAACATTTGTTGACAGGAAAAGCTGAAATAAATGAACTAGGGAAGCAATAAATAGGATCTGTTGGTCTGAGATAAAATGAACTTTGAATTAATAGATATGATGCCAACATCCAGCCGGCTTCATGCTTTATTGCCTTTCTTTTCAGCTACCATCTTCTCTTGTAGACCAGAGCCTTTCCTTCCAGCTTCCCATCTCTCCTATAAACAGGACCTCTCCATTCAGCTACCCCACCTCACTCATATCAGAATCTCTCCAATGCTTACCCCCCTCACAGATCAGGACCACTTCTTCCAGCTCCCCACTTCTTTTGGAAATCAGGACAACTCCTCCAGCTCCCTAACTCTCACACAGACAATAATTATCTCTATTGTAGACCTTCAATCGTTTTCTTTTGTGTGTATTTTAGTCCTCCTCCCCACTTCTGTCGTAAGTCATTATGACTCAGAAGTAGCCTTTATATGCCTATCATATTGTATGGTATAATTTTATAATTATGTTAACTATTAGAGGTCATTCGTGTGTGGTGTGTAAAAAGCCCATTAAGAACTTTACAGAATATTTTCCATTTTCTTTATGGTGTAATATAGTCACTGCATTAGCAACCAAGGTGTATAGGGTAGTTTTCATTTTTAATAATAGTTTTTCCCACTTTCATAGAGGTCAGACATTGGTTTTTTAAAAAAAACTGTAAGTCGTTTTGTCATAGTTATTGGCTGCCATCTACTGGTCTGAAAGGAGAAATCAGGTTTAGCCATTTTTAGGAGCCAAATTCTATGCAGCTGATGGATGGGGTTGCTCCTTCTATTTAATATCCATTTTATCTTTCTTGCATCTTCTCCTGTTTTACATACTTGCACAGGCACTGTCAGTCCAGCCTCTAAATCACTAAATCTGAAGGTTACATATTTTGTGTCATGGTATATATAAATATCATGATGTAAAGTTATGTTTTCAGCATATGCATCATCAACACATCACTTTTGAACATTGGTAGCATTTATATATTATAGTAAAAGTAGCTTAAAAGTGTCATGAAACCAGAAGAATAAGATCAGTTATTATGTCACTTTAGAATTGTTACTTCACATCAATTGGTAGAATTGAATTAGTATTGTGGGGACATAAGGCTCACCCCTGCAATATTCGTGTTACTGTCATTATTACAGGTTTGAGATATTAAAACATTACAAGTATAAGAGTGGTATGCATGTTTTGTAAATTCAACTGAGCTATGTACAGCGTAATGTATTCAAAGGAAAAAAAAGTACAATTGCATCACTATAAAGTTTTAAACAAATGTATTTCGAACCTCCATCTGGTTAGAAACGTATAATGAACTGAAGGACATTCGGAACAATTTACTGAAAGGATATTGCTTTTCTCCCAGGCTCTTCTTCCGGTTCTTTCATGTGTTTTTTTTCCATTTCCAATCATATCTTTTCATTCTGCGTTTCCTATTTCACCGGCTTATTGTTTTCCACTACTTGCATCCTAGTTCTTCACACTGGATTTAATGTTGGAATATATGGGGGGTGGGGGGAATAAAGTCTTTGTCTTCACCACATGGGCAATGATCTGGATTGCTGGCCCTTTATGGAACCTGTCCAATTAACGCCAGAGTACCGCCTATGCAGTGAAGACAATAATTTACCCTAAGGCGTCCAGCTGGGAGAATGGCTGGAGAGAGAACTCCATGGAAGTCGTGCTGCCCAATATTATTTGTGTTAAAGCGTTCATATGAAATTCCTTTGTCTGCTACTTAATCAAGGCAATAACCTCGAAAAATGCTGGAAACGCTCAACAGATCAGGCAGCAGCTATAGAGAGAGAAACAGAGTTAACATTTCAGGTCAATGACCTTTTAAAGGTCATGATGTGGAGATGCCGGTGATGGACTGGGGTTGACAATTGTAAACAATTTTACAACACCAAGTTATAGTCCAGCAATTTTATTTGAAATTCACAAGCTTTCGGAGGCTTCCTCCTTCCTCAGGTGAATGTTGTGGAAAATTTTCCACAACATTCACATGAGGAAGGAGGAAGCCTCCGAAAGCTTGTGAATTTCAAATAAAATTGCTGGACTATAACTTGGTGTTGTAAAATTGTTTACAACTTTTAAAGGTCAACAACCTAAAACATTAACTTTGTTTCTCTCTCTACAGATGTTGCCTGGCCTGCTGAGTATTTCCACCATTTTCTGTTTTTATTTCAGATTTCCAGCATCTGCAGTATTTTATTTTTGTTCAAGGCAATGACCTGTTCATTTAGCACCTTTGTTAAAATAATGGACAGAAGATCATATTTGCCACTAATATCATGCTGCGATTTTCAACCCAAGACTCTGCTACATTTCTGTTAAGATTATTGATACAGATGACACATACCCCAGTCACTGAGAAATGTTGTACAACAATTTACATGTACAAGCCCAAGCAGAACCAACTAAAACAATTGTGGAACACACCAAAGTGGATGACTGCTGCGGAAATTTCTAATCCAATAAAAAAAACTATTTCAAAAAGGGACAGTTTAAAGCAAATTCCCCTAAAGCAATAATAAACTTCTTGTGATTTTTCTATTGTGCTGATGTTCAGTGTGAAGGAACAACAGAGCAGAAAGATTATGACAAGCAACTAAAAAGAGAAGGGGAAAAAAAAGATCGAATATAGAACAGGTGGATAAATCAAAACACATGTAGGAAAGAATATACAAAGAGTGCTCCAAGAGATCTAGGGTTCTTTTGTCTGCTCCCATTTCAGGCGATCAACCACTGACTGTCCCTGGTATCAGATACCCATTAGAGGGAACATGTCCACTGCCAACTGCCTGGATATTGCGACAGAGCACTGAGCTGGACAGCAAGGAGCAGAGCCTTGCCTATGGCTCTTAAAAGTGACCAAAGTGCTGAGATTTGTACATGTCAGGATAGTTCCAGGCTGGAACAGGTGATTTCACAGGATTGCGCTTTACTTTAGTGCAGTGCCCTTATCCAAAATGTCACCATGGCTCTGCTGAGGCATGCACCTCCCTACAAGCAATTTGATACCAAACCTCAGCAACAGACATCCAACAGCAAGAATTTGCCCAGAGTTTCAGGGCATCATCAATTGCACACATTTGGCCATTTGGGTTCCATCAGAAAAGGATATCATTCAATTAATGTGCACCTAGTATGTAATATCAACTTGAGCATCCTCCATATTAACACCAGGGTCCCGATATTAGGAGGGCGGCGGGTTGGCAGCGGGGGGTCGACTGGCAGCGTGGGTAACGTGCCCAGTGAAATCGGGGTGCTCCGCACGCGATTGCAGCTTGATTGAAGGTACTTACCTTTGCTTCCTGGTTTCGCGCTGGAAAGCTGCGCAGCGGGCGGACTGCGCATGCGCAGCATAGGCTGTCAGCTGGAGGAGCCCTATTTAAAGGGGCAGTCCTCCACTGACTGATGCTGCAGAAAATAGGCAAAATTACAGCCTGGAGCAGCCCAGGGGGAAGGCTGCTCCCAGGTTTAATGATGCCTCACTCCAGGTCTTATCGGATGGGGTGAGGAGGAGGGGGAGGACAGAGATCTTCCCCCCGGCGGGCGGAAGGAAGTGGCTTGCCTCTGCCACCAAGAAGGCCTGGCTCGAGGTGGCAGAGGAGGTCACTTGCACCACCAACATATCGCGCACCTGCTTACAGTGCAGGAGGCGCTTCAATGACCTAAGTAGGTCAGCCGAAGTGAGTACACTTACTCATTCCCCTACACTCCGACTGTCACATCACCGCCCCCACCCCACATCTCCTTCTGCACTGCCAACACTATTCTATCACATCACTCCTCGCACCCACTCAAAGCTCATCCTCATCTTACCTGCACTTACTCACCTCGCCAGTACTCATCCCAGCACTACCACTCAACCCAATCCTCATACAATCTCATGGCTCTGTCTCATACTCACCCTATCATGCATCTCTTTCACGGTCAGCCTCACCCAACCTGCCACTACCTGTGCTGCAGCCACAGGGCATGCATCACATATGTGCAGTAGGAAGCGTAAGGCAAACGTGTCGTGAGCATGAAGGGGATGCACAAGGGTGTTTGAGGGTTTGTCATGGTTTTTACTTATATTTAATTTCTGATCAACTCACATTACATATTATATTGGCACTACTACTGCCACGTCTTTGCGAATCTTGTCTGGTTTGTGCAATAATGCCCTTTCCTGAGGATCACAATGAAGACCCACACCTGATGCCACCCATTGTGTCACTGCAGAGTGGGTGTAGGTGTATTTGCAGGGCTCTTTTGTGCAGACGACTGAGAGATGCCGGCGATGTCCCCGGTGGCACCCTGGAAGGATGCGGAGGAGAGGTTGTTGAGGGCAGTGGTGACTTTGACAGCGACAGGTAAGAAGATGGTGCTCGGGCCAGCCAGGAGCAGCTCGGCATGAAAGAGGCTGCAGATGTCCACGACTACATGTCGAGTGACTCTGAGCCTCCGTGTGCACTGCTGCTCAGAGAGGTCCAGGAAGCTGAGCCTCGGTCTGTGGACCCTGTGGCGAGGGTAGTTCCTTTTGCGACGCATCTCTCTCTGCCGTTGCCCTCCCTCCTGCTGTGCAGGTGTATGTGTCATAGGACTGTGTTGTGGGACTCCACGTGTCAGAGGTGGACGGCGTGGCCGGCGAGGCTGGTGATGCTGTTCGTCCTCCAAGGAGGTCATGACTGCAGCTATGGCGGCCCCCCTCCGGAAGATGTACATTTGAGGGGGTCCGCAAGGTAGGTAAATGTGTCTGGACACCGGGGTAAGTGTGCAAGTTTGTGAATTTTATTGTTAGGAGGAGGGTGGTGGAGGCCAAACTTTATCCAAAGTGACAGAGTGGCCTCCTGCAATGAATGAGGGTCTCCCTCCCGCCCACCTGTCAAATGGACCTTTGCAGCTGCCACAGGCTGGTGGCTGCAACACGTCCATTTCAACTGGGAGTGTTTCCCCCAGTATGGGAAACAGTTCCAGTTGATCTGAAAATCCCACCCCTCCTAAAACATCAGGTCAATGCGTGTCAGGGCGTCACTGGGGAACCTGGAAGTGGGCGGGTTGGAGCCGGGCTCCGGACCCGCCCCGGGAATCCCCGATTTTCGCAGCCCCCCCGCCACGAACGCACCCGCTCAGGGGTGCGAAAATCGAGCCCCGGATATCTGGTGAGCTGTGATGACTGGTACATCCTGCAACATTCCAGATCTGTGAAATGTGGTGGATGACACCATTTACCGTGACAATCAACAGGTTTCCTTTCCCTTCATTTTTGTCTGTTTCTTCTTAGCCTCCCGCCCCCTAATGTGTAATATCAACCGGCTTTGGTGGATGATGCCCTTTACTGTGACAGCCAACAGAGCAGGGAAGTGTTAGAGTGAGACAGGCAGCTCGTCGAGCAGTATTTTCTTGAAATAGTGATTCGGAGAATGTGCGAGATAGTGATGATAGGTTACATCGCAATCGAGTGAGCGTCAGCATGCAGGACATCAATGAGCTACAGCCCGAAGGGGTGAGCAGGATGAAAAAAGACCCAAGATTGTGGCTGCTGAGGATGAGGCATAACGTCAAGCAGCCAAGAATCTGAGCAAGTAATTGCTGAATTCTTTAACTGAACTGTCACTGTAGAAATGTCTTAGAAGCAATGTTTTTTTCCCTCTGTTGGCCTTTACCAGTTCTGGTGCTGCTTTGCAGCTCACAGAAAGGAGCTGGTCCTTTGCTGGAGCGAATGGTTGGTAAGTATTTCCCCAATAATCAAGACCAAAATTCATTTCGGAATAATGCAGCTGTCATTGTCGCCTATTTGCTTGTATACATCCTGATGTCTGTCATGCTCACATTGCTATTGTTGGTATAATAGGTATTGAAGGGTTTCAGAAAGATCCGATGAGAAGCATGCTGTTTGCACCCATTTTCCTGAGGTCAGCTAATTAGCACAACTTTGAGTGCAAATTATGAAAGGTGTAGAGAACACATTGGTTGTGGGTGTGAAAAATTGTGTGCAAGTGCAATTTAACAGATAATGAAAGGGGAGTATCACAATAGGGGGGACAAAAATTCTGTAGGCCATTGAAGAGCCTTAAAGAGCATCTCAACCCATAATCAGCTTTTGCGTAGGCTGAAGGGGCAGGAGACTAAGAAGAAACAGACAAAAATGAAGGGAAAGGAAACCCCAAAGTACAAGTATTGAGTTTACAGGTAAGTGATGGAGAAGCCCAGCACTCCACTGCTGTTTAATGGCTGCTGAAAGTGTGGTTGTACTGTATGAGGTGGGTGCAAAAATACTATCCCTCTAAGCCATTCCATGGTACCATCCCCATAAGTCAGCACTGTAGCATACTGTAAGGAGGTGGAGCCAAGTTTCAGGCCCCAGCTGAATATTATTGTCTCTGGTTGCACCAACTCTATGTTGCATGGCAACTTCAGGCATCCTTGCAGCAGATGGCACATCTCTGCCTCTGGCTTTTTCTGCTGGACCATGGTCATTGCCTGGTAGATATGACAGAGCCTGTAGGGTCTGGTTGGCATCTTGGCACGTGTGGCCAATCAGGGTCTGCTGGCTGTTGGTCACTCTAACAAGCCTTCTTTTATTCAATGCCACTGAAAGCATGACATACTGTGACCGGGATACTGAGGAAGCATCCAAAATAAAGGTTAGGCGGGCATTCACATAGCTTTAGAGGCGCCATTGGATTTGCTTCCCAATTCCTTAGGGAATAATAGTCTCTGCCTGCACTAATATTCTGCTGAAGGGAAGTATGTTCATCTCTGTCCACAAATGTTGCACTTCTCATGCTGCCTGAACTGTTAAGATCCTTTTGTTGGTCATCTTCCTTTTTTATTAAAAACATCTCAAATAGGATGATTCCCATTGGAAAACCTATCGGTGGCAGTAATGTTGAGGGAGGCAAAAAAATAAATAGCTTAGCACAATTGGAACAAAGGCTCAAATGAACCTTCCAACAGGAAGAAATAAAAGAACAAAAAAATTATATAAACAGTTAAGAAGTGGCTGAAATACACTTACCTTTACATCACTCTGCCCTTCCACAATCTTTTATGTACTTACTGCTGCCTAGCAAATTTGGATGTCCATTTCATATAGATCTGACGTTCTGCATGTCAGAATGGCAAGAGATGGTATGCTGGACAGACACGCCTCCAAATTTAATATTTAAATGAAGTACCTGCTTGTTTGAGGTGTGCGATTCCATCAATGCTGACCCCTGGAAGTTACATCAGAGCGCACAGTGAGCAAAGTTCCAACGGGACAACACTGCCACCCATTTTCCATGACTGGCCGTCTGATGTACACTGTAATAACAGTTGGTTGGCAGTGGAAAATATCAGCCTTGGAGTCTTTATGTCCCAATCTTTCTTTCCAAAGACATCATGCATGGTAACCATAGAGGAAATGCAGGTGCAAAGATTAGGGGCACCAAGTGCTGAGTAATAATTCATTAATTGTAAAGTATTACCCTTCTGTCATGCTGCTCTACCTCTATATACTCCATGATCTGAGACTGTAACTGCAGACAATGCCATATTTAGTGCATTGGTCTTGGATGGATTAGGCCTGTTGCCTGTATTTTTTTTTAATCGTTCATGGGATGTGGGCCTCACTGGCAGGACCAGCATTTTTTTGCCCATCCCTAATTGCCCTTGAGAAGGTCATGGTGAGCCATCCTTCTTGAACTGCTGTCGCCCATGTGGTGAGCAGGATTATACAACTGAGTGGCTTGCTAGATCATTTCAGAGGGCAGTTAAGAATCAACCATATCGCTGTGGGTCTGGAGTCACATTCTTGGCCAGACCGGGTAAGGATGGCAGGTTTCCTTCCCTAAAGGACTTTAGTGAACCAGATGGGTTTTTACAACAATCTGGTAGTTTCATGGTCACCATTACTGATACTAACTTTTTATTCCAGATTTTATTTAATTAACTGAATTTAAATTTCCCAACTGCCATGGCGGGAATTGAACTCATGTCCCTGGATTATTAGTCCAGGCCTCTGGATTACTAGTCCAGTAACATAACCATTATGCTACTGTACCTATGCTGTATGCGCTAATAACCCTGAAACCCCAGCAATGATCACAGGACTGGCATGTGTTGTTGCTGCTACTTGCATGCTCCACCCATTTGTACCTTAAAATTGTGAACAGGGCCTACAACTGGCGTAAATTCAGCCCCACGATTTTTAAATTAAAAATACAGCTCTGTCGTCTACCCCACTCTGTTCCTTCTTCATATCATTAGAACAATAAGAACATAAGAAATAGGAGCAGGAGTAGGCCATATGGTCCCTTGAACCTGCTCCGCCATTCAATAAGATCATGGCTGATCTTCCACCTCAACTCCACTTTCCTGCCCGATCCCCCATATCTCTTGATTCCCCTAGAGTCCAAAGGACTATCTATCTCAGTCTTGAACATACTTAATGACTGAGCATCCACAGCCCTCTGGGATAGACAATCCCAAAGAGTCACAACCCTCTGAATGAAGAAGTTCCTTCTCATCTCAGTCTTAAATGGCCGACCCCTTATCCTGAGACTATGCCCCCTAGCTCCAGACACTCCAGCCAGGGGAAACAATCTCTCAGCATCTACCCTTTCAGCCCCCTCAGAATCTTACATGATTCAATGAGATCACCTCTCATTCTACTCAATCTCTCCTCATAGGACAACCCTCTCATCCCAGGAATCAACCTAGTAAGCCTTTGTTGCACCACCTCTAAGGCAAGTATATCCTTCCTTAGATAAGGAAACCAAAACTGTACACAGTACTCCAAGTGTGGTCTCACCAAAGTCCTGTACAATTGTAGCAAGACTATCAACAATTGTGACAAGACTAACAACCACCTCTTCCACTCATTATTCAACCCTAACCACTCTTTTGTCGAAGATTCCATTCTACATTTATCAATCTACTTCAGATCACATAGCTGCAGTGCACACAAGCTGCAGTCCTCTTACAGTACACTGCCTGAAGCACAACATATTTCCCACATGCCCGTTGGAGTATTGAAAATCTTGTTTTCTTTAGTTTCTCAGACAAATTTTCATCTTGCTGCTTAGAACTCTAACCAACTACCACCTCTTGGTTGTGATGGTTTGCATCCTTAGTCCTTCATCATAGATTGGCATTCTTGTCTTCACAGCCTCCTCTCACCTCAGTTGGGACTCCCACATCTCCTTCACTGCTATAACTTTCTCCAAGAAGCTTGGTTTCTTCTTTGTTGTCAAACACACTATTGCTCTCAACAATTCTTAATTCTCTATAAAGCTTTTCAAAAGCCGAATACTGCTTCCATACCTGGGGAAGTTCCTCCAACACTCCTGTTGCACTGCTGCAGGACACAAGAAAAAATTTGTTGTCTGATAGGTGATCTCTTTCCAACTTCCCTCTATCTCCCCTTTGCAACCTTTCTTGTAAGTCTCTGTTTTTTTCTTCCTCCTTTTTTTCTCGTTCTTTCTCTCTTGCTCTTTCTCTTTGCCACTCTTTCTCTCACTTTAATATTACTATAGTCAGTGTTTTTCTTTTATTCCCCCTAAGCTGTAAATACACAGTCCTGTACGCTCTTCCTACATCATCACTGTGTGAAATCATCACATAGTCTCCTACTCTAACTCAGTCTTTCCGGAACTTCAAACTGTGCAGTTCTTAGCCTTCCTTGGTCTTTCCTTTCTGCCACAACTCAAGCCTTTTAAAACCCAAACTTGGCATCAGCTAATCACTACTTCCTGATTTACCATGTCGTCTCATCTTTTTAAAATTTTGCTGGCATTTTGCACTATGAACCTTGATCTTCACTTTGGTATCTCTGTTTTTAGTAACTTTTAAAATTTTTTATCTAGGTAAGTCATAACATGGGACAGCAAATAGTTAATTTGTGAATGACCTGTATAACTAACTTGTGACTTTTTTGCTTGTAGATTTTGTGGCTACTTAATCATTAAATATTTTCCATATCCTTTGTATAAGATGTCATATCCTCCATCCATTTCAATTTTTATCTATTATGGTTTTACTTAAATTACTTCGAACTGAATATTTTAAACAGATGTAGCAGAAGCAATGAAAGTTTCAGTATTCCCCTTCCTGAGCCTTTTTGTAGAATTGCGTTGTCACCTACAATAAATATACGTTGCACTGTTTGACTCTCCCTACAAGCAGCAATTTATCCTTATCATTTTTATTTAGTAAGAAAAAGACTTCAGGGTCTATGAATTGCATAGAATGTACAGCACAGAAACAGGCCGTTCAGCCCAATTGGTCCATGCCAGTGTTTATGCTCCACACAAGCTTATGAGAGGGTCATGTCATTATATTGTTTGCAAACTGACATGGGGTGGGTTATAACTATCCTGCAATTTCCCTCTGAGTTCCTGAACTCTGATGAGAGATTGTGGAGATGCTGGGGGTGAGGGGAAGCAAAGGTTATAGGGAAATGTCAACTTGCATCATTCTCATGCATCTCCTACTAACTGATGCCATGTAGGCATTTGGAAGAGCCTGGGAATAAGTTGCAAGCCCTCCCTATGCTTAGATATTGGTGCATGTTGTAGGAAGTTACTGAGTGAGAGAGAAATTACCTTACAAAATGGTGGGAAGTAAAGAATATAAGATATGAACAAACCAACTGAAGTATCTTGAAGTTGGGATTTAGATTTAGACCATATCTGGTCTATCCAAATGTCTCTTTTATCCATAAGATTCTGCAACCCAGCATAAGCTGTATTCTTAAAGAAATATCTGGATGTTATTTTGCTTTACAAAACAGAAAACATAATGGCCCAGAAATTACTCACCCACAGGAGCCGTCACTGAATGACGTCCTCTCTCTCCGCCGGTGAATCAATTGTGCAAGTTTGCGAATGCACACATGTGCAGTAAAACCCCAAAATTGCGAACTTGCTCCCATTGGTTCGCTGGCAGTTTGATCGTTCCGAATTAAAGGGACATGGTACGCCAAAATCATAGAAGTCATTAAACATTCGTAAACTTACACATCTGCCCAGCTGGAACGAAGATACTTACACCACCGAAAGGTACGCTGAAAAATACCAGTCCTACACTACTTTTTAAAAGCGCAATGACTGCTAATGACTGCAAAACAACAAAAAAATTACATTTAAAAAATGTGGAATGTCAAATTACTCTTATTTTGATATTTTTGGATCATGAAAAAAAAATTAAAAATGAATATTTAAATTTTTTTTTTACTTTTAACTTCTGTAAACTTCATTACATTAAATCATTTGCTTGGCTTTATATAATAAGATATGTTAATTTTTTATTTAAACCAACATACAGAAGTTTACTTTCAATGAATGATTTGTACTTGCCTGCTTGTGGGCGGGGCTTCTCTTCTTGACAGATTCTGTGGGTGGGGCTTCCATTCCCACAGTCTCTATCGATAGGAAGGAACCTGAGCTGAGATCATAGCGCTGAACTGAAAAAAAATTGAAAAGGGAGCAGGTGCACATCAGAGACCACGAGCTAAGTATTTTCGTAGTCTTTGTCCGCAGGATGTGTGGACAGCCTTGTCACGCCCGTCAGAGCAAGTTCAGTCCAAATATAAAATTAAGAAAAGTATGAGCTAATCATGAATCCTATCATGCCTTTATAAAGTCACTTACACTGTGCAGTAGAACCAAACATGTTTTTTAACAGAGACTATGGATATTCAGAGACGTTAGTAAGACACTTAAACATGTCGGGAAAAAGGAATAATATCAGCATGTAATTGTTCTACAAAATTGATGTTCTACACTGACTTACTGAGCTCGCTGCTAAATGTGCACAATTGGTCATATATGGAATCCTCACTGCATTTCTGTATCCTATGTCAAAATAGAACAGTTATGGTTTGTAGTATTTTAGCTTCTGGGGCTTGGAGTCAGATCTGTGGCTTTTGATATTTTCATTTTTTGCTACTTTTATGAAAAATTGGCAACAATGTTCAAACGGTTTCAGAGAGCCAAAGATGAAAAAGTGAAAAGAAAAGCAATCTGAATACTCCAATCACCGTGGATAATTTTTTTTCTATGAGAAATTAAAATAACATTTCATTTACCGTTGCTGGCAGTATTTATCTATCCTGTGAAATTGACCATAATAGCTCTTTTCTTTTGCTTAAACAGGGGATTTAACATTGCATGTGAATGCAGAAGTTTAGATATTAAAATCAGGGACACCATCTGATGTCTTTTCAATGTTCTCTGGCAGCTCTACAGAAGGACTTTCTAACACTTAATCAGCTTTAATCAGTTCCTTGTAAGCATTCTTGGGTTCCTTCCTGCAATGTTGGCTAAAAACAACTTTGAACTGAACAGTGTTTGGAGAAAGGACTTCCGAGGGCTACAAGGAGGATCACTGGGCACCATTCAATGATTAAAGAGTAATTTGTGGAAAGGCGATGCTACTCACACATTGAAACGCCAATGAGTGCTGTCGTTGATTGATGAAGTCTGAGCCAATACCCATTATTTCCCATGTGGTATGTTCCCATCTCAGTCATGGTATCGGATGAGGCATAGAGCTGATGCCAGCTGTTGCCCCACAGGAATTTAGGGAAACTCAAGGGGTGAATTACTTAGGCTGCTCTTGTCCATAGAATCGAGTTATAGAGCTGACAAAATAATGGAATTGATCATCAGGAGCTTGTAAGAAAATAACCTGATAAATGGCACTCAACTCTGTTTCAGAAGGGAAATGTCCTGCCTGACAGCTGCTCTAACATTTTATTTTAAAGAAGTGGTATCCTGAATTAACAATGGAAAGCCTTATGACTAATGTACCTAGACTTCCAGAAAGTTTTTGATAAAATTCTGCCTTAAAAGTTTCTACACAAGCTTAAAGCGATGGATATCCGTGTTAAACCAGGATGTAGATACAGAATTGGCTGAAATAGAGGGAGCAGCAGGTACTCGTTAAGGAGGTGATGTCAGATTGGGGCCATGTAAAAGACGGAAAAGAAAGAGCATTTTTATTTAGCACCTTTCACAACCTCAGGACAACCCAAAGCACTTTACAGCTGATGAGTGCTTTTGAAGTGTAGTCACTGTTATAATGTAGGAAACGTGGCAGTCAATTTGTGCATAGCAAGACCCCACAAACAGCAATGAGATAAATGACCAGATAATATGTTTTTAGTCATGTTGGTTAAGGGATAAATATTGTCCAGGTCACTAGGGAGAATTCCCCTGCTCTCTTCGAAATAGTGGCCATGGGATCTTTTATATCCACCTGAGAGGGCAGACGGGGCCTCGGTTTAACATCTGATCTGAAAGATGGCACCCCCAACAGTACAGCACTCCCTCAGTTCCACTCTGAACTGTCAGCATGCATTTTGTGCTTGTGCTTGGAGTGGGGATTTAACCCACAACTCTCTGACTCAGAGGCGAGAGTGTTACCACTGAGCCAAGGCTGATACCTAATGTACCGAGTGGAGTGCACCAGGAATCATTGGGGCCCCTATTGTTTCAAATCTACATAAGCAATCTGATTCAGAAATGCAATTTGGTCAAATTTGCGGATGATCCTAAACTGGGAGCAGGGGGAAGTTAAGACTGATGAGGCAGCCAAGGAACTGCAGGAGAACCTAAACAATCTTTACAAGAAGGAACTAAGGCAGATGTAATTCAATATGGAGAAAAGAAAGAATGGGATACATGCTTACTCAAGTGAATGGTGTTGAACTACCAAGGGGAGACTCTATGGTATATCCATTGTAGAGCAGCAATCAATAAAGCTAGTAGAATGTTGGGATTTATTACCGGATCAGTATGGTATAAGTTTGATGCTGCTATCATGATTCTGTACAGGGACCTTTATAAGAGACCTTGTATATAGAGGTAAATAAGTACTAAGTGGAAGAGAAAAGGTAAACGCAGGGCACAATTTTAAATCTCAACTGCAAGACAAAGGGAAATAGACATCACCTGGTAAAAAGCAAGTTTGGGACCAATGTCAGGGAGGACTTCTTCACACAAGGAATGATCAATACCTGGAACAACCTTCATGCTAGTGTAGTGGAGACAAAAACTCTGGAATCATTCCAGAGTCAGTAAGATGGTGTAATGGGTGGGACATAAGAACATAAGAGATAGGAACAAGAGTAGGCCATTTGGCCCTTCGAGCCTGCTCTGCCATTCAATGAGATCATGGCTGATCTGACCACAGGCTTCTATGGAAGGATGAGCTAGATGGGTCGAATAGTCTCCTTCATCTATACTGATTTGTGTGAGTAGCGCTGGCAGAGACCTTGGAGCAGAATATCTGCTCAACATGTTTGCTGGATGTGGTACATGGCACTGGGAGAAGAGGCTAGCAAAAGGGTGATAAATATAACAGACCACCAACAGCAACAAAAAAAAACGACATGTATTTAAGAAAGACACGTAGATACCAAAGGAATAAGAAGGAACATTATGGGCTCAATGTTTATCTTGAGCGCTCACCACATGTGTTATTTGCAGAAGCTTAAATCTATTTTATGGCTGCAACCACACAAAAAATGGGATTGTGTCAATTGATGTAATCACCCTCAGTGCTAGCACAGGTGCTCGGTCCCATGTGCCTAAGCTTTGGACCAGTGATTATAATTTCTGTGTAGTGGCGCAAGAAGGAAAAAGGGATAATAGAATGAAGATTTCCAGAAAGCTTATTTTAAGGCCAAGAAGATTTAAGAAGGGAGGATAAATCACTCTGGGTGTGGGGTGCCACCAGCAAAAATGGAATGCTTTTAAGAATATAATAGAAAGTGCAAAATAAATATATCCCATACAGAAAAAGATAGTGATGTCAAAGCCTTGGTCCAAAAGATTCAAAATTACATAATGCAAAAATATAAAAATGTTTGAGATTTAAGAGAAGAAAAAAAAATTGAAAATGTATCAAGCAAAATAAGAATCTAAAAAAATGTTATGTATTGAAAAGAAATAAAACTGGAAAAAGAGATCACAATGGACATTAGGAGAAATTTAAAAAACAGATTCTCTGGGTTGGTTTGCAGCAGGTCATGCATTAAAGATATGTCAAGATAACCAGTAGAGTCCCTAAATTCCTACATTACAACAGTGACTACTCTTCAAAAGTAATTCATTGGTTGTAAAGTGTTTTGGGATGTCCTGAGGTCATGAAAGGCACTATATAAATGCGAGCCTTTCTTTTCTTTAAAGGATGAGAAATCTGAACCAGCAGGAGAGACAAAATCTCTGGTAGGAATTTGTCTGTCCTAATCAATTAGTAGTTTTTACCAATCCAGCAGGTGAAGGGCCGGGGGTGACTTCTAGTTTTGTTAAGGAAACAAGGTTCAGTCATGACAGAATTATTAAAATTCTGGAATACTTGAATATTCATAAGGTGCTTGAAGAAATGAAGTATGAGATGCTGTCGTGGATATTTTTTACAGCACACTGGGTGCAGTATTATACATGATTACAACCTTTAAAGAAGGTTGGAAGCATAAACCTGGGACAGCTATCGTGAAAAAATGCTGGAGTCGATTTTACAAGAAGCTATTTCAGCATCTTCACTGAAAGTAAAGGCAATAATTTCAAACTAATATAGGATTATGTAAGGCAGGTTATGTCAAAGAAATTCACTGGAATCACCAGTGGAGCTCTGTTCCCCTCCCATGGATTGCACACAAAAATTCAGTGGCTTGAATTGTCAGTAACGTGACACTCAACTTGTAAAAACACACCAGCTAAAACAAATTATTCACTTCTGTATAAAAAAGACCGAAAAAAATGGGGTAAAATGTAAAATAGCATGCAATCACACATGCACTGACTGAATGAATGAGACTAGCTCAGTAGAGTTCTGACGAAAGGACTTCGACCTGAAACGTTAACTCTGTTTCTTTCTCCACAGACGCTGCCTCACTTGCTGAGCTTCTCCAGCATTTTCTGTTTTTATTTCAGAGTCCAGCATCCGCAGTGTTTTGCCTGAGCTCGGTAGAGAGATGGGCAGAATGTAGTAGGCCGCACACAGGGGAAAAAAGAAAAGAAATTCAAACTTATTAATCACTTATAAAAACATTTTTAAAACAAAAAGATAGGATTTTGAGCACCTGCGTGGGCTGTGGGATTGGTAACCACACCTGCACAATCGGGCCTAACTAATGAACAAAACAGGCAGGAGAAAGCAGGCCACAGGAAGGAAAAAGAAAAAGACATTTAAATTAGTAATCTGTGTAAAAATACAAAAAGATTGATAAAATGGAAATTATGGCTTATCAGAAGTCGCACTGGTCTGCTAGCCATGATTTGAAGGGAAAAAATTAGCCAAAAAGCCCACCAGTAGAAGCTAGCACCAAGCAAACAACAGGTAAACTTTTTGTTGCACCATTCCTTGTCCAGTGAGCCATTCTTCACATTTGTGCCTCAAAAGTATCAGCATATTGCTCAACCATAGCAGTGGCATCACAGCTTAGCTCGAGCCTGATCTTGTCTGCTGTTTACTACATACTTGCACTTTCTGGAAGGGGTTGATTTATAGTGATCGGGAGCGGGAGCCACGATTGGTCTTTTTCCCTCTCCCTAGCACAGGTCCAGTAAAGCCTCTTTGAAGTACTCTCATGATTGCTTTAGCTATGATTTAGAGACCAGGGGCTCAATTTTAGGGGGCAATTGCGGGTGCGGGGGGGCTCCGAAAATCGCGAAATCCCGATTGGGTTCGGAAGCCGGCTCCAACCTGCCAACTTCTGAGTTTCCCAGGGACCTACCTGTGTGCGCGTGGGCGACCCAGAACCGGAATCAGGGTCAAGGGATAAAGAAACAAAATGAATTAAATAAAAAAACATAGAAGGAAGTTAAAACACAAAATGACCTTTGCACCCTGCTCCGATGTCACATGTCTCCCTTTCCGATTTCCCCCTCTTCATCCCCCTGATGTCCTCCTGATGTTCCCCTCTTCATCCCTGACCTTCCCTTTTCCTCCCCCGACCTTTCCCTTTCCTCCCCCAATATTCCCCTCTCTCCCCCCCCCACCCCAATTTTCCAATCTCCCCCCCGATCTTCCACTTTCTCCACCCCGATCTTCCATTCCAGCGCTGGATGACGTCTCACTCTCTCTCTTTCTCTCCAACCCCCTCTCCCGTTGCAGCTCCTGATGGAGCTTCACCCCCACGCCCCCACCTCCGGCTGCCAAACCGTCACCATTGCAAAATCGGCCCCCAGATATCCAACCTTCCCAATCTTTACAGCTCCACACCTCATCACATGCCACAGAGCCATGAGGGTCCATTACAGGATTTTAACCTGTAGAAATAAAATCCAGCGGATAGATGCTTCCATGCAATCTAATAATGGGGTAGAAATTAATTGGAGCACTAGCTTTAATAACCTGGTTTTCATGCTCGTGTAATCTTCCTACTGGACTATGTTTAACAACTCATTAACTCATTAGGATAACCACTTTATACAGGAATGTTACACAAACCCATTAATCAATCGATTAAAAATAGTGGTGACAGTAATTTCTACTTCTTGAAATGTCTAATTAAGTAGCAAATTAATTTGAAACTAATTTAAAAAATGGGAGATCAAGACATTTAACTTCTTGGCACACCTGCTTAATCCTTTCACGCAAAAGTGCCCACAATAGAAATGAATGTAAAGGACCCTTGTGGTTATTTTAGTGCAGGGTAGTGTACTTTGAACTAGAAAATGACATTAGATAACATTGACATAGCCTTTCATCTTGGCTCTGGAATTTATAAATGATTTATTTGCAAAGGATTATGCTGAAGTCTCTGAGTATCATAATTCTCTCTTTAAAAATGTCAATATATTTAATTCTTGCTACGTTAAGTATGTGAATTAAATGCAGTGACAAAAGGTTCGGTTATAAGAGAACTCAAAATGATAGCTGTAATTTAATTACAGTTTTAAATATGCTGTTGGTATTTAGACAAAGTAATTCAAGGTTATTGAAGGTTGAGAATAATTGGAGACTAGGGACACAATAATGAGCATGCACCAAAGAGAAGTGAAGCATTGTATTCCTACTGGACTCCATCCATAGGTAAACCAGATATGACTGTTATGCTAATCATTTAATTAATACCATGCATATAATTAGTAAATGAAGGGAAATATCACTGGAAAAACTTTAATTATAGGGAGATAAGTCACTACTTTTGAGCAAAGAATACTAAGTATTCAGATATATTTTTATAAAAAGCATTCTTTCATCTCATCTAATTTGTAATACACAATCCAGAGATAACATGAGGGGATTTTGACCTCAGCTCATTACTTAAGCTACCATTTGTTATTTTCTGACCTTAAGAGTTGGATGATGTATATTTTTCTCCGGATTGTACTCGATACGTTTATTGTAGTAATATTTTTTTGTGGTTTAGACAGTAGAAGGTGCACATTTGTTATGGGTTTTTTTATTCTTGGATAATATAGACTATTTTAATACAAGAGGAAGGTGGGTTTCTATAGCCCCATTGGACCAGCAAATGCTTTTTACCTTATTCTTGCAATCGGATAGTGAGTATGTGCCGTACTTCCATTTACAAAAGAATTGCCAACTGTGATCTTCAACTTAACAACAACAGTTCTGACTGAACAAAGAGAGGTGCAGCTATCAGAGATTTTACAGTCAACCAGAAGCATCCAGTGCAGCAATCCTAGATTTTATAGCCAACCAGGACCCTCCTTTAATCATCTAATTGATTGTGCAATAAGACTTTTCAATGGTGTATGTATCTGCAAGTGGTTTGTAAATTGATAATAACAGAGGGATGAAAATAAGAAGTCTACAGATTGAAAAATAAGATATCATCCAGACCAGAGCTGTTAATGCAGTCGCTCCATTATAGAAAGACATTAATATGTGCATTGTGAATTTCAGATTGAGATTTAGGTGGCCACACCAGAATGATCTCTGACATTGCCACCCTTTGGTTTTGTTAACAATGGCCCAGAATTTCCTGGAGACTCGAGCATTATAACAGTGCATCTATGTCGCAAAACGATCCCAGGCGTTAGTGATTTATGCCGTTACTTACTCCATGCCATAATTTCCTGGGACTTTTGTGCCGCTCCACTGTTACCCCCGGCGAAAGAGTATTTAAGGTAATTATCATAGCTCCATCCCCACCAAAATTGATGGTGACCGTGATTTTCCTTGATAAATGCCAGTTTTCACACCGCTGCCACTAAATGTTGGTAGTCAGTGTAGTTTGGGAGATCTTGTACATGAATCACAGAAAGTTGACCTGCAGGTACAGCAAGTAATTAGGAAGGCAAATGGCATGTTAGCCTTTATTGCAAGGGGGTTGGAGTATATGAGTAAAGAGGTCTTCTGCAATTATATAGGGCTTTGGTGAACCACACCTGGAGTACTGTGTACAGTTTTGGTCTCCTTACCTAAGGAAGGATATACTTGCCTTTGAGGGTGTGCAACGAAGGTTCACTAGATTGATTCCTGGGATGAGTGGGTTGTCCTATGAGGAGAGATTGAGTAGGATGGGCCTATATTCTCTGGAGTTTAGAAGAATGAGAGGTGATCTCATTGAAACGTATAAAATTCTTAGAGGTCTTGACAGGGTAGATGCTGAGAGGCTGTTATCCCTGGCTTGAGAGTCTAGAACTAGGGGTCATAGTCCCAAGATAAGGGGTCGGCCATTTAGGACCGAGATGAGGAAAGATTTCTTCACTCAGAGGGTTGTGAATCTTTGGAATTCTCTACCCCAGAGGGCTGTTGATTCTGAGTCGTTGAGTTTAATCAAGACTGAGATCGATGGATATTGGACACTAAGGGAATCAAGGGATATGGGGACAGGGCGGGAAAGTGGAGTTGAGGTCGAAGATTAGCCATGATCTTATTAAATGGCGGAGCAGGCTTGAAGGGTCATGTGGCCTAGACTTGCTCCTATTTCTTATGATCTTATGTCCTTAAGACTGCACAATAATGGCACTGCTGACCTGGCAGTGGTTTGATTTATTTGCTCCAAGATCAGTTTTCAAGACCTTTAAATATGTTTTCCAAATGCCCCGAGCCATTTGCTTAGCTCCCGGTAACTTACAGAGTCTGATTTATTTCAAAGCATCCATTCAGAACAGGCATCATACAGTTCTATAATGAAACCCTTATCACTCTAAGATTCAAATAACCAGTCACGGCAGTTTATCAGGCACTGAAGTGTTTTGCAAGTGCCACATCATTTGATGCTTCACACAAATATTTAGTTTTCAATCAAAGTAATCAGCAGTATGTATGCATTGGAATTCCATTATCATCCCCGAACGCTCCTTCAAAAATCTCTGAACAATAAAAAAATCCATAACACTCCAAACTCAGTGAATGTAATGGCATACTCCAGTGCTCAGTGGTAGCACTCTCATCTCTGAGTCAGATGGTTGTAGGTTCAAGCCCCACTGCAGAGACTTGAGCACAAAAATCTAGGCTAACCCACCAGTTCACTACTGAGGGAGTGCTGTCTTTCAGATGAGGCGTTAAACCGAGACCCTGTCTGCCCTCTCAGATGGATGTGAACAATCCCTTGGCACTATTTTGAAGGAGAGCAGAGGAGCTGTCTGGTGTCCTGGTCAATATTTATCCCTTGACCAACATCACTAAAAACAGATTATCTGGTCAATATCACATTGCTGTTTGTGGGAGCTTGCTTTGTGCTTATTGGCTGCCACGGATCCTACATTACAACAGTGACTACACTTCATTGGCTGTAAAGCGCTTTGGGACATCATGAGGTCATGAAAGGCGCTATACAAATGCAAGTTCTTTCTTTTTTACAAGGGTTTAATACAAATTATAATCACCTGTCTTCAATCACATATGCATTATGGAAAATACTATGGAAATAACCAAAATGTTTTGTTGTAATGAAAACTTTCTTTCTACCCCTTAGCTGTACATTTCCTTTAGTGAAATTTATACTTTGTTTTGTATGCATTACTATGGTGTTTTTTATATTAGGGAGAAAAATAATGAGATTCTCATTCAATTTATGGTTTGCGCACAGGGCATCTATTCCAGCATTTTTTCACCTTGGCACCCGCTAATGAATATATTTTGAATCTTAGAAATCTCATCTCCATCCCTTCTATTAACAATAGCCCAGGGGTGATGCAGTGAGAACATTTGTGATATATCTATGCGAGCGTTGCACTTTGATAGTTACTGTAGGCACATGATGTCCCTTGATTATTTTGCATCTTAAAGGGCAATGCTAACAGGTGGTTGGTCAGAGATCAGAAAACCTCATCTCTGATGTCAGTGAGGGCAAAGTCTTTTGGCTTACAAGGATTACTGATGAATTCTGATTGCTGTCACACTGTAGGGTAGAATATGTTAGGCAGATCTATGAAAGCAGCGTGGAATCGGGAGTGGCTGGAATATACAGTGCATGCCACAGATTCATCACATTTCATTAGATCTTTCCTTTACACCTCATTATTAGAATAATGTGCAAGCAGCACTACTACTATTAACATGAAGTGAAAATTTAACCACTCAGGTTATTAACAAACCTTACGAAGATCCCTATTAAATTTGAAATCTGTCTAATGAAAATCTATTGAAATCTGAAACGACATTGCAATGTTCCTGTAAAATCTGTAACGTTTGAACCTCCCTGATGGTTGACTGGATAAATGCACCACAAATTGTGAGTATTGACCCATTCTGACCAGGAAGGTCTTGGGTTTGATCCCTGATCCGTGCTGAGTTATCTGATGTCAGCTGCACTGAAGTAAGTTTGATGCAATCCCTATTAGTGTCTGTGCCAGGAAGGGAAAAATTGCTCAGCGTCCCCACTCCCAATTATTAAGCAGTGACCTCTGCTGAAAAGTGCACTTGTGGGAACATTGCGTCAGGGCATGATTGGGTTTGGCTGTGAAGGCTCCCACAGTTGAGCAGCCTACCAACATTCACCATCTGGACTCACACATGCAGAATGGTGATTTGAGAAGGTATAGTTCCAGGGCTGCAAGCACCCTTAGAACTATACCCCAGCATGAGTCATCATCATCTTCACAAAAGAAGGGGAGGAAAGCGAATTAAATGTGAAAAATTTGTAGAATGATAATTCCATGGACCTATAAGAATCCCATGGGATTTTAAAGTGAACTATACTACAGGTTATTCAGTAGAAATATAACATTGAGATTGATGTTTGTAAAATGCAAATAATAAAGAACATGGGTACAATATTCCTCTAATGCATTCCTCTATGACCTAAGGCAGGATGTTTATTTCACACCAGTGTGGGGGTAGAGGTTCTGAATAAGGTGAAAAGTCACAATGTGTTTCATATACTTCATATCCGAGATATAACAAATTGGATAGCCAGGTGGTGAAGGATGGAATACTAGAGCCTAGTCTTCAGTTGCTTCCAAGCCTTTATTCACAGAGATCCTCATTACACACCCTGCACCTACTAAATAAGCTCCCTGGTATAAATGGATACAAGAGAGTCCCCAATTGATACCCACCACCTGAATACAATTAACACTAATTGATATAAATCACATAGATACAATTAACGCTAGATGCATGCTTGGTAATGGAACTGGTCAATGTTGCACCAATTAGGCACAAAAATCCTGCATAAACTTTTGTTAGTCAGTACAAACTAAGCAAACTCAAAACCATAGAAATTACAGGCTATAAATTACTGTAAGCATGCATCTTCCCTGAGGGCCAACTGCCCAAAATTGATCCCTTTTAAATGGGCAAGCTGCCACTATAGAATTACATCGAATTACATGTAGGCACGACAGGCGCTGGCAGTTCACCCAAATTATTGAAATGAGGACCAATGCCCAATTTAGGGCACGCTTCGGGCCTCCCGGTTCAAGCACGCTGTTGGCTATTCATCAGAAAATGGGCCATAACCGATTTCTACCCTTACAAGTTTTCAGAACATACGAACAATGATAGACAGGAAAAGATCCTCTGGTCCATCCAGGCTGTCCCACCTTGTGTATCACAATATATACATCCCCACGCCACCCAAAACCATGTGATCACCTGGGAGAGGTGAAAAACCAGATAAAAACCCAAGCCAATTTGAGGGGAAAAAAATCTGGGAAATTCCTCTCTGACCCACCCCCCCCACCACCCCATGGCGATCAAAACTAATCCAGGAGATCACTCTGGCCCTGATAATGCTATGCAATACCTACCTTTTGCAAGAGGTGAGACAGAAAAGGGCAGATGCCAATAATAGGAACATTGAAAAGAGAAGACTGAGGGGTGACCTGATAGAGGTCTATAAGATTATGAAAGGGTTTGATAAGGTAGACGTAGAGATGATGTTTCCACTTCTGGGGGAGACCATAACGAGGGGCCATAAATATAAGATAGTCACTAATAAATCCAATAGGGAATTCAGGAGAAACTTCTTTACCCAGAGAGTGGTTAGAATGTGGAACTCGCTGCCACAAGGAGTAGTTGAGACGACCAGCATAGATGCATTTAAGGGGAAGTTAGATAAACACATGAGGGAGAAAGGACTAGAAGGATATGTTGATGGGGTTAAATGAAGAATGGAGGGAGGAGGCTCGTGTGGAGTATAAACACCGGCATGGACCTGTTGAGCTGAATGGCCTGTTTCTGTGCTGTACATTTTATGTAATTCTATGTAATTGATGCTCTCATAACCTCGATCCTTTTTGCAATATATATTTAGAATAATGGAAGTCAGAATCCAATAAATCTGTTGATTTAGGTGAATGAGCTGTCAGTATTTATACCTAAAGTGTAGGCTCCTGGTGCTGCAAGTTGCATATTATTATTTACATAACTCATATCCATCATTCCTGGTTAAAAAATCTTTTGTAAACTGTGGCTAACAGATATTAAATTGCGGTAGCTGAAAATTTTCATCTGGAATTCTAAGAATGTAATTGAATTTGTTTCACTTTTGCAAACAATTTTATTTCATATTTTCTTCTTTTAGATCTCATGGGGAAGAAACTCAATTCATGGCTGCCTGGTTTCCTCTTGGAAAATGGCAGCCGGCAGTTAAAAATTGTAGGGAGTCGGGGGAGTGGGGCACCTTTGGCAGCTCCATTGATGCCCAAGGCCCTGCCTGATGCTATATTCAGACAGGCCTGTAAATGGGCAAGCAGCCCGCCCAACCGGCATAAGGCTGAATAAGTATGCCGGTTGTAGGAAGCCCATTGAAAAATTCAGGTACAAATGGGTGATGTGTACACCATTCATACACTGCTTGTTGTACCAGGCGGTGAAGAGGTCAAAGCTTGCTCAGCGTAGAGTGAAAATTTCTTAGCAGAGGAGCAGAAAACTGTATCCATAGAGGCAGACCCAGTACTGGAATAGAGGCAGTCCAGCAGAGAATACAATCTTAGTAGAAATTGACGGCAAAAGTGGACATCACAGTAAATCCCAGAAGCCAATGGAGACATGGGCCCCAATATTACCAGGGAGGCGGGATGGCAGCAGGGGTGGCGACTGGGCGGGTGGGTAACCCGCCAGTAAAATCCATCTGTTCCCCACGCGATCGCGGGTAAATTGAAGCCACTTAACATGGCTTCCGGGTTTCCCGTCGGAAACTTGCGCAGTGGGTGGACTGCGCATCCGCATCACAGACTGTCAGCTGGAGCAGCTCTACTTAAAGGGGCAGTCCTCCAATGCTGCTCCTGCAACAAAGAACCAAAATTATAGAATGGAGCAGCCCAGGGGAAAGGCTGCCCCCAGATTTACTGATGCCTCACTCCAGGTCATACTGGATGGGGTGAGGAGGAGGAGGAGGAAGTGGCCTGTCTGTGCCACCAAGAAGGCCTGGCTTGAAGTGGCAGAGGAGGTCACCAGCAGCAGCAATGTCTCCTGCACCTGGATCCAGTGCAGGAGGCGCTTCAATGACTTAACTAGGTCAGCCAAAGTGAGTACACTTACTCATTCTCCTACACTCCGTCTTCCACATCACCGCCCCCACCCCACAACTTATTCTGTACATGCCAACACTACTCTATCACATCACTCCTCACACCCACTCAAAGCTCATCATCAACTTACCTGCACTTACTCACCTCCCCACTACTCATCCCACCACTACCACTCAAGCCAATCTTCATACAATCTCATGGCTCTGTCTCATCCTCACCCTCTGATGCATCTCTTTCATGGTCAGCCTCACCCAAACCAATGCATTCAGCAGTTGGGCACGTCACCATCCCTCACTCACGCCTCTCTACTTTCTCCCCTTATAGGAGAAGAGAGCCCAGAATGCACGGGAGAGGATGAAGACCGGAGGGGGGCCGCAACATCAAGTCGTCCTCATGGACACAGAGCAGGAGGCTCTTGAAGTGAGCCGCACCCTCGAGTGCCTGTCCGTCAGGGACGCCGAGACTGGGACCTGACAAATGGCTGGTGACAGAACTTTAACATTCAGCACTCACAATAACAAATGATGTTAACATGCCTTGCCATCTTCAGCACCTCAACATCTGTCATCATGCTTAATATTGCCTTCGGTTCTCTTCAGCGACTGCCGTGACGGCGGAGGGCGATTCCTCGGAGGCTGGGGGCACCGTCACATCTGAGCAAGCCATCCACCAGCGCAGATACACACACCTTAGTGGGCCCCCGTCCTCACTTAGTTGGGGTCGCACATGGTGAGTCACCACGCACGTGAGCACGTGCAGACACTGGTGGCAGGGGCAGCTGTGGACAGTCCGCGTCGGTGGGAGCACTCTTCTCCAGGCTCTGCTCAGCTGGACACAGATGCTGAACCCTGGGGGCCATCCTTTAAAAGGAGAATGATTGAGGGGCAGCAGCGCATTTGCGAGGTGCTGGAGCTGGTGCCACACGCACACTCCGCAATCGCGCAGATGATAGAGGAGTCCAACTCCTGCATGAGTGGAATGGTGGCACAGGTACAGGAGGGAATCTCTGAGATACTGTCACAGGGCTGTGAGGGCATCTCTGAGATAGTGTTGCGGGCAAGTGCGGGAATGTCTGCGATGGAGGGAAGGCTAGCCTCCATCGAGCTTCAAGCACGGCTCACCGAAGAGTCCATTGAGGCCCTGACAATGGCTCTTCGGACTCAGGGTGAGCAACTTTCTGCCGCCTTAAACAGGCAGGCAGATACACTAGCACTGGCCTTACAAGGCTTCACCCATGTCCTACAAACTGTCGTCCAGCAGGGTGGTAAGAGTGATGTGAGCCTGGCCCAGGAGAGGGATGATGGCGAAAGGGGACATGGAAGTGGGGACACCACTCAGAGCGCTCCCACGTCTCACCCGTTGCCCCCCTCTCAACCAGTACCCGCAATGCTGCCTTCTCTCCAGGTGGTTGAGTCTGCCCCTGCAAAGGTGCAGGTGGAGCAGTCTTTGGAGGGGCCCTCACGGGCACCGAAACCCAGAGGGCATTGACCCAAAGCATCTAATCAGTCAGGGCATGAACAAGAGCAACCTGCCACTGTCTCTGCTGCAGCCACAGGGGAAGCACCACGTTGGAGTCGTTGGAAGCATAAGGCAAAAGTTTTGTGAGCACACAGGGGATGCATAAGGGTGTTTGATGGTTTGTCATGTTTTTTATTTATATTTGATTTTTGTTAATGGCACATTAAATATTATTATTGTCACCACTACTGCCACATCTTGGCCATTCTTGCCGGCCTTGTGTAATAAGTCCCTTTCATGAGGTTCACCATGAACACCCACACTTGATGCCACCCATTGGGTCACCCTACAGTGGGTGTATGTGTAGTTGCACAACTATTTTGTGCAGGTGCCTGTGGCACAGCACTGTGTTGTGGAGATCCACGTGGCAGAGGTGGACGGCATGCCTGGCGAGGCTGTTGATGTTGCTGAATGCAGCTATCGTGCCCCCCCATCCTGACGGTGTGAGTTTGAGGGGGTCCACAAAGTAGGTAAATGTGTTTGCACAGCAGAGTTTAGGATATAAATTAATAATTTTGAGTGGAAAGATAAAGGCGTTGCAGCCAAAACTTTGTCTGAAGTGACAGAGTGCCCTGCTGCAATAAATGAGGTACTCCCCCCAACTGTCAAATAATCCTTTGCATCTCCCATTGGCTGCTGACTGAAACACGTCTGCTCCAACAGGGAGTGTTTCCCACAGCACGGGAAACACGCTGAGGATCCTTCAAAATTGCACCCCTGCCAAAATCTCCACTTAATGAGGTCTGTCAAGTACCTCAACTAGCTAAATAAGTATCTAAATTATCATTCCACCGGCTTTAATTGTCGGTGTCCCGCCCGTGGGAGCTACGCGCGCACCCGAACGCGTCATTGGAGAACCTGGAAGTGAGCGAGTTGGAGCCGGGCTCCGAACCCACTCCGGGATTCCGCCATTTTTGGAGCCCCCCCCCGCCCCCAATGCACCCGCTCGGCCATCCAAAAATCGGACCCATGGACTTTAGCCCAGGAAAAGGCAGAACATTTGGGGAGATTGGTGTAGCCCTCCAGAGAAATAGCGTAAATGGCAGATTTAATAAGATTATAGAACTTTTACTTAACTCACTGTTCCTGTTTCAAAACAATAAAACTTCTTAAAGTTCTAACCATTCTCTATGGTATTACACTTCTGCTCTGGACCAACATCCATGATGCAAAATTAATAAGTGAAAGCAGATATTCATGAAGAGTTCCATGGGCCCAAATCCACTATCTGCCTAGAGAAGCAGAAATTCACTGAAGAAACCTTGTCAGTGGGCCTCAGTTATATCCTTTCCACACTTTCAAGCCCAAACAGGGACAAAAGAAGAATAAAAACACAGATATCCTTCCCAATCAAACCAAAATAATGCTCAAAGGCACAGAAACTGCCTACTAGGTTTTCCTGTAATAAAGCAACTGTGTTACAAATGGCCTTTCTCTTCCCCACTCCTCCCTCTTACCTGGACTGATAATGGTAGTCATCTGTAATGCTTGTTTAACAATCCACCTTGTCAGGACCAGGCCTTTGAAGTGACTTTAACCCATTAGTTAACATGTATTTCCTCCAAAACAGAGAAACAGATAATTCTTAAGTAAAGCTGACGTTTTAAACTTGTCACAGTACAGCCGTTGTATGAATTCCTACAGGAATATTAAAATACAACATCTTTTATGATGCTAAACAAAACAGATATCCAATCCATTAATTACCAAATCCAGTAATTCCAAATATATCCCACCATCGGTTATAGGCCCTTCCAAGTTTTTTTTTCCCATGAACGAATAAAGAAAAAAAAAGGCCCTTCCAAGTTTGACATTGAAGTCACTAGGGATGATTAGTTTATTACTCCCTGGTATTGAAGTGATAGTGTTGTTGAAATCACTGGCATTTGTCATGATCAGATAACAGTGATGAAAGTAGCATGTTGCTTACTTTTCAATGAAAGTTTCAACAATGTGATCAGCCAATCATTGATTCCTTTTGTTAGATGTTCCAGCTGATTTACAATGCTGCTTCAAATGATAAATTCAAATCCAAACTTATTCTTAAGCTGCTTTTCCTATCCAGAAAAAAAGGGTCTCCCTCTCCACTAGCGGTTGTCCTTCATTTGCTAGTCCTGTGTCAGAGAGCCGGAATGCTGACGGGGTATTGCTGGAGTTCACATATCACTAGGTCTATTCTTAGCTCTGAAAGCTCTGTCCCTTATTTTTTGTTCACCCATATTCCTGCATTAAATAAGTAGACAGTTATTCTTGATACTTCCCGTACATAATGCCTAAATTTATACTTTCAACAGGGAGCTGGACCAGTTCTTGACTGAGGCAGAGATCGCATCATATAGAAGGCAAGTGTCTTTATAGATAACACTTAGTCTATGTGATCTCCTGGGCTGGTTTCGATTGAAGGGTCAGGGAGGAATTGCCATAAGTGTTTTTTCCTTCATTGGCTCTGGGTTTTTCCTGTTTTCTGCCTCTCCCAGGAGGCTGCATTGTGGGGGGTGGGAGAGGGGCAAAGGGGGGAGGAGGGAAGGAAGTGTTTAATCATGATATTCCAGCCATCATGGTGTGGGGCAGGCTTGATGGAGCAGCTGGTCTTTTCCTACCTGTCAATTTTGTATGTTTGTATGTTTTAACTGCTGTGCTTCAACCATGTTGAGAGGTTACCTTCTAGCCACAGCTAGTTGATCTAAAATAGATGTAGTGGACAATTTTTAGGACACCTTTGCTAACCCCCTATCAATTCAGGGTGAGCATTGCAATCCCAAATAATACTGCTCAGTCATCCAGGATGCTGCCAAGCATTGTCAAGTTCCAACAATGAGCAAGTAAAGTGCTGGGCAAGCCTACATACAGGTTTGTTCCAGGTTTATCGAACGCCTGTCATTTTACCTCTCATCTTCCATTGTAGGGCTTTCCTCCAACTCATGCAACCAACACTTGCACATGAAATAGATTCAAATGAGGAAGACCATGGGTTGTGGTTACCAGCATGTGCTAACGGCTACTGGGACTCAAAAATGGGGGCTGGTAGCACAAGCAAAAACTGTAATATAGCTGCTCATAGGTCCGAGATGTTTCCTCTTCCCAAACAACTCACCATGGTATATAGAAAATGTCACTTCAACCACAGCATTACTCTGATTTTAAAGGTCACATGCACCCAGTTATTTATTAATGGCTCACAGGAATTACTATGCAGGCTCTGATCATAAGTTAAAGCAATGGCTATGACCCAGTGCTTTTATTTGCTCTCTGTCCCCTTCACCAACATTGTGACTTAGTCTACACACGCCGCAATGTATTACATTCATGTTAATGCCAGCAATGAATTCCTACGTTTTGTATTTTCACAAGAGTTCTATTCATTAATACTTGCCACATTGTAATTTAAGATCTATGGTCTTTGTTCATATCTTCCTGGAAAACACTTCTGTAATGGGGAAAGAATTTGTCAATTCATTCCCAAAAACATGAATAAAGCATATGCATTCAGATGGTTTGTTCTTAATTATGTTTATATCACAGCAAATTGCAAGTAAATGAATTGATAAGAAAAGCTTTTATAGGATTACTGAATTTAAAAAAAATTAGTGTCATTCTAAAAATATGCAGTACTTCATAAGAAGCACATTAAAATGAACTGATACTGATTAATTTTTTTAAATCCTAAAGCTAAGTGAATAAAATATTAAATTAATTCTGCTGCGAATCGCAGATGTCAGTGTATTTAATCTTATCTGGTTTTAAATTTCTTTTTACTTGAGGTCCGCATAAGAAATACATTTTTCATTTATATCTATAGTCACCCATAACAGAGAAAGGTTAAAAAAAGTAAAATGTCAACAACATGGAAAATATTACCTACTAGAACACAGAGAAATGTCAAGGATGGTATGTATTCATAGTTTTATAGCAATAACCATTTCAATACTGGGCTTGTGTTGTTAACAATTTTTCTACTCTGGGTATATGTTATTGCTTTCATGCTGTGAGAAATACAGAACTATATAAACAACAGAGAATGACAGTGAGTTGTTCATTCAATTCTTACTTTAATATCTTCAGGTGTAGTTCCTTTGGTTTTCAAATGTTCCACAAATCGAATATCAGTGTATTACAAAACATTCAGAAATCAAAGCTGAAGTCAATACGCTCCCAATAGTCAAGGCTACTGCATGAGTCTTTGAACACTGCCAGTGAATGCAGGCAAACAAGTAAACTTGCATTTATATAGTGCCTTTCATTTTTCCAGGATGCCCCAAAGCATTTCATGGCCAATAAATTACCTTTGGATTGTAGTTACTATTGCTATGTAGGGAAACACGGTCGCTAATTGTGCACAGCAAGATACAACAAACTGAAACGAGATAAATGACCAGTTAATCTGTTTTGGTGGTGGTGGCTAAGGGCTAGGTATTGGCCAGAACACCGGGGAAACACTCCTTTCTTCTTCAAATAATGGCACAGGATCTTTTATATCCATATGAACAGGTGTATGGGCCCTGCCCCTATTGTCATCAAACAAAAGTGCCCCCTTTTTAGAGGGGCACAACGAATAAAGAACCAAATCATAGGAAACTTAGAAACTTAAATAATTATGTTGTTGCTAATCCAGTTTATACTCCAGTCTCTGTGGTGCCCACCAGTCACAGAAGGCCTCAAGTGTACTGGAGGACACTGCGTGCTCCTTCTCCAAGGCCACTCGGGCATGGACAAGACCGCAGGAGAGAGGCAGGCAGCCAGAGCAGCCCCACCTCATGGGTGTTGACTCACCTGCTGAGTGTTGATTTTTTATTTAAAAGCCTATTTTCAAAGCTATGCAGGGATCCATGAAATGTGTTAACACCAAGATGCTGGATGCCTCCTGAATGACCAGAGAATGCTAAAGAATGGGTCATTGTTTGGGAACTCTTCAGACCAACAACCCATGCCACCTTTAAAGAGCCCTTCGACTGCCACTGGATTTACAGCTGAGCACGGGACTGTCTGGAGCAGCTAACTCCTTTAGGCAAAGTTTTGTTCAAAATGCATTTTCAGACAGCTTGTGCTTGGCTCCTATTTGTGAAAAAAAAAGGTTGCAGAATCCTGAACCATGACTGGGGGGATATTCTGGAATAAACACACTGTGGCACTCATTTGAACTGCATTATGACTTCTGCTAAAATTCGAGTTCAGTATTGGACAGCAAGATGGAGAGGGATATTATATTGAAGCTTACCTGTTCATATCACTCAATATTTGTTATACCTATATCCTAATTGTACTTTGATACCTTTCTATACTGTGTTAATTTCACTTTATTCCCTCTCACTTTTACAATTTCACCTTGGAGCAACATTGTCCAACGCAATTGTAATATTTTACATATTTCAAAATTCAACGGCTTCAGTGTTCTGTTTTTGTCCAGTACATTGTGTTAATCAACCGGATGCTATTCCAATTTGAAAACATTCATAAAGTGACAATCTATCAAGTCAGGTCTAGAGCTCAGGTTTTTTAGAGGTTTGATGCAGATGGACGTATTTAATTTTTATTCCCACTGAGCCTCTGTTCACTCAGTTCGTGCATATTTGTTTTGTGGTATCCTTGTTCTCATTTCTATTCCCGTCTCTGGTATGAGTTCATTATTTCACAATATACGTCTTATGAGGTTAGTAATAAACTTGCTTTGAGCTGCTGCAGTCATTTGAATAATGAACCTTTTAAACCCTTCAGATGCACATCTTCCTTTGACAGGAGCTAAAACTGTGCAGTGTATTCTGATGATATTCATAATACTTGTCTTGTAAATAATATATGCATCATAAAGGTTTACCTTTGTTTCTATTCTAATGGGGCAGCGTGTAAAGGTTTACAATATCATATTCTTAATAAAATGGCATTCATTGTCATTTTGAAAATGGAAAAAATTGCAAACTCTCAAAACAACAGCTTATAAATGTTCTTATAAGTAAAATTCACACTTCCAGACTACAAAGAGACAGAGGACTGCTTCACCCATTCTCCACAATCGATGGATTTACCTGATGGGAATTCCATTAACTGAACCAGATGCTTGAGCGACCTCTTTGACTCCTACTTGTCTGTCTATGAATAAATAAAACCATTTCATGGATTGAGCTGACAATGCGTGCAAATTGAGATTTGTTTGGCACCTTGTGAAGCTTTGACTCATTATAGCGGGGGCATTGAATTTGTGTTCAGAACTGAAAGCATTGCACGAACTGTTTGAAAGTGCTCACATTCCACTCCAACACCTTTTAAAGTCATTAAAAGTCTGTGTTTCACATTTCAAGTCTAATGTTTTCCCCCCATTTTAAATGTCCTCTCTTCTGCTTGATTTATTAACAACTGCTGCCCTCCAGATGCAGCAATGAGATGTATCTGGCTGCCATGTTTCAGCTCACAGTTTTTATACTGAAGGAAACATTTTTGATTTTTCAATAAGAATTGCAATGGTATGCAAAAACATGAATCCTAAAGAATCCGGGAATATTCTTACAAACGATTCAATCGGCATTGAACACAGTGGGATAGATCTTGACTTTGTGCAATAATGTAAAATGGGCCATAGCGAATTGGCAGCCCAGTTTTACATCTCCCCCGATTCTTATTTCCATTGAAATCAACGGGAGAGATGTAAAACGATGCTGCTGATTCGCTATTGTCCGTTTTACACTATCGCACAAAGTCAAGACCTACCCCAGCCAGTCAAGGCCATCTACAGCCTTTAGATCAAGTCGGGTTAGAGGGTACGGGGATATTTTGACGAAAGTGACGGGGGGGAAACCACCTCTGTGGGAGGGGCGGAAGTAAGAAAACCAACTTAGTGGAGGAAAGGATGAAGGAATGTACCTCAGGTCTCTCTCTGTCAGTAGAGAATGGAGGCAGTCTGAAGACACACTTAGCTGGATTGGGGGGAGGGGGTGAGGGGAAGGGAATTGTAGTGGCCCCAAGTAATTTAAAATTTTAGAGGTCACAATTACAGTGACTTTGAGGAGGCCACAATAATTTGCAATTAGGAGGGAGCCCGATTTTCACAATTTCGAGGAGACTCTTATTTGGGCTTTTTTTTTACTTTTCTGCAGAGGCCTTGTGAGTTGCAGAGGGCAAAGAATACTTCATCACTGAATAGGCACTGATATGTCAAGTAGCAGCTATTATGTTACACTTATGATGTTATCAAGATGCTTGGGTGACTGCAGGCAATTTGAAATGGAATGTGGTGATCCACCACCTATTTTAATATATAATGGATTTGTAATAAGATTTTGAAGGACATAAGTTGTAGGTCGATCATCATGATATTGGGTACGGTAGTGTAGTGGTTGTATTTCTGGGCTAGTAATCCAGTGGAATGCTGAGTTCAAATCTCACCATGACAGTTTGAGAATTTGAATTCATTTAAAAAAACAATCTGTAAATTAAAAGCTATCAGATTGTTGTAAAAATCCAACTGGTTCACTAATGTCCTTTAGGGAAGGAAACCTGCTGTTCTTACCCAGTCTGGCCTATATGTGACTCCAGTCCCACACCAACGTGGCTGACTCCTAACTGCTCTCTGCCTAGCAAGCCACTACCAGCAGTTCAAGAATGTGGCCCACCACCACCTTCTCAGGGCAACTAGAGATGGGCAATAAATGCTGGCCTTGCTGGCAACGCCCACGTCCTGAGAATGAATTTTTTTGACAACATTCCTCCCTCAATGGGCACTACCAATTGGCTGCCCCATTTCCTGCATTACAACAGTGACTACACTTCAAAGGCTGTAAAGCGCTTTGGGATGTTCTGAGGTTGTGAAAGGTGCTATATAAATGCAAGTTCTTTCTTTTTAATGGAAGTAAGGACTGTTGCTGGGATGCAGCGGGCATTCCTCCAGTATCTCGTCCAGTTCGTCATGTTGCAAACCTGGACTATGGGTGTCAGCAGGTTATTCACAACCAAGCCCAATGCTATCTTTTTACATGCACTTTCCAGCAGAGGTCACTAGTTAACCAGTAGAAGCAGGGATTTGCCACCTGTTGCAGCACTACTTTTAACATTGACCATATATATGGGCCCTAGGCACCCCCGATATTGGGCCTTGGGCCTCATTTCCATGGAACTGGCGAGCTGTGCAGAGCTGCCGGTGAAGTGTAATTGAAGATCGGGCCGCTGCTGGCATCGCCGCAGCCTCAGGTTAGTGAGGAAGGGTGGGCGATTGGGCCTCGTGTCAGGTGGAGGCAATCGGTAGCCAGAGGAAGGGAGCAGCCTGCGTTCTTTTAATGTGGGGTCGGGAGGAGCAGGCTCCACATTCAGGGGTCTTCCTGCCGGCCAGCACCGTAATGTGCTGTGCGAGTTCAGCACGTGGCGAGGGAAGCACTGGGGTATTTGAAAATGGAAAACGAGTCCTGCAAAACGCGCAGGACCCTACTTTAAATAGATCATTCTTCACTTAAAATGTTCCCAACATGCACTCCTGCCGTCAACACGTCTACCTCATCGAATATGACGAGCGACTCAATTCCGGCCAGAAATGTGCGCGTGCTTCCTGCCCGCCATATTGAGAGCATAGTAGGCCACTTAGCGCCCAAAAAAACGGGCACTGCATTGACAAATTTCTAGGCCATGAAGTGCACAGCACCTATTTTTACTTAGGAGGGAGAGAAGGGGGTGGATAGAGCTCACCATTTTTTTAATATATATATATATACACAAAAGTGTAAATTCAGCAAAGATTTACCACTTCATTTATTTTCAATAAAAGAGTAGTTGTATGCCTGTCTAAAATATAGTGGTATTGTATTGAAGGCTTCTTTAGGTCAGATCTCCTATACTAAATTTTTAATATTATAGTGTCTTATTAAGTTGATCCTTTAAGATCAGAAATAGCTTTAATAAAATCTTTTTATACATGCCAAGTAAATTTGCAACAAATGACCTCAGTCAGCAATCCTTGTAAACTTTACGTGCTTTGGTTTGTTCAGACCTTGAAAATTGTTTTTCTTTTCTAACATGAGGTGGGTAAGTTAAAACATCCAATTAGATGTACAGTTGCAAAAGCCATGGTTTAGCAATTCGGAAAGCAGGAAGCGTAACACTTGACACCTTTTAATCATCAGATGACAATTATATCAGTGGAGCAATGACACAGAAAATGAGAAAGGCCTGCCTAGTGGAATAGGAGGGAGCCCTGATAGTGGATAAAACCATGACCAAGCAGACAGCAATTTTTGGAATGGAGCTCTATCCCATGAATCCACGTATCGGAATCAGCCCTGGGAGGAGGGCACATAGAGGTGGGACAATGATCTTTAAAAGTTAAAGAAGCTGGCAAAAAAATTTGCAACAGTTCAATGATGTCAAGAAACAAGCAGAGGAACAGATTGCACGTGACTGCCAAACCAGAAGGGCACCTGGAGGAATTGACACTTGATGAAGAGAATGCATCCCCCATGTTGTGCCTTGAAAGAGGGTTTCAGCAAATGATTTTTGGGGCTACACTACACACACTAATGAGGATCTTATTAATCGTGTTTCTTTTGGTGAGCCTGTGCAAACTGGACAGAGTAGGCAGCCAAGTTCAAACTTAGGACTGGAATCAAACCCTCCACTGCAGTACTTTCCAAATCACAATCTTGGTATCATTTTCCCTATTTTTGCTGGGTTAGGTTCAAGCATCCATGATATCAACTTCAGTTAGCAGGCTGGGAGAGCCCAGTCCATATTCAAGGACCCCCTCAAACAGTGTCCATGGGGAAACTCAAGTATGAATATCATTTGAGACTGGGATCCAAATTATGTTTCCTCAGTGGAAATCCAGTGCTCTGATATTTTTAAATAGTTGTGTACTCTCATTCACATGTATCAAGTGCACAATTTCTATCGTTACAGAAAGGGGAAAGAAGGGGATGAAGAGAGATCAATGTTTTTTGCTGCACACAAAAGCATAAACTGAGTAAAGATTTACCACACAGAAATTTACCTTCAAGTAAAAAGTAACTGCACAAAATATAGTGGCTTTATATGTTAAATCATAATGCAGAATTAACTGTACAAATGTCATCAGTCTGACAGGACATGTTAATGAGCTTCTGTCTGATATCAAGTTAGTGAGAGAAGGTTGAATAATAATGTTGTGATGGGTGGGTAATTACAATGAGCTTTGTGTCTAATATCATGGCTGAAATTCACAGATCTTGTCACCCAATGCTTTATTAATGCAGACCTGTTCACTGAAACCTTTTGGAATACTTGGCAGAGAAATGGCACTTTGACTTTTGAATGCATTTTTATTTAATGGAAAATGCAATTAATCTCTGATAGGGTGACAGCCAGTCTGTCCGTAAGACACTGCACAAAATTTAAAATTACAATAGATAATAGGAAAACCATGTTATTTTCAGCCATTGTGTGTGATAGCACTTAATATTGCTCGTAAGGGAAAAATATCCTTCTGTAAATAATAATGAAGAATGTATTATTTAAGGAAACGTGCTGAATATTCACGTTGCATTTTAGAGAATGCGTTCTGCATACGATATCATAAGCACCATTTACAGACTATTCTACTTAATAACATGCTTATAAGTTAGGAATCAGTTACTTTCATTGGCTGTTCGTTACCCAAAATGGCTGCTGTTGTTTCAACTCCCATGCAGAATTTCATTGTTGTACAATAATTGTTTTTTTTTTTAGCTGTACAATAATTGTTGATGCCAATGTTCCCTTAAATATTGTGTTTAAATCATTGTTTCATTATTAAAGAAGGTTTGTGAAATGGTAAACCTATACAAATGATGGTTAATTCAATGTTGGTCAAATTTCAATATAAGCTTGACAGATACCTAGCTGGGTATGAAAGGTGTTTAATAAAGATGGGTGTGGCTGTGGAGTTCAAAACCCCTTTAACAAAAGACATTTGAAGGAAGGGGTTAATTGTACCTCTTTTAAACAAAGACATTTGAAAACCTGCAAACACTGTAATGTAGTAAACTGTAATCTCGCAAATCCTTTTATTCCCTCAATGACGCTGATGGCATTGGAGGAGTATGAGTTTCGGGATCGAAGACATTGTACTGCGGATAGATATCAAGGTTATTAAATAAATAAGCTAGATGGATAATATTGAGCTTAAAGTGTTGTCAGGCTTTCAAAACACACAGGCTTTTGGAAACACAAGCTTCTCGACACAGCAGGAGGTAATATAAGAAAAGGCATACATCAAAGGCTTCGGATCGGGAAAGCAATGATAGGTATGAAAAGGCATTGGCCCTTTTATTCCTACCTGGTAGTCTGTTCAAAGAGCTGGGAGTTGTGAAACATCAAGTGGTATTGCACCCAGCATATGGTCAAATGGTGTAAGCAATGGATTTGAAACCATGAAAACATTCAAAATTGGAGACGTCAGGTCCATTAAGAATGTCTGTGTATAGAAATGAAAGGGGCTATCTCTATATGAAAGGCCACAAACAGAGTTAGTAAAGGGGCCTTTTACATTCCATTGTTCGAGCACATGGTCTTTTCTATATCAAAGGGTCTCCAGTCAAATGAGTCTAAACTGTCAATCATTGAGGTATGTTAATGATTGAGGCATAGCAACAGGGAGCGATTTGACTGTAGAGTTTCTCAGGGCCTTCTGGGCTGTCCTGGGGTGGCAACTATGCACGGGTCCTGGGGAAAGTCTGGCGACCGGGGAGATGCCCCTTTCGTGGCGCAGGGTGGTCGTCGTCCTGCTGCTGAAGAAGGGGGATCTCCGTCACCTTAAAAACTGACGCCGGTTCTCCCTCCTCAGTACGGATTATAAGGTCTTCACCAAGGCGATGTCTGATCGACTTGGCACCATGCTGGCCCACATGATCCACCCCGACCAGTCCTACACGGTCCCGGGCCGGAGAATCCATGATAACATCCACCTGGTCTACCATTCCCAGAGGGCTGGTCTGTCGGTCACCTTCTTTTCCCTGGATCAGGAGAAGGCGTTCGACAGGGTGGATCACGAGTACTTATTCGGGGCTCTGCGCGCTTTCGGGTTCGGGTCGCGTTTTGTCGCCAGGATCCGACTTCTGTTCGCCGCTGCAGAGTGTCTGATTAAAGTTAACGGATCCTTGGCGGCGCCCCTTCATTTCGGGATAGGAGTGCGTCAGGGATGCCCCATGTCCGGCCAATTATATACCGTCTGCGTGGAGCCTTTCCTGCGCCTCTTGCAGAAGAGGTTGTCGGGACTGGCTCTGCGCGAGCCGGACGTGGAGGTCGCCCTTTTGGCTTACGCCGACGACGTGATCCTCGTGATCACGGATCCCATTGACTTGCGGAGGATGCGCGAGTGCCAAAAGGTGTACTCTGCCGCGTCCTCCGCAAGGATCAACTGGGAGAAATGTTCCGGATTCCTGGTGGGTCAGTGGCGGGCGGACTCCCTGCCGGAGGAGCTACGGCCTTTTGCCTGGAGCATCGCCCACCTCCGGTACCTGAGAGTCTACCTTAGCCCTGCCGAGGAAGCCTGGCCGGTGAACTGGCAAGAGCTGGTGGCCAAAGTCTCCGCTCCTGGACAGGACATCTCTGAGCGTTATCCTACAGGGGTCGAGTGTTGGTCATAAACCAGCTGGTGGCCGCAATGTTGTGGTACCGGTTGGTCACTTTGATCCCTCCTCCTGAGTTTGTCGCCAAGATTCAGAAGAAGTTCGTCGACTTCTTCTGGGCCAAAAGGATGCACTGGGTCGCTGCTGCGGTCCTGGGTCTCTCGCTTAGGGAGGGCGGTCAGGGGCTGGTGTGCGTCCGCACTCAGGTGGCAACTTTCCGCCTTCGGACCCTGAAGCGATACCTGTACGTTGAGGATCTTCCTAGATGGTGTGCGCTGGCAATGTATTTCTTCCGCCGGCTGCACGGCCTGAACTACGACACGCAGCTCCTGTTTATCACGTTGCCAGGCAGCCGCTCGTCTTTGCGGGAGCTGCCTGTCTTTTACCAGGATCTGATCAGGGTCTGGAATATGGTTGCCTCCTGCCGGTGCTCTCCCCCGTCGGGGGTGGCGGCCGTCCTGCAGGAGCCGCTGCTCAGGAATCCGTTCCTCCGTGGTGTTGGCTTCGGTGGCTCATGGCCAGTAAGGTAACCCGAGTCAGGGACGTCCTGGATGGCGGAGGGGCGGGCTGGATGACGCCGGGGACACTGGCCGCACGGATGTCCTTGCAGGATGTCCGGGACGCGGCCGCCGCCATCTGGGCGTGGAAAGTGGCACTCGGCCCTGACTCCACTCAGGGTGTGGAGGAGGCTTAAGCGTGTGGAGCCATCCCGTCCGATCTGACCCCCGATCGGACGGAATTCCTCATCGGCGTCAGGCCCTGAAACCTCCCTCAGAGGGCTGTGCCTCACAACTTGAGCCATCTCTCGGAAATTCCCTCTGTGCCATCTCACTCTGCGTGGAGGGATTTCCTGTACGGGCTGCTCCTGCACACTCTCCACTTCCTTGCCCTCGTCTCTCGCCCGGACACGCCCTGGCAAAACATCCTGCTGTCCAGCAGGGGTCCCCAGTGGAGGGCTCTCTACTCGGGGATCCTCCCATGTGCCATTGAGGATCTGGGGTGGAGAGTGTTGCATGGAGCAGTCACAACCAACAGGCGTTTACGCCATTTCACGGACTCCCAGGCCGCCTGCGATTTCTGCGGCCTGGATGAGTCCATGTTTCATTTATTAACAGGGTGTGGGAGGCTGCAGCCCCTATTTGACTATTTAAGGGGGCTGCTCCTCAAGTTCTGGCTGCGCTTCAGTCCCACGCTGCTGATCTTTGGCCGCCCGGTGAGGTGGGGGGGCGGGCAGGTCGGTGGACGTTCTCGTGGGCCTGCTCTTGGGCCTGTCCGAGGTGACTATCCACAGGTCCAGGTTAGACGTGGCCCGTGGGGGCGGTCGCTCCGACTGTCTGCCTCTCTTCTGTGGAATTCTCCGCGCTCGGGTGGCCCTGGAGAGGGAGCTCGCCGTGTCTGCCAGTACACTTGAGGTTTTCCGCGACGGGTGGGCACTGCACGGTCTGGAGTGCGTCCTGGACCAAGATAATAAAATTTTAATTTGAAACTTATTTTGGGTTTATTGGTTTTCTGCACATGAACACACCCTAACCCCCCCCCCTTCTTATTAAAGGGGGGCCTAAAACACAAGAGAAAAAAACAACCACAGGGGGAAAAAAAACAAGCGAGAAAAAGATTTTTTAAAATTTTTTTAAAAAGGGAGCGATTGGACAAAAAGAATCATCCTCCCCAATCCTACGTCCTATTGGTAAAAAACAATATAAAGAGACTTTGAGAGAAGAACAGCCTCTTCACCACTCGGCAGTCACAAGGAACGCACACTGCAGTTGAACATCACGCAAGAAGAAGAGGACCTTGAGTATTGAAGAGCTGATCAACCTTCAGGCCTGATGAGCAAAAGCCTTGGTTTAAAGGTTTTATATGTATTAATGATTTGCCTGATGTGTGTATGAATTGTTAAGTCATTGCATAATAATGTTGCGAATTATTAAGTGTTTAACAGGATTTTATAAAGGAAAGTCATATGTATGGTTTGATTTTGCTTCATGAATGCTCGTATGAATGATAACATCATTAAATAATTACTTATGATTAACGAAACTACCGTGAGTGAGGGTGACTTCCTTTGCTTGACTATTTGTCCAGTGTCCAAGAATCACAGAAAATAAGGAATTCCCTACATGGTACAGATGGATAAATATTCTATAGGACAGATTTTCCTGCCTCTATTCTGGCGATAGACAGAAGCAGTGCAGTGAAAGTGTGCTGGCTCCTGTCCAAGGTTGCCAACCCTCCAGGATTGCTCTGGAGTCTCCAGGAATTAAAGATTGATCTCCTGGACACTGCTACGAGCAGCCCAGCAGAAAAATCATAACGGCTATTAAAAAATTTATGTGTTCTTTACATTTTCTTTGAACATTTTTCTTTATTAGTTATAAAAATGATGGAGATGGGGGAAAAAAAGGCCGTTTGATTGGGTGGGGCAGTTGACATCGGGAGGTCTGGAGGACACCGCCGAGAATACGTCCAACCAAAGTTGGCCCAGGAATGCCAAGGTTTCCTGTTCCGGGCCAGTTCATCACCCAGGATCAACCCCTGGCAAGGAATAGTGGCGACAGAAAGCGCAGGAGAGCGACAAGCATTTACAATGCACCTCCCCACCCCCTCACCTCATTTGCATGGCTTCAACAGGCCTGCAACTACTGCAGCTGCTGGTCCAGCTATGGCCCACTCCCTCCTCCCCCAGGAACGTTCTAGAAATCCTAGGTCAACTTAAAAGGAGTGGAGACCCAGTGAAACAGATTTCCACCCCTTTATCCTGACTTTTCCACCAGAGGAAAAGGGTGTTCCCCGGGAGCAAGGGTCAGGAAATTCAGCCCTCTGACTAATCTTTTTCACTAGTACGTCATCTTTGGAACACAACTGTTAAGGGGTGGATAATATTGTATTGTTACAATAGGGTTGCCAACTCTAGTTGGACATAGTCCTGGAGTTGTCATCACATGACTTTCTGCCTCCATCCATTGGTCACCCAACACGTCCATCCTCACGGTGCATCGCCTTTCCACGCCAATCGGAATGCAAATAGACTCTTCATTACCCGATTGGATGATTACTGACTGTCAGTCAAACAGCCTTTTTTCCCATGTCCGATATTTTTATAACTAATAAACAAAAGTGTTCAAAGAATTTTTTTTAAAAACACAAGTTTTTACTGTCCCTATGATTTTTCTCCTGGGGGGGTTGCTCGCAGCAGTGTCCTGGAAATTAATCTTTAATTCTTGGAGACTCCAGGGCAATCCTGGAGGGTTGGCGACCATATGTCACAATGACAGATGAACACATTATGCCACAAGACGAGGTCAGCTCATTCATAAAATGCTGCTCCGAGCATGTAGTGCGTGACGCCCTTGGAGTTCACCGAGATTTTAAGACAGGACTTCGGTCATTGAAGAATCGGCCTTTTGAGGCACAACAGTGAAAGAGAAGATAGGCCCTAATGCAAGGTCAGAACCAGTCAGAATGTTTTTTTTCTACGCTCAGCATTGCTAGTTGTTAATGGCTGTTGAGAGACTGGAGTGTTGCCCCAGGCGAGGCTAGGGCCTTGTTTAAATATATTCTGTGCCCTTAATGAGCCTCGTGCACAGCTTGTACGCAGGCTCCCAGTGCTGACAGTTTTTCAGGCCTCTACACCTGATAATAAAGGGAGTTGGTACATGATACATTTCAGCACATGGACACCTGCCATTGCATTATCACCCCCATAGCGTTAACCACAAAATTACATACTGAAGTATATGATCTGAGAGCAGTCAGCTTCATCCTGTCTTTTAGGGAAGGGAGTGAGGAAAGAATTGGCAGTACTAATTGAAGCTTAAAATATTCTTCATCCATTACTAATTAACCATCTGTGGAGGATATCAACTAATTACCATCTCTCAGTAACTGTTACTCTTTCTGGTTTTATAGAACCACTTTTTTTTTCTTTTAATGATTTCACAGCAGCTTCCATAAGCAGTCCATGTCCCTCATGGCCCTGAGGCTACATCTTTTCAGTAATTTACCCTTGCAAAGTTCCATGACGCCTGAGAATTGAACCCACTTACTGTAATCTGTTTACTGTATTTGTATAACGCCTTTGTATTGTGCATATTCTCATCAAATAGGTAGATAGTACGCACAATTTTAAGGCGAAGAAAGATTTGCATTTATATAGCACCTTTCACAACCTCAGGATATCCCAGAGCGCTTTACAGCAATGAAGTGTAGTCACTGTTGCATTTTAGGAAATGCAGCAGCCAATCTGTACAACCGTCAAATTCAAGTTTAACCCTGAGGACCAACCATCCATCTGGCAAAAGACAAGTTGCATCTATTCTTGAACTTTATCCAGTGCAATCATCTCCTGTGACCGAGGGCGCTCAGTCAGTTGTGGGGCAAAAGTACCCCCCATCAGTTGAAAGGAGTGTTGTGGGGCAAAAGTACCCCCCATCAGTTGAAAGGAGAGTTGAAAGGAGTGTTGTGAAGCACATAGTCCATCATCCCATCCAAAGTCTCAAAAACAGCAATATGATAATGACCAGATCATCTGTTTGTTATGTTGGTTGAGGGATAACTTTTGGCCCAGGACACTGGGGAGAACTTCCCTGCTCTTCTTCGGAATAGTGGATGGGATCTTTTACATTCACCTGGGAGACCAGATGGAGCCTTGGTTTAACACCTCATCCGAAATACGGCACCTCCAACACTGCAGCACTCCCTCAGTACTGCACTGGAGTGTCAGCCTAGATTTATGTGCTCATGTCCCTGGAGTGGGACTTTTTTTTATTTGTTCATGGGATGTGGGCATCTCTGGCGAGGCCGGCATTTATTGCCCATCCCTAATAGCCCTTGAGAAGGTGGTGGTGAGCCACCTTCTTGAACCGCTGCAGTCCGTGTGGTGAAGGTTCTCCCACAGTGCTGTTAGGAAGGGAGTTCCAGGATTTTGACCCAGCGACGATGAAGGAACAGCGATATATTTCCAAGTTGGGATGGTGTGTGACTTGGAGGGGAACGTGCAGGTGGTGTTGTTCCCATGTGCCTGCTGCTTTTGTCCTTCTATGTGGTAGAGGTCGCGGGTTTGGGAGGTGCTGTTGAAGGAGTCTTGGCGAGTTGCTGCAGTGCATCCTGTGGATAGTACACACTGCAGCCACAGTGAGCCGATGGTGAAGGGAGTGAATGTTTAGGGTGTGGATGGGGTGCCAATCAAGCGGGCTGCTTTGTCCTGGATGGTGTCCAGTTTCTTGAGTGTTGTTGGACCTGCACTCATCCAGGCAAGTGGAGAGTATTCCATCATACTCCTGACTTGTGCCTTGTAGATGGTGGAAAGACTTTGGGGGGTCAGGTGAGTCACTCGCCGCAGAATACCCAGCCTCTGACCCGCTCTTGTAGGCACAGTATTTATGTGACCTTCTGGTCAATGGTGAACTTGAACCCACAACCTTCTGACTCAGAGGCTCATGTGCTACCCTCAAGCAATTAATATATTAGTTATAATTAAATGGAAATGTGAGACACAAAATTCAGCAAATACTATTGAGCATAATATCAAACATAAATATGGGTAAAGTACATGATAGATTAATTACTCTTTTCAATAGCTTTTCCAGGTTGTGGGTTCAAGTCCTCTCAGGTAGACGTATAAGACCCCATGGCATTATTTCGAAGAAGAGCAGGAGTGTTCTCCCCAGTGTCCTGGCCAATATTTATCCCTCAACCAACATCACTAAAAAACAGAAGATCTGGTGATTTATCATACTGCTGTTTGTGGGGCCTTGCTGTGCACAAATTGCCTGATGCGTTTCCTACATTACAACAGTGACTACACCTCAAAAGTACTTCATTGGCTGTTAAGCGCTTTGGGACATGCTGAGGATATGAAGGGTGCAATATCCCTCTCCCCATCCTTGCCCCTCCCCCTGCTCTTTCTCTATCCTCCCACTCTGCTTCCTTGCCCGCCCCTTTCTTGGTACATCAATTATCCTCTGTCACTAACTTGACCTGAATAATACACTTTAGCCTTCATTCTTCATGATTGTAAACAATTTTACAACACCAAGTTATAGTCCAACAATTTTATTTGAAAATCACAAGCTTTTGGAGGCTTCCCCCTTCCTCAGATGAATGTCAAGAAATCCTCGAACCTTTCGCATTTATAAATCACAGAACAATACCTGGTGATTACAGATAGTCTTTCCAACTGCCCGTTGCCAAGGCAATCAAAGTGTTCAGACGATGGTCTGTTCTCCGCAGCCTTCAACATGTCATCAATGACGACGAACACCTCGCTATGGCCATCCCCACACCTCCACTACTCGCCTTCAAACAGCCACCCAACCTCAAACAGACCATCGTTCGCAGCAAATTACCCAGCTTTCAGGAGAACAGCGTCCACAACACCACACAACCCTGCCACGGTAACCTCTGCAAGACATGCCAGATCATCGACACAGATACCACCATCACACGAGAGGACACCACCCACCAGGTACATGGTTCATACTCCTGTGACTCGGCCAACGTTGACTACCTCATACGTTGCAGGAAAGGATGCCCCAGAGCATGGTACATTGGCGAGACCATGCAGACACTGCGACAACGGATGAACGGACACCGCGCAACAATCGCCAGACAGGAGGGTTCCCTCCCAGTCGGGGAACACTTCAGCAGTCAAGGACATTCTGCTACCGACCTTCGGGTAAGCGTACTCCAAGGCGGCCTTCGAGACACACGACAACGCAAAATCATCGAGCAGAAATTGATAACCCAGTTCCGCACCCATGAGGATGGTCTCAACCGGGATCTTGGGTTCATGTCACGCTACACGTAACCCCACCAGCGAACAAAAGTTATCTGTTTTTAATATAACGGGTCATTTGCTGTCTTTCTCTTCCTTCCGGATGTTTCTATGTTTCTGCCCCTCTCTCTCTGTTTTTTTTTTTGGTTGTTTGTATATTCGGTGGCCCTGTAGGTAACACCTCTCTGTCTGAACACTTTGATTGCCTTGGCAACGGGCAGTTGGAAAGACTATCTGTAATCACCAGGTATTGTTCTGTGATTTATAAATGCGAAAGGTTCGAGGATTTCTTGACATTCACCTGAGGAAGGAGGAAGCCTCCGAAAGCTCGTGATTTTCAAATAAAATTGTTGGACTATAACTTGGTGTTGTAAAATTGTTTACAATTGTCAACCCCAGTCCATCACTGGCATCTCCACATCATTCATTCTTCATGTGCAACATCAGGGAAGATCGACTAGTTTATCTAAAATATCTATATAGTACTGTAGTTATTCTTCAGTGTGCATGCAGTGTTATAACCAAAAACAAATCTGAAAAACATCCAACTAAGCAAATCCATAAAGAATTGTTACTCAAATGATAATATAGATTTGGAAAAGTGTGTTTATTCAAATAAAGCAACTAAATTGTGCCACAACAGAAGTGACCTTTGGGAGAGGACAGATAAAAATCAGAGATTGTATGGAAAAAAGACTACTAATTGTCAGAAATGTTGGATTGCCATTTAATTTAACTTCCACATACAAGGAGAAATATTTATTGTCCAGTCGGGGGTTGGGAGGGAGAATTGTATGTCAACATTGTTTTAACTGCTATCTGGAGCCTCATGAAATTTTGTTCATTCCTATGCTGTATATAAGCTTCTAATCTTCTCAGTTGCAGGATAGACTAGGTTTGTACAATGATACAATTAATATTCAAGTTAAATAATAATATCCAAGCACTCCACATTTGAGCAAACACAATAGTGGGGAAGGAAGCTGAAAACTACATGGATGAGAGGTAAATTTTATGGGAAGATTGTTGTAAAGGTTATTACAAACTTATTTCCTCATTTATCCTCCATGTACATTGGTATAGCATTGGACCAAAAAAGGATAGAATATAACCTGATACTAGGCCTTATCTGCCAATGTCCCAAAGAGTGCATTCTTCTGAATAGATATTTCCAGCTATATGCAGCTTGAAATGGGGTCACCTAAAGTTTTATTGCCAAATAAAATCAATAGTTGCAAAAAAAGAAAAACAGTTGGGTTATCACAGTCCATCTGATGACTGTGATGATCCCAACACCTCCATTTTTGGATGATAAATGATGTCCATTACAGACGGTGGAAAATCCTGAGGCTGCCCTGAGGTACTAGCCTTCTTCCCATAATGATGTGTATTGTTATTGAATTACATCTTAAGGATGTGCAGTTGGGCAGAGGTTGCAATTAGAAAGAGTCAGATTTATTGAAGGAGTCAAGATTTGTCTGCCATCAATTATGTTCCCTATTAGATTAATTCAGCTAAGCCTCATTTGAGTACTGAATTGTAATTGCTTATTACTAATAGCACAGCTTGACTAAGGACATGACGATGTCACAACAATATTCTGAACCAATATTAAACTCAAACACCGTAGGCTATGTGAATGCCATGGTATTTTTGGAAAAACGTACAAATAAAAATATACAAGGTGTGATCAAACATCAATCACTGCTGTATTTATAATTGAAATTTCATCCTTCAATCAATCTTTTCTCAATTACAACTGGTATATTTCCAATTATCCTTTATTCCTTAAATCCATGCAGCCCCACATACCAAGATTCACAAATCCTGAAAAAAACTATGGAAAACCTCAGTCCTATTTATGATTTAGAACCACATTCATTTCTTTCGATTTCTGCATTGTCTCTTTACAAAAGAACAGGTTGACTTTTCTGGTCCCATTTTATTCAGCATATTCACTCACACATACACAATGCCATCACCCTCATGCAGAAGGACATCAGTGAATCACATTCAAATTGTATCCATCTCTAGCATCTTCTGACACATTTGCAGTCCATGCCCTCCAATTTTTCTTTTCTTAAACTATAATCCTTCTAAAGAAAAACATTTCTTTAAACCTTCTTTGTTTTTTTTCTTTATCCATTTGGAAAAATGTCAGTGTACCTGCCATTTTTAGATTTTCTTTTCCTGCACTAATCTTTGCTATTTGCAGCATTGATATCATTATCCTGTTTGTTTGAGTTTGAGAAAGAAAATGTGCAAGGAGCTGAAAATTAACCATGATTGTCCTCCAAATAAACCATGTCATATTCAATGAGGTATTTCCAGGTTTACTGTAATGTTTTAGAGAATGCATATATCGGTCAGAGCTAATAATGCAGACGGTAATAATTGACGGGCTTTGCAGTTTATGTAATATTCCCAGCTGTTAATAGTCAATTTTTGCTTCAACAGTTCAACATAATAATATCCTCCAGTACACACATAACCAAGTAGTGCTGAGTCTATACTGTTGCTGAGTCCTGTAAGGCTTTAATGCTGCAGAGATGCATCCACTTTATAAAAAATTACTTCACATGAGCTCCAGGACTACTCCCTTACAAGGCTATTTGGTACCTATTAAACTGTTTCACAATAGCATTTATGAACCCAAGAGGTGAGGCAGAGTGGTCACAATGAACCATACGCTCTTCTGCTGTGGAACCATATGTAGGAAATGCATCATATTGCAGCATGTCACACAGTTGCCTGTATCGCTGACCTACATTAGCTCCTGGTCCGGCAATGCCTCAATTTTAAAATTCTCTTCCTTGTTTTGATATCCCTCCATGGCCTCACCCCTCCTAATCTCTGTTAGCTCCGAGATCTCTGCGCTCCTCCAATCCTGGTTTCTTGCACATTCCCGATTTTCATCGCTGCACCATTGGTGGCCGTGCCTTCAGCTGCCTCGGCCCTAAGCTCTGGAATTCCCTCCCTAAACCTCTCTGCCTCGCTACCTCTCTCTCCTCTTTTAAGACGCTGCTTAAAATCTATCTCTTTGACCAAGCTTTTGGTCACCTAATATCTCTTTATTTTGGCTCAGCCAAATTTTGTTTGATAATGCTCTTGTGAAGCGCCTCGGGATGTTTTACTACATTAAATGTGTTATATAAATGTGAGTTGTTGTTGTTGTTGTTGTTGTTGTTGTTGTTGTTGTGCCGTAATACCAACAATAAGACGGTCTGCTATCAACAGTTATCAAAAAGTGTTGATATTTCTTACAAACAAGGAGGTAAGGAGTTAAGACATTCCTTTAGGAAAGTCTGCAGCTTCTAATAAATGTTGCTATATTTGCAAAATTTGTTGGTCGTCTGGAATCTCATTGCATAACTTAATGTTGGTTCATTTACAACTGTAAATCAACATACAGACCTGGAAATTTCTGGGGCCCCAGTCCACTGAAATAAGTGCAGCAGAGCAGAAATTCTGGGTCAACTAATTTAAATAATGTGTTGTGGGACAAGAGCAGAAGTCCAGTCAGCAGGAGGCCAGATATGCTGGGGAAGCCAAGGAAATTTAGGAAGGGGTTGGAGTAAGGGCATAACTTCCTTATTTAAAGAGAGTCATGGCGAGCAGGCTCTTGGAAGATGGACTAAAACGGATTGGGCAAAGGAAAGAAAAACGTGAGCTTCTAATTTTTCAGATTCTGATGTAGAAGTGCTGCTGGTCCAAGGTAGAGAAAGGGGGACACGCCATTGTTGGAAAAATCAAAGAAGAGACCAGCAGGAGCACGGACCATGTGGAAGAAAGTAACTGTGGCTGCGAGTGGGACCTCCGTAACCTCAAGGACTCCCTTGCAGTGTCAGAAGGGGTTTAATAGTCTCACTGGATCAACGAAAGTTAAAGTGTTTTCAGATGAATAACAGGGCAGATAACTGAACTATAGATAAGCACAAGGGTTTTACTCAGAATAATAGTCAAACATTGCCGTTTAGGGTATTACGTAGCACCATGTCCCATGTCCCATGTCCCAAAAGCAAAGTCACTTGACAGCACTCATGTTAACTGTCTCATATCTTCTAATGCGTGCTAGTCAACTGAAGTCTCACAGTGTGGGTCCTTGCTCCTTGACAGCTGCCATTACTACCATGCATTCCATGAATCCTGGCTAATTGGGATCGCAGGATCTGGAGATAGCAGAAGCACTGTGCATTTCTCAATCAGGAGAAGACAGAACACAATGCCAGGGAACACCGGGCTACTGGAAGAAGATGTGCCAACATCAAACAGTTGACACCACATGAAGAAGAAGCAATGGCAGTCATTGGATTCCACTCTGGCCTGGCGATTGCAAATAGAGATTTGGGAGTCTTTGTGCCTTCAGTGGGTTTATAAAGACATATACTTTTTTTTAATGTTTCTATGTATTCTTGAATCTCTTCACCAGCTACTGCTTCCCTCATAAGAATTTCACAAAACAGCTGCCTAAGAAAGAATGCTGCTCAAGCACACCAGAGTTAACTACTGTTTTCTCCTTGAGAGGTTGCAACCCGGGAGAATATTGCCGAAGACCAAGACTTTGTCATTTCTTTAGCTCTGGCAACTACTCACCACCACATCATTCATCCTTTCCCTTGCACTCAGCAGCCCAGAGATGCCCACTTGAGGGGGTACGGATAGTGCAGAAGAGGAATTGACACATGGTGAGACACAGAGCACAAAGAAACTAGAGGATGCAGATGTGGAAGTGGAGCCTGATGTAGTTGAGAGGATGCATAAAAAACATCAGCCCCTATGGAGCTGGGAAAAGCTCTCCAGCTCCTCCTGGTGTCACAATAAGGAAAATAAAAAACTTAAAGTACCTTTCGGATGTTCGCCTCCAGCGATCCCTTTAAGGATCTCTGGTTTGGCTTCTATGCACCTGAAGAAACTGACCGCAATATGCGGTCATTCACAGTCCAATTTCGCAAAGGGGCCTGAAACAGACGTTAGGTGCCCGATTTGCATATGCAATGGTCCTAACAGGCACACACCCTGGGCGCCTACAGAGGAGCCTTAACCAATATGGCGAGCAGCGCACTTCCATTGAGGAATGAGTGCACACACATCGCCTGGTATATTGGACCCTCAGGCCCCCATTTTATGCCTGTAAAACAAGAGCAGTGTGATCCAATTTCTAGGTCATAGAGTGGATTTGACAACCAAATCTTGCAAGTGTAAAAGCAAGCTGCTCCTTGCCTTCATATCTTCATCTTTCTGCATCTAACCCGTTCTCCTGGCTGATGAAAATCCAAAGAAAAATTAAATAGAGACATCAGTTGTTTTTGTTTTAAAGTATTCTCTTGTGTTTGGTGGGGTTTTTTTGTTTTAACCAGTAAACATGCAGTGAATTAAAAAAAACATATTATAGGATAGGAGTGGCGGGCATGTAACACGATTTTGTTTTTCATAATGTCAGCTTGTGAAATCAGTATAAACCAGCTGGTTTCAAGACCCAGAAGGAATATGAACATTGGATTCACATGTAAACTGCAGTGTCCGTGTCAGTACATAACAAGATTTTAATGTACCAGTTGCTGACTGGAGGGAGCTTCCTGGCTGTGAGAGGCCTGACATTACAGCTACTGAAGCCTCAGGTTTTGGCAGTTGAAAATGTAAAGCTGTGCTATTGCTTACTAGACAAGGGTCAGATGTGAATTGCCACCACAGATCCATACTAATGTACAAGGTTGTTGCAGCAACACCTATACTGCTACGGATCACAGACGCATATGTTTAGGCACTGAAATTGGGATCAACCCCAAGCAAAAGAAACAAGGAGGGCTTTTTGAGCAGAATGGTTGTAAAAGGGATGGATTTCTTTTAAAAATTCAAAACTTTCCTAACTATTGAAAGGAAAAAGAGCACAATGTTTTTCTAAAACAGAGAAAAATGGCTTATCGTGAACCATTTATAACAATAATATGGATTTATAAAGTGCCTTTAAAGTAAAAAAAATCCTAAACTGCTTCACAAGAGGAAGAAAGGAGAAGGCACCAGGCCTTTGGGAGGGGAGTCCAGAAAGATGATTGCAATAAATTAGGCAGGCAATGGACTGAAATATGGAACCTTAACTGGATACCTATTTTGAGCAAGGTAGGTAAAATAAATATTTTGTTTTGTAATTTCATGACACCACAAAGAAAAAGATCACTTAAAAAGATAATTTAAGATTACTGCATTCAGTTCGGTGCGAAGTAGCACTGTACTTACTAAGGTCAAGTATGTGAGGGGTTTTTGATACCGATTCTGTTGTTGAATAAAGTTTTATTTACTTCCAAGATAGGATTTTCATAATGACCGACTATGCACTTTAGATGGCCGAATGAAATGGTTTCCATAGGTGCAGAAGCTCGGCAGCGTTGACCAAAATTATATCTTCTTCCGTGAACGCAGTGGCATTAAAGCTCCCTCTGCAGTCTTGCTTCAAATATTGCAGGCTAAACTACTTTTCAGCTGACAAACCAGGATCCTGAAGTGATTTTAAAAAAAGGATTTTTTTATTTCTGAGCAAGCCCTACTGCAATAGTTATGATTAGCTTATGGAGATAATACCACTTGTCTATGGACCACATTTAAACTCAAATGGAAAACTAGTGCAATTAATCTCTAAATGTTGTAATTATTTTGCTTGATCATTTTTTTTCATATAATTTTATTTGCACGTAATAATTGAAGTTTGGTGGCGGAGAAATCCTTTGATGTATAAAATTACATCAAATTGTTTTTTGCCTCTCCCGGGAGATCGCATGGCTCTGAGTGGGTGGGGAGTGTCTGTGCTGTGGTACGCTGGGCGTCGTGGCTGTGTGGGACAGGCTGGGTGGATCAGTGCGCCTCTTCATGCCTGTCATCTTCGTATGTTCGTAAGAGGGTGTCACAAATGTTTGATACAGGTCGTCAGGGTCAAACGATAAATGGGACCCAGCCGCATGGAACAATATGATCTCCTGGGAGAGGCAGAAAATAATTTTATGTAATCTTATACTGTGAAGGATTTCTCTGGCACCAAATTTCAATTATTATGGTTAAATCAAATTTGGTTAATTTACTCTCTGGGCGTTCCCCAAAGGCTTACTAATGAAAAGAGGTATGAACAAGGTAGAAACACATACAGAAATAAGCATTAATATCACAAGCCAACTCCATGTGTAGTTAATTTGTACTCTACATGTGTTTTGAGAAGGTATGCGAACATAGAAAATGGGAATGAGGTGAAAAATTAACTAATGTTTAAAACTGCAATCAAATTGTTTTCCAGATTTTTGGTTCAAGGTTTATTGTCAATGAATTGAATCTAGTGTGTAGTTACTTTATAATGGTTTGTGCAGTCTATCTGCTAACATTAAAACCAGTTGACACAGAAAAACAAACCTGAATTTGTTAATTGAATAAACAGATGGACCTAAAGAAGGAGATATATAGTGTTACATTTCCCCTTTTGTTTGATGAGGGCTTTTCTACTTTACTATTGTTATGACTGTCTCAAGAATAAGTATAAGATCCAAGGCCTATCTTTATGAAACCTAAATCCAAAATTCCCGATCACTTGCGACAATTTGTATGAGTTCCTTTCAGAAATACAGGCAATGTTTTGCTGCTTGGTTGAGGCAGAACGCATTACAACTTTTAAGGGAAAAGTGAATAAATATTTGAAGCAAAGGCACATAGAGATATGGGGAGAAAGCAGGGCAGTGGGCTTAGCTTTGGATTGATCTAACAAAGAACTGGCGCGGACATGATGGGCCAAATGGCCTCCTTCTGGAAGTGTGGTAGAATCAGATTCAATAGTAACTTTCAAAAGGGAATTGGATACATACTTGAAAAGGAAAAATTTGCAGGTCTATGAGGAAAGAGTGGAGAGTGGGACTAATTGGATAGCTCTTTCAAACAGCCGGCACAGTCACAATAGGCCAAATGACCTCCTTCTGTGCTGTAAGATTCTATGATTCGGTGCTATGTATGTCTACAAATATTTTATAACAATAAATTCAGACTAAAATACATTATTTTGTTCTCTTTGCAAATTGAAATGTTTTCAAATTATTTTTATTTAGCTCAATAGAAGAAAAATATCTAATTGTATTTAAGCAATAACATTACATATGTTTCAACAACTGTGGAAATAAATATATTCTCTTACTTCAGAGATCACAGTAACACATTGATTTAATTCTCAGCCCATACTACTTCATTTTTTAAAGAATCACATACACTCAATGAATGAAACACAATACTTCATAAGAATTTGTGGAAAATTAGTGGATTTCAGTGATAAATAAATCTCAATGTAATATGGGGAAGTACCTTTACTGTCCATGTTTAGGATAGGAGTTTTTATTGCTATCTTTCCTTCTTTACAAAACATCTGTGACTTAGTGTTACCAAAATGTTTATACTTAAATACTGTAGTGTTGAAGACTTGTGCTCCAGAACTAGCTGCGCCTCTAGCCAAACTGTTCCAGTACAGCTACAAAACTGGCATCTACCCGACAATATGGAAAATTGCCCAGGTATGTCCTGTCCACAAAAAGCAGGACAAATCCAATCCGGCCAATTACCGTCCCATCAGTCTACTCTCAATCATCAGCAAAGTGATGGAAGGTGTCATCGACAGTGCTATCTAGCGGCACTTATTCACCAATAACCTGCTTACTGATGCTCAGTTTGGGTTCTGCCAGGACCACTCGGCTCCAGACCTCATTACAGCCTTGGTCCAAACATGGACAAAAGAGCTGAATTCCAGAGGTGAGGTGAGAGTGACTGCCCTTGACATCAAGGAAGCATTTGACCGAGTGTGGCACCAAGGAGCCCTAGTAAAATTGAAGTCAATGGGAATCAGGTGGAAAACTCTCCAGTGGCTGGAGTCATACGTAGCACAAAAGAAGATGGTAGTGGTTGTTGGAGGCCAATCATCTCAGCCCCAGGGCATTGCTGCAGGAGTTCCTCAGGGCAGTGTCCTAGGCCCAAACATCTTCAGCTGCTTCATCAATGACCTTCCCTCCATCATAAGGTCAGAAATGGGGATGTTCGCTGATGATTGCACAGTGTTCAGTTCCATTCGCAACCCCTCAAATAATGAAGCAGTCCGAGCCCGCATGCAGCAAGACCTGGACAACATCCAGGCTTGGGCTGATAAGTGGCAAGTAACATTCGCACCAGACAAGTGCCAGGCAATGACCATCTCCAAAAAGAGAGTCTATCCACCTCCCCATGACATTCAACGGCATTACCATCGCCAAATCCCCCACCATCAACATCCTGGGGGTCACCATTGACCAGAAACTTAACTGGACCAGCCATATAAATACTGTGGCGACAAGAGCAGGTCAGAGGCTGAGTATTCTGCGGCGAGTAACTCACCTCCTGACTCCCCAAAGCCTTTCCACCATCTACAAGGCACAAGTCAGGAGTGTGATGGAACAGTCTCCACTTGCTTGGATGAGTGCAGCTCCAACAACACTCAAGAAGCTCGACACCATCCAGGACAAACCAGCCTGCTTGATTGGCATCCCATCCACCACCCTATACATTCACTCCCTTCACCACCGGCGCACAGTGGCTGCAGTGTGTACCATCCACAGGATGCACTGCAGCAACTCGCCAAGGCTTCTTCGACAGCACCTCCCAAACCCGCGACCTCTACCACCTAGAAGGACAAGAGCAGCAGGCACATGGAAACAACACCACCTGCACGTTCCCCTCCAAGCCACACACCATCCCGACTTGGAAATATATTGCCGTTCCTTCATCGTCGCTGGGTCAAAATCCTGGAACTCCCTTCCTCACAGCACTGTGGGAGAACCGTCACCACACGGACTGCAGCGGTTCAAGAAAGCGGCTCACCACCACCTTCTCAAGGGCAATTAGGAATGGGCAATAAATGCCGGCCTCGCCAGTGATGCCCACATCTCATGAACGAACAAAAAAAATCCTATTTAATTCAGGATTTTATTCAGAACCTCCCTCCAAACTTGATTAGTAGTGCAGTCCTTCCAGAACTTGCCCTTGTTTACATGAATCTTTTGATTTTCTATGTGTTTTTGAGTTGTAAGATAAACATAAGTAAAAGAAATGCAGCTGGTATAGCCATGTAGAATACGTTATAAAATATAATGACCTGCTCCAAATCATTCTGTAGGTGCAGAAGCTCAGCAGTGTTGATCAGAATTGTATGTTCTTCTGTGAGCACAGTGGCATAAAAGCTCCCGCTGCTTTGAATATTTCAGGCTAAACTATTTTTCAGCTTTTGAACCAGAATCTAATAATTATCCAGCATTCCTGTAGTGATTATAAAAAGGGGGGTTTATTTCTGAGCAAGCTCTACTGTAAAAGCATGATTAATTTAAATTTACTTAATTCTGTGAATAACCAGTCTTGCTGTCAATCATATATTTATAAAAATTAGGAGTTATAGATGCAAAAGTATACTGGGAGTTGATGCTTTCTACCTTCTTGAGTCTCTTTAGCTAAGAATGATGGATTTGGGAACCCCCATAAACACAAGAATCTGGCTTCTCAGATAAAACAGAGGTTTCCATTGGAAAACACTGGAGGCATTCTGAACACAGAAAATTCTACTTTATATGAGTAAGTTTAATAATTTTCCCCTTCCATTCTCCCTCTCCCATCTACCTTCGCCTTCCTCTCGCTCTATCTCCTTGCCTCTCCCCTTCCTTTCCTCTCTCCACCCTCCTCTCCTCCTCACCCTCCTCTCTCTACTCTCCTCTGGTTCTTGTCCCTCCCATCTGCTTGCTCCCCCTTTCCCGACCTGGATCCAATTATTCCCTGCCATCTAACTCTGTCTGACCTGAATATTGCATTTGGTCTTGACACCTCCATGCAATGACATGGGAGATTGACTAATATATATATATATATATTATATATGTATATGTGTGTGTATATATGTATATATCTCACATCATTCTAACATGTTCCGTCTGTCACAGCTGTCTATATGCAAATCTCTTTTCTATGACACCCCAAACTTTAAAAAGGGAAAGAAAGCCAATCATTTGCAATGTACAAAGCAACAGAAACCTTACTGATACTGGAGCCAGAATGTCTGTACTCTCTTCTTGACCTTAGCAACCACACTTTACAAAAAGAGAGAAAATAAGTCAGTGCTTCTGAACTGCAGCCTGAAACTTATAAGTACTTTCCAATCTGCAAAGTTCTTTGACAAAAAAAACAATTAAACTCTGATGTGCTTAGTTAGCAACAATTAGACATTGTGCCTTAAAGGGATATTGTTCCACTTTAGCATCAGAAAAATAATATATATTACATGCTATCATATTCTTGTACTTATAAAACAGCAGATAGCAGACTTACTGTGAGCAATGCTGCAGGCCCATTAGTATAGAACAATAGGTGGTTTTTAGTTTAACTTTATAGATGACCATGACCTACTCAAGACTTTCTAGCTTGTGATTTAGAGTTATCTCAGTTATTGAAAGATGAGTCACATCACAGACCTCTATACACCACTAAATATAGCAACTTTTAGACTTCTCCCATCCCCTGGATTCAGATTCATAATTATCCATCAGGAACTGATTTATTAGAAGTTCAGAAAGTGTCAGCTTTACTTCCTCCAAAAGCTTCTGTGCAGTGTTCCATTTAACAGCCCAGTTGAGAATAAATGAAACTCATCCAACAAAGGTAAGTTTGAAGGACAGACTGTTGGGACTCCAAATTCAGAGCCTTTTGGTCAGCAGTCAAGCACTTAATGAGATTCATTCACCACTTGAATTGCTGGGCCAGCTTTTGAACTGTTGCTTTTAAAATATATTAAAACTCAGCCATCAGAATATCCTCTGGGAATCTCAAGAAACATTCAGAACTGGAACTATATATATATATATATATATATGTATGTATATCATTCATCTCAAGCACACCACAATATAAAATGAAAAGTTAGAACTTTCTGCGACGATGATTTTGACCACTTGTACATGGCCTCTCCCTTCACACCACCCATTGGTAGCTATGCCTTCAGTCGCCTCCACCCCAGGCTCTGGAATTCCCTCCCTAAACCCCTCTGCCCCTCCACCTCCATTTTCGCTGCTTTAAAACCCACTTCTTTAAACCAAGCTTTTGGTTACTCTGCTTGGCTTGGTATCTAGTTTATTTTTTTTATTACATCTCAATGATGCGCTTCGGAACAGTTTTCTAAATGAAAGGTGCTGTACAAATGCAAATTAATGTTATCTTGATGTTCCCATTCCTGTGAATGAGACTATGAACTGAGGCTGTCCAAACACAACTCTTCACTCTTGAGCATTACTTTTGTGCATGAGATCGCTGGCCAGTAGCAATGAAAATAACAATCACAAGCATGTGAAATTACATTGATTTTTAAATGTTTACAAATTTGAAAAAGTAATACGTCCAAAAATCTTAGGCAACTCTCAACTGCATTGCTGGAAAATTTCATTTCAATCCTTGATCCTATTCTTGCTGTGTACCAGTCGGAATTTGAAAGAACAGAATATCCTCATCCCAGAGAGAGAAAAAAAGTACTTTAACAAAAGCAAAAATACTAGATGCTAGAAATCTGAAATAAAAACAGAAAATGTTGGAAACACTTAGCAGGTCATTCAGCATCTGTGGAGAGAGAAACAGAGTTAACGTTTCAGGTCGATTACCTTTCATCAGGATGGGAAGAAATTAGAGATTTAACAGTTTCTAAGCAAGTACACAGCCAGGGGGAAAGGGGTGGAAGGAAGAAAGAACAAATGGGAAGGTCTGCGATAGAGTGAAGGGCAGGACGGACTAAATGACAAAAGGGATGATGGTGCAAGGCAAAAGGGGGGTGGTGATGGAACAATAAAGAAACAAATTTTCTTAGATAGCAGGTACTGGCAATGGTTCTGCTGTAACCATTTTGTTTCTTTACTTCATGACTGGGCCTCTCGGAGCAAGGTGCCACTCCAAAATCCCACTGGCTGGCTCCGTGGGGTGGGTGCCCCAGTAGCCCTAGGGACTAGGGAGGAACTTGGCTGATTGCTGTTCCAGTACAGTACATGCCTCATTGCAGACAGCACAGCTTCAAATGATAGGGAATCTCAAGCCTTTGCTTCCATTAAATGTTCAGAATCAGATCAATGTGTTGCTACCATACGATAGGTTTGACTTCAGTGATCACCTGAATTTTGACAAGGTATGTGCAGAGCGCCCATCCTAAATTTCGAACGAGTCTGTCCATAGGATTTGGCCCAAAGTTGGGGGCAAACAGAAGTCCCACTTTGGGCAGCGGAGTAGGGATTCCAGAACTTCAACCCTAACATGTACTAAGAGCAGCAGCAACTGTAAATATGTTAACTACCAATGGGACTATTCACTACAGTAATAGATTGAAAATCAACAAATCCATCGTCAAAACAAAATCAATACATATTGTTTTACCAAATTTTGAAAATCCTCAAGTGGGGAGTATAATTAAATATAAAAAGTCAATAGTCATTGAAGCTTACAGGATATATATTCTAAGTTTTATATTGTTTATGTCTTGTCTGCAGAATTACAGCAAACCTGTGTTTCCTGTCAGTTAAATAAATGTCACTTTCTCCTATTATGAGAAAGGTGCTCCTTCAGAAACAAAACATTGCTTGGACACATCAACTGGACAGCAGAGAATAGACTAACAGGTTATTTATACTATGGATACCGGTTACTTTTCTTTTTCCCTTTTCCAATAATTTTCGCCCTTTTATGTTCTGTCCAATATTTATCACTCAACCAACATCACTAAAACACATTCGGGTAGAGTTTCTATTTTGGTCGCAATTGGGAAATTGCAACCAACATTGTGGTGGTTAGGTTACAGTTCAAGTTTCTGATAAAATTTATTTGCATAATCACAAAAGTAAAATCGACCATGAACCAGCGCAATCAGGCAGTGTAATATAACGTAATCGGTTTTTTTACTTTCTATTAAAAAGTATTCCTTGATGTATTTAAGAGTGGTAACCTGGTCCACTTCTATTAATACAGCTGAAAATATGTTTATCACAAAAAATAAGTATTTTTAATAAGTGTCCAGTCCACCACCTGTGAGTAACTTGGTTTAAAATCACTGAAAATGCCTTAAAAACTATACTGAACCATTTCATAGTTACATTGGTGTACGCTAGTCGGTTTCTTCGTAAATTAAATATTTTTTGATATATAAAAGCTTTTAAAACGTGCCTACTAGTGCCTGTGCACCTAAGAAAATTAGCACGATTTGAAGAGCCTTCCCTAACCTGCACAATTGGCAGAAACTCACAATGTCGGCCAGGCTTGTGGCCATTTTTATGGCGGGGCCTGATTTGGCTGAACTGATCTTGAACCAGTGTAAAAGATCGCGGAAACTTGAGCGTGAATGGTTTCAGCGTAGCTCCTTATGTTTAAAATTCCCCGCTCTTTTGCGCTGGTTCGGCTGATTCCACCCGGATTGTGCTGGTATTACTGGCGTGAAGGAGCGCAAACTCTACCCCATTATCTGGTCATTTATCACATTGCTGTTTGTGGGACCTTGCTGTGTGCAAATTAGTGGCTGCGCTTCCTGCATTACAACTATGACTACACTTCAAAAGTACTTCATTGACTGTAAAGCACTTTGGGATGTCCTGAGATCATGAGAGGTGCTATATAAATGCAAGTCTTTTAGTAATACCAAACTTACACTTTTATAGCACCTTAATCGTAGCAAAATATCTCAAGCGGGGATAAAAATGAACATCGAACAGGAATTGACAGACGAGTAAGGGAAAATGACCAAGGAGAAAGTCAATTTTGAGGAGGTTTTTGAAGGTGGGAAGAGACAAGGGGGTTTGGGAAGGGAATTCCAGCGATAGCTGAAGACTCTGCCACTGATGGTGAACCATAGGAATGAGGGCAAAGCAACGAGTGGGACACACATTATGTAATCCATACTGAGAATTGCAAAGGGTATGAGCTAAGATGGAGACTAGAGGAGATTGCAAAGTAAGGATAGAGTAAGTCCCTGCAGGGATTTATAAGTGAGGAAGATGATTTTGAAATCAAAAAGTTTGGGAGAACGGGGACACTATTGGAGGGTGCAAAAGGGGCTAAATGTAAAACCTTAATGGCCATCTCTATTGGATTGGCTAACTCCACATTAATGAAGATCCAACTTGGGATGCTCCTACCCTGAATAATCACAGTACCCATCAAAATCATTGAGAGAGATTCTTGAAATTGTAAGGACAGTTTCTTACCTCCTATGATCAGGAAGGTGTACCTATTAATTTACCCTTGCAGAGTTGGGTGACCCTGAGGATTGTAGTAATCTGTTTACTGAATTGAATGTAGTCTTGTACACTATTGCACTCCCTTTGAATGGGTGGATATAAAAATACAGATGAGATCTTTAGGCTAAAAGGGCTCATTTTTTATTACAATTTATTTACAATTAAACAGATATGAAGCACCAGGCATAAAAAGCAAATATAAAGCACAAAGGCAATCATGAATTTCAGAATGGAAAAAGAATCTTTTTGTTCAGAATACAGGAAACCTCAGCTATTCACATTAAGGTGGCCGTTTACGTCAACAGGCAAAACTGTTCTAGGATCAAAGGAAGCTATCTGGTAAACCAGGAAACAAAGCAAATTAAAATTTCTAACAGTGCATTTAGCCACTGAGCTATAACGGTGATCTGCACAGCATAGGGTCTCTTTCCACCCTTTATGCTCCCCCAACACTTCTCCCTTGTCTTCCTGGGCTATGCACCAACTAGGGTTAAGTGGAAAAAAAACAATCTGCTCCTAGGTCTCCATCAACACCAGTCATCAGGAACTGTTTAAGAATGGCCCAGTGCAGACTCCCCTTCACTTTGTGGGGAGATGCACCTCAACAGCAGAATGATTGAAATCAGTGATTCAGCAATGTGGTGGGTTATGACTACAAACCCACATCCTACCATTTTATGATGCCCACACCCCACCTAATTTGAAGAAGAATATAAAGGCACTCCAATGTGGAGATATTATCAACTCCTTCAATAGATACAAACCCTTAGGTTTCTTTCCCCCTGTCGTCAGCACTAGTTATTGTTCACTTGATGACAAAGGTTTTGCTCCAGAACCTTGTGAAGCTTGATGAAGCAAAACTTTTGTCAACATGTCAGAAACAGCTGGTGCTGATGACGGTGGTGGGGGAGGGGGGGGGGGGGGAGAACTAAAGGTTTTTATGTTGTGTAAGATTGGGGAAGATCATCACTCTTCAGAGTATAAAATCCCCAAAGGAGTCCATTTTTCAGTGATTTTTCTCAGCTAGATGATGAACATATCCTCAAGGTATGAACGATGATCTTATCCCAGTCCCAGTGGGTGACTGCAAGGCTGTTCATTTCCAAATCACTGTGTAATTTTCCATATATACGGCAGTTACGATGATAATGACTTCTCTGTGCTGCAGCCTGTCATTAGAAAAGAAAAACCGCATACAAAATTCATCAAAAAAAACCTGGTAACCCATAAATGAAAACAAAACAGAACTGCACATATGGAATGAAGTTTTACAGTAGAAGTGGTCATGTTTACATTTTAAAAAAATTAAAACTGCTTCTCTCCCCGTCCAACGGTAAAAGTGGAATGGAATTACTAGAAATAAAGAAAAATGATCACATGTATGCAAAACTATTAAACATGGCTGCATATATAATTCAATAAATATTAGTTATGAAGCTACATGTTAAAGTATTACATGTCTAACATGCCATGGATTACAATGTTTTAGGGATATATACAGGTAGCATAATTGCATGATGCAGAACTAGTTCAAAACATGGTGATTGAAAAAAATACTTTAATATTGCTGTATTTCTTTGAACGGTACATGTATTTGGTCATATGTAACGTTACCAATACCTACAACTTCTCATACAGCAGACTTGTTGTCAGAACTTGGCAACCTGCTTGCCCATGTTTGCAGTTAAATTAGTATTTAAATTTCCTGGTTCTCCAGAATGTAGGAAATTTGAATGTCCAGAGTTAACTTATTAAATAAAAGCTGCCAGCCAGCAATTACCAGTATTAATACCGGGAGTGGGGGGAGAAGAAGCAGTTGCTCCCTCTAAGATGGTGTCTACATCCCAAGAGTCTATAAACATTGATTCACTACTTGTACTAAAAATATATTCATATAAATTGTCACACTGGTTTACTTTTTCTTTTCTTGGCCTATTCTTCCTCTCTTGAAGACAGCCATTCCTGCTGGAGCGTGCTTCATGGGCATCGGCAGCCCTCTGGTATCTTGTGGAAGTGCTCATTCTTCTTTGGTGGGTCTAGACACTGAGCGCTGACAGGCTATTTGACTTGTGCGGCATCACATCCAAGCAAGTTTTTTTTTCCCTCTCTACCTAACCCGCCCAGGTCCACACTCTCGGTATAGAAGCAAACAAGAGTGAAAACCCTAGCTAACTTCAGGACTCATTGTTACATACCCATTGCTGCCCCAAAGTGACCACAGTTAATTCAGCCAGACCAGGGAACCAAACCCAGGACTTCCCTTCTCTGTATGCTCAGTGCCACACCTCGTGATACATTTACTCATTGTGCCAATGGAGAGTTCTGGTTTGACTTTTAAAAGGGTTAATATAATGATCCTCGCTGTTTGAGCTTACGGTAACAAGAATAAGCAAATATTGGTATGCTTGGATTGGCACTTTAAACAATGCAAGTCCTTCGAAGTCACTTTCAATCATATTTCACTATTTATTTTATCTAGCACAATTTAGATTATTTTGTGTTGATTATAGTGGGTTTGTACTGTATGAATGAACCATACGAAGAAGCAAAACTGTGACATGGACATCACAAAGTGGTACCATGTTAGTGAAACAAACCGATTAACAAAAATCTGACAAGATCAAGACAAACATTAAAGGATTTACATCCAGTCAAATCCAAATGCTTTGCTTATTTCGATTAACAAAAAGTTGTCTGAAAAGGTATTCAGAGAAATTCTCTGATTTGTACAGCACAACAATAATTCATTGTAGCAACTACGACTTGTGTAATAATATTGATAGAATTTTATTACAAATGAATTGTCAAGCATTTACCAGGAGGTCCAATATCGTCTCAAAGATTCGAGTAATATCGATTCCGGTTCTGAAAATCCCTATGGGCGTACTTTGCATCCTTTTTATTGTGTGGAATTCTTCCAAAAGGTTCGAGGTCATTAAAGCAGTTATCAAAAACTCCATCAACAGCTTTTTCTGCAGTTTCTTGACTGACTTTGCGAACAGCTAGTATGGAACGACAGGCTCGCTCGCGCACGCATTTCTGGGTGGAAAAAGCACAGGCTAATGTCAGAATCTTATTCCAAACCAATTCTGTTTCAATTACACAGCACAATTCAAGCAAAATACTTTGCACAAACAAAAAGGCGAAATTAGTCCTGGTTTCGGTTGCCACAATAAAAGGAGTGCTCTGCATCATTATTTTAGAAGATATATTATCACTTGAAACAACTTCAAAGTTTGTGAATTCATACTCCCTCCTCCCCCAGCACAATGCAAGTTACTGGAATGATCGCAGATTCATGCCCACTTCTACACAGCACAAAACTTTACTTGGCCAATAGCAATTGGCCTGCACACATGCTGCTTTTCTACCTGTCACTTGGAGGTATGCAAGAGCGACCAAGGGTGATGAACTTGACATCCCTCTCTCCTTCAGAGACAGCAAGCATCCAGTCTCTACTTGACACCCCCTCCCCAATGTGGCTGTGAGCTATTCACAATATTGTGCCACCAATTTTTTTAAAAATACAATACATATTTAGTTTTTCCATATGCTAATCAATGGCACATAACAGTCTAATCCACACTTATCTTGTTAGGCATGGATCAACCATTAAACTTTGTTACCAGATGAAGAAACAAAAATGGGCATAAGAGTGTTTCTTTCCTCTCTTGCCAAGGCTAAATACATATGCGTAGAATAAACAGAATATTCTAAATGTAGCTGTTGAATACAGTTACATTTAGAATACAATGTTTCTAAGGGGAAGAATATACACAATTAACCTGCAATGCTGTTTCTTGCAATTGTCTCATCACTGAGTGTAAATATCTTTAAAGGCTAGACACCAAGGATTCTATCTATCATCACCAGGAATCTCCATGGGTATTCTCCCGATCAGCTGCCGTAGCTTTGTAACCCCAAACGTGTGAACCGGATTTCTGCCAAAGTTGTGGTGGCCGATTGGGAAAATCTCCAAAGAAATTCCCAGGGCACGTGTGAAATGGTATACAGTATTTTCATACTCACTTGATGGTGTTGTTTTAGACCAAAATTGAATCGACTCAATTCATTCACAAAGGTACATTCGCCACTGAGATTAGCAGCTCGAATCTGTTGAAAATGTACAGGTCAATCCATACACATATAATAGAAGTCTAGCATCTAGCACGACTATCATTCCTCCTCAAAGTATCACATATGCAAAGTGTATTTCACATTTACACCTGCTCGGTGCATATATCATACCCATAAAATAGCCACAAATCAGCAGTTAAGAAAACTAGCAATGAACATGTAACATTTACATTTTTTTTTAAGAGCTAGCCTTTTCTTGCTCGTTTCTTCTGATTTGAAAATCTACCTTAGATTCCTAGGAATTACTAGTAGTTGCCAATCTAGAACATCAACAAGCCAATGGATCATTCCCTTCTGCTCAGTCTCAGGAAGAGGGGTGGGATTGCTACGTCACATTTTATTTAAAACAAACTTTCCTGACCAACAGTAATTAGCCTCTAATTAACCACAAGATGTACCACTACCTTTTCCACGACTAACCCTTCACATTGCACTCTGGTAAGGGCGGTTTTAATGTGGCATTTTGCATTATGTCTATCCACATAGCAATTACTTACATGCACAACCCTAAAGCCCCTTCCTCCACTTTAATTCCCTTGTACCCTCACATCTCTCACTTCACCTCTACCATGCCACTTGGCACACACTCAACTGTTAGCCTTACCTTATTCACTCTATCTTCTTGCAGGCCCAATTGACACACAATGCCCACCAAAGGCAGGCCACCGGAAGGACATCCCCACCTTCAAAATGCCTCACCCTCTTTGAGGACGCCATCACGGGCACTCACTTGCTGTGGGAGATGGTGAAGTTGGTGGCATCTTACTGGCATCATGTTAGTAACTGAGCACCTACACTGTCACCCTGGCATCCCTCTGAAGCACCACAGAAATTTGCAGAATGTCCTTACTATCTCTACACCAAGAAAAATATGATGTCATTAAAAAGAAACATACTATGTTGAAGCTCTCATTGTTTTTGTATTTGCCTCCTTCCCAACAGAGGCTGTGATAGAGTGGATAGATGGTGGTGGTGGGGAGGTGGGGGCGGGAGTCCAAAGATATGCTGGTGACCTGACCCTGTGAGAAGCAAGTCCAGCTGTCTGTAGGCAGAATGACAAAAGAAAACGCTTTAAAAAGCTTTCCCCAGTTGCAGAACTCTGTATTCAAAATCTCCATATTTTTCTGTGTCAGGAACTCTTCACTTCCGCCTGTTATCAGGTAATCAAGGAAGCTGCTATACCTCATAAATCTGTGTAAACTGCGCTGGTACACAATTAGTAGTGCAAACCCAGAAAACGTGCCGCTACTCCGCCACTGGTTTTAACTCTGACAAACAAATGGACGTGCCGATAGCAGGAAAGCTCAAAATGCACAAAGCAACGCGGGGGAGGGGTGGGAGTGTTTTAAAGGGGCACAAGCAACAAAAACAACTTCCACTTGAATTTCGTCACTAAAAAAACTCCTACATTGTTTATACACCACTGAAAACATCAATTCATCCCCACCAAGTATTTTTATTCTCCTATTATGCCACTCCTTTTAATTATCTGCATCCTTTTCGGGCTACCTCCTGCATTCATCCAAATCTGCACTTGGAGCTATCATCAAATGAGCTGCCCCAGGAAATATTAGCATATTACCATTCTGGCTAGATTTGCAACAATTCTTAACCATCGACAATTATGACAGTAGCTGAAAATCCGCCCTTACATATCCTAAATAATACAGAAAGCAAGCTTACACCGAAATCAATGCCAGGAAGCAGATATTTCACAAAGGGTATTCCTTAGGATATCACTAGAGCATGCCCACTTCACTGCTCCTTTGAGAAATTGGAGCATTAGAAATTGAGGATTTCAAAAACAAGGAAAAAGAAACCGAGACAAATCCAGGTGTAATTAGAAACCATTCACAATAGCTACCATACCCTGAGATTTTTACCTTCCGCTCCCCCGGGGATATCTTACCTCTGAGCAGGCCAGGTGTTTTAAGTTGTGGAACCAATCTACATGTGCACGGCAGTGATCAAACGAATGTATTAATTCATGGGTCACAACCCGGTTCATGTGCTGTTGCTGGTGGATATTATTCTGGCATAAAACAATCTTGAATTCAAAAAGACAAGGAAGATATGATACAAAATCTACAACTGTACTGTGAAATGGGGCGATAACTTGATGAATTATTACAGCTACAAATGTTTCCTCCAGTACATGGTGTACAACGTTCAGTACTTTTAAACATAATCTATGACAGCATTACTGTGCTTCAAAATGTGAAAAAAAGTATAACACAATGTGGCAGAAGCTTCAAGGTTACTTGGGTACAAAACCAGCACAAGTTGCAATGTTTTCAGTTTATGAGCAATGAAATTATTACATAATGAAGACCAAGTTATCCTCAGGCATATTTTAATAATCAATTAAGCAGACTGCCCAGCAGCATGCATTAAAAGCCTGCATTCTTTAAGTGACTTCATCGGATCAGGAGAAAACACTGATAGTTCTTAAACCAGCACAGAGGGGACAAAAGCAAAGGTGAGTCACCTACCAATAATTAGAATGAATATTCCACCTCATGTGAGCTAAAGCAGTTGATTCTCTGCATTGCCTACATCACCATGAAACATGCTGGGGCATTCATTATAACCACAGTGACACAATTGAGGGGAGAGGAGGGAGAAGAAAATCAGATGATGTCACAAGTTCAAGTACTGTACGCAAATCAAGGCAGCTACTTCTTTCGTTTTTAAACAATTCATACTAAAAAAAAAACTGATTTGTTAAAGCTGTAACTTTTTGGTGTTTTGATTCCATGTTACACATTTATTGTCAGTTATCATTAACTTCATTGTTATTAACATTTAAGGGGCACCTAGATAGTACATGGGGGAAAAAGGAATAGAAGGATATGCTGATAGGGTGAGATGAGGTTCGTGTGCAGCATAATCACCGACATAGACCAGTTGGGCCAAATGGCCTGTTTCTATGCTGTAAATTCTATGATTCTGTGTTTAATTAAAGCAAAAAAAACCTTAGAAGAAGCTGTCACCCAGCCTATTCTTCCACACCACCTAGTGGCCTGTTACAGAATGGCAGTGGGAGGTCCCTGGCCATCTGGGGAGGAAAATAAAACAAGGTTTATTGGTTTAATTTTTTTGTAATTTTCCTGTAAACTTTTCCGTTTTTATGTAGAATATCAAATATGTAGAGTATTTGTAATCCTTTGCACGTAAGAAATAGGAAGTGGAGGAGTGCAATGTTACAAATAACATCAATAAAGGTTTTGCACTTATTTACTTTGGCTTGAAAATACAGTACGTTCATTGCATGCGTATGAAATTCCTTTGCTATTATATAGGAGGAATTAATCAGCTTATGCGAATATCCAATAACGTAATTTCAAGACTTTCTTCTCACACTAGTTAGATCTTTTTTTCTAGTGTTACTTTGTTTCGTTGTTTTATTTAGGGTCTAAGTTTTTTTAAAACTTGAATGTGTACTGGACTGGAAATGAGGTAAAGTGCTGCACTTTCACCAGATACCATTTTGTGCTGCTGAAAGAGACAAAAACAACTAAATCCCGCCAGGTTCACGGGAAATCAACAGAGTTGGTAAGTAAGAACATAAGTGTAGCTTGAAATGCATTATAAACCTGAAATATAAAATCTGGGTGGTTTATAAAATCCTATGAACCAGGGAGTGTTATGAAACATGTGAAGTTATTTCCATGTCTCCTATTGCTTTGAGTTTGCAATTTAGATCTATTCCATATTTTTTTTTTATTCGTTCACGGGATGTGGGCGTCGCTGGCAAGGCCGGCATTTATTGCCCATCCCTAATTGCCCTTGAGAAGGTGGTGGTGAGCCGCCTTCTTGAACCGCTGCAGTCCGTGTGGTGACGGTTCTCCCACAGTGCTGTTAGGAAGGGAGTTCCAGGATTTTGACCCAGCGACAATGAAGGAACGGCGATATATTTCCAAGTCGGGATGGTGTGTGACTTGGAGGGGAACGTGCAGGTGGTGTTGTTCCCATGCGCCTGCTGCCCTTGTCCTTCTAGGTGGTAGAGGTCGCGGGTTTGGGAGGTGCTGTCGAAGAAGCCTTGGCGAGTTGCTGCAGTGCATCCTGTGGATGGTACACACTGCAGCCACAGTGCGCCGGTGGTGAAGGGAGTGAATGTTTAGGGTGGTGGATGGGGTGCCAATCAAGCGGGCTGCTTTATCTTGGATGGTGTCGAGCTTCTTGAGTGTTGTTGGAGCTGCACTCATCCAGGCAAGTGGAGAGTATTCCATCACACTCCTGACTTGTGCCTTGTAGATGGTGGAAAGGCTTTGGGGAGTCAGGAGGTGAGTCACTCGCCGCAGAATACCCAGCCTCTGACCTGCTCTCGTAGCCACAGTATTTATATGGCTGGTCCAGTTAAGTTTCTGGTCAATGGTGACCCCCAGGATGTTGATGGTGGGGGATTCGGCGATGGTAATGCCGTTGAATGTCAAGGGGAGGTGGTTAGACTCTCTCTTGTTGGAGATGGTCATTGCCTGGCACTTATCTGGCGCGAATGTTCCTTGCCACTTATCAGCCCAAGTCTGGATGTTGTCCAGGTCTTGCTGCATGCGGGCTCGGACTGCTTCATTATTTGAGGGGTTGCGAATGGAACTGAACACTGTGCAGTCATCAGCGAACATCCCCATTTCTGACCTTATGATGGAGGGAAGGTCATTGATGAAGCAGCTGAAGATGGTTGGGCCTAGGACACTGCCCTGAGGAACTCCTGCAGCAATGCCCTGGGGCTGAGATGATTGGCCTCCAACAACCACTACCATCTTCCTTTGTGCTAGGGCTCCTTGGTGCCACACTCGGTCAAATGCTGCCTTGATGTCAAGGGCAGTCACTCTCACCTCACCTCTGGAATTCAGCTCTTTTGTCCATGTTTGGACCAAGGCGGTAATGAGGTCTGGAGCCGAGTGGTCCTGGCGGAACCCAAACTGAGCATCGGTGAACAGGTTATTGGTGAGTAAGTGCCGCTTGATAGCACTGTCGACGACACCTTCCATCACTTTGCTGATGATTGAGAGTAGACTGAAGGGGTGGTAATTGGCCGGATTGGATTTGTCCTGCTTTTTGTGGACAGGACATACCTGGGCAATTTTCCACATTGTCGGGTGGATGCCAGTGTTGTAGCTGTGCTGGAACAGCTTGGCTACAGCTAGAGGCGCAGCTAGTTCTGGAGCACAAGTCTTCAGCACTACAGCTGGGATGTTGTCGGGGCCCATAGCCTTTGCTGTATCCAGTGCACTCAGCCGTTTCTTGATATCACGTGGAGTGAATCGAATTGGCCGAAGACTGGCTTCCGTGATGGTGGGGATATCGGGAGGAGGCTGAGATGGATTATCCACTCGGCACTTCTGGCTGAAGATGGTTGCAAACGCTTCAGCCTTGTCTTTTGCACTCACGTGCTGGACTCCGCCATCATTGAGAATGGGGATGTTTGCAGAGCCTCCTCCTCCCGTTAGTTGTTTAATTGTCCACCACCATTCACGACTGGCTGTGGCAGGACTGCAGAGCTTTGATCTGATCCGTTGGTTGTGGAATCGCTTAGCTCTGTCTATAGCATGTTGCTTCCGCTGTTTAGCATGCATGTAGTCCTGAGTTGTCGCTTCACCAGGTTGGCACCTCATTTTTAGGTACGCCTGGTGCTGCTCCTGGCATGCTCTTCTACACTCCTCATTGAACCAGGGTTGATCCCCTGGCTTGTTGCTAATGGTAGAGTGAGGAATATGCCGGGCCATGAGGTTACAGATTGTGCTGGAATACAATTCTGCTGCTGCTGATGGCCCACAGCACCTCATGGATGCCCAGTTTTGAGCTGCTAGATCTGTTCTGAATCTATCTCATTTAGCACGGTGGTAGTGCCACACAACACGTTGGATGGTGTCCTCAGTGCGAAGACGGGATTTCATCTCCACGAGGACTGTGCGGTGGTCACTCCTACCAATACTGTCATGGACAGATGCATTTGCGACAGGTAGATTGGTGAGGACGAGGTCAAGTAAGTTTTTCCCTCGTGTTGGTTCGCTCACCACCTGCCGCAGGCCCAGTCTAGCAGCTATGTCCTTCAGGACTCGGTCAGCTCGGTCAGTAGTGGTGCTACCGAGCCACTCTTGGTGAAGGACATTGAGGTCCCCCACCCAGAGTACATTTTGTGCCCTTGCTACCCTCAGTGCTTCCTCCAAGTGGTGTTCAACATGGAGGAGGATTGATTCATCAGCTGAGGGAGGACGGTAGGTGGTAATCAGCAGGAGGTTTCCTTGCCCATGTTTGACCTGATGCCATGAGATTTCATGGGGTCCAGAGTCAATGTTGAGGACTCCCAGGGCCACTCCCTCCTGACTGTATATCACTGTACCGCCACCTCTGGTGGGTCTGTCCTGCCGGTGGGACAGGACATACCCAGGGATGGTGATGGAAGAGTCTGGGACGTTGGCTGAAAGATATGATTCTGTGAGTATGGCTATGTCAGGCTGTTGCTTGACTAGTCTGTGGGACAGCTCTCCCAATTTTTGCACAAGTCCCCAGATGTTAGTAAGGAGGACCTTGCAGGGTCGACTGGGCTTGGTGTTTTGCCGTTGTCGTGTCCGGTGCCTAGTTGTCCGATGCCGGGTGGTCCGTCCGGTTTTATTCTTATTATGACTTTTCGTAGCGAGATTTTACAACTGAGTGGCTTGCTAGGCCATTTCAGAGGGCAATTAAGAATCAACCACATTGCTGTGGGTCTGGAGTCACATATAGGCCAGATCGGGTAAGGGCGGCAGGCTTCCTTCCCTGAAGGACATTAGTGAACCAGATGGGTTTTTACGACAATCCGGTAGTTTCATGGCCATCATTACTGATACTAGTATTTTAATTCCAGATTTTTATTTAATTAATTGAATTTTAATTAATTAATTGAATTTAAATTCGCCAGCTGCCGTGGCGGGATTTGAACTCATGACTCTGGATTTTAGTCCAGGCCTCTGGATTACTCGCCCAGTAACATAACCACCATATCATGTAAAGCAAAGAAAATTATACTTCTTTTCTCTCTGTGTTATGCTGATTTGGCACCCGGTGCTTTAATATGATTGAAGTAATCAATTCTAGATTAAGTTTAAAGCAAACAAGTTAATGATTTTGCTAAAAAAAAACAAACAAAGGAATTTCCCTTGAACACCTTGACCAATTTATTAAAAATAGTGCACTGAGGAATATCTACCCTGAGGTGTTTTTACAAGGAAATGTCAGCATAAAGCCGATTAAGAGGCACATGATGTGAAACTACCCAGAAGCAACACAGCCATGCCCTCAGAAGAATTCACCCCTGGTATTTGGTGGGGTGGGGTGAGAAGAAGTTGCTTGGCCGACATGTGCCACCAATTTGGTTTTAATATATTAGACAATGTGAGGCCCAGGCTTCTCTCCCCCCTGCCCCCCCTCCCACTTTAAAATCAACTTCTGTCTTAACCATTTACATGAAACACATTTAACAGATTGCCAGGTGGTTATAAACTACACTGTAACTAAGTGAAACATGTAACTTTAAAGAATTTATGGTCACTTTTGATATTTCTGTGAAATATATACTTGCATCATTAAATGCCAGGTGACAGCAAATGTGGATGGGTCACAGCATAAGTCACATCTGGTGGCAGATCGGAAAGCTAAAATATCTTAAGAAGACCACTGAACTGAGATAATAGAAACTCACCACTGCCCTGTTGTACACATCTTTGACGTTATCTACAATTTTGACATTTTTTAAAGACATTTTACATAGACAAGAGAGCTTAAACGCACACATTTCATATAAATGTCATCATTTACTTCCCATTTAGCTACATTACCCACCTGTGATATTTCAGCATCAAAACCTCCACTGACTGTTCCATCACAGTCTTCGCAGGAAAAGTGACGATCCTTATAAATAGTGCTGAAGACACAAAATATTGTAAATATCATTTGGCTGCATCTGCTATAGTCATCGAAAGCAAAAGCAAAAATACTGTGGATGCTGAAAATCTGAAATAAAAACAGAAAATGCTGGAAACACTTAGCAGGTCAGGCAGAATCAGTGGAGACAGAAACAGAGTTAACGTTTCAGCTCGTTGACCTTTCATCAGAACTGGACGATGTTAGAGATGAACAGCTTTTATGCAAGTGCAGAGTTAGGGAAAAGGTGGGAGGGGGGGCAGCTATTCTGCTGTAACCATTTACACCTCCTCCGGACCCATCTTTTTGTTTCTTTACTTGTCCCAAATCACTTCTTTTTGCCTTGCACCATCATCCTGTTGTTATTTAATCACTCCTGCCCTCCACCATATCACAAACCTTCCCTTTTGTTCTTTTCCAGTCCCCCCCACTCTAAAATGTCATTACCAACATATGTCTCCCGATAATGGCAGCTGCTCACCGGATTCAAAGCAATTAAAACACAGCACTTTCTCTTCAGACGGGAGAACAGATAAGAAATCCCCTAGTGTAATCAGGAGCTAACAACTGTTATTGGAGTACTTTTGCTATACAAGTCCTAATTTCTGTACGGCTCCTTGCTGATATGCATCATACAGTTAATCTGCACTTCCGTCTCTTTGCAATTCTGTGCTTTTGCATATTAAGTGCATTGGAATCAACTCAATGGTCATAAACAATGGTTAAAAAGAAAACTTCAGTATAAGTTTATTAAACAAGAGTTTAAATGGATACTAAAAAGCAGCTTAATTTGGAAGATTAAACTTACCATCCTGAGCTTTTCATGGCATCCACGAGAAGTTTTGCATACGGATCTGCAGAAATCAGATTGCAATGTTAAACATATATTCAAAATTACCAACAACTTGGATTCAGAAACTTAATGCAAATTGATCAAACAGGATCATGTGAAATGTCTGGAATTATTTGAAGAAACAATTGGATGTTATGATTTTGGTGGGGGGGGGGGGGGGGGAAAGAGAAGACCGTAAAGTCTTTCTAAAATGGATAGAATGGCCTTCCTCATCTCTATTTATCTCGTGAACCTGTCAGTATTAGTCTATTATATTGAAATTATTTATAGAAACTTAGGAACTGAACTCTAAGCTCACTTAGAGATTTGTAGTTTGTTGTTCGTGTCTATTATGTCTAATCCTCCAGATAGTTGGATTCTGAACTGGCCTGCCCATCTCTAATTGTTACTGCAGTTTTTGTTCACTAGATGCGTAGATTCCAATCTTCACATCACCACAGTATATAGACATTGTCAGATGTGGCACAACGACTTTTCCCAGACAGATTTTATTGTATCTAGTGGTGGTTTGTTTTCTTTTCTTGCAGTAAATTTGTGTTCATCAGAGTGATGAATATGAGTGATACCAACTGTCTTGTTAAATCCCTCTTCCCTGCCCCATCCATCCTCACCTCCAACAATAAGTGCAAGGAGCTCATGGACTTCCATGACACTAAGACTGTTCAGCTGCCTCTGCCCACATCCCTCCCTTCCCCTTGCCCATCAAGCCAAGCTTCCTCCAAAGTTCTTTGAAACAAGCTTTATTTTACAGGGAGAACAAATTGCTGGTCCAGGGAGCTATTTAGGTATTTATAGGTCTCGGGAGTGGGTAGGATCATGTAGATGCCCATGCCTTGGCATTGTTTGCTATCATAACATCACAAGCATCTCAAAGCAGGCATGGCCCATCCCATGATTTTCCCAGAATGTCACTGGGTCAACTGCAGAGACTTGTGGAACTACTAAAAGCTGTGTTTTTGGAGGATCTTTGAATAGGATGTTAAACTGAGCTCCCATCCCGCCTGCTCCAGTAGTTGAGGTGGAACGTTAAAGATCCCATGCAACTATTTAAAGAAAAGTAGGCAGTCCTGGTGTCCTTGCAATATTCCTTCCTCAGGCAACAGCTCCCATACACAGATTAACTGGTCATCCATCTCAAGGCAGCTAGTGCGATGTTACTGCACTTCAAAATCATGTGAAACACTATGAGACATTTCAACATAATAGAATTGCAAGTGAGTTGATGAGTATTCATCATACAGTCTTACTGACCAGATGCAAATAATCATTAATCCAGGGTGGGTTAGTGATCATGCCAATTCAATGATATGCATTAATTCCATTTCTAATTGCTGTGCTCAGTAACTCTTACAAGCCTATTTATCCACAGATCTCATTACAATTTCTTTAAATCATAGCTGATAAAACAGGACTGCGCCAGCTGTGGTTCAGGATAATCACGATTTCTTTAAAACATTTTGACTTTTTAAAACAGAGCGACTATTTACAGCACAACAGGTCGTGCATCGAGCTATTGACAACGCGTAAGTCGGTGCTAAGGTTTAGGATCAGGGGTTACCGGTAAAGATTCGGGGTTAACATTAGGGTTGATGCTAAGGTTAGAAACTGCTATTGATAACGCGGTTTAATGGACAGTGTGCCTTTAAACCTGTCTGGTTAATGGTTGTTTTTTTTTTATTCCTTCATGGGATGCGGGCGTCGCTGGCGGGGCCGGCATTTATTGCCCATCCCTAATTGCCCTTGAGCAGGTGGTGGGTGGTGGTGGTGAGCCGCCTTCTTGAACCGCTGCAGTCCGTGTGGTGAAAGTTCTCCCACAATAATGGTTGTATGTGTTGGTATTGAAGAGGAACACGAGCGGGTCTCGGGGATTAGATGAGTTCGCCCACCGTGGGGGCTGGAGCTGCCGCACACTCCGCACTTACTGGTGTCCAAGGCGACCCTCAGCATCACCTGACACTTGTGGTTGAACGTTAGGATACTTTCCGCCAACAGGCCTTTCTTTTGTTTTCCAGTCTTATGCTCAGGGAATAAACTGTAACCGTAATCCTCCTCCTCCTCCGCCTTGCCCTGGCCTTTATCCATCGAGATCGGCGACTCGAGGCGGTTTTAATTTTATTGAAAGATTGAACGGGATTCCCGACCAACACTCTCCCCTCAGAGGTCGAGCACCGCGCTGCCATTGAAGGGGTGAAAGGTCAACTTCAAAAAAAAAATGTGAAAGAATTATATATTTATTGATTAGACCGCCTCGCGGTTCAACATTATATCTTTGAAAAGAATGTTTATTTTTTTTTTTAAAAACGTATTTTTTAAAAATTAGACATTTACTCGATGCGCAGGGGAGCGATTGGCGGTTTCACAGCTCGCGCCGCTGGGGGGAGGGGGAGGAGCCAGTGACGTCGCTCAGCGCCGGCTAGATAGGCCGGTTTCAGGATGACGTTATCAGTCGGGCATGCTGGGATTGGAGGCGGGTTACAAAAAAAAAACTGATCCGAGAAATCGCTCTGGCGCGCCTCTTCTCACTTCAGCCTGTGTCAGGAGTTTTCATGCTTTTTTTTTTGGTGGTGGGGGACCCCTCACAGTGGCTGCCGCCGAGTCTCTGGAGCTGTACATAGAGTGCAATGGTTGCATTACTTTGCATATACAACAACTTGCATTTATACAGCGCGCTTAACGTAATGAAACGTCCCAAGGCGCTTCACAGAAGCGCTTATCAAACGAAATTTGACACCTAGTCACATAAGGAGATATTGGGACAAGTGACCAAAAGCTTGGTCAAAGAGATAAGTTTTAAGGCACATCTTAAAGGAGAGAGAGAGAGAGAGGGTTGGGGAGGATATTGCAGAGCTTGGCAGCTCAAGGCTGTTCCATATTGCTGATACTAACAACTGTTCCTTTATCTGTCAATGAGCAGTGATGTAGTAGGAATTTTAAAAGTGGACATACTGTACACTCTGCACAAATTGTCTTTCTGGGGGGTGTTTGGGGCATAATCCTCTCCCTCCACTGAAAATTGTGATTTTTGACATTGAGCATTTTCCTGCATTTTGGAGTAGACATATGTAATGATGTACAAAAATATAATATACTATTAAAAATATATATACACCTCTTAGTGGCTAAACGAATTTATCTAGTGAGCAGCTGAACACTTGTGGTACCAAACAAGCCGGGGAAGATATATGCTTAATATCTACATTGACTCAGGGCCCAGCCCCCAAGCCAGCTCAACAAATATGATATATGCACAAATAGAGCTAAGCTGCCTGGCCTTTGAGATGTAGATTGCCAGAGCTCGGGCTACATATGACTCATAGGCCACACTTTGGACATTATAGAAATTGCATAGGCAGCACATTTTGAAATGTTATGAGTTTTTTAACATTCCTTTTTTCCTAATGTCCCACTGATTTCAAAGGAGTTTCATATGAATTATAGTATTTCTTTAGCTGTAATTCATGGTAACATCCTGGCTAATTGATACTGCATAGGAACGTAGAAACAGGAGTAGGTCATAGAGTTATACAGCACGGATGGAGGCCCATCGTGTCCGCGCCGGCCATCAAGCCCAGTCTACTCTAATCCCATAGTCCAGCATTTGGTCCGTAGCCTTGTATGCTATGGCATTTCAAGTGCTCATCCAAATGCTTCTTGAATGTTGTGAGGGTTCCTGCCTCCACAACCCTCTCAGGCAGTGAGTTCCAGACTCCAACCACCCTCTGGGTGAAAAAGTTCTTTCTCAAATCCCCTCTAAACCTCCCGCCTTTTACCTTGAATCTATGCCCCCTTGTTATAGAACCCTCAACGAAGGGAAAAAGCTCCTGAGTATCCATCCTATCTATGCCCCTCATAATTTTGTACACCTCAATCATGTCCCCCCTCAGCCTCCTCTGCTCCAAGGAAAACAAACCCAATCTTCCCAGTCTCTCTTCATAGCTGAAGCGCTCCAGCCCTGGTAACATCCTGGTGAATCTCCTCTGCACCCTCTCCAAAGCGATCACATCCTTCCTGTAGTGCGGCGACCAGAACTGCACACAGTACTCCAGCTGTGGCCTAACCAGTGTTTTATACAGCTCCATCATAACCTCCTTGCTCTTATATTCTATGCCTCGGCTAATAAAGACAAGTATCCCATATGCCTTCTTTACCACCTTATCTACCTGTTCCGCCGCCTTCAGGGATCTGTGAACTTGCACACCAAGACCCCTCTGACCCTCTGTCTTGCCTAGGGTCCTCCCATTCATTGTGTAGTCCCTTGCCTTGTTAGTCCCTCCAAAGTGCATCACCTCGCACTTTTCCGGGTTAAATTCCATTTGCCACTGTTCCGCCCATCTGACCAACCCATCTATATCGTCCTGCAGACTGAGGCTATCCTCCTCGCTATTTACCACCCTACCAATTTTTGTATCATCAGCGAACTTACTGATCATACCTTTTACATTCATATCCAAGTCGTTAATGTAGACCACAAACAGCAAGGGCCCCAGCACAGATCCCTGTGGTACCCCACTGGCCACAGGCTTCCAGTCACAAAAACAACCTTCGACCATCACCCTCTGCCTTCTGCCACTAAGCCAGTTTTGTATCCAAAGTGCCAAGGCACCCTGGATTCCATGGGCTCGTACCTTCTTGACCAGTCTCCTGTGCGGGACTTTATCGAAGGCCTTACTGAAATCCATGTATACCACATCCACTGCGTTACCCTCATCCACACGCCTAGTCACCCCCTCAAAAAATTCAATCAAATTAGTCAGACATGATCTTCCCTTGACAAAGCCATGTTGACTATCCCTGATTAATCCTTGCTTCTCCAAGTGGAGACTAATTTTGTCCTTCAGAATTTTTTCCAATAATTTTCCTACCACTGATGTTAGGCTCATTGGCCTGTAGTTCCCCGATTTTTCCCTACTCCCCTTCTTGAATAATGGTACTACATTAGCAGTTCTCCAGTCCTCTGGCACATCCCCTGTGGCCAGAGAGGTTCTGAATATATGTGTTAGAGCCCCCGCAATCTCCTCCTTTGCCTCACACAGTAGCCTGGGATACATTTCGTCCGGGCCTGGGGATTTATCCATTTTTAGGCCTGCTAAAACCGCCAATACCTCCTCCTGCTCGATGTTAATATGTTCGAGTATATCACAGTCCCCCTGTCGTATTTCTCTGTCTACGTCGTCCTTCTCCATAGTGAAAACAGATGCAAAAAATTCATTTAGAACCCCGCCTACATCTTCCGGCTCCACACACAGATTGCCATTTTTGTCCCTAATGGGCCCTATTTTTTCCCTTGTCATCCTCTTACCCTTAATATACTTACAAAACATCTTAGGATTTTCCTTTATTTTGCTCGCCAGAGTTTTTTCATGGCCCCTCCTTGATCTCCTAATTTCCTTTTTAAGTATCCCCCTGCACTTTTTGTACTCCTCTAGGGCTTCCTCCGTCCTTAGCCTTTTGTATCTGCCAAAAGCCCTCCTTTTTTTCCTAATCCATTCTCTTATATCCCCTGACATCCAAGGTTCCCTGGAGTTCTTGGAACCACCCTTGACCTTTACGGGAACATGTTGCCATTGTATGGTCTCAATCTCCCTTCTGAAAGACTCCCATTGCTCCGATGCGGATTTTCCTACAAGCAGCTGATCCCAGTCCATTTTGGCCAGATCCTGCCTTATCCTATTAAAATCGGCCTTCCCCCAATTTAGAACCTTTATTTCCGACCCCTCCCTGTCCTTTTCCATGACCACCTTAAATCTCACTGAATTATGGTCACTGTCACCAAAGTGCTCACCTACTAGCACTTCTTCCACTTGGCCAGACTCATTCCCTAGAATTAGGTCCAGTACCGCCCCCTCTCTTGTAGGACTTTCTACATGCTGGCTCAAAAAGCTCTCCTGGATGCACGTTAAGAAGTTTGTACCCTCTAAGCCTTTTACACTCTGAGTATCCCAGTTAATATTGGGGAAGTTGAAATCCCCCACTATTATTACCCTATTATTTGCACAATTTTCTGAGATTTGCCTACATATCTGTTCCTCTATCTCCCCCTGACTGTTTGGGGGTCTATAGTACACTCCCATCAAAGTGCTTGCCCCCTTTTTGTTTTTAAGCTCCACCCATATGGCCTCATTTGAGGAACCTGCTAATATATCATCCCTCCTTATGGCAGTAATTGATTCTTTAATTAATATTGCGACCCCCCCTCCTCTTATACCTCCCCCTCTGTCTCGCCTGAAGATTCTGTACCCCGGAATATTGAGCTGCCAGTCTTGCCCCTCCCTCAACCATGTCTCTGTGACAGCAACAATGTCATACTCCCATGTGTTTATCAACACCTTCAGTTCATCCACCTTATTTGCAAGACTCCTTGCATTAAAATAGATGCCATCCAGCCTTGCTCTTACATATTTGCCCTGTCTTCCAAGCTGACTTGTTTTTTTCTCAATATTTGGCTGCACATCACCCCCTATTGTAGCTCCACTCTGTATCCCATCCCCCTGCCAAGTTAGTTTAAACCCCCCCCAACAGTGCTTGCAAACCTCCCCGCAAGGATATTTGTCCCGCTCTGGTTCAGATGCAACCCGTCCGACTTGTACAAGTCCCACCTTCCCCAGAAGCAGGCCCAGTATTCCAGGAAACTGAAACCCTCCCTCCTGCACCAACTCTTTAGCCACGCATTCATCTGTTCTATCCTCCTATTTCTATACTCACTAGCCCGTGGCACTGGGAGTAATCCAGAGATTACAACCTTTGAGGTCCTGCCCTTTAATCTGCTACCTAGCTCCCTAAATTCTTGATGCAGGACCTCATCTCCCTTCCTACCTATGTCGTTGGTCCCAATGTGGACCACGACCTCTGCCTGCTCACCCTCCCCCTTGAGAATGCCCTGAAGCCGCTCAGTGACATCCATGACCCTGGCACCAGGGAGGCAACAAACCATCCTGGAGTCATGTTTACGGCCACAGAAACGCCTGTCTGTTCCCCTTACGATAGAATCCCCTACCACTATAGCTCTTCCACTCTTTTTCCTCCCAGCCTGTGCAGCAGAGCTACCCCTGGTGCCAGGAAGTTGGCTGCTGCTGCCTTCCCCTGATAAGTCATCCCCCTCAACAATATCCAAAGCGGTATATTTGTTTGAGAGGGGGACGGCCACAGAGGACCCCTGCACTGCCTGCCTGCTCCTCTTACTCTGCCTGGCGGTCACCCAATTACTTCCTGCCTGTACAACCTTTACCTGCGGTGTGACCATCTCACTAAACGTGCTATCCACGACGTTCTCAGCATCGCGAATGCTCCTTAATGAATCCATCCGCAGCTCCAGTGCCGCAATGCAGTTTGTCAGTAGCTGCAGCTGGATACATTTCCCGCACACATGGTCGTCAGGGACACCGGAAGGGTCCCTGATTTCCCACATAGAGCAGGAAGAGCATAACACGAGGCTGGGCTGTCCTGATATGACTTACCCTTTAACTAATTAATTCAAATTAAATGAATCCCACCAATTTCACTTCAATTAAAAGGTATACTCAAGGGCCCTTGCTGAACAGCAGTCCCCCACTACACAACAGAGACCCGAGAATCCACAAACTCTAACCTTAGACAAATTCAGCAGGAAAATACTCACCAACCAATCACTTACCTCTTCCTTGGTGACGTCCCACTTTGGATTACTTTTTGCTTCTTATTTATCTTAGGTCCAGGAGTTAAGTCCCTGAAAACAAAATATAAAAAAAACGAACCTACCCTTTAAATTCCCTCTACCCCCCAAAAGGTTAGAGGAGGTGGGAGGGTGGGAGTCACTACTAGTGTAGTGTGCTCCACCTATATACGGGTACCAATGAATTGGCCCCGCCCCCTGCCTTTGAAAAAGCCCGCGAAGCTCCCTCCCCGCTGGGGAAAAAGACTCACGTAGGTCTCTCCTAGGTCCGCTCCCGCCTGTAGCTCCGCTCCGAGTGCGGGTAGGCCCTCGAGCCTGGGCCTTTAGTAGTCTCCGAGTCCCGCGCTCTCTCCTAGGTCCGCTCCCGCCTGTAGCTCCGCTCCGAGTGCGGGTAGGCCCTCGAGCCTGGGCCTTTAGTAGTCTCCGAGTCCCGCGCTCTCTCCTAGGTCCGCTCCCGCCTGTAGCTCCGCTCCGAGTGTGGGTAGGCCCTCGAGCCTGGGCCTTTAGTAGTCTCCGAGTCCCGCGCTCTCTCCTAGGTCCACTCCCGCCTGTAGCTCTGCTCCGAGGTCATTCAGATCCTCAAGCCTGTTCTTCCATTCTATTAGATCATGGCTGTTATGTACCTCAACTCCATTTACCCATATCCCTTGATACCTTTAGCCAACAAATATCTATTGATCTCATTCATGAAAATGAGATTTCCACTACCCTTTGTTAAAATGTGCATCCTGATTTCACTCCTAAATGTCTTACTCTAATTTTAAGAGTATGCCATCTTGTTCTGGATTCCTCCACCAGAGGAAATAGTTTCTTTGAATCTACGCTATGGAATTAATTTATCATTTTAAAGTTCTTGATTAGATGCAGTAGATGTACCATATTTGGATTTTCAAAAGACTTTCGATAAGGTATCGCATTGTAGACTCATGACTAAGATTAGAGCATGTGGAGTCAGGGGACAAGTAGCAGAATGGATAGCTAGCTGGCTACAAAACAGAAAACAGAGAGTAGGGGTTAAAGGTAGTTACTCACACTAGCAAAAGGTGGAAAGTGATGTTCTACAAGGATCGGTGTTGGGACCACTGTTATTCAACATTTACATAAACAATTTGGACTTGGGAATTGGAAGCACAATTTCAAAATTTGCATATGACACCAAATTGGGGGGTATAGTTAATACAGAGGAGGACTGTGACAAAATACAGGAAGACATTAATAAACTTGCAGAATGGGTGTGTGATTGGCAAATGAATTTCAATATAGATAAGTATGAGCTGGTACATTTTGGTAGAATAGGATGCCATTTTCCTTGGAAAAAAAGTCTAAATGGGGTAGCGGAGCAGAGGGATCTGGGGGTACAGATACACAAATCACAATGTAGTAATACAGATTAATAAAGCCATAAAAAAGGCAAAGCACTGGGGTTCATTTCTAGAGGGGTAGAATTGAAAAGCAGAGAAATTATGTTAAACTTGTATAGAACCTTGGTTAGACCACACTGTGAACAGTTCTGGTTTCCATATTATAAAAAAGATATAGAGGCACTGGAGAAGGTGCAAAAAAGATTTAGAAACATAGGAACAGAAGTAGGCCATTTAGCCCCTCGAGCCTGTTCTGTCATTTAATGAGATCATGGCTGATCTGTGACCTAACTTAATATACCCACCTTAGCCCCATATCCCTTAATACCTTTTGTTAACAAATGTCCACCAATCTCGCATTTAAAATTAATAATTGAGCTGAAATCAACTGCCGTTTGCGGAAGAGAGTTCCAAACTTCTACCACCCTTTCTGTGTAGAAGGATGATACCAGTACTGAGAGGTTATACCTGTCAGGAAAGATTGAACAGCCTGTGGCTTTTTCTTAAGAAAAGAGAAGACCTGATACAGGTCTTTAAGATTATGAAAGGGTTTGATAGGGTAGACGTGGAGAAGATGTTTCCACTTGTGGGGGAGACCAGAACTAGGGACCATAAATATAAGATAGTTACTAATAAATCTAATAGGGAATTCAGGAGAAACATCTTTACCCAGAGAGTGGTTAGAATGTGGAACTCACTACCACAAGGAGTAGTTGAGATGACTAGTATAGATGCATTTAAGGGGAAGCTAGATAAACACATGAGAAAGAAAATAGAAGGATATGCTGATGGGGTTAGATGAAATAGGGTGGGAGGAGATTCGTGTGGAGCATAAACACTGGCATGGACCTGTTGGGCCAAATGGCCTGTTTCTGTGCTGTACATTCCATGTAGATCATCCCTCAACCGTCAGGGGGAGAAAATGCACCTTTTTCATTACTTTTATATCCTTCTTATAATGGGATGTGCAAAACTGTTCACGTTTAGTGAATTGTATATTTGATTGGTGCCTTAACAAACAAGACCTTATTTATAGCCAATTGCTGAATTTTGCCCTACAGAGATGTGATAACCCTGAAATGTGACAAACTGCTGGTTATCTTATGTATAGATAGAACCATGTATAAAATATGATACAAATTGTCATCGAGGATAACTTGTCCAACACCCGAATATGATGTGTTGAAGGAATTTGCAATCTCTCACAGGAAGATAGGAACAGGAGTAGGCCATTCAGCCCCTCAAGCCTGTTCTGCCATTCACTTAGATCATGAGTGATCTGAATTTTAACTCCATCTACCCGCCTTGGTTCCGTAACCCTCAGTACCTTTGCCTAACAAAAAACTATCAATCTCAGTTTTGAAATTTTCAATTGACCCCCAGCCTCAACAGCGTTTTGGGGGGAGAGTTTTCCAGATTTCCACTACCCTTTTGTGTGAAGAAGTGCTTCCTGCCATCACCGGGAACGGCCTAGCTCTAATTTTAAGGTTCCGCCTCTCGTTCTTGACTCACTCTGGCTCATTTTAGAATCATAGAATCATAGAAGTTTACAACATGGAAACAGGCCCTTCGGCCCAACATGTCCATGTCGCCCAGTTTATACCACTAAGCTAGTCCCAATTGCCTACACTTGGCCCATATCCCTCTATACCCATCTTACCCATGTAATTGTCCAAATGCTTTTTAAAAGACAAAATTGTACCCGCCTCTACTACTGCCTCTGGCAGCTCGTTCCAGACTCTCACCACCCTTTGAGTGAAAAAATTGCCCCTCTGGACCCTTTTGTATCTCTCCCCTCTCACCTTAAGTCTATGTCCCCTCGTTATAGACTCCCCTACCTTTGGGAAAAGATTTTGACTATCTACCTTATCTATGCCCCTCATTATTTTATAGACTTCTATAAGATCACCCCTTAACCTCCTACTCTCCAGGGAAAAAAGTCCCAGTCTATCTAACCTCTCCCTATAAGTCAAACCATCAAGTCCCGGTAGCATCCTAGTAAATCTTTTCTGCACTCTTTCTAGTTTAATAATATCCTTTCTATAGTAGGGTGACCAGAACTGTACACAGTATTCCAAGTGTGGCCTTACTAATGTCTTGTACAACTTCAACAAGACATCCCAACTCCTGTATTCAGTGTTCTGACCAATGAAACCAAGCATGCCGAATGCCTTCTTCACCACCCTATCCACCTGTGACTCCACTTTCAAGGAGCTATGAACCTGTACTCCCAGATCTCTTTGTTCTATAACTCTCCCCAACGCCCTATCATTAACGGAGTAGGTCCTGGTCTGATTCGATCTACCAAAATGCATCACCTCACATTTATCTAAATTAAACTCCATCTGCCATTCATCGGCCCACTGGCCCAATTTATCAAGATCCCGTTGCAATCCTAGATAACCTTCTTCACTGTCCACAATGCCACCAATCTTGGTGTCATCTGCAAACTTACTAACCATTCCTCCTAAATTCTCATCCAAATCATTAATATAAATAACAAATAACAGCGGACCCAGCACCGATCCCTGAGGCACACCGCTGGTCACAGGCCTCCAGTCTGAAAAACAACCATCTACAACCACCCTCTGTCTTCTGTCGTCAAGCCAATTTTGTATCCAATTGGCTACCTCACCTTGGATCCCATGAGATTTAACCTTACGTAACAACCTACCATGCGGTACCTTGTCAAATGCTTTGCTGAAGTCCATGTAGACCACGTCTACTGCACAGCCCTCATCTATCTTCTTGGTTACCCCTTCAAAAAACTCAATCAAATTCGTGAGACATGATTTTCCTCTCACAAAACCATGCTGACTGTTCCTAATCAGTCCCTGCCTCTCCAAATGCCTGTAGATCCTGTCCCTCAGAATACCCTCTAACAACTTACCCACTACAGATGTCAGGCTCACCGGTCTGTAGTTCGCAGGCTTTTCCCTGCCGCCCTTCTTAAACAAAGGCACAACATTTGCTACCCTCCAATCTTCAGGCACCTCACCTGTAGCTGTCGATGATTCAAATCTCTGCTAGGGGACCCGCAATTTCACTATTTATTTCCCCAAGTTCCCTAACATCCATGCCTTTCTCAACTGTAAATATGTGAAATATTCATTCAGGATCTCACCCATCTCTTGTGGTTCCGCACATAGATGACCTTGTTGATCCTTTTGGTCACATAAATCTTACTCTTTATACAATTACCCCCAGAGACCAGATGCTGAGAGCTCTGGAAAGAAGCTGAAGCAACAGGGAACTTGGGAGGGCCCTGGCCGGTAAGGTAACCAGAGTCAGGGACATCCTGGATGGCGGAGGGGCGGGCTGGATAGCGCCGGGGACACTGGCTGCACGGATGTCCTTGCGGCATGTCCAGGATGCCGCCGCCACCATCCGGGCGTTGAAAGTGGCACTCAGCCCTGACTCCACTCGGGGTGTGGAGGAGGCTTAAGCGTGTGGAGCCATCCCGTCTGATCTGACCCCCGTTCGGACGGAACTGCTCATCGGCGTCAGGCCCCGAAACCTCCCTCGGAGGGCTGTGCCTCACAACTTGAGCCTTCTCTCTCAGAAATTCCCTCCGTGCCATTTCACTCTGTGCGGAGGGATTTCCTGTACGGGCTGCTCCTGCACACTCTCCACTTCCTCGCCCTTGCCTCTCGCCCGGACACGCCCTGGCGTACAATCCTGCCATCCGGCGGAGGCCCCCAGTGGAGGGCTCTCTACTCGGGGATCCTCCCGTGTGCCATTGGGGATCGGGGGTGGAGAGTGTTGCATGGAGCAGTCGCGACCAACAGACGTTTACGCCATCTCACGGACTCCCAGGCCGCCTGCAATTTTTGCGGCCTGGATGAGTCCGGGTTTCATTTATTCACGGGGTGTGGGAGGCTGCAGCCCCTGTTTGACTATTTAAGGGGGCTGCTCCTCAAGTTCTGGCTGCGCTTCAGTCCCACGCTGCTGATTTTTGACCGCCCAGTGAGGTGGTGGGCGGACGTCCTCGTGGGCCTGCTCCTGGGCGTGTCCAAGGTGGCTATCCATAGGTCCAGGTTGGACGTGGCCCGCGGGGGCGGTCGCTCCGACTGTCTGCCTCTCTTCCGCGGAATTCTCCGTGCCCGGGTGGCCCTGGAAAGGGAGCACGCGGTGTCCGCCAGCACGCTTGAGGCTTTCCGCGACCGGTGGGCACTGCACGGACTGGAGTGCGTCCTGGGCTGAGATAATAACATTATAATTTGACACTTATTTTGGGTTTATATAAAAAAAAGAAAAAAAAAGGGAACTGGATGGCACAGGCAGAGACCCACGTGATTTCCAACCTGCTGAAGCCCAAGTCCTTCCCTGCACCAAGATGGCGGCCTCCTCCCGTGACGTATTTCCTCCGCAGCGCTGGGCAGGCTGGGAGCGGGGAGCCATGGCGGCGAGCCGGTGACGGGACGAAGGAGGATTTCGTGGTGCCACCATGTCGGGAATCAACAAGTCGCTGGAGTTGCAGCTGCAGGTGCGGCACCACACCGAGGAGCTGCGGGATTTCATGAGGGAGCTGGACGGCTGGGAGAAAGACATCAAGAAAAAAGACGACGAGCTCCGGCGGCAGAGCGGGGTGGCGCCGGCCGCAGACTCGGTGCGTAACGTGGGCAAATGGTACAGGCCCGGGACCGGGACCGGGGACCGCCCCTCCCGGCCTCTGCTTCCCGCAAACCGTGCTCCTCCTCTCCAACCTGCACTTCAAAGCTTCACTTGTCCGTTTCTAAACCCGTTTCCAAAGAAGAACTTATAGTGGATCATTCATGGCTCTTGCATTCTCCCCTCCCTCCTTTGGGACTGTTTAAAAAGAAAAGTAGAAAGACCTTGCATTTCTATAGCACCTTTCACGACCTCCCAAAACGCTTTACAGCCATTGAAGTACTTTTGCAGTGTAGTCACTGTTGTAATAGAAAGACCTTGCATTTATAAAGTGCATTTCGCTACCTCAGGACGCCCCAAAATTAAGTATTTTTTGAAGTACTGTTGTAATGTGACAGCTGATTTGTGCACAGCTGGATCCCAAAAACAGCAATGTGGTAACGACCAGATGATCTGTTTTAGTGATGTTGGTTGGGGGATAAATATTGACCAGGACACCAGGGAGATTGCCCCTGCTTTTCAAAATAGTGCCATGGGATCTTTTATGACCACCTGAGAGGGCTCAGGTGGTCATAATGTTTCATCTAAAACATTGGTTTAATGTTTCATCTAAAAGATGGCACCTCTCACAGTGCAGCACTCCCTCAGTACTGCATGGAAGTGTCACCCTAGTTTTATGCTCAAGTCTCTGAAGTGGGACTTGAACCCACAAACTTCTGACTCGGGCGAGAGTGCTGCCACTGAGCCACGGCAGAAACTTTGGTGCATTACCTTTTCTGTTGCTCGAACTGCTTTGAATAAGGGCACAGTTATCTGTCATCTGTATATTAACCTATCAATCTATAAATGCATTTAATATTTGCTATATATGACTTTACCATATCTCTGAAGTGGGCTGTGGCTGTACACTTCAACCACTAAACAAAGCTGCTATTCCCCCTACTTATAGCATAGCTAATACATTCTGTGGGAAGTTCACTTTGTCTTTACATTCTGTGGGCAGCTGCTATTATTATAGGTACCTCCTTGGAGCCATCCAGATCTGGGAGAGTTGAACCATATTGCTGGTTCTGTGTTGGTCTCTGGTCAGCTGAAGTGAAGTTTTCTGACTGGTATTCAAACACTGGTTAAATTTAATATTTTGATAAATAGCGGATGGGATCATTTGCTCTCCAAAAGCTTTAAGAATCGTTTCACACCTGAGTTACATTGTAGTTTACATCAATGTGAAATCAAAACTGGTTTGCATCAAAATAAAATGTGTAGCATAAGTGTACTTGGTTAAATGTGGCTCGATGTATTTTTTTTAAATTTGCAGACTTTACCACCTGTAAGAAATCGAGATTATAAGAAAAAGACAAATAAAAAGACTGTATCTAGGAATAATAGAAAGAACGAAGACAAAAAAGCAACCAGAATAAAATCTTATGACTATAAATCATGGGAAAAATTTGATGTGGTAAGTTTTCTGTATGTATTTGACAGTGATATATTTCAGCATAATTTACAATATTGCTTCTTGCATTTGATATACTTTCATTGTTTTGCAAACCATTTCATGGAGATGGTGCCTTTTAACGTCTGTATTCAATGCAAGATGTTACGAGGCAGTCTACTTTTATTAGACTGGTTTAGGCTATAAAACAAAAATGCCATAGAATAAATAAACAGCAACAAGAAGTAATACAGTAGCTTGGACTATTTTTACAGAACTTTTAACTCACTCCTGCTATGGGTACAAAAGATATGATACTTTTCTAATTCTGATGCTAAAGCTGGTCTGGTGTTCATGCTGTAACTCTTGTACATAAGACCCCATGAAGCTGTATGGGACCATCTCCACATGCACTGCAGTACATTGGTGAGCAGGGACTTTGGGATTATAACCCTGCCTTCGCTTTTGATCTCAGAGCACAGAGAGTGAATGACAGATAAGTGTCATATACGTTAGAGAGCTATATCTGTCACTGAAATGGCGCCTTTCCTAAAGTACCTCTCCATACACAAAGAGTGGGAACTTTAATGTGGTTCTTTTCTTTTTCCTCATTCTCCATGTCCCCCAATGCTGAGCCCAGATGTGGTGCCCCTGCAGCTTTCTTGGGAGAAGCTAGCTCAACATGTGCTAAGGATCAAACTAGGGATTATCCTAGCCCGATGGGTCAGTGCCACACCATGTGGTACATATATGCATAGAGTTATTTGGTGGTGCTTTTTCTTGGAATAATAAAATACTAAATACCCAAAGATTGAGATAAATATTTGTACTGAGTTTTGTTTTTAAACTATATTGTAGTTGTCAGTTACTTTGCTAAAAAGAGATTAACATTTGATCATAGAATCATAGAAAGGTTACAGCATGGAAGGAGGCCATTCAGCTCCGCACCAGCTCTATGCAAGAGCAATCCAGCTAGTCCCACTTCTTCCGCCCCCCCCCCCCCCCCCCCCCGATGTAGCCCTGCACATTTTTTCCTTTTAAGTACTTATCCAGTTCCCTTTTGAAGGCCATGATTGAATCTGCCTGCGCCACCCACTCGGGCAGTGCATTCCAGATCCTAACCACATGCTGTGTGTGTTTTTAAAAAAAAAGTTTTTCCTCATGTCACCTTTGGTTCTTTTGCCAGTCACCTTAAATCTATGTCCTCTGGTTCTTGACCCTTCCGCCAATGGGAACAGTTTCTCTCTATCTACTCTGTTTAGCTCCTTCATGATTTTGAATACCTCTATCAAATCTCCTCGCAACCATTTCTGTTCCAAGGAAAACAACCCCAGCTTCTCCAGTCTATCCACGTAACTAAAGTCCCTCATCCCTGGAATCATTCTAGTAACTCTCTTCTGCACTGTCTCTAAGGCCTGCACATCTTTCCTGAAGTGCGGTACCAGAACTGGACACAATACGCCAGTTGTGGCCGAACCAGTGTTTTATAAAGGTTCAACATGACTTCCGTGCTTTTGTACTCTGTGCCTCTATTTATAAAGCCCAGGATCCCGTATGCTTTTTCAATCACTTTCTCAACTTGCCCTGCCACTTTCAATGATTTGTGCGTATATACCCCCAGATCTCTCCGTTCCTCCACCCATTTTAGAGTTGTGCCCTCTAGATTATATTGCCTCTCCTCAACAAATTGATATTTGTCAACTTCAGTTTTAATAAAAAAAACTCTAGGAATAAAGAGAAGGGAGCTGACAATAATCGCACTTGGGGATTAAATTAATCTTGCATTTCTTCTTTTGCATTAGGACAAAGTACTGGAAGAACTAGATAAAAATGACAGCACTCCAGAGCCCGACACAGAAGACGAGGAAGTAGATGTCGAGAAAGCTCTTGCTGAGAAAGGAAAGGTATGTTGCAAAGACCTCTAGACAACCACACGTGAACACCCCATGGGGAGACACAAAGTCCTGCTGAATGAATGTCACCCGTAATGTCGTGCATGTTTGCTTTACATTGCTTTGAAATATTTCAATTGGTAGAAATAGTTTGAAGCTTATTGTGGTCAGAACTACAAATCAATGTTGCTTAGTCTGATGGTCTTTCTACATTTGCTGCAGTTACTTAGTCATTTTTAAAACTGAATGCCTCTCTTGGGGTTGGAGGATCAATAAGACCTCCTACAAAAAGACCATTTGTAAACAAAAAATTAATGCATTAATTAAAAAATAAATAAGCCTGAGGCGATCCAATAAGGAGTGGGGCTCACAGACCACAGATTAGAAAATGGACAGAAAATCACAGACAGCTCTTTCCCAACCTGTGCTCCTTGCAAGTACTATTCCTCAATGGGAGTACCTGATTGCAGATTTATCCCCAATAGGTCAGGAAAGATTTGCTTGGCAGGTCTGTCTTGTCAGTTACTAGTCATTCTTCCCAAACTCAGATGCTGATATCGTACTCAACCTTACAAGAAAAACCAGTACTCAACCTATGCTTTACATTCTGGGCCTGTGTGACTTCAGTATTGAAATCCTGCTTATTCCTGAAAATAACTGAGTCAGTTAGAAGGAACGAACTTGCATTTATACTGCGCCTTTTAAGACCTCAAGAAGTCCCAATGCGCTTTGCAGCCAAAGAAGTACTTTACAACAGTGACTATACTTCTAATGTAGGGAAACGTGACAACCAATTTATACACAGCAGGGTCCCACACAGCAATAAGATAATGACTAGATAATCTGTTCTTTTTAGTGATGTTGGTTGAGTGATAATTATTGGCCAGGAGACTGCTCCTCTTCGAATAATGCGATGGGACCTTTTATGTCCACCTGCAAAGGCAGACTGGACCTCGGATTAACATTTCATCTGAAAAACAGCATCTCCAACAGTGCAGCACTCTCTCAGTCCTGCACTGAAGTGTCAGCCTAGATTATGTGCTCAAGCCTCTGGAGCGGGACTTGAACCCACAACCTTTTGACCCAGAGGTGGGAGTGCTACCACTGAGCCAAGGATAGAGATTGATCTGCTGAATAAATAATCTGAACAGGTCTTTTCTAGTCAGGCGATTGCCGTGGCTGGAATGTCTTCTGACAATGAGCAATTGTTAACACTTGAGCTTTTCTATTAGGTTGGGGGGGTGACTAGTATAGGTTCTACCAGCGTTACTTGTGGGTGTTGCATTTCCTGCGATTTGTGCTGGGGCTATCTCCAGTTCTTGGTCACGGGGGAGGGGAGAGCAAAAGGGGGACGTGTTAGATGCCGAAGCATGCTAGGGATGATTACCATATTGTTGATGCATTAGAGTATGAGGCATTTTACAAGGACTGGTGATCATATCCATACATCTTGCTTGTAAAACTCTATACCATAATGGAAAACAGGAGGCTGTGTATTTGAAAGTCTAAGTCCCGGTCTCCTGAATGATTCTTCAACCAATATCTGCCCCGGGTGGGAACCACATGATTAATCATCCTGAGGTTATTTAATTGATGTTACATGGTCTCACTTCAGTGCGGGTCATAACAAAAACCATACTTGTGATGTACATCAACTGATTCTGTGCTTTGTTTTCAGGCACTCCCGCTTTATGGGCTTCTTTCTATGCACTTTCATCCTTGACTCTCATGGATTCTTTCTTCATATTCAGTCCTCCTCCCATAGTTGGGGTTTTGTGTTCAAAAGTCGATTAAATATTTAAGTTGATGTTTTGAAATACAAATCTCCATTTCTTAAACTATCCTGTCTCGTTTTCTTTCTAATGTCCTTGATAGTTGATGGATCCATTCCACTGGCTTTGCAATGTTTTGGCTTCCCAAAGCCTCAATTTCTTTTTTTACAAAATACTTTTAATTGGGATTACTCTGCTTATTGAGGCACTGTCGTGTCTCTGCTCCAGTATACCCAATCAATCACATCACATTACATTCCTACAGGTGCAGAACCGTTAGAATCTTGAGACTACTCACCGTTTTTAATATATTATAGATGATTATTATTATTGCCCATGTAAAGCATCCTTGAATGTAGAATCTCAGTCCAAAAGCATTTCTGCTGACACAGTATGCAGTATTGTCAGTAGAAATGTTTTGGAAAACATAATACGACATTATCAGGGACTGCATTTTGATTCAAACTGTGATGCCACCTAAATCTTCCAGAACTTTTTCTGTCAAATCCATCTTGTATTTTCCTACACCAGAAAACAGTCTCAACTGATTTACTTTGGGTTTAGAAATTAAGAAAAAAACATTAGTTCTATGTTGCAGTTAGCACCTTGATATGGATAAATACTTTCAATCAGGCTGGCCACAATCTCGTACATGGCGATGGTGTCATGTTGTTATCCTCTTGTGGGTTTGCATCTGCGGACCAAACCATTGCTTCCCAGAGCAGATGAAATGGGACCTGATAAATATACTTGTTTTTGTTCATGACAGGGTAATAATTACTTCAAAGAAGGGAAATATGATGAAGCAATAGAATGTTATACTAGAGCCATGACTATGGATCCATATAACCCAGTCTTGCCTACAAATCGTGCATCGACTTTCTTAAAAAAGAAAAAGTAAGTATAGCAATGAATAATAATAATCTATAATATATTAAATATGACATTATCAGGGACTGCATTTTGATTCAAACTGTGATGTACCCCTACAAGAAGGGATTTAGTTTATTTCGAAGAAATGTTTTGTGTTCCACATAACTATCCCATGAAACAGTTCGTATTGAAGTATAAGTAGAATATGCCATTTGCACTTTGACTTTCAGTGCATCACAGTTCATACTAGTTCATTACGTCAGTGGTGGTGAAACTTTGAGACAATAATCTGGGACAAAATAAATTGGCACTTGGAAAAGTATGGGCTAATGAGAATCAGCACAGATTTGTTAAAGAAAAACAGTGTTTGACCATCTTGATTGAGTTCTTTGAAGTAACGAAGAGGGTTGATGAGAGTAGTGGGGTTGATGTGTATATGGACTTTCAAAAGGCATTTGATAAAGTACCACATAATAGACTTGTTAGCAAAATTAAAGGCCATGGGATTAAAGGGACAGTGGCAGCATTGATACAAAATTGGTTAGGGGACAGAAAGCAGAGTAGTGGTGAACATTTTTTTTTCAGACTGGAGGGAAGTATACAGTGGTGTTCCCCAGGGGTCAGTATTAGGACTACTGCTCTTTTTGATATATATTAATAACCTGGACTTGGGTATAGAGGGTATAATTTCAAAGTTTGCAGATTACATGAAACTCAGAAATGTAGTAAACAATGTGAGGATAGTAACAGATTTCAGGTGGACATAGACAGACTGGTGAAATGGGCAGACACATGGCAGATGACATTTAACATAGAGAAGTGTGAAGTGATGTATTTTGGTAGGAAGAATGAGGAGAGGCAATATAAACTAAATGGGAACAGAGATACCTGTGGGCGTACACACACAAATCTTTGAAGGTGGCGGGACAAGTTGAGAAGGCTGTTTAAAAAAAGCATATGAGATCCCGGGCTTTATTAATAGAGGCATAGAGTACAAAAGCAAGGAAGTTATGCTAAACCTTTTATAAAACACTGGTTAGGCCTCAGCTGGAGTATTGTGTTCAATTCTGGGAACCACACTTTAGGAAGGATGTCAAGGCCTTAGACAGGGTGCAGAAGAGATTTACTAGAATGGTACCAGGGACGAAGGACTTCCAGTTATGTGGAGAGACTGCAGAAGCTGGGGTTGTTCTCTTTAGAACAGAGAATGTTAAGGGGCGATTTGATAGAGGTGTTCAAAATCATGAATGGTTTTGATAGAGTAAACAAGGAGAAACTGTTTCCAGTGGCAGAAGGGTCAGTAACCAGAGGACACAGATTTAAGATAATTGGCAAAAGAGCCAGAGGTGACGTGAGGAAACATTTTTTTACGCAGCGAATTGTAATGACCTGGAATGCACTGCCTGAAAGGGTGGTGATCCACATCCCCCAACACATTGAATTTAAAATTCTTGCTCTTGTTAACAAATCCCTCCATGACCTCACCCCACCCACCCCATGTGACACTGTGTAGTTTCAGCTCTTACGACTCTTGCCTTTTTTGCATTTCTCCCACCCTCATTTCCACCATTGGTGTCAAAGCCTTCAGCTGTCCTGACACCACATACACTGGAACTTTTCCTCAAACCCCTCTGCCTTGCCACCTCTCCCAAAACTTAACTTTTCAGGCATGTTTTTGCTCATCTCCTTTTGAAGTGCATAATGAACTCCAAAAAGTAAATTAAGGCAAGAATTAGTAATTCAAAAATTCTGCCCATATTTGTAAAGCATTCTTTTCAATTAATGCAGAATTATGGGACTTCTGCTACTGCTTGGTGTTTGATTTCACCTCTGAAAATGTCTTGAGAATTTTTACTCCATTAAAGGCATTGTATAAATGCATGTAGTTACTTTGTTAGTTATTAGTCCAGATAATTTCAGGAAAACTGTTTATCTTTGTTTTGGCTAAATGACCTTACCTGTCTGTCGATTTTTGAGTTATTCCTTTAAGTTCATATGTTTCGTTTGGTATTTCTGTTTTTCTTCTCCTTTTCCTATACCTCCCCACATCACACCATTCCATTAACCTGCTTCAAGGACTCTGCTAATGCTGTTTTACTGTCTGCTAGGGCGCATAACATTATGCTTTCTTTTACCTCCCTATTTGGGCACTTTGCCCCTTGCCCTGCCCCTCTACTAATTTTGTGACTGAGAGTAGTAACTTGGTGCCTATGGGATTGAGCATGATGCAGTGTGGTGACACTTAGGAGCAGTGCCACTACAGAGCCCCTTTTGCTTTTTGATCTTTTTAATCTTTTTAATCCTTTGTGTAAAAACATTAAGTGTGGAATGAGCTGTGGTGTAACTAGTCTGTTTCTGATGTAGATACGCTGTTGCAGAATCAGATTGCAATTTGGCAATTGCACTGGACAGTTCCTTCTTGAAAGCTTACCTTCGAAGAGGCGCAGCTCGTTTTAAACTGAAAAATTTTCAAGGTGCCAAAGAAGGTTGGTAATTTTAAACAAATTTGATGAACAATTGGGATTGCTGTCTATAAAGCTTTTCCCGATTCTATTACCATTTAATCCTTTGAGGACATCGCTTCCTGTCTAAAAATAAATACAGATTTGAATTTTCAATTAGTCAGACTTTTTAAAAAGATGCACATGGCCCATAAATATTGTAATTTTAGTTTTCTACTGACCAGTTCATTTTTTTTCCCTCTAACACATCAGATTTTGAAATGGTGTTAAACTTGGATGCAGAAAACTTTGAAGCATGCAGTGAACTCAGAAAAGTAAATGAGGTAAAATTTTATTTATTAGTTCCAAAATTCTGCCCACATTTGAAAAGCATTCATTTTATTGTGTACATTTTTTGAATTAATGCAGATTTATAGTGTTTCAGTGAAACCCTTAACAAAATCACAATTTTTCTTGTGAGCATTACTAAACCGAAGAATATTACAGTGTGGAAAATGAAAGTTGGGATGTTTGTAAAAGTGCGTGTCATGTTGTGAGGGGCTTATAAGTGCGGTTTTTAAAGCATAGGGTGAAGTTCTGCTGCTATTTAAGTTTGAAGTGTTGGGGACTTGAGACGAAACCTGGGAATGGATAAGCAATTATCTGAAAGGTAGAAAACAGCAGGTATTTAAAGGAGATACGGTGGGGTGCAAGGATGTGGTGAATGCAGTGTCCTAGGATCGTAAGTTGCATGTAGATTTTAAATTTGCATTGATGATTTAGATTCAGAATGTCAATGCATCCTGAAGCTTGGGGGTTTGAGTTGCTGCAATCCCCAGGTTTTGTTGTGTACCTGAGCATCCTCTAAAGAGGCTAAACTAAGAAGTGAACAACTAGAATGCATTTGTGTCACTCTGCATGTCACACTGGTAGACTGCAGTTCTCTGAATACAACAGTGTCTGTAAGGATGTTATTCTAATAAATTAATATTTGAAAGTTTTTTCCCTTTACTTCATTTTTTGGGCATATTACTTTCCTCCTTCCACTTACACTTTCCTATATAACTTCTCTTGTGTAACATATTGAAAATATTCCATTTATCCTTTGATCACCTTCCCATGTCTTCCAAGCTAGCTCTTATTTCTCTCATCATCTCCCCAAAATCCACTCTCTTAAGTCATTGTATTCCTCCTCCCTTCTCCATCGTAAACCTAACCTTAAACTCAAGGTGTTCTTTAACCCCTTGGGCTCTTTATATTTTCTCCCTTATCTCCTAAAGTTGATAACTGGCAGGTTCCTGCTATCTTATCCAGCTGGCCATTATTCATGCGTGAGTCAAAACAATGAATGTCAACAGGCCTTTTGACCATGAAGAGTGTCAGCTGAGCCCAATCCTAAAAATTGCCTGACATCCACTTGTACACTTTTTAACAGGGATAGCTGAATGTTGATTGAGATGGCGATCCTTTCCCATTTTATTTCCTCCCTAGCCTGGGGTACTGAGGCCATTTCACAGCGCCCCTACTGTTGTCCTGTCTGAGATCAGCTAATCTAGCATAGGCTAAAAATTGAACTTGGGGATCTGGTCTCTAAAGCTTATAACACTGGTGCTGCTTTTACCCACAAAGTTCACCACTGGGGGAACATTAAAAAAAACATTTTAAAAGTTGCCCCAAGTTACGTTAAGTTCCTAAATTTAAAAAGATAAACTGAATAAATTTATTGGGCTGCACTGGTAAGCTGCAGTAATAAGATTGTGTTGTAAAAGTCAGTAGTAATTACTTTTTACATTGTGTGTTTAGGTTATGTTAATATAGATTATGATATTGGACTAACAACCAAGGGGTCATGAGTTCAATCCCACCAAGGCAAGCTGTGAAATTGAATTCAATAAATCTAGACTTTTGTGGGCTGGCATGAGATTTTTGTAAAAAAAAACAAAATAGCTTACTATTGTCCTTCAGGGAAGAGTACTTGCCACTCCCACTTGGTCTGGCCTACATAGTAGGACTTCAGTTCGATACCAAGCATCTAACTTTTATTGCCATCTGAAATGGCCTGACAAGCCACTCAGTCTTTCAAGAAGAAGGCTCACCATCACTTTCTCAGGGAAATTGAAATCTTGCCACGGTTGCCCATGTCCCAAGAAAAATTTTTAAATAAAAGTTTTGTCAGAGCATTCAGGGTCACTAATATCTGTGGAATGTGAACCGCTCTTTTTATATTGCAGAGTGGTTCCATAGAAATGTCAGGGGGTGCCCATTATGATAGACACCAGCCCAGCTTTCTCAACTGACCTGCTTCCCCCTTGGCAGTTTTAATAGACTTGGCCGTTCCAGTTTGAATCTTTCTCCTTTCTCTCCAAAGTTGTTTTTTTTTCTCAGATTTATAATGTGTACGTTTGCTAATATAAAAAGAGTGTGTGCAGAATATTTAAAAGTTGGCATTGGATCGAGAAAGGCAGTTCCCAAACTTAGCTGAATTGTCTGGATGCTGAGATGCTTCCCCTAGGAATAGATCCTGAAGCCATTTAACGCACATTGTTTTGAACACTTCTGAGACCTCCCAGCCCCATCCTGCCCGCTTCCAGTTGGAGAATGATGTATGTTGCAGAGGGTACCTAAGGGTGCAGAAGAATGTGATTTGTTGTATTTTTGTGGAAAAATACAGCCTAGATTAAATTACTAAGTATGAGGGTGAATTCACTGATACCGCACTCCCAGTGCGAAGGGAGTGCAAGTATTTGGAGCATGGGATGAGTGAATTTATCCTATGGCCTTTTTATGCAATTTAATAAATGTACTTGTCTTTCTTGCCAGGCTCTGGCATCAGAACAATGTAATAAAGATCAAAATCAATCAAACAAAACTGAAGAAATAGATGCCAATGAAGAAAAGAAACTGATTGAAACACAAGCAAAACAGCAGGCAATTTTTGAGAAAGACTTGGTATGTTTGTGCCTTGTCAGAATAAGATACAGATATGGCTGGGGTTAGGAACACAGGAACAGGAGTAGGCCATTCAGCCCCTCGTGCCTGCTCCGCCATTTGATAAGATCATGGCTGATCTGTGATCTAACTCCATATACCCGCCTTTGGCCCATATCCCTTGATAGATAGCTTTTTGGCAATCAAAGCTATCTCAGATTTAAATTTAGCAATTGAGCTTGTATCAATTGCCATTTGCGGAAGAGAGTTCCAAACTTCTACCACCCTTTGTGTGTAGAAATGTTTTCTAATCTCACTCCTGAAAGGTCTGGCTCTAATTTTTAGACTGTGCCCCCTACTCCTAGAATCCCCAACCAGCGGAAATAGTTTCTCTCTATCCACCCTATCCGTTCCCCTTAATATCTTATAAACTTAAATCAGACCACCCCTTAACCTTCGAAACTCCAGAGAATACAACCCCAATTTGTGTAATCTCTCCTTGTAACTTAACCCTTGAAGTCCGGGTATCATTCTAGTAAACCTACGCTGCACTCCCTCCAAGGCCAATATGTCCTTCCGAAGGTGCGGTGCCCAGAACTGCTCACAGTACTCCAGGTGCGGTTTAACCAGAGTTTTGTATAGCTGCAGCATAACTTCTGCCCCCTTGTACTCTAGTTCTCTAGATATAAAGGCCAGCATTCCATTAGTCTTATTGGTTAACTTAGTCAGGCAACTATAATGCCTGGGTTATGCCAGTATTTTTTTAAAAACAAGGCTACATTTTGTTTCCTCTATTAACCAGATTTTGTAATATTAATCAGTACACATGTATGTCTGAGCCATCTTTAATTTTTTTCTCTATTATAGCTTTCAGTTTTTATAAACTTAATGGTTTTATTACAGGGCAATGAGTACTTTAAGCAAGGAAAATATTTAGAAGCAATTGAATGCTATACCAGAGGGATGGCAGCAGATGGCACCAATGCACTTTTACCAGCTAACCGGGCCATGGCTTATCTTAAGCTTGAAAAGTAAGTTTTGTGTTGGAGGTATAAGATATTACTGAATTTAACAAAGTATATATCAGATGTAATTTGAAATTTAATTAACTTTTCAGTATAAATATTCAGTGTTTAATACTCCATATGAAGCTGTTTATTCACATAGTTGGAACCATTTGACAACTGGTTGGAAATTTTAATAATGTTTTAATTGAACAAAAGACATTTTCAAATGAATCCATATTAACTGCTGATCTTTATTAAGTACAATGGCATTATATGATTGAGGTGTTAGTAACAATTCAGGCAAAACCTTTCTAAATTGCAATATTATAGTTTATTGATACCTGGTACTATAATCCAGCCAAATTTTGTGGATATTTATTAGTAGGTAGTTCTTTAACCAGGTTTTTGTAATATATGTACATAAATCAGTACACACATGTCTGAGACAAATGTAATTTTTTTTAAAAACAAGTTACAATTGGAGTCAGTGGTTGATACTGTGGTTTGGGGGAGGATGTGGAAGGGCAGCAGTGTTACATGTTAGAGTCAGCACTGACATGAGTTCTACCCCCTCAACTGGGTCTGATTTGGAATTCCAAAGTTTGGACAACCTTTGTTCCAAGCAAGACAGATTTTAGTCACAAAACACGCACCTTTGTAGTTATCCATTGTAGCAAACCGTAGCTTGAAGCCTAACTTCGCCTATGTTTTTAGGGAACACAGTAATCACTAGACTGTAGTTTGAAATGGTAGTTTTGTTCAAGTCGATTAACAGTCCTGCTTCTTAAAACATGACAATAATCTGTGACTTAGGAATAAACATACAAAATATTGAAATGGAATATGCTAAACACTGAAATTGAATACCTATGAATTCCTAACTTAACATTAATGGAAGTACTGTGGTTTCAGAACCAATTGCTCATGACAGTTCTGAGCCAGTTATAAATATTTTAGATTTGCAGAGGCAGAAACTGACTGCAGCCAGGCAATCTCACTGGATAATACTTACTCCAAAGCGTTCGCCCGAAGGGGAATTGCAGAAATGTGCCTTGGGAAGCTGAAGGAAGCAAAAGAAGGTGAGATTGGTACAAAGCTTGCAGAACAGAAATAATTATGTGGTATTTCATGCATCTTTATATTTAATTATTATCTTGAACCGAAACCAACAGGTAGTCCAAAGGATCTGTCTTTTATTTCATATTGAAGGGTGGGGTTAATACTCATGGAAGGAGGAGAAGCCCGTTGAAATTAATGTTGTAACTGCAACTGTTCATCACTGGTATGATTTTGAGAGTAATGGGGTCTAGCAATGGTTTTTTACACTTCCCTGCTCACACAGCTGTCCAGTGCAGACTAAGAAGGCTGTCACGCATGCAGAACAACATGCACAGAGCTCATCTTAAAAATGCATAAGTGCTGATTACATTTTTAAGAGCTGAATGTCCCTTTTGGCTCTCCACTAACATTAATACTTTTCTTAAAAATGTGTTCCTTTAAACTGCCTGAGCACTTAATGAAATAATCTAAGACGATCAGCTTATGATTGAGATATCATCATGGGTTTACATTCAGATGAATATTTGCTTTGCACTTCTAATAGAACTGAAATATAATCTTCCCAACGGCCCATATTTTATGAACATTGTATATTATACTCTGCATAATCTTCAGTGGTGATCTGCTAGATCCACAAATCCATGTTTTTTATTATGAATTTTTTTTGTTTGATAGTCTAATCTGAAACAGTGTTTCATATAAATTTGGTAGCCATTTTTGTTAACTCTGCTTTATGGGGTATATTTTATTCTGTTCACTAATATTGGAACAAATGTTTGCGCGTGAACGAAGTTCTTTATATTTGTGCTGACTACTTCGTTGACCTAAGCAAATAAAGAAAATTATACCCTCTACTTAATTTGATATCAGTCATTTTAACAGTCTTTTTGTATTGCCTTTTTAATTATTTTGTATTAGATTTTGAAATGGTACTGATGCTGGAACCGGGAAACAAGCAAGCTTTAACTGAGCTTGGAAAAATAAGCAAGGTAAATATGAATATATTCAGTTACCTTGTGTTTTAAGATGAAATGGGAGAATGAAACTATTTAAGAGCATGTTGGAAATCAGCATCTGCTAAAGTAAAATAAGGAGCAAAGAATAGAATCAGTAAGACTTTAAGAATCGAGAGGTTGATGCCCATTGATTAAGCCTTTTAATTATAATGGTGAAAATCCTTTTCTTTTTAAAAACGTTGTTTTTGGAATTGTATAGGAACTTGCAAGGTTGGGATGGGGTGGGGAGTGAAGCATAATTACAAATAGAAAAGTAGAGTTATATATATGACTGAAGAATAAGAATTGTACAGCAGTCTAGTGGTAATAGTACTGGACTAGCGACCCAGTCCCAGCAAGGCAAGTTGTGAAATTGAATTCAATGAATCTGATAAATTGTGGGCCAGAAAATGAATTATTGGATTGATGTAAAAACACAACTGATTTGTGAGGTGAAGTTCAAATATTTACCTTCTCGTGTTTAAGGAATTGGCTTTGCAAGGGGCCACAACACCCCCGAGTTCTTCAGAAAACAAAGAGGAAGGTCGGAGACTAATCAAACCAATCGATAAACCACCCCATCTAAGATCTACTGTAAGTCTTGAGCCATCAATGTTTAGTTTCAAAGGTGTTCATGCTTACTCGTTGATATAGGCAGGTATTATGAGTGCATATAGACCAAACGAACAGGGTGTCTCCCCAACTTGATCACTTTTTAAAAGAAAATGTCATTGACTTTTAACATTTTTTATTTCCAATTTTGTAAATGGGAGTACAAAGCATCCACACACAGCTTACATAGTAAATTAATGTAAAATTACTGAAAATTTTAGATAAATAACTGCTATTTATTATCGGATAAAATCTCAAGTACCATTATCAACTGCTGCAGTCAGAAAGTTCCTTTGCCTATACAAAAAAAAGCTTAGTTTTATCCTTTTTGATAGAATACAGTATACAATAGCATTGGAATATATTCAGTAAGTAAAGACAGTAAAGCAGGTTTCCATTTAAGGGTGTTCTTTAGCATATTTTGTTAAAAGAAAAGTTTTAATTTGGGTTAGAGATGCTGTATTGGAAAAACAATATTGAACAAAAGCTGCCACTGTGAGCTTATGTGTTGCCAAGTGAACAGTACTTTTGATATCAAAGTAATGTAAACCTGTATTCAATTCTTCATTGTTATTTGAGATCATAAAAGAGTGTTGGTTTTATTGTGCTAGATGGGGTGTAAGAAATAATCCAAATTTATTTTATATGGCCTAGTGCGCATTTCTTGTCTGTTACAATTCTGTCCCACCAAGTGTCACACTAAACTTTTGGTATCCTGCTTCAAAGAAAGTTAAAAGAATCTCCCAAGAACACACAATATTATATAGTCAGGATGTTTACAGCCTTTTAATTGATTTCTGTTTGAACCCAGTGTTTACTTAATAGCAAATAGACTTTGCAGTCTTAATTGGACACACCTAAATTTCACATGATATAATGTCCAAGACCAAAGAGAACACATCCTCTTTCTTGCTTTGAGTAACCCTATCGGAAATTTGTCAGTAACATTATAAACACGGTAGGTCTGACTCGCATTTCCCATCCATCACGGTTTCGAGTGTTACACTCATTTCTGTCTCATTCCAAAAAATATCAGTCACTTGATTCGGGAGCCAGAATATGTGTTAACTTCTAAACGACCATACCAATCATAATTCAAAAGAAAGCTAAGTTTGTAACCTGGAAGCTGAAGAGCAGTTAAACTTTGACCTCACGTGGCAAGATTGGGACATTGTGGCCTTAACAGGGACATCTTAGAAGCAGAATAATGAACTTTGCATTACATGGTATAATGTGATCTTTATAAAACTGAACATCCATTTGTATAATATGCTTAAAATGGTACATCGCATTCCCAGTTATAAGACTCCAAATGTCGCTTTGTTTTGCATCTGTAACTTCTCAGCTGCAACCTGAAACTGACTAGCACCATCCAGCCTAAACTGTTCTCTAGCTAAACAACAATTAAGCACTGGTCAGTGGCACTGTTTACTTGCCAATTAGTCTCTGTGGCCGTAAAGGGACATGGCTTCACCTTAGTGGTAAAATATTACATTGTGCATTGCATGATATAATATTTCTGTCCTTATAAAATATATCATCTGACTTACCATGAGCAACGCCATAAGAGGCCCATTGAAACTTTGGCGTCTATGATTCTGCCGCTGGAATAAGAAACCAGTTTTAGCAGTGTAAAGGCTGGAAACTGCTGCACGGACACGGCTTCCCGTGATCTGAACTAAACGAGGACCCAGATATAAGCACTTCAAACGTGCAGGATTCTGGCCTGTTCTGTGCTGTGCATTTACATCCACAGGATTGAACCTGCCTAAATTCTTTTCACGTACAACTTTTGCACTAAGCAGAGAGAGGAAACATTCACCCCCATCAGCGTGCACTGCATTTGATGGCAGATCCTTGAAATGTAAAGGTAGTGTGTTAACTCCCAGAACTATTTGGTTGCAGGCAGATTCAAATGTTTAAAAACCTAATGAAAGGAATTCGTTGGATAGAGATGAATGTTCTTTGTCCAGAACAAAGGGATATGACTTTAATCCAAACTTTGAGAATGAAGTGTTGTACAGCATGAACACTGGTTCATTTAAAGCAATTGTTTTGAAAAGTAAAATGGGTGGGTATTTGATTAATGAAGGGAACAAAAATGAGTTGGCACTGACTCAGAAGGGAGATGCAAGTGGTCGTGATTGAATATGGATGTAAATGTCTGCCAAATAATCTCTTCATTCCTGCCTTTTATGGTTTTCTATTGCTGTAAAAATGTGATTACACCGGGTAGCCAGCTAACAGTCTGTGTTGGAGCAGTGCATAAGTTACACCCTGACATTTGTAGGTCACTTACAAATCAGTATGAAGGTTTATATTGGGGATTTGCTTTCAGTAATTCCTGAACACAAAATGGGCTTTGGTTCACAGCCCAATTATCTCACTTCAAAGAATGAGAAAAAAACAATGTCTTTCTGCAACACATCAAAAGGCTTTTTAAAAATTTGTCCTTCATGACATACCTTTATGCTGACAGTTTTTTGTAATATTCTTGAAATACAAGACTAGGTTTTTGTTTGTGACAAGCAGACAGAAGTTGAGATGTATAAATTATTTTGTGTGTTGCAATGCAAGTTAGAAATAGAAAAGAATACATAATAGTTGTATTTAATTAGTTTCCAGGTTTTTGATCACTAATTAAAATGTTGCCCACCGCCACCCCCCCCCCCCTTCTACTTCAAAACAAGCTAATTTTGGCATACTTGAATTCCATGCTTTATTCCAAGGTGCACCATAACAATTGTTTGGGTTACTTGTGTGTGAAAGACATATGTAGGTGTATTTCATTGTTCTTTTAATTGGCTGTTCACATGAGGAACCTAGGCAGCGGAATTAGAATTGTGCACACTTGAAAATGCTGATTCTACCCCAGTGTCCACTAACAGTGCCTTTCTAGGGAATGGGTCTGCTCCCTTAGGAAATGTTTAATTTTTACATTTCTAAAATTTCACAGTTGATATTTTTTCTATAACTTTTTTTAGATTAAGAATCCAAAGCATTTGGGCTTATCTATATCATCGATAAAGCACAGCACAGAAGGACGCCATTCGGCCCATTGACCTGTGCCGGCTCTTTGAAAGAGTTATCCAATTGGTCCCATTCCCCATAACCCTGTAAATTGTTCCCCTTCAAGTATTTATGCAATTCCCTTTTGAAAGTTATTATTGAATCAGCTTCCACCACCCTTTCAGGCAGTGCATTCCAGATCATCATAACTCCCTGCGTTTTTAAAAAAAAATTCTCATCTCACCTCTGGTTCTTTTGCCAATTACCTTAAACAGACCATCATTCGCCCAAAAGCCACCTCAACAATTTTTCCTTTCACAGAGGTGTTTTCCCTCCCATTTTCATGAAGTATTTTTCTTGTCCAGTTCAGACACACTCCCATGTCCCTAAAAGCTACCTTAATGACCACTCTTCTTCAGAGGCACTCTTTCCCCCTTCAGTTCACAAATATGCGCTCTCCCTCCAATCCTCACCCTGCAGTTACCAAAGATGCACCCTTTGCTTCCACCTCTGTCTCCTCCCTCCTGCTATTACTTCAGAGGTACACTCTCCCTTCAACTCACCCATTCCACCTCCACACAGTTCACAGACGCTCTTCCTCTTTGATGATCTGCTGTTTGTGTGCAGCTCCTTCTGATACTGCATCTTTCCAGGTTGGACTCTGTGCTGCAGGTGAGAATTCTTGATTTATCACAACACCAGAAATTCCCACTTGGAGTACAGAGCCTAGTTTCAGGACGGAGCAACAGTGTCCAATATAAGTTGCAGCTGGGGACATCAGCTAGAATATCAGTGAATTCAGAAATCATTGGGCTCCATCATGTCCCTTGGAGCTAGTAGATCCATTGTTGCAGTAAGAAGTTGAGCTACAATAGTTGAATTACCACTCCGTAAATAAAAAATCTATTTATTTGTCTATACTGCTAGATCATAAAGATTTTGCAGAGCATCTCTTTCACTGAAGTAATTGGAATCGCACTGTGTTCTTTTGTGTTAATGAAATGCCAGAAGAGTTTCTTTCATCTTGCTATGTGGTCCCCTTCAGTATTAAAGCCAAAAGATCGTGATCTTCATTACACCAGCAGATAAAATTGATTCAGTGAAATCAATATCGTGCATCTTTAGTTTTGATGAGTTTTGTATGCTAATGATATATATTTTAAGGTTCCTTTGTAATCTTGTTTTCTGCTGTGGCTCCACTAAAAACTAAAGTTCAAATAACAACACTGACATTTCTCTCTAGCTGCATTTTGGGAGCCCTCAAACAGTGATGGCAATCTATTTCCCATTTTGATATCTTAATTATAGTTGAACCATCTTGTATCCAAGTTGCATGGCCCTTATTTATATTTATCATAAAAATCCAAAGAACTAGCCTTCAGGTGTACTAAATGAAAGAACACTTGTCAAATTCATATAGTTTTAAAACTGACTAATGTGGAAAGTTTGTACTGCTGCTGGTTACTGCTGTCCAATTGAGTTTTACTGTAGATGTCTGTACATCTGTAAGGACTGTTCTAGCTCCTGTAGTTTTTGTAAGTGTCTTTGTTGTGATACTATTTTATAACACTTTGGCAATGGTAGGAAAGAGTTGAGAAATTGCTTTTTCTTTCAAGCTATACTGTGTGCAGTTGTAGAAGTTCAGCTGACATTTCTAAAGGTCATGGAGTGGTAGTTGATTTGAACCTTGCAACCTGAAGGACATTGCAGCTGAGGCGTAGAGTACATCTTTGGGCTAGCGTTCTCACTTCAGAATACTGCTCTCTGCTGAAAAATATGTTAGCAGGCTTCTGGTAAGGACAAGATTGTGCTTGGCTTGGCCATGCTGTGCTGGTGACTGATTAAATAACCAACTGACACTTGTTGCCCAGGCCCTCCTTGAAGAATGGCTACTTGAGTGATGTACTGAAGGGCAATTGGCACTTGTGAAATCAAAATCTAGTGTGAGGGCTGAATGGAGAAAGCTAAAGGGGAAAAAAAGGATTTTAAAAGTTTCAGTAGAGAATTTTAAAACTACATACATTGCATCTTAATGTGAATCGACAATGATTCAAATGGAGGAAATCTGTTCAGAGTTTTTATTTTCCATTAATTTAGTACAACTGGTGTGATTGGCTTGAGTGTTGATAAAATACCTCATGTAGACAGAATGAATAAGTCCTGACTTTCCTCAGCTAACATGGATTGAACGTGTCAACCAGTTGCCCTTTTTAGCAAACTGACAATGGGAGTGTTTGAGCCGACCAGCGTTCATTTGAAAGCTGAAAAAATAACACATGCATGAATTGGAGTGGGTGCAAAGAAGAGCATCAAGACTGATCCCAATTGTAAAGCAGCTGGGCCATGAGGAAAACTCTAAAGAAGCTCTAGTTTGCAATCTAGAAAGATGATGGTTGAAGGAAACCTCACTGAGATGCATAGAATGTTAGAATTTATGGCACAGAAGGAGGCCATTCGGCCCATTGTGTCTGCCGGCTGAAAAAGAACTATCCAGTCTAATCCCACTTTCCAGCCCTTGGTTCATAGCCTTGTAAGTTATGGCACCTCAAGTACATACCGAAGTACCTTTTAAATACGATGAGGGTTTCTGCCTCTACCACCCTTTCAGGTAGTGAGTTCCAGACCCCTACCACCCTCTGGGTGAAAAAATTTCTCTTCAACTCCCCTTACTCCTTCTACGAATCACTTTAAATATATGCCCCCTGCTTAGGGAAATAGATCCTCCTATCCATTCTATCTAGGCCCCTCATAATTTTGTACACCTCATTGGTATCGATAATGTAAAGCTAGAATATTATTTCAAATTAAGCGAAGGAAGTAGGATAAGATGACATTTAATTTGGAGAAAAGAAAATTTAAAAACTGACTCTACTCAGATTTTTGGTAAACCTGCCAAGCAGTGAAGTGGGGACAAAAAGATTAGGGATGTTTTAAAATGGGAGGATTGGGATAGTAGATGGATGAGCTTTGTTGGCTGAGTGATTTTTTCATGCCCTTGAATAATCTTATGTTCTTGTGTACACACTGTTCTAATGCTGATGTTACCACACTGTTCTAATATTGATGTGAATTAGAAATGCTTACAGTAGGCACTGGTTGTTGGATTTATTGAAAGCAGTTAAAAGTTATTACTGCACATTAATCGCGGAAATTAACTGCAATCAGTTAACAGCCCAAAATTTATATACAACAATGAACTGGAAGAAAACTTGTATTTTAATTTACATTAAAGACATTTTGCATGGTCATTGTACAGAAGAGTCGCATTCCTCGCTGACAACAGCCAGGTGCTATTTTATTTTGCAGCTTTTAGCAAAAGATGGAGGTGACAAGGTCTCTAACCTTGGTCACTGTATATATCGTAGTAAGATGGAGGCAAGGGTCTTGGTGCCTGCTTTAAGCATCCCACAATACAATCGCCCTCTTATTTTCTTTTTCTTTTTCTGCTCTGTTTAATAGTAATGATTAACACCTTTACCTGAGCCATCTCGGGTGGTGTAAAAGATCCCACGACACTATTCATAGAAGAGCAGGGGAGTTCTTCCAGTGTCCTGGCCAACATTTATCCCCCAATCAACATTCAAAACAGATGATCTGGTCATTTATTCAATTGTTGTTTGTGGGAACTTGCTGTGCACAAATTGGCTGCCACGTATCCTACATTACAACAGTGGTCACGCTTCAAAAGTACTTCATTGGCTGCAAAGTGCTTTGTGACATCCTGAGGTAGTGAAAGGTACTATATAAATGCAAGTCTTTCTTTCCATTTATTTCATTTCCCTCCCCTGCTTTCCACCACCCCTCTCCGCTTTCCACCACCCCCTCCCCTCCCTGAGATTAAAATTTTTAATTGTGATTCATTTTTTTAATCACTTGACAACCCTAATAGAATTTTTTGTAGTTACTTCGAGTTTACAGCACAGAAACTGGCCATTCGTTTATGCTCCACATGAGCATAAGCACAACTAATTGAACATCTAAATATAGTCTCAAATAATTAGCCCTTCATATTCATTCCTTTTGTGTGTTTGCTAAATGTCAAGCAAGCCTTTCATTTTCAGTACGTGATCCTTTTCAATGCCAAAAGCTATATGTGGTACACCACTGATTTATGTTACCTTTTTTTTGTAGTAGAGATGGGTATGCCTTAACCCTGTTTCTGTCAGTAAGTACATTTTTGATGTGTTGCAAGTCTCTTTATATTTAAATAAATCAAAGGCTTATGTATTGAGGGAAAGTCTAAGTTGTGTGTAGCTTTCCTCTCCATGGAACCAGAAATTCTGTGGTTTGGAGTGGTGGGGTGCAGGTTAATGTCCTCCATACTGCTGAGGTGTCAGTCTCGGTGGCCAGCAATCTCTCAAGGAAATAAGGATAGTTGGAAAATGATTAATCCCCAGTTCACCCTTGCTATCCCAGCAGCTTGTTCACAGGTGTTTGCTAAAATAGGGAGAGCAGAGGATGCAGCAAAGGATTTATAAAAGGATTTCAAGAACAGATGCTCAGACCAAACAATGATTTTCAGAAACATAAATTTAGATATCCATAAACTTGCAGGACTCAGAGTATTTTGATATTTGTTCCCAAGCAGAAGTGTCTAGTTTTGGCTCCCAGCTTTGAATGAGAAAGTTTGATTCCCTGTTACAGATTAGCTTTACTAGTTCTCGGTGGCTGTATTTGTTCCTTTTCCACAGAAGTTTGCTCATGTTCACCCCATGATGAAAGTCTTGTGCATAATGCACACTTTCTGTAAGTATCACACTTACTTCCTATAATACTTTCCCCATTACACTTTGTGATAAGGCCACTACTATTATTAAACAGTGTAGCCTCTGACTCACCACGAGAAATGGTACAAGCGATCTGCTAGATCCTTAGAAAGGTGATCCCTCTTGTCCTTCCAACTACTATTCTATTCTCCTGACATTAAACATTGCCTTTAACATCATAAATGTATCTTTACAGAGAGGGCAAATAAAATTAGATAAGCGGAAAGGAACACTGAACTATTTGTTGGGGGGGGAGGGATAGAGGAACGAGAGATTAGAAGGGGGAGATTGGAGAGAGGCAGAGAGGTTTAGCGATGGAGTTCGAAAGTAAGGCTGAGGCAGCTGAAGACTTTGCCGCCAGTGGTTGGGCGAAGGGAAATGGTGATGCTTAAAAGGCTAGAGTTAGAAGGCCAAAAGAAGGGGATGTAAGGCAAGAGGAAGTTGCAGAGATTGGATGATCCGAAGTTCTGGAGAATTTTGAAGATGAGAATGATGATTTAATGTATTGGGAGACAGGGAGCTGGTGTAGGTTAGCAAGAATGAAAGTGATTGACAAGTGGGACATAGCACAGGAGTGATATGTATGGCCAAGTTTTCAAATTTATGCAAGGTAGAGGATGGGAGGCCACCGAGGAGGATGCTGAAGAAATCAAATCTTGAGAAAATGGTCCTAGGTGATTTTTAAAAAAACAGGCAATGTTATGGAAGTTTTTTTTGTGATGGAGAGAGTATAGAGTTAAATGGATGGTTGTGAACAGTCTGATTCAGCCTGAGCCAGTGGCCAGTGAGGGGGAATAGAGTTGGTGCGAGAGTGCAGAATCTGCCTTCGGTCATCCCAGTGTTTGAGGAAATTGTGGCTTATCCGAGGCTGGATGCCGGACAAATATATTGACAGCACAAAAACAATGGAGGGATCAAGAGAGGTAGAGCAGAGTATCATCAGAGTACATGTGGAAGCCAACCCCATGTTGCCAAGGGGTAGCATCTATATGAGGAAGAGGAGGGGGCAAAGATGGATCCTTGGGAGTTACAAGGTGATGTTGCTGGAGTGGAAAGAGAAACCATTGATAGCGATACTATGACTGAGATCAGATAGATAAGAGTCGGGACCAAGCAAGGGCAAACTAAAGAGATGGTGATTTCAGGGCTAGGATAGGGAGGGGACCAGTCGGGAGCAACAGCGGCAGCTGAAAAGGTGGTCACTTTCTTGGTGATAAAGAAATCGATGAGCTGTCCACATTTGTTAAAGGGAAGAGGCGATAATTGTTAAGAAGGATTTAAGGAGGCAGTTGGTTGTGAAGAAAAGAAGCTGGGGATTATGTTTGCTTTCCAGGATGATCCTAGAGTGGTGAGCTTGATGCGGTCCAGCCAGTTGTGCTCGAGCCAAGCTCAAGAATGTGCTCTTGCACTTGGAGTGAAGATGGGGGCTGTACCAGGGGATGGGAGAATGAAGGTTTTACTGGGGACAAGGGCATCAAAGGTGGGGGTGAGAGAGTGGTTGAGCATATCAACAGCTGCAGAGGTATCTTGGCAAATGGATGGCCAAACGCCAAGCATCATGAAAGCCATAGAGAATGTATACTTAAATTACAACTTTACAAGTTGTCTTGTAGGATACTTGAGATCAGAGCAAGGGCCTTGATGAAGTTCCCACCAGAACTATCCCAGTCTACTTGATGATAAATCTGATATAAAGTGCTACCAGAATGTACTTTCTGAAGATTTTATAATGTTTTTGATTTACAGTTTGCTATTGCAGAAGAGTAGTCATTAAAAATAAATTTCACCATCGGCACAGACAATTAATTTATATTAGAATTGGCAGTCAGTGACATCATATTAATCATAGAAAATGACCATTTGAATGCTTTTGATGTATATTACTTTAGAACATTGTGTAACTCATTCTGGTTTGTGAAATCACTAAGGCTTGCAGTCTCTTTTGCTGAACTTGCTGGAAAGCCCAGCTGACAACTTGATATTGTATGGCTTGCAGCTCATTTGTCCCTAAACTATGGCAGTTCACTTTGCATGGAGATCTATTTACAGAGCCATCAATAGAAATTACTATCAACCATCTGACGATAAAATATATTTGTTTCATTCAAGTATAATTACTTAGGGTTGCTGAGTGAGGAGATTGATGTAAGAAGCTTGTTTTATGTGAATTGCTAAAGTGCATACTGTTTATACTATACAAGTTTAATTTTTTCAATTAAAATTTGTTTTCACTACTTTAGAACCTGGTTAGAAGGTGATTTCTAGAAAACTAAAAATGATTGTCCTGAGAGTTTAAAGGAGGTAAACAGTGGCTCATTGGAGGCTCTCACCACCAGTGTAAACCAGAAATGTATAAATTATAATTCCTTGAGGATTTAATTGAGTTAGTGGTTGAAGTTAATTGTAATTGTTATCATAATAGGCACAGCACAGGAGGACCATCCGGCCCATCGTGCCTGTGCCGTCTCTTTGAAAGAGCTATCCAATTAGTCCCATTCCCCTGTTCTTTTCCCATAGCCTTGTAAAATTTTTCCCTTCAAGTATTTATCCAATTCCCTTTTGAAAGTTACGATTGAATCTTCTTCCACCACCCTTTCATGCACTACATTCCAGATCATTAAAACTCACTGTTTTAAAAAAAAAATGTTCCCTCTTGTCGCCTCTGGTTCTTTTGCTGATCACCTTAAATCTGTTTCCTCTATTTACTGATCCCTCTGCCACTAGAAACAATTTCTCCTCCTTTACTCTATCAAAACTCTTCATGATTTTGCACACCACTATCAAATCTCCCCTTAATCTTCTCTGCTCTAAGGTGAACAACCCCAGCTTCTCCAGTCTCTCCACATAACTGAAGTCCCTCATCCCTGGCACCATTCTAGTAAATCTCTCCTGCACCCTCTCTACGGCCTTGACATTCTTCCTAAAGTGTGGTGCCCTGAATTGAACACAATACTCCAGCCGGGGCCAAACTAGTGTTTTATAACAGTTTGGCATAACTTCCTTGCTTTTGTACTCTATGCCTCTATTAATAAAGCTCAGGATCCCATATGCTTTTGGAACAGCTTTCTCAACTTGTCCTGCCACCTTCAAAGATTTGTGCATGTGCACCCCCAGGTCTCTCTGTTCCTGCACCGCTTTAAAATTGTACCATTTAGTTTATATTGCCTCTCTTCACTCTCTTCCTACCAAAATGAATCACTTCACACTTCTCTGCGTTAAATTTCATCTGCCATGCATCTGCCCATTTCACCAGTCCGTCTATGTCCTCCTAAGTCTGTTACTATCCTGCACATTGTTTACTACATTTCCGAGTTTCATGCCATCTGCAAACTTTGAAATTATACCCTCTATATCCAAGTCCAGGTCATTAATATATATCAAAAAGAGCAGTGGTCCTAATACTGACCCTCGGTGAACACCACCATATACTTCCCTCCAGTCTGAAAAACAACTGTTCACCACCACTCTCTGCTTTCTGTCGCCAAGCCAATTTTGTATCCATGCTGCCACTGTCCCTTTAATCCCATGGCCTTTAATTTTGCTAACAAGTCTATTATGTGGTACTATATCAAATGCCTTTTGAAAGTCCATATACACATCAACCCTCTCCGTTACTTCATCAAAGTCATATTTTAACTTTCCAAAGAGTTTGCTTTTCTGAAATATCTGATTTTTATAATTAGGTGTTGGACTTTTTTGGCAATAAACTAAGCATATTATATCAATGCAGTGTGGGAAAAATCTTTCCTTTTGTCATTGTAGGGAAAATGTTTTTCATTGTATGTTTGTTGAATTCTTGATTGACCAAATTTCATCATAATACCATACATTTAATTTATCTTAATTTTTTTAATGTTCTTTTCAAGAAACCCCTAATAAGAGTTGCCATTGAAGAAGTTGAAGATAAAATGACCAATATTAAGTCGAAAACAGCTGCAGTCTCTTTCCCTTCTGATCTTGCAGCGAAGCGACCATGTGTGTTATCACCTACAGAAGAGACCAATAAGATTCAGGAAATAACCACCCATGGTGACTCCTCTGTGGCAGTTGCTGTAGCACCCAGTGCCAAAATACTTAAAATTGAAGAAAGTGGGGACTTTCCATTCATTTCTAACAAAAGGTATGTTGGTGTTTACTACAACAAAACTTCAGTACAGTTTAATTTTTTTTTAAAGTCTGTCTTCTGCTGGGGTAAAATTCAATAGGCACTTGTCTCTCCCCCTCTCCTCAGGTCCTCATTCAAGTGGCCATTCTTCATGTGTATCTAGAGCTCCAGATAGTGAATTGAGAGGATGTTTGGCTGTGACGGCTATCATGGCTGAACCCAACTTTGTATTTACCTGATGCCCACAGAAATGACATGATAGTGAGCAGGGCTGAGAACTCTAGTAGCCTTATTTCCTCCCTGCTCCTTCTCCAACTTGGGGATGCTGAGCTCATGTAGCACTGCAACTACACTACAACCCTGGCTGAAATCAGCTAACTCACCGTAGATTAGGGACCATAATCTTGGTCTGTATGGTTCAGTACACAGTACACTTACCCACTGAGCTTTCTGAGAAATGATGCAGGTTATTTTTTAAAAGCAAATCTGAGTGTAGGGTTCCATCTAACAGCATGGAGCTAATGCAGCAGTGATACTATGCTATAAAGCAAGTGGCTCATGGTAGCACTCTCGTCTGAGTCAGAAACCCCCTGGGTGGGCTCAAATCCCACTGAAGATACTTGAGCACATAATCTCGGTTGACACTTCAAGCAAAAAAAATCAACTTTATATTTAAAATCTGTGCCTCTTTGTCGGGGTGCAATTTCTTTTTATGGCTCTTTAACTTTGAAAGAATGGCTATCCCTAGAGTGAGTAAACCAAATCAAAAGCATTCCTTGTAGGGAATTCAACTTTCCTGAAAGACACATTGATAGAATTCCCAGCTCAACTTCATATAAGGTGTTAGGTTTTGCTGTCATTTTAATGTGCTGCTAAGTAACTGATTGAATGAAATGTATTTTTTTTATTAGCAAACGTGCATTGATATATTTTAATACAATGGGGTAAGTTGATTTTAAGGAAATGATTACAGAATTCTCAGGACATTGAATGAAAGTACTGTTGCGCATAGTTGCATATTAAGTGTCAAAAATAATGCTGGCAGGTAAATACAGTTTTCAGTTCAGTTTGCTTTTATTTTGCCAGTGCTTTATTCAAAATTGAAGCTACCTTTTTGGATACTGCATTGTGTAGTCTGGATATCTTGGTTTCCAGTATCTCTGAAACTGCTAAGACATAATCCAATAATAAAAATAAATTGCCTTGCCTGCCTTTTTAAAATTCTGATGAAGGATCTCTTATGCAAAATGAAAACTTATCACTTTTCAAATGTTGATGTACCCGATATGTACTAGCAGCATTTTCTGCTTTATTTATAAAGTATAAATTGCCTTGGTTGTTTCATATTTCATTTCTGTAGTGATATGTGACCTTTAGATAATGATTGATTCCAAAAGCTTTACTATTCTATGTGGTGCAAAAGCAAAGTGACATTTGCTTAATTATGCAGTTGGAAAGAAGAAGGATTTTGCTGTAACTTTTGCACATATATTTGATAGTCTCTTAGGAATTCTTCTCCTGTCTTGAGTTTACCACATCCTTCTTAACTGAGGGTGGATAGGCAGGCAACTTGTTTCTGGGCTGATAGGTGTTCTGTAGCCAACCATTAGGAACTGTACACACATTCTTAATGACTCCCCAACCCCTACACTGGGCCCATTCCTTCCTGTGGGAATTTTCAGAATCTCACTAGGTAGCACAGTGGACACAGGCAGTTGTGGAGTTACAGAAATGAACCAGAATCCTTCATTCTGCAGGAGCACACTATACCACCAGATTAATATCATCCTGGCTCAGTTTGGTAGCATACTCACCTCTTGTGTTCAAAGGTTGTGAGTTGAAACTCCACTTCAGGTCTTGGGCACATAATTCAGGCTGAGATTTCAGTACTGTACCGAGGGAATGGCGCATTGTTAGGGGTATCTTTGAGATGAAGCATTAAAGCGAAGTCCCATCTGCCTGTTCCAGTGGTTCAGGTGGATGTTAAAGAACCCATGACAATATTTAAAGAGTGGGGGAGTTCTCTCAGTCACCTAGTCAACATTGCTCCCTCAACCATCATCTCATTTGTTGTTGGTGAGACCTTGTATGTAAATTGGCTGTTGCATTTGCTTGTAAAACAAAAGTAATTACACTTCAAAAAAAAGTCATGGAATGTTTTGAGGATGTGGTACGGTGGAATATAAATACAAGTGTTTTTTTAATGAATGGGAGCTGCTTGTATAGTAGCAAATATTTTTTATTAATTGTAAAAAGATACTTTCTTTTGGAACAAAACTATATAAGCTAATAAGTTATATGTTTAGCTTTCTTGTTAAAGGACTAGGTTATTTGAAGACTTTTTAAAAATTTACTTTTGAGTACAGTACAACAAATCTATTGCCAACTATTTTTTCCTGTATTAATGTATTTAGAATCAAAAGGCCCTGTTGTCTTAAAGTATTTTTGGATTTGGAATCAATACAGCATTAAGTTCCCTTGGAAACAGTGCTTGACAGAGTCATTTACATAGATTAGCTCATATCTAATTAAATCCATCTTAACAGATCTATTACTGAAATAGTTTCCTTTTGAAGTTTTTGTTGATGGTTATTACTTCAAAATCTAAATTTCTATTTTAAACATATGTAAAGCATATTGTTGCATTCTGTGATCAGAAGCTGTGTCTTTTGAATATTGCATTTAGAGTACCCAGTTGTGGCACTTAAAATTAATGCAGCCTTCCAACTACACAAGGCTTGTCTGTTACTAGGAAATTGTCAAAAGTTGATTTTTTAAAAAAAAACTATTCGAATATGCATCCTAATAGAAGTGTCAATCAACTTTCCTTATGAGAAGTGTGGCTATAAAAGTGGTTTAGTTTGATCTGATTTTTGTTGCATTTCTCCATGTGGTATTTCAGTAATCTTTAGTTGGAATATTATTCTTTAATATTGTACATTTGTAATGTACAATACAGCAGATAAAAAATTTGGTGCACTTCTGCATACACCTTGTTGCACATGCTTCGCCAAGGCTTTGAACGGGACTGTAGTCACACAGGCTGTTGTTTCCATTGTAACACACAGAAAGCTCTTTACTACTACTACTACAACAACAACTACAACTTACATTTATATAGCACCTTTAACATAGTTAAAAAGCCCCAAGAGTGTTATCAAACAAAATTTGACACCGGGCCACATAAGGAGGTATTAGGACAGGTGATCAAAAGCTTGATCAAAGAGTTAGATTTTAAGAAGCGTCTTATGGAGGGTAGAGAGGTGGAGAGGTATAGGGAGGGAATTCCAGAGCTTAGGGCCTAGGCAGCTGAAGGCACGGCCGCCAATGGTGGAGCAATTAAAATTGGGGATGCGCAAGAGGCAAGAATTGGAGGAGCGCTGAGATCGCGGAGAGTTGTAGGGCTGGAGAATTGTTAGAGATAAGGAGGGGCGAGGCCATAGAGGGATTTAAAAACAAAGATGAGAATTTTAAAATCGAGGAGTTCCTGGATTGGGAGCGATTGTAGGGCCAGTGAGCACAGGGGCGATGGGAGAACAGGACTTTGTGCGAGTTAGGATATCTAAGAAAGGATATACTTGCCTTCGAGGCAGTGCAATGAAGGTTCACTAGATTGATTTCTGGGATGAGAAGGTTGTCCTATGAGGCTAGATTAAGAAGAACGGGCCTGGAGTTTAGAAGAATGAGAGGTGATCTCGTTGAAATGTATAAAATTCTTAGAGGGCTTGACCGGGTAGATGCTGAGAGGCTGTTTCCCTTGGCGGAAGAGTTTAGAACTAGAGGGCATAGTCTCAGGATAAGAGGTGGGCGATTCAGGACTGAGATGAGGAGGAATTTCTTCACTCAGAGGGTGATGAATCTCCACCCCAGAGGCTGTTGAGTATATTCAATTGTAAACAATTTTACAACACCAAGTTATAGTCCAGCAATTTTATTTTAAATTCACAAGCTTTCGGAGGCTACCTCCTTCCTCAGGTGAACGATGTGGAAATGAAGTCCTCGAAAGTCATTTCCACATCGTTCACCTGAGGAAGGAGGTAGCCTCCGAAAGCTTGTGAATTTAAAATAAAATTGCTGGACTATAACTTGGTGTTGTAAAATTGTTTACAATTGTCAACCCCAGTCCATCACCGGCATCTCCACATCATGAGTATATTCAAGACTGAGATCGATAGATTTTTGGACACTAAGGGAATCAAGGGATATGGGGATTGGGCGGGAAAGTGGAGTTGAGGTCGAAGATCAGCCATGATCTTATTAAATGGCGGAGCAGGCTCGAGGGGCCGTATGGCCTACTTCTGCTCCTATTTCTTGCTGAATATGAAGGGGGCTCCTAAAATGGGGGATTCCGGGAGTGGGTCCGGAGCCCGGCTCCAACCCACCCACTTCCGGGTTCCCCAATGACTCAAATCGATGCGCGCGCTGCCCCTGCATGCGGGATTCTACTTAAGATCATTATCTGGGTACTTGATGTCGTTTACAGACCTCATTAATTGGAGATTTTAGGAGGATTCGGATTTTGGACCACCCAGAGCGTGTTTCCCATGCTGGGGGAAACACTCCCTGTTTAAACAGACATGTTGCAGCCAGTGGGAGCTGCAAAGGTCCATTTAACAGGTGCGGGGTAAACCCTCATTCATTGCAGCAGGGCACTCTGTCACCTCAGGCAAAGTTTTGCCTGCCACACCGTTGTCTCCACACTCCAAATTATTAAATCATACCCTAAACTCTGCTGTGCAAACGCATTTACCTACTTTGTGGACTCCCTCACACTCACACCGTCAGGATTGGTGGGGAGGGGTTCTATTGCTGCATTCATCACTCCATTGTAGGACGAGCAACATCACCAGCCTCGCCAGGCATGCCGTCAACCTCCGCCACGCAGAGCTACACAACACAGTGCTGCGGAACAGGCACCTGCACAAAGTAGACGTGCAACTACACATACACCCATTGTAGGGTGACCCAATGGGCGGCATCAAGGGTGTTCATGGAGAAACTCATGAAAGGCATTATTGCACAAGCCAGTCAAGAATGGCCAAGATGTGGCAGTAGTGGTGACAATATAATATGTAATGAGTTGATCAGAAATCAAATATAAGTGAAAAACCGTGACAAACCCTCTAACACCCTTGTGCATCCCCTTCATGCTCACAACACGTTTGCCTTACACTTCCTACTACACATATGTGATGCATGCCCTGTGGCTGCAGCACAGGTAGTGGCAGGTTGGGTGAGGCTGACCGTGATAGAGATGCATCAGAGGGTGAGTATCAGACAGAGCCATGAGATTGTATGAGGATTGGGTTGAGTGGTAGTGGTGGGATGAGTACTGGCGAGGTGAGTAAGTGCAGGTAAGATGAGGATGAGGTTTGAGTGGGTGTGAGGAGTGATGTGATAGACTTAGTGTTGGCAGTGCAGAAGGAGATGAGGGATGGGGCGGTGATGTGGCAGACGGAGTGTAGGGGAATGAGTGAGTGTACTCACTTCGGCTGACTTAGTTAGATCACTGAAGTGCCTCCTGCACTGTATGCAGGTGCTTGATATGTTGGTGCTGGTGACCTCTGCTACCTCGAGCCAGGCCTTCGTGGTGGCAGAGGCAGGCCACTTCCTCCTGTCTGCCGGGGAGACGATCTCTGTCCTTCCCCTCCTTACCCATCCAATAGGACCTGGAGTGAGGCATCATTAAACCTGGGCTGCTCCATGCTGTAATTTTGGCTCCTTTCTGCAGCATCAGTCAGTGGAAGACTGCCCCTTTAAATATGGCTCCTCCAGCTGACAGCCTATGCTGCGCATGAGCAGTCCGCTCGCTGCGCAGCTTTCCAGTGCAAAACCCGGAAGCCAAGGTAAGTGTCTTCAATTTACTTAGGATAGCGTAGGGAACCCACCGATTTTACTGGGTGGGTTACCCATGCACCCAGTCGACCCCCCTGCTGGCAACCCGCCTCCCTCCTAATATCGGGCCCATTGAATCTGATTCCACCGTAGCATTAAAAGGATAAATGGACAAGGTGATTTTAGCCAGGAGCAGAGGTTATGTGATTGATATCAGTTTGGAATAGATTCATGTGCGTTTGAAGGGTTAGAAAGCAATGGAAAAATAAGTAAATGCTCTGGAAATGAAAACAGGTGTGATCCAATGGGGTTGATGTTTTTCTTGTAACTAAATCCTGGTTTTAGGGGATTAGGCAATAAATTACTTTCTGTACAATTGAAACGCAGCTGTTTAAAACTTGTTCAAGATGGTGATGCCATCAATTGGGTCTACAGTAAAGGCTAGGTGCTTCATGAAAGAGACTACATCTTTGAAAGAGTGACCCCTCATTGCTTTTCTGCACTTTTAGATGCAACATTAGCAGATACACAGGGATGATAAGGTATAAAGAAATATATATTTGAAAAAGTTAGCATAGCATATATTTCAATTTTATTTTTTTCTCCATTTTTCTGATATCTTTTCCCCTTCCCTTTTTTAATTACAAATGTCTTCTCCTTGTGCTGTTGTCGGTTGAGAGGGTAACCAGGAGCCTGTTACTGGATTCTACCAAAGCAGCTTTCTGACCAGCATTATAAGGCTTTGAATGTAAAGGTTGGCTCCTGTTTTTTTGCTCGCATTTTTGTCCCCCTCTTCTTTGAAGTGCACAGTGAGATTAGGAACTCCGAGTTGGGCATCATGACATAAAGCTGTATGCTACCACTCTGTGATACTGCACGTTGAGTTGATTGGATATTAATGTTAAAAATTCTATTTATATGCTGTGATTTTTAAAATGACTCACCAAGCAAGCAGTGGCCTCCAACCCCTTTTCCCTGCATGAATATATTTTCCAAAAGAAAAACAAAAGAATCTTGTGGACTAGCGTCAGACCAGCTGATATTTTCTTCCCCTCTTTTCTTAGGTTAGCACACTGTGTCCATTCTATCATTGTCTATTCTATCCTGGTGTCTTTCACCTCCACCCACGTAGGGGCCCTGCTCACAGTTGGATTTTCTTGTAGAGGAGATCTAATAGTGAAAATAATCTTTAATTATTTCAAAATATTTAAGCATGGAAACAAAATTGAGTAGTATGAAACCTAGTAGTATGGTTTTAACTGTATGTGAAGGATTGTTTGGTATGTATGTTTAACAGATCATACTGATTTCCAAGCAGTTTTACTTAATAAAACTATAATTCTTTTTCAGAAGGCATCATGATGTGTCCGACAAGCAACCTGTTGTAGAGAGCTCGGCAGAAAGGAAGAAAGCTGAAGTCATTTTGTTTTCCCACTCTATGACTATCCCTCCTGCCCCTGCCAACTCCTTTCAGCTCGAAGCAGACCTCCGGAAACTGAAAAATTATCCAGAGATGGTACATAAATATTTAAAGGTAAATCTAACCGCATTTATTCCACATCTGTTTGTAAAACTGGTTGTTACATGCCCATTTCAAATTTAAAATGTCTTTTCAATAGTAATGATTTCAAGAAATTTGTCTGATTTTGTAAAAATGATCTGTAGCAGAGGGGACTAAGGGAGATCGAACAGAAGTGTGTCAAAATTTCAAAAGGATTTTGGAAGGTAAATGGTGAAAGATTACATTCATTGGTCAGTCAATGGGTAACAATAGTACACAAATTTAGGATTAGTACTAGAAGCGTAAAGTGGGAGTTATTTTTTAATCTGATGTTTTTTAGAATACAGAATACATTACCACAAGTGGCTGTTGAAGCTAATTCAACCCTCAAGTTTGAGGGCGTTAGATAAAAAAATAAAAGAAAACAATATTAAAAGGTGCAGAAAAAGCTTAGGAAAATGGGACTAGGTAGCTGCAATATGGAGTTGGCAGAACTGAAATGGCTGCCGTTTATGCTAAAATTTCTGATTTTTCAGCTTGTAGTTAAATTGTTTACGTTTCCTATGTAAAATTTTAAGTTGCTGACCAGCATATTATGTGGGTGACTGTTCCACAACTTTTCATCGATTTAAAACAAATATTTTTAGTTGAAATACTTTGCATAATTTTTATTGTAATAGTGACCATTAAAGATTTTAATGCTCGGCTACATAGGAAACGTAAATTAGGTATGCTGCTTCCTGATGTGCATGTACATGTACCTGTCTTGTGTTAAATTTGTATAGATTTCAGGCTGCCATATAGAACTGCCATGGGCAGCGAAGACTAAACACTAACCTATATAATATGCATGTGCTTATATATCCTCATTTAAACTTATTCCATTATTGGGAAATTGCTGCTTTTGGGTTAGTGGGGTTAAAACCTTCATAGGAAATTGTGGATCATCCAGCATCAGTTCTGGTTAATGAATACAGCAAATCTGTAGTTTTGTTCAGAGCTTGAAAGCTCCCCATAATGATTTGCTAGAAGAGTTAATTTGGAAGAAAAAGTGTGTGTGTGTGTTTAACCACACCAAGGCCGTCCTCACCAAGCTCCACTAACTTTGTGCCCCAGACTTGTAAGATCCTCATCCTCACCTTCAAATACCTCCATGGTCTTTCCCCAGTCGACCTCATCAGTCTCCTACAGCTGCATTCCCTGCAAACACCCTGTGCTCTTCTGATAGCAGTCTTCCTGTTTCCTGCCTTGCAATCAGTGGCTACACCTTTATCTGCAATAACCCTGCCATCTGGAAATCTTTCATCCAACATCTCCATGTTGCTTTTAGAAGCCTCTCAAAGACTTTTGTCTCCAAATGTGCTTTTACCCCCCCAACACCCCACCCCCCCCCCCCCCAAACATCATCCCACAACTTTTGTATTTCTTCCTCTCCTGCCTAGTGTCCACTGCCCTGTAAAGTGCACTCAGATGACCTCTTATGAGAGGAGAGCTTTGGATATTTGTGGTTATTCAAAGTCCTGGTTTATTTTCACTGTCTGTTTTATATTTCGATTTTGAGTAAGCTTAATATCACATGCTTGATAATTGTACGTGCTTAATTATTCAATGTAATGATTTTTAATTAGTTCATTTTCAAAATGAACTTTATAACATGTTCTTTTATGAATAAGAGCTTTTGCTTCGACTGGATGGGTTGAAGGAACTAGACCTTGTATTAAGGTGTGAAGAACCTGTTTCCTGAATGGCTAATCAGTCATTTTTTTTTTCAACTTAAGTTCCTTTTTTTTGTTCCCCCTCACCAATTTTTTCCTCTTTTCCTGAAACCACTGACTCCTTGCAGGATATAGTTCCAGGGACAATAGTTGCCCTTTATTACCATACCCAACTGGCCATTATCTGCGTGTGATGGGTTTTCGTGCATTGAATTTCAGACATAAATTTGACATAGGGATAAACGTTTCATTTTCAGGTTGACAGGCTGTAATTAGTGGGGTGCCGCAAGGATCAGTGCTTGGGCCTCAGCTATTTACAATCTATATCAATGACTTAGATGAAGGGACCGAGTGTAATGTATCCAAGTTTGCTGACAATACAAAGGTCGGTGGGAAAGTAAGCTGTAAGGAGGACACAAAAAGTCTGCCAAGGGATATAGACAGGTTAAGTGAGTGGGCAAGAAGGTGTCAGATGGAGTATAATGTGAGGTTATTCACTTTGGTAGGAAGAATAGAAAAGCAGAATATTTTTTAAGTGGTGAGAAGCTATTAAATGTTGGTGTTCAGAGAGATCTAGGTGTCCTCGTACAAGAAACACAAAGTTAGCATGCAGGTACAGCAAGCAATTAGGAAGACAAATGGCATGTTGGCCTTTATTGCAAGGGGGTTGGAGTACAAGAGTAAGGAAGTCTTGCTACAATTGTACAGGGCTTTGGTGAGACTACACCTGGAGTACGGTGTACAGTTTTAGTCTCCTTATACATGCCTTGAGGTGGTGCAACGAAGGTTCATTAGATTGATTCCTGGGATGAAAGGGTCCTTCTATGAGGAGAGATTTAGTAGAATGGGCCTATACTCTCTGGAGTTTAGAACATAGGAACAGGAGAAGGCCATTCAGCCCCTTGTGCCTGCTCTGCCATTTGATAAGATCATGGCTGATCTGTGATCTAACTCCATATACCTGCCTTTGGTCCATATCCCTTAATACCTTTGGTTGCCAAAAAGCTATCTATCTCAGATTTAAATTTAGCAATTGAGCTAGTATCAATTGCTGTTGAATGAGAGGTAATCTCATTGAAACATATAAGATTCTAAGGGAGCTTGACAGGGTGGATGCTGAGGTTGTTTCCCCTGGCTGGTGAGTCTAGAACCAGGGGGCATATTCTCAGGATAAGGAATACCTTGGTCTGTATGACTGAGCTGCTCACGAGATAAACTTTTGGAACTCGGGAAGTTACCACTTTATAGTGCCAGTTGGTAAACTTTTGGTTCCATGAACACAATTTAAACTTTTTTAAAAAAAAGTTAAACCTTAACTTTCAACAGATTCCAGCAGAAAAATTGGTTTTAGAGCTGATGTAAAAGTATTCACTTTATAACCAGTGCAATATTCTAATGGTTTTTTCTTTTTGTTTATTGCTCCTGCGAATAGCAAATTGAGCCCTCATTTTATCCACAACTGTTTCAAAAGACTTTGGAACCTGACATTTTGAATCACATTTTAAGAATCCTTCATGATTTATACATCAGGTAAGAAACATTTAAGCTTATAGTTGACCCAGTCAAAATAGTACACATCATCTTATTTAATGTAATCGTAATGTAATGCGTATAACGGTGACTCGTAGACTGCATGTTATAGGAGCTTATCACGCAGTGGATTGTAAACCTCTGGAATTCTCTACTCCAGAGGGCTGTGGATGCTGAGTCATTGAATATATTCAAGGCTGAGATGGATCGATTTTTGGACTCGAGGGGAATCCAGGGATATGGGGATCAGGCGGGAAAGTGGAGTTGAAGCTGAAGATCAGCCATGATCTGAGTGGCAAAGCAGGCTCCTATTTCTTATGTTCTTATTGAAGGCACATGTATTTTTAGGAAATGCACTGAATTTGCATGATTCAACTGAATATTTTGCTTTTCCACTGGATGTAATATTACCTCTCTCCTCTTCCTTAAAAGCCACCTCTTTGACCAAGCTTTTGGTCATCCCTCCTACAATCTCCTTTGGCTCAACTACTTGGAACATTTTTCTTTGTTAAAGGTGCTATATAAATGCAAGTTGTTGTATTTTGTTCTTATGGCTCATTAAAAATGTGCAGCTTTTCAAACCTTTCCTGCTGCAAGGTATTAAAAAGTGTTCTACTTATTCTGCACGAAACACAATTGTTTTTTTCAGGACCTGTTTTTATCATCTGGAATTGATATTTTATCGCTCAAAGCATGGACTGTCGTAATATTACTACGTTTGTTACAAAGCAGCTTCCTCCGAGTATTGATATAAAAGCAACATCGTAACTTGGAAGTTGAGCCTAAACTGACTTAAGTAAGCTGACACCAGGAAGTATAATGTCACTCTAGGAGATAGTCTTCCAGCATTTGGGGTTCACACCTGATTTTAAGAGTGCCCAAGCAGTTCATCGGTAGTATCCCACCAGCACTCTCGGCGTTTTAAAATTAACCATGCAGGGACTGGAGCTCCATGACGTGCGGCCAGTAGGTACTGTCTTTACTGTGAACTGTGCTAGTCCAGCTCATTCAAAATGTGAAGATATAGCCCAGTATAGTGTAACAATATATCTTGGCTTTGTTTAGAATGATAGAACGGTTACAGCACAGAAGGAGGCCATTCGGCCCATCGAGCCGGTGCCAGCTCTTTGTAAGAGCAATCCAGTTAGTCTCATTCCCCCGCTCTTTCCCTGTAGCCCTGCAGGTTTTTTCCCTTCAAGTATTCATCCAATTCCTTTTTGAAAGCCACGGTTGAATCTGCTTCCACCACCCTTTCAGGCAGCGCATTCCAGATCATAACTACTCGCTGCGTAAAAAAGTTTTTCTCATGTCACCTTTGGTTTTTTTGCCAATTACCTTATATCGGTGTCCTCTGGTTCTCAAACCTTCTGCCAATTGGAACAGTTTCTCTTTATTTACTTTATCTAAACCCTTCATGATTTTGAACACATCTATCAAATCTTCTCTTAACCTTTTCTGCTTTAAGGAGAACAATCTCAGTTTCTCCAGTCTATCCATGTAACTGAAGTCCCTCATCTCTGGAACCACCCTAGTAAATCTTTTCTGCACCCTCTAAGGCCTTCACATCCTTCCTAAAGAGTGGTGCCCAGAATAAAGGCTTGGTAAAGTAATATTCACCAGACTTAAAATATACAGTTTTAAAAAAAAAAAAAGTTCACTACAATAAATGTTAATTGGACCAGCAGAAGCAAAGATGGATGCTTTTTTCATATGGTAATAGTTTTTCGTGCTGTCGAAGCTGAAAATGGAAACACTTCAACAATGATGTTAACCTTTTCTAGCAAAATGGATGGATAGTTTTTGATGTGAAGTTTCGGTTTCAGTTCATGACTACTTTGCTAAATGTAGCAGCTGAATCAAAGAAAGTACTTTCAAGAACCCACTTAGCCATTTGTGTTTTCAGTAGAAATTTTTATTCCCAGTTAGCTGCTGTTTTCTTCAACTTCACTGCTGATCCTTGGTTAATTCCTGATGTGTGCATTCCAGCTTTGGAATTCTTGTCACTGGATAATCAGGAAGCGTATGAAACCCAAGACAGCATAAGTACTCCCATGTGTTTAACACAGCACTGTACAGTTATGTCAGTTGATCGTTAACTATACTTGATTTTTTTTGACTAGATCACCTGTGGTGTTACTCTGGCTGAGTTGGGAGATGGCAGTTTTATAATAGGCATTTTATCAGCGAAGTACGATGATAAAAATGTTACACTGTGTATACTATATACAAGACTTTAATATACATTTGTAAAGATTTTTGGGAGTTGAGGTAGAACAGGGAAGAGCAGTTTCAATGGCAAGAGGAGATTTTTAATGCAGAACTGGGAACAGCATTTTCAGTGCTGTGGTTTTCTGGAAGGTTTATTTAAAGAAAAACACAGCAGGATTTTTAAAATGAAGTTGAGCCACAGTGACGTGAGAAAAGGACAGGTGCCATTTCAGTCTGACGTCATGTCTGAAATCAAAATGTGATTTTCGAAATCTTTAATAACCTTAATTATGATTGTGCTTTAACTCCTCTAATCGAACACAAGTTACACATGCATTTCTCACAGCACTTACTCTTCCTATCAGTTAGTAAAAACCACAGATTTATTTTTCAATCTAGTGTTAAGATATTTCATGATTCAGAATGTCCATGGAGCTACAGATTTTATTTTTATGCTTGATAAGCCACGAGTGGTAAGTTTTGTTTGTCGGAATAATAGTTCTTGCGCAATTAACAGGAAGGATATGTTGCACAGTATAAGACCATTAAAAATAACTTTAAAAAACTGATTAAGGTTTTAGAAATAATTAATTCCAGGTAATAATTGTTGCTTTGTCCTCATGTTCTGCTGCCATGTTATTTTAAAATTACATCAAAGGTTTGGAAACTTTCCAGTCCTGTGAATTTGCACATTTTATTTGCCCATCCTGCAAAGGCACAAGCTTGCATGACAAAACGGCCCTCAATATAGCGTTACGTTGGCAGTATCATTCCTGAAGCACCACAAGAATAGTTGGTGTGAAAAATGGAAATGTCACACTTTTGCAGTAGAAAGCTTTTCCTGAAATTGGTATCAAGGTGGTGTTCCTGCGATGTGGTGTTTCACAGAAATCTTCAAGTTTGGCTTTATCCTGCACAAGCTCTGGTGAATAATTGACAAGGCAGATAATAGAGGTTGTAGTGTTACGTCATGTTTGAAAAAGCCACTCTTTTTAAAAAAAAAAAAAAAAGTACATCCCACTGCCACTACTTGGTTTGATTAATGGAGCATTCCTCTGAAATGTATATAATTTTAGATTCTCTCAAATGTGCAATTTAGATCCCACTAAATATGTATTGATACCACACACTTTGCATGTTGACCTATAATTTTTCAGTTTTTTTCCCAAGTTTTGCTCACATTGTAATAGAACGTTTACACCTTTAATTTCCACATGACCAAAATAATTATCTTAAGGGCTTTCATGAAAAATTTGGAATGCCAATTAGATTTAAATTTTAAAAAAAGTGGCTATTAAATCAGAATATTGGGCTTAGCCACAAGACACTGCAGCTGGCTGCTAGGGACCCTATTCCTCTGCCATGGGAAAGGAGTGTTTTAGTGACTTTATGCAGCATTGAATGTAAATTGATTAAATAGGATGCTGTAATTTCCAGAAGTTGTGACATACTGAATAAATTTTGCAACTGTCAAAAACAATAAATAATGCTACTAATTTCTAACACCATTCTAATAGAATCATGGAAAGCTTTTTAAATTCACTGAATAATTTTAATTCAATGCAGTAATGTTACTGTGGCCTCCTGAGGTTCAAAGTAATCACAGCAATGAATCTAATTTGGAAAACCTTTTTTCTCTTGCATTGCATTTTATAGGTTTGAAGAACCTTCCCTAATTCTAGATGTGCTAAAGAGCTTATCAAATGTAAAACGATTTGATATGGCAGTGATGTTTATGTCGGAACCTGAAAGAAAAGGTAAGTTATAGTTAGCCAACTGCAGTTTAAGAAGCAGTCATTGTGATTCAGTTGATGTACCAGCATGTAATGACTTGATTACAATTAGAGTTCTCTGCACAATGTGCTGCTAATTTTGGCACCTTCCTTGATAATTTGGCCTCACAGAGACTAGGCATTTCCCCATAGGCACCCTGCTCTCCAGCTTCTCCAAGCTTATCGTTACAGAAGAGTCGAGACAGAGGCTTGAGATGGGAGGGGACAGAGATCAACGGCTCACCTTTTTTTAAAAAAAGAATAAAAATGGGGAGACTCATTAAAACAAGAAAATTACTTTGGTTTTGTCCATCTCTGGTTAACAATCCTTTTATATAGACCACTGCACTTGAACTGCAAATGGCACCCTTTTTTTGGATTATAGCTGTGGAATGCACTAAAGTCAAGCAGTGTAGAAAATGGTTCCAGAATGGTGTGATATTGGCTTTAAGAAATACTCGGGCCCACTGGGCACCTCATAAACTTTATAATGTTACAAAAAAGCATACACTCTCACCTGTGCTGTCTTAAAATTAAATATAGTTGCTGGTGGAGTATTAGTACCCATGTGCAAAGCTCTCTCCTTGTGACAGAGTATGAGTAGCAGCAAGATGCTTCCTGTAATATAACCTGTGCTCTACACAGTTGATCTGAGATTGTTAGTACTGTATAACTGAAACCTTAAAAACGATAGCTTAACTTCTTCATGTGTTCTCCATACTCATTAGAAATAATTCTAATCACTGAACTGGGAAATCACAGACAAATCATTTGATTTTAGCCCTCTGGATCCTGTATTATGCCATACCATGATTATTGGCTGTGTTCTTTCTTTACACACCATCATTTGAAGCCATTTGATTTTCCCAGATCAACATTATCCCAATAGTTGGTAAACAAGTCAAAGGCATTGGTAGAAATTCCCTAGAATCAAAGCATAGGCCTGATACTGGTGCAGTAGGGGTCCAGTTTGATCTTTGGCCAAGCTTTGGTCACCCCTCCTAATTGTTTCTTCTTTGGCTCAGCATCTGTTTTACTTTTATGCCTTTGTGAAGGGTACAGCAGCATAGTGTTTGTTATTGGACTAGTAATCCAGAGAACGTGAGTTCAATTCCCACTATAGCAATTTGAGAATTTGAATTCAGTTTTAAAACATCCAGAAATATAAAGCTGGTGTCTGTAAAAGTGGTCATAAAGCTGTCGGATTGTCCTAAAACCCACCTGATTGACTGGAACCTAATTTTAGTAATGTTCCTTCTCAAGGGCAACTAGGGATGGGCAATAAATGCTACCAATGCCCACATCCTGAGAGTGATTTTTTTAAGTGCCGTAGGACGTTTTTCTGTAATTAAAGGCATTGTATAAATGCAAGTTGTTCTAAGTGATCAAAACTTTATTAAAGCCACATCCTTTATCAATTACAGTAGTTCATGTGCTGTAATATATTTTGTCTCATGTTATTCCTGATGAGCATAAGCTGTGCTAGTGCTTAATGATTGTCAATATAAAACAAAAGATTAATTTTTCTCTTATTCCTTTTTCCAGTTGTAAAAGATGTATTTGATCATCTGCAGAAATCTGGTGTTGAAGAAGGTTCACTTAAAGCATTGAAGAACAGATACAGTGTTTGAAACATCCCTCTGACCTAGAAATAAGTACCACAATGGATAAAATTTATATCTTGTACAAGTCCTTTTGATTTACCCAAATTACCCAAACTGTCTTTTTATATATTATTTCCCTCAATAACTATTTTAGTATAAAGTCATCCTATGTGTGTACACAATATTTCTCCTGATTTGTACTTACCTGGTCAATCTTGCTTCTCGGCTGGTATGGATGGGCTTTACAGGTTTTTTTTATCGCTACAAATAATACCACTGAGCAGCCATCAGGGGCTATGTTTTTGGCATGTTAGCCACATTTGTCTTCAGTCTCGAGCCCAGCTGAGACTGAGGAATCTTGTCCAAGTGAGATAGCTTTGGGACTTGAGGGAACTGATTGAGGGGGTGGGATTATTTACTGAGCCACACTTTTTTTTGTAAGTTTTTATTCTTGATTAGTTTTACTTGGCAAATTAAATCCAATTTTGATTTCTTTTTTCTGTTTCATTTGTTATGTTTCCATGTACAGATTTGTGTGAGATCTCATGTTATTCATTTCAAAGTGTTTGAGAGACTTATTTAAAACAGCTGCTAATAAACTAGTCGTAAATAACTTTGTCTAATATTATCCGGTCTCCTGTCAATTATTTGATGCAAGTAATAAAACATGCAGGAAGTGCACCTATTTGAGAGATTTGTAAATGAGCATTGTTATTCAGTTAGGCTGCATTGTATGCTAAATGTTAATTTGAAATGTACAAACACTAAGCAGAATAATTGATTTAATGTGCTTGGTGCATATTCTATTCTCCATTCATTTGTAATTGCTTTTGCTGCATGTAATTCAGTTATAAAAGGCTTTTGAACTAAATGAGAAAAAATGATTCAAAAGAATGACTTTTTAAACAATACAGTATTAATGTAAACCTGTGTACAATCTATTAACTGGCCAGATGGTTCAATCACCTAACAATTCCTAGAAGGCACTGTGGAGACAGTACTCCAGGATAAAACACGATAGCGGCCTCATCAAGTATTCCACTACAAGGTGATTTTGAATAATCATGCAATATTAAAGGGAAACCATTTTGTGGCATTAATTGTAACATACTCCTGAATGTCAGCATCACTACAATAGCAAGAATCTTGCCCTGGTTGCTGTTAGCACTGGGTACTCTAGCACATTCAGTACTAACAAACTCAAGTTTTTCTAAAACAGAAGCTTCAACAATGTTTTAAACTCAATTTCCTCCTCTTAAAAAATAAATGACCACATACTGAAGTATGAGTAGTTCTATGCAACTAGAGGGAACAACTCCTTAATTCCAGTCATCCAAACATTATTATGGTCATTGTACTTCTTTATCTGAGTTTTGTGGGAGTTGCAGTTGAAGGGAAAAGCCAAATGCAATTTGTTGGAGAAACAAAGCCACGTAACTCCCATTGCTAACAAGGTAAGTGTTAAATTTGTTTTCCCTTACAGCATAAGCATGTTTTCCTTTACCATTGAGATTTACTTTGTGCAAAGGATCCTTAAGTATCCTTCATGAAATGATTTAAATGAGAAAAAGCGACAATGTTCTCAGAAGTAGTGTTGATTTGGATTTGGATTTCATTCCATATATGAATATAAATGTACTGATGAATCATGGGGTCGATACAGGACCTGACATTGTAAGCAAATGGTCCCAGGCAGCAATCTTCCTTTTACCAAGCAGTTTTCAGACCCTGCACTAAAAGACAACTTTGCTGGTGGAGAAATTTCAGGTGTCAGCAAGAACTGCTGTCAGTGATTCATGGCAGCTGCCATATTTTGATGCAATATTATTTGGCTATTGAAATCTAATCTTTCTGATCAGTAGCGACCATAATCTAGGGGCAATAGTCAGTCAGACCTCTCTAGTAGTATTGAGCTGCTGATCTTAACTTCGCAATGTGCTTTTTGGATATAAGTTGCAAATCCTGCTTCCATACCTGATTCAGTGGGCTGGGGTGGACATCTGTGTACTTAGTTTGAGTCCATTTTTAAACTGAGCTGCCTGTGGTTTTGTTCAGAATATCCACTTAATTATGGACGTGTAACACCACAATATTGATGTTAGTAAGCGTTGCAGCCAAGAGTGCTAATTTCTGTACATAAATGCACACTATACTGGTCGTTGATGTTACAAGCACCTTGCAATATTCAGCACAATCTCTGATCACAACTAATATGTTGATTGATTCTTTAAATGCCTAGTACAGTGAAACCTGTACAAAGGGATACCTCCAGAAAAGGGACATCAATTTAAAAAAAAAGGGACAATCGTTGACAGTCCCAAATAATAGGTGAGGTGAGAGTAACTGCTCTTGATATCAAGGCAGCATTTGACTGAGTGTGGCACCAAGGAGCTGTAGTAAAATTGAAGTCAATGGGAATCGGGGAAAACTCTCCAGTGGCTGGAGTCATACCTAGCACAAAGATGGTAGTGGTTGTTGGAGGCCAATTATCTCAGCCCCAGGACATTGCTGCAGGAGTTCCTCAGGGCCGTGTCCTGCATTCAGCAAGACCTGGACAACATCCAGGTTTGGGCTGATAAGTGGCAAGTAACATTCGCTCCAGACAAGTGCCAGGCATTGACCATCTCCAAGAGAGAATCTAACAACCTCCCCTTAACATTCAATGGCATTACCATTGCCGAATCCCCCACCATCAACATCTTGGGGGGGTCACCATTGACCAGAAACTTAACTGGACCAGCCATATAAATACTGTGGCTACAAGAGCAGGTCTGAGGCTGGGTATTCTGTGGCAAGTGACTCATCTCCTGACTCCCCAAAGCCTTTCAACCATCTACAAGGTTATTCAGGAGTGTGATGGAATAGTCTCCGCATGCCTGGATGAGTGCAGCTCCAACAACACTCAAGAAGCTCAACACCATCCAGGACAAAGCAGCCTGCTTGATTGGCACCCCACCACCACCCTAAACATTCACCACCGGCACGCTGTGGCTGCAGTGTGTACCATCTACAGGATGCACTGCAGCAACTCGCCATGGCTTCTTCGACAGTACCTCCCAAACCCGCGACCTCTACCACCTAGAAGAACAAGGGCAGCAGCACATGGGAACAACACCACCTGCACATTCCCCTCCAAGTCACGCACCATCCTGACTTGGAAATATATCGTCGTTCCTTCATCGTTGCTGGGTCAAAATCCTGGAACTCCCTACCTAACACATTGTGGGTGAACCTTCACCACACTGACTGCAGCGGTTCAAGAAGGCGGCTCACCACCACCTTCTCAAGGGCAATTAGGGATGGGCAATAAATGCTGGCCTTGCCAGTGATGCCCACATCCCATGAACGAATTTTTAAAAAATCTGTATACACAATGACCATTTTGAAGGTAGGGACACATGGGAATAAAGGACATCTGATGCAAGTCCCTTAGCTGTCTCTAATTTACAGGTCTCACTATACCTGCATGGCTGTAACATTCATGATCAGCTGCCACCATGCACTGAACTGAGGACTGATTCCCGAGACAATCCATCGGAGACTCACACCACAGCAATTTGATGCTTCAAGTGTAATTGCAGTGCGATCACTGATATTTATTAATTTAATAGGATATTAATTTATGCAAAAGAAAAATACTGGAAATCTGTGGAACGTGAACTTCAGTTCTCCACAGATGCGACCTAACCTGAGTATTTCCAGCATTTTCTGTTTTTATATTAATTTATGCAAGTAGTTTAAAACTAAATCCAAAAGCTAGGTGTTCAGACAATCAAACTTGGATCACATAAACCAGGGGTGTTAAACCTGAAGAATTTCTGGTTAATTTCATATTTTGTTGGCGTTGTCTTTTGTGTCCAGGCCTTTAGAATGACCAGTGTAAGCAACTGATAATGTTCTTGGCTTGCAAGTACATACACAAGGTGCGCTGTGCCATGCCCCGTCCCTTTTAAAACTGGGCACAGTGTTTTTACACTGGAATGTCATAAATATTTCAATGCAATAACGACATCGTAGTGTTTTACTGCACGTACACTTTTCATAATAGTAACCTGACACAACAGAAAACGATTCCGATGCGGTTAAGAAGCCCAGACTTCGGTCTTGAAAGGACCAAATAAAACCAAGAACGCGAATTCGATGAATTACTGAGTTTTATTTCGACATTTACAGAAAAGTACAAAGTTCTTAAGTCAGTGCTGTCGGAATCGAGGCATACAGTTGTCAGTATTGAAAACATAAATTTAGAGTACAACAATGCGACTTTTATGAATCAAAAACCGAACCGACAGTGAAAGTAATAATTTGTGCTTTTGATTCTGATATTGGACTCTAACCTTTGTTCCGCACATCGACCTGGTTGATTCTAAAAGGCGACTGTTGATTACGATTACTTAGTGAGATTGACTGTTCATTGCCCGGAAAAAGAGGGATTATGAAAGCAGCAGTCCTTCTAGACAACGTTCTTTCAAAAGTAAAGTATATTCCAAAGTCATCGCAAAGGCTGGGTAAAAATAACGAGGTCCCGTTCACTCCACTCGGGCTATTTAATCGCTTAAATAAAAAATATTTAATCTCACTATGAATCATATTTAAATCAGTTACTGTCTCGAAATTGACAATCTGCCTTTTTTTTTATTTATTAAATGAGGGGTCTGTGGTACATTGATGTGAATTTGATAGGTGGGAGAAGGAAACCGCGGGTCGGAAACTACTTTTAACCAAATGTTATTCCAATCTGACTGTTTAGTACAAGATTAATGTCAATACTTATAAAATTATTTTTAAAAAATCTTCCTGTGTCTTAATACATTACACCAGTGACTACACTTCAAAAAGTACTTCATCGGCTGGAAAGCGCTTTGGGACGTCCTGAGGTCGCGAAAGGCGCTATATAAATGCAAGTTCTTCATAGTGCGGTTTGGTTTCGATGCCACCCAGATGGCTACGTGTAAATGGTAATCGGCCAGTACCAGGGCAAGATAGGTTCGATGGACCTCTTTCATCGTCTGCTTTCTGTCGATGGAAGGGTTAACGAGGGCTGCCCCCATCTCCCGTTGTAGTCCCCCTGCCCCCAGTAACTTTCATGCCTGATGTAAGAGGTGGCTTTTTTTTTCTCTGGCTGAAAGAGGCTCGGGTGGCTGCTCCGGGATCTGCCCGGGTAATCGGAAGTTCTGCCTGCTGCTGGCTTGGTTTAGGAGGTTGCCGGGGCTCGATGCCAGGCGACCGGGTCTGTCTGCCGCACAACTCGTCCTATGCAAAAACTGCAAGAAGTTCTCCTCCACCGACCCCTCGTGGCTGGAGACCCCAAACTGAACGTCCTCGGGTTGTCTGAAGAAACATTTGGGCCACCTGATGAGCTCCGCTCTGATCTGGCGATTTAGGCAACCGTAGCAGAAAGGGTTGATGGTGAAAGAGGAATAGGCGAGCCAGGTGACTACAGTCTCCCAAGCAGTTGACACTGTCTTGCTGGCCATTACAGTATGAAGGTGATAAGCAAAGTAGGGTAGCCAGCAAGCGAGGAACTGGCCTCCTATGATCATCAGGGTGACTGCAGCCTTCCCTCCTCCGAATCTCTTGTCCGGGGGCAGTCTAGGGACTCTGCCCCTGCTCACCGTGGTGGTCTCCGAATCAGGTCCATGCCGAGGGGGAGCTGCCCGGGAGGGCTGGAGGGCGGCGACCCTCGCCACCCTGAAGACGCTGCAGTAGACGGAGAAGATAAGCAGAGCCGGCAGGGCGAAGCAGCCGAGGCTGAAGAGGAGGGCGAACGCCTTGCCCAGGGCTCCCGTGCCCCAGTGAAGAGAGCAGCGGGTAGCTTTCCCGGGGTCCCCGGGCTGGGGCGTCCAAGCGAGCAGCGGCATCAAGGAGGCGAGGGTACCCTCGGTCCAGATCAGCAGCAGGGTGGAGACGGTCAGGCTGAAGGTCATCTTCACCTCGTATCTCAGAGGGTGCACGATGTAGTAATAGCGTTCGACGTTGATAGCCGCCGTGGTCAGAATGGAGACGCCGCTGAGACAGATCCCTAGGGACAGGTAGGTCCTGCACAGGGAGCCACTGCCCAGCAGGGCAGTGCTGGAGGCGATGCCCAGCGGCATGAGGGTGAGGGCGGACAGCAGGTCCACCAGGCACAGGTGCAGGATGAAGAGGAACTTCCTAAGCCGAAGGGTCTTGAGGATCACAGCGATCACGGCCAGGTTACCAGCGATGCCCAGCCCGGTGAGGAGCAGCATGAGGACTAGACCCATGGATTCCTCAATGGTTTGCACACCCTGTCGGTTAGCGAGGGGCGAGCCGCCCCCACTCAGGTTCAGCAGCCGCTCACTGCCCCAGTCTTGCCCGTCCATCACCGGAGGAAGGGATCGGCGCCTAGGAGAAGCAGGAGAGATCTCTTCCTCGGCCACCATCGGTCATCTCTGCAGCCTCCCACCCCCCCGCCCACCTGGCTTCCTTATCCCGGCATTTAATGCATTCCCCGTGCGACCCGAAGAGCCATCGAGCTCTTTACCAATTGGCCCACCTCACCGAGCATGTTCAGCAACTGAGAGGCAACGGGGATAAAACCCCTTGGAGATCCCGCTCCACCCAATCCCACATCACCCAAAGGGAATGGGAGCGAGAAGGTCACATCGCCCCCCAGTAGACCCGCCCTGGATTCACCGCGAGATTTACTTCTGTATTTACTGTTTAAAGAATTGGAGACTTTCTGTTATTCCCGATCTCTACAATCCTTGTCGATACGAGTCTCGGGAAAACATGTTCATTTCGAGCGTCCAATTTCGAAATGTCTATTAAAAGCGTCATCTCCATAGGAGCATTGTGTAGTCGTGCGTGAAATAAATATATGTACGGTGAAACTTCGTCGTGATCAATCCATTCGAAAGATCCCAGTGCAAATAACCCACACCACTTTCCCCTTGAACTTCTATCAGAGTGGGGCGAGCAAGTTAAAGTGGAGCGGGGCGAATTCCGGACATGGTTTACTGACTCAGCGTCCCCATTGAGTTAGCAATAATTCCATTCAGAGCTGTATAACCTCATGATTTAATTTAGGGTATTGTATTATGTTATCTACAATGAGGTATAGATGTTTCATGTGTGTCACTTTCCATTTGGGTTCTAATTTGATCAATCATCCATTAAGATACTGCTTGACCGCTTGACTGCTCTGGAGCTGCAGATGGACTCACTTTGGGGCATCCGCGATGCTGAGGAAGTCGTGGATAGCACGTTCAGTGAGCTGGTCACACCACAGATAAAAATTACTGAGGGAGATAGTGAATGGGTGACCAACAGACAGAGGAAGAGTAGGAAGGCAGTGCAGGGGTCCCCTGCGGTCATCTCCCTCCAAAACAGGTATACCATTTTGGATACTGTTGGGGGAGATGGCTCACCAGGGGAAGGTGACAGCGGCCAGGTTCATGGCACCGTGGCTGGCTCTGCTGCACAGGAGGGCAGGAAAAAGAGTGGCAGAGCTATAGTGATAGGGGACTCGATTGTAAGGGGAATAGACAGGCGTTTCTGCGGACGCAACCGAGACTCCAGGATGGTATGTTGCCTCCCTGGTGCAAGGGTCAGGGATGTCTCGGAGCAGCTGCAGGACATTCTGGAGGGGGAGGGTGAACAGCCAGTTGTCGCGGTGCATATAGGTACCAACGATATAGGTAAAAAACGGGATGAGGTCCTACAAGCTGAATTTAGGGAGTTAGGAGTTAAACTAAAAAGTAGGACCTCAAAGGTAGTAATCTCAGGATTGCTACCAGTGCCACGGGCTAGTCAGAGTAGGAATGACAGGATAGCTAAGATGAATACGTGGCTTGAGAGATGGTGCAAGAGGGAGGGATTCAAATTCCTGGGACGTTGGAACCGGTTCTGGGGGAGGTGGGACCAGTACAAATTGGACGGTCTGCATCTGGGCAGGACTGGAACCAATGTCCCAGGAATTTGAATCCCTCCCTCTTGCACCATCTCTCAAGCCACGTATTCATCCTAGCTATCCTAGGGGGAGTGCTTGCTAGTGCTGTTGGGGAGGGTTTAAACTAATGTGGCAGGGGGATGGGAACCGATGCAGGAAGTCAGTGGGAAGTAAAATGGTGACAGAAACAAAAGGCAGTAAGGGAGAGTGTACAAAACATGACCGGACAGATGGTCTGAGAAAGCAGGGCAAAGACCAAGGGAAGTCTAGATTAAACTGCATTTATTTCAATGCAAGAAGTCTGATGGGCAAGGCAGATGAACTCAGGGCATGGATGGGTACATGGGACTGGGATGTTATAGCTATTACTGAAACATGGCTAAGGGAGGGGCAGGACTGGCAGCTCAATGTTCCAGGGTACAGATGCTATAGGAAAGATAGAGCAGGAGGTAAGAGAGGAGGGGGAGTTGCGTTCTTGATTAGGGAGAACATCACGGCAGTAGTGAGAGGGGATATATCCGAGGGTTCGCCCACTGAGTCTATATGGGTAGAACTGAAAAATAAGAAGGGAGAGATCACTTTGATAGGATTGTGCTACAGACCCCCAAATAGTCAACGGGAAATTGAGGAGCAAATATGTAAGGAGATTACAGACAGCTGCAAGAAAAATACGGTGGTAATAGTAGGGGACTTTAACTTTCCCAACATTGACTGGGACAGCCATAGCATTAGGGGCTTGGATGGAGAGAAATTTGTTGAGTGTATTCAGGAGGAATTTCTCATTCAGTATGTGGATGGCCCGACTAGAGAAGGGGCGAAACTTGACCTCCTCTTGGGAAATAAGGAAGGGCAGGTGACAGAAGTGTTAGTGAGGGATCACTTTGGGACCAGTGATCATAATTCCATTAGTTTTAAGATAGCGATGGAGAATGATAGGTCTGGCCCAAAAGTTAAAATTCTAAATTGGGGAAAGGCCAATTTTGATGGTATTAGACAGGAACTTTCAGAAGTTGATTGGGAGAGTCTGTTGGCAGGCAAAGGGACGTCTGGTAAGTGGGAGGCTTTCAAAAGTGTGTTAACCAGGGTTCAGGGTAAGCACATTCCTTATAAAGTGAAGGGCAAGGCTGGTAGAAGTAGGGAACCTTGGATGACTCGGGAGATTGAGGCCCTAGTCAAAAAGAAGAAGGAGGCATATGACATGCATAGGCAGCTGGGATCAAGTGGAACCCTTGAAGAGTATAGAGATTGCCGGAGTAGAGTTAAGAGAGAAATCAGGAGGGCAAAAAGGGGACATGAGATTGCTTTGGCAGATAAGGCAAAGGAGAATCCAAAGAGCTTCTACAAATACATAAGGGGCAAAAGAGTAACTAGGGAGAGAGTACGGCCTCTTAAGGATCAACAAGGTCATCTATGTGCGGAACCACAAGAGATGGGTGAGATCCTAAATGAATATTTCACATCGGTATTTACGGTTGAGAAAGGCATGGATGTTAGGGAACTTGGGGAAATAAATAGTGATGTCTTGAGGAGTGTATATATTACAGAGAGGGAGGTGCTGGAAGTCTTAACGCGCATCAAGGTAGATAAATCTCCGGGACCTGATGAAATGTATCCCAGGACGTTATGGGAGGTTAGGGAGGAAATTGCGGTTCCCCAGCAGAGATATTTGAATCATCGACAGCTACAGGTGAGGTGCCTGAAGATTGGAGGGTAGCAAATGTTGTGCCTTTGTTTAAGAAGGGCGGCAGGGAAAAGCCTGGGAACTACAGACTGGTGAGCCTGACATCTGTAGTGGGTAAGTTGTTAGAGGGTATTCTGAGAGACAGGATCTACAGGCATTTGGAGAGGCAGGGACTGATTAGGAACAGTCAGCATGGTTTTGTGAGAGGAAAATCATGTCTCACGAATTTGATTGAGTTTTTTGAAGGGGTAACCAAGAAGATAGATGAGGGCTGTGCAGTAGACGTGGTCTACATGGACTTTAGCAAAGCCTTTGACAAGGTACCGCATGGTAGGTTGTTACATAAGGTTAAATCTCATGGGATCCAAGGTGAGGTAGCCAATTGGATACAAAATTGGCTTGACGACAGAAGACAGAGGGTGGTTGTAGAGGGTTGATTTTCAAACTGGAGGCCTGTGACCAGCGGTGTGCCTCAGGGACCAGTGCTGGGTCCGCTGTTATTTGTTATTTATATTAATGATTTGGATGAGAATTTAGGAGGCATGGTTAGTAAGTTTGCAGATGACACCAAGATTGGTGGCATTGTGGACAGTGAAGAAGGTTATCTAGGATTGCAACGGGATCTTGATAAATTGGGCCAGTGGGCCGATGAATGGCAGATGGAGTTTAATTTAGATAAATGTGAGGTGATGCATTTTGGTAGATCGAATCGGGCCAGGACCTACTCCGTTAATGGTAGGGCGTTGGGGAGAGTTATAGAACAAAGAGATCTAGGAGTACAGGTTCATAGCTCCTTGAAAGTGGAGTCACAGGTGGATAGGGTGGTGAAGAAGGCATTCAGCATGCTTGGTTTCATTGGTCAGAACATTGAATACAGGAGTTGGGATGTCTTGTTGAAGTTGTACAAGACATTAGTAAGGCCACATTTGGAATACTGTGTACAGTTCTGGTCACCCTATTATAGAAAGGATATTATTAAACTAGAAAGAGAGCAGAAAAGATTTACTAGGATGCTACCGGGACTTGATGGTTTGACTTATAGGGAGAGGTTGGATCGACTGAGACTTTTTTCCCTGGAGAGTAGGAGGTTTAGGGGTGATCTTATAGAAGTCTATAAAATAATGAGGGGCATAGATAAGGTAGATAGTCAAAATCTTTTCCCAAAGGTAGGAGAGTCTATAACGAGGGGGCATAGATTTAAGGTGAGAGGGGAGAGATACAAAAGGGTCCAGATGGGCAATTTTTTCACTCGAAGGGTGGTGAGTGTCTGGAACGAGCTGCCAGAGGCAGTAGTAGAGGCGGGTACAATTTTGTCTTTTAAAAAGCATTTGGACAGTTACATGGGTAAGATGGGTATAGAGGGATATGGGCCAAGTGCAGGCAATTGGGACTAGCTTAGTGGTATAAACTGGGCGACATGGACATGTTGGGCCGAAGGGCCTGTTTCCATGTTGTAAACTTCTATGATTCTGTGATTCTAAGATGCATTTACACGGCCCTTAGTGTCACTGCCGAATGCTTGCCCACTGACACTTAAACTTGGACGAGTGATTTTGAGTCACCTTCTGACGCTGCCAAGGGGATATAGAGCTTTGACACAAAACCTTTTTAATGGACTTTTGTACCCAACTTTTGGTTTCACACATTGCTAAAATTCAGCTTCCCCATTGCTTATCTCTGACCTTTTGTTTAGCAATTTTTGCATCAGCATCTTTGCAGTCTTAGCAACTAGTAACATTGGAAGATAAGAACAGGAATAAGGCATTTAGCCCCTCGAGCCTGTTCCGCCATTCAATGAGATCATGGCTGATCTGTGACCTAACTCCATATACCAGCCTTGTGTCAGCCTTGTCTTAGTGGTAGCATTCTCGCCTTTGAGTGAGAAGGTCGTGAATTCAAGCTCCAGAGATTTGAGCACATAATCTAAGTTGGCACTTCAGTTCTGTACTGAGGGAGTGCTGCACAGTCTTTTGGATGAGACATTAAACCAAGGCCCCGTCTACCCTATCTGTTGAATGTAAAAGATCTCATGGCATTATTCGAAGAAGAGCAGGGGAGTTCTCCCTGGAGTCCTGGTCAACATTTATCCCTCAACCAACATCACTAAAAAAAAACAGATTATCTGGTCATTATCACATTGATGTTTGTGGGACCTTGTGCGCAAATTGGCTGCCGCGTGTCCCTACAGTACAACAGTGACTACACTTCAAAAAGTACGTTATTGGCTGTAAAGTGCTTTGGTACATCCTGAGGTCATAATTGGTGCTACATAAATGCAAGTCCTTTCCTTTGCAGATGCACTGTAATCCCCGTTTGGTCTGTAGTCTCTATACCATACTGTTTCTATTCAACTCAGTTCGGCTTTGTCAGCATTGGTTTATTGTCAAACTTCAGGCGGGTAACATTCTCCTTTATTTTGTTCCCTTTTTGCTTGTCTCAATGTCAAGTAGCGATTTATGAAATTACTCTAATTATTTCTAATCAGCACGTGACTCCCCTTCAGCAGGAGATCAACATTGCTCATCTTCTCCACAACCTGGACAATATTTGTCTAGGTGAAGCATTACCAAGTGGATAAATCAATAATTTAGTCTTTCGTTTTTGCAGTCAGTGGCACTGCACAGTCACATTTGACAGTGGAGCTCATTTGATGGATAACTTATGGCTGGGTGATACTATTTTTATTGATATTTCCTATGTTGGAGTCACTAAACTTTATCCTGATTTTCATTGCAGCACCCTTTGGCAAATTCCAAAGGAGATTTAGTGTGCATTAATGCCAGGCAGTAAGAAAGTACCAAGTTTAAAGATCTTGGCCCCTCCCTGGCTGGAACCCTAATTGTCCTGCCTAGGAGAAAGCTTTGAAATGCCTGGATAGTTGTATATACAGAGCTCTCTGCCAGAACTTAAAAGTTTAAATGTTTAAAGAGCATGAAGGGGAGAGTCCCTGATCTCTATCACTCAAATGAAGGTCAGGCAGGTTTACAAAGTACCCAGGAGTTCCAATGAACCCCTTGTGCACTTTGTGAAACAAATTTGACGGTCGATTGAAACTAAACTCAGTGGGATGTTAAACCCTGGTGGTTTTAGCCTCCCTCTTCCATGGAATCTCATTCCACTTTGTTTTAGAGTCAGGTCAGTCCCTTGCTCTGTATTTACACTGGAAATTTAGTGTTAATGCAAAGCAAAAATCACATTGCACCCTTGCCATGCACTGTAACTGCATCCTCATTCACATTTTTCTCAAACATGTTTTGATGAATGTATGTCTGTTAAGTATGTGAAGAATGGTTTTTAAATATTTGCCTCTGCTGTTCTTTAGTGTAAAATTTGCTAATAAACCTCACTTCACAGAATTATTAGAGCATAAATTACAAGAATGCAGTGTTGTTTTTCTTTTCAATAATTTTTCTGCATTCATACACACATTTTGTATAGCATTGACTCCGAATACCAAGATTTAAATAATTCCACTGAAAGTAGCAGGAGATGAATAGAAAATATAGAGATTATAAATGTATAATAGAACAGAGGGGTTTCAGATATCTTATATAAGGTATCCCCAAATTGTCCACAAGTCTCTGTCAAAGACTTTAGAGAGGATCAGAAATATAAAATATTGAATATACAGTTATTGGTTGCAAGTTTTGCCAAAAATATCAAGCATAAACTTGCAACATAAAGAATCTGATATGAGCAATTTGAAGTGGCAATATTGAAAAATTGCATAGCTATTATATTCCATTAGGGAGAGATAGCATTTGTTTTCTGTGATAACAATGACATACCTTAGCTTTTTAAAAAGCTAAAGAAAAATTTAGATAGCAAAATAAATTTATAGTTATTAAGCTTCTTCGACAGCAACTCCCAAACCCAGACCTCTACCACCTAGAAGGACAAGGGCAGCAGGCACATGGGAACACCACCTCCTGCACGTTACCCTCCAAGTCACACATCATCCTGACTTGGAAATATATCGCCGTTCCTTCATCGTCACTGGATGAAAATCCTGGAATTCCCTAGCTAACAACACTGTGGGACAACCTTCACCACATGGACTGTACAGTTCAAGAAGGCAGTTCACCACCACCTTCTCAAGGGCAATTAGGGATGGGCAATAAATGCTGACCTTGCCAGTGACGCCTACCTCCCATGAATGAATAAAAAAAAAGCTGAAAGGGTATTCATGGGCATTCAGATGTCAACCAACCCAAGATGTCCTGTATTGGTCTTCCTATCATACTGAAGGCAGATGTTTGTGAAATAACTGATAAGGAAACACTGAGGCTTGGGTCAATAGCCCCTGGAAAGCCTTGCGTACATACACACATATCCAGGGTTCAGTGCCTAATCTTGTTCAGGAGGATGATGGCAATGGCCTCACACACTTTCTGATATAATGTGCTGCTCATCATGCTGCTTGGAAGGAGATCCGCCGCGGTACCTTCTGTCAACCCTGGTGGGAGCTCTAACCTGTGTTTGCCTCATGACCATCTGATAACTATCCTTTTGGATGAAAATATGTGAGGACTCTTTGGCTTCAAGACAGTATTCTGTTGATAAGAAATTGGAACCAAGTTGATCCTCTGTGGCAAATTCAATGATGCGATACCTGTGCCAGGTAAGTCCACAATACAACAGGCCAATGCTGATGGTTCTGCAGCCAACATGACTTGTTAATGGGACTGTTAATGAGAGCTGTGTCTGTCTGTCGCATTTCTAGATAGCCTTACAAGCAATGCCCTAACCTCAAGTTGGTTCCAGCAGCACAAGCAGTGGGAAGATTACTGGTATTTTAATTCAAAGCCTAATTTTAAACAGTGCCAATGAAGTGAGCACTTGTCAACTGTATGGCCATCTGTTATAGGAACTTGCTAGAGACTTGCTTCAATGTTAGACAGGCTAAAAGAGGCAGAACATGAACATTTTAAAAACATGCTGTTGATTAAAATTGGGATTGTTGCAGACATTCTCACTCTCCCTTTGTATATATCTCTTGATTCTATCTTATCTCTCTGTACACCTCACACAATTTCTATCTTCTCTCTGTGCTTCTTTCTTTCCTTCATGTCTGTACTCTGTATATTATGTATTCCAATTGCACACTCTCTGTCCCTTTCTCTCTGTCTCTCTTTCCCTCATTACTCACACACTATTTGCATTTCTCTTCCTCTTTGCCTGTCTCACCCACACTCTGTCTATTTCTGTCTACCTTTCTCTGTCTCTGTTAATTTCTCTCTGCCAATCTCTCTCTCTCTACTTTTATTTACCTCACTGTTTTTATCTGTCTCTGTCTGTGCTTTCACTGTTATTACATCTCTCTCTGTGAGAAAAAGCTCTTAAAATAGTTTTGCTGTCAAGATTTACCTCAAAAAGGATCCAAACTTCATTCTTCATCTTGTTTTGAAGTCTTCAGGAAACATTCATAATTACTCTCAAAGCCTATCTGAAAGACCTTGGATGTAATTTTAACTTTTGTCGCCAGACAAAAAAACAGGTGACAGCAGAATGAAGATAGAATCATGAGCTGCGAGTGTATATGGGAATCAATAACATATCAACCTCAACTTAGCCCTTAGCCGGAGTCATACTGAAAATAAAGCCACTGAGAGGCCTAAAATGATTTTGCAATGTAAATTTCATATGGAAGTCTATATGACAAAGACTTCTCCCAAAGTATTTAGATGTAAGCAATAACAATATAATACAATAGTAGCAAATTAAGATAAGTCTGAGGTTCAGCTTGACCATCTAGCAATTCCTAATTCTCATAAGAGATTGGCACATTGTAAAAATAAAAAGCATAAGAAAGTGTTTATCAAAATATGTATAAAATGGTTTGACGACCCTGTTTTCACACAGCAACAGCTCGTTTCAATGTAGAAAAACGTCCCACAGTACTTCATGGAGGCGTAATCAAAGAGCATCACTTTACAGCAAGAGTCACTGGATAATGGTTAGCTCAGGAATGTTTGTTGATTTTTTCCACTCCCTAACCCAGGAGCACTGAAGTCAGTTGTAGTGGTCTCGGAAGCACCTCTGCTGGTGCTCGGCTCTGTGGGACTGAATAGGCCCAGACCTGCTCGAAGTGTATGGGGGTATGCTTCTGGCAGGCAGCATGTTAGAGTCCATGAGGAAAGGCATCATCACCCTCATCTACAAGCAGAAGGGAGAGAGGGAAGAAATCAGCAATTGGCGACCCATTTCTTTGCTAAATGTCGACTACAGGATTTTGCCCAAGGTCATCGCCAACATGCGCAAGTCTGCTCAGGAGACCCGATCAGACCTGTGCTGTAGCCAGCAGGAAGATCTCTGATAGCCTTGCGCTACTCAGGGATACGATCGTCTACATGTAGGACAGGGGAGTGAACACTTGCCTCATCAACTTGGACCAGGAGAAGGCCTTCGACAGACTGTCCCACTCATACATGATGGATGTGCTCTCCAAAATGGGGTTTGGGGAGGGAATCCATGATTAGATCTGGCTGTTCTACGCAGACATCCGTAGTGCAGTCCTAATCAATGGGTGGGAGTCAGAGAGCTTTCCGATCAGGTAGGGCTGTCCTCTCTCTGCGGTCTTGTTCAAGTGTTGTATTGACCCGTTTGCTGCATCCATCAGGAAGGATGCAGGTATCAGGGGGGGGGTGACGATCCCAGGTAGCGGAGGGTCTCAGGTTAAGGCCTCCTTGTACATGGATGACATCGCCGTCTTTTGCTCCAATCAGCGGTCGGTCCACAGACTGATGGGCATCTGCGATCAGTTCGAGTTGGCCTCAGGGGCCAGAGTGAACCGCAATAGGAACGAGGCCATGTTCTTTGGCAAGTGGGAGACCAGATCCTTTGTCGCCTTCACTGTCAGGTTCGACTACCTGAGGGTGCTGAGGATCTGGTTCGGGGGGCCCTAGGCCTGCACCAAGAACTGGGAGGAACAGGTCGCCAAGGCCAAAAAGAAACTTGATATGTTGGGGGGGGGGGGGGGAGGGGGAAAGGGGGCGCTCCGTCTCCATGGCCGGTAGGGACCTGGTGATAAGGTGTAAGGCGCTCAGGGTGTTGCTCTACGTGGGCCAAGTCTGGTCCATTCCCTGCTGCACCACTGTCACAGTCACCCGAGCCATCTTCCACTTTGTCTGGAGGTCCAAGATGGACCACTTCTGCAGGGCCACCATGTACAATCCCCCAGAAAAAGAAGGGAAGGGTGTCCCCAATGCTGCCCTGATCCTGATGGCCACCTTTGTGTGTGGCCCCTCAGGATGTGTGTACAGCCCCGGTATGCAAACACCAAGTGTCACTACGTACTGAGATTCAACTTGTCCACCACACTGAGAGGGTTAGGTCTGGCCACACTGGCTGAGCAGATGCAGGATGTCCTGTCCAACTGGACTGTACCCCACCACCCGTTCCAGGTGGAGAAATTCCTGAAGAGGAACCCTTTCGACCACAAGGCCGTCAGAGGTTGGTCGGCACGGAACATTCTAGGAGTCCTGCAGGAAAAAGAGAGGGTGGATCCGATCAGGTAGTTCCCCGACCAGACGGTTAAAGCTATTTGGCAGAACATCTCGTTGCCGGAACTGACAAACAGGCACCAGGATGTAAATTGGTTGGTGGTGAGAAGGGCCCTTCCAGTGCGATCTTTCCTGCATACACGGCATCTCGGTGCCACTGTGAGCTGCCCTCGAGGATGCAGCGGGGATAAGGCCATTATCCATCTCCTGATGGACTGCCCCTTCGCACAGAAGGTGTGGAGAGAGATATGTTGGTATCTGCCCAGATTCATCCCCAACAGCTCGGTAACACAGGAATCTATGCCCTACGGGCTATTCCCCTGGACGCACACTGAGACAGATATCAACTGCTGCTGGAAGGCCATCAGCTCGTGAAAGAGGCCCTTTGGTCCGTCTGAAGCCTATTGGTCTTCCAGCTGAAGTAGCTGTCCACGACTGAATGCTACTGACTGGCACACTCCAAAGACCAGGAGTACGTGCTGTGGGATGCACTGAAGCGAGAAGCAGCCTACATAAAGGCTCAATGGGGAAAGGCCATCATGTAAGGCCATCCTCCTGTGTATTGTTCAGCATGTATTATAAGATATGCACTGTGTTTGAACTGTAATATTGGGATCGTATTGTGGACGATCTGTGTTGTCTTGGTTTGAATTGTATTGCTTTGGGATTGTGATATTTACATTGAACTGTGTGTATCCTTAAAGTATATTTTGAAATAAAAATAAACCTGCACTGAGATCACCTAACTCAGCACAGACTATGAATCAAGCCTTCATGAGTTGTATGGCCCAGCACCACAGAAGAGTGAATTTAGCCACTGAGCCACTAGGACTACCCAGTGTAGCAGCCTCCAAATTTGCACAGAATGGACATAAATGACATTATAAAGCGATCATTATGTAGGATAATTGTTTTAAATTTACTTTTAATTTACAGTTTAAATTAAAGATAGAAGAAGATGCACATTACAGTATTAGACTTAGCCCGAAGGAATGATTCAGTTTCCTTCTATGAAAAATGATTAAAAAAGGATCTGTTGCAATGATAGCTGTTCAAAAATCATTATTGATTTAAACTTTCATTTCAATTGGAGAGATTGTGCATTTAAATTCTGCAAAAGGCAACACAAAGAGAATTATAATCGTGAGTATAATTACATCAGTGACAAAAAAAATCAGGCATAGTTAGCAATGAGTCGAGATTATAACACAAATGTAGCAAAATTACAATGACTCTTTTGAATACTGAAATAGTTCTCCAGCTGTTAAAATACACAGCTCTTTTCTTTCATTTAATGGCTGCAGATGTGTGTGTGTGCATGCACTTTGGTAAAGCTACATTTAGCAAAAGCAAAAATACTTAGCTTTACCAAAAGCAAAATACTGCAGATGCTGAAAATCTGAAATAAAAATAGAAAATGCTAGAAAATGCTGGAGAAGCTCAGCAAGTGAGGCAGCATCTGTGGAGAAAGAAACAGAGTTAACGTTTCAGGACGAAGACCTTTCGTGACAACTGGATGATGTTAAAAGGGTTAAAGTTTTTAAGCAAGTATAGAGCCAGGGAAAGGTGGGGGGAGGAGAGGGGAGGGGAGGAAAGAACCAAAGGGAAGGTCTGTGATAGGATAGAGGGCAAGAGTGATTGATGGTGCAAGGCAAGGAGGGTGTTAATGGGACAAGTTAAGAAACAAAAGATAGGTCTAGAGTAGCTGTAAATGGCAATGGCAGAACCATTACCAACACTTGCTGTCTGAAAAAATGGGAGCAGTGGTTATGATCTGAAGTTACTGAAATCAATGTTGAGTCCAGAAGGTTGTAAAGTGCCTAAACGAAAGAGGAGGTGCTGTTCCTCGAGCTTACATTGAGCTTCATTGGAACAGTGCAAGAGGCCGAAGACAGAGACGTCAGAGTGGAGTGCGATGGGGAATTCAAATGGCAAACGACTGGCAGGTCAGGGTCATGCTTGCGGAAGAACGGAGGTGTTCAGCAAAGCAATCACCCAGTCTGAGTTTGGTCTCCCCAATGTAGAGGAGACCACAATGTGAGCAGTGAATACAATATACTAAATTGAAAGAAGTACAAGTAAACTGCTGTTTCACCTGGAAGGAGTGTTTGGGGCCCTGGACGGTGGGAAGGGAGGAGGTGAAGGGGCAGGTGTTGCATCTTCTGCGCTCGCCACAGGAAGGTGCCGTGGGGAGGAAAGTGGGTGTTGGGGGTGATGGAAGAGTGGACCAGTGTGTCGTGGAGGGAGCGGTCCCTTGAGAATGCTGAAAGGGGAGGGGAAGATGTGTTTGGTGATGGTATTGCATTAGAGATGGTGGAAATGCCGGAGGATGATTCGTTGAATGTGGAAGCTGGTGGGGTGGAAGGTGAGGACAAGGGGGACCCTACTATGGTTCTGGGAGAGAAGGGAAGGGGTGAGGGCAGAAGAGCGGGAAATAGGACGGACACGGTCGAGGAAAAAGGAAGACATATCGGAAGCAATGGTGTGGAAGGTGGCATCGTCAGAACAGATGAGACGGAGACGGAGAAACTGGGAGAGGGGAATAGAGTTCTTACAGGAAGTGGGGTGGGAGGAAGTGTAATCAAGGTAGCTGTGGGAGTTGGTGGGCTTATAATACATACTGGTTGACAGCCTATCCCCAGAAATGGAGATAGAGAAGACGAGGAAGGGAAGGGAAGAGTCGGAGATGGACCATGTAAAGGTGAGGGAAAGGTGGAAATTGGAAGCAAAGTTGTTGAAATTTAAGATCATAACCACTGCTCCCATTTTTTCAGACAACAAGTGCTGGTAAAGGTTTTGCTTTTGCCATTTACAGCTCCTCTAGACCCATCTTTTGTTTCTGTACTTGTCCCATTACCACCCTCCTTGCCTTGCACCATCATCCCTTTTGTCATTTAATTACCCCTGCCCTCTCCCCTATCACAGACCTTCCCTTTTGTTCTTTCCTCCCCTCCCCTTCCCTTTCCCTGGCTATGTACTTGTTTAAAAACTAACTCTTTAACATCTTCCAGTTCTGATGAAAGGTCTATGACCTGAAATGTTAACTCTGTTTCTTTCTCCACACATTCAAGGCTGAGTTAGACAAATTTTTTATCAGCAAGGGAGTCAAAAGATATGGGGAAAAGGTGGGAAAGTGGAGTTGAGGTAAAAATCAGATCAGCCATGATCTCATTGAATGGCGGAGCAGGCTCGAGGGGCCGAATGGCCTACTCCTGCTCCTATCTCTTATGGTCTTATGCTGCCTCACTTGCTGAGCTTTCCCAGCATTTTCTGTTTTTATTTTAGTACTTAACTTTTATTGGGCAGGGGAATGCTTTTGTTTTGTATATTAAGGCAAGCGATGTCAGTGCCACATATGTCAAATACACTTGCCCAATAATGTGCCTTAATCCAGCCTTAGAAAAGCACCCCCTTATTTCCACACCAGCTATGTTTATTGCCAATTAATGGCAAATTAAAGGTAATTTTCTGTTGTGAACTCACTTCCATTAGGATCTACCTAAACCTTTAAAACCATCAAAGTGAGAAGACTTTTCATCGAGTGTCTGAGCTTGATTCAAATTCAGGTCCTTGACGTGAAAGGATGGTTCATTAACCTACTAGGTCAGTCTGTCCCAGTAAAATGAGGGTAGAAAAGACTTGAGTTACTAGTTTTCTCTGTTAAATTGACTGCTAAATTCAGAAGATAGACTATGCAAAAGATAACTTTATCTCTGTTAGTTTCCTCATTATCTTAACCGATAATCTGGAAATTAGATGTCAGCTGTGGCTCAGTGGGTAGCCTCTGAGTCAGAAGGTTGTGGGTTCAAGTCCCACTCCAGAGACTTGAGCACATAATCTAGGCTGATACTTCAGTGCAGTACTGAGGGAGTGCTGCAGTATTGGAGGTGCTGTCTCTCAGATGAGGTGTTAAACTGAGGTCCCGTCTGCCTTCGCAGGTGGACGCAAAAGATCCCATAGCACTATCTGAAGAAGAGCAGGGAAGTTATCCTGGTCTCCTGGCCAATATTTGTCCCTCAACCAACATCATTAAAAATCTGGTTATTATCTCATTGCTGTTTGTGGGACATTGCTGTGCACAAATTTCCTACATTACATCAGTGGCTACACTTCAAAAGTTCTTCATTGGCTGTAAAGTGCTTTGGGACAAGATCATGAAAGACGCTATATAAATGCAAGTCCTTGTTTTTTTTTAAATAGAAAATGCTGGGAATTGCAGCATATCAATAAGCATCCATAAAGAGAAAAGATGGATTAATGTTTCAGGTAGAGACTTCAGACAAAGGGTCTTGACCAGCAATGTTAACCCATCTTTTCGATTTTCAGATACTGATGGACATGTTCTGTTTTCTTTTAATTTTCTGTTTTTATTTTGGACTTGTGATATTTGCATTTAAAAAAAAATCCTGATAGATAATGGGCAGCATTTTAGCACCCGCTATCGGGTGTGTTCCTGGCGGGGGGCCCCCGAAAATCGCGAAATCCCGGAGCGGGACCGGAGCCCGCCTCGAACCCGCGCACTTCCGGGTTCCCCGCTGATGCGCCGGCGTGTGTGCGCAGCCCCCGCTGGTGGGAAACCCGCAGGCAATTAAAGCCAGCGGGTTGCCACTTGAAAGTATTTATTTGGCTTGTTCAGGTCATTAACTGACCTGATTAAGGGATTATGTGAGGAGGGGTGGGATTTTAGACCAAACTGGGACTGTTTCCCACACTGGAGGAAACACTCCCAGTTCAAATGGACCTGTTGCAGCCATCAGCCTGTGGCAGCTGCAAAGGTCCATTTGACAGGTGGGGGGGGGGGGGAAACCCTCACTCATTGCAGGAGGCCACTTTGTCACTTGGGACAAAGTTTGGCCTCCACCACCCTCCTCCTGACAATCAAAGTCACCAACTTGCACACTTACCCCGGGGTCCAGAGACATGTACCTACCTTGCGGACCCCCTCAGATGTACATCTTCCGGATGGGGGCCGCCGTAGCTGCAATCATGACCTCCTCGGAGGGTGAACAGCATCACCAGCTTCGCCATCCACGCCGTCCACCTCTGACACGTGGAGCTCCACAACACAGTGCTGTGACACATCCACCTGCACAGCAGGAGGGAGGGCTACCGCAGAGAGAGATGCGTCGCAGAGGGCACTACCCTCGCCACAGGGTCCACAGACTGAGGCTCAGCTTCCTGGACCTCTCTGAGCAGCAGTGCACACGGAGGCTCAGAGTCACTCGACATGTAGTCGTGGACATCTGCAGCCTCCTTCATGCCAAGCTGCTCCTGGCTGGCCCGAGCACCATCTTCTTACCTGTCGCTGTCAAAGTCACCACTGCCCTCAACAACCTCTCCTCCGCATCCTTCCAGGGTGCAACCGGGGACATCGCCGACGTCTCTCAGCCGTCTGCACAAAAGAGCCCTGCAAATACACCTACACCCTCTCTGCAGTGACACAATGGGTGGCATCAGTTGTGGGTCTTCATAGTGATCCTCAGGAAAGGGCATTATTGCACAGACCAGACAAGATTCGCGAAGACATGGCAGTAGTGGTGCCAATATAACATGTGATGTGAGTTGGTCAGAAATTCAATATAAGTAACAACCATGACAAACCCTCAAACACCCTTGTGCATCCCCTTCATGCTCATGACACGTTTGCCTTATGCTGCCTACTGCACATATGTGATGCATGCCCTGTGGCTGCAGCACAGGTAGTGGCAGGTTGAGTGAGGCTGGCCGTGAAAGAGATGCATGAGAGGGTGAGTATGAGATCGGGCCATGAGATTGTATGAGGATTGGGTTGAGTGGTAGTGGCGGGATGAGTACTGGCGAGGTGAGTAGGTGCAGGTACGATGAGGATGAGGTTTGAGTGGGCATGAGGGGTGATGTGACAGAATAGTGTTGGCAGTGCAGAAGGAGATGTGGGTTGGGGGCGGTGATGTGGCAGACGGAGTGTAGGGGAAAGAGTAAGTGTACTCACTTTGGCTGACCTACTGAGGTCATTGGAGCACCTCCTGCACTGTATGCAGGTGGGCGATATGTTGGTGGTGCTGGTGACCTCCTCTGCCACCTCGAGCCAGGCCTTCCTGGTGGCAGAGGCAGGCCGCTTCCTCCCGCGCGCCGGGAGGAAGATCTCTGTCCTCCCCCTCCTCCTCACCCCATGCATTGATACCTGGAGTGAGGCATCATTAAACTGGGAGCAGCCTTCCCCCTGGGCTGCTCCATGCTGTGATTTTTTCTGTTTGTTGCAGCACTGTCAGTGGAGGACTGCCCCTTTAAATAGAGCTCCTCCAGCTGACAGATCTTACTGCGCATGCGCAGCCCGCCCGACGCGCAGATCAGCAGTGGGGAACCCGGAGGAGCAGGTAAGTGGATCCAATTAGTGGATTGTATGCTACAATCGCGCAGGGAGCTGACTAATTTCACCGGGTGCATTACCCACGCGCCCGATAGCCCCCCCACTGAGAACCCGCAGCCCTGCTAACATCGGGCCCAATATGTTTGCGGGAATGGACAGTCTCTGGTAATAGCTCTTTAATGTATACAACTTATGCTAGAACCTTTATAAAACACTGGTTCGACCACAACTGGAGTATTGTGTCCAGTTCTGGGCACCGCACTTTAGGAAAGATGTGAAGGTCTTAGAGAGGGTGCAGAAAAGATTTACTGGAATGATTTCAGGGATGAGGGACTTTAGTTACGTGGATAGACTGGAGAAGCTGGGGTTGTTCTCCTTGGAACAGAAAAGATTGAGAGGAGATTTGATAGAGGTATTCAAAATCATGAAGGGTCTGGACAGAGTAGAGAGAAACTGTTCCCATTGGAGAAAGGGTCAAGAACCAGAGGAAATAGATTTAAGGTGATTGGCAAAAGAACCAAAGGTGAATTGAGGAAAAACTTTTTACACAGCGAGTGGTTAGCATTTGGAATGCACTGCCTGAGGGGGTGGTGGAGGCAGATTCAATCATGGCTTTCAAAAGGGAACTGGATAAGTACTTGAAAGTAAAAAATTTGCAGGGCTATGGGGATAGGGCGGGGTAGTGGGACTAGCTGGATTGCTCTTGCATAGAGCCGGCGCGGACTCAATGGGCCAAATGGCCTCCTTCCATGTTGTAACCTTTCTATGATTCTATGGTGGCCAGTCTGCTTGGGTAAAAGTTTAGAGGGTTTTGTACCTGTTGTTGATAGCCTCCTATCTGTGTTACTACAATAAGGAGAAACAATTCTTATTATCTAAATTCAAATGATGTTTAGGCAGAAGAATAATACAAACTGACTGGTCCCCCCCACCAACCTATCTAATTAAAACAATTTGTCAATGTGCGGATAATCTGGTCCCTTCATTATTTTATAGAACTCAATCAAATCGCCCCTGAGTCTATGCTTCTCTAAAGTATATAGACCCACCTTCTTAAGCCTCTCTGGGTAGTTAAAGTGTTTTAAATTGGGAATCATTCTTGTGGCCCTCCTCTGAACCTTTTCCAAAGCCTCAACATCACCCACCCATGTGAGGGGACCAAAACTGGACGCAGTATTCTAAATCAGACCTAACCAAAGTCTTATACAAGGACAAAATGACGTTTACTCTTACAATGAACGGTCCTATGAATGCAGCCTATTTGCTTTAGCTATAGTTTCATGGCATTGATCGTGAACCTTTAGAAAGTTATGAACTATGGGACCAAGATCTTTTTTCTTTCACCACAGGTTTCAGATTTGCTCCCTGTAAGGTGTATGTATGTTTAGCATTGGTCCTGTCCACATGCATAACACTGCACTTCTCTAAGTTAAATAACATTTAACAAACACGGGTCCATTTCCCCGACACATCGAGATCTGCTTGTAGTTGTTTAGCCTCCTCCATAGTTCTAGCACTTGCACAAATCTTTCTATTTTTCATACAGGATTGGTTCAGGCAAATCTGAAATACTGGGGGTGAAATTCATTTTGGGCTTAAGCACGAAACGGGTGATAGCGTGTCGGCAACCCGATTTTCTATTTTATTGATTGCTTGGATGCAACATGATGACAGGAATGGACCAGGCTGGGCTGCCCCTTATGGCACAGTACCTATTGTTTCTGGTTGTTTGTTACAGATTCACTATCCTGAGGCAAAATAAATCTCAATTTGCTGGAAGCTGGTGAATTCTATATTGGTTTCCTTGAGTTCTGTGCTCTCTGTCCAAATGATCTTCTAGCCTGCTTCCCTGAACCTTATCTGTACTTTCCATGATTTAATACAGAATGCATGATGATTAGTTGATCACTGATGATTAGGTGTCAGCTTTGGGTCAGCGGTAGCACTCTTGTCTTTAAGTCAAAGGGTTGTGGATTCAAGGCCCACTCCAGGACTTGAGCACATAATCCAGGCTGACATTTCAGTGCAATACTAAGGGAGTGCTGCACTGTTGGAGGGGCTGTATTTTGGAAGAGCTGTTAAATTAATGCCCTAGTGGTGAAGGATCCCGCTGACATGTGGGGGATGTGCGAGTGCCAGCAGTTGTACACTGCCGCATCCTCTGCAACAATCAATTGAGATAAATGTTCTGGACTCTTAGTAGGTCAGTGGCAGATAGACTCCTGGCCAGAAGAGCTCCGTCTTTTCAGCTGGAGCACCTGCCACTTCTTTCTGGGAGTTTACCTGAGTCTTGCTGAGGAAGCCTGGCCACCAAGCTGGAGATGAAAGTCACCGCACATCTTGGATGCTGGATAGTACTGGACAGGGGGAAATATTTCTCCCTTCTCCCCTCTTCCTAGTATGAGTGGAGTGTCTAGGTTGGTGCACCAGTTAAAGTGGTCACTAGCCAGAGTAAGCACTACCCTGGTTATTGACCTCTGTCTGTTATGTTATTGTAAGGAATCTTACAACACCCGGTTATAGTCCAACAGTTTTATTTGAAAATCACAAGCTTTCGGAGGCTTTCTCCTTCGTCAGACTTCACCTGACGAAGGAGAAAGCCTCCGAAAGCTTGTGATTTTCAAATAAAACAGTTGGACTATAACCTGGTGTTGTAAGATTCCTTACATTTGTCAACCCCAGTCCATCACCGGCATCTCCACATCATGTTATGTTATTGGTTTAACTAATTGTAATTGATGATTCCTGTCTAGATTTTGTCAACCATCTGGTGGTGTTTATTTAGATACAACCTCTTTCTATGTCTTGCTGCTTCTCTTGAAGGCATTAACTCGTGCTTGTTCCACAGATATTGCAAGCTTGCTTGCACTTTGAACAAGTTGCCAGTCTTCATGTGGTTGCAGAGCCGCTGAACGGTTTCGGAAAATTGTCAACTGTTGTCTTCTGCCCCTCGACCAGTTCATTTTGGATCCACTGCCAATGGCTTTTCAATCGCATCCTCCTTCCCACTGCTCTTCTTCCATGGTTGATAGTACAGTTTAGCGTTTTCCTCAACAATTATTCTTTGACTGCAAAAAAGGAGGTTTGCATAAGCAGACTGAGGCAATCGGAAACCTCTTTGTACATGTTGTGCATGGGATAGTGTGCCAGAATTACCACGGAACCCTTCGTTACTGTATATTGATAACTGGGATAAAAACAGAAAACTGGAAACACTTAGCAGGTCAGGCAGTATCTGTGGAGAGTGAAACAGAGTTAATGTTTCAGGTCGATGACCTTTCATCAGAATTAGAAGAAGTTAGAGATTTAACAGTTTTTAAGCAGGTACAGAGCCAGGGAAAAGGGGATATCCTTTTCCCCCTCCAGATGTTCGTCTTCAAAGTTAACCCAGTCTTAATCCATTATTACCCAAGTCCACCTTTCTTTCCTTTTTGAACATTGCTTATGTTCACTTTTTCTGAAACCCTCGTAACTGTAGCCCTGTTGCTGCCATTATTGTCCTGACATTCACACTTTGTATTATGGAAGTTGCTGGTAGCTCTCAAATAATCCATTTCCTTAAAAGCTCTTGGCTGCTGCACAATCATCTGTATGGTATTTGTTTTTTTTATTCGTTCATGGGATGTGGGCTTCGCTGGCAAGGCTGGCATTTATTGCCCATCTCTAATTGCCCTTGAGAAGGTGGTGGTGAGCCGCCTTCTTGAACCGCTGCAGTCCATGTGGTGATGGTTCTCCCACAGTGCTGTTAGGAAGGGAGTTCCAGGATTTTAACCCAGCGACGATGAAGGAACGGCGATATATTTCCAAGTCGGGATGGTGTGTGACTTGGAGGGGAACGTGCAGGTGGTGTTGTTCCCATGTGCCTGCTGCTCTTGTCCTTCTAGGTGGTAGAGGTCGTGGGTTTGGGAGGTGCTGTCGAAGAAGCCTTGGCGAGTTGCTGCAGTGCATTCTGTGGATGGTACACACTGCAGCCACAGTGCGCCGGTGGTGAAGGGAGTGAATGTTTAGTGTGGTGGATGGGGTGCCAATCAAGCGGGCTGCTTTATCTTGGATGGTGTCGAGCTTCTTGAGTGTTGTTGGAGCTGCACTCATCCAAGCAAGTGGAGAGTATTCCATCACTCTCCTGACTTGTGCCTTGTAGATGGTGGAAAAGCTTTGGGGAGTCAGGAGGTGAGTCACTCGCCGCAGAATACCCAGCCTCTGATCTGCTCTTGTAGCCACAGTATTTATATGGCTGGTCCAGTTAAGTTTCTGGTCAATGGTGACCCCCAGGATGTTGATGGTGGGGGATTCGGCGATGGTAATGCCATTGAATGTCAAGGGGAGGTGGTTAGACTCTCTCTTGTTGGAGATGGTCATTGCCTGGCACTTATCTGGCGCGAATGTTACTTGCCACTTATGAGCCCAAGCCTGGATGTTGTCCAGGTCTTGCTGCATGTGGGCTCGGACTGCTTCATTATTTGAGGGGTTATGACATTGGCACTAGGATGAATCATTTGTCATTCCCCTGGATATCTCCTGGAATCTTTTGATGAGGTCTGGTGGAATGCTTTTCTAAACAATTAGCATTAAATTACCTTTCCCCAAAACTATAAACTTTTAAAATTTAATTTGTTCTTGTTGCTCTCTGCTGCCGATGTTGGCTTCTACTTGGACACTTCAATCCCATTGATTCAGTTGTTTCCCTAGGATCTGTGCCTTCTCCCCCTTTGTTCCTTCTCATACCACTTACCTCTCGTCCCTGACCCTCATGATTTTGTCTATCTGTCTCCTCCTCCTTCTGTATTGCTAAAGCTGTTTCCTCTTCCGTTCGAAATGCAGCTTTTCCTGTCAAGATTGCATAGACTTCACCTTTTTAGGAAGCTATCGGAGTTGATTACTCTGTGCCCTATTTATATAGGCTTTAGTTGTTCTCTTGGAACAAGATCTAAATACTTGTGCTAGGTGCAATTTACAGGTTCCTTAACAGAACCTCTTCTTTTATTGGTATCTGGTCTTGTCTTGCTCTGTTCTAAGCCTCACTATCTGCTGCTTGTACTGTCCCCCAACTTGTGCTGCTCCCTGCATCCTTGCCGTGTTGAAATGAACCATTATCTCATTGTCATTGATCTCAGCCATGGAACTATTTAGTGCAGTCTTCCTTTCTTCCTATAATCTTCAGGCTTTTAAAAACGATTAGTGGTGTTGCTCACTTCCTCTCTCCTGATTTCCTCATCTTTTCTTCTTTGCTTGTTTTGTTCAGATACTGGGGCACTTTTGCCAAGTCTAGCAGGTTTATTCACTTTATTTTTCATTGCAGATGGTCCAGAACTATGTTGCAGACAAAATGTGAAAGAATCATATATCTTGAAGACGTAGCATTCTTTGTAAAGTGATCCTAAGGTCAGAAATCCTTGACACATGTTTGGATGAAGTACTGTGGATCCTATTCTGCCTTTTAGCTCCTTTTGAGGAACCTTAAATGCCACAAGTGAACAGATGGTGGCACAAGAGTGTTGTAGTGAAGGACAACTGAAAAATTATATCGTTACAAGCCTAACAAAGGCGATTACAACGTGCAATAGAAGATGTTGCACCTCTTGCATTCAAATAGCTGTACCAGCTCTCATCTGCGTAATTACCTCTTAAGGTTAATGTGATGTAACGAGCACGACCATACTAGAACACTTGATGGTCAGCTATGGGATTGAAGCAGGCTAGAAAATTAGGTTGAAACTGTAGTCTATCGGGTTGAAGGGTGCCTAAGAGAAAAAGATGTGATTGCTCTTGAAGCTTGTATTGAGCTTTGTTGGAACAGTGAATGGAATGAGTATCAATGGGAAGGCCCCATGTTTTCCATCTCCCTCTTCTCTCCCACTTTCTTATTTGCCCAGGATTCCCACTTCCTCGGCATTTAATGCACTTTTGATTTAATTAATGTTTCTGTCCACCACTTAATCATTTTTTTGGACCATGCCACTCACAATTGCTCTCTGGGCTTGCCTCTTATGTCTATACGCATTGGCCCCCTCCCGTGTTTCTGATTGAATTAACATGTCCATCTGCCTCTTCAGGTTTTGAATGGTCTGTAACCAAAAAATGAACTAGTCTGGACTGTCCATAGATGCTGATTGACCTGCTCTATGCTTCCAGCATTTTCTGCCTCTTTTCATAGACTTCTAGCATCTGCAGTGTTTTGCTTTTGATACCATCCAGATTGGCTTTGGTTCAGGAAATGAAGCCCAATTCATCAAAATAGAATAAGTTGCAAACTGACATGACTTCTGCCAAGACCCACCTGAGGGATTCATGCAGTCATGATGATTAGAATATTGTGATTCACTTGTGCCTGAGTATTGACTGTTTAAAACGAGCTACGCTTTGTGATTCCCTGTAATTCCTTTGCATGTTGCTTGGTTTCGTTTCATTTAGCAACGTTGAACAAAAGAATGTAATTGAGGTTCGAGCTGAAATCCCTTTTGAAATGATTTTGGTGAAACAGTTTCCTTATTAGTTAAAGCAGTTTGTTCAAATTCCACTGGTAGGAGCAACTGGGAAACGGGATAGAAATACGGACACGAAGCAATTACTCTCGGGAAGGTGAGTGTGCGTGGAGGGAGCATTGAAGTACAAATGAAACAAACCATTTGTCTCCTAAACTACTTTGATGCAGTTGCTATGAAGTGGGTAGTAGCGATATTGGATAGGATAAAAATAAATAAAGAGGAGGTACTTAAACGATTGGCATTACTCAAAGTAGAAAAGTCACCCCGTCCAGATGGGATGCATCCTAGGTCACTGAGGGAAATAAGGGTGGAAATTACGGAGACTCTGGCCACAATCTTCCAATCCTCCTTAGATAGGGGGATGGTGCCGGAGGACTGGAGGATTGCAAATGTTACACCCCTGTTCAAAAAAGGGGAAAGGGATAAACCCGGCAATTACAGGCCAGTCAACCTAACGTCAGTGGTGGGAAAACGTTTAGAGACATTATTCCGGGACAAAATTAATTGGCACTTGGAAAAACAGGCTAATAAATGAAAGTCAGCACAGATTTATTAAAGGAAAATCGTGTTTGACTAACCTGATTGAGTTCTTTGATGAAGTAACGGAGAGAGTTGATGAGGGTAGTGTGGTTGATGTTGTGTATACGGACTTTCAAAAGGCATTTGATAAAGTACCACAGAATAGAGTTGTTAGAAAAATCAAAGCCCATGGGATTAAAGGGACAGTGGCAGCATGGATACAAAATTGGCTAGGAGACAGAAAGCAGAGAGTAGTGGTGAATGGTTGTTTTTTAGACTGGAGGGAAGTATACAGTGGTGTTCCCCAGGAATCAGTATTAGGACCACTGCTCTTTTTGATATATATTGATGACCTGGACTTGGATATAGAAGGTATAATTTTAAAGTTTGCTGATGACACGAAATTCAGAAATGTAGTAAACAATGTGGAGGATTGTAACAGACTTCAGGAGGACATAAACAGTCTGGTGAAATGGGCAGACACATGGCAGATGAAATTTAACGCAGAGAAGTGTGAAGTGATGCATTTTGGTAGGATGAGGAGAGACAAAATAAAGTAAATGGCACAATTTCAAAGGGGGTCCAGGAACAGAGAGACCTGGGGGTGCACATACATAAATCTTTGAAGGTGGCAGGACAAGTTGAGAACACTGTCAAAAAAGCATATGGGATCCTGGGCTTTATTAATAGAGGCATAGAGTACAAAAGCAAGGAAATTATGTTAAACCTTTATAAAACACTGGTTAGGCCTCAGCTGGAGTATTGTGTTCAATTCTAGGCACCACACTTTAGGAAGGATTAGAGAGGGGCAAACGAGATTTACTAGAATAATGCCAGGCATGAGGGACTTCAGTTATGTGGAGAGACTGGAGAAGCTGGGGTTGTTCTCCTTAGAAGAGAGAAGATTAAGGGGCGATTGGATAGAGGTGTTCAAAATCATGAACAGTTTTGACCGAATAAATAAGGAGAAACTGTTTCCAGTGGCAGAAGGGTCGGTAACCAGAGGACACAGATTTAAGATGATCCACAAAAGAGCCAGAGGCAACATGAGGAAACATTTTTTATGCAGTGAGTTGTAATGATCATGAATGCACTGCCTGAAAGGGTGGTGGAAGCAGATTCAATAGTAACTTTCAAAAGGGAATTGGATAGATAGTTGAAGGGAAAAAAATTACAGGGCTATGGGGAAAGAGAAGGGGAATGGGACTAATTGGATAGCTCTTTCAAAGAGCCAGCACAGGCACAATGGACCGAATAGCCTCCTCCGGTGCTGTACCTACTATGAAGTAGAGTTCCGACGGGCCACAGCAAAAAATCGCATAGACCTCCTCAGGAGACTAACACGGGACGCAACCAACAGAGTACCCTTTGTCGTCCAGTACTTCCCCGGAGCGGAGAAACTACGCCATGTTCTCCGCAGCCTTCAACATGTCATCAATGAGGACAAACACCTCGCTATGGCCATCCCCACACCTCCACTACTCGCCTTTAAACAGCCACCCAACCTCAAACAGACCATCGTTCGCAGCAAATTACCTAGCTTTCAAGAGAACAGCGTCCACGACACCACACAACCCTGCCACGGTAACCTCTGCAAGACATGCCAGATCATCGACACAGATACCACCATCACACGAGAGGACACCACCCACCAGGTGCATGGTTCATACTCCTGTGACTCGGCCAACGTTGTCTACCTCATACGTTGCAGGAAAGGATGCCCCAGAGCATGGTACATTGGCGAGATCATGCAGACGCTGCGACAATGGATGAACGGACACCGCGCAACAATCGCCAAACAGGAGGGTTCCCTCCCAGTCGGGGAACACTTCAGCAGTCATGGACATTCATCCACCGACCTTCGGGTAAGCGTACTCCAAGGCGGCCTTCGAGACACACGACAACGCAAAATCGTCGAGCAGAAATTGATAGCCAAGTTCCGCACCCATGAGGACGGCCTCAACCGGGATCTTGGGTTCATGTCACGCTACACGTTACCCCACCAGCGAACAAATGTTATCTGTTTTTAATATAATGGGTCATTTGCTGGCTTTCTCTGCCTTCCGATGTTTCTGCCTCTCTGTTTTTTTTTTCCTGTTTGTTTTTTTGTTGAATGTGTATTCGGGGGTTCTGCAGGTGACACCTCTCTGTCTGAACACGGTGATTGCCTTGGCAACGGGCAGTTGCAGGGGCATTCTGTAAACACCATGTATTGTTCTATATGTATAAATGCGTAGGCTTCAAGGAGCTCCTGAACATTTACCTGAGGAAGGAGGAAGCCTCCGAAAGCTTGTGAATTTAAAATAAAATTGCTGGACTATAACTTGGTGTTGTAAAATTGTTTACTACTATGAAGTACCCAATTATAGAAGTCTGCAACATTCTTCAATGTCCCATTGCAATGGTACTGCAGACAAAATGAAGGTATAAGCTGTTCCAAAGGCTTCTCAGATGACACCACTGAGGACTTGATGTAAGGATCAGGAAGGAAGTGTGTGTTGCATTAGCTGAACACCAGCTAGGCAGGAGTTGAGATATTGTAATGGGGCTCAGCATGGAGATAATGAGGGTGAATCAGACTGGTTTTATTGTACATAGCTTTTATTGGCCCTCAGAAGTGGACATTGCATGAAAATGGAATCAAGGTTAGCTGTGATGCCCCTGTGGTTGGATAGGCTGCCAACAGTGTGCGGGTAACTTGCCACTTGGATGACTGAATGGAGGGAAACTAGAGCCTGTGGAGCTATTCTATAGCAAGGAGTTGATGCCTTGGAGGAGAATCTATAACAATAAATGGTAAATTTAGTAATTAAAGTTAGCACAATTTAGTTAGGACATGTAATGTTCAATTGTTTGAAAAAACTGATTCTCCCTGGCATCACCTCAGTGCAGCTGGACCTCTGAATTATGTGAATCAAACTGCCATACCATTGTTAGTCACTTGAGGGCAGTTGTGAGCATAGTAGCAGCTGATAGCAATGTCCAGATAGATTGAGTCTTTTGTTAAAGGCAAATTAAATTAGGAACTTCATTGCATTGAATTTAAAAACAACACAAACTCAGTGCAAATAAGTATGTAAATGTAGCTGAAATAAATACAGATTAGGGAATTCATTTGACACTTCTGCCTTATCCTTCAATTCTAACCTCTTGTGTATTTCTGCCTTTTTTAAAAAGAAAAGCTAGTATCTACATCTGTCCCATTGTCCTGCAGCTGTATTGTAAGTTAGGAGTACTCAGGATTAAGTTTTCCTATTCCCCTTGCTATCTTGTATCCTTCCTACAGTGTAAGTGTAGAGTCGGTGTGAAGTGGTTTGGCTTCACTAACTCTCTGATTGCAGAGGCCCACTCTTTAGAGAGAGGGCGCAGCCCAGCTGCAAATTCCTTTGGAGTTTCAGGCTGTATACATTGGTCTGCTAATGTTCTTTGGCTTCTATGATAGGACAAATTGGGCAATTATTGACTGGTTAGCTTGGCTCAGTAATGGAGCATGAAGGGGCGAATACAGGTCATTCAGTTAGAACTCAAAAGAGCTCCTCCCTCCTGCCCGCTCGCTCGCTCTCTCTCTCTCTCCCCCCCCCCTGTAGTTTGACTGCTTGCTTAAGAGTGAGATCACACTCAATTTTGGTGGACGGAAGTTCCACTTAACCAATTACAAGTAATTTAAGTGGGGTTGACTGATGCCAAGGTATATTGGTTTGCTAAACTATGGAAGTGCTATGCTCAGGATGAAGTTTCCCTACACAGGAGGGGTTACATTCAGCTAAGACTGGAGTTGAGGAAAAGGAGGAAACAGATCAGCCACCCAATGACTGGGTTCCCTCTACTACCAGCTGAGTATGGGCAGTGGGTGGAGGAAAATAAATCTTCATTCCTGCTCAGGGTGTCTTCTGTTTTTCTGCAATTCTTCAGCGCTGTTAGAAAGACATGTCATGATTGCCAATTTCAAAGCACAATCCATTACCATAGTCAGCCCCACTGAGTTTAGATGGTCGGGTAGGTGTTCCAAATCTACTTTATCAAATACAAACCCAGTGGTGAAACGGAAATCCCATTCCTGTGGTAATGCTGATACTTACACAAGATTTCGCTGGGGTGCAAACACTGGATGGCAAAGAAAGGATTAAACAGCATTAATGAAAAGTGCTTTGTACAGTGGATTGTCTGATGTTCAAAACCATTGTCTGAGGGACTAAGGGATGTGGTTACACAACAGGCCATGATTTTATTTTTGGTGAAATCAAACAAACCTTTTAGAGCCTCAGTCCAAAAAGATAATAGGGTCAGCTTTTAAAAGCACAGTTGGATAAATTCAGTCCATATAATTGTAGGGTTGGTGAAAAGTTTAATGATGGTGTCAGTCAAAAGTTACTTGAAGTACTGATTCTAAGAATCTTGCATTGATTTCAACAGGTATTAAAAACCATTGCAGTGAGGCAGCAGTCATCATCTTGGAGAAAAGAAACTGTGTTCCAGTTAGCTGGCTAGCTTTATGTAAGTGCGTTCAATGACAGTAAGACAAAACACAAACAAGCAAAGTTTCACTTATTCAAAGTTTAATAAGGATAATTTGTTCTTGCAACAAAAAGTGACATTTATAATGTTACATTAACAGTACACCAAACAGCAAAGTGCTTTGAGAAGCAAACTTTTCTTGGAAATGCTGAACCAATATATTCCCAAATACCTCAAATAATGGCAAACCGTCTTAACTCATGAATTGGATTTTGATAGATATTGTTTACCATTCCTTGTTGCTAACGAATGCTGTAAGATATGGAATTTTTGCCCTTCAGTGCTACAGAATAAAATCACATATATTCAAAGGGTTAATGTCGTCATACTTGATTTTTTATTACCACTACTTCAGATGGGTCAGAGGTTTACTGTGGGGTCTTGTGCACTGCAGAATAAAATGACTGAGTGCCTGTGACATTTCTGTTTTGTCATGTGGAGTTACAAAATGATAATTAGATGGTAAGTATGCTTCAGGGCTTTTAGAGCACAATTGTCATCTGATCCATTAAGCTATTTTGCAGTAAATATGGGGCAATTATTATGTACCAACACTGCAAGTCTTAATTTACTGTTTGGATGAGGGGGGTGTGGGGAGAGTAGGGTGGTGTTATATGAAACTATTCGGTGCAATCATGGATGAAATCCCGCAAATCAGAGAATTCAAAAACCAGACATCAACCACTTGCCCGTTTCTAATGAGATTGACTGTGTTTCCAGTGGTTATCTGAGAAGAAAATGGTGTGCAGGGCACCACTAGGTGGCAAGCCATGTTTTAAAGGGTGTGAGCATGACATTTTCTCTGAACAGTTTCAGTTCTACCATCATGTTAGGGGCGTCTTGCAGTTTCCAAGACTTCAAAAATGTATCTGTGATTTTTCTTTTTCCCTCTCTTTACTGACCTGAACAAATAACATGGCAGAGGAACACTAAACATGACAGCAGGAAATCAACCTGTAGTGACTGGCAAATTCAAAATCTTACTGAAAACTCTTGAATGTAGGAATCAGTTTTAAAACAAAAATAGCCTGGAGGATGACATCTAATTTGCAGTATCATCCAAGGGATCACCTCGCACAGGGACAAAACAATTCTTGCATGTATAATGTACTTATTTCAACTTAAGCCAAGTGAAACCTGCAAGTTAAAAAGATAAAGGACATTCAAACATAAGCTTGGAGAAAGGAGGCACAGATGCCATGGGATATTGTGTAACTTGTGTAGAGATAATGTAGGTAACTTTACGATGCCACTGCTTTCAAGTGCTCCCAAATCTGCTTTACATGAAGTATCATCTGCAGCAAAAAGCTCTTGTGCTTGTTGTGAGATAAATTTACCCAAGTTATAAATCTAATATTGAAAATGGGAGATACACCTTGCAATGTTTCCAATTACTTGCTTAATTTCTTAAGTAATCCTGTTGATTTTAGTTAAGGCAATTAATAAAGACTTGCTAACTTAAAGGGATTTTTGATTTAAGAAACTGGCTCTGTTTTAATCCCATTCAAGGAGTTCCACCCAGATTTTTGCATTTAAAAGGTTTTGAAATGTAATTTTGTTTTGCTAGATTTGAAATGGTGGCATTTTTATTAAGTTGTCACATACATTGCACTAACTTTGTTCTAATTCAGTGCAAGGTGAAGTTTCAGTATCTCTTGTATTATTAAAAGCTGAGCAGTTTTCCTACAATCAAAATCCAGCTGTGGAAATGCTTTTCGAAAATACGAATACGATTGCAGGATTGGGCTAAACTGAGTGTGAAGTCTCGAGGTAACTGGGCGTGGCTTAACAAGTGCATTTTTGTTGACAAAAATAGACAGACAGATTGGCCACAGTGATCAAAGTTTTGCCTCTCAGTACCTCACACTTTGAGGCACGGAGAGGGCTTGGTACTAAAAAATATATTTATCCACAGACTCATTTCATTTAGTGCCATAATATGCAAGTTGGCTTGAAAAAGGTAGATGAGCAGATTGGCTGTCCTATCACTATCTCCCTTGATACCAGGTTTAGTGCTTACAAAAGCGATGGATCATTATTAATTTGTTTTAGTCTGTTCTGTCGCTTAATTATTTTGATTGGTGACTTTTTTTCTACTTGTAAAGCAATACTCAACACCTTGATTCTCAATACAATATGTGATTAAGCAGTAATAATGCATGAAGTAGATTTAACACTCAAAATGCAATTTTTTGTTGGATGCTAATACAGTTCGCACCGCGTATAGCGGGTGTGTTCGTGCTAACGCGATTTACCCGCTGTATGCGATGGCTGGTATAATGTGGCTAGGGTAATCCCAGGTGACTATACCAGGACTTAAATTCGGTTCCTAGCGAAACGTGTTTCCACAAAAAAAAAAGTATTACAATAGACTTACCAAAAAAAGTTCTGTGAACCCCATGGAAGCCAACAGTATTAATAAGTTAAATGAGCACTAGAGTCCATTTCTGAAGAAAGATCAACAAATGTGAACTTACTGAAAAATGACCTTTATACTACTAGAGGGAAACTCGTTTCTCCAAAGATGCACTATGAAGCGTTGTTAATTCTTCAAACAACAACAGTTTCTCCTTGAGCAGTCAATAGTACTTGCAATTTTTACATCAGGATATAATATTTAGCAGCACGCCATTACTTTTGTGTTTGTGCGGTTTAAATGCAAACAGCTGCTTGAACTGCCCGGAAATGGTGGTGGCGCTTAACACGGTATAAGCGGCGCCTTTGTAATTGACACCGATGGCAAATGGTCAGCGTCACTTGCCCGATGTAGGTGGCATTCGGGGGATAAGCGGGGATGGTGTAATTGGCGGGGACTGTGGTGCAAAATCATTACCAATGGAAAATTCCACCATATGGTACTTAAAACATTATTACTCTGTGATGGAGATTAGAGGAACACGATGGTATCTATAAGGATCTAATTAATTATTTGGCTCATGTAGGTCTATTTGGAAGATAATGCCATGAAGTAAAATCAGACATAGTTATCAAAATATTTCAAATTGTACAATACTATTCACTTGTGATTTATGCTTGTTTTAGCTGTAAAAATATTAGGTTACATTAAAATTTTTATGCATCTACAGATTTTTGGTATGCGCCCTGCCAAAAGTGTTAAAATGATTAGTGCTGGCCAGATATAATTAACTACAACAATTTTGGTCAACATAACTCGCAGGCTGAATGCTTTTAGACCACTTGCATTGCATAGTTTGCATTGGTGCAAAATAGTTTCAGTGCCCTCTTCACAAAAAAATAGTGGAAATGTGGAATTCTCTCCCTCAAAAGGCTGTGGATGGTGGGACGATTGGAGCTTTCAAGACTGAGTGATAGATTTTTGTTAGGTAAGGGTATCAAGAGATATGGAGCAAAGGTAGGTAATTGGAGTTGAGGTACAGGTCGGGCATAATCCAATTGTAAGGAGTCTTACAACACCATGTTATAGTCCAACAGCTTTATTTGAAATCACAAGCTTTCGGAGCTTTCCTCCTTCGTCAGGTGACGAAGGAGGAAAGCTCCGAAAGCTTGTGATTTCAAATAAAGCTGTTGGACTATAACCTGGTGTTGTAAGACTCCTTACATTTGTCCACCCCAGTCCATCACCAGCATCTCCACATCATAATCTAATTGAACAGTGGAGCAGGCTCGAGAGGCTGAATAGCCTACTTCTCTTCCTAGTATCACAATGACACATTGTTCAGTGCAGTATGGACCTGGAATCAATTTGAACTGAACTTTTCAAGCTGTATGAGACCCAGAGGAGCTGGGGCCAAATTTTCTCTTTCCATTCCCCCTCCTCTTGCACCAGCACTCTTATTTCCTGCCTATAATGGCCCTGAACTGGAGTACATGGAGCATTAGGCACAGGAAAATCAGCCCCATTGCCTCCACTGTCTCCCAAACTAGTTTGTCCGCTGCTAATGCAGCGTGGTTAATCTTTGATGCAAAAAGTGTGTCCTTACTAAGAAGTGCTGCTGCTAATGAGTCAATGTGTCAGTAACTCTTTAAGTCGGACAGCACTCCAACAATTAAACTTGCCGAGCTAAAATATTTAAAGGGTAAATTATTCTTCATAAATATTAGACAGAATGTGCTTTACAAATATAAATCAGAACTGAAGTTACTAACCAATATGTTACCACCAGGCTGTCATTTGATTGAAAGCTCCAAGACTGGCTTAAAATACAATCTGTCACTTGCCGTGCTTGCAGCTCGAGTGTTAATCTACTGGCAGGACATTGGCTCACACATTCATGTTCTTGGGTAGGTAATTAGGGAAAGTCACCTAAGTGGGAGTAAGCCACTTCCCCAAAGAAAAAGAAATGGGTTCAACCCAGTCTACTCTTGCACACCTCCCAGCATGATTATGGGGTACATGGTTATTGACAGATACTTGCCCCCTTTCTCGGCTCGGGAATAGTATGCTTTGCCAGGAGATCTAAATATAGAGGAAAAAAAGCTTGAAACAAATAATTCATATCTACAAATTAATGGCTTCTCTTGAATGCAGCCCAAGAACATTGACTTAAAAAGTAATAACTAGCTAGCCATTTTCCACTCTAATTGCTTTGCACTTCAGAGAATATCCTGTTTACCCAGTATTCCCATTGGGCATCTATTAAGTAGCTATTCTCTACCATTGCTTTGCTGCAAACAAGTATACTGGGTAATTTATGGAGTTTATTGAGCACAGGTGGGTATGTAAAATGGTAGAACTGATTTAAAACATCTTGGAAGACAGAACTAAAGGATAAAATCCAATAACAGATCTAATTCCACTTGGTGGCAGTGTTTCACAGAATTGTTTTCATAATATCCAGATAAAAGTAATCATTTGACCGTGGCTTTGCTGGTAATGACTTCAAAATGTTTTTTTTTCAAAAATCACGTACCAGAAAATGTATTTATGCCAAATGAGCCAGTCTTGTATCCTTAAGTATTAAGTTTGAGAAATGAAAATCACGACACATTTTTTAAAGATTATTAAACTTGGTATGATTTGGATTTCCAACATTTAAATAATAAGTTTGAATGTATTGATGCTGGTTGCAGGAGGGGGAAAAGGACCCACCCATTGCATTGTCCATGACTTGCACACAGCCGGACACTGGGTATCGGTAAAACGAAACTTTGGCTCAAGGACATTTTTAGTCCAGAATGTGCTTAATTTATATTTCTTTGCACTTTTCAGTTGGATGGATCAAAAGGCAAGGCCAAAATAAAACACACAACTGAAACGTAAGTAGCTTAAATTGAACGTACTGCCTAGTGTTTTACCAAGTAGGAATGGTTTGATAAAGGTGTTCCCATTAAGAAGCTTTTCCTCTTAGAAAGAAGGAATGGGCGGGTGACTTTTCTCATCCCATGTGTATTGCAGTGCGTGGACAACCCCTTTTTTTACTAGTTTCTCTCTGTCATAACATTATTGAACTGATTTTCTTGAGTATGAACATCTAACGGGGAGTGATGCCCGCCAGCTTCATATACCCAGAACTCGCAGGTTGGTCAGTGGGCACCCAATGGCAGTAGTGTGCCTATGGTTTCCCCATGAGCATAGTTGCCAGGCAAGGCTGGATATGCGCAACTCAGAAAATCGGCCCTTGTAGTTTTTCATACCACAGAATTCATCTAATATTAAACAATTCTGAATAGTAATTACCAAGAAGGCTGGTCGTTTTAAAACTATTTCAATTTAAAATAGTCAATGAATAAATCATTAAGGTTATACACATCATATGGGGTGCGGTGTGTTTTTCTCCCATTGCAGTTCCAGTCAGGAGGTGGTGACGCTGCAGAGAATTTCGTTAAGTGTTGAGAGGCTTCTATGAGATTCACTGGTTCCCCTTCACTTTGTGGAACTCCAGAAACTCTCGGGGAGGGAGCTACCTGTGGAAAACATATAGCCCTAATAACCATGATTAATTGTTTAATTAAGTAATATTTAAATACAAGAAAATTGCTTCCTGGAGGATATGATTAAACTGCGCTGCCATCGTTCTTGCATTTATATGATGTGGTATTCTAATTTACAGCTACGAACCAATTAAAAAAGTAATGAGAAAAAGATCAAATAACTTACAACAGATAATTTTAAGCAGCTTCACTATATAGTTGAAATTTATTGTTATGAGAAATCACTTGCACGAACACAATAGATTGGTGATGTGGTAATTCTTTTGTAATAAATGTGCTTTAATCTGCCCGAGCTTCACTGTGTTTAGAGTTTAACTTGGAAATCTAGGGTCCTGTGTGTAAGTTTTACTCGCTGAGAAGAGAGCCTTATTGATGCGGTGTTTTCACTTGAACAACAGCTTGCTATATTTCCCTCTGTTTGCTGATTGGATGAAAGGAACGTTTTTCTTGACGGTCATATATTTCCAGTCCGTATAACTGGCATGTTCTCTCATCTATTCCACCCACCATATTCGTCTCCTGAGGGAAAAGTCCAACATTTCTCACTGCACTACAAGGTAAATGGAGTAAAACTACTTGATGTCTATGTATGGTACATTGTTCATCCCTGACCGAAACATCATGCCAAGCAATGAAATTAATGGTCCCAGCAATTCAGAAACCACGTTTCCCACAGGATACTTTTCTTGAAAAAAATCTTTTATTGTCTTCTTAGCCAAATAATCTTTAGTCTTCTGCACCAACTGAAAAATGGGATCATGTCTCCTTTTTTTCCTTTCTCTAATGAGAACCAGTTGAGTTTTCCTCATAATTTGGCTTCAATTTATAACCAAATTGTTACCTACTACATGATTGCTTCCTATTACATGATTAGACTTGTTGGTAACCATTTCATATTGGCTGGATACCTTTTAGTGAATAGTTAATATTCACACTCAATTTTTTTTCTTTGCTAATGCAAATTAAAAAATAGGACTATTATGAATACATCTGTTTCTTGCTTTCAAGTGAAAAAAGTTAAATTTGCCTGTATTTACGATGCAGTTGTATATTTTTGGAAACGCTCATTGGTGGGAGGGGCTGATAATGCAAATCTTGGTGCCCCTTATTATCCGGCACAGAGACCTGAGACGTGTCACCTGCCTGATGCACTCACCAATCTCCAGTGCGGTTGGCCAAAGCATAGTGCATTGGGAGCCCACGCACACAAGCTGTGCACCAAGCTCACTGAAGCCTAAGTATTATGCACATTAGGGGGCCTCCCCATAACAGGTGGGGGAGCACCTGATCAGCACTTCAGCTGCTGAGTGTCCGTTTTACATCCTGCTTCAAAAATGTAAAATTGTAGTCCACTTTGTTGCTCATTTTTTTTTTGAGGAGGGTTCCAATGGGCCAATTCTTCAATGGAGACTAAGTGCCCACTGCTCTACTACAAACAAGTGGTGGTGCTACAAGAGCAGCCAGCATTCCTTCACTGGTTGGTGCCTAACATTCCAGTCCCCCAACCGCATGTGTCTCCCAGTATTATGTCCCAGATCCATATTATTAGCTGTTTATTTTCATTGGCAGTGGCTTCCATTTTCCATTGGATTTTGATGGTAGGTATCCAGTTTCCTTGGGAGCTTAACACTGAATATTCATGCAAGTCCTGACCCTCTTGTGGGAGGAGTACATGTCTGATCTTGAGTGGTCTAGGTGTCCATTCCATGTGCGTTTGTTGGTAGGAGGAATATGTGTCCAAGTCCCTTCTGACACAGTACTTTTTTAAAAATGTTTTTTTTACTGATAACCACCAATAAATTCCTGTTTTTTTTCCAAGTTGTTGGATTTTTTTCCCCAATTTCTGACCTGCAAAAAGAGGAATTCTCTCTGACTTTAATGGATTCCATGATGCATACGTGATGCACTAGCGAGGTCATTATGCACGTTGCATGATGCCATCAGCTAGATGCAGGTGCATCCTGGGACCCAACTGTCCTTTCAATATTAGGAAGTATGTGTTCTCATTAGCAGAGTGTTACGTTGGAAAAGTCAGACTGCATTTCTGAATCACACATGACAACATGCGACTTCAGGATATTTCTATTAATTGATAAATCATTTAACAGGCGTAATTATTTTGCTATCTTTCAGTAACATGATCAGGACGTGTGACATTTCCCCACACATCTTATTACTCTTTGCATGTAGAAATCCATAATGATTTTACAGGTTATGGAGACATATAAAATGAGTTGGCAAAAGAACAAGTTGGAAGATAGACTATCTTTTTTCCGCAGCAAGTTATGAACTGCCTGAAAGGGTGGTGGAAGCAGATTCAATCGTAACTTTCAAAAGGGAATTGGATATATGCTTGAAAATGAAAAATTTGCTGGGCTATGGAGAAAGGGAGGGGGAGTGGGACTAAAGAGCAGGCATAGACACGATTTGGCCAAAAGGCCTCCTTCTGTGCTGTATGATTCAATTTATGTGATGAAAGCAGAATATATTGCTGCATAAAGAACTAATTCAAGTACAATTTAATAACTGCATTATAGCAGAAACAAAACCATTAGATATTCTATTTCCTGGACTAATGGCACAACGTCATTTGGCTTTATTCATGATTTGAACCATACCATCCTGTTGGTAGTGGTGATGTACTTTTATGTCCCAGAACACACTGAAGCTGCAATTTGTTCAGAGTATGTTAATACTTAAACCTTGAAATTTGTTCAAGAATTAATGAATCTGCACAGCACAGCTGGGTCCTATGTTGGGATTTTTACTGCAAAATGTGAAGGTCGACTCCTGGACAAGTTACCGGTCGTGTTAGAAAGCCATACAACAGGAAAGTGCAAGATTGGATGGATGCCTTGGCTGTGTCAATAGTATGGGCTGTGGTGGCGGCATGATGTTTGCTGGCATTAGAGTACAAAGATTGGCCAGAGCTCTTGCTTCTGATTACTATCCAGCAATCCTTGCTGCATCTGAATACCAGAAGAACATTAGAATCCACAGAACAGGGAAAGGCCATTCAGTCCATCTGTCCCACTCCTTTAATCTCCAGATGGAAGATTTTGTATAAATGCTCCCAGATCTCCAAAGGCAATTAAAAATCATTCTCTCATTAAATGAAAAATGAAGGATAGTTTTGCTCAAATTCTCCTCCAGCAATAATGGAAAGTAGAGTCTGTGACTTGACAGATTGTACGTGGTCTGACAGACTGAGCTGCATTTTTATTTCATGCTTTGTTATCATGTAACGACTGACTGGCTACTCTGTAAAGAGTACATAAAAGGAGTTATTTTTTTCTCCCAGAATGGGATTCTGGAACCAAATAAGTAATTGTACAGCCAATCCTTCATTATGTTCACTCTGTAGATAGATTGTACGCTTTCTTTAATAAAATTGCCACTTATGCTGGTATGTCAAGGTCTAGTCATCTGATTAAGTATGTATTGGACTGTTTTTATAACAAAGGTGTGAGGTTGATATCTGACTATTTCCAAATATCTCCAGTAAAAAGTGTGAAGATCGCTATGGTCTACAAACCTGTTGCAACATCCACTAGAACAATACAACAGATACCATTTCTCATTCCAACAGGACATTATTTATACATTCTAACCCATTTATCATGACCATGTCCTAGGAAGTACTATCTATTTGGTCAGTAGTCAGCCCAAAGCAGGAATGGGTAGAAAACATAGCAGCAACTTTGGTGTGTAGATCTTTTCAGAGTATGTGAATAGTTCAAAAAGAAAGAACTAACTTGCCTTTCATGTTCTTGGGATATCCTAAAGTGCTTTACAGCCAACAAATTTGACTTATAGGGAGAGGTTAGATAGACTGGGACTTTTTTCCCTGGAGAGTAGGAGGTTAAGGGGTGATCTTATAGAAGTCTATAAAATAATGAGGGGCATAGATAAGGTAGATAGTCAAAATCTTTTCCCAAAGGTAGGGGAGTCTATAACGAGGGGACATAGATTTAAGGTGAGAGGGGAGAGATACAAAAGGGTCCAGAGGGGCAATTTTTTCACTCAAAGGGTGGTGAATGTCTGGAACGAGCTGCCAGAGGAAGTAGTAGAGGCGGGTACAATTTTGTCTTTCAAAAACCATTTGTGGAGATGCCGGTGATGGACTGGGGTTGACAATTGTAAACAATTTTACAACACCAAGTTATAGTCCAGCAATTTTATTTGAAATTCACAAGCTTTCGGAGGCTTCCTCCTTCCTCAGGTGAATGTGGAAATGAAATCCTCGAACCCTTCGCATTTATAAATCACAGAACAATACTTGGTGATGACAGACAGTCCTTTCAACTGCCCGTTGCCAAGGCAATCAGTGTGCAGACAGACAGGTGTTACCTACAAGATCTCCGAATATACATGATGTGGAGATGCCGGCATTTGCAATTCTGCAGTCCTCTGGCACTACCCCCATATCTGCGGATGTTTGGAATATTATGGCCAGTACCTCTGCAATTTCCACCCTTACTTCCTTAGCAGCCTAGGATGCATCCCATCTGGACTGGATGACTTATCTACTTTAAGTATAGCCAGCCTTTCAAGTACCTCTTCATCAATTTTTAGCCCATCTGGTATCTCAACTATATCTTCCTTTACTGAGACTGTGGCAGCATCTACTTCCTTGGTAAAGACAGATGCAAAGTATTCATTTAGTACTTCAGTCATCCCCTCTGCCTCCATGAGTAGATCTCCTTTATGGTCCCTAATCAGCCCCACCCGCCCCTTACTACCTGTTTACATGCCTGTAGAAGACTTTTGGATTCCCTTTTATGTTGGCCGCCAGTCTATTCTCATACTCTCTCTTTGCCCCTCTTATTTCCTTTTTCACTTCCCCTCTGAACTTTCTATATTCTGCCTGATTCTCACTTGTGTTATCAACCTGACATCTGTCACACGCCCCTTTTTTTCCGTTTCATCTTACTCACTATCTCCTTTGTCATCCAGGGAGCTCTGGCTTTAGTTGCCCTACCTTTCTGCTTCATGGGAATGTGCCTAGACTGTACCCAAACCATCTCCTCCTTTTAAAGGCCGCTCACTGTTCAATTACAGTTTTGCCTGCCAATCTTTGATTCCAATTTACCTGGGCCAGGTCTGTTCTCATCCCATTGAAAGTTGCTTCTATTGAGGCTGTAAACATAGATGAATCTGGAAGCAAGATAATTTAAGTACTTGCACGGCTATTCTCCTGCTACCACTCACTGTGTGAAAAATAAAATAACATGTTTGTACACGTAGTGCTTTACGTAGGTGTGCGAAGACATTTCTGGGCCATAAAGCAGAGGTATGGGAATCTGCCCATATAGTTTCATGTACTAAGACAAATCTCTACTCTGCATTTCCCCACCTTCAATCTCAATATCTCTCCCTTAGCAAGTACACACTGTTCTTACTATTCTTCATCCAGTTTCCTATCCATTTCCTTTTTTTGAATCTCCACAGATTTACACTTCATTAAATGTTAACCTGTCTTTTCATGCTGACAGGCCTGCTGTGTTTTTTTTATTTCTGATTTCCAGCATCTGCTGTGTTTTTTTTTTCTTGCTTTGTACTGGCTAAATTTAAAAATGGTTTTATTTTGATTATATTTCTCCATCTGTCTGGAAAGAGTTTTAAAATTCCTGTTTAGCTGTGTGTTGTGGAGAATAGGGAAACTCCACGCTATAGAAGTTATGTAGAACCAACCACCTGCTATGAGAAAAACCAGATGGGATTGGGCTGGTTTGTCAACATTTGACTTGCAATATTAGTAAGTTTCCTTAACAGACATTAGAGAATTAACAGATGTAGCTTTACGTGGCTGGCTAGAATTTTTTTGGGAGGTAACAAGAAGGGTCGATGAGGGTAACGCGTTTGATGTAGTGTACGTGGATTTTAACAAGGCTTTTGACAAGGTCCCACATGGCAGACTGGTCAAAAAAGTAAAAGCCCATGGGATCCAAGGGAAAGTGGCTGGTTGGATCCAAAATTGGCTCAGTGGCAGGAAGCAAAGGGTAATGGTTGACGGGTGTTTTTGCGACTGGAAGGCTGTTTCCAGTGGGGTCCCACAAGGCTCAGTACTAGGTCCCTTGCTTTTTGTGATATATATTAATGATTTGGACTTGAATGTGGGGGGCTTGATCAAGAAGTTTGCAGGTGATAGAAAAATTGGCCGTGTGGTTGATAGTGAGCAGGAAAGCTGTAGACTGCAGGAAGATATCAGTGGACTGGTCAGGTGGGCAGAAAAGTGGCAAATGCAATTCAGTCCAGAGAAGAGTGACGTAATGCATTTGGGGAGGGTAAACAAGGTAAGGGAGTACACAATAAATGGGAGGATACGGAGAGGTGTAGAGGAACAAAGAGACCTTGGAGTCCATGAACACAGATCCCCGAAGGTAGCAGGAAAGGTAGATAAGGCGGTTTAAAAAGGCATACGGGATACTTATATTCTATGCCTCGGCTAATAAAGAAAAAAGCAGGGAGGTTATGCTGGAAATGTATAAAACATTGGTTAGGCCACAGCTTGAGTACTGCATAGAGTTCTGGTCACCACATTACAGGAAAGATGTGATTGCACTAGGGAGCGTACAGAGGAGATTTACGAGGATGTTGCCAGTGCTGGAGAATTTATTTATGAGAAAAGATTGAATAGGGTAGGGTTGTTTTCTTTGGAACAAAGGAGGCTGAGGGGAGATTTAATTGAGGTATATGATGGGACTAGATAGAATGGATAGGAAGGAGCTATTTCCCTTATCAGAGGAGTCAGTGACCAGGGGGCATAGATTCAAAGTATTTGGTAGAAGGATTAAATGGGAGTTGAAGAGAAATTTTTTCACCGAGAGGGTGGTAGCGGTCTGGAACTCACTACCTGAAAGGGCGGTAGAGGCAGAAACCCTCATCGCATTTAAAAGCTACTTGGATATATGCTTGAGGTGCCGTAACCTACAAGGCTACGGACCAAGTGTTGGAAAGTGGGATTAAACTGGTTAGCTCTTTTTTGGCCAGCATGGACACGATCGGCTGAATGGCCTCCTTCTGTGCTGTAACTTTTTATGATTCTGGAGTTTGACCTTGAAGGATGGATTGTTTCTTTTCATGTGCAAAATTGCAATTTTGGCAGAGGATGGATGGATGGAAGGATTTATTTACTTTAGAATAAAGATAAATGCAGGTGCAGACTCTGGGGGGATAGAGACTGACTTAACCTTAAAATAAGAGTTAGGCCATTCAGGGGTGTTGTCAGGAAGCACTTCTTCACACAAAGGGTAGTGGAAATCTGGAACTCTCTCCTCAGAAAGATTTTGCGGCTTTGGGTCAATTGAAAATTTCAAAATTGAGATTGATAAGATTTTTATTAGACCAGGATATTAAGGGATACGGAACCATGGCAGGATGGAGTTGAGATACAGATCAGCTGTGATCTAATTGAATGGCGGAACAGGTTCGAGGGGCTGAATGGCCTACTCCTGTTCCCATGACTGAACCAGAGAAGGAAAGGAATAGAGCTATGTTGTAACATTGAGACAAAATTGGGGGCTATTTTAACTCTCCTTAATCAGTGTGGGAGCAGTTTAAAATGGAACAGCTTCATTTCTCTCTCTGTTCCCGCTGATTTCCCCCATTTCAATGTAGTTGGCTTTGGTGGTGGATGAGGCTCCCATGACATACATGGGACCCCGATGGCATTTTAACCCCCTCCTGAGCGGGGTGTCTGCTGCTGCCACAACCCCTGCTATGTAAAGCTGTCAGGAAGACAACAATGGTGTTAAAACTTTCCTTTGTGGGGCCAGGAGGAGCAGGAGTAAATGAAGCAATAATCTACTAATTAATAAATGTATTACTTCAGGATTTATTATGTAAGTCTTTACAATTTTTTTTAATGGGTTATTTTCTACCCCTTCAAAGTGACTATTCTTTAAATCTAAAACATAAAACTGTCCGTTCACCTCTGTATCTGTATAAATTTAATCCTGGAAGGTGGAATCCCTTTGACTGGTAAAAATCCTAAACTGAATAAATTTGTAATGTCTATATTCCCTTACCAGTTGATAGGAGTGTGACACAAACTGAAATTTTGTCTGATTATTTACTTTAACCAGAATTGGAATACAACAACAACTTGACCCAGAATCTGAATGCAACAACTTGAATTTGTATAGTACCTTTTTTAATGTAAGAAAACATCCCATGGTGCATCACAGATTAGTGTAGGAAATTGGAATGGATGCTGAGCCAGGAGAAGTAAATAAATACAGGCGGATTATTTTGATTAAGGATAGATTAAAGTAAAAGCTTTCTTTGATCCTGTGATCCTGGAGTGATTGGGGAAAAATGCTTAAAATCCCACCTCATAATGTTCATTCATATTATTGGGTAGAAATGACTGTTGACTATATTAATCTACAAACACTTAATGCGCACATATCAAATTCCTCTCTTTTCTATTTTAATGGAGGCATTAACCCGTTTAAAATGAATGGATAAACCCTCTCCAGACAAGCAACCTAGCAGAAGTGCGTTAAGCATTTGTATAATATTAAAAGGGTTAATTTACCGTGTACACACTGGTGGGGAAGGGGGAGATGTTGGAACATGACACTAACTAGCACTCGGAACATGACCGCTGATATCTTGGGGGTGATTTTTAAACCCCACGATCGGGTGGGTTGGGGGTGGGTGGGAGTTGAAAATAGTTGTTTTTTGGGTCGCGACCGCAACCCGGCTTTATTTCCAGGTTTAACGTCGGCGTGTAAAAGTACAGGCTTCCCACTGGGAATGCAAAGTCCCAAAATTTTGCCGGTCACAAAAAAACAACAATTTTCAACACCCACCTGCCCCCAAACCACCCGCTCTTGGGGTTTAAAATCACCCCCCTTATCTCGGATCACAACTCTGTATTTCACTGCAGATGAGTCAAAATAAGTACAAACGACTTTTTAAAAACTATGCAGTTAGAGTACAAAGCACAGGAAAAAAAAAACATTTCTAGCTCCAGTATTGCTCAGCAGTTTCAATTATTTCTCTCAAGATAGTTGTCTTTGTGTGTCCCTGTAGTCTTTCTGTTATAAATAACCTCAATTTGTTTCTTCTATTGTTGCCTGAGACCAGGAGAAGATGAATCTGAGGCTAGACTGCTGGTAGCAATGTTTGTCATCTTTTGCAATAATTTTGCATCTCACAATTACTTGTAATACTTGTTTGTTCTGTTTTGCCTTCTGGTCAAATGTAATAGCACTATTCGCCCATTATAGCTGTAGGAAAATAAATGTTGACAAACTGACAGCAAATCATCTCTTGCCGTTCTATGTATTTTAAATTTCTGTGAGGATTTCCCAGCATCTACAACACTGATGGCAAAAAAATTAATATCCCATAGCTTTCCAACCAAAGTCACCAGCTTGTGATATTGTAATTGTGTGAACAATGGAAGTATGACAAATATTGTAACAATATGTGAAGAATCCTTTCTAATTGCTTAAGAATCACTATCTAAGTAATCAGAATAGAAAGAAAGAACTTGCATTTATATAGCGCCCTTCACAACCTCAGGATGTCCCAAAGCTCTTTACAGCCAATGAAGTACTTTTGAAGTGTAGTTACTGTGGCAGCCAACTTGTGCACAGCAAAGTCCCACAAACAGCAATGAGATAATGAGCAGGACATCTATTTTAGTGATGTTGGTTGAGGGATAAATATTGGCCAGGACACAGAGGGAACTCCACTGCTCTTCTTTGAATAGTGCTATGGGATCTTTTATGCCCACCTGAGAGGGCCTCAGTTTAACGTCTCATCTGAAAGATGGCACCTCTGACAGTACAGCACTCCCTCAGTACTGCACTGTACAGCCTGGATTATGTGCTCATGTCTCTGGAGTGGGGCTTGAACCCACAATCTTCTGACTCAGAGGCGAGAGTGCAACCACTGAGCCACGGCTGACGCATAATGGGAAAGAAGCAAAGGTTCAGAAAGTTATGCTGTTCGTCATAATCCTTACAACAATTTTGTCATCTTTTTGTTTGTGCTTTAAACTGGTTCCAGTAACCTCTGGAATAGGTCTAACAATTTTTGTTGAGGTGTAACATTCTGATCAAAAGCTTCATCAGAGCTGAAAGTTGCAGAAATCAGCAATGATTCCAAAGTTCTATATGGCATTCATGGGACAGTGGCATTGAACTAACAGGAGACAAAATGCTGTCCGTTTCACCACTGCACCTTTTACTTTTAAATACTGACTCCTTGTATATTGGATTGTGTCCTGGGCATATATCTTACAGAATATGCATATTGAGCATATAGGACTGACACAACAATATTAGCTTATCATAGAGTACACATTAATGTGCAAATTACCAGATGCATGCAATGATTTACACTTTTAATATAATGCGAAGACTATATTATAGTCGCATTTCACTTCCTATAAAATCCTCTTGCAAGAAGGTTAGTTTCAGTTTAGAGGTTTTTGTGATACATAATTTTGTTTTTTATGCTTTCTCTTGATCTGATTCATAGCACTTCACTTTTCATTGCTGTTGTAAATTTCTTGTATGCTGGAAAATTGTTATAATGTCATCAATTATCTTTCTTACTGAATGGTAATCTATTGCCCTGCTTTTTTCACCAGGCTTCTACTACCTTTTTTTAATGATTCATACAATTCCATGTTAGTTATAACTGATTCTGAGGAAACACTTTGTGGCATGCACAGTTGGGATAGCTACTTGGCATGGAAAGCACTTTGGGAACTTTACCGTGCCAACTGTCTGAGTCTAGGATTTTCTTGCGAATCTGTAGCCAGGTCCTTAGGTCCTTTTGAGTGCCAGTGACTCATTCACCCAGTCAGCTATCTTGCAACTGCCTTTTTTATGGCGAGCACTCTTTTTTAGTGCCAACATTTGAACTTCCGAAATTACTGATTGATGTACAGAGTAACAGTTATAGCAAATCTCTCTCACTTCAACTTAACTCTAGTCCCTTGTCTTAAATTACCATTCAGTAAGAAAGATAATTGATATTATAACAATTTCCAGCATACAGGAAATCTACAACAGCAATGAAAAGTGAAGTGCTATGAATCAGTACAGCTACATCACTGGCATCTACCCGACAATGTGGAAAATTGCCCAGGTTTGTCCTGTCCACAAAAAGCAAGACAAATCCAATCCAGCCAATCAGTCTACTCTCAATCATCAGCATAGTGATGGAAGGTGTCGTCGACAGTGCTATCAAGCGGCACTTACTCACCAATAACCTGCTCACTGATGCTCAGTTTGGGTTCCGCCAGGACCACTCGGCTCCAGACCTCGTTACAGCCTTGGTCCAAACATGGACAAAAGAGCTGAATTCCAGAGGTGAGGTGAGAGTGACTGCCCTTGACATCAAGACAGCATTTGACCGAGTGTGGCACCAAGGAGCCCTAGTAAAATTGAAGTCAATGGGAATCAGGGGGAAAACTCTCCAGTGGCTGGAGTCATACCTAGCACAAAGGAAAATGGTAGTGGTTGTTGGAGGCCAATCATCTCAGCCCCAGGGCATTGCTGCAGGAGTTCCTCAGGGCCGTGTCCTAAGCCCAACCATCTTCAGCTGCTCCAACAATGACCTTCTCTCCATCATAAGGTCAGAAATGGGGATGTTCGCTGATGATTGCACAGTGTTCAGATCCATTCGCAACCCCTCAAATAATGAAGCAGTCCGAGCCTGCATGCAGCAAGACCTGGACAAAATCCAGGCTTGGGCTCATAAGTGGCAAGTAACATTCGTGCCAGGCAATGACCATCTCCAACAAGAGAGAGTCTAACCACCTCCCCTTGATATTCAACGGCATTACCATCGCCGAATCCCCCACCATTGTAAGGGGTTTTGTTTCCGGGGCTTATTGTAGGTCAGCCAGTTATGTTTTCCTGAGCTGCTGCTGTGCGGTTTCGAATCGCTTTCCCCTTCCTGATTCTGAGCTCAGGACTTATCGAGCGGTAATAAGGACAGGCGACAGACCAGTGGATTGGTGCAAGGAAAATCAATGTTTATTAATAAGAAAACTAAAACTACAAGGTAAACAGTATGATACAGAAGATAAAAGGAATCGCTATGGATGCAAGATGCAATACAGTCTTACACTTAACGGGGTGGAAGAAACGGACACATCGAGGGAAAATTCTAAAATCACAATTTAGCAATACCCCTTTAACTCCCACCCTTACACCTAGCTAGGTTGTCTTGTGACGGCCAGAAAAAAAAAATAATGCTCACCGATGAAACAGGTGAAAAGGCCTGGCCCCTGTGTCCTGCTGCTGCCGTCGACACGTGGTTGCGATGTTTACTGGACGGCCTTCCTTCTTGGTTGCTAGCAGGCAAGCAGGACACCGGGCCGAGGCGAAGAGAAAGAGAGAGAGAGGTTCTGGGACGCCCCAGTTGTACCCTCCCTGTAACAGGTTATTTTCGCGCCTCATCAGTTTGCTCCATTGTCCGATTTGGGCGCGAAAATGTAAGACAATAGGGCCCCGATCTTGGCCCATTTACATTAATGGCCGGTACCTGTACTGATCGGTTCCATAACTGCTTTCCATTGTTCCGAATGTTCCTTAATGGGTCACCTTAGTCCTGGGATTATTCCTGCTCGAATTTTGATTGTGTAGGCCAGCAACGTTGATGGCTTGCCTCAGGGCGTGAATGTAACTGCATTGTTCAAAGAGCCCTGTCTGAAAAATGGAGCCTGCCAAGCTGTCAGAGAATCCAATTTCAAATGCTGCAGGCCCTTGGCCATGTGTCTGACCGCAGCCATTTTGAAAGACCCTGGATTTTTTAAAACACAGTCACACCAGGGTTTCTTTAACAATTCCAATAAATCTTCAGCGGGGGAACATGTGAAATTTTGCGAATCCCTTCACCATCAACATTCTGAGGGTCACCATTGTCCAGAATCTTAACTGGAGCAGCCATATAAATACTGTGGCTACAAGAGCAGGTCAGAGGCTGGGTATTCTGTGGCGAGTGACTCACCTCCTGACTCCCCAAAGTCTTTCCACCATCTACAAAGCACAAGTCAGGAGTGTGATGGAATACTCTCCACTTGCTTGGATAAGTGCAGCTCCAACAACACTCAAGAAGCTCGACACCATCCAGGATAAAGCAGCCCGCTTGATTGGCACCCTAAACATTCACTCCCTTCACTACTGGCACACAGTGGTTGCAGTGTGTACCATCCACAGGATGCACTGCAGCAACTCGCCAAGGCTTCTTCGACAGCACCTCCCAAACCCACGACCTCTACCACCTAGAAGGACAAGAGCAGCAGGCACATGGGAACAACACCACCTGCACGATCCCCTCCAAGTCACACACCATCCCGACTTGGAAATATATCGCCGTTCCTTCATCATCGCTGGGTCAAAATCCTGGAACTCCCTTCCTAACAGCACTGTGGGAGAACCTTCACCACACGGACTGCAGCGGGTTCAAGAAGGCGGCTCTAGGGCAATCGGGGATGGGCAATAAATGCTGGCCTCGCCAACGATGCCCACATCCCATGAACGAATTTTTTAAAATAATAAAATGTGCCACACTGACCCTTTTAGCAGGATTTTTTTTTAAAAATCACTTTCCTTGGGAAATCTTTTTCTCTGAAACCTATCTGGCTATTTAAGTTTAAACTGGTTCTCTTAAAGGTGATTTGCCTTCTTCCTAACTCACTCGGCAGCCTTTGTTGGAATTGAACTTGTGTTTCCTGCTCCATTTGTTCCCTGTGCCCACAGGGAGTTGGGGGAGGTTCTATCTTTGACTCGTCCCCTGTACAAGGGTTGGTCAGTAGAGCTGTCAGTTAAACTGGCTACTGCTCCCCCTTCCCCCACCTCCCCAAGTGTGAGTCGCTTTGAAACCAGCTCACACAATATGGCATCCTTTTTAGGCTTTGAAAGTCCGACCACCTAAAGTATGAATGTTTGCTGAGAAGTTTTTTTTTAATGATACTCCATTATCTGAAACCATCTTGACAAATGCTTCATCTGACTACTGCAGCATGCGGCTGCCCTGAGAATCTAATCCCGTGAAAGCAAATTTTAACATTAAAAGTACATTTTAATCTAAATTATACCAAGTCACCTCTTGGTCTAGAAGGCTGTAGCTTTTTCCTATGTTTAAAAACATCAAGGAGATGGCTATGGCCTAGAAATTGGTTACCTGTTTTATGAATGCACAAGCGACCAATATGGCGTGCACTTTCTGCGCCGCCATATTGGTGAAGGCAGAAAAAGAGGCGTTGAGGACTCGTGACTGAAATGGGCGTTAGGGGCATTTTGCATTTGCGAATAACGGGCCTAACTCCTGACTCGGGTCCTTTTTCTCACAATTGGTCTGAGCTGATTGTGGTCGCCGGGCAGGATGTGTCCAGGAAAACCAGGTCTACTTGTGGCCTAACAATCCGTGACCATTGAAGGCCGCCTCCAAAAAGATAAGGCTCCTTTTTAAAAAAAAAAGCGACTATTGACGCCGCAGCCGACCAATATCATTGATGATGTCACACCAATGATTGATTGACGTCCGAACGACTATTGGCCCCACACCGTGCTATTGACACCCGTGCTATTGGGGTTAGTGGTTAAGGTTAGGCTTAGAGATTAGGGTTAGAAACCGTTTTTTTAATAATTGACAACATGTTGTCAAGAGCAAACTTCGTTCCGGCACTGGAATTGTTCCCTGCGCTTAGTTTGTGCCAGTCTGCTGGCACAAACCAATTTCTAGGCCCGTGTCTTTATAAATTATTCCTTACAGTCTTGAACTTGAGTTTATATCAATATTTCTTTTTTAGTTTAAAACAAAAATCCCTCCTAGGTAAAATAGCTAATAATCTCTCATTGTGACTGGTACTTATTTAAAGGGATTGTAGTTTTGCTGATAGCTGAACATTTACTGACTGTAATATGCACTGTAATGTTATGAAGGAAGAAGATTTACTATATGCCAGTAAGTGTAGGAGTTGAGAATCATTTTTTTTTGCTCGCTGTTCTTCATTAATGAGGAACACACAGTCCTTAAACACCTACGCATTCCTTTAAGAAATGTAAGATCGGCATTTACGACAGCATCAGTCTCTATAAAATATGATCATGTTAATTCATTTTCCACAATGGTTCTATTCAGTGGAGTTGGCGTAAAACATCATAACACCGGGACTGGATAATGAAATGGGATAAAGCCTTATCGACTCTGGGACTGGCTTAGAATCCAAACTGCTGGGCTGAAAGTCTTGCAGATAGCTACACATTTTAATGAAGATGGACTGTGTTAACCCAGTTGCTATTCAGTAAAAGCACACAGCACAGCAATGCTCATAATTCAGTACTAACTAGCTTTAAATTGAAAATTTCAATCACACAAGTCTCCAGGATGACTGGAACAGAAATCACACTAACGCAGCACTGGGTGAACCTCTTGAGATTAGTTTGAAGATATTAAAAGTTGGAAATGAGCAGGGTGTTCAGTTGGGAAAAGGCTATCCAGTAGCTGCTGGAATACACATTAGTGAGAGAGAAAGTGTGGAGGAGGGACCTGTGGTTGGCAAGTGGGGGACGTATTGGGTCAGGACTGAGGTCTTGAGTATTTGTGGAGGATGATGACTGTAAAATTTGGGGCCTGGGGATTGAGTGAGGGAGGGACAGGGCACAGCTTTTTTTTATTATTCGTTCATGGGATGTGGGTGTCGCTGGCGAGGCCGGCATTTATTGCCCATCCCTAATTGCCCTTGAGAAGGTGGTGGTGAGCCGCCTTCTTGAATCGCTGCAGTCCGTCTGGTGAAGGTTCTCCCACAGTGCTGTTAGGAAGGGAGTTCCAGGATTTTGACCCAGCGACGATGAAGGAACGGCGATATATTTTCAAGTCGTGATGGTGTGTGACATGGAGGGGAACGTGCAGGTGGTGTTGTTCCCATGTGCCTGCTGCTCTTGTCCTTCTAGGTGGTAGAGGTCGCGGGTTTGGGAGGTGCTGTTGAAGAAGCCTTGGCGAGTTGCTGCAGCGCATCCTGTGGATGGCACACACTGCAGCCACTGTGCGCCGGTGGTGAAGGGAGTGAATGTTTAGGGTGGTGGATGGGGTGCCAATCAAGCAGGCTGCTTTATCTTGGATGGTGTCGAGCTTCTTGAGTGTTGTTGGAGCTGCACTCATCTAGGCAAGTGGAGAGTGTTCCATCACACTCCTGACTTATGCCTTGTAGATGGTGGAAAGGCTTTAGGGAGTCAGGAGGTGAGTCACTCGCTGCAGAATACCCAGCCTCTGACCTGCTCTCGTAGCCACAGTATTTATATGGCTGGTCCAGTTAAGTTTCTGGTCAATGGTGACCCCCAGGATGTTGATGGTGGGGGATTCGGCAATGGTAATGCCCTTGAATGTCAAGGGGAGGTGGTTAGACTCTCTCTTGTTGGAGATGGTCATTGCCTGGCACTTATCTGGCGTGAATGTTACTTACCACTTATGAGCCCAAGCCTGGACATTCGGTCAAATGCTGCCTTGATGTCAAGGGCAGTCACTCTCATCTCACCTCACCTCTGGAATTCAGCTCTTTTGTCCATGTTTGGACCAAGGCTGTAATGAGGTCTGGAGCCGAGTGGTCCTGGCGGAACCCAAACTGAGCATCGGTGAGCAGGTTATTGGTGAGTAAGTGCCGCTTGATAGCACTGTTGACGACACCTTCCATCACTTTGCTGACGATTGAGAGTAGACTGATGGGGTGGTAATTGGCCGGATTGGATTTGTCCTGCTTTTTGTGGACAGGACATACCTGGGCAATTTTCCACATTGTCGGGTAGATGCCAGTGTTGTAGCTGTACTGGAACAGCTTGGCTAGAGGCGCAGCTAGTTCTGGAGCACAAGTCTTCAGCACTACAGCCGGGATGTTTTCGGGGTCCATAGCCTTTGCTGTACCCAGTGCACTCAACCGTTTCTTGATATCATGTGGAGTGAATCGAATTGGCTGAAGACTGGCTTCTGTGATGGTGGTGATATTGGGAAGAGGCCGAGATGGATCATCCACTCGGCACTTCTGGCTGAAGATGGTTGCAAACGCTTCAGCCTTGTCTTTTGCACTCACGTGCTGGACTCCGCCATCATTGAGGATGGGGATGTTTGCAGAGCCTCCTCCTCCCGTTAGTTGTTTAATTGTCCACCACCATTCACGACTGAATGTGGCAGGACTGCAGAGCTTTGACCTGATCCATTGGTTGTGGAATCGCTTAGCTCTGTCTATAGCATGTTGCTTCCGCTGTTTAGCATGCATGTAGTCCTGATTTGTAGCTTCACCAGGTTGGCACCTCATTTTTAGGTACGCCTGGTGCTGCTCCTGGCATGCTCTTCTACACTCCTCATTGAACCAGGGTTGATCCCCTGGCTTGTTGGTAATGGTAGAGTGAGGAATATGCCGGGCCATGAGGTTACAGATTGTGCTGAGCTACTAGAAGCAGAAATGGCGCACGGGGAGAAAAAGAGAGAGGTCAAAAACAGAGAATGTGCATGGGAGGAACGTAGGAGACTAATGCCCAAAAAAAATTGTAACCCAAGGTCCAGTTAATGAGCCCAAGTCCTGGGAATGGAGTCCTCGAAAGGGAGACACAGGCCTGTGTGTGTGCATGTGCTCATTCTGCAGGCACCTGAGGCCTGTAGGAGCCGTTTTCTTCCCTTTCCCCCCCCCCCCTTTGCCCTCCTTGGAACGGGTTCCCAGTGTACGTGGTAGGTGCAAAGCCTTGTATGCTGACTTCCTGCCAGGATTGGGCAGAAGGGGAAAAATCTTGCCTTAGTAGTTCACCCAACAACTGAAGTAAGACTAATTGTCTATCATTTTCTGGCTTGACCTGTCTCCTTTTATTGAACAGGGGAGATACACTTGTCACCTTCCAGTCCTCTGGCACAATTTTCCTTTCCTTTCCGCTAATTTTGTAAAATTTATATTCAGAGCTTCTTCTACTTGTTCTCTATTGCATTTCCAGATCCTTGGATATTAGCCATCAGGTCCTGGTGATTTGTCTTTCTTAATTGTGAGTAACTCCTTTTTAGTACAATTTTTCTTTGACTAGTAAACTCCACAGTACTACATAGATGCTCTCTTTAAAAAAAACATGCACACACCTAATTTTAAATTAAATCAGAAAAAAACTTCTGAAACTTGTCCTCTAGCTTTTCTTCAAATAATTTTGAGAAGTAGAGTGGAAACTGCTAGAAGCTAAAGAAACAACACTACAGCTGATTAATTCGTACTGACCATCCTGGGAAATTAGGTTTGCTGCACAATTCAAATTCAGCTCACAACATTACAGCTCTGGGCAAAAATATCAAGTCCATGTTCAGGTTTTTAGGACAGACTGAGGTCTTCAAGCAAACACTTTAATGCAAACATTAAAAGGCACAAAAGAACAATTCAATGGAAAATGTTAATCATGTTATTGCAAAATATGTAACTTTTTTGATTTTTAAGAATTTTTGTTTAAACCCTTATTTTGGACATTATAAATTTCAGTTACTGAGGAAAAGCATGGTAGGTCAAAAATTTTCAGGTGAGAATTTTTCAGAACAGTTTGTGGGAAAAGCCACCCTCATGGCTAGATGATACAATTACAGGATGACCAGTTTGTGTACATAGTTTCCATTGTGAATGTGGAGATACTAATTTATAATTCAAAAAGTTGACATACAAGTATGATGAAAAGTGACAACAGGAAGTAAAGTTTGTAGACTGGAAGCACAAGAATACTTTTTTTTTTATAAGAAATATAAGAACATAAGAAATAGGAGCAGGAGTAGGCCAATTGGCCCCTCGAGCCTGCTCCGCCATTCAATAAGATCATGGCTGATCTGATCCTAACCTCAAATTTAAATTCATGTCCAATTTCCTGCCCGCTCCCCGTAACCCCTAATTCCCTTTACTTCTAGGAAACTGTCTATTTCTGCTTTAAATTTATTTAATGATGTAGCTTCCACAGCTTCCTGGGGCAGCAAATTGCACAGACCTACTACCCTCTGAGTGAAGAAGTTTCTCCTCATCTCAGTTTTGAAAGAGCAGCCCCTTATTCTAAGATTATGCCCCCTAGTTCTAGTTTCACCCATCCTTGGGAACATCCTTACCGCATCCACCCGATCAAGCCCCTTCACAATCTTATATGTTTTAATAAGATCGCCTCTCATTCTTCTGAACTCCAATGAGTAGAGTCCCAATCTACTCAACCTCTCCTCATATGTCCACCTCCTCATCCCCGGAATTAACCGAGTGAACCTTCTTTGTACTGCCTCGAGAGCAAGTATGTCTTTTCTTAAGTATGGAGACCAAAACTGTATGCAGTATTCCAGGTGCGGTCTCACCAATACCTTATATAACTGCAGCAATACCTCCTTGTTTTTATATTCTATCCCCCTAGCAATAAAAGCCAACATTCCGTTGGCCTTCTTGATCACCTGCTGCACCTGCATACTAACTTTTTGATTTTCTTGCACTAGGACCCCCAGATCCCTTTGTACTGCAGTACTTTCCAGTTTCTCGCCATTAAGATAATAACTTGCTCTCTGATTTTTCCTGCCAAAGTGCATAACTTCAATAAAATATATATCTGCACACACAGGCAATGTCATTTTTAAAACATACTTTTTTCTTTAACATTTTGTTTATCTCCTGTTACATTATGTGAAGATTTTATTTTTGCAGATTTTGATGCAGTATTTCCTATTTGGAAAGCAAATTTCAATATGCAGTAGGGAAAAGGATGAGGTCTCATTATAAAATTAGACACGTGTTTGTGCATTTTGAGATGTACTTTTTTATGTCAAGCTGCATCAATGAGGTGCCTTTGGATATGTTTATGTGATGAGCAACCTCCTCTAAATAATGCACAAGAAAAGTCATGAAATTGAAAGCCAAGAGGAAAGTGGTAGGTATGGTGTCAGCTCTTGATAGGGGTGAAATCATTGGCACGGGGAGAGTACATCATATTGTAAACATACCTATTAGCAAACCTCAAGTTATTGATGACAGCCAGGCATCTCCATTCTCAGCAGCGTTCTTAATCTGTACATCAAAGGTGTAAAAATGTTTCTGAAAGATTTTTGAGCTACTGGTGAGAAGAAACATTTAGGATGCCTTTTTTGAGTTTATATAAGTTAATACTAACGCCACAACTGTTGGTAGAATGTTCCCCAACCTGAATCTAACATTGGCTACCACTGCAGAGAATTCCTCTGTATCTCATTGAGCAAAATTTAATCAAGAATACCTTACACCCAACGTAACAGAATTGGGCAAAGTTTGTATTCAGTGTACAAGAAAAAAGGAAGAAAAAGAACTAGATACTGCCATGGAAGATTGTTCTTTTTCAATAAACATTCCTAACAAAAATAATGCGCAACCTAATAAACTCACTTGTGACTTTTTTGGGGCCGATTTTCACTTGAGAGAAAATCAGTGCTCACGGGGCGGTTAGGGCCTAAAAATTGGGGCGGTAGCCTTCCTGCTCAGGTAACCCCCGACAACTGGCCTGCTGTGACTTTCACAGGAGCCTACTTGGTGGCCGAAATGCCTGCCTTAAATAAGTGGTAGGCCTATTTCCCGTGCAAATCGGGGTCCTAATGATTTAATTAGGACCCTGATACAATTTTAAGGGGCACGTGGGTGGAACTTGCAACTCGCACACTCTGCTCTCACGTACTGGTGCTCCAATCAGGAAACGGCCAGAAAAAATTTAGTAATTTTTTTTTTTGCTTTTGTTTTGTGAGAAGTCAGAAGGAGCAGGAGTGCTCCCCCTGGCTGTGGGCTGTTGTCTGCCCAGCCTCGTCCTGCCACGGTGTCGTGTTTGCCACCTTGCTCCGAGGACCTTCCTGAGGTTAAATAAGAGCGACAATCTGTATTGGGTCACCTGTTTGGCATCTGCAGCTCACCTGCCAACTGAGGCCAGAACCTCAAAATCACAGCCGGCCAGCGCGCTCTGGTGGTCGGCCACTCAAAAGTCAAAATCGACTTCTTTCAGTGGGAAATATTGGATGGTAACACAAAACCTTTTTCTTTCTTTAATCCATTTCCGCATATATGCTTGCTCAGAATGCCAACTACCTATGCACTAATTGCTCTGTAGATGCTGATCAAAATCACTTCCACAGAACCTTCTAAGTAGTCACATGACCTTTTGTGACTGTGATTGTATCTGTCTTTAATGTATTAGTACATGTTAGGGTATTAACACATGTTGGATGGAGACAATGTGGTAACCTAGCAACATGTCTTGGGGAAAGAATATTGAATTTACATGTTGCAGTAAGTTTGCATTTGTTCTTTTTGTGCTGTTTCCATTTTTTGACCCGTTTCCAACTCAACATTGTTTCACAATTGATCTTGTCGCAATTAAAACATGCCAAAGAGTTTTTGCAAAACCAGCTGCTGTATACAAAAGGTGGAAGGCTTACTTAGGAAGATCCCATGACAGTTTGGGTTTTCTCAAACATTTATTGTCACGTTCCTGGACAGACTACCATTCTACCATTTCCTTATGCAGACCAACTCCCTTAAATTTATCTTCATTCTGTGTGTGGATCAGTGTGCCAGGTTTAACAATTAACCACCCATTGCAGTACTGAATATGTGGGATGTCCACCACCCTCTCCAATAACCCTTGGTGGACAATAACATCACCAGACCAATGCATATAGGCTTAAAATTCTTGGTCAAGTTTATTTACAGGTGAAATAATAAACTTAAGCAAAAAGACGTCAAGATACTAAAAGGAATAGAACAATTAAATTTAAACAATGTATGAACAATTTTTTAAAACAAAAGAAAATATAAAATGCTTGCAGTTCTTTTCATTATTTACCTGAAAACACAATATCTGTTTTGTCAGGGTAATTACTCACTTATCCCAATTGGCAGCTCAATCCTGAAAAAGTTTATGGCTTATAAGCCATCTTGCCTTTGAAGAACAAATAATTTCTCCTCAGCAAGAGAGTCAGACTATTAACCACTTTTTAATATTTAGGTGAATGAGGCGTGAACTAAGGCAATCAAATAAGTCTGACAGCAGTTGGAAAACACAACCCCATTTCAGATAGTTGAAGTGGAATTAGAATATGAAATAAAGGTCAAATTTCAAAAAGGCCATAATTTGATTAATTTTGAATGAAAGGGTTATCTGGATTTTGCGCTAGGGACACCATCATTAGTGTTCCAAGGAAGCACTCGGCCTTTTTGAGGACAACACAATTTTAAGAGGATTGTTGCGGGATGAAAACTCTCTTTTCGGCACAGATTCCATTAATCTTGCACAGTCATGGATTGGCCAACCAAGGTTTTATTTTTGCAGGAACACCTTTTTAAAAATTCAGTCAAATCATTCAAAAACACAGGTGTACTTCACTTGACAGATTTGGCAGTCAATATATTGTATTGTGTAGCAGCATCCATCTAACCCTCTGCGAATATGTAAGACTTTTCCAACTGTCTAAATATTGATCTGAGACCAATGACCCATGAAAATGGGAGAAGTTGTTAGATAATCCTGAAATCTATCCAGTGGTGTGTTTAAAAACATAACAGAAAATGTTGGGAGATAAACAACGAGAGAGGATTTGCTCAGAGCTTCTCCCCCCTTCGCTGCTGTAAGTTCAGCTGTAACCCTGTTTACGCACGTAAATGGGGTTTACCCCAAATATCCACTGAAGTTGCGGTGTCGGAGCAGGAGAAGCCATGAGGAAAATCCCCTCCCCCACCCCTATCTGAAACGAGAAAAGATAGATTAACATTTTGGGGGGGAAAGGTCCCTTTGTCACAGCTCTGTTAATCAGTGAAAGTCTGCTCCCTCTTTGTATAGTCATCTCAATTTTTTCACCCTTATTATTGACCAGAGGAAAATGTACCACCTCCCACAAATGACTTCATTAGAAATTAGGAAATGTCTGGTAATTCCCTACGTCCTGGTTGTGTGTAGTATCAACCTCTAATCATCCCTGACTAAAGGTGTAAGTTTTGTGACTGTAGACCAACCCACACAAAAATGGACATTTGGTTACTTAAAAGTGCGGAGGAAAATACAAATGACAAATTTGCTCCCAAAGTGGAGCTGTGCAAAGTGTTCAAATTCTTAGGGGGTCGACCTGTGATTAACCTGCGCCTGGTGCTTCCTTTACAGGCAGGACAAGATATTCGTCCAGCCTCGGTACTTATTTGAAAGTGACGTTGCAAATCAGCGTTGACAGGAGGATTCAAGGGCATTCGCACTTTTCACCAGTAGGGGAATTCCACTCTCTTAAAGGTAGGATGTCTCACTGACAGCCTGCCAAAGTCTCTTAAAGGTAACCAGTACCTGTAATTTGCTAAAAATAACAGTTTGCTGCCTGCACATAGTCTGAACGGAGATCAGACATTGCACACGTAAAACACAGATGCTGGTCCCATCCCTATGTTACAACATTGAATAAAGGTTGCGCACTACTAAATCCACATCCTCCAATCTGCAAGCCAGACCTCATCAATCTGCCAGTCCAAGTTGGTACCAGGCCTGCAAGAGTCCGTGCACCAAGGTTCTCTGCTGATGCACTAGAGGCCTTGGTGCAAGAGGTGGACAGAAGGAGGGGCATCCTATATCCACGGGTGTTGTGGGGGGGTCGGGGGCAGGTGCAAGAGACCTTCCAGACATATGCTCAAAAAGCAGTAGGTGACGTATGCTAGGTGCATAGCACCACGAACATGGATGCAGTGTAGGAAGAAGTTCAATGCTTTGACACGAGTGGTGAAGGTGATTGAGGTCAACTGTCAAGTGGCATCTCCTACCAACTACACCACTAGCCGCATCCACTGCTCCACGGACTACACCCCCCATCACCCATGTACCAACAAACTCTTTCAATCAGTGCTCAACTGTTCCAATCAAATGCTCCCTCTCACCCTTACACATTGCCACTGTTGCAAGTTGCACACCCACAACTCTCAGGCCACACACGCTGGCAGCTATTCAACCATGACGGGCACGTTACCCAGACACATGTCCCATTTTCTTGCAGGAGAAGGTGGTACATTACAGGAGGCAGCAAGTGACAGTGGCATTTAACCCCTCAAGCCTGTTCCGCCATTCAATGAGAACATGGTTGATCTGTGACCTAACTCCATATACCCGCCTTAGTCCCACATCCCTTAATACCTTTGGTTCACGGAAATCTATCAGTCAGAATTAAAATTCACAATTGAGTTAGCATCAACTGCCGTTTGGTGAAGTGTTCCAAACTTCTACCACCCTTAGCATGTAGAAGTGTTTACTACCTTCACTCCTGCACTTCTGGCTCTAAATGTTAGTCTATATCCCCTCGTCCTAGTATTCAAGTATAGGAGACCTCCAAAAACAGTTACCAATGCATCAGCAGCCAGAAGCAATAATCCAGCAACTAATCTGTAAATCTCGCATGGTCCCTTTAAATAGCGCTGATGGGGGGGGGGGGGTGGTCCTCAAGGCACTCTAAGACATGTTCAGATGGTCGTGGTTAAGACTGTGCGTTGAGTGGAGCGTTAGACACCATTTTGGTACTTATCACTTTAAATCAGCGTTGCACACTGTACGCATGTTCTCCCTACTTTACGTGCTGCCGGCGTTCTCTCTCTGCGCATGGGCTAATACCTTTACCAAGGTGGTGTCTTGACACTCCAGGAGACCGCGTAGCGCCGAAACAATGGGCGCTAGACGGCCCAATTTCTAGCTCTTGGTCTTTTAACTGAGACTTTAGATGATTCCTGTGTGGAGCACATCTGTCCCCATGGAATATTCTTTCACTGCATAGCATAATGTGAGAATTAATCTGAAGTAAATTTACCTTTTATTTGTGTTTTATTAGTTGCATTAATGTAGGAAATATAAACCCTTAAATTGAATTAAATATATGTCTTGTGGCTATCTGTGTCTAGAGGCCAACTTCTTTGGAAAAAGTCCCTAATTCTTTCTCACCAGGCGGCTAAACCTGATGAGATGGACTTGTAGCTTTTAGTTCTGTCACTGTCTATAGGGATGTTTACTGTAACAAAGCCCTTTATGTCATGGGTATTAAACTTTGAGACAACTGCCTTCCAGTCAGGAGGCCTCCTGATGGATCGACTGTTGCTGACAGCAATCTCTGGCTTTCTGGTTGGCCCATTGGCATGCGTAGAACATTTCAAAGGCTTGAGGGATCTGGCTGAGTAATGTTGACCTGACATACATCCACAATGTCGATTCACTAGGATGATGCCAGGAATGGACAACTGTGGGAAAGACTAGAGTTAATAGAACTATTTGAATTGGAGCCGAAAAATCTAGGAGGCTTCTAAAATTTGATAGTATATTGGGAAAGACCATTTCCTTTGGTTAGGGAGTCAAGTGACGAATGGGCGTCATCACTTGAAAATTGTCACAAAGTATGGAGAGAGATTAGGAGAAATTTCTTTACACAAAAGGTTGTTGGAACATAGAATACTTTACCACAGGAAATGATTGAGGCAGTATTTTCTAAGGGAAAAATTGGATCAATATTTGAAGCAGAGGAAGATGCAGGACTACGGGGAGAGTGGGACAGGTTTTGAATTGGTCTAGCAAAGAGCTGGCGCACACAATGGGTCACATGGCCTCCTTTCTCTGCTCTCACAATTAATATATTACTTACTCCATTCCAGAGAGGTCTGCTGAGCTATCATTCCCAATAGAACTAGGCTGCTCTTAGCCAGTATTGTATATTCACTCGACTCCAAGACAAAGGAGATCCTTTCATTGAGTAACTAATAGAATTACATTTAGCTTTCATAATTCACTGGCATTGCTAAAAATGAATAATATACAGGGCTTTATAATATGAAGGAAAATTGAACTTTACAACTGTCACAGCCTTTGCATCACAATTACACTCTACTATTTTAGTAGCGGCAATATCTCATTTAAAATAAATTAGTTATCTCCTCAAGTAAAATAGCAGAGTGAGGAATTCAGACTGATGCCATGCTAATATCCCATGTTGTAATTTCTGGGCATAAGTAAGGCATGGTCTGTTTATAATGATGAATGCATAATGCAGACTTCCCTCCAAATATTGCAGCTCTCCAGACTGAGTACCTTGTACCAAAACTGGTTTACCAACTATAAATACTCTTTAAAATCAAATAATAATAAAAAAAAGTCTCCATTCAGAGCTGCTCTTAGTGTTACAGTGTGATGTGATGGGTAGTATCAAGGATCAAGCTTTAAGATTAGCTGTTGCTATCTAAACATCTGAAATTGTGCACGAACTTCCTGAGCTAATTTTACTAAATTTAGTTGAAGTGTGTGTGCCTCCCTAGACTTTAGTATAATTACATTTCCTGGCATTCAGAAATATAAATCACATCCCAGTAGAGAAGGGAAAACAAAACCATTGAATATTCTAGATTGCGCATTTTTAAATTAACCAGGACTGTCAGTCTTCTATACGTTCCTGGTCATTGCCTACGATAATCATTTTCCGTACTGAAGGCAGAACAGTTAATAAATAATCTTTAATGAGCAGGAAAGGTGATGACAATGTTATAAGTCAAAGGAATTTTATTCATGGCTTTGCTTTCATGGCTTGAACACTCTTTTAATTAATCACGATTTTGCAGGATCTGTAGTTACTTCACATTTTGATAGTCAATTAATTTGAAAATCCAATTTCTTGGTTATACAGTCAGTTTTGGAGCACTATGTAAATAGCCAAAAACTCAAACATTACACAATATATGGACAAATGAATTATTTGACTCTGGGGGTTCTTTTTTTTCTATAAATTTAGTAAATGTAAGCACAACATTTAGTCTTTGGAGAGCATTAACATGTCAAATAGTATATCACCCAGCTGTGCTGTGTGCAAGTTCATGCAAGACTTGACTGTGCTGCTGTCTTGAGTTGTCCTACTACTGGAAGGATTAATTTGCAGGAACAGCATGGTGCGACCTCAGTGAGAAAGCAGAAGTAACAGCTTGAAATAAATTACACCAGCGATGAGCTGTTTTATTAAACATGACACTGCTAAGGAGTAGATAGGAAAAGCTAAAATAAATGCCAACAATTGTGATAAATAATTTGTTTGGTACAGTCTGTTGGCATTTCATTCAAATTGCAAGAGTTGGTCTTTTGATTTCCTGAACTAAATTTTCTATCCTTCTATCTGTGTGAACGTTTGGACGCATTGAGGCATCACACTTAAAAAAATAATAATAATAAATTCTGTGCCACTCTTGCACCTTTATAGAAACACAGAAAATAGGAGCAATTGTAGGCCCTTCGGGCCTGCTCCGCCATTCAAAATGATAGTGGCTGATCGTCTAACTCAGTACCCTGTTCCGCTTTTTCCCCATATCCTTTGATCCCTTTAGCATTAAGAAATATATCTATCTCCTTCTTGAATACATCTAATGACTTGGCCTCCACTGCCTTCTGTGGTGGAGAATTCCACAGGTTCACCACCCTCTGAGTGAAGAAATTTCTCTTTGTCTCGGTTCTAAATGGCATACCCCGTATCCTGAGACTGTGACCCCTGGTTCTGGACTCCCCAGCCATCGGGAACATCCCTCCTGCATCTAGTCTGTCTAGTCCTGTTAGAATTTTATATGTTTCAATGAGATCTCCTCTCATTCTTCTAAACTCTAGTGAATATAGGCCTAGTCGACCCAATCTCTCCTCATACGTCAGTCCTGCCATCCCAGGAATCAGTCTGGTAAACCTTTGTTGCACTCTCTCCATGGCAAGGACATCCTTCCTCAGATAAGGAGACCAAAACTGCACACAATACTCCAGATGTGGTCTCACCAAGGCCCTGTATAACTGCAGTAAGACATCCCTGTTCCTGTACTCAAATGCTCTTGCGATGAAGGCCAACATACCACTCGCTTATTGACTTATTGACTCAAATTTCATATTCATAGGACAGCAATGAATCACAATAAATGGGGAATTTGCCATTCAGGAGTAATGGGCATGAATGAAAATTACTAATCACGACAAATCAAGAATGGGCAGGCAACTAATCTCATTGCTCAAAATAGTTCTTGGGTTCTCCCCTAAGCTGAGCATTTGCTATTGCAAAAAAGATTTGTAAAGTAAATGTTGTAGTTTTTAATAAAATGAGTTTTTATCACAGATCAGCCGTGATCTTATGAAATGGCGGAGCAGGCATGAGGTGCTGAATGGCCTATTTCTGTTCCTATGAACATTTGGGACAATATCAAATCAAATCAAGATTAAACTTGCCTATACAGTCTAATTTTCTGTGTGTGAAATGCCTGTAATAGTAGTTGCTGTAGCAGGCCTGTACCTACATGAACAGCCTCAGCCTTAACTTTGTGCAGGTTTTCAGACCCATTATGGGTGGTTAGAAGGAGTCTGCTTACCGAAATTTTTATGATTATCAACAAGACTGGCCATTCGCAGAACATCCCAAGACTTGATGGCTTCTAAATTCCTGATAAGACTTCATGCCTTCTCCCTGGTGTGAATTTAGCTTCCAAAGCAGTCCAACTGTGCCAATTAGTATTTTTCCCCATGCGTGAACTATATCGAATTTTCAGTGTAGGAATCTACAGGTGTTGTGTAAGCTACAAAGCAGCAAGTACAGTTATTCTGAAGTGATCTGAGAAAGTGTGTAATTTCTTGTACAACTTAATAACAAAATAAACATTTGTAGAAAAAAGTCACTTGCTATCACAATGGTTATACCAAGCATGGTTAATAATGGGCAATGGTCAACATCCTTTCCCTTTATAGTTTGCCACGTTTTTATTACATGATTGGTCAGCTTTCAGTTTTGTGTCCCTTAAGATTAATAGCATTGTCATTATCATGGTTTAATGACATATGTACTGTTTCCTTTTTAAAAAAGAGAGGCAGGCCATTAATCCAAACATCTAGGATCATCTCCTGTAGCATTAAAACAAGTAGAACGAAGCCCCAAAGTGAAGTAAAATGGATTAACTGTACTTTACCACTTACAACTGGGACTGACAAAAGATAGATTCTGAAGCCTTGCTTAAAACAGTCTCCAGACACCAAGGTTAAATAGATTAATTACTAAAGTTTGGGTTCTGGGGGCTGGTTGAATTTAGATGGACTGAAAATCTATGACTCTGTACCTACATGAGAAGCTCGAGCCTTGACTTTGTGCAGGTTTCCAGACCCATTATGGGTCGTTAGAAGAAGTCGGCTCATAGCACATTCCCACCGTAACTTTGACCAGAGTGCTGTGACAGGACCACAAATTAGGCTGGAACCCAGAGACATTCGGAGAATCAATACATAAACAAAAAAACCTACAAAACACCTTGGATATTCTGGTTAAGAATTTCAGATATCTTTAAGCTTGAAGCTGATATATAATATAAGAAAATCCATGGCTCTTCTGGCATAACTCTGATGGGAGTTTGCCAGAGGGGCAGCAATTAGGCTTTATTGGGGTTTCCCCAGAGCCTTGTGAGAGGTAGAACATCTATCCACCCCTTACAAGACCATGAGTGGGTGGGGATTCCTGACATCAGGAGTTCCCACATTCCTGGCCTTGTAGGTGGACCAGGCCTCCAAATGTCAGTCCCACGGTTGGGTCCAGGCGGAGGATGCTGAAGAATACCAGCAAATGGAATTTAATATATTTAAAACAGTACCTTTACAAAAGGGAACTGAGGGGCAGTTCCAGAGGGTCCCCCAACACCACCTGTGGGCCACTCTTCAGGCACAGTATGTGGCCTTTTCAGGGGGGTGCTCGTGATGTGCCCCTTGTGTTGCGAGTGCCTGTCAGTGTCATGCCCATACCCTGACCTCGAAGTTTGGCAAGGTCAGTGGCAGAGATCCTGTATGGGTGTAGCCTGGCATTTACAATGGGACCGGCCCCTCCCTTGCAGATCTTCAGCTCATCAACTTTATTCAAGCAATGGTGAATCTTTAGACTTTACAAGAGGAAGAGAGAGGAAGTGACTCATCGTGTCTCTCAAACATCCTAAAGTGCTTCACGTGCTATGAGTTACTTTCAAGTCACCGTTATGTAAGAAAATAATTAACACAAGATGATTCAGCCCATTGCGCCTGTGCTGGCTCTTTGGTAGAGCTATCCGATTAGTCCCACCCTCCTGTTCTTTCCCATAGCCCGGTAATTTTTTTTCCCTTCAAGTATTTATTCAATTCCCTTTTGAAAGTTATTATTGAATCCACTTCCACCATCCTTTCAGGCACTTCATTTCAGATCACAACAACTCGCTGTGTAAATTTTTTTTTCCTCGTGTTGCCTCTGGTTCTTTTATCAATCATCTTAAATCTGTGTCCTCTGGTTACCGACCCTTCCGCCACTAGAAACAGTTTCTCCTTATTTACTGTTATCAAAACCGTTCCATGATTTTAAACATCTCTATTAAATCTCCTCTTAACCTTCTCTGTTCTAAGGAGAACAGCCCCAGCTTCTCCAGTCTCTCCACATAACTGAAGTTCCTCATCCCTGGTACAATTCTAATAAATCTCTCCTGCGCCCTCTCTAAGGCCTTACCACCCTTCCTAAAGTGTGGTGACCAGAATTGAACACAATACTCCAGCTGAGGCCTAACCAGTGTTTTATAAAGATTTAGCATAACTTCTATGCCTCTATTATAGAATCATAGAAGTTACAACATGGAAACAGGCCCTTCGGCCCAACATGTCCATGTCGCCCAGTTTATACCACTAAGCTAGTCCCAATTGACTGCACTTGGCCCATATCCCTCGATACCCATCTTCCCCATGTAACTGTCCAAATGCTTTTTAAAAGACAAAATTGTACCCGCCTCTACTACTGCCTCTGGCAGCTCGTTCCAGACACTCACCACCCTTTGAGTGAAAAAATTGCCCCTCTGGATCCTTTTGTATCTCTCCCCTCTCACCTTAAATCTGTGCCCCCTCGTTATAGACTCCCCTACCTTTGGGAAAAGATTTTGACTATCGACCTTATCTATGCCCCTCATTATTTTATAGACTTCTATAAGATCACCCCTTAACCTCCTACTCTCCAGGGAAAAAAGTCCCAGTCTGTCTAACCTCTCCCTGTAAGTCAAACCATCAAGTCCCGGTAGCATCCTAGTAAATCTTTTCTGCACTCTTTCTAGTTTAATAATATCCTTTCTATAATAGGGTGACCAGAACTGTACACAGTACTCCAAGTGTGGCCTCACCAATGCCCTGTACAACTTCAACAAGACATCCCAACTCCTGCATTCAATGTTTTGACCAATGAAACCAAGCATGCTGAATGCCTTCTTCACCACCCTATCCACCTGTGACTCCACTTTCAAGGAGCTATGAACCTGTACTCCCAGATCTCTTTGTTCTATAACTCTCCCCAACGCCCTACCATTAACGGAGTAGGTCCTGGCCCGATTCGATCTACCAAAATGCATCACCTCACATTTATCTAAATTAAACTCCATCTGCCATTCATCGGCCCACTGGCCCAATTTATCAAGATCCCGTTGCAATCCTAGATAACCTTCTTCACTGTCCACAATGCCACCAATCTTGGTGTCATCTGCAAACTTACTAACCATGCCTCCTAAATTCTCATCCAAATCATTAATATAAATAACAAATAACAGCGGACCCAGCACCGATCCCTGAGGCACACCGCTGGACACAGGCATCCAGTTTGAAAAACAACCCTCGACAACCACCCTCTGTCTTAATAAAGTCCCATAGGCTTTTTTAACAGCCTTCTCAACTTGTCCTGCCACTTTCAAAGATTTGTGTACATACATCCCTAGGTCTCTCTGTTCCTGCACCTCCTTTAAAATTGTACCATTTAGTTTATATTGCCTCTCCTCATTCTTCCTACCAAAATGTATCACTTCTTCACACTTCTCTGCATTAAATTTCATCTGCCACGTGTCTGCCCATTTCACCAGTCTGTCTACGTCCTCCTGGAGTCTGTTACTATCCTCCTCATTAATTACTACATTTCCGAGTTTCGTGTCATCTGCAAACTTTTTAAATTATACTCTGTATAGCCTCCAATTTTCACTCCATATAGGAAAATGCATAGTCTTTGTATGCCTCCTCTGGGTAGAGGCACCTTTGAAATTAAGAGCTCCTGTTCGCGTGGCCATGGACATAACCCTTCATACATTCACTTTCGGGTGGTGTGTGCTTGAGCTCTTTAACATTACACTGCTCCATCTCTGGCACCAGTGGATCCTCACTTCTTTGATTCTTGTGTTTGCATGTCATGTACTTGAAATATTTTCACTTGGAATGATTTGCTAAAATAATTCGACATAACGGTGCCGAGAAGTGTTTTTACATGGATGACTGTGATCTGTTGTTTTTGTCCATCATTGAATGTGACATTTTTCAACAGACTCCCTGCCGGCTTTAGCATATTCCTACAACGTGTGTTGCAGCAAGTCCATGTCAATGTAGGTGGCAGTCGTGGCTCAGTGGTAGCATTCTCGCCTCGGAGTCAGAAGGTCGTGGATTCAAATCCCACTCCAGAGACTTGAGCAAAAAATCTAGGCTAACACTTCAGTGCAGTACTGAAGTAGAGCTGCACTGTCAGAGGTGCCGTCTTTCAGATGAGACGTTGTCTGCCCTTTCAGGTGTACGTAAAAGATCCCAAGGCACTATTTTGAAGAAGAACAGGGGAGTTCGCTCTGGTGTCCTGGCTAATATTTAGCCCTCAACTAACATCACAAAAACAGATTATCTGGTCAATTATTTCATTGCTGTTAGTGGGATCTTGCTGTGCGTAAATTAGCTGCTGCATTTCCTACAACCGTGACCACACTTCAAAAGTACTTCATTGGTTGTACAACACATTGGGACATCCTGAAGTCATGAAAAGTGCTATATAAATGCAAGTCTTTCTTTCTATAATTACATTTTTTTCAGGGAAATGGGAGCTTTTAACTAGCTTTAATGCATTGCATTTGAGTTTGTTAAAGCAACAAAAAAGCAGTTGTAGAATTTTACAATTTAAAAAAAAATAAACAAAACTTGTCCAGAGAAAAGATGAATCTTTTTAGGGAACAAATGAATTGGATGAACTTTTTCAATGATTGATTAGATATAATTTAAATATCTATCTGAAAAGAATTTTTGTTTTAAATGATCAAAATTGTTGGAAACTTTCTGAATTAAAGACAGAAGAGAGACCATTAATTTCTCCTCCTAACCTCTCTCCATTCTCTTGGTAACAATTTAAAATTGATGACCCCTTATCACTGACTCCCTAGCCAGAGGGAATAGTCTTTCCCTAAACACTCTATCAAACCCTTCATAATTTTTACAAACCTCCAAATCTTCGCATAGCTTCCTCTGTTCCACTGGAAGTAGTCCTAATATTTCAAGTCTCTGTTCATTACTAGTTTCCCATCCCATCCCTGGCATCATCCTGGTGCATCTATGCTTTAAGGTGTTTCTGGCTTTAATGCCCTTCCTATAATGGGGTGCTCGAAAGTGCACATGGTTTTTTATTGTGTACATGGTACTCCAACTGGGGCCTAACCAGTGTTTTCTCCCTCTGGATTTGACTCGTATTAGGCATCTCATAAGATTTGTGCTCCTGTGTTGGTTTGTGGCGAATCATACCTTTTTACACAACGTTTATTGAAGCATATTTTGAGCACCATCTAAATATTGGACCGGAGTAGTTCAATTAGAAACCAAGCCGTGCTGGAAAATGTCATTGGGACAGGCTGGAGTATTATGTTAAATGATTGGAAATTCATCGTTCCTGCAAATTTCACATTGTAGCTACCTCCAGCAGTAATGGTAGTCACCTTCATTAATTATAATATTCTTTAGTGGTTTCTCAGAGATTGTAATATATTTAGTAACATGATAATTACCATGACTGATAGCTACCTAATGTCTTCTGTCATTGTGTTTTAGTCCTACTTCTAGGATTTAATGATGTTAAACTATATTTTAAGAAAATAGCAATAATGGACTAAATATAAATATATTAGGTCATGAAGCAATTGTAGTACTGCTTGCCTCCAACCATTAATTTGACCTCATCTCATTTGTGATCCAACATAAAGAACAAAGTGCAGGTTGATGGATCCAGGGCCCAGACCTGAACAGTTGTATTGTCTTAAAGCAGCACACTAGCCTAAGCTGCTTGCTTCATTCTTTCCTGGAGTATTGAAAGCTCACATAATTAAACTACAATGTAACAGGCAAAAGTATCATTTTATCCAAAGTATTTTAATGTAATAATCGCAAAATTTTTTCGTACTGTGAGGAAATGCCCATACCATTTGTTGCATTACATGAGGCACTTTCTTCTCTGATACAGTTCCTGGAGTTTGCAGTTCATTGAAACTTAGGAATAAATATTTATTTTACACCATGAAGTGTTGCCAAACAAGGATAGTTGTAATAGTGCCTGGAAACAGTGTGTCACTGACGCACCCGTGCAGATACTAGCAACACCGTGAAAAGCAAGAATTTGGGCTAATACGAGCCTGTCTTCCAACATTAGTTTATGTCCACCTGAGGGCAGACAGGGCCTTGGTTTAATGTCTCATTTGAAAAGCAGCATCTTTGACAGTGCTGCACATACTTCAGTACTGTACTGAAGTAATGGCCTAGATTATAGTCTCTGGAGTGGGGCTTGAGCCCACAACTTTCTGACTGAGGCAAAACTGCGACCACTGAACTCTAACCAAAAGGACAGTAATTCAGGGAATTACCGGCCCTTTTGCTTGGCTTTGGTTTATAGGCAAGTTACTAGAAGGAATCATTAGAGATGCTCTGTATGACCACCTTGACAGAGCAGGGGTTATTAGAGACACCCAACATGGCTTCCATAAAAAGTCATGGATGATTTTTTTTGAGGAAGTTACTATGTTGATGAATGTAGATGGCCTGGTAGACTTTATATGCCTTGATTTTCAAAAAGCTTTTCGAGACGGTACCACAGAATAGGCTACTTAATGAGATAGAGTCCAGTGGGATTAGCAGGGGTTGGATAAGGAATTAGTTGCATTTTCTGAGGCAGTAGATTGTTATGAATGGCAGTGGCTCTGCCTGGGACCAGTTACTAATGGAGTCCCACAGGGATCAATGTTAGGGCCATGATCTTCACCATCTTTATATCAATGATCTGCATGAAGAGGTTGGGGAACAGACTGCAAGTTTGCAAGTTCGCTAGTGTTGTTATCTTAGATGAGAAAAATAGATTGCAAGTCGATCTAAAGGTGATGGGGAAATGGGCCCGAATCTGGCAGATATTATTGAATATAGATGAATGTAGTTTTATGCACATGAGTAAGGCTAACAGTAAGCATATGTACACTCATAGGTGTCATATGCTTACACAGTAAGCATATGACACCTATGAAGTCCTAGGCGTCATAATACACTCATTTATGTATTATGACGCCTAGGACTTTATCCTACTCAACAGCCTGTAAACTTAAGGCTGTTGAGTAGGATAAAGTCCTAGGCGTCATAATACATAAATCTCTGAAGGTTCATGACCGGTGCTGCGATGCTATTGCAAAAGCAAATAATGCTAGGGTATATACCAGGACGATCAAATCCAAAACAAAAATACTACACTGTCCTTGTATAAAACTTTGGTTAGACCTCATCTAGAATACAGTGCCCAGCTTTGGCTTCCTCGCTTGGTGGGTGACGCAGAGGCCCTGGAAAAGGTACAGAGGAGGTTCGTAGGATTAGGAATTCAGTTCAAACCTAGTTTAAAAGCCCTTAGTCACTGCGATAGGCTTAAGAGAGCTAGGGCTTTTTACTCTACAGAAGTGTAGACTTTGAATAGATTTGATTGAGGTCTTTAAAATATCGAAAGGATTAGATTCGGCCCATGTGGATAAGCTATTTGAGTTAGATAGGTTAGGGAGGACAAAGGGCATAAGTTACATAAGCATTGGGTTAAATGTCAGGAGGCTTTTCCTTTTATGGAGAGTCATCAACTTATGGAACAAATTACCAGAATGCGTTGAAGTCAGATTTGCTGCAAACATTCAAATGGAAGCTGGACGAGTTGCTGACATCATGCATATAAAAAGTAGTGTGTCTCCCGGTCGCTGTGGTATCCTGTGACCTGTTAAATTGCCTTTGGGATTCAGAGAGGAATTTTCCAGAGTTTTTAATCCCCCTAAATTGGCAAAAGGTTATTTGTCTGTTTTTTGCTTTTCCCAGGAGATTGCATGGCTGGCTGGTTGGTGGACGGGGATCATGGTGTACATAAGTTGCACCATCCATGGTGGGATGGGACAGGTTTGATGGAACAACTGGTCTTTTCATGTCTGTTGTTTTCACACGTTCGTATTCTGATGGAGGGATCTGGGTTATTTGCTGATAGATATGATTCTGTGAGTATGACCTGACTGTTGCATGACTAGTTGGTGGGACAGCTCTCCCAACAGTCACCAGTCCCCAGATATTAGGACTTTACAAGTTAAACTGGGCTGAGATTGCCGAAGCCTTGTCCAGATCCAATATCTGGGTCATTGCTAATAAGTCCATCCAATATTTTAAATAAGACTGTAGGTTCTGTAGTGATTGCAAGAGAGTAATTTGTTAGTTCACTCATAAGGGCATTAAGAATCAACAGTGTACTGTGGGACTGGAGTCACATGTAAACCAGGGAGGGTGGCAGACTCCCTTCCATAAGACCATAAGAGATAGGAACAGGAGTAGGCCATTCGGCCCCTCGAGCCTGCTCCGCCATTTAATGAGATCATAGCTGATCTGATTCTTACCTCAACTCCACTTTCCCGCCCTTTCTCCATATCCTTTGACTCCCTTGCTGATAAAACATTTGTCTAACTCAGCCTTGAATGTATTCAATGACTCAGCCTCCACAGCTTTTTGGGGTAAAGAATTCCAAAGATTCACAACCCTCTGGGAGAAGAAATTCCTCTTCATTTCCGTCTTAAACAGGCGACCCCCTATTCTGAGACTATGCCCCCTAGTTTTAGATTCCCCATGAGGGGTAACATCCTCTCAGCATCTACCCTATCGAGTCCCCTTGTATGTTTCGATAAGATCTCCTCTCATTCTTCTAAACTCCAATGAGTATAGACCCAACCTGTTCAATCTTTCCTCATAAAACAACCTTTCTATACCCAGAATCAACCTAGTGAACCTTCTCTGAACTGCCTCCAATGCAAGTATGTCCTTCCTTAAATAAGGGCACCAGAACTGTACGCAGTACTCCAGGTGGGGTCTCACCAGCACCCTGTACAGTTGTAGCATGACTTCCCTGCTTTTATACTCCATCCCCCTGGAAATAAAGGCCAATATTCCATTTGCCTTCCGGATTACCTGCTGCACCTGTATGTTGACTTTTTGTGTTTCATGCAGGAGGACACCCAGATCCCTCTGTACCGCAGCATTTTGTAGTATTTCTCCATTCAAATAATATTTTGCTTTTTTATTTTTCCTCCCAAAGTGGATGACTTCACATTTTCCCACATTATATTCCATCTGCCAAATTTTTGCCCATTCGCTTAACCTGTCAATATCCCTTTGCAGACACCTTGTGCCCTCATCGCAACTTGCTTTTTCACCTATCTTTGTATCATCAGCAAATTTGGTCACAAGACACTCTGTTCCTTCATCCAAGTCATTGATATATATTGTAAATAGTTGAGGCCCCAGCACTGATCCCTGCGGCATCCCACTAGTTACAGATTGCCATTTTGAAAATGACCCTTTTATCCCGACTCTTTGTTTTCTGTTAGTTAGCCAATCCTCTATCCATGCCAGTATACTACCCCCAACGCAATGAGCTCTTATCTTGTGCAGGGACATTAATGAGTCAGTTGAATTTTTATCCAGCAACTTTTGAAGGTGCTAGATGATATATATATACAGATTTATTGAATTCAGTTTCACAATTTGCTATGATGGGATTTGAACTGACTACCTCCAGGTCCAGCACCAGAACTACTACCATACCCATATCGTCCACATTCACTTAAATAATCACATGCCCAATTGCACGGTGATCTAGACATTGAGGAGAATGGAGTCCATGGTCCACACTTCTCCCCACCCGAGCAAATTAGTAGCAATTTTGGCACGATGGTTGGCAAGAAGTGGCTCTTAATAGAGAGTAGACTAAAGTCTTTTGGTGCCAAGAAGATATGAAAGATGTTTGTAGGGAATTTGCAAGTCTGCTTGTCTGACTGATGTGGTGCAAGCTGCAGGGTAACCTCTTGTACTTAAGCAAAAATTCCTTTTGTTTTGCTGCACCCAACTGTGTTGGAAGGTCAGAGATGGAGGGGGAGAAAATGGAATGAGAGAGCCTCAAAGGAATGAAAAACATACCAGAGAGAGCACATGAAATTTTTAATTTTTAATTTTAGGATAATTCATAATTGCTGATTTAATTGGCCTCTTCTGGAAAGGGGTGTTTAGAAAGTCTCTAGTGAGGAAAATGAAGTTTCTTGACAAGTTTTTGAAAACGTTGTAGCAGCAAGTTAAAATGACAGCTGGGGTAATACTGATCTCAACTCCTTTTCATGCTCTGAAATGTGATGAATTCTGTGTTGACAGGTGTCACTTGCTGATGTCAAATGGCACAAGATGGCAGCAGATTTAATGATTCGTGCAGTTGAACTGTTGGGGGGGCGGGGGTGAGGATGCTTCATTGCAGCAAAGCGGTGAATAGCTCAACAAACATCTGATTGCACAACCTGAGAGCCAGCTTAGTACTTCACGGACGTTGAGTGTGGGTGGAACATTATCCCCCCTCTGCTAGAAAGCTTCCGAGGAACCCAGGCAACGTTGAATAAAATATGAATTGTACTTTGGTTAAATAAGCAGAGAAAAGAACATGACAACTGATTTCATTTTATTTGAATCCATTTACTACAAACACTCACTACGGATAATGAAACAGAGTGTCACTACACTTCAGTGAATATTTTTGATTATCTGCGACTCGCGGTATGACCTTTGAAAGTGTGATGGGCATTACACTGTAGTAACCCACACATACACCTCATTAGTACGACCTAATACATTCTGAATTCTTCTGACTAGTGCGATAGAACTAGGCCCTTCAGTGGTCCCCTGGGCTGCTGCTAAAGTTCTGAAGTACATCACTGAGATTGGAAAGTTCATTTTATTGGCCGTAGCTGTTAAAAATATTGGTGTGTGCGTGGAGAAGATACCTGACTGTAATTACAGAACATTAATCCAATTTCAAGGTTCATAAACTGGAGAAGTGAATCTTCACTGGTTTATAATCCTGATCTGAATGCCCCAAATTAGATTGCAACATTGAAATCACTTCCCGGTGCCCATTAATCTCTTTTATATATAATTAGTACACCGCCTATGCCACAATGAAATATTTAATTCTATACAGGTTACTGTATCAGGAATTAGGCTACATTGCTAGCATATTTATTCAGATTAAACAAAATATAAAGAAAGTGGCAAGTAGATATTGACTGATAACTTGGTGAAATTTCCATTGACAACATGACGACCTAGAAATTGGATCACGCTCCAATATGGCGTGTAGCATGCATGTGCGCTCAATCCGCGCCAAAAGTGCTCCAGCCGCCATATTGGTAAAGGCTCCTCTGTAGGTGTCCAGGGCAGGTGCCTGATGCAGGCGTTGGGACTTTTACATATGCAAATAGGGGACCTAATACCTGTTCAAGGCCCCCTTTGCAAAATTCGATTGCGCATGACCACAGCATTCATCTTGCATGCAACAGTCAGTTTCTTCAGGTGCTTGGCAGCGAAACCAATGGCTCTCAGAGGGACCGCTGGAGGCTGCCACCAGAAAGATAAGTTTGAACTTTTTCACTTGCGTCATTGAAATGGCGGAAGGAGGGAAGTGCGATCGGGAGGGAGGGAGGGGGCTACACGGGGTCGGCAATGGTCTTTGGGACTGCTGTGGAGATGGGAGGACCGCTCCTGCTCTGATGGGATGATGATCTTGGTCTGTTGGCTATGGAAAACAAGTTTTGACAGTCCAAAGAATGCCTACAGTTAGAAATGGAAAAATAGTGCCGTAGAAGGAGGCTGGGATTGAATTATGTTGTTGGGACATTAATTTGTAGCTGAATAAGAGGGCAATTAGGGATGGGCAATAAATGCTGGCCTCGCCAGCGATGCCCACATCCCGTGAACGAATAATAAAAAAAAAAGAACATAAGAACATAGGAAATAGGAGCAGGAGTAGGCCAATCGGCCCCTCGATCCTGCTCTGCCATTCAATAAGATCATGGCTGATCTGATCCTAACCTCAAATCTAAATTCATGTCCAATTTCCTGCCCGGTCCTCATAACCCCTAATTCCCTTTACTTCTAGGAAACTGTCTATTTCTGTTTTAAATTTATTTAATGATGTAGCTTCCACAGCTTCCTGGGGCAGCAAATTCCACAGACCTACAACCCTCTGAGTGAAGAAGTTTCTCCTCATCTCAGTTTTGGAAGAGCAGCCCCTTATTCTAAGATTATGCCCCCTAGTTCTAGTTTCACCCATCCTTGGGAACATCCTCACCGCATCCACCCGATCAAGCCCCTTCACAATCTTATATGTTTTAATAAGATCGCCTCTCATTCTTCTGAACTCCAATGAGTAGAGTCCCAATCTACTCAACCTCTCCTCATATGTCCACCCCCTCATCCCCGGGATTAGCTGAGTGAACCTTCTTTGTACTACCTCGAGAGCAAGTATGTCTTTTCTTAAGTATGGACACCAAAACTGTATGCAGTATTCCAGGTGCGGTCTCACCAATACCTTATATAACTGCAGCAATACCTCCTTGTTTTTATATTCTATCCCCCTAGCAATAAAAGCCAACATTCCATTGGCCTTCTTGATCACCTGCTGCACCTGCATACTAACTTTTTGATTTTCTTGCACTAGGACCCCCAGATCCCTTTGTACTGCAGTACTTTCCAGTTTCTCGCCATTAAGATAATAACTTGTGCTGTACCATACCTGGATGCTAGCACTGGGTGCCTGATATGGATGATATTACATTGCCTGGAACCAACAATCTTCACCTTGATCAAGCATAAAATTCAGAATACATCAACTAGAAAAGAATAAATACAGAAATACTAATTTTTTTTTTTGCAGTTGTTAGTTGTTCAGTGAAAATTCACAGCAGCCGCAGTCCTATTGATCCAGGGATTCTTTATTTTAATGAGATTTCAGGCCTATCCAGAAATACATAGGCAAGACTTTCCATTCCTATTCCCAAAGATTTCAAACTAATACCATTTGGGATGTGCTTTTTATATCCAGGAGTATGCAGAAAATCTGAAGAGCCCTCCGGTTGTGGGAGAGTGAAGTTGCGTTGCAAAAATTGAAATTACATTGTTAGCAGCAACAGCTTGGTAGAGACTGTGGTACAGACTAAATAAAAATTTGAAGAAGGCAGCTGCGATGTGCAATCCGCACAATACATCTAGGAATCCTGAAAGTCTTGGGTTCAACACCCACACCTGTTTAATATTCATTTTAAGTCTTGTGGAGCACATTTTGCTGCAACTGATGCTTGTAAACTTTTCTGCCTGTGCCATCCTGACCAGCTCACACTAGATGAAAGACATATTGGGAGTGAAATTGGTCTTCGGCAGTAGTGCAAAAAGGGCAATTGTGAATCGGCAGCTCGCTTTTGTTTTCTATTAACTTCAATGGAAAAGCAAATGGAATGGGGTGTAAAATAGGCTCTCAATTTGTTAGTGCCCATTTCACACCACTATTGAAGACCAATTTCACCCCTATTGAAATGATAATATGCCGATATCACTGTAATAGTGTCACCTGTAAGCTCCTTGGGACGGTTTTACTACCTTAAAGGCGCTATATAAATGCAAATTATTGTTAAAATGATTCATATGCATTGGTGAATTATACCAACTCATCAATTCAAATCATATTGTCTACATACCATTTGTTATATCTAAGGAATCATGTGTGCTGAAATGAAAATACAGAAGTAAAAGCAACACACATGTAATGAGATTGTTGTAGGATTCGATCCTTTGCATATTTAGTCAAAATCACAAATCATGTTGCATTTTTTCTTTATGTTGGGAAATCGAATAAACTTGTTTGAACTACTGGTACCAGCTAACACCAGGTTATGGCTTATCATAAGTCAGGTTTGCTGTACAGTATACTGGGAAATAAAGCAAAATTCAACTAAACTGTAGATCCAACATGTTTCTGTCACAATCACAAGACAAATGTTCTAATCAAATGTATAATGCAAAATGTAGAATTACTAGGAACCAGTTTTTTTTTTTAAAAAACAACTTTGCCAGCAGCAGAATACTTTCAGTGCTTGACACATTATAATGGCCATGCTTGTAATGTGTTGATTTACAGGATCAAAATATCTTAAATAAGTTGCATAATTTGACTCCCTAATTAAAAAAGTATGCAAAACACTCATTTAAAACAAAGTACTTGCTTTTGTGTAGTTCACTGTTGTAATGTAGGGAAATGTGACAGCCACTTTGTGCACAGCAAGACCCCACAAACAGCAATGAGATAAATGGCCAGATAAGTAGTGATGTTAGTTGAGGGCTAAATATTAGTCAGGAGAAGCTCCACTGCAACCCTTCCAACAGTGTTGTGGGACGTTTTATGTCCACCTGAGAGGACAGAAGGGGCCTCAGTTTAACGTCTCATCTGAAGGATGGCACTTCCCATAGTGCAGCATTCCCTCGGCACTGCACCGAAGTGTCAGCCTAGATTATGTGCTCAAAACTCTGGAGTGGGGTTGAGCCCACAATCATCTGACTCGAGTCGTGAGTGCTACCAATGAGCCAAGACTGAAACTGTAATCTTCATAGTTTCTGTGTGGATCACAGATATTATTCAGAAGGATTACTGCATAAATAATTCTTGTAAAGGGAATGGCCACATAACTGTGTTCAGCCCCACACATCAGTGCGACTTGTGCCAGTTTTCACTGACACTTACCAATAATTAGTGGCTTAAAGTGTCATAAAATTTCTGGAGGAGGTGGGCAGCTGGTGAGAAGTATACTGTAAACAATGAAAGAGTGGTGTAAGGAATATATTTCTGCAAAATTAATTGCAATGAGAAACATTTGTGATAAATGTGTTGAATCCAAGGGCTCGATATTACCAGGGTTGCGGGTTCGCGGCGGCGAGGGGGGGGGCAACTGGGCATGTGGGTAACGCGCCTGGTGAAATCAGTCTGCCCCGCGCGCGATCGCAACTTAATTGGATCCACTTACCTGGTCTTCCGGGTTCCCCGCTGCTGATCTGCGCGTCGGGCGGACTGCGCATGCGCAGTAAGGTCTGTCAGCTGGAGGAGCTCTATTTAAAGGGGCAGTCCTCCACTGACTGATGCTGCAACAAATAGGAAACAATACAGCATGGAGCAGCCCAGGGGGAAGGCTGCTCCCAGGTTAATGATGCTTCACTCCAGGTATCATTGGATGGGGTGAGGAGGAGGAGGGGGAGGACAGACATCTTACCCCCCCCCCCGCCCCCCGGCAGGCGGGAGGAAGCGGCCTGCCTCTGCCACCAAGAAGGCCTGGCTCGAGGTGGCAGAGGAGGTCACCCGCACCACCAACATTTCACGCACCTGCATACAGTGCAGGAGGCGCTGCAATGACCTAAGTAGCTCAGCCAAAGTGAGTACACTTACTCTTTCCCCTACACTCCGTCTGCCACATCACTGCCCCCACTCCACATCTCCTTCTGCACTGCCAACACTACTCTGTCACATCACCCCTCACACCCACTCAAACCTCATCCTCATCTTACCTGCACTTACTCACCTCGCCAGTACTCATCCCACCACTACCACTCAACCCAATCCTCATACAATCTCATGGCTCTATCTCATACTCACCCTCTCATGCATCTCTTTCACGGTCAGCCTCACTCAACCTGCCACTACCTGTGCTGCAGCCACAGGGCATGCATCACATATGTGCAGTAGTAAGCATAAGGCAAACGTGTCGTGAGCATGAAGGGGATGCACAAGGGTGTTTGAGGGTTTGTCATGGTTTTTACTTATATTTAATTTCTGACCAACTCACATCACATATTATATTGGCACCACTACTGCCACGTCTTTGCGACTCTTGTCTGGTTTGTGCAATAATGCCCTTTCCTGAGGATCACAATGAAGACCCACACCTGATGCCACCCATTGTGTCACTGCAGGGTGGGTATAGGTGTATTTGCAGGGCTCTTTTGTGCAGACGACTGAGAGACATCGGCGATGTCCCTGGTGGCACCCTGGAAGGATGCAGAGGAGAAGTTGTTGAGGGCAGTGTTGACTTTGACAGCGACAGGTAAGAAGATGGTGCTCGGGCCAGCCGGGAGCAGCTCGGCATCAAGGAGGCTGCAGATGTCCACGACTACATGTCGAGTGACTCTGAGCCTTCATGTGCACTGCTGCTCAGAGAGGTCCAGGAAGCTGAGCCTCGGTCTGTGGACCCTGTGGCAAGGGTAGTGCCCTGTGCGAAGCATCTCTCTCTGCAGTTGCCCTCCCTCCTGCTGTGCAGGTGGATGTGTCACAGCACTGTGTGTGGAGCTCCACATGGTGATGCTGGTGATGCTGTTCGCCCTCCAAGGAGGTCATAACTTCAGCTACGGAGGCCCCCATCTGGATAATGTACACCTGAGGGGGTCCGCAAGGTAGGTACATGTGTCTGGATCCCGGGGTAAGTGTGCAAGTTGGTGAATTTGATTGTTAGGAGGAGGGTGGTGGAGGCCAAACTTTGTCCAAAGTGACAGAGTGGCCTCCTGCAATGAGTGAGGGTCTCTCCCCACCACCCCACCCACCTGTCAAATGGACCTTTGCAGCTGCCACAGGCTGATAACTGCAACACGTCCATTTCAACTGGGAGTGTTTCCCCCAGTACGGGAAACAGTCCCAGTTGTTTCTAAAATCCCACCCCTCCTGAAATATTCCCTTAATCAGGTCTGTTAACGACCTGAAATAGCAAGATAAATACTGTGAAGTGGCACCCCACTGGCTTTAATTGCCTGCGGGAGTCCCACATGCGGGGGCTGCGCGCGCACGTCGGCGCGTCTGTGGGGAACCCGGAAGTGGGCGGATTGGAGCCGGGCTCCTGACCCGCTCCGGGATTCCACGATTTTTGGAGCCCCCCCCGCCAGGAACGCACCCGATAGCGGGTGCTAAAATAGAGCCCCAACAGTACATAGCCTCTGTATCCTGTCTGACCCTTAGCTCAGCTTCAAACCCCATATCCTATCCATCAACAAGACCATTAATTCCAGCTCTGAACCATCATCTGTTTCTGCCCTCCTGTTGTTGAAAACTTCATCCATGCCTTAAGTCACCTCCACGTTCAACATTTCCAATGCTCTCCTCACTGGCTCCTAGGTTCTATATTAAATAGTCTCCAACTTGTTCAAAAATCAGTTGTGTGCATGCTGTCTCACACTGAGTCCCACTCTATCACCCTGTCCTTATTAATTTCCCATTCCCCCCAGTACATTGAATTGAAAATCTTCACCTTTGTTAGCAATTCCTTCCATGGGCTCAATCCTCTGGCCTCGTTTGATCCCACTTGCCCCACTCCATCTTTTGGTGGCAGAGCTTTCAGCTGATTTGGTTGGACGTAGCCTCCCTAATCACCCCCTCCTTGCTACTTCTCTCTCCAACTCCGTAGCCTCCTTTAGAACCTATCTCTTTATCCTCCCCTAATTCTTCTGCTGCTGAGTCCATTTTCATTCATTTTCACTCCTATGAAGTGCTGTGGGGGTGAAATTGGTCTTCAGCAGTAGCAGAAAACAGGCGACAGTGAATCAGCAGTTCGTTTTAAACCTATGCGATGTTCAGAAAATTGAGCGTGGTGTAAAACAGTTTGCCAATTCAATATCATCCATTTTGCACTATCGCCAAGGATCAATTTCACCCCCATGTTTTACTATCATAAAAGTGCATTCTTGGTTTCAGTCGAACATTTTAAATATGTGAATGATATTATGATTCACAATAGCTGTTACTATAATGCCAGCAAAATCACAACATTGCCAGACTGAGTCTGCTGCGATATTTTTAATAGTCCCATATTTGAAGAGGTTGATTGCAGTTTTCATTATGTGAAGACAACTGTTCAAAAACATTACTATTGAAAAGGTCACCTCAGACTTGCAATCTCATTTGTGTTGGAGACTGAAGAAGGTTATTTACAACCTTGTGGTAGCATTCAGCTAACCACAACTTTATTGCAAAGAAACATCAGCTGCTGTCTTCCCTCTGCTCCAGCAGCTGCTCCTTCTGGTCCTTTGCCAAAACTGTTTGTTATAACTTTTGTGAATTCTCCTTTCCTCTTTTGGTGATACAGTTGTCAACTCTTCTAAAGAGAAATACATTTTTTGTCTCCTCCAACTGTAATCTTGACCTTGGTAAAAAAAACCTTTCTCCGTTGCTTCATTCTAGTCAACCATATGACCAACATCAAATTTGATCTCTGCTAAGTTTCTATTCTCTGGACTCCAGAAAGACTTCTGGTCCTGATGGTATCCCTCCCATTGTTCTCGAGATGTGTTCTTATAAACTTCCCTAAGTTATGTCTTTAATCTCTCCCACTCCCAAACCAACTTGCTTGGAAATTTGCTCATTTTATCCTATCTCCAAGAAAGGTGATCCCTCTTATCCTTCAAATACTGTCCTATTGCTCTTGGGTCTCTACTTTCTAAAGATTTGGAAGCTGCTGTTAACTCTGTAATCATCCATCAGCTTGAAAGCCCTAACGTATTTCATGATTGCCACTATGGTTCTCAGCATGACTCATTTTGTTGTCAATGTTGCACACCTCTTGAACCTGTGCTGTCAAACACAATGGTGAATCATCTGTCAGTGCTTAAGGCATTTCCAAAGCCTTTGACAGATCAGGCACTATGTACTTCCAAATACCTGATACCTGCCCACGCACTACTACTCATTATTGTCTACCAACCAACCATTTGCCAATCCATTTTAATATGTTCCCATCAATCCCATTGGTTTGGACCTTGTGTGGGACAGTGTTAGATGCCTTCTTGAAGTCCAGGCAGATAATATCCACTGTCTCTTCCCTATCTAATAAGTCCGTCATCTCCTCAAAGAAGCCTAATAAACTAGTCAAGCATGGCCTTCCACTCCTAAAACCACACTGACTGTCTTGAATTAGTTCATGACCTTCGAGATGCTTCCTTATATTCTCCCTCAAAATACTTTCAAACACTTTCCCAACAGTGGAAGTGAGGCTTACAGGTTTATAATTTGAAGATTTGCCCCTTGCCCCTTTTTTGTTTGAAGATGGGAGTCACTCATTTTCCAATCCTCTGGACTTTGGCCTGAGTCCAGCGAACTCTGAAAAATATCCACACGAGGACTCGCAATTGTTTGACTTAATTCCTTCAGAAATCCGGGATGAAAGTTGTCAGCAGTTGGTTTTCCCATTGCTACATGCTAAAAATAGCATCAGTATTTCAGCATATCAAAGGTTTCAAGACTAATCATGTTAGTATTGAAACACCACAGAAAATTGTTACATAGAATGTTTGTACACATGACCACTAGTACTTGTGATTAGTCTCTCAACTACTGACAACATGAATATCAAGCTTAAAATCGCTAACACAAAACTAAATTTTTGATCTTGCAAAATCATCATTTGGTGTTTTTTGTTATTTAATTTGAAGTAGCTTAATTTGAATTATCAGATCATTTGAACTGAAATCGTGCAAAAACAGCTTCCTATGCTGCTGTGTTAAAATTCCTTAATTCAAACTATTGGATAATTCAATGTTTTTTGAGCAAAAATGCTTTTGAATTAACAGAAGTAGCCTGTACTAAAAAATGAAAATATTGTCATGTCAGTAATTTTTTGATTATTGTTTAAGTTTGATTTTTTTTAAAAATTGTCACATTAATAGACTTTAATAAATGTTATAACCCTATTTTTGCATAAAAATTTATCCTGAATGACTGAGAAAATGCCCAGTTTAATAAAAATGTGTGGCTCTGAAAACCCATTATACTGGACATGCACCGCTGAACCTTACTCTATCAGTTCAATAGTGATGTATACTTCATTCATCAGTTCCTCACAAGGGCAGCTACCCTTCAGAAAATGAGAGGTGCATTTTATTGGCACTGGTTCAGCAGTTTACTGAATGTGCCAGCTATAGCTCAGTGTGTACTAGGGAGGCACAGTCTTCATTAGTGAGCATTTATCGTCAGTTTCTAGCCATGCCATGTAACTATATGAATTGCACTGAAACATGTCATTGTGCCAATTACACATCATGACAAAAATGTCACTTCTCTTTCCCCAAAGACCATGCCCCCCCCCCCAATCCATCACTACTGGAAAAATGTACTTTTCTATCCTTTTAGAAATATTTTAAAATTCTCATCCTTTGTTTTCAAATCTCTCCATGGCCTCACCTCTCCCTATCTCTATAACCTCCTCCAGCAACTATAACCCTCTAAGATCTCTGCGCTCCTCCAATTCTGGCCTCTTGCACATCCTGATTTTCATCGCTCCACCGTTCAGCTGCCTAGACCCTAAGCTCTGGAATTCCTTCCCTAAACCTCTCCGCCTCCCTACCCCTCTCTTCTCCTTTAAGACGCTCCTTAAAACCTACCTCTTTGTCTGAGCTTCTGGTCACCTGTCCTAATATCTCCTTATGTGGCTCGGTGTCAAATTTTGTTTGATAACGCTCCTGTGAAGGGCCTTGGGATGTTTTACTATGTTAAAGGCACTATATAAATGCAAGTTGTTAGATTCTTGGTGTAAAATTACAGAAATGAGCCAAATCAATTTTTTGCTCTTTTTTGGTACAGAAGTGCTGCCACAGTGAACAATCAATCAACAGATATAAATATAGCTGAATTCTGATAAACCAATATCGAGGTTTCCAAAATCAAGATTTCTGTGCGCTCTCATTTAATAATAAACAATTTGAAGATATTTGCGTTGCAAGCCAATTTTTATTAAATGTTCTGGGATGTGGGCAACACTGACTGCCCATCCCCAGTTGCCCCGAGGGCATTAAGAGTCACATGTAGACAAGTGCAGCAGCATCCCTTCCCTGCTAGCCCACAAATTCCTACATTTATTGAATTCAATTTCACAACATGCCATGGTGGTATATGAACTTCCAACTTTTGGGATGCTAGTCTAATAACATAGCTACTCAGCCACTCTAATAGCAGTAGCCCAGTTATAGAGTCATAGAGTTATACAGCACGGATAGAGGCCCTTCGGCCCATCGTGTCCGCGCCGGCCATCAAGCCCTGTCTACTCTAATCCCATATTCCAGCATTTGGTCCGTAGCCTTGTATGCTATGGCATTTCAAGTGCTCATCCAAATGCTTCTTGAATGTTGTGAGGGTTCCTGCCTCCACAACCCTTTCAGGCAGTGAGTTCCAGACTCCAACCACCCTCTGGGTGAAAAAGTTCTTTCTCAAATCCCCTCTAAACCTCCCGCCTTTTACCTTGAATCTATGTCCCCTTGTTATAGAACCCTCAACGAAGGGAAAAGCTCCTTAGTATCCATCCTATCTGTGCCCCTCATAATTTTGTACACCTCAATCATGTCCCCCCTCACCCTCCTCTGCTCCAAGGAAAACATTCTCAATCCAGTTAGACAAAGCATTTGCTCGCAAGGTTGGCATTTATCCCCAGTTGCCCTGTTTAATACAATTTGAGTGGCTTGCTAGGCCACTAGGTCAACCAAGTTGGTGTGGGATTGGTGTCACATATAGGCCGGATCGGACAAGGATGACAGGTTTCCTTCCCTAAAGGACATTAGTGAACCAGTTGGACCATATTTATTTTGTGACAGTCCGACAGTTTCATGGTCACTTTTGTTGGTACCAGCTTTTTATTTTCAGATTTTTTTTAAAAACTGAATTTAAATTCTCAAACTGTCAAAGATGGCATTTATTGCCCATCCCCTGCCATCACCCTTTGACCCTGCGCAGCAAGTGGAGGCTGGCTGCTTGGGCAGAAGGTCTATCCCTAGCACAGATGGCTCATGATTCCTCAGGCACTCGTGTTCAGTGGCTGTACATTTGTACAAGATCTGTGGATCAACTAAAGCCCTCATCAAGCAGACGTTTGGAGTCCTCAAACAATGATTCAGATGCTTGGACAGGTCTGGTGGTATCCTGCAATACAGCCCACAGTGTCCCATATGGTGGTGGTTCGCTGTATGCTGCATAACCTTTTGCTCTGCAAAAGGGACAACGCATGGAGCTACAATTGGATAGAATCATCAGCATGATAGGGAAGAGGATACTGATGACATAGAGAGGCTGGTGAGGAAGAGAGATTGCTTGCCTGCAGCTAAAGCTCTTTGGCAGCAGATCATTGAAAAACACTTCAGCTGAACAATCCCTGCCCCTCTTGCATTAACAGTCATGTCCAACATCTCTCCCAGTCCTTCTATCATCAAATAAACTGTATCCTCCAAAGACCAACATTGATATTCATGTCACTAACTGCTAGAGGAACACTCTCTGCACACACAAATTTCACAAAGGATTATCATTTTACTGGCTTACACAATGCCTACACACTAATTATCACCTAAGTGTGAGCTCGTAGAACCTATCTAAAGTGCTCTCAGACCTACTCTTGTGCCTCTATGAGGTGCACCTTCAGTGGCTGCAGCATGGGAGGTGGAGGGCTGCCATGGCTTTGTCAAGGGCTCATGAGATGCATGTGATCAGCAGCCTCTAGGAGCTTGGGCCTGGCTGCAGACTGCAGCAACTCGGCAGCTGATGGAAGCAGCCAGGCCCTGCTGGTTTTCTGGCACCAGTGTGGGTTGGGGGTTTGGGGGGGATTACAAGGGTCCAGGCGTGCTGTCATCCTGAGAGATGGCAACACGTTCCATTTTCATCGCCTAACAGCTCCTAGTTATCGGGCTGTGGCTCAGCAACCCTACTGATCCGTGGGAGAGTAGACGTTAGGACATCCGTGATCCGACTGAAGCGCCTATCTACGTGGCCTCCTAGTCTGTCCAAGATGGGGTAGATGCTGGAGCCCAGAGCTTGCATGGGCTCAGTATGAGCATCCCTACAATGTGTTGCTGTCTCTGTGAAACTTGGCAGTGAACCAAGTACCTGGGCACTGAATGTTAAACATTTCAGAACTTTTAGCACAATTTATACCTGTGTTTAAATGTTATGACCAGATTAGAGACACAATGGAATTGAATTGGAAGTAATATGATAGACAAGCGTTCTGTATTTGAAACCCAGCAATGTTTATCAAACTCTTTATCTGGAGTCATCTGTATTATTTGTGATGTTTCCCACTGTAGTGGAGCAATAATTAGAATGATTCCCAGCCACCTACTGTGGCAATAGCCCACTGCTAGGGCATGGCAAAGAATTTTAGAAAATGCACAATGAACGTCACCCGGAGTTAACCTTCTTAATGTAAATGACTGCACTTATAATGCCCCAAGGAACCACTATTGAGTTTTACCAATTACTGCAAATAAGAGTCCAATTCCCTCCGCCTATTTTAGTCGGCACATCTTCAGCTGTCACTTGCTTTGCAAAGTAACTACAGACATTAGCTGAATACAGAGGAAGCTGTATGAAGAGATAAATTTTTTTATAAAAAGGTTTGAGGCTGTTAGGTCACCTAATCTCCTAAGGCCAGATAGAGCTGTGAAGTGATTTAGACTAGATTGGGTTTGACAGAGGAAACATGATTTGTACTGAAATGGCAGGTGTTTGCATCTGGCTCTGATTCAGCCCCAGGCCAATTAAGTTGGCCGGTTGACTAGCCAGAGGTTATTTCCGCTCTAGACAGCGGTTAATTAAACTTTGAGTCATGTGGCTTGGAAGGGAGGAAGGAGAAGGAACTTCTTGCAATTTAAAATATGGATTCTACAAAACTGAGAAGAAAGGCTGTGTGAACTGATAGTGTGGATCAGTGTGAAATGTGGGGGGGGGACACTCATATACACTCACTATGTTAAAAATGAATTGCTTCGAGGGTACACTATGGTTTTAAAACCATCTTCCTCATCTTCTAGTTTTGGTATCACAGCATGTTAGCATCCCACTTGCTAGGAAGCTGTCCTCCCCCATCATTACATTGTTCCATTACTGACCACTTACAGGGCCTCCTTGCTAAGTGGCTTTTCTTTCACTAGCAGCCAGATATTCAATGTTTTTTTTATATTCTTAGAGGTTAAGTGGTTTATTTAACTGCTAGGCTGCTGTGAAAGGATCATTATTTCAGGGGCATTGTGACTGGCTGCTGATTTTTGATTGCTGTTGAGAAAATCACAGGACTCACTGGTTCGAAAGTCACCTGCTTTTGTAATTTTGTTAGCAATTTGGTAATATTGGAGAAAAACTTGGTTTCCTTCCATTTTTAGTTTTTTTTTTAAAAGGGAAATTTCATGCCCAGAGAGACCTAAAGACAGGAAAATATAGAATAATTTTTCAAAAGGAAAACATTATCTTGATGCTTTAATCCTTTGATTCATCCTGTTCTCTGTAATTATTCTAATTCTTACTCCAGTACCCTGTTGGATTTTTTTTGCCAATTGAACTTTCGTTTCTGGAATGTTCTCCCATTCTAAACTGTAGAATACTTTAAAAGGGTGTCATTTAGCAACTCCACGCTGCCGATGAGAAGCCTCATCCAACAGCAGAGCAAATCAGAAATTCAAGTGCGTACTTCCCATGATTCTAAAATTATCCTCTTACATTTCGCTGTAAATTCTGAATCCTTTCCAGGTTTTGATGCGACCATTCAGGAAAACTCATACATCAGCTCACTTTAGTACGTTTCGGGATTTAGCCGTACCAAACAGCAAACCAGTAAAGGTCTGAATGGTTGCTTGGTTAATTCTGATGTCAACCATTAAAAGAATGACTAAAATGCAAAGTGATTTCACCTCTGGATTTAAACCAAGGTCTCAACACAGATAACTGGGATGAAAGCCTCCTCCCTCTTTATAGTAAGTCAAAATGATTTTGATCAAATACAACACAGTTCCTAGTGGCTGCAAGTCTACAGCAGAAAATTGAGATTGCCAATTTAATGCCAGTAAGTGCAAAATTATTAATGGAGGGGTCTTGAGTGACCAATGTCATAAACTGAAAATTCACAATTGTACTGTAGGGGGCACCTCTTTACGGCTGTTGTAGTGCAACAGACGCTGGGTTAGCTTGCTTGTGTGAATGTGAAACACTTCCTTTCCAATCACCTGAGCTGGAGCCGTACCACCTCCTGCTTCCCATTTCCTGACTCCTTCCTCCTCCACGCCCCAGCCCTGAGTTTGCAGGCCATGCACCTCAAATAGGGTCAGGTCATGACTACAACTCTTTCAGGCATGTCTCTACATTTCCTAAATAAGTACCATGCCTGAAAGCTTGTTGCAGGCCTTTAAGCTGAACACACAAGTTCCTTTCTGAATTGGGTGCAGATTCCAATCAGGAGTTACGCATGCCCAGTGTATGTAAACTATCTAGACCGAGAAATTCAGGTAGGCTTTGGTACATTTGGCACTATTGGCAGCATGCTGAGTATCTTGTGCTGGGAGAAGGGAATTGGCCCCCATTAAGTTGACCTCCTATGGCTGTTGCTCACAGACAAATATCTTTTCTATTATGTTTATCTCTGCAACAGATTCCTGTTGGACTGCAGTGATAAAGGGGTGTAGTCCACTCAAGGTGATCTCTTGCTTCTCCAGCCAGTACCAATTGTTATAATTGGATAGTCATGTGGTGAAGGATCGAATACTAGAGCCTGGTCTTTGGTTGTTTCCAAGCCTTTATTCAGAGATTCCCCTTACACACCCCACACCCCACACCCTAGATAAGCTCTCCTATAAAAAGGATACGAGGGTCCCTAATTGATACCCACCACCTGAATACAATTAACACTCATTGATATAAATCGAACACCAATTAAATATATTTTGCTTAATCTGAGTGTCATCTGATACCTGTAACCATTCCCCATGATCAGGTTGAAAACACAGCATAATGCTGTTTCCTGGAGTGTCTGAAGTTTAGTATTTAACAGGAGTGGAGGCCCAGAAATGAGTGACCATGGCAACAAAAGGGAGCTCACCTCCAAAAGAAAAGGAGAGGTGGGGCAGTAAAGATCTGTGAAGTCTGGGGCTCAAGTTCTGTATGAGCAAAGCAGGGCATTACCAACTCATGTGCAGACACGCCAACAACAACTTGTATTTATATAGTACCTTTAACGTAGCAAAACATCCCAAGGCGCTTCAGATGAGCATTATCAAACAAAATTTGACACCGAGCTACATAAGGAGATATTAGATCAGATGACCTTGGTCAAAAAGGTAGATTTTAAGGAGCAACTTAAGGGAGGAGAGAGAGGTGGAGCGGATTCCAGAGCTTAGGTCCTTGGTAGCTGTAGGCATAGCCGCCAATGGTGGAGCAATAAAAGATGGGAAAGTGTAAGAGGCCAGAATTGGAGGACTGCAGAGATCTCAGAGGGTTGTAGGGCTGGAGGAAGTTACAGCGATAGGGAGGGGTGAGGCCATGGAGGGATTTGAAAACAAGGATGAGAATTTTAAAATCGAGGCGTTGCTGGACCGGGAGCCAATGTAGGTCAGTGAGCACAGGGGTGATGGGCGAATGGGACTTAAAACAGCATCAAGGGGTAGTGAGCTCATGCAGGGACAGAGCCCAGAAATCTTTTCATCTGACACTTGTGCAAAGCCATCACCATGTTTAAAAGTCTCAAATTCAAGTTCCTGAGAATTCTACAGCAGCCTGTAGGGTTTCTGTTTTCCCAAAATGGAATGCACACTTTCCCCGTATGGACACATCCTATTTACCTAAATAAAGACAGCTTAGTTGCTGGTTGGTAGCTAATTATGGGGGGGCCTCTAGGTGTGTGAAAGGAAGTGTTCAGACTCCTTTTTGAGGATACAACAATTTCTAAAATCAGATAAATTACATACAGAAAGCTAGGGATATAGATCTCTATATACCTACGTACATATAATATATTCTGATGTCGCTCTGTACGTATATGTACTATCTCTCTTTCTCTGTCTATCTATCCATCACCTGTAGTGTTTCTCTCTAAGTCAAGTGATACTGTTTTATAAGGAGAGGAATGTTATACTATGTAATACGCCATTATTTTGCTGCCGAGGTAAAGCTGCATCCTTGAACCGAAGAACGTTCTGGAAGAGCAATTTTATCTCAGTTGCTACACTTGTGTAGGACAGTGGCTTGAGGAAAGTATGAACAAAATCTGGTCTGCCAGTAAAGTTTATTCATGAGCATGGTCTTTCAAAACTCTTGTTCATCTGGAAGGATTTTTAATAAGCTGATTGTATGATGGAAGCAGCTTTACAATAAAACTCATTTTGAATTGCAAGTTATAATATCTAAATTAGATGCCTCAGTGAATTACTGTTTTGGAATATCTGGCTGAAATAAAATTGGATAAGCATAAATGTTTTAGAAATCCATCATTTTTGCACATTGGAATATTGTGTTCACAGACACAAATTGAGCCTCACTGCTATAATTGTTACCCATATAACAGAATGTCCCTGTTGAACTATCTGAAAGGACAATTGTGCTTAAAAGACACTTAAAAATGACTTTGTAGTGTTTGTTTGAGTATCCCTGTCACTATGACAACAATAATGAAAATTTGCACATGTGTAGAATACTGGGAATGTGAGTAGCAGAATGAAAATGATGACTGTGGAACTAGAGAGTAATAATTCAAATTTATGAAGTGTGTTATAGGTTGATCAGGATATTCTTGCTTCCTTTTAAATGTAATGTTTCATACCCTCAACATAACTGCTACCCTTGTACAGTGAGCAAGAAAGTCTCAAGAAGGTAATCATCGAGCACAGTTCGATGTGTGTGTAAGAGAGAGAGATCAGGATCGGTCCAGTTGTGAAGTCCTATATGGTTGAATGGCACACTGACACTTGCTGCTTGGGCTATATATTTATTTTTAAACTGCTTTTGTGAGCTATTAGAGTGCTACTGGTGCCAAAGGAGCTGTATCTGTGCATGAATTGTTACTTTAAGGTAGCAGACGAGAAAGTGGAATCTGTTCTAATGTATTTCCAAAGTGGAAAGAGCGATAAGAACATAAGACATAGGTAAAGGAATAGGCCATATGGCCCTTTGAGCCTGCAATAAGATCATGGTTGATCTTCGACCTCAGCCTATCCTCCACAACATGAAAGAGAGCTGGCCTTAATGCCTATCCTCTGAAACCTTTTGAAATTTTTAACAAGAAGGCTCAAACATCACTCCTTCAATAGAGCTCTCTCCTAGATGATATAATTCCCTAAAATTCTGTCCATTATAGTTAGAAGTTTAAATATTTTAGTGTCCTTTATAGGAATAAGAAGGGAGATTGTATGGGATTTTTCTCCAAAGGGTGATAGGGTTGTGGAATAAGTGCAGTGTCTATTGACATCACTGTCAGCCAATGAGTTGGTGGCAGGGAGGGGGTTACGACAGAACTCACACAAAGTCCATTTACTCAGCAAACAGAGATCATTTAAAGAGGGCACTACAGCAAACTGTCTATAGAGTCTATATAAAGATTCTCTACCAAAACAGCAAGCAGAACTCATGACTGAAACTACAACCATCCCTCCCGATTAAAAACAGGGTGATTTCTCCAGCAAAATACAGTGAGTGGAGCATAATTATATAATGCAAATTATGTTCGTAAATTCAATCCCAGTCGCTTACAGCAGTCTCCAGGTGTGATTGACGGGGGAATTACCCAAACATCTCCATTCTGGCTGGGAATAGAGGTGTCACTCCATGCAGCCAACAATTTGCCCCAACATTTTCCCCCTTCCTTGGCCAATGCCACAACCTAACCCCCTTACATCCTTATTTGCATATGTATAAGATTTCAATGCATAAAATATTATGTGTACATGATATTGGAGAAGATGCAAAAAAGATTCACCAGGATGATGGCAGAACTGAGGGGATATACTCATCAGGAAAGGTTCAACAGGCTGGGACTCTTTTTTTCTCTAGAAAAGAGTCGGCTGAGGGATGACCTGATAGAGGTCTTTTAGATGATGAAAGGGTTTGATAGGGTAGATGTAGAGAAAACGTGTGGGGGGTGTCCAAAACTAAAGGTCATAAATATAAGATCGTCACTAATAAATCCAATGGGAAATTCAGGAGAAACGTCTTTACTCAAAGAGTGGTTAGAATGTGGAACTCACTTCCACAAGGAGTAATTGAGGCAACCAGCATAGATGCATTTAAGGGGAAGCTAGATAAATACATGAGGAAGAAAGGAATAGAAGGAAATGTTGATTAGGTTAGACGGAGAAGGGTGGGGGGAGGCCCATGTGGAGCAAAACGCTGGTTTAGACAAGTTGGGCTGACTGGCCTGTTTCTGTGTAACTCTATGTAAATAAAATAACTTATTGTGATATGTGAATGTGTGAAAGATTCTTGTGATTTATTCATTTGCTTGGAAAATAAACTAAAACAAATCTTGGTGTATAAATAATTGAATTTAATCTTTCATATCTTGGCTACTGATTTGCACACAAATAATTCACCGATGTGATTTCTTATCAGTAAGAATTATATACTCTTAGAATATTTGGTTATCAACCTTTGGATGTTGACATCCCCTTGAAGATTTATAATTGGAAAAGCATTTAATAGAATCTGCACCTGCTGCCAGGTCTTGATAGTACCCTGCTTTTATACATTATCTTATCTAAAAGATCAAGGAATTTCAATGTATGCTGGGCATAAATTATACCCAACATAATTCAAGTTGCTGTGATCTTTTGCTCTGGGTCAAAAATCATTGCGCTGAAGCCGGCCCAGCCCACAAAACTGGCCACGCCCCCAAACGAAGAAATGAGGATGGCGAGTTTCTGCCGATTGCGGCCGTTTGAGGATGGCCTTCACATTAAGCTCGTTTTCTTAGGTGCACAGGCTTTAGTAGGCATGTTTTAAACATTTTTACGTATCAAAAATATTTAATTGACTAAGAAACTGACTAGTGTACACCAACGAAATTAGTAAATGTTATAGTTTTTTCAAATCATTTTCAGTGATTTGAAATCAGGTTATTCACAGGTGGAGGACTGGACACTTATTAAAAATGCTTATTGTTTGTGATAAACCCATGTTCAACTGTATTGATAAAACTGCACCAGGTTAACATTCTTCAACACATCAATTAATTTTTTTTATTGCAACGAAAAGAAAACGATTACACTCTGTTAAGCTGACGTATTGCGCTGATTCATGGAAGATTTTTAGTTTGTGATTATGTTAATGCATTTTAGCAGAAACTCAAACAGTAACCCAATCAGCACAACTTGTGCCCAGTTGCCGATTGGGCACAAGTTGTGCTGATTGGGTTACTGTGTAGAGTTCTCCCTGTCTAGTTCAGATGCTCTGGTTCATAGTAGGCAAAGCAAAGGAGGAGGCCATTCGGTCCATCGTGCCTGTGCCAGTTCTTTGAAAGAGCTATCCAATTAGTCCCATTCCCCTGCTCTTTCCCCATAGCCACGTAAATTGTTTCCCTTCAAGTATTTATCTAATTCTCTTTTGAAAGTTACGATTGAATCTGCTTCCACCGACCTTTCAGGCAGTACATTCCAGATCATAACAACTCGCTGCTTAAAAAACTGTTTCCTCATGTCGCCTCTGGCTCTTTTGCCAATCACCTTAAATCTGTGTCCTCTGGTTACCGACCCTTCTGCCATTGGAACCAGTTTCTCCTTATTTACTCTATCAAAACCGTTCATGATCTTGAACATCTCTATCAAATCTCCCCTTAACCTTCTCTGTTCTAAGGAGAACAACCCCAGCTTCTCCAATCTCTCCACATAACTGAAGTCCCTCATCCCTGGTACCATTCCAGTAAATCTCTTCTGCACTCTCTCTAAGGCTTTGACATCCTTCCTAAAGTGTGGTGACCAGAATTGAACACAATACTCCAGCTGAGGCCTACCCAGTGTATTATAAAGGTCTAGCATAGTTTCCTTGCTTTTGTACTCTATGCTCTATTAATAAAACCCAGGATTCCATATGCTTTTTTAACAGCCTTCTCATCTTCAAAGATTTGTGTATGTGTAACCCCAGGTCTCCTTGTTCCTGCACCCCCTTTAAAATTGTACCATTTAGTTTATATTGCCTCTCCTCATTCTTCCTATCAAAATGTATCACTTCACACTTCTCTCTGCATTAAATTTCATCTGCCATGTGTCTGCCCATTTCACCAGTCTGCCTATGTCCTCCTGAAGTCTGTTACTATCCTCCACATTGTATACTACATTTCCGAGTTTTGTTTCATCTACAAACTTTGAAATTATACCCTCTATACCCAAGTCCAGATCATTAATATATATCAAAAAGAGCAGTGGTCCTAATACTGACCCCTGGCAAACACCACTGTATACTTCCCTCCAGTCTGAAAAACAACCGTTCCCCACTGTTTTCTGTCCCCTAGCCAATTTTGTATCCACGCTGCCAATGTCCCTTTAATCCAATGGTGTTTGAAAATATACACCACATTCAGTTCTAAAACTTATTACAATAATTAAAATGTTTCCATATACAGACTACATAAAAGGTTTTACCAATAAATCATTCAGAATGCAGAATCCCATTAAAATTCAACAGGTGACTCTCAAAACATATTGCTATGGAGAAGCTGAAGAAAATGTGAAAAAATGAGTAAAGGTTAAGCTCTTGGGTGACACAATTGGGGGGGGGGGTGATGGGGGTGATGGATGAAGGGGGAAAATGAGTTTACAGTCATATTAAGGGTTATATATAAACCTTCCAACTTCAATATTGAGTTCAACACCTTTGGATCATAACCACCATTTTCTCGGACAGCAAGTAATGGTTCTGCTGTTGCCATTCACAGCTTCTCTCGACCCATCTATTGTTTCTTTACTTGTCCCATAACAACCCACTTTTGCCTTACACTATCATCCCTTTTGTCATTTAATCACTCCTCCGCCCTATCCCTATCCCTTTTGTTCTTTCCTTCGTCCCCATCCTTTTCCCAGGCTCTGTACTTGCTCATAAACTGCTAAATCTCCAACGTCCTCCAGTTCCCACGAAAGGTCATCGACCCGAAACGCCAAATCCGCCTATCTCTCCACGGATGCTCCCCGACCCGCTGAGTGTTTCCAGAGTTTTGTTTTTATTTTATATTATATATAGGAGGAATGGAGTATCTGGCAATGAATAAGGCATTTTTAAGCATTAAATCAAAAACAAAACACTGCAGATGCTGGAACTCTGAAATAAAAACAGAAAATGCTGGAAATGCTCAGCAAGTGAGGTAGCATCTGTGGAGAAAGAGACAGAGTTAACGTTTCAGGTCAAAGACCCCCCATCAGAACTGGAAGACGTCAAAGACTCAACCGCCTCCATGCAAGTGTAGAGCCAGGCAAAGGTGGGTGAGTTGGGGGTGGGGGTTGCTGGTTTATGCACCTTCTAGTAGTCAGATCAAAGTGCTTTTAAATTAAAGATCGATTTTAAAAAAAGTCTCAACTGTACAATGAGCAATTCTGGGTAAACTTAAATACATTCTCCTCATCCACAGGTAAAGGTCTGAAACTTGCTTTATGGAATTCTGGCCATAAAACCCACAATTCATGTCATTCCATGACACAGCATATGGATACACCAACATGCTGCAAAAAAGTCGGAACTGTTCAGACCAGAGTGCAAAGGTACTTTTACACCACAGCAGTGCAGTGATTGCAGCTGCACAGTCTCCCTGTCACTTGCATTGTATATTGTAAACAACCTCAAATTCCAGGGGGGGAAAACGGCATCACAGACTAACATGTCACCAGGTCTATAATTAAGTCACTGGGATAAGGCCACTGACTACAGCAATGTAAATGCAGGGAGCAGGTCCTGTGCATTTTCTCTCTGGGTTTTTGTATTAACAGTGGAGTTCAGCAGGCCAACGCAGACTGGCTCTGGAATGTAAAAGTGACAGTCTGATGCACGCAAGTCGCCTTCTAAAACAGGAGACAGTGTTTAAGCATCTCAAGAATCAGTTGAGACCAAGATTTCAGTTGAGGTTTCCTCTGTAGGAGATGCTCTTTCAGACTCTGCTTGTTCATCCTGGGGAGGGGGGAAAAAGCATTCAACCCTGCTACAATTATTTGGGTGGATCAGACACTATTTCCATTATCTTGCATTTTAGTTTGCAAACTTAGAACAGATGTTCCCGCAAGTGGTAATATAATTTTTCTGTAATGTCCAACATACCCATTTCCAGATCACAGGGAGAATATTTCCCAAATGTCTTTTATCCTCTGCTCTGGCTTGGGACGCAGGAAGAAGTGAATAATTTTTTATTTTTAAAAGTTCTACTTAAAATGAGCCAAAAGTTTGCTTTTAGGCTAAAACTGAGCTCACCTGAGAACCAACTGTTGTAATTGTACAAGGTCCACAGTAGCATTACGATGAGAACAGAATTTTCATCTAAACAGGGTGATCGAGATGGAAGTGCTAGTGGAGCAGGTGAGGGCACTCAAAAAGGTACTGTTACCCGCAGATGGCAGGAAGGTAGCCAAGCAGACACTATAGCAGGGCTGGAGAAATCACATGAAAAAAATTCTGGCATTTGGAACTAGATTATTCTTTACAAACCTACATGATTTTTTTTAGAAGGTTGAACTTGTGTTCATGGAATAAATGAATGTAAAGCTTATCTCTTTGAAGAGTCAGATTGAAAATAGTAAAAAGGACAATAGCGTTAACATTAGATTAAGTTCTGTAAAAGGATAGGGGAAAAAAAAACAGGAATCTTTTGAAATAGGCTGAGGAGTCTTCCTTAGATTTAAAAAGTAGGATTTTAAACCTTCAAAGAGTCTAAATGTTCTTTTTATGCCAAACTCAAAGCTGGGCCATCTGATACCAGCTTGTTTGATGAAAATTTTTTATTCAATATCCCAAAAGTCACAAAACTCGTTAAAAGTATGATTTTCTGGATTGTGAACTTTTGAACCAATGATTCAAGTCTACCGTTAGATCTTCCGCATCAAAGTTACTAATGGAATATGTGGCAGAGTGTCTTTTTTTTGCAACATTGCGCACAGTGTGACGTGGGCATTCTAAGATATGAACATTTTCATTTTGCTCATGAACTTTAATCAAGATATTCCTTTGACAGCTAACACTCACAGCAAGATTCTCTATATTAAGTGTCATATAATTTGTAAAGTCAAATTGATAGAAATGGTTGCTCAATTGGGCCCTGCTGGCGATGAACAGTGTGGGGAATGTTGACCTTCAGACTTTCCCACCAATTTAAATGCATTGCATCAAAAATGCACAACTCCTTCAAACACATGCTCTTTTGATGTCGAACATTCTGACAGTAACCAGATTCATCGTAGTAATTCCTAATCATTATTACTGTCTTAATGAATACAGTATGGTTGGCTTTTCACTTTTGCCACCATGTATTTGCTGAATGCAGATGACAAGCATTACATTTTCACTCTGGAGCACTGTTACTGTTGGCCAATTTTGCTATCAGGAAATATTTTGCAGAATATAGGACCTATACATTCAATGGATGGAATTGGAAGATTGCGCTCAATTTGATGTGTGAATAATAAGATCTTTTCTTAAAAGGAAAACCGCACGCTTTTACAAAAAAATATGAATATTATTGCAACTCATTACCCATAAAGTAACATTAACTATGTATGGCAATTGATTTGTGACTTCTTTTGTTTCTACCCTGTTGGCCAACTTATCTGATGGGCTAGGCCTTTCATGATGAGCCATTACAATTAGCTTTGCACTGAGTCACCTTAGACTTACCATATCATGTTTACATGTTGTGGAGATGCCGGTGATGGACTGGGGTTGACAATTGTAAACAATTTTACAACACCAAGTTATAGTCCAGCAATTTTATTTTAAATTCACAAGCTTTCGGAGATTTTCTCCTTCCTCAGGCAAATGTTTCAAGAGCTCCTTGAAGCCTACGCATTTATACATATTGAACAATACATGGTGTTTACAGACTGCCCCTGCAACTGCCCGTTGCCAAGGCAATCACCGTGTTCAGACAGAGAGGTGTCACCTGCAGAACCCCCGAATACACATTCAACAAAAAAACAAACAGGGAAAAAAAACAGAGAAAAAAAAAAACACAGAGAGAGGCAGAAACATCCGGAAGGCAGAGAGAGCCAGCAAATGACCCATTATATTAAAAACAGATAACATTTGTTCGCTGGTGGGGTAACGTGTAGCGTGACATGAACCCAAGATCCCGGTTGAGGCCGTCCTCATGGGTGCGGAACTTGGCTATCAATTTCTGCTCGACGATTTTGCGTTGTCGTGTGTCTCGAAGGCCGCCTTGGAGTACGCTTACCCGAAGGTCGGTGGATGAATGTCCATGACTGCTGAAGTGTTCCCCGACTGGGAGGGAACCCTCCTGTTTGGCGATTGTTGCGCGGTGTCCGTTCATCCGTTGTCGCAGCGTCTGCATGGTCTCGCCAATGTACCATGCTCTGGGGCATCCTTTCCTGCAACGTATGAGGTAGACAACGTTGGCCGAGTCACAGGAGTATGAACCATGCACCTGGTGGGTGGTGTCATCTCGTGTGATGGTGGTATCTGTGTCGATGATCTGGCATGTCTTGCAGAGGTTACCGTGGCAGGGTTGTGTGGCGTCGTGGACGCTGTTCTCTTGAAAGCTAGGTAGTTTGCTGCGAACGATGGTCTGTTTGAGGTTGGGTGGCTGTTTAAAGGCGAGTAGTGGAGGTGTGGGGATGGCCATAGCGAGGTGTTTGTCCTCATTGATGACATGTTGAAGGCTGCGGAGAACATGGCGTAGTTTCTCCGCTCCGGGGAAGTACTGGACGACAAAGGGTACTCTGTTGGTTGCGTCCCGTGTTAGTCTCCTGAGGAGGTCTATGCGATTTTTTTGCTGTGGCCCGTCGGAACTGTCGATCGATGAGTCGAGCGTCATATCCCGTTCTTACTAGGGCGTCTTTCAGCGTCTGTAGGTGTCCATCGCGTTCCTCCTTGTCTGAGCAGACCCTGTGTATTCGCAGGGCCTGTCCATAGGTGATGGCCTCTTTGACGTGGTTAGGGTGGAAGCTGGAAAAGTGGAGCATCGTGAGGTTGTCCGTGGGCTTGCGGTAGAGTGAGGTGCTGAGGTGCCCGTCTTTGATGGAGATTCGTGTGTCCAAGAAAGAAACTGATTCTGAGGAGTAGTCCATGGTGAGCTTGATGGTGGGATGGAACTTGTTGATGTTATCGTGTAGTCTCTTTAGTGATTCCTTGCCGTGGGTCCATAGAAAGAAAATGTCGTCGATGTATCTGGTGTATAGTGTTGGTTGGAGGTCTTGTGCAGTGAAGAAGTCCTGCTCGAACTTGTGCATGAAAATGTTGGCGTATTGGGGTGCGAATTTGGTCCCCATGGCTGTTCCGTGTGTTTGGGTAAAGAACTGGTTATCGAAGGTGAAGACATTGTGATCCAGGATGAAGCGGATGAGTTGTAGGATGGCTTCCGGAGATTGGCTGTTGTTGGTGTTGAGTATTGATGCTGTCGCAGCGATGCCGTCATCGTGGGGGATACTGGTGTATAGTGCCGAGACGTCCATCGTGGTGAGAAGTGTTCCTGGTTCAACTGGTCCGTGGGTACTGAGTTTTTGTAGGAAGTCTGTAGTGTCACGACAGAAGCTGGGGGTTCCCTGTACGATGGGTTTCAGGATGCCCTCGATGTATCCAGAGAGGTTCTCACACAGGGTTCCGTTGCCTGATACGATGGGACGTCCGGGTGTGTTGGCTTTGTGTATCTTTGGGAGGCAGTAGAAGTCTCCCACGCGGGGATTACGTGGGATGAGAATGCGTAGGATGCTTTGAAGGTCTGGATCGAAGGTCTTGATCAGTTTGTTGAGCTGGTGGGTGTGTTCTTTGGTCGGATCTGCGGGTAACCGTCTGTAGTGTTCCTGGTTGTCCAGTTGTCGGTATGCTTCTTTGCAATAGTCTGTTCTGTTCTGTATGACTATGGCTCCTCCTTTGTCCGCTGGTTTGATGACGATGTTGCGGTTGGTCTTGAGAGCGTTGATGGCGTTGCGTTGTGCTCGGGTGACATTCTGGACTGTCTTCTGAGTGCGGCTGATGAATCTGGCATTGACGCATTTCCTGACAGCTTGAGCATACATGTCCAGCTGAGGGCAGCGACCCTCCGGAGGAGTCCAGTTTGACTCTTTCCTCTTCGGTTGCTGTACCGCGGATCCCTCTGTCTGCTGTTCCGGATCGTCGATTGTCTCATTGGGTTCGCTGCTGAAATCTTGGGGTTTGTGGTAGAATTCCCGGAGCCTCATTCTCCTGATGAATTCCTCTGTGTCCGCCGCGAGACTAGTGGGGTCCATTTTGGTCGTGGGGCAGAAATTGAGCCCTCGGCTGAGAACTTCGATTTCGTCTGGTTGAAGGGTGTGGTCGGATAAATTGACAATAGACTTCCCTGTGGTTGCAACCGTGGTACCAGGGGAAGCTTGGTCGTTGCTGGTGGTGATGCCGAGTTTCTCAAGCTTCCTGCTCTTGGTTTTCATGTAGGCAGCGTAGTTCCGTTGCCTCGTCTGTTTGGCGGTATAACGTAGCTGGTCTGCTGTGTCCTGAGTACAGGTTGAGAGTATGGACTCTATCTTGGTTTCGAGGTTGTGGCGTCTGCTGTAGAGTTGGTGTATGAGATGGTTGCGGAGTGTGCGAGAGGTACGGCGGCAGAGTCTCTCAGCGTAATCCGAGTTGTATGTGGACTTGAGTGGGTTCGTGATCTGGAGTCCTTTCGGGATCTTGTCTGCTTTCTTGCAGCTCTGTAAAAACTTGATGTCTGTGTCTAAATGCGCGATCTTCTTGGATATCCTTTCCACTGTGAGCCGGCAGTTTGTGGTGTCGATGGTAGTCATGATGTGGAGATGCCGGTGATGGACTGGGGTTGACAATTGTAAACAATTTTACAACACCAAGTTATAGTCCAGCAATTTTATTTTAAATTCACAAGCTCTGCAAGACATGCCAGATCATCGACACAGATACCACCATCACACGAGATGACACCACCCACCAGGTGCATGGTTCATACTCCTGTGACTCGGCCAACGTTGTCTACCTCATACGTTGCAGGAAAGGATGCCCCAGAGCATGGTACATTGGCGAGACCATGCAGACGCTGCGACAACGGATGAACGGACACCGCGCAACAATCGCCAAACAGGAGGGTTCCCTCCCAGTCGGGGAACACTTCAGCAGTCATGGACATTCATCCACCGACCTTCGGGTAAGCGTACTCCAAGGCGGCCTTCGAGACACACGACAACGCAAAATCGTCGAGCAGAAATTGATAGCCAAGTTCCGCACCCATGAGGACGGCCTCAACCGGGATCTTGGGTTCATGTCACGCTACACGTTACCCCACCAGCGAACAAATGTTATCTGTTTTTAATATAATGGGTCATTTGCTGGCTCTCTCTGCCTTCCGGATGTTTCTGCCTCTCTCTGTGTTTTTTTTTTCTCTGTTTTTTTTCCCTGTTTGTTTTTTTGTTGAATGTGTATTCGGGGGTTCTGCAGGTGACACCTCTCTGTCTGAACACGGTGATTGCCTTGGCAACGGGCAGTTGCAGGGGCAGTCTGTAAACACCATGTATTGTTCAATATGTATAAATGCGTAGGCTTCAAGGAGCTCTTGAAACATTTGCCTGAGGAAGGAGAAAATCTCCGAAAGCTTGTGAATTTAAAATAAAATTGCTGGACTATAACTTGGTGTTGTAAAATTGTTTACAAATGTTTACATGTCACCTAACAAAAGCAACTTGTGATTGAGTGCTATTTTTGCTGACTTCAAATGTTTCTTTATCTTTATGTGACTGTGATCCTCAAGGACACTACTACATTTTAGAATTATTTTACCCTTTTTACTCTGGATATTCTTGGCTGCTGTGTTTCAGACTATTCTCTTGGGTAAACCGTGTCCTCGAGTGTTTCCACTTAGCCTTATATCTTGGTAAAATATCATATTCTGCCTAGAATAGTAAACTGAGAGCTTTTTTTTAATAGATTACTTCAGCTCCTGGTACTATCCCATGTTTTGGGATCCTCCTTGTCTTTTAAGTGTTTTAGGCTTTAAATGCTAAACAAGTTTATTAAGCAGTAACTAAGCAAGTAAATAAAAGCAGAAACATAACATACATATTTACAAAAGCAAAATACTGCAGATGTTGGAAATCTGAAATAAAAACAGAAAATGCTGGAAATACTCAGCAAGTCAGGCAGCATCTGGGGAGAAAGAAACAGAGTTAACATTTCAGGTCGATGACCTTTCGTAAGAACTGGAAGAAGTTAGAGATTTAATAGTTTTTAAGCAAGTACAGAGCCAGGAAAAGAAGGGGGAGGAAGAGGAGGAGAAGAAAGAACAAAAGGCAAAGTCTGTGATAGGGTGAAGGGTAGGACTCATTAAATGACAAAAGGGATGATGGTGCAAGGCCTAAACGGGGTGGTAATGGGACAAGTAAAGAAACAAAAGATGGGTCTAGAGGAGCTGTAAATGGCAATAGCAGAACTATTATCAGCACCTGCCATCTGAAAAAATGGGAGCAGTGGTTGTGACCTGAAGTTGTTGAAATCATTGAGTCCAGAAGGTGGTAAATTGCCTAATCGAAAGATGAAGTGCTGTTCCTCAAGCTTCAGTTGGGCTTCTTCGGAACAGTGTAGGAGGTCAAGGACAGAGGTCAGAGTGGGAATGGGATGAAGAATTAAAATGGCAAGCAACAAGAAGCTCAGGGTCATGCTTGCGGACTGAACGGATGTATTCAGCAAAGCAATTACCCAAACATATATATTTACAGTGGTTTTAAATTGTACTAGTTCCTTGCAGAGTAGAAAATAATAGTTTGCATCTCGAGTGCTCAAACTATGATATAATTACTCTTTAATTATTTTTTTGATAAATCTTTCTTTTCCTATACCAAAGTTTTCCAGAATATCTTATTTTATTCACAAAAGAGGCAGATTGATGCATGCTCCTGAAAGAGTAACTGGAGCTTTGGGAATTGAAAGAACTGTTCAATTCAAAAAGTTGCTAATCAACTGCACAAGTGAAGAAATCACTCAACGTGTTTGTATTTGAATTGAGTGTCTTGGTTCCTCCCTCAAGTAAACTGCCTGGAGACTAAACAACAGTTGCAACATTGTATCAAGTTAAGTGGGCGACATGATTTCTGTGACTAGCAATTAAAAGACAGTTTCAATGCACAGTGGCAGAATTATAGAAGCAAATACGAAGCTAACTGTTAGACAAAAATGTTCCATTTCTGCCGTAGGTACTCTTCCGATATCAAACAATTTTGATGATACTGAACAAAGAATAAGACACCAGATACTGATCATTGAGGTGTGGCTATTTAAACTAATCATTCACATAATATATTAGCATTGATAGAGGATTGGTTAAAGGACAGAAAACAGAAAGCAAGGGTAAACGGGTCATCCTCAGTTTGGCAGGCTGTAACTGGTGGGGTGCCGCAAGGATCAATGGTTGGGCCTCAGCTATTTGCAATCTATACTAATGACGTAGATGAAGGGAACGAGTGCAATGTATCCAAGTTTGCTGACTATGCAAAGCTAGGTGGGAAAGTCAGCTGTAAGGAGGACACAAAGAGTCTGCAAAGGGATAGAGACAGGTTAAGTGAGTGGGCAAGAAGGTGGCAGATGGATTATAATGTGGGGAAATGTGAGGTTATTCACTTTGGTAGGAAGAATAGAAAAACAGAATATTTTTTAAATGGTGAGAAACCATTAAATGTTGATGTTCAGTGAGATTTCGATATCCTTGTACAAGAAACACAAAAAGTTAGTATGCAGGTACAGCAAGCAATTAGGAAGGCAAAATGGCTTGTTGGCCTTTATTGCAAGGGGGTTGGAGTACAAGATTTATGAAGTCTTGCTGTAATTGTACAGGGCTTTGGTGGGACCTCACCTGGAGTACTGTGTACAGTTTTGGTCCTTAGAGGTGGTGCAACAAAGGTTCGCTAGGTTGATTCTTGGGATGAGAGGGTTGTCCTGTGAGGAAAGATTGAGTAGAATGGGCCTATATTCTCTGGAGTTTAGAAGAATGAGAGGTGATTTCATTGAAACATATAAGATTCTGAGGGGGCTTGACAGGGTAGATGTTGAGAAGTTGTTTCCCCTGGCTGGAGAGTTTAGAATTAGGGGGCATAGTCTCAAGACTGAGATGAGGAGGAATTTCTTCAATCAGGTGGTTGTGAATCTTTGGAATTCTCTAGCCCGGATGACACTGATTGCTGAGTTGTTGATTATATTCAAGGCTAAGATAGATAGATTTTTGGACTCTAAGGGAACCCAGGGATATGGGGATTGGGCGGGAAAGTGGAGTTGAGGTTGAAGATCAGCCATGTTCTTATTGAATGGCGGAGCAGGCTTGAGGGGCCATATGGCCTACTCCTGCTCCTATTTCTTCTGTTCTTATTTCCATTGAAGGAAACAATGTGCTCAGCTTTTTTCTTTGGAGACTCCAATGTGAGTACTTCAGAATCACTAATGCTCTCCTCCTGAAGTGAAGTAAAATCTGCTGATTGGTAACCATACCAGTGATCTGCTGTGTGGATACATAGCTATGGACATGTGTACATCCATCAGAGTGAATAAGTTCACCGAGTAAATTGAATAGCTGTGAAAGTGAAGAAAAGTTATCTTAGGATAAATGCAAATCATAATGGTTTACTTTTGTACAATGGTAAAAATGTACTTTTTTTGTTCCTTTCTGAACGCATCATTGACGTAGGCAACATTGTTTTGCTCCTCTTTCAAGAGAGATGGCTTCAATTAATTGCACATCTATCCTTAGACAAATCTTGGAGCTGGAGTACATATCTGGGATAAAATCTAAATTTTAGCCAGCTTCTCCCTGAGAGCTGTATGAGGCCCTGTGTAGATTGCTTTCAGCAATTTTCATAAAGCTATGTAAGTGGGTTTCCTCCAAATTTTATGATGCTCTATGGTTTTATATAAAGCCACAACCTAGTCTACAAATTCCAGCCTGTTACTTTTTGATTACCCTGTGGGTCTCCAAATCATTTGATGTGACTGCCAATACAACCTGAAAAACCACTTGATGATATGAAATTTCCTGGTAGCTTTTGGCTCACCTGGAACTCCCTTCTTGTGGATAGAAACCACAACAGGGCAATGGAACACTTGAGGGTATTTGAGCCTCAAACAGAATTCTATTCACCAGCTTCAGAAGGGCAGCTCTGAGGTGAGTCAGTGGTTCCTGACATTGTTCTCCAAGACCGTTGTCATTCACCACCCCTTTATCTAAAGTGAAATGCCGATGGTTGGCATGTTGGGCATCAAAATATTGTAAGGGGTTGTGATTTATGTCATTAACTTGCCTTGATGTGGGCTGAAATCATAGGTTGGCATGAAACAAATGGAATGAGAAAAGATTTGGATTTAATCAGATTTAGAAACTCAAATCATTCAGCTTTTGAAAGTTTTATGTACTGGGCTTCAACTTTTTAAAAGATAAATACCATGGCTGTCCAACCTTAGCCTTATGCAGATATTGATGCAGCTTCAGATAAATGGTGTTGCTGTTTGATTTCATAGAATTTCTAACTACCTCTGTCAGTACTGAACATGGACTTGGCTGATGTCACAAGGCACATTAGTCTTGGATTGATCCAACAAAGAGCTGGCATAGATGCAATGGATTGAATGGCCTCCATCCATGCTGTAAACCTTTATGGTTCTATAGGTTGTCTCTCCAATATGCTACACCATGAGTGTTCGGGGATGGGATTGTAGCCCCAATTCCTTGCATGGTTAATTCTCAATCTTGGGTTGAGTCATTGGGAAAGGCACTATGAGCAATCCTGGAGGCTGCTTCATTTGGGAGGAAAGAAGAATCTGATTAGTAAAGCACTCTGGTCCACTCTTGAGGAACCACCTTGAGAGGCCAGTTGTGGAACACTTGCACCATCTTGCTTTCTCCACCAGGAAACTACAGGTGGAGGGATAGAAGAGAGAAATAAAGTTAAACATTTAAAGAAATGAAATAATATTGAACACACAGGTTGACATAAACTTGCTCATAAGCATCACTGGCTCTTGTCTTGCTTGTCCTGAATGCTCCATTGAACATGCTTACACAATAGGAATGATTGTGAAGAGAACATGGTCTTAATTTTAAAAAAAGACCTAATATGAGCCACTTGAGGGATTTAAATGTTCACACATAATGTTGAGAACATTATTCTAGCTGTGCCTCGGCACAATTAAGTGATTTTAGTTACATCCTCTTCTCTTTTGCCTAATCAAGAATTTTCAAGGACTTGCATGCTTCTGAGCACCATTTGATTAGGAGTGCAGGAGACACCTGATCACATGTGCACAAGATCTGCACGCATACAAAAGAGATTTCCCTTGTCGAATTTTTGGGTGACTTCGGGTCAGTTTAAATCCAACCATGATTTTGTCAGCAAACCTGAGACACCTACGTATGAAACACTGATGATGGGCATTTATGCAGTTGTGAAATTCAGTGTGACTTTAAGGTCTGATTTATTGCCTACCTATCACTTTGCACTGTTTATCTCAGTGATTTAAGTAATATTTGATTTCATTTTACTTTGTGTATTTCATTTGCAAAATGTCAGATGAATATGAAGTGCTATTTGCACTAAAATTAAGGGATCAAACAGATAGTGTAGGTTATTGGCATGCAAAAACATGTTTAAAAATATACCCATTAGTGTAAATGTTCCAGGTCTGAGCCAGAGCTGATGTACCTCGCCCGTTGCCAGCATGTATTTTAAAATTGCAACCACCATTTCCCAATACACGCTGCCCGTGAAGTACGTTATTGCTGATAAGCAGTGTTACTGGACATAAAAGGGATGGTTTCCTCTTTGGGATGTTTTTTCACCTCTGATGAGGCAGAAAGTGGGCAGACAGGGAAATCTGTCAAACCATATACTGGCCAATATTGGAGCTGCAACCAAACAAAAGTCATGGGCAACTCTCCAACTTATTTGATTGCCCGAGGGAAGTGAAAAACTACATAAATCTTCCATAGGAACATAGGAACAGGAGTAGGCCATTCAGCCCCTCGTGCCTGCTCCGCCATTTGATAAGATCATGGCTGATCTGTGATCTAACTCCATATACCTGCCTTTGGCCCATATCCCTTAATACCTTTGGTTGCCAAAAAGCTATCTCAGATTTAAATTTAGCAATTGAGCTTGTATCAATTGCCGTTTGCAGAAGAGAGTTCCAAACTTCTACCACCCTTTGTGTGAAGAAATGTTTTCTAATCTCACTCCTGAAAGGTCTGGCTCTAATTTTTAGGTTGTGCCCCCTACTCCTAGAATCCCCAACCAGCGGAAATGGTTTCTCTCTATCCACCCTATCTGTTCCCCTTAATATCTTATAAACTTCGATCAGATCACCCCTTAACCTTCTAAACTCTAGAGAATACAACCCCAATTTGTGTAATCTCTTCTCGTAACTTAACCCTTGAAGTCCGGGTATCATTCTAGTAAACCTACGCTGCACTCCCTTCAAGGCCAATATGTCCTTCCGAAGGTGCGGTGCCCAGAACTGCTCACAGTACTCCAGGTGTGGTCTAACCAGGGTTTTGTATAGCTGCAGCATAACTTCTGCCCTCTTGTACTCCAGTCCTCTAGATATAAAGGCCAGCATTCCATTAGCCTTATTGATTACTTTCTGCACCTGTTCATGACACTTCAATGATCTATGTATCTGAACCCCTAAGTCCCTTTGGACATCCACTGTTTTTAACTTTTTACCATTTAGAAAGTACCCTGTTCTATCCTTTTTTGATCCTCACATTTGTCTACATTGAATTCCATTTGCCACAGTTCTGCCCATTCACCTAATCTATCAATATCGCTTTCTAATTTTATGTTTTCATCTACACTGTTTACAATGCCACCAATCTTTGTGTCATCGGTAAACGTATGAGACTTTCTATGCCTTCATCTAAGTCGTTAATAAATATTGTGAATAATTGAGGCCCCAAGACAGATCCCTGCGGGACTCCACTAGTCACATCCTGCCAATGTGAGTACCTATCCATTATCCCTACTCTCTGTCGCCTTTCACTCAGCCAACTTCCTAACCAAGTCTATACTTTTCCCTCGATTCCATGGTCTTCTATCTTAGCTAACAGTCTCTTATGTGGGACTTTATCAAATGCCTTCTGGAAGTCCATACAAATAACATCCATTGATAATAAAACTTTGGGAAATTTCTCCCTGATTCCTTAAGGCAATCAAGCAAAACTCCAGGGTATAAGTCTGAAGCTATTTCACCCTAATCAGCTACATTTCACAGATGAGGTTTCTTTATTCCCAATAGGAAAGATATAGAGTATTTCATCATTTATGTAGTCCATTCACTGACGTATCCAGCCAGTGTGAAGCTGTTAACAAGAACATTAACCAACATTAGGATGCATCCTCAGAGAGCATTTAATTATAAGTTGAAACTAGTTATTTTAACTTACAAATGGTACAAACTGGTGAAGGCAAATTTGGAACAATGGGGTAAATTTTCATCTTTAGCTCACCCGACATGGAGCTTTCATAGAATTTTACATCACAGAAATAGACCATTTGGCCCAACAGGTCTGTGCTGGTCTTTATGCTCCAGACGAGCCTCCTCCCACCTTACTTCATCTTACCCTATCAACATATCTAGCTTCCCCTTAAATGCCTCAACCACTTCATGTGGTAGCGAGTTCCACATTCTCACCACTCTCTGAGCTTTGTTCACCAGGGACACATATTGGAGTGCAGCCCATGTTTTTTCCATCCATAACAGATTATCTGGTCATTATCTCATTGCTGTTTGTGGGCCCTTGTGTGCAAATTGGCTGCTGCGTTTCCTACATTACAATACTTCTCGAGTACTTCGTTGGCTGTATAGCGCTTTGGGACATCCTGAGGTCATAAAAGGCGCTAAAGTAATGAAAGTTCTTTCTTTACCGTCAGTGTCCCTGAATAAATCAAATTTCATTTTTCTTAAATGGCAGTCTGGCATTTTTACTGGTGCTTTAGGGATTGAAGATCTGTTAAGGTTAGGGCCGAATGAGACAGACAGGTACAAAGGTCCACCGAGGCTCCAATCTGGCAGGATTCCCACCAGATCAGAGAATCCAGGCCAATAACCTTATTACAAAGACAAGCCACCTTTTGGGCGCAGAGACCTGTTGGGGGGGGGGGGGGAAGAATTATAATTCAGTGACCAAACTTAATTGTAAACTCTAGACAAAATAAAGTGAGAACATATGTGTTTCTGAACTTCAGATTATTGAAGGTGAGAGTGTAGCATCTTCTTAATTGGATGCTTGACAGAGCTTCTTGCATACTTAGAATTCTAATAATGATGTCATTTTTTTTAAGTTGGTATTGAATGTCCTAAAATGGACTGACCCAGAATTGAAGGATGCCTGTCAATCACTGCTCCATTGCTTATTCTGAAGATCATTGACATAATGTACATAAGAACATAAGAAATAGGAGCAGGAGTAGGCCAATTGGCCCCTCGAGCCTGCTCCGCCATTCAATAAGATCATGGCTGATCTGATCCTAACCTCAAATCTAAATTCATGTCCAATTTCCTGCCCGCTCCCCGTAACCCCTAATTCCCTTTACTTCTAGGAAACTGTCTATTTCTGTTTTAAATTTATTTAATGATGTAGCTTCCACAGCTTCCTGGGGCAGCAAATTCCACAGACCTACTACCCTCTGAGTGAAGAAGTTTCTCCTCATCTCAGTTTTGAAAGAGCAGCCCCTTATTCTAAGATTATGTCCCCTAGATCTAGTTTCATCCATCCTTGGGAACATCCTTACCGCATCCACCCGATGTAATCTTTCAGTTTTCCATAATACAAAAAACCCATAATTATTGGTGTTCCTGTGGTCCTGTGATTTATTATTGATCTGCCACTGGTGCAGGCTGCAAGAACTTAAAAGAAAATATCAACATGTTTCAAGGTATATTGTTTCCTCGTGGTTAATGCACCTAACATTTTAATCAAGTTTTCTTTGCACTTTTCAAGACATTTTCTATTGACGGAAAGAAACAAATGTAAAGGAAAAATATTGGCAAGTAACATTGTTTAAGAAGGGAGAAGGGGATGGACTGAGTAACTACAGGCCAGTCAGCCTAACCTCGCAAATTATTGGAAAAAATTCTGAGGGACAGTATTAATCGTGATTTAGAAAGGCATGGTTTAATCAAGGACAGTCAGCATGGATTTGTTAAGGGAAGGTTGTGTCTGACTAATCTGATTGAATTTTTTGAGAAGGTAACAAGGAGGGTTGATGAGGGTAGCGTGTTTAGTGTAGTCTACATGGAATTTAGCAAGGCTTTTGACAAGGTCCCATATGGCAGACTGGTCAGAAAAGTAAAAGCCCATTAGATCTAAGGGAAAGTGACAAGTTGGATCCAAAATTGGCTCAGTGGTAGAAGCAAAGGTTGACGAGTGGTTTTGTGACTGGAAGGCTGTTTCCAGTGGGGTTTCACAGGGCTCCATACTAGGACCCTTGCTTTTTGTGGTATATATCAATGATTTAGACTTAAATGCAGGGACATGATTAAGAAGTTTCCAGATGAAACAAAAATTGGCAGTGTGGTTGATGGTTAGGAAGGAAGCTGTAATCTGCAGGAGGATGTCAATGGACTGGTTAGGTGGGCAGAAAAGTGGCAAATGGAATTCAATCCGGAGAAATGTGAGGTAATGCATTTGGAGAAGTCAAACAAGGGAATACACAATAAATGTTAGGATACTGAGAAGTGTAGAGGAAGTGAGGAACCTTGGAGTGCATGTCCACAGATCCCTGAAGGTAGCAGAACAGGTAGATAAGGTGGTTAAGAAGGCATATGGGATACTTTGCTTTATTAGCCGAGGCATAGAATATAAGAGCTGGGAGGTTATGCTAGAACTGTATAAAACATTACTTAGGCCACGGGTAGAGTGCTGCGTATGGTCTGGTCACCACGTTGCAGGAAAGATGTGATTGCATTAGAGAGGGTACAGAGGAGATTTACGAGGATGTTGCCAGGACTGGAGAATTTTAGCTGTGAGGAAAGTTTGAACAGGCTGGGGTTGTTTTCTTTGGAACAGAGGAGGCCGAGGGGGGATTTAATTGAGGTGTATAAAATTATGAGGGGCGTAGGTAGAGAGGATAGGAAGGACCTATTTCCCTTAGCAGAGAGGTCAATAACCAGGGGACATAGATTTAAAGTAATTGGTAGAAGGATTAGAGGGGAGATGAGGAGAAATGTTTTCACCCCGGGGGTGGTGGGGGTCTGGAACTCACTGTCTGAAAGGGCAGTAGGTGCAGAAACCCTCATCTCATTTAAATGGTACTTGGATGTGCATTTGAAGTGCCGTAACCTACAAGGCTATGGACCAAGTGCTGGAAAGTGGGATTAGGCTGGGTAGCTCTTTTTCGGCCGGCAAAGACACGATGGGCCGAATGGCCTCCTTCTGTGCCGTAAATTTCTTTGATTCTACGATGCTATAAAACAGTGGTGCTAAATTGTATATTAAGACAAAATGATGAACACAAATCTACTTTTAATTTGGGTTTGGATAATGGCTAATAAGGATGAGCCTTACCAATCTCGGCTTAGTTAAAATTTAATCAACCTGATTACTTTTCACCATAAATTATATCCTTTTCCTCATAAATTATATCCTTTTCCTCATATTTTAGATAATATTCCATATAATGAAGTGTGACACAATGGCATTCTACACCATAGGGTTGATTTTTGCGGGTTTGTGTAACCCATGGGGAGTCTTACCCACCGGTCACGGAATTCTCAGGCCTGCTGCCTATGATTTCCCATTCATTCATTTTAACAGACAGAAAATTGTGGGTGGTGTGCCCACAGTTTCCCAACACACGCTGTTGGTGAGTGAGGCTCCCCAATGGGAGTGCAAACTTGGAATACGAACCCACCCCCCATGGATTAGAACATAAGTTTCTAATTCCCAACTTACTTTATTTGGTTTATATGCTTCAAATTCTGTTTCAAAATTTGGCTAATCACATATTCCATCCTAACACAAGATGGTGTTAGTTTTAACCCATAATCCTTTGCATTCATGAAATGGCTCTACTTTACGGAATCCATTCCGCTCTGGTTTCCAAAACTGTCCCTCCTCCAATTTAGTTTGCTTCAACGATGGTTGCCTGCACCAAGGTTCTAGCCAATCACAATAGTTTTCTAAATAAAATATTAATATACCATTTCAGATTTGGGATAGCAGAGCAAGTGAAAACATGTGAGATATAAAGGTGTTTCACTTCAAATCGACTTTCCATTATTGTTTTAAGTGTGAACTACTGTTATATGGTATTACAGTTTTATTGTAACAACACAGGGAAAGATTTGCTGATTGCCTCCTACATTGGGGAAGCATTGGACAAAATACATTATTGTTTCCATTTTAAAAAAGGAATTTCACCCCCTAAGTTTACAAGTTCTGCTCATGAGTAGAACTTTGCTGCTAAGAGATTTTAATTAAAGTTCATGGCAATACATACTTCATTCTCCAGTTTATAAAGCAGCTAGAACGTTGATTTAAATGCTGCCTAAAATTTTTTAAAAATGCCTGCCTCCAATTCTTTTTGGTGAAGTAATGGTGCAGCAATATGACTTCAATCCTGAGATGGTTAATGGTATCAATAAAGCACGAACAATCATTTTTACACTGGTGTTGCAGGCAGTTAGTCTAAAGCCTTTGTGTTGTGTGACTGGTGAAATTCATCTGCAAGTCTCTAGAGCCATTTCTACAGTTCAATTAGTTTACAGTGGTAAAAATACTTGAATCTGTTTACATTCCTAGGTCAGGAAATAAGTCATTGTAATTAAAACTGTGCAATTTGACGAGGTAAAACCCAACCAAATCCTAATACTTTCTATTTATATAATAATTCCCAGGGAGGATAATCAGATGTTGTATATGGACATGCTGGGATAGCAGAGCGAGTGAAAGCATGTGAGACATAAAAGTATTTCACTTCAAATCTACTTTCCATTATTATTTTATGGGTGTACTACTGCTAAATAGTATTACAGTTTTATTGTAACAACACAGAGAAAGATTTGTTGATTGCCTCCTACATTAGAGAAGCATTGGACAATATATTTTATTTTCACAAAGGAACTTTTTAATTATAGAATAATTACAAGTCTCTTCCTAATTTCCAGGGAGGTAAACAAAAGGCTACAGTCGGAATGGAAAGAAAAAAGTGAAAGATAAACAGAGACGTGGCAGGTGATATGTTTATGAAGCAATGTGCCAAGCATAATTATCACATGCCAGCTGCTCTCATGATTGTTCGGTACAATCAATAAAGAAGGATATAAAACGTCTCCTGTATTTCACTGAACTTGACACATTTTTGAATGGGCAAGAAGGTCTGATTTGATGCTTGGGGTAAGAATATGGATCCAGTGCCTGAAGATTGGCCTCAATTAACCAGCATTAACAAGCCTTCAATAGGCCATGGTGACCTAAAAGTGAATTGAGTACTGGGACAACAGATGTGTTTTTATTTTAGCACAACCCCCTCTTCAGGAAACAAAACTGTATCTCTTTGTTTGCTCCCATTTTCTTTCCATTGTTTTTCTTTCCCCTTTTTCTATTGGCTGCCTTTTAGAAGCCGTTTGGCCTTCCTCAATGGAAAAGGAAGTCTTCCAATTTCAAGCTCTGAGCTTGGAACATTTTCATTTCTGTTTTTTTTGCCTGAACTATTTCACAGAAGGAATAGCTTGTGAAATATCTGCGTAAAATGTTTTTTTGAGAATTTTCATATTTGGGCAGCCAACATTCCTTCCAGAAACAGGCAGTGGCATCATTAATGTATGTAACTAGGGGTCAAATGATGCAGTTAAGACCCTGATGCTATTTTGGTCTCTACCTGCATTGCTATCATCAGTTCCTCAACCTGCCTGCAAAAATCCTGGTGGGTACAGGTAGGGAAGGTGGAGTTTATATCCTTGCTGCTGTGGGTATAACAAAAATATCTCTACTACCGAAAATGGCTGTTTCATGCACTCCTAATGCTTCCACCCCTCTCTGTTAAGCAGTTGCTTCAGGTCCACAATGATTGCCTGTTCGGGAGGATTTCCTGCCCACCCAAGCAGTGAGCTCGCTATAAGCAGAGTGATTAGCGCTGGCAGCTCACCTCTTGTATGCAAATGAGGTCTGACCATTGGGCCTCTGGCTGACTGTATCAGGCCCATCTCCTGTCCAATCTACGCCATTAGCGAAAATTGGCCACTGTATCGCTTAAAAAAAGCATCATGTGGAGTAATTTTAGAAAAATGAGAATTCAGAAGGATAAATGTGTCTGGCCTATGCAAAGCCAAACACCTGAGAGCCTATTTGTGTTCTTTTAATTCAGTATTGGGGGAGGTGGTTTATGTCAAGACAACTATTAGGAATGTTAAATACTTTTGGATAAATCCTAATTCACTCCTTTGAGATCAATTCAATTTTAAATATAATGATACCTGCAAGGTTCCTCTTGAACCAGTTTGTCGCAAACTTACTGTTTTTGTTCCATTTATTTACCTCCCAAGAGTACTATCCCATTCTCGAGCTGTCAGTGCAATACAGCTGTACACAAAATGATGCCGTCTAATGGATTAATTGAAAGCAAACTGAGTAATTGTAACTCAATATGTATCAAACTAAAGCATCAAACAGCACTTGTAGCTTCAACTTATTCAATCCATTTAAAAAAAGACCGCAATGTTTAAATAGCACGATATTGAACGTGGAAGGTAAGAGAAGGGCATTCTGTTTAATCAATATTTTTAAGTCAACTTGGATGCAAGAATCATAGAATGATGCTGCACACAAGGAGGCCATTCAGCCCATTGTGCCTGTGCCGGCTCTTTGAAAGAGCTAACCAATTAGTCCTGCTCTTTCCCCATAAATGTGAAGGATAAGTTAATTAAAAGTATGTGTATTATGAGAAACCGTGCAGGTTTTCAATCTCGGACTCTTCTGGTCCATGAATTTTCATTACATGGCTGCAAATTAATTATCATAGGGCTCTGTTATTTGTATATCTCAATGAAAGCTCCTAATTGGGAGAATGACATTGTTATCATCATTCTTCATTTAGTGGCTAGCTAGACATAATTTATTGAACTTGACTCAGCGAGGGTTCAACAGTCAACCACTGCATTGATGAATTCAAAGTTGAATACTGTAAATAAACACAATTGGCTTGGTTGTCACTGGAGTTCAAAATATACTATGTTCTATATTTTTAAACATTTTAGGCTGTGAGTGAATTTTTGGGGGCAAGCCTTTCCAGAAAATTTACATAGTTCATTAAAGGAACGTTGCTAGGTTATACAAGTCTTTACAATATATAACAGGTTGAGCAGTTTAAAAAAAAATTGCGAAAAGCCATAAATTTTCACATAGTGGGTGAAATTGGTCCTCGGTGATGCTGCAGAACGAGCGATGGCGAATCAGCAGCCCAAGTTAAGCCACGCCTGATTTTTCTTTTTCACTGAAGTCAATGGAAAAGAAAATCAAGCAAAGAGTAAAACAAGCTGCTGATTCACTATCGCTCGTGGTGCAACTTTGTGCCATTGCCGAAGACCAATAAATGTTTTAAATTTCTGTCCTCCTTTCCTGAAAGGCACAGGCCCGGGTGCTGGCAACCTTTCAGTACCTCACCCAACTAGCTGTTCTTCCATGTGTGAGCCTAGGCAGTGAGTGTCTGCAGACTATTTTGACGGGCCATCACTGCCGAGCCCTATCCTGTGCTGAACTGATGTCCACACATGTACACTTGCCAGCTGGAGTTATTGCATAGTAGCCTGAAGCATAAAACCTGGTTGACCTTTGGTCTTGGTAGCTCAGTGACACTGAGGCTGATAGTAACACCACAACTGCTTGCCCTGGTTGAGGTCTGCTAATAGCACATGGGCTAGGAATTGAATCTGGGGCCTTCTGGTTTAACAGCTTTTGTACCAGACCTAGCAGCCCAGAGATCTTAAGTCCGAAAAGGAAGCCACTTTACAGGTTACGATTCAGAACTGTACGTATTCATTGACATAACTACAATGATTTACATCCCATTCAAAATAAATGGAGCCCATCAAATTTACAGCCAGTGCTTAAAATTCATGCTGCACTCTTACAATTTTTGATATCTTTTGAACTGTTCAAGCTTTGTGGCATACTCCAAGCCAAGGATTAATCTAGTTACCATTAACCACAACAAACTGACCCCTCACAAATTAAAGAATCAGCTGTCATGATCTGTATTCATTTTGTCATGTTCCTTCATGTGATTGTATATTTTTTCATAACTATGAAGGTCAGTAGTCATGTTTAGCGGACTCCAATTCTGTAATGTACGTACAGGAACTATTTTTAGCATTGAGACACAGTGACTTGGTATGGATTCATAATTTAACTAGACAGCTATCTGATTCTGGAGCTATCCTGGGAGTCATTCTAGGTTCCTGTTATCTGCGGGTTGCTTCCGTATTTGATTAATGATAAGCTGTGGTTTTCTTTACAGGGAAAGACAGTTAGATCCAATTCTGTTTAGTGAACACTGACTGACTAAATTATTTGAAGTCACCTGTCTTTGAAACCAAAGCTTAGTTGAAAACTCAAACTCTTTAAGCTTTTAATCCTATTTCAGGTATGTTTCTTGTGCTTAGTGAAGAGGTAGATTTGCTTTAATGCTCCATCTATTATGAATGCTGTGCAAAATGTTCAAAGACTTAAGATACATAAATAGACACAGCCGCATACTATATCGAACTAACTGTACAATCTCTCTTGAAGTTTCATGAATGGTATTTGGCTAGCTTTTAAGGAATTTGGCACAAATGTGGTTAATGGGGGGACTTGCATTCCTGCTGTTGTTCACCTCTCTACTTGAGGACCAGGTTGAAAGTCCTTTCCTGGGAGCAGCAATGTCTCATTGTGAATGCATGGCGCTAAAATAACGTTATTAGTTATCTATGGTCATGGAATAAATATTGTTGAAAATATACATATCTACAACATTTAACCAGAATTAAATGATTTTCGGGAAAATGCATAACTATTATAGAACAACCAAGCACTTTTAAAAATCATTCGGCTTATATGGTTGTAGTTATCACTATTAACAATCAAGCAATTATTCTGCTGTGCGCTACACTAGCTGATATGATGGAGCATTTGCTCACTAACTAGAATGTTGGTAAATTTGTTAGTTAGCAACTCAAGTTTGAGTTGCAGGGCTATTTATCTTTTTATTTTGAAACCTAGGGAAGGCCAAGCTCTTAATGTAGATTGAAAGGAATTGCTGGTTAGTGATTAGTTGGCACTCAGCTCGGGTTTAAAATAAAACCAGAATTTTGGAGGGAGACAGAAAGTCAGAAAGACTTAGGAATTTTCACAGTCAAATGGCTTAGGAAAGAGAGTTAGAGCAGGAGGCAGTGAGGTTAGTCTTGATTTTGGCACAGTGAGGATGCAGAGAGGAGGAAGTGTGTGACAGATGGCATATTTGCAGCTTAAGAGAAACAAGAGAGGAAAATTCAGAGAAACACTAACAAGTAACAATAAAATAGAGAGGAAAGATTTTTTGTGTGTGTGAGTGCAAGGGGTTGAAGGCTGGAGGTAAGAGTGGGTTCGGTTATCAGTTGATGAGCTTCATCTTGTATAATGCCCATTTATGGGACCGATATTCAAGCCTTGGACAGAGACTGGGCAGTATAGCAGAGGCAAAGAAGGGAAATGAGGTGAAGATGCCTAACAATGCATCCCACCCTGCTAGCACCACCAGGTATCTTCCGCTTCCTACTCCAGCAGGGACATTAGCTGGCTGCCCCTTGACTGCCCCATGTAAATGTTGGCAAAGAGGCAGTGCCTGGGAACCCAGTGAATTTCCTTCACTCTACTATCACCAACCCCAGTGACAGTCAGGAAAGACATGGCTGTAGACCCTGGGGCAATGGCAGAAGGTCCACTGAAGGTCATTTCACAGGAAGAGGTCTAAATAGTTGCACTACTCCTATTGTTCTGCTCCCAATTTTAGGCCTTGGCTTTAAAGCATGCTCCTCCTTCTAGTACTGCGGAAGGAATCCTGCTGCAGTACAGACCTATTTCCCTGGGCAACAGTGGTTGGCTCCCTTTGTATAGTGGGCTTCTCACCAGGAGCCCATCCTGCATAATTTATGACCCCAAGAAAATGAGTCAGGGTCATGGCGGTGTTGAGCTGGCAGGAGGAAACTTTGCCCAATCCTCCTGCAATGGCAAACCTGCCCTGGAGGAAAATCCAGCCATAGACTTTATAGAACATGATTGAGGATTTAAAAAACAAGTGTTTGGCACAAAAGAGAAAAACAAAGTTCTTGGAGACAGCTTTCGTGATGGAAGAGATGTGGGAGTTCGATTTGAGATATAAGATGGGGAGGGCAAGAATGCTAATAAATGAAGGATAACTATGAGTGAGCCATCAAAGGTAAGATGATGTAGTTTAGACATGCAAGAGATGTGACGAAGCAGTGCCTTTGCAATATTGAAAGAAGATTTTCATTACCTCATTGAAGGGCATGGAGGGAATGAAAATGCAATGATTTTAGTCATTGCAGAGCAAGAGAACTGGAGGTTGTTTGTAATGAAGCAATGTGATCTGAAAATTGATGAATGTACACTAGAGTTATCAGCAAAGGAGAGCTTAGGGATAGACATTGAGTGGAAGAGATCATTAATATGGAGAAGGAAAAGAGGGGTAACCTTTAGATCTCAGCCAGATCTTGGAGAGATTGCTGTATTCAGCAAGGAGAGGAAGACTGCTGAGCAGCATCACAGCAGAATGATTATGGTGGAGAGAGGCTTAAGAGCATAAAGTAAAAACAGAGAAAAGGCTATTCTGTCCATTATTTTTATAGCCTGTGTTCAATTTTCTCCACTCTACCAAACACACTCAATGTCCTAAAAATGTCTGACAAAAATAGAATGTTGTGCTCATTGATTCCCATTTAAATGTAGAAGAAATCGTAACTCTGATTTCAGACGGATTAAGTTTAAAATGGAGGATTGGAGATCATTGAGCTGAGAACAGCCAGGTTCTTATCAGGAATTAGGATAAAGATGTTTTGATCCAGGTGATTATGTACCATGTGTTTAAAATGCAAATGAAAGATTGCAAGCAGTCGGCAGCTTAGTTCCACTTTGACAGCATTACTCCAAGATGCACAATTGTATTTTAAAAAGGGACCTTTCCGCTATAGAATCATAGAAGAACCATAGAAAATTTACGGCACAGAGGGTGGCCATTTGGCCCATCGTGTCCATGCCAGCCGAAAATGAGCCACCCAGCCTAATCCCACTTTCCAGCACTTGGTCCGTAGCCTTGTAGGTCACAGCACTTCAGGTGCACATCCAGGTACTTTTTAAATGAGCTGAGGGTTTCTGTCTCTACCACCCTTTCAGGCAGTGAGTTCCAGACCCCTACCACCCTCTGGGTGAAAAAAAATTTCCTCAGCTCCCCTCTAATCCTTCTACCAATCATTTTAAATCTGTGCCCCCTGGTTATTGACCACTCTGCTAAGGGAAATAGGTCCTTCCTATTCATGCTTTCTAGACTCCTCATAATTTTGTATACCTCAATTAAATCACCCCTCAGTCTCCTCTGTTCCAAAGAGAACAACCCCAGCCCATCCAATCTTTCTTCATAGCTAAAATTCTCCAGTCCTGGCAACATCCTCGTGAATCTCCTCTGCACCCTCTCTAGTGCAATTACATCCTTCTTGTAATGTGGTGACCAGAACTGTACACAGTACTCAAGCTGCGGCCTAATCAGTGTTTTGTACAATTCCAGCATTACCTCCCTGCTCTTATATTCTATGCCTCGGCTAATAAAGGAAAGTATTCTATATGCCTTCTTAACCACCTTATCTACCTGTCCTGCTATCTTCAGGGATCTGTGAACATGCACTCCAAGGTCCCTCACTTCCTCTACACCTTTCAGTATCCTCCTATTTATTGTGTACTCCCTTGCCTTGTTTGCCCTCCCCAAATGCATTACCTCACACTTCTCCGGATTGAATTCCATTTGTCACTTTTCTGCCCACCTGACCAGTCCATTGATATCTTCCTGCAGTCTACAGCTTTCCTCCTCACTATCAACCACACGGCCAATTTTTGTATCTTCTGTGAACTTCTTAATCATGCCCCCTACATTTAAGTCCAAATCATTAATATATACCACAAAAAGCAAGGGATCCAGTACTGAGCCCTGCGCTACCCCACTGGAAGCAGCCTTCCAGTCACAAAAACATTTGCTTCCTGCCACTGAGCCAATTTTGGATACAACTTGCCACTCTCCCTCGGATCACATGGCTTGTACTTTTTTGACCAGTCTGCCATGTGGGACCTTGACAAAAGCCTTGCTAAAATCCATGTAGACTACATCAAATGCACTACCCTCATCCCTCATCGACCCTGCTTGTTACCTCTCAAAAAGTTCAACCAAGTTAGTTAGACACGACCTTCCCTTAACAAATCCATGCTGACTGTCCTTGATCACTCCCTGCCTTTATAAGTGACGGTTTATCCTGTCCCTCACAATTGATTCTAATAATTTGCCCACCACCGAGGTGCGACTGACTGGCCTGTAATTACTTGGTCTATCCTTCGTTCCCTTTTTAAACAATGGTACAACGTTAGCAGTCCTCTAATCCTCCGGCGCCACGCCTGTATCCAGTGAGGTTTGGAAAATGATGGTCAGAGCCTCTGCTATTTCCTCCCTTGCTTCTTTTAACAGCCAGGGATACATTTCATCCGGCCCTGGTGATTTATCTACTTTCAAAGATGCTAATCCCCTTAATACTTCCTCTCTCACTAAATTTATCCCATCCAATATTTCACTCTGCTCCTCCTTAACTGCAATGTCGGCATTGTCCCTCTCTTTTGTGAAGACAGACGCATAGTATTCATTAAAAACCAGACCAACATCTTTCGCCTCCACACATAGGTTACCTTTTTGGTCTCTAATAGGCCCTACTCTTTCCTTAGTAATCCTCTTGCTCTTAATGTATTTATAAAACATCTTTGGATTTTCCTCGATTTTACTTGCCAATATTTTTTCATGCCCTCTCTTTGCTTTCCTAATTTCCTTTTTAATTTCACCCCTGCACTTTTTATACTCCTCTAGGCTTTCTGTAGTATTGAGTTCACGGTGTCTGACATAAGCTTTCCTTTTTTGCCTTATCTTACCCTGTATGCTCCTTGACATCCAGGGGGCTCTAGATTTGGCAGCCCCACCCTTTTTCCTTTGTGGGAACATGTTTATTCTGCACCCCTTGAATCTTCCCCTTGAATGCTTCCCACTGCTCTGACATTGATTTACCTTCAAGTAGCTGTTTCCAGTCCACTTTTGCTAAATCACTTCTTAGCTTAGTAAAATTGGCCTTTCCCCAATTGAGAACTTTAACTCCAGTTCTATCTTTGTCCTTTTCTGTAACTATGCGAAAACTAACTGAATTATGATCACTATCACCAAAATGCTCTCCCATTGATACCCCTTCCACCTGGCCAGCCTAATTTCCTAAAACTAAATCCAGAACTGCCCCCTCTCCTGTTGGGCTTGCTTCGTATTGGCTAAAAAAGTTCTCCTGAATGCAATTCAAGAATTTTGCGTCCTCTATACCCTTCATACTGTTTGTGTCCCAGTTAATATTAGGGTAGTTGAAATCCCCTATTACTGCCCTACTGTTTTTGCACTTCTCAGAAATTTGCCTACACGTTTGCTCTTCTATGTCCCTCGAACTGTTTGGGGGTCTATAGTACACTCCCAGTAGTGTGACTGCCCCTTTTTTGTTCCTTAGCTCAACCCATATAACCTCATTTGATGATCCTTCTTACATATCATCCCTCCTCACAGCTGTAATTGTTTCTTTAACCAAAATTGCCACCCCTCCTCCTTTTTTATCCCCCTCTCTAATTCGTCTGAAAACCATGTAACCAGGAAGGTTGAGCTGCCATTCCTGTCCCTCTTTAAGCCATGTTTCTGTAATAGCTAAGATATCATACTGCCACATGTCTATCTGTGCCCTCAGCTCATCTGCCTTATTCACTATACTCCTTGCATTGAGGTATATACCTTTCAGCACTGCCAAACTCCCTTGCTGTTTATTTTCTAACCTTTGTTTCCTCTGCCTTCCTAAATCACTTACTAATTTTCTGCCTTCTATCTCCAGTTCTGATTCTGTCCCATCTGAATCTACACTCAGGTTCCCATCCCCCTCCAAGCTAGTTTAAACCCTCCCCAACAGCACTAGCAAACCTCCCCACAAGGATATTGGTCCCGGCCCCATTGAGGGGCAATCCATCCAGCTTGTACATGTCCCACCTCCCCCAGAACCGGTCCCAATGCCCCAGGAATCTAAAGGCGTCCCTCCTGCACCATCTCTCCAGCCACACATTCATCTGCTCTATCCTCCCATTTCTATATTCACTGCGCGTGGCACCGGGAGTAATCCGGAGATTACTACCTTTGAGGTCCTGCTTCTTACTCTCTTTCCTAACTCCTTAAAATCTTCCTGCAGGACCTCATTCCTCTTTCTACTTATGTCGTTGGTACCGATTTGGACCATGACCTCTGGCTGTTCACCATCCCCCTCCAGTATGTTCTGCAGCCACTCAGTGACATCCTTGACCCTGGCACCAGGGAGGCAACGTACCATCCTGGACTCACGTCTGCAGCCGCAGAAACGTCTGACTGCTCCCCTAACTATAACTACAGAACTGAATACTGGTTAGAGAGCGAGATGCACTCAGGGCACTACCTGCCTGGTCCTCCTTGTCCGCCGGGCGGTCACCCAGTCCCTCTCTGCTGCAATCTCATAAGCTGCGGGGTGACCACCTCCTGAAACATGCCATCCACGTAGCTCTCAACCTCGCGGAGGCACTGCCAAGACGCCAGCTGCCGCTCAAGCTTCGAAACCCTGAGCTCGAGCTCCTCCAGCTGACGACACTTCCTGCACCTGTGGTTGTCCAGGACACGGGAAGCATTCTGGAGTTCCCACATGGCACAAGATGTGCATTCCATGGGTCTGAGCTGCCCTGCCATGCCTCGGGTTATTAGATTATTAACTAAACTTAACAAAAATAAACTGAAGACTCACCAGAAAAAGCAAAGAAATAGCAAGTGTTCACTGTAATATCGTACTTAAACTCTGGGAAATATGAGGATCTACGTTATAACAAGGGGGGAAATATCACTGCATTGTTTGATTTAATCAAGCTTGATTCTACCTTCATTGGGAAAGGTATCCTTAAAACAGAATTGTATCAAAAGATCTGCAAAATTCATTTCAAGAATAAAAAGCTTTGTAATAAAAACCTGACCTCTCAAAGAAAGACTTCATAGAACACAAAGGCATTGCTGCTGTTAAGTTTTTTGAATTGTTTCTGTCTTTAGATTGCAGAAGTCTATTACCCAATGATGTCATCAGATCCCAATCTGCATATTTAAAAAAAAGGACCATGCCAGCTTCAGGCGGGTGCTTTTGCTGCCTGGTCAGAAGAGTAGGTTAAAATTGGGATCGGCACGAAGCAGGTGGGAAACCGGCAGGGAAGTTGCATGGGGCATTTTAACTTTCCATCTGCCCAGTTTCTGCCAGGCATGTAGAGTTAAGGTCCCTCCCATTGTTTGCCAGAAGGAAAAGTTCATAGCAAGCCAATGTGTAATGGACTCTATAGTGTATATTTAGCAGTAGTGTCTTGCAATATTGCTTAGATTATAATATCTTTATGTAACGTATTTAATTATAAATTTAATTAGTTATTTTAGCCTATACAAAGTTGGTCTTGTAAGTCATAATTTCCATTTTTCAAGAGTCAGAAAATAATAGAGAGAATGACATGTGAACTCCAGTGCTCAGTCTTACTGCAAAATATGGTTTGGGCAAAACAGCATAAAACGTCCACTGTTGGATCTCAAGGGATAGTATGGTTTGCTCAAGGCAAGGCTGGTACAATCATCATTAGGGGACAGTGTTAAAAATACTAACAAAAACAACCAAAGATTCAACTTCCAAGAACTTGTGATTTTTTTTTTCCCGACCCTCAATGGTACTTGAGCATAACTCCATGATATTAACCCAGTCTTCCAACAGGAATATTAAACTGGATGTTCTGTTTGCAAAGGGAGACGTATATATATCTAAATAAGCTGGGCAAGCCTGTCAATTGGTTTTCTGACAAGTGCTGGTTAATAGGTTTGTTCTGAACCTCTAGCAGTGCAGATATGAGAATGCATCTGTTTTTTATCACTGTGTAATAGGAGGTTAAACCATATTCCTTGTGGTCTCAGGAGATTGTGCACTGATTAGTGGAATCAATTCACTCACTTCTACTTAGGCCCTGAGGCTGAACAATGATATAAATTGCATTGTTATATTTTTTTTTAAACGGGGGAAAAATCACCAATTCCTTAGTTTTAGAGGAGCTTATCACCGTATCATTTTAATTGGATCACTTAGTGAGCAGCTCCGAGCCTCAAGAATCAAATATTGTTACTCCTTTCAATAAATATCATGTCATGAACCTATTTCCAAGTTGGATCCAATGTAATAATATGACATTTATCATCTAAATAATTCTAAATCTAAACTGCCCAAACGTGGTTGCTTGAGTTGCTGTTGTACTCATTACCACGTCTGCTCCTCCCAGCTCCACAATAAGTTAAGTTTTTAAAAAAAAGTTCAAACTCATCTTTCCGGTGGCAGCCTCCTGCGGTCTCTTTAAGGACCATTGTCAGTCGACATTGAATTTTGCAAAGGGAGCCTCAAACTGGCATTTGCAGATGCAAAGGGTCTAAACGCCTGTTTCAGGCATGTGCCCATGACATTGAGGGACAAGCTTTTACCAATAAGATGGGCAGCATACTTCTGTCACGGAATGAGCGCTTCCATGCCACCTGCTGTATGGGACATTTAGGCACCTGTTATACGCCTTAGAGGACATGCAGAACTTTTATAACACTGCTCAATCTCTCTCTCCTTTTTCTCTAGAGATAACAATGAACAAGTAATAGCAAAAAGTTCCAAAAATATATTAATATGCTGGATTAGAATGTGTTCATGATCTTGTCTGATAACTGTGTTAAATCCATTTTCCACTTCTCAAATTGAAACATTTTCCCATGTGAATAATTTTGAGCATGTAAATTTAACATAACTCTTCAAACTGCATATAGTTTAAAATGGAATTAATTTATTTTGGATAGATGCGCAATGTTTCACAGGGAGATCTGTCCTGTTTTGAATTGCAAAACTATGGTATTATCGACTGCCTCCTTTTATTCTTCAGTTACCAATAGGGGATTTTCTGAACTGACTAGTGTTGAAATAAAAGCAGTTCTTTTTCTCTCTAGACTAAGAGCTGAGGATGGAGGTATGCTGTCAGTGAGAAAGCAGGCCAGATGTTTGATCTGGCAACTGCTCAGATAAGGGATACCATGTTTATTTGACTGGGCATGTGTACATTGTGTCACCCTGTTGCATTGTGTGAACAACATAGATGCTTGGTGTCCCTGTGCATCAACCTAGAATGCAGCCATCTGCCACCATTGTGCCTGCGTTTGACAATTCCGAAGCCAGAAGCTGCCTGGATTTAGGAATAAATATGAGAGTTGTTGACATTGCTTCAGTTCACGGGATTCAACTGCTTTGCTCTCCGCAGTGGAGAGTTACGACTCCATGGGGAGCTGAGGAAATTTTTTTCACCCAGAGGATGGTGGGGGGTCTGGAATTCACTGCCTGAAAGAGTGGTAGAGGCAGAAAACCTCATCACATTTAAAAAGTACCTGGATATGCACCTGAAGTGCCATAACCTACAAGAATGCGGACCAAGTGCTGGAAAGTGGGATTAGGCTGGGTGGCTCATTTTTGGCTGGCGCGGACACGATGGGCCGAATGGCCTCCTTCTGTGCTGTAAATTTTCTATGATTTCTATGATTCTGTGGTACTTAGAGCTCACGCATGGCTCCTAACTTCAGTTAAAGGATTCTGATAAAGGGAATCTGGCGATCTCAAACTGATTTTATGTTGGACCCAGAGAACAGATGGCTGTACCTGTGAAAGTTCAATAATGTATTGTTCTCTAATCTGCTGATCTATTTTTGCATCGATGTAATCTTTTTAATAAATTTAATCAGGAGTTTTGCCTGAGCTGCATGGCCCGTCAGCGTATGTTTTTTTTCCCACCAACTCGAAGAGATCATGGTCTGGATTTTCCTGTGAGAAATAGTTGTGGTGGTTTTTGAGGCATAAAATGGGGTAGTGTAGCTTAGCACCACAATCTCGCCCCGAAAATAGTATTGGCACTGCTCCACCGCATGTAACTGGGGGTGGGTAGATGTAGTCAACATTCCTGTGCCATTTCCACCAACCTCCACCCTTAACCCAACCTCCCAATATTTAAGCGGTGGTATGAGCAGCACAACCGTGTCTCTGAGGTGGATATAACGTGGAAGAAGCCATTTTGGATTTACTGTCTGAAGCTTGCAGAAAATTTTTGGTTGGCTCTTGCTCTGTTGATAGGTTTTGTAAGCACTAGACTTCTAGACTGAGGAAATTAATCTCCCAATAACGATCCCTCTATTTCAGTGCTATGACGAGGAGGAGGATGAAGTATAGAAGAGGCTAGATTGGTGGCTCTTGCAGTGAGTCATCACAGAAGACATTTGTTTCCTACACGCCGATAGCCACACCACAGGATTTGCAGACCTAGAAGGCATTATTTAGCCCCTCACTGCCTCAGAAGGCTGCACTTACCCCTGGAGGCTCTTGTGAGTTATGCCATCTTCTAGCTGAAAACCTGCAGCTCACTTCCACCAGAAGAACAGCATCATCTGCAGCAGTGAAAGTGATCACTGTCTTAATTTTTTTTGCTACTGGATCCTTCCTCTCACATTAAATCAGGCTGCAGCACATTATTGCATAAAGGTCAATGACGCTCTATTCAGATGGACCTTGCAATTTGTCACCTTCTCCACCTGCAAAAGAAAGAATGTGAGCAGTCCAATTTTTAGATTGTCAGGGTTCTCACAGGTGAAAGAAGCAATTGATGGAACATTGACGACCCTACATGAAAATTCCCTCAATTTAATTGCCTCTGCGAAACTGCTCCCTCCTGAGAAACCTGCTTCTGTTTGCCATTCACCTGCATTGTGAAGCACTGCATTGTCGCTCAGGTGTTGACGTTAGAGGGGACCTTAAAGAAGTAGGCACATTGTCACTATCAGGACAGACAGCAACATCTGCCACCATTCCTTGTAGTCCACTGGTGCATGGCACATGCTCAAATGCGTTACTGGTTCGTGTCACTGCAGGCCAAATAGTCACAATCAAGTCTTGGAAGCCTTGTGAAAGTGTGCAGGCTGATCCTTAAAGCATTTATTGAAACAGTGATACCAGCCACTCTGGAAGCTAACAATGTCCTTAGAATCTCCTCTGGTGCCTTGTTGTCACAGAAATCACCTGGACTGCCATTCTCTCCAGGATGTTCTGCATGTCCTGAGAAACTTCCTGTAATATGCTGCAGATGCATGTAGTGGATTCATTCCAATTATCCATCATCTCAACTATAAACATGGAAACGATCACCATTGCCTGCATATGAGATATATGCTCCCAAATCATTTTTATTTAAACGGGCCTTTGAGATTTGGGTCCCTCGGCTCCTCAGCTAGGGGCAGTTATTTCTCCACCCTCAATGGAGGAATGGCATTCTCCTCCTCTTCGAGGTCCTCGTGTTCACTGGTTCTCAGTGTCCTATACAGTGAAAACCCTTCTGACTTACTGCTTCCTCCCAGTTGTGTGTATCTGGGCTGGTGGCTGGGTAGGTAAGATGTCATAACAGTGTTGGTGAGTGTAGGGCAAAAGTCACGAACCTTGCTGATCCCAGCTGTTCTTCTAAATATTGGCCTCTTCCTCCAAGACTCTAGGATTTCAAATGCACAAATGCATTTTTAGCTGTGTAAATACTCCTTGAAGACATAGCAGTTGAGAGCATTACTATTGCTATGTTTTGACAATCTACTTGCAGCTGAAATGACCCGTGATCCCCTTAACCTGCCTTTACCAATCTGATGTTGGCACCTCACCCCTACCTCCCCATCTCCTGTTTGTTTGCCGATGAGGTGCAAAGCTTCCTCCTTGTTCACACTTATGGTTTTCAAGATTGGAATTCTTCCGCCAGCTGCAATTCTTTGGCACTGGTATTGCACTACATTTTCCTTTGCAAAGAGAGAACACAGTGTTGGAAGAATTTTTTTAAAATTCATTCATGGGATGTGGGCGTCGCTGGCAAGGCCAGCATTTATTGCCCATCCCCGATTGCCCTTGAGAAGGTGATGGTGAGCTGCCTTCTTGAACCACTGCAGTCCGTGTGGTGAAGGTTCTCCCACAGTGCTGTTAGGAAGGGAGTTCCAGGATTTTGTCCCAGCGACCATTAAGGAATGGCGATATATTTCCAAGTCGGGATGGTATGTGACTTGGAGGGGAACGTGTGGGTGGTGCTGTTCCCATGTGCCTGCTGCCCTTGTCCTTCTAGGTAGTAGAGGTCGCGGGTTTGGGAGGTGCTGTCGAAGAAGCCTTGGCGAGTTGCGCAGTGCATCCTGTGGATGGTACACACTGCAGCCACGGTGCGCCGGTGGTGAAAGGAGTGAATGTTTAGGGTGGTGGATGGGGTGCCAATCAAGCGGGCTGCTTTGTCCTGGATGGTGTCGAGCTTCTTGAGCTGCACTCATCCAGGCAAGTGGAGAGTATTGCATCACACTCCTGACTTGTGCCTTGTAGATGGCGGAAAGGCTTTGGAGAGTCAGGAGGTGAGTCACTTGCCACAGAATACCCAGCCTCTGACCTGCTCTTATAGCCACAGTATTTATATGGCTGGTCCAGTTAAGTTTCTGGTCAGTGGTGACCCCCAGGATGTTGATGGTGGGGGATTTGGCGATGAAAATGCCATTGAATGTCAAAGGGAGGTGGTTAGATTCTCTCTTGTTGGAGATGGTCATTGCCTGGCACTTGTCTGGCGCGAATGTTACTTGCCACTTATGAGCCCAAGCCTGGATGTTGTCCAGGTCTTGCTGCATGCGGGCATGGACTGCTTCATTATCTGAGGGGTTGCGAATGGAACTGAACACTGTGCAATCATCAGCGAACATCCCCATTTCTGACCTTAAGATGGAGGGAGGGTCATTGATGAAGCAGCTGAAGATGGTTGGGCCTAAGGCACTGCCCTGATGAACTCTTGCAGCAATGTCCTGGGGCTGAGATGATTGGCCTACAACAACCACTACCATCTGATTGCCATTCACGCTTCTTTTCCCCCAGGTGCCTACATCCATCCCATGATTAGCATGTTTGCAGGTGCTGGCTCCCTTTAAACACCTCTTCTTCCACAGTAGCACCACTCCCTTGTGGCAGGCAATGTGATTTCAGGTAGTGATGTGGAGTTAACAAGGTGCAGTTTCAATGGCAGAAATTCCCTGTGAATAGTGCTGGTTTTTCTTCCCCCAGTTTATGGCACTAAGGGGGGATCACAGATCAGGGGGTAGGTCCTTGCCCATATATTTGTTATAGGCTGGGTTTAGAGAACAGTTGCACTGATTGCTTCAGCACAATGCTTCCACCACTCTGTTATATTACTTTCTGTTCTCAATCCCAAGAAATCTGTCCCTTCTAGCTCTTTCTTCTGCTAGTAACACATCAACAGATGAATCACAAAATCTGAGCGCTCTTCCTGACCCTCCCCAATGCAAATACTTCTTCAATCATTATTGCTTTTTTTACAGAAGAATATGTGGTCCTTTTTAATCAGCTGCATTGTTTTAAATGCTGAAGCAGAATTCAATTTCCTTTGCTCCTAGTGGCAGTAAACCAATGACCAGCAGTTTTACCACTGCCATTCCCCCTGCATAATTAATTAGATCCTTCTACGGATTTTGACAGAGTAAATAAGGAGAAACTGTTTCCAGTGGCAGAAGGGTCAGTAACCAGTGGACACAGATTTAAGGTAATTGGCAAAAGAACCAGAGGTAACATGAGAAAAAATGTATTTACGCAGCGAGTTGTTGCGATCTGGAATGCACTGCCTGAAAGGGCGGTGGAAGCAGATTCAATAATAACTTTCAAAAGGGAATTGGATAAATATTTGAAGGGGAAAAATTTGCAGGGCTATGGGGAAAGAGCAGGGGAGTGGGACCAATTGGATATCTCTTTCAAAGAGCCGGCACAAGCACGATGGGCCGAATGGCCTCCTTCTGTGCTGCATTGTTCTGATTCTAAGGAAACTTGAGCAGATTTGTGATGGAGTTATGCGGGTGGGAGAAAGTCCTACCCTGCTGCTAACCTACCAAAGGGAGAAGAATCCAGCCCATAAGTGTATGTTGGCCCTTGGGACGTTTTACTATGTTAAAGGTGCTATATAAATGCAAGTATTTGTTGTTGTGGTATCCCATACTATTTCCAGTGTATATTCTAACAGTAAGAGGGTTCATCAGTTACCCTGGGCCTCCTATCACAGATATTTTGTGCATGTGGTCTAATTTCAATTCATAGCAAGTGTGGGACTGCTTATGGAAGTTGATTTTTGTGGAGATCATGAATAAAGTAATTTGAATTGTAATGCAGTTACGATAATGATAATCTGGAAAACAAGAAAATAATGAAAGGAATAAGAAAAGCAAGGATATAATATGAGGAGAGAATCTCATATTATAAAGAACATTAAAGTATTCTCCAAATATATCTGTAGAAAGAGAATTGTTAAATGTGAGGTGGGACCCCTGTGAGGAGAAGATAATGAGTTATTATAAGGTAAGGGGAAATTGGTGGGGATACATAACAAGTAATTTGCTTCAGTGTTTCCAGTAGACAATGTTATTTGGGAAGAGGTAAATCCTAAATTGGTTAAAAGCGAGATGAGAGATACTGAGAGTGGATGTATGACATCCGTGATGGGGAAAATTTTGAAATTCTTGAAGGTGAAATTGTTAAAAATCTAGGTGAAGAGAAAATAATTCAAAGCAGCCAACCTTGATTTCAGAAAAGATCATGTTTGACAAATCTGTCTGAGTTCTTTGAGCAGGTGACAGATATGGTGAATCGTGGAAATGCAATGGATGTGATGTGCATAGACTTTCATAATGCCTTTGACCAGGTACCAAACAGGAGAGACTACTAGAGAAGATTAAGGGGTATGGAATCATGGGAAGAGTAGTAAATTGGATTAAAAATTGGTTGGTGGGAAGACACAGAAAGTAGGAGTTAAGGACAGTTTCTCAGTGGTTGGTAGCAGGTAACCATGTCCCACAGAGTTCTGTTGTGGGATCGCTTCTGTTCACTGTGTACATCAATGATTTGGATATAGACTTAGAGGGAGCGATGTCCAAATTTGCAGACAATATTAATATAGGAGGCAAATAATTCTGAGGACCAAAGGAAGCTGCAAGGGGACATGGATAAGATGGTAGAATGGACAAAATTGAGGCAGATGGAATTCAATGTCAGTAAATGTAAGGTGATACATTTTGATTGAAAAAAACCAAATGTAACAATAATACTTTGATGTGGAAGAGAGAAACAGAGTTAACGTTTCAAGTCAATGACCTTCCATCACCTTTTTGGGCTCTGTACTTGCTTGCAAGCTGTTAATCTCTTACATGAAAGATCATCGACCTGAAACATTAACTCTGTTCCTCTCTCCACAGATGCTGCCTGATCTGCTGAGTGTTTCCAGCAGTTTCTGTTACATAGAAACATAGAAAATAGGAGCAGGAGTAGGCCATTCGGCCCTTCTAGCCTGCTCCGCCATTCAATATGATCATGGCTGATCTCTATCTCAATACCATATTCCCACTCTCTTCCCATACCCCTTGATGCCTTTTGTATCTAGAAATCTATCCAGCTCCTTCTTAAATGTATTCAGTGACTTGGCCTCCACAGCCTTCTGTGCTAGAGAAAATTCCACTGGTTCACCACTCTCTGAGTGAAGAAGTTTCTCCTCATCTCAGTCCTGTTTTTTATTTCAGATTTCCAGCAACCACAGTATTTTTCTTAAGCTTTATATGTAATGAATCATTTCATCAGGAGATTAAATAGATCGGATAGACTCCATGAAAGGGAAATTTGTGAATGAATGGGCTCAATGGACCAAGAAGCTTATTCACATTTCAACAAAAAATTGTGTATGCCATGTTAACCTGTTTTTTAGTGTGCATAATTCTTTGTGCAACAATAACATTAAATATCAAGCCTTTCAACTAGCTGAAAAATACAGCATGATGTTTTTTAGCACTAGCAGCAGTGCAAACTAAATAAATAAAATATTTTATTTTATTTCTTTGCAAAGTATCACTTACATTGAATTGAGGGAAATGTGTGAAAAAAGCAACATCATAACCTTTTTATTAAGTCAGATAGGAAGTAATTACACCATGCTAATGCTAAAAAGAAAATCATGAACCTTCATATTTTATATTTTATTGTGTTCTGACATTGAAGTGGGAATTCGTACTGGCACAAGGCACGTAATAAATTTTTTTCCTCCCATTCAACACATGATAAATTGTTGCAAAAACTCTCCTTAATCATAGAACTTAATTTATGATGAAGACATTATGCAAGTATGATTATACCTTAATTTGCATATATATCAATCTTGTAAGTGTTAAATAAATGATCCAATTGACAAAATGACAAATATATAGTATAAGAGTTGTGTTACTGGACTAGTAATCCAGAACTCTGAACTAATATCCAGGGAACATGTGTTCAAATCCCCACATGATAGTTTGAGAATTTGAATTTAGTTTAAAAACTCTGGAAATAAAAAATTGTTTTCAGTAAAGGTGACCATTAAACTGTTGTATTGTCATAAAAACCCAACTGGTTCATTAATGTCCTTTATGGAAGAAAACTTGCTGTCTTTATCCAGTCTGAACTTTGTGACTTCAGTCCCACACCAATGTGATTCTTAACTGACCTCTGAAGTGGCCCAGCAAGCCACTCAATTGTACATCATGTGTCCAGTCTGGCCGATGACAGGACTCTGATTATTATCGTGATGAAAGCTGTCCTCAGCGATTTACTTAGATACTAGGGTGGAATAAGAACAGCTTCCACTGGCTTTATCTCTGCTGATAAGAGCACCAGCTACAAAAGGGAACAAAATAAATAACAGATTGTCAGTACTGCCATGTGACAGATTACTCTCATTGAGGTGGTTAGAAAGAAGGGAAGATTGATGGCTTGTGGTAATGTAACAGCCATTCAATGGTAAAATGAGCAGTACCACCCATTCTTACTGCCGAATGGAATATTGTAATTTAATTTGCAAATACTGTCTATCGAGTGGTGATTTTGCTCCATAAAAAATTTGATTTGAGTTCTCCCTTCCCTAAATTCTACAATTAAAAATAAAAGGATGCATACTTCCCAAAATGTTAGCATTGTAAATTGGTATTTAATTTATATACAGGGCTAAGGGCTGAAATTTTTTTTAAGTTTAGCTATTTTAGTCGATCATATTTTGGAAATCCCCTTTGCACATTGTACTGTAAAAGTTAAATTCATTAGTTCTGTATTTTTAATTGCATTGGATTGTTCAGTGACATTAGTTTTCCTGTCCATGGAGTAATATGCTCTATTTTCCTAGCAACCTCTTTTTTTTAATATGAACAATTGTGTTCTTAATAACAAGGAACATATAAAATATTATGGATGGTGACCAAATCTATAATTCATCTGCAAATAAAAGAGTTTTAAAGGCAGCTTGAACCATGAATGGTATTGGAGAATGTTCTGATCTATCATTCCCATTGTTACATTGGACTGGATCTTGCTCTAGGTGGGTATTAAAGGCACTTTGGTTGCAGTAAATCCTTTCATTTTGCAGCAATGTGCTTACACAACAGTTACTGCTTTTAGCATAGTGGCAATGCCACAGGCAGTAAGCTCAACCATCTAATAAAGTAAAAAGTGAAATCAGCCTTACTACCTAGAGACTGTCTAATTAATCTTGCCCAGTATTGGTGGTCCAACTGGTAGAAAAGACTGATGAATGCGAGGAAAAAGGGAAGCAGAAATACACAAGTGGCAGTTGGGGACACTGCTTGAAAACATCTCAATATCAAACAGGTTGCACAAGATCTGCCATAACCAGAAAATTGGGTATACGTCATAACCCAATCCAGTCATCTTGAAGGTGGTCTCCAGAACAGCTAGGACATGGACAGGGAGAAGTGTCTGACAAAAGATCCACATCTGAGACATTAGCCTGCTGTTTCTCTTTTCAGATGCATTCATTACCCATTCCTAGTTGCCCTGAAAAGGTTGTGTTTCTTACCAGAGGGCATTAAGATTAAACCAACTAATGTGGGATTGGAGTCGCATGTAAGCTATACTGGGTTGGAGTGGCAGGTTCCTTTCCCTGAAGGGTATTGTGAACCAGTTGGGTTCTTATGACAATCCAACAGTTTTGAACTTCACAACTTAATATGGTGGGATTTGAACTCCCAACCTCTGGGTTGTTAGTCCAGTACCATAACCACATAATACTATACCCTAGCATGATATTATTATGTATTTCCAGCACTTTCAGTTTTGATTTCATTGTCTGTGAGTTTACAAATTCTAGTTAAAAGCTTACGTCCATTTTTTTTAGTGTGAAAACAGTTAATGTATTGTAAAATGCATACTTAGCCATAAGCAACTATGACATAAATGCTCATTATGCTACATGCTAAAGTATTACATCAATTCTCAAATGAAAAAGAAGCCCTTCTGCTAGTGTGTTTCAGCCTACAACACTAGAAGCATCCTCATGGCTCACGTTTACATGGTGAAGGTTGTCAGTGTTATTCCAGACAGATGATGCTGCGATGTCTAAAGCAACAACAGCAGCAGCAGGCACCTGCCAGTTCGCTGCTGTTATCTGAAGGGGAAGAAAGATTGGTCCATTCACCCATAGGAACAGGAGTAGGCCATTCAGCCTCTTGAAGCTGTTCCGCCATTCATGGCTGATCTGTACTTTAACTCCATCTACCACCTTGGTTCCGTAACCCTTGCCTAACAAAAATCTATCAATCTCTGTTTTGAAATTTTCAATTGACCCCCAGCCTCAACAGCTTTTTGAAGGAGTGAGTTCCAGATTTCCACTACCCTTTCTGTGAAGAAGTGCTTTCTGACATCACCCCTGAATGGCCTAGCTCTAATTTTAAGGTTATGCATCCTTGTTCTACAAGTCAGAAGGGAAGAGTGTTGTAGCTACAGAGGCTATGAAGGTGATTGCATCAAGTGGGAGGAGAAACTCTAGAAAGTAATTGGAGATGACCCTAAAGCTGGACCATTATTTAACAAAAAGAGAGCTTTAGAAAATCGTGGACACAATTAAATTCAGAATGATTTCTCTGTGCGTCAACAGACTTAATAATTCAAATAATGCTGTAAAATTCTGTGATAAATCTAGAAACCATAAATAAGGGACCTTGAGCGTACATCTGTGACAGGCATCTATGGCTGTCTTCATGTTAATTTAATGAATAGGCATTGAACAATATCAATTACTGCTTCAATACAAATAAGCAAGTTGAATATTTTAATTATTTTCATGTTTTGTGTTTAGGAGTCAATACAGTTGTGGACCTCAACCAGATTTAATAGAGAGCAAGCAAGCATTGGTATTTGGTTTAATCATCAAACAGTTTCAGACTTTTATTTTGACAAACTAGACATGAATGGAATCATTTAAATTGATGCAATTTTAGTTTCACCACAAGGAAATATCTTTCTAAATTTAATGGTGTTTCTATAGAAAACTGTAATTTATGAGACAGTAACCAGAATAAAAAATTTGCTTATTGCTGCTATTCACATCTCTATTTGCCAGATGGCATTTAGTTAAAAATCCATCCTGTTATTTGTATTGACTTTGCTGTCTCTATTTGAATAACTACCACTACTTTTCCTGAGATCATTATCAATATGTGGTGCCTTTCTTTGAATTGTATGACAAGAAAATCAAACAGGGTGTTCATGTCCCATTAATTTCCACTGAAATGCCCCACGGGCACACATTACTTTCAGATTTATTATGTCTGCATATATATTGTCATATTTTAAATGTCAAAGCATTATGGATGTAGCTGAAGTCCCACCTGACAGTAAAGAGAAAATCAAAATATACAGGCATTTATTGTTCAGTGATGTTATCAAGATTCATGGAACTAGCAAAGTATTCCAAACTGTTGTGATGCTACAAAGACATTCCTATCTTCATTGTTTTTCTCCAAGTGCTTCTTGCAGGAAAATTGTGATTTCCAACATATTTCCAGTTGGGGTTTGTGGAAATTTTTAGGATTCACATTGGGAGAAATTTACAATATTTCTTCCACAAACCTGGAGAGATTTCATTGTAAATTGTATGCATCCACTACATACTAACCTCAGATAATGAAGCAGTCCGTGCCCGCATGCAGCAAGACCTGGACAACACCCAGGCTTAGGCTGATAAGCAGCGAGTAACATTCGTGCCAGACAAGTGCCAGGCAATGACCATCTCCAACAAGAGAGAGTCCAACCACCTCCCCTTGAAATTCAATGGCCATTTACCATTGCCGAATCCCCAATCATCAACATCCTGGAGGTCACCATTGACCAGAAACTTAACTGGACCAGCCACATAAATACTGTGGCTACAAGAGTAGGTCAGAGGCTGGGTATTTTGTGTCGAGTGACTCACCTGACTCCCCAAAGCCTTTCCACCATGTACAAGGCACAAGTCAGGAGTGTGATGGAATACTTTCCACTTGCCCAGATGAGTGCAGCTCCAACAACGATCAAGAAGATCGACACCATCCCAGACAAAGCAGCCCGTTTGTTTGGCACCCCATCCACCACCCTAAACGTTCACTTCCTTCACCACCAGCGCACCGTGGCTGCAATGTGTACCATCTACAAGATGCACTGCAGCAACTTGCCAAGGCTTCTTCGACAGTACCTCCCAAACCCTCTACCACCGAGAAGGATAAGGGCAGCAGGTGCATGGGAACACCATCACCTGCATGTTCCCCTCCAAGTCACACATCATCCTGACTTGGAAATATATCGCCGTTCCTTCATCGTCATTGGGTCAAAATCCTGGAACTCCCGAACTAACAGCAGCGCTGTGGGAGTACCTTCACCGGGACTGCAGTGGTTCAAGAAGGTGGCTCACCACCACCTTCTCAAGGGCAATTAGGGATGGGCAATAAATGCTGGCCTTGCCAGCGACACCCACATGCCATGAATGAATAAAAAAAATTACTAGAGGTGCTATTTTATGTCTACGCTATATTGGGATTTTATATCCATGACATAATAAGCTAATACTTCCATATATCGAGGTCATAGATTATTTGTATACTGAGATCAAACAGCAAGCATGATGAGGTGCTGAGATCGCATATACATTACTGGACTAGTTTATTTTTGCACACTTGTTCATGGTAGTTGGTGACTGGTTCACTCCCTTTTTTTTGGGAGAACAATCTCTCTATGTACTTTATATTTGACCTGTGTGTTTGTTTATTTTAATTTTCTACTAACACTAGTCTAATACCGATCTCTACGGATATGTTGCTGGAGCAGCTCAATTAGATCACCCTTCAACCTCCTAAACTCCAGGGAATACAAGCCAAGCCAAGTTTATGCAACCTGAATTTAGAGAAATTTGGAAATACCCTGGCGTGGAGACTATCAGGTCCTGGAGATTTGTCTATCTTAAGTCCCATTATTTTCTCCATTATCATTTTTTACTTGTATTAAATACACTAAGTTTCTCCTCTTGACTTATTTTTAGGTTTCTTTGTGGTATTTTGTCTTATTCCTCCTCTGTGAAAACAGATACAAAGTACTGCTTTAACAAATCTGCCATTTTCTTATTATTCAATATAATCTTGCCTGCACTGATCTTTAATGGTCCCACATTCCTTTTTACCACTGTCTTTCTTTTAATATATTTATTAAAAACTTTTGCTGTTGTGCACAACTTTCAAGTTTTCTTTGTTCCCTAGACTATAGTATTCTCTGCTTTTATCCTAGAAGGCAGTTTTAGTTTGGGCTTTCTCCCAACACTTCTGTCTTGTTGTCATGGTGAAAAAGTAATTTCCATAAACAGAACAGGTCTCCTGTGATCCAACACCAGCATCCTTCTACTTGCTGTGTGTGCACTAGTGCACCCAAGATTAACAATTAACCCCTAATTATGGTACATGTTACACCAGAGATCACATGGGATGCTCTCTTGTCTCTTTGAAAGGCAGAAAATACCATAGCATCAGAACAATGTGTGCAGACTAAAACTAGTGGTCTGGTTTATTTACAGGTTATCTAGTACACAGAGCTAGTAAGACAGCATGATGCTGAGAATACAATACTTCAAAACACAATAAATATAGAATCAGTCCACATGGGGCTAACATATCCTTAGATTGGGTATTTCTTAACCAGTCAGATAAGTGACAGGATTTATGGATGAAACCGTCTTTTGTAGACCATTGCGATGCAATGCTCTATGTAGTGACCCAAATTTCCAGTTGAATAATTGCAACAAGCAGATGGTAGTACTCTAGTCCCGAATTTGAGCATATAATCCAGACATATAATGCAGTGGTGAGAGAGTGCTGCAGTGCCATAGGTTCCATCCTTCAGATGAAACATCAAACTGAGACCCTGGGGGGAAATTTTGACCTAATCCACTTGTCGGGAAACTGATGTGATCGGGTACAATGCTGGTTTTACTCTCCATTGAAGTTAATGGAGAGTAATATTGGGCGGGGTGTAAAATCAGCATTCCTCCTGACCCCGTGGGTTTCCCACCTGGCAAATTAGGTTAAAATTAAGCCCCCTGATTCTGCTGGATGAGGTGGATGTTAAAGTTCCCATGGCAAAGAAGGGCAGAGAGTTGTTACAGTATCCTGACCGAAACCAACAAAAACAGACTAACTGATCATTCATCTCATTGCATTTGTGGGACTTTGCTGTTTACAAGATGGCTGTCACATTCACCTACATAACAAAATTAATGCACTTTACAAAGTTATTCAATGTATATGAAGTGATTTGCGATATACCTGAGATACGTAAGATGCTAAATAAATACTATTTCCTTTTCTTTTTTCACAGAACAGTAGCATTAGTTGGACAGCTGCAAAATTAATAATATAAATTTTAATTCCTGATGCATTTTAATTTTTTTTTGCAATGTCCTCACCTATATACGTTTCAATTGAATTTCCAGGTCATTTGTGGATAAAGAAAATTGTTTTTTTTAATGTTCATGCCTTCGACCCACAAAGGCCGTGGTTTCAAACAGGCGGCCGCAACAAGTGAAATATAAAATTGTTATGGATTCCATTTTGGCTTCTCATCTCTGCTTTTGCTTCTCTTCAGAATGTTTGGTCTGTGTTCTATGAAAATGAAAGGTAGTATTGGCACCAGTGGGGGTAGAAAGCTCAGCAGGGAACATGAGACAGAGGCAAAAAAGAGCAGTCACAGCAACAGATGAAAGAGAAGCAAGAAAAAAAAGAGACTGGTAGAAACAGATGAAAGAGAAAAAAAGCAAAAGGTTGACAGGATGGAGAAAGAGATGAGAAATAAAAAATCTAACAGATGAGAGAAGTGATAGTGAGGAACTGTAAGTAACACAAATATTATGTTGAAATCTTGGTTTTGTTTCCCTTTATGCAATAGTTCTTAATGTCTTTGCATGCATAAGCACACAAGGTAAATACAAGAGAAAATGTTAACAGAAGAAACCTGATCATGGCGTGGGAGTACTCTTAGATTTTTTTTTTAAAGTTCTCTTCCCAATGTGGCATTGTACAAATTTCAATCAGTTCATTCAAAGTTGTTGCTTATAATAAAATGGTTCACTTAAATTTTAATTGAACATGTTAGGAAAGTATCAAGGACATTTCAAATTGTGAATGTCCCGTTTTTGCAACTCTCTCTGATTTTTGCTTAACCCCACCGAAGATGCTTTCAGTATATAGAAGTCAGAGGTGGAAGTTCGTGCGAGCTGAATTATTGACCTAAAATGTCTCAACTGTATGATTTATGATCTGTTCTACTGTTTAATCTGATTCATGCTGGTCTCGGTGGATGCTTGTTCCATTTTGAAGTTCAGGAGCATCAAATGGGATGATGCTGTCTTTTTTGCAGTTCCTTCTCTAGAACAATGTTATTCACACCAGAGATGCAACTTAATGTCACTGTCTGCTATTCTCAAAGGGCAGATATGCTAACAGTAAAAAAGCTGCCCAAAAATTGGAAACGGATGGAGTGCATTAGGAGAAATCTTCAAGCATGCAATCATCACAGCTCTAACTTCTGTTGGCATCTAACTTTGTGTAGGAGGGATAATTTGCCAAAAATAATCAAAACTGTAGGAAATAATAGGCTGCTTTTTCTGTATTCTTATTCTTATCCCCACCCCTCTCCATCCCCTGTAATTTACTCCCCGACAACCTCAGATTTTTGCTGAGGCTGGCTTCAGCCAGAAGTGCCGAGTGGATGATCCTTCTCGGCCCTCTCCCAAGGTCCCCACCATCACAGTCTTCAGCCAATTCGATTCACTCCACGTGACATCAAGAAACAGCTGAGTGCACTGGACACTGCAAAGGCTACAGGCCTTGACAAAATCTCAGTTGTAATGCTGAAGACCTGTGCTCCAGAACTAGCCTTGCCCCTCGCTAAGCTATTCCAATACCCATCTACAACACTGCCATCTACCCGATAATGTGGAAAATTGTCCAGGTATGTCCTGTCCACAGAAAGCCCTATCAGCCCTCTCCCAATCATCAGCAAAGTGGTGTAAGGAGTCGCCAACTGTGCTATCAAGCGGCACTTACTGCTAAGCTGCTCGCCGATGCTCATAAGAACATAAGAACATAAGAAATTGGAGCAGGAGTAGGCCAATCGGCCCCTCGAGCCTGCTCCGCCATTCAATAAGATCATGGCTGATCTGATCCCAACCACAAATCTAAAGAACACAAGAAGTCGGAGCAGGACCCGGCCACATAGCCCCTGGGCCCTCTCCGCCACCCACAGGGCATTGACCGATCCGAACTCAGCTTCATGTCCAATTTCCTGCCCACTCCCCATAACCCCTAATTCCCTTTACTTCTAGGAAACTGTCTATTTCTGTTTTAAATTTATCTAATGATGTAGCTTCCACAGCTTCCTGGGGCAGCAAATTCCACAGACCCACCACCCTCTGAGTGAAGAAGTTTCTCCTCATCTCAGTTTTGAAAGAGCAGCCCCTTATTCTAAGATTATGCCCCCTAGTTCTAGTTTCACCCATCTTTGGGAACATCCTTACTGCATCCACCCGATCAAGACCCTTCACAATCTTATATGTTTCAATAAGATCGCCTCTCATTCTTCTGAACTCCAATGAGTAGAGTCCCAATCTACTCAACCTCTCCTCATATGTCCGCCCCCTCATCCCCGGGATTAACCGAGTGAACCTCAGTTTGGGTTTTGCTAATTCCACTCAGCTCCAGACTTCATTACAGCCTTGGTCCAAACATGGACACTAGCTGAATTCCAGATGTGAGATGAGAGTGACTGCCCTTGATATCAAGGCAGCATTTGACTGAAATTTTGGTTCTGCACTTGGCTCCAGACTTCATTAGTCTAAACATGGACACTAGCTGAATTCCAGACGGGAGGTAAGAGTGACATCAAGGCAGCATTCAACTGAGTGCAGCATCAAGGAGCCCTAGTCAATGGGCATCAGGGGGAAAATGCTCCAGTGGCTGGAGTCATACCTAGCACAAAGGAAGATGGTTTGTTGGAATCATCTCAATGCTACAGGAATTCCTGAGGGCAACGTCCTAGGCCCAACTACCTACAGCTGCAGTATGAATGAAACTTTCCTCCATCTTAAGGTCAGAAGTGGGGCTGTTCAATGATGATCATATGGCTCCATTGGCAATTCCTGAGATAATGAAGCAATCCATGCCCACCTGTAGCAAGTATGAGAGTATGTGGAAAGTAACAACAAAAATATTGCAGTTTCAAAGAGCAGACTTTGAGGGAATGGGAAATTAGTTAAATAGAGTTAAAAAGCTCTAAAATGTAGAGGAAATCTATGGTTGCAAAGTTGGAAATAGTCAAGAAACTGATGTTGAGGATGCGTTCAAATTCATCCTATTAAAAGCAGTTGAATCCCTTTAAATAGGGATGTAAGTAACAGTATATGAGGCAAATGGAGGTACTTAAAATGTAGAGAATCTGGTAAGGAGGAGGATTTTGGAGCATTGTAAAAACAAGCATACGCAAGCTTAAAAAAGACTAGAGGAGGAAAAAGAAAAAGTATAAAAATTAGTAAGCTAGAGTCATACCTAGAACAAAGGAAAATGATAGTGGTTTTTGGAGGCCAATCATCTCAGCCCTAGGACATTGCTGCAGGAGTTTCTCAGGGCTTAATCGTCTTCAGCTGCTTCATCAATGACCTTCCCTCCATCATAAGGTCAGAAATGGGGATGTTCGCTGATGATTGCACAGTGTCAGTTCCATTCGCAACCCCTCAGATAATGAAGCAGTCCATGCCCGCATGCAGCAAGAACTGGACAACATCCAGGCTTGGGCCGATAAGTGGCAAGTAACATTCATGCCAGACAATGACCATCTCCAACAAGAGAGAGTCTAACCACCTCCCCTTGACATTCAAAGGCATTCCCATCACCGAATCCCCCACAATCAACATCCTGGGGGTCACCATTGATCAGAAACTTAACTGGACCAGCCACATAAATACTGTGGCTACAAGAGCAGGTCAGAGGCTGGGTATTCTGCGGCGAGTGACTCACCTCCTGACTCCCCAAAGCCTTTCCACCATCTACAAGGCACAAGTCAGGAGTGTGATGGAATACTCTCCACTTGCCAGGATGAGTGCAGCTCCAACAACACTCAAGAAGCTCAACACCATCCAGGACAAAGCAGCCCGCTTGATTGGCACCCCATCCACCATCTTAAACATTCACTCCCTTCACCACTGGCGCACTGTGGCTGCAGTGTGTACCATCCACAGGATGCACTGCAGCAATTCGCCAAAGCTTCTTCGACAGCACTTCCCAAACCCGCGACCTCTACCACCTAGAAGGACAAGAGCAGCAGGCACATGGGAACCACACCACCTGCACCTTCCCCTCCAAGTCACACACCACCCCGACTCGGAAATATATCGCCGTTCCTTCATCGTCGCTGGGTCAAAATCCTGGAACTCCCTACCTAACAGCACTGTGGGAGAACCGTCACCACACGGACTGCAGCGGTTCAAGAAGGCGGCTCACCACCACCTTCTCAAGGGCAATTAGGGATGGGCAATAAATGCTGGCCTTGCCAGCGATGCCCACATCCCATGAACGAATAAAAAAAGAGCTGTTCTGGCAGTTGTGGGGAAGGGAAAAGCAGCCTTGGCTCAGAAGGTCATGGATTCAAGCCCCACACCAGAGACTCAAGCACATAATCTAGGATGGCACTTCAGTGCATTAGTGAGATAGTACTGCATTGTCAGAGGTGCTGTCTTGCGGATGAAATGTTAACCCAAGGCCCTGACTGCTGTCTCGGGTGGACGTAAAATATCCCATGGCACTCTTTGAGGAAGAGCAGGTGTCCTGGTCTATATGTATCCCTCAACCAACATTACTGCAAAACAGATTATCTGGTCATTATCTCATTGCTGTTTGTGGGACCTTGCTGTGTGCAAATTAGCTGTTGCGTTTCCCTACATTATAACAGTGACACTTCAAGAGTACATAATTGGCTGTAAAGCACTTGGGGGTATCCTGAGGTCATGAATGGTGCTATATAAAAGCAGGTTCTTTCATTTCTTATCAATTTGTAATAATATTGAATACATAGGCATTGAATAATGGGTTGATTATGGCCACCAAAATGTGAAAAACAATGGGGGTAATTTCACCTTCTCCAAGGTCGGTAAACTGTTCAGGGTTTTTTTGCCTGCGCATTATAGAAACCCAACCCCCAACTGAAATGAATGGAAATGAAAATGGGATGGGTTCTATAATGGGCAAGGATCAGCTCTGCCAATTCAGCAATTGGTATAAACTGGGCGACATGGACATGTTGGGCCGAAGGGCCTGTTTCCATGTTGTAACTTCTATGATTCTATGATTCTATGATAAGTGGTATAAAGGTTCAAATTACCTCCAATGCGTCTTAAAAAAAAACCCTTTTGCTCATGTCCTACTTAGATCACTGAAGCAATCTTTTCGGTCATGCCAGGGGTCTGAGAATACATTTTGAGGTGTATAGATTTTGAAGCTGTTCATGCTGCGTCCTCTCTGCTGGACTGTGATCATCATATTATCATAGCCCAAGGTCCTGGAATATGAACAAATAACTAAGGCCAATGGTTGAATCTTGACACTGCTTCTAGAAAACACATAGAACATTAACAGCCAGATAAACAATCCATTTGTTAATTTTTTAAATTTAAATTCTCTTTCCTTTCTTCTGACCTGCCCTCCACTTTCTCCCATTGACAGCGCATCTGATGGACAACCACATCGGAACTAAGCATTCGGAGTGTCACAGTTTCTCCTTCCTGTATGGTGGGGTAGTTTTGCTCACACCACAGAGTGATTTCACCAACAGGGAGTATAGATTGCAGGGGGTAGAAAAACATTCCTAGCTCCTGCTAGTTTGTTTCATTCTGGAATTCCACCTTCTCCACCAGCTGTGCTTAAACCAGTTCTCATGAAACCTATGTCTTGATTCCTCTTCACCAACGGTCTGAAAAAGAACAAAACAAAAAATGTTTGGAAAATTAATCAATGTTGCAACAAAAACCATATTGTTCAGAAAGTAGTGATTTTTTTTCTTTTTTTTTATTCGTTCATGGGATTATGGGCATTGCTGGCGAGGCCAGCATTTATTGCCCATCCCTAATTGCCCCTGAGAAGGTAGTGGTGAGCCGCCTTCTTGAACCGTTGCAGTCCGTGTGGTGAAGGTTCCCCCACAGCGCTGTTAGGAAGGGCGTTCCAGGATTTTGACCTGTTGACGATGAAGGATCGGCGATATATTTCCAAGTCGGGATGGTGTGTGACAGATGTGATTCCAAACTTTCCTTGGCACAGTGAAGGACAGCCTGCATACCAGGAAATTAATATGGAGGGAGAGAAAATGAAGACTGGGGGAGATGGGTAGAAATGATTCAGTAACGTTAAATGAGAGGGTGCCTTGGAGAGGGTGCAGAGGAGATTTACTGGAATGATACCAGGGATGAGGGACTTCAGTTATGTGGAGAAGCTAGGAATCTTCTCCATGGAGCAGAGAAGGTTAAGGGGAGATTGAATAGAGGTGTTCAAAATTGAGAGGTTTTGATGGAGTAGATAGGAAGAAACTGTTTCCATAGGCAGGAGGGTCAGTAACCAAAGATCACACACTTAAGATAATTGGCAAAAGAACCAGGGGGAAATGAGGAGAAATGTTTTTGTACAGTGAGTTGTTATGATCTGGAATGCACTGCCTGAAAGGGTAGTGGAAGCAGATTCAATAGTAACTTTCAAAAGGGAATTCGATACATACTTGAAAAGGAAAAAAAATACAGGGCTATGGGGAAAGAGCAGGGGAGTGGGACTAATTGGATAGCTCTTTCAAAGAGTTGCCACAGGCACGATGGACCGATTGGCCTCCTTCTGTGCTGTATGATTCTATGATTCCAAGTTAAATAATGTATCATAGAAAAAGCAATCACATACCAATGCCATCAAATGAATCCATAGTGACAGCTGTTCCATATGATTTCTATACAAAATGGCACAATCCCCCAGTCACTGGCTTAGCACCTATTTAAAAATAGAAAATGCAACAAATGTGTAGCCAGTCAATCTGCACCTGAAGGAGAAACTTGATTTTCTGAACTGGAGTGCAAGGGTCATACTCATAACATTAACTTTCTCTTCCAGGTCCCGATCGATTTGCTGTGCATTTGAAGCATTTTCTATTTCACTTCAAATTTCCCACATTCACAGTTTTACAGCCATTTCCTACTTGTTTATGATCTAGCATCCCTATTTATTCAGTACTTCTCAGAAAGCCAGTAGCTCGGACTTAGTCCGTGTGTGAACAGACAACTGGTTTATTATTTAAAGAATGAAGTAATGAATGTTTACAAGTGAATCTGTGTAGATTGCAGCTGTGGGTATGTGACACTGAATACAATTATCCATTAGGTATAACGTACTTGGACATTTTGTCCCACAAATGACTTGACGTGAAGGTTATATTTGAAGGGAGAGCAGTTTATTTCAGTGAGATTTTAAACATTGTGTCGAAGGCTTCAGATAAAAAGGTTTGCCCCCCTCCCCCCATCCATATCAGCTCACCTTTTACTTTCAAAATCCCCAAAACACCTGCTCCAGGTTATCTCGGTCATGCTGAAAGGGAAAAGTAAAGGGTAAGCATTGTCAGGGGAATCTTTGAAATGCTTACGGCTTTCTGTGGGAAAGGTCAGTCATACTTAGCGGGTAAGAAACAGCGATTGATGAGAAGTTGTCAGAACCTCCAGAATGCGGAGGTTAAGAAAGAAGTAGCAGCATCTCACGAAGGGCCAGGATGTACGGATCACTATCTACCTTTTTAAAAATTAATTATTTGAAGAGTTTCAATCTTCCGTCAACAAGAAACCACCTGTCTTCTTGCAGACAGTCTGCACCATGATTTATTTATTTCACACCGAATAAGTCTCTGCCCTCGTTGAAGTAATTGCTTCACCGCATGTGTCTGGGCACAGAGGTCATAAGGATTTGTACATAATTATAACGGCTCTGTGCCTATAATAGGGCCGCGGACATCAAAGCACAGATTGTACAGGAAGCGGAGCAAAGACAGCAGATGAGAGCAGATTGCCTCTGATCCTCTCAAACCTTTACAAAAAAAACTTTAATTAAAAAAGATTCCTTTCCATTAGTTTCAGCATATGGAATAATCAAAGGCCAAATAGTATTGCATAATTCAAAATGTTTTTCAGTGATGTCCTCTCCTCTGCCATATACCACAAAACACACAAGTTGTATATTTTTGTTAATAGCAAAATATTCAGGAACTGAACATATGAAAATACAACACCTTATTGTGTGTCTCACCCCAAAGCACTTCATAAACAACAAATTACTTTGTGTGTCAGCCGTGGCTCAGTAGTAGCACTCTCGTCTCGGAGTCAGAAGGTTGTGGGTTCAAGTCCCACTCCAGAGACTTCAGCATGTAATCTGGGCTGGCACTTCAGTGCAGATCAAAGAAGAATTGTTTTTTCCAGTGCCCTGGCCAAAATTCACCCCTCAACCAACACCTAAAAACAGATGATCTGGACATTTATTTAATTGCTGTTTGTGCGACCTTGCTGTGTGCAAATTGACTGCCATGTTTCCTACATTACAGCAGTGACTATGCTTCAAAAGCACTTCATTGGCTGTAAAGTGCTTTGGGACATCGAGGCCATGAAAGGTGCTCTATAAATGCAAGTTATTTCTTGCTTTGAAGAACAGTGACTGTTTTATAAGCAGTTGAGTCAATGCTCCCTTTAGGAATGGCTCCCTGCTGTGCGTACAGGTTTCACTGTGTTTGCTATTTAATGAAAACCTTAATTACAAAAAAAGGAATAGCTAGGAAACAGAAATTTATTGGAGTTATATGTTTAGTCACAAAATAAGATCATAATTTAAAGAAATTAGTCTTATTTTTTACTAAGTAATGCATGACACATTGAGACATCTTGAGAGCATTACTTATTATCTGACCTCGCTCTTGAGATTACACAAGATTAAAACCATTTGTTATATAAAGCAGAATCCAATGTCCAAGTAAGAAATAAAATAAAATTAAGCTAAGCCATTCAGGGGTGAATTCAGGAAGCATTTCTTTGCACAAAGGGTCGTGGAAATCTGGAATTCTCTCCCCCAAAAAGCTGTTGAGGCTGGGAATCAATTGAAAATTTCAAAACTGAGATTGATAGATTTTTGTTAGGCAAGGGTATTAAGGGATATGGAACCAAGGCAGGTAAATGGAGTTCAGATACAGATCAGCCATGATCTAATTGAATGACAGAATAGGCTCGATGGGCTGAATAGTCTACTCCTATTCCTATGTTCCTAAAAGTAAAATGGATAGTATGACATTTAAACTCTTTCCTGAAAAAGCTGATCAATATGTGATCATATCTCTGATCTAGAATTAATGCATAATTACAGTTGTATTTACTAAAATGGTATGGGAAAGGCTATATTGGCCGAGTTTTAGGAACTTTGCACAAATATATCACATCAGCAGGCCTTGCAGATTGAAATGTGTATTTATCGGGGTACAAATTAAAGATGCAATATTCTCTTTCCTGCAGTTCAATTTACAAAGAAAGCACTTTTGAATTTATGTAACTGTTATAAACTGGATAGCCAGGTGGTGAAGAATAGAATACTAGATCCTAGTCTTCAGTTACTTCCAAGCCTTTATTCACAGAGATCCCCATTACGCCCACCCCACATCCTAGATCAGCTTTCTTATAAATGGATACAAGAGACTTTCCAATTGATACCCACCACCTGAATACAATCAACACTAATTGATATAAATCACATGGATACAATTAACAGTAATGACTTCATTCTGTTGCTTTTTCCTTGAAATAAATGTTCCAGTGATCTGTTTGCTGGGTCTTAGACATTGGTCACTGTGGCCAATCAAATTTGTGATTGCACAAATCAAACATGTGAACATACGAACAATGACGGACAGGAAAAGACCCTTTGGTCCGTCCAGCCTGTCCCACACAATTGTGATACTCTCCACCCCACCCAAAACCATGTGATCTCCTGGGAGAAGCGCAAAACCAGATTTACAAACCCAGGCCAATTCCCCTCCAACCCCCTCTAGGTGATCGAAACTAGTCCAGGAGATCACTCTGCCTCTGGTAATTCTATGCATTACCTACCTTTTGTAAGAGGTGATCTCCACTCCAGCCAGAAACGGGTCCAGTTCTCGCTTGAAGGAATTCAGTGAATTGCTGCCCACCGCACGAGCTGGCAGCCTGTTCCAGAGGTCCACTATTCTTTAGGAAAAGAACCACCTCCTGACATCTAACCCAGACCTGGCCTTATACAACTTAAAATTGTGACACCCCCCCTGGTCCTCCCTAACTTATTTAATTGGAACAAGCTGTCAACTCGGACACAATTTATTCCCTTCATCATCTTATAAACCTCGACCAGATCACCCCTATGTCTATGCTTCTCTAAAGTTTAGAGTCCCATCTCTTTTAGCCTATCTTGTTAACTAAGATGCTTTAAACTAGGAATTAGTCTATTGGTCCTCCCCTGCATCCTTTCCAAAGTCTCAATATCATCCACCATGTGAGGAGAACAAAACTGGATACAGTAGTCCAACTGAGGCCTGACCAAGGCCTTGTACAAGGACAAAATAGGCCACAATTAGTTTTCAATCATTGAAAAATAAACTCCGCAGTTTTAGTCAGTAATTTAAAAACCTCCATCATTAGACGTTCAATTGACCACAGTAACCAATGTCCAACAGCCAGCAAGCAGATTGCATTGTAGACTTAAAACATTTAAAAAGGAGGCTTGTGTACAGGGATTAATATTTCAAATGGAAGCATTTATTTTTTAGCTAAGAATGATATAAAATCAGCATTTCTAAATGTCAAAATGAAAGTGCTCATATAAGGTTTTTTATAAATGTCATGAAACCAATAGCTGCAAGAACAAATGATTGTCATTACAAGTAAAAAGCAAAATACTGCAGGTGCTGAAAATCTGAAACCAAACCAGAAAATGCCGGAAACACTATCAGCATCTGTGGAGAGATCGGACAAATTAATGTTTTGGATGTAAAGGGTCCTCACTGTTTTTATGCATGCAAATATGAGAGTCAATTTGCATACAGCAAGGTCCCACAAACAGCAATTTAATGAATCGCCAGATAACCTGTTTTGATTTTGGTGTTGGTTCAGGGACGAATGTTGGCCAAGACGCTGGTTGAATTCCCTCTTCTCTTTGAATGGTGCAATGGGATCTTTTACATCCATCTGAGCAGGCCTTGATTCAACATCTCATCAGATAGGCGGCACCTCCATGTGAAATGAATCAAGTCTGATGGTGATAAAGCTTAAGCTGTTGGCAATGGAAGGGATGAGGGGAGGGGTAGAAATGGTAATGTTTTAGAGGTAGAAGGAGGTGGTCTTCCTAATTAATCAGAAGTTGTGGGGGAGGAAGGGGTGAAGAGTATGATATAAATGCCACAATTGTATTGTCAATTTTCAAAGCAAAACACAGTAAAGGGAGAAAGCCATAGCAATATATTTGCAAGTTATATCTTTTCTTCAGTGGAGCTTTCCCTAGTTGTTTACATGTATTGAAGAGTAGATTATAATACATAGAATTATATAGAATATAAAGCACAGAATCCGGCTATTTGGCCCAACTGGTCAATGCTGGTGTTTATGCTCCACACGAGCCCCTTCCCATTCTATTTCATCTAACCCTATCAGCAAATCCATCCATTTCTCTCTCTCTCATGTACTTATCTAGCATCCTCTTCAATCCATTTATGCTATTCACTTCAACTATTCCATGTGGTAGCAAGTTCCACATTCTAACCACTCTCTGGGTAAAGAAGTTTCTCCTGAATTCCTTATTGGATTTATTGGTGACGATCTTATATTCATGACCCCTAGTACACATTAGTGCATACTAGTGTCCAAAATGAGGCACGCCTGAATTGTAAAACACGGGAAAGTCATGAAGAGGCATTAAGGCATAATGAAAGATGTGGGATGACAATGATACAGACCATCAGTGATAAATAATTACAATACTACAGCATGTTGACAATTGTGCTGGTGGGACATGAGGGGACGTGGTCCAACTTTTTGTCAGCACTAAGCTACTGTTTATGGCATCATCATAGTTGCATTTTCACAGCAGAAAATGCTGCTTGCTAAGTTTTATAGGCTTGCTATGGCCTGTACTAAAATTACAGAGGTTACAGTACATCAGAGAACGTTATAATGAGCACTTACTACACCTTAATCTAAAAACAGCCAAGGCAAGTCATTATTTCATCTCAGTAACACTCCTTCTGGACGATTACAATTTCTCATTAACATTAATGTCATCTATTTTTTCACTCTGATTTTTACTTGCCTGCTGTTTCCGACTGTTAGCAACACTTTAAACGCACCACTGACACTTCAATTGCTATTCAAGCTAGATTCCCTCTGTTTTTGAAAATAGCAACAAAAAACCCCCCAAAAACCCACTTAAAAATAAGTGGCTTTACACAACATGTGAATGGTGGTTTACACTTGGTGACTTATGATTGCAACAAGCAGCCACCAAACTTTGTTTTGTAGTATTAGACTGACATCACCTGACTTTAGTAGGAGCAATAGCACCAACATCAATCACGTTGACTGCTTTGTAACATAGCTAGCACCGAATATTAAAAACCACTTTAACATTGTCTTGTTGGTATATGATGAAAATCTTTAAGCGCCTCATTTTAAACACAATTGAAGATATGATACCATCCTGATTTGTGTAGTACTGTGCCTTTATAATCTCACCTTCAAAGATGCAGTCACGAACCAATGCTGAATCAAATTTTCAGAACTGCATCAAAAGACTTCACAATTTTATTACTCCACAGCCAGGATCGAAATGAAACGGTCCCAAAAAAAAGTGTTTAAATTAGTGTAAGCTATTTCAAATCCTTAAACAACTGTGTATGTCTGAATATGATGTGGAGATGCCGGTGATGGACTGGGGTTGACAATTGTAAACAATTTTACAACACCAAGTTATAGTCCAGCAATTTTATTTTAAATTCACAAGCTTTCGGAGGCTACCTCCTTCGTCAGGTGAACGATGTGAAAATGAAATCCTCGAGGATTTCATTTTCACATCGTTCACCTGACGAAGGAGGTAGCCTCCGAAAGCTTGTGAATTTAAAATAAAATTGCTGGACTATAACTATGTCTGAATAGATATTGAAGCTTTATGACTTATAAAAAATAAATCAAGGTGACAAAATAAAACCCAGCCTGTGACCCTCAGGAGTTCTGTGACCAGCAGCATGTGCAGGTTTCTTTTCTATAAACCACATGTTCCCAGAACGTAAGGTTTACCTAACAAAAATACAGAATGGAAATTCAACAATTCCTGTGGTACAAGCCACATCTCAGTGAAAATGAGGAGGTCAATATGACAGTCCATTTAAATAGAATCATATTAGCAAGGAAAAGTTTTGCAGTGTTTTCCCTTGCCAGTTTTGCCTTTGGGAACCCACTCGGGAGATTATACAAACCAGGGAGCATGTCAATTATACTCTGGAAAGAGCACACTCAAGGGACGAAAGGATATTTTGTCATTCCATGCTTTATGCTTTCATGATCTATATACATGCATTTAATTATTTTAACAACGAGCCTCCATTAGTTAGGGACTATAATAATAAAGTTCATTTTGAATAAAGTTCATTTTGAACTTCTTTTAAAATGACACTTTTGTACAATGCTCTAATGTTATCACATGATAGTTTTCATTTCTGAAAGACTTTAAATCAAATCCAGGACAAAAAAAACAGACAAAATGAATTGTTGTGATCTGGAATACATTGCCTGAAAGATTGGTGGAAGCAGATTCAATACTAACTTTCAAACAGAAATTGGATATATACTTGAAAAGAAAAAAATTGCAGGGCTATAGGGAAAAAGCAGGGGTGTGGGAGTGATTGGATAGCTCTTTCAAAGAGCCGGCACAGACACAATGGGCCAAATGGCCGCCTCCTGTGCTGTATGATTCTATGGTTCTATGAAATGTTCTTAACTCTAATAGCTGCTAAAGACAAATGATTGCCAACCTTCTCAATCAGCAGTTCTGATGAAAGGTCATCGACCTGAAGCATCAACTCTGATTCTCTCTGCACAAATGCTGCCTGGGCTGCTGAGTGTTTCCAGCATTTTCTGTTATTATTTCAGATTTCCAGCACCTTCAGTATTTTGCTTTTGTTCCCATTTTATGGCCTCCATTTTAGCACCCGCGATCAGGTGCGTTCCTGGCGGGGGGGCTCCGAAAATTGGGGAATCCCGGAGCGGGTCGGGAGCCCGGCTCCAACCCGCCCACTTCCGGGTTCCCCACAGACGCGCCGACGTGCGCACGGAGCCCCCGCATGCAGGACTCCCGCAGGCAATTAAAGCCAGCGGGGTGCCACTTGAGACTACTTACCTAGGTATTTCACATCATTAACAGACCTGATTAAGGGAATATGTCAGGAGGGGTGGGATTTTAGAAACAACTGGGACTGTTTCCCATACTGGGGGAAATACTCCCAGTTCAAATGGACGTGTTGCAGCCACCAGCCTGTGGCAGCTGAAAAGGTCCATTTGACAGGTGGGGGGGGGAGACCCTCACTCATTGCAGGAGGCCACTCTGTCACTTGGGACAAAGTTTGGCCTCCACCACCCTCCTCCTGACAATCAAATTCACCAACTTGCACACTTACCCCGGGGTCCGGAGACATGTACCTACCTTGCGGACCCACTCAGATGCACATCTTCCGGATGGGGGCCGCCATAGCTGCAGTCATGACCTCCTCGGAGGGTGAACAGCATCACCAGCCTCGCTGGCCAAGCCGTCCACCTCTGACACGTGGAGCTCCACAACACAGTGCTGTGACACATCCACCTGCACAGCAGGAGGGAGGGCAACCACAGAGAGAGATGCGTCGCAGGGGGCACTACCCTCGCCACAGGGTCCACAGACCGAGGCTCAGCTTCCTGGACCTCTCTGAGCAGCAGTGCACATGGAGGCTCAGAGTCACTCGACATGTAGTCGTGGACATCTGCAGCCTCCTTCATGCCGAGCTTCTCCCGGCTGGCCCGAGCACCATCTTCTTACCTGTCGCTGTCAACATCACCACTGCCCTCAACAACTTCTCCTCCGCATCCTTCCAGGGTGCCACCGGGGACATCGCTGACATCTCTCAGTCGTCTGCACAAAAGAGCCCTGCAAATACACCTACACCCACTCTGCAGTGACACAATGGGTGGCATCAGGTGTGAGTCTTCATTGTGATCCTCAGGGAAGGGCATTATTGCACAAACCAGACAAGATTCGCAAAGACGTGGCAGTAGTGGTGCCAATATAATATGTGATGTGAGTTGGTCAGAAATTAAATATAAGTAAAAACCATGACAAACCCTTCTTGTGCATCCCCTTCATGCTCACGACATGTTTGCCTTACGCTTCCTACTGCACATATGTGATGCATGCCCTGTGGCTGCAGCACAGGTAGTGGCAGGTTGAGTGAGGCTCACTGTGAAAGAGATGCATGAGAGGGTGAGTATGAGATAGAACCATGAGATTGTATGAGGATTGGGTTGAGTGGTAGTGGCGGGTTGAGTACTGGCGAGGTGAGTAAGTGCAGGTAAGATGAGGATGAGCTTTGAGTGGGTGTGAGGGGTGATGTTGACAGAGTAGTGTTGGCAGTGTAGAAGGAGATGTTGGGTGGGGGCGGTGATGTGGCAGACGGAGTGTAGGGGAATGAGTAAGTGTACTCACTTTGGCTGACCTACTTAGGGCATTGCAGCGCCTCCTGCACTGTATGCAGGTGGGCAATATGTTGGTGGTGCAGGTGACCTCCTCTGCCACCTCGAGCCAGGCCTTCTTGGTGGCAGAGGCAGGCCGCTTCCTCCCGCCCGCCGGGGGGAAGATCTCTGTCCTCTCCCTCCTCCTCACCCCATGTAATGATACCTGGAGTGAGACATCATTAAACTGGGAGCAGCCTTCCCTCTGGGCTGCTCCATGCTGTAATTTTTCCTATTTTTTGCAGCATCTGTCAGTGGAGGACTGCCCCTTTAAATAGAGCTCCTCCAGCTGACAGACCTTACTGTGCATGCGCAGTCCGCCCGACGCGCAGATCAGCAGCGTGGAACCCGGAAGACCAGGTAAGTGGATCCAATTAGGCTGCGATCGCGCGTGGAGCAGACTGATTTCACCGGGCGCGTTACCGACGCGCCGAATCGACCCCCTGCCGTAAACCCACAGCCCTGGTAACATCGAGCCCTATCTCTCTGAAATTCTGCACCACCTGAACAATCGGTGAGAAATGAACGCATTATCACGGATTATGTAATTGGAGTTGAAGTACATAGAATTGACAGCACAGAAACATCCATCAATTTACATCGAGTTACATTGAACCTACAGCACAGAAACAGGCCATTCGGCCCAACTGGTCTATGGACCATTTATACACCACACAAGCCTCCTCCCTCCCTACTTCATCTAACCCTATCAGTATACCCTTCTATTCCTTTCTCCCTCATGTGTTTATCTAGCTTCTCCTTAAATGCATCTATGCTAGTCGCCTCAACTGCTCCTTGTGGTAACAAGTTCCACATTCTAACCACTCTCTGGGTAAAGAAGTTTCTCCTGAATTCCCTATTAGATTTATTAGTGACTGTCTTATATTTATGGCCCCTAGTTCTGGTCTCCCCTGCAAGTGGAAATATCTTCTCCACATCTACCCTATTTTACCCTTTCATAAACTTAAAGACCTCTACCAGGTCACCGTTCAGTCTTTTTTCTAGAGAAAAGAGCCCCAGCCTGCTCAATCTTTGCTGATAGGTATAACCTCTCAGTTCTGGTATCATCCTAGTAAATCTTTTTTGCATGTTCTCCGGTGCCTCTATATCCTTTTTATGATATGGCGACCAGAACTGTTCACAGTACTCCAAGTGTGGTCTAACCAAGGTTCTATACAAGTTTAACATAACTTCCCTGCTTTTCAATTCTATCCCTCTAGAAATGAACCCCAGTGCTTGGTTTGCTTTTTTGGGGGGCCTTATTAACCTGCATCACTACTTTTAGTGATTTGTGTATCGTTACCCCCAGGTCCCTCTGCTCCTCTACCCCACTTAGACTCTTATGATCCAAGCAGTATGTGGCCCCTATATTCTTCTTACCAAAATGTAATACCTCACACTTTCCTATATTGAAATTCATTTGACAATTACATGCCCATTCTGCAAGTTTATTAATGTCTTCCTGTATTTTGTTGCAATCCTCCTCTGTATTAACTATACCCCCTATTTGGTGTCATCCACAAATTTTGAAATTGTACTTCTGATTCCCGAGTCCAAATTGTTTACGTAAATATGTAAACAACTATGGTCCCAGTACCGATCCTTGTGGAACACCACTTCCCACCATTAGCCAGCCTGAGTAACTACCTTTAACTCCTACTTTCTGTTTTCTGTTTTGTAGCCAGCTTGCTATCCTTTCTGCTATGAGTCCCCTGGCTCCACATGCTCCAAACTTAGTCATGATTCGAAGATGCAATACTTTCTCGAAGGGCTTTTGCAAAGCCAAATACATTACATCTACTACATTACCCTTGTCTACCCTTTTAGTTACTACTTCAAAGAATTCAATAAGGTTGGTCAAGCATGACCTTCCCTTTTGAAATCCGTGCTGACTGTTCTTTATTATATTTTCAGTTTCTAGATGTTTTTCTATTACATCTTTTAGTAAGGATTCCATTATTGATCTATAGTTCCCTGGACTTGTTCTATCTCCCTTTTTAAATATAGGAATCACATTAGCTGTCTGCCAGTCCTCTGGCACTATTCCCTTTTTTAATGAATTTTTATATAGTGCCTCTGTTATCTCTTTCCTAACTTTTAATATGCGCAGATGCATTCCATCCGGACCAGGGATTTTATCCTCTCTAAGTTTGATTAGTTTATCAATTATATCCCCCTTTCTATCTCAAATGTCTTTATATCTTTTGTGATCTCTTCTTCTAATGTCATGCCCACCATGTTAGTCTCCCTGGTAAATAAGGCAAAGTAATTATTTAATATTTCTGCCATTTCGCTGTCATTAACTGTGAGTTTATCATATGTATCCCTTAGTGGCCCTATCCCTATCCTGATTTTTTTTTTGTTATTTATGTGTCTGTAGAATACATTAGGGCTATATCATGCCTTGTCATGCAAATGACACTTGTGTAGCATCAAATTTGACTCAATTAAAACTGACCCAATTTTGTCAACTTTCATTCCAAAAGAAAAAAATTCTGCACTTCCGAAACAGAATAAAATTGAATCTATACCTGTTATAATTGCAGCCTTTTCAACACCAGCTTCCATAGTTTAATTATTAATAAACAGCAACAAGAGGTAGAGGAGTTGAAACATTTTTTTCTTCATTTTAAATGAAACAAAGGCAGTGTACCAAGATGACCGTGATAGCAGCACCCATAAAAATAATAACTGAATAAAAAGAATGGCTTGCATTTATGTAGCACCTTTCACCAAGCGCTTTATAGTCAATGAAGTACTTTTGAAATGTAGTCACTGTTGTAGTGTAGTCACAGTAGTTAAACCTGACTGATGTTTTGGGTGTAAGAGAAAACCAAAGTTGCTCAGCTGTAGATCTAAGAATAAAAGTTAACACTAGACATTTATTTCAGAATGTAATTAGTAGTAGGTAAAATCCATTTTTTTAAAAAAAGAGCAATCTCACAGAAAGCCATAAGCGAAGAGAACTGTATAAAAATGAAGGTTATGTCAAGGGGGGCTTATATTCCTCATCATTTCTCGATTTATTTTATGAACAAATGTTGTCCATTGTCTTACTTTTTGATGCACATTTAGGAAGCAGATCTGCAGAAGAGGCAAAGCAATCATTTCAGATGATCAGATTTAATCCTAAAGACTGAAAGCTTTGTCGGACTGGTGAAAATATGCTTCTGACATTCTGTTTGAAAGGCTCTTTGGGAGTGAGGGGAGGTTGTAGATTCAGGAGTGAGTGAACTGAGAGCCTTCTATATTATGCCAAGATGATTATTAAAAGTATAGATGAAATTTCTGAACTAATGTGTGAATTCCTGATGCACGCATATAATTCATGTTTAAAGAAAAAAGGTTATTCATTTAATGAAAATCCTACTGGATTTCAGTTTTAATAAGAGTTTTCCTTATGAAAATGATTTTTTTTATTCGTTCATGGGATGTGGGCGCCGCTGGCAAGGCCAGCATTTATTGCCCATCCCTAATTGCCTTTGAGAAGGTGGTGGTGAGCCGCCTTCTTGAACCACTGCAGTGTGGTGAAGGTTCTCCCACAGTGCTGTTAGGAAGGGAGTTCCAGGATTTTGACCCAGCGACGATGAAGGAACGGCGATATATTTCCAAGTCGGGATGGTGTGTGACTTGGAGGGGAATGTGCAGGTGGTGTTGTTCCCATTTGCCTGCTGCTCTTGTCCTTCTAGGTGGTAGAGGTCGTGGGTTTGGGAGATGCTGTCGAAGAAACCTTGGCGAGTTGATGCAGTGCATCCTGTGGACGGTACACACTGTAGCCACAGTGCGCCGGTGGTGAAGGGAGTGAATGTTTAGGGTGGTGGAAGGGATGCCAATCAATCGGGCTGCTTTGTCCTGGATGGTGTCGAGCTTCTTGAGTGTTGTTGGAGCTGCACTCATCCAGGCAAGTGGAGAGTATTCCATCACACTCCTGACTTGTGCCTTGTAGATGGTGGAAAGGCTTTGGGGAGTCAGGAGGTGAGTCACTCGCCGCAGAATACCCAGCCTCTGACCTGCTCTTGTAGCCACAGTATTTATATGGGTGGTCCAGTTAAGTTTCTGGTCAGTGGTGACCCACAGGATGTTGATGGTGGGGGATTCGGCGATGGTAATGCCGTTGAATGTCAAGGGGAGGTAGTTAGACTCTCTCTTGTTGGAGATGGTCATTGTCTGGCACTTGTCTGGCACGAATGTTACTTGCCACATATCAGCCCAAGCCTGGATGTTGTCCAGTTCTTGCTGCATGCAGGCTCGGACTGCTTCATTATCTGAGGGGTTGCGAATGGAACTCAACACTGTGCAATCATCAGCGAACATCCCCATTTCTGACCTTATGATGGAGGGAAATTCATTGATGAAGCTGCTGAAGATGGTTGGGCCATGGACACTGCCCTGAGGAACTCCTGCAGCAATGTCCTGGGGCTGAGATGATTGGCCTCCAACAACCACTACCATCTTCCTTTGTGCTAGGTATGACTCCAGCCACTGGAGAGTTTTCCCCCTGATTCCCATTGACTTCAATTTTACTAGGGCTCCTTGGTGCCACACTCGGTCAAATGCTGCCTTGATGTCAAGGGCAGTCACTCTCACCTCACCTCTGGAATTCAGCTCTTTTGTCCATGTTTGGATCAAGGCTGTAATGAGATCTGGAGCCGAGTGGTCTTGGCGGAACCCAAACTGAGCATCGGTGAGCAGGTTATTGGTGAGTAAGTGCTGCTTGATACCACTGTCGACGACACCTTCTATCACTTTGCTGATAATTGAGAGTAGGCTGATGGGGTAGTAATTGGCTGGATTGGATTTGTCCTGCTTTTTGTGGACTAGACATACCTGGGCAATTTTCCACATTGTCGGGTAGATGCCAGTGTTGTAGCTGTACTGGAACAGCTTGGCTAGAAGCACAGCTAGTTCTGGAGCGCAAGTCTTCAGCACTACAGCCGGGATGTTGTCGGGGCCCATAGCCTTTGCTGTATCCAGTGCACTCAGCCGTTTCTTGCTGTCAGGTGGAGTGAATCGAATTGGCTGAAGACTGGCTTCTGTGATGGTGGTGATATCGGGAGGAGGCCGAGATGGATCATCCACTCGGCATTTCTGGCTGAAGATGGTTGCAAACGCTTCAGCCTTGTCTTTTGCACTCACGTGCTGCACTCTGCCATCATTGACAATGGGGATGATTACAGAGCCTCCTCCTCCCGTTAGTTGTTTAATTGTCCACCACCATTCACGACTGGATGTGGCAGGACTCCAGAGCTTTGATCTGATCCGTTATTTGTGGAATCGCTTAACTCTGTCTATAGCATGTTGCTTCCTCTATTTAGCATGCATGTAGTCCTGAGTTGTAGCTTCACCAGGTTGGCCTGGTGATGCTCATTGCATGCTCTTCTACACTCCTCATTGAACCAGGGTTGATCCCCTGGCTTGTTGGTAATGGTAGAGTGAGGAATATGCTGGGCCATGAGGTTACAGATTGTGCTGGAATACAATTCTGATGGCTGATGGCCCACAGCACCTCATGGATGCCCAGTTTTGAGCTGCTAGATCTGTTCTGAATCTATCCCATTTAGCACGGTGGTAGTGCCACACAACACTTTGGATGGTGTCCTTCGTGCGAAGACGGGACTTCGTCTCCACGAGGACTGTGCGGTGGTCACTCCTACCAATATTGTCATGGACAGATGCATTTGCAACAGGTAGATTGGTGAGGACGAGGTCGAGTAAGTTTTTCCCTCATGTTGGTTCACTCACTACCTGCCGCAAGCCCAGTCTGGCAGCTACGTCCTTCAGGACTCAGCCAGCACGGTCAGTAGTGGTTCTACCAAGCCACTCTTGGTGATGGACATTGAAGTCCCCCACCCAGAGTACATTCTGTGCCCTTGCTACCCTCAGTGCTTCCTCCAAGTAGTGCTCAACATGGAGGAGGACTGATTCATCAGCTGAGGGAGGGCGGTAGGTGGTAATCAGCAGGAGGTTCCTTGCCCATGTTTGACCTGATGCCATGAGATTTCATGGGGTCCAGAGTCAATGTTGAGAACTCCCAGGGCCATTCCTGACTGTATATCACTGAACCGCCACCTCTGGTCGGTCTGTCCTGCCGGGGGGAGAGGACATACCCATGGAAGAGTCTGGGACGTTGGCTGAAAGGTATGATTCTGTGAGTATGGCTATGTCAGGCTGTTGCTTGAATTATCATTTTACACAGCGAATATGTAATTACAACTAATTATAGTCCACTAGCAGGTATCCTGTGGTGTTGCTAATGTTATTTCTGTTCCATTTCTTATGGGAATTTTAACAGTGCTGGGCAAATAAAAATCTATTTCATAAGGAAAGCTCCTATTAAAACTGAAATCCATTCCTGTAATATCTTCACAGTTTAGGAACATAAGCCGATTTTTTTTTCTTTCTATTGTACCATCCTGCTCAGTACTACTGTAGCTTCTAATGGCTTGGTTATTGAGAACAATACTGCTTTTATTGTAATTATTAATTGCTCGCACTTTCCACTTTGTATTAAACAGCCATAATTAATTGATAGTGGCAAAAATGCTTATCAAAGCAGTTATTAGGGGCTGCATCTAGTTTAATTGACCAAACCACCCATTTGCTATATGAAAAAACTCGTGTACTCTACATATGCTATCAGTCATTATTGATGTAGGTTTAAGTACCACCTGCACACTGACTGCCTGCTATTGAGTAGCAGTAAAGTCTCTAGTGTGTGGAATTAAATTTTGGTAATAGTAGCTTTACAATAACAAAGGGGACAGAGAAAGGAAAAGGAGACTCTGGAGAGTGAGGTATTAGCCTTTTGAATTTAACTTACAGCCGGAAACGAGCATTAGTGACTGCATTGTTTTCATTTTTATGATCACTGATGTATACCATCTCTTGTCAGTGTCTTCCTGTATAGTGGTTAAAGTCCCTCTGAAATATTTAGTCATTTCAAATATTTATAAGAGCTTGTCAAATTATAAGTGTAAACTTGTTTGTAATAAATACTGAATACTCTTCAGTAACCCACTGCAGGAAACAATTTTTCTGGTCGTTTAACTGCAATTTTTTGAACATTTTATATTTTAAAAAATTATCCTCTCCGAGACCTGCTCTGTGTTTCCTGTTTCTTTTAATGCATTTTTATGACCTCAGTATAAGTCACATTAAAAATTGAACAGCTTGCCCGATTGCAGGTTCTTAAGCATGCTGCGGCTGATGTGTATGAATGATGGTTATAAATGAGTTGAAACTTAATTTTAAGACTCAAAGAAGAAATATACTGGTGTGGGTTTGGCGTTTCCTTGGGCCTCGATTGTTTATGCTAATTTATGCCCATTTATGCTCATTTTAAGTTCAAGCATATTCTAATGAGATTGGGAGGATAATTGGGTGTAACTTGACATCAAAATGGGAGCACCATTAGACATATTTTCAGGTCTAACTTCTGGGTTGAACCCAAGGAGGAAACTCCAGGTCATAATCTTTACCTGTACCTTTATCTTACCAAAACTGCCTTTTCAAGTCCACAATGAATATAAGCTCAAAGCCTCCAGCAGTTGTTAGTGCACAGAACTCAACTTTATATAGTCTGTGATAGAGATTTTCTGGATTCAGTCACATATATAAAAAAACAAAGATATCGCATACACAATACACCAAGAAATCCTTATTTCGTCACCCACTAAAATTGCATGTACATCTGGAAGCCATTCAGAATTCCCTTAACTAATAACAATTGGATGAAACAGCTGGGAGACATTTGCCAATTTAAGTGAGTTACTGACTATGGTTGAAACTGGAAAAATACCATGAAGTGTAGGTCCATTTATGGAGCTTTCACTACTCTCCCTCAACAATGTATTATAGACTCCAACTTCAGCACAAGACCTTCGACTGCAATGGTACGATAGTTCCATTTCTCACACCACCAAATCTGTGTGGCCTTTCGGAGTGCGATCATACCGTCAATATAATTTTTGCTACACTGGACAGTCTTCTGCTCTGCAGCCACAGTAACTGGGAACTAATCTGAAACTTCCCAAACTCATTTCACATAGGACCGAGAGAGCAGCGTTTCATCCCAACTGTCTGAGGTAACTAAAATCCAAGTCTATCTCGAATAAAAGAGGGCACTGAAGCCAAGCTGAATTTGGTCAAGGAAGGGTGTAACAACTGTGCTGTAGTTTGAAGAGAACGTCGTTGATTCTGGGCGCCTGATTATTAATGAGTACAGCTTCAAAGAAATTGAGCAGAATGCTGGTTCAAAGCTGAGTACAAAAAAATTCATGTCTCTATGTGGCTCTGATACACTGGTATGTGTTCAGTAAAATCATAGGAATGTTAAAGGCAGAGGGTCACAATTAATGAGGAAGGTGGGGCCAATTTTCCTAACCTTTGTCCCTGCACAAAGCCTATTCCTTGAACACAAAGGTCAAGAGAAAAGAGACCTCTTCCACTGGGTCTCTGCCCCCTTTGCATTGCAACCAAAAGATTTCTGGGCTCCCTCAGGGATGTGGGAGGTTGAAAAAGATCTGCATCTGCAATAGGTCCAGGTCCACCAATGTCACGTTAATTAGGCAGCAGAAGGCATCCCCAGCCCTCCCACCTCAATTTCCTGTTCTAGTGGCCAGGGTGTGCCCAGAGGCAGGGGTGCCCAACAAAGCTGCTGCTGGGGGCTTGTGCCAGGACCCTCCTCATATCTGAGGGCCTGAGGGGGCTGGGCAGTAAGCTGAACAGCATTCTCAGTTTGTTGAAAGTTTTAGTTTTTGCTGCTCTCACCAGATCTTCGAGCCTTAGGTCCCCACTCTGGCAAGAAAACAGCAGCCAGAAGGTCCCATGTGATTGCTGCCCCTGGCACAGTAATGGCTTGGGACAGGAAATTTAGATGCACCTGGGCCTGAACAGGTGTAGCCATTCTGAGTTCATTGCTCCTGTCTAACACTGGGGGAGGTCTCTTGAGCAGAGTGGTGGAGGTGGAAACCCTGGAATCAACCCGAGGAACAACTCCTTGCAGCAGTAGGTGAAATGTCAGGTTGTGGATGCAGATCCTATATTGCAAAGGGCAATACTAGGCCTCCTCTAAGACAATAAAGAACACGAGTGCAATTGTAGAGTATAAGCAATGGAGTAATTAAAGTGAAGCAGAGCAGTTAATAGCTTTCTTCGAAGGCTGTGCAAGTGACACTACATCTGGATGAATCTGTGCAGCCTGCCGCACAGTGACAGGAGAAATACTTGTTCCTGTTTTCAAGAGGCGAAATGAGCTAATTGAAAATTAGATGCATCCATTCTCCTCCACTGTCTCTCCCCTATGGCAGCCTCCTCACTTGGTCCAAGGCCTTGGTTTCAATGCAGTCAGTTAAGTTCACAAGATCACACGGTACCTATGGATGATGAAGATCTTTTGGCCCATCTTAATTCATCCAAGACAACCCTACACTCCCCCCCCCACCGCCGTTGCTGCATTTAGTTCTTTTATAAATGATTCCAGGGTTTTCACCTCTATCATGCTGCTCAGACGTCCATTCCATGTGTTGATCATTCTTTGCGTGAAGAACTTCCTGATATCAGTCTTAAAGTTGCCTTTTACTACTTTAAACCTGTGTTCCCTTGTCCTATTTCCACAGTTCATTTTAAAGTAGTATTCTGGATTAATCTATTCCATACCGTATACTACCCTATGTACCTTTCTAAGATCACCTCTCAGATGCTTCCTTTCCAGGCTGAAAAGCCCAGGGTCGAGAATTTCCTTAGAGCAACTCCCGCTCCGCCGATGTAACTTTGCCGGAAGTGTGGCGGAAACCCCCATTTGCGCGTGTAAAGTGAAAATGTTAATAATTTACCTCATCAACCATACCTTTAAATAGCCAAAGCTTGTGTTTTAGGCCAATTGAGGGCCTAGTCTTAATAATGATTGTTGTAGAATTGAGTTTTGAGTATATATCGGTTATTATTTAATTTAACAATTATTCCCTTCTGGGGCTCAGAGCTTCCTTAATTATATTTGTAATTGAAAAGTCCATGTGAAGTCTACTCATCTATAAATATATGTTGGTTTTGTTAGATTAATTTGACAATGTCTCCGAGTATGTTTTAACATTCTTTCTACTTGGATGTTCAATCTGAAATTTATTACCAAGTTTAAAGAGGCTTTTACACTTTTGAAGTGCAGCTGACAGCGAGTGTAACCCTTCCACTTCCGCCATGATTTTCTGATATGTGATAGCAATGGCTGAGGTTCCCTTCTGCCAGCATGTATCAGAAAATTATTCTTATAATGTAGATGCAGCCTGAATCTAGAGGCTGGACCTTATCTGACCCGGGAGTGAAGTGGTGTAAATTAAGCGCACCGATGATTTTCCAATAAGCCGCCCATTGTGAGCAAGGCCTCAACAATGTCGCTGGTTCTCACAAAATGTTCCATTTGGGTGCCGCCAAAGTTTAGCTCTGGTACATTTTAGCTTAGACATTAGCCTTGATTTCATGCTCCTGGCAAAAATCCATGCCAAGAATGGCTGGCTCCCAGGGCAAAGCCAGCCCACAGCACATTGAGCTGTGGACAGCAGATCATTTATATAATTAGCCGCTGTTCTAATTGGGTTGGTGGAAAATCTGGCCAGTAGCCTAAATTTAAAGGTATGTCTGACAGGGATGAGGGACTTCAGTTTTGTGGAGAGACTGGAGAAACTGGGGTTCAACTCCTTAGAACAGAGAAGGTTAAGGGGAGATTTGATAGAGGTGTTCAAAAATCATGAACGGTTTTGATGGAGTAAATAAGGAGAAACTGTTTCCAGTGGCTGGAGGGCCAGTAACCAGAGGACGAAGTTTAAGGTGATCGGCAAAAGAGCCAATGGTGACATAAGGAAACATTTTTTTAAGCAGCAAGTTGTAATGATCTGGAATGCACTGCCTGAGAGGGTGGTGGAAGCAGATTCAACAATAACTTTCAAAAGGGAATTGGATAAATACTTGAAGGGGAAAATTTGCAGTGCTATGGGGAAAGAGCAGGGGAATGGAATGAATTCGATAGCTCTTTAAAAGAGCTGGCACAGGCACGATGGGCCAAATGGCCATCTCCTGTGCTGTATCCTACTATGATACTATGAAAGTTAAGTGGTTGTGTATTGTTTCAATCTTGATAAAGGTTCAAGGTAGATTTTACATATTTGTCAGCCATTACCAAGGCTGTGGGAGAAGGGGATAAGAAATGAAAGGAAATCCAGTGTGGTGGCACGAAACTGATTCTGTGGGAAAGTGATGGTGTGGCGCAGCATCTAACCTGTTCAATGGCTGGCAAAGTGAAAGTGATGCTGCTTGAGCTGGATGTGAGGAAGGTTGCCCTGTTTGGTTCGCCAGGGCACTCTGCCTAGAGAACAATAGCAAACTTTACCTGTTGGGAGGTGGCAGCCAGGCTTAGTGGTCTATACGGTACATGAGTGCCCTCTACAATGCTCTGGACTTGTGGGAACACTTCCACCTGGGCAACGTTATGTACCCTGTCAAGCTGATGCCTTCTTTCCATGGGGAAAGTTGATGTCACTTGCTTGATGTATCTGTGAACAGCCAACTGACTGATTTGACATATGTCGCTGGTGGCATAAAGGTTTAATGTAGTCTTGACTGCATGCCCACATGACAAGTTGTCCCTGTGGTACATGTTGTCTGCAGGTCAGCCTTCGGGAAATGGTACCTGGCTACGTGTGAAGCAAAGGTGCTGAAGACTAGTCTCCTTCAGGACTTTCTGGGCCAGTAGGGATAGGTCTGAGGTAGTAATGAATATATACATAATGCCTCAGGTGTTGTCTTTCCTAATCTAGATCATGGAGAGCTTTAGGAACCTCCAAAATGAATTCCCATCATATTTGTGTTGATTGCTGCAAGTTAAATTGCGGCAATAAGCAACAATACTGCAGAAAAAGTACTGGGGTGAAACATCTTATAACACACACTGGCGCACTCCACATTAACAGAAATTAATGTAGGGTGCAAAACCTGATACTTTAATATATAAAAAAATCAAAAGCCTTGCAGCAACTTTTTGAATACCAGCTTTAAGAATCCAACTTAGAACCGTAGAAGACGACCATTCGGACCATTTTCTGTGCTACTAGCGAAATCAAAAACTACCCCCACTGCCCTGCTAGCTCCCCATAACTTCTAGAGACCAGGGCAGTGGAATTAGTCATGCTGTTATTTGTGTAGGTGAGGTGAATGTTGGGGGTGCAGCAGGTCTGAAGAACCATGACGTTCGGTGTAAGAACTGATTTGCATCACTTCACTATTGAAATGAGACAACCAGCTCCACTTGCCTGTCCATTTCCTTTGCCAAGGTTTCCAGACCCGAGCTCTCCACCACCAAGGCTCCACAACAAGAGTAGAGGCTTGTAAAACTGGGGCTCTATGAGCTCCTAGTGTGGTATTTTATGTCCTTGAGCGAATATAGTAGCCTAATAAATGGTGCTCTTTGTACATATTTCAACTTCCAAGTTTAATGTATGTTTATTCAAATGATGTGCCTTATGTAATTTTAAATGAGCAGTTTTCAGTAATTAATTCTGGGAACAGGGAAGACACTGCTGATGTGCCACTTTCATTGGATATCTGCCAGCATCTGCACAAAATTAATTTTTTGTTTTCCTTTATAATTTTCTCTGAAGCACCTTTGGGTATGTAACGACACACTTGGGGAGAAGGATATACAATATGATGCAGTTCTGTATTAAAATAGTGTATGGTGAAGCCCGACTGAGTGGAGAATTTAGGTATTAATTTTACTTTTCGATATTCTTAGATTTCGATGAATGTAGTTTTGTAATTTTATTAAGTTTCTCCTGAACCTGTTTTAAAACATTATGAGGTCATAAACAAGCCACGTTTCATTAATGCCCACATCACTCAGCCAATTCACAACCATCTAAAGTTTGCAAATAGGCCTTTTAATCATGATGATGAATACAGAGCACAATTAACACTGAGGTAACTTTTATCTTCAGGGCTCCCAGTGTATAATGGGCATGGATGCTCCCCCTCCCCCCACATTCTTCTGCTGGAGGGGAATATTTACCCCATGTGATTTCTCCTGGTCAATTTTAAATAGGATTAATTTCTTTGTGAAGTAGAATGAGCTAAAAGGGTGGAATTTTTTTGGGGGAAGTGCGGCAGAGCGGATCTGCTCCCTGCAGCTTTTCCCTGCCACTGATCACATCCCAAATCCCAGGAATGGGGTTATTAAAATATTTGGGACAGGTGACCCACTCCTGTAGTGTTGCGACAGAGGTGCCCGCCCAACTGAGAAGGTAGGAGTTAGAGTGGCACGCTACCACTGTGAAAGGGGGCATCTGTGGCCCAAATCAGGCTGAAGTAAAATCCTACCAGCTTTGTAATGGTGATCAATCCTGGTGTAATCAATTACCTTTTACTTCTTTTCTTGGAGCCTTTAGTAGGTCCAAAACAGGGTTTATGTCTGTTCTCAGCAGGCATAGGGCCCATTGGGCCTATGGGGGCATTCTGGGCAGAAGTCCCCAGACACAACTCTATACTGCCTGTACCATGTTACGGGGATCAACCTAAGAAGTACTAGCTCACCCAGAGTGTAATTTATCGGCAAGTCATGAGGGGCAGAAGCCCAGCAGATCCATGTTGAGCCCAAATTATATGCCCCGGTTCATCCCCAACAGCTCGATAACAGGACGCTGCGCTCTGCGGGTTGTTCCTCGGGACACACGCAGAGACAGATATCAATTGCTGCTGGAAGACCATCAACTCAGTGAAGGAGGCCCTTTGGCCTGCCCGAAACCTGTTCGTCGTGGACAGCTCCTTCAGCTGGAAGACTGAGTGTTGTCGACTGGCACACTCCAAGGTCCAGGAGTACATGTTGCAGAATACACTGAAGCGAGGTGTGGCCTACGCAAAGGCTCTATGGGGAAAGGCCACCGTGTAAGGCCATCCCACCTTGTATTGTACAGAATGTATTCGAAGATATGTAATGTGTTTTGAATTGTAAAAATTAGATCATAGTGTGTACGATCTGCATTGTATTGGTACGAACTACATTGCTTGGAATTGTGTCTTTTTACACTGAACTGTGTGTATCTTAAAATTTGATGAAATAAAGTATGTTTTGAAATGTAAAAAAAATTGAGCCCAAATTGTGGCCCTGTTTCCCCTCCCTCACCTACTTCAACCGTTCCCGAACCTTTTCCATCTCTTCCTTCCCTGTCCCACTGGAGTCATTTCAGTGGCTCAGACTGCAGTAGGGGAGAGAGATCCCTCTCTTGCAATAGTGGAGACTCCTGGCACGGATGGTGTGTAGGGATATGAAAACCTCCCCCCGTAGGTTTTTAGGTAGGAAATCTGCCTGCTTTTTTCTATCGTCTACACATAGACAAAAATCTGTGAGATAGCTGTAAAAGTATATATGAAATGGCCAAAAAACTGCTTGAAATCAGTTTTACCCTACCAGAACTGACTGTATTTTCACTTACTTAATAAGAGTGGCTGCACTTCAAAGTTATTCATTATACGTAAAGCTGAAGTGCTTTAGGATGTTTCTGAGAAATGCTGTATAAATGCAAGTAGGCTAAGTGAGAAACAAAGGGGAATTGTTTATAATTAGCTATAAGAAGCCTTTCAAATAACGAGTAAGATTCCAGTTATTTAGCATTATGATCATAATTTTTAAATAATAGAAACCAGACTAGTTATTTGTAGTTTCCTTACATAATTACATACTTTCTGCTGCATTTTGAATCACTGAAATGCATTACTGGATTTTGAGAAATCAATAAACCACGGTAACGACATTTAATTTAATTATAGCAAGCAGCAGGCTTCCGAGGAAAAACAGCAGGAAATTTATATATTTTATTTGAATTTGTAAAGTATGCAAAGTATTTAGTTCCCAGAAGATGCTGTTTTATTGAACAAGCTGTTATTTATATCTAATGGCCTAATTAGCAGGTGTAATGGAGGCAAATGAAAGAGTTTTGCTGTCAAACGTGTGATAAATGAGCCTCTCCCTATTGTGTCATGGGAAATGAAAGATTACTTCTGCAAAATATACACAGGGAAAGACATGAACAACATGCCCCCAGCCCCCAAAAAAATAGTACCAAGGCAAAATTCAAATCATTGATATAAACGACCTGGAAAGCTGAAAGGGCTTAAAACAAATAAATCCCCTGGGGTGGATGGTATTTTTCCCAAACTGTTGAAAGACTAGCGAGGAGCGGGAAGAATTTCCACAGCGGTTCTCCCAATCATCCGCTGTAACTTTTGCGGAAGATCCCACCGAATCCCTAGAGAAATGGCGTAAACACCATTTACGCTGTTTCTCCGGGACAATCCTACCTGACCAACCTCCTCGAGTTCTTTGAGGAAGTGGCAACTCAAGTCAACTGTGGTTACACCTTATGACCTGATGTACTCAGACTTCCAAAGGAATTTGATAACATTCCACATGAAAAATTATTAATTAAGCTCAAACCTGTGGAGGTTCAGGGCATAAATGTCAGTATGGATAAGGAATTGGCTGAAGGGTAGATTTCAGCAAGTACTGATTAGAGGAGCAATGTCAGGATGGGGGAGGGGGGGGGAGTGCTGAGTGGAGTACATTAGTGTTGGGAGCATTACTGTTTCTAATTTACATCAGTGACTTGGATTCTGAAACTCAATGCAAATTGTCCAATCTGCAGATGATATCTAACTAGGAGAGGTAGTGGATTCAAAGGAGGCAGACCAGAAATCACATAATGAGCTAAACAAAATATGAATGGTCTGAACGATGGCAGATAAAATTAATGCAGTCAATTGCACGTAGGAAGGAGGAAGCTGAAAGGGAATGACCTTCGTCATCCATAAACATTTTGTGATCTTGTAAAATCAAGTCTTGTCACCATGCTATTTCAGGCTAAACTAGTCTATTGGGGTTAGAGATAGCCCACACAACCACCACCACTGGAGTTCCTGAATAACTAGTGGGAGAAAATGTTAATTATTGGTGTGGGTGTTCTGGCAAAATTTGATTAACAGACTGTAAATAGAGGGTGATGGACATGCATTTCAAACATTTTCATTCATCCTTCATTCCTTCATTGCTCCACATTCTCCTTTTTAAATGAGCTCAAAAATCCAATGTTTGCTATTCCAGCTTTTTGAGGTCCTCTGTTGTAAGTCTACTAGCCTCACCCTCCCTATCTCTGTGACCTCCTCTAGCCCTACAACACTCCCAAAACTCTGTTCTTTTGTGCAGCCTCACTTACTTTCGTTCCACCATTGGCCTTGTGCTCTAGAATTCCCTCCATAAACCTCTCCATCTCTCAACCCTCCTTTAAGACCCTCTTTAAAACTTCTTAAAACTAACCTCTTTACCCCTCCTTCCTAACATCTCCTTCTTTGTCTCATTTTTGTCTGATTACATTTCTGAGAAGCATGTTGAGATATTTTTCTATGTTAAAGGAACTATATAAATGGTAGTTATTGTTGTCTAGGACTTCTATCTCATTTATACCAAAGTCATTGAATTTAATTGGGATATCTTTGTTTGGAGAGGGCATATTGCTCATATCTTTCCTTGTGAATACTTGGAGGAAGTCGTCATTTCGAATATTTACTGTTTTGTGCTCATTTTTTGTTTCTAGCCTATTTGCATCTTTTATGGTTTTTGCCTCTTCCATGACTGCCCTCTTATTGTTGAGATACTGAAAGAACTTATTTTACTGTTATGCTTAGCTTGAGCTGCTTTTCTATGGTTCACTTTGACCCTGATCACCTTATAACATGTTTCTACAATTTCTTGTCTTTATACCTGTGAGCCCGTTCTCCCTACGGAACTTATACACGCCATGGTTCCTTTTTATCTTTCTTTTAATTTGTTTGTTGTTCCATGTAGGCTCATATTTGATTAGTCTGAACTTGTTGGTTTTAGGAATGTATTTATCCTGCATGATCATTTACTGAAGTATTGTTGAACAATCCTCCCTTCAGTTGTTTCACCATTTCATTGAAGTTAACCCTTTTAAAGTTACACACCTGGCTCCTGGTCTGAGGTATTTCTGATACCCAGATCATTTGAACTTTATCATTCTGTGGTCACTGTCCCCCAGAGTGCTATGTCTATTTCCTGTACTTTTTCTGGATCATTTATGAACACCAGATTACTGGGCAAAAAAGCAGTCATGTTTTACATCTACTAACTCTGACTCTAAACAACTAGGGTCTTCACAGTTTATATTTGGTTGATTGAAGTCTCCCATTTAAAAATAACTTTCCTGTTCTTCCATACCACAACTTGTCCTCCTTCTTAGGCTGACCTGGTGGTTTATAGCATATCCGCATCGTTACAAACAAAGATAGGAACAGGAATAGGCCATGCAGGCTCTTGAGCCTGTTTCATCATTCAGTTAGATCACAGCTGATCTGCACCTCAACTACATTTACCCGCCTTTGTTCCATATCTCTTGATACCCTTACCTATCAAAAAATCTAGCGATTCCTATTCCTGTCTCAATGTTCCTCACAAGTCTCTTTGTCCCTTCTTGGTCTAAGTGTAGTCCGTCTCAACTGCTCAAGTCCTTTTTTATTCTGGAATGATTCCCAGTTATTTATCAAGATAGCATTGTTGTTCTTGCACCACATTACCAGCTACTCGTTTACCTCTTCAATTCTTTTGAGGATCTCCCCTCCTTTTGCATTTACTGGCAGTATACCAGATAACATTAATTTGTATGCTCCATATTTGAGTTTTTAGGCCTGTAAATTATTTCTCCCTATGTAATATATTTATATTTATTCTTTCTTTCTATCTATCTATCTCATGGGATTAAAGGAACAGTGGCAGTGTGAATACAAAATTGTCTAGGGGACAGAAAGCAGAGAGTAGCGGTGAACGGTTGTTTTTCAGACTGGAGGGAAGTACACCATGGTGTTCCCCAGGAGGTCAGTATTGGGACCACTGTTCTTTTTGATATATATTAATGACCTGGACTTGGGTATAGAGGGTATAATTTTAAAGTTTGCAGATGACACAAAACTTGGGAATGCAGTAAACAATGTGGAGGATAGTAACAGACACCTGCGGCAGGTGGTGAGCGAACCAACATGAGGGAAAAACTTACTTGACTTCATCCTCACCAAACTACCTGTTGCAAATGCATCTGTCCATGACAGTATTGGTAGGAGTGACCACCGCACAGTCCTCGTGGAGACGAAGTCCCGTCTTCGCACTGAGGATACCATCCAACGTGTTGTGTGGCACTACCATCGTGCTAAATGGGATAAATTCAGAACAGATCTAGCAGCTCAAAACTGGGCATCCATGAGGTGCGGTGGGCCATCAGCAGCAGCAGAATTGTATTCCAGCACAATCTATAACCTCATGGCCCGGCATATTCCTCTCTCTACCATTGCCAACAAGCCAGGGAATCAACCCTGGTTCAATGAGGAATGTAGAAGAGCATGCCAGGAGCATCACCAGGCGTACCTAAAAATGAGGTGCCAACCTGGTGAAGCTACAACTCAGGACGACATGCATGCTGAACAGCGGAAGCAACATGCTATAGACAGAGCTAAGCGATTCCACAACCGACGGATCAGATCAAAGCTCTGCAGTCCTGCCACATCCAGTCGTGAATGGTGGTGGACAATTAAACAACTAACGGGAGGAGGAGGCTCTGTAAACATCCCCATCCTCAATGATGGCGGAGTTCTGCACGTGAGTGCAAAAGACAAGGCTGAAGCATTTGCAACTATCTTCAGCCAGAAGTGCCGATTGAATGATCCATCTCGGCCTCCTCCCGATATCCCCACCATCACAGAAGCCAGTCTTCAGCCAATTCAATTCACTCCACGTGATATCAAGATACAGCAAAGGCCATGGACCCTGACAACATCCCGGCTGTTGTGCTGAAGACTTGTGCTCCAGAACTAGCTGCGCCTCTAGCCAAGCTGTTCCAGTACAGCTACAACACTGGCATCTACCCGACAATGTGGAAAATTGCCCAGGTATGGCCTGTCCACAAAAAGCAGGACAAATCCAATCCAGCCAATTACCGCCCCATCAGTCTAATCTCAATCATCAGCAAAGTGATGGAAGGTGTCGTCGACAGTGCTATCAAGCAGCACTTACTCACCAATAATCTGCTCACCGAAGCTCAGTTTGGGTTCCGCCAGGATCACTCGGCTCCAGACCTCATTACAGCCTTGGTCCAAACATGGACAAAAGAGCTGAATTCCAGAGGTGAGGTGAGAGTGACTGCCCTTGACATCAATGCAGCATTTGACCGAGTGTGGCACCATGGAGCCCTAGTAAAATTGAAGTCAATGCTAATCAGGGGGAAATCTCTCCAGTGGCTGGAGTCATACCTAGCACAAAGGAAGATGGTAGTGGTTGTTGGAGGCCAATCATCTCAGCCCCAGGACATTGCTGCAGGAGTTCCTCAGGGCAGTGTCCTAGGCCCAACAATCTTCAGCTGCTTCATCAATGACCTTCCCTCCATCATAAGGTCAGAAATGGGGATGTTCGCTGATAATTGCACAGTGTTCAGTTACATTCGCAACCCCTCAAATAATGAAACAGTCCGAGCCCGCATGCAGCAAGACCTGGACAACATCCAAGCTTGGGCTGATAAGTGGCAAGTAACATTCGCGCCATCAATTGCCAGGCAATGACCATCTCCAACAAGAGAGAGTCTAACCACCTCCCCTTGACATTCAACGGCATTACCATCGCCGAATCCCCCACCATCAACATCCTGGGGGTCACCATTGACCAGAAACTTAACTGGACCAGCCACATAAATACCGTGGCTACAAGAGCGGGTCAGAGGCTGGGTATTCTGCGGCGAGTGACTCACCTCCTGACTCCCCAAAGCCTTTCCACCATCTACAAGGCACAGGTCAGGAGTGTGATGGAATACTCTCCACTTGCCTGGATGAGTGCAGCTCCAACAACACTCAAGAAGCTTGAGACCATCCAGGACAAAGCAGCCCATTTGATTCGCACCCCATCCACCACCCTAAACATTCACTCCCTTCACCACCGGCGCACTGTGGCTGCAGTGTGCACCATCCACAGGATGCACTGCAGCAACTCGCCAAGGCTTCTTCGACAGCACCTCCCAAACCCACGACCTCTACCAACTAGAAGGACAAGGGCAGCAGGCGCATGAGACCAACACCACCTGCATGTTCCCCTCCAAGTCACACATATCCCGACTTGGAAATATATCGCTGTTCCTTCATCGTCGCTGGATCAAAATCCTGGAACTCCCTTTCTAACAGCACTGTGGGAGAACCTTCACCACACGGACTGCAGCGGTTCAACAAGGTGGCTCACCACCACCTTCTCAAGGGCAATTAAGGATGGGCAATAAATGCTGGCCTTGTCAGCGACGCCCACATCCCATGAATGAATAAAATAAAAATTACGATGTGATGCTTTGTCCTCTTTTTAGGGGCATTACCGAACCTGTTCTTTTCCTTAAGTGCTAGCTGATGACTTCCTGGGAGGTCAGCAGGTTGTGTGTACTCCTGCACCCACTTCTGTACATTTTTATGGTATGGTCTCACTGGAAGGCCCAGGAAATTCTGCACTTTTTGTTGAGATTGGTAATAGATTTTCAATACTTAAATCAAATCTCACAGCTTTGAAGAAATGAAAAGTTTAAAAATCTGGGTGATAAAATTGTTTCAACTTCATTATCAAGAGGATGTTATTTTAGGTGTATAGGGAGTATGGGAATATAGAGAGCTGACTTTCCTCCACCCCCATCGTAAGCACAAATAAGGTGAAGTGCAACTGAAGTGCACTCCACCTGACCTGACCTGAACCTGCCCATGTTTGTAGTGTCAGGCTGTTCCTTTTGGGCCAATGCACCCCATTAATATGAGCTAATAAAGACCAGTCAACATGAATTTCTAAAAAGCAGCTCCTACTTGACCAACCTTATGGAAATTTTTTGCAGAAGTAACAGAGGACAAATAAAGGAAATGATTTTGATGTGGTTTACATGGATAAGCATTTGATAAATGAACACAGAAGAAACTTGTGGCAAAGATGATGGTGCATGGAATTAAGGGGAAGGTGGCCACATGGATAAAGAGATAGTTCGAAGACGGAAAGCAAAAGGTAGAGGATTAAGGACATTTCTCAGACAGGAAAAGATGTGAAGAGTAATGTTCCACAAGGGTCCGTATTGGAGATGTTTATATTTATCATATATATAAATGATCTGGACTTAGAAATTGAAGGAACAATAATAAACTTTTCTGATGACACCAAATTGATAGCATGGCAAATTGTGAAAGACTGCAGGAAGGCAAAATTCAGCTAGGATGTTGAGCATTGAGGTGGCAGATGCAGTTCAATGTTAAAGCATTTTGGAAGTAAGAATGAGGAGTGAAGATACACTATATGGTAAGATTATAAATGTAATTGAGGAGCCTTGGTGCACAGATAAACAAGATATTGAAGGAAATAATACAAGTAGTTTTAAAATAAGAACAGAAAATACCAGAAAAGGTCAGCAAGTCAGGCAGCATCTGTGGAGAAAGAAACAGGGTTAACATTTCAGGCTGAAGACCTTTCATCAGAACTGGAAGATGTTAAAGAGTTAACAGTTTTTCAGCGAGTACAGAGCCAGGGAAAGGGGAGAGGGGAGGGCAGGAAAGAACAAAAGGGAAGGTCTGTGATAGTGTAGAGGGTAAGAGTGATTAAATGACAAAAAGGATGATGGCGCAAGGCAAGGAGGGTAGTAATGGGACAAGTAAAGAAACAAAAGATGGGACTAGAGGAGCTATAAATGGCAACAGCAGAAACATTACCAGCAGCAATCCCACAAAAAAAAATGGGAGCAGTGGGTATGATCTGGGTTGAGTCCAGAAGGTTGTAAAATGTCTAAATGAAAGATGAGGTGCTGTTCCTCGAGCTTCTGTTGAGCTTCATTTGAACAGTGTAAGGAGCCGAGGTCAGAGTGGAGTGGGACGGGGAATTAAAATGGCAAGCAACCAGCAAGTCAGGGTCACGCTTGTGGACTGAGCGGAGGTGTTCAGCAAAGCGATCACTTAATCTGCGTTTGGTCTCCCCAATGTAGAGGGGACCGCAATGTGAGCAGCGAATACAGTATACTAAATTGAAAGAGTGTTTGGGACCATAGACAGTGGAATGGGAGGAGGTGAAAGGGCAGGTGTTGCATCTCCTGCGCTCGCATGGGAAGGTGCCGTAGGGAGGAGAGCGGGTGTTGAGGATGATGGAAGAGTAGACCACAGTATCGCGGAGGGAACGGTCCCTTCGGAATGCTGAAAGGGGAGGGGAAGGTGAGTTTGGTGGTGGGATCGCGCTGGAGGTGGTGGAGATGGCAGAGGATGATATGTTGAATATGGAGGCTGGTGGGGTGGAAGGTGAGGACAACACGGACCCCATCATGGTTCTGGGAGGGAAGGAAAGGGGTGAGGGCAGAAGTGTGGGAAATAGGACAGACACTGTCGAGGGCCCTGTCAACTATAGTGGAGGGGAATCCTCGGTTGAGGAAAATGGAAGACACATCGGAAGCAATGGTGTGGAAGGTGGCATCGTCGGAACAGATGCGACAGAGGCAGAGAAACTGGAGAGGGGAATAGAGTCCTAGAGTCCTTACAGGAAGCGGGGTGAGAGGAAGTGTAATCAAGGTAGGTGCTGGAAGTCTTAACGTGCATCGAGGTAGATAAATCTCCAGGACCTGATGAAATGTATCCCAGGACGTTATGGGAGGTTAGGGAGGAAATTGCGGGTCCCCTAGCAGAGATATTTGAATCATCGACAGCTACAGGTGAGATGCCTGAAGATTGGAGGGTAGCAAATGTTGTGCCTTTGTTTAAGAAGGGAGGCAGGGAAAAGCCTGGGAACTACAGACCGGTGAGCCTGACATCTGTAGTGGGTAAGTTGTTAGAGGGTATTCTGAGAGACAGGATCTACAGGCATTTGGAGAGGCAGGGACTGATTAGGAACAGTCAGCATGGTTTTGTGAGAGGAAAATCATGTCTCACGAATTTGATTGAGTTTTTTGAAGGGGTAACCAAGAAGATAGATGAGGGCTGTGCAGTAGACGTGGTCTACATGGACTTTAGCAAAGCCTTTGACAAGGTACCGCATGGTAGGTTGTTGCATAAGGTTAAATCTCACGGGATCCAAGGTGAGATAGCCAATTGGATACAAAATTGGATTGACGACAGAAGACAGAGGGTGGTTGTAGAGGGTTGTTTTTCAAACTGGAGGCCTGTGACCAGCGGTGTGCCTCAGGGACCGGTGCTGGGTCCGCTGTTATTTGTTATTTATATTAATGATTTGGATGAGAATTTAGGAGGCATGGTTAGTAAGTTTGCAGATGACGCCAAGATTGGTAGCATTGTGGACAGTGAAGAAGGTTATCTAGGATTGCAACGGGATCTTGATAAATTGGGCCAGTGGGCCGATGAATGGCAGATGGAGTTTAATTTAGATAAATGTGAGGTGATGCATTTTGGTAGATCGAATCGGGCCAGGACCTACTCCGTTAATGGTAGGGCGTTGGGGAGAGTTATGGAACAAAGAGATCTAGGAGTACAGATTCATAGCTCCTTGAAAGTGGAGTCACAGGTGGATAGGGTGGTGAAGAAGGCATTCAGCATGCTTGGTTTCATTGGTCAGAACATTGAATACAGGAGTTGGGATGTCTTGTTGAAGTTGTACAAGACATTAGTAAGGCCACACTTGGAATACTGTGTACAGTTCTGGTCACCCTATTATAGAAAGGATATTATTAAACTGGAAAGAGTGCAGAAAAGATTTACTAGGATGCTACCGGGACTTGATGGTTTGACTTATAGGGAGAGGTTGGATCGACTGAGACTTTTTTCCCTGGAGAATAGAAGGTTTAGGGGTGATCTTATAGAAGTCTATAAAATAATGAGGGGCATAGATAAGGTGGATAGTCAAAATCTTTTCCCAAAGGTAGGAGAGTCTATAACGAGGGGGCATAGATTTAAGGTGAGAGGGGAGAGATACAAAAGGGTCCAGAGGGGCAATTTTTTCACTCAAAGGGTGGTGAGTGTCTGGAACGAGCTGCCAGAGGCAGTAGTAGAGGCGGGTACAATTTTGTCTTTTAAAAAGCATTTGGACAGTTACATGGGTAAGATGGGTATAGAGGGATATGGGCCAAGTGCAGGCAATTGGGACTAGCTTAGTGGTATAAACTGGGCGACATGGACATGTTGGGCCGAAGGGCCTGTTTCCATGTTGTAACTGCTATGATTCTATGAAGGTAGCTGTGGGAGTCGGTGGGCTTATAATATATATTGGTTGACAGCCTATCCCCAGAAATGAACAAAGAGAAGTCGTGAAAGGGAAGGGAAGACTCAGAGCTGAGGGAAGGGTGGAAATTGGAAGCAAAGTTGATGAAATTTTCCAGTTTGGGGTGAGAGCAGGAAGCAGCACCAATGCAGTCATCAATGTACTGAGAAAAGAGGGGAGGGGACCTGAGTAGGACTGGAACAAGGAATGTTCCACGTATCCCACAAAAAGGCAGGCATAGCTGGGACCCATATGGGTTCCCATAGCAATGCCTTTTATTTGGAGGAAGTGAGTGGAGTCAAAGGAGAAGTTGTTCAATGTAAGAACAAATTCAGCCAGGCGGAGGAGGGTGGTGGTGGATGGGGACTGGTTGTTCAGTTCGCAATGAAAAGATCTAGAGAGGGTAAGAGGCCAGAGGGAGGGGTCCAGGTGGAACGAGAATTCTGAAGGCTGGAGAAAGGGTCTGCTGTGCGGGTGGAAGACTCCTGGCCAAAGAAATGGGCGTGAAGGGGAAGGTGACGGAAGAAGAGCTCAGCATCGTGTCGAATTCGAAATTCATTGAGGTGGGGACATAAGGCGATGAAGCTAAGGCCTTTGCTGAGGACTGATCATTCGGGGTCAGAGAGTGGGAGGTCAGAGGGAATAGTGAAAACAAGACAAAGGGTGAGATTAGAGGGAGGGATGGGGTCAGAGGATGGGGAAGAAGGATCAGGAGGGAAGTTGGTCTCTAGGAGTTGTAGAGTCCTTGACACCTGAAAGAAAGAAAAACGTTTTTTGTTAAAGTGTGGATGAGGCAAAGGATGAAATGGAACTGCGGAACAGGACAACTCTGAAATAGAGTGAGTCGGTGCTGCTGGAGAGAGAGATTGAAAGTGTGTATGTGGCAGCGCACGGCGTTGAGTGTAGATCTCAGGAAGCGGTGAGAGCAGTGGTTCAAGGAACACTGAATATCATGGAGATATCTGTATTCGGGGTGGATCTGAAACATGAAGGGTGGAATTTAAGTTGGAGACCATGTGGAATGAGCCTGAGCTGGAGACAATTGCTGAGGAAAGAGATGTGGCTGTGAAAGCGAGTTTTAGAAGAAACCTGATCAAACACGAGAAGGGAAACAGAAAGCAATGAAGGTGAACGAGGTAAAAAGGACAAATTGAAATTGCGTTGGAGAGAAGAAGCAGAACTGCCGGCGTGACATCGGCCGTCTCAATTTCTGTACTCCCCTCACTCACTCTAACCTACCTCCGTCTGAACTTGCAGCACTCTGTCCTCTCAGGTCCAATTCTGACATTGTCATTAAACCTGCTGACAAGGGCGGCGCTGTTGTTGTGTGGCGAACAGACCCCTACCTTATGGAGACTGAAAGCCAACTCTCCGACACCTCCTCCTACCTCCCCCTAGACCATGACCCCACTGCCGAACGACAAGCCACAGTTTCTCAGACCATCACTGACCTCATCTCCTCTGGAGATCTTCCACCCCACTGCCTCCAAACTCGTAGTCCCCTAACCCCACACAGCCCGCTTCTACCTCCTTCCCAAGATCCATAAACAGGACTGCCCAGGGAAACACATCATTTCAGCCTGTTCTTGCCCCACGGAACTTATTTCCTCCTATCTCGACTCTTTTTTCTCACCTTGTCCAGTCTCTTCTGACCTACATCCACGACTCTTCTGTGCCCGCCGCCACTTTAACAGTTTCCAATTCCCTGGCCCTAACTGTCGTCTTTTCACCGTGGATGTCCAGTCCCTCTACACCTCCATCCCCCACCAGGACGGCCTGCAGGCCTTTCGCTTCTTCCTTGAACGGAGGCCCAACCAGTCCCCATATACTACCACTCTCCTCCGCCTGGCTGAACTTGTTCCTACGTTGAACAACTTCTCCTTTGACTCCCCTCACTTCCTCCAATAAAAGGTATCGCTACGGGAACCTGTATGGGTCCAAGCTATGCCTGCCTTTTTGTGGGATACGTGGAACATTCCTTGTTCCAGTCCTACTCAGGTTCCCTCCACTCTTTCTTCGGGACACTGATGACAGTATCAGTGCCGCTTCCTGCTTTCGCCACAAACTGGAAAATTTCATCAGCTATACTTTCTATATGGTCCATCTCCATCTCTTCCCTTCCTCGACTTCTCTATCTCCATTTCTGGGGATAGGCTGTCAACCAATATCTATTATAAGCCCACTGACTCCCACAGCTACCTTGATTGCACTTCCTCCCACCCCGCTTCCTGTAAGGACTCTATTCCCTTCTCCCGGTTTCTCCATCTCCGTTGCATCTGTTCCGGCGATGTCACCTTCCAAACCAGTGCTTCCGATATGACTTCCTTTTTCCTCAACCGGGGATTCCCCTCCACTGTAGCTGACAGGGACCTCGACCGTGTCCGTCCAATTTCCCGCACTTCTGCCCTCACTCCTTCCTCTCTCTCCCAGAATCACGATAGGGTCCCCCTTGTCCTCACCTTCCACCACCCTCCACATTGAACGTATCATCCTCCGCCATTTCCACCATCTCCAGCTTGATCCCACCACCAAACGTTTCTTCCCCTCCCCTCCCCTTTCAGCATTCCGGAGGGACCGTTCCCTCCACAACACTGTGGTCGACTCTTCCATCACCCCCAACACCTGCTCTCCTCCCCACAGCACCTTCCTGTGCGAGCGCAGGAGATGCAACACCTGTCTTTTCACCTCTTCCCTTCCCACCATCCAGGGCCCCAAACACTCCTTCCAGGTGAAACAGCAGTTTACTTGTACTTATTTCAATTTACTATACTGTATTCGCTGCTCACATTGCGGTCTCCTTTACATTGGGGAGAGCAAATGCAGATTGGGTGATGGCTTTGCTGAACACCTCCGCTCAGTCCATAAGCTTGACCCTGACCCGCCGGTCGCTTGCCATTTTAATTCCCCGCCCCACTCCACTCTGACCTCTCTGTCCTCAGCCTCTTACACTGTTCCAATGAAGCTCAACGGAAGCTCGAGGAACAGCACCTCATTTTTTGCTTAGGCACTTTACAACCTTCCGGTCTCAACACTGATTTCAATAACTTCAGATCATAACCACTGCTCCCATTTTTTTTGTGGGATTGCAGTTGTTGGTTATGGTTCTGCTGTTGCCATTTACAGCTCCTCTCGACCCATCTTTTGTTTCTTTACTTGTCCCATTCCCACCCTCCTTGCCTTGCACCATCATCCCTTTTGTCATTTAATCACTCTTGCCCTCAATCCTATCACAGACCTTCCCTTTTGCTCTCTCCTGCCCTCCCCTCCTCCCTCCTTTCCCTGGCTCTGTACTTGCTTAAAAACTGTTAAATCTTTAACATCTTCCAGTTCTGATGAAAGGTCTTCAACCTGAAAGGTTAACTCTGTTTCTTTCTCCACAGATGCTGCCTGACCTGCTGAACTTTTCCAGCATTTTCTGTTTTTATTTCAGATTTCCAGCATCCGTAGTATTGTGTTTTTGATACAAGTAGTTTTGGTCAATTTTTTCAAAAAGCAAACGGAATCCTTGGTTTTGTATCTAGAGGCAAAGATTACAAGAACAAGGAGGTAATGTTAAACTTGTACAAGAAATTAGTTAGGCCACATTTAGAATGTTGTGTACAGTTTTGGGCACCCCATTATAGGAGGGATATAAAAACAATGGAAAAGATACAATATAAATTTACTAGGATAATGACAGGGATGAAGTGTTACAATTATGATAAATTTGGGAAATTCGGATTTTTTTCCACTCAAATTGAGAAGGTTAAAGGGGGAATCTGATAGGAAGGTCTTCAAGATTATGGCCAGGAATTTCCTTGGAACTGCTCCCGCTCCGTCACCATAAATTCACTGGAAGTGTGGTGGAAACCCTGTTTACATGTACATGTACAAACACAAGCACAGACTTACTGGGCTAAATGAGTTGTTTCAGTGTTGTAAGGGTATGGTAGTGTAATGGTTATGATACTGGACAAGAACCCCAAAGTTTGCGAGTCCAAATCCCACCATGGTAAGTTATGAAAGCGAAATCGATAAATCTTACATTTTGTGGGCTAGTACCAGGAAAAGAATGACCACGAAAGCTGCTGGATTGCTGTAGTGCTATTGCGACCCTGCTTGGGCTACATTAGACTCTAGTCTACATGAGACTATTCACTCTTACTTCCCCGGCGAGCTGTTCAGTGATCCAAACACAGTGAATTTGCCGCATCCCGAGAACAAATTGAAAGAAACTATTAAGCTGAAAATCTGAAACCACATTTGAATGCACAGTACCGATCCTTATTTGACTGTCTGAAGACTTGTGGTAATAGATAATCTTCAATTCTGGAGTTTATTTCAGAAAGCACCGCGAACACAGGTTATGAAATATTAGAGCTGCCACCAATCAGAAGATTAACAGTCTTATTTATAGTAACACATATCAATTAATTTATTTCAGGAAAGAATGGGAGCAAGCTGACAAGAGATTAATTATGTTCATTAAAAGTCGCTTAGGCAATCCATTTTAATAGGCAATATTATTACTAGTGCCCAAAACTAGCTAGGTGAAGACTTATTTTTGTTACTGTAGCTGAGGTAAAACTACATATTGATTAATATTGCTGACAGATGTACTACACAAAGATTGATCAGATCATTCTCACAGAAGCATTATGAATGCAAGTGAAACTGCTGATGCATGTTTATTGCTTTTCATTAGAAAAAGAAGCTTGCAGTTAGCCCTTGTGCTTTTACAGAAGTCCTCTGTGAACATACTTAGCTTGGAAAATAGAAAAGGGTTGCAGCAGTTCATGTGAGTATATAAAAGGGAGTGGGAATAGCAAATAGAAATAGCAGGAGTAAAGTCTTTGACTGTGAGCAACCTGTTCAAGTAACAAGGTAGCAAAGAAGTATAAAGGAGGGGAATAATGAGAACCAGCAGTGTAAAGGCTGTGAGATTGTTTTGTCTGGCATTCAAATTGTATTGTTAATGTTTTCCTTGAAAAATATAACTTTAGGTTTGGGTACCACAATGTCCTTCAAAAAAAGTGCATCAGATTAAGGATCCGGATTTGAAAACAGGTGCATGCCATTCATTGACACTTTGGTTCTCTAGGGCTATCAAAGGCCAGAACAGAACCCATGCTACAGATCTCTGGGAAGAGTGATCCTTTCTAAGAGTCAGGACATGCTACTTTGAGCTTGGCAATAATTTAGTATACTATTGGCCCCTCGCCTGTGTAAGCTAGAGGCTAAAGGGACCATGGAAGTATTTGATGGGTTAATAGAAGAGTCGTCATAAAATCTCTGCCCCTTCTCAGTGAATTGGGAACAATTAGAAATAGACTCGGGATCAGTGCCAGAAACATAAAATGGATGGTTAGATCATTTTTTAATAAAATAGATTAATAGGATATAGAGCCTTTTCCACAAGTGGCTCTTGAAGTTGAGTCAGTCAATCACATTAAAGATGGAATTAAGTAAACACACAAAGAAGAAATATATTAAAGGGCATGGGGAGAAAGTCAGAAATTGGGACCAGAGTAGATAGCTTCAGTGGGTGAGCTAGCATGGCAGTTGCATGATGGGCCAGATGGCCTCATGCTTTTTTGAAATTTCGATTATATGATGGGGCTGGTGAAGTGATTGTGGCTGTGCAGAGCTGGGCTGCTACTCCAGTGGGGCTCTGTGTACACACCCACACATGAACTGACCTCATTCCACAGTTCATTCTAATATTTAAATTTTGCTCCTGGCACATTGCTCAGGATGAGCTCAAAGAAGGCAGAGTCGACGGAGATGAGATTTCCAGTGTCGGCAGAATGTAAATGGTTGCTGGCTCCAGGAAAGAGGAAAGGGCCTTTTTGGGCAGGAGAAGGAGAACAACGCCAGAGGGAAATCAGCCTTCTAAGACCAAAAATCTTGAGCATGAAGGTACGTTGGTGGCCCGAGGAAAAGATTAGGGGGTGGAATTGGTCCACGCCAGTAGCACGAAAGGGGCTGATGATGAATCAGCAGCCCGACTAACACCGCGCCCGATTTTCTTTTGCAGCAAAGTCAATGGAAAAGAAAACCCTGTGCAGTGCACAAAAAACAGGCTGTCGGTTTACTCTCTGCCCATTTCACGGTACTGGCGCAAACCAATTTCACCCTCTAGGGCTGCCCAGGTACAAAGTGTAAAGAAATTTCTGCAAGCCCCCTCCTCCCTTACGGTGCCCCCCCCACCCCCCCTTACAGTGCCCGTTTATGACTTTGTGCACAGCCACCGAGTGCGCTACATGTTGGCCGTGTATCAGACACAGGGTGGGCCTCAGGTCCACTATGTTTCTGATTACATGGGGTGCTGGTGTCCAGTGCACAACAGGTACCAGTCATTGCATTATCGTCCCTTATATATGTTGTTTCATTAGTTTTCCTTACAAAACACTTCAAACATGGCATTCCCTAGTTAATACATTTTAGGTTGTAGTACTATGACCTCTGATAAAATGCTTTGTGTAGGTCAAACTTATTTTGAAGAAAAACCATGCCCTCACTCATGATTCCCACATATTGCGATCTAGCAGTTTCTGTTCAAATTCAGAAGGTTGTAATGGGATGAATTTTCTAAGAACCTGCCAGTGGTGAGGGACCTCACCCACCACCAGCACATATCACAAAATCATAGGCAGTGTTGTCAGTGTGTCATGCTGTCAGCTTGGCTTGGTGGTAGCAGTCTTGCCTGAGTTTGGAAGGTCCTGGTTTCCAGCCCCACTCCAAGACTTGAGCACACAATCTCAGCTGATACTTCAGTGCAGTACTGAGGGGAGTGCTGTGTTGTTAGAAGTCCTATCTTTTGGATGTGATGTTAAAATAAGGCCCCGTCTATCAGTTCAGGTGGGACATAAATGATTCCATAGCATTTTTTCAAAGAAGAGGAGAGAGTTCTCCGGGTATCCTGAGCAATGTTCATCCCTCAACCAACATCGCCAAAAAACAGATTAGCTGGCCTTTCATCTCATTGCTGTTTGTGGGATCTTGCTATGAGTGAAATGGTTGTTGTGCTTACCTACAAAGCAACAGTGAATACACTTCAGAAGTAATTCATTGGCTGTGAAATGATTTGTTGTCCTGAGGTCATGAAAAGCACTATATAAATTCAAGTTCTATTATTACTCAGAAGATTTGGGCTAATGCTGATGAATGTCATTTATTTGAAATGTAGTCCATTATTTATCAAAACTGAAATATGAAGTAGTACATGGACTGATCACTGACCATTGTACAAAAGGTTCCAAAGGACGCAAAAAATGAGGCCAAGATATTTCAGCAAAAGCCGAATACATTAGAGAAGTAGAGCGTGACCTTGAAGGTTTGAAATTCCAAACCGGTTTAGTTGATTATACTATAAACCTTGACAGCTAATCAGTGCCTGGACTGCAGGAGGACATTTGTACCTGTGAAACTTAAGATTAATAAAATAATAGAGTTCAGATGAATCAGTTTCTGCTAAATATTCATTAAAAACTGTTAGTAGTGAAAGTTATCCAGCATTACTCAATGCCCATTTATCTTAGAGACTGTGGAACAAAAGTACCTTTCACAAATCACAGAAATACTATCAGATTCCATGAAGACCTGCAGTAATCTGAATACTAAGCTATTCCACCCAGTGGCCTGCTGTAAGGGGAGCATAACAAAATATTAAAAGGAAAAGGAAACTAACACTTAGCCAGCTAACACGAAGAGGAAATGGGCAAAGCAGATTATATTTTTTTATTTATTTTTATTGCGCCTACACAGGTAGCATGAAGTTAATGCTCCTATTAGCATTTCAATAATGGATTTCCTGAGCAGTGCTGCAAATTGCAATCTATTTGTTGTCATTGCAATTTATACCATTTTTATATTTCTTCTGCCAGGTTGATTGCGCATTTGAAAACTGAAGGGTAGATTTCATGAATTTGCACTCCTGGAGCAGTGCTTTAACATGGCATAGACGTATATGAGGAATTCCATCTATTAGTTCTAATGGCGGAAAATCCTGCAGGGCCACCTTTCTTGGGTCTGAATACCCCATGAGTTTTTCCAGCCTGGAACTTTGTGCTGATTGGCATAGCTGATCCGTTTCCCCGAGGGACAGTTCCCTACTGTCTGACGGTCCATCGCTATGTCAGGGATGAGAAGGTTGTCCTATGAGGTGAGGTTGAGTAGAATGGGCCTATACTCTCTGGAGTTTAGAAGAATGAGAGGTGATCTAATTGAAACATATATGAACGATTATGAGTGGGCTTGACAGGGTAGATGCTGAGAGATTATTTCCTATGGCTGGAGAGTCTAAAACAAGGGGATATATTTGCAGGATAAAGGGTCAGCCATTTAAGACTGAGATGAGTAGGAATTTCTTCACTCAGAGGATTGTGAATCTTTGGAATTCTCTACCCCAGAAAGCTGTGGATGCTGAGTCGTTGAATACATTCAAGGCTGAGATAGACAAATCTCTGGACTCTAGGGGAATCAAGGGATAGTGGAGTTGAGGTCGAAGATCAGCCATGATCTGATTAAACGGTGGAGCAGGCTCGAGGGGCCATGTGGCCTACTCCTGCTCCTATTTCTTATGTTCTTATGGTTCTTATGTCCTGTGATCCATGTTGCAGCAGATAGCAAGGCAATCATTAAAGCCCCATTAAAAGGTCCTGTCCTGCTAATTCCCTAGCATCGTGAATCCAGACAGGACTGACTCATCGATATTGCAGCCAAAGATCTCTAACATTCATCGGTTAGAATAAATTCCTAGGAGAACAAATGACTGTGCTTAGGACCTCAGTTAAAGGAGAGTCCACTACAGATGGCCCTGGAGGTGCCATGTGGTCCGGGATAGACTGCTGTTCTATGAAATGGTCAAGCATCACAGTAGAGATATGGCTAGGTTCTCTTCCACAGTAGTCATCATACCTCACAAGATACTTTTCACACTCTCAAAGACTCCATGAATTTACAGTTCTCAAAAAGCAGGCTCTGGATGGCACCAATCCCAGAGCTTGGCAGCTGAGGGTGACCAGACAGCATGTTCCCGCTCCTCTATTGTCACCTACACTTCTTCCTTTAAATAAGGCCTTCAAATGTGAGAAACCAGTTGGCCAGGTGTGTATTATGTGGGTAGAGGACATACATGGAGTCCTAGATAGTCAGAAGCCTCTGACAAGGTGCAACATGCTGCTTGTGGGGGCAGGGGGAGCTTTCGCCGGCAAATTTATAGTAAGTAAGTGATTTCTTAAATGAATTTTTATGTATTTGTTATATTATAAATGTTATTTTAGCAGTATATATTGGGCAGGCCAGGAACTATATTTTGAAGAATGTTCTTTTTTTTACTGTTGGAGCTTTATGGGGAAAATCGATGGCATAAAATGATTGATGTATAACAAAAGCAAAAAGATAATCAGTTGAAAAGGAGAAAATCATAGTTATTTCATTGAAGTAGAAAATGTCTAGTTTACAGATCACATGAATTATATGACAGGCAAGTCTGCAATGCAAGTATTCTTACTGCTTTTAGGCATCTATTTTTGTGACCTATTTGAGAGCAGGCTGAGAGAATATATTTGATGAATTTCTTCAAGGAATGGAAGTTGCTTTGGATGTTTTCTCTTTTTATCGATTGAAGAATTTCCTTGACTGAAGGTTCAGTGAAGAGATCGGAAAGATCAGAGTGGAAACTTTAACCTAAGCTGTCCGGCGGGAAACTGACGAGATCAATAAAATCAATGAAAAGTAAAATCGGGCGGGATGTAAAAGGGACGGCCAATCTGATCCCATCAGTATCCGGCTAGGTGGATTAGGTTAAAACTATGTCTTAGGAACATGGCTTTAGAAGCACTAGGACTTTAACTATAGATGCTGTGATGTATTTCTGCTTGCATAGAATGTAAAATGGAATTGATTTTACGAAAGCAGCCATTACAAAATAACAAAAAAAAATATAATGCAAAATTTTACATGCTCATAATTCATCAATGTAACTTTTTTTTAAGGGTGAATCTCCTTTTTTAAAGCATTTCCTCTCCTTTCTACAAACCAATCCCTGACCAGGAGAGTGGTAACTGATCTGCTTCTAGCCCTCTGCCAAAGCTGCTCTAAAGCCAGATGTTCAAATTTGTCTTCCATGTGAGAAAGTGGCTGGTTTCCTCTTTACCCAGGCAGGTCTGAGTTCAGGAATTCAGTGTTTGGGAGAATGCCACACCTCCTGATCTGTGGCGAAGGATATTGGAGCACCACCAAGCTCTCTGCTCCAGTAACGTTACCGTTTTTGACAATGATACAATGCATAATAAAGTGTATACTAAACATAGACTTCTTGTAGGTGTAATGATGAAGGTTTATTTTTGCCTCTAGGGTTTTATTATGATACGGTACCTAATTTCGCTCGGTTTTGAGTTGTCCTGCTTAACTCAACTCAGTTAACTCTGCCTCACCGGTAGCATTGACAGGATCAGGCAAACTGGGATCAGGAGGTTGGATAAGTGGGCATTTTCCACTAAGTTAGTCTCTCGTGCATTTCATAGCAGATTCAGCTCTAAAATATGTAAAATAGGAGCTGGTGTGATTTCACGGCTTTTCTGCCAGGATTATCCTGCTTGTCTTGTAAGCTGACTTTGAATGGGCTTAAGGGAAGCATTAGAAACTCAGGCCTGCCAAACATTCCTTCTCAGGCTCAGAGGCATCAGTCAGTCCTGTAAATGCTCTGTGTGTCTAACGTTTATGGGAGTAGATCCCACTGCCCGATAGTGTAACCCGAGGACATAACAATAGCATTCACTCGTGATCTGGACTGGCTATTGGTGTCTTTAGCACTTATGCTTCATTAATCTCTCCAAAGGTGGAGCAAGCAAACACTTGGTGAGGCAAAGCTGGTACGAATCATTAAGCTGCTTTATTTCACAGTGAGTGAACATACAGTTATGATCAGATTCATTTAGTTCAATTGGTACAACCTATCCTCACATAATAAGACAAAAATGAAGTACACACTTCACTTACCCATTTCAGAGGGTTGTCTTGTTTTACTTAAACAAACTATTTTCTGGGCCTCATGCTTTGAAATTTTCTACTTCCAAAAACCCTCCTGGCCGTGTCCTTCTCTCTCTCTTATCGCTCTCTGATCACCACCAGTGGAAGCAAAGAGTTTCGAACACAGTGGGTGTGAGGTCTATGAGAACCAACATCAGCGTTAGCTTATTAGCATCTTAACTTACCTATTGTTTCAAGTTTTTTTTAAACTTGTCTTGAATACATTATGCTTTGATAAAAAAACAACATTATAAGTGGCATTTTTTCCCAAATATTTTCTATGGAACAATGGTCAAAAAATCTTGATGAGATGTGATAGAACGCATAAGATGCCACAGGATCCATTTGGATATCCCCCCCATTGTTACAGCATTTTTCTAGTTCTGTCGTTTTGCAATAGTTTTTTTGTTTTGCCATTTTTCAATTTTTGTAAGTTTTTTTTGTTCTAAGAGATTTTTAAAGACGTCTGCTAAATCGCCAGAACATGGACTGTAAGCGAAGCATTTACAAGCTGTCAGCAGATCAAGAACAGAAAAATAAGAGAGCACATGAAAAAGGAGTTCTTCCAACACTAACTTTCATAGGAGCTGAGGGAGCCACGAGCCATTTAAGTGTGAGCTATAGCTCCTGTGGTGGTTGGTAAGTCAAAGTAAAAGTAATATTAATGATGGATGTTTGCCAAATAGGGAGTTTCATTTCTTCTTAGCCTAAATATTTTTAATATAGATCAATACGAAATCACCAGGAGACTTCAACGTGGCTGTGATGAAATAGAATGTTTCATATATCAATGTACTAATTGCAGCCTTGTATACTTGCTTTGTTCGCTGGTCATTTCAGGCAGAAGGAGTTTAGTGGCCTTAATATATTAATATATTTTAATTGCAAAATCAACAGCATTCATCAAAGTGCTGCTGATACCCTCCAGCTTAGCCTGTCATATTTGGGTGAGTGGTGTGCTTGTATTTCCAGCAATAGCTTACGAGGAACAGAAAATCTATCCTACAGCTTTTTAAACTTGGTAACAGCTCCATCTTTCTCAGTAATTCACTGTTTTTCACATAGAAGTAAATAGAATGTACAAAACATAAACTGGCCATTCAGCCCAACTGGCCCATGCTGGTGTTTATGCTCCACACGAGCCTCCTCCCATCCCTCTTCATCTAACCCTATCAGCATAACCTTCTATTACTTTCTCCCTTATGTGTTTATCTAGCTTCCTATTAAATGTATCTATGCTATTCACCTCAACTAGTCCTTGTGGCAGCAAGTTCCACATTCTCACCACACTCTGAGTAAAGAAGTTTCTCCGGAATTCCCTATTGGATTTATTAGTGATTATCTTAGATTTACTCTCTTATATTTGGCCTCTGTTTGTAGACTTCTCGGTTCATTGAACCCCTTGCACAAATTTATAATTATGCTATACTTTTAAATATTACAATCATTGTTAGATCCCTTGCTGAAATGAGTTATGAACATTGTCCAAAGTCACCTTCTCATCTTCAATCTCTTCACTTCTAAACTAAAAACTGCTTCAAACCAAAGCCTAAAATCTGTACATGAAACTCATTCTTTTAGCTTATCAACGTTAAAAACACCACGAGGCAATTAGACCTATTATAAACTTCACTAAAACTGCATGAACAACTCTTGCGATGCAAATGAGCACTTAGTTATGCTGCTGTCAACAATTCAGCTTTAACTCCTGCTGTCAAGGGACATTATCTGATTGTATATTCGGGCCTTTTAAAGTCAACAAGGTTAAAGGCTCCTTTTAAACTCTATAATATTCTGCTTTTTCTTTAACATCTTTCCATCTCTACACCTTAGCAGAGGGTTTTTCAGGCTTAATGGGGGTAATTTTAACTTTTATCGCTGGGCGAAAAATGGGCAATAGCGAATCGACAGCTTGTTTTGCACCTGTTCTGATTTTTCTTTTCCATTAAAGTCACTGGAAAACAAAATCAGGCAAGGTGCCAAACGGGCTGCCGATTTTGATATCACCCACTTTTCGCTTGGCGATTAAATGTTAAAATTAACCCCAAAAGGTTCAACCAAAGGTCAGGCCTCGTTTGTAAAATATTTGTAATTATGGTGACAGGTTGACCACAGCTTCTCCTGCAAAGTAAATTTATACGAGCAAAACAAAAGCATTTTAATAAACACTGGCCCCCAAATTTCCACGGATCTTTGGGTACACTCCTGCTGTAAGTCTGGTGGTAGCATGGTGGAAGGCCTTTGAAGTAGAGCAGGCCCCATTTTGCTGGGTCCCATCCTCAAAACAAGGCCGCAGAAATGAACTACATTTCTGCGGCCTTGTTTGGAGTGGAGCCTCTGCCAGCCACGAACATGGTCCCCTTCATCAGAGCGGGGATGGCTAGGGGGTGGGGTGGGGTTGGGGGGAAAGAGAGCAGACTCCAGGCCAGGAGGTACATTGGGTAAAATTAGGTGTACCTGACCAGTAGAAGTGAAGCCTGCCTGGTCATTCAGGCCTGGGTCCTTGCCTGGATCTCTGAAGAGAGCAGCAGTTTTATTTTTTAAATTGGCCCACTTTACAAGGGGGTGAATAGGATCCAAACAAAAGTATGCTGGGCCTAGAGCTTGTGGGCAGTTTGGAGCAATGGGCTCCGATGTAGTATCCCCTCTCCCCACCCCCAGCTATACGGTCTGCCTGAAATGCATCCATAGTGGTGCGGGCGGCTGCCAAGATTATTCAAATCAGGGAACTTCTCCTTGATTGTGCATATTCTGGCCAGGTCAGCAGCAGAGGTTCTCAGCAGGCAGATCCTGGCACTTACACTGGGATCGATGGCCCATAGATGTTCAGGCTCGCAATGTCCGTGAGCAAACTGTGACATGACACAATCAGAAAATACATTTTCATTGGTTTATGATAGTAGGGAACTTGGACAATTTAAAAACTCATTGGGGTGGATTTTAGTCTTTACCATCTGGGTGGATCATAGATTGAATGAGGCAGGAAGGACAGCACACCTGTAGGGGAACCTGCAAGATTTTAACTTTAATGTAAGGAAAATTGGGTGCGATCCATTAGGGCCGTGTGAGTTTCCCCGCCCGATTTTCCTCTCTACGTTCAACCAACATGTTGCTTAAAATCCAGGCAGTAAAGACAAAAATCTGCTCCATTATGCAATTAAAGCTATGAAATTAGCTCAGCTTTTACATTTTCTAATAGGTTTCAAAGTAAACCAATCAGTGCACACTTCAGTTTAGTGGAACTTCAATATTAATTTGTAAAATGTGGTTTGCAATCATTTTACAATTAAATGAGGTTGGAACAAGAGAGGCCTTTCAGCGAATTCACTTTACCCTTACACTTAGGTCCACTTTTGAGATTCCCAGAGGGTGCTTTGATTTCCTTCCTGCCTCAGCATCCTCTTGTTTGGAATATGGTGAGGTTCTATTCCATAAGCTCATAGCTCTAAGACCTGGATTTTCCTCCGTTATTTTGCCTGGAATTGGACGGGATAGC